>NC_143129.1:136828004-139328004 GCF_059928025.1 Delphinapterus leucas
AAAAAAAAAAGCACCCAGGATGTTTTCCAGATCTACACAAAAATTTTTAAATGTGATGCAGGTGGAAGAACGCATCTGCTTTGTAGGAACCTAGACTGGTACTGGTTTGCTAGCTTAAACTAACTTCAACTGAGAAAGATGGGCAACAGGGAAGAACATACAACATACAAATTCTGAATGGCATGTCCTAGCGGAAAAGCTGCTCCCACCTTCCACCCCTTCACCATGGCAGGCATTGCTAATAGATCATGGCACGATTTCCTGCTGACCCTGGACAGAGCCTCAAGTCCTCTAACACCTTGCTCCAGGCAACTACCGCTGATCCATGAGAATTGACACTCACACTGAAATCTATTTGTCATCCCTCGTAGACTTAAAGGCTTTTTCTCTGTGACCTAAGGGGACCAGAGAACCAGTTTAAGCTGTTTGTACATCTCTTTGACTGCCTAGAGGACAGAAGGGGCCCAATCTATAAAGCTGTACTTTGGGATCATTCTGATTTGGTTTAAACTTTATTGAAGAGTTATTGGCCTGGATTATAGAATCTCTGAATGGGTTACTATGTGTGGCTGTGAAATCTCTAAAATACCTTTATAAATAAGCTAGATCCCTATTGGTCCAAAATTATTGGACATAGCCCTGCCTATGGAAAGGTTGAAACAAAATAACCTCTAGATATCACCTCTGGTCCTATTATTGGATTTTCCCCCCAGCTGTTAATAACAGCATCTCTGGAACAATCTGTGTATGTTCAAAGTTTCAAAGAAACCTCTAGCTCAAAAATGTTGAGAAAGAAATTGGGAAAATTCTTTCATCTATGATTAAGGGATGTCTTGTGTGCATTTAAAAATATTTCCTAAAATATGCATTTGTAGCATGTTAGAAACTTTAAAACAGAACCTTTTTTTGGAACCACACACTGTATTACCCTTGATAGGATCCCACATGTTAAGCCCTCAGAAAATACCATAATACAATTTACCCCTAAAACTGATGAGCTAACAGATTAAAATTAAATCAAAATCTTATCTTCTCATTAATGCACATTCTCAAGGAAGACAGTTACAAGAACAGCTAAGTCATAGGATGGTTAAACCATGTCTTGATTTCACACTGTGTCATTTTAAATACAATGACTCATAATTCTGAAATTTATCAAAATTTCCTGAGCAGCTGTATACCCAGAAAATGATATTTAAATTAAAACTGTTAACCAATACAAGCAAAGCTATACACTAAAAGCTTGGCTTGGAATGGCAGCAAATTAACATAAGATGTCAATCTAATAAGAGGAAAAGTATTGTAGAGGTTCTTGTCCAAAAGAGGGGCCTGAAGAATTTAACTGACCCACATCCATCAGCACAGGACGTCACTGTTATTCTACTCATGGAGAACTCCACTGTAAGCTGCACTAACATTGAAACCAAATGAGAAAGACGTGCTCCTGGTGTAGAACCTAACCCTATGACAGAGGACCTTCATTGGGGAAAAAAGGAAAAGTTAAAAGGAGTTAACTGTGAGCTGTTTGTTGTTGTCACTGTGAGAAAATATACACTTTAATGAATTTTCTAGTTTAAGAGAGAATGCTTTGAGCTGTTTTTTAAAATATCATATATATCCAATAAACTCCCTAGAATGTTAATAATCTCTGTGAATCCCAAGAAAGAAGAAAATTGAACTGACACAGAAATTATATCAGGCATAAATCAAAAGTTTATGAGGCCAAATACGTATCAGTAATATTCACCATTTTTTGAATGCTTACCTTGTGCCAGGTATTCTTATATGTATTCAGCCCCACAATAATCCTGTGAGGTCAGTGCCCCATTTTACAGAGGAAGAAACGGAGGTGCAGGGAGGTTGTACAACTTGCCCCAAGTCAGTAAGTGGCCGAGCAGGGATCTGAACTCGAAGTCCACCTAGTTTTTAGAACAACTGATTCCATTTTTTTGGCGTCTAAGTGAGGCACGCTGGTAATGCGGATGATAAGGAGCCTTACATAGTTATTTTGAGGTTGGCTCAAAAAATGTACAGTCCTATTGTAGAAAGAGACGCATGAAAAACAAATGATGTCCAAGTCTAGATGGTCAAATGCATGGATCTGATTGTCCTTCCTTCTCCGTATGATTACAGATTAATTCTCCCTGGATGTCTTTATGTTGCATTGCTGCTCTCTTGTCTAACTTATGCTGGCTGGAAGTTTTTCTTTTATCAAAAACCAATGCATGGGGCTTCCCTGGTGGCACAGTGGTTGAGAGTCTGCCTGCCGATGCAGAGGACACGCGTTTGTGCCCCGGTCCGGGAAGATCTCACATGCCACGGAGCGGCTGGGCCTGTGAGCCACGGCCGCTGAGCCAGTGCGTCCGGAGCCTGTGCTCTGCAACGGGAGAGGCCACAACGTGAGAGGCCCGCGTAATGCAAAAAAAAACAAAAAAAACAAAAAAACCCCCAACGCATCGATATTTGACTGAATATGGCATTGTGAAGTTTCCATAATGAGAATTCACAAGGACAGACAGACAGACACACACACACACACACACACACATACACACACACACACACCCCAGGTGGGTATGGACCTCTACCATGAGAATTACCTGTTTATGTGGTTGGTTTACATATTATTAAATCACCCATCTGATCTCTAATGGCAGCCCTGCTGACACTGTCTGACCCAGTTTGACAATCTGGATAGAAATTGTAGGGTTGGCTGTTCAATGGCTGTGACTTTTAACAGCACTGCTTTTGGGCCTCAAATCAATTCTCTCTGTTTACAGACCATTTCACAGCCCTTTACCTACAACATCACTTGTGTCAGTCCCATAAATACTTTGGTGTATACGATGCTTGAATTAGCATAATGGTTTAGGCTCTGAGCTCTTAGCCCAAAGAAGGACACATCAACATGCTCTCTTCACTTAAGCAATTAAGAGCCATTATGCTGCTTCAGTGGAAATATCATCAAGGTTAAAGACAATCCCAAACAGCCCTTTTATTCTAAGTCTAATAAGTGAGGCACAGAAATTGAAATGTTAGTAAACAGTCCTACTTGCAAGCTCTTTTTGGATCATGCTTAATCAGACCCTTGTACAGCAGACATTTGCAACAGATTCAGAAATGTATATATTGAATTGTTCATTTCATGCAAGAAAACAGTTTGCTGATTTAATTTCAAAGTCATAATGAGCACTGATTTATTTTGCCAGCCTTTTAAAATTTTAGCATCATTTCATACAAAATATTTCTATACTTTCATTATTCAATGTGGCAAAAGTTACATTTTTAAAGGTGACAATTTTGTTGTGACTTTTAAACCAAAAGATATTTCCAAGGTCTTTCTATATTTTTTCTTTTTAGATTTTTAAAATTACTTTATTGAGGTATAATTTGCATATAATAAAATTCAACTTTAAGCATACATTTTGATGAGTTTTGGTAAATGTATATAATTGTGTAACTACAACTACAATCAAGATGTAGAATATTTCCACAAACTGAAAAAGTTTCCTCGTGCCCCTTTGCAGTTAATCCTCTTCCCACACCTCTGATAGCCAATGATCTGCTTTCGATCACTAGTTTTCCCTTTTCTAGAATTTCATATGAACAGAATCAGATGGTATCTAGTCTTTTGCTTCCCATGTTTCTTTTTCTTTTTTTTTAAATTTTTATTGGAGTATAGTTGCTTTACAATGTTGTGTTAGTTTCTACTGTCCAGCAAAGTGAATAAGCTATACATATACATATATCCCCTCTTTTTTGGCTTTCCTTCCCATTTAGGTCACCACAGAGCATTGAGTATTCCCATATTTCTTTATACCTTTTCCTCTATATATTAGCAGTGAGAAGGTAATGTGGGAAACATAAACTGGGTGGAATTCTGGCTCCACCACTTCTAGCTCAATGACCTTGAGCAAGTGATTTAAATTCTCTGAGCCTTAATTTCCTCTTCTGTAGAATGGAGATAAAACCCCCACATGGTTTACAGGGGGTGTAAATAAATCTGTGTATGTACTTAGGTTAAGCATCCAGAAAGTGCTCAATAAATGTTAGCTCCTTAGATTGGTCATGCTCTCTCCAGCCGTTAATTTCTTTAACGGTTACCCGCTACAGCTCTTGCTATGACTGAATACAGTGACTGGATTCAGACACAAGGGTACTTTTTCAGGTTTTGGAAATATTCTATATCTTGACTGTAATGATAATTACACAATTGCATACATTTGTCAAAACTCATCAAGTTATACACTTAAAATTGAATTTTATTATCTGTAAATTATGTTACAATAAAGTTGACTTTTAAAAATTTTAAAATAATGAAGAAATACAGAAAGAACTTGGAAGTATCTCTCAGTCTAAAATTCACTGGTGATAAGAGATATCCTCAACTCAATGCTTCATCAACCGAGCTTGCTGCTTTGTTCAAATAAGGGAATTATTCAAGAATAGCACATCTGATATCACCAGCAAAAGCCCTACATGTTGTTTTCATAAACCACTGTCTTTGTGTTGACTTTATAAGTTTAATAAAGCAATTGTGAAAAACAGACTCACAGACATAGAAAACAAACTTATGGTTACCAAAGGGGAAAGAGGGTGGGGGAGGGAGAAATTAGGAGTTTGAGATTAACAAACTACTATATATAAAATCGATAAACAAAAAGGTCCTACTGTATAGCACAGGGAACTATATTCAATATCCTGTAATAAGCCATAATGGAAAAGAATATGAAAAACTATATATATATATATATATATAAAACTGAATCACTTTGCTGTACACCAGAAACTAACACGTAAATCAATTATACTTCAATATAACAGAAAGAAAGAAAGAAAGCAATTGTGCAATGAGCTAGTAAAAGTTGTATGAGAGAAAGACTCACGCGTGTGCACCTTCCCCAACTCCCACCAATACCCCATTCTGAGTCAGATGTTCCTTCTCTGTGTTCTGACGTTACTCTGTCCCTACCTCTATCACACGATTTATCACACTGTATTTCAATTACTTGTCTATGGGCCTAGTGTCTATCCTTGTCACAAGACTGTGCAGTCCCTCAAGAGAAGCAATTTTTCTTTTAACATCTTTATTGGAGTAAAACTGCTTTACAATGTTGTGTTAGTTTCTGCTGTATTACAAAGCGAATCAGCTATACATGTACATATAACCCCATATCCCCTCCCTCTGGAGCCTCCCTCCCATCCTCCCTATCCTACCCCTCTAGGTGGTCACAAAGCACCGAGCTGATCTCCCTGTGCTATGCAGCTGCTACCCACTAGCTACCTATTTTACATTTGGTAGTGTATATATGTCGATGCTACTCTCTTACTTTGTCCCAGCTTACCGAGAAGGACTTTTTCTTTGTGTCTTTATATTCCCAGCACCCTGAGCAGCCCTCGGTAGGGGCTCAATAAAAGTTTGATGAATAAATGAGGTCTTACTCACATTAGCTCCATTTATAACATTACAAAAAAACATTTATCCCAGGCTTTCTTTAAATAGTGATTTGGGTCCAATGTATATGAGAATCTGAAGTAATAAGGGAGCCACTAAAAGGCAAGAAAAAATAATGACTGAGGAGAAGATAAGAAATACAGTGGGAGGAGAGGGAATAGTTAAGAGAAGTGACTTTAGTCCTTCACTCCCAGAATCCCTGGTTTGGGTAAACTGTACCACAGGAGTTCTGAGTCCAGGTTCCAGAGCCAGAAGACTTGGGTTAGATTTCAGCACTGCCAAACTGTGGCCTTGGACTAGTTACTAAACCTTCCTGAGCTTCAGTTCACCCGTGACTTCGCTCCTCATTGTAAAATACAGAAAATAATATTACATGTCCTTCGCAGGGTTTCTGTGGAATTGAATGGGATGATGCACATAAAGTGCTCAGCACAGTGCCTGGCACGCTGTGAACACTCACAAAATGCTAATTTTCTAGCATGTTTCAAGAGTGGGACTCTGGAGTCAAACAGATTAGATCTGAATTTCAAATCTTCCAATTCAGCCACCCATTATCTGTGTGAACCTTGATAAACTATTTTTGTTTTTTTGGCCACACCATGCGGCTTGTGGGATCTTAGTTCCCCAACCAGGGATTGAACTCGGGCCTTTGGCAGTGAGAGCACGGAGTCCTAACCACTGGACCACCAGGGAACTCCCTTGACAAACTACTTATAACCTTAGGTTCCTCAACTGTAAAGTGAGCGCAGCAACAATAACCTCCCAGAGGGTTATTTTGTGTATTAAATGAGATGAAGAGCTTACATCCTGACTGGCACATAGTAAGTGCTCAGTAAAGGTTCGTTATGATCCTAGCTTGACAGGATTTAGCTCTACTGTCACCATACGAGCCCTGCTTCTCAGCAAGAAGCTTTTGAGGTCAAATGGCCTGGGTTCTACTTTTCTGCTTCCAGTTGTATGGAGGTATAATGGACATACAGCACTGTGAAAGTTTAAGGTGTACAGCATAATTTGACTTTACATACATCATGAAATGATTCCCAGAAGTTTAGTGAACATCAGTAATCTCATAAAGATGCAAAATTAAAGAAAAATAATTTTGTTCCTTGTGATGAGAACTCTTAGGATTTGATCTCTTAACAACTTTCCTATACACCATACAGAAGTGCTAATTATCTTTATTATGCTGTACACTACATCCCTAGTACTTATTTATCTTATAACCAGAACTTTGTACTTTTTGACTGCCTGCATCCAATCCTCCTACCCCATACCCTGCCTCTGGTAACCATAAATCTGATCTCCTTTTCTGTGAGTTTATTTGTTTTTGAAATATAATTGACCTACAAACTATGTTAGTTCATGTTACACAACATAGTGATTCAATATTTCTATACATTTCTAAATGATCACCATGACAAGTCTAGTTACCATCTGTCACCATACAAAGATATAATATAATTATTGGCTATATTCCCCATACTATACATTTCATATCCGTGACTAAATGATTGGGGTTCTTAACATGGCTTTGCCAATCTCCCAATTGTATACAAGGCACCTAACCTTCCTGAATCTGTTTTCACCTGTAACATGGAGATGATAATCCTCACTTCACTGTCTTGCTGTGAAGATTAAATGAGATCATATGTAATAAGGTGCCTAATGTATATGCGTTCTGCTTAATAAATTTTAGTTTCCAATCCACTGTATTCTCCCAGTCAGGCACACTTGCCCTTTCCTTTCTACCTATCCAGACATCTTCTCCCCTTCAAGACACACCTAAAAACCCCACCTCATTCTGGAAGCTGTCTGGGAAGCTCACCCATCTTGATCTCACAAATGTATTGAATATCATATACTGTTCTTATTTTGCTGATTCTGTAAATTAGTGTCGTCTCTCCACCTGGACCGATTAATCAACCTCTCTGAGTTGTGGAATCCTCTGATAATCAGATATTTCTTTGACTCTTCCCTCAAAGATATTCACATATACATGGCAATTTGCAAATAATTCCAAGGTGCTAATAATATCCTCTGAAACCTCCGAACCAGATTATGATCTCCCTGAGAGCAGTGACTACGTGATACCCTTTGTATCTGGGGCTAAGTTTGAGTAAAGACTGGGTGATGGACTGATTAATGTTCTGGCTCAGAAGATAAGTGTGGCAGCACCTACGGAAAGGGGCAGGCTGCTGACCAGGGCGGAGGATGAGAATCTCTTTAGCGGCATCTCAGTCTTTAACTTTTCCAAAACAAAGCAAGTCAAAATCTAAGGACAGTACACAAATATTGGGACAATAAAAAGAAATATGGAAAGGGAGCCATGAAAATATTCCATTCTTGCACCACAGATGTGTCTAGTCAACGGAAGCCGGAAGAGTCCCCATCTCCTCTTCTCTTCGGACCCAGGTCATAACTTTTCCCTGGGCTTTGCAGCCTCTCATTCCCCCTTTTGGGCTGGATGCTTGGTTTGACTGTTTTTTTTTTTTTAACGTATTGGCCTTTAGGTTTGCGATTTAAAAGTTCACTTTTGTCTCTGCTCACATAAAATTCTTTGATTTTGGTTTTCCAGTCTGTCATCCTTGATCTAATAAAGCGAGGTGCCACGTATGGGATGGAAGCAGAAAGCACCCAACCTGAATCCTAGCCATGGCTCTGAGTAACTGTCTGTGCAGCCTTGGGTAAATTACCTGTCTTTGTGGTCTCAGTTTCCTTCTTCATGCCGCTTGGAGATCTCTCCCGGCTCCAACCGTCCACGATTCTGAGACACTGCAGTGATTCATGGGTGGAACTAAAGGAGTATCTAGAAGCGTCCCTGTTGCGCATAACGAAAGTATGGAGAATGGCTAGGAGGTATGGGTTTTAATGGTTCAATTACTAGATTAAATGAAAGGTGTACCATATGTACCATACAAAGTTTTCTAAACCATCCTACACAATACGCTCAACACTAGACAACAATGAATATAAGCTTTATCTCTTTGATGATTCAAAAAACGTACAGATCTTATATCCACTGTTCAAAGCTACAAAAGAAAAATGCAATTTTTCATGCTTTCAGGTTGTGGTGATTTGGAAAAATGGGAGTAGCAGTTCTCACCAAAGTGAAATATATACCTTTAGATCATTTATTGTACCTCTTCCTACAGCACCTGTATAACATTGCTAATAAAGAAAGTAAATGGCATAGTAAAGACCTTTCTTGCTACGATGAGTATTCTTTTGGCAGAGAATGAGCATCAAAACATCTTAACGTTCTGATATTCTAGTAAAAACATCTGCCTACAACAAAAGCCGGAAGCATGTGAACAGCCAGTTTCTAATTTTATCCTGCCTATTCAGACTATGCAAGAGGAAAAAAAGATGATAAATAGCCAGAGAGATTTCCTTGACATCATGCTTAACTGAAATTTCAAAATAAATCAGTTGGGCTCATTTTTAAAGACCTGCAACTAAATTATCATTGGGTCCTTTTGTTCTACTCCAAGCTAGGTTTCTGAGGGACGAGTGGTGAGACACAGTGAGATCTGAAAATGGGCCACAGTATGCATACATTGCAGTTTGGTTTGATTTAGTCTAACTCTTGTGTAATAACTTTCTTTGAAGTGTGGGTTGAGGGGCAGCTTAGAAGCCCGAGGCCACAAGCTCATCTTGTTCCTGTTGCAACTTGGATGCCCTGCAGTCCCCACACTATATATCAGAGGCTTGGCACTGGAGTCCCCGGCTGATCCAGAGTGGAGCCCTCATCCACTATGCAGCAGTGCAGCTGAGAGACAACACGGTTATGCTTGCTTGGGAAGGCCAATCTCTAAAAGGACACAGGTGGGTCTTCGAGGAGCCTGTGAGCCAGAGGAAGCTCTCAAAGTAAGGAAAGCGGTTAAAAAACCATCCACCTGCTAGAAAGATTGATAGTTTCCCCGACCTTGGGAGAGGCTGGACACGTTTCCCGATTGCTGGCTGGCCTCTCGCCTTCTCCAGCTTTGAGGATTGTTACTTCTCTGCGGATCCTCTGACCCAAGCAAATCTCAAGGCAAGTCCCCTGCTCCTCTCTCGTCTGATTTTTCAGCAAAGTGAGGGCGTTGGACCAAGTGATCTGTTAGGCCCCATCTCCTCTAAAATTTGGAGATTCTGACCCTGTGACAGTTTTGTAGCCCCCAAGGGACTAGCTTCCTTCCTCCCATTGGTCACATATTTTCCGGCAGCCTGAGTTAGACCCTTAGAGCTGATTTGGACCATGGACAATTCTAGTAAATAATAATACCTGCATTGTTTCTTAGAACTTGTAAAAATACATAGAGTATTTCATTCGGTCCTTAAGAAACCCTCTGAGGAAAGAAAGGGTATCACCCTCCTCATTTTGTAGAGAGGGGAAGTTATGCTAAGGGAGGTTAAGTCACAACTGCCAAGGCGAAGAGGGTGCTACAGTCAGGGCCAAACCTCCAAACGCAAGTTTCTTAAGCTGGATAAAGCACACACATCCAATAAAAGACACATGATGAGTCTCACGGACGGGAGCAGTGAACCTTCTGGGAATCTGCCTCAGAATTCAGCCAATTAGATGAGAGAGTGGCATGGACATATATACACTACCAAATGTAAAATAGATAGCTAGTGGGAAGCAGCCGCATAGCACAGGGAGACCAGCTCGGTGCTCTGTGACCACCTAGAGGGGTGGGATAGGGAGGGTGGGAGGGAGACGCAAGAGGGAGGAGATACGGGGATATATGTATATGTATAGCTGATTCACTTTATACAGCAGAAACTAACACACCATTGTAAAGCAATTATACTCCAATAAAGATGTTTAAAAAAAAAAAAAGAATTCAGCCAATTAGAGCCTCCAGAGCAAACCGTGTTTGTGCGAAGAGGCGAAAGTCCAAAATGAGAGTATAGAGGTTGGAACTGCTTTTCACTTCCAAGACAAAGACTCTTGGCCTCACTCTAGGGGACAAAGGTTGTTCTTCAACTCCTCGTGCAGGGCTCTGAAAGGGCGAAAAAAGGAGGGGGTTATGGAATTCATCTTCCATAGCTAGAGGAAGGCCACCAGTTCAAACCAGGGGCACTGGTGGAGGACTGGTGGGAAGTGACAATTTGGGGTGATATACTCTGGGCACTGAGCTCCGACACTATGCCAAGCCCTCAACAGAGCTTATGACTGTTGCTTACCACTTGAATTGTCTTCTGTCTCAGCCCTGAAGGAATCCTGGGATGAGGTAGGGAGCCTGTCAACAACCTAAAGGTAGGGTGAAATAAATAGGGTGTGTAACACTGATGGGGGGTATTAAAACACGTACACACACTCACACACACATAGAAAGTATGCCTTTCTCTGTGGCATATAATTGAAGAAGTGTGATGCCTGTGGGTGGAGGTCTTCCCCGTCTGAGTGCAGGGCCTGCTGGAGCAGAGGAAGAACTAGCGTGACTAGAAGCAAAATGGATGACAACAATGTCACCAACAATGTGGGAATAAGCAGTGCACAGCGGAGTGACAAACTCCAAAGATACACCCAAGTTGGCGGCTCTCACCAGGAGTGACAGCAGGGCAGTGGCAGCAACAACAGAGGCTAAGGGGCAACACGTGTGGAGTTACAACAGCTGCCGCAGTAGAACAAACTGTCAGTTAAAGTTCCTGAGCTGCTCTGGGATCAGGAAAATGTTGAGACAAGAAAGGAATATAAGCCTCAGACGAAGGTGAAGGGGAGATGCAATTAGAGGTTAACCTCCAGGAACACTTATCAAACTAAAAGTGGGGTTAATATGATTGTTTTGAGTCTTGAATCAGTAAACTTTCATCACAGACAAACTCTGCGTCTACAAACCCAAGAAGGTGAAGTTTCACAGGAACATATGTAAGTCCTGCACGGAGATTCTAAAAATCAGTTGAACTGAATAGGGCTGACAGGGTAAGAAAGACTTAGCTCAGGGGTTTTGGCGACCAGAAACTCAGCAGGTGCTAATGATTTGGCTGCTAAAAAACCCCTACAAACCTCAGGCTACATTGATGAAAACGCATGTCCGGACCACTGGGCTCTTGTGGGTAGTATAGTCATCCCTTGGTATCTGCGGGGGATTAACTGCAGGACCCCACGCAGCTACTAAAATCTGTGGATGCTCAAATATCTCATATAAAATAGTGTAGTACAGCTGGCTCTCCACATCTGCGGGCTCCACATCGCAGGAGTGGGCCCACTGTATTATGATGGGTTGTTGGTGCTGCTTCTGAAGAGGATCACTGACATTTCATGCTTGTCTCCAGAAGCACAAACAAGATGTAAGGGGTCCAGAAACCATGTCCCACAAGGAGCAACTGGAACTAAGGAAACCGCGTGGGGATCCAAAAGTCATCTTTAATTTCTGAGTAAGACTTCTTCTTGAAAGAAAATCACACTTGTGTGGCATTATGGGATATAACCAGAACCAAAGATTAGAAGGCCAATTTTGGCTCAGTGTAAAGCAGAACTTTCTAATAGAACTGTTCAAAGGTAGAAGGCGCTGCCTTAAGAAGTGGCAAAATCCCCATCTCTGGAAGTGGATTTCAAGCTGAGGCTGGATGATCTTATGTCCAGGATACTACAGAAATGGTTCCTGCATTAGGTAGAAGCTTGGACTAAATGACCTCTGAGACCCCCTCCAGCTCTTAGAGACCAGGTTAGGGTTCTTTGCCTTGGAAACCAACAATTTCGTTCTGGAGACGAAACCCCAGAGGAACCCAGCTGTTCCGTGGACCTGTGGGGTACAGAGGCCTGCCATAGCTTCTGTCTCAGAACTCCCCTTCTCAGCAAATGATAATGCTCCAACTTATTTAGAATCTGGAAATAAGAAATGTATTTTTATGAAGCAAGTAGGTGTTTGTCTTCCTCGTGCCCCCTAAATGCAATCAACCAAATGTGTTTTGCCTGAGTCTCTGAAGAATGTCTCAAAAGTCCTTTCTTCTTCTCCATCCCCAGTAACACTGCTTTAGTTCAGGCCATCATCAGCTTACCTTGGGACTTTTTCAATAGACTCCTGAGTAGACTCCTTACCTCCCCTCTTATCTCCTTCAATACACCCTCTGTAGCGCAAGAAGAGTAGTTTTGAGAACTTGGCTTCTGTTTTGAATAGCTCCCCACTGACCACATGGGAGCTCTTAATGTTGAACAGAAAGCCCTGCAGCCTCATATTCTGTGACTTCCCACGCATGCCACCACCCCCTACACCACACACACACACACACACACACTCACACCTTCTGCTTCAATAATACCGAACTATTTGTGACTTTTCTGAGCACACTATACTGTTATGCATCTTTGCGCCTGCGCACACTGTCCCCTCTTTCTGAGATGCCTTCTTCCTCTCCAGCCCCCACACTACTCACCATAACTCATGTTTACACTTTTTCATACATAAAAGCTTTGCTTGGGTATAACCTTTAAGAAGCCTTCTTTTAATCTCCTCCCCAACTCACCCCATCTCCAAAAGTTAATCATTCCTTCCTATTTGCTACCTCTACACCTCTGCACATGGTCCTCTTGCAGCATTTATTATGCTGTATTGAAATGCAATTACTTATGTGTCTGTCTTCTCCACTGTTCTTAGGCTCCTCAAAGGTGGAACCAAGTAATATTCATCTACAACTTCCTTGCACTTAGTTCAGTGTAAGTAGATCTCTATATTTGTTGAACTGACCTGACAGAGGGATCTTCATGAACATGTCTATCATTTGCTATGATATTGGACTTTGTATTATAATACACATGGACACCAAGCTCTACAATGAAAAACAAAGTGAAACTACTGAAATTGCCCAGTAATTTTAAGTTAAATAAAAAGGACCCAGGGCTAAGAACTTAGTCTTAGAATGGAAGAAGGGGAAATTCTAACCTGTAAATTTCTGCTACCCTTACTGCTTTTGTTTTGAAAAGATTTAATCAGGAAGCTGGTCCCAAAGAACACTGGGTTTCTAGTCTTGGCCTTCTAAAGACGATATTCTCAAGTCAGAAACGGAACCACTCATTTTATCAAACAGTTACTGAGAGTGTACAAGGCATGGTGCTAAGCACTGGTATATTCCAGAAGAGATATTTTGAGGCTAAAGTGAAATACTAGCGGAGCTTTACCATACAGAGTTATAGGGCCATTAATATGTGTAAGTAGACGCTTGGCTTATAGTTATCCTATACTATGCACAATGACAACTTTTAAAATAATAGTTAACATCTATTGAGTGCTCATTATGTGCTATGAACTACCCTAAGCCCTTCTTTCATGCATTCAACAAATATTTATTGAAGTCTAATATAGGCACTATACCAGGTGCTAGGAATCCAAAAGCAAACAAAACCCCCTGGTCCCTAGGAATTTACATTCTACAGGGGAAGACACATAAACAAACAAATAAAACATAGAATGCCAGATGGTGACAAGTGCTATGGAGAAAGGTAAAACAGAACAGAAATACGAAGAGCCTGATGTGAATGTGGCGGTGATGGGGATGCAGTCATCAATGAGGTGGTCAGAGAAGATACTGGTGACAAGGTGATATGCATGCGAATACCTAAAAGTGGTAAGGAAACAAGCCATGAGAATATCTTCGGGAAGGGAGTTCTAGGCAGAGGGCAAAGCAAGTACAGAGACCTAAGGCAGGAGCCTACCCGGCATGTTTGAGGGACAAGGAGGCCACGTGGCTGAGGAAGAGTGAGCTATGGACAGAGCTGGAGGAGACAAGGTCAGCGGGGTAACTGGGGAGCAGAACATGAAGGACCGTGTTAGTCATTATGAGGACTCTGGTTTCCATATTGAGTGACTGGGACCCCATTTGAGGGTTCTGACATGTTTTTGTTTGTTTGTTTAGTTGCGGCATGCAGAATCTTTAGTTGTGGCATGCAAACTCTTGGTTGTGGCATGTGGGATCTAGTTCCCTGACCAGGGATTCAATCTGTGCCCCCTGCATTGGGAGCATGGAGCCTTAGCCACTGGACCACCAGGGAAGTCCCTGACATGGTTTTTAAAAGATTGCTCTGTTTGCTATGTTGAGAATAGACTATAGACAGACAAGAACTTAAGTAGAGAAGCTATTGCAATAATCCAGGTGAGAAATGACAGAGGCTTGGAACAGGATGGTAGCAGTGGAGTGCTGAGGAGAGGCTGGTTTCTAGACGTACATTTAAGTAGAGATGACAGGATTTGTTGATGGAATTGATACAAGGCATGACAAAGAGAGAAAGAGGAATCAGGGATGACTTCATGAGTTTTGGCCTGAGCAACTGAGTAGCTAGAACTGCCCTTTACTGAGACAGAAGACTGTGAAGAATGCAGCTTTTTCTTGGGGCCGGGGGGTGGGGGTGGGGGGGGCCGGATGGGGAGGAGAGATCAGGGGTTTAACTTTGATTGTATTGCATTTGAGATGCCTACTAGATATCCAACTGGAGATGTAAAGTAGCTAGTTAAGGGAGAGAGTCAAGCTGGAGTTATACATTTGGAAGTAGGCACCATATAGACGGTATTTAAGGTCATGAAACTGGAAGAAATCATCAAGGGGTATAAACATAGAAGAGAAGAAAAAAGACTGAGGACTAAGCTCTAGGGCAACCCAACATTTACAGATTAGAGAGATGAGGGGGAACTTTAGAAGGAGCAGTGAAGGAGGAGAAAAACCAGGACAGCAAAGATCAGCCTCTGAAATCCTCATGCAGATACGTGACTAGAAACTATCCCTAAGCTCCCTTTTCTCATCTCCCTTAAATCCCAAATTTCCCACAGTTAAAATAACTTTATTTTTGTTGTCATTAAAGTATAAGATGTCTTCCAATTTGTGGGCTACACCACCTGTGGTACTATTCAGTTCTCCCTTCATTCCAGGTCATATCCAAGTCTTGCCTCAATGTTACCATCTGTGATAAATGATGACTTGTAGCAGATAGAGATGTGAATTCAGGCATTAGAGATGCTGTGTAGACACAGAAAAAGAAGTGTTAGGATCTGGTTATCTTACCTTACTGTAAACCCACAGCCAAGTCAGGTTCAATCAAGGCCATACCCACATTCTGCTGCTCTATGTAGATGCACCAAGGTGCCATTTTGCCCTGCCAAAATAACTCTTGCTGGATAATTCTCCTCACTGTCTCACCAGGCCAAGCACCTGACTGTCAGGAGAAAACAAAAACTATCATTGCAAAATTGAAGTATACTCAGCTTTTCCTTATTTCTTTTTAACCAGCATGGATGGGGGCGGGAGGGGACAAAAAGCAAAAAAAACATGGTCCTAATGATGTAGCTACAACTTAACTTTTCCAGACAGATCCAAGCCTGGTTCTTATAAACTGGAAAGAAAATCTGAGCAACAAAAGAAGGGTTCTAATCAGAAGACTGTGAACATAAGACTAAGTTTCCCACTCACTGGGCTCTTTCCTAGCTAAAAAGGCTTAGAACAGCTCAAAATAATATAAGCATTTTGACCCTTTTAAAATCACACAGAGCCCTTGAATACAATAAGCAAACAGGCTGGGTGGCTTTAGGTCTGTCCGCACCTGCAGGCAAGGTGATGCATTTAGCCACATCTGCCCCCACAAAGGTTGGTTCCCCCACATGCCACCCCAGCAGTACACGGATGAAAATGTGGATTTTTTTTTTTTTGGCAGCCGAGAAGCTGATACATGATCCTATTACAGTCCTAGGCACCTATTAAATATGATTGAAACAATGCCCATTGGAAGTCTTAAAACCTTAACAACCAGTTTTACTTCCAAAATAAAGTAAACTGCCAAAAGTTCGGATAAAAGTGACAATTTATATTTTTAAGTAGTACAACTGGAATTTTCCTATAGCTATAGACAAAGGAATTCTTAGATAAGTAGAAGAGCACCAATAAATTTAAGGTAGCTTATGCAAGTTAGGCACTAATGAATGTCATCTTCTGTTTTGTCATGAAAAAAGATCTTTCTGCTGCTAAAGGAGACTGATTTAGATTATGAATAGCTGTAGTGATTTGCAAAAATGGCTCCAGAGAGATAGAATGAGACTCCATATACTCATGGCACTTGAGGTTTCTGCCCTTTTTGTTGAAAATTAATTTGTCCTGTGGGTTATTGGATTCTGGCTCAGCCAATGTATATTGCTCAGTCATCACAAATTTACTTAAAATTTAGTGTAGCTGAAGTTCATTCAACATGGCAAAAGTCTACAGTTGAAAGCTTCTAAAAATCTTTTTTAAAAACTGGCTAACAGTGTAATTGAAAGTGCTGGCGTCTAACTAGATTCGCATAATGTTTTGCAGGTATCAATATATACTATATTACTATGTTAGAAATAGATTTTTCACTTATTTCCCAAGAAAAAGCAGATAGGGAATATTTATCATCCTTTGGTAAAAGGACATTTTGCTTGAAGTTTCCATATTCTGAAAAAATACAAATCCCTAAATTCAGATTTGATTCTGGAGTATGTACCATATAGTTCATTCATTTACGTATTTTGTGTAATTTCAAAACAAATATTTTTAAAAGCAAATAGACTATACAACTCCTAATGTTTCCAAATCCCAAACACATTACACTAGAAAAAAATTTTAAGTATCTAAATTCTGTCTCCCTGTTTCAGCAACTCTTACTGCAGGTCACTCACTCCTACTTAGGATGCTACAACGCAGAGGCTTATAGACTGGGAGGGTCAGAGCAAAGAGAGTCATACTTCAGACAGAGCATCAGGATACAAATCACTTGCTTTTGACAAAGAGAACATGGTTTAGTTTAGTGGCCATGCTCCTTTAGTGGCCATGCTCCTTTACCCAACAATAATGAGAGGAAAAGAAAAGGGAGTATTCTTCAAAAGGGGCTCTTGTGAGAAGATACAAAGGAGACATAAAAAAAGAACAAGCAGCTAATGGTGAGAAACAGAGCAGTTTTTGATTAATCACTCCCTTAAAGTGATTTTCCTTAATATAACCTATATTTTTCATTTTTACACATTTAAATATGTGTATTTAACACATTAAACACGTTTAAATGTGTGCTTGACAGTCTTTTTTCCCTTTGAAAATCTAACTGAATCTCAAAACTTAATAGCTAAAATCACACTAGAGAACCTCAACCGTGATTAGGGCCATTGGGGTAGCTCCTAATTAAACTGATACACCGGAGGCCACAAACATTATTTGTTCAGTTCATTTATAGCTGAAAGATTACCAGATAATAAGACTGCTTTCTATTGAAATAATATATTACAAAGCAATTAACAGCTAAACTGAAGTGGTAAAAACATTAGGATATATCACCTCATTAAGAAAAGAAAGCAAACAGTATTGGGGGTGACCTAAACCATAGTTTTGGACTTTTTTTGGAGAGCGGCTTTTGTTTTATTCCTTGCACTTAGATTACAACTGAACTACACAACTGATAAAGTTCAAACTCTGAAGCGATCAGCTCTTTGCTTGAGGTACCATTGCTCAAATGAGATACAGAGTGCTAACCAAATCATGACACAGTGGACTGGAAATTTTACATTAATAAACCTCTTCCAGTGGAGAACTAAATAACTTTTACAGTTTTATCTACGGTTATTTGTTTCTCTGAAGATTTATGGTCCTCAGAACAGATATGCATCTTATCTTTCACTTTCCAGATTAAAGAAAGATGATTTTAAACAGGCTTCTGACTGGCATAATCTGGAATTGCAGATGATCTCAATTTTTTTAAAAAAAATGCTAAAAGTGAACTTGCAAGTCAAATGAAAATGACTGCGCGTGTCAGGTGCACAGGGGGAAAATATCTGCATAACAGCTAAAGAAGGCTGATCTTCTATTACCAATACTGATCCCCTTGCCCTACCTTGAATCAGCCAGGTGCAATCTGTACATGCTTAACCAGGAATTAAAACTCTTCATGCTGCTGCTGCTTTAATTGATTGATGCTAAAAGTTTAGAAAATAAAACCTAACCAGCTATTACAAAGCGCCTTTAACCCCAAGCCTTTTCCTTCGAAAGCAGGATCCTCAATTGAAACTGGCAGACCACATTTTTAGGTTTCAAGGAGCTCTGTCATTCTACAAGGAATGTGTCTGCCACTTCACAGGATAGCTTGAGCTGAAAGACATGTACTTTGAATCAGAGAATCAATAGAACACTTAATGGACAATTAGGAGAACAGCTGTAGGACTGTCAGAGACCCATCTGTACACAGCTCAAACAGCAAGCCTGGACAGGGCCTGGGAAACAAAGTACACTGCTCCAGGGCACTGGTCCCAGTACAAAATCTCCCTTTCATTTCTCATTTAATGTTAATATAGTGTTCG
Source organism: Delphinapterus leucas (assembly GCF_059928025.1). Lineage (NCBI taxonomy): Eukaryota > Metazoa > Chordata > Mammalia > Artiodactyla > Monodontidae > Delphinapterus > Delphinapterus leucas. The sequence goes on from NC_143129.1 coordinate 136,846,731, forward strand.
TTTTCATTACAAATTTTAACACGTGTAGAAAATTATGGAAATTGCTTAAGCCATTTGTCAACTTATACCATGTGAGTTGATCAATAAATTTCAGTACTTTGTTGTTAATGTAGATAAATTTTGGCATTTAATTAAGCTCCAGTGAAAATGTGGCCACTTTTCATTTCAGCAGATGCTGCCGTTTCATTTGTAATACATAACTACAGGGGTAAATACAACCCAATCATGAATTATCACTAAATATTTATAGACAACATAGCAATTCAGAAAACAGACACAAAAGATTTTTACAATGAAACAGTTACTATGAGCAAAATCTGAAATAGGTGGTGATGAGCTCTAATAGGAGCTGTGAACAGAATCTTAATACAGTAGCTCTGCAAAAGAATTCCATATGTATATTTTTGTCTCATGATCCTGCCTCCATAGATTACTCTCTATTAGGCAGAAATAATTTCGGATTCTTTTCACAGAATTGTTCCAAATGTTAAAAGATGGTTTTCTAAGTTTGTGGAAGCTTATGAAAATTCGTAAATTAAGACTAAAAACCCATTACTTCTTTTTACTAAATTTATTCAGATACAGTTGGGAACCCTCTCTTAAGAGGAAAATCTTACAATGCTTATTTCACAGACATGATTTGGATTTGGACTATAAGGTTGGTCAAGAGGACACTGGGATGGGAAAAGGAGGCAAGATGCTAGACAATGGGAAAAGGAAAATGAACTTTTTAGGCTTCCTCCATATGGCCTGAGGGGTCCCAAAATGAAATCCTGTTCCTGACAGCCAGAAGCCCGATAGCCTTAACCCTCCGTGGCGTAGTCTGACATGATAAACTGCTGTATCTCATTTGAGGGGGAAGAGGCTACCTCTTGGTGATTCTGCTGGTGCCTTCAGGGAAAAGGGGATTTAAAATCACATTGCTGTCTTTACAGTGTAATCCACTCCGTAACACCCATTCCCACCATTGTCTACAGGCTTCAGTAAGAGGGCCCTTCTGGCAGTGCAATCACTGCCTTTTCAGCAGAAAAGCAGACCTGAGTGCTTGTGCGCAGCACCTTTGTAAGTATTTTTAAAAATAAAGTTTAGGGAAATCAAAGCTGACCCCTCATTCTTATTCTTCCAGTGTCTCTAGGTCAAGTTGGCCATCACTGCCACGCCAGTTTGGCACCTTCTGTTGTTCTGGCAGAGAAGTACCTGGTCGGAGAAGATGATTCTCTAAATTCAGACTCTATTAGAGAAATTAGAATGCAGCAGCCAAAGGGAAAATGGATTTGGTCTTCTTGCTGAACCAAATTACACATCTAAATTCCCAGCCAAAATTCTCCCTCTGGCTCACTCTCACATGTTCATATTTCTTTTTATTCCAAAACTTAAATTTCCTGGGACTTGAAGTCTTCTTTTTATACCCCTAGAGAATAAAAGGGGCTGGAAAATTCACCTCAGATTTCATGCAGATAATCAGGGATATTTTTGTAATCTCTGAAATCTAGAATTTCACAACGTCATAATCCTAGCATTTTCCTGAGTTGTGTATGTCTGTGAATTTCTTTGTCTTTAGGGGAAATTGAGGAAAGATATAGGTTATTGCCTGGGCTAAGGAAATACTGGCATTTGTTGGATGTTTGATATGGGCATTAAAAAGGTAAGAAAGTTAAGATATAAGATTGGTTGAGAAACAAAAATTGACATTCTAAAAAATTGAGATGATAATAAAGATGACCACAAAATTCTTTGCCATTTCTCTCATCAGTAAATGGAGTGTATTTCCTCTACCTGTGAATCTGGGCTGGACTTTTGAGTTGCTTTTGCTCAATAGAATTTAGCAGAAGTGACACTGTGCAAGATCCCGGCACGAGCCTTTTGAAGGCCTGGAAGCTACGGCATTCGTGCTCTCTTAGGAGTTGCCATGCACTAAAAAGTTCAGGTTAGACTAGCAAATGATGAGAGGTTACTTGGAGAGTGGTCTTGGAAGATGATACCATCTTGGCTGTTCCAGCCCAAGACATGACTGACTACAGCTTCATCACGAGGAGCAGAAGAACCTTATAGCTGAACTCAATCCACCCACAGAACCACGAGGAAAAACAAATCCTTCTTAGGTTAAGCTGTGACATTTTCAGGTGTTATGTTACATGTCAATAGATAAGTGAAACAGATTTTATACTAGAAATCTCCATTCGTTTTCTTCTCACATCTGACTTTCCTTTTGAAGTTTTGCCAACTGGCAGTCATCACCTGTTTTCCTATTCCTCTTGCAGAAGTGACTCAATAACAATATCACAAAAAGCCAAGATATGAATTGGGAGGGAGGGGTAGAATTTTTTTTCAAAAAGGAACTCAGACTGGGACTTCCCTGGTGGGGCAGTGGTTAAGAATCTTCCTGCCAGTACAGGGGACACGGGTTCGATCTCTGGTCCGGGAAGATCCCACATGCTGCAGAGCAACTAAGCCTGTGTGCCACAACTACTGAGCCTGCGTGCCACAACTACTGAAGCCCACGTGCCTAGAGCCCTTGCTCCACAATGAGAAGCCACCGTAATGAGAAGCCCACGCACCGCAACAAAGAGTAGCCCCCACTCGCTGCAACTAGAGAAAGCCCATGTGCAGCAACGAAGACCCAATGCAGCCAAAGATAAATAAATATAATTAAAAAAAAAAAAGAACATAGACTGATTCCCTCTGCTCTTGGTTTTCTATTTTCTCTCTTGATGGTTTCACTCACTATCCCGAGTCTACATCAATGCTCAAATTTGACACCAAAGGAAAGGCAACTTCTGTAACAAGAACTCCATCCCTTTTCAGGACTCTAGTCTTGAAAGTCAACTGAACGACCCAATTTACTTAAATAAGAGTAGACTTTTAAAAAGACATCAGTAGATGTTCTGCTATCTATATTAAAGCTACCAAATATTAACTCTTTAAAATGAATTTTCTCTCAGCTAAAAGAACAAACTGAATTCTAATTAGAGCTCTGTCCTACATAGCTGTGTAACTTGGGCAAATAAGTTACAACTTGGCAGCCTTGGTTTCCTCATCTGTAAAAAGAAGACAATGGACTAGATAATCTTTAAGGTCCCAAAAACTTGGCCACCTTTCAAAGATGTATGTCATTTTTCAGGTGATGCCAGCTCACTTGTAATCCCTTATTGCAATCATGTTAGTGTCAACTAAAAAGTCCTTCTCTATCGCCCAAGGCAGGAGTGAATATATCCCTAATCTAATATTCTACCCCTGAATAATTGAGGTGATTGTATAATTAACTTTCTCTCAGAAAGCATAATCCTATTTTTTTTTTTACTCCATCATTCTATAAGAACAAAGAAGTATGACAATTTGTCTTACAATGCAGTTCTCTAAATGGATACCCATTCTTTATAAAGTTCATAAGAAGTCAGTACGTGTTTTGTTTGTGGGAAAGATCTGAGAGGAACTGAGAGAGGGTAATAGCTTTTGCATGGAAGGTAACAGCTTCAAAACTTACTGATTCTTATGTCATATCTGACACTGAAAATGCTGACACTGAAAATTCTGTTGTATTTCAGGGGGTCTTCATGAAACCTTGCTAACTTCTGGGTTTTGTCAGAAACAGGATATTAATGTGTCATATACATCTAATTAAAAAAACAAGCAAAAATAAAAAACTTAGGGCTCTCTACCTCATTGCATTACTGTAGTAAATATTTGGCATGGTAGATAATGGTAAAGTTAGTTTTAACTTATAATATCTAGGAAAAAACAACATGGTTCATTAATTCTACATACAATCCCAAAATTTAGCAGTTTCAACCATTTATGCAGTCAAATAGATCTGGGGTGGAATCCTGAATGAATCATTTACCAGCTGGGTAGCCTTGGGCAATCTGATTAATCTCTCTGAGTCTCAAGTTTCTTCCGTATAAAGCACAGATTTCTGTCTATGGCATAAAAATGAGATAATATGTATAAAGTGCCTAGAATAGTAAGCACTTAGTAAACAGAAGTTACAACTAAATGTGGACTCCATGAGAGCAGAAACCTTGCCTGTTTTGTTCACCTTTCTATCTCAAGTACATAGATAAGCTGTGTAAGTAAAGGATTATTTCTCTGGCCAACAGTTCCAACTTCTTTCCGTGGCCTTGTTACATTGTTTATCAAGTAGAAATCATTTTGTTTGAGTTTCATGCCCTGTAACCTCCTGTGCTCATTAAAACAAGGAATGAACCATCTAAAAGATAAAAATCAGAGGGATAAACTCTGCATAGATCACTGATCCCTGGTAAATTAAAAGTTATGAGCATGAACTGAAGACAACAATGGCTCATGTGGAATAGGAGGATCCCTGATCACAAAATAGGTACCTCTGGAAGCTGTACTAACTACCTTTACAAAGGCCACACCTTAGGTGAGCTTCTGCTTTGGTAAAAGTTTTCTAACAAACAAGCGGATTGGGTTTTAGGGGATTCCTGTGGAGTAGCTGAAATTCAGTCTAGTAGAGGAATAAAACGAAAAGAGGTTCTCGACAATTTTCCCCAAGTCAATCAGTGACCAAATTGAAATTATAACTCACATTGCTTAATTTTCCAATCGTTATTCATTATTGACCATACTTATTTGCTTCCTATATTGAGAAACCATCTGCTTAGTGATATGAAGCAACATTAGAAAACAAGGTATATAACACATGTTCTCAATCTTCCTTCAAGGAATCCTTCCTTCAGGCTGAATTTGCAACATACCAGAAGAAATCTTACAAAGATCGATGATCAAAGCCTGCCCAGGGGTCCTGCTGCCCCAGATGGAGAATCAATTCTGGTTCATTTTCATATGAACCTACTTCTAGTGTGGCAAACAGTAATTGAGGATAAGATTATTCCATCCCAAACTGTACCAAATCTATGCCTAATCGATCATCTCTTATGAAATGAGTCAGTTTACTGTGTCTCTACATATGGCAGACACAAAATACAAAAAGATTCACACTCCAAAACAAAACTACTGAAGTCCAATCTTTCTATAATTACGGAGAAGTAATATGGCGATAGGTAAAGCTAAAGCCAATGAAGATATAAGACTTAAAAGCAGAAAAAAGAGGGGTATCTGCCACAGTGGGGGGGATGGAGCGTGTCAAATCATAAATATGGAACCTGGTATTAATTGTTCTAAGTCCTTGATAGCACATGGTATATGACATGAACTCATCCAAATCAGTGACTACTTTCATCTTTCTCCATTCCCACTCCTGTGAGAAGGAAGACAGCGGGCTACAGGAAATAGGAGCATAGAGTTTATAAGAAGCATTACCACGGACAGAACTCGGGCTGAAACTTGGGTGTCTTGTTCTTTGCACTCAGGGCTGAATATACCAAGTTACAGAAGAGTGTTCATTTGATTCTAAACCTTCACTTTCATATCAGCTTGCTTGTAGCTCTTGAGATTTTAAGATTCTAAGAGCTAGTCTACCTAAATGCAAACAACAATAATAATAATGGTGTTTCTTTTCTTTACGTGTTAATATTAAGAAAGCATCCTTCTTTATGTTGCGGAAGTCAGGCAAACCATAATCAAGGTCTGTCGGGGCTTGAGGAGAAGCGGACTCCATTCAGAGATTGTGGGTTTGCTTCAACTTCCAGAGTATACCAAATAACTTCAGAGGATCACAGAGACCCTAATGCTAGTTCTTCTTGAGAAGTTGATGTTTACATGTGCATAAAATGTATATTAGAAGTGTATTAATGCAATTCTATCTCAGATTTAATTCTTAAATGCTACATATACTTGTTTAATCTCCCATTTTAAAAGTAGAAAAGGTTAGATTATAACATCAGGTTAGCTCTCTTTGAAGTAGGTAATAATTAAGTTGATTCACTGTTGCAATTACTGTCAAATCCCCTTTAATTACCAGAGATTTTATAGCAGCTTCATTATACGTCTGCTGTAATGCATTGTGGCCCTAAGGAGAAGTGTTGCAGGAAATTCTGCATAGCATGGATAATTCTAACATGCAGTTACAGCTTCCAGCAAAAGCTTCTGCACTAAATTTATCTTTTTTTGACATTTCTCCCTGTTACCCAAGCAGTTAAATGAGGTAACAATAATAAAATACCGACCTAACTTTGAAAGTTACAATTGATTTCTCCATAGATATTAAAAACAAACAAAAAATAGATGAAGGGATAAATTAGCCTTCCATAATTCCTGAAGAAGCATTATATTATGTTTAATAATGAATTTAGATTATGGCATTCAAATAGATGTGAGATCTATATCTAAATCACAGGTATACCTCATGTTTCTACTTCTTATGGATATTTCTTAATATGATAAGCAAGACATTATTGCTGAATCCCTAACAGATAATCTTGAAGAGAATTATCAACCACTTTTTATTTATCAATGATTTTTCAACTAATTTCTGGGAAAAGTAATCATTTAAAATAGGTCATTTTTAAGTTTCCATATCACTGCTTGTTTTCACTGGAAAAATCTTTACAAATCAGAGCCTCTAAATTGAGTAAAGTTCAAAACAGATAACTGAATAATGTCTCTCACAGATCTTTTTTAGACCAAGGAATTTACTCCACAGAATATATTAGATTCAGAAAGAGTTGCAGTGTCAATGACACTATTGGCAGCTGTGTTAACAGTTAAGGGCCTGGCTTTGTACAGCAATACAGTTATTAAATTTCTCCAGAGACCATGACTCATTAATCAAATATTCATACATCTCTGTAAATACACACTGAACAGAGAATACCCTCAGAGCTGAGTATCCCAATACAAGTGCTCTTTCATGTAACACTGACAAAATCCTGAGAACATGCGGTCATGTTTTGCATTTCTAATGCACTATGTACTCTTTAATACTCCATTTCCTAAAAACAGAACACAAATGATCTTACTGATGGCAAGTGTTAGAGGGTTACAATTAAAATTATTCCACTATTGCTTCATACCATCTTTTTTTAAAATGAGGACAGTGAATCAATTCTTCTGTTCTCTGTTTACCATCAAACAAGTAATTTTTTCCCAGGCGGATGAAGAAACCCAGGCCATGCTCCTATTAATACAAGAATTTGTATTAGCATGAAAACAACAAATCACTACTTAAACTAGGGAGGCCAAATAACTTAACATATTAGCAGACATGAACTTGCTATATTTTGCAAAGTCCTCAGTCTGTTTTCTACCACTGGGAGTTTTCCCCCTATTGTACAGTAACAAAAGGTCTTTCTCAATTGTGGTCTCTGGAAAATTGGGGTCTGAAGGCCAGGCAAAGAAGAGAGGGCTCAAACTGTTGCCTCATAAGGCTACTAAGATCAGACTCTTCACCTCAGGGTAAGTAGGATGTATTACTCGAAGGGAAGAGAGAAAAGGAGCATCTTACGAAAACTTCCCATCTATTTTAGCAGTTTCTCAAACAACGGGAATCTGATTCTCAACACCAGTAAAACATAAGCAAATTTGTCAAGTGTCTCTCATCTCTTCTTCAACCTCTTCAAACTGCCTGTGTCTTTATTCCCAGTTTTCCAAAATTCTGGCTACATTAGGTCAACGGCTACCCTTCGACAGGTGGCCCCATTTTCATCCCCATCCAGCCCAGCCTTCCTCCACTCTATGTGCCATTTTCACTAGCGCCTGCTTCTTGGTCCTTTGGAACCTCTAACTCACTACCCTCCAGGGAAAACTAGAACAGCCTTTGGAATCAGGAGAGGTTTAAATCCCAGATCTGCAAATTATCAACGGTGCTAACCTGGCAAGTTACTGTATCTGAAATGTCAGTTTCCTCATCTGTAAAAGATGATAAAAATAACTAATATCCCAGGATCTTTGTGTAGATTAAATGAAATAATGTTTTTTATAAAATACTTGGTAAGTACCCAATAAATGGCAGCTGTTGCAATTGTTATCATCATTGCAATCATTAACCCTCTTTCTCTTCACACTGACTCAAACTTTTCTTTCCCTGACGATACTGATTCCCATCCAAACTCAACCAGCAGAGACTCCTCCTTCTATCTGAATCCCTCCCATTGGGGTGGGGGTGGTGAGGGTGGCTCTGCATTCCCGCTTCCAGGTGCTGCTCTGTCATCATCTCACACCCTCTCCTCCTGATGTGCATCCATCTACTTCAACACTAAAAATGCTCCAGCTCCGGATTTCAGCCTGAACTTCTGCCTTGCCTATCATCCTCACGACCTTCTGTCATTCCGTTTCTCTCACTTCCTCACTTTAAAGCCTTTGGGAGCCTGGTAAAGTCCATGGGCCCATTCTCAATAAAATATTTTAAAATGTAAATGAAATGCACATGGTTACAAAGGGAATAGTTATGAAAATATTTTAAAATTTGATATACAGTAATATATTGGCTTCTTTATCAACACATTAATAAGTCCTAGCAGCAAGTCCTACCATAATTTCAAGGCAGTGTAAATATTTCAAGATAACTGCATTAACCATGGTACGAAAGAGTTATGATTTCTATGAGTTGCAAAGTCCCAGGTACTGCTAATATTACTATACTTTTTTGCCTACATATTTAGTGGAAGGAAATGCTGTTTTAGTTAGATGTTAATGAAAATAAAGATGTAATTTTTTTCACATCCAAGTTCACAGACCCTTGATTTCTACTCATGGATTCATCTACTCATGGTTTCATCATGGAACCTCTACATTAAATGACTTACTCTTCCTCAGCCCCACCTAAATTCACTAAGTTCATCCATAGACTCTACAGAATTATATCAAAGTAAAACAGACTCTAAGGATAGGGCTTGAGAAATCATCTTCAATTTTAAATCTTCATGTTTTGTTTTTTGTGGGTTTTTTTGCGGTATGCGGGCCTCTCACTGTTGTGGCCTCTCACGTTGCAGAGCACAGGCTCCGGATGCGCAGGCTCAGCGGCCATGGCTCACGGGCCCAGCCACTCCACGGCATGTGGGATCTTCCCGGACCGGGGCACGAACCCGTGTCCCCTGCATCGGCAGGCAGACTCTCAACCACTGCACCACCAGGGAAGCCCAAATCTTCATGTTTTAAAGTGTTAGAACTAAACCCCAGTTCTTCTGACTTCTATACCCTTTGTTTCTTCCTTCATACATCCTTGCTCCTGTGGCTCTCCTCCCAGGCATCTACCTACTTAAGTGTAAATTTCAGCCTGACCCTCAAGATCCTCAGTAATGTAGCTTTGACATATGTTTCATTATTATCACTTATTCTATCCACATCATTGCAGGATGTTTATTATCATCATTCCCTCACTAAATGCCACAGTGCTCCCTGGTCAGTAGAACAACCAAAAGCAGCCACATTCACCTCAAACGTGCCCTATGGGGATAACCCTCCACCCCAACCGCATTTTCATTTAGAAAACATGTCCACAGACCCTGTCTCTGAGTCTTTGTGTTGTTTCCTTATTAGCCCCACTACTTACTTCACCACTGCCTATATACCAGACTTTTAGGGTTCATCTCAACTGACACCTCCTCCATGAAGACATTCCTAACCTCCATAACCAGATGTGAGCTCTCTTTTGAAATCAAATACAATTTTATTTTATAGAATTTCTATTATAATTCTTCTCTTCCCCTACAAAGTGTGACCATCTTTTGGTGTATTTTCCCCACCCTTAAGTAAATTTGTAAGCTTCCTGACAGAAGTGTCACTTTTTTACCTCAAGGTATTCTATAGAGCCCGACAGACACTCAATATTGGAGTGGAATTAAGAAGTTTTAGGGGCTTTGATTTTTTTTCTTTTCTTTTCTAACTCTTGTTCTTCAATGCCAGTTCCAAAAACAAAAAACCTACTCTTAAAGCCTTTTCAAATATTAAGACAGAGATGAATGAAATCTTGACAACAGTTTTAAAGGCTAACACTTATTGAGTACTCACTATGTGCCAGGCATTTTTCTAAGTGTTTTTACATGTTTCCTCACTTAATCCTCACAATTGCCCAATGTGATAGTTACTATTATCCATATTTTATAGATGAGATTAAGTTACTTGCTCAAGGCCATGTACATAGCTAGTAAGTGCTAAAGTCACAATTTGAACAGAGCCAGTCTGACTCTATAGTTTAACCAGTTCATTTATGCCATCTTCACGGTGGAACACTGGAGCTTGACAGGGAAATTAAGTATCGGTTTCTCCCTAAATATAAGGATTCATAATTCTTTCCAAACTAGTAGTATTAAGTGAATATGTAAAGTCTTAGTTTTGAAACACTTGTTCTGGCTGTAATCTAGTGTAATTTGATATGCTCTTTTACAATATGACCATACCTATACGACCTATGTTTTGCATATTTTATTCCTTTGCAAACAAGTATCTTTGGTGTTTGGGGCCAACTCCATACTATGTGGAAATTCAATAACACTTTATGTTTTAAAAATAAAGACTGAAAAAAAAAGAAGAAAAATTTTGCAGAAATTGACAAGCTGAAATTAATATGAAAATACAAGGTGTTCAGAATTGCCAAAATTATCTTGAAAAAGAACAAAGTTAGAGGACTCACACTTCTCAGTTTCAAAATTTACTACAAAGCTGTAGTAATCAAGATAGCGTGGTACTGGATAAACAAGGACCTACTGTACAGCACAGAGAACTATATTCAATATCCTGTGACAAACCATAATGGAAAAGAATATGAAAAATTGTATAGAGATGTATAACTGAATCACTTTGCTGTACAGCAGAAACTAACACAACACTGTAAATCAACTATACATCAGATACATACGGCATGAGGATAAACATATAGATAAATGGAATAGAATTGAGAGTCCAGAAATAAACTCTTACATTTATGGTCAATTAATTTTCAATAAGAATGCCAAGACTATTCAATGGGGAAAGAATAGTCTTTTCAAGAAATAGTGCTGGGACAACTGGACGTCCACATGCAAAACAAGGAATTTGGACACCTATCTCACACCATATACAAAAATCAATTCAAAATGGATTTAAAAACCTAAATGTAAGAGCTAAAACTATAAAACTCTTAGAAAGAAGTACATAAATCTTTGTGATCGTGGATTAAACAATGGTTTCTTAAATATGACACCAAAAGCACAAGCAACCAAATAAAAAATAGAAAATAGATAAACTGGACTTTATTGGTGTTTCAAAGGATACCATCAAGAAAGTAAAAAAATCCACAGAATGGGAGAAAATGTTCTTAAATCATGTATATCTGATAAAGGACTTGTATCCAGAATATGCAAAGAACTCTTATAACTCAATACATATAAAGACAAATAAGCAATTTTAAAACGATCAAAGAACTTGAATACACACTTCTCCAAAGAAGATATACAAATGACCACAAGCATATGAAAAGATGCTAAACATCCTTAGTCACTAAGAAAATGCAAATCAAAACCAGAATAATGTACCATTTTACACACATCGGATGGTTAAAATTAAAGACAATAACAAGGGTTGGTGAGGAAGTAGAAAAATTGGAACCTTCATACATTGTTAATGGAATTGCAAAATGGTGCAGCCACTTTGGAAAACAATTTGGCAGTTCCTTAAATAGCTAAACACAGAGCTACCATATGACCAGCAATTCCATTCCTAGGCATATTCCCAGAAGAAAGGAAAATAAATGTCCACATAAAATCATATACACAAGTGTTCATAGAAGTGTTATTCATAATAGCCAAAAAGTAGGAACAACCAAAATACCCATCAACTGATAAATAAACAAAATGTAGTATACCCATCTACTAAAATATTATTCAGTCACAAAAAAGAATAAAGTGCTGATACATGCTACTATGTGGATAAATCTGAAAACATTATGTTAAGTGAAAGGAGTCAGCCACCAAAGGCCACATATGATTCCATGTATATAAAATGTCTGGAATAGGCAAATCCACACGAACAGAAAGTAAATTAGTTAATAGGTACAGGGTTTCTTTTTGGAGTAATGAGACTATTCTGGAATTTGAGAGTGGTGATCACTGTATAACTCTGCAAATATATCTAAAACCAATGAACTGTACACTTGAAAAGGGTGAATTACATCTCAATAAAGTTATTTTTTTAAAAAAACATGATACCACTTTATGCCCACTAGGATGACTATAAATCAAAACATTAGACTTTCATATAATCTGATACTCTAAATGGCCTTTAATATTATAAAACTTGGACTTTTGAACATCAGCTGACAAAGAAGCCCTATGAGCTCTGAGCTGATGCTGTGTGCCAGCTAATACCACAATCTTTGTGTAGCAGCTTATACAATATTGGATTTTATATTTCATTTCCCCTTATTTTGTAAACATGACAGGAAAATAGAAAAAAGAAAGTGCTAAAACTCACGGTAAGAAATGTAGGTCTCAAATTTCATATAATTAATATAAAGATAGAAATAATCATCAGCCTCAATGAAATGCTCACTGAACTTTAAGTCAATCAACTGTATGTTTGACTATAAAAGAACAAAATAAAGAACATCTATGAAATGCTAGAACTCTAAGATTATGTCAAGACTATATGATTAAAATAATTTTATAATGTTTTTAATATTTCCATGATATTTTACACTCTCTGGGACAGAACCTTCCTTAAAATATTGTTTGAAAGCATCTATGGCTCAGTTCCTTCACATTCAGCTGTTTTAAGTGTTTACAGGAACATACTATGTACGAAAATAAGAGTCTCTCTCTAGGTCTCTCTCTCTAGACATGGGCTGGTAGCCACAAAACTGGCCAAGCACAGTGAATCAGGTTTAGGAACCAGATACAAGACACAGGAAAGACTACCATGCAAGTCAGAGAGACAATGTCATTACACAAATCAAAAGTTGAAAGACTGGTAAGTGGCGGCTCTCTCCATCAAATAGAATGCAGTTAAATTTTAAAAATAAGAATCAAAATTCAACCTATTAAACACAAAATAGAAGACAATATTGACAAGTGAAAATACTATGTTGAGGTAGCAGAAGTGTAGGGTGGATTTTTTTCTATGATATCTAAAGTAACTTGGAAATAACTTAAATATGTATGTGTACCTCTCCATTAAAACTCCCTGATAACTTACTAGATAGAGTCCTAACTATGGACTCTCCTGACCTGCTCCATTATAGGATCTTCCAAGTCTCAGGACTCCTTAATTGCCTCCTTAATCCCAGATCTAATTCCCCATCTTAGATTCATTAGCTATAGTTTGATACAACTGAATTGATCAGAACAGTGCTGTATAAATAGCAAGTAGCTACAAGGATGCCACATTGTACAACTCCAGGAGTGCCATTCACATTACACTGAAAACGGTGCCCCCCTGGAGTTGTGCAACATGGCAGCCACATAGCTACCTTTTGGTATCAGTCAGTATTTACTTTCTTCCAATGCCTACATCAAATTTTAAATCATCCCAGGGACTTCCGTGGTGGTCCAGTGGTAAAGAATATGCCTTCCAATGCAGGGGACGTGAGTTCGATCCCTGGTCGGGGAACTAAGATCCCACATGCCGCAAGGCAAATAAGCCCGTGCACCACAACTACTGGGCTTGCATGCCTCAACAAGAGAGCCCTGTGCCACAAACTACAGAGCCCACTTGCTCCGGAGCTCACAAACCCTGGAGCCCGCACGCCACAACTAAAGAGAAGCCTGTGCACCACAACTAGAGAGAGGCCCATGCGCCACAACAAAAGATCCCACGTGCCACAACTAAGACCCAACGCAGCCAAAAAAAAGAAAGTAATAAATTAAATATTTAAAAAAAAATTTTTAAATCATCCCAGCCTTCAAGCCTTTTAAATTCATACTTTTTACCTGTGTCAGTTTGATATGGTGTATTTGCCTAGGCACACTCAAAACTTGCTGTCAATAATTCTCTCATCCTTTTGTTATCAGACTTCTATTGGACTTCTAACTTTCCTCTCTTTACCTTTCCTGCTTATAAAATAACTTCTTTTAAAACCCATGAATTCCCAATTCTTATTATATTGTCTTAGTATAAAATATAAGTATTATATTTATTAATTTAATTTTCAATAACATTATAAATGAAAGATAATTCTCTGTAGAATTTTTGGGGGATTCATTCTTGAATGACAGCGGTATCTGGACTATTGACTTAAAATAGGGGAAAACTGAGTTTCTAAATTTCTGGAGGAATTGGTTAGAGGGTAGCACAATAATTTTTCTACCTAATACAAAGATGTAGTTTGTTTCCATTCTCCTAAAAATAAGATGACATTAACATATATATTTTTAGATATGTTTGCCCTTGGACAATGCTAAATCCTAAGGTTAACAGAATTTTTAATCTTCTAATGTTGTCTTCTCACTAATACAAATTCAATGGAGTTGGTTTAATGTAAAAACAGAAAAATGGATACCTCTGGGAAATTCTTTTGCATAGACTTACACTATAAAGGATCTTTTCATTCAGTCATTCACCAAATGATGACTCAAGATTGCCTGCTGGTGGTTAATACATTGACAAAAGGGGATTCAAAGTGTCAAATTTTATGAAGAAGAGAGAAAAGAAACCTTTGCCACCAAAAAGTCACATCAAAAATTTTTTAAATTCATTTCTGATATGTTAATGGTAAAATCTAGTATCTTAATGATGGAGGATCCTCCTATCAGAACACCCACTTTAGAATCTTGTCTCTTTTTACTTTCTTTTATTCCAGGCTGAAAGAGATCATCCAATAGCTTTATTGACTGAGTTTACTGGCTATCAGAACTTTAAATGAAATCTGTGTTCAAAACAAAGTCTGAAACCTCTATTCTAAATCTAATGATGTAGTTTTGTTGCTGTCTTTCCAGTAAAAGATTAGCACAACTTTTGGCTGGTCCTTGGCTGAAGCTGATTTTTTTATTATTAATAGACAAGATAAATCCATCAGCCTATTTCTCAATTTTCATGAATGCATGCATTCATTCATACATATTGTTGAATACTTTTTATATGCATATTATTCTAATAATTTCTGATCCTAACCATTTATTCTCAGTCATGGGGATGACTGTATTGTAAGATCTGTCTTGTCTGTGCAATATTCTGAGTATTTTCAATATAACGCAATGTAAAGGAAGCTTCTCCCTCCTCTCACCTCAACTTTGTCCAGGTGTAATTTTGTCTCATCCCCAAATATGCTGTGAAAATAACAGAATGCTATCCTGTAATTCTAAGCTTGTATATAGTCCTTGTAAGAGAACACTTACAGTCAGTTCTGATTTGTTTGAAGATATGGTGCTCTCATTTGATGTGTTTGTTGTAGAATCCTGTGACTACTGCAGGTGTATAGGAACAACAAATTGCAGTACTTTAGACGAGGGAGCTGCAGTGTATAAAATCAGGCATACCACTGGCTTCTTGTTGTACCTGTACTGCTTTCGCATTCTACGAAAATCAGTACCATACTTAACTTGTCCAGATTTCATCTAGGGTAAAGGAAAATTTTAGATTACTGACTATTTTTTGAATTCAATAAACTATCTTCACCAGGAAATGCCAAACCTGATTTCTCTCATCAGGCATACCAAAGCAATCTATCTGCCCACCCTCTTTCAGTTTTGCATGTAACTCTAAACCTAACAAATAGGCTTCCTGAAGGGAAAAAATCAATGACTTTAAATGATACACAATTTTATGTCTTTATAAGTCACCTTTTCACACTGAAACATGGAAGCTTCATAAAATAAGTTAATACTTGCTTTCAAAGCAACAATATTATTTGCCTTCATTATAAATAAACAGAATTCATTTGAGACAATGATTTTTCAAATGAAAGGATTAAAATAATCCCATTAAAACCAAAACAAAGGCATTTTATGTTCTTACATCTTTATTAAAGTACTTATTTTATAAACCTGGCTCAATAATAACTCATACTTTTATATCACATATTTGCCTTTAAGCAATACATAACACACTTAAGGCAGATTTACCTTATAGATGGCCTCAGCTTCTAAACACCACTGCACTGATTTATACAAATAGCAAAAATCACATGGGGAGCATCTACTGATACCTTTCCTGGTACTTACCTTTAGATTTTAAAACTGCATAATAAGTAGAGTTTCCATAAAATTTCATTTTTGAGATAGGAAACAAAAAATTTTGCCTTTATCTGTTAGATTGGATGTAGTTATTATTAATAACATAAACTTTAAATCTGTAGGGAAAACCAATACTTAACCTTCACTGCTCAGACAAGGCTCAACAACAGCAAGTAAAATGAGGTGCCACTGTAAAATCATATTGCTAAGTATTACCTTAACTCAAAATTCTGCTTATGTAATTGTATCATATCACAGCTAAAAATTACTATTTAATATATCAAGATACATCCAAAAGCATCCTTTGGTTGCATTAATATCAGGAGGCTTAGGCAGCACTGAAGATTCATTCTCTGCTCTTCTGGTCATTAGTATAATCTGAAGCTTTTGAAACTATTTGGTGATCCTATTTTGGGGCCCAATATCACAAAACCTTCAGGAGAATACTGGACCCAGGTGGAAGAATTTGAAGACTGGAAGACTTGCAGTTAAGGTAGAGTTATCATTAGCAGATCTTAGGGAAACAGGAATGCAGCCAGAATCACTTGATATTTATTAGAAATCAAGATTCACTGAATCATTTCTCTTTCAAAAAAATATCTTTAAAACTTGTATATTTTCAAATGTTCTTTTTTTAAAGAACGTATAAAATTAAGGTATTTGTGAAAATAAACCAGTTTCAAGTATACTTGTTTCTCTTCATTTTGCTTCCTTCAAAGGATTTCTTCTCATCAAGCACAAATGTGCTAATCTTTACAGCAAGACAAACTCTTCTGTGCTAAATCTTTTTAATCTTTTCTTTTCATCCTCTGAGAAAAGGTCTTCTTCATTGGTTGTAGTAGATGTAAAATCATAGTCTCTGGAATGACCATTTACAAAAGTAAATAAGGGATATTTCTCCTTAGAAGAAATTTTCAGCATCTGTAACAGAAAGAACAGAAGAATCCCTTATTGGATGCAATAGTACACAGTAGGACCACATGATGAAATCTAATGTTTTAGCCCTGAATCTCTCTTGTTAGCTTCTCTCATTTACATTTAGCCAGTGCTACTGCCTTACTGTTCTGGCTAAAAGACAAAAGTTGATCAGCATTGTATAGTTTATTTATCGCTAAATACCTACTTCCCCATTAGGATTAGACCATCAGAAATTAACTATATTATCATTCCTACCCAAAACCCCCAAAAGTAAAGTCTTTTGGTCACATTTGTTTGAAGGCTTACTAGTGAGTTAAGATTTATCTTCTATTGGTGGTAATAGACAATAAAACAAAATGGTATCACTGATTATGGTAAAATACTGTGAATGACTGTTTAGTACCATAACACAGAAAAAAAAATTAAACTAAGTCAAAAGGTCCATTCTAATCTCACTTCTACAACTTAACTTTGATGTGATCTTTGACAAATCACTCTACCTGAGTATCACCTATAAAACTGGGAAAAAGTTATTGAATCTCCTTATCTCAGAGAAATGTTAGGATGACCAAAAGCAATAAAAAGTTATTTTTTAAAATCAAGTTTGGTCTTTTCAAAGATTTCTATATTAAAAAAATATATTTCTGCAATAATCTAGTTAAGATGAAAAACAGTATTCTTATACACAGTAACAATCCACACTTTACATATTACCTTCTAAAGTTACATTACACAATTTAGAAGTAAAATAAGTAATACCTGGAATTTTGTGAGAACACCAACAACCTTTATATAACCTCTGTCAATTTGGGATTCGTTGACAAGCCAACAACCCATTCTAAACCATTTAAATATTTCTGTTAAACAAAGTCTATTAAAAAATTAAAACAATTTTCATTTTAAGGTGAATAAAAATTTTTGAGTGAAGGATGTTTTTATAGAAATAAACATTTCTATAGGTAACCAGGACTTACAAGAAGGATTCTGAAAAGTTTATGTGAGTTTCAAAGAATGCTGAAAAAATATCGATAGTACTTATACATCATTAATCATGATCAATTAAATATAATTTAAGGATAATTTTAGCAGTAAAAACTAAATTCTCCCAAATGTTGATATTCAACTGAAGGCTCATCAAATTCTTATATACTACATTTATAGATTCTCTTGGCTAAAATAAATATGTAGCCCTAGGATACAGATACAATGTTAAATTTAAAATATTTCAATGAGACAGTTAATATGAAATCCATTTTCTAATTGAGTGGAAGTGAACCATTTAAATAAAAACAATCAAGTACTTAAAAAACCAGATGTGATGAAATATGATTGATCCTATAATTCATATTGTGCTCCTACTTTTTACACTTCTCAAATTCATTTAACTTACATTCTAAAAATAAAAAAGGTAGAGAGAAGGGCAAAAATGTGGAAATGAAAAGTAAGAGACAGAGGGGGCCGGCATCTGATCAATCATCTTTCACCTCGAGCCAATGGGTGGAATACAGTCCAAAATTGTTACCATTTTATATTCATTTAACATCACTTATAAAAGTCCAGTATCTAACAAGCAGGTATCATTGTATCATTTTCAACTCAACATGCAAAGCTAACATTATCATGTCTTCATCCTTTCTTTCAAAATCAAGACGCCTTTCAAATGCTTTTCAAAGCTCTAAGCACCATATCAAGAATTTTTTAGACTTTTTTTTTTAAGAATAACCATTGATTTGAACTTCTATTAGAAGGGAAAAGTTTAGTTTTCTTTTTTATACTACAAAATAGGATGCACTGTCAAAACAATAAGGTCCCTCCATAATGGATAATATAAAATCTACACAAAGAAAATTCCAAATTAGGTTATCTATATGACTTGGGGTATTATATCAATTGAGATATTATACAAAATAAAGATAATGAAAGACATTTAATAACTTGGGGAAATATTTAATATTTTGTTGTATTTCCGTCTAGACTTTTTAAAGTACGTTTAAAATTACTTTAACAAAACTGAGATTAAATTTTATATATAGTGTTTATCCTGTTTTTCCTTTAACATTACATAATAAATACTGGACTACAATCCTGCAGCCTGTGGAATGAAAACCACATTCACAGAAAGATAGACAAAATGAAAAGCAGAGGACTATGTATCAGAGGAGGGAATAAGATAAAACCCCAGAAAAACAACTAAATGAAGTGGATAGAGGTAACCTTCCAGAAAAAGAATTCAGAATAATGATAGTGAACATGGTCCTAGACCTTGGAAAAAGAATGGAGGCAAAGACTGAGAAGATGCAAGAAATGTTTAACAAAGATCTAGAAGAATTAAAGAACAAACAGAGATGAACAACACAACATCTGAAATCAAAAATACACTAGACAGAATCAATAGCAGAATAACTGAGGTAGAAGAACGGATAAGTGACCTGGAAGACAGAATGGTGGAATTCACTGCCACAGAACAGAATAAAGAAAAAAGAATGAAAAGAAATGAAGACAGCCTAAGAGACCTCTGGGACACATTAAATGCACTAACATTCACATTATAGGGGTCCCAGAAGAAGAGACAGAGAAAGGACCAGAGAAAATATTTGAAGAGATTATAGTCAAAAACTTCCCTAACATGAGAAAGGAAACAGCCAGCAAGCCCAGGAAGCGCTGAGAGTCCCAGGCAGGATAAACCCAAGGAGAAACACGCCAAGACACATAGTAATCAAATTGACAAAAATTAAACACAAAGAGAATTATTGAAAGCAGCAAGGGAAAAATGACAAATAACATACAAGGGAACTCCCATAAGGTTAACAGCTGATTTCTCAGCAGAAACTCTACAAGCCAGAAGGGAGTGGCATGATATATTTAAAGAGAGGGAAGAGCCTACAACCGAGATTATTCTACCCAGCAAGGATCTCATTCAGATTCGATGGAGAAACCAAAAGCTTTACAGACAAGCAAAAGCAAAGAGAATTCAGCACCACCAAACCAGCTCTACAACAAATGCTAAAGGAACTTCTCTAAGTGGGAAACACAAGAGAAGAAAAGGACCTACAAAAACAAACCCAAAACAATTAAGAAAATGGTAATAGGAACATACATGTCGATAATTACCTTAAATATGAATGGATTAAATGCTCCAACCAAAAGACACAGGCTTCCTGAATAGATACAAATACAAGACGCATATATATATGCTGTTTATAGGAGACCCACTGCAGACCTAGGGACACATACAGACTGAAAGTAAAGTGATGAAAAAATTTTCCATGCAAATAGAAATCAAAAGAAAGCTGGAGTAGCAATACTCATATAAGACAAAATAGACTTTAAAATAAAGAATGTTATAAGAGACAAGTAAGGATACTACATAATGACCAAGGGATCAATCCAAGAACATATAACAATTATAAATATATATGCACCCAACATAGGAGCACCTCAATACATAAGGCAAATGCTAACAGCTATAAAAGAGGAAATTGACAGTAACACAGTAATAGCGGGGTAACCTAACACCTCACTTACACCAGTGCACAGATCATCCAGACAGAAAACAAATAAGAAAACACAAGCTTTAAATGACACAACAGACCACACAATTTAACTTTTATAGGACATTCCATCTGAAAACAGCAGATTACGCTTTCGTCTCAAGTGCGCACAGAACATTCTCCAGGATAGATCACATCTTGGGTCACAAATCAAGCCTTGGTAAATTTAAGAAAACTGAAATCTATCAAGGATCTTTTCCGACCACAATGCTATGAGAATAGAAATAAATTACAGGGAAGAAAATATAAAAAAACACAAACACATGGAGGCTAAACAATACATTACTAAATAACCAAGAGATCACTGAAGAAATCAAAGAGGAAATCAGAAAGTACCTAGAGACAAATGACAATGAAAACACAACGATCCAAAACCTATGGGATGCAGCAAAGGAAGTTCTAAGAGGGAAGTTTATAGCAATAAAATCCTACCTCAAGAAACAAGAAAAATTCCAAATAAACAATCTAAACTTACACCTAAAGGAACTAGAGAGAGAAGAACAAACAAAACCCAAAGTCAGCAGAAGGAAAGAAATCATAAAGATCAGAGCAGAAATAAATGAAATAGAAACAAAGAAAACAATAGGAAAGATCAATAAAACTAAAAGCCGGTCCTTTGAGAAGATAAACAAAATTGATAAACCTTTAGCCAGACTCATCAAGAAGAAGAGGGAAAGGACTCAAATCAATAAAATTAGAAATGAAAAAGGAGAAGTTACAATGGACCCCAAAGAAATACAAAGCATCTTAAGAGACTACTACAAGCAACTCTATGCCAATAAAATGGACAACCTGGAAGAAATGGACAAATTTTTAGAAAAGCACAACCTTACCAGACTGAACCAGGAAGAAATAGAAAATATAAACAGGCCAATCAGAAGCAATGAAATTGAAACTGTGATTAAAAATGTTCCAACAGGGCTTCCCTGGTGGCGCAGTGGTTGAGAGTCTGCCTGCCGGTGCAGGGGACACGGGTTCGTGCCCCGGTCCGGGAAGATCCCACATGCCGCGGAGCGGCTGGGCCCATGAGCCATGGCCGCTGAGCCTGCGCGTCCGGAGCCTGTGCTCCACAACGGGAGAGGCCACAACAGTGAGAGGCCCGTGTACCGCAAAAAAAAAAAAAAAAAAAAGTTCCAACAAACAAAGCCCAGGACCAGATGGCTTCACAGGCGAATTCTATCAAACATTTAGAGGAGAGCTAACACCTATGGTTCTCAAACTCTTCCAAAATATAGCAGAGGGAGGAACACCCCCAAACTCATTCTACGAGGCCACCACCACCCTGATAACAAAACCAGACAAAAATGTTACCAAAGAAGAAAACTATAGGCAAATATCACTGATGAATATAGATGCAAAAATCCTCAACAAAATACTAGCAAACAGAATCCAACAGCACATTAAAAGGATCATACACCATGATAGTGGGATTTATCCCAGGGATGTAAGGATTCTTCAATATATGCAAATCAATCAATGTGATATAGCTGATTCACTTTGTGATACAGCAGAAACTAACACAACATTGTAAAGCAATTATACTCCAATAGAAATGTTAAAAAAAATCAATGTGATACACCAATATTAATAAACTGAAGAATAAAAACCAAATGATCATCTCAATAAATGCAGAAAAAGCTTTTCACAAAATTCAACACCTATTTATGATTAAAAACTCTCCAGGGAGTGGGCACAGACGGACCCTACCTCAACATAATAAAGTCCATATATTAAAAACCCACAGCAAACACCATTTGCAATGGTGAAAAACTGAAAGCATTTCCTCTAAGATCAGAAAAAAGAAAAGGATGTCCACTCTCGCCACTATTATTCAGCACAGCTTTGGAAGTCCTAGCCATGGCAATCAGAGAAGCAAAAGAAATAAAAGGAATACAAATTGGAAAAGAAGAAGTAAAAGAGTCATTGTTTGCAGATGACATGATACTATACATAGAGAATCCTAAGATGTCACCAGAAAACTACTAGAGTTAATCAATGAATTTGGTAAAGTAGCAGAATACAAAATTAATGCACAGAAATCTCTGGCATGCCTATACACTAATGACGAAAAATCTGAAAGTGAAATTAAGAAAACACTCCCATTTACCACTGCAACAAAATGAATAAAATATCTAGGAATAAACCTACCTAAGGAGACAAAAGACCTGTATGCAGAATATCATAAGATACTGATGAAAGAAATTAAAGATGATACAAAGAGATGGAGAGATATACCATGTTCTTGGATTGGAAGAATCAACATTGTGAAAATGACTATACTACCCAAAGCAATCTACAGATTCAATGCAATCCCCATCAAACTACCACTGGCATTTTTCACAGAACTAGAACAAAAAATTTCACAATTTGTATGAAAACACAAAAAACCCCATATAACCAAAGCAATCTTGAGAAAGAAAAACGGAGCTGGAGGAATCAGGCTCCCTGACTTCAGACTATACTACAAAGCTACAGTAATCAAGACAGTATGGTACTGGCACAAAAACAGAAAGATAGATCAATGGAACAGGATAGAAAGCACAGAGATAGACCCACGCACATATGGTCACCTTATCTTTGATAAAGGAGGCAAGAATATAAAATGGAGAAGAGACAGCCACTTCAATAAGCGGTGCTGGGAAAACTAGACAGCTACATGTAAAAGAATGAAATTAGAACACTCCCTAACACCATACACAAAAATAAACTCAAAATGGATTAAAGACCTAAATGTAAGGCCAGACACTATCAAACTCTTAGAGGAAAACATAGGCAGAACACTCTATGACATAAATCACAGCAAGATCCTTTTTGATCCACCTCCTAGAGAAATGGAAATAAAAACAAAAATAAACAAATGGGACCTAATGAAACTTAAAGGCTTTTGCACAGCAAAGGACACCATAAACAAGACAAAAAGACAACCCTCAGAATGCGAGAAAATATTTGCAAATGAAGCAACTGACAAAGGATTCATCTCCAAAATTTACAAGCAGCTCATGCAGCTCAATATCAAAAAAACAAACAACCCAATCCAAAAATGGGCAGAAGACCTAAATAGACATTTCTCCAAAGAAGATATACAGACTGCCAACAAACACATGAAAGAATGCTCAACATCATTAATCGTTAGAGAAATGCAAGTCAAAACTACAATGAGATATCATCTCACACCAGTCAGAATGGCCATCATCAAAAAATCTAGAAACAATAAATGCTGGAGAGGGTGTGGAGAAAAGGGAACCCTCTTGCACTGCTGGTGGGAATGTGAATTGATACAGCCACTATGGAGAACAGTATGGAGGTTCCTTAAAAAACTACAAATAGAACTACCATATGACCCAGCAATCCCACTACTGGGCATATACCCTGAGAAAACCATAATTCAAAAAGAGTCATGTACCAAAATGTTCATTGCAGCTCTATTTACAATAGCTCGGAGATGGAAACAACCTAAGTGTCCATCATCGGATGAATGGATAAAAAAGATGTGGCACATATATACAATGGAATATTACTCAGCCATAAAAAGAAACGAAATTGAGCTATTTGTAATGAGGTGGATAGATCTAGAGTCTGTCATACAGAGTGAAGTCAGAAAGAGAAAGACAAATACCATATCCTAACACATATATATGGAATTTAAGAAAAAAAAATGTCATGAAGAACCTAGGGGTAAGACAGGAATAAAGACACAGACCTACTAGAGAATGGACTTGAGGATATGGGGAGGGGGAAGGGTAAGCTGTGACAAAGCGAGAGAGAGGCATGGACATATATACACTACCAAACGTAAGGTAGATAACTAATGGGAAGCAACTGCATAGCACAGGGAGATCAGCTCGGTGCTTTGTGACGGCCTGGAGGGGTGGGATAGGGAGGGTGGGAGGGAGGGAGACACAAGAGGGAAGAGATATGGGGATATATGTATATATATAACTGATTCACTTTGTTATAAAGCAGAAACTAACACACCACTGTAAAGCAATTATACTCCAATAAAGATGCTTAAATAAATTAATTAATTAAATAAATAAAATTAAAAAGTCACAGGGATGTATTCTACACCATGGGGAATATAGTCTATAATATTGTAATTACTCTGTATGGTGACAGATGGTAACTGGACTTATCATGGTGATCACTTCATAATGTTTAAAAATATTGAATCACCATGTTGTACAACTGAAACTAGTCTAATATTGTATGTCAATTATAATTCAATATAAAAAAGAAAAAACACAATTATTAAAAAAAGAAAGAAAAAAGATTAGAAGGAAATGAACTGTAGTGCTAATCTAAAATGGCAGCATCCTAGGTGAAAAACCTATACACTGAAAACTATAAAACTCTGATAAAGGAAACTGAAGATGATTTAAAGAAATGGAAAGATAGCTCATGCTCTTGGATTGAAAGAATTAATATTGTTAAAAGGCTGTACTACTCACAGCAATCTACAGATTTAATGCAATCCCTATCAAATTATCCAAGACATTTTTCACAGAACTAGAGGAAATAATACTAAAATTTATATGCAACCACAAAAGACCCAGAGTTGCCAAAGCACTCCTGAGGGAAAAGAACAAAGCTGGAGGAAAAACCCTCCCAGACTTCAGACAATACTACAAAGCTACAGTAATCAAAACAGCATGGTATTGGCACAGAAACAGACACATAGATAGATGGAACAGAATAGAGAGCCCAGAAGTAAACCCACACACCTACTGTCAATTAATCTATAACAAAGGAAGCAAGAATATACAATGGAGAAAAGATAATCTCTTCAGCAAGTGGTGCTGGGAAAGCTGGACAGCCTCACATAAATCAGTGAAATTAGAACACTCCCTCAAACCATATATACAAAACAAAATCAAAATGTCTTAAAGACCTAAATACAGGACATGACACCATAAAACTCCTAGAAGAGAACATAGACAAAACATTCTTCGACATAAATCATAGCAATATTTTCTTAGATCAGTCTCCCAAGACAAAAGAAATAAAAGCAAAAGTAAACAAATGGGACCTAAACAAACTTATAAGCTTTTGCACAGCAAAGGAAACCATCAACAAAATTAAAAGACAACCTACAGAATGGGAGAAAATATTTGCAAACGATGCACCTGACAAGGGGTTAATATCTAAAATGTACAAACAGCTTATACTACTCAATATCAAATAAAACAAACAACCCAATCAAAAACTGGGGAGAAAACCTAAATAGCTGTTTCTTTAAAGAAGACATGCCGATTGGCCAACAGGTATATGAAAAGATGTTCAACATCTCTACCTCAATAAATAAATAAACAAACAACAAGGTCCTACTGTACAGCACAGGGAACTATATTCAATATCCTGTGATAAACCATAATGGAAAAGAATACAAAAAAGTATATATATGTACAACTGAGAATATACATGTATAAAAGAATATATATACATATATATGTACAACTGTACAGCAGACATTAATGTAACATTGTAAATCAACTATACTTCAAAAAATTCAATAAATACATGTTTTAAAATGTAGTATACTGTAGTGCTCCCTTTGGCAGCACACATACTAAAACTGGAACGATACAGAGAAGATTAGCATGGCCCCTGCTCAAGGATGACACGCAAATTTGTGAAGCATTCCATATTTTTCTTATTCAACAGAGTTCTGGAAGTTATAGCCACAGCAATCAGAGAAGAAAAGGAAATAAAAGGAATCCAAATTGGAAAAGAAGTAAAGCTGTCACTGTTTGCAGATGACATGATACTATACATAGAGAATCCTAAAGATGCTACCAGAAAACTACTAGAGCTAATCAGTGAATTTGGTAAAGTAGCAGGATACAAAATTAATGCACAGAAATCTCTGGCATTCCTATACACTAATGATGAAAAATCTGAAAGTGAAATCAAGAAAAGACTCCCATTTACCACTGCAACAAAAAGAATAAAATATCTAGGAATAAACCTACCTAAGGAGACAAAAGACCTGTATGCAGAAAACTATAAGACACTGATGAAAGAAATTAAAGATGATACAAAGAGATGGAGAGATATACCATGTTCTTGGATGGAAGAATCAACATTGTGAAAATGACTATACTACCCAAAGCAATCTACAGATTCAATGCAATCCCTATCAAACTATCACTGGCATTTTTCACAGAACTAGAACAAAAAATTTCACAATTTGTATGAAAACACAAAAGACCCCGAATAGCCAAAGCAATCTTGAGAACAAAAAACGGAGCTGGAGGAATCAGGCTCCCTGACTTCAGACTATACTACAAAGCTACAGTAATCAAGACAGTATGGTACTGGCACAAAAACAGAAAGATCAATGGAACAGGATAGAAAGCACAGAGATAAACCCACGCACATATGGTCACCTTATCTTTGATAAAGGAGGCAGGAGTGTACAGTGGAGAAAGGACAGCCTCTTCAATAAGTGGTGCTGGGAAAACAGGACAGCTACATGTAAAAGTATGAGATTAGATCACTCCCTAACACCATACACAAAAATAAGCTCAAAATGGATTAAAGACCTAAATGCAAGGCCAGACACTATCAAACTCTTAGAGGAAAACACAGGCAGAACACTCTATGACATAAATCACAGCAAGATCCTTTTTGACCCACCTCCTAGAGAAATGGAAATAAAAACAAAAATAAACAAATGGGACCTAATGAAACTTCAAAGCTTTTGCACAGCAAAGGAAACCATAAACAAGACAAAAAGACAACCCTCAGAATGCAAGAAAATATTTGCAAATGAAGCAACTGACGAAGGACTAATCTCCAAAATTTACAAGCAGCTCATGCAGCTCAATATCAAAAAAACAAACAACCCAATCCAAAAATGGGCAGAAGACCTAAATAGACATTTCTCCAAAGAAGATATACAGACTGCCAACAAACACATGAAAGAACGCTCAACATCAGTAATCATTAGAGAAATGCAAATCAAAACTACAATGAGATATCATCTCACACCAGTCAGAATGGCCATCATCAAAAAATCTAGAAACAATAAATGCTGGAGAGGGTGTGGAGAAAAGGGAACCCTCTTGCACTGCTGGTGGGAATGTGAATTGATACAGCCACTATGGAGAACAGTATGGAGGTTCCTTAAAAAACTACAAATAGAACTACCATATGACCCAGCAATCCCACTACTGGGCATATACCCTGAGAAAACCATAATTCAAAAAGAGTCATGTACCAAAATGTTCATTGCAGCTCTATTTACAATAGCTCGGAGATGGAAACAACCTAAGTGTCCATCATCAGATGAATGGATAAAAAAGATGTGGCACATATATACAATGGAATATTACTCAGCCATAAAAAGAAACGAAATTGAGCTATTTGTAATGAGGTGGATAGATCTAGAGTCTGTCATACAGAGTGAAGTCAGAAAGAGAAAGACAAATACCATATCCTAACACATATATATGGAATTTAAGAAAAAAAAATGTCATGAAGAACCTAGGGGTAAGACAGGAATAAAGACACAGACCTACTAGAGAATGGACTTGAGGATATGGGGAGGGGGAAGGGTAAGCTGTGACAAAGCGAGAGAGAGGCATGGACATATATACACTACCAAACGTAAGGTAGATAACTAATGGGAAGCAACTGCATAGCACAGGGAGATCAGCTCGGTGCTTTGTGACGGCCTGGAGGGGTGGGATAGGGAGGGTGGGAGGGAGGGAGACGCAAGAGGGAGGAGATATGGGAACATATGTATATGTATGACTGATTCACTTTGTTGTAAAGCAGAAACTAACACACCATTGTAAAGCAATTATACTCCGATAAAGATGAAAACAAAAATGTAGTATACTGTAAAATGTACTACTATTTAGCAGTTTAAATGAATAAGCTAGACCAACATGAATAGATATAATCTCCAAGTCACTATCAAATGAAAAAGCAAATTGCAAAGGGATACATAACATTTTTATATGAATATATAATTGATGACAAGTTTAAGAACATACAAAAAAAAACAGTGTACGTTGTTTACAGTTACATCAAGTATACTAATTTACACTAATTTAGGATAGTGGCTACCACTGGGAAGGAAATAAGGGAATAAGATTGGGGAAGGGTAATACACTTCGATTATATACGTGGGGTATTTTTTTCTCCCTTAAGCTTAGAGGTAGCACATGGCTATTTATTATTCTATCCTCTATATTTCCGTATGCTTGAAATTTTAAAAAACTAATTTAATAAAATGAACATATTGCAAAGTACAAACTTCTTCAGTCTGGCATTCAATACTCTCCACAATATTATTCCAACCTCCTTTTCTAGCCTCATCCTTCACTATTTCCTATAGCAGTGTTTCCCAAGCCTTGGACATTTATATACCTCCTTCCTTATTTTCACTATATATGCCATCTCTATTACAATTAATGAATAATTTTCTTTTCATAATTTTAACCCCAGTAGCCTTGTACAGGTCAATGATAAGTAGGAAACCACATGTTTAATAAGCCAGCTATTCTTTTCTAATATGAATATACATATATAAGTATCAATATTTGTCCCAGGGTCACTTAAAACATCAAGTATCACACTTTAGGTTGCACTGTCTTATACTAGTGGTTCTCAAATTTGGTGTACAAGATTACTTGTGAAGTTTGTTAGAAATGGAGGCTCCCAGGCCATACCTCTAGGGATTCTGATTCGTGCGATCAGAAGACAAAAAATCGTGCCCTATATGTATCCATGGCACCTAACAAATTGGACTATTTGCCATTCTCTAGAGAAGCTCTACATTTTTCTTTTCCACTACTTTTCCTCTTGTTATCTCCTCTGCTTGACGTACCCTCCCCCTTCTCCCTTAGCCAACAGAAATTAAGCCTACACTTTAGGGCTCATATTAAATATCACCATCACAATAAAGAACTTTGACTTGGATGCGACATCGCTCTCATTTTAACACTCCTCCTTACCCTATCAATTTATTTCTATTTCTGTATGAATGCTTATCATATTCAATGTAATACACGTCTACTTGTCTTATTCCGCCTCCTGAACTATAAATGCTACTTGAGGGCAAAGCCTTGGTCATTTTGTGTTTTCAACATGACAGTTATTCAGATACTTGCTGGACTGAGCTCTGCTAAACACTGAATTAATTTAACAATTTTTATTAACATTTTAAAACTCATGTGGCATAAGCATTAGAATATTCATTCATATAGCATTACAAATTAAACATGAGAATCTAGACTACCTGGCCTCAATTTCAAAATGAGAAAACTGAAAATATATCCTATATAGAAACAAATAATTTAAGATGTTTTAATTTTCAAAGAACAAAATAACAGTTTAACTAAAAATGCTGAATTCAGTTTTTAAGAAGGAAAATTGCTTAACTTACCATCTTCCAAGCAAAAGTAAATGATCAAGTTATTAACTGACAAAGTGAGGTTTTGATACTGCTACCAAAAAGCTATTAACTTAAGAACAACAGTATAATTAAAGCAAAGTTAATTGACTCTGGCAAAATTCTCAGTACTTCCATATTATATTTCAACATGGTTTCTCATTGCTTTAATACTGCATATTACTTAGATGCATCAATAGCAATAACTTCTAAGTAGTTTTCCAGTGTAAAAACTATTAGTATAAAACCACGAAACTATCTGTTTTTAATCAGAAAATATCAACATGCAACTCATTTATGAATATTGTTTTTCTCAATTTGGTAACAGTAATTTGGGCTTTTTTCTATTCCAGAGGTAGACTACATCACTGCTCTAAATATACTTATTTCAACCTAGATAAAAAATAAACTAATGGAAACATAAATGGGACTTTTTAATGGAAAATGTTCATCAACATCAATCTATATTACCATATATCTGTATTTGTATATTTTAGCACATACATGATACTCCATAAAGCCAGAGAATTGTCAAACTAAAATATACAAATGTATATACTAATTTCAAGCAATAAAAGAGGGGAAAATGGAGAAAACATATTTTCTTATGTTCACTTGGCCTTTCAGGTTGAAAAGAAGAATGAAAAGATGACAACTGTGAGAAATGAGGAATAAGAAAAGGTTCTCACATATCTCATTTTCTCCTCTCCTCATTCATTCTTCTGTCATGTTCCTGTTAAATTTCCTCTTTTACATGGCAGGTCAAGTAAACTAAGCCTAACTTAAATGAAACTTTTTATTTTTTTTCATTGTATTTTTACACTATAAAACTAAAATTTCAACCCACTATGTCTATTTTCCTGAATAAAATTAATCAGAAGTAAAGCAGTAATAAGGTATACATATTACAACTGAGCTCAAGTTAAGAATTCCCAAAAATGATTCTAGTTTTAGTTTTACTTACAATAAAAAATGATAACCTATAATATTGATACTAATAAAGAGAGCCATCCAATTAGGCTTACTTCCTAAATAAGTAATTTTTTTACTTTCTAAAGTACTATATATAGACAGAGTTTATGGCCCTATAAATGTTTTAGCAGTACTCAAGGGCCAGAAAAATGCAGAAGTTTAAAGGTAATAAGAGGAGTTAAATAAACCTATTTCCAAGATCCTATAAGTAGAATAGATCAAATTAAACAAGTTTATTGGAAGGTAACAATACAGCTCATTTGATAAAACAGTTCTGAGAAATCCAAAAACACCATTTCTCTTTACAAAAATCAAAACACTTGGACTAACAAGAAATAATGCACAATTTGGCTTGATCAAATACTTCATTAATTTTTTTTCTACCCCCTAAGGTATTGCCCTTTTAAAATCCTCTTCAAATAAAATATAACCTAATTGCTTGCACATGGCTAGTTTGCAGAGATTTTTATTTCAACAGTGCCACCTAGTGGAGCAATCAATACTTTCAATTGGTCACTAAGTGATTTCATCATCCTCAAAAGCTAGGAATCCCCAAATAGTTGTATTTTCTGGTTCAAAATATTCTTAATAATATTAACATTCAAGGGGAAATTTTATAAACGAATCATAATCTATATATTTTTATCTTCTGATAGGCTACCTCTAATAAAAATTAGGTCATTTACAAATATTATTATAATATTTAAAATAAAAGTACCTTAGTGATTTCTTCAGAAGCTCGTTTGAAGTCCTGAACATTTCGACAGTAAAATCCTATTGTACAGCTAGGATCCATTTTTCGAAATGACATCTTTTTGGGAGAAGGGCAGTGGAATGTCTGTAATTTTAAAAGTTCTTTAGGATTAATTTAGTTTTATTTGATGGACTTAAGTATACAAAAATATTACTTAATTTAAAATTTGCTATCTAGCTTTCCTCCAAACTACAAACATGCTTTCAAATGGTGTTTTAGTCTCTCCTCTGAAGATGATCCCTCCCAATCTCCAAAGCTGTAAAACGTAAGCGCCAACATTGTGTATATTCAATTCACCAGATCTCCACCTTATGCAACATTAGTGCCATTCTGCAAAAGAAAGGAAGTGTGTCAAAGTGGTGTGCATTTCTAACACTTGCAGAAGGGAAGAAAAATGTGTCTCTGAAAAAGACACGAATAAGCTAGTACAAGGTTTAGAATCAAGTTAGCTATTTCTAAGAAAGTGTAATTAAGTCTGTTTGGTTAGAGATTTTTTAAGTGTTTATAAACCTTTGAATAAGAATACGAAGACTTTGTAAACAAATACGCTGGTTCATGAAAATGTTCCATAATGATATAAAAAGAGATCAACATGAGAGTTTTAGCAACTGACATAATTAGCACATAATTACACATTCTCCCAACCCATTCTTCTACTGAGCTTTACCTCAAGTTCTTGTTCAGTCCCACACAGGATACAGGTGAAAACTGT
Source organism: Delphinapterus leucas (assembly GCF_059928025.1). Taxonomy (NCBI): domain Eukaryota; kingdom Metazoa; phylum Chordata; class Mammalia; order Artiodactyla; family Monodontidae; genus Delphinapterus; species Delphinapterus leucas. Next base: position 136,879,042 of record NC_143129.1, read on the forward strand.
TCTATTATGGTCCTTGCCCTTCTCCTTACCAGTCCTCCTGTCCCTTAGTTCACTTTTCTCAAGTGGTCACAGTGCTAAAGATATAAATGAGCTAAGGAGACTGCTCTAGACTCTCTACTCTTGTCAATAGGCTGTGGCTACTAGTAGAGTCTGGTATCTTTAGAGAAAGCAAAAGGAGGAAAAGGGCAGAATATAAAGCTAATCATTCCAATGGTTTTTTGTCTTCACCACTACACTCTGGTACTTTGTTCAAAAGATTTTTTTTTGAACTGCGTGAATGCTCAGACACTTGTCCTTAAAAATTATTGATGCTACCAAATCTTTTTTTGTATGTATAAAAAAAAGTTTATGTTAAAAAGGAGGGCCAGGGCTTCCCTGGTGGCACAGTGTTTGCGAGTCCGCCTGCCGATGCAGGGGACGTGGGTTTGTGCCCCGGTCTGGGAAGATCCCACATGCCGCGGAGCGGCTGGGCCCGTGAGCCATGACCGCTGAGCCTGCGCGTCCGGAGCCTGTGCTCCGCCACGGGAGAGGCCACAACAGTGAGAGGCCCATGTACCGCAAAAAAAAAAAAAAGAAGGGCCATAAAAAATATATATATATTCATATTTGCTTATATTTGCGTAAAGATATCAAAAATTAACAAGTTTAAGGAGAGGAAGAAAACTGGGCAGATGGGAGACAGGTATGGGAAATTCTTCATTGCACATTTTATATTTCTGAATTAAAGAAGCAGCTCAAGAAATAATCTAGGCTGGATATGAACCCATAAACTTAAAATTTCCCTACATTTAATGCCTGAAACTAAGGGATTTCAACTTGAAACTATCTATTAAAACGCAGAAAAATATAGGCTTTCACAGTTGTGTTCATGGTGAATCAGTCAAAATCACTCTTTTCTCTCCCTTTACATACATCCTAGTTATCCAGTTAATATCCCATATTATCATCAGAGGATATGCAAAATGAATACATTCCAAGCTGCTTTTTTTTCCCTTACGGATAGTTCAGTCACATACTAGATTCAAATCCAACATCATGCTAGTAAGCATAGACCAAACAAATGTGTTTTCAAAACTATGACTTCTATGAAATGCTTAGCTAACACTTACTTTACAGTGAGATCCAACCTAGCTAAACTGGAACGTCCAGTGTTCTAATCAACACACGTATTGTCTTAGTTGGACTTTTTCTAACATTGTTTTACCTGTTTTATTTATAAAGAGATATTAAAAACAGATCTGGAAAGGCACAGAAGAGCTAGGTAAACTTGTTAGTTAACAATATACAGGAGTATTACTGTTTAAGGCTCAGACAGTTCCAGGTCACAGTTACAATAAAGTTATTCTACATACAAGGTATCTAACAATAGTCATTTGCCCAACTCCTTCCAAAGCCAATAATAAGGAATGTTTATTTAGTTTTTGCTACTTGGAGATAAGAAAGAACAACCAAAAGTTTGTACGGTCAAACAAAGTATTTTTTTAACCTGTCTACATGGGTGCCCTAAATTATACTAAAGCATTGATTCAAGTTTTCATGTAAGAACCACTGAGACTAAACCGGAATAGGCTTAGTGCTATTTCACTGTATTGCCTCAATCATCAGAGATAATAATGACAAACACTAGTTAATCATAGTTGTTTTGATACCTACAAAGAACTTTGAAATTATTCACCAAAACACAGATATAAATCTCTGATGACTGAAAAGTGAAATTGTTATTGGGTGTTCCTACATGAGTACTAGGACTCATATTACAGAGAGGCATTTTATACCATTTAAATTATAATCTTTTGTTCACCCAAGAAGATTCTGACACAAACCAACATTAATTTATAATTCAGAATCATTTCTGTTTACTGTAAAACAAGTTAGACTTTAAAATATTTTCCCAAGTGGCATTACATAGCTATGTTCACTTTGTGATAATTATCTGAGCTATGCACTTAGATTTCTTTTTTAATTTTTAAAATTCTGATGACTGCTAAGAGTAGCAGCTTCTACTTCACAAACACATTTTAGCAAGTATCACTAGATACACTTCTGTGACAATAAAATATATTTCTGAAAAAACTGGCCAGAGTGAGTCAATTCCCATTTATTTCATTTTTCAACACACTGTTTATTCACTGCCTAAACAAACAGTTAGATATCAGGCACCTACTAAATGCTAGGCCTGTTCTAGGCTTATTATATGGAATAGTGGATTCTATTACCTAAACATACAAATAATACTGAAACAAATACTTTTAGGTGTAGCTGTGTTATTCTGGTGATTTAGATAAAGCTTCCTAAGATAACTAATTAGAGAATACATCCTTACTAAAAAGCACCTCCTATGAACTGCAGTTCACATGTGTAATTCATAAAGCGTACATCTTTCACCGATGAATTCACTCATCTATCTACATAATCACATCAAATCATTCTAATAGCTTTAATGCCACTATTCTCTGAACTTACTAGGATATATTAAAATAGTCACCACTGTATAAACCTCCTAAAACCTGAAACTTGGAATTGGGGGCCCAGGAATCAGAAGAGACTAACATATCTATAATAAGGTTTTTCTTACCTTATTAATAGAATATTAATATTAAGGTAATACAATATTACCTTAATAATAGAATAAATTCAGTATTTGTAAAGAGATAGAATCAGTCATTCTGAAAGTATATCATAAATAGCATGAAGCAATAGCCTCTGGTTTAAGAAATTTTAACTTATTAAATATATACACACACATACATGCATGTACACACACACACACTTCATAAATATGTATAAGAAAATGTATATCCACTAGTCCTCTCATCCCAACAACTGACACTCTGCCCTGTCCTAACCACTAACAATGTGAACCCACAGTTCAACAGACCCTCACTGCTGAAGCTCATCTTAAACCCACTTTCTTGGTGTCCCAATATATAAGAAATAAATGCTTCTGTGCATTCAAGAAGTTACCTAATTTCACCAAATTTTACTTTACAAAGTCTCTTAAAATCAATTCTTCTTTTCCATTCTCACTTTCACCCCACTTCAAGCTTTTACTGAAGTGCTGAAGTGTTGCAACAGTCTCCCAATAATGAGCTGCGACCTTCCTAATATTGACTGTGTAGACATAACCAGGATATTCGCTGACCTGGCATCTTTGTAGAGTCTCTCAAAATATCAGAAGAATAGTCTCTTTCTACTGGTCAAAATAACCAACACTAATAATCTTTTAATTTGCCTATTTTAGATAATCCTAGAATACTGTGAACTAGTTTCCATCTGAATCTCAAGTATTTACTTTTTTAAGGAGTCAGTTTGACACAGACACACTGGAAATGTAACTTAGACATAGGAATCAATGCCACAAGACCACAACACAGCAGCAAAAGAATTACAGTGTGGTTCACGTAGCACAATTCTATGTGCCTCCTCCCACAGTATCCATCAGCCAACTAGAAATATTTATTAAAGCTTACATGCAAAATATTATGAAGGAAGGAAGTAGAAAGCAAAGCTGATTCTGGCCTCAAGACGCTTGTACTTTGGTTGAGGTAACAGTCTACAAAAAATGCTAGGCTGTTTTATAATGTACCTTTTAAAACCAGTTTTTAATCTTGTGGTTTATCCACTTTCATAATCTACCCCCTAAATACTTATTAGGTATTAATATTAGCTAGCAAGCTATTACTAAAACAAAGTACTAAACCACATTTCCATCTTGTCAAGCCCTTGAGAATTAGTGATCCATGCCACTCAAGTGATTATTTTAAAAGCCTGTAAAAGCATCACCTGGGAAAACAAGAACCAAAACCATGTAATAATAACATGTCTCACTTATGCACTCTCAAAATTTTCTGAATTAAAATGCTGCACATGGGGCTTCCCTGGTGGCGCAGTGGTTGAGAGTCCGCCTGCCGATGCAGGGGACACGGGTTCGTGCCCCGGTCTGGGAAGATCCCACATGCCGCGGAGCGGCTGGGCCCGTGAGCCATGGCCGCTGAGCCTGCGTGTCCAGAGCCTGTGCTCCACAACAGCAGAGACCACAACAGTGACGGGCTCGGGTACCGCCAAAAAAAAAAAAAAAAAAAAAAAAAAAGGTGCTGCACATGTATAATTGATTCACTTTGCTGTATACCTGAAACTAACACAACATTGTAAACCAACTATAATGCAATAAAAAATTTTTTCTAAATGCTGGATCAGAAAATGATTAACATAAATGAAAAGAAGACTAAGAAATCAAAGCTAAAACAAATATTAGAAACCCAATTAATACTCGTGAAAACTTAACTAGAGGCTAAGACTTAATTACTATAATTAAAGCAAAATAATTTTGCAGGCTCCTTCAATCACTTTGTCACTCTAACCCAACTCCATCATCTTCTTTATTTTTCTTTTTTTCTCCCTTTTTTTTTAAACATACCTAACATTTTAAATTCTTCAGTACTATTCATCTGTATATGTACAAAGTTACTTGGAGGCTTGATAATTTATTTTGGTAGGGCTAGGGTATCTAACAAGTTAGAGACAAAGATAAATGAAGAAGAAAGTGTATAGTAAATTAAAATTCAGCAACGAATTATTTAACCTTTGACTGTTGTATGTATTATGGTTTTATAAATTAGTAAAATATTTATTATTAACTTGTAACTGTGATACCATAAAAGCGTAGCTGCCTAGCACATCTCTAAATAATTAGAATTTGCTTCATATGGTAAGAAAACAGTACCAGCTCTTTATCCACAGTACCTCAAGAGGGAAATCCTTTATGCTGACATCTACAAAAGATTGGCAGTAATGAGGATCCATGTAAATCAAACTGTCATCTACAAGGACAAGACAGAAGACAAGTAATTCAAAAAACACCTTATTATTACACTGCTTACAATCCAATTTCTATGTAGAATAGCTGAAAAAAATCTGGGAGTAACAGCTTGCCAGACTGATATTCATTGACTGAAACATAGGTTTGCACAGGACAGATTAACTTTTGCATAATCAAATATGCTTGTATAAGCAGAATTTTTATAAAGTGATGAGACTGTCATTTAATTTTTGGTGATAAAATTACTTTCACAAACACACAATTGTATTCTACAGTTTGCATATGAAAAATGTATTGCACTACTTTATCCTGACAGGAAGAACATATTGCTTGTCATTTTATCATCAACTAGCACCACTAAAACTGGTAAAAGGTAAATATATAAATAGCAACTGCCAGAATGTGGCAGCAATGTCTTCTAAAGTTTAGTAAAACCAATAAATTATGCCTTGTTTATGCAATAACAGAAATTAAATATACATTTTACAGAATCCAATTATGTTGTGGACCAAATGACAAATGAACGGCTATGGTAGGACTGATGAATTTATAAGGTACTCATTTTGCTCCGTTAATCATCCTGTTTCTAGATGATCCTATATTAACTTTCCAACTTTTAAAAGAAAACAGAGAAGAAATATATTTTACTAAATCACTAACCTTGAAATCCAGCAAAGTAATATGACTGTTTAGGTTTGCCACCAACAATACCCACACAATATTCAAGGCTTAAAATACCCTGCCAAAATAAATTAATTCAGATTTAGAGTCAAGAGACAAATGATAATTATTCAAAACAACCAAATTTGTATTACTAATAGTAGCAGTAGTTCCCAAATTTTTCACCACCAGTTTTATTTTTATTACATTTTCCCCATGTTCTGAAATCCTTTTGTCCACCAATCTTCCATTTTCTTTAAACCATTCAACAACATTAAACAATTATTATGTGCCAGTTATAGAGATAAACAACATTAACCATGGAAAGGCAATAAAAATGCCTGCCAAAGTAAAAACATTTGGCCTTTCAGTTAGCTGGTGCAGCCTTGCTGTGATCAATGTAGTATTTTCATCAGGCTTTTTGAAATGCTAGAAATAATTATTGGACATTGTCACTGTTTTCACTGAAACCTGAGTCTTAGAATCACAAACTAAAAACCATTTTTAATCAATGGCATTCATGACAAAATTTTTACGGTACTTCATTGGGAATAAATATAGAGACTAATGAAAACAATTTAATCCAAGGAAAATAATAATTATTACTGTATTTAAACTCAGTTTATTTTACTAATCATAAAATATCAGTGGTACCTCAATAAATTGTTTAATATTTCCCTCAGCATCTATTCTAAGCAGAACTCTATTTAAGCTCGGCCAAGTAATTCTATACTTTTAAAAAAAACATGTCCATGGAGTGGAGTCAATTAAAAACATGTCCAGGGCTTCCCTGGTGGCTCAGTGGTTGGGGGGTCCGCCTGCCGATGCAGGGGGCGCGGGTTCGTGCCCTAGTCTGGGAGGATACCGCGTGCTGCGTAGCGGCTGGGCCCATGGGCCGTGGCCGCTGGGCCTGCGCGTCCGGAGCCTGTGCTCCGCAGCGGGAGAGGCCGCAGCTGTGAGAGGCCCACGTACCGCAAAAAAAAAAAAAAAAAAAAAAAAAGTCCAGTGGAATCAATCAATAGCCTATCAATAGTTTCTACATTAATTTTAGCATATATTATGTTAGAAAACACTAGTATGATAAAGTATATGTTATAAAACCCCAAAATATTAAACAATAAACTTTCCTTCTCTTAAGTGAGAGGATGTTTCAAAATCTAGAAGATACAAAAATACTGTATGAACAAATGTTTTTTTCCTTTAACAAGTAAACAAACCACAGTTTTGTTTAAACTTAATTATTTTCTTAAAAATAATATGTGGTGGTTATTGAAAAAACACACACAGAAATTTCCCAAAACCCCAACACTCATCATTATTAACATTTAGGAGAATACCTTCTTGACATCTGTCTATATTACATATATTCACATATAGATTTATAAATACAATGTTATATATATGGCACCATACAACATATGCTATTGTAACTTTTGTCATTCATTATCTCATAAACATCTTTTCCTATCAATAAATATAGATCTATATTATAATATTTAATGGCTGTAAATTTTGTATATTTTCAGTCTTGTGAAAATATCATAGAGGTTTTTTTGGAAAGGAGAACTGCACTGAAGAAATTACAGAAACAGAGAAGGCATATAAAGTTAAAATTTTAGAGCTAACTAAAAAATAAATTAAGATGAAATTATACCAAAAAACTTGATAATAGTTATTATTATTCTATTGTTATTATCATTCTATTAACAGTTCTATTATTCTATTGCTTTCCCCCTAAATAAAAATCCTTAACTCAATTAGAGAGTGCCTTACTTTAATCTGAGGCAACCTGATCAGCTGAAATACAATGTTTCTGATACAGGGACTCATGAGGAAGTGAAAGTTCTAAGTCCCTCATAGCCAAGAAAAAAAAGAAAAAATACATATATGTATAGCAAGAATCATCACAGACTCTCTTCAGAAAAAGAATGATTTCAGGTAATGGAAGAAAGACTTTGGTTCTTGACACCTATATTTCCTTTTCAACAGATTAGAGCAGATTTAGCAATAAACACTTATAAGTAGATTAGGAGCTAAAATGCCATTACATATAAGAAGCTGTATCTTTGGAAACCTGAAACACTTTTCAGTTCTAAAAAAGCTTTTTCACAGTTATCTAGTGGTGAGAATTGATTGAGCTGTATCCATGAAGCAATAAATAAGACTGAAGTAATCAGTCAAAAAGGAAAGTCCTAATTTGTCTTGCTGAAGAAAGAGAACATATTGGATTTTCCTCATTCCAGGTCCTTTTAAAAATAAATAAATAAGTAAACTTCCTGTGGTAAGAGCTGATAAAGCACCACACCAAATTTCTTTCTCCTCACAGAATGCAGCAGGAGATGGTAACCATCTCTGAAATATTGTGGAATTACCTCAATCAATACATTTTAAAACTAGAATTGAATGGTGAATTTTAGAGAGTATAATGCACAATGGTTTGGCAGGAAAAAATACAGCTGCTGACAAAGGAGGAGGAGGAAGAAGTGGAGTGGGGGGCAGTGGGCGGGGCAGTGATGGAGGTACAGAAGGAGGTGGAGAAGGAGGAGAAGAAAAGGGAGCAGAAATGGAAGAGAAAGATTACTTTTCTTTTAGGGCTATTAGACACACTATTTTTTCACTGCTAACTGAATGACTCTTTACATGCTCTCCTTTTGGCTTCTGACCCAACCACGCCCTGACCAAGCACAACATAACACTACTTCACTCAGCCATTTTTACCTGAGAGTTGAAAATTTTAAATGTATTAGTAGTCACTACTCTAAAAGGGGACTGTAGCATAAATTAAATAAGTAGAAGCTCAAAGAAATGTTACATTTCAGAGAGTCCATATTTTAGAGGAAAATATGAAAAACAACAAAAGTTCTGGTCTCTGTCACCAGTTTGTTATCCGAATTTGAACATATCACTTAACTTCTGTCATTTCTGTTTTATAAAGACAATCCAGTTTCTAGCTAGTATGAGGGTAAAATGAGATAAATCTGTATCAAAAGTGTTATACAAATATGAGAGTTAACAAATATTTGCTGAGCAGCTCCTATATGCTAGGTACTAAGGATCACTTTAACAGCTAACCATGGTTTGTTTCACTACAATGTAGACTCCAATGAATCACTCATCTGATAACTTCTATCAATACCACCAAACAGCAAAGCCCTCAGCCAGAAGAAGCATGCCTCAAAGCTATCTGCAGTCCATTTCACCAGGAGTGGGGGTTTGGCAAAAGAGTCAGTTCCGAGACTGCCTCAATTTCTGATCTTCTCATGGTAGTAGAGAAGGCAGGGGAATTCATTTCAGATTTGGTTACAACCAACAGAGACACGACAACATGTGAGAAGTCTCGAAACCCTCAGTGGATTCACTAGATGAAATGGTTTATATCTTCTCACATTCCACCAATAATTCTACTAAAGAGTCCACATGTTAGAAATCAAAACCCCACTTTTATCTAGGGTGTGTATATGTTATTGGTTATAGTACTGGTATTATTAGTAACAAGTATGCCTGCAACAGTTTAGTAACGATTAGGAAAAGCCAATATACCAGCTAGAAGACTTCCATATACCACATATTGAAAATAACTGCTCTAGGTTTTTAGAATTGGTACAATCTAGAGCGAGGATATATGTTTTACCTATATACAAAGGGACAATATGGGGTTAATGCTTCATGTAGGGAACAAATCTAAACTTTATTTCAAGATTAATATATGCCATAACACTCCATTCAAAGAGGAATTCTATCTCTGGTCTTGATTTTATTAAAACTATGAAAATAATATAAATACTGTACTCTCAACTAGAAACTAAGTATTTCAAAAGTTAAAGTTTGGTGACAAGATAACCTAATTAGACAGGTTCTTTTGGAAAAAAGAATTATGTGTTCTGAAATAGAACAGATTTTTAACTGGTTAATATGAAGAAAACAAAGTTGAAAGCTCCCCATACTATCTTCATCATTTTGGTCTATATAAATAAGTATTCTACATACTGATGGACCTTATAGAAGCACAGGAAACAAACTAACAGATAATGCAGCAGCAATAAAAAAAAACTCATTTTGTTTCAATAATTACCTAGATATAGTTTAATGTGGGTTTTATGAATAAACAAAGGTACATACTTCTAAAAATCACAAATAAGGATGATGGGAACTGTAGACATATTTCAGACTATGATTATTGCTGCACTGTATCCCCCTGATTAGCTGCAAAGATTAAAAGCCTTTTTATTTTGTCATAGAACACCTTACTCTTCAAATCACATCTGATCTTGTAATACTGAAATTTAAGATCTCTAATGTCAAACTTTACAATCTACAACTATAAAATCATCACTACCCATTTCATAGAAAAAAGATTGCAAACCTTCTCTATTTTTCATATCAGCCAGCATTGCCTTCAAAAAATTTTAGCTCTTATTTCATACCTTTACAAAATCTAAATAGTCGGCATTGGTTCTTTCTCCACCAAGTCTAACAGGAACTAGAATAATAACAGCTTTGTCATCTGTATTATCAGAGGCCATGGAAGTGCACTGTTTATCAATTACATCAGAACTGTAAACTGAGAAAAACACAATTAATATGTATTAAATTTTATAAAAATGATTTTCAGAAACATTTGTACCCTAATTTCCCCCCCACAATGGCCAGTCATATGATCTCTGACATCACTAACAAGGTCTCAATGAGTTAAAAAATACCTACCTCATTTATGCATTCAATAGATATTTATCAAATAACTACTATATGGCACTGGGTCCTCAGCAGTGAGCAAAATGGAGAAAAACCCCTGCCCTCACAAGGCATACCATCTAACAGGGAAGTAGACAATAAATAAGTAAAACCTAATATGTGTCAGATGATGATAGGTGCTTTCAAGAAAAACAAGGGAGAAAAGGATGGATAAGAAATGTAGAGAAGGGGTGCAATTTAAAATAAGGTGGTAGGGAAGTCAAGACTTAAAGAAAGAAAGAAACCAAGAAATGCAGATACCTGGGGGGAAGAGATTTCACATAGAAAGATCAGCAAGTGCAAATGTCTTAAAGCAGAAGCTTTGCCAGCTTGTTCCAGGAACAAGAGAGCAGTGCCTCTGCAGGGAAGTGAGCAAGGAGTACAATAGCAGAAAATGAGGTTAGGAGATAAAGTTACAGATGGGGAGAGAACGAAGACAGATTGTGGGAAATCTTAAAAGCCATTAATAAAGAATTCAGTCTTTACTTTGAGTGAGATGGGAAGCCGCTGAAGAGTTTTTTAGGAAAGGAATGTCCTGCTCTGATTTATACTTTACCAGTCTGGTTCCTGTGTTAACAGACTGCAGAGGGCAAGGGCTGAAGCATAGAGAAGTTAGAAAGCCACTGCAGGAACCCAGCAAGAGATGGTGGTGGCTTGAACAAAGGCAGTATTGTCAAGATATGGAACGGTCATGGGATGATCATGTGCAGGTAGTGAAAACTGATCAGTTGAAAATGAAGAACTCCTTAATACATTAAATGTAAGATGTGAGAGGAAAAAAGGAGTCGTAGATGATTTGAGTGGTTTTCATATAAGCAAACAGAGTAGGCGGGCTGCCATTTACAAAGACATAGAAGACTGTAGGAAGGGAAAATATAGAAAGGAGGAGTGGGAATTCAGTTTCAGACATGCCAAGTTTGAGATATCTATTAGACATGCAAGCAGGGAGGATAAGTAGGCAGGTAAGGACATAAAAGCCTGCATTTGGGGACAGGTCTGGGATGGAGCTATAAATTTGGGAATTGACAGGACCCAGACGGTACTGTAAAGCTATGAGACTGGGTAAATCCAAATCTGTATACACAGAAAAAAAAGTTGAGATCTAAAGACGTAGCACAACACACCAAGTACTTTAGAGATAGGGGGATAAGGAAGAATCCATACAGGAGACCGTGAAGGAGCAGACACAATGGTAAAAGGAAAACCTGAAGAGTAGTGTTCTGGAAACTAAGTAAACAAAACATTACAAGGAGTGGGGGAGAAGTCAACAGTGTCAAATGCTGCTGACAGATTGTGAGGAAAAGACTGAGAAGTGACAACTGGATTTAGTGAGATTAAATTATTGACAAGAGTAGTTTTGGTAGAGTGATGGGTATGAGAGCCTAAGTGGATAGTTCAAGAGAAAATGGGTGGAGTTGGTAGAAGCAAATACAGACAAAACTTTATTTTGTTTTGTTCAACAAAAAAAATAGTTTTATTCAAAACTTACTTTACACCCATACTCCCTGTCAGCAAACTCTTTTACGCTTCCACAGTTAGCTGATTAACAAATTCTGCCACTGCTGTCCCAGTTCTTCCCTAAATTCCAAATTGAGATTATGAGCTATCATAGTCTCCTGTTCACCTGCTTCCCTATCCCCCATAGTCAGTCTAAACCGAAGCCACAAAAATGGAAAAACAGTTCTTTCCATGTTTCAATTCTGTCATCTTATTTTTGCTAAACTACTCAGTAAAGCCTTCTAATTATAAACCTTTAAATTCTCTCACTTTTCTGAGGCAGTACACACATGACCATCCCTATCTTCCACTTTCCACTAGTAATAGTATTTCCACTAGCATATACAACAAGTTCTTCCTTATCAAATGCTTCTTACCCTTCAGTCTAATTCAACACACATTGATTGACGGCCAACTAATTACTGAAGTTTTCTATGCCAGAGAAATATAAAAGCAAATAAGATCCTTACTTCACAGTGTCTGGCTCAATTGTTTTGGTATTTTTCCTCCACTTTCAACATATGAAATATGTTGGCTATGAAATAATATGTTGGCTATGAAATAATCCAATTCCATAACACAGGCTCACTACAGCAGTGATTGCCAACCAAATGGTTCTGGTACCTTTCCCCTACCCCTGCTACCTTAATAATCATTGATCTACCAAGGAGATACAGATAAGCACAAGGTGATATTAAAAGTGAATTACAAGCACAATATTTAATAGAGGTATTTCCAAAATGTTACAGAACACAGAATAATAAACTAATTCTACCTGATGGGAGTTGGTAAAGGCTTCACCAAAGGTGTACCTTTGAGCGTGTTCATAAAGAATGAGTAAGAGTTAACAAAAGGCATATTTTAACAATAAGGGGCATTCTAAGCAGAGGCAATAATATCAGCAAAGACGTGGAAAAAAGATAATGATAGTATGCCCAAGGAATGGCTTGCACGTTGATGGTACTTTGGTGTATCAGCATGGAAGACAGTGTTGAGAGGTGATGCTGGAAATGTAGGTCGAGACAAATGGTAAAGAACTTCATGTGCTTTACATGCTACAATAACTTGAGACTAGAGTTAACAGACAGTCATTGGTTTTAAATTAAGGGACACGATCAATTTCTTTTGATCAGATGAATGAGAAAAAGAAAAGAAAGGGAAATCAAGTTAAAGTCCAAGTTCGAGATAAGGGTCTGATCTAAATCAATGAGAGTGAAGAAGAGAGAACAGATTTCAGATGCATTTTTTAAGTATAATTTGTTAAGCTTTGGTTGACTAACTAGATATAAGCAACGAAAAAAGAGTCAAGAATAAGTACGCACGCGTGTGGACATGATACTATTAGTGAAGAGAAAATAGAAAGCAAGAAAGGAGTGGTGTAGAGGGGAATGACAGGTTTAATCTTAAACACGCTGAATTTGAAGTGTTTGTAGAACATCCAGATGGAAATATTTGAAGGACAGCAGAAAATACGAGTTACCTCATATTAACACAAGTAGCACTAGAAATGCAGTTTTAGAAGTCTTAACTACTTAAAGGCATGGAAAAATATGCAATCACAAAGGAAGAGAATACAGAATGAGAGGAAGAGAAAATGAATAGAAAGTGGAGCTTTTAAAAACACTAATGAAGATGGGGGTGTGGAGGGGAATTATTAATAGACTCTGGCTTCACCTAGTTCCTAACCTCACAATGTATCAAAATGCACTACAGTAATATAAACTCTCCCTTTAGAATTTTAAACGTCAGTGTTCAAAATTTTAAGATCTACTTCAAATTACACAAACCACTTAGATATTGAGTAGCTTTGTGTTCTTTAATTAACTAACAATATGTAACACATAAGACCAAGGCTGATTGATATCAATAAAAGCACAAAAGGCAAATTCATAAATTATTTAATGACTAATTGTTTAAGCACATCCTCTGGCTTAATTAGAACTCTTAACACAGTACATTTTACTTGTAAGATTTCCTACCTGAAAAACAAATACAGTACCTGCAAAATTCACACACTCATCTGAAAACTTAAAACTTTCATGTTCATATGGCTATAATCATGGCTTATCAGTCTTTCTTAAAAATCCAATTAACCTTAACAAAAGGCCGAACAAAATGCACGTGTATTTGGTAATGATTATATCCACACTATAAACACTAGTCAGTTACCAGGGTAATCTCAAGCATTTTGTAAATACCCTTATATTAAACATAATTGAAGTATATTTAACTTTCCCCAAACATTAACATATTTTATCCTCTTAACAGCATTTCAGTAAAAAATAAACAACATGAGGTAGTTTACTTTGAAGGCACTTTTATTTTATTAGGAAATTAAGGTCGCTATTTAATCCCCAATAGAGTTTGAAAATTACTATAGATACTGGTCATTAAACAGAATACCCATAACAATAAAACAAAGCAACATTCTGGACAATAGCTGCATCATGATCAGATGATTTACTGAAGGACTAGTGAGAAACAAATCAAACAGAGAATTTTCCTTCCTTGAAACACATCCCCAATGAGATGAGACATGGCAGACATGCACCCCAAGTATATACCTATGTTAAATTTTCCCACCTATCTTTTTTAAGTAGTCATTTTAAATATTGAAATTTTCCTTAAGAACTTATTTTAATATTGCAACTAATAATTCATAGTATATATTCAATCAAGAAATATTTAATCAGTGCCTATACAGGGTGCAATGTAGGAACAAAAATGTGTAAAACATGGTCTCTACTTTCATCATTTACAGTATAATTGGGATAAGCTAAATACTTATGAAAAATCTAATTATAAATGGTATTGGGAAAACTGGACAGCCGCATGCAAAAGAATAAAATTGGACCACTATCTTATACCATACACAATAATTAAATCAAAATCGATCATCAAAGATTTGAACACAAGACCTGAAACCACAAACTCCTAGAAGAAAACAGGCGGAAAGCTCCTTGACATTGGTCTTGGTGATAATTTTTTCAATTTGACACCACAAGGCAACAAAAGCAAAAATAAACAAATGAGAATACATCAAACTAAAAAGCTTCTGTACAGCAAAGGAAACCATCAACAAAATAGAAAGGTAACTTACCAAATAGAAGAAAATATTTGCAATCATATATCTGATAAGGGGTTAATATCCAAACTATACAAAGATCTCACATAATTCAACATCAAAAAAACAAATAATCCAATTAAAAAAATGGGCAGAAGATCTGAAGAGACATTTTTCCAAAGAAGCCATACAAATGGCCAACAGGTACATGAAAAGGTGCTCAACATCACTAATCATCAGAGAAATGCAAATCAAACCATGAGATATCATCTCACACCTGTTAGAATGGTTATTACCAAAAAGACAAGAAACAACAAATGTTGTTGAAGATATGGAGCAAAGGGAACACTTGTACACTGTTGCTGAGAATGTAAGTTGGTGCAGCCACTAAGGAAAACAGTACAGTGGTTCCTCAAAAAATTAAAAACAGAACTACAATGTGATCCAGCAATTCAACTTCTGGGTATTTATCTGAAGAAAACGAAGCCACTATCTCAAAAAGATAAATGCACCCCTTTAATCACTGCAGCATTATTTACAATAGCCAAAATACGGAAACAACCTAAGTGCCCATCAATGGATAACGGATAAAGAAAATGTGGTACGTATATACAGTGGAATATTATTTAGCCATAAAAAAGAATGAAATCTTGCCATTTGTGACAACATGGAGAGACCCTGAGGGCGTTATGCTAAGTGAAATAAGTCAGACAGAGAAAGACACATACTGTATGATCTCACTTATATGTGGACTCTAAAAAGCAGAACAAAATGAATAAACAAAACACCAAGCTCACAGATACACAGAACAGACTGATGACTGGCAGAAGTGGGATGGGGGGACACAATGGGTGAAGGGCGCTAAAACTGCCAGCTGTAAGATAAATAAGTCATAAGGATATAATGTACAGCATGGGGATAGGCACTATAGTTAATAATACTGTATTGTATATTTGAAAGTTCTCATCACAAGAAAAAAAATTTTCTAACTATGTATGGTGACGGATGCTAACTAGACTAATTATGGTGATCATTCACAATATATACAAATATTGAATCATTATGTTATACATCTGAAACTAATATAATGTTATATATCAATTATACCTCAATTTTTAAAAAGATCTGACCAAATAAATGGATAAAAAGTAGAATTATATAATACATTCCTCACCTGTACAATCTTGCGCAACATAAATAGTTATTCCTTGTAAATCTGGGTGTCTTGCTTCTTCAACTGCTTTTCTAAGAAAATAACAAGCATTATCCTTTAAAATCCTAACTAACATTTCCAGTTAATAACAAACAATTTAATTTAAGGGAAAAGAAAGCCATCAATTTCTTGACTTTCCTATTTACCCTATAGTGTCTCCTTTCAAAACTATCATCTGAATGGTATCAAAAATCAAGTCAATTTTTTCAAAGTAGAATACTACACTAAATTACTCAAAAAACATTAAAACATAAGTTTAAAAAACATATTTTAAAATTCTTAGGTACAAAGGTGTGAACCCCACCCTGCCCCCCAAAAAAGAATTTCTCTCAAACTCACCTGGCTATATTAAATGTTTTCTACCCAGTGGTATTACAATATGCTTCAAGGTTTGCTTCATATTAACTTACATTACTGACTAGCAAAGTATGATTGTCCTCTGGTACATTTATGATAGATTTTTTCTTTTCTTTAAACAATAGCATGACTTTTTTCCTTCATTCAAAAACCTATATGACCTGAACAAATGAATTTCCCACTTTCAAGTCTTAGAATTCTATAAGTAAAATTGCAAATTGAAAAGTATTTCCAAGTGAGTATAATATTCTCAATGGTGCACATGAAGTGAAAAAAAATCACAACAATATATGTAAAAGGAAATTACACAAATTGTGGAAAAATACTTTTATTTAACTGTATCTTTATAATTTTTTAACTTAACATGCCTTATTATGCATGTTTGTATGTGCTAATATAAAAGAGGGATGGGAAAACTATGGCCCATAGTCCAAGCATGACCTGTGGCCTGTTTTTGTACAGCCTGCAAGCTAAGAATGGTTTTTACAGTTTTCAACGACTGTAAAACAAAAAAAGAAACAAAAAGAGCAAAATGAGCAATAGAGCCCTTATATAGCCTGCAAAGCCTAAACTATTTACCATTAGGCCTTTTATAGAAAAAGTGTTCTGATCCCTGGGATACAGAACATAACATCTTGAAGAGTAGAAACCATGCTTTTATGATTATGTTTTTATACATGTCATACCAAGCTGGACTTGACATTATTAACAATCCATTTAATAATATTAGGCAACTACTTTTTCAACTATAAGCTTCTGACCTATAAAATATAAAAGCCTGTTAATAAACAAAAAAAACCTTTGTACTAATTTGGATTTTGTATATTATTCTAAATAGACTAAATTTACTATAACATGCTGTACTTGGATGACAATATTAATGATTCAGTTAATAATAATAGTGGGACACAATAAATATGACAACTTTTTTAAAAACTTAAGTAGCATCCAAATAATTGGCACATAAAAAGCTGAGGTATAGTGAAATCTGACTTTTGACTTTTTTCTAACTACTCTGAATGTCACAGACACTTTATTTTACTATGATATAATTATAATATTAATAGTCCCATACATTTACAATTCACAAGAATTTGATGTGTGCAAAGAAATGCTGAAAACATCAATTTTAGCTCTTGACATTTCATTACACTATCAGTACATTACAGCCCCCAGGTTACACTATTAAAAAAAAAACAACTATAATGTTATTATGCATGTTCCAAGGTTGAAAGAGTTGTTAGTTTTTAGAACATTTCAATAAGGTAGTCTAATGAAAACCTGGTTAGAAAGAGACCTTGGATATCTATACCTATGAGCAAAAGAAGAAAAATTTGTCAGTAGATAAATGTAACTAGAGTCACAATATGTCTTGTTTTTTCCCTAACAGTAAATGAAAGCTACTTTATGAATATTCTCATACAGTTAGACTTTAAAAGTTCCAATAATATATATGCACTGCAAAAATCACTATCTCTGAGCCTGAGGACCTCTGTCACAAGATGAAAGATTTTAAAACAATTTTACCTTAAAATGTGAGCAACCACAGCTGGTCCATACCAATCTCCAGCTTTTTTCCCAGACTTCTTTCCATATTCTATTAGTTGATGTAAACCAAAGAGAGCCAAGGGGGAATCACCAAACCAAGAGATGATTTTCCTGTGATAAATTTCATTTTGCATTTCACGATCATCAGAATATCTCCCGATTGTTTCCTTCAGAGAAATTGTTGGGGTTTTGAGTTCTCTTTCCGCTGAAAGCGATGCTTCGAATGATGCAGTAAATTTTTTTACAGTGTTGGAAGTCCATGATTCAGAGTCTGAATTTTCAATGTTCAAAGCATCAGGCCAGGTCCAAGCTATAGTAGTTCCAAAACAAGGTGTTCAGATCTTTTAAATAGTTAGACTTTAACAATTCTACTAAAATAAGCATGTAGCATTTAAAGTCCTATGGGTTACTAAACTAAAATAGCAAAGTCAGAAATAGGCAAATTTATAGTGATAGAAAGTAGATTAATGGTTGCTATTGGGAATGACTGCTAATGGGTATGAGGTTTCTTTGGGGGAAGATGAAAATCCTAAAATTAGATTATGGGGATAATTGTAGAACTCTGTAAATAAACTAAAAACCACTGAATTGTTGTTCACTTTAAATGAGTGAAATTATGGTATGTTGATTATATCTAAGTAAAGCTGTGTAAAAAAAAAAATAAAGGTACAAGCAGAGGAAACATGCCAATATACCAACGATGTTTACTTTTGAGTTGAAATATTATTCTCCGGACTTTTCTGTAGTTTCTAAAATTTTTTAAATGGGGATATATTACATATAATCAGGAAAAAATTACCGTAATGAAAGAGAAAAAATAGTAAACTTAGGTACAAATGGACAATTCTGGAATATGTTTTTCTTTTCTTTTTTTTTTTTTGCGGTACGTGGGCCTCTCACTGTTGTGGCCTCTCCCGTTGCAGAGCACAGGCTCCGGACGCGAAGGCTCAGCGGCCACGGCTCACGGGCCTAGCTGCTCCGCAGCATGTGGGATCTTCCCGGACCGGGGCACGAACCCATGTCCCCTGCAGCGGCAGGTGGACTCTCAACCACCGTGCCACCAGGGAAGCCCCTTTCTTTTCTTTTTTTTGACAGTGTTAAGGTGGAATAAAGACTTTTGTATTCCATTACCAGTACTGCTCACCAGACATCCAGTCTTGACTACCCAAAGGCACAATAAACATATTCAACTAACAATCATAGTATTTATGAGAGTTTAACTTCAGAAAGTGGATTTTGTTTTGGTTATACGTTAAAATAGAAGTTTGACCTGGAAGTTTAATATTTCTTTACAAGGTGTTTTTTTTCTTATACAGTCCTTTCAAAATAACTTTATTATTTAGGGAGTAACATCCATTCTCTAGTAAATGAAGTTAATAAATGAGTCATTAGAGATCAAAGATCCCCCCCCAAATCAATTATATCACTACCTCACTGTTTTCAATAACACAACAGTCCCCAAACATTCATATAATTTCAAGCTAACAAAATGAGTCACATATTCAGAGACCTAGTCAGAAGTGTGAAAAGTATTCCAATTCTTATCCATGATTGCATGAGACTATAAATAAATCATCCCAGAAAAAGCTGAAAAATTCCTTTTCCTTGCAATATCCACACTGCTCTTGAATAAACATTCTCTCCAAATGATCTCATCAATAATCCCTACAGAAAGGTTATTAAATATTTGTCATGCATTGCAGAAAATTGTCTGACACTTAAAAAAATATAACGACACTTAGTAATAACCAGATATGATAGCCTAAAATGGTAAACTAAAATCCTCCTACAAATGTACACATTATATAAATATGAACTAATAGAACTGGTAAGAAAGGTGGCACATTGGAAAACATAGATATATGTAAGTTAGTATCAATGACATTTCTGAGAGTGTAAAAGTCTAAGCAAGATGACCTTATTAAGAAAATGCCCTAATCAATTTAACTGATTATAATCACATTTATAAAGATAAAAATAATTTTAAAGCATAAAACTGTAAAATTTCTTAAGATTTAAATAATGTAAAAACATTAACTGCTCAATAATTTTCTGCTCAAAGTCACTGCTGTTGACCTGCCCAGAATTTACTGAACTGGAGATAATCTAGAGTTCAATCAAGAAGAACTAAATGATAACAGCAACAAAAAATCCAAAGACTACTAAAATTTGAACTTAATTAATTCATAGTGGTAGTCATGAATAATACTTATGTTTAACCTGTATGTTTGAAAGGTGAATGGCCCAGTCCAACAAAGATGTTACATGCTAGATTAGTTACAACTTTAGAAGACATAGGGGACTCAGGATATTAACATCAGGGAATTTTATTCAGTTTGCAGGCTAGAGTTCAAATTTAAAAAACAGTAACAATAACAAAACCCCCCAAAACCAGAGATTTGATTTACCTCTACCAAGGAAGTGTAGTACGAGTCCTTGAGCCAACAGCATCTGGCCAGTTCTTAGTGTACAGCCCCAACCACAGTCCGTTGTCAAAGCTGAGCCTTCTATTGGAGGAAACTCTTCCCTGTAGGTAAGCCATATTCTTGAAATGAAGTCTTTACGAAATTCTTCTACACTTCCCGCAATCACATGATCTTCTATTGTACATCCTGAGCTTACAGGTAACAGTTCATTTTCATCTACAAAATAAAAATATAAACTATACTCTAAATAAATGCAAAGAAATGTCAATAATGGTACTATATTCCCATTACTCTCAATATGGAGCACAGCACAATCTTTCTAATTCTTTTTTTCAATTAAAATGAAGATAAGTCTCATATTCTGCCTATTCAGGCTGTTATGAAAATCAAATGAGAATGAATGCTGAAATGTTCTGTACACTCTGGTGCTAACTAATATAAGGTATTATCAGTACTACTGTTGTTAATAATACCCTGTATTCTGAATATAATCAACTCTCTTATGAGGACGTAATATAAAAATATATTTTCTTATTGCCTCATTTGGCTCAGGATATAGATATTAGTGCTCTCTAAAATGAGATTTGCAAATAAAATATCGTGATTTGTCAATATGTAAAAATGTATGTAATCACATAACTAGTTCTTAAAATCAAATAAATGTGCATTGTATTTATTGTCATGAATATTTATACTCAAATTATAAAATCAAAACTAACAAGCTAAACAGTAAGAATATAAAATTCTTAAATATATTCATATCCTTTCATGTTGAAGTATATATTTTTTTAAATTGTTGTGACCCACATATATCATTTTTAAAGGCTTTTCCAAACTGATTACCTCCTATGCAATTTCTATGTGAAAACTATGGTCACTATTTGCCCAATAATTTACAAAAGACTAGTGCTCAAAAGGAACTAACATTTCTTGATTCTTCCAGACAGAAAGTCTTAGTCATCTTTTCAACCTCAGCATGAAGCACAGTGCCTAGCACAAATAGATCCTAATAAATGTTGGCTGGTTTGGGTGGGTGGATGCATAGGCAGATAAATCTCCCCATAACTCTCAATTTCAAGGAGTTTAATTTCTAATGCCCTTCTAAAGGATGTTAAAGCAGTTTTATCATGCTTTTATTCCTCATCTTTCCTGCACCTATCCCTTTTCAAGCTCATTCTGAAAAAAATTACAATCACCCAAACTTCATCATATTCAGCTTAATGGAGCTAAGTTGTAGCATATAGTGTCAGTGGTAATTAAAAGAATACATGCCAGGGAGATGTTCAAGATGGCGGAGGAGTAAGATGTGGAGATCACCTTCCTCCCCACAAATACATCAAAAATACATCTACATGTGGAACAACTCCTACAGAACACCTACTGAACGCTGGCAGAAGACCTCAGACTTCCCAAAAGGCAAGAAAATCCCCACGTACCTGGGAAGGGCAAAAGAAAAAAGAAAACACAGAGACAAAAGAAAAGGGACAGGACCTGCCCCTCTGGGAGGGAGCTGTGAAGGAGGAAAGGTTTCCACACACTAGAAGCCCCTTCACTGGTGGAGACGGTGGGGGCAGGGGTGACGTTGGGGGAAGCTTCAGAGCCACAGAAGAGAGTGCAGCAACAGGGGTGCAGAGGTCAAAGTGGAGAGATTTCCTCACAGAGGATCACTGCCAACCAGTAGTCACCCGCCCGAGAGGTTTGTCTGCTCAACCACCGGAGCGGGTGGGGGCTGGGAGCTGAGGCTCGGGCTTCGGTCGGATCCCAGGGAGAGGACTGGGGTTGGCTGCGAGAAGACAGCCTGAAGGGGGCCAGTGCACCACAGCTAGCTGGGAGGGAGTCCGGGAAAAAGTCTGGACCTGCTGAAGAGACAAGAGACCATTGTTTCGGGGTGCATGAGGAGGACTCCTTTCCTGTGTGCCCACAGAAGGCAAAGTACCACCTAAGTGAGCTCCAGAGATGGGAGCAAGCTGTGGCTATCAGCTTGGACCCCAGAGGTGGGCACGGAATGCTAACGCTGTCGCCGCTGCCACCAAAAATCCTGTGTGCAAGCACAGGTCACTACCCACACCCCCCCACCGGGAGCCTGTGCAGCCGGCCACCGCCAGGGTCCCGAGATCCAAGGACAACTTCCCAGGGAGAACACACGGTGTGCCTCAGGCTGTTGCAATGTCATGCCAGCCTATGCCGCCGCAGGCTCGCCCCACACTCCAATTATGACTATTGTACCCTCTTTCTCCCGGGGCTGAGTGAGCCAGAGCCCCCTAATCAGCCGCTGCTTTAACCCCCTCCTGTCGGGGCGGGAACAGATGCCTGAGGGTGACATACACGCAGAGGCGGGGCCAAAACCACAGCTGAACCCCAGGAGCTGTGCGAACAAAGAAGAGAAGGGGAAATTTCTCTGTGCAGCCTCAGGAGCAGCAGATTAAATCCCCACAATCAAGCTGAAGAACCCTGCATCTGTGAAATACCTGAATACATAACGAATGTTCTCAAAATTGAGGCAGTGGGCTTTGGGAGCAAATGTAGACTTGGGGTTTGCTTTCTGCGTCTGATTTGTTTCTGGTTTTTACGTTTCTCTCAGTTTAGTTTTTAGTGCTTGTTATCATTGGTGAATTTGTTTATTGGTTTAGTTGCTCTCTTCTTTTTTTAATTTCTTATTTATTGATTTTTTCCCCCTTGTTTCCCTTTTTGTGAGTGTGTATGCATATGTTTCATTGTGTGGTTTTGTCTGTTTAGGTTCGCTTTTACCATTTGTCCTAGGGTTCTGACTGTTCTTTGTTAATTATTATTTCTTTTTTTCTTTCTTTTTTTTTTTTAATGGCTGTGTTAGGTCTTCATTTCTATGCAAGGGCTTTCTCTACTTGCGGCAAGTGGGGGCCACTCTTCATTGCGGTGCGCGGCCCTCTCACTATCGCAGCCTCTCTTGTTGCGGAGCACAGGCTCCAGATGCGCAGGCTCAGTAATTGTGGCTCATGGGCCCAGCTGCTCCGTGGCATGTGGGATCCTCCCAGACCAGGGCTCGAACCCATGTCCCCTGCATCAGCAGGCAGACTTCCAACCACTGCACCACCAGGGAAGCCCCTATTATTCCTTTTTATGAGTGTGTGTGTGTACGTTACTTTGTGTGATTTTGTCTAGTTTTGCTTTTACCATTTGGTTTGGGATTCTATCTGGTTTCTTTTCCCCTGCTTTGTTTTCTTCCGAGCCGTGGGGCTGGCAGGGTTTTGGTGCTCCGGCCGGATGTCAGGCCTGAGCCTCAAAGGTGGGAGAGCCAAGTCCAGGACACTGGACCACCAGAGACCTCCCAGCCCCACGTAATATCAATTGGTGAGAGCTCTCCCAGAGATCTCCGTCTCAACGCTAAGACCCAGATCTACCCAATGGCCAGCAAGCTCCAGTGCTGGACACCCCATGCCAAACAACTAGTAAGACAAAAAAACAACCACACGCATAAGCATAAGGGCTGCTTAAACTCATACTAAGTTCACAGACATGCCAAAACACACCACCAGACACAGCCCTGCCCGCCAGAAGATCCAGGCCCACCTACCAGAACCCAGGCACCAGTCCCCTCCACCAGGAAGCTTACACAACACACTGAACCAACCTCACCCATTGGGGGCAGACACCAAAAACAAACAAAGAACCCAAAGCCTGTGAAGAGGAGACCCCAAACACAGTAAGTTAAACAAAATGAGAAGACAGAAATATGCAGCAGATGAAGGAGCAAGGTAAAAACCCACCAGACCAAACAAATGAAGAGGAAACAGGCAGTCTAACTGAAAAAGAATTCAGAATAATGATAGTAAAGATGAGCCAAAATCTTGGATATAGAATGGAGAAAATATAAGAAATGTTTAACAAGGACCTAGAAGACCCAAAGAGCAAACAAACAGTGATGAACAACACAGTAAATGAAATTATAAAGTCTCTAGAAGGAATCAATAGCAGAATAACTAAGGTAGAAGAACAGATAAGTGACCTGGAAGATAAAATAATGGAAATAACTGCCACAGAGCAGAATAAAGAGAAAAGAATGAAAAGAATTGAGGACAGTCTCAGAGACCCTTGGGACAACATTAAACACACCAACACTTGAATTATAGGGCTCCCAGAAGAAGAAGAGAAAAAGAAAGGGTCTGAGAAAATATTTGAAGAGATTACAGTTGAAAACTTCCCTAACGTGGGAATGGAAATAGGCAACCAAGTCCAGGAAGCACAGAGAGTCCCACACAGGATAAATACAAGGAAAAACACAGCAAGACATATATAATCAAACGATCAAAAACTAAATACAAAGAAAAACTATTAAAAGCAGCAAGGAAAAAGCAACAAATTACATACAAGGGAACCCACATACGGTTAACAGCTGATATTTCACCAGAAACTCTGCAAGCAGAAGGGAGTGGCAGGACATATTTAAAGTGATGAAAGGGAAAAACCTACAACCAAGATTACTCTACCCCGCAAAGATCTCATTCAGATTCGATGGAGCAATTACAACCTTTACAGACAAGCAAAAGCTAAGAGAATTCAGCACCACCAAACCAGCTTGACAACAAATGGTAAAGGAACTTCTCTGGGCAGGAAACACAAGAGAAGGAAAAGACATACAAAAACAAACTGAAAACAATTAAGAAAATGATAACAGGAATATACATATCGATAAACGTAAATGTAAATGTGCCTTAAATGTAAATGGACTAAATGCTCCAACCAAAAGACACAGACTGACTGAACAGATACAAAAACAAGACCAATATATATGCTGTCTACAAGAGACCCACTTTAGACCCAGGGACACATTCAGACTGAAAGTAAGGAGATATAAAAAGATATTCTATGCAAATGGAAATCAAAAGAAAGCTGGAGTAGCAGTTCTCATATCAGACAAAATAGACTTTAAAATAAAGACTATTACAAGAGACAAAGAAGGACACTACATAATGATCAAGGGATCAGTCCAAGAAGAAGATATAACAATTGTAAATATTTATGCACCCAACATAGGAGCACCTCAGTACATAAGGCAACTGTTAAGAGCCATAAAAGAGGAAATTGACAGTAACACAATCACAGTAGGGGACTTTAACACCCCACTTTCACCAATGGACAGATTATCCAAAATGAAAATAAATAAGGGAACACAGCTTTAAATGATACATTAAACAGGATGGACTTAATTGATATTTATAGAACATTCCATCCAAAAACAACAGAATACACTTTCTTCTCAAGTGCTCATGGAACATTCTCCAGGATAGATCATATCTTGGGTCACAAATCAAGCCTTGGTAAATTTAAGAAAATTGAAATCATATCAAGTATCTTTTCCGACCACAATGCTATGAGACTAGATATCAATTACAGGAAAAAAATCTGTAAAATGTACAAACACATGGAGGCTAAACAATACACTACTTAATAACCAAGAGATCACTGAAGAAATCAAAGAGAAAATTAAAAAATACCTAGAAACAAATGACAATGAAAACACGACCCAAAACCTATGGGATACAGCAAAAGCAGTTCTAAGAGGGAAGTTTATAGCAATACAATTCTACCTTAAGAAACAAGAAACATCTCAAATAAACAACCTAACCTTACACCTAAAGCAATTAGAGAAAGAAGAACAAAAAACCCCCAAAGTTAGCAGAGGGAAAGGAATCATAAAGATCAGATCAGAAATAAGTGAAAACAAATGAAGGAAAAAATAGCAAAGATCAATGAAACTAAAAGCTGGTTCTTTGAGAAGATAAACAAAATTGATAAACCATTAGCCAGACTCATCAACAAAAAAAGTGAGAAGACTCAAATCACTCCAATTAGAAATGAAAAAGGAGAAGTAACAATTGACACTGCAGAAACACAAAGGATCAGGGGAGATTACTACAAGCAACTACATGCCAATAAAATGGACAACCTGGAAGAAATGGACAAATTCTTAGAAAAGCACAACCTTCCCAGACTGAACCAGGAAGAAATAGAAAATATAAACAGACCAATCACAAGCACTGAAATTGAAACTGTGATTAAAAATGTTCCAACAAACAAAAGCCCAGGACCAGATGGCTTCACAGGTAAAATCTATCAAGCACTTAGAGAAGAGCTAACACCTATCCCTCTCAAACTCTTCTAAAATATAGCAGAGGGAGGAACACTCCCAAATTCATTCTACCATGCCACCATCACCCTGATACCAAAACCAGACAAAGACGTCACAAAAAAAGAAAACTACAGGCCAATATCACTGATGAATATAGATGCAAAAATCTTCAACAAAATTCTAGCAAACAGAATCCAACAGCATATTAAAAGGATCATACACCATAATCAAGTGGGGTTTATCCCAGGAATGCAAGGTTTCTTCAATATATGCAAATCAATCAATGTGATACACCATATTAACAAATTGAAGGATAAAAACCATATGATCATCTCAATAGATACAGAAAAAGCTTTTGAAAAAATTCAACACCCATTTATGATAAAAACTCTCCAGAAAGTGGGCATAGAGGGAAACTACCTCAACATAATAAAGGCTATATGTGACAAACCCACAGCCAACATCGTTCTCAATGGTGAAAAACTGAAAGCATTTCCTCTTAGATCAGGAAGAAGACAAGGTTGCCCATTCTCACTGCTATTATTCAACATAGTTTTATAAGTCTTAGGCATGGCAATCAGAGAAGAAAAAGAAATAAATGGAATCCAAATCAGAAAAGAAGAAGTAAAACTGTCACTGTTGGCAGATGACATGATACTATACATAGAGAACCCTAAAGATGCTATCAGAAAACTACTAGAGCTAATCAGTGAATCTGGTAAAATTGCAGGATACAAAATTAATGCACAGAAATCTCTTGCATTCCTATACAGTAATGATGAAAAATCTGAAACAGAAATTAAGGAAACACTTCCAGTTACCATTGCAGCAAAAAGAATAAAATATCTAGGAATAAACCTAAGAAGACAAAAGACCTGTATGCAGAAAACTATAAGACACTGATGAAAGAAATTAAAGATGATAAAACAGATGGAGAGATATACCTTGTTCTGGGATTGGAAGAGTCAACATTGTGAAAAAGGCTATACTACCCAAAGCAATCTACAGATTCAGTGCAATCCCTATCAAACTGCCAATGGCATTTTTCACAGAACTAGAACAAAAAGTTTTACAATTTGTATGGAAACACAAAGACTCCGAATAGCCAAAGCAATCTTGAGAAAGAAAAACGGAGCTGGAGGAATCAGGCTCCAGGACTTCAGACTATACTACAAAGCTACAGTAATCAAGTTAATATGGTACTGGCACAAAAACAGATATATAGATCAATGGAACAGGATAGAAAGCACAGAGATAGACACACGCACATATGGTCACCTTATCTTTGATAAAGGAGGCAAAAGTATACAATGGAGAAAAGACAGCCTCTTCAATAAGTCGTGCTGGGAAAACTGGACAGCTACATATAAAATAATTAAATTAGAACACTCCCTAACACCATAGACAAAAATAAACTCAAAATGGATTAAAGACCTAAATGTAAGGCCAGACACTATCAAGCTCTTAGAGGAAAACATAGGCAGAACACTCTATGACATAAATCACAGCAAGATCCTTTTTGATCCACCTCCTAGAGAAACGTAAGTAAAAACAATAATAAACAAATGGGACCTAATGAAACTTAAAAGCTTTTGCACAGCAAAGGAAAACATAAACAAGACAAAAAGACCACCCTCAGAATGCGAGAAAATATTTGCAAATGAAGCAAAAGACAAAGGATTAATCTCCAAAATTTACAAGCAGTTCATACAGCTCAATATCAAAAAAACAAACAACCCAATCCAAAAATGGGTAGAAGACCTAAATAGACATTTCTCCAAAGAAGATATACAGATTGCCAACAAACACATGAAAGGATGCTCAACATCACTAATCATTAGAGAAATGCAAATCAAAACCACTATGTGGTATCACCTCACACCGGTCAGAATGGCCATCATCAAAAAAATCTACAAACAATAAATGCTGGAGAGGGTGTGGAGAAAAGGGAACCCTCCTAAACTGTTGGTGGGAATGTAAATTGATACAGCCACTATGGAGAACAGTATGGAGGTTCCTTAAAAAACTACAAATAGAAATTCCCTTTGACCCAGCAATCCCACTACTGGGAATATACCCTGAGAAAACCATAACTCAAAGAGTCACGTACCACAGTGTTCACTGCAGCTCTATTTACAATAGCCAGGACATGGAAGCAACCTAAGTGTCCATCAACAGATGAATGGATAAAGGAGATGTGGCACATAGATACAATGGAATATTACTCAGCCATAAAAGGAAACTAAATTGAGTTTTTTGTAGTGAGGTGGATGGACCTAGAGTGTGTCATACAGAGTGAAGTTAGTCAGAAAGAGAAAAACAAATACCATATGCTAACACATATATATGGAATGTAAAAAAAAAAAAAAGGTTATGAAGAACCTGGGGCAGACAGGAATAAAGGCGCAGACGTAGAAAATGGACTTGAGGATACGGGGTGGGAGAAAGGTAAGCTGGGATGACGTGAGAGAGTGGCATGGACTTATATATACTACCAAATGTAAAACAGATACCTAGTGGGAAGAAACCACATAGCACAAGGAGATCAGCTTGGTGCTTTGTGACCACCTAGAGGGGTGGGATAGGGAGGGTGGGAGGCAGACGCAAGAGGGAGGAGATATGGGGATATATGTATATGTATAGCTGATTCACTTTGTTATACAGCAGAAACTAACACAACAATGTAAAGCAATTATAATCCGATAAAGATGTGAAAAAAAAATTTTTTTAATTAAAAAAAAGGGCTTCCCTGGTGGCGCAGTGGTTGAGAGTCCGCCTGCTGATGCAGGGGACATGGGTTCGTGCCCCAGTCCAGTAGGATCCTGCATGCTGCGGAGCGGCTGGGCCCGTGGGCCATGGCCACTGGGCCTACGCGTCTGGAGCCTGTGCTCCGCAACGGGAGAGGCCACAACAGTGAGAGGCCCAAGTACCGCAAAAAAAAAAAAGACGTGGCACATATATACAGTGGAATATTACTCAGCCATAAGAAGAAACAAAATTGAGTTACTTGTAGTGAGGTGGATGGACCTAAAGTGTGTCATACAGAGTGAAGTAAGTCAGAAAGAAAAAAACAAATACCATATGCTAACACATATGTATGGAATCTAAAGAAATGGTTCAGATGAACCTAGGGGCAGGACAGGAATAAAGACGCAGACTAAGAGAATGGACTTGAGCACATGGCGGGTGAGGAGGGTAAGCCGGGATGAAGTGAGAGAGTAGCATTGACACATATACACTACCAAATGTAAAACAGATAGTGGGAAGCAGCTGCATAGCACAGGGAGATCAGCTTGGTACCTTGTGACCACCTAGAGGGGTGGGATAGGGAAGGTGGGAGCGAGGAGCAAGAGGGAGGGGTATGGGGATATATGTATACATATAGCTGATCCACTTTGCTATACAGCAGAAACTAACACAACATTGTAAAGCAATTATATTCTAATAAAGATGTTAAGAAAAAAAAAACGAATACATGGCAAGCCTCTATTATCAATGAATTTCTCTGAAGATTAGAGTTTGAATTTAATTCCAAATAAAAATAAAAATACCTGAAAACTGAATATGGCACTACAAGTAAGTCCAAAATTTCCACTTTGGAGACATTTAAATTTGTTTGAAATTGGATATAATAACACATAACTCTCACAGCTCATCCTGAGGCTTGCCAAACACATAGTTCTAATCTCCTATCTTGACAAAGTGATTAATTCCTTATCCTTTTAAGATCTAGTCTCCTCTTAATATTTACTCTAAATATTATTGTGAAACTGTTCATACTAAATGAACTTTGTTGTCTTGTTGACTTTCCACTATAATACTACTCCTGCTATTCCACTTTTTGACTGACTTTCCTTTTCACAGTATTAACTAATTATATCTAGAATGCTTTTTATCTATATCTGCTCCCCCTCCAGATTTCAAGTATTCTAGAGGAGAAGAAATATGTTTATCTTCTAGACCTCTGAATGTTCAGCGCCTAACACAGAGTTCAGTCCATAGTAGATACACAATAAATATTTGTTTTGCTTTGCTTTTGTTTTCTATGATGGAAAAGACTTCTGAGCAGGCGTTTATGAAGAGTGAGAATGCCTGAAAGAATCACTACAAAGAATGAGAAAGAAAGCTGATAAAGGAAATAGAAGAGACCTGCTAGCAATATTGAGGGCTCAGTCAAGGGTGCTTATCGCAATCAAAAATCACAATTATACCGCAACTAGAGAAAGTCCACGCACAGCAACAAAGACCCAATGCAGCCAAAAATAAATAAATAATTTTTTAAAAAAATCACAATTAAACAAGCTAATATGAGAAATAATCAAAAGTACAACAAACTGCAGAAATAAATTCTGAAGGAGTATAACTATTGTAATTATCAGGTATGCGATAAAATAAGTATGCATATGTTTAAAAAGTAGAAGGTACTGAAAGGTGGACAAATAAAACAATTAAAATTGACCAGGCACATGTAAAGGAAAACCAAATAAAACTACTAGAAATGAAAAATATAATAAATGAAAATAGAAATTTGGTATAGGTTAAACAGAAAATTATACAAACCTCAGAAGATAATCAAGGAACCAGAAAAACTAAAGAAATTACTCAGAACACAGCACAGAGAGAAAAAATAACAGAAAATATAAAAAACAAGAATTTCAGGGCTTCCCTGGTGGCACAGTGGTTGGGGGTCCGCCTGCCGATGCAGGGGACGCAGGTTCGTGCCCCGGTCCGGGAGGATCCCACATGCTGCAGAGCGGCTGGGCCTGTGAGCCATGGCCGCTGGGCCTGCGCATCCGGAGCCTGTTGCTCCGCGGCGGGAGAGGCTGCAGCGGTGAGAGGCCCACGTACCGCAAAAAAAAAAAAAAAAAAGAATTTCAGAGACATGAAAAAAAATCTAACAGAAAGACTTATCAGAGATGCAAAAGAAGAGAACAAGAAGAATGGAGAAAAACTATAATTAAAAGTGGCTGAAATTTCTTCAGATTTTAAGAAATATATGATTCTGAGTAGAATAAAGTGATATCCACATGAAAGACAAAGAGCTGATCTTAGAAGCAACCAGAGAGAAAAAACATAGAAATGATAGCTTCAAAACACTAGAGAGACTATCCTGTCCTAAAGTGAGCAAAGATTTACTAAGCAGAACACAAAAAGTACTAACCATTTAAGAAGATAAAAAAGTTAACCAGACTATATTAAAATTAAGAACTATGCTCTTCAAAAGATAAACTGAGTGAAAAAGTAACGGAGTAGGAGACAACACTTCCTATAGACATATCCAAAAAAGGATTCATATCCAGAATATATTAAGAAAACCTAGAGAGATAATCTAATAGAAGACATATTTAAATGAAAAAATATTTATGAAAATATGCTCAATTTCCTAAGTTAGACAAACGCAAATTAAAATAAAATGTGGCTCTAATAAACATGGAAAAATACCAAGTACTGGTGAGCTGAGAGCAAGCAGAATTTGCATACACACCTGGTAGAAATACAAATTGGCACAACTGTTTTATAAAACTATTTGGTAGTATATACTGAGGCTGAACATATGAATACCCTATTACCCAGCAATTACATTCCCAGGTATACATACTGAATGAAAATCCATACACATGTTCATTCACCAAAGCACATGTACTAGAATATTCAAGCAGGGCTCTTAACGATTGCCAAAAATTGAAAACTATCCAATGCCCACCAAGAGTAAAATGGATGAAGTGTGGCATATTCACACAATGCAATACTCAGAATAAAAAAATATCCAGCTCCCAACAAGGTAAATAACACAACGTCTGGCAATCAATCAAGCATGCAAATAGGCAGGAAAACACAAGCCAAAATGAGAATACTCAACCAAACAAAAGTGAACCCAAACTAACACAAATGCTGGAATTAGCAAACAAGTACATTGAAACAGGTATTACAATATTACATATGTTCAAAAAGATAAGTAGAAGATTAAGTAAGGAAGGAAGATAAGGAAGGAAGATTTTTTTAATGGATATATAAACTACAACGTCCAAGATGAAAAATATACTGACTAGGATTTATGGCAGATTAGACATTGCTGAGGAAAAGATCAAAAGATTAGTGAACTTGAAGACACAGCAATAGGAACTATCCAAATTAAAACGCAGAGAGGAAAAAGAATTTTTTTTAAAAATAAAAGCACATCCGTGAGATGTGGCACAATTTCATTCATGCTAATATATGTTCAATTAGAGACCCAGAAGGAGAGGGAAGAGAGGGGAAGACAGAAAAAATATTTGAAGACAAAATGGCTGAAAAAATTCAAAATTGGTGAAAACTATGAAACAACAGGTTCAAGAAATTCAACAAAACCCAAGCACAAAAAATATGAAGAAAACTATACTTCACATCATAATCAAATTGTTCCAAACTAGTGATAAAAAAAAAAAATCTTAAAAGTAGTCAAGAAAAAAAAGCCACATTATGTACACAGAAAGATAAGGATGACCTCAGATTTCTCCCTGGAAACAAAATAAACAAAAAGATAGCAGGGCAACATCTTTAAAGCTACTGAAAGAAAAAAAATAATCAACCCAAAATTCTATACCCAGCAAAAATATCTTTCAAAAATGAAAGCAAAACCCTTTTTCAGAGACACAAAAGCTGAAGGAGTATATGACCCGCACACCTTGCACTATAAGAAATGTTAAAATAAGTCTTTCAAGCAGGAAAATAATGGATTTTAGCAGATGGAAATATGGATTCACACAAAGGAATGAAGAACACCAAAAATGATAACTATATGAGCAAGTATATTATTTTTCTTATTACTTAAACCTCTTTAAGTAATTGACTTAAGTAATTGACATTGACTGTTTAAACAAAAATAATAACAATGTATTATGGCATGTATAAGAAATAAAATGTATGACACCAGTAGCATAAAGACCAGGAGGAGGGAAGTGAAGTACACTACTCTAACGTTCTTATACTATATGTGAGTTGGTATAATATCATTGAAGGTAGACTGTGATAAGTTAAAGATATACCCTAAAACCTTAAAGTAACCCAGTAAAATAACACAATAAAAAGTTACAGCTAATCAGCCAACAAAGAGATAAAATAGAAATCAAAAAATATTCAATCTGAAAGAAGGCAGAAAAAGAGGAAAAGGGAACAAAGAGCAGATTTAACAAATAGAAACCAAATAGTGAGATAACAGACAAACCTAACTATATCAATAATCATATAAAATGTGAATACAGGCATACCTTGTTTTTGTTCTTCACTTTATTGTGCTTTGCAAATACTGTGTTTTTTACAAATTGAAGGTTTGTGGTAACCCTGTGTTGTTAGATGATGATTAGCATTTTTTAGCCATAAAGTATTTTTTAATTAAGGTACATATATTATTTTTTTAGACATAATGCTATTGTATACTTAATAGACTATAATACAGTATAAACATAACTTTGATATACAATGGGAAACCAAAAAATTTGTGCAACTTACTTTATTGAAATATTTGCTTTATTGCAGTGGTCTGGAACCAAACCCACAATATCTCCGAGGTATGCCTGTAGTCTAAACAACTTAATTAAAAGGCAGAGATTATCAGATTGTATAAAAAAGCAAGACCCAACAATTTACTTCCTACAGGAAACAAACCTTAAATATAAAGAAAATAGATTAAGTGTAAAAGAACATAAAAAGATATACCATATAACCCTAAGCAAAAGAAAGCTTAATATCAGACAAAGTAGATTTCAGACCAAAAAAATATCACCAGGAATAAAGAAGGGTTTTATAATTATAAAGGGGTCAATTCATTAACTGACCATAAAAACTCTAAATGTTAATGTACCCAATAACAAAGCTTCAAAATTGAAGAAGCAAAAACTGATAGAATTGCAAGGAGAAATAAACAAATCCACAATTATAGTCAGAGATTTCAATATCCCTCTCATAAAAATTGGTAGAACAAGTAGAACAGAGCAAGAATAGAGAAGACTTGAACTCAACCAACTTGACCTAACTGCCCTTATAGAACATTCCAGTAACAATACATATTCTTCTCAAGCACACAAAGAACATTTACCAAGTTATACCATATTTAGACCATAAAGCAAGTCTCAATAACTTCAAAGAGATTAGAGTCATAAAAATATTTTCTCTGACCACAATGGAATTAAATTAAAAATCAATAACAGAACAAGATCTGGAAATTTTCCAAATTAAGTAATATGCCTATAAATAATTGATTGCATCCTGCACACCCTTTCTTACTAAATGGCAAAAGTCATGTTTCAAAAAATTCCAAATTGTGGGATCTTATTTCCACAACATTTGGGCATAATCTTGGCAACATGTGGAATAACCAAGATCCCTGAAAATAGTAAAGATAGTACAAGAACCAAGAGCACGCAAAGGAAGACCCCTTGATACCTTACTTTCATGCCCTTTATGTCCTATAAAGAGATCCCTAGGCAAAGCTCCACCCTGGTCTCGTTTCAGTGCAGAAAAAACTTTTATTATTTTCTAGCCTCTGTGCTACCCTCTCTACTTCTTAAAAAGCTTTTTTTCCCCCTTTTTTCCACGCACTATTTTGGGGTTTTTTTGTCCATAGCTTAGAATCATTGTCTATAGATGCTCCTCAGCCCCAAAATTAGGAAGGAGAGAGCCTTATCTCTGTTATTCATGTTAAATCATTTGGGCCCCTAAGATAGAACTGGTATACTAGAGATAACCACAGATACAGTTTTTCCTTAATGGTCTCTGGGCCCATCATGTCCTGAACCATCTAAGAGAAAATCTGGTGGAGATTGACCAATGCACAGTAAATCTAAAAAGCTGTGAGTACATAATGACACACAGAGAGAAAAGGTTAGCATTAAAATATTTCAAATGCGATAAATAGAATATTATATTTCTGTTGAAGCTATAAAGAAAGTCATGACAAAACAGGGCAATAACCTTAGGACAAGTGTTATGAAATAGAAATTCACCAAAGTCATACCATAATTATAGGATTAATAAACCTTTACATAATATGGGTTTGTATACCCACAATAGGAGAAATAATAAAGAAAATTAGCCCCCCATAATCAATAGACCTTTATGTCATATATTTCAAAAGTTTTAAAACTTCATTAACAAAAAAAAAAATCCTTAATACGTGACTTCCACCATGTCATAATCCCTTTGTTTTTCTGAACAAATATTCTAATTCCCTTTTACCTTATCTTGATTATTATGACTCCTCTTATTTTCAAAATGTATATTTAAATCTCTTTGCAAATGTGTATTTGATCTTATTCAGTGTTATTCCTCCTATTTTCAGAATTATACTTGACTCACTAAAATTTGTATGCTTTTAAGTACAAGGGCCTCCCCCTCTCTGAGGATACCAAAAAATTCCTAGAAAGGTGTAAGAAGGTGGTTTGGGGTTAACTCATTAGAAAAGAGAATCTATAAAGTGGATGATAAGAACAGAAATATGATATTCTTCTGGCTAATGATTCATTCCCTTCATTCTGCATGTAGATATTTTTAAACATGAAAAGTCGTATTTCAAAAACTTCTGAGAATACAGTCTTATTTCTACAAGAATGTACTATTATACACTATTTAAAAAGGCAAAGCCAAAGCAAACTAAATGTCTAACAATAGTAGAATGAATAATTTGTGGTAATTCATACAATGGAATATTATACAGCAGTAAAAATAAACTAGAACCTACATATAACATGGACAAATCTTTTTTTTTTTTTACATCTTTATTGGAGTATAATTGCTTTACAATGGTGTGTTAGTTTCTGCTTTATAACAAAGTGAATCAGTTATACATATACATATGTTCCCATATCTCTTCCCTCTTGCGTCTCCCTCCCTCCCTCCCTCCCTATCCCACCCCTCTAGGTGGTCACAAAGCACCGAGCTGATCTCCCTGTGCTATGTGGCTGCTTCCCACTAGCTATCTATTTTACGTTTGGTAGTGTATATATGTCCATGCCACTCTCCCACTTTGTCACAGCTTACCCTTCCCCCTCCCCATATCCTCAAGTCCATTCTCTAGTAGGTCTGTGTCTTTATTCCTGAACGCGGACAAATCTTAAAAACACAACCTTAAAAGCCATAAGCAAGGCACAGAAGCAAAACATAGTTCATTTTCATTTTCAAAAAGGTCAAAAATAGGAAACACTAAATTCCACCACTTTAGGATAGTAGAGTTTTTTGGCATGGGAAGGACTACAGTTGGGTAGAAGCACAAGGAGATTAAAACTTATTCATAATGTTGTACTTCTCTTGTCTAATAGAATTTCATTA
Organism: Delphinapterus leucas; assembly: GCF_059928025.1. NCBI lineage: Eukaryota > Metazoa > Chordata > Mammalia > Artiodactyla > Monodontidae > Delphinapterus > Delphinapterus leucas. Next base: position 136,915,765 of record NC_143129.1, read on the forward strand.
CTATTTTTGAAAGTGTATACACAAGGCTTTTGCCTTCTCTGTATATGAGTAATTCATAATTTTAAAAATGTAAAGCTTTTAAATAATATAAAATTATTAAAATAATAAAAATTCATATTCATAATAAAGAAAACAAAGAAGAAAAAGTCCTTCTTCCACTGGATTCTGCCATATCTGCCATATGTCTTATCATGGTACTAAGATAGGCACTTGTTACTATAGGAGAGGTAGATGACGATAAGACCAATATGCTGAGATTAGCAGAGTAGGAAGATGGACAGAACATGGGTCCTTGATGATGTCACAGAGGCACTGATTAACCAACCTAGAGCCATTCCTATGTCAGGACTTCCGCTTGTGAATGATAATAAATACCCTTACTGCTTTTAAGCTATTTTGAAATGGACTTTCTGCTTATTTGATCCAATCACATCCTTTCTAATTTGGTCTCTGTTTATAAGAACCTATACTTCTGTTTTATCATGAATATCATAATGAAATTAATAATTTTGTAATTATTTGTTTAATGTCTCTCATCTACTGGACTGTAAGCTCCTTGAGTGTAAGTACTGTGCCTGCAATACTTTCAGCAGTAACCCCAGTGCCTGGCACATAACAGCCTCTTAATAAATACTTTTGGAATGAATGAATAACCTTATTCATCTAATCCACTAGTAGAGCATACTTGTTTCCAATATTTTTTGTTATTTCAACAAATTTACAATAAACATCCTTGTACAAGTGTTCTACACATATACAGAGAACTTCTCTGGGGTAAATACTTAAAGGTAGAATTGCTAGATACTAAGTTTATGTATTATCAATTTTTCTAAGTACTTTCAAATTCATGAAGAGGTTGTACCAAGTTGCCTCCCATCAGCAGTGTTTGAGTTCCTGTTTCTTCACAACCTTGCTAAAATTTGATATCATGAAGCTTTTAAATTTTTGCAAATTTGACAACTAAGAAACAGTATCTCATTTTAATTTGCACTCCCTTTATTACTGTGGTGAACATTTTCTTATGTTTGGCCACTCAAGTTTCTACTTTAAAAGCACCTGTTCATTTCCTTGGCTCATTTTTTTTTAATTGTCCATGTTTTTCATATTATTTTGTAGTTTCGTATTATTTTGGAGACTAATCCTTTGTCCAAGATATAGATGAAGAGATAACAGATGGACAGATAGATCTTCAATGTACACACACACACACACACACAAACACACATACATATACCAATACAGAGAGAGAGAAAAAGAGAATGAGAGAGCATATACAAATATCTTCTCTCTCTGTCTTGTTTCTAAACTTTTTTTATGGTGTCTTTCGTGATGCAGATTTTTAAAATTTTATTTGGTCAAATACATCAATATTTTCCTATATAGGCTGTGTTTTTATGTTTTATAAAAGCAGTTCTTCTCTACCCTGATATCATAACCAATAAATCTTTAAAAGAATACGCTTTGGGGAATTCCCTGGTGGCGCAGTGGTTAAGAATCCATCTGCTAATGCAGGGCACACAGGTTCAATCCCTGGTCTGGGAAGTTCCCACATGCCACCGAGCAACTAAGCCCATGTGCCACAACTACTGAGCCTGTGCTCTACAGCCCACGAGCCACAATGCCGTGCCACAACTCCTGAAACCCGCGTGCCCTAGAGCTCACGCGTCATAACTACTGAGCCCACGCACTGCAACTACTGAAGCCCGTGTGCGATAGGGTCTGCATACCACAGCTACTGAGCCTGCATGCTGCAACTACTGAAGCCCGTGCGCCTAGAGCCCGCGCTCCACAACAAGAGAAGCCACCGCAATGAGAAGCCCGCACACCACAACAAAGAGTAGTCCCTGCTCGCCGCAACTCAAGAAACCGTGTGCATCGCAATGAAGACCCAATACAGCCAAATAAATAAATAAATAGAATACACTTTGGCTTTCATGCATAACAAAGAGCCACACTCAGTAAATGCAGGTGAGCTGCTGTTAATTTTACTGCTTTTACTTTTCTATCCTTACCACTGCAGTGAAACTGATCTCTCAAAAGTCATCAGCAATTTCTCATTGACAAATCCTACAGCCTCTAATCAGGTTTTTTCCTGCTTAACCTCTTTTGAGCATTAGGCACTTTGTCCCAACTTTTCTCCTGAAAATCTCTTTCCTTCAGTCTCTATGATAAAATACTGTCATGGGTTTTGTCCTATATATTGCCTACTCCTTCTCAATTTCATTCACTGATTCTTCTTCATCAGTAGATCCTTAAAGATGAATATTCTCCACCTATGCTTTCCATCAATGTGACCTTATTCATTAGCCTCAAATGCTACCTCTTTGAAAATAAAAATAACTAGCCAACCAATTCTAAACCACCTACTTCATTCAGACTGTTTACTTCTGAATGGCCTACTTCAAACACTACATATCCCCGCAAAATCCACGCTTCCTCTAGTATATCACATTTGGTTACTAACACTACCTATAATCCAAGATAGTAGTCTTTAAGTATTCTTTATCTTCTCTCTCTCATGACCTCAAATCCAATCATTTATCAGATGCTATCGAGTCTACCTTAAAATATCTCAAGTCAATCCTCTCCATTTCCACTGCCCTACATCAGAGTCATCGTATCTTGCCTGATAACTGACTTCCAATGGTTCTTCTACATTGCTATCAGTTATTTTTCTAAAGCATGTATTTAGTTATGATTATCATATGCTCCTTCTGGGCAAGATCAATGTCCTAGCTAGCATGTTCTCAATACATGATCACTGAAAATAATTAAATGAATTCTGGTATTTTGTTGCTCAAAAACCTAGGATAATAATAACCATTGTAGTTAAGAAGCTGGGTACACCACCCCCTACCTCTCTGATAACTCAGAAAATTTGCTTGAACCAAAAATTCTGTGACATGTAGAAGTTCAAAGCTAGCCCCCCAGATTTCTGTTAATTCTACACAGCTTAAACTCTCTTGGTTCCTCCCCTCCCTCTTCTAACTCCTACAATGATATGAGATGCCTTTTTCATTCCAGATGCCAAATCCATCCCCTTTCCAAAAGAACTTTTCCTACACCAAGCATTTCATAAACTTACCTGACTTTACTGAAGACCAGAGCACATCAACAAGGAAACTTCTCAGTGGACATGCAGAATCCAACCACCTTTCTGGCTCGCTCTCCTTTCTCCCTCCCGAGGCCCATACCCTTGTCTTTCCCTGTATCCCTACTCCTAGTCCAAAACAAAACAGTCTTCTATTTGTCTCATTTGTATCTCCTATATCATTTACTTTTCATCTCTTGAGTTGAGGACCCCCAAGAATCCATTTACTGCTCAAAGTATTTCTTCCAAAAAATATATAATGCTATCCTTAAAAAGAATTCTAATAACTTTTTTTCACATTCCTTTTATCATGAATAATAATATCATTTAGAATGCTTACATGTACGAGGCATATCACTAAACGCCTACGAAATAGGTATCATTAATACTTCGGGAAATTACATAACTTGCCAAAAATAACAACTAATCAGCAAAAAGAGCCAAAATTCAAACCCACGTATGTCTCACCCCAAAGCCCGTACTCTCCTCTGCCTGTAAACAAATGACCTAACTCTTTAGCACAGCATTCAAGATGCTCCTCCATAAATTGATCCTTTTCATAATTTTCTCCCACCATAGTTACACTGGACACTTCTGTTTCCTATATATACTGTCTAACATCTCAGTGCTATTGCTTTCATCATGCCATTCTATTTACCTAAAATGCATGCCTTCTTTATCCATCAACTTCCTACTCATCTTTCAAGAATACTGTGAGGACTCAATGAGTTAATACATGTAAACTACTTAAAAATCCTGTCTGGCATATTATAAATACTCAATAAATGTCAGCTGTTACTATTACAAACCATTTAGGCTTTAGACAATTGCTGATGTGACCAAAAAAGATCAACCAAAAAATGAATACAAGCCTTGATAATCACATACTGTCACATACATTCTTCCCCTCTCCTCTCTCTCTCTCTCTCACACACACACAAACACACACAAAACACACACACTCATACATACAAAATACCAAGCAAAGACGTGTAGTACAAAGAATGCCAGTATTAAAACGAAACATAGTCTTGGTTTAAAATTCAACTCTGGCATCTAATACCTGTGTGATTTGGGACGAATTATTTAACTGCTCTAAACTCTGGCTTTCAAACACATAGGATAGGGACACTTAAATCCACCTTGTAGGCTTGTTGTGAGAATTAAAGACATTTCCCAAAGAGTTTAGCATGATGCTTGACACATAGTAGGCACTCAATAGGGGACATAAATTATTAAAAGAAAATATATGATAATTACAGAAAGGATGAGCATATATGAAAATTCAGAAACATCAAATACAGTAAATAATTTCAGAAATTGGAGCATCCTTAAGAATTGGAAAACTTACCATTTTTTACGTTAACTAACGTGATACTTTAAATTATTATCATATACTTTAAAATTATCATCAGAGAACTTGATAAAGAATATTAAGATATTGATTCAAATAATATTTACTTAGCACTCATATGGTAAGTCCAAAATTATGAGGGATATAACAAATGGTGTATGACGGTATGAACTCTATTTTCAAGGAATTCACAAGAAACCCAAACCATATGGCAGTATTTTATGTGTTACATAAAATACAGGTTTTTAAAAGATATACTCCAAAACATAGGCATAAAAAGTAGAATGGCGGTTGCCAGGGGCTGAAGGGAAGGGAGGAATGAGGAGTGATTGTTTAATGGGTACAGAATTTCAGTGTTACAAGATGAAGAGTTCTACAGATGAATGGTGATGATAGTAGCACAACATTATGAATGTATTTAATACCACTGAACCGTACAATTAAAAATGACTAAGATGGTAAGTTTTGATATGTGTATTTTACCACAATAAAAATAACTGGAAGTAAAAAACAAAAAGAAATATGTCAAAAGTAGGTTAATCTGGAAATAAAATAAAACAATTACACAATGAATTTCTACAAAGATTTTTAAATGGATTACAAATTTAGCACTTACCTTCATATTTAAAATGGTAACACTTTCCAAGCAATAATACAGGGGAATTTCTACTAAAATATGTCTTTGTTTTCAACACCCAACCTAAATGAGAAAAAGAGAAAAACAGTTTTGCAATTAAAGGATTTCAGACGAAAAGTTCAGCAGCATTTTCTTTTATTTAATTTCAAATCACCAATTCTCAATTATGGATGTGCATTTTTTACAAGTGTAGCAAAAGTATTTTGACAATGAACTGAAAATACAGGCCACTTATGCTACTTTCAAATAAAGCAAAGTATTTTAACCACATTCTGCCCACTTAAAGAACATGGCAGAGAAAAAATTTTAGTTTTAATTTATTTTCAAACAGATCACAATGTTCTTATGGTATAAAAATTAAAAGGTACAAATTCTACTCCACTTTCCCTGACACCAACCTCTTTTCCCAAAGGCAACAAATGTTACCAATTTCTTATATCTTCTTCCATTTTAGATATTTTAAAGGTTTAAAGTATTTGAATATTCCAGTGAAGTAATTTAGGGAAAAGATCACACAGTACACTAATGCTTATGATAAAAGTGGATCTCTGAAGTTTCCTAGGGAATCTGTTTTTACCCCATCATTTCAGCCAAATGAGGATTTCTGAAAGTGATGTATAAAGCTTTCAGACATTTTCATCTCAATTTTCCACCTTCCAATCCCCAATCCTCAACTCTTAGTTACAAACTCTAATTCTTCCAATTTTCTTCCTACTAAACTGTCTATATCTAAAAGGAACTATCCTTTTGGTTTTTTATGATGCCATTAATAGTTCTCAATTTCCTAAGAAAAGCACTTGTCCATTACATTCCTGAATATTCCTAAGTGTATGAAATTTCTGAGTACTAATGGCAGACTTAGAAGCAGCTCCTAAAATGCAAGAACATATAAATAAAAAGAATCTGAAATTGGGAGTTAAGAGACTTAGGTCTAGTCTTAAGCAGGCCAACATTTATATTTAACAGAGTTGTTACAAAATTTTAAATGAGTGATTTTTATGAAAGTGCTCCCTTAAGTACTATAATACAAATAAGCATAAAGAACAAGTAAATTAAAATATGTATTTATAATAAAAATCATTCAAGTATCTGAGTGTGGTAGCGAAAAATAAAGAATGGAGGGACTTCCCCGGTACTGCAGTGCTTAAGAATCTGCCTGCCAATGCAGGGGACACAAGTTTGATCCCTGGTCCAGGAAGATCCCACATGCTGTGGAGCAACTAAGCGTGTGCACCACAACTACTGAGCCTGTGCTCCAGAGCCCGCGAGCCACAACACTGAGCCCGCGTGCCACAACTACTGAAGCCCGCGCGCCCTGGAGCCTGCGCACCGCAACTACTGAGCCCACATGCCACAACTACTGAAGCCTGCATGCTCTAGGGCTCGCGTGCCACAACTACTGAGCCTGCATGCTGCAACTACTGAAGCCGAGAGCCCGTGCTCCACACCAAGAGAAGCCACTGCAAGTGAGAAGCCCAAGCACCACAACGAAAACCCAACACAGCCAAAAAAAAAAAAGAAAGAATGTAAAGTCAAATACAGTAATCAGGCTTTGGATTACTGCAATACTCCCCCAAAATGGCTTATCTGTAATCAGTTTTTCCCCACCCTAGCATATGCCACATATCCCTGCCAAATTAATCTCCCTGTGGCTCAGCTTTGATTAGGTAACTTGTCTGCTCAAAAACCATCCTCAATGATTCATTACCTAACAGATTTATAATGAACTTCTCTGTGATACTAAAGACTTTCCACAATATGATACAAATTACCTTTACAGCCATCTTTTCCACTACTTCTCATCTATACTCAAAGTGGGCTTTACTATTTGGTTCATACTATTCCATAACAAAAATATCCTCCCCAATATCAGCCCATTTAAATCCACTTAAATCTTCTTCTTCTGACTCAAACACGCACTTCTAAGACATCTTTTCCTTTTCCCACCTATCTCTCATTCTCTTCTCTGAACTCCAATGGGAAAATAGTATTTACTGACCATCTATTTTACACTAGGAACTAAGCTAGGTGCTTTATAGACATTGTTTCATAGGAGTATTATTAGTACCATACTAGAATGATTCTAATCCCCAAAACGATAACAATCCCCTCTCCCCAAAAGGCAGTATTTCCAAAGCAAATCCTAAGAACTTCATAAAAACAACCTCAAAAACTAACAAACAAAAAACCTTTAAGGAGGAACTTCTCTCTTTCTCCCTATGCTTTACCCTCTAACTGTATACCCTCTTACCAGTCACCAGTCCTTCCGAAAGAAAAGAAAGGTGAATCTGACAAGTCAGAGCCTGAGGCTCTACAACGATCTACATTTTACACGAGCAATGAGTTATAGTGCACACAGCAGGCAGAAGTTGTCTCTTAATGGCTAGGCCTGGAATTGACATAGCTTCATTTCTAACTCATTCTATTGGTTGATATGAGATGCAAGCCAGCCCAGATTCATATGAGAAAAGAGACAACACAAGATGTGATTCACTGAGGACTGCCTTTGGAGCCTAGCTACCATAAACAAAATGTTACCAAAAAACCGATAGTCCATTAAGTTAGCAATCTGAAAATCACAAGTCAGGCTTTAAAAGATGCAAACAAGCCAAAGAGCATAGAAATAGTAGAGATAATAATGATTTTCTGGAGGAACAGAAACACCCAGAAGGATGATTTACTTCTTAATATTTTAAAAAGGAAATCAAGTTTACATACCTCATAAAGTCATGTAAATATGGGGGGGGAAGCAAAAACGAAACATTTTTGAAAAGAAAGTAAGGTCCAGTTTTGTTAAGTGCTATGCCATTTCTAGTTCCACCTTTATATAATAATATTGACATTGATAAAAAGTATTCCTAAATTATGTTCAGTGTATTCAGAGAACAGCAAGAATAGGGAGCAAGGGAGGCTGGGTTTGAATACAAGTTTCAAGACTTACCTAGATATATGACCTTGAATATGTCACCTAATCTCAGTTTTCTAATTTGCAAAAAAAGAATACCTTAGAAACATATTAGATTTAAATCTCAGAAAGATGTCTAACTCAGAAAGATGAAATTTAAATGAGAAGGTACATAAACTACAACATACTAGTGGGTGCTCAAATCGATTTTAATCCTTCTTAAACCATCCATACTACACAAACTCTAAACAATGAAAATACATTCAACATTTTAGAATAATTTTCACCAATAAAAATAAAACTAAAATACTACTCTATAACTTAAAACTATCTAGAACATGTTGTTACCCTGAACAATCTGTTCTTCAGAGATTACGGATTACCATAATCTTATGATGTCCACTTAAATATCTAGATAGGGAAAGCTACACATATGTAAATAATAGGTTAAATAACAATTCCTAGGTCACTACTGAAATGTGTTGAGTACCTGTATGACAATGTTCAGACCTTATAAATGAAATCTTCACCACATAACCTATCCATCAGATTAAATGGCTGAAAAAGAACATAAGCCTCTGTTTGCAGATGACATGATTTACACACAGAAAATCCTAAAGAATCCAAAAAAATTATTAGAATAAAAGAGATTATCAAGTTTACAAGATACAAGATCAAATCACAAAAATCAATTGTATTTCTATATACTAGCAATGAAGAGTCTAAATGAAATGAAGAAAATTCATTTTAAAATAGCATTGAAAAGAATAAAATACTTAGGAATAACTTTAACAAAAGAAGTGCCAAGACTTGCACACAGAAAACTACAAAACATCATTGAAAGAAATTAAAGACCTAAATAAATGGAAAGACATCCCATGTCCATGGATTGGAAGACTTAATATGGCAATACTCTGTTAATATGCCAATATTCTGAAAATTGATCTACAGATTTCACTAAAGTCTATATAAAAATCCCAGCTGGATTTCTTGCAGAAATTGATAAGAGGATCAAAAATTCATATGGAAAATGCATGGAATCCAGAACAGTCAAACAATCTTGGAAAAGAAGAACAAAGTTGGAGGAATCATACTTTCCAATTTCAAATTTTACAAACAGCTAAAGTAATCAAGAGAATGTTCTACTAGCATAAGAACAAACATACAGATTAATGGAATAGAATTGAGAGTCCAGAAATCAACCCTTACATCTATGGTCAACTGATTTTAGATAAGTGTGGCAAGACCAGTCAATGGAGAAAGAATATTCTTTTAAACAAATGGTGCTGAGACCAGATAGCCACATACAAAGAATAACGTGGAACCTCTACCTCACATCATATGCAAAAATTAACCTGAAATGGATCAAAGACCTAAATATAAGAGCTAAAAAGATAAAAACTCTTTAAAGAATAGGTGCAAATCTTCATGACCTTGATTTAAGCAACAATTTCATAAATACAACATCAAAATCACAAGCAACAAAGGGAAAAAAAATAGGTAAACTGGACCTCATCAAAAAGTAAAAGTTTTATGCTTCAATGGACACTATGAAGAAAGTGAAAAGACAATCCAAGAATGGGAGAAAATATTTGCAAATCATATATCTGCTGAGGGATTTTTATCTAGAATATATAAAGAACTCTTACAACTCAATAATAAAAAGACAACCCAATTTTAAAACATGCAAAAGATTTGAATGGACATTTCTTGAAATAATATATACAAATTGCTAATAAATACATAAAAAGAAGATTAACTTCATATGTTCATCAGGGAAATGCAAATCAAACTCACAGTGAGATACTTCACACTCACTAGAATGGGTCTAATTAAAAAGATAGATATTAACAAGTATTGCTGACGATGTGGAGAAATTCAAACCCTCAAACATTTCTGGTAGGAATGTATAATGGTGCAAACAGTTTGGAAAACAGTTTGGTAGTTCCTTAAAAAGTTAAACTTAGGGTAAACATATGATCCAGCAATTCTACTCCTAGGTATATACCCAAGAGAACTGAAAACATATGTTTACACAAAAACTTGTATACAATATTCATAGCAGCATTATTCATATAGCCAAAAAGTGGAAACCACCCAAACATCTATCAACTAACGAGTGGGCAAAGAAAATGTGATATATCCATACAATGAAATATTATTCAGCCGTATAAGAGAATGAAGTACTGATATATACATGCTACAACATGAATTAACTTTCAAAACATTATGTCAAGTGAAAGGAGTCAAAAACAAAAGGCCACAAGTTATATGATACCATTTATATGAAATGTCCAGAATAGGCAAATCCAGAGAGGCAAAAAGTAGACTGGTGGATGCCAGGGATTGGAGAGAGGTGGGGAGGAATAGGGAGTAGTTGCTAATGGGTACAAGGTAGCCTTTGGGGGTGATGAAAATGTTCTGGAATTAGATAGTGATGATGGCTGTACATTCCTGTGAGTGTACTAAAAACCACTGAATCATACACTTTAAAAAGGTGAATTTTAGTAGTATATGATTTAAATCTCAATTTTTCAAAAAGTTAATGTCTATAATCTTCAAAATACAATGTCAAGTTATTATCAAGTTTTAACTGTCTAAATAGCTAGCTGGCCATGACTTCCAGTGAACCAGGAACCAACAGCCAATTGTGTTTTACTTGAATTTGCACTGTTAAGGGGTTTTACTAAATTTTATCATTCCTATCTTATGGATATGAACTTCTTCCGGTTGAAACTGGTTCTGCTGAGTATTTCTCCATCTTTGAAGGATTTTTCACCTCCAATTTGTTTCTAGTCTTAAGTGGACTTCCAAACCACCATATGATCCTTATTGGATTTGTATGCAAACCAAGAGTAACTAAGTTATAGAAATAAGGATCTGAGTGTGTTCCTAGAAGAAAGTCATACGCATCAGCATGTGAACTTTAAATGGTCTGCTTTGTGTGTTCAGAGGTCTATTTTGCTTGCTTCCTGGTTCATACATGAGGTTGCCTGATGCTGAGTCTGAAAACCTGAGGTATTATCATCGCCTGAATAAATTCTGTCTTCTTTGGAATTTTCTTTTTTAAAGGACCACATGATATGCCTGAGTTTCTAAGTAATGTTTATGATGGTATTTGGTTCTTTCTTCAGGTAGTATTCTTATCTACATTCCTTACAGAAATATTTCATTCAAAGAGAATCTCAACAATTGTCAGTGACTTAATACAGGAGATAATACATGTCTTCAAATATTTCTTTGGATTTATACAGTTTTCAAATCTTGATACTTACTATATTTCATGTTGTTCCAAGCAGATATAAATTTAGTTTTCAGCTTGTCAACTTCATCTGTTCCTGTGGCCTCCATATTCAGATTCTAAAGAAAAAGCCATCACTTGATTGCATTCTTCTGTAAGTTTAGACTTTTGTTCTGACATAAAGAAAAGAAGTTAAAGAAAAATAAGTAATGAGTACGTATTATATGGTGCACTATCTGCTAAAGTTACTTAAGTGATTAAATACAACTTGAATTGGAAATGAGCAAACCAATTTTTCATTTTACAGAATAGAATACAATATACTCTATAAATATTTTAATTACAAAATATATTTTATTGTTGTATATTTTATATACAACAATAAAAATTATCACACAAAACCAAACAATAAACTCCCCCAGACACTCACAATTAAGAACAATAACTTAGTAACACAAGTCAGTTTTGGTGAGACTATTCAAGACTTGTTTCATTTGTAATCAGAGAGTGTGATTTGAAATCATATAAGAAGTGGCAACTATCTTCAGAATGGAGGCTTCCACTTATATTGATTAAGTCACTACTTTCATATAAAGCCTAGTTTTTTTTTTAATTAAGGCATTTCCTATATTTCCAATACATCCTTGCTTCCTACTGCAGCACTTTTTAAAAAATCAAATGGCTTAAATTTACAAGACAATGTTTTCTTACTTTAAAATAAGGATAAATGTAGCTTATAAGTATTTAACTTACTTGAGGGAAAATTGAGATACGTGATATGTAATCTGAAAGACGAACAAATTATAACTGAAAATGTTTGAGCTTATTTGAAATAATTCACAGACAGTTTTCTTTTCAAGAAAAGAATGCTACACAGAACATTACCCTTTCAGGGTTATAAATATCAACTTAAAGGTATTGATACATTTGTTTCTCTGACAATAGGCATTCCATTTTCTAATATGTATTAGAAGCTACTAATTATACATTATAACTGTGACAGATGAAAGCATGGTCCACTGGAGGAATTTAAAAAGCCAATGCAACTAAGAACAGAATCCAAAAAAGTGGCATGAGATGTGGCTATTGGGTTAGACAGTGGCCAGAGCACACAGGGCCTTGTAGACCATGTTAAGGGTTTTGTTCTTTATCCAAAGAGCAACTGGTTCCAAACAGGAATATCAGAATCAGATTCTGTGGGTCTGTTTGGTTTTTTTGACTCCAACACAGAGAACAGATTGAAAAGGGACAAGAGTAAAGGGTGAAAGTTTACTACTATTGTATAGGATGAGGAGAGAGATGGTAGCTTGGACTAGAGCAGTGGAGATGGAGAGAAATGGACATATGAAGAAACGTCAAGAAATCATTAGGTCTCGGTGAGAAAATGGATGTGAAAGATGAGAAAGAGGAATATGTCAAAGATACACCCAGGTTTCTGGCTTGTGAAATTAAATAGTTGGTGCCAATCACTTAAATAGGGAACATTAAATTAGGGGGACTTCCCTGGTGGCTCAGTGGTTAAGAATCCGCCTGCCAAAGCCGGGGATATGGTTCAATCCCTGGTCCAGGAAGGTCCCACATGCCGTGGAGCAACTAAGCCCATGCGCCACAACTACTGAGCCTGCACTCTAGAGCCCACAAGCCACAACTACTGAGCCCATGTGCCACAACTACTGAAGCCCACGCACCTAGAGCCTGTGCTCCACAACAAGAGAAGCCATGGCAATGAGAAGCCTGCACACTGCAATGAACAATAGCCCCCGCTCACCACAACTAGAGAAAGCCCGTGTGCAGCAAAGAAGACCCAACACAGCCAAAACTAAATAAAATTTTTTTAAAAATTATTTTAAAAAATAGGGAACATTAGGAGAAGGGCACGTTAGAGGGAGAAGATCATGAATTGGATTTATGTGGAGTTTGAGATGGCTCTGAGATATAGTAGGGAATCATTCATTTTTATTTAATCACTCGATAAATTATTGCCAGGCACTGTTCTAGGTAGTGCAGATATAGCTTAGGGCAAAGGGAGTAAAATACTTGCTTTCATGATGCTTACGTTCTAGACATTCTAGAGAGGCCAACAAGGCAGTTGGATATATAGCTCTGGAGCTCAAAGGTGAGGTTTGGGTGAGAGCTATTAATTTGAGAATTGTTGATACACAAATGAAGAGTTAGAGCTATAAACATGTTTCTCAAGGATTCTGCCTCATCCATGATGGCACCCCAGCCTTGAGGATGATATTCAAAGCCCTTCATAAAATTACATCTGCCCACTTACTCAGCTTTCTCTCTTGCCACTCCCTCACATGCACTATATACTAAAGCCATTTTTAATATTAATATTAAAGCTTCCTAAACTTGACATGCTAATACCTCCATGCCTTTGCATGTGCTCTTCCCTCCACGTACAATGCCTTCCTGCTCACCCTCACTTTTTGACTGTCTTATCATCATGAGTCCCTAAGACCCAGCTTAAGTTTCTCCTCCTCTGGTAAGATTAGTAAAATTTTTACCCTCCTCCCAACCTTAAACTAAGACAGAAGCCCCTCTTCTTAGCTCCTTAGGAGCCTATGTCTTCCTCTATCACAGCACTCATCACACTGTATTGTAATAACTTGCTTCTTACCTGCCTCTTACAACAGACAGTAAACTTTTCAAAGGTCCTTAAGTTCTGCCTGGCACACAATTGTTTCTCAAAATGTTTATTAAATGAATCAGTGAACTGATAAATTATGAAAAATAAGCAGTAGTCTTACCTGCTGTAATTAGAATTCTTTAACTGACAACTAGAATAAAGAAAAAAATTTCCTCCCAAAAGTGCATTATTTAACAAAATTTGGAAAAGCAAGAAGGAGAAAAGTTTATAAAATGTGTGATTATATATAGTGCATCCACATGATGGGTTATATATCCATTAAAAATGCTTACAAAGAGTCTGTGAAAATGGGGAAACACTATGCAAAATCTAAAACTTTATGTATCACACAATACTATCTGGGGGCTGAGGGGGAGGTGAAGGAGTAAAAAAAAGTATACCAAATTGCTAACAATAGTTTCCCTGACAAATTGCGTATGGCTACTTTTTTTTTATCACTATTGCTCACCTTTTCCAAATCTTATACAAAGAACACACGTAATTTTTAGAATTTAAAAAGTTTATTTTTAGGGACTTCCCTGGTGGTCCAGTGGTTAAGACTCCGAGCTCCCAATGCAGGGGGCCCTGGTTCTATCCCTGGTCAGGGAACTAGATCCCGCATGCTGCAACTAAGAGCCCACATGACGCAACTAAAGATCCCACATGCCACAACTAAAAAGATCCCGAATGCCACAACGAAGATCCCATGTGCCACAACTAAGATGAAGCACAGCCAAATGAATGAATATTAAAAAACATATATAAAGTTTATTTTTAAAAAGCCACCAACCATGAATCTTCTAAATACAAAATGTTTAAAATAAGAGAATGTAAGGAACTTCCATACTGTTCTCCATGTGGCTGCACCAATTTATATTCCCACCAACAGTGCAGGAGGGTCCATTCTTCTCCACACCCTCTCCAGCGTTTAACGTTTGTAGACTTTTGGACGATGGCCATTCTAACCAGTGCGAGGTGATACCTCGCAGTTTTGATTTGCATTTCTCTAATAATTAGCAATGTCAAACATCTTTTCATGTGCCTTTTGGCTATCTGTATGTCTTCTTTACAGAAATATCTATTTAGGTTTTCTGCCCATTTTTTGATTGGGTTATTTTTTTTTTTATATTGAGCTGTATGAGCTATTTGTATATTTTAGAGATTAATCCCTTGCCAGTCACATAATTTGCAAATATTTTCTCCCAATCTGTAGGTTGTTTTTTCATTTTGTTTATGGTTTCCTTTGCTGTGCATATACTTTGATTTAATTAGATCCCATTTGTTTCTTTTTGTTTTTATCTCCATTACTCTAGGAGACAAATCCAAAAAGATATTGCGATTTATGTCAAAAAGTGTTCTGCCTATGTTTTGGGGGTTTTTTTTGTTTTGTTTTGTTTTATTTTATTTTTTGGCTGCATTGGGTTTTTGTTGCTGCACGTGGGCTTTCTCTAGTTGTGGCAAGTGGGGGCTACTCTTCCTTGTGGTGCACGGACATCTCATCGTAGTGGCTTCTCTTGTTGCAGAACATGGGCTCTAGGCACACGGGTTTCAGTAGTTGCAGCACGCAGGCCCTAGAGCGTGCAGACTTCAGTAGTTGTGGCACGCGGGCTCAGTAGTTGTGCCTTACAGGCCCTAGAGCGCAGGCTCGGTAGTTGTGGCACACGGGTTTAGTTGCTCCACGGCACGTGGGATCTTCCCAGACCTGGAAAGATCAAACCTGTGTCCCCTGCATTGGCAGGTAGATTCTTAACCGCTGTGCCACCAGGGAAGTCCCTCTGCCTGTGTTTTCCTCTAGGAGTTTTATAGCATCCGGTCTTATATTTAGGTCTTTAATCCATTTTGAGTTTATTTTTGTGTGTGGTGTTAGAGAGTGTTCTAATTTCATTCTTTTACATGTAGCTGTCCAGTTTTCCCAGCACCACTTACTGAAGAGACTGGAGGTTCTTTAAAAAACCAAAAATAGAACTACCATATGATTCTGCAATACCACTCCTGGGCATATATAGGGACAAAACTAATTCGAAAGATACATTCACCCTAATGTTCACTGCAGCACTATTTACAATAGCCAAGACATGGAAGCAACCTAAATGTCCATCAACAGATAAATGGATAAAGATGTGATACATATATACAATGGAATATTACTCAGCCATAAAAAAGAATGAAATAATGCCATTTGCAGCAACATAGATGGACCTAGAGATTATCATATGAAGTGAAGCAAGACAAACATCATATGATATCGCTTATATGTGCAATGTAAACAAAAATGATACAAATGAACTTACATAAAGAACAGAAACAGGGCTTCCCTGGTGGTGCAGTGGTTAAGAATCCGCCTGCCAATTCAGGGGACACGGGTTCGAGCCCTGGTCCGGGAAGATCCCACATGCTGCAGAGCAACTAAGCCCGTGCGCCACAACTACTGAGCCTGTGCGCCACAACTACTAAGCCCGTGAGCCACAACTACTGAGCCCACGTGCCACAACTACTGAAGCCTGCGCACCTAGAGCCTGTGCTCTGCAACAAGAGAAGCCACCACAATGAGAAGCCCATGCACTGCAACCAAGAGTAGCCCCCGCTCGCCACAACTAGAGAAAGCCTGCAGGCAGCAACGAACACCCAACACAGCCAAAAATAAATAAATTTATTAAAAAAAAAAAAAAGAAAGAACAGAAACAGACCCACAGACAAAGAAAACAAACTTATGGTTACCAAAGAGGGAAGGGGTGGGGGAGGGATAAATTAGGAGTTTGGGATTAACTTATACACACCACTCTATAAAAAATAACCAACAAGGACCTACTATATAGCACAGAGAACTACACTCAATATTTTGTAATAACCTATAAGAGAAAAGAATCTGAAAAAATAGACCTATGTATGTATGTATAACTGAATCACTTTGCTGTAAACTTGAAATAACACAACATTGTAAATCAACTATACTTCAATAAAAATGAATAAATTAAAAAATAAAAATAAGAGAATGTACATGCATGTATTTTCTTTCTAAGTCAGAAAGAAAGTAGGCCACAGGGAGGACCTTGGTTCAAAAGGTTCCCAATACCAGCTACCAGGAACACTCTGGACAGTCCTTAGCAACAGTGTGAAAGTAAACATGCCTTTCAAGTGTGCTGGGGGAAAATGAAGACAAAATGAGACATTTTCTATGGGGAAAGTCTGTATATTAGATAAAGACTTCTAAATAAATAAATAAATAACCAAGGTAAGATGCTGTGACAGATACAGAAATTAATGAGACAAATATACTAACCTCAAGGAACTCACAGTGGAATAAATTGTTAAATTATTTTTACTGTTATTTTTACTTCAAACTCCTGCTACTTATAGACTATTTACTCAGAGTAATTTACCCCAAACTTGAAACATTTGAAATGTTTTTGGAACATCTCAACTATTTTATAAGAATTCATTTATTGTCATTGTTATATAGAGTACATGAAAAGAATAAAATTATTATCATAAGGTCAAATTAACTAAGCTGTTATTAGTTTAACAATTCAGTATAGTTACTTTCCATATAACTAAAATTGAATTCTAATCTTCTATAAAGACAGAAACCCACTTTATTTCCATAACAAAAATTTAAATGGCTGTTTCTAAAAATCCTAACTTTTTAGAGCAGAGATGATTTTGAAAGGTGATCCCTCGAACCATATTAGAAAGTACTATAAACTAAAACACTTTAAAAAGGAACCAAAAATTCCTAATGAGGAAAGGATTTTCCTTACTGCATATTAAAACACATTATAAAACTACAGTAATTAAGTTAATACTTAAATTTATTGATCTTATTAGCAAAGGATGACACTGAGTAAAACATAACAGGGAGTACAGAAATAAATCCAAATATATTTGAAAATTTAGTGACTGATACAAGAGATATTTCACATCAGTGAGAAAAGATAGCTGATTTAGTAAATAGTACTGGAATAATAAGCTAGCCAGTTTAAAAATAAAGCTACCTCACACATTATCAATTCTAGACTGATCACAGAATTAAATGCAAATGCAAGCACATGGCATGTTTGCACATACTGCAGGGAAGTACTGATTTAAATATTTTTAACAGTCTTGTAGAAAAGACCTTTCTAAGCATGGTATGCAATACTAGAAATCAGAAAGGAAAATGTAATCACATAAAAAAGAAAACTTCTGTACAGGAAGAAGAAAAAGAAAGCATTAACAAGGTTGACTTGCAATTCATAAATTAAGAAAAAAATCCAATTCATATTGCATAGACAAAGCTTTAATGTCCATAATATATAAAGAGCTCTTAAAAATCAATCACAAAAAAGGGGAAAAAAAGACAAGCATTCTGAAAGAAAAGGACCAATAAACATATGAAAATATTTTCAACCTTACTAGATCAAAGTAATGCACATTAAAGGAATTTAATATATTTTTCATATTCACAAGAGATATTGGCAAGCCTGAGGTAACAAGCATTTTACAAAATTATTTCTCAGATAATAAACTCCTTGAGGGCAGAGAATGTGTCTTGTTCACTACTATATCCTCACACCTAGCACACAGGAGTGCTAGCAGACACAAATATCTGTTGATGATACATATTATGACCTATATTTATCACAATAAAGAGATATCCATAAAAAGCTTTAAAAAAAGATATCCAGAGAGCATCAAAATATGTGAGGCAAAACTGTAAGAAGAAATAGATTAATCCACTGTTATAATTGGAGAGTTTAACACCTCTCTATCAGAAATGGACACATTCAGCAGGCAGAAAATCAGTAATGACATAATTGAGCTCAAAAGCAGCATCAATCAACAACTACAGACTATCCCTCCAAGGGGCCTCTGTGGGGGGGGTGGGGGGAGGGAAACAGCTACAGACTAGACAGCTACAGACTACATCACCTAACAACAGCAGATTACACATTCTTCTCAGGTTCACACAGAATATTCACCAAAATAGACCACATTCTGGGCCATAAAACACCCCTTAACAAATTTAAAAGGATCAAAATCATACAATGTTTGCTCTTACCATGGTGGAGTTGAACTGGAAATCAAAAATGAAAAGATAGCCTAAAAATCCCAAAATACTTGGAGCTTAAACAACATACCTCTCATGGGTCAAAGAAGAAATCTCAAATCTCATGGGTCAAAGAAGGGAAATTGAAAAGTATTTTGAATTAAATGAAAATGAAAAAGTAGTATCAAAATTTGTGGGATGCAACAAACGCATGGCTACAGGGAAATTTATAGCACTGAATGCATATATTAGAAAAGAAATATAAAATTAGTAACATAAGCTTCCACCTTAGAAAACCAGAAAAATAAGAGCAAATTAAATCTAAAGTAAGCAGAAAAAAGGAAATAATAAAAATTAGGGCAGAAAAAAAAATCAATAGAGATTGAATGAAACCAATCAATGAAACCAAAAGCTGCATCTTTGAAAAGATCAATAAAACCTATAAGCCTCTAGCCAGGCTAACTAAGAAAAAAGAGAGAAGACGCAAATTACTAATACCAGAAATGAGAGAGAAGGCATCAGCACAGCTCCCATGGAAATTAAAATAACAATAAGAAATATCATGAACAACTCTATGCTCACAAATTTGATAACCCAGGTGAAATGGACCAAATCCTTGAAAGATAGTCTGCCAAAAGTCACACAAGAAGACAATCTGAATAGGGCTGTATCTATTTTTAAAAGTGAATCAATAATTCATAACCTTTAAAACACAAAGCATCAAGCCCAGATGGCGTCACTGAGTTCTACCATACATTTAAGAAAGAAGTTATGTCCATTCTCTACAATTTCTTCCAGAAGATAGAAGCAGAGGGAATACTTCCAAACTCATTCTATGAAGTCAGCATTACCCTAATACCAAAACCAAAGACATTACAAGAAAAGAAAACTACTGACCAGTATTTCTCATCAACATAGCTGCAAAATCCTCAACTAAATATTAGTAAATCAAATTCAGCAATGCATAGAAGATGCATCTGGGTGGCCTCTTTAGTGAAGTAGGAAGACCCTGAGCTCACCTCCTCCCACAGGCATACCAAAATTACAAATATTTACAGAGCAACTATTGATTATAGACCGGAAGACCAACAGAAAAGATCTTCTACAACTAAAGGTATAAAGAAGTAAACATAGAAGACGGACAGGAGGGGCAGAGACTTAGTAAAGACCCATTCCCCAAGGTGGGTGACTCACGAACAAAATGATAATTACAGTTGTAGAGGTTTCTCCCCAAGGAGCAAGGGGGTCCAAGCCCCACAATGGGGTCCCCAGCCCAGGGGTCCTGCACCAGGAAAACAAGCCCCCAAAAAGATTTGTCTTGGAAAACCAGTGGGGCTTACTTTCGGGAGAGGAAGAGGACTGTGCAAAATAGAGACTCCACTCTTAAAGGACGCACTCAAAACCTCACACTCTCTGGGATCCAGAGCAAAAGCAGTAATTTCAAAGGAGTCTGGGTCAGACCTACCTGCTGGTCTTGGCAGAGAGACAGGAGGCAAGTGGAGCTCACCCTGGGGACATAAACACTGGCGGCAGCCATTTTGGGGAGCTTGTTCTACCGCGAGGACCCCAGCGCTGTCAAGTACCATTTTGGACTCCTCCCTCTCGCTTATTATCTCTGGAACCAAGCCCCTCCTACCAGCATGTCACCACCTGTAATGGGATTCCTAAAGCCATGCAACTAGCCAGGCAGAGACACAGGCTCACACACCAGCAGGCCAGCTACCTTAAGACCCCCCTCCCCCGAGCCCACAGCTGCCACAGGACCTGCGCTGTATAGAAGAGGGCCCAGGACCTGGCCCCACATACCAGTGCACCGGCACTAACCTCGGAACTGCCAGGCCTTGCAGCCAGAGAACCCAGGGCCTGGCCCCACCCACCAGTGGGCAGTCACCAGCCCCAGAACTCCCTGGGTCCAGGCCTTACCCACAAGTGTGCCAACACCTCAACTCCAGGACCCCCAGGGCCCTACAACCAAAGACCCTGAGACCCAGCTTCACCCACCAATGAGCAGGCATTAGCCCCAGGACCACCTGGGCCTTGCCCTGCCCCCCACACCAACAGGCTGCTACCAGCTCTATAATCCCCAGGCTCTACAGCCAGAGATTCCAGGATTCAGCTCTACCAACCAGTGGGCTGGCACTAGCCCCAGGACCTCAGACACTAGTGGGTGGGCAACAGCACCAGAATCCCATGGGCTACGGACCCACCCATCAGAGGGCAGACACCAGACCCAGGACCACCATAGCCCCACAGCCTGTCATGTCAGGACACAGCCCACCAACCAGCACAAAAACACCACCCACAGGACACACTGGGTCCTGGCCCTGCCAACCAGCAAGCCAACACCAGCTCTAGGATACCCTGGGCCCCTCAGCCAGCCTCCCCAGGATCTGGCCCAACACACAAGTGGGTAAAAAAATCAGGTTTGGGACACCCCAGACCCTGCAGCCAGCCATGCCAGAAAATGGACCTGACCACCAGCAGGCTGATAATAGATCCAGGACCCCCCAGCCCCACACCAGAACCCAGTTCCCACCCACCAGTGGGACAGCGCTAGCCCCAGGACCCTCTGGGGCTCTGCAGCCAGGTGCCTCATGACCCAGCCCCACCAACCAGTAGCCAACAGCCTCTGCACAAGACAAGGCCTGACAAAGAAACAGACTGGGGACCAGTCACGCCTACCAGACCAACCACAGTAGCCAGCTCACCACAACAGAAGGACCCATGCAGCCCACAAAGGGAGCACCCTTAGACCATATAGCTCCAGTAACTACAGGGGAGTGCACTGCTGGGATGCATAGGATGTCTCCTATACAAGGCCACTTCTCCAAGGCTGGAAACATAACCAACCTACCAAGTATATAAAAATAAAAATAGCAAATTAGACAAAATGAGAAAACAGAGAAGTATTCTGCAACTAAAGTAACAAGATAAAATTTAGAAGAACTAAAGGAAGCAGAGATAAGCAATCTAACCAATAAAGTGGTCAAGGTAATGATTATAAAGATGTTCAAAGAACCCAGAAGAAGACTGGATGAACAGAGAGAGAAGTTAGAAGTTTGTAACAAAGAGTTAGAAAATACAAAGAAGAAAGAACAGAGGTAAATACAGTAACTGAAAAAATACAACAGAAGAAATCAAGAGAAGACTGCATGATATAAGCAATGGATCAGTGAGCTGGAAAACAAAGTAGTGAAAATCACTAAACCTGAATGGAAAAAGAAAAAGTAATAAAAAGAAACAAGGACAGTTTAAGAGACCTCTGCACAATGACTCACATTCACATTACAGGGGTCCCAGAAGAAGAAGAGAGAGAAAAAAAGCAGAGAATGTATGAAAGACATAATAGTTGAAAACTCGCCTAAACTGGGAAACGAAACAGACACAGACGTCCAGGTCCAGGAAGCAGAGAGAGTCCCAAATGAGACCAACCCAAAAAAGACTACAACAAGACACATAGTAATTAAATTGGCAAAAATTAAAGATAAAGAGAACATTAAAAACAACCAAGGAAGAAGCAACAAGCTACAAAGGAACTCCCATTAGGCTATCAGCTGAGTTTTCAGCAGAAACTCAGCAGGCCAAAAGGGAGTGGCATAATACATTTAAAGTAATGAAAGGGGAAAATCCTACAACCAAGAAGACTCTACCCAGCAAGGCTTTCACTCAGATTTGATGGAGAGATCAAGATTCACAGACAAGCAAAAGCCAAAAGAGCTCAGCTCGACCAACCAGCTTTACAGGAATTGTTAAAGGGACTTCTCTAAATGAAAAAGAAAGGCCACAACTAGAAACATAAAAATTACAAAAGGAAAGCCTCATTGGTAAAGGCAAATATACAATAAAGGTAGTAAACCAACCAAGTACAAAGTTAGTAGGAAGGTTAAAAGACAAAAGTAGTAAAACCACCTACATCCACAATAACTAGTTAGGGATATACAAAACAAAAAGATGTAAAATATGATGTCAAAAACAATAAATGTGGTGGGGGGAGAAAAAATGCAGGGTTGTTAAAATGTGTTTGAACTTAAGAAATCAGCAACTTACAACAATCATATAAATATATAGAGATTGCTATATATAAACCTCATGGTAATAACCAAGCAAAAAACTACAATAGATACACAGGAAAAAAAAAAAAGAAAAAAGGTATCCAAATACAACACTAAAGCTAGTCATCAAATTACAAAGGAAAAGAGCAAAAGAAAAAGAAAGGAACAAAAAGAACTACACAAACAGCCCCAAACAGTTAACAGAATGGCAAAAATTACATAGCTATCAATAATTACTTTAAATGTAAATGGACTAAATACTCCAAACAAGGGCAGAGAGTGGCTGAATGGATACAAAAACAAGACCCATACATACGCAGCCTACATGAAACTCACTTCAGATCTAAAGACACAGACTGAAAGTGAGGGGATGGAAAAAGGTATTCTATGCAAATGGACATGAAAGTCAGGATAGAAACACTTATATCAAACAAAATAGACTTTAACAAAGACTATAACAAGAGACAAAGAAGGAGCTTGCATAATGATCAAGGAATCAGTCCAAGAAGTAGATATAACTGTTGTAAATATATAAGCGCACAACATATGAGCACCTAAATACATAAAGCACATATTAACAGACATGAAGAAACTGACAGTAACACAATAACATCAATAGTACAGAACTTTAACACCCTACTTACATGAACTGAAAATCATCCAGACAGAAAATCAATTTGAAAAAAGGGGTTTAAATGACACATTAGATCAAATGCATTTCAAAGATATATAGAGAACATACCATTCAAAAACAGCCAAATACACATTCTTTACAAATGCACATGGAACTTTCTCCAGAATAAATCAAACGCTAGGCCACAAAACAAGTCTCAGTAAATTTAATAAAATCCAAATTATATCATGAATCCTTTCTGACCAGAATGCTATGAGACTAGAAATCAACTACAAGAACAATACTGCAAAAAAGCACAAACACATGGAAGCTAAGCAATATGCTAGTAAACAACCAATGTTTACTAGCATGATTTTGAGGTCACTGAAAAAAATCAAAAAATACCTGGAGACAAATGGAAACAAAAACACGACAATCCAAAATCTATAGGACAATAAAAACAAAAATAAACAAACGTGACCTAGTGAAACTTAGAAGCTTTTGCATAGCAAAGGAAACCATAAACAAGACGAAAAGACAACCCTCAGAATGGGAGAAAATATTTGCAAACGAAGCAATGGACAAAGGACTAATATCCAAAATATACAAGCAGCTCATGCAGCTCAATATCAAAAAAAACAAACAACCCAATCCAAAAATGGGCAGAAGACCTAAATAGACATTTCTGCAAAGAAGATATACAGATTGCCAACAAACACATGAAAGGATGCTCAACATCACTAATCATTAGAGAAATGCAAATCAAAATCACAATGAGGTATCACCTCACACCAGTCAGAATGGCCATCATCAAAAACTCTACAAACAATAAATGCTGGAGAGGTGTGGAGAAAAGGGAACCCTCTTGCACTGTTGGTGGGAATGTAAACTGATACAGCCACTATGGAGAACAGTATGGAGGTTCCTTAAAAAACTAAAAATAGAACTATCGTATAACCCAGCAATCCCACTACTGGGCATATACCCTGAGAAAACCATAACTCAAAAAGTCATGTACCACAATGTTCACTGCAGCACTATTTACAATAACCAGGACATGGAAGAAACCTGTGTCCATTAACAGATGAATGGATAAAGAAGATGTGGCACATATATACAATGGAATATTACTCAGCCATAAAAACAAACGAAATTGAGTTATTTGTAGTGAGGTGGATGGACCTAAAGTCTGTCATACAGAGTGAAGTAAGTCAGAAAGAAAAAAACAAATACCGTATGCTAACACATATATATGGAATCTTAAAAAAAAATGGTTCTGAAGAACCTAGGGGCAGGACAGGAATAAAGACGCAGACATAGAGAATAGACTTAAGGACACGGGAGGGTGAAGGGTAAGCTGGGACAAAGTGAGGGAGTAGCACTGACATATATACACTACCAAGTGTAAAATAGATAGCTAGTGGGAAGCAGCTGCATAGCACAGGGAGATCAGCTTGGTGCTTTGTGTTCACCTAGAGGGGTGGGATAGGGAGGCTGGGAGGGAGACACAAGAGGGAGGGTATATGGGGATATAAGTATACGTATAGCTGATTCACTTTGTTATACAGCAGAAACTAGCACAGCAATATAAAGCAATTATACTCCAATAAATATTAAAAAAAAAGTCCATAATGTTAAAAGTGGAAATCTCTAAGAGACGCAATATCATTTTTTTTAACATTAGGAGAAGCTTTATTTAACAAGGTATGATTTATGTTGAGACTATGCTGACATTATGCAATGTCATTTCTACTTTTTCTTTGTACTTGTCTTTATTAAATTGTTTACATTGAGCCTCTTTTAAAATAATAACAGAATTATTCAAAAATAAACCGCTCAAATGAAAAACTTAACACAGGAAATTACAAGTATGTCCAGGTTATGTTAAATTCTAACAAAAACAACTTTAACTGCTCAACTAAGAAATCTACAGAGAAGACATTCTATTACAAAGTTCCTAAACAGCCTACGAGAAAAATAAAAATGCTGAGACAAAGTGCTTTTTTCCTTTTTAAGATAAACAACATTACTCTTGTGTTTCTCAAAGACATCAGATTCAGCTATTTGGTCATTTACAAAACTTAACTTCCTCAATGTAATTCCCCAGAACAGCTTTAGCTGAGTAAAATGACTTGGAGGCTACCCCTTGTTAACTCATAATTTTTTTTTCTCCTAAAAATAAATGTGGTGAGATCTGGAAAGAGGAAAAAGCATAAATTAATACTTGCATCCATTCAGTCTACTAAAATATTTTCTTTAAATGAGTCTCAGGTGTGAATAGGGAATATAGTTAATAATTACATAATATCTTTGGATGGTGACATACTGTAACTAATTGTGGTGATCATTTTAAAATGTATAAAAATACCAAATCACTATGTTAATAGGAACTAACATAGTGTTTAGGTCAATTATACTTCAAAAACAAACAAACTCATAGAAAAAGACATCAGATTTCTGGTTACCAGAGGAGAGGATGGCAGAGGGGGAGTTGGATGAAGGTAGTCAAAAGGCACAAACTTCCAGTTATTAAAAAAAAAAAAGTTACAAACTTCCAGTTGTAAGATAAATAAGTACTAGGGATGTAATTAACATGATAAATATAATTAGCACTGCTGTATGTTATATATGAAACTTAAGAGAGTAAATCCTGAGTTCTCTTCACAAGAAAAAAAATTTTTTTTCTATTTCTTTAATTTTGTATCTATATGAGATGACAGATGATCACTCAACTTATTGTGATAATCATTTCATGATGTATGTAAGTCAAATCATTATGCTGTACATCTTAAACTTATACAGTGCTGTGTGTCAATTATATCTCAATAAAGCTGGAAGAAAATGTATATAATAATTTAAAAAATCAATGAAGAAAAAAATTTTTTCTTTTTGTTTGCCAGGGAAAGGCAAGACAAACAGTACTTTTAGTTTAACTATAAAAGAAAAAAAAACATACAAATGAAGAAACCACAATTCTAAACTATCCTCACCTACAAATTCCCTTTCCAAAAGCTTTCCTGATTTAAAAAAAAAAATTAAAAATGAATTAAAATTCACTAGTCTATCAATTATAAAGTGAAGAGGTGATATACCCATTATCCAGTCAGTATATTTCAATCTCCTGTGATACCTAAAATACATGGTTTGACTGCTCCAGGAAAAAAAAAATGATATGTCAAAACTCTTGGTTATTTTATGTAGTGTTGTCAGAGCCTCAGTCTAAAAAACCATCCAAATAACATTCTCCACAATTTCCAAATACTTTTTAGAAGGGATTTATGGTTTATTTCTTAAAACTTCAGAGAAATTGGTAACACTTTTTTCAAGTAGACATTCTTCACTAACGCATACTACAACAAATTTTATCATCCACCATTTCCATATTTCTGTTTGCTGTTTACATTCTAATGATTCCAGTTTTAATTTAAAAATAATAGCATTAAAGAGGAGAAAACTCTTTACCTCAGTAAACATAGATAAAGCCACTAGATGAGGTTCATTCCTCAACTTTATTGTTAATAATTTGAAGTGCAGAGTGAAGACTAAACAGAGCTGTTTTGGAAGACAGAACTACAACATTTGATATGAAAATCATCGGTTGAGACCCAAATGTCATTTTTAGAGAGTCACTTTTCTAACCACAACCACACATTAAGATAGTCTATAAATTATAAATTGATAAATGTAAAAGGTACTCAACTCGATGTCCCTGAAGAGCAGATAAGGATAATCAGCCTCCCTCATATGGAAATAAATAGAATATTTTATCCACTGAGGATTTAAAGCCAGTAAAAACTGACAGAACTTTAGGGGACTGATTCTACAGAATATATCTCAGTCACGCAGCACAACCAATAAAAACACTGCAGGATTCCAGGATTTGTGTATGGTTGGGCATCTTCCCCAAATGGTATTCTGCAGCTAAAGAAATATAGATATTGATTTCGAATTTTTGATGTGCTTTTAACTATCCCATCAAATAAATTGACCTGTGAGGAAGTTTTTCATCTACTGTAACCTTTTCTACCTGCTTGTATTTTTAGTAACAAATATCAATCCCGGGCTTCCCTGGTGGTGCAGTGGTTGAGAGTCCGCCTGCCGATGCAGGGGACACGGGTTCGTGCCCCGGTCCGGGAGGATCCCATGTGCCGCGGAGGGGCTGGGCCCGTGAGCCATGGCCGCTGAGCCTGCGCGTCCGGAGCCTGTGCTCCGCAACGGGAGAGGCCACAGCGGTGAGAGGCCCGCATACCGCAAAAAAATGATAATAATAATAAAAAATAAAATGCTATAATAATTAAGAGAAATATTTTTCCACTTCCAATGAGAACATTCACACATGAAAAAAAAATCACAGGGTAACACACAGTCATAACTGACATTCTTCAAATACAAGGAACAAGGACATACAAATAACATAAATCTTTCTATTCTGGGTGTCAGTACAGGAAAACACTAGCCATATTTTTTAGGAATGAGTTAAAGTACCCTGAACAATTATGTCTATTGTTAAAGATTAATGCTTGAATTGTATCATCAGTCAAAAGAAGAGCACTGTTTAAAATGTTCACAAACATAATTGTTTTGGCTTACAAATGGAATTGTTTGATGACATTTTTCTCATCATTTCTAATTTTAAACAGTAAAAAATTATATCAATTTGAAAAAAGAGCTACAAATTTAAAGCCTTATAAAGATAAAAACTGCATATTCTCTATCTGATATAACTATCCTAGAGCTCCCTATTACTATATATTATGATAAAGTTTTAAATTATTATGTCTACTTTAGTAGTTTTACAGATAACCGATTTTACAGAAAGAGTCTATTAAAAAGTAGTTTAGTAGGAACTTAACTATATTTTAAATTGATAACATAATCACAGAAGAAATAATTCAAATACCTCTGAACACCTGCTTTCTTTGACTATATATCTTTAGTGGGATATATTATAAGGACATAAAGAGGCAAAGAAATCTTTACTTGGTAAATCTGTTGCAGGAGGGAGTATCAGTATAGCAATTCCAAAACTATCATGTGTGTGTAGGGCAGATTAAATGAGTAAATATATTGATATGGTTGAGAATCAGAATTCTCCCTGTAGGAAAAGGGAGATACAAATATGAACTGAGGAAAGGTAAAGTTGAACTCTGTGATTCTGAACTTGAATTGAAGGTATCCTATAAAATCATGATTTCTTATAAAAAATGTGGGTGTATGTGTGTAACCATTTAAAGGGCCTAGAAGCAACAACAGTAGTAGTAGTGAGTATATTCAATGCCCAAATTTTGGTTTCTAAGTACCATTTTCCACTAAAATGAACGAGGGCTCCACTGTTAAATAGTTGATTCCAAGTAGAATATACAAGGTGAGCCTGGAACACCTTATTGTACAAAGAAGTAAGAAGGTGCCCAAATACCAATGTGGACATATGCAAAGGCCACAGGAACTAGTTTGAAGGGACTAAACAAATTTGAGATAATTCAGTCATCAAAAAGAATAATGGTAACAGATCATCACATCGGATACATTTTTTAAAAAGGAATCCTTGGGTACATAGAGGTACTAAAATAAAAGGAGAGGGACTTCCTTGGTGTTCCAGTGGTTAAGAATCCACCTTCCAGTGCAGGGGACGAGGGTTCAATCCCTGGTCAGGGAACTAAGATCCCATAGGCCGCCAGGAAGCTAAGCCCGTGCGCTCTGGAGCCCACGCGCCACAACTAGAGAGAAGCGCACACGCCTCAACAAAGAGCCCACGCACCACAACTAAGACCCAATGCAGCCAAATAAATAAATAAATTTTTTTTTTTGTATCTTCCTTTAAAATAAAATAAAAAGTGAGAGGAGGAATATCTCTTCTTTAAAGAAAATAGCCAGCAAACATATGTAGAAGGATTGAGAGAACTGGAAAACCATTATTTGGCAACAACCAATGCAATGATTTATTCAGGCAAGGTTTATCAATGGCTACTAAAACCACCGTATAGAAAAAAAATTGTTGGAAAACAGAATAGCTAATGATAAAGTATCACCTCCACAGATTAATTGTTAAGTATAAAAGGGAAAAGACACCTTTAAAATGTAGGAATCTGGTTAACCTAAGTGATCAATCTTAACATCACCAATAAATGGACAAATTATCATTACATTACTCTTGATGTGATCAAATGGAAAGTTTACAATAACTACCATGTAACAGTCTTGAAAAAAAACTATTTAGCCTGAAACTGTGAAGAAACAATCAAATTCATTTTGTGAGGCATTCTACAAAACAATTGGCCTAGACTTTTCAAAAATGTCAATGTCTTGAAACACCAAAAAAAAAAAAAAAAGGAAGGGGCTTCCCTGGTGGCGCAGTGGTTGGGAGTCCGCCTGCCGATTCAGGGGACGCGGGTTCGTGCCCCGGTCCGGGAAGATCCCACATACCGCGGAGCGGCTGGGCCCGTGAGCCATGGTCGCTGAGCCTGCGTGTCCGGAGCCTGTGCTCCGCAACGGGAGAGGCCACAACAGTGAGAGGCCCGCGTACCACAAAAAAAAAAAAAAAAAAAAAAAAAGGAAGGAAGATAGGAGGAAAAAGAGAAGGTGAGGATTGTTCTAGATAAAAGAAAACAGAGAGATATGACAACCAAATACAATTCAATGAAATCTCTTACTCAATTCAGTGTTATTTTCCTAAAAAGCTATAAGAGACATTGCTGGAACATCCGGGTAAATTTGAATTTTTTCATATGGCCTATACATTAGATAATATTATCATATCAAAATTAAATTATTTGGGTATGCTAATGGCATTATGGTTATGTAGAAGGATGTCCTAGTTCCTAGGCGATGCATGATGAAGTATTTAGAAGTATCATGATGTTTCCACCTTACTTTCAAATGCTTCAGCAAGGAAAAAAAAAGTGTACATTTGTGTGTGTGTGTGTGTGTGTGTGTGTGTTAGAGAAAAAGCAAAAAAGCAAAAGAAGCATAATGTTAACAACTAGTGAGTCTAGGTAAAGGATATAGAGGTATTTGTTGTACTACTCTTTAAACTTTTTTGTATAGGTTTGAAACTTTCAAAAGCAAAAAAGTTGGGGAAAAAAGTAGGATGGAAATTAAATCGACTTTAGAGCAGCTGATCAGACTTTATAACGTTTAACTACTTCTTCACCCTATCCATAAGACCTAAAAGCCAGTACAAAGTTCAGACAGGTTGGACTAAAAATGAAAGTAATAATCCTAACAAATAATAAGTAATTATAAGCCAATCCATCATTAACTTCCAATTATAGCTATAGACTAACCATAATCTCTGATGAGAATTCTGTGAAAGATGACATGTGCTGACTCACCTAGCACAATTGTGAATAAACAAAAGCTGTCTTGTATAACATTTTCTCCAAATCCAAATATGACTACCAAACGATTTTTTCCCCAATCAAGATCTATTAGTTAAAAGGAACTCTAAATTAAAATGTTGTTACAGAAGTACAGATGATCCCAGACACCACATCACTATAATAATAATAATGATAACAATAATAATAAACAAACTCTGTACCAGGAATTTTGTAAACCTATGCACACATACCATCTCACTTAATCCTCACAACAACTCTATAAGGCAGGTACTATTATTATCCTCATTTTATAGATTTAAAAAATAACAAAGGCTGAATAACTTTTGCAAGATCATACTGCTACTAAATAGCAAAACACACCTTGAATCCAGGCAATTTGACTCCAAGCCCAAGCTTTTTGCTCTGTACCCTCTACTGCTTTACTATGAAACGTAAAATTTAAATAATAACTGACTGTATTAATTCAATATCTACCAAAAACTACACAATGGAGTTATTTCAAAGAAAATCATAAGCATGTCTTTTTTCCCTAATACACATACTTATATTTACACATACACCAACTGAATGAAGTTAGAATTTAACCAGATGCCCAATTTACTGCCAAATCCCAAGTGCAAATAAAAATGATATAGAGCTGTATTACTCAGTTACCTATTCATATATATGGTTGAATATGTTACATATAAATTCAAAACAAATACCAACATATTTCCAAAAGCCTTCATCTAGAACCTTATCCCTGCCCACTCAAGGGAAAAAATACTGAAAAAACTTTTTTCAGGTACAGCATTCCTCAAACATACTTAACTTAAACAACGACATAACAGGAAAAAAAGAATAATTAAGACATAAACCTTGAACACTGATGCCACGGTGAAAAAATATTAAGAAACAAAGCATGTCCCCCCAAACCCAGTCATCTTACAATGTTCTCTACCTCAATGAACTGTACCACAATCCATCCAGCTACATAAGCCAAAATGGTAGTGGTGGCTGATGGCACCTTTCTCTCCCTCATTCCTCATATCCAATTCATCACCCAGTTCTACCTCCTAAACATCTCTAAAACCCATCCACTTTTACCTGTCTTTACCACCACCTTGTCTAAGATATTGCCATCTCTCATCTGGCCCCTCCTCATCCACACTCTTATCTCCTCTGTAAACAGTTTTTCTTCTGTATAACATCAAGTCCTTTTTCATAGAATTTACAATAGTTGCAACTTTACATTTCTTTGATGGAATATTTGATTTATGTCTGCCTCCCCTCATAAGTTCTATGAGGTAGAGACTGCATTTACTCATCACTATATCACTGTGGCCTAGAAGCGTGCCTAGTAAATAAATAAATGCTAAATGATTGAATGCATGTCAAAGATTACAAACATTAATAAACAGTCCAAAAAAATTAAGTAGTTACAAGACTCATGAACCATCATAAGGAGTACCTTATTTCATCATTTCTAGATCACACATTTTTACATTTTAAACTCTGAAACTGAATACACCTTACAGTTGACAATCTTTTTATGTTTAATGGGCAATATTTTTTTTCTTTCACAGCAGTTCATAAAATAATGGTGCACCTTGGAATAAAATAAACAAACAAATAAAAAATCCTCATCACAGGTAAATCTACAATACACCTGACCCACTCAGTTCAAACCTGGTAGTCTAGCCTCCCTTCTCCTTTGGCCACCACGCCACTCCCAACATTCAATAATTAACAGTGCTTACTGGTTCTTTCACCAACAGTTATCCAATTAATTCTTTTCTTTAAATCCCACAATAATAACACTAGATCTATCTAATTCCTCATTGCCTGGTATCTGAGCTCTTGCCACAGCTTCATTCATTTAAACATTTGTTTCAAATTCAGCCAACACTGCCCACCTATATGCAAAGAAATGAAGATACAAAGCAATCCAGTTAACTGTCCCTCCCACTAATCTCTCTCTCCTGCAATTTAGAATTTTGCTCATTTTATGCCTCAAACTGGAATTACTTTCCTCCCAATTTCTACCTACCAAATTTATACTCACTATTTTAGTTCTAGATCAAATCTCATCTTCTTCATGAAATATTCCCTGGTTAATCTCTCTTTTCAACCTTAACATTCTAAAACACATAAAACCAAACGCATACTGCCTATATTTTGTTTCTTGCAAGGCAAGGTTTACATGTCAAACATTCTAATAGAATGTAAGCTCCCTAAGAGCAGAGACTTTTGTCTCTTGTTCACTGTTCTATTCCCAGCACCTAGAAGAGTATCTGGTACGTAATAGCTGCTTAGCAAGTATTTATTGAATTAATGCTCTTTATATATTCCAGAGTAGTGAACAAATCTTTGCAACTGTAGTAAGTGGGAAGAGTCAAAAGGAGCTGGACTAAATTACTTGAATTCTTTGAGCTTCAGTTTCTTCATCTGCTAAATGTAAATAATACTCAATAGCTCAATGAGTTGGTATAATGATTTAATGCAATAATGCTTTAAAGCAGCGGTCCCCAAACTTTTTGACACCAGGAACCAGTTTCGTGGGGAGGGGAATATGGTTCAGGTGGTAATGCAAGTGATGGGAAGCCGCAGATGAAGTTTCGCTGGCCCACCACTCACCTCCTACTGGGCAGCCCTGTTCCTAACAGGCCGCAGACCAGTACCAGTCCGTGGCCCGGGGGGTGGGGACCCTTGCTTTAAAGCATCTGGTACAGAGCTGAGGGCAAGAGGATGTTCTCAATAAATGTTTTGATGATATTGTGGCAAAAGTTAAATAGTAAGAAGCATTTAATAAATGCCTACTAAATGAATAAAATCTCAGGAAAAATATAAAAAATTTGAGTAATGTCTAGCCTATCATTTATCCAATGAAGAATTTCATGAGTGAATTAATTCTGAAATATTATACGTTTAGCCCCACTCTTAAACGTGGCTAAAACCATTTCTGACTAATTAGGAATAACCTCATTTAGACTGGGTACATGTATTAATATTTATATTTTATTGACATAGAGATTATC
Source organism: Delphinapterus leucas (assembly GCF_059928025.1). Classification (NCBI taxonomy): domain Eukaryota; kingdom Metazoa; phylum Chordata; class Mammalia; order Artiodactyla; family Monodontidae; genus Delphinapterus; species Delphinapterus leucas. The sequence continues at coordinate 136,949,676 of NC_143129.1, forward strand.
TTTGACTCCTAAAGAAGAACAATAATTTTGCTATTAGAATAGTAAAATACTCATAATAGAAGAAAGCTGCAAAGTTATTTAACTTACATGGCCCCAAGAAAGACAAGAAGTACAAAAATTTCTGTCTACAAAACATTACTGAATAGTAAACAATGCTGTTTTACCAGATCTATCAAATTATGCAGAAGGGGCTTCCCTGGTGGCGCAGTGGTTAAGAATCCGCCTGCCAATGCAAGGAACACGGGTTCGAGCCCTGGTCCGGGAAGATCCCACATGCCGCAGAGCAAATAAGCCCATGCGTCACAACTACTGAGCCTGTGCTCTAGAGCCCGCGAGCCACAACTACTGAAGCCCGCGTGCCTAGAGCCCGTGCTCTGCAACAAGAAGCCACCACAATGAAAAGCCCGCGCACCGGAACAACGAGTAGCCCCCGCTCACCACAACTAGAGAAAGCCGGCGCACAGAAACGAACACCCAACGCAGCCAAAACTAAATAAATAAAATAAATTAAATATATATATATATAGAAATATCTCATAAACAATCGCAACAAATAAACTTTTCAATATATTCGTATTCCATTTTACAGAAAAATGAGCATCAGTTAAATGGTTTTTAAACTCTTTTTACTAAACTATAAAAGTTCTCATATTGGCTACTTTTTGACTTTAAACACGTCCCAAAATTTTACAGTGAAAGAACTGATAATTAATTCAATACAGCATCAGATTATTCGACTAATTAGAAACTCTCCCTTGTTCAGGGAAGACACTTTATTTACTTGTAAATTGGTACACACACAGACTTTACCTTTCTAAAGCTTTTCTAATCCCTCTGTGTACTTTCAATGACTCACAATCTAATTACAAATCATAAACAACCAAGGAGGAAAGAGCATTCCCTTGTGTCTATCTGCTATTAATTGACACAAAATCATCGCAAAAATTCTACTGGGGACATATGTTTCGAGTAGGAGAAGGGAAAAAAATCCCATCTAAGTTAATTCAGATACAAAGAGCTGTAGGATGAGGTATTCTCCTCTAACCATAGGGTAGCAGTGAACCCCTTGTGGGAGAATAATCAATACAAAACAAAAATGTAAGCCAAATAGATCTTAAGTATAAACTTCATAAGCAGAGTCATGCTTGGCTGTTCGTCTCGTATTCACCAGTCATCATAAGAATGTGTTTGAACATCCAACCTAAAAAGCCCTGACATGTGGATGGAAGTCGAAGAGTTGAGGATGAGTAAGAAACAAATAAAGTGATTAAACGTTAATGTCTGAATGGAAAAGCATTAAGATATTCAGGCAAATGTGTTAAGAGTCTGAAGCAGTAACAAAGGCCTAAAAAGGGATAAAGGAGTTAGGAATGAGAAGATTGAGATCTTGAGAATCTGATTTGGGGGGATTTTTTTTTTTCTCTTTTCTGTTCTTTTTTTAACGGAGAGAAATAGGGAAGGAGTTAAATGGATGCAATAGCTTAGGGGACTAGCGATCGTGCCTGAAACACGTACGAAACGCCTCTAGGAGAGGGGGAACAGCTGCCCACAGGAAGGCTTACGGTTCGTTAGCTCTGGAGACCAGGAAGGGCAAGGAGTCAGAAAACAAATTACACCAGAAACAGAGATGAGGGAGGCGCCAAAACCCTCAGAGAGCCTAAACTGTTGGCTACTGGGTCTCCACTGAGGGCAGGGACCCCCGAGAAACCCGGTCATTTGGAAGGACCAGAGACACTAAGTCCCAACCTCCTCTGAGGCTAGCGGAGTCAGAGGAACTCAAGTCGACCCCTCACCGAAAAACCGAAAACAGAACTGGAGAAATGTAAACAATGTGCAGGAGCCACCAACCGGGAAATGTTCCAGCTCCACCAGCAGCCGCCACAAAAGCAGCCGACACACACGCAGACGCCCCGACCTCAGCGCCGCAGCTACAAGCACCTCGAGCTCCCCGGCCACCGTAGTAAGAGAAAAGCCCCACCCCCTTCAAACCCAGTAGGTCAGCCACTTCCGGGGCACTAATGCCTATTGATTGGCAGCAACAGTAGCAGCGGCCTACAGGTCCCCGGTCCGTTTACTTCATCCTTTTTTCGTCCTGTTTGCCGCCTCAGACTCTAAGTCACCAATATAGCAAGAGCAGAACCACGAGAAAGTATCCATCTATAAGCGGTGTCTCCGATAGACAAACTACATTATTCCTGCCATGACTTCCTGCTGAACAATTGGACTTCAACTCCCAGCTTGCCGTGCAACACTCCCTCTCCTCCAGCGCGGGAACTACAAGATCCAGCATGCATTGCCCCCCTTAGTCTTCGCTCTGCCCCTGACACCTGCAGACCTCAAAGGCGATTTCAGAGGATTCATTAAATCCTTTAGATTAATGTAGACCTTTCTACCAAGACCCACTTTGGTAAAAATACCAGTATACTCTCCTTTCCTTTTGTGAAGGTATTAAATATCAAGGAATATGTGAGTTCATTTTCCACGTTCAGATTATTTTCCAGAATTGAAACAGGACAGTCTGCAAAGGCTTTTTATGAAATGGAAATTTTTATCCTCATTCATAAGGGGTGTTGAGAGAAATACTAAATTATTGCAAAGTGTAATCCTGTGTCGTTTTTGCAGTACTGCAAGGCTGTGCTGGAACAAGGGCTACCAAACGTGCTCCCGAATTGCATAGGAAATTACAATAAGAGCGAGAAGTGAAAAATTAACAGTCTGTAGTACCAGACTATGAAACCACAAGGGAAAGAATATCTTTCAGAATACAGAGTTGAAAAGTTCAAAAGTAGATGTGAAAAGGGTTTTCAATTTTTTTATGTGTTTAATGGTTTGAATTATCTTATATTTATTATTATTCTCACAAAAACAGGTAACTGCAACTATTTATTTTCTGTTATGCAGTAGGGCCACCAAGTAACCTATCATACAAAGGATATAGCAAGATGTAACATTTTTTAGAGTGAGTAAACAAAATAACTGTTTTCTTGCCTGATTGGATAGCCAGTGGTTCCACATTTTAAAATACAGAACTCTGTTTTGATTTCTTAGGGCAGATAACATGCATTTAACAAGCTGTCTGGATGCTTTTTTGTTACTTTCATCAAGACTCGGATTACGAGAATGAATGTTTTTTTGTTTTTTGTTTTTTTTGCAGTACGCGGGCCTCTCACTGTTGTGGCCTCTCCCGATGCAGAGCACAGGCTCTGGACGCTCAGGCTCAGTGGCCATGGCTCACGGGCCCAGCCGCTCCGCAGCATGTGGGATCCTCCCGGACCGGGGCACAAACCCGTGTCCCCTGCATCGGCAGGCGGACGCTCAACCACTGCGCCGCCAGGGAAGCCCTATTCTATTTTTAATATCATACATTAACAGGACGAGAGAAACAATGCTTTGATTCTTTAAATAGACTACCTGGTAATTATACAAAATAAAACTGTATGTATACCACAAACATTGGTAGTCTATGGATTTACAGCAAAAACAAATTTTAATTGGTTAGTAAAACAGTAGAATACTTTCCATTTTTACAACTTCACGTAGAAGTCACACAGGGAAATTATATTCTCTAACATTGGCATGGCATCAGCTACCATACAAACTGCTTTCCAACTCCAGTGTGCTAAATTATGCAGCACAAGCAGGTAAATATTTAAAACCTACGATCATGGAAAACAATCTGCTGCTTTCGATACTCATACACCAAAGCACTGTCTGTGAGAGAAAACATTTTCATCGGAATGATTCAGAGGTAGTAATAAACTATAATTAGGTTATCTGTTATTCATAGGTGTTTGTAGTAAATAAACACGTAATTGGATCCACTTATTAGGGTTGTTATTAAGGAAGCTTTAAAATATGCTAAATATTTGATACACATATTTCTAAAGTGGTTTCAATGATCAATTGTATAAATGAATGTGGGAAAGAGTCTAAAGAGTACATAATTTATGTAACAGACTTTAGGTTTTTAAAAGAGATTCTTGCAGCTGCAGTGCTCAGCAATATTCTCTCCTCTAAATGTGTCTTTGACTTTGCAATTCAGCCAATTGCCAACCACACAGAGTCAGAACTGGACAAGATGTTTATTTCAGTTCAACAAATACATGATAAGTGCTGCTAGGGGCAAAGCACTCTACCTAGGCACTATAGCCTTTTTGAAGCACATACAGTTTTGATAATTAAAAAAGAATTAAAAGGAAGTGAAAAGAAGATAAGAGAGCTTTATCAGAATGGAAAACAGAAAGTAAAATATGTGTAACATCAACTTTTTTTATTATACACACTTTTACTTTTAAACCATGTGAATGCCTTACCTAGTCAAAAAAATTTTTAATTAAACATTAAAAGACCTTTGCAGTGGAATACCTGTGTAAGGGTCACAGCTCTACACTTGGGCAAATTACTCTTCTCTCTGTGTTTCAGTTTCCTCAACTGTACAATAGGATGATAATAAAAGCCACCATAAAGTATTTAGAACAGGGCTTGGCACATAAAATATTTTTCGAAGATAAAATTTGAGTCAGGGTGTTGAAAGTTTTAAAAATAAACCATAACCCTATTTTTAGAAAGTACCTAAATAATGTCAATCATACAATTAGTGAAAAATATGCTACTATATTTGAACCAGATAGCATTCTAAGTATTTAGAAACTGTCTTCAACATCAACTTTCAATAATCACTTATGCATTTGTTTAACTGGAACTCTTTAGTAGTGAATATACTTTCTAAAAGACAGGAGCTACATCTTAAACATCTGTGTCCTGCTCAGCTCTAAGCACCGTACTTTGTACAGAGTAATTAGTTCTCCATCAATGCTTGTGGGAGTTCATGGTGATGACGGAGGCCCTGAAAACTCCTTTCTCATTCATACATAAGCTATTTTTAACACCCGTGCTTTATTTTTTTTTAATATTTATTTATTTATTTGGCTGCCCCGGGTTTTAGTTGCGGTACACGGGATCTTCATTGCCACGTGCGGGATCTTTTCACTGTGGCATGCGGGATCTAGTTCCCTGACCAGGGATCGAACCCGGGCCCCCTGTATTGGGAGTGCAGAGTCTTAACCACTGGACCACCAGGGAGGTCCCTATTATTTTAATTAATAAATCAGATTGTATAATTAAATAACTATTAAAAGCAGAATATTTGACTAATAGAATGCTACATTTAAAAATCATGAAAAACAGCAATTCACTGCTTAGTGCGTATATATATTTAAAACATTCATCTTAAGCATCAAGCCCTTTCCAAAATTCATCATATCCCAGGTGTGTACTTTGAAAACATAGAAGCCATTCTAGTAGCATTGATTGTGACACAGCTCCAGGTTTTTGCTAGTAAACTTTTAATTCTTAACTTCTACCAAGTACACTTCTTATTCATCTCCCTCCAGGACCCAGAGAAAGATGAAGGTCCTGTTTAATAAGTAAGCATGTACCATGTATGACTGATCAGGAACGTTATTTTGAGATAAATTGAACTCAGCCTTGATGAGATGAATACCTTGTGGAAATTATTAAAATTATTTTAAGGAAAACTCGGTGAAAACGTTTTCTCCTTTCCAAGTGAACTTATTTCTATCCCCTCTCCTACATCCTCAAGCTCACTCTTTCCACTGCCCCCTTTGCCTCAGCCTACAAACCTGTACTGAATCCCCACAATTCTGAAAGCAACTTCGGCGGACTCAGTTTCCCCCTAGATGCAATATTATTCCATCTTCCTTTCCTTTCATAACCACACTTCAGCAAGTGCTACAAAGTAAACCTTAGCCTTGAAATGCAGCACAAAATCTATTCACAGCTAATATTTACTGAACACCCAGCACTGTGCTAATTCATGGAAATATGAAAAGAATTCAGAGAAGTAACTTACGGCTCACAGTGTGATAAACATTATGATAGAGGGAAGAACAGGGTATTAAGAGAACAAGGAGTGTCAGTTATGCTCAAATTGAGGGATCCTGAAGGAGGAAGTCCTAAGATAACTTAAATGACAAAAATAATTAACTAGCTTCAGAAGAAGGAGATTCGACCTGTTTAGGATAACCCAGAAATTTATTATAGCTGGAACATGAGAGTTGGGGAGTGGTACTTGTATACTATGATAAGAGTGTTGAACTTTAATCTGGTTATAAAGGAAACCATTTAGGGAATGACATAATTAAATTGCATTTTAGGCTGCTGCTTGCAGGATTATGGAGAATGGCTTGGGCTGGAAAGAATAGTTAGGAGATTGTTTTCATAATTCAGGTTTTAAAAAATGGGAGACCTGAAATAAATAGTAATAAGGGAAGAGCAAAAAACTGGTCAGAGATATTAGGACAATAGAACTAAGAGGAGGGGCGAAGGAGGGAAGAAATCAAAGGAGACTCCCAGGTTTCTGTTTTTTCACTTTTCCACATGTTGAGTTAGGAATGCTTAAACACCATCAGAGGACTATGCCCAGGAGGCAATTAGATATGGAGCTTAAGAGGAAGATTTGAGCTGAATATATTGCTTTGGGACTCACTAGCTTTAGGTGAGAGTTGAAACCATGGGCATGGATAAGATTACAAGCCAGGTGGATGGGCATCTGAGCTAGTAACCAGGAAGCCAAAAGGTGAGAGAAATGAGGGAGGGTGGAGAACAATATATGTAAATATCATGAAATTTTTCAAGGAACGGGATTTTTACATAAAAACAGAGGGTTACTTGTTTAGATGTAACATTGAAGAATAAGGAGAGAGCTGAACTCACCTCTGGACCCGATGTTCATGAATAAATGAGACCAAAAAGACAAAAGGACATACTTTCAAGAAAGTTGCAGGGGGACAGAATCTTCAGAGAAGTGTCAGCATTTGTTAAGACCAGAATGTGAGGCAAAAATTCTGTGAGGAGAATCCAGAGGTAGCGAATTAGAGCATCAGAGAAACAATGGAAAGATTTTGAATGGAGAAAAGTAGCAGGAGATTGGGTCATAAGAAAGGAAGTGCATGCGAGAACACACAAGAAAGATGATGACCAAGGATGCCAGGAATATGAGGAAGTATTCACTAGCCTTAAGGTCTCAAAACAGAAATCCTATATAAATCTGACGTTCACCCTAACTTGTGCAGGTAGACTTCACTAGTCTTGACAGCAGAGAGTGTAACTTACTGACTTATACTCACATCTTTCTTTTACAATGGAACCCTAAATCAAACACTGTGGCCCATTTCTCTTGGTTTAAGCATGAACATGTGAGATAGTTCTTGGCAATGAGATGTGAGGGAAAATCTGCTATGGGGGGCTTCCGGGAAAAGTTCTTCTCTCTAACAAAAAGCAGCACATGCTGTGTACCCACATCATAGCAGCATTATGCACAACCACTAAAAGGTGGACGCAGCCCAAGTGTCCATCAACAGATAAATGGATAAGCAAAATGTGGTGTATGGACATAATGAACTATTACTCCTTAAAAAAGTAGGAAATTCTGACACATGCTACAATATGGATGAAACTTGAGGACATTATACTGAGTGAAATAAGCCAATCACAAAAAGACAAATACAGTTGACCCTAGAACAATGAGGGAGTTAGGGCACCCATCCCCGTGCTTTTGAAAATCTGCACGTGTAACTCATAGTCAGCCCTACATAACCACAGTTCTGCATCCACAGAGCCAGTCAGCCAAGGATTCTGTAGCACTGTAGTATTTACTATTGAAAAAAATCTGAGTATAAGTGGACCCATTCAGTTTAAACCCATGTTGTTTAGGGGTCAACTGTACTGTAGGATTTCACTTACCTGAGGTATCTAGAGTAGTCACATTCGTAGCGATAGAAAGTAGAATGGTGATTACCAGGGGCTAGGGGGAGGGAGGAATGGAGTCATTACTTAATGGATATAGAGTTTCAGTTTTGTAAGGTAAAATGGATTCTGTAAAATAAAATGGATTCTTTTTTTTTTTTTTTTCTGGAGCTAGCCATCCTGGGAGGCCTGGTTTATTACAAATTCTTTTGCAAGCATTGAACCTCTTATAGGGAGGGGTTTGTGGACCAGAACTTCGACTCTGTGAATGAATGGTGTTAGAGATGTGGTGCTGGTTACACAACAATGTGTATGTACTTAGTGTTACTGAACTGTACACTTAAAATGGTTAAAATAGTTAATTTTATGTTACGTGTATTTTACCACAATAAAAATAATGGAAGAGAAAAAAAGCAGTGAATGCCAAGACCATTCAATGGCCAAAGGATAGTCTCTTCAACAAATAAATAGTGGTGGAACAACTGGGTTTCCACATGCAAAAGAATAAAGTTGGATCCTCACTTCATACCATGTTCAAAAATTAACTCAAAATGGATCAAAGATCTAAATATAAAAGTTTAAATGATAAAACCCCTAGAGTAAAACATACAGGTATATCTTCATGACTGGGATTTGACAACAGCTTCTTAGATGACACCGAAAGTACAAGCAAGAAAGAAAAAATAGAGAAATCATACTTCATCAAAATTAAAAACCTTCATGCATCAAAGGACACTATGAAGAAAATGAAAAGACAATCCACAGAATGGGAAAAAATATTTGCAAATTATATATCTGATAAGGGTCTAGTACCCAGAATATATAAAGAACTTAAAGATAGACAACAAAAAGACAATAATCCAATTAAAAGATGGGCAAAAGACTTGAATAGACATTCTCCAAAGGATATGCACAGATGGCCGAAAAGCACATGAAAAGGTGTTCAACATTGTTAATCATATTTTTATGAAAAAGTGTATTTTATGTTTAAATATGCATACACATACATTTAAAGAGTAATATATAATGTTTGAAATTGCAAAATGTTTCTCAGCCACTGTATTAATCATGTATTTTGTATAACAAATTATCCATGTCTTAGTGGTTTTAAAAAACAATATTTATTATCACAATTTTTGTGGGTTAGGAATCTGGTCATGACTTAGCTGGGTCCTCTGCTTCCTGGTCTCTGCCAAGGCTGCAATCAAGGTCAGCCAAGGTCTGTGATCCCATCTGAAAATATGGCTGGGAAAAAATGTGCTTCCAAGTTCATTCAGTGGTTGTTGACAGGATTCAGTTCTTTGCAGGTTGCTGGACTGAGGGCCTTCGTTTCTCACTGGCTATTGGTCATCGCCTCTCTCAGTTATTTGCCACATGAGCCTCTCGAAAAAGCAGCCTGTTTCATCAAAGCATGTGAGCCAAGAAGGCAATAGAGAGAGTCTGCTAGCAAAGTGGAAGTCACACTCTTTTAAAAGCCAATCATGGAAGTGACACTCCATCACTTTTCCTGTGCTCTACTTAGTAGAAACAATCTGCTAGGCTGAGCCCACATGCAAGGGGAGATTATTACACAAAAGCATACATACAAGGAGGTGGGGATCACAGTAGGCCATTTTAGAAATATTCACCACAGTCACCATACACAACTCTTGCAAATACCAGGTTAATTCATAATTAACTTGGAACCACACATTGGAATAGGAACAGAAGCAAGAAAATGCATGCCTGGCTCTATTGTGGAATGAGTCTCTGCTACACAGGAATCTATGGCATTCATGCTTTTGAAACATAAGATTTGACAAGTTGTCTTTTTTCTTACCTAAGTATTTTGCCACTCAAATCCTCTCCATACTCTGAAGCAGTATTTATATTTGATGTTGCTCCCAGCAAATCCCAGAACTTTACAGCATTTGCATATAGCTGCCTTTTGTAGGGCAAAAGATGTGGAGAAGCATTTTCCTGGGACCTGAACAATGATAGTGACAGGAACAGCTGTTTAGGGTGAAGGGTGGCACCAGGTTAGTGCTGAGAGCCAGTTAGAGAATGAGAAAGATACTCCTGTGTTTTCAGTATGATTTTTGTGATCATATTACACGTAGAGCCCTCTAAGGCAGGGGTCCCCAACCCCTGGGCCGCAGACCAGTACAGGTCCGCGGCTTGTTAGGAACCGGGTCACACAGCAGGAGGCGAGCAGTGGGCAAGCAATCGAAGCTTCATCAGCCTCTCCCCATCGCTCGAATTACCGCCGGAACAATTCCCCACCCCACCCCCCATCCTCCACCCCCGTCTGTGGAAAAATTGTCTTCCATGAAACCAGTCCCTTGTGCCAAAAACTTGGGGACTGCTGCTCTAAGGCATGGTTCCTCTTGCTTGGAGCTAGTGGCAGAGCTGATGTATTTACGGCATCTGAAACCCAGTGGGTAATAAAAGTCATACTCTTTGGCTTGTCTAACATGTCTCAGTTTCCAGATAATTTGAACTCAGATAAGCATGAATTCAAAATTCACATTTTTCTCTCTTTCCTTCCATTCTTTTGAAAGTTACTATTTTTTCCAATTATAAAATAAAATATATATAGATTGTAAATCATTGTAAACTGCCGAAAAGCAGTAAGAAAAAAGAATCACTCAACATTTCGTTATCTATGGGACTAGTTAAACTCAAAAGCTTTTGCACAGCAAAGGAAACCACAAACAAAATGAAAAGACAACCCACAAAGTGGGAGAAAATATTTGCAAATGATGCGACCAACAAGGGATTAGTCTCCAAAATTTATGAACAGCTCATTCAGCTCAATACCATAAAAACAAACAACCCAATTAAAAATGGGCAGAAGACCTAAATAGATGTTTCTCCAAAGAAGACATACAGGTGGCCAAGTGGTACAAGAAAAGATGCTCAACATTGCTAAGTATTAGAGAAATGCAGATCAAAACTACATGAGATATCACCTCACACCACACAGAATCACCATCATCAAAAAATCTACAAAAAATAGATGCTGGAGAGGGTGTGGAGAAAAGGGAACCCTCCTACACTGTTGGTGGGAATGTAAATTGGTACAGCCTCTATGGAGACAGTATGGAGGTTCCACAAAAGAACTAAAAATAGAGCTACCATATGATCCAGCAATCCCACTCCTGGGCATATATCCATAGAAAGACATGGTTCGAAAGGATACATACACCCCAATGTTCATTGAAGCACTGTTTACAATAGGCAAGGCATGGAAGCAACCTAAATGTCCATCGACAGATGAATGGATAAAGAAGGTGTGAGACAGATAGATAGATAGATAGATATATTCAGTGGAATATTACTCAGCCATTAAAAAGAATGAAATAATGCCATTTTCAGCAACATGGATGGACCTGGAAATTATCATACTAAGTAAAGTAAATCAGACAAATATCATATGATATCACTTATATGTGGAATCTTAAAAAAACAAAATAAAGTTACGAATGACCTTATTTACAAAACAGAAGCAGACTCACAGACTTAAGAGAATGAACTTATGGTTACCAGGTGGGATGGATGCGGGGGAAGGATAGATTGGGAGTTTGGGACTGACATATACACACTTCTTTATTTAAAATAGATAACCCAAAAAGACCTACTGTAAAAATAAATAAATAAATTATTTTTGTTATCTAAAGGTGACCACTGTTGACATTTTGATCTGTATTTCTTGGTATCTTTCCTTCTAAATGTAGTTTTTCATGTGTTTGTTTGATAGAGTTGTGATTACTTTACAAACAATTTTTTATTCAGCTCTTTTCGCTTACCATTAAAACATACAGCACTTTTCCATGTTATTACGAACTGTTTTTAAACATTATTTTTTTAAACCTGTGCTCTTTTTTCCACCTTACACTGCTTTCCAGGGAAAAACAGCAAGTTAAATACTGCTCATAAACATTACTTCTGTTAAGTCTAAATTTCAGCCTGACCCAATTTCAGATCCTTCTGAATCTAAAATAATCTCTCTCTCTCTCTCTCTCTCTCTTTCTTTTGATAGAAAACTATTTTGGGTGTTTGGAAACTAAGGAATTCAGTGAGCTTGGAGGAAGAGGAAAGAGTCTAATACCGGCAGTTTGTCACTTGAACCAAAAACCAGAACTCAAACTCTGAATTGGGAGAATGTTCAGAAAGGAACTACTAACTTAATATTAATATTAAATATTGATATCATAAAAACTTTAGTTTTTAAATAAAATTATAAAAAGCTTCAATTTATATATTTTAAAGTAAAAAGACAGCCAGAAGCGACCTCTTGTAATTCTTTTTGACTTCTCTACAGAAACACGAAAGCTGGCAAGGATCTTGTTTATTAAGTCTCAGTACTTAGTTAAAGGATATTATTTACTTAATAATTCACAAAGTTTGTACCTCTGAATACCAAAAGCCAGTTTTTTAATGAATTTACTCTAGTTTTGAAAATGGTTAGACTTTGATGCATGGCCCGTCATGCACTCAGTTGGTCAGGTGCCTAGGAGAACATGATATTATCTTGCCCTTGAGGAGCTAGAAATCTACTGAGGAAGAAAAGTATGTACATACTAAATTATAAATCAAGGCATAATGTGAACAGGACTTAATAAAGATACAAAGTCTTATTGTGGCATAGAAGTATGTATATACTTCAGAATATATATATTCTGATTTTTAAAATAACCCAGGTGTTTGATAAAAATTCAAACATTAAAGAATATATAACACAACCAAAATAATGACCCATAATAACTTGATGTATAATCTTAACATTTTATGACTATGCTAACATGAAATATTATTATTATAAACATTTGTTAATGTCAATGAGTATGTCTGGACTGTATACAATGAGCTAGGCATTGTTTTAGATGTTGGGGTTATAGCTGAGCAAAAACAGGGATTTCTGTTCAAGGAGCTTACATTTTAGTGGATTGAGACAGAGAATAAACAAAAAATAAAACAAGTAAATTATGTAGAATGCTAGAAGGTGATAAGTCCTATAAGGAGGTGGAGAGAGGAAGAAATAATAGAGGATGAAAAGAAGGACCAAGAGTCCTGAAGGATGGATTACAATTTTAAAATGGTGGTCAGGGTAGATCTCATTTAGAAGGTGACATGTGAATGAAAATTTAAAGGAGATAAGGGAATGAGGCAAGCAGATATGAGGGGAGAGCATTCAAGTAGAGGGGGCAGGCAGTACAAAAGTCCTAAGGTGGGCATATGCCTTACCTGTGCACTTTTCTAGTCAGAAAAGATCTTTTAAGTATCTGGAAGCTGACAAGCTTGCAGTGGCTGATACTAGTTTTCCAACATTCTAATTTTCACTTAAAATTAGTGTGGTTTTCCTTGAAGTAACAGGTTCGTTTCACTCATTTTTTAAAAAATTTCTGTCAAATGCCAAATCTAAATAAATGTGGTTTGTCACATTTCATGAAATGTGGTTTGTTACTCTTTCATGAAAAAATGGCATTCCAAGAAAAATTGTCTAGTTTAGCTGGCAACTCAAATAATCACACATATGCTTCTCCTCAAGACAACCATCCCACTTTGGTATGCATCAGAAGTGCTTTAGTCATACTGCCTATTTTATCACCCAAAAGGTTTGCACTTAAGAGCTAAGATTCAGGGACTTCCCTGGTGGCACAGTGGTTAAGAATCTGCCTGCCAATTCAGGCGACACGGGTTTGATCCCTGGTCAGGGAAGATCGCACATGTCGCGGAGCAACTAAGCCCGTGCGCCACGACTACTGAAGCCCGTGTGCCTAGAGTCTGTGCTCTGCAACAAGAGAAGCCACCGCAATGAGGAGCCCACGCACTAAAACTAAAAGTAGCCCCTGCTCGCCACAACTAGAGAAAGCCTGTGGCGCAACAACGAAGACCCAACGCAGCCAAAAATTAATTATTTTAAAAAGAGTTAAATTTCAATGAAATTAGTCATTTCTACTGCTTCATCAATGACAATTATAAATTAAAGTGGCATTTTTACTTCAAGTTCATGATTGTGGGTAATACAATGGCTACTAGTAGAGAGACAGTTATTCTATTGTGTCATAAACCCAAATATCTACATATTAATATTCATTTATTTCAGAATAATAATTGCTACTATGTATTGGGTGCCTGTTATTGTGACTGGAGCTTTTACATATATTATCTCATTCTGTCCTTTTAGTAACTCTTAAAGTTGTAGCTATCACATTCAGACCTAAATTACCCAGCAGAAGATGGACTATTTTTTGGTGCTGCTTTTTTTGTTGTTGTAGTAAAATACAGATAGCATGAAATTCACCATTTCAACCATTTCAAAATATATAGTTCAGTTCCATTTAGTAAATTCACAGTGTTGTAGAGCCATCACTACTATCTAGTTCCAGAATGTTCTCATCACCCTAAAAAGAAACTTCATACTGATTAAGCAGTCATTCTCTATTTGTCCCTTCCCCTGACCCCTGGAAACTACTAGTATACTTTCTGTTTCTATGGATTTGCTTATTCTGGTCATTTCATATAAATGGAATCATACAACACGTGGTCTTCTGTGTCTGGCTTCTTTCACTTAGCATATAGTTTTAAAGGTTCATTCATGATGTAGCATATATCAGCACTTCATCCCTTTTTATGGCTGAAAAACATTCTGTTGTATGGATATATCACATTTTGCTTATTCATTCATCTCTTGATGGGCATGTGGATTATTTACACTTTTTGGATACGTGAATAATGCTGCAGGGAACATTGGCATACAAGTGTCTGTTTACATCCCTGTTTTCAATTAACTCCACTCCAGATCATATGGTAACTCAATGTTTCACTTTTTGACGAACTGCCAAACTCTTTTTCACAGCAACTGTGCCATTTTATATTCCCATCAGCAAATGTGTGAAGGTTCCCACCTCTCTACATCTTTTCCAACACTTACTATGACATCATTTTTTTACTTTTTAAAAAGATATTTATTTATTTGGTTGTGCTGGGTCTTAGTTGCAGCAGGCAGGCTCCTTAGTTGTGGCACCCTGGTTCCATAGCTGTGGCATGCAAACTCTTAGTTGTGGCATGCATGTGGGACCTAGTTCCCTGACCAGGGATTGAACCCGGGCCCCCTGCATTGGGATCGCGGAATCTTATCCACTGTGCCAGCAGGGAAGTCCCTATTTTTCACTTTTTGATTATAGCATCCTAGTAGGTGTGAAGTTGTTCTAACTGTATTTTCTTAGATTCTGTTTGTCTATTTGGCATCCATTCATCACAGGGCAAATAATATATTACTTATATTTTCTTATTATCTGTATTATTTATTTATTTTTGGCTTCATTGGGTCTTCGTTGCTGCACGCCGGCTTTCTCTAGTTGCGGCGAGCGGGGGCTACTGTTCATTGCAGTGCACAGGCTTTGCATTGCTGTGGCTTTTCTTGTTGCGGAGCATGGGTTCTAGGCACGTGGGCTTCAGTAGTTGTGGCATGCAGGCTCAGTAGTTGTGGCGTATGGGCTTAGTTGTTCCACAGCATGTGGGATTTTCCTGGACCAGGGCTTGAACCTGTGTCCCCTGCATTGGCAGGCAGATTCTTAACCACTGCACAACCAGGGAAGTCCCTATTTTCTGTATTCTTGATGCTCTGGCATTTGGGGGCCTTACAGACCCAGAGAGAGAATATCTCTCCAAGGGCTGGCTAATTCCTAAAGATAATAACAATTTGCCAATTGAGCATGGGTTTAATATGTAAACCAACCAATACTGAGTCTATGCACTCAACCATCTCCTTATCTAACTCTCTCACACACTAAGCCAATATTTCCCCTGCTCTAAATGATCCCAGGGCCAGGTATCAGGCAACTAGTGACCATAGTCTTTCACCAATGAGTATGATGTTCATTATGGGTTTTCCATAGATGTCTGTTATCAGTTTGAGGAAGTTCTCTTGTATTCCTAGTTTGTTGAGTGTTTTTTTTTTTATCATGCAAGGGCATTAGATTTTTTTCAAATGTATGATTGATGATCATGTTGCTTTTGTCGTTCACTCTATGAATACGATATACATGTATACTGATTACGTTTACCTGTATTACTGATCTTATATAATTGAATAGACAAGAATCCTTGGAGAAATCTACTTCCCCCTCTCCCTTGCCTCCAATATCTATTCAGCCTCCAGGTTCCACTGGTTCCACCTCAAAAAATCCTAAATCAGGCATTTCTTATCCACACCTGTTGATCTTTAGCAAGGAAGTTCAAATTTCCTCTTTACTGCCCTCCTCCATTACACAACCTTTTTTTCTCTCCAGGAATAAAGATTAAAGAAAGACACAGCAACTCTATTCTAGTCTTAGCTTTTTTCACTAAGCACACCTTCCCTTCTTGTTCAGATCCCACCCCTCTATGACCATAGACCTAGGCTGGTCCATAATTCTTCATCCCCTAAGTCAATCAACTCAAGCATGGGCATATGACAAACTGTTCTAACATTGATATAGAAATGCAAGGAAACCAAAATAGCCAAAACAATCTTGGAAACAGAACTAAGTTGGAGGATTTATCCTTCCCAATATCAAATTTTAGAGGATTTGTCTTCCCAATTTCAAAATTTACTACAGTAATCAAGACTACATGGTATTGGCATAAAGGTAGACCTATACATCAATGGAACAGAATTGAAAATCTAGAAATAAGTGCTTACATCTATGACCAATTGATTTTCAACAAAGGTGCTAAGGCAATTCAATAGGGAAAGGATAGTCTTTTCAATGGTACTGGGAAAATTGTATTACCAAATGCAAAGCAATCAATTTAGACCTGTACCTCATGCCTTACACAAATATCAACCCAAAATATATCATAGACCTAAATGTAAAAGCTAAAACAATAAATTTATTAGAAGAAAACATAGGAGTAAATCTTCATGATTGTAGGTTAGGCAAAGATTTCTTAGATACAGTACCAGAAGCATAAATGATTAAACAAAAACAGTACAAATTTAACTTTATCAAAATTAAATGTATTTTGCTTCAAAAGGTTTTCATTTTCATTAAGAAAGTGAAGGGCTTCCCTGGTGGCGCAGTGGTTGAGAGTCCGCCTGCTGATGCAGGGGACACGGGTTCGTGCCCCGGTCCGGAAAGATCCCACATGCTGTGGAGTGGCTGGGCCTGTGAGCCATGGCCACTGAGCCTGCGCGTCCGGAGCCTGTGCTCCGTAATGGGAGAGGCCACAACGAGAGGCCCGCGTACCGCAAAAATAAAAGAAAGTGAAAAAATAAGCATATCATGTTGCTAATAAAAGACTTGTCTCCAGAGTATATAAAGAACACTACAACTCAACGATAAAAAGACAAACCAATTTAAAAATGGGCAGAGGATTTGAATAGACATTTCTCCAAAGGAGAAAGATGTTCTACATCATTAGCATCAAAGAAATGCAAACCAAAACCACAAAGATGCCATTTTACACCCACTAGTGTTGGTTATAATCTAAAACACAGACAATAGCAAGTGTTTACAAACAGCTCATACACCTCAATATCAAAAACAACAATAACAATCCAATCAAAAAATGGGCAGAAGGTGACTTCCCTGGAAGTCCAGTGTTTAAGACTCTGTGCTTCCAGTGCAGAGGGCACAGTTTGATTCCTGGTCAGGGAACTAAGATCCCACATGCCACACCTCGCGGCCAAACAACAACAAAAAAAATGCACAGAAGACCTAAACAGACATTTCTCCAAAACAGACATACAGATGGCCAAGAGGTACATGAAAAGATGCTCAACATCACTAATTATTAGAGAAATGCAAATCAAAACTACCATGAGGTATCACCTCACATTAATCAGAATGGCCATCATCAAAAAGTCTACAAACAATAAATGCTGGAGAGGGTGTGGAGAAAAGAGAACCCTCTCCTACACTGTTGATGGGAATGTAAATTGGTACAACCACTATGGAGAACAATATGGAGGTTCCTCAAAAAACTAAAAGTAGAGTTACCATATTATCCAGCAATCCCACTCCTGGGCATATATCTGGAGAAAACTATAATTCAAAAAGATAATGCACCCCAATGTTCATAACAGCACTATTTACAATAGCCAAGACATGGAATCAACCTAAATGTCCTTCGATAGATGAATGGATAAAGAAGATGTGGTATATATATATATATATATATATATATATATATATATATATATATACAGTGGAATATTACTCAGCCATTAAAAAAAGAATTGAAATAATAGCAAATGTTGACAAGCATATGGAAAATCAGAACTCTCAGGTATTACTGGTGGGGATATAAAAGGGTACAGCTGTTCTGGAAAATAAGAAGTTCCTCTAAAAGTTGAACATAGAATTACCATAAAACCCAGCAATGCCACTCTGAGGTACATATCCAAGAGAAAGGGAACATATATCTACACAAAAACTTGTATACAAATATCTGTACCAGCATTATTCATACCAGCCCAAGAGTGAAAACTGTTCAAATGTCCATCAATTGTTTAGTACATAAAGAAATCCTTACAATAAAATGGTATTTAGTCACAAAAAAGAATGAAGTACTGACATATGCTACAACACAGATGAACCTTGAAAATATTTTGTTATGTTAAGAAGCCAGACACAAAAGGCTACGTATCGTATTGTTTCATTTCTATGAAATGTCCAGAACAGGCAAATCCATATAGACAGAACTGAATTAGTGGTTGGCAGATTCTGGGGTGGAAGGAGAGGATGGTAAATGACTATTGATGGATATAGGATTTCTCTTGGGGTGATGAAATATTCTAGAATTAGTGGTGCTGGTTACACAATTTTGTGA
Source organism: Delphinapterus leucas (assembly GCF_059928025.1). NCBI lineage: Eukaryota > Metazoa > Chordata > Mammalia > Artiodactyla > Monodontidae > Delphinapterus > Delphinapterus leucas. The sequence goes on from NC_143129.1 coordinate 136,968,243, forward strand.
ATATACTAAAAAATGCTGCATTGTACACTTGAAAAGGGTGAATTTAATAATATGTGAATAATATCTCAACAACAACAACAAAAGGATGTAGGTAATGGAACAGATTTGGTGATGGAGGAGAAATGTGCTCTGTTTGAAGATATTAACATGTGAAGTCTTAGGTACCTCCAGAATATCGTGGTAGATACCCCAAGCAGGCATTTGGAATTACTTCACTACAGTTCTGGAGACAGTCCAAAAGTCAGGTGAGTTTTGAAACCACGAGAAATATGAGATCATGTATGGACAGCAGAGCAGTTCAACCAAATCTCTCCTTAATACAGCATGTCAAGCCCTCTAGGAATGGCCTTTGCACTCTTCTCAGCCTGATCTTTCATCACTCTGTGTCTCAGATATTTTTCTCAACAAACTGAATTATATTCATTCATTAAACAAATATTTAGTGCTCAATACAGGGAATAAATGAGTGAGCAAAGCAGACATAGATAGCCCCTGACTTCAGGGAGCTTGCACCTTAGGAAAGTAAACAAGTAGTTATATTTTAGTGTGGCTGGTGCTATGATTAGGAGAACAAGCTAAGATACTATCCGATTCTTTCTTCATAAAGTTGAGCTAAGTGCCTCTTCATTGTGGTCTCAGAGCACACTTTACATGTTTTCATTAACTTACCACATCATCTGTGTTAAACTTTATCTACATTTGCATTTTTCATCCTAACTGTAATCTTCTCAAATTTGACTTACTATCTTTGTAAGCCATAACAATGCTGATTAAATAATATGAACTCAACAGGTGTTTGTATATGGCTATGGTTAAAGAGTATCCACTCTGCAGCCAAATTACTTGAATCCTAATCCAAGCTCTGACACTTCATAGCTGCTTGATCTTTGGCCAAGATATCTAACTTCTCTGTGTTCAGTTTCTTCACCTGTAAAATGAGGATAATAGCAGCACCTACTAGGCAACTAGAGATTATCATACTAAGTGAAGTAAGTCAGAAAGAGAAAGACAAATGTCATATGATATCACTTATCTGTGAAATTTAAAATATGACACAAATTAACATATCTATGAAACAGAAACTGAATCATGGACATAGAGAACAAACTGGTTGTTGCCAAGGGGGGGCGTTTAGGGAAGGAATGGAATGGGAGGTTGGGGTTAGCTGATGCAAGCTTTTATAATAGAATGGATAAACAACAGGGTCCTACTGTATAGCACAGAGAACTATATTCAGTATCCTATAATAAACCATAATGGAAAAGAATGTGTATTTATATACATATATAGCTGAATCACTTTGCTGTACAGCAGTAAATAACACATCGTAAATCAACTATACTTCAATAAAAATAAATAAATAGGGGCTTCCCTGGTGGCGCAGTGGTTGAGAGTCCGCCTGCCAATGCAGGGGACACAGGTTCGTGCCCCGGTCCGGGAAGATCCCACATGCTGCGGAGCGGCAAGGCCCGTGAGCCATGGCTGCTGAGCCTGCGCGTCCGGAGCCTGTGCTCCGCAACGGGAGAGGCCACAACAGTGAGAGGCCCGCGTACCGCAAAAAATAAATAAATAAATAAATAAATAAATAATTTTTAAAAAAAGAAGAATGAATGGGAAATAAAAAGAGAACAAAATAATAGCACAAACCTTATAAGGTTCTTGTGACGATTACAAGAATTCATGTAAGTAAAGTACATGCATGGAACAGTGCTGGACATATATTTTCTGCTCTTATTATGTTCACTTTACTAAACATCGTATACACTGTTGTTATCATTCTTACTGTAATAGCCAAGTTGGCTAATTTCAAAGAATAACTCCTTAACATGGGTATCTGTGTTTCAAATTATAACTGTGATACTAAAGATACCCTCCTTCATACAAAGTATAGCATGAAAGTTGGTCAGATTAAATTTTTCTGGAAAGTTGATCACAGTATTACATATGGAAATATATTTGGCATAGAAACCTACTGAATTAAACAGATTTCGATGAGCTGCCAGTAGATGGCTCTCTTAATATGCTATTTTATTTTCAGTTCAGATTTGTGCTTTTATGCATGGAGTCACACCTTCAAAAAACCCTGCTAACAGGGTAGAAATGGCTCTCCAGGAATTATCTAATTTATTTGTCTATCTTCTGGTAGGATTTACAATCCGCAGTTGTAAATTCATTTGCAGAGGTACTTCAGTGGATAGTTATAGGGTTTTTGTTTGTTTGTTTGGTTTTTAATTAAGAAAACATAAGAAAGCCCTTTTGGAAATGTAAATTCGTTTGCAGAGGTACTTCTTCAGTGGGTAGTTGTGGGGTTTTTTGTTTGTTTGTAAGAAAACATATGAAAACCATTTTGGAAATGTTTTCATTGGAGCCTATTTTTATCTGTCATGATAGATGGGTGAACGTAATTTATACCTTAAATTTTTCATGGAAAATGGACTTCCAATTTTCTTGATATCTCAGTTTTTAATAATAACTTTAGACATGACTAATTCTTCCCTTAGTTTTTCTTCGTATTATAAAGCTAAGTAATGACTTATAAAACTCTAACTTTACTATATCAGTTAGTTGTGCAGGACCTTTCTAGTCCCATAGCATTTTTTAAAATTTATTTATTTTTGGCTGCGTTGGGTCTTCATTGCTGTATGCAGGTTTTGGCAAGCAGGGGTACTACGCTTCGTTGCGGTACGCAGGCTGCTTACTATGGTGGCATCTCTTGTTGTGGAGCACGGACTCTAGGCGCTCCGCCTTCAGTAGTTGTGGCTCACGGGCTTAGTTGCTCTGTGGCATGTGGGATTTTCTGGGACCAGGGATCAAACCTGTGTCCCCTGCACTGGCAGGCGGATTCTCAACCACTGCGCCACCAGGGAAGTCCCTCCCATAGCATTTTACCTTTATTTTATTATATTGTGATTTATTAGCTTTTACTAGTTTTACTATTAGTTCATCAAATGTTTCGAGAATAAAGCTGAGACAGGCCGGGACCTGTGACCCTTTGCTAAAGTGCTGCAATGCTTGTACCAGGACACACCTCTCCTCAAGCAACAACATGCAAAGAAACTATATGGGACTAAAAATAACTGCATGCATGTGCTGCTGGGGTAAATTCTGGACCCAAAAGATACAAAAAGACCAAAAAACCCAACTGCCACTTCTGCCTGGAGCAAAAACAGGGTGTCAGGAGGAAAAGCACAATACTGAGCATGCTCCTGCACATAGCACCACCTAAGGGGAGGGCAAACCACCTAAGCTACGCCTCTGGCCAGAATCCTGGACACACCCCTACCCTCACCCCATAGAAGGAACCTGCTCGGCCCCCACCCCCTGGCCCAGCAAGCGCAAGCAAGGGAACCTGTTGTTTGTTCGCGCTCCCCACTGCTGCAGCAGGGGCCTCAATAAAGCCTTGCCTGAATTTCTGGTCTGGCATCTAGTCAATTTCTATTGATTGGGGAAGGCCAATAACTCTGGCCTTTAACAAAGCTGTACTCTAGTCGCCAAAATATTTGTTGCTATGACAGGTATATCCAGATAGTCACTAGTTAAACCTTATAACCTATAGTGTTCGTAACCCTACCCACTGTTCCTGCAAAATTATAGAACTTATTTTCTCAGATTATATCTCTAAACTCCTGAATACACCTGTGCTCTACAGTTCCATCCCTTCCTAGGCCATTCTGGTGGGGGATGGCCAGTTTCTTCACTGCTTTCACACACACACACACACACACAAAACAAAACAAAACAAAAAAATACTTGCACTCAAGCACTTGATAAAGATCTGCAGAATCCTAGAGAGGGGTCATAGGGCAAGGTGCTCGTTGGAATATTCTTTTGATTCACTTCGTATCTCCTCTTCATCACATCTCTCCATTTCTTCCCTATATATCCAGAATTCTAAAAATAAACTCAACCCTCTTCTTTATGGAACAGATCTGCCAAAAGTCAGACCTCAAGTTCCACAGACTTCTCAGCTGATCCCATGGGTAGCCCTAGAGCTGCAATGGCTCTTCAGATATGTCTTCAGTCAAGAAAAGAGGCCAGGCCTTGGTATCCCTCATTGATCAGTTTTTGGATGCCAGCTGCTCCCAGGGAGGTGTCATAACCCCCTCCCTGATTGAGGCTCCCCTCTTTGTCTAAGGGCAATTCACAGAGAGAGAGACTCAGCTTTAAGCCGTCAGCAGCCAACACTCCCCAAAGCTGGGGGAAACCAGTGCTTCCATCCTAAAAGTGGCATCTGGGTGGTGCACCACAGAATCTACTTCAGAGCCCATCTTTAGAAGAAGAAGATAAGTCCCAAAAAGCAAGAAATAAATCCAGAAAGAAATGGAGAGACCCAATAATATTATTTGGGTTCCTCAGCTCAGCTTCATCCCTGGAATTCCTAGTTACATGAGCCAATAGATTCCATTTTCTGCTTAGGCTATTTGAAATTGGGTTTCTGTCACTTGCAGCTGAAAGATCTCTGATCAACAACACCTCATGTTTGAAGAAAGCGATAATCACTATTCTATTCTTTCAGCAATTACAATGTCATAATTTACTTGTTTACACATCTATCTCTCTAATTAGACAGTAAATTTCTTATAGGATCATATTTTATTCATCCTATCTGTAGCATCTATGGCAGTGGTAAGTAAAGGAGATAATGAACAAATATTTGTTGAATTAATGAATAAGAAAATGCCAAAACGGGGCTTCCCTGGTGGTGCAGTGGTTAAGAATCCACCTGCCAATGCAAGGGACACGGGTTCAAGCCCTTGTCCGGGAAGATCCCACATGCCGCAAAACAACTAAGCCCGTGAGCCACAACTACTGAGCCCGTGTGCCACGGCTACTGAAGCCTACACGCCTAGAGCCCATGCTCCGCAACGAGAGGCCACCGCGGTGAGCAGCCCGTGCACCACAACGAAGAGTAGCCCCTACTCATCTCAACTAGAGAAAGCCCACACACAGCAAGGAAGACCCAAAGCAGCCAAAAAGTAAAATAAAAGAAAGAAAGAAAGAAAACACCAAAACGATAGACAATGCACGGGAATAGATGTGGATGAGTTCACAGAGCACATTAAGTAAGGAAAGGATAGTCAAATGTTGACTTGAAAGGCATATTTGGCCTATCAGATTTCACTTTCCTTCTCTAAGCCCAGTCTCAGTTGGAATTTCACCCAAGATACTCAGATTCATCAATATTACATAGCCTTTGGTTGATATTTAAGCTAAGTTTGGTGGAATGCTCATTTATTCTTAAAATACACTTTTTGCCTTTTCTGTGGTTCTGAGCTCCATGTTCATTCTTGGTCTAGTGATTTGTTCACTGTGTATTTGGTCCCAGGCCCTGTGCCAGACTCTGGGAATATAGCAATGAGTATGACAGAAAGCTCTGTCCCCAGGGAGTATATATTCTTTAAAAGGAAGACAGATTTTAAACAAGTAATTACAAACGCCATATGTACCACAAAAGGTAATTATGGGAGTGTATAGCACAACCTAAATTGAGATTAGGGAAATCGTCCCTGAGAAAGTGACATTTCTATAGAGAACTGAAGGAAGAGTAGAAATTAGCTCCCAGAAGCCCCCAACAAACATGTTATTGTGTCTCATTAGGCCTGAAATAATCCGTATAGTCCGAGGAATAGATGAATTCACTCAATAGGTATTCACTGAGTAGCTAAACTAACCAGAATCCCCTTCTGGAGCTGAAGGTGAGGTTAATCCCACCCAAATTACATGATTGAGAATGGAGGGGGGATTTTTTCCCAAAGGAGATTTTTGGGTACAGCTACAAAGAAAAAGCAGAAATTTGTGCTGAGCAGCAAGCACAAGCACCCCTTTATAGGGAGGAAGACTTGATTCACAGAGGCTGCTAGAAGACCTTGCCAGTATTCAAGTGAGAGATGAAAGTGACTTGGATAAGGAGAGGCCAGTGAAGGTTGAGAGAATGGACAGGACTTGATAACTAATTGGATAAAAAGGTAAAGAGTGGGGAGACTAATCAAAGATGACTCCAAGATTAAATTTTTTTCCTTCTCAGGCTGTGACATAGTTAGCCTAGATATCCTAAGAATTTGCTGGCTATGGGTCCATGAATGAGAAAAGATTTCCCGAGCTTATCATAAAGTTCCTTTTTGGTGTTTTCTAAACTAAGCTTATAAATGTCTCCTTTGCCCTTTAAAGTTCTCTCTTGTTCTTCTGGATCCTCATATGCTTCTTTTTATAACGTACTGCTTGTCTGAACCATATTCATTAATTAAACGTTAAGGCTACTTCTACCTTAGCTTCTTTATACACTGTATTAGGCAAGCATTTGACCCTTAATATTAAGCAGTGGTGAATGTCATGAAGTTTGAAATTACTTCAGAGTAGTTCTTTAAGTATCAAAAAATAGCATACCCAAAATTGTAGACACAGATTGGGATGGCTGCTCATCTGATAATTCCCCTGTCTTTCTATCTGCTAAGAAATTCCAGATCACTGGGCACAAAGGTAGGCATATGATCCAGACTGAGTTAGTTTAAATTCCTCATTCCCCAGCCACAGTGATTCATCCAACGGATGGGCTCATCATTCCTTCCTAGATATTTTTCAAACTGATGCTGAGAAAAAGAGATTCACTTTCTTCTAAAAAAAATAAGCTTGAAAGAAGGCAATTACAGGTTGCTTTGTCTGTGTACTCTTCATGAATGCAGTTCATCTATAGAAGGAAAGATTGACACCACTGTGCAAAAAGATACAGAGACACAAGATATGGAAAGAGAGACAGAGACATAGAGACAGAGATTTTGAAATCTGGTAGCATTTATATACTTGGGTCTTGCTGGCCGGGAGCTATCGCAACTTCTGACCTTCCTGTAATTCGATCATGTGCTCTAGAAAAGCAAGGATCCCAAGTGCCTGGCACATGACAGCCACTCCAAGAATAATTGTTGAGATAGAGACTTCACTTTGGACCAAGATGGAATGATAGGAACCGCATTTACACTCCCTTCTGAAACAATTTAAAAGACAGAGAAAATACATGGAAAAAAAAAAGGTTTTTATTTATTTTTGTATTTTTATGTTTTTGGTCGTGGCATGAGGGATCCTAGTTCCCCGACCAGGGATGGAACCTGCACCCCCTGCAGTAGAAGCATGGAGCCCTAACCACTGGACACCAGATAAGTCCCAAAAAATGGTTTTTAGACATTGGACATCAGACAGTACAGAACAGTGTGATTTCTGATAGAGAAGAAACAAAGTGAGCCCTATAAGTACCCCCTTTTCATTGTCTGGAGAGTTTTCATACTGCATTGCAAAGAGAGGGGATGCTGGTGGAGTCTCACAGTCTCTCTGAGTTGAGAAGATAGAGCTGGGGTTGTGGGAGGACAAGGCAGCTAGAGTTCTCAGGGCAGCATACCAGAGAGGATGTTGCTGCACAGAGAGAGTGCTCTGAAGATCTGCAGAGTTCTTCTTCATTGTTTAGCTGACTATTGATCAGAGGATATATATGAGGAACAATCTGAAGTGGGAGCTGTAAAAAAAAAAGTTTCCTATAATTTTCTTTGAGCAGATCTGTGTTCCAACTTGGAAAATAAATATATTCTTATAGTTTCCAATGAACAAAAGCTCTAGTAATTAAAAAAAATTCTTGAATGAATGTGAATCAGTCCATTCTCCCTTTTTCCTTAAACTAGTTCTAGTTGGGTTTCTGGTGCTTGCAACCAAAGAATCTTAGCCAATACACCTTAAAATTCCACTTCTGAAGTTATCTTCAGAAACTAACAAAGAATTCCAAAGACTTTGGTTATAAGAATGTCTATCATTTTAATGTTTATGAATGTCAAAACTCAGATTTTCTGATATTCCCAAAGATTTTTCTATGCAAATTGGTAAATTAATCTAATAAAATACTATGTAATAACTAACAGGACATTTTAGTTTCTCACTTGACATAGAAATGTGTTTATGATATATTGATTAGTTTTTTAAAAAATTAAAAATTTCCATTCCAAGTTATAAAACAGAATATACAGTTTTTATTGTGCATATGGATATATGCATATAAAGTGTGGATGAATGTTTCTTAAAACTTTAATAATCCTTTTCTCTGGCTGGTGGAATTTCAGGTAGTTTTTATCCTTAAAAAGAAAAGTATCTGTGTTTTTGGATTACCCATCCTACAACAAATTTGTTGCAACTCTTTTTTTTACTGCCTGTCTTAGTTGACCTCTGAGATTTTGTTTTTGATCTAAAGTTTACCCCAATTTTCAGTTTATTTGCAAAGCAGAGAAGGTTGACATAATTTTAGTCAGTTGAATAATTAAAAGTCTTTTCCTATTCAGATTACAAATTACTCCTATTTCCCCAAACCCTCTTACAGAGCTCTAATTTTTGCACTTTTACAACTTAACAACCGTATACACAGTACACTTACTAGAGGCACAATAAAAATTGTTAGATAGATGGTTATTCTCTCAGTAATATCCTAAGGGAGAGATGCTGTATACCAAAGATATATGTTTGATAAAATGGGGCTGGAGAGGTTTTAAACTTTTACCAAAACACATCAAAGCAGCTCAGTTATTAAGCTTAGAAATGTTTCCTAGTGCCTGGCTGATCTAATGCTTTGGCAAATATTGAAAGTGACCTATGTCCCTAGGGGGAAGCACATTACGCCTCATGATTCGGTGTCCCAGATTTTCCAAAGACCTGGTTTATTTCTTACTTTTGTTTTTCCATAGCAAAGGTCATTCCTTTATTGGATTTTAACTTTTTTATCTCTCAAAGAGATTTCCTGTAAATAAATTCATGCATTTGAGTAAAATATTTTTTCTAGATTACAAATCCCATTTTTAATTTAGAAAGATGAGCCAACAAAGCATCAGGATTGGAACAATTAATCCTCCAATAGGGTAATGTGGTGCTGGTGACCCAAACAGGATCAGGGAGATATATGAACGTTGTGGATATTAAAAATCTAATTTGGGGCTCACACTTGGTAACTACCAGAAACTACCACCTTGAATTCCCAATTTACAACTTAATTACTTCTGACCTTGAATTCTTGTCTCAGATATAAAGCTAACTAGCTGTATAAAAGACGCTCAGTCAGTCAGTTGCTTTCATCTATTTATCTCTCTAGTAGAATTTTGAAAAATGATCTATCAGCGATGCTGGGTTGTTTGAGAATCAAATGTAATAGTGAATGTACAAGTGATTTAAAAAGCACTGTTTGTATTTGCTAAGAGTCCTTTGTTAAAATCTTACTATGGAAGTTAAAAAATACAACACAAAAAGACTGAGCTGCTCTGGTTGAAGAGGCTATGAAGGGCAGAGCCCTTCATACAAATTTGGTATGTTACTCTTGCTTCTTCTTATGTTTATCAGAGAAAAATTGGAACAAGAAGAAAAAACAAAAATCAGTAATAATTCTACCACATAGAGAACTGTTTGTGGAACTACGTTTTTCCAGACCCCAAAGAATATCTTCAAACAAACTTGATCAGGTGACTGGTTGTTCAGAATGAAATCTCTTTCCCATTGTTCCATGGAGCTGGGATAAGTGAGGTTTGGGGCCAATAGTCAAAGTGAGGAAGGCAGATTTCATCATCAAATCCTGGAGGCAATGAAACACATGGCCAGAATGAGGAGACAAAGTCCAGAACCTGCTGGATGATGAATCTGATTGGAGCCAGACTGAAGCAAACAGAAACATAGAAGCCCTGGATAACAGCTAGAAACAGACTAGAGTTCCTTTAGTTTTTTTTTCTTTGCCCCCGATCGAACCCACGCCCCCGGCAGTGGGAGCGCTGAGTCCGAACCACTGGACCACCAGGGAATTCCTCTTTAGCTTGTTTTTTATGGACCAGCAGCTGTAAATCCTTGGATTAATCAGAGTAGTAAAGAGAGTCAGGGTCATCAAAATAATTTAACTTAAAGTTTTGTTGAGTTTATAAAACGGCAGTTCGGAATTTTTGGTTAAAGTTTTAGCTGCTATTAAAACGTTATTTTGAATATACTTTGAATTATAAAAGCAAGATAAAGATAATTTTTGTACCTTTTTTTCATTTAATTGGAATTATTTTCAAGTTTCTGCAAAAGTAATTGTAAAGCATTAAGCATTTATTGGTAAATAATGTATGTATTTCCAATCCAAGAAACATAATAAGTGAGTGAAGTTGAAATAAGTGCTTTATTTATTTTTTAATTTTTTAACATATTTATTGGAGTACAATTGCTTTACAAGGGTGTGTTAGTTTCTGCTTTATAACAAAGTGAATCAGTTATACATATACATATGTCCCCATATCTCTTCCCTCTTGTGTCTCCCTCCCTGCCACCCTCCCTATCCCACCCCTCTAGGTGGTCACAAAGCACCGAGCTGATCTCCCTGTGCTATGCGGCTGCTTCCCACTATCTATCTATTTTACGTTTGGTAGTGTATATATGTCCATGCCACTCTCTCACTTTGTCACAGCTTACCCTTCCCCCTCTCCGTATCCTCAAGTCCACTCTCTAGTAGGTCTGTGTCTTTATTCCTGTCTTGCCCCTAGGTCCTTCATGACATTTTTTTTTTTTTAGATTCCATATATATGTGCTAGCATTCGGTATTTGTTTTTCTCCTTCTGACTTACTTCACTCTGTATGACACACTCTAGGTCCATCCACCTCACTACAAATAACTCAATTTCGTTTGTTTTTATGGCTGAGTAATATTCCATTGTATATATGTGCCATATCTTCTTTATCCATTCGTCTGTCGATGGACACTTAGGTTGCTTCCATGTCCTGCCTATTGTAAATAGAGCTGCAATGAACATTTTAGACATGACTCTTTTTGAATTATGGTTTTCTCAGGGTATATGCCCAGTAGTGGGATTGCTGGGTCATATGGTAAGTTCTATTTGTAGTTTTTTAAGGAACCTCCATACTGTCCTCCATAGTGGCTGTATCAATTTACATTCCCACCAACATTGCAAGAGGGTTCCCTTTTCTCCACACCCTCTCCAGCATTTATTGTTTGTAGATTTTTTGATGATGGCCATTCTGACTGGTGTGAGGTATTACCTCATTGTAGTTTCAATTTGCATTTCTCTGATGATTAATGATGTTGAGCATTCTTTCATGTGTTTGTTGGCAAACTGTATATGTTCTTTGGAGAAATGTCTATTTAGATCTTCTGCCCATTTTTGGATTGGGTTGTTTGTTTTTTTGATATTGAGCTGCATGAGCTGCTTGTAAATTTTGGAGATTAATCCTTTGTCAGTTACTTCATTTGCAAATATTTTCTCCCATTCTGAGGGTTGTCTTTTCATCTTGTTTATGGTGTCCTTTGCTGTGCAAAAGCCTTTAAGTTTCATTAGGTCCCATTTGTTTATTTTTGTTTCTATTTCCATTTGTCTACGAGGTGGGTCAAAAAGGATCTTGCTGTCATTTATGTCACAGAGTGCTCTGCCTATGTTTTACTCTAAGAGTTTTATAGTGTCTGGCCTTACATTTAGGTCTTTAATCCATTTTGAATTTATTTTTGTGTACGGTGTTAGGAAGTGTTCTAATTTCATTTTTTTACATGTAGCTGTCCAGTTTTCCCAGCACCACTTATTGAAGAGGCTGTCTTTTTTCCACTGTGTATTCTTGCCTCCTTAACAAAGATAAGATGATCATATGTGCATGGGTTTATCTCTGGGCTTTCTATCCTGTTCCATTGATCTATATTTCTGTTTTTGTGCCAGTACCATACTGTCTTGATTACTGTAGCTTTGTAGTATAGTCTGAAGTCAGGGAGCCTGATTCCTCCAGCTCCGTTTTTCTTTCTCAAGATTGCTTTGGCTATTCGGGGTCTTTTGTGTTTTCATACAGATTGTGAAATTTTTTGTTCTAGTTCTGTGAAAAATGCCAGTGGTAATTTGATAGGGATTGCATTGAATCTGTAGATTGCTTTGGGTAGTAGAGTCATTAGTGCTTTATTTTTTTAATATTTATTTATTTATTTGGTTGCACTGGGTCTTAGTTGTGACAGGTGGGCTTCTTAGCTGCAGCTCACAGGATCCTTACAGCTCGCCAGCTCCTTAGTTGTGGCATGTGAACTCTTAGTTGCAGCATGCATGTGGGATCTAGTTCCCTGATAAGGGATCAAACCTGGGCCCCCTGCATTGGGAGCATGGAGTCTTAACCACTGTGCCACCAGGGGAGTCCCAAAATAAGTGCCTTAAAGTTAAAAAAAAAAGAGTAAGGATTAGGGTGAATATTTCCCAACACCCCCTGCCTTCTCCTGTTTTCTTATATCTCCAGAACAAGTCAAGGAATATAACTTGAAAGAAATATGCCCAAATAAATAAATAAATATGCCCAAATAAAGTTTTTATATAAGTTGTTTAAAAACATCACCATTATGTGGTCTATTTCCCCTCTCTTTACCAAATCCATAAAGAGATTTTAAAATATCAAAACGAGATATAATTCTGCCTGTTGAGTCAAAACATTTATCTAGAAAATTCCAACCTATCCATGCAAAGGTTCAAAACCTTTCTGAAACACTTGACTATTGTTTTACAGCCTTCATTGCCCTCCTGCACATCTTTAGTCATTCTTTACTCTAGGAAGTCTTTACTGACCCATCCAGGCTGGGCTAAATGCCCTCCTATGTGCTCTAAGCCCCTCTATGTATACTTCTACTATTTCCACTTCTGCCTTGTATTGAAATTATCTATTCATAATCTGTGTCTTAAAAAAAAAAAAAAAAACCAAACAAACATAATCTGTGTCTTTGGCTGAACTGTAAGCTTCTATATGGAAACACTCCACATACTCCAGATGGGATTGAGTTCCCCTGCTACAAGTATCCCCAATTCCCTATGGTTTTTCTTTATAAAAGTTATGGGTGTGGGGATTCCCTGGTGGTCCAGGGTTCCGCGCTTCCACTGCAGGGGCACAGGTTTGATCGCTGGTCGGGGAACTAAGATCCCGCATGTCACAGGGTGTGGCCAAAAAATTAAAAAATAAAATAAAATGAAATCTTGAAAAAGAAATTATGGATGTGATTATTTTTGTAATAGGGATGGTAATTACCACTGTCCAGTACTATATAACCATCAGGGCTGAAGCTTTCCCTTATACATCACTATTACTTTCCTCACTTCATTCCCTTTATTTTCAAAAGATTATTTGGAAAAAATGTTAGTTGTTTCTTGCTCTTTTATTTAAGACTGTAGTTTATCTTTGCACAGAGTTTTAAAAATCAAATAATACTATAAGACTCAAAATGAAAAAAAAATGTTGTGCACTGTTCCTCCTTCTCTACCCTTGATTCCCACTTCTCAAACACAACATTTTTTCCATTATATTAGCTGAATATTCTTCTGGTACTTGCTTCCATCTTCCTCAATAGCATCCTTGTATTGCTGCTGTTTTGAGATTTTGCTCAGTTTCATATCTTTTAGCTTCCTACTACGGAGAGTGAAGATTAAGCTCTCTTACGACACTGCCCACCTCACGCCCTATCTCACACATTCACATACATTCTTTTCCACCTTCATGTCTACCTTTATGATTACACAATCCATAACTTTTGGTTAACTCAACATGGCCATGCAGTATAAAACAATTATACTTCATTTCTTGTACAGTTTTTTGTTTTTCCTGGAATAAAAATAATTGTCTTTATTGTTAGCTTAGTTTTCTATGTTCCTATAACTAATTCATCCTCAAACATTCCTCCAGAATTATACATTTCCTTTCATGATGCTCAAATACATCAGGGTGTTTTTATTTTATTCTTTTCATGGCAACATCCCTGGTGGATACCTCTGCTTTCCTGTCCCCAGAATGGACAGACTGTTCTCTAGAAATGCTGTGCAGTTATTGCTCTGGGATCTCCTTCATGCTCATCCTGAGGATTCCCATCTCCTCCCTGTGCTGGATCCCCTGTTTTCTGAACCTCACTTCTTTCTTCCTGGTTTTGCTCCCTTGTTTTGTGGAGTACATTCTCCAGTAATTCCTGACAAAAGGTATATATTAAGCACAATCTTTAAGAACACAAACATCTGCAAATGTCTTTATCCTCACACTTGACAGTTTGGCTGAATATAGAATTCTAGGTTGAAACCATTTTCCTTGGAATTCTGGAGACATTGCTCCACTACCTTCTTTCATGGAGCATTGCTGAAAGAGTCAATTCCTTCCTTATTCTAGCTCTTTGTGGCCTTTTTTTTTTCCTCTGGAAATGTTTAGGAGCTTCTTTTTGTCCCTAGTAAATAAAACTTCCCATGAGATGCCTTGGTGTGGGTCTTCTTAAATCTATTGTGCTCAGCATGTAGTGGGCTCTCTAACTCTGGAAAGTCATGTCTTTCAGCTGTGGAAAACTTTCTTAAATTACTACTTTGATAATGTCCTCCCGTTTTCTCTATTCTTTTTCGCGTGACATTTTTGTTATGTAGATGCTGAACTGTCTTTCATTTTCTTATATTTTCTATTTTCCATCTCTTTTTCATTTTCATTTTTATTTTTTGATTCTACTTTCTCAGGGATTTCCTCCAATTTTTTCTTCTAATTCTTGAGCTTTTTGAGGTTTCACAGCATGAATCAGATTGTTATTACCTTCCCCTCTGCAAGTTTAGATTTGAGCTTTCTCTAGACTAAAATATTAGTTCTCATTTATTCACCTGCTTCCATGCTTCAAATTTTGTTATGTTGTCTCCTCTCCCATTCTCTTGGTCCTTATGGGCTTATGCCTTTATTGGGATTTCAGGAGAAACCTGTGGTGAATACATGAGTTCAATCCACCGTATATAGTCAGAACCTTTGTTACTTTCCCACTATAACTGTTATGCTTCTTTTCAAGGCAACATGGCTACCTCTGAGTTACAGGGAAAAGATCAAGTACAAGAAAGCAGAAAAAAGAGAAAACACAAATGTTAATATTTCAAGATATTATAACATTTCCAACAGTACTGGAGCTAGCTCATACTGGCTCACAAGAATACATGGTTTTACTTTCACGAATTTGTGAGCCAGTTGGTAATCATTATTAAAAATTAATTAAACTTGCAATGTTTATTATACTTTATAATATAATACTTATAATATTATACTTTATACTATATTAAAAACATAGGTAAAAAATACTCAAAATTTATCACTTCCTCATTAGTTTAGTGAATTTTACTATCATCTATGTTCTTCAGGTTATTTACATCTATTGTAGTGATGTGCTACATATCTCTTCCCAACTCCATATTCAGTGAAGTCCATATCTCTTCCCAACTCCATATTCATAGTAGCTTAAAAGTGGCTATAGTGGGAGTATTTATATAAAATGCTACAAATAAGGAATTGATATCATTCTTTTCATTGTCTAGACTTAAGAATGTGATGGAGAAAATATTAATAATACAAATTAAACTTAAGAGTGTGCTGTGTCTGTAATGGTTAGATCGTGAATAGCACAAAAAAATTAGGATATAATCTTTCTGTATTTGAAAACTATTATCTCATTCAGCAAAGAAATCAGTCATTGACAAACAAATAAGTTCTGACATTCCTCTTTCTTGTTTCACTTTCATCTTAATCTTTAACTGAAATGAAAATATCAACCAACATTCAGGTGGACCCACACTCCTTTGTCAGTTGTAACCATAGTTTGGCCATGCTTACAAGAGTTTCACAATCTACAAAATCATTCTGTGAGAATCAATTTGCTCTAATGATTTTACAATAAGGTATATATTATTATTTATAAATTGTGTGCTACACATCCTTTGTCTTAATAAAATTTAACATACACATACTTTTTAATTTATTTTTTGGGGAACTAGTTCTTAAACAATTATTAACACATCACTCTCTCTATAACTTTCCCTATACTATAATTTCCATGAGGGCAGTAACTATTTCTGTTTGATTCCCCAGGTCTTGCAAGGTTTTTATTACCTAGTAGGTACTCCTTAAACATTTACTGAATGAGTGAACGAAAGCTCAGGAAGTTTGCCTTATTCATTTTTATATCTGAGAAGTAGCACAGTGCCTGACACAGATTAAGTGCTGAAAAGAAATAATGTTTGCTGACCTGAACTGAATTTGAGTCTTAGTCTCCTAATCCTGAAAAAAATCCCATGACAATCAAACGCATCAAGGAAAAGAGTTAAGACGGTTTATTTTTTCAGGCACAAGTCTTGTTTTCATGGTCGCTTTGCAAGTTAAGTCACTTGCTGCAGTAAGTCCAGGGTGAAAGCCGGATCTCTGATTCCCAAAACAGTGCCCTATTCATTAGATTCCCTATTTCTCAAGGGCACCAGTATTTTCTGACACTAATGTTGAATAGGAGAGCTGGTTACTTGCTTGTGGCTACAAGATTTTTACTTAAGATAAATGACAATAAATAGAGTCAGGAGGAATCAGATATGATGTCTACCATTTAATGAGCACACACTATATGCTCATTTTAAAACTACACTTAAATCCAGTAGCTCGGTTTCTCTCAACAACTCTACAAGGTAGAAATTATCCTTACATTACAAATGAAGACACTGAGGTTCAAAGAGGTTTGTAAATTTACCTAAAGCTCACAGCTGCAAAGTAGCAATACTGGGATTCAAAACAGCTTTGTCTTAAGACAAATTCCACTATATTTTAATTGGACAGTGCTCTTAAACATCAGGTGTTCATAGACCATTGTTCATGTACCACTTTCAGGATATGCATGCCAATCATATTATCATTTACTTCATATTTTCCTTGGACCTTCTTTTGTTATTTGTTAGCTTAATCTGAAATAATAACGTCCATGAAATGATGGGTTAATATGTTGTTATAAAAAAACAAAAAACCCAATCCAAAAATGGGCAGAAGACCTAAATAGACATTTCTCCAAAGAACATATATAGACTGCCAACAAACACATGAAAGAATGCTCAACATCATTAATCATTAGAGAAATGCAAATCAAAACTACAATGAGATATCATCTCACACCAGTCAGAATGGCCATCATCAAAACATCTAGAAACAATAAATGCTGGAGAGGGTGTGGAGAAAAGGGAACACTCTTGCACTGCTGGTGGGAATGTGAATTGGTTCAGCCACTATGGAGAACAGTATGGAGGTTCCTTAAAAAACTACAAATAGAAATACCATATGACCCAGCAATCCCACTACTGGGCATATACCCTGAGAAAACCAAAATTCAAAAAGAGTCATGTACCAAAATGTTCATTGCAGCTCTATTTACAATAGCCCAGAGATGGAAACAACCTTAGTGCCCATCATCAGATGAGTAGATAAAGAAGATGTGGCACATATATACAATGGAATATTACTCAGCCATAAAAAGAAACGAAATTGAGCTATTTGTAATGAGGTGGATAGACCTAGAGTGTGTCATACAGAGTGAAGTAAGTCAGAGAGAGAAAGACAAATACCGAATGCTAACACATATATATGGAATTTAAGAAAAAAGAAATGTCATGAGGAACCTAGGAGTAAGACAGGAATAAAGACACAGACCTACTGGAGAACGGACTTGAGGATGTGGGGAGGGGGAAAGGTGAGCTGTGACAGGGCGAGAGAGAGGCATGGACATATATACACTAACAAACGTAAGGTAGATAGCTAGTGGGAGGCAGCTGCATGGCACAGGGATATCGGCTCTGTGCTTTGTGACTGCCTGGAGGGGTGGGATAGGGAGGGTGGGAGGGAGGGAGACACAAAAGGGAAGAGATATGAGAACATATGTATATGTATAACTGATTCACTTTGTTATAAAGCAGAAACTAACACACCATTGTAAAGCAATTATACCCCAATAAAGATGTTTAAAAAAAATATGTTGTTATACTTTTCTAATTTATACAAACATGAATACATAATTATTAAACTAAAAATTTTGCCTGCTTACTACCTAAAATGACCTTGGGTACTATTAGAGATACATATACTTCCCTGAGGTAAACACTGCTTCTTGCAATGTGGCAGATTTAATTTGTACTGAGGTAGGAGCAAGGGTGATGGCCATATTTTTTGGTTTGTCTTCTGTTTCTATCCTGAAAAAAAAGAGGAAATCATTCAATCTATTTTACTGGGAGGGAGAGGGAGGGGGCCTGACTCACACTTCCTGAGCAAATTCCCATTGCACAAAAAAAACCTTCTTCCAGGGTCACTGAAACCTTCCAAGTGACAGAATTGGAATTAGACTTGGCAAAGATTACTAAATGCCACCAGTGTTAGACAATTGAAGGTTTCTGTAGCAAGAACAGAATTCAAGAAAAAGAAAACCAAAGTGTTGGAAAGCACCTACAGTGAGAGTCACGAAGGATTAAAAAAATCTAAGAAAATCTTCCTGGCATTTGTGCTGCCCAAGCTGGAGTTGATAAAATTGTTTCTATTCTTTCCTGTAAGTAGGTTGGAGGAAGAAGTAGCTGGATTGTCTTTCTTGGCTTTTGAGTGGGAGGAATAACACAGCATTATCAGAGATAATGGCAAAAGAAAAAAGAGAAAAAAATGTTTTTGAACTGCTGAAAAACTAAATTCATAACTCTGTGGAAGAACACAGATTTGGTTATATAAATAGTTTGGAATGTGGTCCAATGCATTTCAAAGGAAAAAGATAAAAAGAGCATCAGAAACCGTAACAGTCAAGACTATGGTGGTAAATAATATAGATCTTGTTTAAAGCTAGTGAAATATACATGTGTATATCTGGTTCAGTTTTAATCTATCTCCTTTATGGTGCCTACATGTCCCTCCACAATATGGTTACTACCACACATTCAATCCTCTCTTACCTCAAACTATTTGGGCTCTATACCCTATACCCTAACTGAGCCCAGGCCCCGGGGTCACTGCATGAGGGTTTCACCAACATCCAGACTTTAAGTTGACTAGAATTTGCAAATCTTAGTACTGCTACCCTCTTATTTCTTAAAAGAAAAGTCCTCTGTAGAATCTGGAGCTAAAAAAAGTACTGTTTTTCTTGAGGAAACAGAATCTTTCACAATATTGAGAATTTCACGATTGAGTATTTGTTCTCATCATACCCCGATAGACTGTGTGGCTAGCAACCTAAATGACAAATTAAACGACTTCCAATTGCTGTAGAACCATCACAAAAGAATGACGCACGATTTTCCCTCTCTGTCTGGGAGGAGCATGGGGATGGGAGAGGGGAAGGAGCCAGGACTTTGTGTTCTATTTGGTAAGATCTAGGCTTCCTTTACCTAGTTAAGAGAACGTTGTTTGTTTTTGAAATCTAGGTTTTTGGAGGCTTGCTGCTGGATTGGCCTAAGAGAAAGTGCTTCCGGTGTTAAAAGAGGAGGGGCTGGGGCAGAGGTAAGTTATCTAGAGTAGGCAGATGCATAGTGCTTTGTCCTCTAGCTGTGGGGCTTTGCACTCCACTTCCTCACAGTGGCCTAGAAGTTGCAGGAATTTTGACAGCATGGCTTTGTGCGTACCTGGGGACTGAATACTAAGTTGTAAACATCCCTCTGTAGTGAAGTTTCCAGTTGCCAAATCTGGCACAGAGGGAGTAGATGCTGTTTTCAGCAGAGGTAGCAACCTTAGAATAGATGATAGACAGGTGATAGACAGGTAGGCAGATAGATAGATAGGTAGATAGATAGATAGATAGATGGATAGATAGATTTAGACAGTGTGCATTTCAGCAACAAATTGATGGATTGAGAACTCTCTATATACCTCTTCTCCTCAGTTTCCCTGAATCAGGTAAGCCTTAGGGTCCTTTTATGAAGAATGAGACGGGGCCCTCTAAAAATAACTTAGATTGAATTATCAACCCTGATAGGGGAGAGTCCAAAGGATTTAATTTAATTTAGAAAAATAATGAAATGTGATATTTCCTATACCTTAGTTTTATTAGTTAACTATTGCTGTGTAGCAATATTACCACAAACTGAGTGATATAAAATATCACTCATTTATTAAGGGCTTAAAACATTATTCATGCATTAGCTCATAGCTTCTCTGGGTCATGAACCTGGATATGGCTTAGCTCAGTCCTCTGTTTCAGAGTCTCTGACAAGGCTGCAGTCAGTGTCAGCCAGGGCAGAGGTTTCATGTGAGGTTCATCTGGGTAAGGTTCTTCTTCCAAGTTCATATCATTGTTGGCAGCATTCAGTTCCTTGCATGTGGTTGGACTGGAAGCAATGTTGAGTGGAGACAGACCTCAGATCCTTGCCACATGGACCTTTCCACATGGCAACTTACTTCATCAAAGCCATCAAGTCAGAGAGCCAATAGAGTCTGTTAGCAAGATCAAGTTACAGTTTTGCGTAATGCAATCACAGAGGTGCTATACCATTACCTTTGCCATATTCTGTCGGTTAGAAGCAAGTCACAGGCCCTGCCCACACCAACAAGAGAGTTTTACACAAGGTAAAACTGGCATGAATACCAGGAAGTGAGGATAATTTGGGGCCATCTCTGTGTCTACAATACAAATTTTAGAACAATTTTATAGCTGGTAACACTAAGAAGTTCATGGAAAAAATTGTAATTTAAACATAGTAATTTACATTAACTCCCAATGGGTAGTCATGCTAACAGTCTTCTTTTTCTTAGTTTTCATTTTCTTCTTTATTATACGTGCCTCCAAAAGCTTTTTCAAATATTTTGTGGAAAGTAGTGTATATAAATAAATACACTTAACATACTGTTAAGGTCTAAATGTTTGTGTACCCCCAAAATTCATACGTTGAAACCTAATCCCCAATGGGATGGTGTTTGGAGGTGGGGCCTTTGGGAGGTGATTAAGTCATCAGGGTGGAGCCTTCATGAATGGGATTAGTGACCTCATAAAAGAGACTAAGGAAAGCTGCCTAACCTGTTCTGCCATGTGAAGACACAGAGAGAAGAAGGCTGTCTATAAACCAGGAAACAGCTCTCACCAGACACCGAATCTGCCAGTGCCTTGCTCTTGGACTTCCCAACCTCCAGAACTATGAGAAATACATGTTGTTTAAGCTACCCATTCTATGGTATTTTTGTTATATCAGCCCAAATGGACTAAGACACACACTTAATATAAAAGTAAACATTTTATTAAAAGGGGAAGTAAGTCAGACAAAGACAAATATCATATGTCATCACTTACATGTGGAATCTAAAAATAATGATACAAATGAACTTATTTACGAAACAGAAACAGATTCTCAGACATAGAAAACAAACTTATGGTTACCAAAGGAAAAAGGGGGAGGGCAGGGACAAATTAGGAGTTTGAGATTAACGTATACACACTGCTACATATAAAATAGATAACCAACAAGAACCTACTGTATAGCACAGGGAACTATATTCAGTATCTTATAATAATATATAATGGAAAGGAATCTGAAAAAGAATATATATATATGTGTGTATAACTGAATCACTTTGCTATGAATCACTTTGCTATACACCTGAAACATTGTAAATCAACTATACTTCAATAATAAATAAATAAATAGGCTGGAAATGTTTAAAAAAAGGGGGGTGGGTAGGGGAAGATAGGTCCTAAAGTATATAACATGTAAAATTTACTAAAGTGAGGAAAAAACAAATTTGCACAAAACAGATATGAAAAACATTTCAACTTCATTCATAGTAAAAGAAAGGCATATTAAAACTCACTGATATATACAACTTTTTATAGATCAGATCGGTAAAAGTTTGAAAGTTCTGTTGGTGAAACTTCTGGGAGAAACAGGTAAGAAACAAACTTAAATTACAATGTTACATACTGACAGGTGCTTTGAAGAAAAGTAAAGTAGGACAAAGAGTTAAACTGACAATGTCACGGGAATTCCCTGGCAATCCAGTGGTTAGGACTCGGTGTGCTCACCACCAGGGGCCCGGGGTTCAATCCCTGGTCAGGGAACTAAGATCCCCCAAGCTATGCAGCGCCACAGTAAAAAAAATAAAATAAAGTGACGATGTTGGTATTTACTATAGATTAGTCAATACGGCCTATCTGGGGAGGAGACATTTGTGCAGAAACCTGAATGAAATGAGGGAGTGGGCTTTCTAGGATCTACAGAAGAAGGCAATTTTGAAAGCTCAGACCTGGAAAGAGGTTTGCCAAGTTTGAGGAGAGTAGAGAAAGCCAGAGTGGCTGAAGCACAGTAAGCAAGGGGGGGAATGATGGGAAGTGAAGCTGGAGAGGTAGCCAGAGGTCAGATTGTGTACAACTCTGTAAACTATGGTAAAAACCCTTTTATTCTGTGAACCAAGGCCATTTGGAGGTTGAGAGCAGGAAAGTGATATGAAAGGGCTTAAGTTTTAAAAGAATCACTGTAGTTGCTAAGAGTAGTTGAGGAGGGGGAGGAATTGGGCAAGAATGGAAGCAGGAAAACCAGTGAAAAGACTTGGGCTCCTATTATGCATCTCAGACAGAACGGTTGATTGCCAAGCCCATCCCCTGCCCCTAATTCACCATTCTTCATTCTTTCCCATCTCAGTAATGGCATTACCATCCTCTAAGTTATTTCCTTTCCATATCTCCTACATCGAGTCTGATCAGTGACTTCTTTGGCCTTATCTAAAGAAGGCCAAAATCCATCCTCCCTTTCTGTCTCCACTGTCACTCCCTTAGCCCAAGGTACTTTCATGTCACATATGGACAGCCATCCTCTCTGCCGCTACTTACCATCTCTACAATCCATTCTCCACATGCAACCAGAATGAACTTTTGAAAATATAAATCAGATCATGACACTTAGCTTGAAACCTTAAGGGTTTCTTTTAGCTTTTAGAATAATATCAACATTCCCTATCAGTCCTGTAAAGCTTTACATGATGTGGCTCCAACTTACTTCATGCATGTGGTAGGCAGAATTCTAGCCCCCATGATCTTCACCCCGGGTGTTATTCCTGTGATTATATTTTGTTATATGGCAAAGCGCATTGTTTTAAGTTTGTTGTAATTTGCTACACAGCAATAGAAGATTAATACAATGCAACTTTCTTTCTTGTTCACTGTGTTTTATATCACACAGGTCAAATTTCTTTTCTTCAGATGTGCTAAGCTTCTTCCTGCCTTAGGATCTTTGCATTTAGATTTCCCTCTTCCTGAAATACTCTAATCATGACTGGCTTCTTTTCATCCCTTGGGTGACAGCTTAATTGTAAGAGCACCAGAGAGTCCTTCAATAACTACCCTATTTTAAGCCACACCCTCCCAATTTATTGTTATATCATCCCATTTATTTTATTCATAGTGTTAGTAGGTAGCTTTTATTAGGGACTTACATGTGGCATGCACAGCTCTAAGCACTTTACATGGATTCTTCATTTAATCTCCATAATAACCCCATGAGACTATATTACGATCACCAATTACAGACGAGGAAATGGAAAGCACAGAGATTGAGTACCTCATGCAGGTCACATAGCTAGTAAATAGCAGAGCCAATATATGAACGCAGGTAGGCTAAATTCCGGAGTCTACACACTTAAAAACTGTATTTCCCCCACAGTATCTATCACATTCTAAAATCATCTTGTTTTTAATTTACTTATTTATTGTTTTTCTCTTCCTCTACACTCAAAACTAGTATGTAAGTTTCTCAAAAGTAGGAATCTTACTTGTCTGTTCACGTAGTAGCTGCTGAAGGGTAGCAAAACATGCCACCTCAAAATAAGCCACTTTGGCATAAGAACTATTTTGGCTGAAGGAAATTGAAAAGGAGTAGATATAAGAAAAACTCTCCGCCCTCCTCCTCTTTGCCTAAAAGCAAGTTGCAAATCTGTATAGATATTTCCCCTCCCATCTCTATTGGGAAGGACAAAAGTTAATCACTGGAGACAACTCTAGATCCTTAATAGCCCAGAGATGGCACCAGAGGAATCTACATAACAAACTTTACTAATTAGCCTTTATCTTGCATTAGTTCCCCCATATGTTTGCCTTCCCTAGAAATTCAGACTTTTTCTTTTGTCTTGTCACTTGTCTAATAATTTATTTATTTTTCTTTTCTTAGGATGATACATAAACCCAAGTTCTAGCCATTCCTTTAAGTTACCCATCTCTAAATGCTCCCATGCCATGTTAATAAACGTCTGCTTGTTCTTCTGTCTTTCGTCTTTGTTAATCTCTCTTTTGTCACCCTAATTTATAGAGCCCCAGCTAATGAACCTAAGATGGGTAGAGGGGAAAATATTTTTTTCCTCCCCTACACTGCTCAGCAAATATTTTAGAATGAATGAGGAAAATTATAACACAGAAATTAAGTAACTTATCTGCAGTGACAAAGTATGTAATAGAGCCAGGCTTTGTACCTAGAACCACCTGATCTCAAGCTTGTGCCCTTAGCTCCTATTGCCTTTTTCATTAAAAGAATAATAGTAATCAGTTGTCATTTTCTTAATATATGTATAATATTGTCCCAGAGTATGAATACAGTTTTCTTCACCTGGCAAAATGATCCATCCAAAATGATTTCTTGGAAAATTTTGTGGAAGTTCATTCTTACTGTCAACTTACTCTGTTTTTGCTCTGGGGGCCTTCTCTGACACGTCTCTCTGAGGCATATGCTGGGTCAGAGAAGTCTTTCTAGTGCCCCTCAATTGCCTCTGCCTGCCCATAAGTCTGGCCTTGCATGCAACACATACCAACTTCTCTGCCTCCAAGAGATTAGTCTTTGCTGACCACAAAATATAATAACTATTTTCCTTTCCCTTGCTTCCCACACTAGTTTCTCTTCTGGTCTGTATCAGTGGCCCTTCCCACCTCTGAATATCCAAATTACAATGTATTTTGAGAAAACTCTCTGCTCCTGTGAAAACTTCCCTTCCCGGTGGCAGACCACTGACTGCTATATTCACATTTTAGTACTATAGATAGTTATCACTGTTTGAGGTCTCACAGCTGACTCCATTGACACAAAACAACACATTGAGGCCAAGATTCTGGCCTGTAAAATGTTTCCTCAATAGCCTGACATGAAACAAAGACAATCATACTGAGGCATTTGACCCAGGCTGCACGAGTCCATGGAAGTTAATTGTTTGGTGATTTCCTGTACTTGAGGCACAAATGCTTCCTTTTCCAACAATAGACTCACGAAAACCTCAGTCAATGCAATGAAATTAGGGGCTTCAGGGACAGTCTGTATTCAGATAACACTCAGTGGTAATTTAGGCGATGAGGTTTCAGGATTGAAAGGCAGTTCACAAAAGAACTACAGGTCCTCCCAGTGTGAGGGTTCTTGACTATGGTTCTGAGTATTTCTGGAAGGGTTGTGGCCTTCCTATCAATGACTCCTTGATTTTATTGCACCCTATGCAGTTCAGAGCCTCTGCCTTACAAAGAAGGAAAAGGTGGGTGTGCATAATATACAAGCATAGGCTACCAAGGAGACCAAACTCCTAAGCATAGCATAGAATTGGATTTTAACTACCCAAACAGCTTTCTTCTGCCTCAGCCTGACAAAGACTCTCTCCTTGACCAAACTTAATCAGGCTCCTGTAAGCCCTCCTCTCAACTAGACCTTGACCTTGGGCTTCAGCATCCAATTTTGTTGGACCCACACCACCTATTTTTAGCACGAATTCTTCTACATCTGGGAATTCCCTGGAGGTCCAGTAGTTAGGACTCAGTGCTTTCACTGCTGGGGCCTGGGTTTGATACCTGGTTGGGGAACTAAGATCCTGTAAGCCACGGGGCACAGCCAAAAAAAAAGAAAAAAAGAATTCTGCTATATCAGTTTAGAGAGAATCCCCCACTCTTGATCACCCTCAAAATCTGGTCAAATTCGTCATCCTCCACCATCTCCCAGGTGATATCCAATCACTCTGTCCTACTTTCTGCAAGAATCCTATTAGGACAGTTCAGCAAGAATTATCCTACCCCCTTAGTAATTTTCCATCCACTGACTGACATCCTCACCCTCATGCCCCCACCCCACTGCTTGGCTCTAAATCCCCACTTTCCCTTATATTCCAAATTGAGCCCAATTCTATCCTGAGGCCCCCTTTCCCCTATTGTAATAGTTCCTGAATAAAATCTGCTTTTGAAACAGAGCAGGACCCTGCGGGGCCCTCCCAGGTACAAAAGCCCCTCTGGGTCCCCTGTTTCTTATTTGTAGAAGAAAAACAGACCTTAGTCTCTTAGGCCTTTCCCAAGTTTCAAAATAGGACAATAGGGTCACAGGACTCCTAGTTCCCTGAAGGGATACAGAAAACAATCTCATACGTATCTTTGAGTTGTTCTACAGAAACTAAGGTCTCCCCACCCAGGTGGAGGATGGTGATGGCATGCTGACCACAAGCACATAGACCCCAGACTGGCTGGAACCAGAAGGTTGAGATTCCTGAAATATCAGCCTGTTACCTCACCACCAACCAATCAGAAGAAAGTCACACACCCTACAGCCTTTACCCCAAATGTTGCCTTTAAAAACTCTTCCCCAAAAACTATTGGGGAATTCAGGTCTTTTGAGCATGAGCTGCCCGTTCTCCTTGCTTGGCGGTCTGCAATAAGCCTTTCTCTGTTCCAAACTCTGACATTTTGGTTTGTTTGGCCTTACTGTGCATCTGTCTGGCACATGAACCTGGACTCAACAGCAATTTTACCACTTTAACTACCAACCAGCACTGTTTTTTCTTTGACAATCCCCTGTAGGGATCTTGTGCTCCAGTCATACTGAATTATTTTCCACTTCTCAGAACATTTCTTGCTTTTCCGCACCTCCCTGCCTCTATACCTGCCTAGGAATGTTCTTTCACTTCTCTGCCTGCTTGATGCCTACTCATTCTTCAAGACCAAGCTTATGTTATTTATTAGCCAAGTTCCCTCCTTTCCATTCCTAAAATCACTAGCTCAGGCTCTCAAAACTTCTTGGCTGGATGGCTGCCAACAATCTACATTCTCCAGGTCTTCAGTGTTGAACCCTTTCAAATCCATCTTCCCCCCACCAGCCAGAGCAATTTATTTAAGACACAAATTTGATCATCTTATCTCTTACTTGAATTCTTTGTTTCATTAAAAAAAATTATTGAGATGTAATTAACATATAACATTGTATTAATTTAAGGTGTTCAACATAATGATTTGACATATGTATATACTGCAAAATAATTACTGCAGTAAGTTTAGCTAACATCCATCACCACACATAGTTACAAATTTTCTTTTCTTGTGATGAAAACTTTTAAGATCTACTCTCTTGCACTTCCCTGGTGGTCCAGTGGTTAAGACTCTGCACTTCCACTGCAGGGGGCGTGGGTTCAATCCTTGGTTGGGGAAGCTCTGCATGCCACAGGGTGCGGCAAAAAAACAAACACCCCCCCCCCCCCGCAAAAGATCTACTCTCTTAGCAACTTTCAAATATACAGTACAGTATTGCTAACTATAGTCATCATGCTGTACATTACATTCCCAGTACTTATTCATTTAATAACTAAACGTTTGTACTTTTTGACCACTTTTACCCATTTTGCACCCCCCCACCTTTAACACTTAAAGTTTTTCCATCAATTACAGGGTAGATGCTAAGCTCATTAACATAGAATATGAAGGTGATTCTTGATCCTTCTCCTGCCTATGTCTCTGCCATTTTATCTTTCACCCTTTTATTCCCGCTAGTTTTTCCTCTAGTAAAATCAAATTGCATGAGGCTCCCTCAAATACACATCCTCTGCCCATCTTCACTACCAAATTATTTCTTTTTTATGACTGCTCAAGTTGCCCTCCAAGCAACTTTCCCTAACGGCCTTAAAATATATAGGAATACTACACGCTATGTGCATATATATATATGCCCACACACATACATATACACGATATAGGAATACTATATGTGTATATATATGCACACACGTACATATACACACACCTATAGGGAATATACATTTTAGGAATGCTTTATATATGCATATGTACATAATAAAATAGTTATATACATCACCATTTCTGCATTTACTGCATTGTTTTATATGTATTAAATTTTCTCTATTCCCAATGAGATTATCAAATTCTATGGGCATGGACCAGGTCTCCTCAATATAGCCTACTATATGGCACACTGTAAGCTCAATAAAATGTGTATTGAACAAAGAAATAAAAGGAACTCTAGAAGTTCCCTTTTTTAAAAAGTATTTTTCTCCATGCAGATAACTTAGCAACTGAAGGCTCATTTGAGTTAATAAGGTACTCTTTTAAATTGCCAACTCTCAAAGATGGAAACCACAGTTCTGTGTGAATTACTTCAAGCTGCTGAATGCCTGGCTCAGATTAGTAGGACTTGAGAGATTAACTGGAGCAGAGTAGTACATTTTTATTATTCTTTCTTTTAAAATTTATTTTATTTATGTTATTTGTTTATTATTTTTGGCTGTGCCGTGTCTTTGTTGCTGCACGCGGGCTTTCTCTAGTTGCAGCGAGCGGGAGCTACTCTTCATTGCAGTGCATGGGCTTCTCATTGCAGTGGCCCCTCTTGTTGCACAGCATGGGTTCCAGGCGTGAGGGTTTCGGCAGTTGTGGTGCAGGAGCTCAGAAGTTGTGGCTCGCGGGCTCTAGAGCACAGGCTCAGTAGTTGTGGCACACGGGCTTAGTTGCTCCGCGGCATGTGGGATCTTCCCAGACCAGGGCTTGAACCGTGTCCCCTGCATTGGCAGGCGGATTCTTCACCCTGTGCCACCAGGGAAGCCCCACTTTTATTATCCTTATTGGTTGCCCAGCACCTCTGAACATTCTTGTATTTGGTGATTTCTCTACCCAATTAAATAGAAGCCAACCCTCACTTCCTCAGCCTTTCTTGCAGTTAGGCTCCTCCAATTGGATACATTTGTGTCAGACTTTGAAAGGGAAGCTAGGGACTTCCCTGGTGGTCCAATGGTAAAGAATCTGCCTTCCCTGGTCGGGGAACTAAGATCCCACATGCTGCGGGGCAACTAAGCCCGCGTTCCACAGCTACTGAGCTCGTGCTCCTCAACTAGAGAGCCCGTGCCGCAAACTACAGAGCCCAAGCGCTCTGGAACCCGTACGCCACAACTAGAGAGAAGCCCTCATGCGGAAGCGAAAGATCCCGCATGCCTCAACGAAGGCCCTGTGTGCCGCAACTAAGACCCGACGCAGCCAAAAAAAAAAAGAAAGAAGGGGAAGCTAGAGAGATAAAGAAGTAGGCAGTACCCAGTCTAGCACGAGTGAGGCAGGTGTGTTCAAATTCCCAGGGAACAGTAGCAAAAGTTCTATCGGAAGGGTCTTTGCCCTACGTTAGAGTCAGTGGTAGAGGCTGTGATGTTTCTCTGGTATGTGAGTTGTGCACTGATTCTCCAGGCCTGGTTCTCCCACCTTTCAGGAGATTCTGTGAACTCCTTAATGTCCTTTAATGAGTTCCTTTTCTGCTGAAAATAGCTAGAATATATTCCTAGACTTTCTATCTTATACCATGGACTAATAGATGAAGGGAGGAAGAGGGGAGTACTTAATGTGGTGCTTTGGGGAAGACAAGCTAGAAGAAGGATGGGGGACTTTGGACAGGAGAACAGCAACATAAGGACCATGGATGCTCAGTGGGGCAGAAATAAAGAAGCAGGTATGAAGGTAAATGAGAATCAGCAAACTTTGCCTACTTTGTTAATTTTGCTTGTGGTCCTGGTCAGAGCCATTACAGACCTAAAAATGATTCCTTAGCTATAGTGAGCAAGGTGTGTGCTGAGAAATACTGATATCGTGATTGGTTTAGAAAGCTGCAGACTTTAGTCTTCTCCAATTTGCTCAAGCTCCCCAGTCCCGAGAACCCCCGACTCCCCTAATGCAGATCGGGCTCTCTAAATTGTTATAGGTCTTTCCTGCATAAAACCTCTCTTTCTGTGAAGTAGAAGAGGGAGAGAAGGATAGGAGGGCGGAGAAGCAGCAGTGGAAAAAGAGTACAAAGAAACGAAAGAAAGAGGTAGTGGGGAAACAGTGTGTGGAGAGGAGAAAATGCTGGGGAGAGAAGAATATACTGTATGTGCAAATATCCATTTGAAAAAGGAGCATCATGTTTTTTCTTTTAAATGCCTCTTCTTGGCTTTCCTTTCTCTCTAAGACATTCATACAGTACTGAGAATTTTCCCATTTGAAAAGTCTTCCGGAACATATTTCTTTGCCAATATTAAGGCTCTCCTATAAATGCTAACTTATATACGGACCATCTAAATAAACGTGGGATTTTTGGATAATATGTTCATATATATCTCACGAATATTTATTGAGACCCTCTATGTGCCAGGCACTAAACTTGGGAACAGGGCTGAATAAGATAGATAAAGGCCTTTGGGAGCTTTTATTAGCATTGAGCTCATCTATACTCTCATGTTTCATAATCTACTAAAATAAATGTCCTCTGCTGAAATCATCGCAGTGGTAAAATGGCAGATTAAAGTATCTATCCCAAGGTTACGTACAGGTAGGTGCTTAGGATAATCGCTTTGTAATGATAAAGTGATGATACTATTAAAGCTCTGAGTATAGGCAGGGCAATGGAAAAAATAAATTTTTATCAAGAATATTAGAAAGAGCTATAAATCAATCAATTGGGCTCTTCTAGATAGACAAATAGATGTGTTTAACCTGCGAGTGTGCTATTAGTGTTACTGAAGATACATTTCCCTGCTTCTGATGTTTTTCCATTTGACAGGAGTCCATTAGTATGTAAATTAGTAGAGCTTGTGATCTTCTGCCAGCCTGGCACTCACTCAACCCTGGGGGGTGATATTTGAAAAGAGAAGTTGGGCGTGAACACCTTAGCTTCTTCCTCTTGGGATACAGTTAAAGAGAGAGAGCCTGTGTTTATCTCTCTGCCCCTTTGCGTACAGATGCCACCCATGCTGGGGGTAGCCGAGGGGTCTGCCCAGCTCCAGCACTGCCTGCAACTGGGGACGTATGTCTGAATAATTCTAGACTCAGTATTAGGAAGCCCACTTGCTCAGACATCAGCCCTCTAACCTAACCTTTATCCGTACAACGGTGATTTCTTTTGGCTCCCACTTGAAGTACTCATGACATGCTTTCCCATTGATTCAGAAATCAGGTGAGGAAAAAGGGCTAGTTACTGGCCTTTCAAATTAAGTAAAGATTGTCCCAACAACTAAGTAAAGAAAAACTTAAAACTTAGTGGAATGAGCCCAAGGTCTGACATCAGACCTGGGTTTTGAGTACTGGCTGTGGGGTCTTGGTTAAGCCACCTAGCCTCAGAGAATCTCATTTCTTCTTTGGTGCCCTGGGGATAATATGTCTAGTATTGTTGCAAAGATGAGAGTTAACTTATGAAGGGAATTCCCTGGTAGCCTAGTGGTTAGGATTCCAGGCTTTCACTGCCTTGGCCCGGGTTCAATCTCTGGTTGGGAAACTGAGATCCTGCAAGCCTCGTGGCATGGCCAAAACAGGAAAAAAAGATAGCTTATGTAAAGTACCAAGCACAATGCCTGGCATTTAATAAATGGTAACTGGTAACAGCAGCAGCAGTAGTAGTGACTTGGGGTACCCAGCATTGGGAGAGTTAAAAAAAGCATTTCTGCTTTCATGAAAACAAGCCTCTTTAAAGGGATAATATTAAACTTAATTTTTTTAAGTTTTAACTTTTAATTGGAATTTTTTTATCACTTAGCTAAAATACTTTTGAATACATTAATATGCATTTGAATACATAATTAAAATACATTTCTCATGTAAAACTGCATGTTTTAAAATGATTTGGTCACTCAATAAATTCCTTAGAATTCAGGGGTGAGCATAGCACAGGGAGATCAGCTGGTGCTTTGTGACCATCTAGAGGGGTGGGATAGGGATGGTGGGAGGGAAGGAGATGCAAGAGGGAAGAGATATGGGGGTATATGTATATATATAACTGATTCACTTTGTTATAAAGCAGAAACTAACACACCATTGTAAAGCAATTATACTCCAATAAAGATAAAAAAAATAGTATAACCTTAAAAAAATAGAATTCAGGGGCGATAATGAGCACAATTGGAGTGAAAGTGTTTATTTTCAGTTTATTAATTTCCTTTGATTATCATAGAGAAAATCTTTGCTAGTCCTAAGGTCTTCTTTGAAGTCAGGCATGATGGGAAGTGTGCTGGGAAAGAACAAATCAAGCATCTTACTTTTGTAGACTCTTTGTGTCCCCTCATTCTTTTTTTTAAATTTATTTTTAATTTATTTTTTGGCTGTGTTGGGTCTTCATTGCTGTGCGCAGGCTTTCTCTAGTTGTGGTGTGCGGGCTTCTCATTGAGGTGGCTTCTCTTGTTGTGGGTCATGGGCTCTAGGCATGCGGGCTTCAGTAGTTGTGGCATGTGGGCTCAGTAGTTGTGGCATGCAGGCTCAGTAGTTGTGGCTCACGGGCTCTAGAGCACAGGCTCAGTAGTTGTGGTGCACGGGCTTAGTTGCTCCATGGCATGTGGGATCTTCCTGGACCAGGGATCAAACCCGTGTCCCCTGCATTGGCAGGCGGATTCTTAACCACTGCACCACCAGTGAAGTCCCTTCCCTCATTCTTAAAGTTAATGTTCCATATATGGAATTGCCTGTGAGTCAACATATCTAGTTTTTTCCCCCTCATAGCCATCTTCCTGAACACAGTTTTGTCATCCTAGCCCATCTCTGATTTCAATTCATCGTTGACAAAGGTGTGGAGTGTTTTGTGGCTGGATGACAGATTTATGAAAAGAACCCAGGTATGTTTATTACATTTCTGATGCATGCTTTCCAAGGTTCATTGGGTTTAGAGATTTTCATGTTTAGCTCAAATAAATGAAAAGCTTTTTATGAATTTGTGACCTATAACTCTACTGGAAAATAGTGTAAATTGATTTAATTTAGATTATGCTGTTTGTTAAGAGGATACTCTTTTTACATTTTCTTTGCTATCCTACAAGGTTTTTTTTTAAAGTGCACTCTCAGAGATTACTTCTTTTTTACTACTTTTTTTAAAAAAAAATAAATTTATTTACTTTTGGCTGCATTGGGTCTTCATTGCTTCGTGCAGGCTTTCTCTAGTTGCGGTGAGTGGGGGCTGCTCTTTGTTGTGGTGCATGGGCTTCTCATTGCAGTGGCTTCTCCTGTTGAGGAACATGGGCTCTAGGGACGTGGGCTTCAGAAGTTGTGGCTCGCGGGCTCTAGAGCTCAGGCTCAGTAGTTGTGGCACACAGGCTTCGTTGTTCCGCAGCATGTGGGATCTTCCTGGACCAGGGCTTGAACACATGTCCCCTGCATTGGCAGTCAGATTCTTAACCACTGAGCCACCAGGGAAGACCTTAGCTTTCATTCTTTGATTCTAGTTTTATTTGTGTTGTTGCTGATGGGTAGATTTGTTTCAGAATGATAAAAACTATGAAAGCACTAACAGACAAAATGAAGAGTTTTACCTGCTTTACACGTAAAAAGTCTGTTTGTAGAGAAAATGTTGTAGATATAAACTTCTAGGATAAGGGACTTCCCTGGTGGTGCAGTGATTAAGAACCCGCCTTTCATGCTATGTGTTTTTGCAAAGCACTAATGACCATTTTGTAGATTTAAGAGCTCCATGCTTCAGTCTTTGATTATAGAGTGTTCATATAAGGAGCCAGCCTAAGCAGAGATAGAGTTCTTTGGACTGGAGTGCTCACCCACAATGGAAGCAATAAGAATACATCAGGGCTTCCCTGGTGGCACAGTGGTTAAGAATCCACGTGCCGGGCTTCCCTGGTGGCGCAGTGGTTGAGAGTCCGCCTGCCGATGCAAGGGACACGGGTTCGTGTCCCGGTCCGGGAGGATCCCACATGCCGCGGAGTGGCTGGGCCCGTGAGCCATGGCCGCTGGGCCTGCGCGTCTGGGGCCTGTGTTCCGCAACGGGAGAGGCCACAGCAGTGAGAGGCCCGCGTGCCACAAAAAAAAAAAAAAAAAAGAATCCACCTGCCAATGCAGGGGACAAGGGTTCGAGCCCTGGTCCGGGAAGATCCCACATGCCGCAGAGCAATTAAGCCCATAAGACACAACTACTAAGTCTGTACTCTAGAGCCCGCAGGCCACAACTACTGAGCCCGCGTGCCATGACTACTGAAGCCCGCACGCCTAGAGCCTGTGCTCCGCAAGGACAAGCCACCACAATGAGAAGCCCGTACACCGCGAACTCGCCGCAACTAGAGAAAGCCCGTGTGCAGCAACGAAGGCCCAATGAAGCCAAAAATAAATAAATTAAATAAATAAATTTATTTTAAAAAAGATAAGAATACATCAAATGCATCAAATAAATGACTAAAAACCTGTATCTGGTCAACCCAGACAACCAGTGATACTTTAATAACTAGATTGATTTCTGACACTGGCATAATAAAATTAAGGGATTTTTTTTTTCCTACCCTTAGGCAATATTGCCTGAACAAAACGCTCTATTATTGGTTCCCAGGGAATCAAGTTTTTAGACTGCTATGTCTCTAGCATCTTCTTTAGTTTCCTAGTATGGGAAACAATGTATTTGCTGAACTAATTCTTTTTAGCTAATATACTTATTAGAAATATTTTAGTGGCAAGGGTCAGAAACTCAACTCAAAATGGCTTAAGCAAAAATATGAATTTACTGGCTTATGTTAATCCAGAGTTAGTGTAACTTTAGGCATGGCTGGACCCAAGTGCTCAAACCAGTGCTGTTCAGTATAAATACAGTGAAAGCCACAAACGTGAACCACTTATGCAATTTTAAATATTCTACTAACTACATAAACAAGGAAAAAGAAACAGCTGAAATTAATTTTCCTAATATATTTTATTTAGTCCAAAATATCCAACGTTTCATTCTAACAAGTAATCAATATAAAAAATTATTAATGAGAAATTTTAAATTCTTTTATTCATACTAAATTTTTGAAATGCAGTGTGATTTTACATTTATAGCACATCTCAATTTAGACTAGCTGTATTTCACATGCTCAATAGCCACATGGGGCTGGTGGCTACAAAATTGGACAATGCAGGTTAAAACAATGCATCAGGAAGATATCTCTAGCTCCTGCTCACCCTGCTTTCCTCTCTGTTGGCCTCAGCATCCAGCCTCATCTGGCTAACTCCTATTTATTTTCAGTTTTTAGTTTTACCCATCCCTACCTATGGTGACCTCTCTTACTCGGCCCATTTACTATGGTGACCTTCTCTCTTACTCGGCCCGTTTACTAGAGACATACTGGCATGTAGTGGGCATTTGAATGTCTGTTCTTTATCATAAAAGTTCTAAGGGAGAGATTGTACCTGTACAAATTCATTATTTTTAGTAAGGGAAAAACTCAGGTACTGATCCCTTCGAAGGTAAGATTTCACAACCCCCCCACCCTGACTCCTATCCATCCTCTTCCATGTATAGGAAAGACACAGAAGGTTAGTTGCAACATCTGCACAATAAAAGATAACATTATTTATGGAATACTAGAGCTATGTCTACATTTGGGGAGGGAGAATTTTTAAAAAGTATTTATTTATGTATGTATTTGGCTGCGTCCGGTCTTAGTTGCGGCATGCGGGATCTTCATTGTGGCATGTGGGATCTTTAGTTGCGGTGCGCGGACTCTTCATCGTGGCGTGCGGGCTTCTCTCTAATTGTGGCATGAGGGCTCCATAGTGTGCGGGCTCAGTAGTTGCAGCACGCAGGCTCTCTACTTGTGGAGTCGTGGCTCTAGAGTGTACGGGCTCAGTAGTTGCAGCACGCGGGCTTAGTTGCCCCGTGGCATGTGGGATCTTGTTCCCCGACTAGGGATTGAACCCACGTCCCCTGCATTGGAAGGTGGATTCTTAACAAATGGACCACCAGGGAAGTCCCAAGAATTGTTATTCTTTATATTTGTCCTACCTCAAGAGAATTTGGGATTTTTTTTTTCTTCTTCAGAGGTTTGAAACATCTCAAATGGAACAGTGAATTCCAAAATGGAAAGGCGCAGGAATGCACTCATAAAACGCTATGATGTTACTACCTCTTGTGCTATTATAATTCCAATTTTACAAATAAAGAAACTGAACTATAGTGAAATTTTTTAAAAAATCCAAAATGATAGCATAAGAATGTCTCAGTGATTACCCATGTTCTTAAATACTGTGCTATAAAGTCCTCTAGTAAATGTGATGTCTTTTAAAATATGTAAGGAGACACACCATAAGGCTATGTCAAACTGCAGAAAAAACCAGGATACAGCGAAGAAAAGCTTTTAAAATGGCTGGAATCTGCTCAATCTTTACATGTAGTAGTTGATTTTATTATGTGTGAATTTGTTTGATAGCTAGATCCACTGACTTGACATACCAAAAGGGTTGGGAATAGAGTTTAGGATTTCCACAGTGCTCTTAACACACTAGGCATTATTCCTTGTGGTAAGGACAGGTGAGAAATGAAGAAGGGGTAGAACGATGAAGGGATAGGGAATAGGAGGTAGAGACCCCATAGCTATGAAATGGATTTCAAAATAATACTCCTAATAATTATAAAAACAAGAGCAAAGATAGCTAATACTTATTGAGCACTTACTATGTGCCAAGCCCCTGAATTATTTAATTTTATCCTCCCAAAAATCTATAAAATTGGTGCCATTATTGATTTCATTTAGATTCCCTGACTCAAGTAAGTAATGGCTCAACCATCTTATTGGAAATCTCCAATCTTCTTATTGGAAAGCTGGAGATTTGATTTGCTCATCATTTTCCTTGGGAATTCTCCCATAATGCTCCTGAATAACTTTTATTTTTTAATTTTATTACTTTTTTTTTTTTTTTTGGCGGTATGCGGGCCTCTCACTGCTGTGGCCTCTCCCCTTGCGGAGCACAGGCTCCGGACGCGCAGGCTCAGCGGCCACGGCTCACGGGCCCAGCCGCTCCGCGGCATGTGGGATCCTCCCGGACCGGGGCACGAACCCGTGTCCCCTGCATCGGCAGGCGGACTCTCAACCACTACGCCACCAGGGAAGCCCAATTTTATTACTTTTTTATTGAGGTATAGTTGACTTACAATATTATATTAATTGTACATTACATCCATGTAGCTATTTATTTTATACATAGTAGTTTGTACCTCTTAATCTCTTACCCCTATCTTGTCCCTCCCCGCTTCCCTCTCCCCACTGATAACCACTGGTTTGTTCTTTATATCTGTGAGTCTTTTTCTGTTTTGTTATATTTATCCATTTGTCTTATTTTTAAATCTCACGTGTAAGTGAAAAATACAGTCTTTGACTTATTTCGCCAAGCGTAATATCCTCTTGGTTGGTCCAGACATGTTGTTGCAAATGGCAAATCTTCATTCTTTTTTATGGTTGAGTATGAATAATTTTTATTGTTCCTTCTTGAAAAGCTCTCCTTCTTTGGCTTTTAAGACACCACATCTATTCATTCTCCTCTTATTTCCATTGCCCTTTCTTCCTATCTGCTCTTTAGTATCCCTTCTTTACTTTTCTCTTTAAAAATTTGGTTCCTGCCCTCACCCTTTTCTTCTTTCCCTTGGTTGATGTATTTTCCCTGCTTTCATATCTCAAATAACATCTGCTTTCATACACCAAATTTCCACATAGATGCTTTGGATTCCAAAACTGGCCACTGGATATTTTTGCCTAAATGTCCTGTAAACACTTCAAACTCCATTTGTGCGAAACTGAATTCTTTACTTCATCCCTAAATTTCTTTTTCTTATATGCTCTTACTCAGTAACTGCTATTCACCATCATCCACCCAGGTTCGCAACTCAGAAACCTGGGTATCATCTCTGGCACCATCCTGTCCCTCACCTTCCATAGTCAATCTACAGCTGAGTCAACTCTTCTCCTAATTACCTCTCAAACTGGTCCACTTCCCTTCATTTTCACTGCCACTATCTTATGTTCAGGTTCTTTTCTTATTTTTTTTTCTTTTTTAACTGAAATATATTCAACATATCACACTGTGTGAATTTAGGGTATATAACAAGTTAATTTGATACACTTACATATTGTAATATGATTCCCATTGTAGTGATAATTAGTACCTCTATCACATTACATAATTATCCTTTCTTTTTAGTAGTTGGAGAAATTAAGTTCTAGTATCTTAGCAAGTTTGATGATTATAATATTGCTGTCTATATTCACTGCACTGGAGTTATAACGCTAGGACTTATGTACTACTCATTGTAAGTAGGTACCCTTAAACAACATCTGTCCTGTCTCCCTACTCTCTAACCCCTGGTAGCCACCATTTCCTACAAGTTTGGCTTTTTATAATTCCACATATAAGTGATATCATAGAGTACTTGTCTTTCTCTGATTTATCTCACTTAGCAGAATGTGCTCAAGTTTCATTCATGTTGTTGGAAATCGCAGGATGTTCTCCTTTCTCAGGTTGAATAATATGCCAGTGTAAGTATGTATGGCATTTTATTTATCCATTCATCTACCAATGGACATTTAGGTTGTTTCAATATCTTGACTATAGTAAATAATGCTGCAATGAACATGAGAGTATGTATATCTTTTCGAGTTGGTGTTTTGGTTTTCTTCAGATAAATATCCAGAAGTGGAACTGCTGAATCATATGGTAGTTCTATTTTTAATTTTTCCCACAGTGGCTGCACCACTTTACGTTCCCATCAACCATGCACAAAATTTCCCTTTTTTCCACATCCTTGCTAGCACTTGTTATCTCTTGTCTTTTTGATAACCATTCAAATTGGTGTGAGGTAATATCTAACTGTGATTTTAATTTGTACTTCCCTGATGATTAGTGATGTTGAGCAACTTTTCATGTATCTGTTGGCCATTGGATGACTTCTTTGGAAAAAATATCTAGTTAGTTTTTCTGCCCAGTTTTTAATCAGATTGTCTTTTTGTTATTGAATTGTATGAGTTCTTTATATATTTTGGACATTAACTTCCTATCTGATATATGGTTTGTAAAATTTTTCTCCCATTCTTTAGATTTCCTTTTAATCTTGTTAATTGTTTCTTTTGCTATGCAAAAGCTTTAATTAATTAATTAATTAATTTATGGCTGCGTTGGGTCTTCGTTGCTGTGTGTGGGCTTTCTCTAGTTGTGGTGAGTGGGGGCTACTCTTTCGTTGCGGTGCTCAGGCTTCTTATTGCAGTGGTTTCTCTTGTTGTGGAGCACGTTCTCTAGGTGCACAGTTTCAGTAGTTGTGGCGCACAGGCTTAGTTGCTCCACGGCATGTGGGATCTTCCCAGACCAGGGCTTGAACCTGTCTCCCCTGCATTGGCAGGCAGATTTTTAACCACTGTGCCACCAGGGAAGCCCAAAAGCTTTTAAGTTTGATGTACTCCCAATTTGTTGATTTTTGCTTTTGTTGTTTGTGCTTTGGGTATCATACGCAAAAGAATCATTTCCAAGATCAATATCAAGGAACTTCTCTATGTTTTCTTCTAGGAGCTTTACAGTATCAGGTCTTATGTTTAAGACTTTGATCCATTTCAAGTTAATTTTTGTGAGTGGTGTAGGATAGGGGTCCAATTTCATTGCTTTGCATGTTTTTATCCAGTTTTTCCAAAACAATTTATTGAAAAGACTATTATTTTCTCATTGGGTGCTCTTAGCTCTTTGTAGAGTATTAGTTCACCATATAACAAAGGTTGAATTCTGGGGTCTCAATTCTTTTCCATTGGTGTAGATGTCTATTTTTGTATCAGTGCCATACAGTTTTATCACTGTAGCTTTGTAGTACAGTTTGAATCAGGAAGTGTGACAGTTCTAGCTTTTTTTTTTTTTCCTAATGATTGCTTTGGTTATTTGGGGTCTTTTGTGGTTCCATACAAATTTTAGGATTGTTTTTTCTATTCCTGTGAAGAATGCCGTTGATATTTTGATGGGGATTGCATTGAGTCTATAGAGGGCTTTGGGGATCAGGTCCTTTTTTTTCTTACATTGTATGATAGAAATCTGCTAATTGTCCCCCAGGAAATTCATTCTCCCCTTTGTTTATGATAATAAACGCTTGTTTTTTTAACTGCGCACATGGCCTCACAGAATAAAAGCTATATTTCCTAGCTATCCTTGCAGATAGGCAATGGTCATGTGTTTAAATTCTGGCTAATGGGATATGAGCTGAAGTGATGTGGAACTTCCAGGTCATAAACTTAAAGGGAAATGTATCCTCTTCTCCATTTTACTATATCTCAGGCTGTAAGGTGTATGTGGTAGTGGTAAACCATCTTGGAACATGCAAATGAGGACAACACCTGACAGTCCATGTCCTGGAACTGCTCTACCAGCCCTGGGTTACTTATGCCCTGACTAAGTGAGGAAAAAGCTTTTATCTTGTGCAAACCCCTGTAATTTGGGTTTCTGTTACAGTAACCAGATCTATAGAGTGATACCCTTGGATTAGTACAACAACGTTTTGATTTGTCTACCTGTCCCCACTTTTAACTTCTCTTTAATCTGTTTTCTTCACTAAAGTTGGAGTAATCATTGTAATAGAATTTAAATTTGGTCAGATTGTTTCCTGCCATTTTCTACTTCTTATGCCATCTCTTTCAGTGTGTACTTTATATTCCTTAGCCTGGCACACCAAATCCTACATAATCTGGCCTCTGCTTTATCTCTCCAGTCTTACCTCTTATCATTCCCTGCCTTGTGTGCCAAGCTCAAATCACATAGACCCATTTGCAGCTTCACAGAATAAGCCAAGCTCTCATACCTCAGTGCACCTGTACATGCTGTTTACTCTGCCAGGAATGCCCATTCCCCACCCTCATTAGTTTCTCTGCCTGGCTAGTTTCTATTTGTCCTTTAGAATTCATGTCTCCTCCTCTTGGAAGTTTTTCTTGCCCACCCAAGAATTGGTTATAGTCCCCTCTTATGTATTCGCAAAGTATTCTGTGCATACTTTTATCAAAGAACTGCCTGTTTGTCTATTATCTCCACACCACTCCCCTACCAATTTCCTGGAGAGCAAGGATGATTTTCTCATTAATAGTGTATCATCATGCCCTAGGACAAACCCTGGCACACAGTAGCACTCAAAATATGTTTATTCAGTTAGTGAATAAAAGGCAGTGAATGAATGGATACCATGGAGTCATGAAAATACCATGGAATATAGAGACATGAGTTTTGTACCTTGTTCTGCCACTACCTGGATGGTTTTAGTTGAAATCATTTCACTCCACTTCACTTGAGCTAGATAAGCTCTCAGGTTTCTTCCAGGTTTATGATTTACAAATACATTATATAGGGAAAAGTAAAAATATACAAACTTTTAGAGCTGACAACCTTAAGGGGTTGGCTAGGTAATTCTTGTTCGAAAAAATGTACCTTGAAAAAACATGCCAAATAAAAGTGAGCTTTTATAGCAGTATTTAAGTTCTTTCTACTTACAGCTTTCAAACTATTTTTGTAGAACCAATTATTTTCACAAAATCTTTCAGAAATATCTATTGTAATCTCTGTTTGAGAAGTAGAGAATGTGAAATTCAGTGATATTAGGTAACGTATTTGAGCTAGCAGCAGAAACAGAAGCAGAGTCAGAATCTGATTCAAAATTGTCTTGATAGAATATCCCACCTATTGTAAAAAATTGTGTGATATTATAGAGCTAAACCAGTAAAGAAAGCAGTGAAATAATTTTCTTTTTATTATTTATCTGTCTATTTATTTACTTATTTTTGGCTGTGTTGGGTCTTTGTTGCTGTGCGCAGGCTTTCTCTATCTGTGGCGAGCGGGGGCTACTCTTCGTTGTGATGTGTAGGCTTCTCACTGCGGTGGCCTCTCTTGTTGCAGAGTATGGGCTCTAGGCGTGCGGGCTTCAGAATTTGTGGCTCATGGGCTCAGTAGTTGCGGCTCACGGGCTCTAGGGCGCAGGCTCAGTAGTTGTGGCGCATGGGCTTAGTTGCTGATGGCATGTGGGATCCTCCTGGACCAGGGATAGAACCCGTGTCCCCTGCATTGGCAGCCAGATTCTTAACCACTGCACCACCTGGGAAGTCCTGAAAGCAGTGAACTTTAAACTAAATTACACATAGATTAAAATAGCAAATACCAAAACTAAGGTGCTAGATGACATTCTATTTTAGAATCACATAATTATGGGGTTAGGCAGCATTCTTAAGAGGTAATCGTCTATCTTTAAGCAAGGCTACACCTAGTAGTCCCCAAACAGAGGAAGTTATGCAATTCTTTGAAATATTTGGGAAAAGAATATTCCACAACTCTTTTTCATACTTGTCCCAGTGCCACATGATACTGATAACAGAAAATTTACTACCTTAACAATTATCTAGAACTGAACCAGTTCTAGCAATGACCCCATACATCCATGATTCCCATCCTTTCCTGGTTGTGGTAGGCAGAATTCTAAGATGGCCCCCCAGATTCCTGCCCCTGGTATACATGTTTTGTATAAGCCTTCCCCAAGCATGTGGGCAGGACTTGTGGATACGAGATAGGCACTCAATTGATAGGTTATATTATGTGATGCATGTATGACAATGGTCACCTTTGGTTATACAGTGATTGAAAATGAATATACCAGCATTACATGGTTATATTTAGTGAGAAAATGGAATGGTATCTGAAGGTAGCTCCCTCAATTTCCCTTACTTCTACCTCTACAATGCTGCGTGATTTTCCATTCTTTTCTTCCCTCCCCAGGTAGCGAACGAAAGGTACCTCTTTATCTCAAGGTTATCAAGTGTCTCTTTCAGAATTTCAATTGTTCTCTCTCCTCTTAGTCATTCCCCACAGCCTACAACACATAGGATCTCCTACCTGGCAGAACGTTTCCATGACTCCAACTCTTTTGAACTTTGGTGCTTCTCCTTCCTTTCTGTGTCAGACCTGCTTGTTCCAGATCTACCCTACTGTTCCTAAAGAACATTGGCCTCATCTGGGCCCAGATCCAGATCAATAATCCCCATCAGGTTTCAGATCCTAGCCCAGTGACATGAAATAAGAATGGCACAATAGGGTACCACTGATATTGGTTTCAAGCTGGCCCTTGCCCCAGTGTTTCCTCTACTTGCTTTATTTCTTTAACCCCTAGCTTCTTAGGCCTTTTAGTCTGGCTACATGATAGATTCATTCTCTGAGCTTTCAACTCTCTTTCTATCTTCTCTAATCAGCGGGTTGTCTTCTCCCTTCTGATATCATACGAATTTGGGACATTTTTCTTTTCTTTCTTTCAGCTTAAAAAGAATGAGGTAATGAATCCCCATGCTCCCATCACCCAGCTTCAACAATTATCAAAGTAAGCTGACATTGGATTATCATTATTGTGTGTGTGGTAAAAAGTACATAACATTAAATTTACCACCTTAATCATTTTTAAGTATAAAGTTCAATAGTATATTCACATTGTTGTACAACAGATCCCTGAAACTCTTTCATCTTTTAATTCTGAAACTCTGTACCTACTAAACATCAATCATGTTGGATTATTTTTAAAGCAAATTCCAGACCTTATATCAGTTTGTTAATAAACATTTCAGAATGTATCTTAAAGGAAAAAAAGATGCCCCCACCCCACTTCTTTTTGTACAACCGCAAAACCCTTATCGCACTTAAATCAAGGTTTCAACAGGAAACAGAGGATACACTCAAATAAGATAACTTTAAGAGGGTTTATTTAAAGGTTGTGGGTATAGGGGAACCACAAGGTATAGTACAGTAACCTAGGGTAAGTGACTGAGCTGGGACCACCTCCAGGCCCATAAGGATATGGGGAGGGAGTGGTTACCAGAACCTGGAAAAAGAAAGAATCTATAGAGTGGGCTACACTGAAAAAATCAATGACCTTAGGTCAAGAGACACAGTAGGGTGATCTTGCAGGGAGGGAGACAGGGGAATGATACCCTGACATTACTCTCCTCCCTCTCTCTCTTCTTTTGCTAGTAGTTTTCACTGGCCTAGTCCATCTAATGGCTAAAGGGCATGGGAGCTCTACTGATATAATCCATAGAGTCCAGCCTTCTGGAGCAGAGAGTAGGGTGGAGAGTGGTTCTGGAGGAACAAAGGGAAGATACCCAGAAAATAATAATTCTTAATATCACTTAATATGTTTATATGAACTATTCTAGCAAATTATTGAAACTGGGAAGGGGATTGTGGGAGCCCACTGAATTTATAGCCGGTTGGTCACAAGTACAAGTGGTAACCTATGACTTGCAGCTGTCATCTTAGATGGGGGTAATCTTGCAGAATTGAGCTCTTAACTTGTGGGGTCTATGCAAAACCCAGGTAGGTTGTGTCAGAACTGAAATGAACTATAGACACCCAGTTGGTGTTTGGAGAGTTGGAGAATTGGTTGGTGTGGGGAAAAAAACTCCACATATTTGGTGTCAGTGTTGTGAATAAAATCAGCTCAAGATGTAATTCACATTCCATACAATGCACCCATTTAAAGTGTAAAATTTACATAGATTTTAGTATATTCACGGAGTTGTACGACCATCACAATTAATTATAGAACATTTTAATCACCCCCTAAAGAAACGTTAAAGCCATTAGC
This sequence comes from Delphinapterus leucas, assembly GCF_059928025.1. NCBI lineage: Eukaryota > Metazoa > Chordata > Mammalia > Artiodactyla > Monodontidae > Delphinapterus > Delphinapterus leucas. Next base: position 137,012,621 of record NC_143129.1, read on the forward strand.
AGTCATTCTCCATTCTCCCTTTCTCTCAGCCCCTGGGAAGAACTAATCTACTTTCTGTCTCTATGGCTTTGTCTATTCCACACGTTTCATATAACTTGTGACCTTCTGTGTCTGGCTTCTCTCACTTAGCATAATGTTTTCAAGATCCATCCATGTCGTAGCATGTATCAGTACTTTATTTAATTTTATTGTCAAATAATATTCCATTGTATGTATATACCACATTTTATCCATTTGTCAGTTGATTGGCATTTGGGTTGTTTCCACTTTTTGGCTATTGTAAACAATGCTGCTATAAACATTTCATGTGCAAGTTTTTGTGTGGACATATGTCTTCATTTCTCCTGGGTATATACCTAAGAATGGAATTTCTGGGTCACATGGCGACTCTATATTTAAACATGTTGGGGACCTGCTAGACCATTTTCCAGAGCAGCTGCACCATTTTACATTCCCATCAGCAGTATAAGGGGGTTCCAGTTTCTCCACATCCTCATCAACAGTTATTAATATCTGTCCTTTTTTTAAAAAAAAAAAATTATTTATTTAGACTGTGTTGGGTCTTCGTTTCTGTGCGTGGGCTTTCTCTAGTTGCGTCAAGCGGGGGCCCACTCTTCATCGCGGTGCGCGGGCCTCTCACTGTTGCGGCCTTTCTTGTTGTGGAGCACAAGCTCCAGACGCGCAGGCTCAGTAGTTGTGGTTCATGGGCCCAGTTGCTCGGCGGCATGTGGGATCTTCCCAGACCAGGGCTCGAACCCGTGTCCCCTGCATTGGCAGGCAGATTCTCAACCACTGCGCCACCAGGGAAGCCCAATATGTGTCCTTTTGATGCTAGTCATCCTAATTAATGGGTGTGAAGTGATATTTCTCTGTAGTTTTGATTTGCATTTCCCTGATGGCTAATGATGTTGAACACTTTATTCATATGTGTATTGGCCATCTGCATATCTTCTTTGGAGAAACGACTATTCAAATCATTTCCTCATTTTAAAATTAGGTTATTTGTCTTTTTATTATTGATATATGAGTCGTTTATATATTCTAGACAGAAGTCTCTTATGAGACAAATGATTTGCAAACATTTTCTCCCATTCTTTGGTTTGTTTTTTCATTTCCTTGATGGTGGTGCCTTTTGAAGCACAAAAGTTGTTAATTTTGATGATGTCCAATTCACCTTTTGTTGCTTGTGCTTTTATTCTATTTTTAATCTTTTAAAAATTCCTTGCTACTTATTTCTTGAAGGAACCAGGTCATTATGTCCTGTATAATTTACCATATTCTCAATTTTGCTAATTGCAACCCTAGGGTATTACTTAACATGTTCCCCCAACCCCTGTATTTTCTATAGGCTCATAATTAGATTCAGAGGTTGGATCAGATTTGGGTTTAAACTTCTGACAGAAATATTTCATAGGTGGTACTGTATGCATCCTAAACATCTCCTCTTTACATCACATGAGGAGGAATACAGTGACTGATTGAATTTTTTGTGATGTTAAGATTAATCAGTGGGTTCTGTTCTTATTGGCCTAACCCAACCATTTCAAATTCTCCAACACGCTCTTATTTAATGGTTTATCAGCTATAATGTTTGGCTCAGTGCTGTCCAATAGAACTTTCTATGGTGATGGAAATGTTCTATCTGTACACTGTCCAATATGGTAGCCTCTAATCACATGTAGCTATTGAGTACTTGAAATATGCCTAATACAACTGAAAAATGACTCAAATTTTAATTAACTTAAATGTAAATGGTTACATGTGACAAGTGGTTAATGGATAGTACAGGTCTAGGTTCACTATTTCACCAGAGTCTACACTACCTCTGCACTTGTTAGCTCATATTCTTCTAAAATAACTTCCCCTCATCAAATATGACTACCTTGGAATACAGCTCATTCAGAAAAGGCATAACTTCGGCTTGTTTTTAAAGTGGGCACTGAGCCTACATTTCAGGCCATTTTGATTGGGGTAGCCTGGCCTTTGGGCCCTTCCCAACTAAAGAACCATGAGGGGCATACATTCTGTTTTAGGAGGATTGTTACTGTAGTCTCTGTGTCACTTGCAGGGGGTCGGTAATAGAAACTACTGGCGCTTCATGCTTCTTCCCCACAGCTCATCTCTGATTTTAGCTGCAGCTGTGGTGGACAGTTATGCACACGGATGGCTTCCTACCTGAAGCACCTACCATATCGCTCAGCTTTTTGCAGCATGGAGTGTGGGAGTAGTTAATGTCCCGAGGATCAGCCTTCAACCAAGGGTAGCTAAATACTCAACCTCACAGGACCAATTCTGAAGTGCATACTAAACAGTTCTCCGGAGGGTGGCAGGCAGGATTAAGCTTTGCTGCCCACTGTGCTAACACTCAATAATGCCCCCTTTACTCGCTTTCTCTCCTCTAGTCCACTCTCTCTACTCCCTCTCTCCAGCTTCTAGGATCTCTTCCCTAATAAACTGCCTGCTTCCAAGTTGTGTCTGAAGCTCTGCTTTGGGGGAAATGTAAATTAGGGCAGGATCTCAAAATACTTTAGTCCATGGCATTTGGGCCCAACAGTCTTGGCTTGACTCATGTGCCTACCCCTAAACCAGTCACAGAAGCCAGGGGAATGTACTGCTCAGCTTGGCCAGGCCTAGGTCACATGCTCATCCTTGAAAATGGGCTGCTGGAATTTGCTCCATAAAAATGTGGTGATTGAGACTGGTGGATTGAGACCTGTGTGTTTGTGTGTGTGTGTGGCGGGGGGGGGGGCTGTATGTGCGGGTGTGTGCACACACACACACACACACACACACACAGGGGGTAGTGTGGGGAGCATGGACGCTGGTCAGCCAAAACAATTCCCCTCTCAGTCCCTCTGTTGAGCTCCACACATATCCCTGAGACTGGACTCCTGTGGGACATGGATACCTGCCCACCACATTGGACTTGTCTGTGACGTCAGCTGTTCCCCAGAGGTGGGGACCACCATTCTTGCTTGAAGTATTCCCCAGACTCTGTCTAGCCTGCTTACAGCTTATCCTCTTCCTGCTCTAAATGTTCCCACCAAACTGCACAGTGCATGCAATGTCCTTTCAGACACTTTGGCAACTAGTGAGTCATGTACACAAAGAACCATTCAAAGCAAAATGTGGTCATTTCTCTGAGAGAGTAGTGAAAAGATGTTTGGAGAGCAGAGATAAAGGCATATAACATCTGGCTGGGAGCACGAGAGCAGACCAACGATTCAGCGACCATCAAGCACCCAGGACGAGCTTAAGGGTAGGATGAATAATGATAATAACAGTGATAATAATAACAGCAGGGTAGCTGTTATTATCCCTGTTAACAGCAGGTATAATAATAACAATGAATCCTCATAATACTCTTTCAAGTAGGTACAATTATTACCCTGTTTTAGAGTTGAGGTTAAGTAACTTGCTCAAGGTCACATAGTAAGGAGGTGACAGCATATGATCGGGTTCCTATCATGGAGGGTCTTAAAGGCCAGCATACAGTGTTAGCCTTGACTTGTAGTTCTTTGAGTAGCTGTTTCATGTTTCCCAGTGGACTCAAACTTCCTGAGAACAGCACTTTGTACTACACTTGGGGAGAAGCTACATATGTACCTCTTTGAATAGACCACCTTTATTGGAGTGAGCATTGTTAAACAAAATAAATGAAGTCTTCCACAGTGGTTAGAGCACTGTGGATCTGACAGGAAGTTATGGATCTGACTAATTGAGGCTTTCACCTCTGACTCAATGTGTGACTCTGGGCAAATGAACTAACAGCCCCATGCTTCTGACTTTCCAACTGTAAAAGAGAGGAAAAGAAATATCCAACATACTTCACAGGGAGACAGCAAGACCATGATAAATAAATAAATAAATAAATACACATATTAAATTCTTGCAACACTTAAGAGAAAGGTACTAAAGAAACCACGGTATTTTTCTTAGTTTCACCGTAACATCAGTAATCAGCAAATATGCATTAGGAGCCAAACACATTAGACACTATGGGATTACAACAGAATAATGAAACATGATTTCTGCTAGTCCCTGTTTTATAGGATTTGATGGGCAAGCTCAGCTTGATTGGTAAATATACAGATTACTTAACAGAACATCAAAATGGTAAAGTACGTTAGCGCTCATCTGGTTCAACATATATATATGAAAAATGAGATTCAAAAGGGATATGTAATAGTCTCAGGAAGAGTTTTACTAACGGGAAACACGTGTCTTCAAAGAAAAGGCCTGGGCTCAGGGTCTGAACTTCGGTTTAAGAGGTTACCATCTGTGGGACCCGGGGCCAGTCGCTTAGTTTCTCTGAACCAAATTCCTTTCCTCTAAAATGAGGATAATAATTTACTTCCAAGAGCTGTTGTGAAGATTAAGTAAAATCATGCATGCATGTAAAACTTTAATCCAGTGCCTGGCTTAGCACCACAAGTCAACTATTATTATCGTTACCTCTGCAGGAGAAAGCTCTTTTTCTGCAAGAAAAAACATTCCTTCTCCAGTCAGACCCCGTTAACAAGGTCGCAGCAGAACAGAAAGTGCTTTCAACTGCACGGAGATGGGTGCTGCAGGAACGTGGACCCAGCCCTCCCGGGCGACACAGCACAGCCGCCTTGGCAAAGCCCATCTTCCATTTCCTTCCGTTCCTTTTCGGGAGAGCCTGGCTCCCCCCCACGCGCTCGGTTATCTTATTCTCTTGCTTCGCCAGGTCGCTGGCCCCTCTCTGGCTTCTCTTTGCGTCCTCTCGGTCATGCGGGCCCCGCGGCAGCCGGGAGGCCAGAGCCTGCGGCTCGCCCCCTCCACGCCCCAGTCTTCCTCTTCGCTTCCGCGGGCCGCAGCTGCGTTCCGAAGCCAGGGTTCCCGAGGGGATTGACGCGCTGAGGGGAGGAGCGGTTTCTTGCTGCGCGCCTCTCAGGAGCATTACGGCCGGGCTCGTTCCCGGCTCCGGCCGCCAGCCCCAGCCTCACGGGTCCGGAGCGGGGACTGGAGGAGGCGGCGAGGGAGGGAGCGCGAGAGAAGAGGCACGCGCCCGCCCGTCCGCGCCCAGACCGCCGCAGCCGCCTTAGCAGCCATGGCCGAGCGCCGCGCCTTTGCCCAGAAGATCAGCAGGTAAATCTGGGGCGTGGGGCGCGCCGCCGCAGCCGGGGGAAGAGTCGGGGAATCCTCCCGGCCCGGGCCTAGGAGGCGGGTGGGTGTGGCGACGCGGACGCCGGGATCCCGCGGCCTGGTCGGCGGCTGGGCGGAGGGGCGGAGGGGGCTCTAGGCGGCCGCGGTGGCTGCCCAGGCCTGGCGCCGCCCTCCGAACCCGGCCCTTAGCCCGCGCCTCGGCCGGGGTCGCTGAGAGCCCCGCACGCCCGCGCCCCTGCCTCCGCCGGCTCCTCGGGCCCCCGGGCCTGGAGTTCGTGGCGGCTTATTGAAGGGCTGGCGGGGGAAGCTCTTCTGCCGGCCGCTCGGCGCTTCCCAAATTCTTTGTGTCCCCACCCCCGGGCTGGCCGGGGCCCTTTCCCTCTCCCCGCCCACCCCCGTTGCCCCTCAGGAGGGTGCGGGGGTCCGCCCTCGTCTCCACCCCAACAAAAGATTCGGCGCGCGGCGGGCTCCCGGCCGGTGCGAGGCCCCCCCTCCTTCAAGCCTCTCACCCTTCCCAGAAATCTGACAGGAATCCTCTTTGCACCCAGGGGTCCAATTCAGAGTGGGCTCGTGCACCCAGAATCGAAAACGTACGGCCTAAATGAAAAGTTGAGAGCTTGTGGTCTGCACCTTCGGTGTCCAGCTGCCCGATCTGACGAATTGTAGGCTGGAGCTTGATCCTAGTAGCGTGTGAATGTTAACTGCGCCTGTGTTTCTCATAGCTCCAGAGGAAGATGGATGATAGGCAGTGTTCTTTATACACCGGCCCTTTGACTCGTGTTTTTAGAAGTCTAGCAGTGAGCAAGCGATCACGGTTGAGGTTTCTGAGCTTTTCACCCACTTGTGGTGGGGAGGTTGCCACCTTTCTCCCCCCTAAAACTAAAAATTGAATTATGGTGGAGGATTCTAACATTTGTAGACTTTCATTGTGGAATATATCAGTGTGTATGACACTAGACATGTTTTGTTTAATAAGACCATATTCCTGTTCATCTGAAGTCCCAAGAGAAGAAACATTCGAATGTATTACTTTTTCGACAATTGTATTTCTGTGACTCTGGATCTTTTTAGTTTGCTGATGTTTATTAAAGATTTTTGGACCTACCAAACAGGTCGTTTCTTAACTGCTTGAACTTCCATAGTGTTACTCTCTTTTGGCACTTTTTCATTTAAAACTAACATCTGTTTCATTTAAGCTTTTCTTTTTTTCTTTCGAGCTTTAAAACACATTTTATTTTCTCCTTAAGAGACAAAATAGCAAGTGCTTAAGAGCATAAGCTCAGACTGTGACCACGGGCTTAAATCCTGACTGTTATTTTCTAAGTTGGCACCTTGGCCAAATTGTTTAAGGTCTTTACTTGTTTGGAAAATGGGTAAAAAAACTGGTACCCAGCTCATAGAGTTGTTGCGAACATTAAACGGAATAATTTGTGTAAAGGGTTTAGTACAGTGTATGGCCTTTACTAGCTATCATGGAACACTTAACAGTAATTAGTATAACCTAGGGAGCTGTGATAGACTTAATAGGAAATTATTACTTTTGTTCTTTTTAAAAATTTTTCTGTAAAATAACTTGGTTTTGTTTCTGAAGGCAGTGCCATTTAAAAGTAGATGCATTACTTGACATGCATGCTTAGTATTAATTTCTCTTAAATAGAACCAAAAGCTTATCTCTGAGAACATTGTGCTGATCAAGAAAGTGCACATAAGGGAGTTAGGTGTGAAATACATACAATGTCTGTTCTCTATTCATGGAATTTGTTCTCAGATAGGGCATGACAAAACACAAGAAAAAAAGATAACCAGTTTTGCAAAACAACAAAAAAATTCAAGTTAGTATAGCTGTTTAAAGTTATAAAAGTAAGGCAATGGAAATGAAGAGACATGCATTGATTGTAGAGATACTTAGGAGGTAGGCATGGCAGTGATTGATGATTGCTTGGATAAGGAAAGTGAGGAAGACTGAAGAGTCTGGGAGGACATCCAAGTTTCTGACTTGGGCAACCAGGATGGAGGCAGTTGTTGAGTAAGGGAGGACAGGAGGAAGAATGGGTGTGAGGGTGGGAAATGAGGTGGGATGGAGATGATGATTCAGTTTTGGACATGTTGATTTTGAGGTGCTCATGGAGCATTCCAAGAGAAGTGTCTATGAGGCTGTTGGTACAGGTTTAAGGTGCAGAAGAGAGACTGGGTTGGAGATCTAGATTTGGGAGTCATCAGCAAGTAGATTGTAATTAAAGCCAGAGGAGTAGATGAGATAGTTGAGGAGGAATGCACAGGCTTAATCTGGAGGGAAGACCAAGGACAGAACTGCTATAGATGATGAATTATTATCTGCTTATTGTGAATGAAAGGTACTTTCCTCCAAGTTACCAAATATGGCTGAATAATACCTCTGAATAAATTATTGTTCTGCTTCTTAGTTTCCTACTGGGGGAAGTATAGCACAACTCTGGAGACAGACTGCCCCCTAGCACTGCATCCTAGCACTGCCCCCCATTGTGTAAACTTGGATGAGTTACTTCCTCTCACTTTTGCCTCATTTTCCCTATCTATAAAATGGGGTTAATAGTAGGACTCACCTTATAGGATTGTTGTAAGGATTAAATATATCCATACGTATAAAATGCTTATGACAGTGCTTTTTAGACAATAAGTACACAGTAAGTATCACTATTTTTTTTTATTATTACAGGATTTATAATCTGGCCTAGGACTATTATTTGGAAGTAATAATCCTTTTTATGATATACCTATATGAACTTTGTTGCTCTGTGAAAAGCCTGTTGCTACTGGAAAACTTATTTTTCTTTTTTAAAGCTTTATGATTTTTCAGAAACCTTTACTTTGAAAAGAATTATACTGATCTCTTTTCTGGCTCAGTTTTTTCCTAGCCCTTTGCATTTAGTGCTGTTATTTTTTGAGGCTGTGATTTGGTGATTTTTCAAAGCTCTTTATTGTGCAACACTGATTGTGCTACTAACCTTGGCTCATCATAGAAAAGCAGACTTCATGTCAAGTATTGCCTCTTGTCTGTTCTCCCTACATTTATGTGTGTATGTATGGCTGCGTTGGATCTTTGTTGCTCTGTGTGGACTTTCTCTAGTTGTGGTGAGCGGGGGCTATTCTTTGTTGCGGTGCACAGGCTTTTCATTGCGGTGGCTTCTCTTGGTGTAGAGCACAGGCTCTAGGCGCACGGGCTTCAGTAGTTGCGGCATGCAGGCTCAGTAGTTGTGGCTCACGGGCTCTAGAGCACAGGCTTAGTAGTTGTGGCACATGGGCTTAGTTGCTCCGTGGCATGTGGGATCTTCCTGGACCAGGGATCGAACTCATGTTCCCTGCATTGGCAGGCAGATTCTTAACTACTGAGCCACCAGGGAAGTCCCTGTTCTCCCTACTTTTTGAGGACAAGGCATATGCCTTGTTAACCTTTGTAATCACTCCCTAGTGTATAATAGGTACAATTTATGGAATGTTGATTGTAGATAAATGACCTAGGATTTTGTTTGGATTATTTTGTCCTATCACTTGATATTCAGCTGTAATGAAGAACATTTGTGTATGCTTAAAACACTTTTTACCACATTCTCATCTTCATAACCCAGAGGGCAGAAGAACATTGTAAAGAAGGTAGGCTGTAGATCACATCACCCAGGTTGAAATTCTACCTATACCAAATAATAGCTGTGTAATTCTGGGCAGTTGATCTAACCTCTTTGTCTTGGTTTGCTCATCAGTAAAGTGGAGCTAAAAACCTCTGTAGGATTAATTTGAGGATTAAATGAGATAATACATGTAAGACACTTAGAACTGTGCCTGAAACATAATAAGCATTCAAAAAATGTTAGCTGCTGCTATTATTCCTATATTATTTACTGTTATTTATTTATCTATTTGTTTATTTTTATTGGGGTATAGTTGTTTTAAAATGTTGTGTTAGTTTCTACTGTACAGTGAAGTGGAGTTCCCCGTGCTATACAGCAGGTTCTTATTAGTTATCTATTTTATACATATTAGTGTATATATGTCAATCCCAGTCTCCCAATTCATCCCACCTCACCACCCCCACTTTCCCCCCTTGGTGTCCATACGTTTGTTCTCTACATCTGTGTCTCTATTTCTGCCTTGCAGACCGGTTCATCTGTACCATTTTTCTAGGTTCCACATATATGCGTTAATATACGATATTTGTTTTTCTCTTTCTGACTTACTTCACCCTGTATGACAGTCTCTAGGTCCATCCACGTCTCTGCAAATGACCCAATTTCGTTCCTTATTGTGGCTGAGTAATATTCCATTGTGTATATGTACCATATCTTCTTTATCCATTCCTCTGTTGATGGACACTTAGGTTGCTTCCATGTCCTGGCTATTGTAAATAGTGCTGCAGTGAACACTGGAGTGCATGTGTCTTTTTGAATTATGGTTATTTACTGTTATTTATTATTCCCATAATACAGATGCAGAACTGAGGCCTACTGAGAATGAGATTATTTGCCTTAATTGAGGCTCAAACCCTAGTCCTCTGATTTCAGATCTTAAATTATTATTATTTGACTGTATTTTCTTTCTGCAAAATATTTTCTTCTGTGGTAGTTCTAGATTTTCTAACAGTGCTGCTATTAGTATACCAAAAGTTATCCTTGTTTTCTTAATCTTTGTTAATTTCGTATCATTTTGCTGCCTAAGAAGCAGAATTTAATGAAAGGCTTTCATCAGATCTTTATTTCTGAGGAAAATCCTACATGAGTAGGATTTCCTGGGTATAGGCTTATTTATAACCTCAATTGTTTTTAGTCTTGAATCTGTTCATAACTCTGGCTGAATAGGCTCAATCTTTTAATCTACTTTGTTCAATTCATAATCTCACTCCTGACCAAAGTCCTTTCCACATAGTATCAACTATTTCAGTGCTGCCTGTTTCATCACTTTGGACACATATACCACTTCCCTGACCTTCTGTTGTACTCATTTCACTAACTGTTAATGCTGAATATCTAACCTATTTCTTGCTCCTGAGATGCAGAGTAGTGTTAGAGGGAGACTAGAATAGTCTAGAGTTGATCTTTAAAAAAAAAAATATATATATATTATTTATTTAGTTGTGCCGGCTCTTAGTTGCAGCAGGCGGACTCTTCAGTTGCAGCAGGTGGGCTCCTTAGTTGTGGCATGTGGGCTCCTCATTTGTGGCATGCAAACTCTTAGTTGTGGCATGCATGTGGAATCTAGTTCCCTGACCAGGGATGGAACTCAGGCCCCCTGCATTGGGAGTGCAGAGTCTCATCCACTGTGCCACCAGGGAAGTCCCCAGAGTTGATTTTTTATTAATTAATGTCTTATCATTTGAAATGAGGTTTATTCCAAATAATTTCTCTTATTTATCATCTTTGTTTCCCTACCCCATCTTTTACCGAAAAGTTTGGGACCATACCACGTGAGTCCTTCATTTTAACCTCAGCATATGACTGTCCCAATATATTGTTCAGCCATCTTTCTCTTGAGCCTGAAGGGTATCTTGTACCTAAAACTTACCTGTTTTATTGTACTTTGAATCCCATACCTTGCCACCTCCTCCCAACCTTGATCTCACAATTTTCCCTTTCCTTTCTAGCATCTTCAATCTATTCTTTTTTATGGATGTTTCCCTTAAGCCATAAGACTTATCCTGCCTTTCTCATCATAAAACAAAGAACCATCGAGTCTTCTGGCATTTCTGGCTGCCAACCAATCATTTCTTTTTCTTTTATAGTCAGTTTTCTCACATGTATGTGGTATAGTCACCAGTACTTCCTGCCTGTTCTCTTTCTCATCAATCCTGGGGCCACATGGCAGTGCTTGCCATGCTACCTTATGTGTACTTGGATTATAGAACTCTTGAGAATTAGGAACATCTGACTTTTTTCTTTTGTTCATCACTGATTTCATGAGGTACAGTTTTTTTTTTTTCTTTTTCTTTCTAAACTTTCTCATGCTTGCCCTCCTTTCCCCTTTCCCCCTATTTTATACTGCTTTTCAGAGCTCTTTGAGGGCTGGTCTAGGTCTTTTTATCTCCAGTGCTTAGCACAGAAACTTGTGTAAACTGGACGCATAAGAAGTGTAGGAATGAACGCCACGCTGCCACCTTGGAGCATCTTTCATTGCCTCACAACAAGGTCATGGCTGATCTAGTCCCTCCCTCCTCTAATTCAAACGTGTTACAAATGAAGTCTCCCTAAAACACAGCTTTTATCATGGCATTCTTATGTTCAAAAATATAAATGTAGTGGCTTCTTATGGGGTTAAATCCAAACTCCTGCTTGCATTTTAAAGTCATCTATAATCTGGTGCTTCTCTTGTTGCTTATTCTCTAGCTTACATTTTGGACTAGTCAGTCTGGTGTTTTCACTTTACCCCCACAAATGCTCTGCTCATTTCTATCTCTATAACTGTTCTGTTGGTTTTTTTTTTTTTTTTTTTTTTTATATATACTGCCTTTCCTTTTCTAAATCTTACCCTTTGCTTCAGAGTACTCCAAGCTGCTGTCCTGACATTTGGGATAACCATTTCCTTGCTTTTCTTTATTTTTACTACCTATGAATGCATCCCTAAGCAATATAATTTTTTATTTTTGAATTCATTTAAATAGAATCATACTGTATGTTTGTATGCTTTTCTGTCTTACTACTTTTGCTCAAAATTATATCTGTCAGATTCAGCCATGATGTTACAGCAGTTGAAATTCATTCATTTTCATTGCTTTATATTATTTCATTGTATAAATATACCACAATTTTCCATTCTACAGTAGATGGACATTTGGGTTGTTTCCAGTTTTTGACTATTAGAAACAGTGTTGCTATGAGCATTCCTATACATATATTCTGGTACATATGTTCATGAGTTTTTCTATGGTATGCTCAGGTGTGGAATTGCTAGGTTTTTATTGCTTGTCCTAGCAGTTTTATCATCAAGTTTATTAGGCTATGCCAAACTGTTTTCTAAGATAGTTGTGGAAATTTACACTCCTACAATGTTGCCTTACATAGTTACCATCACTTGGTATTGCCAGCTTTTTCATTTTGCCAATCTGGTGGATGCATGAGCCTATCTTATTGTAAAAGTTTTAGTATATATTTGCTTGATAACTAATGAGATTGAGCCCTGTTTTGTATGTTATTGACCATTTGAATTTACTTTTTTGTAAATTACCTAATTAAATACTTTGCCATTTTCCTTCCTTGTTTTTTCCCTTTGGATTGTCTTTTTCTTATTGATTTGTGTGAGTACTTTATATGTATTCAGTAGATTAATCATTTATTGATTATATGTTTCGCAAATATCTTTTCTTACACTGTGGTTTGTTTTTTAATCCTTTTTATAGAGTCTTTTACTTTTTTGGGGGGCTGCACGTTGCGGCGTGTGGGATCTTAGTTCCCTGACCAGGGATCGAACCTGGGCCTCCTGCAGTGGAAGTGTGGGGTCTTAACCACTGGACAGCCAGGGAAGTCCAAAATGGAGTCTTTTGAAAACTAAGTTTTAATGCAGTATATCAGGTTTTTTTTTTTAACGTTTAGTATTTTGGGGGTCTTGTTTAAGAAATATTTTATTCTCTGAGGTCATTAAGATATTCATCTGATTTATAATAAACTTTGTAATTACCTCCTTTGTGTTTAGGTTTATATTCCACCTGGACTTGATATGTGTATGGTGTGAAATTTTAATTTTTTCAGAATGGATTCTCCTTTCCCCATTGATCTGTACTGCCATGTCTATAATAGATGTGTGTGTCCTTATTTGTGGTTTTTTTTTATGGACTCTCTATTTTGTCCCAGTGGTCTAGTTATACATCTTTTCACTAATTATAAACAATTTTCATTATAATAAGTTTTGGAATTTGGTAGACTCTCTCCTCCCACCTTAAAAAAAAAAAAGTGTCTTAGCTGCTCTTAGCTTTTTGAATTTCTGTGTATATTTTAGAATCCACCAAAACCAAACAAACAAAAAACTCCCAAATCCTATTAGAATTTGATTGGGATTGCATTGAATCTGTACATCAATTTGGGGGAGAAATGACATTCTTATAATACTGATTCATGGTCGTGGTGTATCTCTCCATTTATTTAGGTCTTCTTTGTATCACACAATGAAATTTTGTAGTTTTCTCCGTAAGGTTCTTGCATATCTTTTGTTAGATTTATCCCTAGGTATATAACAATTTTGTATCAGCTATATACCTTGTTAAACTCTTGTTAAATCTAAGAATGTACCTGTGGATTCCTTTGTATTTTCTTTTTCTTTTTTAAAAAATTTTTACCAGAGTTTAATAATAGTCCTTGATTCTTCAAAATGGGCACAGGCTTTTCAACTCTGGACAGTCCTCAGGTTACACAATAGCTTTGTGGGACTGATTCAACCAGAACTGTTGTGCTTTCTCAGGAAAACACAGGGTCAGTCTTTTTCAGGAGACCTTATATTACAGCTCCATACTTGAGAAACTCCTGGTACAGGAAGACTGAACAAAGCTGAGGGGGAAGATCAGGCTGCAGTCAACCTACTTACTCTCCTGTGGCCTTTATATTTTCCATGTAGACAGCCGTATCATCTGAAAATCAAGAATTTTTGTTTTGTCTTTTCCAAACCTTGTAACTGATTTATTTTTTTGTGTTGGTCTGCAGGCTGTTATCTTGCATTATTGTACAGATCTTTACTACCATTTCTACTCAACATTGTGTTAATATTGAGCATCCTCATTTTGTTTATAATCTCAAAGGGAAAGCTTTCTGTGTTTCACTTAATATTAAGCCTGGTGATTACTGTAGGTTTTTTGTAGGTACTCTTTTAGGCTGGGTTCCCTAGAAAATAGAGACTGAAACAAGGATTAAGAGTTGAGGCTTGGACTTCCCTGGTGGCGCAGTGGTTAGGAATCCGCCTGCCAATGCAGGGGACACGGGTTCGAACCCTGGTCTGGGAAGATCCCACAGGCTGCGGAGCAACTAAGCCAACGTGCCACAACTACTCAGCCTGCGCTCTAGAGCCCGTGAGCCACAACTACTGAAGCCCGTGTGCTGCAACTTCTGAGCCCGCATGCTGCAACTACTGAAGCCTGAGTGCCTAGAGCCCATGGCTTCACAACGAGAGAAGCCACCGCAATGAGAAGCCCACACACTGCAACGAAGAGTGGCCCCTGCTTGCCGAAACTAGAGAAAGCCCGTGCACAGCAACGAAGACCCAACGCAGCCAACAAAAAAAAAAGTTGAGTTTTTTTCTGGGAGGCATAATCCCAGGGCATTAAAAGAGAAGAGGAAAGTGAAGAGAAGGATGGGAAACAATGTAAGGTGATACCTTATCTCGTTGGCCACTGCTTCACAAAGAGCTAAAGAGAGATCGTTTGCCAGGTGTGCATGCTTGGCCACACAGGATATCTTTAGACAGAGGAACAGTTCCTTAGATGTGTAGATGGGAAGAAGAGGAAGTTTATCTACCTGCTTTTCTCCTGCCTCCTGTTTTCCATTAGTCAATTCAGTCTCCACAGAGAGTTAGTTCCCTTTAGTTTCTGGGATGCATCTTTTGGACCCCTTTGAACCGCTTGAGATGTCTCTGCTTTTTCAGTGGCCTTTTACAGAAGAGACTTTTTGGTTGCAAGTGACAGAAACTCAAATCAGATTAATTTGCACATATAAAAAAAAAGGTGCTGATTCATGTTAACTGAGTACATTGGGTCCAGGGATACAGGTGATGTTAGTAGGCCTCTTATCTTCATGTCTTGGCTAGATTTTCCACAAAATTATAACAAAGTGGTTACAATGAGAATTGACAGCCCCAGGCTCGAATCCTACAAGTTTAGCTGTGGCAGAAAAGATCCAGGGACACAGTTATTGGTCTGGCTTGGATCACATGTCCTTCCTTGAACCAATTACTGTGTTTAGGGTTATAGGGGATTCTGGCCAGTCCTGGGTCATATGTCCTCTGTGGTTTGGGGGAGAGATGTGATGGTGTCAGCAACACCCAATCTCAAGGAATGAGTTGCTTATCAAAAAGGAGTTTCTAACCAAAAGAAGGAGGGTCAGAGTGCTGGTCCCCAAAACAACTGATATTCTTTAAATAAAATTAGTCATTTGAAGTTGTGTAGCATCCCTATAATCATTTAAATATATAGCTGTATAGTCAGCTCTACTACCTGCTAAAATTTAAATGTAACTGGTGAAATACAAAAAACAAACAAAACCAGGGTAACCTGATGCCAGCTGTGGATCCCGTCTCTTAACTTTGTTAAGTTTAGCTCTCACCTTAATGCCAACTCACAGCCTCCCAAAGAGGTCTACTTGGTTCTTGTTTTTTGGCTTTCGCATGCTTCCTTCTGCACCTGCACTCCTGCATCCACATGAGGTGTTCCATGTTTGTCCTGTGACATCAGAAAACTGAACTCCTTCACTCATATCAGCCTTTTAATGATTTTAAACTTGGCTAAAGATACAGGGGTGGTGGTAAGGAGCCTCAGAGTCCAAAACTTTCTTAGTGACTCCACTGCAACTCCTCTTTTTCCTGTCACCATCACTCTTTCTCTGACTATAAGCAATTTCTTACCCTTATCGTCACAGAGTAGTTCCAACCATATCCAAGCTCTTTTTGTTTTTTAAAAAGACAACTTTATAGAGGTATACTTTACATACCATACAGTTAATTCATTTTAAGTGTACCATTCAGTGATTTTTAGGAAATTTATAAAGTTGTGAAACCATCACCCACAATCCTGTTTTAGAGCATTTTCGTCCCCCTCTCCACAGAACCCCTTGTGCCAGTTTGTAGTCACTCCCTAGTTCCACCCCAAGCCCCAGGCAACCACGAATATACTTTATGTCTGTCTCTCTTTCTCTATATTTGCCTTTTCTGAACATATCATATAAATGGAATCGTACAATATGTGGCCTTTTGTGTCTGGCTTCCTTCACTTAGCATAACATTTCAAGGTTTGTCAAGTAGTAGCATGTATCAGTACTTGTGAAGTGGCATTTCATTATGGTTTTGATTTGCATTTCCCTAATGATTAGTGATGTTTTCCTTGTGCTTATTAACCATTTACATGTCTATTTACATATCTGTCTATATTGGTGAACTATCAAAATCTTTTGCTCATTTTTAAATTAGATTATTTATCTTGTTTTTGAGTTGTAAGAGTTCTTTATATGTTTTAGATAAAGGTCCTTTATTAGATATATGATTTGCAAATATTTTCTCCCTGTCTGGTTTGCTTTTTTATTTTCTTAATGGTGAATTTTTTTTTTATACATCTTTATTGAAGTATAATTGTTTTACAATGGTGTGTTAGTTTCTGCTTTATAACAAAGTGAAAAAATATGGAACACTTCACGAATTTGCGTGTCATCCTTGCACAGGGGCCATGCTAATTTTCTCTGTATTGTTCCAATTTTAGTATATGTGCTGCCGAAGCGAGCACTTAATTATGAATTTTGAAGCACAAAGATTTACATTTTGATAAAGTCCAATTTATTAATTTTTTTTCTTTTTTATGGATCATGATTTTGGTGTTGTTAGATCTAAGACTCGGCTTAATTCATACTCAAGAAGATTTCCTTCTCTGTTTTCTTCTAGAAGTTTTTATAGTTTTAGCTCTTACTTTTGGTTTATGATCCATTTAGCATTAATTTTTGTGCATGGTGTGAGAAGGGGTCTAAATTCATCTTTTGTATATGAATGTTCAGTTGATGTAACACTCTTTGTTGAAAAGACTGTCCTCTTCTCATTGAATTACCCTGATACCTTGTTAAAAATCATTGATCTGTATGTCTGTCCTTACAGTATCAAACTGTTCTGATTACTCTCATTTTACAGTAAAATTTGATAGCTGAAAGTGTAAGTCCTTCAACTTTTTTCTTCTTTTTCAAAATTGTTTTGCCTATTCTGGATTTTTTCCATTTCTGTAAACATTTTAGGATCAATATCAACATGAATTTTACTAACTTCTGCAAATATTCTTTTGGTTTTTTTTGTTGATGTTGTTTGTTTGTTTGTTTGCGGTACACGGGCCTCTCACTGCTGCGGCCCCTCCCACCGCGGAGCACAGGCTCCGGACGTACAGGCCCAGCGGCCACGGCCCACGGGCCCAGCCGCTCCGCGGCATGTGGGATCTTCCCGGACCGGGGCACGAACTGCATCGGCAGGCGGACTCTCAACCACCGCGCCACTAGGGAAGCCCTCTTTTGGGGTTTTGACAGGGATTGCATTCAATCTGTAGATTAGTTTGGGGAGAATTGCCATCAACAATATTAAGCCTTCAGATCCATGAACACAGGGCTTCCCTGGTGGCGCAGTGGTTAAGGATCTGCCTGCCACTGCAGGGGACATGAGTTCGATCCCTGGTCCGGGAAGATCCCACATGCCGTGGAGCAGCTAAGTCCATGCGACACAACTACTGAGCCTGCACTCTAGAGCCCGTGAGCCACACCTACTGAGCCTGCGTGCCACAACTACTGAAGCTCGTGCTCCTAGAGCCCATGCTCCGCAACAAGAGAAGCCACCGCTCACCGCAACTGGAGAAAAGCCCGTGCGTGGCAATGAAGACCCAATGCAGCCAAAATAAGTAAATAAATAAAATAAATAAATTAAAAAGAAAAATCCATGAACACACTGTCTCTTCATTTATTTCGAGCTTTTTTGATTTCTCTTAGTAAAGTTTTAAGGTTTTCAGTGTGCAAGTCTTATACTTCTTTTGTTAAATCTATTTCTAAGTATTTTATTGTTTTTGATTTTATCATGAATGGAATTAAAGAATTATTTTTGGTTTGTTTGTTGCTGGTTTATAGAAATACAATTGATTTTTGAATATTGAATTTGTATCTTCTGACGTTCCTGAACTCATTTATTAGTTCTAGTAATTTTTGGTGGATTCCTTAAGATTTTCTGCCTACAGGATATATTGTCTGTGAGTAAAGATAGTTTTATTTCTTCCTTTCCAATCTTGATGCCTTTAATTTCTTCCCTTTCCTTCCTTCCTTCCTTCCCTCCCTCCTTTCCTCCCTTTCCTTTCTTCCTCCTTCCCTCCCTTTCCTTCCCCCCTCTCTTCCTTCTTTCCATTTTTCCTTCTTTCCTTCCCATATTCCACTGGCTGAATCCTGCAGTGTAGTGTTGAATAGAAGTGGTGAGAGTACACATCCTTGCTTTCTTACCCGTCTAAGGAAGAAAGCATTTTACCATTAAGTATGATGTTATCTGTAGGCAGATGCTGTAGGAAAGGGAAGGAGGGGACGAAAATTTGAGAAATATTTAAGACTTAGGATGAACAGAGTTTAGCAATTAATTGTATACAGTTTACATCAGGATATAATTTGTATGTTTGTGGGTAAGGAGATTCTGGCTTTATTTTTATGAAGTAGAGTGGAGTTAAGGATATATTTATTTCCTTTTGGGAGGATTGACTTTTTACAGTAGAGGTTTTTTCCCCTTCAGTTTTCTTTTTAGTTGGCAGTTTCAGATCAGTGTTAATTTTTTCAAATGCTAAATTTAAAAATCTTTTTTCTGTAGTTATAACTTAATATGTTCCATGAAGTAGGGAGCATTATTATCACCATGTTTTAGTTGAGGAAATTGAGATATAGTGAAATGCTGTAGATCAGAATGATGGAGACTTCCAAGTCTCCTTAATACAGTGCTTTCTAAATCTTTAACTTAAATGTCATCCCAAAATAGCGTCAGATGGGATACATGAGTCATCTGACATCTTTTTTTCCTTCATCCTCCCCCAAAAGGAACTATGTCTTAAATGTTAAGTGTATTATAGAGAAGGATTATTTCTGTTCTTTGGTTTCACAAATCAACCTGTATGTGTTTTTGTTTTCTTGGGATTTTAGTGGTTACTGGTCCACTCTGGACCTTAATTCCTAAAGAATTCAACACGGGATAACTTACAAATGACAGTGCCTCAGATGGGAGTTTTATTTAGCCATCCGTGAGAGATAGGAAACAGATCATAGCAGTGGTGGTAGTTATTATAGTGTTCCTATTAATATGTTGGTATATACTACAGACATTTTCACTGGACATCTTTAACTGACCTCCTGGTTAGGTTCTGGAGAATATAGAAATAATTAATATAAACTATAACTAGAATTATTTACCTTTGGAAACTTGCTTCCATGGAAAGAGGCCTTGGGAGTTTTATGGATCTGAATTCAAACCCTGTCTCTACCTTTCATAAGTTACTCTATTTTTCAAGTTTATCTAAAAATATCTATTTTTTTCTTACTATAAAATAATATATGGTACTGCAGAAAATGTGGAAATGCAAAAGCCCCAAAAGATAAAATAAAAATCATCCATAATTCTGGATTTAGATAAAAATCTCTCAGTGGAGCTTACATTCAAGTGATGATCTTTGCGAAGACTAGAAATAGCTTAAATGTCTACAGTAGAGACTGGTTAAATACGTTGCAGTTTATTCATTTTATGGACTCTATATCAGATAAAAAGGAGAACAGTGGTTAAGAGTGGGGGCTCTGGGCTTCCCTGGTGGCGCAGTGGCTGAGAGTCCGCCTGCCGATGCAGGGGACACAGGTTCGTGCCCCGGTCCGGGAAGATCCCACATGCCGCAGAGCGGCTCTGCCTGCTGAGCCTGCGCGTCCAGAGCCTGTGCTCCGCAATGGGAGAGGCCACAACAGTGAGAGGCCCGCGTACCGCAAAAAAAAAAAGAGTGGGGGCTCTAAGTTGAGACCTTAGTGCTATTCCTTATTGGTTGTATGACCTGAACGTCTTAAAACTTCAGTATGCTGGTATAGTGCCTACTTCATGAGTTCTTCTGAAGATTAAATGAGGTATATCAAATTTAACACTTTTATGTGTATCTGGCACATTGTAAATGCTTGATAAATATTGCTAGAATATTATTATTATTTTATGTGCTGATATGGAAAGATTCCTAAGATAATTAAGTGTATAATGTAAGATATTGAGAAAAGGTTATGTATGATGTCATATGTCATATTAAAAAATAAGGATTTCTTATATACGCACTGATGTACACACATCTTTTTCTTGAAGGACACCTAAGAAAATATTCAGTGGTCACATGTGGGGAATAGGGCTGGGGATTGGAAATGGTAGAGAGTTACACCTTTTGTTTTTACTTCTTTGTGAACTTTGAGTTTTTAATACCATGTACATTTTCCTTTTATTTACTTCTTAAATCATTTTTTTTAAAAGATGTCTTCCTTTATCAAGTTGTTTTGTCTTTTCTCCATACTGGAAAATCTTATTCTCTCCATACTGGAGAAATCTTATTTTCTCTTCTTCTCATAGTAAGTTTATTTACATAATTGTAGAGCTTGACTATAGTTCTAGAACCAGCCCTTTGCAGATATGCTAAAGACGTGTTAGAGACTACTTTGAGATAAGTAAACATGTTATCTTGTTAAAACATTGCTAAAAAAGAAAAGTTTCACATAGAATAGGAGAGCATTGTGTTTCAGTAGGAGTTTTTTTTTCTTCAGTAGTAGTTTTTAAACTTTACCAGTTAACAAATGGGATAGTAATGATGTCAGCTAGGCTCTTAAAGAAAAGGTTTTACAACATGTAGAACTCTTCTGTTGTTTCAGATTTTTTCCCCCCAGCAAACACTTACCTGATTACTTGACAGTAATAGATGAAAAGGCATACTTCTTGTGTCTTTCCAATCAATTAGAAAGCAACAATACTTATAGATTAATTTCCTCTGAAAGGCATTTGGAAAGTGCATATACTAGGTAGTCTCTAAATTCTTCCTTTTCCCTTACCTCCTTTTTTCTCTCTCCACTACACCTGTCTCTCCATTCCTCTTTCTCCACCCCCCCATTGTCTTAATTGTCTTAGACATCAAGGATGTAAAGATTAATAAAATGTAGTTCCTGCACTCAAGAAGTTCCTATCAATTGTTCCATTCTAGCATTCTTATTGAACTACTTTTTTGGGGGGAGGAATTATGAATTTCGCTATAGTCTCATTTTTTTTCACTTCAGCTTTTTAAACATTTTTTAAGCACCCAGAATGTGCTAGGCACTCTGCTGGAGGGTGCAAAGATAAGTAAAGCTAATTGCTTAGTTCCTTGCAAGGAGATAGGTAAATAGATTTGAGAACAATTTGATATGACTAAGGTACTATGACTAAGGTACTGCTCGGTTTTCACAGTGGGGTAGTTCTTGATAGGAAAATGGCACCAGACAGAGTTAAAAAATGTACGTTTTCTTTAATGGCAGAAATTAGCCTGCTTTGAGACATTTATACAAAAAAAGAGACATAGCGTACTCCTATCAGAAGTAAAGTTTCCTTGTCCTCCTTCATTCCTCAAGGAGGTTGCAAAGGTACCTCTGAAGAGGGAGAGTGTGCCAGGCCTGAGAAGCCATATTCTTGATACTTTACCGCACCTTTTTTTTGTCCACCATACTTTTACATCTGTGGGTCGCATTACTACTATTCTAGAAAAATCTACTTTGCAGTTTATGTGCTTCTATCAAAGAGAATGTTTATAAACATTAGGCTTTCTCACTGCTGAAATCAAACTCTGTCAGCAAGGCCAGGTTCTTATTCCACCATGGAAAGCAGTCTAGCTAGTCTGCTGCCTGTCTGAACTAGCCTCCTGGAAACTCCATTTCCTTAAATGAATGCGCATAAACACAAAATGCTTTGAAAGCGCAGAGGACGAGTGTCTAACCTGAGGAAAGCAGGGCAGAAATAATCAGGCAGGGATATATGGAGGATATGATATACTTCTTGAAGAGTATTTGGCACATCTGTATTCCATATTTAGTTTGCTGGTTTTCTCTGTTAAGGCAGAGTAACCATAACTGAAGTGTTTTAAGCTAAATTATAGACATAATTTGTATCTCTAAAACATAAGGACATTTCCCTCCATTGTTATAATACTGTTTTCCCACATTAAAAAAACACTGATTCTTAATTATGTAATACCTTGTCCATGTTCAGATTTCTCATTATCCCCAGAAATGTCTTTTATAGCTGGTTTGTTCAAATCAAGATCCAGTTAAGGACCACTCGTTGCATTTGGTTATATCGCTTAAGTCTTTTTTTCCCTTTTTGAGTAGACTTTAATTTTTAATCTTAAGCCTTTTTTATGCTAAAACTTAGCCCACTGCCTTTATTTATTTATTCATCACTTTGACTTGTTGAAGAGACTTGACATTATAGAATGAGCTTTCTTCTGGTTTTTGTCTGATTGCTTTTTTTTAGTATTGTTTACACTGTTCTCTGTATTTCTTGCAATCTGGATGTTAGATATACAGGTTTGATTCAGTTCAGGTTAAATATTTGTGGCACAAATACTGGAAAGGTGATACAGTGTTGCATTTCTTTAATCTATTGTTTTCTTTATTTTGCCTCTTTTGGTCTTTAATACCAACTATACACTATGGTAGAACTGTGATTCAATCCATCAGTCATCAATCATGGACTTGGATAGTCACAGCATTGGAGTATCATCTGTTCTTGTCCTTTTTCTTTTGGGGATTTTTAGCTAGCCCTTTCTTGCCTTGTCTCTGATATGTGCCCTTACCTGGTATATTCCATGGTATGTTCCCTTACACTTCTCCTCTGAGTTCTGTTTTTAATATAAACAGTGCCAGTTCCAAGAGATCTTATTCTCTTATTAGCATATTACATTGCAGATATTTTTTTGTGACTTTATAGGAGTAGCTCAACTAACCTCTTTTATTTTAGTCTAAACTCTCCTTACTCATCTTTACTCAGGTGTTTCCTCTGGTCCCATGAAGAATGACTAGAGATGAGAGAGGCCCAGATTGGCCTTGGGACGTTCTAGAAATCATGGTTGATTGGGCGTCTGAAAGTGGGATGAGGTTAGAGGAAAGGTTAAATGCAACATAATTTTCCCTCAGGATGTGGATCCTTTGTTGGTTATTTCTAATATCCCATGGTGAACGGCCTTAGCGAGTGCTTGCTTTTGTAAAAACTGTAATGCATGTTGACATAGTGAGGGAGCTTACGGAAATGGAGAGAGTTGGTAAGGAGTTAAATAGATCAAATATTGGATCATGTGCTTTTGGAAGGGGAAGAAGATATTCTGCTATTATAATTTAAGAGTGTAAGTAACTATGGAATTTTTGACCTACTTTTCTTTCCACTTTGCAGTTAATACTAATAGCTTATTAGAAGTAAAAAAGACTTCCTTGTATTGCTTTACTATATGAGCTTCATTAGGAGTAGGAAAAATTGTTATTAAAAAAGTAATCTGTGATAAAGGATTTTAATTGATAACAGGTACTGTTATTCCTGATAACAGTTTATTCATTATATTTCTTGTGTCGCATACTTTGGACCATAGTATGGTTAAGAGATACTGTTTTTTTTTTTGTTTGTTTTTTTTGCGGTACGCGGGCCTCTCACTGTTGTGGTCTCTCCCGTTGCGGAGCACAGGCTCCGGACGCGCAGGCTCAGCGGCCATGGCTCACGGGCCCAGCCGCTCCGCGGCATGTGGGATCTTCCCGGACCGGGGCACGAACCCGTGTTCCCTGCATCGGCAGGTGGACTCTCAACCACTGCACCACTAGGGAACCCCGATACTGTTTTCTTAATTTGGGAAAATTTCCTCACTTACCATTGAGGAAATCTTTTCATGCAGAGGGTCTCAGTATAAATACATCCTTTGTCTGGGTTGCAGATGGTTTTATTGCCATTATAGCTCAGTTTGGAAATGGTTCTTATTTCAAATTATTGCTGATTTTCTCTTTGGGGAAAATTATGTCATGTATAAATAAGACAAATATTTGTAATGTGGGGATTATCCTTTGTATGTCTCTGTTATTAAATGAAGGATAGTCTCTTTTTGAAGTAATCGTATTTTAAATTTTGTTTCACTTTTTAACATTTTCTGAAATCAGGGTATGTCTTTCAATTAATTGATAGTGTATTGCTTAATTAGCGAGGTTTTTCTTTCTTAGCTGTACCTGAAGTAATAGCAAGTCTTAACAGTTACTGAGATCTTGAACTTGATCAAATATAGCAGTTTACAATTCAGATTACTCGTGGTTTAGCCCCAGAAACACTGAGAAACAGAAGCACTGAGATAGTGCTGAGGTTGGTAGACTGAGTTGAGTAGCACTGAGGAAGATAGACACAATACTTGTTCTCTGTCTCTCTCTCTCTTTTTAAAAGCTTTTTCATGTTTTCATCTCAGTCTTGACAACAGGATCAGGAGATTGTAAGGCCTTTAAACCAAACATAATAATGAACATTCACAGTGTATAGGCTTCATTAAAAGCCTAAGGGGAGTCATAAACTGCAGTGAATGTTCCTGTCCTCTCGCATCCAGATGCTTTACAGAATTTCCCCTTTGCCCTCTCCTCAATCTGTATCCTCCTTCAAAGGTTACATTCCTCCTTTAGCTTTCATCTCTAACCTCTAATCGTTTCTTCATGCTCTTCTCTTCCTCCCTTGTCTTTTCTGAGTTAGTCTTTTTTATTTATTTACTTATTTTTTAAAATTCAGTAGACTTTTTTGGGAGAGCAGTTTGAGATTTACAGAAAAGTGGAAAGTACGGAGAGTTCCCATGTTTACTTCCCAACCAAGTTTTCCCTTTTATTAACATCTTGGATTAGTATGATACATTTGTTATAATAGACTTGTTATAATAGATAAGCTAATATTGATACATTATTATTAACTAAAGTCCATAGATTACATTAGGTTTACTGTTTGTGTTGTATATTTATAGGTTTTGACAAATGTATAATGATATGTATCCATCATGATTGTATCATAGAGAATAGTTTCACTGCCCTAAAAATCCCTGTGCATTACTTACTCATCTCTTCCTTTTCCTCCTTCTTCCAACCCCTGGCAACCACTGTTTTTCACCCCTCCATAGTTTGCCTTTTCCAGAATGTCATATAGGTGGAATCATACAGTATTGTATCCTTGTCAGATGGGCTTCTTTCACTTAGCAGTATTCTTTTAAGGTTCTTCCATGTCTTTTTTGGCTTGATAGTGCATTTCTTTTTACTGCTGAATAATATTCCATTGTATGAATGTACCATAGTTTGTTTATCCATTTATCTATTTGACAATTATGAATAACAGATTAGCCTTTTTAAAAACACAAATATGATCTAAAGTACTTCAGATCACCTGTAAAGAAAAAGTTGAGCTAATTCAGTATCTTGAGCCTTAAAAATGATAACTCTTTTACCTTTCTATGAAAAATTTCTAACTGAGTGGTCAGCTCCTAACAGTGCTCAAGAGATGTGTGTGGAGTGATTGAATATGAAAAAAGTTAAGGGGGTATGGAAGAGAAGAAGGAAGCTAAAGATTATATCATATATTTGGATAATTTTTGGAAAATGAAATTGTCTAGAAATTCAGCTGGAAATTTGAAAGGGCACTAAGATGTTCAGGGCTCTGAATTCAACCATTAATTTGAGAACACTCCAGAACAAAAGTATCATCAAGCTGGCCCAGAATCGAAGGCAGTAGGCCTGTTTCACTTTACGTTCAATGGAATGATAGGAGGAAGGTAGGGTTTATTTTTTGGAAAAGAGTAAAAGAACAAAAGGCAAGGTTTATAAAATAGTGACCAGTTGATGATCATAGGGTGGAGGTTAGATATTGACATCAGGAAAATAATTGTACAAAATCTATTGATAGTTGTCTTTATTTTGTGTTCTTTAGTTACATTTTTTACTTAGTAAAAATGTTACTAATATGAGGAAGTTATTTAATGACTGGATTTAAGACTCACTGAATATTTTGGTTTATAATTTTGTGAAGTCTAAGGAATATAGAGCTTAATGAGCTACAGAGTCATTCAAATGTCTAAAATATTTTTGTTTTGCAGTTTATGTTCATTGAGAAGAATTTGGGAAGGGATATGTAAGGCTGAAAAGGTGATTAGGGTCAGATTATGGAAAGCCATTAATGCCAGAGTATAAAGACAATTTTTATTAGTTAAGTAAAAATAGGGAATAGTTTTCTGGGGCATGAATATTGTTTATAAAGTATTTTGAATTAATTTTATATCCTTAAAATATATACACATTAATATATACATCTTATTATAGCTTCCAGCTCTATCATAAACCAAAGTATCAATATGTTCCCTGAAATGCCATATACAAAAAAAGCCTTATGTAAGTTGGTTGTGAGTATTGTACCCTGTATCAGCATTATAAAGATGTTCTACTGTAATTATAGGCAGTATTTACCAAAATATCTTATAAATTTGTAGCCTTATTGATGTGCTGAGATTTTGTTGTTCTTTAGATGACTTTTTAAAATACTTAGCTTTCTCCCATTTTAAGTTAGTTTGTTTTCTTTTTAAAAACAATGTATTTGCTTTTTTTGTTGTAGAACTGTGGCTGCTGAAGTTAGGAAGCAGATTTCTGGACAGTACAGTGGTTCTCCCCAACTGCTCAAAAACCTCAACATTGTTGGCAGTATATCCCATCATACCACAGTAAGTAGCATATTTAAAATATGGTATGTTACTGTGTAATTCTGACTAGGCCATGAAAAAATAGTGGAAAGATAAGAGCCAGTAGATTGGGTTCCATCACTACTCTCACTAACACCCTTATTTGTTGCTATCTCACTCTTTTCTGAAATTTGAGTCAGAGGAGTGTTGGGAGGTGTTATAGAAGTGTTGATTTCCTAGGCACCTCTGAAACTTTACATTCAGGATTTAATCAACTCTGGAATTTTACAATTAGAACTTCCCAGACCCAAGGTGATTCATACATGAAAATTCAGGAATCTATTCTAGAAATAATAGGTACTGAAGTAAATGTTAAATAATTATGTAGATTCATAGTATTATCTATCTCCTTTAATAGAAAGGAATATATAGTTATTGAATTATTGCTTTAAGCCAGGTGCTATGTCAGAGATATAAATATATGTTTTCTTATTCAAGAGGCTGGCATGAGGATAATCAATTTTGATAAAAAACTGGTACTTATTAGTTATAGTAGAAATATGAATTAAAAACATGCTCCATTTGTCAAAAACTGAAAAAGTAATTAAGACTGACTTGGGTGAAGTTGTATTAACACTTTCTGTTTGGTTATGAAATGGTACCAATTATTGAACAGACATCATATGCCAGAGCATAATAGTTTGATTGACTTGTAGCGACATGTTTATATATAATGTTTGTGTTATTAAAATTTTAAAACATGGAGTTTACTTTTAACAACAGTAACATACTGATTGGAGAAATTTTAGAATATATAGATTTCTGGATGGTTTCAATGTACGTGGAGATGATCCTTCTAATGCTCTCTTAGTGTCTTGAACTCCTCTTTTCAACTGATTTCCCGATTCTGTGTTACACCTTAACTATTCACTTCCATAGTCATCCCTGGATTTAGTCATTATGAATAACCATAAGCCTCCTGTAATCTCAGTTTTATGTTTCCTATTCTCTTAATACCACCTCTTATCTTTCTTGCTCTCTTGTTCTGGTGCTCTGACTTCAACTGTCCTTCAACACCACTGGGACCTAGAATTTGTGATCATACTAACTTTTGTGTGTCTCTCACCCCTTGATGTCCTCTTTTCTCTCCTTACCAAACTTAAATTATTTGTTGATCATTATAATTACTCTTTTGCGTATACTCTTGGCTTCCTTAACTTCTTCTCATGTCATTTGCACTACCTCAGTGCTGTTTAAATCCAACCTTCTGCTTCATACCTGCACTTGTGCAGCTGAGTATGGCTGGAGGAAAGCACACGGATCCCATTGACTGGTCTCACTTTAAATTTATGACCACTAACTCATGAAGGCTTTAACATTGCTAGGCAAACATTTTATTTTCCTAGTCCGTTCATTTTCCCACTGTTTTAGTTGACCCATTTCATGCCTCCTACTCTTCCCTTAAAACCCTAACTGCTCTTCCCCATTTTCGCTCTGAGGATGACTTGACTTCCTGTTTCACTGAGAAAATTGAAGCAGTCAGAAAGAACTTCCACATACTCCTACCACCATGTGTGTTCACCTTTTATCATCTGTACCCGTATTGTGTCTATTCACCAGTTATTTTAAATGAACCACTAGTGAACTAGATCCCAAGTTCTCTCGCTCAAATACAGTACTTTAGGAATTCTCCCTACTCTCTTTTTGAAAAAAATTTATTTATTTTATTTATTTATTTTTGGCTGGGTTGAATCTTCGTTGCCGCGTGTGGGCTTTCTCTAGTTGTGGTGAGTGGGGGCTACTCTTCATTGTGGTGCACGTGCTTCTCATTGCAGTGGCTTCTCTTGTGGAGCACTGGCTGTAGGTGCGCAGGCTTCAGTAGTCGTGGCACGTGGGCTGTAGAGCACAGGCTCAGTAGCACGGGCTTAGTTGCTCTGCAGCATGTGGGATCCTCCTGGACCAGGGCTCGAACCTGTGTCCCCTGCATTGGCAGGCAGATTCTTAACCACTGTGCCACCAGGGAAGTCCTCCCTTCTCTTTTATATCATCACTTTTTCTCTCTATTTATTGGATCATTCCCACCAGTATATAAACATGCAAACATACCGTTATTTCTCCTATTTAAAAAAATTCTGCTTTTTTTGCCCCACTTTTCCATCAGTCTCCAACTTCCAATATTTCTTTGCTCTTTTTTGCAACAAAATTCCTTTGAAGGGTTGTCAGAGCTTGCTGATTTCAATTTCTCTTCTTGTATTCTCTCTGAAAAAGTTCTTTTTAAGTTATGGGAATCTTCAAACATACATAGAAGTAGAAGACTAGTATAAACATTAACATCTTTAAATTTAACCACAGTGCTGTTATCACACTTAACAAAATTAACAGTCCATAATTCTTTGGTATCATCTAATAATATCCAGTCCATGTTAAATTTTCTTGATTATTTCATACATATCTTTTTATAGTTGGTTTATTCAAATCAGGATCAAACAAAATCCACAGATGGAATTTGGTCTTAGATCACTTGCATTTTTAAAAAAAAGGGCAGCTTCTCCCTCCTCTAACTTTTTTTTTAAAATTGAGGTATGGCTGACTTACAATATTAAATAAGTTTCAGGTGTACAGCACTGTGTTTCACTATATTTAAAGGTTGTACTCCATTTAGAGTTATTATAAAATACTATGTTCCCTTTGCTGTACAATATATTATTGTAGCTTCTTTATTTTATAATAGTAATTTGTACCTCTTAATCTCCTACCCCTATCCTGCTCCCTGTCCCCCCCACTGGTAACTACTAGTTTGTTCTCTATATTTGTGAGTCTGTTTCTTTTTTTGTTATATTCTCTAGTTTGTTTTATTTTATAGATTGCACATGTAAGTGATAACGTAAAATTTGTTTTTCTCTGTCTGACTTATTTCACTAAGCATAATATCATCCAGATCCATCCACGTTGTTGCTCATATGGTCATCTAATAGCCTACAAGGCTGCCAAGAGCATCCAGTGGGGAAAGGCCAACAAATGGTGCTGGGAAAGCTAGAAAGACACATGCAGAGCAGTGAAATTGGTTCCCTATCTTACACCACTCACAAAAATTAACTTGAAATGGATCAATCTTAAACATAACACCTGATACTATAAAACTCCTAGAAGAAAATGTAGAGAAGAAGCTCCTTGATGTTGTTCTTGGAAATGATGTTTTTGGATATGACACCAAAAGCACAAACACCAAAAGCAAAAATCAACAAATTGGGGCTACATCAAGCTTAAAAGCTTTTGCACAGCCAAAGAAACAATTAATAAAATGAAAAGGCATCCTATGGGAGAAAAATTTTTGCAAATCATATATCAGATAAGGGGTTAATATCCAAAATATATAAAGAACTCATACAACTCAATAACAAAAAGACAAACAACCCGATTAAAAATAGTCAGAAGAACTAAATAGACATTTTTCCAAAGAAGTTATCCAAATGGCCAACAGGTACATGAAAAAGTGCATAGGGAAATGGAAATTAAAACCATGATGAGATATCCCCACACCTGTTAGAATGGTTATCATCAAGAAGACAAGTGATAACAAGTGCTGGCGAGGATGTGGAGAAAAGGGAACCTTTGTGCACTGTTGGTGAGAATGTAAAGTGGTACAGCCGTATGTTTTCTTCCATACTGGAAAACGTATGGAGGTTCCTCAAAAAACTAAATATAGGGCTTCCCTGGTGGCGCAGTGGTTGAGAGTCCACCTGCCAATGCAGGGGACACGGGTTTGTGCCCTGGTCTGGGAAGACCCCACTCCGCGGCTGGGCCTGTGAGCCGTGGCCACTGAGCCTGCACGTCCGGAGCCTGTGTTCCGCAACGGGAGAGGCCACAACAGTGAGAGGCCTGCGTACCGCAAAAAAAAAAAACAACAAAAAACTAAATATAGAACTACAGTATGATCCAGCAGTTCCACTTCTGGGTATTTATCTGAAGAAAATGAAAACACTAATTCGAGAAGTTACACACACCCCAATGTTCATAGCAACATTATTTACAATAGCCAAGATATGGAAGCAACCTAAATGTCCATCAACAGATGAATGGATAAAGAAAATGTGGTGTATATACACAGTGGAATACTACTCCCTCCCCCAACTTTTAAGTTTGTTTATTTTTATGCCATTGACTTATTGAGGAAATTGGATTAGTTGTGTTATAGAATTTCCTGCCTTTTGGATTTTATGTTTATTTCCTTGTAGACTTGTTTCTCTGTCTTCTGTATTTCCTGTAACTGGTTAGATTCTGGTTCAACGTTTTTGAAATTTCTTCCTCATAAACTTGTTTCTCTATCTTCTGTATTTTCTGTATACGATTAGATTCTGGTTCAACTCTTTTTTTAATGGCTTTACTGAGACTTTTTTCACATAACCATACAATTCATCCATTTAATTTACAATTCAGTGGATTTAATATGTTCACATATAATGTGCAACCATCACAACAGTCAATTTAGAACGTTTTCATTACCTCAGAAAGAAACTGTTTAGCTCTCACCCTTTTGTCTCCCTTCTCCCATCCCAAAACAACCACTAATCAAATACCAGAATTTTGATGGCACACCAGAAAAGACTGCAAGAGATCTGAACGCTAAACATGTTAGTCAGAATTCCAATGCAGTGATTGTTGAAGTAAGACAGTGTCTCACATTGCCTGTAAGGGATTCTGTAGTGCTTCACTATTGCTTCTTATTGCATCCTTTAACCCTGCTTACTGCCTAGTCATTCTCTGTTATAAAATCATGTTGCAATCTCCTCCCTTGAATCTGTAAATACAGGATCTTTCTTTGGAGTCTTGCAAAATAATTTATAGTTGTAAGCAGCTCATCACTACATCCGAAAACTAGCCCAGGCAGTTGTCTCTGATGGGAGTCAGAGAGAGTGGAGACAGTTGTAGCAGAAATAAATTTATTTCTTTGCTCCAAGTCTAGTTAGTATTACACCTAGAAAACCAGTGACTTTCTATGTGAGTTTGGGAAACAAGATCATTTATCATCTCTGTGATTTAGTGTTGTTAAGAGAGTGTCATAGCTTTCTTCCCAACCCTAACCCTTACTCTTGATATGATTGGTCAATCTTTGAGGAAAGGTTAGTTTTGAATTAGACATATGTAAGGACTCCCAGCTTTTGTCATTATTTTCATGGAGTATCATTTGTGACACTTTGAATCCTGAAAAGTGTACTGCCTCAGAAATAATTCTTAGGTGGAGAAACATTGATTTATAAAGTTTAAAAAAAGTTTGCTTAAATTTATGTATGTATGTATTTATATTGTGGTAAAATATACACAACAAAATGTATCAGTTTAACCATTTCTAAGTGTACAATTAAATGGCATCAAGTACACTCACAATTTTGTGCAACCATTACCACTGTCCATTTCCAAAACTTTTTAATTAACGCAAACTGAAACCCTGTACCCATTAAAAAATAATTCCATACCCCCGCTCCTTCCAATCCCCAGTAACCTCCATTCTATTTCCTGTCTCTATGAATTTGTCTATTATATGTACATACCTCATGTAAGTGGAATCATACAATATTTGTCTTTTTGTGTCTGGCTTATTTCACTCAGCATAATGTCTTCAAGGTTCATGCTTGTTACAGCACGTGTTAGAATTTCATTTCTTTTTAAGGTTGAAAAATATGCCATTGTATATGTGTACCACATTTTGTTTATCCATTCATCTGTTGATGGACATTGGATTGTTCTCACCTTCTGGCTATCGGTAATGATGCTGCTATGAACATTAGTGTACAAGTATCTGTTTGAGTCTCTATTTTCAGTTTTTTTGAGTATATAGCTGGAAGTGGAATTGGTGGGTCATATGATAATTCTGTGTGTTTTGGTATTTTTTTTTTTCCAGAACCACCGAATTGTTTTCCACAGCAGCTGTACCATTCTACATTCCCACCAGCAGTGCACAAGACTTCCAATTTCTCAGTATCCTCTCCTACACTTGTTATTTTACATTTTTTGGTAATAACCATCATAATGGGTGTGAAGTAGTATCTTGTGTTTTTGATTTGCACTTTCCTCATCCCACTAATTTTGTTATGTTTTATTTTCATTTAGTTCAATGTAATTTTTAAGTTTCATTTTTCAGACTTTTGTGACTCATGGATTATTTGGAACTGTGTTTTTAGTCTTCAAGTGTTTGGAGGTTTTCCTGTTGTCTTTCTGTTGCTAATTTCTAGTTTGATTACATTATGGTCAGAGAACACACTCTGTATGATTTCAATTTTTTAAAATTTTTTGAGGTTTGTTTTAGGGTTCAGGATATGGTCTGTCCTGGTATTTACTTTTTGGGCCTTTGAGAAAAGTATTTGGTCTGTTGTCGTTGGGTGGATTGTTCTATAAAACAATGTCAATTAGCTCCTATTGGTTGATGGTGCTGTTGAATTTTACCATATCCTTGTTGATTTTTCTGTTCGGTTTTCTTTCAGTTGTTGAGAGAGATGTCTTGAAGTCTCCAGCTATAACTGTAGATATATCTTATTTCTTCTTTCAGTTCTGTCAGTTTTTGCTTCCCATAATTTATAGCTCTGTTATTTAGTACATGCACATTTAAGATTGCTATGGGGCATAGCTGTTATCATCAGGTAATGTCCCTCTTTATTCAGTACTTTTCTTTGCACTGAAGTCGAAGTACTTTATCTTATGTTAATATAGCCACTTCTCCTTTCTTTTGATTAATGTATATATGGTATATCTTTTTCCATCCTTCTGTTTTCAGCCTCCTTATATTGTCTTTTTTGAAGTGAGCTTTTGGTATACCTTACTGGTACGTCATGTTTTTAAATCCATTCTGCCAGTTTCTTATCTTTTTATTGGTGTATGTAGGCCATTTACATTTAATGTTATTATCATTCTGCTAGGGCTTTAATCTGCCATTTTATTTTTTGTTTGTTCTCTCTGCCTTTTGTTTCTCTAGTTTCCTTTTTCTGTCTTCCTGTGGGTTATCTGAACATTTTTTAGAATTCCATTTTGATTTATCTGTAATGTTGTTGAGTGCATATCTTTGTATAGTCTTTTTAGTGGTTGCTTAAGTATTGTATATACATAACTAATCACACTACTGGTGTTGACATTTTACCAGTTTGAGTGAAGTGTGGAAATCTTATGTACCTTTATGTCTCTTCACCCTATAGGTATTAAATTATGTAGACCTCACCTGACATTGCCTCAGCAGTAAGGGGAAGGAGTTCTTGTTACTGCTGTATAGGAATAGGTGTCGAGATTCCCTGTGTGGACTCCACTGACACTGTGGGAGTGGAGGATTCATTACCTTCCAGTAGATATGAAAATCTCAGCTCCCCACTCTGACTTCTCTGACATCATGCTGAATGGGTAGTGTTGGGATGGCTTGTTACAGCTTGGTGAGGGTGAAGTCTAGCTCCCCATTTGGCCTTTGCTGGTGTGGATATGGGTGGGACTACAGTTTTTCATGTGATGTTTGGCTGGAGTAGAGTGGTTATTCTCTAACCTTTTCTATTTTGCTAGGCTGCTGCTCTCTTGGTCCTTTGGCTGGGGAGAACAGGCTTTGGTTGTGTTTTTTGTTTTCCTGTGCTCCTTGGTGTTTCTGGGTTGTGGACCTCTCTAGCATCAGGTCTGGAGTATATAAGGTAAAAAGAAATTTTAGGTAACTCACTATTGTGCTATTCCTTGGGTCCCGAGGTCCCTGTTGGTCTGCTTTTTTCTATCCACCTTTTAGAGCCATCTTATGTTTATTTTATATATAATCTTCAGGGTTTGTAGTTGTAACTAGTGGGAAGAATAGAGAAAAGTATGTCTACTCCATCTTCCTGGACGTGGAAGTACCTACTTGTGACTTTGATGTTGAGCACTTTTTCATGTGCTAAATGGCCATTTTTTTAAAAAAATAAATTTTATTTTATGGACTCTGTTGGATTTTTTATTTAAAAAATTTTATTTATTTATTTAGGTTGTGCCAGGTCTTAGTTGCGGCACGTGTGCTCGTTAGTTGGGCTCGAGGGCTCCTTAGTTGTGGCATGCAAACTCCTAGTTACAGCATGCATGTAGGATCCAGTTCCCTGACCAGGGATCCATCCTGTGTCCCCTGCGTTGGGAGATGGATTCTTAACCACTGTGCCACCAGGGAAGTCCCTAACTGGCCATTTTTATATCTTCCTTTCGGAATGTCTTACCAACTGCCCCCCCACCCCCCGCGCCATTTATTTGAGGGGGTGGTTTGTTTTTATGAGATGTGGGACTTTTTTATATATTCTAGATGCCAGTCACTTATTAAATGTATTTTGTAAATATTTTCTCCTAGTGTGGCTTGCCTGTTCATTTTCTTAACCATCTTTTGATGTATCAATTTTTCTTTTACGATTATCCCTTTCTCTGTCATGTCTGAGAAACCCTTGCCTACTCCAAATTTTGAAGATATTCTCCTATATTTCCTTCTAGCAGCTTTATAGTTTTAGCATTTATGTTTATATCTATGGTCCATCTCAGTTTAGTTTTTGTATATGTCGTGATGTAAGGATTGAAGTTCATTTTCCCCCCCATATAGATATCCAATTTTTCCAGCAACAGTAATTGAAAAAGATTTCCCTTTCCCTGATGAGTTGCTTCTATGCTTCTATTAAGCATGTCATGATAGTGTATTATGTACTTGGTAGAATAGGTAAGATAGAATGCTTATGAGAGAAAACCATGAATCTAGATCTTAAAGACCCAGTTTGAAATTTTGCTCTTCATTTTGTGGCTATTTTATTTTCAGAAGTTAACTTCTTTGAGCACAATTGCCTTTATTTGTAGAATTGAAATAGTAATTATCTCTAACTTATATGATTTGGGGGAGGTTTAAATGAGAAAACATATAATGATAATGATAATAATAGGTACTATCTTTTGAGTGTTTATGATGTGATAGTCATTCATTATTTTACTTAGTATCTTTAAAATGTTGTTGCTCTACCTAGTTGTTCAGTCCAAAGAAGTATAGGTTAAAGCACCTTCTTTGTAGTAATGCAAACTTGCACAGTAGGCAGGTGTCAGTGTTTTTACCCAGTTGAACATCTTGAAAAATAACATATTCTTATTTTCATTGGTCCACAACTGCACATTTGTTGTATAATCATTTATAGTTTTGCCTGAATAATTTTCTTTCTTGAATTAGATAAGAAATAGAGCATCTTATCAAAAACTATAATTTCAGCTTGGCTAAGGAATGCCACAAATATCCTATTATTGCTAATAATACTTTTAATAGGGTCTGTGTATTAGTCTCCTTGGGTGCTGTAACAAATTACCACAAACTGGGTGGCTTAAAACCACAGAAATGTATTCTTTCACAGTGCTGGAGTCCAGAAGTCTGGAATCAGTATCAACGGGCAGAAATCAAGGTTTTGGCAAGGTTGCACTTTCTTCAGAGGCTCCCTTCAGTATCACTTTCTTGCCTCTTCCAGATTCTGGTGGCTGCTTGTGGCACATCACTTCTACCTTTAAGGCCAGAATCTTCAAATCTCTCTTTTCTGTGTCTTCATATGGCTTTCCTCTTGGTGTGGCCCAAATCTCTGTTTATCTTCATATAAGGATATATATGATTGCGTTTAGGACCCACTCAGATAATCCAGGATAATGTCCCTCTTTTAAGATCCTTAATGATATCTTCAAACACTCTTATTTTATATTTTATTTATTTATTTTCACATATAAGGTCCATGGATTGGGATTTGGCAATCTTTTGGAGGGCCATTTTTCCCCCCACTGCAGTATGGTTGTACGTTTTTACGAGGATAACAGTAACAACAGGTAAAGTAAAAGCACCACTAAGAAACTTAGCAATGAAAATTCCAAATTATAAAAAAGAATCCCTCCAGTGAGTATTTTGTCACTGTATAGTATTATAAAACTGTTATCTTACTGTTTTTATGTGGGAGTTATGGGCAAAATTGAAGCAAGAAGATCAGAGAGTATGACCCAACACTGTGGTTTCTTTAGTTCATCTGGCTGAATATCTGTTGACATTTTAGAAATAGCAAGGGAAAAATTACGTTTTTTTAAAATAATAAATCTATTTAAGTTTTAAAATTCTTGTGTCCACCTCTTCCTTTATACCCACCTCTCACATCCATCCCTGTTTATAAAGGTGCCCCTTACTGAAGCAGTGGATCCAGTGGATTTGGAAGATTACCTCATTACTCATCCTTTAGCTGTGGATTCTGGGCTTTTAAGGGATTTGATTGAATTCCCTCCAGATGATATTGAAGTGGTTTATAGTCCTAGGGACTGTAGAACCCTTGTTTCAGCTGTACCTGAAGAAAGGTAAGGAGACATTTACCTATTTCTGGTTTTAGTGTAACTATAAAAAGGCTACCTTCCATTATTTTATTTAGATTCTATTTCTCGTGGTAGTGTTGTTTCCTATTATATGAACAAGAGCGCAGCAGCAGAATTCACAAACATCAATGCTTTCCTGTCTAAATTATAAATATATTTTCTTTTTTAAAACAGTGAAATGGATCCACATGTTAGAGATTGTATAAGAAGTTATACAGAAGACTGGGCAATTGTGATCAGAAAGTAAGTTATATATTCATTATGACATTTAAAAATACTGAGTAGGATCTGTAAATGGATTAAGGTAGATTAATACTAATTATGAGACCTGAAAATTCATTTAAAAAATAGCTGAAAAAGTAAAAGAAGAACCTTTGCATATAGATATTTTTTCCTTAGGAGTTCCACAATTATTTTCTCTTACTTTCCTTATAAAATAATACATTTGTGGGGATAGTATTTCTATATTATCATAGATCATTAGTAACTAATAATAATATAAAATAATGATTTGTAGTCTAATTCTTTTGGGAAATCGTGGGTAAATATTGATGAATAATTTGTATTTCTAAAAAAGAATCCAATTTATTGAATTGGTTAAGTTTAATAGCTAGTTTTCTAGATCAAGCTGTTTGAAAGGTCTCTGCCTTTTATTAACTAACTGAATATTTACAGGTCCTTGACCTGTACATCCAATCAAGTTAGTAGTTGTAAAAATGTTTTGTTTTACCACAAAATTTATGTTTCTAATGGATGGTGTTTGAAATATCAAGTCAGATTAAGAAATAAAATAAAATTATTCTTCCTTTGCTAATTTGCATAATGAAGAAGGGTCTTCATACTGAATCTTCTTAGCCTTATTTTATTTTTCTAAAGGAAGTATAATTACTGAAGTAGTGGAAAATGCTGTTATGACATTGCAGTTTTGAGAAATGAAGTTATCTGTGCTAAATTGTACTAGTAACAGTGATGTATCCATTGCTTATTTTGTTGCTGTTGTGGGCAACTGTCTTATTTCACTGTGTTTCACTCTTGGGGTTGCTGCTGACATGCTTTTTAGTTTTAGTGTGACCTAATAAAAATACAATCTGCTACCCTTTATAAAGAAGAGCTGTTTTTATGAACTTAACAATTTTGATAAGTATTTCAATAGCCAGATTTTAGAGATTACTGAAGAAGACTGTTCCTCTGTCAGATAACTCAAAAGTCTTTACCTTTATGCATGTATGTTGGAAACCTGTAATCAGAAATCTTAATAGAAATAGATTAGTTGTAAAATATATTAACCTTAGAATCATGGAGTCGTCTTGCTACTTAATTCTAATCAAGGGATTGCTGACCTTGATTTAAGCCAAGAGGGTACAGTAGTTAACATTTATGGTTATTTGCTATATGCTGGGCATTTTATTGGATACTTTACGCTCATCTCATTTAAGGTTCCAACAGACAAGGTAGCTCAGGCTCAGAGTACTTAAGTAACTTCTTTGAGGTCCCATGGCCAAAAAGTGGGATAGCTAGGATTAGAACCTAGGGGCATCAGATTCTAATGCTTGCAGTTTTTTCTGTTATACTAGATATTATTTATTACCTTCAGTAGTAAATGGAAGACTAAGGGGTACTTTCGGTAGACTAGAAGTTTTAAAGTATCCCTGAAATATAAAAGGTATGACTGGAACACAACAGAAAACCACAGCACAGAATAATATAAGATACATGCAAAAGGTTCAGTAGAGCTTTAGGCTCAGTGAATACAGGCAGTGGAAGAGGGACCTAGGGTAAATGTTGGACATTTGGTTACTTTGAAACCTCTTATACCCTTCTTTATGCATAGAAGTGGGAGCAGAGGTATCTGCCTATTTATTTATTGATTGATTGATTGATTGGCTGGCTGCGTTGGATCTTCGTTGCTGCGCCTGGGCTTTCTCCAGTGGCGGCGAGCAGGGGCTACTCTTCATTGTGGTGTGCGGGCTTCTCATTGCGGTGGCTTCTCTTGTTGTGGAGCACAGGCTCTAGGCATGTGGGCTTCAGTAGTTGTAGCACACGGGCTCAGTAGTTGTGGGTCGTGGGCTCTAGAGAGCAGGCTCAGTAGTTGTGGTGCACGGGCTTAGTTGCTCCGCGGCATGTGGGATCTTCCCGGACCAGGGCTCGAACTCATGTCCCCTGCATTGGCAGGCGGATTCTTAACCACTGTGCCACCGGGGAAGTCCGGTATCTGCCTATTTTAAGAGCACTAATTATAGGGGCTTGAGCTCATACAATAGTGCCTGGGGTGGGCATACCTTGGAATAAGAAGGAGCCCTCATACCCAGAAGACTGGCAGACTCTGCCTGGAAGCATGAGGTGCCTCTTCTCCACAGCCACTGGATATGTG
Source organism: Delphinapterus leucas (assembly GCF_059928025.1). Taxonomy (NCBI): domain Eukaryota; kingdom Metazoa; phylum Chordata; class Mammalia; order Artiodactyla; family Monodontidae; genus Delphinapterus; species Delphinapterus leucas. The sequence continues at coordinate 137,051,869 of NC_143129.1, forward strand.
CTTGGCTAAGCAGATACAGTATTTTCAGACAGATATGGGCTTACAAATTAAAAAATGAGCATTAGAACCTAGAATTGCCAACCATTTGATTAAAAGCAGTGCACTTGAAAGAGAATTATCAAACTACAAATAAAAGAACTTATAATTTAGGAAATAGTTAATAGAACACACATCAAGACCCATACATGTAACTAATATCCTCAAAGAGATGTGAAAAAGTTATGGTAACCATATAAAAAATCAACTGGTTATCTTTGGAAGTGAAAATTTTGTTCAGTGAAAAAAATGTTTAAAACTCAGCAGATGGGTTTAATGGCAGAGCGGATGTGACTGAAAAGTAGAATAGTAAGTTATAAGATGAAACCAAAAAATTCTTCCATAATTCAGCACAGAAGGGTAAAAGAATAGAAAGTACTTTATTCATTCAAGACATACTTACTGAGAGGCTAGCATGTGCCAGGCACTATACTAAGCAGTGATGATACAGCAGTCAACAAAACTAACTCCGTGCCCTCATGGAGCTTATATTCTATTTGGGGTTGAGAGCAATAGACATTAAACAAACACAGATAAATATATAATAGTTGGGAAGAATAGAGGGAAGTCTTGTAGAGAAAAAAAGTAGGATGGGGGGGATAGGGAGAGCCAAGAAGAGGTGATTCCACTTTGTGAATAACTAATCGGAAGAGGCCTTTCTGATAAGATGAATTTGAGCGAAGACATGAAGGAAGTTAAGGAGTAAGCCCTCTGGATATCTGGGGGAAGAGTGTATTAGGCAGAGGCAAGAGCAGTACACGCAAAGGCTCCATATTGGAACCATGCTGGGAATGTTCAAGGAATAGCAGAGAGGTCAGTGTGGCTGGAACAGAATAAGTGAGGGAGAGAATGCCAAGATACAGAGTCGTAGAAATGGTGGTGTTGGATGGGTAATCATGTAGAGCCTTATCATAGCAACTGACTACAGGAACAGAATGATAATATAGAAAAGAGTATTGATCATGAATCATGTCATTCTTCTCAGCTCTATTGAATTTCATACTATCAGTTTTTTAGGACATAAAGGAGGAAGAATGCAACAGTATTCTGGTTTATTAGAGTAGCTTAGATATCTAGTTTCTCAATTAAGGCACTTTTTTTCCACATTATCTCATTTTTATTAAAAAATACAAAAACTATAAGTATGTATATACTTATGCAGATGTATATACTTATGATTATACATACGCCCAGGAAAAGATCCAGTTAGTTAAATACTAGGAGTTCAACACTGATACTCTGAGTAGTAGAAATATAATGATTGTATTTTTACAAGTCTGTATTTTTAAATTTTCAACAATGAGCATGGATTGATTCTGTAATAATAAAATGTTATTTTAAAAAAAACCCTTTTTCATATAGAAAAGCAACAATGTATTCTGTCCTTTAAGGAAAATACAAATGTTTCCCTTGAGGAAAAAAGGTGCAAAGACTAGAAAACAGTTTAGTATTTTTCAAAAATATCTGGTAATGGTTTTTTGCTGCAAAGTTTTGTCTATTTGCCTTTAGTCAACATTGTGTAAAGAGTTAAACAGACCTGTGTTTGAATTCAAACTTTGTCACTTTACAGGCATTTTTACACAAATTAAGGCACTTTAAACATTTCATGAAAGATTAAAATATCTGCTTCTGAGTAATATCTTTCATGTTACTATACTGCATATTTTTATTTTAGTTATTCCAGAGAAAAATGCTTTCTTTTATTTTGTGATTATACTATGATGTGAGCATCATGTAGCTGCTATTTCAGTACCTTTTGCAGCAAGACATGTGAATAATTCATATTAAGTGTGATTCTTTACTATGTCATAAATTGACTGATAGAACCATATCATCCTCTGGTAATTATAATTGTTTATGCTGCAGTTAAAATTTCCCCCAGTTTGACTATATGAGGTGTGACACAGTAGTTGCTCTTTGATCATAGTGTCTCTAATATTCTTGGACATTGGGTTGTTAGAAAAGAAGTATACATTAGTTTAAGAGTTGTTCTTAGCCTAATATATATATTATACAACAATATATGTTAATTAAGAATATATGTATACAGTGGTGTAGATCTTGCTATTCTTTCATTTTACAGGCTCTTTTTTTTTTTTTTGGCTGCGTTCCGTCTTCGTTGCTGCGTGCGGGCTTTCTCTAGTTGTGACGAGTGGGGTCTACTCTTTGTTGTGGTGCGTGGGCTTCTCATTGCTGTGGCTTCTCTCGTTGCGGAGCACTGGCTCTAGGCGCATGGTCTTAGTTGCTCCGCGGCGTGTGGGATCTTCCTGGACCAGGGATTGAACCCATGTCCCCTGCATTGGTGGGTGGATTCCTAACCACTGCGCCACCAGGGAAGTCCCTAGTTTTTCATTTTAGAAGCCTGAAGCTTTAGGTTGTTTAAGATTTTTTATACATAATGAGATATAGCAAAATTTTTTTGGCTATTTGGAACTTTAAGCTTCAGTGCTTTATATATTTTTGCCTTTTAAAAATTTACATTGTTATGAATGCAGGATATATTTTCTGCTCTCTCATTTTATTCTTTAACCTGGCTTCCCATCCTTTCCTTTTACTGACCAATTCTCTGAATTGAAAGTACAGCTTAAATTATATCCACAGGATTGTCATGAAAAGGAAGGACAATATGATTTACCTCTGGAAACTCATAAATGCTCTCTAGTTGGATTAAAGGAACTCTGGATGGAAGTTTTCTTAAACCTCTAGTTAAATGTTAAATACACTAAAAACTGCCAGAATATATTCTTATTATGTAAAGAAATAATGCAGAGAACAGTTGGCTTATTACATAATGATGATGAAAAAGTGAAAAATTTTCAAAAATTGATATTTCCTTAATTATTTTATTTTGAATAGATATCATAAACTGGGAACAGGATTTAATCCTAATACATTAGATAAACAGAAAGAAAGGCAAAAAGGTTTGCCAAAACAGGTCTTTGAATCCGATGAAGCTCCAGATGGCAACAACTACCAGGATGAACAAGTAATACTTTTATTTTTAAATGACTATAAGAAGTTATTTTAATATAGTTGTTTTTATTCATTGATTAATATATTTAATGTTTTACATTACAGGATGATCTTAAAAGACGTTCAATGTCAATAGATGATACTCCAAGGGGTAGCTGGGCCTGCAGTATTTTTGACTTGAAAAATTCACTTCCTGATGCTTTGCTTCCCAATTTACTTGATCGAACTCCAAATGAAGAAATAGACTGTCAGAATGATGACCAAAGGAAAGCAAACCGTCATAAGGAACTCTTTGCCTTGCATCCATCACCAGATGAGGTATAGATAATTTGGATATAAAGAAGCAAATGATTATTAATATAGATGTTTTGGGAGTATGAATTGTATGTAGCATTATGATAATGTAGGGAATAAAACTTAATTGAAACATAGCTATGCTTTTTGTAAATGAAATATAGTTGAGCACACTTATGATGTAATGACTCCTGTTTGAGGATAAATAGGCCATTCTTTTCTGTGTTCACTTGTGAAGACTAAAAGTAGTAGATTAATAAAATAAGTTCTTAAAAAATAAATTGTAAAGGGTTGACACATGGTAAGCATGTTCATTTTGGTGTTGCTTGTCAATTTGTAGGAAGAACCAATAGAACGACTTAGTGTTCCTGAGGTGCCCAAAGAACATTTTGGTCAAAGACTTCTTGTAAAATGTTTATCACTCAAGTGAGTATTTATTTTGTTTACTATGTAACTTTTATTTTCTGGAATAATATTTTGAATACCAGTATAACAAAATCCTGGTAGATTTTATACTTGTGTTTGTGTCCTTTTGAAAAGTAATGTTCTGTACATAATTTTAAATTCTACTAAACATTTCATCCTGCCTATGAAGCTGAGCTTGAGAGCATTTTTGGCTAGGTGAAGATGACTCTGCCTCAGTTATATAACTAGTCTTAAAACTTGAAAAAACGTTCACTGAAATCTGTAGTATTTATCAGACACTGTTCTTGGCTTGAGGAATATAAAGACAAAGTATCTTTTTCCTTAGAGATGATTTTATATTTGTTACATGGCAGGCTTTCTTTTTTCTTAAGATTTTGAAGTACGTAGTAATGGTTGATTTAGACTGTGAAAGGTATACGTGGAGAAGTGTGTTTCAGGAAGAGGGGCAGTATAGATGGTGTAGCACAGATGTAGAAAAGTACAAGGTATTGAGAGAATTTATTTTTGGAATGAGAGTTTCTCTTGAACTATGTACTTTATTTTTAAACTGCTTTATCCTTTTCCTTCTTAAAGGTTTGAGATTGAAATTGAACCCATTTTTGCAAGTTTGGCTTTATATGATGTGAAGGAAAAGAAAAAGGTAAGGTTATATAATTTGAACCTAGTCTTTTGTCATAATCATAGGTTCAGAAACCTGTTGTTAAGTTGTTTTATAAGATAAATAATGACTTTTTGAGAATATTATTAAACATGGATTTTTTAAGAAGCAAGTAGAAATTTAAGACATAAAGTATTTTCTTACTCTAAAATAGTTCAGTTGACCTAGTTTTTATTTCATTGAAAGAGTTCCAAAAGCAAGTAGCAGAAGCAACTTTCTTTTAGTTTAATAAATAGAAAAAAATACAAGAAAACCATTTTGGGCAACTGATGTATAAAGGATTATAATGATGGTGACAGTGAATTTTTGTTGATGTAATTTTCAGATTCTCACTAGCTAAAAGATCATTTATATATATTTCAAATATTTTTGTCTAAAGTAGTGCTCTTAGTTTTGCCATTATATCTTTATTACACTTAGGAGTTTTTCAGAGGGCTGTCTCATACAGCATTTCAGTATTCTAAGCCTAATGTGTACTAGAAACTTAAAATGCCTTTAGTGACTTCTGCTGTCAACTTATTATGGATTTCTATAGTGGAACTGTATTCCAGCAACTTGTATTTGCTAAATCAAATCTTCTGAGATGTTATTCATGTAATTGTTTTAAAGACTCAGTTTGGGGTAATTCATCTCAATAATAATTTCTTTATATACTTTATTAGAAGTTAAATTTCTAATTAAAAGAGTGTGGGAGGGCTTCCCTGGTGGCACAGTGGTTGAGAGTCCGCCTGCCAATGTAGGGGACACGGGTTCGTGCCCCAGTCCGGGAAGATCCCACATGCTGCGGAGCGGCTGGGCCCGTGAGCCATGGCCACTGAGCCTGCACATCCTGAGCCTTTGCTCAGCAACGGGAGAGGCTACAGCAGTGAGAGGCCCGCGTACCGCAAAAAAAAAAAAAAAAAAAAAAAGAGTGTGGGATATGGTTCTTTAGAATATGTTTTTTGCATTATATATTTTTTTGCTTTGATATAGACATGTAAAGATCAGTCAGTGAAATATATGGTAAACTGTATGTTAGTATAATCGTCTAATATCTGTAATATTTTAAGACTATGATTTTTGTGAGTTTTTATAAAATACACAGGTTTTAAATTTAATATATGAATATGTTTTTTAGATTTCAGAAAACTTTTATTTTGACCTTAATTCTGAGCAGATGAAAGGATTATTACGTCCACATGTACCACCTGCTGCCATTACCACCCTGGCACGATCAGCAATTTTTTCTATCACTTATCCTTCCCAAGATGTTTTTCTTGTAATAAAGGTGAGAATAATGTTAAATATATTTGTTTATTTGTGTTGTGTCTCTATACTTGTGTCCCTATCAATATTGCAGGCTTTTTAAGGGTAAAGATTTTATCTTTAACCTATTTTTTCATCTTAATATTTCTTAACACTATATTAGACGTATACTATAGGCGCTACCTAAATTTTTCTTGAGTGGGGAGCTTTATTAGGGTTCTCCAGAGAAATAGATCAGTAGGAGGGAGATACACACACACACACACACACACACACACATACACACACACACACACACACAGAGAGATTGATTTTAAGGAAGTGGCTCGTGTGATTGTGGGGGCTGACAGTTTTGGAATGTGTAGTGCAGGCTGGAAATCCAGGAAAGGGGTGATGTTGTAGGCTTAAGTCTGAATTCCACAGGGCAGCAGACCAGAAACTCAGGCAGGATTGCTGTGTTGCAGTCTTGAGAATCCTTCTTTGAGAAACCTTAGTCTTTGTTCTTCAAGTCTTCAACTAACTGGATGAGGCCCACCCACATTATGGAGGGTAATCTGCTCTACTCAAAGTCTACTGATTTAAAAGTTAATCACCTCTAAAAAATACCTTCATAGCAACATCTAGATTGGTGTTTGATAACCTAGCCATGTTGGCATATAAAATTAAGCATCATAGGAACTATACTATGATTTTATCACTCAGCTCCTAAATATATAAATACTAAAATCTAAATCATTGAGATCATGGAGCATTATGATTTGACTGTCAGCCAATTAAGAATAAGGATTACAGGGCTTCCCTGGTGGTGCAGTGGTTGAGAGCCTGCCTGCCGATGCAGGGGACACGGGTTCGTGCCCTGGTTCGGGAAGATCCCACATGCCACGGAGTGGCTGGACCCGTGACCCATGGCTGCTGAGCCTGTGCGTCCGGAGCCTGTGCTCCGCAATGGGAGAGGCTACAACAGTGAGAGGCCCGCGTACCACACTAAAAAAAAAAAAAAAAAGAATAAGGATTACAGATTCTAAAATCTGAATATTACTAAGCCACTTAGCTTAGGGTAACTTAAGAATAATTTACCTTAGCTTGACCTTGACTTGAGAATAGCCTAAAATATATTCTTTAATCTTTTTTTCTGTATTTATATAAAATTATCATAAAAAGGTAATGAATTTTATAATAAGGTTATAAAGTGGATTGTCATGAAATGAATTTTATTTACCCACAGGAATAATGTCCTAATTTGTGGACAGATTCCTATGAATTCAGGTTAAAATAAATCTTACTTACAATGAACAATCTTACAAGCAAAGATTTAGCAGCAGTGGTCTTCAGAAACTCACTTAAGAGTAAAGTTCTAGATATTAATACAATTGATAAATGTGTATACACAGTTATTTTACATGGGAAAATAGTAAGTTTTCATAAAATAGAGCATATTTGAGGGAATGAACTGGAAAGATAGAGATGGTGATTGGAATACTGGCTGCTTAAAAATGAGACTATTCATACCATACGTTCCCAATTGTGTAAAATATATACACACACACCTGTACACACATAAATGGTTGTATATACATAGAAAAAGACTTTTACATAATTTCAAAAATATGTACAAGTTAAAGTGTTTTACAGACTTTAAAGAAAATGTATTTAGGAGGTTTTCTTAAATCATAGTCCAGCAGGACGTTTTTGTTTTTTGAGAGAAAAATCCCCTTGATCTGTGTATTAGTTAGTTATTGCTCTACAAGAACAAAAAGACAAAATCCCAGTGGCATACAACAATAAGCATTTTTTAGTTCATGCATCTGAGTTGTCTGTGTGGTCAGCCAATATAGGTTGAACTCTGTTAGGTAGTTGTGCTCCTTCCAAGTGTCTGTAGGTTGGCTGGGCGTCACTTGATTTAGTTAGAGCTGATCTTTGTATGTCTCTTTTCTGGCAGGCTAGACTGGCGTATTCTCATGGTGATTGCATAGGTACCAGAGAGCAGACCTAGTTGCACAGACACTTTTCTAGCATTTGGTCACATCACACCAGCTAACATTTTATTGGCCAAAACAGGTCACATGATAACACAAACTCTAGGAGTTGTGATATATACCTGACCTCTTTATTTGGAGGAATTGCAATGTCATATAGCAGTGAGGGGGTAAAGGAAGGGTGAAGAGTCATAGGATATTTATATGTCAGCTTTGGTAGATGCTGCCATATTGGTTTCCAAAGTATCTGTGATAGTTGTATTCCCCACCAGGGGTGAATAAGAGTTTCAGTTAGTCACACTTACCAGTTTTTTAAAAAACTGACATATGAAATACGTATAATAAGACCTGTATAGTTTACAAATGTGGGGTAAACAGAGCGATGAATTCTTACTATGTATTTTTCTGTGTAATCATGACTAAGCTCAAGCCATACAGTATTTTCATCACCCCATCACCCTGGAGAGTTCTTTTGTTTGTCTTTCTAGTGACTATCCCCTCTGTTCCACCAGATGACTAGTATTCCAACTTAAATCACCATTATTTAGCTTTTCCTCTTCTTGAATTTCATCTGAGCACAGTCATACAATATGTAGTCTTTTGTGCCTGGCTTGTTTCAACTCTATAATTTCTGTGAGAATCCTCTATATTATGTACAGCAGTAGTTTGTTCTTTTATTTTTATCATCATGTTTTACTTCATTGTCTGATTATAGCACATTATTTATCCTGCTTAGATGAATAGATAGACCTTGGTAGACCATAGGGGTTTTTTTTCCCCCCTAATGTATATCTGGTTTTCAGTTGGTTATTATGAATAAAGCTTCTATGTACATTCTTTAACAAGTCTTTTGGTACATGAGTATACATGTGTTTGCCACTCTGTGCTTGCTTTCTCACAGAATGTTATCCTTTGATAAATCAAAGTTTATAGCTTACATGTTGTCTAATTTATCAACCTTTTTCTTTATGGCTATGGTATTTTGTGTTTTATGTATGAAATATTTGTCTCCCTCAAATTCAAAAATATATTCTCTTAAGTGATCCCTGGTAAGAGTAATTGTTTCACCTTACACATATAGTTTGGAGTGAAGTTGAGATGAAGATTAATGCCCCCCACATATGGATAACCAAATGACCCAGCACTATTTATTGAAAAGACTGCTTTTTTCTCCTACTGCTTTTACAAAGTATCCCATGTCATAAATCAAGTGTTCATGTGTATGAGATTTTTTTCCTAGAATCTTTTTTGGTTCAACTGGCCTGTTTGTCTTTAATTGGCACTAGTACCACACTGTTTTAATTATAGTAGTTTAGAGACTTCCCTGGTGGCGCAGTGGTTAAGAATCCGCCTGCCAGTGCAGGAGACACAGGTTCAATCCCTGGTCCGGGAAGCTCCCACATGCCGCAGATTAACTAAGCTGGTGTACCAGAACTACTGAGTCTGCACTCTAGCGCCCACGAGCCACAACTACTGAGCCCACGCGCCACAACAACTGAAGCTTGCACACCCTAGAGCCCACGTGCCACAACTGCTGAGCCTGTGTGCTGCAACTACTGAAGCCCATGCACCTAGAGCCCATGCTCTGCAACAAGAGAAGCCACCACAATGAGAAGCCTGTGCACTGCAACAAAGAGTAGCCCCTGCTCACCGCAATTAGAGAAAGCCTGCGCACAGCAACGAAGACCCAAGGCAGCCAAAAAAAAAAATTATTGTAGTTTATAAAAAACAGTATATTTTTTCTAGCTTTATTCTTCAAGATTGCCTTGGATGTTCCTTTTTCTTTTTCTTTTTTTTTTAATAAAGTATGATTTCCATTTTATTGTCTTTTCAGAGAACAGTATTTCTTCAGTCTTTAAGGACTTAGCTCCTTACGTGGGCTTTGGTGGAAGTCGTGGGGCAGCACCTGTAGGTCTAAATCAGGGTGGAGGTGTTCGGTCCTTCTGAGCTTCCCGAGAACTATTCCTGACTACCTTGCTGTGAATGGCACAACTCATGCAGTAATGTAGTTTCACATACAGCTTGGAAAGCACATAGGCATCGAAAACACTTGCTTCAGAAATGTCCCTGACGGCTTAGGCCTCTACTATGTTCTGAATGATGAGCTTCTTAATGGCCTTGTCCTTGCGCAAGCATCGGGCACAGTTGGTGCAGCAAACAGGCTACACATGGCCGTGGCCCTTTTTGGCATGACCGTTGTTCCTTCTTTTCTTGGTCATCTTGGAAGTGAGGAGGTGAGAGAGGCTGGATGTTTTTGACCCTTTACATTTTTGTATAAATTTTTGCTTGTCAGTCTCTCCATGCTGCCCCAATGCAGGCATACTCTCTCTCAAGAAAGAACTTGTTGAGATGTTAACTGAGATTGCATTAAATATACTGATCAATTTGGAAAAGCTGACGTCTTTAAACTGCTGAGTTCTCCAGTCAATGAGCACAGTATGTTTTTAGGTCTTTTCTCCTATATCTTCCTGATAATTTGATATTTTTGACCCTGTTCTAAATGTTATCATTTAAAATTTTTCATTTTAAATTATATACAGAATTTCATTCATCACTGGTGTATAGAAATTCAGTTATCTTTTCTTTATAAATTTTTATTTATAGTTAGTAACATGCACAAGGTGTACACTTTCTTTAATTTTTACATACTTAACTCAGTTGTGTAACCAACATCCAGATCAAGGTATATAGAACATTACTCAACAGCCTTCTTTGGCCCCTTCCTACTATGCTGACTTATCATCATGGATTAGTTTAACCTCTTTTTCTTCATAGAAAAGGAATCATATATGTTCTTGTGTCTGACATTCTAAAGAATTATATGATTCATCATTTTTGCATGTAGCAATAGTTGGTTGTTTTTCACCCTGCATAGTATCTTGTTATATGCATATCACAGTTTGGCCATTCTAATAGTCGATGGACATTGGGGTTATTTCTAGCTTTTGGCTATATTCTAAGTAATGCTGCTGTAAACATTCTTTTTTTTTTTTTTTTTTTTTGCGGTATGCGGGCCTCTCACTGTTCTGGCCTCTCCCGTTGCGGAGCACAGGCTCCAGACGTGCAGGCTCAGCGGCCATGGCTCATGGGCCCAGCCGCTCCGCGGCATGTGGGATCTTCCCGGACCAGGGCACGAACTTGTGACCCCTGCATTGGCAGGCAGACTCTCAACCACTGCGCCACCAGGGAAGCCCTGTAAACATTCTTATATATGATTTTTGCATTTCTATTGAGTATATAGGTAGATGTTGAATTACTGGGTCATAGTGTATTTATAGCTTCAGTTTTAGTAGAAAGAACCAGTTTTCTGACGTGGTTAGTCCAAGTTTCAGTCTCATCAGCAGTGCTTGAGAATTTTATTTGCTCCATTTCCTTCTTAACATTTGATATCATCAGGTGTTATTGTATTTTACATTTCAATTTCATTAATTTTATTTTATTACGTATTTTATTTCTGGTGCATTTGCAGGGGTATGTCAGTTTGGCTTTAATTTATAATTCCCTGATGTCTAAGAATTATTGGCCATTTGGATATTCTGTTTTGTGTAGTGCTCATTCAAATAGTAAGCTCATTTTTAGCTTGTTTATATACATAAAAAACACAAATTTTAAGTGTGTAGGATACATAAGTTTTAAGTGAAAAAAATACAGTTGTGTAATCTTCATTTCATTGGATTGTTTTTATTTTATCAATTATTAATTTATTAGTTTGTAAGAGCGCTTTATGTATCCTCCATTCACTAATTTGAAGTATCAACTTTATTATGTGCTAAATTCTTGCATACACTTCATTTGGTTTCTGGACTTTTATCCTATTTTATTTATATTTCTTTTCCTAAAACATTAAAAATTTTATAGGGGTAAAGTGAGACATTTTGGAGAAAAATGATAAGGAGAATTGTATTGGCCACTTAATATTTTGTGAGTTGTCTTTTTTAATTGTAATTTTGTACTTTGATGTTATATTAAATGGAGATGACTTTTAAGACTGATTGCTTTTATTAATAGTTATAATTGAGGTAAAATACACATAACATAAAATTTACCATCTTAATCGTTTTTATGTGTACAGTTCAGAATTAAGTATATTCAGATTATCATGCGAGCAATCTTTAGAAAATTTTATCTTGCCAACAAAACCTTAACCCTCTATACACATTAAGTAGCAGCTCTTCATTTCCCCTTCTCCCCAGCCTCTGCCAACCAGCATTTTGCTCTTTGTTTCTATGAATTTGTCTATTCTAGATACCTCATTTGAATGGAATAATACAGTATTTGTCTTTTTGTGACAGGCTTATTTCCCTTGGCGTAATGTCTTCAAGGTTCATCCAGGTGGTAGCATGTTTCAGAATTTTCTTCCTTTTAAGGCTGAATAATATTCCATGTGTATGTGTATACTCATGTTTTGTTTACTCATTTTTTGATGGACACTTGAATTGCTTCTACCTTTTGGCTATTGTGAATAATGCTGCTATGAACATGGGTGTGTGAATATCTGTTTGAGTCCCTGCTTTCAATTCTATTGAATATATACCCAGAAATAGGTTTTCTGAATTACATGATAATTCTATTTTTAACTTTTTGAGGAACCTCTGTACTGTCTTCTACAGCAGATTACGATTTTACACCATAAAAAGCACACAGGGGTTCCAGTTTTCCATATCCCTGCCAATGCTTGTTATTTGTTTGTTTGTTTATTTAATTGTGGCCATCCTGATGGGTGTAAGGTGATATCTCATTGTGGTTTTGATTTGCATTTCCCTAATGATTAGTGATGTTGAGTGTCTTTTTATATGCTTCTTAGACGTTTGTATGGCTTCTTTGGAGAAATGTCTATTCAAGTTCTTTGCCCATTTAAAAATCAGATTATTTGTTGTTTTGTTGTTGAGTTGTAGGATTTCTTTATCTGTTTTGGATAAAGAACTCCTTATCAGTTATATGATTTGCAAATATCTTCTCTCATTCTGTGGGTTGCCTTTCACCCTGTTGATTGTGTTCTGTCATATACAAAAGTTTTAAATTTTGATGTAATCCAATTTAACTATTTTTACTTTTGTTGCCTTTGCTTTTTTTTGTGTCAAATCCAAGAATACATTACCAAATCCAATCACAGGAAGCTTTTCCTTTATTTTTTCTTCTAAGAGTTTAATAGTTTTAGGTTTATGTTTAGGTGTTTGATCCATTTTGAGTTAATTTTTGTATATAATATAATGTAAGGGCTCAACTTTATTCTTTTGCATTTGGATATTCAGGTTTCTTTTAATATCATTTGTTGAAAAAACTTTTCTTTCCCCATTGAATAGTCTTGGCACCCTTGTAGAAAATCTAACTATTTATAGTTTTCAGATTACAGATCTTTCACCTTTTTGGTTAATTCCTCAGTATTTTATTCTTTTTGATATTATTGTAAATGGAATTTTTTTCTTAATTTCCTTTTTGAATTGCTCATTGCTCGGGTATAGAAATGCAACTGATTTTTTGTGTGTTGATTTTGTATCCTGCAACTCTGCTGAATTTATTAGTTCTAACAAGTTTGTGTGTGTGTGTGTGTGTGTGTGTGTGTGTGTGTGTAATATTAGAGTTTTCTATATAAGAGATCATGTTGCCTGTGAATAGAGATAATTTAACTTCTTCCTTTTCAATTTGGATGTTTTTGTTTCTTTGTGTTGTCAAATTGCTCTGGCTCAGACTTCCAGTACTTTGTTGAATAGAATTGGCAAAAGTGAACATCCTTATCCTGTTCCTCATTCTAGAGGAAAAGCTTTTGGTTTTTCAGTGTTGAATATGATGTTAAATGTGGACTTTTCATATATGGTCTTTATTATATTGAGGTAGCTTTCTTCTTTTCTAAGTTCATTCAGGTGTTGAATTGTCCAGTTCTTTTTCCTGCATCAGTTAAGATGGTCATGTGTTTTTTTTCTGTTATTTTGTTAATGTGGTGTATTATATTGATTGATTTTTGTATTTTGTACCATCCTTACATTCCAGGCTGATTGCTTTTATTTTTAAGCTTAATTAATCTTTACTCTTTTTGTCTTTGACAGCTAGAAAAAGTGCTACAGCAAGGAGACATTGGAGAGTGTGCAGAACCATATATGATTTTCAAAGAAGCAGATGCCACCAAGGTAGAATGTCATGCCTCTTATTTCTGCCACTTTCATAGTCATTAGCAGTCACTTTCCATTCTCCTCAGATCCCCAAACCCAACCCTAAACAACCTCTAATCTCCGAAATTATAATTTGGGAGAATACTATACAGAGCATATTAAAGAATTTTACTACTAGTTCATTTTTTTCTCTTGGCCTACCCATTTTCTTTATTTCCTTCAGTACCTAGCTTGAGTCATGTGCTATGCTATTCTTTAAAATCTCCCTCACCCCAAGCTAATGGATTCCTAAAGAATCAAATTAGTTCAGTTTAATTCCTAAATAATAAAAAATTTCCTGTGTTTGCAAAATAGTGATTTTGATGGAACTTTTTCTAGCAAAGCAGAAGTATTCTGGGCCTCTGTCTAGCTGCAGATAATTAGGAAATATGGTAAAAATAGAAAATACAATCTCCATTTTGCCATCAGATAACTAATTTCTAGAATTTGGATAAACTTATAAAGCAAAAATAATAGGTGAACAATCGGTACCAAATTCCAGATACCCTGAGTTAGTTATAAGAATAACAGGTGAGGACTTCCCTGGTGGCGCAGTGGTTAAGAATCCGCCTGCCAATGCAGGGGACACGGGTTCGAGCCCTGGTCTGGGAAGATCCTACATGCTGTGGAGCAGCTAAGCCCATGTGCCACGACTACTGAGCCTGTGCTCTAGAGCCCGCGAGCCTCAACTACTGAGCCTGCGTGCTGCAACTACTGAAGCCCGCACACCTAGAGCCCATGCTCTGCAACAAGAGAAGCCACTGCACCACAACGAAGAGTAGTCCCTGCTCGCCGCAACTAGAGAAAGCCCGCGCGCAGCAACAAAGACCCAATGCAGCCAAAAAAAAAAAACAGCATAGCAGGTGATTTTTGGATCTTTGAACACATGATTTAATATGTCAAACAGCCAGGAGAGGTGTGCTTGAGGAGTATTGGACAAATCACCACAATCTAGAAAATGTTTTGCTTTTTATTTTTCTGAGATTTGGAACAAGAATTGAGTGTTTTCTGCTAATATGGGTGCATCTGAGCACATGATATTCTCTGATTCCTGGATATCTGGTTGAAATTAGGGTTAAACTATTCTGGCTTTCCCCAGGTCGTCATTTTACAAATTAAATTGCTCTGTTATATGAAGTTCATAGGTGTATAATTGCAGCTTACTTCACTCTTATCTTACATATTCACATGCTTGATAAGGGTCCTTAATTCTCTTTAAGTACTCTTAAAGCAAGAACCTATTTTGAAGGTATAATAGATATAGCAGTAAGCAGTCCTACCATTTAGCTATTTCTTCATCTTTTCTCAGTCCTGAGTCCTAAGGTAGGACACTGCCATTTGAGTATACCTTACCAATATCCTATATGGAAATAGTATGTGAGAGATTTTAGTGTAGGTTTTCACCCTTGGACCATTGGTTGGCTATTGCAGGCCACCTTAGTGTTTGTTTCAAGGATAGCCTAAAAGTTGAGCCAGCCTCAGGATGTCTTCCAGATAAGCACGTGCTATTTGGATCATTGGTCTTTTTCCAGGGTTTAGTCCTCTTGTCATACTTTTTTTGTTTGCTTCTTTTATTACAGCTCTGGGCTTATTTATTGTTGGTTTATTTGTGACCCCCAGTCCCACCTCATAGTTGTCATAAGTTAGTGATTATGTCAGAATGGCCCAACTGCTTCCATCTTTTTTAGAAAAATAAAATTTAATAAGTCGTAACCTAGAATATTTTGTGGTTGGCAGTTCGTGTCTAGAACCTGTTGTCTAGGTTATGTTTCCTTTCATAAAATAGTACTTTCAGTACATAAACATGTTTGACTCTTGCTGTCCTTTCTTTTCTCCCAACATAAGATCATCACAAACAGAAATTTTAAAGACTTTCACATACATTTGTAGAACTGGTTGAGGTTGCTTAGTAAAGATAATATACTGTTAATTGATCTCTGAAAGGTACAGATTGTTTTTCCATCTTTGCTGAGAATTGAGAATCCTTAACCTTTATATTTTCCTTTATATATTATGAAATAGCCTTTAATTCATTTCTTTGAACGTAATCATATAATGTATAAAGTTTTGTTTTGCAGAATAAGGAAAAATTGGAGAAGCTGAAAAGTCAAGCTGATCAGTTTTGCCAAAGACTTGGGAAGTATCGCATGCCTTTTGCTTGGACTGCAATCCATTTAATGAATATTGTTAGCAGTGCTGGGAGTTTGGAAAGAGATTCTACAGAGGTGGAAATAAGCACTGGAGGTGAGAATGTTTTATATAAAATATTTTTACATGTATAATGCTTTTCTTTTTCTTATATAGTCTTGTTATATTTGTAAGCTTTGCAATGTAGTGAGACATTAAAAGGGTTTTCTTTTTTTCCTTTAACGGGTTTATTGAGATGTAATTCACATACGTACAGTTTGCCCATTTAAGATGTATAATTCAGTGTTTTTTGTTATATTCATAAGTTTCAGAAAATGTCACCACAATCTAATTTTAGAACTTTCATACTCCTTAGTGGTCACTCTTCTCCTCAAGTCCCCAAACCTAACCAAACTGTAATTTATTTAGTCTGTATGGATTTGTCTATGCCAGACATTTCATATTAATAGAATTATACAATGTGTAATCTTTTGTGAGTAGCTTCTTTCACTTAGCATAATGTTTGAAAGGTTCACACATGTTGTTACATCTGGGTATAGTCCATTTTGAGTTAATTTTTGTACATGGTAAGAGGTAAGGGTCCAACTTCATTCTTTTTATGTAGATATCTAGTTGTCCCAACACCATTTGTTGAAAAGGCTATTCTTTCCCTATTGAATGGTCTTGGCACTCTTGTTGAAAATCAATTGACCGTCGATATATGGTTTTATTTCTGGACTCTCAGTTCTGTCCCATTGATATATATGCTTATGCTAGCACTATACTATCTTTATTATTTTAGCTTTGCACTAAGTTTTGAAATTGGGAATAGTGGGTCCTCCAATTTTTTTTAAGATTATTTTGAGCTCTTGCATTTTCATAAGAAGTTTAGGGTCAGGTGATAATTTCTGCACAAAGGCAGCTGGAATTTTGATAGGAATTACATTGATTTGGTAGATCAATTTGTGGAGTGTTGCCCTCATAACAATATTAAGTCTTCCAATCTGTGGAATGTTTTTCCATTTATTTAGATCTTAAAAATTTATTTAAACAATCTTGTAGTTTTCAGTGTACAAGTCTTGCCCCTCTCTTGTTAAATGTGCATCCCAGTATTTTATTGGTTTTTGATGGTATTTTAAATGGATTGTTTTCTTAATTTCATTTTCCTAATGTTCATTTTTAGTGATAGAAATACAGTTGGCTTCTGAATATTGACCTTGTACTTTGAAACCTTTTTGAATGTGTTTATTAATTCTAATTTTTTTTTCTTTTCTGGATTCTTTAGGATTTTCCATGTATAAGATCATGTCATCTGCGAATGAAAATAAGTTTACTTTTTTTTTCCCCCATCTGGATGTCTTTATTTATTTTTCTTTTCTAATTATCTTGACTAGAACCTCCTGTACAGTATTAAAAAAAATGGCAAGAGTGGATATCCTCATCTTGTTCCTGACCTTAGGGGGAAGGCACTCAGTCTTTCACTATCAAGTATGATGTTTGCTATAGGTTTTTCATAGATGTAATGTAGTAGTTTGAGGAAGTTCCCTTCTATTCCTAACTTTTTGAGTGGTTTTGTCATGGAAGGATATTGGATTTTGTAAAATGCATTCTTTGAGTTTACTGAGATGATTTGTATGGTATTTTGCCCTGTAGTCTTTTAGTATGCTGTATTGCATTAATTGATTAGTTTTGGATGTTAAACTAATCTTACACTTCTGGGAGAAGTCTCACTTGGCCATGGTATATAATTTTTTTTTATGTGTTGTTAGTCTGTTTCCTAGTATTTTGTTTAGTATTTTTGCTTCTATATTCCTAAGGGATATTGGTCTGTAGTTTTTCTTCCTTGTAATATCTCTGTCTGTTATTGGTATCAGGGTAATAATACTGGCCTCATTGAAAATGAGTTGTGATTTTTTCCTTCTGGTTTTTGGAAGAATTTGTAAACAATTGGTATTAATTTTTCATTGAAAGTTTGGAAGAATTCACTAGTGAAGCCACCTTGGCTTGGTCTTTTCTTTGTGGTAAGTATTTTCATTACTAATTATATCTCTTGTTATACATCTATTCATATTTTCTCTCTCATCTTGAGTCAGTTTCAGTACTGTGTATCTTTCTAGAAATGTGTTCATTTCATCTAAATTATCTAATTGTTATCTAACTGTTGACTTACAGTTATTCATAGTATTGTAGTATAATCCTTTTTCTCTCTAAGGTCTGCTGTAGTGATGATTTTAGTAATTTGAGTCCTGTCTATGTATTTGTTTTTTAATAAATTTATTTATTTTTGGCTGCATGGGGTCTTCGTTGCTGTGCAAGGGCTTTCTCTAGTTGTGGCAAGCAGGGGCTACTCTTTGTTGTGGTGTGTGGGCTTCTCATTGTGGTGGCTTCTTTTGTTGTGGAGCACAGGCTCTAGGCACGCAGGCTTCAGTAGTTGTGGCATGCAGGCTCAGTAGTTGTGGCGCATGGGCTTAGTTGCTCCGCGGCATATGGGATCTTCCTGGACA
Organism: Delphinapterus leucas; assembly: GCF_059928025.1. Taxonomy (NCBI): domain Eukaryota; kingdom Metazoa; phylum Chordata; class Mammalia; order Artiodactyla; family Monodontidae; genus Delphinapterus; species Delphinapterus leucas. Next base: position 137,070,254 of record NC_143129.1, read on the forward strand.
AGGGCTTGAGCCCATATCCCCTGTACTGGCAGGTGGATTCTTAACCACTGCACCACCAGGGAAGTCCCCTGTCTATGTATTTTTTTCTTCATTAGTTTAACTAAAGTTTTAAAAATTTTATCTTTTTGAAGAATCAGTTTTTGGTTTCATTGATTATTTTTCTATTGTTTTCCTAGTTTCTATTTCATTTATTTCCACTTAGCTGTTGTCTTTTTTGGTATCCTTTCTTTTTTTTTAACATCTTTACTGGAGTATTGCTTTACAGTGGTGTGTTAGTTTCTGCTGTATAACAAAATGAATCAGCTGTATATCCCCATATCTCCTCCCTCTTGCATCTCCCTCCCACCCTCCCTATCGCACCCCTCTACTCTAGGTGGACACAAAGCACCGAGCTAATCTCCTTGTGCTATGCAGCTGCTTCCCACTAGCTATCTGTTTTACATTTGGTAGTGTATATATGTCCATGCCACTCTCTCACTTCGTCCCAGCTTACCCTTCCCCCTCCCTGTGTCCTCAAGTCCATTCTCTAAGTCTGTGTCTTTATTCCTGTCCTGTCCCTAGGTTCTTCAGAAGCATTTTTTTTTGTTTTGTTTTGTTTTAGATTCCGTATATATGTGTTAGCATACAGTATTTATTTTTCTCTTTCTGACTTACTTCACTCTGTATGACAGTCTCTAGGTCCATCCACCTCACTACAAATAGCTCAATTTCGTTTCTTTTTATGGCTGAGTAATATTCCATTATATATATGTGCCACATCTTCTTTATCCATTCATCTGTCGATGGACACTTAGGTTGCTTCTGTGGCCTGTCAATTGTAAATACAGCTGCAGTGAACATTTTGGTACATGACTCTTTTTGAATTATGGTTTTCTCAGGGTATATGCCCAGTAGTGGGATTGCTGGGTCATATGGTAATTCTATTTTCAGTTTTTCAAGGAACCTCCATACTGTTCTCCATAGTGACTGTATCAATTTACATTCCCTTGGTATCCTTTCTAATGCTTGCTTTGGGTTTAGTTTTCTCTTCTTTTTCTAGTTTGTTAAGATGTAAGCTTAAGTTACTGATTTGAGATCTTTCTTTTTTTGTAATATAAACATTCACAGCTATAAATTTCCCTCTGAGAACTTCTTTAGTGATATATCATATGTTTGGGGGTTTTGCATTTTCATTTTCCTATATCTTAAATGTTTTAAAATTTCCCTTGTTACCTCTTTGATCCATTGGTTATTCAGAAGTGTGCTGTTTAACTTCCACACGCTTATGAATTTCTCAAATTTTCTTCTGTTATTGATTTATAGCTTAATTCCAGTGTTCTTGGAAAACATATTTTATATGATTTGAATCCCTTTGAATTTATTGTATTTTGTTCTATAGCTTATTATATAGTTTGTCTTGGAGAATTTCCTGTGTGTGCTTGAGAAGAATGTGTATTCTGCTTTTGCTTAGTGGTGTATTCTATAGATGCCTGTTAGGTCTAGCTTGTTTATAGTTTTGTTTGTTTTCTACAACATAGTTGCTCTATTGGTTTTGAATTATAAGGTTATCTTGCAAGGACTTTGAATGCAAGTTGTCTTAAATTCTTTTTCAAACTCAAGTGCTAAGACTGAGGGGCCATTATATGACCAAAATTTGCATTGTGTGCCTATTTCCTAGTAAATACATAGTTCCTCTATAGCTGTTCTTCATAGCTCATATTGGGTTATATGCATAATCTTTGTGTGGTAGAGACTTATTTTACACTGGAGAAGTTTTTAAAGAGAACCCAAAGATTTAGGTGTAATGCTTCCTTACAGATCTCCCCAGAAGTGAAATTCTTCTGCTGTAATCAGTATTGCTGAGGGGATAATTTTCAACTTTAGTGGCTATTTTCCTGTGTTTGGAGGACTGCTTTAAAACACATTTTAAATATTATGGAAATGAATATCTTACTTTTTTTCCTTGGTAGAACGAAAGGGGTCTTGGTCAGAGAGGAGGAATTCTAGTCTGGTTGGCAGAAGATCACTTGAAAGGACAACAAGTGGAGATGATTCTTGTAACTTGACCAGCTTTCGACCTGCTACTCTCACAGTGACAAATTTTTTTAAGCAGGTATTGTTCTGTCATGGAGGAATTCTAGGGGGCTATTCGTACTTAAATTTCTTGTGATTTCAGAAAAATCATAATTTTCCATGTATTACATGTACATGTAGTAATTGTGATTTTAACAAGTTAAAAAAATTAAGAATAAAAAATATAATAAAAAATAATATTATAGCTGTTTTTTCATCATTATATTTATTTAAATGTTGGCATTGATTAGTAATGCTTCCAAATCAATCATCCACATCTGTATCCTATTTCTTAATTTTAATATTTTAACTTTTCTTAAGCATTGATATTTTATGGATTTTCTTCGAGTAGGTGTGTGGTTATATCTGTCTTCCCCACTCAAGTCGTTTTTGACCTAACATACCACATCCATGGTATATAGAATAGAAATTTCAGGCTCTAGTAGTGCATTTTTGTGCTAAAATTATTTTTATAGGTGAGTTTATAGGTCCAAAAAGTTCTTGATCAAAGATACTTTGTTCTTTGCAAGTATATTTCCTGTACTTGAGTCAAATCAGTAGTTTTCAAGTGCTGGTCATGATCCAATAATAGTAATGGAATAGTAATGGAAATTTAGTAGATAACACCCAGCTTAAAAAAAACAAACAAACCAGTAGAATAGAAAAATAATAGTGCATTGCACTTAGTGAAGTTAAATATTGCTTCAGTAGGCTTTTTCCCTCCAATTTTTGTGTGCGTGCATACCTGTCCATATGTGCATACATGGTGTATGTGCTACTGGATTTTGATGTAAAATGAATTTTATACTCTGAATCAGGATCAGAAAATTTCGAAAGTCTGTCTAAAGTAACCAGAGGACCAGAACATTTTAAGGATGGAAGAAAATTTGTATTAGTGTGATAAACTGGAGAAGGGTACTATGCATGTATTTTGGAGCGGATTAAAGGAAAATGCTAAGTATTGCCTCAGAATTCCTCCTTCTGTGGTGTTATTCTAAATAAGAGGAGAAAATCCTGGCCTAGTGACACCTTATAACTTGAGAGGGCAAGGTGTTTAGGGCAGGATGTGTTATGATTTGACAGCTAGCTGTCTAGTATAATGCTACAGTTATATATCAGTAGCATTTACAGGCAGCTGCGCTGAGAGACTCAAATGGAAAATAAAGCAGGTGAGAAGGCTCTGAAGTGGTAAGGGTCTTTTTATTTTGGATAATAGTGCAAGAAAGAATCTAGAAAAGGCCACAGTGTTACTTGGATGAGGTGATAGGCCACATTTAGCTATGGAAACAGGGCAGTAGATTTACTTGTTACAGTGACACAACCTTGTGGCTGTAACATTTCTCTCTCTCTTCGTCTTCAGCTGGTATATCACTTCTGCCACTATTTCCACAGCTTTTTTTTTTCTTCAGCATGTTTTATTATTGAACTAGTATTATAAACTTAAATCAGTAAGTCATCCATCCACCCACCCACCCACCTGTTTATTCAACCAATTTTTTTTTTTTTGCGGTAAGTGGGCCTCTCACTGCTGTGGCCTCTCCTGTCACGGAGCACAGGCTCCGGACGCGCAGGCCCAGCGGCCATGGCTCACGGGCCCAGCTGCTCCGCAGCATGTGGGATCTTCCTGGACCGGGGCACGAACCCGTGTCCCCTGCATCGGCAGGCGGATTCCCAACCACTGCGCCACCAGGGAAGCCCTCAACAAATATTTTTTGAGCATTCATCATGTACTGAACACTGTTGGAGACTGGTAACTGGAAACTGGAACAAAGTGATTGTGAAAACTTAAGGATGATTGCTGGAAATATGGAGCAATGGAAAGCATTTACACTTGACTTTTGTACAGTTCTATAATTTTTTAACTATTAACATATATGATATTTATAAGTATTTTTAAATAGCTAGGATATTATGCATCAGGCAAGTGCATATTAAGTAAAAAGCAGAAATTACAATTTTAATAAAGTAGAATTCAAGGTACAATTTCTCCTAAATGAGATACAGAAGGCAGGTTATTTATTTACTTATTTATTTGTTTGTTTGTTTGGCTGTGCCGGGTCTTAGTTGTGGCATGTGGGATCTTCTTTGCAGCATGCGGTATCTTTTGTGATGCACAGGCTCTTTGTTGCGGTGCGAACTTCTCTTTAGTTGTGGCACACGAGCTCTAGAATGTGTAGGCTCAGTAGTTGCGGCATACGGACCTAGTTGCCCCATGGCGTGTGGGATCCTAGTTCCCCAACTAGGGATCGAACCCTTGTACCCTGCATTGGAAGGTGGATTCTTAACCACTGGACCACCAGGGAAGTCCCCAGGTTTTTTTTTTTTTTAAATGAGAGATTACTGTCCATGATTGGGATATAGTAATCAGGAGTGTTTATGTACAGATTTGAAATGTGTCAAGCCAAAATTATTGGAAATACATAGAGATTTAAAAACAAAAATTAAATCCATACATTAGTTTTAAGGACATTTGTTCTATTTGTTGACATGTATAGAAGTTATCTGTTGCTTCAGGAGTACATAGCAGTACATGCAGTGTGGAGGGGTGAGTGTCAGCTAGGCTTATTCACATGTTTGGCGATTGACTGGGGTCAACTGATCTAGACTGACTTTTGCTGGGAGAACTGAAATGATTCAGACCTTTTCCATGTGTCTCAGCTTCCACTCTTATACTCTAGCAGGCCAGCTTGGTCATGTTGTTATAGCAGTGACAGAAGTTCCAGAGAGGGGGCAAGCTTACTTACGCAAATGCTTTTCAAGTCTCTGTATCATGTTTGCTTACTGATTAGAACAAGTCTCGTGGCCAAGCCCAGGGGAAAGAATTGTGTCCCACCCAACAAAAGGCATGGAAACAGACAGGGAGTAAAGAATGGAGGCCATTGATATAATCAGTTTAACAAGTGAAGTAGACAGAAATAATTGAATCTTGAGATAATTTGAATGTATTCTAAATAAGGACCATTTGAAGATCTGTATTCATTTCTGTACTCAAAAGGAGAGAATATGCTCTTTTAGTAACTGATGGAACGTTTACAATAATTAATTGTATATTTAGATCACTGAAAAAATCTTCTTGAAGTCAGATTCTCTAACTATAACTCAGTAAAACTGAAAACCATTTATAAAAGTATTGACAAAAATCTCCAAACACTTAGAAAATAAAAATCACTTTTTAAAATAATGGCATAAAAGAAGATCAGTTCTGTATCCTGTTTAGAATACAATTGTGAACAAATGAGATCTGGCTCAAGGTGAGCTCACAGTAATAAAGGAGGCTTAAGTATGTTTATTACCAAATAGGATAAAAAGACAGTATATGAATTATGCATTAAAAATAATAAGATGTCAAATGCAGGAGGTTTGGATGAATAAAATGTAAAGACTTTTGAATAAAAGAATAAAATCAATCTCTACCTATTTTAACTGTAGGAAAAAATATTACTTTAAATTGAGAATTCTTTGTTAATTGGACATGGTTCGGTTTTTTTGTCTCTTTTCCCCCATTGATTGAGGTCTTTTTAGAGTTTTCTTTCTGGTCTTATTATGGGATAGTTGTCTTGTTTTTTTTAAGAGTAGTTTTTTGTTGTTACTTCTTTCTTTTCTTTTTCAAATGTAGCCAATGCTCTATATTTTGCATTTAAGAAATTTGGTGATATAAAGTTGAAAAGACAAATGGAAACTCAAGTGTAACAAATTTATGAGTGTCATATATATATATATATATATATATATATATACACGTACATATATATGTCTGTTTTCTGTCTATATTCTTGTTTTCTTCTCTTTATCTCCCTCTAACTCGCACCATTTTTTCTATATTTTAGAGTGCCCTGTAACCCCTTATAAACACAGATAATGGGCTGTAAATAAATCTATAAAATTTAAAAATAGATAGCAATATTATAGCTCAATACAACTTGAAAGCAAGAAGGAAGAAAATAGGTTAGCATATTTATTTTTAATCGTAATTGTATTAATTTAATTTTACTTTTCATTCAGACTGAATTGAAGGAAGAAGGGCAGGATTATTAACAGGCAATATAAACTTATTTTCAATGTACTATATTTTAAAAATCTAATACTTTTTCCTCTATTTTTAAAATTAGGAAGGAGATCGCTTAAGTGATGAAGATCTATACAAATTCCTTGCTGATATGAGAAGGCCATCTTCTGTTTTACGGCGACTAAGACCTATTACAGGTATTTTAAGATTTTGTGTAAACGTGATGACAACTATTATCATCATTAATAATTGTATTTTTTATAATTATCTATTCCGTTTTTCAGTTATCTAGCCCATACGTGTTTCTGTGCTCAAGACCTGTCAGCCTTCTTCATTTCATTATTCTGCTCTCATGTAGTCTTAACAGTTTGGATGCAGGATTCAGTACCTTTGATAATTTGAGTACGGAAATGAGAATGATGAATAACATTGTGGCTTAAAATTATTTTCTAGAGGGAAAAAAATACATGTAATGGTAGATATTCAGAAATAGATTCATATTATGATCAGAGCAAACCATTCCAGAGTAAAACTATTTTGAAATCTACCAAATTTAAAGTAAATCATTTAATCTTCAAAATGTTTTCTTGTTTCTATACTAGATCCCTCTGGTTTTTTTCTTCTTTTTCCCCCTCTTCTTCCTTTCCATTCATTCATTCAGTAAGCATTTATTATTTTATGTCTTTATGTCTGTATTAGTAATTTGTAAGTTTGAGACTTGATAAGATGAAATAATTCAGAGGTCTGAGATGATAGCAATTTTGTTTTCTTCCCAGACTTCTTGCAAAAATAGGATCTAAATCCTTCCAAAAATACTAATAGTGTGAAGTTGTTATTTATTATGTTTACGTTGTTTTTATAATGTATTTTTATATGCAGCTCAGCTGAAGATAGACATTTCTCCTGCACCTGAAAATCCCCATTATTGCCTAACACCAGAGCTGCTTCAAGTGAAGCTTTACCCTGACAGTAGAGTTAGACCTACCAGAGAAATTTTGGAGTTTCCTGCAAGGGATGTCTATGTTCCAAACACTACTTACAGGTAGCACATTTTAATTTTGGAGAATTCCGAAATAAGATACTATATATTCTAATATTAATAGAGAATGAAACTCTTCAAAAATCTTTTGTAGCTTTGTTATTCCATTTCTTCATGATTTTATTAATAGCTGTAATGTATTAAGCTATTGCTGTGCAAGAGGTATAATGTTAGTTACCTTACATACATTATCTTATTTAATGTTCATAGCTTGAAGTAGGTATTACCTTCATTTTAGAAGTGAGTAAACTGAGGGATAAAGAGGTTATACTTTACTGTGTTGGAGCTAGCGTTTGAATTGTGGGTTGTTAGGTTAAAACATTTGAACTCCTGGTTACTGTATTTTCTCATGTGTTCTTATTAGCAGAATCTAGCATTACACATGAATCATATGTATGTGCCTGCACTATGTTCTAACAATAAACAATATTTGGTGATTCTACATTGCTCAGAGAATACTTGACACAAGGTTATTGGATAGGCTTTTAGGCCGAACCTGCATAACTCCAGGGGTACCATTTAGATATACTCTTTATAAATGAGGCTTCCTTTATTTGTGAATGCTGAGACCATGACTTGACATGTCTACTGGGATACCCAACAGGGCCGCTCAGACATAAGTTTCTGCCTAGACTTCCCCATCTTAATGTATTTCACCACCGTTTACCCAGTTTCTGAGGCCAAAAGTTTTGGAATCAAAATGATTTCTCTCCTTTTGTTGTTCCTCACATTTACTCCTCCACGAAGTTTTGTAGGCTCTGCTTCAAAATGAATCCCAAATCCAATACTTTGTACCTCCTCCACCTTTAAAATTCTAGTCAAGTTACCATCCAGATCAGCACTGTCAAATAGAAATATAATGGGAACCACATTTGTAATGTAAAATTTATAGTTGCTACATTAAAAAAAAATAGAAACAAGTGAAATTAATCATGTTATTTAACCCAATATATCTAAAATAGTATTTTAACATGTAATAAATGTAAAAAATTCTTTTACTTTTCTTCCACTCCTGCTAAAAATCTTCAAAGTCTGGTGCGTATTTTACACTTAAAGCACATCTCAGTTCAGATGAGCCACATTTCAAATGGTCAATAGTCAGATGGGACTAGAGGCTAGAATATTGGACAGCTGCTGATCTCGAATTTTGTGTACCTTTTAAAATTTGATCTTATTTCTACCCCTGCCTCAGTCAATTCTCAGCGTTGTAGTCAGAGAGATTTTTTAAACATATAAATCAGATCATTTATTCCTCTGCCTAAAGCCCTCCAGTGGCTTCTATTATAAGCAGAACAAGAATGAATTTTTTTATAGTAGTCTATAAGACTATATGATCTGGCTCCTGCCTTTCTCTAACATATCTTACTAATCTCTGTCTTGCTCATTTTAGCCTCAGTGGCCTTTTTGTTCATCCTTGAACAAACAAAATTCTGCCTAAGATTTTTTGATTTATTTTCTTCTCTTTGCCTATTATGTTTTTCCCCAGATAGTCACATGACTTGATTCCTTATTCAGACATATATCTGCTTACAGGACATTCTTGTCACCCTAACTAAAAAGATCTGCTGCTTCCCTACTCTAGCTTTTTACCCTTCCTTGTATTTATCATTATCTGGCACTGTAATATGTAGTTATATGATCATCTTTTCTCTTTCTCATTAGAATGTAATTACTGTAAAGGGCAGGGACTTGTCTGTTTTGTTTACCACTTTATCTCCAGCATGTAGAATAGTGTACAAGCACATGGAGAGCACACAGTAAATACTTACTCAGTGAGTTAAGAAATAAGACATTGTACAGTGGTATGAATGGAATTTAGAGTCATGCAGATATGGGTGTGACTTCTGACTCCACTGTTTATTGTTTAAGTAACTTGTTTTAAGTTACCAATTTATTGGCACTCAGTTTTATTAATAAAATGTGAGATGATAATACCTGTCTTCTCTTGTGAGGGTACAGAGCGCAAAGCATTACTCGTGATTGGCACATAGTGTGAGTAAAATTCCTGGAAGATAGGCTGAAGAAAATATATACTGCTTTTTCAAAAGAAACAGGTAATATAAGTATTCTCCTATAAATTATATATATAACTATTTAAAAGGACATGGAATAAAGAAGTGATCCAAGGTTTGTATTGAACAATTTAGAGGTTATCAACCCTCTCTTATCTAGTACAGGAATCTCATCTAGAACATTCCTAACTTGTGTTTATCTGTCTTTCCTCTGCTTGGATTATTTCAGAGACAGGAAAAATGGAATTGGGGACTATGAGGGGTCTTTCCTTTCATTTTCCTACTTACCTTTGTTATTTATTTACATATTTATATTTTTTAAACAAATCATATGAATATACTTAAAGTTCACATAGTTCCATCAGGCTTAAAATTAAAAACAGAGGTCCTTCATCTTATTCCTACCAACTTTTCCCTATGCCGTTGTCTAATCTCTATTGTCAGTCACTAGTAACTCTTTTTGATCCTTCTTTTGGTATTTTACTCTTTGTTTCTAAATAGCATGTTCATGCTGCTATTTCTTGATTCTTTTTCAAGATTTAACTCTGATATCTCCTCCTTAAAAAAATACATATACTTGCATAAATCCAGAAAAAAAATATACTTGTCAGCTCTGTAAAGCTTCATATTATCAATTATTTCCTCTCTTGCACCTTCCTTGGTCCCTTTGCAACTAAATTATAAGTTAGTATAGCAGGGGAAGTTTTCTAGGCTCACTAGGCTTACTGTACAGTTGTCATCTTAGAGCCTATTCACCATTTTCCTAGAAATTCTGTTTGCATTTCTTTTGCAATGGAGTTCTTATCTCCTATATATTTTTTTCTTTCTTGGTTTACTCATTATACTGAGAGCCTTTAGTATCTTCCTGGATTAGGGTGTAGGAAAGTACCTGCACATATTATATGCTTGATAGAAGTTAGTCATTATTATTATCATTGGCTTTATTACATTACATTTACCCAATCGTTACACAACTTGAGAGAGATTGGTTTGAAAGCTTAAGGATACTGGGCTTTTGGGGTATAATTGGCTAAGAGAATGATTTTAAAAAGGAAGGTTATCAAAGTCACTAGTGGCCTTTTTTGTATTATTACTTGGGCCTTCAGTGTCCAGTGAGACCTGAATACCAAATCGTGTAGGTTGCTTATTCTACTTAGAACTGTGAAAAAATTTTAGTCTCAGGCAGCTAATATTTTTTAGGAATTTATAATTTTTAAAAAAACCTTTCACTTATCTAGAAAATCTAGCATAGGTAGAAATAATTTTAGAATGACAGAAGGAGATATACTCAGCAGATATCAGCTGACACACAGATATCATAAAATTTTACATAAATTTCCATAAATATTTGCTGACTGAATTGTTTTATTGGATCACAATAATACTCTTCTAGCTCAGTTTGAATTCTTTCTACCTTCTGAGGCATGTTTCAAGGTATGTTTCAAGGTAAGCAGTGATTTCTGATAATACGTGTTAGTAGGCATTATGCAATCTATATGTGTACATTTTCCCAGTGAATGATGTTTAAAAAAGAAAGTAAAGTTGACACAAGGACTCCTTTTAGTTTATATATAGCCATTATCTCTTTAACTCTGCACAGCAGCCTGCACAGAGCCAATACAATTATCCCTGTTTTATAGATGACAGAGCTGACATACTGTAGGGTTCAAATTTCTATCTGAAAAAACAGGAATTTAAGCATTTTTAGTGTGAGTTTTAAGAAAGTATTTGCACATTGTATTTATTTTTAGTAGTAAACTTGAGTGTACTTTAAAGGGTTTCAAGGGATAAAAAAGATTAAAAAAATTATTGTCTGAGTAGAGGGAGAATGAATGGACGTGATTGACGCAAACATTTGACAAGTGAGAAATCGTAGGGAGGACTGTATTCTGAAAGTGGCAGATCTCCTATTACTTAACACCTATTGCTTCCAATTTTTATAGTTATCAAATAATTTAGAAAAAGCTATCTAAAAGGATATGTATGTAAAAAAATATATTTTTAGTTTAATTTTTTATGTTTTACATTAAAATATGCTTTTAAAGATACTATTGAGATTTCTCTCTTTTTTTTAACGTTGTAATATTTTATTTCAAAAGAACCATTTAGTTTTCCTCTGCACATGATTTTTTTTTTTTAACATCTTTATTGGAGTATAATTGCTTTACAGTGGTGTGTTGGTTTCTGCTTTATAACAAAGTGAATCAGTTATACATATGTCCCCATATCTCTTCCCTCTTTCTCAAAGAGATTTTTTTAAAAAAAATCTTTACTAAGCTATACCTAAAGTTAGAGATTTTCACATTCAAATAAAGTCTGTCTTTTTTTCCCCCACCACATGTAGTTGTTCACTTATTCTTTTAAAGTGTTAACACAGAAGGGACTTGATCTGTTCAAATCCTCTATAGGGGTAAATGAGAATGCACAGATACATGATAGTTTTTTTTTTTTTTTGCGGTACGTGGGCCTCTCACTGTTGTGGCCTCTTCCGTTGCGGAGCACAGGCTCCGGACGCGCAGGCTCAGTGGCCATGGCTCACGGGCCCAGCCGCTCTGCAGCATGTGGGATCTTCCCGGACCGGAGCACGAACCCATGTCCCCTGCATCGGCAGGCGGACTCTCAACCACTCACCACCAGGGAAGCCCTACATGGTAGTTTTTAGCAATTGGGAACTGAATAACATATTTCTTATTGTGCAAAACAAGTGGAGATAATTTATATCAATTGCTTGCTTTATCAAGAAAATACTTATCACTCTATCATAGAAGAAATGCTAGTGCAGTTGTTACATTAAGATAATCAAATAAAAAACTTTCTTACTCATGGAAAAAAATTTTTTTGTTGAATATCTGAAATCACTTGAAAGGTAGTAGATTGTGTGTAATGCTACTCATGTTCCAAATTTGTACTTGATGACCACTGTTGCACTTGAGTTAAAAGATCATGGTACATCTAATTAAGCAAATGCCCGTGTGTTTTATTGACATCCAGTTTTTAAGAGATATGTCGTAGAGCACGATATTCTTGGTGAGACTATTAAGAGTTAGTTTCTTTCCCCCAAATAGCCTTAGTTGTAATCACCTATTGAACTTTCATATCTTTGTTCTTCTTCCATTTCGTAGAAAGACCATATCCAGCAAATATGCTGTTACCAAGAATATAAGAATGAATACAGTGGTTCAGACTTGGTGACACTGAGAAACAAAATGAAAGGATGTGGTTCATTTTGATCCGGACCTTAGTTAGCAGTTAGTAATACACCCCCATTCATCTCTCAGTAATCCTTAGTAAACCTATATTATCTGTGACATTAACCTGATTATAGTTTTAAACTTTTTATAGTGGAAAATTACGAACATACACAAAAGTATATAGAATAGTACAATTAACCTCCATTGTCATTCTTATTTCATCTATTACCCGTTCCTTTTTTTTCTGTAATACTTTAAAATGAAGCCTAGTCATCATATCATTTCACCAGTCAGTCCTTCAGTTATGTATTTCTAACAGATAAGAACTTAAAAAAAATTAGCCCCAATAACACTTGAAATGTTTTATTATTGCTTTATAATTTTACCCTGTATCAGTTTTCTCCTGGGTAGTTTAATAAGTTTATTGTATAGTGATTGAATTTTTTCCCTAAAATTCTGTTTCTAGGAATAGCTTGGTCAATCAAAGTAAATGTGTACAGTTGGCCCTTCATATTAGCAGGTTCCACATCTGCAGATTCAAACAACTGAAGATTGAAAATATTTGGAAAAATAAATTCCAGAAAGATCTAAAAAGTAAAACTTGAATTTGCTGTGCACTGGCAACTATTCACATAGTGTTTGCATTGTATTAAGTATTAAAAATAATCTAGAGATGATTTAAAATATGCGGGAGGATGTGCATAGGTTATTAACCATTTTATATAAGGTACTTGAGCATCCATGGATTTTGGTATCCTCAGTGGTCCTGAAACCACTCCCCTTGGATACCAAGGGAAGATTATACTACTTATATTATGACATGAGAGCCATGTAATTCATGTTTCTTAAATCAGGTTATCATATGATGGTAGGTCTCCCTTCAGAGTTGGGGTTCTTAATACCATTTGGCAGTCTTGTGAATCCTTTGATTCTTGTTTGGGAATAATCTTTCTGAATGTATAAAATGAAATACATAGGATAACAAAGGAAATCAATTATATTAAATAACAATTATCAAGATTTTAAGTTGTGATATGTTTCTTTATTAATGAATTAAATAACAAGATCTAGCTGCAGGTCTAAAAACTACCATATTCTCTAGGTAGTAATAAGCGTGAACAGTGTTTTAAGATGTCTGCAATAGTTGTGATATAAAGTCATGTATGATTTCTATTAATGACAAAGTCTCATGTATTGCTAATACTGGTATAGTTAGTTTCCTGCATTCAAAATTTAAGGAAGTGTAAATTTCAGTGAAAATTAAGGAGTATTTTTTTTTCCATTCAAGTTTTCGGTTCTCTGCTTTAGAGAGTATTGGTCTTTGTTTTTATTTTTAGTTTTCATAGATGTCACAAACTATTGCCATACTCCACTGTTTTGGTTTTGCCCTAGATATAGCACTCTGGCTTTTATACTATTTAATTGATCCTAGTTTATTTTAACTACAAAAATTCTTGATTTGAGAGGTCTGTTGTCTAACATTTTAACATAGCCACCCAGGAGTTTTTAACTAGGGGCTTGAACATGGTGGAGTGTTATGTCAGACTCCAAGGGAAGGAGTAAAATTCCAGAAACAGCAGCAGAATGTGAGGAGAGCACTTTTGTTCCCCTGTCCTGAGAGTTAGAGTATTTTCTGTTAGGAAGCATTTGTACGGAGTATTTACTTAAAGAGATGTGAATAGTGATACCCAAGATCCAGTTTTTGCAAGTATATACATTTGTTTAGAACTTTGTAGTTCATACAGCCATTCAAATACAGTATCTTACTTGATAATTACAGGTCCATGAAGTAGATTTGACAAAGTTATTATTATTCCCATATATATGGGATATGGAAACTGAGGCTTAGTTGCTTATTTGAAGATAAACAGAGCCTTACATCTTTAAAGATACAGGTTATTGCTTTGTCAAATAAATGTAATCATTTTTTTAGATGTATGATTGTTCTTGGGATTAAACATATGAATTTAGGAAAACAGTTTTTATATTTGAGATGGAATCTCTGATTTTATATTTTCTAAAATGTCATTGAAACCTCATTTTATAAAGGCTTATTAGGGGGATTGTTAATCCTGTTTTCATGACCTTGAACTGCTCATTTCACACCAATTGAGTAATTTTGCCCTATTTGATTTGCCATGAAAACACTTTGGACTTTGATAAAAGGGCCAGCATTTGATCACTTTGTAGTACATGCATAAGTGCAATGTTTGTGGTTGTTAGTTATGGGAGAAAAACAAAAGGACATTTGATTATTCTATAACAGAATGTGGAATATGTAACAATACATATTTGGAATAGGTTTTATAAGGAGGTAAATAGTAGATACTCAAATACTGATTAATGAATACATTTTTGATTAATGAATGAGTTAATTGATTTCCATGAGTTATTAGGAAGAAAAGATACAAGCGTGAAAACATGCTGATTCTAGGATGGCAGGATTTAAATAGATTATACTACAGTAGGTAACTCCTACATGAGAAATGTATATACTTTCTCTCAGTAAAATTCACACTAGTTCAGAGTAAACTCTTGGTATAGAAATTCTGTAGGAATTCACTAAAATCAAGTAGATTGACTATCTTTGGTGTTGTTGGGGGTTTTATTACTATTTTTCACTATTTTTAGTGTTATGATTTGCCAGATTTATTTTTCTGTCTTGTCTTTACTTGTAAAGTGCCAATTGAAGGGGTCCAGACAGTAATGCTGCAAGGTTTCAGAGGAAGGACCTCCAATTGAAGGGGTCCAGACAGTAATGCTGCAAGGTTTCAGAGGAAGGACCTCCATTTACTAGGATATTTGTGGAATAAGTGAGATCCTCTGTGCTACCCTTGAAGTATAAATAGCATCTAGCCAAGCAGAAAGGTGTGGAGAGGTATTCTAGGAAAATGGAATGGCATTAGGAAAGTATACAGGGGATGTTTCAAAGTGAATAATTGTAATTAGATCTGAGGGTTTGTGTTGGGCAGGAAATGGTTAAAGAAGTATTTTGGCGTCAGATTATAGAAATCCTTGAACACCTGGAAGAGATTTGGATTTTGCTTTGTAGGCTTATGCTCTTGTAATTGGGGTACACGTCCTTGTGAGGGCACAGCTAAATGAGATATGCAAGTCATGGTAGAGGAGAGGTGGTACACAAAGTTAATTGCAAAGGCAAAGATGCCTCCTGGGTTCTAAGCTTTTATGAGTGGAAGCATGGTAGTGCCATTAATATATATAAAGAAATAAGGCATGGACATATATACACTACCAAACGTAAGGTAGATAGCTAATGGGAAGCAGCCGCATAGCACAGGGAGATCAGCTCAGTGCTTTGTGACCAGCTGGAGGGATGGGATAGGGAGGGTGGGAGGGAGGGAGACGCAAGAGGGAAGAGATATGGGAACATATGTATATGTATAACTAATTCACTTTGTTATAAAGCAGAAACTAACACACCATTGTAAAGCAATTATACTCCAATAAAGATGTAAAAAAAAAGAGAGAGAAATAAGGAGGAGAGTGTGAAAAGGTAAAAGGGAGAACCAGCAGAGGCTGTAAGGTATTGATGAATTTGTTATTTGATAAATTGAGTTTGAAGAGGCTATAGGATATCAAAAGGAGAAATGGCAGGTAGGCAATGGAAGAAGGGGAACTGGAGAGAGATCTGGGAGTAATATGTAGATTTGGGAACTTTATTCATGGAAAAAGATGAGTCCATGAGAGTAGATAGAATTTCTGAGGGCCAGAGTAGAAGAGATGACTGAATATTGTCCATTGGTCCACAATGCTTAAGACTAGGATGGATTAGGGCTTTAAAGATGGGTTCAAGTTGGAGATAATCCTTGGAGAGTATAGTAGTATTGTGGAAGCAAACTGAAGGTCAAGTTTGAGAAAAGAATATTGTTATTAGTAAGTAGTAGAGAAACCAAAGGGAATGTGGTCTAAGAGGTCACTAGATTTGACAGTTGTGTTAGTGGTACAATTAGAACACTTTTGGCAAACTAGTGAGGACAGAAGGACACAATTTTGTGAACCATAAAGAAAAAAAATCCTTTTTCTTTCTCTACCAGAATTCTCTCTCAATCTGAGCTTTATATACAGAAAAAAACTCACTTAATGTTCCTAAATGGAACAAAATGAAACATATTGTGTGAGAATTATAAAAAATTGGAAAACAGAGACAAAAATTGGTATATTAAATAATGCATTATTTTGCATTTGAAAGCTTCCTATTTTAAGCCATTTTGGCATTCTCGCTCTAAAAAGTCAATTTGGACAGCTTGAATGTGGTTCTGAAAAAAAGAAAACCTACTCTTGCCTTTATTCTTTTGTATTTTTTGGAACAAAATATTTATGTAGGATCCACATAGATCATCCATATTTGCATGTATCATACAGTAAAAACATATATTGGATAATTTAACATACAGAATGCTGAATATTTATTGACTAATGTGAGTCACTGTATAGCTTGGGCACTAACCTTTAAAATTTGGATTTAATTCAAGACTTTATTTCTCCTTGGTAGTTTCTTTAAAAACGTATTTAAAAATAAATACTGACAAGTGATACTATGGTCAAAATATCCTCTAATAATTCTTGAGGATTTAGAATTTAAATTATTTAAATTAGAAATAACATAATCATACTTCTATTGGATGTCAATAAAAACTGCAAGAATTGGACTTCCCTGACTCCATGCCTCCACTGCAGAGGGCACGGGTTTGATGCCTGGTCGGGGAACTAAGATTCCGCATGCTTTGGCACAGCCAAAAAAAAAAAGCTACAAGGATTAAAATTTCTATAATTTAGGGGACTGAGTCTTTATTGAATTTGGAAACATACATGAACATCTCTCAGACTATTTAAACATTTAGTTACTTGTTATGATTCTTAATTGCTTGAAAACCTACACATAAGTATTAGACTCACACTGTGTTCAGGGGGAATAAATGATAAAACTTTAACTTGATGCCACCAATACATTCATTCTTATTGTATTCTGACAAGATCCCTTTAAAATTATTTGTTTTCACAATATTAAGTGTTAAAATATGTATACAGTACAGATAAGTTAACAAACAAGTTAAGCTACAGCAGTACTTGATATTTAAAGTCAATATGACTTAGCAGTTATGATCTACTGTATATAAGACTGTGAATCTATTTCAGTACAGTATTTCATCCTGCTTCATTTGGCTTCATAAACAAAGCATACCAAACATTTACTCCAAATTATTTTGTAGCAAAATGAAGTATCAGTTTTAAGATTCATATTATCGATTTTCACATGTACTCTGAACTGACTGAATTTTAGTTTTGAAATTAATATTACAGCATTTAAGAAATGTACAGTTATTAGTCCTTTATAGTTATTCAAGTTTAGAATTTTAGCAAGAAAAGTAGTTTTTAAACTGAGGAAGTTGTAAAATTAGCTCACATGATGACTTTGAAAATAAAAGTCTCTTTGTAAGTTTTTTATTTAGAAAGGTTATTTGAAAATTCACCCATTGGTTACAATTCAGATTGTGACCATCTAAAATTGATTCGCACATCACAAAATATATGAATAAATGATCATAAGAATTTTGATTGAGAAAGGTAAATGGTGTTCTTTGAGGTGATGTGATGATATGTTTAATATTAAGTTGGTAGTGGCTTTAATATAAAGAATTTATTTCTAAAGCCTTCTATTAGGGATTTAATACCAGATTTTTAAACCACAGTAATTTCGGATGAGTTTAATGTTTAATTTATTGGCTTTTTAAATTGCCTCAGTTCATTCAGAATTTTCTGAATCTGTTGGGCGGATCAACATTTTGGTTGATTTGATAGAGTATAACCTTCCATTTTGAGACTTCCAGCATATTCCTCTTCTCCTCTCTGGCTTAGTCTTTGCTTTTGGCTTGTTATATTTACCATTTAGGTTGTTTTCCCCACATACATCATGGCACCACCAACCTCCTAAAAAGGATAGATACGCAGTTTAATAGATACAAACTCATACGTAGTTACTGTTATTATATTTCTCCAGTGAGTATATCTTCATTTCTTATAAATATAACAGTGTTGTATACATATATTCCAATTTAAAATAATTTATACAAGTCTCATATACCTGACCAAAAATAAAATATCTGAGAAAGGTTAGAGGTAAAATACGTACTCAAACTAGAATCAAGTTAACACTTACGTTGAGACGTTTACCTATAGAGAAAATGTTTATATTGGATTCAGATTTTAAAGAATTGTCTGACATTGAAAGATATTAGCTATTACTTTGGGAAGATATTTTGAAACTTTGAAAATAAAGTATTTATATTAGGAACAGGTTACCTGAATTACTTTCTGGACAATTGAAGTGTCCTTTTGCTTTGTGATCCCAAGTAGAAAACATCAAATCTTTGTGTTCCGGGAGTGCGTTGGGGACATTGCCAGCAATCTCAACTAGATGTAGTGTATAGTTGGTTTCATGATCTCCCAGGTGAAAAGAATATTCAATATAATGCTTGTTGTCTTTCCAATCTTCTAGCTCAATTCGTAAGATATATTTAGATTGCTTTACTAGGGAGTATATCTTCTCTAGACCCAACCAAAATTCTCCTGAAAAGAAAAGTTGTAAAAATCTGTGGATTGTTAACTGCAGATTAGGCAGCAACTATTTTTTTTGAGAGTGTTCTTTTTTTCTTTGGTGTAAGTAGATTAGATGTTTTAGTCTTGAATCCCTTGGTTATTTTAGAGTCTCGTAAAATATTTCTTTTTAAAACAATTTTATTCAAGATAGTTATGTTAAAATAGTAATAGGTGTTAAAATACAACAAGTGTTAAAATAGTAATAGGCCTACCTAAAGTCTGATTATCCTTTCTAAAATGGATATTATCAGGCATATTTCACAGGTGAAACGTGTTAGACTATGATAAGTACTTTTAGGGCTAGTCATTGGTAAAATATTATCTAACTTCTGGGTCCTTATATGTACTGGATTTACTGTCAGCTGTTTATTAATATGAATATACTATCAAGAGATTTGTTAAGTATTTCCAGAGACTTGTATAATAATGTAATTTTCCTCAAATATAATCTTGGCCTTTGATATTTGCTTGATATATACGTTTTCTTTGTAGAAAAAGAAGGAAATAAATTAAAAAAACATTTTAAATTAAAACATAATTTTTAATAACTTCTCTATAATTAAAAATTTTTATTTGGAATTAAAAATATAACATATTGTAAATACAAATAGATATCTCTGATTATCACAATTACTCTCTAATTATCCCTTTTATTAAAGCATTTAAGGAAAAAAAGTCAAAATTTCCTTACTGCTGTTGAATTTGTAGATTTCATTTTAAGAATTGCAAAATACAAATGGCTTACTTTCTTGTAGAAATAAGTGAGTACTCTAGATTCTCTCAGAAGAAGATTTGGAGCTACAAAACATATCACTGATCCTACCTTTTAGTTAGGGATTTAACTGGTAGTTTGAATACAGAATTGTTTAAATGATCAAGTAGTACTGAATGTTTAAAAATTCGATATAATAATGGATGTTATCCACTTTATTAATGAATACATGTACATCACTCATGGATTTTTATAATATGCTTTTTGGATTTTAAACCTGTCATTTATTTTTATTTTGCTTATTTTGTTTTTTACCTTATTTTGTGGTCAAAATATAACAATTTTCATTGAACTAAACTAAATTTATTTTAAACCACACATTGTATAGTATACATTTATCATATTTAAATAATTGAAATCTAAACATTTTGTACTGTACATCTGACAGCTTCCTTGTGCCTTCCAACTTCCAAATAGTTAATATCTAAAATGTTAATAAGAAAGTAGAATGACCAGTGATAAGGATGGTTTTCTTTGTAGCCCATTCATAGCATTTAGCACTTATTTGAAGCACTTAGCCCTTAATCAAATTTATCTTTGATAATTATAATTATGATAATTAGAAGCCATCCAATTAAATTGTGATAAGTATACATAGAACAGACATGTAATTGTGAAAAGTATAATTCAAATAAAGACACTTGTAATAAGTTCAGTACTTACAAATGTGTAGTTATTTGTTAATAATTTATATGAAGGCTGGGAGTGTTCCTCATTCATTGTATTTCTAATGCCCAGTCTGTAATAGGCTCTTAATAAATATTTTTAAGTTAACCAGTGAATGAAGTCAGCTTACCATCAAGCCTCCCAAAACCATATTTGTAGTTTTCCCAAGTTTCATTGAAGTTTTGTGATCCATCTATTCGGTGTTGAATTAATGTCCATGAACTACCTGAATATAATGAACAGATTGTTTATTTTCAGTAGACTGATGCTGATAGTTGTAACAAAATGCGGTTTTTTGTTTGGTTTTAATTGGTGGCTGTACAAGGTAGTTATTAATGTTGTTATGGTAATAACATTTTATTATTTATTATGAGCCCAAGAAGTTAAGTGAAGGGCAACTAATGAATTTGTCTTAATAAACTTATTGACAAAGGTCATTTTAGATTATTTTATAGAAAAAGATGGAGAATATTGAGTAAATGCCTGATTAAATACATAAACAAGACAAATATAAGTACTAGATCTGTATAACTACTTGTGTTATATATATTTCATTTTATATGTATTCAGAACAAAAATAACAGGATTAGCCTTACTAATAGGTAGTGAGTAACCTGAGCTAGCTACTGTCTAGTTTCTCTTAGGCTCGTTTTACCTGATGTAACATCACAGTAGACGTTGAAAACTTGAGAGTTGCTGGGTCTAATGGAATAGATGCCACTTGTATGTTCACCTCTATTATAAATGATGGTACAATCAGCAGGAATGTCTAGAATCAACAAAATGTTATTACGTAAGATACAGTAATAAAGAATGATATCTTTAGAGCTTGAGATTTTACTTGACATTTTATGGAATTGTGGTGACTGTAGCCTTCAGTCTTTTTCAGTAATGTGTTATTGAAAAGGTACTTTATGCTAAAGCATTTTTATTAGATGGCATGTTATACAAAGAATATCAAAATAGTTATTACCAAACTGATATTTTTAAGAAAAGTGACAAAATTAGAATTTTAAACACTTTTTTCCCTTAGATCTAGGAAAGACATAAATAAAATACCACATATGAGATGTTAGTATAGTGCTTGGTGCATAGCAGGTAGTCAACAGATACATGAGGAAAGAGTGAACGTACATAGAGGAAACTAACAGAGAACTTTTTTCCTTTATGAATTACATTAAAAATAAATGTGTTTTCAAACTATATCATTTTTTTAAAGCTTGGGTAGGAATGGAGACTTTGTTCCCCCTCTTTTTTGTTTTTCTTATGGAAAGTAGAAACATTGAAGAGAATGCCATAATCTTTTCATCTGTATTCAACAGTTGTTAACATTTTGCCATATTTGCTTTATAAACACAAATACATACAAATATGTATTCTGCTGTGCTATTTGAAAGGAATTTGCAAACATCATGCCCCTTAACCCCTTAGATATTTTGGCATCCATCTCTTAAACATGAGATTATTCTCTTACGTAACTATAATACCATCATTACATCTAGGAAAATTAATAATAATTTTATATTATCTAATATCAAGTCTATATTTATATTTCCCTGATTGTCTTAAGAATGTTTTATAGGGTTTAAAAAAATCACCAGGATCCAATTTAGGTTGACATATTATATTTGTTGGATTTATCTCTTTATTCTCTTTTAGTTAGTCTAGAACAGGCCCTGAGAATAGAGATTTTTGATGGAAATGTCAAAGAAGAAAAATTTGACGATATTAGTTTCAAGAAGGAAACCCACCAAATTATCTTACCATCATGTTCTACATTTTTTGTTTCATTCAAGTGAAGAGAGGGAGTAGTTCTTGGTGCTCTTGGTTTAGAAGAAAGAGAATTTTCTGTGGATTCTTGAACACCAGTTCTTCTTAACTGATAAAAGAATATAAATCTACTTTTAAAAATGGTACTGAATATACAGTTAGGGGAAATCTGAGTTCATAATATGTTATTGTTTTCGATGTTAAGAGGGATAAACAATGCTATACATATTATACAGACTTGCTGTTCTCAAAATATTTAATCAGGCACATAAAGAGTTCAAAAAAATAGAGAAAGACAAGGCAAAAAACAGAAATTGATCAAAAAACAGTAAGATCAAAGGCAGAGACTTTACTTAGAATATTTTAATATGTTCTATTTATTTATATGAATGTAATATATATTCTGTTCAGTGACACAGGCAGATTTTAAATTTCATAATTCTCAGTTGTAGGTCTTAAGACCTAGCACATAATTTGAACAAGGCTGCTTTCTTGATAGTTTTTGACATGTAATCATATCTGTAAAGGTAACAAATAGGCAGTTTTATTTGTGTACTTTCAATATATTCAATATTTCATTGTCTGTTGTGCTGGGTTTGCAGTTTATTGACCGATAGCTTTTCTTATTGATGGGTTGAGAAGAGCAGAGTACGTAATGTGTTATTAGTGTTAGTTTTTTGAAGTCAGCATAAATGGCATTTCCTAGGATATAATACATAAAGATCCATTGTAAAGTTCACTTACTGGATGTTAGTCTTTTCTACTAAGTAACTGTGATCTTATAGTAACTTAACTTTACAGTTTTGGTTTCTTAATTTAAATTTGAATACGTTGGGTCAGATGATTTAAGGCTTCTTCCAACTTAGAATTCATTGTTGAATTCTTCGTACATTTTATTATTAGACAGGATGTATATTATTTTATAATAGTGACATTTTGCTTTTGTGAGCAGGTTCATTTACTCATAATAAAAGATACAGGAAAAGAATTAGAAAAATAACATATAGTAAGAAGGAAATTATGGAAATCAAAACTAGCTGGCAAAAACCCCTTTTCAGACAGTTAGCAAAAATAACCTACTAAAATTATGAGTCATAAAATTACTGAAACATAATGTGTTTGTTTGGTGGAAATTGGTAATATTTGTTTTATAGTTCTTGGCATCTGTTTTTTTTTTATACCAGTTTCTTCAGGTCTGTATTATTTTTGAAACTCTCTTGAACAGCTGTTTAGTAGTATTATTACTAATTAATATTTTTGAACTATAGTACTGTTTATTGGAAATCTTAGATTTTGGCATAGCTTTATTCCAAACACGTACCTACCTTGCTCACCTAGCCAGTTATTTACATTGTAGATTAATTATATTGTTGGGTATTAAACTTTAATTATTAGACATATAGCTTCTAATAATATTAATCATAGTAAGTTTTTATTGACTTCTTTGTGCTAAATGTGACATTACGTTTATTAACATGTATTTATTAAGTGCCTACTATGTGTCAGACAGAGTTCTATATTTTGGAGCTATAGCAATTTTAAAAAATAGAAGAAACTTTCTGTACTTATGGAGCTTACATTCTAGTGCAGGGACAGACAAGATAAATAACTCAAATATGTATTATGTTAAATAGGGATAAGTGTTAAGGAAGAAAAGAGAGTAATGAAGGAGGTAGCAGGTTTCAAGCATGGGTGTAGGGGATTATAATTTCTTTCTTTTTTTTTTTTTTCTTGTTGCGTTTTTGTCTAGTTCGTTTATTAGAATGTACATAAATATCCACATTGAATGGAATTAAACATGAATATGGGATCATGGTGTAGAGGACAGGTCACTGACCTAGGAGTTAGCCCATCTGTGTTCTGACCCAGCTCTGACACATGACTGCGAATATTCCAGTTTGTCTAGAGTATAAGGTGGATTGGGAGGTAAGGCAAGAGGCCAAATAGGTAAGAAGCAAAAGAATAGGTGGCACCTGGGGGATTATAATTTATGATTAAGTTATCTGGGAAGGCTTCTTTGAGAAATTTGTATTTGAGAAAGACCTAGAGTGAGTAAGAGTGGGCCCATGCAGATACCAGGGTGAAGAGCATTCCAGACAGAGAGCAACAAGGGCAAAGACCCTGAGATAGCAGCCTGTTTGATGTGTTTGTGTAACAGTAAAAAGGCCAGTATGACTAGAGTACAGGAGATGAAGTCAGTGAGATGATTAAGAGTCATCTGGGTCTTATGGGCCAATACGAGAGAGACCAGAAGCCATTGTGCGGTGTTGAACAAAGAGAGAGAGAGTCTAATTTAAATTTTAACTGAATCTCTTTGGCTGCTATATCGAGGATGTACTTGGCATGAATTAATTCTTTTTTTTTCACAACAGTCCTGTAAGACAGATTCTTTTATTATCTACATAGAGTACATTAGGAAACTGAGAAGGGGTTAAGTAATTTATTCAAGGTCACACAAAAGTTTTGGAGCCAAAATTCAACCCCAGGTAGTGTATTAGCTTCAGAGCCTGCAAATCTAATGATCATCCTGAGGTGATCCTTTTATTCACTATCCAACTATAATTATTTTAAATAATTTTAGGGTCCAGTGTTTTCATAAACCTAAATTTTATGTAAAAGATTGGACATACTATTAAAATATTGACTTACCTGATTTTCAATTTCTTTTATTTGACTGTGCTGTTGATTTAATTGTCTGTATTGTTCTTCCACGATCTGAAGAAGATCTTTGATGCTATTATCTTGCTGTTCTACAAAAGTCTGGACATAAATTATAGGTTGGTTAGAAGTTTCTTTCTTTTTTGTTAAATTAGACTTTTTTATTTCCTATAACACTATCACAATCTAATTTTTTAAACTAATACTGGATTAGAAAAATGATATTGGTAAACCTTTTCCCCTTGTATTCTTCTTTCACATAGTACATACTTGAGTTTTTGTGTTTTATTTAAAATGTACCATCTCTAAAAGCTGATTTCTTGAACTTTAAACTACTTCAATTAAATGAAAAAAAACAGTATTTTAATATCTTTTCCATTAACTGTATTACTTTTATACATTTTAAAGATGGGAGAATAGTTACACAAGTTATATTCCTTTAGCTTTTTACTTGCCTCCAGTAATTTGCAATAGTATAATAATTTAGTGTTCTAAATTTCATTGCTTAACTGTCTTGTAATTTTCATCTGAAATGCAAAGTTTAGTTATTTTCATAAATAATATTAGGGAAACAAAAACCAACTTGAAATTATAATGGGAAAATTTATTTCCTGGAGTCTTTTTTTCATGAGAAAAATACAGTGTTTCAACAGTTCAACAAAGTATTTCAACTAGCATGTTTTAAAATATTTTTTTAAAAAGATCCACATTGAAAACATAATCATGAACCCTCTTTGTTTTATACTTACTTTGAGTGAAGTTATTTCCGGGTGTTCCTGAATTTCAGGTTGATTTTTAATTAAATTGGTTAATTGGTCCTCCAGGTATCTCACTTTTTGTTGAAGTAGAATTTTTTCTTCAAGGAGACTTTCAAGTTTTGAGTTGAGTTCAAGTGACATGTTCTTTACTTCTTCATTTTTGACTTGCAGTCTGGATGTAGTTCTTCTAAGTTCCTTTTCTTCTTCTTTGATTTCATTGGTTTGCAGTGATAAGTCATAAAAAGACTGATCAAATATGTTGAGTTTTTGAAATATGTCATTAATTTGGCCCTTAGTCTTATGAACAAAGTCTTTAAGACCATGTCCTAACTGAAGTAGGCCATTGGCTAAAATTTTTACATCATCTAACATAGCAAATCTTGATTTTGGCTCTGGAGATACAGAATCAAATGATGAATAATCTTGGTCAATTCTGGAAGAAATAACTAGAGGAGCAATAAAAAGAAGGAGCTTAATAGTGTACATTTTTATCCTAATTATTCACTTTAAAACGATTTGGAATTCGTTTTTTTTCCTGCAAGCATACCTAGACTTCTGAACTCTCTATATAACACTATTTGCCACATAAACAGTAAGGTTGGCAGGTGAATATAGTTAATCATTAAGCTGTTTAAACTTGTATGAATGTAACCTTCCACATTGAGTTAGATCAATGCTAAATGAAGTCAAAGAAATGAACAAAGAATTTAATAGGTCATTTAAAATGGTTATTGTATTTAATTTTGCTGTATTATAAACTGCACTTTCAGTGTTATGAGATCTACCTGTTTTTAAAAGCTCATTTTAATTTATCATGATTTTTAAAGAGATTTACAGGTAAATACCAAATTCTTTTGACTGATAAATTCATCATTAAAGTTGAGGAAAAATTAATGAATTAAGTATACATTTCCCAAATTGTATTTTAGTTTTTTTTGGAAACAGTGATCGATTAAAAAAGAATGCCTTCTCTGTGAAGCCTTCCTCCACATCTGCAGGTGGTGTTAATGCTGCATTCCCATGGTACTCTGTATAAGCTAACATATGATTATATATTCCTTATTATTTGTCATTGTAATTATTTGTTAGTATATCTTTTTGCTTCAGATAATCTATCTAAGTCATATTTGTATATTATCACAAAATCCCATACATTAAAATATATTTCATCCTTTTTCTCTGTTATAGTCTATGTCTCTATGTTCTAGCCTCCTCTTTTCCGTGTGCCCACTGTAAGACCAATAGATTATGTGGTTTTCTAAGGTCAACCAGAATTAAATATTGGGTTGACCAAAAGAAAGGTTTGTTCATTTTTTTCCATAAGATGGCTCTAGTAGTGCTTAGTTGTCTTTAACTTCATTCAAAACAATTTTGTTAGATTGTATGTGATAGCTGTCATATCAGTGTGCATTTAAAAAAAGACTTACAAAATTGGTGAATTTTTGTGTAGCCATTTTAATATTGAAGATGGAAGAAAAAGCAACATTTTGGCATATTATGCTTTATTATTTCAAGAAAGGTAAAAATGCAGCTGAAATGCATAAAAAGACTTGTGCAGTGTATGGAGAAGGTGCTGTGACTGATCGAACATGTCAAAAGTAGTTTGCGAAGTTTTGTGCTGGAGATTTCTCACTGGACGATGCTGCACTGTCGGGTAGACCAGTTGAAGTTGGTAGTGATCAAATCGAGACATTAATTGAGAACAATTAACCTTATACCACACGGGAGACAGCCAACATAGGCAAAACATCCAAATCAAGCGTTGAAAATCATTTGCACCGGTTTTGTTATGTTCATTGCTTTGATGTTTGGGTTCCACATAAGTTAAGTGAAAAACAACCTTCTTGACTGTATTTCTGCATGTGCTTCTCTACTGAAACGTAATGGAAATGTTCCGTATTTAAAACAAATTGTGATGGGCAATGAAAAGTGGATACTGTACAATAATGTGGAACGGAAGAGATCATGGGACAAGAGAAATAAACCACTACCAACCACAGCAAAGGCTGGTCTTCATCCAAAGAAGGTGATGTTGTGTGTATGGTGGGATTGGAAGGGAATCCTCTATTATGAGCTCCTTCCGGAAAACCAAACGATTAACTCCAGCAAGTACTGCTCCCAGTTAGACCAACTGAAAGCAGCACTCAACAAAAAGCATCCAGAATTAGTCAACAGAAAACGCATAATCTTCCATCAGGATAATGCAAGACTGTATGTTTCTTTGATGACCAGGCAAAAACTGTTAAGCTTGGCTGGGGGGTTCTGATTCATCCACCGTATTCACCAGACATTGCACCTTCGGATTTCCATTTATTTCGGTCTTTACAGAATTCTCTTAATGGAAAAAATTTCAATCCCCTGGAAGACTGTAAAGGGCACCTGGAACAGTTCTTCACTCAAAAAGGTAAAAAGTTGGGAAGATGGAATTATGAAGTTACCTAAAAATGGCAGAAGGTAGTGGAACAAAAGAGTGAATACATTGTTCAATAAAGTTCTTGGTGAAAATGAAGAATGTGTCTTTTATTTTTTTTATGAACCAAAGGCACTTTTTGGCCAACCCAATACTTACAATGTCAGAAACTATTTGCCCATTATAAGTTTTTCTAAAGTTTGTGTGCTTGGTAACAATATTCATGATCTAAGTTTAACAAAACCAAAAAATTAATAGTATGATTAAAAATAATGTTCCCCTGTGCTTCTAACTTAGTGTTAAAAGGAAAAATACTAAATGTTTCAATTAAATTATAAGTGATTATTTTTCTTGAGTGTTCATATTAAGAACTATTTTTGAGAAAATAATAAATACTTTTAAAATGCCTTATCTTGATAAATTAATATAGTAAAATTGTTAAGAGTGTGGTCTTTGGAATCAGATTATGGTCTGGTCCAGAAGCCAGATCTAGCTATCCTGCCTTAGATAAGTTACTTAACCTTCCCACACCTCAGTCTCCTCTTCTGTAAGTTGGGTATTTTTTTTTAGTACATACTTAAGGAGAAGCAAAAGAAGTAATATGTGTAAAGTACTTAGAACAGTGTCTGGCAAATAGGAAGTACTCAAAATGTTAGTTATTATGTCCATGAAATTACCTTTTAATTTGTGTGTGTGTATGTGTGTGTGATTAGCCCTATCTAAATGAAATTTTTCATAAATGCAATAGCTCTTTTGCAAAGGGAAAAGTTTTAACATAATGAATTTCAGTTTAAATGGTAAATTATCAAGCAAAACTTTACAAAATTTATCATTTCCAAATTTATTCTTAGAAATGCTTCTTCCTGGAGTAAAACAGAGACCCTTTCTTTTGATGATTTAGGATTAAGGGCTTTTGGATAGAACAGTTGCAGTAGATGTCATAAACCACAGTGGCTAAGAGTTTGATTCTGGAGAGAGACTGGATGAATTGGAATCCTGGCTGTGCTGTTCTTCAGCTCTGTGAAATTACTTAGCTTTTCTCACCTCTGTTTTCTTGTCTATCAAGTGAAGATAATACCTACTCTATAGAGTTATATAAAGACTAAAAATATTTTAAAGCACTTAGAGCACTACCTAGTGTTTAGTAAACATTGCACAGTATTATGTATTAGTATTCTTTTGTAATTAAAAAGGCAATGCACTTATGTAATATTGCTGTAATATTTTATTGGTAAATATTATCTAGTCTTATGTTAAGATGA
Organism: Delphinapterus leucas; assembly: GCF_059928025.1. Taxonomy (NCBI): domain Eukaryota; kingdom Metazoa; phylum Chordata; class Mammalia; order Artiodactyla; family Monodontidae; genus Delphinapterus; species Delphinapterus leucas. The sequence continues at coordinate 137,099,468 of NC_143129.1, forward strand.
CATAAATTGGGAAGTTTTGCTAGAGTCTGGGTTTTCTGAGTTTGGTCTCTTGGACCTTGATAAGTACAAGGAATTATGTCTTTTGTTTAGCCTGTGTATACTTTTTCTAAGTGTCCAATACAGAACCACATAAATACTTCTGTTTGTAAGAGAAATATAGAATGCAAGTAGATAAAAATATACTAATACTTCCACTAATGAAGAAGAAAAACAAAATATTTTTCCTTATTCTTCATTTTCATCTTACATTTACCACTGGTACATGTTATGGAATTATAGAAGTGTATGTTGAACTAATGAAGAAATTTGAATTTCCTCCCTCTTTTTAAAAGAGATATGTTAGTGTTGTGATCATTGGTCCTGAAGGGCATATTTCGAAACTTCTCCTAACTAAACTGTCTACTTTTCTGGCTTAAAACTATTGACCCTGATATTTCATCCATTTTCTAGTTGAGGGGGAATGGAGATGGGCCAGCTTCTTGTCTCTATTGTACTATAAGCTGTTCATTGGTAAGATCTATATCTGTTTTAAATTTATATCCTGTATAGCACTTTAGTACAATGCCTAACATGCTGGAGAAACCATACATTTTTATTGAATGAGTAAGATAATGATAGAGTCTTAACATGGGAGTTTTTCAAACACAAAATTTGCATATAATAGATACACCTTTTTGATATAGGAGGTTCTTTTCAGAGAAAGGAATTTGAAAAGTAGTCCCTCCCAGTGCATGAAAGTAACTGGACACTAATACCAAAGAAAGGCTGTGTGAAGGAATTTCCTTCTATTTGGTTACTCTGCTGGAGTATTGACACTTTTTGCACAATTTATCTATTTCCTCACATGTAACACAAAAAGATAGATTAGAGGCAGTGGTTGCATATTCTTGGTTTATAGTATATTGTCTCTGGGTAGAAATATCTGGATAATTTTTTTTCTTACCATAGTTTGACATGTTATTTAATATAATTAAAATAAATAATTTGCCTAATTATAAGCTGTGGAAGAGTGTCAACATGGGAAATGTAATGAAAGTAGTAATTTTGTAAATGATTTTTACATCTACCTTTTAATGCCCCCTGTCTGAGTACACATTGTTAAAGGCAGAATCTAATCTTTGCTTGAACTTGTGCCTGTTTAAATAGAACTCTGATAAGATGTAACCAGTAATGTTATAAAAACTTAAAATTTTTATGCCAAAGAAAATAAGAAACTAAGCAAAATTAAGACCTAATTTAAGAATTCCTAGTTTCAAAGAACTAATATACAAAATTTCTTAGCTGCTTAGAATTTTAGGACATTTGGGAGCTTTGTTTAAATTCCAAGCAAAGCAAAGTCCCTTATCCTCCCCCAGGTTGTGCAATCTTATGGAGATTTGAGTTCCAAATAAAACACAAGGCATTTGGGGTCTGTTGAATATAGTATCACTAGTAATTTCTTCCTTTTAAACTGTGGTCATTTGTTTTTGAATTAATATATTCGGTAGAAAGATTCTAAAAGTAACTGAGAAAAGCATATTTATAAATAGAAATATTTATAGTAACTAAAGAATAATGCCAGAGTAATATCAATACGTTAGCTCCCTTTTCCTCTCTTTGTCCAGAACAGCACTGTCCAATGGAAATATAGTGTGAGCTATATGTGTAAAAAACTGAAAAGAAACAAGTGAAATTAATTTTAATAGTATGTTTTGTTTAATCCAAATCTAGTATGTATTTTATACTTTCAGGATATCTCAGTTAGAACAGGTACACATCAAGTACTCTGTAGTCTCACTAGACCATATTATTGGACAGCAGAGGTCCAGAAGATGAGTGACTTTCGAAGGAATCATTTTGTTTATCTTAGCTTTTTTCTCATGTTCACTATTAATAAATGTTAATTTGTTATGTTGAAAGTATTTATCGTGGAAACTCAGATATTTGAAAAACCTATAAAAAATAAAAATCCTGACTCTTGCCTATTAACATTTTGGGGTCTATCGTACCAGTTCCCTTGGATGACTACCTAAATGTAATTTTTTTTTTTAACACAAATGGGAGTGCGTTATATATAGCTTGTGTTATATATATAAATTGATTCAAGACCATAACATTTTAAAGTTTACTTTCATATGAGTGCCTGTACCATATCCTTTTAAATGGCTACACAATCTTTTATTATATGGATGCACCTTAATTTAATCATCTGCCTGTCAATGATCATTTCAGTTGCTTGTAATTTTTTGATTACAAACAATATGCATAGAAAAGGTGTTTATATTTGTGTAAAAATATTTTCATATGATAAGTTCATAGATGTTAACTTTCAAAGTAGATTTCTCTTGTCAGATTATCCTTTAAAAGAATTGTGCCAATTTATATCCCTACCAAGAGTATATGAGAGTTCCTCTTTTCCCATGAATTTTTACCAATGCTTTAAATTGACAAAAACAAAAAATATTGATAAACCTAGTCGGCACATATATCTAGTTTATTTTGCTGTCTGTCTTGCTCTCTTTGTGAATTACCTGAGAATTATCTGAGTCTCCCTCCCCCCCTCAAACTCCCCACCCCTTTTTTGTTTGTCTCTTTCTGAATAATTTTAGGAATTATTCACATGTGATGGATACTAACTCTTTGTCATGTGTGTAGCAAACAGTGTTCTTCCAATTTGTCCTTTGTCTTCCACTTGTGTTTATGGTATCCCCTGCTCTGTAGAGGCTTTAAAATTTGTCTTTTATGATTTTTTGTGGCTCATGCTCAGAAATGCCTTCGTCACCTATAAAATATGGTCTCTTTAAAGGTTTTCTAGTACTTGTATGGTTTTATTTTTATTATTTAAAACTTTGATTTAATCTGGAATTTATTTTGAGGAAGTGGTGAAATATGAATTCAGCCTTAAAAAAGGTCAGTCAGCTATCTCAGCAACTCAACACTTTTCATTGATCTACCTTCTCTCTGCTGATTTAAAATTCCTCTGAAGGAGTATTATAAATGCACGGTAAAGACTTACTGGGTTTATGTGGAAATTTATTAGTGGAGTTAGCAGTCAAATGAAAAAGAGTCTAGGCTAAATGCATGCCTTTCACCTTCATAGACAAGTTGAATTTAAAATTGTATTGCTTATATTAGAAATCAAGCATAGCTTAATGTTCAGTTAATTCGCATTTCATATGAAAATTCAAACTCCAGAAGAGTTAAGTAACTAAAATATTATGTGAGTTCTGTACTATTCATTCATTCATTCAATCAATCATTTATTCATATGAGGAACTATTCTAGGCATTGGAAATATAGCAGTTAACTAGATTCGTAAGGTCCTTGCCCTCATGGAATTTGGGCTTTATTTAAGGAGATACATAAACAAGAAATAATGTACAAACAAACAAGATAATTTAGGATTATCTTAAGCAGATTATTTAAGAGTTGTGAATGGGATAACAAAGTGATGTTATGTGGGGAGGTAAAGTGAGGCTTTCTAAGACTCGAAAGATGGGAAGGGGCCAGTTATGTCCATATCCACAAAGCTAAAACAGTAGTAATCCAAATGCAGAAATTGAGGGGTGGGGGAAGGCATGATGTGTTTTGCTTTTCTGTGTGTTTTGCATGTCTATCGTACTTGAAAATTTCTCACTGAAATTTATGGGCAGATTCTTTAGTTTCAAGTCCTCTTGTGGGCCCCAGTGACATTCTATGTTCATAGCATTTATCATACTGCAAGTATGCCTGTCTTATTCTCCCTCCAGACTGTGAGTTCTATGAAGTCAAGAACTTTGTCTTTTATCTCTATATTCTCAGTATCTAGTATACTGCATACTCAATAAATGTCACAATGAGGCATTATAAACATAATAAAGGCCGATCTGTTATCATGTGCTTTGGATCCTGTTCTCTCCCACCATTTCAGGAATCATTACATTCTTGTTCTAGTGTATGCAAACTCTGTCTCAACTAAATTCTTTTCATTAGGATTTAATCAAACTTAAACCTTTCCAATCTTAAAAAGCTTCCCAAATCCCTATGTTCTGTCTCCAACTATTGCATTATCTTTCTCCCATTCTCAGCTACACTCTTCAGAATTTCACTTATTTCATTTTCTTACCTCCTACTTACTCTTTAAACCTACTTTTGTCTGTTTTCAGCCTGAGATTTCCAGTGACTTTGAAGTTGCTAAATTCAGTTGACATTTTTCATTTCTTACCTTATTTGGTCTGTGAATAGCATTTGACACTTAACTCATAATTCTGCTTGTAATTTCTTCCTTGGGCTTCCTTGCCACTGTACTTCCATGGTTTTCCTTCTGTTTCTTTGTGGGTGCCTTATCAGTCTTTGTAGGCTCATCCTCTTCTGGATGACCACATAATCTTCAAGTTCCTTAAGACTCCTTTGCTGGAATAATACACAATGAGAGTAATTAAGTGATATTTTAGTTCTCTCATAGTTGATGTCCTTGAGAATGGTTCTCAGCACAGGAAAAATGATATATAGGTGCAAGATAGAAAAGAATAAATAAAAACCTTGTATTCTTGAATTTGAATTTGGATTATCACTATGAACTCAGGATATATTTCATGTTAAAAGCATTTTCCCCTAACTCTTTCAACTTTAAAAGGCCTAGAAACAATGAATAACCCACAATGAGTGGCCTGGAGAAACATTACCCATTCAAAAACCCCAACTCCTTGGAGAAATGGCTGATTCCAGGTTTGGGAAGAAAGTGTACAAGAAGAGCCTGGAAGGTCTTCTCGTAACAGATAGTAAGAAGCCGTTAAAGACTATTATGACTGAATCAAAAGGAATCATGAGCCAGTTTGAATCGACCTTTTCACCTGCCAAAGACGGTACAATTTGAACACCAATAAAGATAATAACTGCAAAATATTGAAACCCGTTAATATGTTTGGTCCATGAGTTTATAAGTGATGCTGTAAAAAAAAGACAAAATTGATCCCTTTTAGAGGAATGTAATGTACCAACTGATTATTTTGAAAACTGGCAGCTAATGGAAAAGAATCAAGCATTTATTCTTGCCTCTCATATAATGGCTCACTGGCAAAGCAAATAGTAGATAAGGAAAAGTGCTCTTCATAGAGATATTCCAGCTGTTAAATAAAGAAGCGATGATAGAATAGCACCTTTTGGTAATCCTTAATGAGTTAATGGATTTAGGCATTGGTCATCATTGTCTACTAAGTGCACAAAAAATGAAACAACAACCATTTTCCTCCTGATAGGACACAGTACCATTTATGAAGTGATCTTGCCACCAAAATTTGACCAAAGCTCTAGATTCAACTCTCAATTCATAGAAAACACAGAGGAACATGTTAAATGTCACTACAGTGTGCAGTTAGTAAAATCCAGCCTCTGGAAAAATCTACACAAAAATATCAATAATTCTTCAACAAATATATTGCAAAGGGAGTAGATGAAAAGACTTCTCCATGATCAACTAAGTACCTGTCTGTTCCTCCCATAGCTTCTGCATACTTCTCTCACAACACAGCATTGTTTTGAAATGGTCTTGTTTATAGGTATTTCCGTGCCATTAGATGTGTGATATGTTTTACCTCTTTTTATCTTCTTGTTTTTAACTTTTGACATTTTAATAATAATGTGCCTTGGTGTGGGCCTCTTTGAGTTCATCTTATTTGGAACTCTCTGAATTTCCTGGATCTGGATGTCTCTTTCCTTCCTCAGATTAGAGAAGTTTTCAGCCATTATTTCTTCACAGTTTTCCGTAAGTAGGTTAATGCCACTATACATCCTGCCCTGCAACCTTTTTTTCATCCAACATGCTGGGTATCTCTTTCTGCATTAATAAATACTGCTGCATATTGTCATTTTTTGGGACTCTGAAATGTATTCTTCTTTTAATATATCTTAATTTAATTAATTAGTCCAGCACTGATGAACATGTTTCTTTATAATTATTTCCTAATATAAAAAATGTCATGCATTTCTTTGAACACACCCATTTGTACATATGTGCAGTTCTCTCCTTAGACTAGAGGTGGGTTTGTTGGGTCAAAGGGTATGTTCATTTAAAATTCCTATATTGCTCTACCACCTTCTAGAAAATTTAGACCTATTTTCATTGTCCTAGCAGTTGATGAGGAGGGTTTTATTATGCTTGAAGTCTTGTTCATCAGCTCTGAGCAAACACTAGTTTTCAGGTAAAGTAACTCTCAATCTTTTTTTCTTTTTTTTTTTTAAGCCCTCTCTTTTGGTGCCTTTCCTTGAATTATTTCTCATCTCTGTGTTGGCAGCAGGGACTATTAAAGCTGTGTAAGATGCAACTGGACATGAAGTCAAATAATTGTAGAGTAGTATGTGATTTTCTCATAGTAACTACCTAATACTGTTATACGTACCGTATTATCATATGTGTTTTTGAATAATAATGTAGAATATTATACCCCTTAAAACCTTGATCACATTTTTACAAAAAGCCTGATTTCTAAATGTCATCCTATGTATATCTGCTTGGAGAAACTAAGATAATATTAGAACTGTCTTTTAACTTCTTAATAATGTTTCTGTTCATACTTGTTTATTTCCCAGTAGCCTCTTCTAGAGGAAAGAACATGCATTTTTAAGTCTGACTGAACTGTATTCTCATTTCGGCTTTGCCACTTATTTGATTGTATGTGAAAATCTCTTAACTTTTCTGGGCCTCAGTTCATCTGCAAAAGGGGGGTATATTTGATTGCTCTCTGTTTGAATGACTGCTCTAAGGATCAAATCAAACATTGTATGTGAAAATAGCATAATGTCTAGCAAATGCTAATAATTCAATATTTGTTCATCTGTTTCTTTTGTGGTGTGTAGTAGTGATACATAGTGTTTTTAGATATGTATTCACTATCATGTATACTATTGCCTTCACAGAAACCTTCTCTACATATACCCTCAGAGTCTCAATTTTGCCAACCGTCAAGGTTCTGCCAGAAATATAACAGTTAAAGTCCAGTTTATGTATGGGGAGGATCCTAGCAATGCCATGCCGGTAAGAAATGTTCTTTACATTTCCTATTCTTCATATACGGTTCAAATAGACCTTTTTTGGGGCAGGGAAGGTAATCACTTGGTTGGCAGCTCTGAACTGGAAATGAATGTGATCTTGCAAACAGAATTTCTGACTTCATTACTTCCTGTACAGGTAGTAATGAGTTTATTTGAAGTCTTATTTATTGAGGACTTGGTATATGCTAGGCACTCCCAGTGATACAAAGATGAATAAGACATAATCTAGAGGATATTCAGAATACATAAAATTTTAAAATAATGAACTTCAGAAGAGGGCCAGATCAGAATTACCTAGGGTACTCTTAACAGAGCAGATACCTCTTCTCTACTCTTCCATCTGTGATCCTGATTCCCCGCCTTTAGAATGAAAGGCCAGGTAAGGGAGGTGGAAAGTGGTGGGTAGTATTATGGGGTTGTGGTATAGTTTGAAAATGCCCCCCAGGTGATTCTAATTTGCATGGTTCTTACCATCTTTGTTGAGGAACTCTGGCAGTAGTTCTTAACTTTGGCTGCATTTTACACTCACTTGGGGAGCTTTTAAAAATACCAATGCCCAGACAATCCCATTCCAATTACATTATAATCTCTGGGGTGGGATACCAGGCAGATATCAGTATTTTTAAATCTCCCCAAGGGATTACATTTTGCAGCCAATATTGATAACCAGGGTATGTGCTAATTATTAGAAGATTGGCAGTATAGGGTTTCAAAGGTATAGGTGTTCAGAGGAAGGAGAGAATGCCTCAAAGGTGGTTAAAATGTTCATAGCAGTGGATCTGTCTAGACTGTGGGGAAAGGAGAGCAATTCAAGTTGGAGAATGTCCTTCAACAGAGGTAGAGTGGTGAGTTGCCAGTGAGCCAGAGCAATGCAAGATAAGTCAGGAATAGTAGATTGAGACTAGATTGGGGAGGTTCTTGACTGCCCACATTGTCATTTAGGATTTGTGGGACACTAGTAAATTCAGGTTCCATGAAAGTAGGTTTTCAATTTACGGAGTAGGAGCACATCTATCACTGTAGATGTTCAACCTCTGAAAGAACCCTAGTGGAATGAAAATGCGCTAAGAACAGGTGCACTGTTTACAGAGTTTTATTTTAGCCTTCTATGGCAGTCATTTGAATCAAGTTCTTTTGATTTTCTACAATACTTGCTAAGAAAACTATATATTTTCCTTTCCACTGTAGCCTCAGTTTCATCAACATTTATAGATCTTGATAGCAGCAAGCACAAATTATTCATCTTTGTATTCTTCTATGGCAGCTGTTCCAGATCCTTGCATGTAATACATGCTGAATAAATATTTGTTCAATAAATGTAGAATTTATTTTTGAGGTTTGGAATGAGCATTTCATGCTTTTTACTAGCTCTTCATGTTTGCCGAAGGAATGAATGTACTAATCATAGTCAATGAAAAGATGCTGGATTGTGAAAATAGATGGCTCTGTTATCCTATATGTGAATGGCCATATGAATTTGAGCTTATGACAAATGTAGTATATGTAAAATAATTTGTTTCTATTTTTTGCCTAACAAACTCTTCCTTGTCTTAGCATACATATAGCCTCCTCTACAGAGCCCCAGCTGCGTCCAGCCACATCGGCAGTTATACCACTCCTTCATTTGGTGCTACCTTAGTGTCTTCTCACTTTTTTTATGGGCTGTTTCATTTTATGGTTATATGCTTGTTTCTTTATCTCAACCACTAGACTGTGAGCTCCTTGAGGGCAAGGACCATGTCTTACTCATATCTGTATCTTGCCTATCATAGTGCTTGGCATAATTGATGCTCAGTCTATGTTGATGAATGATTAAAAATACATGTTAAATGGTCAAAGGAACACTTTTCACTTTATGTCATTGCATGTTATGAAAATAAGTTACTTTTTGAAAAACAATAGCTTCTCAGAGGGAAAAAACGGTACTGCATTCCTTTCTCTTGTGTATTATTAGTGATATGAAAATATAATGCTTTTATGTTTATGTGAGTGCCTGGTTTGAAATAGTGTATAAACACAGACACATTATATTTGCTTATTTTTTTTTAAAAATGAAGACTGTCCAAATGAATCTTAAGATAATTTTTTGATCATACAATGTTGATATGATAAAATCATAAACTTCATAATTTTGGCACTGGAACAGCATTTTTATAAAAACATAGTAAGGTAGTCTTAGAAATTGATGAAATTAGACATATACAGGAGAGTCATAATTATTATACTTTTGCATACCCTTAAAATAAAAGGACCTGCTTGAAATGTTGCAAAAAGAAACACAGATATCTGTTACGTTCTTTTTATTTAAGGATGGTGCAACTTAACCCCTTTGTATAAGGAGTAAACTTTGAGTTGTTTTACCAGTTGTGTGATAGAAGTGTGATGACATGTCCACATACCTATTCATGCATGTGTAGAGATGACTGGCCAGACTTAGAAGTTTAATCTATGACTACATAACATTGTAAGCCTGTCACATAGTAATCATAGCTATGACCTTGACATCATTAAGCCATTTATGTAATCTGCTGCCCTAATTAACCGTAGTATTGCTTGGTAGAATTCGAGAGGCAGATATACAAGACTGAATTATTTTACCTCTAAACCTTCTCCAAAGTATTGTAGTAGTAGTGTATTTTTTTTTAATGTGGTGGATTTGAAAAAAAACACATAAGTAAGAATATAAGAATGGAGCTCCTCTTCCATTGTAGAGTAGCTTGCAGGGAGTACTGGAATTTAAAGGGTACATAGCTTGACCTAAATTAGGGTATTTTAATATCATTTATAAATAATTTATATTTGACGTTCAGAATGACTGTTGTTTTAGTGGAGAATCCACCAATTTATATAGTAGATATATGCCACCATTCTAGGATCATATTTCTTATGTAAATTCCAAATGATGTGCTACATCTAGATTTTAAAATGAATTCTTTACCTTCTTTAAGAAAAAGGAAAGAAATGTACCTTATTGCCCAATAGATATAAATATAATGGATAGAAACTTTTTGAATGTTTGAATGTCAGATGGGTCTATAGTTGAAAAGAAATTTACAGTTAAGCAATTGAACGTATAGGCACATTGTTCTTCATTGGGCTTATTTTGCCCATTGTTCTCAGTTATTAAATCAGACAAATTCTTACATAGATTTGAAACATCCAGCATTTATTACAACAAAGTTTCAACATGCTGTTATTTGTTACAGGTAATCTTTGGTAAATCTAGCTGTTCAGAATTTTCAAAGGAAGCCTATACAGCCGTAGTATATCATAACAGGTACTGAATTCAAATATTTCTTTCAAAGTTTCTCACTTCTCAGTGGCATTGTTAGCACTCACGTTAGTGTGTTTACCAAATGCTTTGCTGCACTGGATGTGCAAATTCAAGACAGCTGACATCAAAGTTATAATTTTCAACCTGTAGATGCACATTCTCTCTGTAGACATCTCAAATATAAGACTTTATGCACAAAACATCTTTTCTGTCAAATTCTCTGATCCTTTCATTTTTATTATATTGTTATTGATTATCATTATGGCCTCTGGTCCTTTGGTCTTTCCCTGTTATTTTCACCTGACACTTTGTAGTTTTACTTAACTCTTTACTAAGCTTGCACTCATTAGTCAGTTAAATTGGTGCAACATCCAATAAATCTTCGACTCAGTGACTTTCCCTTTTACTTCTTTGGGAATTGATTGTTAACTCTGGATAACCTTTAACTTCTGCTTTTTTCCCCTCCTCCTCTTCCTCCTGCCCTCCCTCCCCATCCCCCTCCTTCACCTCCCTCTCCCCCTTCTTTTGTTTTGATTATCGAATGCTATTGGAGAAAAAACACAAAATTGTGCCAATCAGGGCTGCCACAAATTGACATTATTTTATCATATGATGGGGCTACAGTAATTTATTTTATCGCATTTTATCTTCTTTTGGCCCCTCTGTTCTTTGGTAAATTTTTTTGTCGTCACTTTTTTACCTTCTCTCCCATTTGGCAGTAGCTATTTTAAGCTTTTCTTCCCCTTTCTCTAGCTCCTACTTCTTTTCTGTTTGCTTTAACTCTCGTGTTCCTACTTTATGAAGTTGATTGAGACCATCTAACTTGAGATCTATCAACTTCTGTGCTCTTCACCTCAAATTGTCTCCATGCAAATCTGCCTTTCCTCTGTTTCAAAGGTGGTAATGGCGCACAGCTTCCTCAGTGTGGATCTTTTCATCTCTCCTCTCAAAACGATCTTATCCAGGCTCTTCAGAATGTGACTCCATCAGTTATTCCTTTTCTTGCATCATCAGTCTTCTGTGTTTCATTGGCTCCGTCTCTTATTGCCACAAAATTTGTTTTCTATACTTAAAAAAAAGTCTTTCTTCAGTGCTGTTGTGTAGCATGGTTTTTCCTTACCCTCCTTAAAACTTTTCTTTCTCACGTTTATTTTATGACCCTCTCTTGGTTTCCTTTTATCCCTTTGAACACTTCTTTTTAATAGTAATTATTCTAATTTTTCTTTTTCTTTAAAACATAGGCCTTCCACACAAAATACGAAAGTTTTGCCTTTATCCTTCTTTTTCTATAATATCCTCTCCCTAAATAATCTTATATGTATTTCCAGAGTTACATTCAATGAAAATACTACTACTTTTACATTTATGTGGATTGTTCGCACTGTTTATTTTCTCTCATAACCTTCTTTCTGAGATACAGATGTGTATTTTCAGTGGTCTTTTAGGCGTATTCATTCGAGTGCCTGCTGCCTTCTCAATTTCCATGTATTTGTTGTTGACTCTCTTCCTAAGCCAATCGCTGTCTGACTATTTTTATTAATCGTACTACGATTTTTCGAGTTGCTCTGACTCAAAATGTAAGACATTCTTGCCTTCCTTCTTATTTTGTCTAATATACAATCATCTTTTACATCTTGATGATTGTATTTCTGCCTCATTACCAAGCATATCTTGTGCTGTCCTGTTTCTGGGCCTTTCTTGGATCTTTTTTCTGTTGTAATACTGGTTCCCTCTAATTGAACTCCTACTCATACTTTAAGGTCCATATCATATATCTCTTCCTAAATGACAGTTCCCTGATCTAAAACTTGAAGTAATCAATTCAGCTCTGTTCTTGAAGCACTTAACCTTATATGCTGTACACTAGGGGTCGGCAAACTTTTCTAAAAAGGGCCAAATAGTATATATTTTAGGCCTTGTGTGCCATCTGGTCTCTTGCAACTACTCAACCTTGCTGTTGTAGTGCAAAAGTAGCCATGTACAGTAAATTGCAAATAAATGGGCATGGCTGTCTTCCAATAAAATTTTATTTATGGACCCTGAAATTTGAATTTCATTTAATATCTCAAGTGAAATATTCTTTTGAATTTTTTTAAGCACTTAAAAATATAAAAATCATTTTTAGTTTGTAGGCTATACAAATGAAGTAGTGGACTGGATTTGGCCTGTGGCCATAGTTTGCCAACCCCTGCTTTATAGCATAGCTATTGATATATGTGTGTCTTACTTATATTTCTACTGAATTATATATTTTTGAGGGTTATTTTTCTTATGTTCATCTTTAAAACCACCACAAAAGTAACACAGTGCTTAGCCTAATGGTGGGTAATTAAAAATACTTGTTGATGAATAACTCGTAGATGTTTAATTTTCCATAAGAGCCTTTACATAATATGATTTCAGGAAAGAAATGAACTAAAGCACTAGAAGCCAGAAAAGATATTTATAAAGAAGGTTGTATTTTCTAAAAGTATCTCAGTTTGTGGCTAGGTCTTTATTTTGTTGCTCTTAGCATTAGTAGAATTAAAATGATACAGTCTAACATTACTAGTAAATTCAACTTTCTCGTAATTCAGTGGTGATTAGTGAGATCAGTAATAAGATCTATAGCATCTTTTATTCACCAAAGTCATCAAATTCTCAGATGTCTAGCATTAGCTACCTTTCTTACGGGTATTAAAAGCCTTATGCCACTTAATTTTTCTGTGATCAGATCTACACCTGTTAGCATTTTTGAGGCTTATTTGAGATGGAAGAATATTTGACATATTTAGCATCAGAGAAAAATCCCTAACTGGTGGGATGGGCTTCACTTTAAAGGTAGTCGGAACTATATGGTTTGGATGTATTTTCATTGAATACAACAGAGAGATACTAACTGAATATGGAAGATGGGGATGCTAAGGTTCTATCCCTTTTAGGTCTATATCATAAATAGCAGCCATGCTATCTTATAAAAATGCTCTTAGGGCCCACTCTCAATGAATATTGAGATGCAAGTGCCATTGGTTTGATCAAATATGATATTTGTTGTATTCCTTAGTAGCTGGGAGCCCTTCTAAACGGTGGGGAACATTGCAATTTGTGGGGATTCCCTGATTTTTTCTTTTCTTTTTTCTCTTTTCCTTGTCCTTTTTTTTTTGTAAAGCTGTCAGTCAATACACAACTGTCCATGTTTAGGTAACATTTATTTCTTTAGCAATGGAATGATAGATATAAGACATTGCATAGAGAGCCCATCTTGATACCAAGTTGTCTAAAAATTCCTTTTTTCTTTCTTTCTTTCTTTTTTTTTTTTAACAAAAGGATAATACAATTTAGTCTTACTATGAAGCTGTACTCCTATAACAGAAAAATGTTTTCCTATGGTATGGTTATAAGATATACACTTATAAAAGCTCATTATTTTTTTTCTGTGTAATATGTATCCAAATTGGTTTATAAATATAGAAAGCCTTGCCCTAGTCTCTTCTCTTATACAGTTTCCAATCTAATGAAGATTTCAGCATCAAGGTGGTGATTATTAATGAATTTTCAAATAGTAGGATTACTCAACCCATTAATAAAAATGGGATGAGAAATTTCAGAAACAGTGGCAGCTCCCTCATCTGGAAGTAGGGGTTAGTTACTTAAGAGCTTGGAAATAAAAATATTTTGGACTAGAAGAAAAATTAAGCATGAATCCTGAAATTAATTTTAAAATTACTCAAACATACAAATGCAATAATTGTTTATTTTGAACACATTACTGACTATTGATGTTTTGTTTTGTTTTTGTATGAAGGTCTCCTGATTTTCATGAAGAAATCAAGGTTAAACTCCCTGCTACTTTAACTGACCATCATCACTTGCTTTTTACTTTTTATCATGTTAGTTGTCAACAAAAACAAAATACTCCTCTTGAAACTCCTGTTGGATACACGGTAAGTATATTTTGTTAAATATTTAGCCCTTTGATCTTAAATATAATTAACAATATTTAAGATAATTGGTGTTCATTATTATTTGAGTATTCCTTATCTGATTCCCCATGTTCATTAGGAAGGGTCATCATAACAAGAAAATTCTCAATATAGTTAACCAGTGTCATTAATTAACTAACTAACATGTGTAAACACTTAGGTGTTGGTCCTGATTATTGTATATTTACCCAACAGTACTGTGTAAATGTAACAGTTTTAAGGGTTCTTTGGAAGAAAATGGTTTGAACGTAAAATGATTAAAAGAGACCCTTGGTAATTAAAACCCTTTTTAATTGTCTTAATTAAAGCAATTAAAACACCTGAGTATTTTTTGAAAATCATTACTATTGAATTACAAAAGTAAACCTAAGATGAATACATCAGTGTGCTACCACAATTTTGTCAGAAAGGCATGCCTTCACCTAAAAGAGAAAAACTAACATTTGATACATATCTTTTGTCTTCAGCTTATGACATGAATTTTTGCTAAATGTAAGAAAATAAGTTTATGTCATACTTCTTAGTTTTGTTTCCAACATTCTTATCTAATCAAATCTTTCTTTCCCTATTTACATTGACACTATTACCCCAGTTTAAAATTGATTCACTTTGTGGCCTTTTCTACTTTCTATTACCAACTTTCCCTTGGATAATGAGGACCTGCTATAGATTTAAGTATTGCATAGTTAGTTGGTAATGTTTTGGGGATCCTCCTTAAATATTGTTGGGGAAACTTCTTTAGAGGAATTATGAAAACCTATTATTATTACCTGATAATTAAATCCCCTTGGTGTTTAGTGATGTGAAACGAATTTGGCTCATACCAAGTTCTTAAAACAGATTTTCCAAGTAATTACTTTTATAACAAACATATTTAAATTAATATTGTTTCCTTTTTATTTAAAAGTGGATACCGATGCTTCAGAATGGACGATTAAAGACTGGGCAGTTTTGCCTACCGGTCTCACTGGAAAAACCGCCACAGGCTTATTCTGTACTGTCTCCTGAGGTCAGTTTCTCTCACATTGAAATTCTCCAGTTTGAATGAAATGGGCTTTTCATTACAAAGATAGTTTTCTCAAACTTGCTGTTTCTTCTCTCTCTAAGTATGTATATAGTGAAGTAATAATATTATTTTCCAAGGGACATTAGCGGCTTTGATGATGACATATGTGACTTGAAAGAAACAAAAACATTGGGAAAATCTCAATCAAGAATCAGTAGCCACTGTTCAAAAACCAAAGTGCCTTTTGAGAGAACGGTTACATGATGATTACCAATGTCTCTTAATGCTTTGACTACAATTGTTTGTAACCATTAATCTGAAATGTGTCTTGTGAATGTTCTCCTGGTGGCATTTATTTTTCATTATAGAACTTTAAAAGTTTTCACAAATAAATTTATATTGTTTTTAATTAAAAAAAAAAAAGGCAATGTAAGGCTACTGCTCTGACCTCCTTTCTCACCATTCTCTGTCACTCTGCCCTGACTATATAGCACAGCGCCTTTGTTGTTCCTCATACATGAATAGCACATTCCCCTCTCAGGCCGTTTGTACTTTCCTTTGCTGGCAATGCTCTATCACAAGACCTGCTTCTTATTTACTCAAATATCCCCTCTTCAGATAAGTCATCTATAATTACTTTGTTTTAAGCAACAGCCTCCACCGCTTTTTATCCCTTTGTTTATCCTCATAATACTTATCACTGGGACTTCCCTGGCAGTCCAGTGGTTAAGACTCTGCACTTCCACTGCAGGGGCTTGGGTTTAATCCCTGGTCAGGAACTAAGATCCCACATGCCGTGGGGCGCAGCCAAAAAAAAAAAAACTTACCACTGACTTTATAGTTCATATATCTTTGTTTATCTGTTTATTGTCTACAGAGTATAAGCTCCATGAGGTTAAGGACTTTGTCTTTCTTATGCATTGCTGTATCTACCAGTGCTTAGAATAGTGCTTGGCTCATAGTAGACAGTTAATGAATATTTATCAAATGAATGAATAAAGACTGTAGGAAAGAAATAGGACAGAACCCCCCCCAACCCCCAAATCTTTCATTCAGTTTTCCAGGAACATATCTTTTCAGTAAAATAAATTAGTCTTCTGTCAGGGTAGCATCGTATTTCAAAAGGAAATTTTTTTTTTTTTTTTTGTGGTACGCGGGCCTCTCACTGTTGTGGCCTTTCCCGTTGAGGAGCACAGGCTCCGGACGCACAGGCTCAGCGGCCATGGCTCACGGGCCCACCCGCTCCGCAGCATGTGGGATCTTCCTGCACCGGGGCACGAACCCGTGTCCCCTGCATCGGCAGGTGGACTCTCAACCACTGCGCCACCAGGGAAACCCCCAAAAGGAAATATTTTAAAAGAAAATATAATTTTATGGAAGTTATGGATTTGTTCTTAATTGATTTGCAGATTCAATGTCAGATTTCTAAAGGGGGAGGCTGATGGTTTTCTTCTAGCTACAACGTGTATGTTCATATATAAAGAATATGGTGATAATTTGGATTTGACTATAGATACATAGTATGGCTGATTGATATGTGAGATTAAACCACCTGATAAAGTGCTTAAACTTTTGTATATTTTAATTACTATATTAAAAGAACAGTATATATTCTTAGCATCATTATTATATTTAAAGCATAGTATATATTAATTTTAGTGCTTAATTTAAAGCAAGTGAGAGATAAATATTTAAATATTTGACTTTTATAGGTCATTGCTTAATGCAATTTTGTATTCACTTTCCTGGTTGAGGTTGAGCTCTCTTTGATTCAGAAAGTCAGAGAACTTCTGATATGTGTTAACTTCAACAGTTCTTTGGACCTTAGAATATGAAGCTTGCCATATAATCACACTTAGGTACTGAGAAACTAATTTCTGTAACTAGTGAACTATTGCTTTATTATATTTCACTCAGTGGTAATTTTCAGTGATAAATGGATCATTTTCTTCTTAAAACTGGGTAAAAAGGAAGGTGAACCTTTGTTGGCTTTGTTACACCACATTTTCTTGGTTTTCTGGTGTTTCCCCTTTAAGTTTTCATGTTCTTTTCACTCTGAACCTGTAAGCACTCTTCCCAGGCAGGATCACTGACTGCAGTTCTGTGAACAGTACTCTCAGAGTGGTGTGGTATGTAACTTACAAGAGGACCAAGATGCTCCTGACTCCTACTGCTAGTTGATGAATCTTAAATCTGCATCTCTGCTCACTCATTTCTTGCCAGTTATTTGTCTGGTAAATTAAAAAGCCTAGTGATGTCTTTGCCAGGATGTTCTGTAGATATCTCAGACGTAAAATGTCCCTAACTGGACTCATTCTTGTTGAATACTGTTGGAACTTTATGGTGAGAGGAAAACCTTGGCCCCCAATATGCCTCAACAGAGTGATTCTAGTGAATTTATCTCAGTTCAGTGTCATCAGCTTTTCAGGATTAGTGTTTATTGGGCTCCAGGAAGCAGATTCATGCTTACAAGATTCATACAAGATTGACATATAGACTAGCATGGCAGTTTATCATCTCTATTTGCATAGGTGTGCAAAGATCAGCATATAGGATATTTTTGAACTTAACAGTGGTTACACCTGAGGATAGTTATACTTTTCAGTTTTTTGTTATTTTATTTAATAATATAATACACACTCATGAATCCACCACCCAACCAAGAGCTAAAACACTGACAATAGTTTACATCACTTATGTGCTCCTCCCTTATTCCATACTCTTCTTCCTTCTAACTACAAAAAGCTAGGCTTTAAAAAAAATTGTGGTAAAATATACATAACATAAAATTTACCATTTTAACTATTTTTAAGTGTACAGTTCTGTGGTATTAAGTACTTTCACATTGTTTTGAGAACTAGCCTCTTAAAACTACTTTTTTTTATTTCCAGCAAGAGCAAAAGTTTATTAAAAAGTTTATCTTCTTGGGCTTCCCTGGTGGCGCAGTGGTTGAGAGTCCGCCTGCCGATGCAGGGGACACGGGTTCGTGCCCCGGTCCGGGAAGATCCCACATGCCGCGGAGCGGCTGGGCCCGTGAGCCATGGCCGCTGAGCCTGCGCGTCCGGAGCCTGTGCTCCGCAACGGGAGAGGCCACAACAGTGAGAGGCCCGTGTACCGCAAAAAAAAAAAAAAAAAAGTGTATCTTCTTTAGAAATTTAACCAGAATATTCCATTCTGATTAATGGAGAATTTAGTGTATTACAAACATCAAAATATTAGGGGTAAATCAACACCTACCAAAATGTCTGGAATGGTGAATGGCCAGATGTGGTTGGAGGTTTCATGTACTGAACTTAAAAAAAAAAAATCTTCTGAGTTGGTTATACACCTGTATTTCCAATCATTTCTGGGAAGGTGGGGGCAGGGGGGTGAGCCAGGAATCAGATTTTGAGAATAAGAAACGTAGAGCTGCAAAGAGAGATGTTAACAAGCAAAGAAGTAAAATATTAGGGAGAAAAAAATGATTTAAAAAAAGTACTACAGAGTTGGGGTAAAATAAAACTGAGTATAAATGGTCTGTATGGTAAGGAAAAGAATTCCTTGGTGATCTCAGCCTATGTGGGTCAGAAATAAAGTGGGTGAGAGGCCGTTTATTTTGTTGACTGAGATACCCTCAGACCATTTTTCTGTAAGGTTTTTTTCCCATAGAATCTTCTATTTTTTAAATTTAATTTTATTATTTTTTTATACAGCAGGTTCTTATTGGTTATCTATTTTATACATATTAATGTATATATGTCAATCCCAATCTCCCAATCTCAGTCACCCCCCACCCCCACCCCCACCCCCCCAGTAAAACTACTTGTTTTTTCAAAAATAAATTTATTTATTTATTTTTGGCTGTGCTGGGTCTTCGTTGCTGTGCACGGGCTTTCTCTAGTTGCGGAGAGTGGAGGCTGCTCCTTCGTTGTGGTGCGCGCGCTTCTCATTGTGGTGGCTTCTCTTGTTGTGGAGCATGGGCTCTAGGCGCGCGGGCTTCTGTAGTTGTGGCGCGAGGTCTCAGTAGTTGTGGCTCACGGGCTCTAGAGCACAGGCTCAGCAGTTGTGGCGCACCGGCTTAGTTGCTCTGCGGCATGTGGGATCTTCCAAGACCAGGGCTTGAACCCGTGTCCCCTGCATTGGCAGGCGGATTTTTAACCACTGCACCACCAGGGAAATCTCTAAAACTACTTTTTAATTGAGGTATATATGTGCCTAAAGAATACATTGTTTACTTTGCTTATTTTATGAATTTAATGAAAAGGTTATTATGCTATAAATAATCCTCTGAGACTTGCTTTTTTCATTCAGCATTATATTACTAAGATTTAGTGTTTATTATCAAAATAAAATGTTCCTTCGGAATTTCATTGTACTTAGAATATAATCTAGATCTTTTTTCCTGCGACCTACAGGAAATCTCTGAAAGACCTGGGCTCTTCCACTTCTGCAGCGTCATCTTCTACTACCACCATACCTCTTGTTCCGTACTTACAGCTTCTTCCAAATTTTTTCCAGCCTCTCAGTCTTTGAATTTTGTGTTTCTTCTTCCTGATCTCCTCATGGCTGGAGTCTTTTCATTATATTTATTTCATTATATATTTCAAATAGCACTTCCTCAGAGGGGTTTTCCCTCACTCCATGAATTTTCAACCCTTCCTTCCTCCACACTGCTAATACAGTCTATCATTTTTAATCCATTTTTATTTACTAAATACTTATCACTATCTGAAATTCTTATTTTCTTTTTTTCTACAAGAAATGGGTAGTAAGCTCCCTGAGAGCAGATGTTATGTTTATCATGAAACCCTAGTACCTAGAAAACTGTGTAGAGACTTCAGTAAATATTTGTTGTATGAATTTAAAGAATAAAATTACAGGATTATTGGTATTAGCAAAAAGTAAAAAATGGAAATTACCTGGATGTCGAGTAAGGGTTTATTTAATTAAATTTTTGTACAGCCATACAATGATACAGTAGTTAAGAGGAGTGATATAGATTTAAATATCCCAATGGGACATTTGTAATAAAAATATAAAAACAAACAAATAATGTCGTGACAACCAAACTCAATATGTAGATATATCAGCAACTGGGTGGAAATAGTTTGGAAAATATATACCAAATGTAACTCTCAAAGGGGTGTGGGATTATGAAAGTTTTTTTGTTGTTGATTTTCTTTCTAATCTCATATACCTTTGAAAGGCAGTATAACATAATATCCAAGATTTCACTCCCAGCTCCCACTGACCTCAGGTGAGTTTCTTATTCTGCTGTGGACTAAATTGTTCTAACCCCCAATGTGATAGAATTTGGAGATGGGGCCTTTGGGAGGTAATTAGGTTAAATGAGGTCATGAGGATGGGCCCTCATGCTGGGATTAGTGCTCTGTAAGAAGAGACACCAGAGAGCTTGCTCTCTTGGCTGTGTGAGGACAAAGTGAAAGGTGGTCATCTTCAAGCTAGGAAGGGGTTCTCACCAGAAACTGACCATGGTGGCGCCTTGATATTGGACTTTTCTAGTCTTCAGACCGTGAGAAAATAAATTTCTGTTATTTAAGCCACCCAGTATATGACATTTTGTTGTGGCAAACCGAGCTGATTAAGATAGTCTCACTGCCTGAATTTTCTTATCTGTAAATTGAGGAGAATAATTAATGCCTACAATAATTGGGTTATGTTGATGACTGAATGATTAATCGTACGTAGAACATTTAGAATGGTACCAGGTACATGAAAAGTGCTAAAGAAGTGTCTGCTACTATTATGCCATTCCTATTGCCACCCTATTTGTTAGACTATTTTAAGAGAGTAGTTCTTACTTTAGCATGCATCAAAATCACCTGGAGTGTTTGTAGTAACACCAGTTGTTTAACCTTACTCCCAGAGTTACTGATGAGGTAGGTCTGGGCTGGGGCTTGATTATTTACATTTCTTCAAGTGCCCAGAAGATATTGATGCTGCAGACTGTTTTTAAAGAAGTATGTGTTCACATTTTATTTGGATGTCCTTTTTTTAGAGCTGAAAATGAGTGTTTTGGGTTGAAAGAGCTAGTACTCTTTCTTGTGCTGAGTAGTTTCAATTTACTCCACCAGTGTTTGTTTCTTTTTTAAAGTTTCAATACCTGTATTATTTGCCTCAGTAAAGATATTGAATTTCTTACCTACTTAGTATTGAATTTTGTAATAGGAAACTTACTTTATTTGGTTTTATTTTCTTCATATAATAACAATATAAAACCATGGGAAAGAAATCCTATCTTCCTATATATGTATATATATATTTTGTTGTTTGTTTGTTTTGTTTTGTTTTGCTGAGACTTTCTATTTTTGTCATTTGTTTCAGGGATGTTTGTAATTGCTTGTGGAGCTTTTTTTTTCCCCTGATGGCTGTTTTAAACTCCTTGTCAGATCTGTCCAGTATCTAAATATTGATGTCTGTTGATTGTCTTTTCTCATTTAAGTTGACATTTTTCTGGTTCTTGGTATGATGTGTGATTTTTTGTTATATCCTGAACATTTTGGGTATTATGTTATGACCCTAGATCTTACATAAGTCTTGTGTTTTAGCAGTAGGGGGAGGTCCTGTTGCCAGGCGGAGGTAAAGATTCACATTCCCCACTCCGCGTTGGGTTGGGGGTGGCTTATTATTGGGTGGAGGTAGGATTTCGGGCCTCAGTTGACACCTGCCTGGCTGTGAGGGTGAGGGGGAAACTTGTTACTTTTCCCTGGTTGGCCTCCACTAACCCCACAATTAGTGGAGGTACTTTTTATCACTGGACTGGGACCAGTTCCCATCTCTGTCTTCTATGATACCAGACAGTATTTGTGAGGGTGGGTTAGGGATTGAGGAACTTCATTATAGCCAGCTGAGGGTGGACACCTAGGCCCCTCACTCAGCCTGTGGAGGTGGAATGGGGCTGTGATTTGTTTCCTTGTGTTTGGCCAGATTAGGGCAATTGTTGCATTTGACTAGAGGGAGCAGGCTTTTCCTGGAGTTTTTTTTTTTCTTTTTGTCTGTTTCTTTTGGCAATTCTGGGTTGCCAGCTTCTCTAGCAGCTAGCCCTGGATACATGAGGCAAAACTAAAACCCAGGAAACACTGCCTTATAGTTCCTTGTATCCTGAGGTCCCTAGCCCGTCTGCATCCTTCTCACCCCTTTCAGTCTTTATGTTTATTTTCTGTATCATGTTCAGGGTTTCTAGCTGTACTCAGCAGGAAGAATAGAGAGAACTGATGTACTCCCTTTTAAAAATAACTTTTGTGATATGATTTTAATTAACACTGCTAGCAATTTATATCAGAAAAAAATGTTTTCTAATCCTTAAAACAATAGACTTCCTTTGCTTATGAATATTTTAAAGCCCAATTAAAACATAATAGAAGTGTTTAAAATAAAGAAAATAGGATACTATTAAGCCATTAAGATATTGTAGATGTGAATTTATTGGCATGAAAAGAGATTCACAATGTAACAGGTGAAAAACAGGTTTCAATATAATATGTTTGATATATCACCTATGTAAGGGTGTATTTAAAAATACACGTGCATAAGGGAAGATCTGGAATGATATAAAGGTATATGTTTCTGGGAAGATAGAATTTTGAGTGTATATTTTCTGCCTTTTGCTCCTTGAGCCTTTTACTTCTCTTGTAGGAAACATATTGATTTTTGTAATAAGAACAAAATATAAGTTCGACATTTATTTGTAGTGCATAAAATATATTTCCACAGTATTTTTTCTCATTGAGATATTGTAATTTTTTTTCATAATTCAAGTTTGTTTCAGAATTCATAATCAAGTTAAGCATCTGTGGTCATTGTATTCAATATCTTATAGGTTCCTCTACCTGGCATGAAATGGGTAGATAATCACAAAGGTGTTTTTAATGTTGAAGTTGTTGCTGTTTCATCTATCCATACACAGGTAAGTGAGTTTTAATAATTTTTGTGATCAAATTTCACTTAAATGAATTGAACATTTTGTCTAGAACTTAAATCAGTTTTGTCTGCTATAAGATTTATGAGACTATATATCAGTTAAAAATGTATAGGTTTGGAAGTTACTTTTTAAAGGAATCAATAAAATATCATTTAATGTGAACAAAAGCAAATATTTTACTTTTCAAAATGTTATTGACTTCATTTTGAAAATTAAGTGATTTTTTTTTCTAAGTTTCTAGAACATAGCAGAATAATTAGAGTTGAAAAACCATCATCCAGCTCGTTTTACTTCTCATAGACTTAGATATTTCAAATGGAAAGGGTTCTTAGGGATCACCATATTTTTCACTATATTTCTGGAATGTGCCAAGCTCTTTTCAAAGCCTTTGTATTTACTCTTTCTTTAGCCGGAATGCTTTTCCTTCTCACATTCATTTGACTTCTCTTCATTAAGGCTTCTCCTTACCTCAGAGAAGCCTTTGCTGGTGACTCTTAAACATAGCAGCTCCATCACTCTGTATCGTCTTACCCTGCACTCCTTACTGCTTCTTATTTTCGCTTGCGTGCTCTTGCACTTTTGCTTTCTCTCACTGTGTGTGTGTGTGTGTGTGTGTGTACATATAAATGCATTCATATCCTTTGTTTATTGGTTCTTTCCCCCATTAGACTGTAAACTCTGTGAGGTCAGGGACGTTGTTACCTGTGAAGGAAAGAGCCTGCCCTTAAACTACCTTACAGTGAAATAGGGGGAAGTGCAAAAATAATTATAATAAAACTAGTATTATGTTAGATATATGAACTACATCCTTTCAAGTACAGAGAGAGAGTTGTTTGTTTTGCTGGGAACTGAGTTGCATTGGTGAGTAGGCATTTACCATACAGAGAGAGGGTAGACAATGCAATTGGTAAAAAGCAAGTGCAAAGAGGCAGTAATCTGCCGAAGGAAGGGTAATTAATCTGGCGTGACTGCAGTTTAAAGTATGTGGGAAATCATGGTATATGAGCATAGAAGACCAGGCTGGTAAAAGATTATGAAGGACCTTGAATGCCACAGAATTTAGGGTGTGTGGTGATTTCTAACGTAAATAGTAAGTGTGAGAGAAGTAAATTTGGGAGCATACTAAGGGAGATAAATTATGGGGCTATAATGAGTTTATTTTTGAGTTTGAAGTGCCTGGGCACTTCAGATGAAGATGTCCTATAGACAGTTGTAATTAATTAGGAGTTTAGGATTGGGGGTAACAGAATAAATGTGAAGCTGAAACTGTACTAGTGAATGTGATTTTCCAGGGAGAAAATGTAGAGTGAGAAGAGGCGGGTGTTCAGAATAGAATATGTGGGTTCTCCAACTTGAAAAGGCAAGGGGTGGTATGCAGGGGTTTCCAAGGCCACCTTTAAGTTCTGTTATTTTCTAGCAGAACTCACAGGACTCAGCATATAGTCATATTCACAGCTGTGATTTATTTTAGTGAAAGATATAAAGAAAAATAAGGTAAGGGGAAAGAGGTCAAGTCTAGATGAAATAGGACACAGGCTTCCAAGAGTTTTCTCCTACGGAGTCATAGAGGATAAGTTGAAACAGCATATGTGAAATGTTGTCTACCAGGGAAGCTCAGTTCCCAGAGTTTTTACCATAGGCTTGTCTCGTAGACACCCTCTGCCTAACACATACCAAAATCCTAGATTTGCAAAAGGAAAGCAGGTATTAAGCATAAACCATATTGCTTGCACAAACAGTTTAGGTATAGTGAGCAATCGCCCATCAGTGGGAACCCTCCTGAAATCCAAGTTCCCAGATGCCAGCCAAGGGCCAACCTTGTAAGCAGGCCTTTGAAATGTCTTAAGCTTGCTATGTTAACTCTTTTCTGCACAGTGAGGTAGGGAAAGTAAAAACACAGGGTGCTCTATATCACGTTTTAAAACAACAGCAAAGGACTTCCCTGGTGGCGCAGTGGTTAAGAATTCTCCTGCCAATGCAGGAAACATGGGTTTGATCCCTGGTCTGGGAAGATCCCACATGCCGTGGAGCATCTAAGCCCGTGCGCCACAACTACTGAGCCTGCACTCTAGATCCCATGAGCCACAACTACTGAGCCCGTGTGCTGCAACTGCTGAAGCCCATGTGCCCTACAGCCTGTGCGCCACAGCTACTGAGTCCACGTGCCGCAACTACTGAAGCCCACATGCTCTAGGGCCTGCGTGCCGCAACTACTGAGCCCATGTGCTGCAAATACCGAAGCCTGCATGCCTAGAGCCCGTGCTCTGTAACAGGAGAAGCCACCGCAATGAGAAGCCCGTGCACTGCAACCAAGAGTGGCCCCCGCTCACTGCAACTAGAGAAAGCCCACGCGCAGCAACGGAGACCCAACGCAGCCAAGAAAAAAACAAACAAACAAACAGCAAAAAGGTAGTATATACATTTTATTTAGCAGTATGCAGGTAGATCCTAGTAAAATAATGCTCCAGTGGAGTTTTTACTTTTCTGTTGTTAGATATGCTTATGTTTCCTATAGACCTTATTCTTCTGATAATGAGAAGGTTGACATTATAGTATACTGTTTAAATATATTCCTTCCCTTAATAAAATTATTCTTAATATCACATGATATCTTCTTAAGTATACAAATACATTATTTTTCATGTTTTTTTGAATCCTGTAATCATTGTTAGTGTTCTCTTTTTCTAGTGTTGGTAATATATTTGTGTTTTACTCCTGACTTTATTTTTGTGGAGGCAGGTAGATACATGTATTGTCTTAATGTAACAAGGAAGGATTTAGGGCAAAATATTTCATAGAGATGATTTAGAATCTATAGAATGTAGAGGAAGAATAGAGTGGAAGTGTCTAGTGTTTAGCCCCCTGACATTCACAGTCCTGTGACTGAAACTCAAAAGCTTATAAAATTTTACAACTCTGTAATATAATTTTATCATGTGTTATAATCTTTTTTAAAGGATCAATTGAAGACAATAAATGTTTTTTATGATGTTTTGTACTTTGCTTGTAGGTGCTTTGAAATTTACTGGATATATAGTTAGAATTCAATAGAATTATTTTTATTCATTTAAAACATATAAAATTAGAACAGTATTAAAATAATAAATGTGAAGTTGTTTAGCATTACTGCCTTTTCTTAAAGTTTATTTTCATTGTTAACTAAGTAAAAGTCTTCCCAGAGTTTCAGTAGCCTTTTTCTCACATCCATTGGTCAGAACTCGGTCATCTGTAGGTATAAAGGAGGCTCAAAGAGCAGGCACATTACTGCTTTAAATAAGATTGTGGTTCTATCAGTGTAGAAGGAGGTTAAATAATAGCAGTTAGGATTTAGTCAGGAGATAGAAACTGCCAGTAATTTGAGTGGAGAAAATCTGCAAATAAATAGTTAACTAAGTTAAAGGTGATTCACTACTAAATGGGTTAAAAGAGAATTCTGATTGTAACAAAGATAGCAATTGCAGAAAGTGGTAAGGGAGGAAGGAACCTAGAAACCTAGAGCAAGATCTTGAAGGATGTGAGCCAGGCCTCTGAGGAGAGGACACCGCTGCTACAGGAACACAGTGCCTGCCATGCTGTAGTATTGAGGAAGCTTGGTAGAGAGCTCCTGCTGTGGAACTGTGAGAGCCACCACTGCTGCCCATGTCCCTCACCTCTGAGCCACAGCATGCACGTCTACTCGCTGCCATTAGGAAAGCAAACAGGAGGAAGAAGATTCCCTTCTAACTCCTCAAGCTTAGCAGACTGTTTCCCATACCCTCTGTTGTCAGAGCCTATCACAAGCCAGCTGACAAAGGACAAATGTAGTTTGAAGAGTCTAGCTCCAGAATTACAAAATGTGGAAAAGATGGTGGGTTTGGATGGAGCTAAGAGGTAATAAATTAATAATGGGCTCAGGTAGGTTACTAACACACTCGCCATAATAATTGAGCTCTAAAACAATAAGGCAGACTCACACTGGAAAAAGAAATCCTAATATCAACAGTTTTTTTGAGTAATCAATAGTATTTGAAGTGGCTACTTTACAATAATAGCTGAGAATAGATGTATTTAATTGGAAACAATGTTTGTATATACGAATATGTACTTTTTTGTATCATCAATTAATATGAGATATCAGTGGTCCATAGTTTGTGGAATGTATGAAGTTATAATTGTTTAGTGCCTCTGTTCATTCTTTGTTTTAGGATCCTTATCTTGATAAGTTTTTTGCTCTGGTGAATGCTCTGGATGAACACATGTTCCCAGTCCGAATTGGAGACATGCGAATCATGGAAAATAACTTAGAAAATGAATTGAAGAGCAGTATTGCAGCATTGAATTCATCTCAGTTGGAACCAGTGGTCCGATTTCTTTATCTTCTGCTTGATAAACTGATACTTTTAGTTGTTAGACCTCCTGTCATTGCTGGCCAAATAGGTAATTTACCTATGTTGGGGGAATCATGAAATTTATCATTCAACATTTCTAACTTTTACAGAAACAGAATCATGATTCCTTTTTGCCATCTCTATAAGGACTGTGTTTGACTTTGTGGGGCGTTGTTACTTACTTGTTTCTAATTCTGGAAAATAACTTTCTTTTGTTTCTATAAAATGTGCCATATAGACTTTTACTCAAATTATGAAAACAAATTTATTTATTCACTCACCAAATATTTATTAAGCACTTAATATGTACCATACAGTGATAGGCACTGACAAAGGCATGGTTTCTGATTTTAAGGATCTCATAGACTAGTTAAGAAAACATGCAACTGATAAATCATATTGTGTTTTACATGACTTATAATCTACATTTTCACTCATCTGCTATCCTCTATTTAATATAGCTATTATTCTCTTCGTTGACTCAAAATCTCTATCTTCTTTTTCTTGTGAGTTTTTCTTGAAGGAGAGGTATTCAGGTTTCCTACCTTTTTTCCAAGATTCATTCCTTTACTTTTGCTAACAGCTTCCACCCAATCCTGCAAAGTAGTTGAGTTTGTGAGAAATTTCAGCTAACTTGTTATAGAAGTTTCGTATTAAGTGGTGGCACAAAGGAGAATAGTATTCAACTCCTTGAGATTTTTTTTAGGGACACTTGTAAGTAGAGGTAATTCTTGGG
The DNA here is from genome assembly GCF_059928025.1 of Delphinapterus leucas. NCBI lineage: Eukaryota > Metazoa > Chordata > Mammalia > Artiodactyla > Monodontidae > Delphinapterus > Delphinapterus leucas. The sequence continues at coordinate 137,127,742 of NC_143129.1, forward strand.
TTGAGCATTTAAAGATGAGTAGGAGTCTGACAGGTAAATAACTAGCCCAGGGAAATGAAACAGTATGTGTATAGTACATAAACAGATAAACTAACCTGGAAATTCCGGGGGAATTACAAGTAATTAGTTATGAATTGGAGAGTTAGTGATTAGAGATGATATTGGTCGTAGGGGAGATGAAGTAGGGTCCTTGACACATTAGGAAATTGGACTATTATTCTGTAAGAATCAATAGCCTTTGAAGGATCTGGTCTTAATTAGAAAAGTAATGTGACTAGGTTGGCTTTTATAAGGATGATTTTGCACGGAGGTAGATTGAAAGTGAGAAGATCTGGAGGCAGGCAGACAGATTTGAAATCTTGAATTTTATACAAAAAATTCTGTGGTCCTGATAAAAGACAGTGATGGTGGGATAGAGAAGAGAGGGTAGTTTAAGAGATACTGAAGAGATGTTGTAGAGAGTAATGTTACAGAAGTCATAGAAGGTTTTAAGAAAAAAAAGTTAACATTGTTCATTTTTGTAGATAGTATAGTAAAATAATCACAATAGTAACAAACATTTCCACAACACAGTGTACCAGGAATTGTGCTATGTACTTTATTTATATTAATGTATGAAATCTTTACAACTCTAGGTATAGGTATGAATTTTATGATTTCATGAATAAAATGATGAACATACGCTTAAAAATTTACCTAAGGGGCTTCCCTGGTGGCGCAGTGGTTGAGAGTCCGCCTGCCGATGCAGGGGACACGGGTTTGTGCCCCGGTCTGGGAATATCCCACATGCCGTGGAGCGGCTAGGCCCGTGAGCCGTGGCCGCTGAGCCTGTGCATCCGGAGCCTGTGCTCCACAACGGGACAGGCCACAACAGTGAGAGGCCCGCGTACAGCCAAAAAAAAAAAAAAAAAAAAAATTTACCTAAGGATTCAAACCCAAGCAACTGACTCTAGAGTCCTACTCTTATCTACTATACTGAAGAAGTGTCCACACGTGAAATTAACGAGAATAGTCTTGGTCAAATAGTGAAAGTAGAAACCAGATTACAGAGAATTTAGTAATAAACAGCAGATGGTGAAAGGAATGCAAAAAGCTTATACTGTTTTGAGAAGTTTAGTTAGAAGAGGATGCAAGGTTGATTAGGGCATAAGAGTGGAGAGATTTGAGCATGTTTATATGCTTTGAGAATCTGTATAGAGGTGCAAGAGGGTTTAATTAATGAAGCAAGCATGTAGGACAAAAATTAAGGTGGATAGATCATTCTTATATAGGAGATGAGCACTGCTTCCTTTGGAAAGGAACTAAAAATTGTTTCAAATTCTGATAAATTTATAGTAAAAATTTCAGGACTTTCATGCTCTATAAATTTCTACCTGAGATAAAAAGCAGGATTTGTGGAGAAGGGAGTAAAGTGGACCTAGTTTTGTGAAGGATTCTGATGGTTTGGAATAGCTACTATGAGGAAAAGGAAAAGGAAAAGGAGTCAACCAGGAACACAGGTAGGATTGCTAAACCCTGCTTAGGTTTCTCTCTTTCTAGTCTCTCTTCTAGTTCAGTATATATAGATTAATCTTCCTAAATGACCACTCTATCTGATATTTCCACTTTCAGGAAAACTTAATTGGCCTCATTATCTGTTCATAAATTCCTGTCTTGATTAAATAAATCATAAAATGTGAGGTGCTATTGCTCAGAATGGCTGTTTGGATTATCCATTTATTCACTGAGCTACCAGAATTTCCCAATTTTTGCAAAATTCTTGTTATATACTAACTTGAATGGCTGAGTAGGTATTACTTAGCCTGGCATTTAATGTGCTATAGTCTTACCTCAACCTGGTTTTCTACCCTTTTTTCCTTCTAATCCTTTTACAGAGCTACTCACTTCAATTAAGTTGCTTATCAACTCTTTTTTATTAAGTTAATATTTTTAATAATCTACTTTTATTGGTAATTTTTATTTTATAAACAAAAGTGACATGTGCTCAATGTATGGTATTTAGTTTCTCAGAGTCATCTTTAAAATGAGAAGTTACTTCTCAAAGGTTATATATAAGATAGATTTTTTACTTATCATGTGCTTTGTATTGTTTTACAAAGTAGTGGGTACTGTTTGATGATTCTTTTTTCTCACGAAGCAAAGCCACATAGTTTTCATGTTAAATTAGTAAAATTAGTTTTTTCTCATTTTTTTAAGAAAAGTATTTTTGATTCAGTTAATACAGTATCATAAAGATACCATAAAATTAATATCAAATATCATCTTTATACGCTTACTGTGTGTAGTCACTATACTTAATGCATATAGTGAAGGCAAAACCTTGATCTTTTTGGAACTTACAGTCTAAAAAAGTTAATGGAAAAATATTTTCCTCCTTCTTAAAAGTAAATCTAGGTCAAGCATCATTTGAAGCCATGGCATCAATTATAAATCGGCTTCACAAAAACTTGGAAGGAAATCATGACCAGCATGGCAGAAACAGCCTTCTCGCATCATATATCTATTATGTTTTTCGCCTACCGAATACTTACCCTAATTCACCATCACCAGGTATTTTATTCTTTTTACTAAGAAACTATCTTGCATAGATTATGTGTTCATAATAGGATTGAAATAATCTTGTAGTCCATGGTGTGATGCATTTATTCAATAGCAGACATTTGTTGAATGCCTGCTAAGTGCCATGGACTATGCTATGTACTGGAGTTAAAAGGATAAATAGGTTGTATTTTAAAGCATCATTATTTATACAGCTTCCTTTAAGTTGAATTAGAGAGATCTTGGTTGAATTAATTTTTGGAAATGAACCTTGAAAATAACTTCCGTCTCTGGAAGCATTTTATCATTCCCAGTTAAGATAAATAATTTAGAAAAATGGTACAGATGAACTGGTTTGCAAGGTAGAAATAGAGACACTGATGGACACCAAGGGGGGAAAGCGGGGTGGGGGGAGGTGGTAGTGGTGGGATGAATTGGGAGATTGGGATTGACATATATACACCAATATGTATAAAATAGATAACTAATAAGAACCTGCTGTATAAAAAATTAAATTAAATTAAAAAAAAAGTTGCATCACAAGGCATTATGGGTAAAATTGGAAGGAAGAGTATTTAAGAATCCCCACTGAGGTTCTCTGAGTCTATTTGAGGCTAATGCAGTCATCTCAGCTTGATTTATGATTATGTAGTCTGACGTACGAACTGCTGTTTGTGAACAGTTTAATAAAAGGCTATTGCTCCAAATTCCAAATTAGCAGTGAGGGTGATTTCTATTAGAAAAGACATTTGTGGAGGATTTTCTTCTTGTTACTTAATAAAGTGAGTTCTTTTTCTCAGTATAATACATGCTGTTGACTTGTGGCTCAGCTCTAGGGACCTGATGTTCTATTCAAAGAGTAAAAACATCTCTCTGCTCATTGTTTATTTACTATATTTTGGGGTACATATGGCAATGTTGTTTTCCTTACAGTTCCCAGTTCAGTTTTTTCTCTTGATTATGTGTTAAAAATATGTGCATAAAGTTCCCCAGTATCTCAGTAAAAAAAAAAAAGATAAATAGAATGTTATATTTGTCATTCAGAGTGCTATTGGACATTAAAGAAGAAATACGATGGCTCAGTAGTTTCCTGGTAACCCTGTGAAACCTACAATACTGTAAAAGATTATCCTCTAGAAAGTTCTGATCTCTTCATGGTCAATAAAATCATACAGGCTTTTTGAATATTAGAGCCCAGAGTAGCCACTTACTTTTGTTTTATATGACATAGGTGGTAGTGGTGGTGGTGGGGGATGTCTTAGTTTGAATCACTCTTTAGTTGTTCAGTTAGTAGGTTAATGATTATGTTGTGCATACCTTTCAACCTGTTTACATATTTGTCTGTATGAGTCATCCATTCCTCACTAGTGATAATGGTAAGTGCCCTTTTCAGCTGTTGTCAGTGTTAGCATTAATAATGGTGACAAGTAATTATGACATTCACTCTGAAAACTAGGCATAATAGTAATCTCAGTTTTAGCACATTTTATTTCTTAATTGAAAGAGAGAGCTAATTGACTCTTAAAGTCTTGCTCATAATTTCCTATCTTGATTTCTAAAATTATAGTACTTGAGTCTCTGAGTATATAAGTGATTGTGGACTGTATATAATGCTACTCCATTTACTGTTCCATTCAGTACACTATTAGAATTGCACAGATTTTGCAAAATGTCTTTTTTACATGCTGACCTGAAGACTATAAACTACTTAGTTGACAGGTGTGTGTCATTTGCAAATATGACACTCAGGTTTCTTTAAAAAAGAAAAATGGAGATACAATTGTTGGGTGCTTTAGGTTCATAGATCCTGGTTGAATAATGGTATCAGGCTTGACTTCAGACAAAAAAGGGATTCTTTGCTTTTTTTTGTATAACCTGGGCTTTTAGGAGAATTATCTTTAGTATACATTTATGTATGTATATTATAAAGATGCCATTTTTTTATAGTTAAAATTGTCACTGATAAAGATAGAGACCTAAGCCATAGTTTCATTTAAGAGATATTGACAGGAAATTGGCTCTCCCTCTTAGTGATTGTGTTTCAAGGGGCAGAGCAGGAGGGGTGGGAAAAAAGGAAAAGATATTAGCTGGAGCATTTTGGGTCTTAGACACCCTCATGTATAAGGAAAGGTAACGTTTGTGTATGTTTCTTATTACTTTTGTTTCTTATTGTATATGTAATACATAATCATAGAAACATTGAAGAGATAATGATTGTATTTATAATTCACATGGTTTTGTCAGCTGCTGTAAAATAAATTATCTTTGTATAGCTATCACTAGGTCTGCCATGTTTTTCTTATTTATAGTATTTTCATTTAGAAATAAAAGCAATTTATGATCTTTGTGGAATTTTGTAAAGTGGAAGAGATTTTTTCAGGTCCTTTGCTGATTAATTTTTTGCTTAATTATATGTTATTTTATGTACAACTCTAGGTCCTGGGGGTTTGGGAGGATCAGTGCATTATGCCACAATGGCTAGATCTGCTGTGAGACCTGCAAGCCTTAATTTAAATCGTTCTCGGAGCCTTAGTAATAGTAATCCAGATATATCTGGAACTCCCACGTCACCAGATGATGAAGTACGGTCAATCATCGGCAGTAAGGTAAACTGAAGATACGCGTCTATAAATTTGGTTTTCACGTTGTGAACAAATGAGAAATGTCCAATTGTTTCACTTTTTCTTAATTTTAAAATGTATTTGAGTTAGTAATAAGAAAGAAATTGTACATTTCTATTCTATCAGTGAACACATAAATGTTTGATGTTTCTATTAAATGTTTTTGCTATTACAAACTGGTTTGTGCGCTCTGCTCAAGAATATCTGCCAAATTAAAAAATGTGTGCAGGATGACCAGTCACATACGACTCATTGTCTGTCTGATTATCATGTGAAAAATGGTTAGATTGATTTTCTAGAGGATTAAAAGAGACCTGTGACTGCTGTGTAGTTGGGACATACTATCAACTTAAAATATGAGCCTCCCTTCTCCAAAAGTATCAAGAACAATGATTAACAATTAATAGAGCTACATTTCACATGGAAAACTCTATGTAAGGTGCACCAGGATTAGAAAAATATGATTTATTTAATCATGGTTAGTGATTATCCCAGACAATAAGGGAGAGGCCAGCCAATATAAGATCCAGCTGTATTTTATGTAAGCATCAATCTTTATTGCCCCCCAAAATATACTTAAGGAACAAGTAGTCATTACCTTTCTATAGTTAAAGTACAAAAATAACTCAGAGTTTGAAAATCAAAGTGGAAAAAAAGAACAGTAAGACTGAGGCCAAGAAATCACATTATGTTTGGTTTTGACCAAACCATTTTAAATTGATTTTTTGCTATTAGAAAGAAGGAAGATACCTTTGTTATGGAATCACAGCCAACTTTTCTTTGGCATTTTAGTCTGTTAATTAGGATATGAGGAAGAATTAGTAAACGTGTTTTGGGGTCTGTGTTTAACCCTTAGCCTGAACTAAATAGACCTTATTATTTTTTTAATGATCTGAGCTTGTTTGTGTGAAATACTTGAATATGGATCAAACACATCAGAATTGCTTAAATCTACTCATATAGTTACAGAAATTTTACATTCAGACACTTCTAATAAACTTTAGCATTGCGCATTTTAAAGTACCTTTTACGTAATTTGAAAGTAATTTCTCACAGATCAAAAATACATTTTTAAAAGTAATTTCTTACAGATGAAAAAAATATTTTGTAGCCTTATAATTTAAAAAATAAATTAAACATGAATTTCAATAACTTAAAGATCCAAATAGGTGTTACTCTAATTAAACAAACTTTCACTTTTTGTGAACTTTTGAGAAAATGATGTTCAGATGTATTTACATGGTTACTGCAGAGTAACTTGAGTAATATAGGAATTACAAAAGAGACAGCTTTTCTCCCTCCACATATCTTTCCATGTCTAGGAAGAGAAGGTTTTTTATCCTTGTCTTCATTCTTGATCTTTTCTCATTGTAATGGAGGTAATACTAAACATAATTTACGTACGTAAATACAGTTCTTCAGTGGAATGAATCTCATTTGTGAATTATAAGAAATTTTCCTATTAAAGAGCTTTAGACGCCATTTTTCTCAAGGTTCTACTTTTGAAACATCTCTTAATTTCTGTAAGATTTGCATTATGCTTCATTTAGCATAATTCTAGAGTTTTCCTTTATATATGATGTATTTGATAGATTATATCATCAAGATTTAGAACAAAAGTATACATGTATTGGAATGATTATTTGTCTTTTTTCAAGTGGTTCATAAAATGGGACATAATAATAATGTAAACTTGCTTCTGGTATTATATACATAAACTTTTGAGAAAGCCGTCATAAGATGAGACTTTGTCTTATGACAATACAGTCTTGTCCTAATCAAATTTTATTCAAATGGTTTTTGTGTGTTTTTTTTTTTTTTTTTTGGTTGCATTATTTTTAATTCGTTTTTTTTGTTTTTTTGCGGTACGCGGGCCTCTCACTGTTGTGGCCTCTCCCGTTGCGGAGCACAGGCTCCAGACGCGCAGGCTCAGCGGCCATGGCTCACGGGCCCAGCCGGTCCGCGGCATGTGGGATCTTCCCAGACCGGGGCACGAACCCGCATCCCCTGCATCGGCAGGCAGACTCTCAACCACTGTGCCACCAGGGAAGCCCCCTGGTTGCATTATTTTTGATAGCTACCTACCTTCATTTTGGACTATCATTTAGTCATAATCCCTAATAATAATGGTGTATAATTTTATCTCATTGAAAAATTATAAGGAATCTGAAGGTTATTTATAGCTACTCTTTATTCTGATTTTATTGGCTTGGAAATTAGAGAAACTCTTCTTTAATGATTTTTGTCTTTCACTCTGCCTTAGCCATGGTCATACCCTTAGTCTTGTCATGATGAATAACTTTAATCCTCATTATCTCAATTTCATGCATCTTGTTCTCTAACCATTAGCTCATATTTTTCTGCCTAGTACCCCAACTCCAACAATTTCTCTGCTCGGCAACCTCCAATCACTTGATCGTATGACCTTTTTACTGTACCTCACGCCCCTAATGTTCTTTCTTCCAATTTAGCCAGCTTAAATTCCATGATCAATCATTATAATTATTACCATTATAAACAAACGTCAATTCCCTTATCTTTCCCTTACTTCATTTTACTTGCTTAGCCAAACCTCAAACCATAGCTGAATTCAGTTGACTGCCTGTGCCGTTAAACATGCTTTGAGAAATGCCATGATAACTGGTCTCATTTGAAATTAAAGGCCATGAACCTCAAGAGAGCCCTTAATGCTGTCAAGCAATTATACTATATTTCTTTATTCCATTTACTTTCCCATTCTCCCAGAAAAAGGTTTAATGCCTTCTTTGGTACCTCAAACCCTCTAACAGCTCCCCACCAATCCCCCTCCTCACTTTATCTCCTACTTCATTAAGAAAATGGAGGCCATCAGAAGAAAACTTTTGTCACCTTTGACCATCACATCTACCTATCCACTACCATCTACTACTATCTACTACTTAAAACTCTGCTATAGATGAACTGTCCATTTCCCTAAGTCCATTCCCTATTTGTATACAACCACCCATCCCCTTTCACCTACTCAAGATCCTCACTCCAGCAGTTCTTTCATCACTGTTCTACATCATCAGTTTCTCCCCATCTACTAAATCAACCCATCCCATAAAATGGGATAAAAAATAAATTTTAAAAAATTTCTCCCATAAAAAAATCTCCTCTCTAGTATTTCTGCTGGTAGCTTCTTCATCATTTCTCTGCTACCTTTTGTAGTAGAATTCCTTAGAAGAGTTTTCCATACTTGCTGTCTCCAATTCTTTTACTCTCGTTCTCTAACTCCTGTTACCCTACTTCAAACATATTCCTTGGATCTTCAGCCCATACTGCCCTTCTAATGCCCCCAGTGCTCTCCATGTTCTTAAATCTGAAGGTTAAATCTCAACACTTGGCTGAATTTACCTTACAGCAGCTTTTGACACAGTTAATTCTCCAATTTATTCTATTTACTTAGCTTCTAGGGCATTACACTATCTTGATTTTCCTCTTTACTGATTATACCTTTTCAGTCTCCTTTGTAGATTCTTCTTTTTCTGATCTCTTAATTTGGAAGTGCCCCAGGCCTCTGTCCTTATTTCTTGTCTTCTCTTGTCTTGTTTTCTCTTTTCTCTACACTCACTCACTTCATGATCTTATGAAGTCCTGTTGTTGTAAGTATCACTTTATGCTGATATCTCACAAAAATTGTATTTCAAGTACAGATCTCTCTCTGGAATTCTAAACTCAGCTGCCTTTTGTAAATCCTTTAGTTCAGATTTGCATATATGTTAAAGGTAGAGCCACTTCTCATCACCTCTAGTACTGCCATTTAGTCTGAACTACCATCATCTCTTCCTGAATTAATGTAATAGTCTTAAAGATGGTTTCCTTCCTTCCAACCTACACTCACTTCACAACATAGCAACCAGAATACTGCTTTAAAAACTTAAGTTACAAATAAACAAAACTTAAGTTGGATTATGTCATATCTCTGAGCAAGATCCTATGACTAACTCCTTTACCTCTTTTAAGTCTGTACTCAGAGAACTACCTTCTCCATGGGGTCTCCTCTGACCACTTATTTAAATGTATAAGTGTGTCTTTCTCCTTAGCCTTGTCCTGGGGACTTCTTATCCCCTTACTCTGTTTCTTTGACTCATAACATTTACTACCTTTTAATGTAACATATAAATTAGTTACCTGTTACGTTAATTTTTTAGTGTTTGTCTCCCTTTATTAGAGTATAAGCTCCATGAGGGCAGAGATATTTGTTCACTGATGTATCCAAAGCAACTATAATGTCCAGCATATGAAAAGTACTCAGAACACATGTATCCAAAGAATGAATGTTAGTAAGCATTGAGTATCTCTAGCAAGAATAAATAACTTTTAAAAAATTGAATTATGCTTTTGTTTGCCCTCTTGCTATCAGGATTAATTAAATACTTAAAGATCTTAAGATATTCGGTTTTATGAAAGTTTTGGTTAGACTTTATTTCCTAATACAAAATGCAGAACTCCTAAAGTTCTAAAATACTATCATCAGGCTTTTATTACTCTAGTGGCTATAAAACCATATTTGTGAGACTTTTTTCATAATTATTTTGCCAAAACTGATCTTTCTTTGTCCTAGCAATATTCTTTTAACATTCAGTTGTGTAAATGTATGGTTGCACCAGGTTTGAATTTTATTGCTTTTAAGCAAATGCCAGTGCAATTTTACATTGATAATTAGTTTCTTTCTAATATATCATCTCCTATTTTTTCATTTATTTTTCAAAAACTGAGAGCTTACTGTGTGCATAGCTTACTAAATCCACTATGCTGAGGATTGTATTGAAACATGAATATTGATGTCAATTCAGATACACTGTGAGCCTTATTCAGGGAAGGAGCCTATCTATACCTAAGGGACAAAACAAAATAATAATGTTACAGAGATTTGGCAAAAACAGAATAAAAACACTTTCATGCACACGTACACACATTTGATTAATCTCTTCTGTTAGTTGGAGATATGTAAACATAGTTATTATATTAGTAAATATCAGTGATGACTTTGCTTAACTAAGGGCTGTTTGATATAATTCTTAGCTGTATGACATTTAAATTGTGGAAATAATTTGCTTTACAAATAAATTGGCCCCCAGTTTTCTTTAAACAGTTGGCTTTGACTTGATGTTATTATAACTGTTCAAAGCCTCAGTATTGTGGATATAATGTATAATTAATGGCACAAAGAGATTTATTGTTTTTTCTCACATTACTCATTAGCATGTGCCTTAGTTTTAAAGGAAATTATTAAGCAAGAAGTTAAAAAGTGAACTTATGAGTACGGCAAAGTTATTGTTTTTCTTTTTGTAGAAATTTATGGTAGAGAGAGCACAGTTGTAATTTTGCAGAAATTAGATGCTTATATTTTGTTATTTTTGTGACATGAGTAGTGACATAATTTGGGAGACTGAAATTTTTTGTTTTAACTTACCTGAAAAACGTATTGTGTGCTGATTTGCTTTTATTTGAAATAATATAATGGGCTTCTGAGAAGTCTTTATTAATACGTATAAAATGGGGTATTTTATTTTAAACAAATCTATTGATTACATAATTTTATGAGTATTTGAATATTGCCCAATATACTTCGCTAGGAAGCATTTAAGAAAACATGTATGGCAAGTTTTTGTTAAAATTATTTTTTAAGAGTTTACTATATTTGAGGCATTGTATTCAGTGATTTACTTCCATTATTTACTTTGATCTTTACAGTATTAGGGAGACACTTATCAGTATTCCTATTTTGTAGCTAAGAAACTGAAAAAGAGATTAGATAACTTACCTTAGATTTTACAGTTAGTAAGCAGTAGAACCTGGATTGGAATTTTAACTCTCATCTTACACATTCAGTGTCAAAAATGAGGGGAAATGGGTAGTTACTGTATCATCATTTCAACTTCTTTGTATTTTTGGAAAAAATAGTGAGAAAAGGAAGGGAAATATTCTCCCTAAAAGCTAAGCCCTTGAGAGCTAGTAGTAGTTTGTCTTCCCTCTTTCCCCCTCCCCTTTCCTCCTCCCCTCCCTTTTCCTTCCCCCCTACCTCCTCCTTCCCTTCCCACAATATACATGCATGGGCCTCACTCCCAGAGATTATATAACTGTTCAGAGGTAGGGCCCTGCACATTTGTGGTGGTGGTTGTCCTTAACCTTACCAGGTGATACTAATGTCTACATAGAGTTGATTACCACTGTTTACTCTTTCTTTTCTTTTACCTATCCTTCTTTGGCGCTTTCTGGTTTGGGTTCATACTCAGGCCCTAATATTTTTAGTTGGCTTGTCTTGTGTTGTCTTCAGCAGTCCTCTAAAAATCTCTTCTACCTTGCTCAGTTCTGTTCGTAGGTTCCTAGGGCCCAGCCCATGTTGCTCAATCTGGATTTCTGGGGGTAAGGGCCAGAATCTGAATTTTATAATTCAGGTGATTCTAATAATCAATTTTAAGAAATTGAAGTAAAGCCCCAGTTCCCTTTACCTGGGATCATAATAACCTCTTTCAGAGAAGACAGACATAATTCACTTCTGGTCATACACATTAATAGCATATTAAATTAACTTCAAATTACCGATAGTGATGATGAAGATACAATTCCTACAGACAGCCCTGGCATAATGTTTTTCCTTACAATTTTTATATAAAAATGTAGCCCATTATGTTTTTTTTAAATAATAAAATTCATAAATTTATTATTTGTTAATAAATCTACCCATTATGTTTAATTTCAACAAGCACAATAAGACTGAGCACAACTCCAAAGCTACCATCATTTTTAGGAAGGAGCAAATATCGGGCATCTTTTTTTTTCTTAATTTTTTACTTAATTTTTCTTATTGGTCCCTAAAAGAGGAGGCAAGTTCAAATAGAATTATGGAGTACTGCTACACAAAAGCTTTCAGTTGATGACAGATGGAATAAAATTAGTCTTTTAGACAAGATTGGAATGTTTTTCTTCTTCCATTTTTTTTTTTTCCTTTAAACCCTAGTTAGATTTAGAGGAAATTGTCTGTTGCTAACTTGTACCATCTCTGAAGAGAGTTTGGGGGGATGGTGCTGTGGGATCTTTAGTTGTTGATACTTAAAGGTGATCCCTTTATATAAAGAGAAATTACCTTTAAATGCTATACTTAATTTTCTTTGTGATTTTTAAAAAATTATGTAATGAGATAATTTTGATGAACTAATATTCTATAGATGCCTAAAAATTTTGGTTGCTTTAACAGTACTAATTAAAAACATGTTTGCATTGGAAAGTCTGGATTTCTTTAAGAATATAGCATGCCACATGTAATATTTCTTTCCTTTCCAACTGCTTTCTATTATATGCTTAGGGTTTAGACCGCTCCAATTCCTGGGTTAACACTGGTGGTCCAAAAGCTGCCCCATGGGGATCCAACCCCAGTCCAAGTGCAGAATCAACACAGGTGGTGTTTATATTAGAGGTTTCTTTATTCGCTGCTGATGTTTCCCTTTAGAACATTACTTTTTAGTATATACTATGATTTCAGTGGCTTGCTTTTTAATAATTAAAAAGTGTGTATTTTTGTTTACTTAGCACATTTTCCAACTGCTATGCATGAATACCACCAATTGCACCAGTAATACTCTCCTTTCCTATTTCCTGTCTCCTTCTCCTTCCCTCCTGTCCACCCCATTGATGTTTCAGTGCCTGCTGCTTATGCAATTGATGGCTTTGATAACAGTTTCTACTTTTGGGGTAGTGCATCTTTAGTAGGAATTTAAAAATTTTTTGTGTGGAAAAAACCTGACAGTTTTCCATTTGCTTTTGGTTTAAAGTGTAGCTATTGTATCATTGTCATTTAGCATTTACTATCTTGTCATTTTCTTCATAATCACTGACTAGAAATATTGGTAATAAACTGAAATTAAATATGAACAGTATATGATCCCCATGCTGTAAGATTAAGTGCCAGAAGCAAAAATCTGTTTTAAACTGTACTGTGTTGCAAAGTATGAAATTTGTTGTAACTTATTTGTACTAGGTTTTGCTTACTTAAGTCTAATTGCTTGATAGCTAATACTGCATGATTCCTCAAAATATACTTCTCATCTGTGTATTGGCTTTGGAGGACAATGCTCTCGTTCTTCAAGAAAAATTTTAATTGCAAATTTATTATAAATGATTTATATTTAATATAGTATATGGCTAACCTGAATCGTAATTTTTGATGATAGTGAAACATGAAAGAAATGATTCTAAACTTTTAATTTTTTAATTAAATATAAAATTCTTGATTTCTCTTTTTGGTCCAAGACCAGTGAGAAGTATGTTTTTACTTTTTACATTTTCTTACTAGATACATGCATGTGTATAGATCACACAGATAAAAGTTTCATTCTTTGCAGCACTCTGGATTTATATAATCATTAAAATACTTATCTTTTAAAGATAAAATAAATAGAAGCCATTTTGATACTTCTAATGCATTGTCGTTAAAGCAACTTAAAATAGTGAAAATGGGATGAGTGATAAAACAGATGGCTGTTAAAATGACAGTAAAACTCTATGTAAAAAATTGTATATAACCCTTGAACCGCATAGTCATCCACAGCAGACTTTAATGGTATCTCGTCATTCATTCATCTTCACTCCATAGGCTATGGATCGAAGTTGTAATCGTATGTCTTCGCACACAGAGACGTCAAGTTTCTTACAAACATTAACGGGACGCTTACCAACTAAAAAGGTAGATTCATATGAAGATAGTCCATGTAGGGGGAAAATAATTCCAACAATTACGTAGATGTAAGGATTCTTTACATAACCAGTATGAGACGTTACAATAATTGCACTGTTTTTAAAAATACATTTGAGCAAGCATTGCTTGTTTGATGTCTTTTTGGGCATACCTCTCCATTGCAAGCTCTTTTACATTATTATAATGTTTATATCTTTGCAGATGACTGTTTTTAGAGTTTAGTGCATTAAATTTGATCATTAAATTTTAGTACCAAAGAGATTGTATCAACTCTTAATTCTGTTTCTGTAACTGCTTCTGTTTTGTGTTTTAAATCTCCAGGGAAAGGAAGATGAGTTAGAAAAATTATCACTCTTAGTAAGATATGTTGATTTGCTTCCCTTATGCACAGTTTTGTTAGTCCTTTTTCATATTAATATACACTATTGTGCAAATGCTTTGTATGCATATCCATTATAAGGCAGGAAATTTCTGCTATTTTAATAAAAATACTTTAAATACCTGAAAACTTGAAAATTAATGGCTGATATCAAAGTTTAAATTTTTAAAGGTATTTCCTAAATTGTACCAGCAAAGTTCATGAATGTATTTGCATATGCTGAAATATGTATGTAAGGCACAAGCCCGATTTTATTTGTAACTGTGAGTTTTCGGTCTAGTTTCTTTTTGCACGTACAATTTAGGAGGCTATTTCCCACCTGTCGTTTTAAAATTACATTTTACTCCAAGATAACATGTAATTTTTTCAGCTATTCAACATGCCACTGTCTTATGTGTATAAATAGCCGTTTCGTTAATGGGTGTCCTCACTGCATCATTGAATGGTTCACATGCCTTATTTTGCTTATTCTCATTATATCTTCATTTGTACTTGCATTATTTGGTTTGTGTTACCAGCAGACCTGACACTGATAATAACTTTGGATTTACTTCTGGATAGCTATTTCATGAGGAGCTGGCTTTGCAGTGGGTTGTTTGCAGTGGCAGCGTTCGGGAATCAGCTTTGCAACAAGCCTGGTTCTTTTTTGAGTTAATGGTGAGCAAACTAAACACATTCTTTGTTTTTCTTGTTAAACAATGTTGTGTTAGCTCATGATTTTATCCTAGAATCTTTTCCTATTGCCCATCTTGTGGTTTTACATGTGCCTCCAAGACAAAATTACCTTTGCTACATCTCTAAATAAACACTGTGGACAGTCAGCACAATTTAGATGGAGTTATAAAGCTAATTTAAACTATATTTTTAGGGATAGTTGCAGAAGCTAACTATCTTTTTAAAGGAAACCTGTGATACATTCTTTCTTAGTCTGAACATGCTAGTGTATAATGGCAGTACTATTGATTTCATACCAGATAAAAAGAGCTTTATAGATACCTACTACTTTTATGGTTAGAAAGCTCTTAGGGAAATGCCAGTCACAGCCAATGAAAAACAACAACACTTTCTACTTAATTCAGTAAATGATATTAAAACAAATAAATGAATTAATATTTTAATAAATATCTATACACACACAACATAAACACATATATACACAAAAGCAATATACATTTATTAAGTACGTACAGTATTATTGGTAGCACAGCCCTATGGGCTAGGGATTACCAAGGCACAGAGAGATTAAGTAACTTGTTTAAGTATACATAGCTTGTATACAGCAGAGCTGTGATTCAAATTTAGGCATTCTGGCAGTAGGGACCTTCCTCTCTAGCTTTAAAAAGCTGAAATCACTGAAACTTTTTCTTCCAAAAAAATTATGTAAAATAATAAATAAGAAACAAAGGAAAGCAAAACAACAAAAAAGAGACAGAAAAAAAAAAAGAAACAATGGAAGTTTCTAGAGTATGCCATAGAATCATTCTTAGCATTGAATGTTACTTATGTTGAAGATTAGAAGACATTTCTTCTGTAAGTTAAAACTACAATGAGGTATCGCCTCGCACCAGTCAGAATGGCCATCATTAAAAAGCCTACAAATAATAATTGCTGGAAAGTATGTGGAGAAAAGGAAACCGTTCTACACTGTTGGTGGGAATGTAAATTGGTGTAGCCACTATGGAGTATAGTATGGAGGTTCCTTAAAAAACTAAAAATAGAGCTACCGTATGATCCATCAGTCCCACTCCGGGGCATATATCCAGAGAAAACTCTTAATTCAAAAAGTTACATGCACCCCAGTGTCATAGCAGCACTAATTACAATATCCGAGACATGGAAGCAGCTTAAATATCCATCGAGAGATGAATGGATAAAGAAGATGTGGAATACATATACACTGGAATACTATTCAGCCATAAAAAAAATGAAATAGTGCCATTTGCAGCAACATAGATGCACCTAGAGATTATCCTACTAAGTGAAGTAAGCCAGAAAGAGAAAAGTTAAATACCATATGATATCACTTATATGTGTAATCCAAAATATGATACAAACAAACTTGTTTACAAAACAGAAACAGACTCAGACATAGAAAACAAACTTACGGTTACCAAAGGGGAAAGGGGGTGGGAGAGGGATAAATTAGGACTTTGGGATTAGCAGATACAAACTACTGTATATAAAATAAACAACAAGGCTGCACTGTATAGCACAGGGAACTATATTCAATATCCTATAATAAACCATAATGGAAAAGAATATGAAAAAGAATATATATATAACTGAATCACTTTGCTGTAACCAGAAACTAACACAACATTGTAAATCAAATATACTTCAGTAAAAGATTTTAAAAAAGACGTTTTGTCTAGAGATTTGCTAATCTACAAAAAAAATAAATCAGGGACCATATGTAAATGGTAGGCAGCTCATTTTTTTCCCCTAGAGAATAAACACCAAATTATAATTCATGTGCTTTTAATATAAGATCAAGTGACTTTTTAAAAATAGTCTTACATGTATGTTCAGATTTCTTAAACATGAAATAGTTTGACTTGTCTCTGTTATTTACCAACTGTAAAACCTTGTCATTAATTTCCCTGAATTAAAAATTTTTAGTACCATTAACACATGTTGTGATAAGAATCCATATCTAAAAGTATTTGGTAAATTGAAACCACTTTAATTTTTACCTAACATTTTATTCTTAATATCTAGTCATCAATATTTAATGTACACCCACCATATGCCACGAGATGCTAGGTGCTAAAGATTCTACATGCAGTCAAGGTTTCTAACCTCTCAGAGCTAACAGCTGGGGGGACATGGAATGGCAGAATTGTTAAGTCTTGGAAAGATTTAATTTAAAATAATTTTAAAGGATGAAATTTTTTTCTGTTGACATACCCATAATTTGTTTCCCACTGATAGCCAGGATAATGTCATGAAGCTGATACAGAGATTGAGTTGTATTGTGTTTGATATTTTTCTAGCGCATACAAAATATTGTAGGGAACTTTTTCAAAATATTTGACGAGTTAAAAGTATTTTATCTATCTGTTAAATTACATGGTATGTTGACAAAAATAGCTCTAATGTTTAGAATCTCTGTAACTGTTCATTACATCCATAAGAAATTAAACGAATGGCTTATTTCTTTTTTCAGGTAAAGAGCATGGTGCACCATTTATACTTTAATGATAAACTTGATGCACCAAGGAAAAGTCGTTTTCCAGAACGTTTCATGGATGACATTGCTGCTCTTGTCAGCACAATTGCTAGTGATATAGTTTCACGATTTCAGAAGGTAACGGTAACTTATTTTTTTAAACAAAATCTGTGTTTCAAGCACATGTTAAACTATATTTGTTTTTCTTTTAATTGTTTCCCAGGACACAGAAATGGTTGAGAGACTCAACACAAGCCTTGCATTCTTTCTCAATGATCTGTTGTCTGTTATGGACAGAGGATTTGTGTTTAGCCTTATAAAGACCTGCTATAAACAGGTAATGCATAATTAGTAATAATTAGTAATCAAATAATTTAAATGCTGCGTTTGCTCTTTTAGGGCTAGAGCTAAGAGATTTTTCAAGAACACATTTATATAATGATGTTTTTAAAAAGTGGCATATTTTTATTAGTAATGGAAAGATAAATTACATTTATTAGGACACAGGACTGTGGCAAGCTGCTGTCAGTACAGCTGGCTTTTCATTGAGTTATACTGGCCCATTTATGAGTTTTAGATTCTCATTCAGAAGTAGACCATCAAGTCAGGAGTCTAAATGTAAAGCAGCCCCAAGGTGCCATGCAAGAGTAGCATTTTTACTGAATGAACAGCTAACCCAACCTTTTCTGTCTTAAGTGATTTTTAAAGCAGTTGCATTTTGCTGTGTATTCCTCATGATGAAGCCCTAGACATTGTAGAGTTTAGAAGCATGAGTAGATGTTTACCCAAGTCACAAATATTATTATCTAGCTTTTTCTAAACTAAAAGTATTCTAGAAGTTTTCTACAAACAGCTGGTTTTGCTTTAAATTTTTTATCAAATGATTAATGAAACCTGGCTTTTAGAAAACATTAGTTATTCATCCTGATAGACCATTTGGGTACTGAGCTGTATAATCATCCTAGAATTACCTTTTAAGGGAGCTTTAAAAATGTACAGATCTCTGTGTCCCATCCCAGCATTTCTGAGGAGTTTGAACCCTGGTGGTGGGGGTGGGAGTGTGGGAAACAGTGCTTATAAAGTACTCCCTGCTGGTCCACAGATTAGTTTTGGGGAACTACTGGTTAAAAATGCTATTTGGCAGTCTAATACTTAGAATTTTGAAGCTCTGTTCTATTGGATGCAAATATTGTATGTTTCTTTTAACAGAGAAGTTAAAACTATGTGTGGGCACTGATCTATTTGCAAGTATTTGCAACACTATGTATTATTTTTACTTTTTCCCTGATATTTCATGTATTATTGCTCCCAAAACCTGTCCTGTCTTTATTCTTCAAGCACTGGCCTCCTACATTTGCCAAACATTAAACTAGACTCTAGGGATGCTAAAACTATTCAAATAAGTCAGTCTATATATGTTTCCTCAAGTAGCTAATGGGTGTAGTTGGGAAAATAGATAATTATAAATATAGGTTAACACAAGGTGCTGTAAAAAGAATGGATAATTTATTTTAGGAAGTTATTTTGGTGGTATACTTTTTCTTCATAAAGTATATCTTTGAGAAGTGGAAATATTAATGCTATATTGGAAATATAAGAATGTGGCCTTAAGAATGCACCTAGTCAGTGGATTTATACAGTAAATCTTGTAGTTCCAAATTTTTTATTTTAGGAGTAACTTTGGAAAAAGCCGATACTGTTATTTAAACCACAAAATTCAAGACTGCTCACTGAGTACTGTTCTCTAATTCTTCTTTTTGGTTGAATTTGTTTTATTTATTTATTATTATTATTATTTTTAAAATCTTTATTGGAGTATAACTGCTTTACAATGGTGTGTTAGTTTCTGCTTTATAACAAAGTGAATCAGTTATACATATACATATGTTCCCATATCTCTTCCCTCTTGAGTCTCCCTCCCTCCCACCCTCCCTATCCCACCCCTCTAGGTGGTCACAAAGCACCGAGTTGATCTCCCTCTGCTATGCAGCTGCTTCCCACTAGCTATCTATTTTACATTTGGTAGTGTATGGTAGTGTCCACACCACTCTCTGGCTTTGTCACAGCTTACCCTTCCCCCTCCCCATATCCTCAAGTCCATTCTCTAGTAGGTCTGTGTCTTTATTCCTGTCTTACCCCTGGGCTCTTCATGACATTTTAATTTTTTTCTTATTCCATATATATGTGTTAGCATACGGTATTTGTCTTTCTCTTTCTGCCTTCACTCTGTATGACAGACTCTAGGTCCATCCACCTCACTACAAATAACTCAATTTCGTTTCTTTTTATGGCTGAGTAATATTCCATTGTATATATGTGCCACATCTTCTTTATCCATTCATCCGATGATGGACACTTAGGTTGTTTCCATCTCTGGGCTATTGTAAATAGAGCTGCAATGAACATTTTGGTACATGACTCTTCATGAATTTTGGTTTTCTCAGGGTATATGCCCAGTAGTGGGATTGCTGGGTTATATGGTAGTTCTATTTGTAGTTTCTTAAGGAACCTCCATACCGTTCTTCATACCAATTCACATTCCCACCAGCAGTGCAAGAGTGTTCCCTTTTCTCCACACCCTCTCTCCAGCATTTATTGTTTCTAGATTTTTTGATGATGGCCATTCTGACCGGTGTGAGATGATATCTCATTGTAGTTTTGATTTGCATTTCTCTAATGATTAATGATGTTGAGCATTCTTTCATGTGTTTGTTGGCAGTCTGTATATCTTCTTTGGAGAAATGTCTATTTAGGTCTTCTGCCCATTTTTGGATTGGGTTGTTTGTTTTGTTGTTATTGAGCTGCATGAGCTGCTTGTAAATTTTGGAGATGAATCCTTTGTCAGTTGCTTCATTTGCAAATATTTTCTCTCATTCTGAGGGTTGTCTTTTGGTCTTGTTTATGGTTTCCTTTGCTGTGCAAATGCTTTGAAGTTTCATTAGGTTCCATTTGTTTATTTTTGTTTTTATTTCCATTTCTCTAGGAGGTGGGTCAAAAAGGATCTTGCTGTGATTTATATCGGAGAGTGTTCTGCCTATGTTTTCCTCTAAGAGTTTGATAGTTTCTGGCCTTACATTTAGGTCTTTAATCCATTTTGAGCTTATTTTTGTGTATGGTGTTAGGGAGTGATCTAATCTCATACTTTTACATGTACCTGTCCAGTTTTCCCAGCAACACTTATTGAAGAGGCTGTCCTTTCTCCACTGTACATTCCTGCCTCCTTTATCAAAGATAAGGTGACTATATGTGCGTGGGTTTATCTCTGGGCTTTCTATCCTGTTCCATTGATCCATCTTTCTGTTTTTGTGCCAGTACCATACTGTCTTGATTACTGTAGCTTTGTAGTATAGTCTGAAGTCAGGGAGCCTGATTCCTCCAGCTCTGTTTTTCGTTCTCAAGATTGCTTTGGCTATTCGGGGTCCTTTGTGTTTCCATACAAATTGTGAAATATTTTGTTCTAGTTCTGTGAAAAATGCCAGTGGTAGTTTGATAGGGATTGCATTGAATCTGTAGATTGTTTTGGGTAGTAGAGTCATTTTCACAATGTTGATTCTTCCAATCCAAGAACATCGTATATCTCTCCATGTCTTTGTATCATGTTTAATTTCTTTTGTCAGTGTCTTATAATTTTCTGCATACAGGTCTTTTGTCACCTCAGGTAGGTTTATTCCTAGTTATTTTATTCTTTTTGTTGCAGTGGTAAATGGGAGTGTTTTCTTGATTTCACTTTCAGATTTTTCATCATTAGTGTATAGGAATGCCAGAGATTTCTGTGCATTAATTTTGTATCCTGCTACTTTACCAGATTCATTGATTAGCTCCACTAGTTTTCTGGTAGCATCTTTAGGTTCTCTATGTATAGTATCATGTCATCTGCAAACAGTGACAGCTTTACTTCTTCTTTTCAAATTTGGATTCCTATAATTTCCTTTTCTTGATTGCTGTGGCTGAAATTTCCAAAACTATGTTGAATAAGAGTGGTGAGAGTGGGCAACCTTGTCTTTTTCCTGATCTTAGTGGAAATGCTTTCAGTTTTTCACCAATGAGGACAATGTTGGCTGTGTGTTTGTCATATATGGCCTTGATTATGTTGAGGAAAGTTCCCTCTGTGCCTACTTTCTGCAGGGTTTTTATCATAAATAGATGTTAAATTTTGTCAAAAGCTTTTTCTGCGTCTATTGAGATGACCATATGGTTTTTTTCCTTCAGTTTGTTAATATGGTATATCACATTGATTGACTTGCATATATTGAAGAATCCTTGCATTCCTGGAATAAACCCCACTTGATCATGGTGTATGATCCGTTTAATGTGCTGTTGTATTCTGTTTGCTAGTATTATGTTGAGGATTTTGCATCTATGTTCATCAGTGATATTGGCCTGTAGTTTTCTTTCTTTGTGACGTCTTTGTCTGGTTTTGGTATCAGGGTGATGGTGGCCTCGTAGAATGAGTTTGGGAGTGTTCCTCCCTCTGCTAAGTTCCGGAAGAGTTTGAGAAGGATAGGCATTAGCTCTTCTCTAAATGCTGGATAGAATTCACCTGTGAAGCCATCTGGTCCTGGGCTTTTGTTTGTTGGAAGATTTTTAATCACAGTTTCAATTTCAGGGCTTGTGATTGGTCTGTTCATATTTTCTATTTCTTCCTGATTCAGTCTTGGCAGGTTGTGCATTTCTAAGAATTTGTCCATTTCTTCCAGGCTGTCCATTTTATTGGCATAGAGTTGCTTGTAGTAATCTCTCATGATCTTTTGTATTTCTGCAGTGTCAGTTGTTACTTCTCCTTTTTCATTTCTAATTCTATTGATTTGAGTCTTCTCCCTTTTCTTCTTGATGAGTCTGGCTAATGGTTTATCAATTTTGTTTATCTTCTCAAAGAACCAGCTTTTAGTGTTATTGATCTTTGCTATCGTTTCCTTCATTTCCTTTTCATTTATTTCTGATCTGATTTTTATGATTTATTTCCTTCTGCTAACTTTGAGGTATTTTTGTTCTTCTTTCTCTATTTGCTTTAGGTGCAAGGTTAGGTTTTTTATTCTAGATGTTTCCTGTTCCTTAAGGTAGGATTGTATTGCTATAAACTTCCCTCTTAGAACTGCTTTTGCTGCATCCCATAGGTTTTGGGTCGTCGTGTCTCCATTGTCATTTGCTTCTAGGTATTTTTTGATTTCCTCTTTGATTTCCTCAGGGACCACTTTTTTATTAAGTAGTGTATTGTTTAGCCTCCATGTGTTTGTATTTTTTACAAATCTTTTCCTGTAATTGCTATCCAGTCTCATAGCTTTGTGGTCGGAAAAGATACTTGACACAGTTTCAATTTTCTTAAATTTATCAGGGCTTGATTTGTGACCCAAGATATGATGTATCCTGGAGAATGTTCCATGAGCACTTGAGAAAAATGTGTATTCTGTTGTTTTTGGATGGAATGTCCTATAAATATCAATTAAGTCCATCTTGTTTAATGTATCATTTAAAGCTTGTGTTTCCTTATTTATTTTCATTTTGGATGATCTGTCCATTGGTGAAAGTGGGGTGTTAAAGTCCCCTACTATGAATGTGTTACTGTCAATTTCCCCGTTTATGGCTGTTAGTATTTGCCTTATGTATTGAGGTGCCCTTATGTTGGGTGCATAAATATTTACAATTGTTATATCTTCTTGGATCGATCCCTTGATCATTATGTAGTGTCCTTCCTTGTCTCTTCTAATAGTCTTTATTTTAAACTCTATTTCATCTGATATGAGAATTGCTACTCCAGCTTTCTTTTGGTTTCCATTTGCATGGAATATCTTTTTCCATCCCCTCACTTTCAGTCTGTATGTGTCCCTAGGTCTGAAGTGGGTCTCTTGTAGACAGCATATATATGGGTCTTGTTTTTGTATCCATTCAGCCAGTCTGTGTCCTTTGGTCAGAGCATTTAGTCCATTTACATTTAAGGTAATTATCGATATGTATATTCCTATTCCCATTTTCTTAATTGTTTGGGGTTTGTTATTGTAGGTCTTTTCCTTCTTTTGTGTTTCTTGCCTAGAGAAGATCCTTTAGCATTTGTTGTAAAGCTGGTTTGGTGGTGCTGAACTCTCAGCTTTTGCTTGTCTGTAAAGGTTTTAATTTCTCCATCAAATCTGAATGAGATCCTTGCTGGATTGAGTAATCTTGGTTGTAGGTTTTTCTCCTTCGTTACTTTAAATATGTCCTACCAGTCCCTTCTGGCTTGCAGAGTTTCTGCTGAAAGATCAGCTGTTAACCTGATGGGGATTCCCTTGTGTGTTATTTGTTGTTTTTCCCTTGCTGCTTTTAATATGTTTTCTTTGTATTTAATTTTTGCCAGTTTGATTAATGTGTGTCTTGGTGTGTTTCTCCTTGGATTTATCCTGTATGGGACTCTCTGTGCTTCCGGGACTTGATTAACTATTTCCTCTCCCATATTAGGGAAGTTTTCAACTATAATCTCTTCAAATATTTTCTCAGTCCCTTTCTTTTTCTCTTCTTCCTCTGGAACCCCTATAATTCGAATGTTGGTGCGTTTAATGTTGCCCCAGAGGTATCTGAGACTGTCCTCAGTTCTTTTCATTCTTTTTTCTTTATTCTGCTCTGCAGTAGTTATTTCCACTATTTTATCTTCCAGGTCACTTATCCATTCTTCTGCCTCAGTTATTCTGCTATTGATCCCTTCTAGAGTATTTTTAATGTCATTTATTGTGTTGTCCATCGTTGCTTGTTTCATCTTTAGTTCTTCTAGGTCCTTGTTAAATGTTTCTTGCATTTTCTCTATTTCCAAGATTTTGGATCATCTTTACTATCCTTATTCTGAATTCTTTTTCAGGTAGTCTGCCTATTTCCTCTTCATTTGTTAGGTCTGGTGGGTTTTTATCTTGCTCCTTCATCTGCTGTGTGTTTTTCTGTCTTTTCATTTTGCTTATCTTACTGTGTTTGGGGTCTCCTTTTTGCAGGCTGCAGGTTCGTAGTTCCTGTTGTTTTTGGTGTCTGTCCCCAGTGGCTAAAGTTGGTTCAGTGGCTTGTGTAGACTTCCTGGTGGAGGGGATTATTGCCTGTGTTCTGGTGGATGAGGCTGGATCTTGGGCAGGTCCACGTCTGGTGGTGTGTTTTTGGGTGTCTGTGGACTTGTGATTTTAGGCAGCCTCTCTGCTAATGGCTGGGGTTTTGTTCCTGTCTTGCTAGTTGTTTGGCATAGGGTGTCCAGAACTGTAGCTTGTTGGTCGTTGAGTGAAGCTGGGTGTTGGTGTTGAGATGGAGATCTCTGGGAGATTTTCGCCGTTTGATATTACATGGAGCTGGGAGGTGTCTTGTGGTCCTGTGTCCTGAAGTTGGCTCTCCCACCTCAGAGGCACAGCACTGACTCCTGGCTGCAGCACCAAAAGCCTTTCATCCACACGGCTCAGAATAAAAGAGAGAAAAAGTAGAAAGAAAGAAAGAAGGAAGGAAGGAAGGACGGATGGGGATAAAAGAAAAGAAAAGAAAGATAAAATAAAATAAAGTTATCAAAATAAAAAATAATTATTAAGAAAAAAAAATTTTTTTAAGTAAAACAAAAACAAAGCGGACGGATAGAACCCTAGGACAAATGGTGAAAGCAAAGCTATACAGACAAAATCTCACACAGAAGCATACACATACACACTTACAAAAAGAGGAAAAGGGGAAGAAAGCATAAATCTTGCTCTCAAAGTCCACCTCCTCAATTTGTGATGATTCATTGTCTATTCAGGTATTCCACAGATGCAGGTTACATCACGTTGATTGTGGAAATTTAACCCGCTCGCTGCTCCTGAGGCTGCTTGGAGACATTTCCCTTTCTCTTTGTTCGCACAGCTCTGGGGGCTCAGCTTTGGATTTGGCCCCGGTTCTGCGTGTAGGTCGCTGGAGGGCGTCTGTTCTTCGCTCAGACAGGACGGGGTTAAAGGAGCCGCTGGGGGCTTTGGCTCACTCAGGCCGGGGGGGGTTGGGAGGGGCACGGAGTGCGGGGCAAGCCTGCAGTGGCAGAGGGTGGCGTGACATTGCACCAGCCTGAGGCGCGCCGTGCGTTCTCCCGGGGAAGTTGTCCCTGGATCCCGGGACCCTGGCAGTGGCGGGCTGCACAGACTCCCCGGAAGGGGGGTGTGGATAGTGACCTGTGCTCGCACACAGGCTTCTTGGTGGTGGCAGCAGCAGCCTTAGTGTCTCATGCCCGTCTCTGGGGTCCGTGCTGCTAGCCGCGGCTCGCGCCCGTCTCTGGAGCTCCTTTAAGCAGCACTCTTAATCCCCTCTCCTCGCGCACCAGAAAACAAAGAGGGAAGAAAAAGTCTCTTGCCTCTTCGGCAGGTCCAGACTTTTACCCGGACTCCCTCCTGGATAGGCGTGGTGCACTAACCCCTTCAGGCTGTGTTCACCCAGTCCTCTCCCTGCACTCTGACCGAAGCCCGAGCCTCAGATTCCAGCCCCCGTCGGCACTGTTCCTCTGTGCGGAAATCTCTCCGCTTTGGTCTCTGCACCCCTGTTGCTGTGCTCTCCTCCGCGGCTCCGAAGCTTCCCCCGCTCCGCCACCCGCAGTCTCGGCCCGCGAAGGGGCTGCCTAGTGAGTGGAAACCTTTCCTCCTTCACAGCTCCCTCCCACTGGTGCAGGTCCCATCCCTATTCTTTTGTCTCTGTTTATTCTTTTTTCTTTTGCCCTACCCAGGTACGTGGGGAGTTTCTTGCCTTTTGGGAGGTCTGAGGTCTTCTGCCAGCGTTCAGTAGGTGTTCTGTTGGAGTTGTTCCACATGTAGATGTATTTCTGATGTGTCTGTGGGGAGGAAGGTGATCTCCACGTCTTACTCCTCCGTCATCTTCCCCCTCTCTCTCAGCACTTTATTTTAAAGGTAGTAATAGTTTCCCCCAAAACAGTTATTCTGTCGAATACAAGGGTTTCTGACACTCAACAATGACATAGACTAAGAGGAAGAAGCTATTTCCTCCTTCTTAGCCATCTCCCTTTAATTTAGAAATCACTTTAATTCTTTAATTCATCATTCTGGTATTGGTAGTAGAGAAATGATATGTTCAATTGGTGTTTTCTTATTTATGCAACGCTTACAAGGTATCTTCAAAGCTTTATTCATTACCAACTCCAAGTGTCTTGGTGTCCCTGAGGCTGGATTTTCTGCGCATCATCAGCAGCCATGAGCACTATGTTACCTTAAACTTACCCTGCAGCCTGCTAACTCCACCTGCATCGCCATCACCTTCTGTTTCTTCTGCAACATCTCAGGTATGCAAAATGTATGAAAACAAATTTTTTTATGTCCAGACTTGTGGAAAAAGCATTCTAAACACTGGAAAACATGAAAGGTAACACTGTTGAATAATAGCTGTGTGATAGGCTCCATACTAAGTGCTTTATAAGTATTAAATGGTTAAGTACTTTATAAGTATTAATCATTTACTCCTCACAGGAACTCTAGGAGGTAAGTCCTATTATTATCCCCATTTTACAGGTGAAAAAAATTGAAACACAGAAAGGTCAGTAGCTTACCCAGGGTCACATATAGTAAAAATTGGCAGATCTAGGCTTTGAACCATGGCACGTGTTGGCTTATTCTAGGGCCCAAGTTTTAACCACTTTGTTGTACCCCTCTTACCGATTCAGGCACAAGGGAGTGAATTCAACTACATAAACTCACTTGATGTTTTCACAGGTTGGGTTTTTTTGAGGCAGACACAGACTGAGTTTGGGAGACAAGGTATTTATTAGATGTCAATACCTGTGAAAGGAAGGGGAATGAAGCGTAATTTAGCAGAGAAAGAAGTCAAACTGCAGTGCAGTCCTGGAAAAGCCCTACCTGCCTCTCTTGTATCCAGAGAACCCAAAGGAAACTAGATGGGTGTTTATGGATTTTCACAGGGTGCCTAGTAGTTGCTCTAAAGATGACAAAGGGTTATCGTAGCAATTATTATGTGTCCTGTCATACAGATTGAAATGAAGCAATTTTGTGGTTTTCATATCAGAGAAGCCTGGATGTTCCCTCCTAGTGAAACATCTTTTTGCTATATAATTCCTAAGGCAAACAAGCTACTTCCTTAAGCTCTTAATGTCTAAAGTGAAAGTTGATATGAACTCTTTATAAGTTTATTTTTGAGATATTTAATTCCTGAAAGTAATTCCCTACACTAGATCAACCTCAGATGTTTGATAAACTAAATTTTAAACTTTACTCAGAAAGATTAGAAAACATCAGAGAACACCCCCAACTTTTCATTTTACCTTTGCAAAAATTCTTAAGGATCAGCCTTTTTCCACATACTTTTACCTGGCTAGGACACACTTCTTCCAATAACAAATGAGGCTAGTCTTTTGCTCCCTTCCCCCATCCTCTGTCAAAGATGTGGCTACACAGTCAAGTACAAATTAATCAAAGGTACAGTTCCTAAAACCTTTAATGAAACACATTTGTTTACACCTGACTCCCTGCTGAACATCTCATTCAGCCAAGAAATTAACAGAATTTCTTCCATTATCTTGTTCCCTACTTTCTCATCTAACTGCAGCATTTTCAGGTTCTAATAGATGACAGAGACATCACTCTTTGGGAGGTGGGGGCAAGGATAGTGTTATACGCTTATTAGGAAGATGATTCCTCCATAGAGAAATCTGAAGTCTGTTCTTCTAAGAAACCTCGCATGGGCGGTCTTGAATATGGATTAAGGATGATGAGATTGAGGACATTCTTGCCTTAAGCATCTTGTGGGGGGGGCGGGATGCTATTTTACAGTATTAAAAAACTCTTAAAAACTCAGTGAGTGGACAAAAAAAGACAGTAGTTTTCTGGAGATAGTGTTTTCCCTGAAAAACAACTTCATAGTATTTGAAATTTCTCTGGAAACCCATAGATAGCCTTGACTATGAATATTTCTCTTGTACTCAGCAGTGAGTACATAATGTATCATATGGATTTAGTTCCTTTTTTCCCGTCAGAGTATGATATTGAAACATTAAGTGGCTAAAAGTATAAAGGAAAAAGCAGATGAAAAGATTTTAATATGAGAAAAAGGAAATTGAAAATAATTTAAAATGTTATTTCATCATAGTTTCCTATACCAAAAGTAAGAGCAGTTACTTTCTCCAATGTTAATAATAGTAATGTAAAAATAAACTTAAAAAGTTTATCTCACTTTCAGATAATGCTCACATCTCATTTGTTGTAGTGCTCTGTCTATAGAATGTTTTGTTGCATAGCTGTTATAGTTTTGTTCTACCTCACTCCCAAACAGAGTTCTGGATTTTCCACCACTGTGCAAGACCAGAAGATTGCAAATATGTTTGAATTGTCTGTGCCTTTCCGCCAGCAACATTATTTGGCAGGACTTGTGTTAACAGAGCTGGCTGTCATTTTAGATCCTGATGCTGAAGGGTGAGTAGACCAGTTTTTGCCGTGTAGAATATTAATTGATTTTGGACAATGGGACAGAAGTATCCACTTAACTTCCTAGGAATCAAAAGAATACTGTTTACCACTCTTCTTCTACTTCTGTGTTCACTAAGTTCCATACTCATGTTATTTCTATATTTCATCAGTTTTAAGAAAGACATTTTTTGTCATCTCTGAATTTGATGTTTGTCTTGAAATCAACATTGCATCATGGTTTAGTTGGTGGCCTTTTTTTCCTTCTTAGTAGTACATAAAATATTTGTGCATGTTAGTAGATGGACTTTTAGATTTGCTGATATACAGCAGGCACATTTCAGTTAAGTAGACTAGTCTGTTTGATTCCTTGTGAGGAAAATTTATGATTTGCCATCATACTCTGTAGCATGTACTTCAAAATTTGCTCTATAAACAAATGTCCTTAGGTTTTAGAAACTTCCAAAATTGTGTATACTTTTAAAGAATTACTGGAAATTGATATAGTAAGAAGAGTATATTGTCTGATGATTTGAATTTATAGAAATAGCTTTTCTATAAATGTGTTGTGATCTAAGATCCGTATAGGGTATTTCTATGTTAACAGCTATTTTCAAAAATCTGAATGACTGTAACTCATTTGGGTAATAATTGCTTTTTTTTTCCATGATAGTATCATTAGGAGTTTGTAATGCAGTTTAACCTGAAGTAAGAGCTCCAGAGAACAAAAGGAGATACTTTTAAGCAGGTTTTTTAAGAATCCTATGATGTATTTGTTGAACGAATGAAAAAGGATGCTTGTAAAGTTCTTAGCGATAGGGACATGGTTAATGCTAAGTAAACTGTCAAAGGCTAAAGCTTCTGCAAATGAAAGGCATGAGTTTTTTTCATAACAGCAACTTCTTGCATTAGGAATATAGTTTTAAGAAGCAGTTTTTCACTCTGTGCTCTGCAGAACTGTAAGGTTGTGAAAAGGTCCTTAATGTGCTTCCATGTAGGATGGGGTTGGGGTGTAGACATTGGAGTATGGAGAGGACAGACTAAGTGGGTGAAACCCTGGGTCTCCCGCCCCTGCTTGCCACCACTCTTATATTTTGCCATTGATAAATGAATATAATGTCATTAGGGGGGAAGGATCCATCGTTTGAAAAAAATCACTCTGAAAACAACTTCTAAACATACTACCTCTCTTTAATAACTGTTATATCTCAATCATTTGACTCTATATTTCCAGTATTTTTACTTAATACATCAGGATAAGTTTGGTTACCAGAAACAGAAAACCTTTCTTCATACTGGCTGGCTTTATTAAAGGAAGGATGTTTATTTTTTCATAATTGGAAGAAAGGTAAGGTTTTTAGCACACTCAGCAGCTCAATAATGTTATCAGGGTTCTGTTTCTTTATATCTCTTACTTCTATAGAAACCCCTCAGCTTTATCCTGAGGCTAGTGTGCCTCTCATGACTGTAAGATAGTTGCTCTGGCAATTGAGCTTAGATTATTACTTGTTCATGTCCAGCAGAGGACAGAGGGAAAAAAACCCTCTTTCAAGCATGCAGTGCACATCTTTTCTTTGGACTGATTTGGCTCACTTGCCTATCCTGTACTGTTACAGTCACCAGAGTAATGCCAGGTTCCTGGATGGATTAGATCACTTCTACTCAAATGTGGTGCTTAGACTGGTTTTGGTTCATGGGTGGTTTGTTACAAAGCAGAAGGTAAGGACCTCATGCCTAAATGTAAATCAGCTGTCACTAAAAAGTGTTCAGTTCATATGATATTTTTTTTTTGTAGACCTTCTCAGTTAAGGAAGCAATTAGTTAATTAACATTTATCTCTTCTCACACTGATAATGAAACAGCTTTACTGACTGTCTGCTTTAAGTAGCAGGGCTAGTCTGATTGGATCTATCTACTTCAGAAACTGGGGGAATGGAGTCAGCTTCCCCTGAGTCACGGGGGCAGGAACGTATACCTGAAAATTTTTACATTCTATTAGGAAGGAAGACAGGGGAAGGAGATGTTGTGTAGGTGTTCAGCAGTGTCTGATAAAAAATAGAGAATTCTAACAGTCAACTATTTTTGTGATGAGGTTTCTTTCTCACATGAAGGATCAGTTCTATTAAAATAGATACATTTCTGTGGAACAATATAGGACCTATGAAAGACTTCTTTTTTATCTCTTCCAGCTGGTCTTCAGAGTTGGTCCTTTGACACTTGGAAAGATTTTCTATCAAGTCTGAAAGCCGTGATAACTGTGTTCACTACTACTTTGTCTATTGAGTTAAAAAAGATAACTGGAAGAGCTTTAAATAGTAATATACAGGATTATAAGCTTTTACTGTTGCTTGTTTCCTCCTTTTCTCACTCTTTCCTGCACCCAGTCCATTAGCAAATGCCTTAATACTATCTCCAAAATATATCCCAAGTTTAGCTACTTCTCTCCGTCTTTACTGCTGCTCCCCTAATCATGCTTCCATTCTTCCCTCCCTAAAATCCCTTTTCTACCCAGCAGCCTACATGGTCTTTTAGAAATGAAAATTAAATTACGTCACTTCCTTGCTTAAAACTCTTTAATGTGTTTAAAAGCACACTTAACTTTTAAAAGTTAAAAGTGTGTGCTTTTAAAATAGCATTTAAAATAAAATTCAGACTTAATAATGGACCCCAAAGCCCTATATATCTAGCTGTTGTCTACACTGCCACTCTCTTCCCTCCTCACATACTAAAATCTAGCCATCCTGGCCTTCTTTTTGTTTCTCCAATGGGCCCAACCCAGTCCCACCTTAGGGCCTTTGGACTAGGACTTTTCTCTGCCTGAAGCAATGCTGAAATTGCCCTAAGATCTCCACATAGGCATTTCCTCCTTGTGATTCTTCAGGTCTCCACTCAAAGAGTATCATCTACTCACTGAGACTGTCATTGGCCACCCAATCTGAATTATAGCTGTGTTGCCGTTGCCACAGTTATTCTTAACCAGATAAGCCTGTTTTATTTTCTACAAGGCACTTACCTGAAATTTGCTTGTTTGTTCATTATCTGTCCCCTTCCCTTAGAATGTGAGCTCAAGAGAGCAGGCACTTTCTTATTCACTGCTGTATTCCCACTGCATTAGAATTGTGTCTGGTACAGAGTGGACACTTGATAAGTATATGTTAATTCAGTGAATGAATGATTGACTATGAGAGACTCACATCTCTAAGTTTTACATTCTTCTTATATTTACATAGATAAAATACAACATACATTTGTTAGATAGACCCTTAAGAGGATTGTTTTTCTTTTTATTCCTTCTGCTTGCTAAGTAATCAAAAATAATTCCTTGAGTAGCAATAATATGTTCTAATATTGTTTTAAAAATTTATTTATTTTATTTAATTTTGGCTGTGTTAGGTCTTTGTTGCTGCGTGCAGGCTTTCTCTAGTTGTGGTGAGCGGGGGCTACTCTTCATTGTGGTGCGTGGGCTTCTCATTGCGGTGGTTTCTCTTGTTGCAGAGCACGGGCTCTAGGCGCACGGGCTTCAGTAGTTGTGGCGCGCAGGCTCAGTAGTTGTGGCGCACGGGCTTAGTTGCTCCACGGCATGTGGGATCTTCCTGGACCAGGGCTCAAACCCGTGTCCCCTGCATTGGCAGGCAGATTCTTAACCACTGTGCCACCAGGGAAGCCCCATATGTTCTAATAATGACCAAATATTTGCTCTCTAGAAATTTTCATTGCAGTTAGAAAGTTACAACGTTGAAACAGGATACTATGGTTAAATGCAAATTTTGTAGTACAGACCTAGTTTTGAAGAAGATTAGCACCTTTATTATAGCATTTGTAAAACTGAATTATTATTTTTGTGTCTGTGTTTCTCTCTTGCTAAAGCAAGCTCTTTAAGAACAGGGACAATGTCTTATCTCC
Source organism: Delphinapterus leucas (assembly GCF_059928025.1). Lineage (NCBI taxonomy): Eukaryota > Metazoa > Chordata > Mammalia > Artiodactyla > Monodontidae > Delphinapterus > Delphinapterus leucas. The sequence continues at coordinate 137,160,446 of NC_143129.1, forward strand.
AACATCTAGCATAGGATATGACAGGTCCTGCGTGTGTGTGTGTGTGTGTGTGTGTGTGTGTGTGTGTATGTGTATAATGGCTGAATGTGATTGAGTAATGTAGACACATGAAAAGGCTTCATGAAGACCAGTGGGTAGAGTTTAGATAGGTTGAAGTCTGGTGCTGGTAGCTGGTGAGAGATGTTAAATATATACCCAGGTTTGGGAATCATCACTGGTGATACAAGTTGAAAGGGAGAACATAAAAGGCAAATGATCAGAATCTGAGACGTGGGAAGAATGATGGAGAATATGAGGAATAATGGGAACTCTTTGGAGAAAACACTGAGAAGAAAACATAAAAGATGACAAAGTGTCAAGTAGAGAGCTAGAAAATGAAATCTGAGATATGTCCATTAGATGGAGTTCTTGACAGTATTTAAAAATATACTTTCTGAATAAAAACTGGAAGGAAGAAGAATCTCCAGGTAGATTTCATATATAGCTACGTAAAATGGTAGATAAGCTAAAGAGCCCCGGAGGAAGAATACCTGGTTTCCAGTCCTAGCTTTTAAATATGCTGTGTGATCTTAAAACAGAAAAGCTAATATTTACTGGAAAAGGCAGTGTGCAAGGCACTGTGCTAATAAGCATGTTACATAAATTATGTAACTTAATTTTCACAGCCACCTTCTGAGGTAGGTTATTACCTTCATACATAGATAGGGAAACAGAGGTTAAGTATCTTTGAAAAATCATTTAGCTATTAAATGATGAAAGGGGTACAATACCATGTGGTAAGCATTCAAAAACTTTTAGTTTCAGAGAAAGAGAGTAGATATTAGGAAGTAAATGGAAAAAAACGCTTGATATATACTGCACATTCAGGAAGTTTATTACTAGAGAAATCATATTATAGTTTATTACTAAGAGAAATACTATAAATAAGCCAGAGCAAACTAGTTTCAAGTGAACATGTATTTTCAAGATAGGAAAGAAGGGAAGAACTTGTGAGGAGGGACACTGAAGCTATTGAAGAAGGAATTTTTTCTGAGATGAAAGGAAAGATGATTTGGTAGCTATAAAGATGGAGATGTGTTAAAAGACCTGGCCAGAGCAAATTCAGAACGGCTTTTCTTTCCTAAAAGAAAGTTGGAGGTAAGGTCTTCTATTGAGATTGATGGTGAGAGGCTTAAGGAGAGAGAATAAGATCTGAAACAGCTGCCAGGTACAGTATTAAGGGCAGTTGAAGTTGGATGAATTTTTCTTTAGAATGTTTTTCATAGTCAAAGCAGCTTCGGTCTAAGAAGAGAAGCCAAAAAAGTGTGAAGATGAGAGTGATCCTTGCTAGTGTATTAGCCAGTTGAAACTTGGGATTGGGAGTCTAGAAAGTTGTAAGGGCCCAAATGAGCAAGGAAGTTCAGTTTAAATAGAGATGTCGAAGGCAACCCTAGCCATGGACTACATAGCCCATTAGGTAGAGGATTTTTCTTTTAGATAAAGGAAATAAAAGTTTATTTTGGTTAAATGTGAAAAGATTTTATTTGATGAAATAAAATTTACAACTACTTAAAATTTACTTTTTTTTTTTTTGCGGTATGCGGGCCTCTCACTGTTGTGGCCTCTCCCGTTGCGGAGCACAGGCTCCAGACGCGCAGGCTCAGCGGCCACGGCTCACGGGCCCAGTCGCTCCGCGGCATGTGGGATCTTCCCGGACCGGGGCACGAATCCGTGTCCCCTGCATCGGCAGGCGGACTCTCAACCACTGTGCCACCAGGGAAGCCCCTACATTTTTTGCTTTAAAATATAACCGTAACTGGTTTTGAGTTATTTAATATTAAAATGCCCTAAGGAGTTAATGACAAAATATTCGGATTTACTCTTAAATGAATTTGTATAGTATTTCCTTTTGCCTCAGTTCTTATTTTGTACAGCGAGATATTAATTTTATTTATTTTTTGGACATTGATTAATTTTAAAATGAGAAGTGTTTTATAGGAATACATGCAAATATGTGGCAAAGTTAAGAAGCTGAATAAAGTGGTTCAGTACCATGACTTACTGTTTGCTCTAAAGATATTAACTAATCTCTGTGACCTTACTGCAGCTGCTTCTTCATCTTCTTTTTAAATAGACTGTTTGGATTGCATAAGAAAGTCATCAATATGGTACACAATTTACTATCCAGTCACGACTCAGACCCACGGTACTCTGACCCCCAGATAAAGGCTCGGGTGGCTATGTTGTATCTACCTCTGATTGGCATTATCATGGAAACTGTTCCTCAGCTGTATGATTTTACAGGTACTTAGTATATTTAAGACAAACTAAAGGCAAATCTCAGTGTTTAAAAGTATTAGAAAATATCTCAAAGGTGATCTTATTTTAGGAAAAGAAATATAAGGAAACTTACACTGACATAGGTACACTGTAAATACATAACATATTTCTGAAAAGCTTTTGACTGTGTGAGAAAATTCACTGCAAGGTTTCTGTAAGCATTTCTTATGACAAATTTTTAAATAATGATTTTATAACATTTCTATACCTACCTATTAGGAAATAGGATTTTTTTTGTGTGAGTGTATACTGTTCATCTGAAAAAAACAATATGAGAAAACTTGCTAGATGTCCACCACCCTCAGTCTCGATTTTATTCATATACATAAAATTGAAATTAATATTCACCTGAATAACAACAATGATGTTTATTGCTAATACTGGGTTAATAAGTTGAAGTTTTGTTACTTTTTAAAAACTGGAACCCACAAAGTTTTATTCCTCTTGCTTTCCATTTTTAGAATTTACTTCAATTCCTTCATTTGCCTTAGAGAAAACACTGTAGGTTGCATTTGAACTAGCAATTAACCTGATAAAGTACTTCCAGTTCAATTAAAAAAATTTTACTGGTATCTAATATGTATTATCAGTAGGTGCTGGTGATATAAAGATAGCAACTCTTTCCCTTTAAGAGACTAATAGTAGAGTAGTTTTCCCAGTATTTTGATCACTAAAGCAGGTTTCCTTATCTGAAGGCAGAAATTTATATTATTTTATCTTCTTTTACTAGCAAGTTAAAGTTCTCTACAAAACTATAAATATTACTACAGGAATGAGTTAATGTTTAAAATATTTAAATTATTTTTAAAAGAAGTAAATATAATGATAAGCAGTATATGTTAATAGGTTTTTCTTTGAAGAGTAAAGGAGAATAAGAAAGGGAATTGCTTGCTCAATAGCGTTAATTAAGCTAAACAGAAGTTTTCTTTATTTATTTTTGGGTGATTTTTTTCCAGAAACTCACAATCAACGAGGAAGACCAATCTGTATAGCCACCGATGATTATGAGAGTGAGAGCGGAAGCATGATAAGCCAGACAGTTGCCATGGCAATTGCAGGAACATCAGTTCCTCAGCTAACAAGGCCCGGCAGTTTCCTCCTCACATCAACGGTAAAAACAACCCTCCTACAGAAGTTTTATCTGGAAAGACAGATATTTCCAAGGATATACCCTTTAATAACAGATTATTGTACTAGCTGATGCAGAAGTACTCTGAGTTTTATTTATTTTGTGGAGACATTAAGGTTTTGAGAATATTGCCCATCTTGTACTAAGTTGTTTCTAAAATTATTAATTACCTCAAGCTTTATGGTATAAAGCTCTATATTCTGTCATTTAGAATTTTGAAGGTTGCCTTACTTATAGCCTATTTTCTTCATTTTTAAAATCCATTTTATTTTGTCAGCCCTAAGAAATAGTCTCAGTTATTTAGCAGTTGAGAATATTTATTTTTAATCTGTGAAGATTTATACTTTTTCATATTTAAATAAATTGATATTCATTCAGCCCTGTAATTTTCCCCTCTTAAAGAGGGAAGAACAGGGAAGCAGGGAGTAAACAAACTTAATAAAACAAGATCAACTTCTAAAAGTTTTAGATGACTTCTTTCAGAAAACTGCAATCGTATTTATGGAAGCTAGCTTACTAGACAACTTTTTTAAAAGTTTTATTGAGATAATTTACATGTCAAAAGATTCATGCATTTTAAATGTACAATTTCATGGTTTTTAGTATCTTTACAGAGTTATGCAGCTATCACCACAATCTAATTTTAGAACACTTCCATCACCCCAAAAAGAACCCTGAAGCCTATTAGCAGTCACCCTCTATTTCCACACAGCACCAACCCTAGGCAGCAACTAACCTACTTTCTGTCTGTATAGATTTGCCTGTTCTGGACATTTCATATAAATGGAATTATAGACTGTGATCTTTTATGTCTGGCTTCTTTCACTAAGCATAATGTTTTTGAGGTTCATTCATGTTGTGACATGTATCAGTACTTCTTTTTTTAATGCCAAATAGTATTCCTAAATATTGATAGACCAGATTTTTATCCATTTATGAGTTGATGAACAGTTGAATCATTTCCACTTTTTGGCTGTTAGGAATAATGCTGCTATGAACATTTGTGTACATGTCTTTGTGTCCACATATGTTTTCATTCCTTTTGGGTAGATACCTAGGAATGGATTTGCTGGGTTGTATTGTATCTCTATCTTTAACATTTTGAGAAATTTCTAAACTTTTTCAAAGTGGCTGCTCCATTTTAAATTCTCACCAGCAATGAATAAAGGTTCCTGTCTCTCTAAATCCTCACTGACACTATTATTTCTTTTTTATTATATATATTTCATACCTTAGTGTGTATGAAGTGGTATCTCATTGTCATTTTGATTTGCATTTCCCTAAAGTCTACTGATACTGAGAGTATCTTTTCATTTGCTTATTGGCACATCTTTTTGTATATCTTATTTAGAGAAAAAGTCCATTCAAATCCTTTAATGTTTTAAAATTGTGTTATTCATCTTCTTGTTATTGAGTTGAAAGAGTTTCTTATATATTCTGGATATAAATTCCTTATCAGATATGTGATTTGCAGATATTTTCTCCTGTGGATTATCTTTTCCCTTTTTATTTCCTTAAATATTTATTTATTTATTTATTTGTCTGTGTTGGGGTCTTAGTTGCAGCATACGGGATCTTTCATTGCGGCACATGGGCTTCCAGAGCGCGTGGGCTCTGTAGTTGTGGTGCATGGGTTCCAGAGCGCGTGGGGTCTGTAGTTGTGGTGCACGGGCTTAGTTGCCCCGCAGCATGTGGGATCTTAGTTCCCCGACCAGGGATCAAACCCGTGTCCCCCTGCATTGGAAGGCAGATTCTTAACCACTGGACCACCAGGGAAGTCCCTCTTTTCACTTTCTTGATGCTGTAATTTGAAGTGCAAAAGTTTTTAATTTTGATGAATTCCAGTTTTTCAGTGTTTTCTTTTACTTGCTTTTGCTATTGTAGATACAAAATAATATATAAAGTACATGTATAGTTAAAATGTAATAATAGAAGAAACAGCAGTGTACCTACCACTCAGCTTCAGAAACGGAACATTGCAATTTCCTTGGAAGTTCCCAGTTTGCCATCAGTTCAATCCCTTTCTCCCCTCAAAATGACCACTATTCTCAGTTTTGTTGACCTTGTTTTTCATTTTTTAAAACCTTGCTTATGTGAAATATACCACAAATGAAAAAGTACATGAAACATAAATGTTTACAAAAGATTTTAAAATGAATATCTTTGTAACCACAATTCAGGACAAAATATAGAACATTGACCACCTTCCAGAAATCCTTGGCCTGCTGTTTTCCATCACAGCTATCCACCAAGCCACCCACTCTCCTAACTAATGAAGTAATTGCATAATTTTGTTAATAGTTTCACCATCTAAGTTTGCATCCCTAAATACTATAGTTTAGTTTTACATTATGTCTTTAATATTCCTCCAGGTTGTAAAAAATAGCTGTAATTCACTGATTTTTCATTTTGGCATGATATTCCATTGTCTGACTATAGATCAGTTTATTTACCCATTCTATTGATAGATGCATAAATGGTTTCTGATCTTTGGTTACAAATAACAGTCTTATAGATTCTTCTGTATGTTTCCTGTCTGCATGTACACACTTTTATTTAGGGTATTTCTTAGGAGTGGAATTCGCTGGGTCATACATGTGTACCCTCTTCTATACTAGATATGCCATGATGTTTTCCAAAAGGTTTGTCTTAATTTTTATTTGCACCTGCTATATGAGAGTTTCTGTTCCTTCATATGTTCGTCCATCTGCACTTAGAATATTCAAACATTTAAATTTTTGTCAATTTGGTAATATATCATTATATCTCATTTTAGCATTCATTTTCCTGATGTCTTATGAGGGTGTGCACTTTTTCATATAAATGGCTATTTGGATTTTTTCTTTTGAAGTATCTAGAGTTTTTTTGCCCATTTTCCATTGGGTCTTCTGCCTTTGCTTGTAATTTATAGTAGTTTATATGTCTGGATCAAGCCCACTGTCAATTATAAGTGGTTCAAAGATCTCTTTCTTTTTTTGTGGCTTGCTTTTTCATACACTTAATTGTGAATTTGATGATAAGTGTCATATTTTAAAGTAAGATTGTATTGAATCTATGGATCAGTTTTTGGGAAAATTAATATTTTTACATGCCTTGAATCCCCAAATCCTTGAATATGTTAGATCTCCCCACTATTTAGGCCTTCCTTAGTGTCTACACATACATAAACTTTTATAGCTTTCACCAGAGGCCCAGAACATCCTTTGTAGGTGTATAGTTGGTCATTGATATTTTAAAAATATTTTAGTAATATTATAAAATTATATAATATGATAATGTATACTACACATAAATTTTATATATATAACATTATATTCTTACAGTCTCATAAATGTCATCGTTTTCAAAAATTGTTTTCTAATTGTTGATTGCTATTTTTTTTTTTTTTTTTGGCCATGCCACGCGGCTTATGGGATCTCAGTTCCCTGACCAGGGATTGAACCTGGGCCATGGCAGTGAAAGTGCCAAATCCTATAAGACTACCAGGGAACTCCCTAATTGTTGATTCCTTTTATGTGGGCATAGAATTGATTTTGAACAATGTTTATTTATTTCCAGCAGAATTACTAAACTAATAACAGAGGTATAGATTTTTTTTTCTATATACACAATCATATCATCTGGCAGTTTCATTTCTTCCTTTCTTTTTTTTTTCCATAACTTATTTACTGGTTAGAACCTTGAGTACAATGTTAAATAGAAGTAGTGATAGTTGGCATCATTAAAGGGGAACCTTGCAACATTTCATTCATTTTCTTTTTTACATTTTTATTGGAGAATAATTGCTTTACAATGGTGTGTTAGTTTCTGCTTTATAACAAAGTGAATCAGTTATACATATACATATGTTCCCATATCTCTTCCCTCTTGCATCTCCCTCCCTCCCACCATCCCTATCCCACCCCTCTAGGTGGTCACAAAGCACCGAGTTGATCTCCCTCTGCTATGCAGCTGCTTCCCACTAGCTATCTACCTTACGTTTGTTAACGTGTGTATATGTCCATGACTCTCTCTCGCCCTGTCACAGCTAACCCTTCCACCTCCCCATATCCGCAAGTCTGTTCTCCAGTAGGTCTGTGTCTTTATTCCTGTCTTACCCCTAGGTTCTTCATGACATTTTTTTTCTTAAATTCCATATATATGTGTTAGCATACGGTATTTGTCTTTTTCTTTCTGACTTACTTTACTCTGTATGACAGACTCTAGGTCCATCTACCTCATTACAAATAGCTCAATTTCGTTTCTTTTTATGGCTGAGTAATATTCCATTGTATATATGTGCCACATCTTTATCCATTCATCTGATGATGGGCACTTAGGTTGTTTCCATCTCCGGGCTATTGTAAATAGAGCTCCAATGAACATTTTAGTACATGACTCTTTGAATTATGGTTTTCTCAGGGTATATGCCCAGTAGTGGGATTGCTGGGTCATATGGTAGTTCTATTTGTAGTTTTTTAAGGAACCTCCATACCGTTCTCCATAGTGGCTGTACCAATTCACATTCCCACCAGCAGTGCAAGAGTGTTCCCTTTTCTCCACACCCTCTCCAGCATTTATTGTTTCTAGATTCTTTGATGATGGCCATTCTGACCGGTGTGAGATGATATCTCATTGTAGTTTTGATTTGCATTTCTCTAATGATTAATGATGTTGAGCATTCTTTCATGTGTTTCTTGGCAGTCTGTATATCTTCTTTGGAGAAATGTCTATTTAGGTTTTCTGCCCATTTTTGGATTGGGTTGTCTGTTTTTTTGTTATTGAGCTGCATGAGCTGCTTATAAATTTTGGAGATGAATCCTTTGTCAGTTGCTTCATTTGCAAATATTTTCTCCCATTCTGAGGGTTGTCTTTTGGTCTTGTTTATGGTTTCCTTTGCTGTGCAAAAGCTTTGAAGTTTCATTAAGTCCCATTTGTTTATTTCTGTTTTTATTTCCATTTCTCTAGGAGGTGGGTCAAAAAGGATCTTGCAGTGATTTATGTCATAGAGTGTTCTGCCTATGTTTTCCTCTAAGAGTTTGATAGTTTCTGGCCTTACATTTAGGTCTTTAATCCATTTTGAGCTTATTTTTGTGTATGGTGTTAGGGCGTGATCTAACCTCATACTTTTACATGTACCTGTCCAGTTTTCCCAGCACCACTTATTGAAGAGGCTGTCCTTTCTCCACTGTACATTCCTGCCCCCTTTATCAAAGATAAGGTGACTATATGTGCGTGGGTGTATCTCTGGGCTTTCTATCCTGTTCCATTGATCTTTCTGTTCTTGTGCCAGTACCATACTGTCTTGATTACTGTAGCTTTGTAGTGTAGTCTGAAGTCAGGAAGCCTGATTCCTCCAGTTCCATTTTTCTTTCTCAAGATTGCTTTGGCTATTCGGGGTCTTTTATGTTTCCATACAAATTGTGAGATTTTTTGTTCTAGTTCTGTGAAAAATGCTAGTGGTAGTTTGATAGGGATTGCATTGAATCTATAGATTGCTTTGTGTAGTAGAGTCATTTTCACAATGTTGATTTTTCCAATCCAAGAACATGGTATATTTCTCCATCTCTTTGTATCATCTTTAATTTCTTTCGTCAGTGTCTTATAATTTTCTGCATACAGGTCTTTTGTCTCCTTATGTAGGTTTATTCCTAGATATTTTATTCTTTTTGTTGCAATGGTAAATGGGAGTGTTTTCTTGATTTCACTTTCAGATTTTTCATCATTAGTGTATAGGAATGCCAGAGATTTCTGTGCATTAATTTTGTATCCTGCTACTTTACCAAATTCATTGATTAGCTCTTGTAGTTTTCTGGTAGCATCTTTAGGATTCTCTATGTATAGTATCATGTCATCTGCAAACAGTGACAGCTTTACTTCTGGTTTTCCGATTTGGATTCCTTTTATTTCCTTTTCTTCTCTGATTGCTGTGGCTAAAACTTCCAAAACTATGTTGAATAAGAGTGGTGAGAGTGGGCAACCTTGTCTTGTTCCTGATCTTAGTGGAAATGCTTTCAGTTTTTCACCATTGAGGACGATGTTGGCTGTGGGTTTGTCATATATAGCCTTTTCATGTTGCGGAAAGTTTCCTCTATGCCTATTTTCTGCAGGGTTTTTATCATAAATGGGTGTTGAATTTTGTCAAAAGCTTTCTCTGCATCTATTGAGATGACCATATGGTTTTTCTCCTTCAATTTGTTCATATGGTGTATCACGTTGATTGATTTGCGTATATTGAAGAATCCTTGCATTCCTGGAATAAACCCCACTTGATCATGGTGTATGATCCTCTTAATGTGCTGTTGGGTTCTGATTGCTAGTATTTTGTTGAGGATTTTTGCATCTATGTTCATCAGTGATATTGGCCTGTAGTTTTCTTTCTTTGTGACATCCTTGTCTGGTTTGGTATCAAGGTGATGGTGGCCTCGTAGAATGAGTTTGGGAGTGTTCCTCCCTCTGCTATATTTTGGAAGAGTTTGAAAAGGATAGGTGTTAGCTCTTCTCTAAATGTTTGATAGAATTCGCCTGTGAAGCCATCTGGTCCTGGGCTTTTGTTTGTTGGAAGATTTTTAATCACAGTTTCAATTTCAGAGCTTGTGATTGGTCTGTTCATATTTTCTATTTCTTCCTGATTCAGTCTTGGCTGGTTGTGCATTTCTAGGAATTTGTTCATTTCTTCCAGGTTGTCCATTTTATTGGCATAGAGTTGCTTGTAGTAATCTCTCATGATCTTTTGTATTTCTGCAGTGTCAGTTGTTACTTCTCCTTTTTCATTTGTAATTCTATTGATTTGAGTCTTCTCCCTTTTTTTCTTGATGAGTCTGGCTAATGGTTTATCAATTTTGTTTATCTTCTCAAAGAACCAGCTTTTAGTGTTATTGATCTTTGCTATCGTTTCCGTCATTTTTTTTCATTTATTTCTGATCTGATTTTTATGATTTCTTTCCTTCTGCTAACTTTGGGGGTTTTTTGTTCTTTCTCTAATTGCTTTAGGTGCAAGGTTAGGTTTTTTATTCGAGATGTTTCTTAAGATAGGATTGTAGTGCTCTAAATTTCCCTCATAGAACTGCTTTTGCTGCATCACATAGGTTTTGGGTTGTCATGTCTCCATTGTCATTTGTTTCTAGGTATTTTTTGATTTTCTCTTTGATTTCTTCAGTGATCACTTTGTTATTAAGTAGTGTATTGTTTAGCCTCCATGTGTTTGTATTTTTTACAGATCTTTTCCTGTAATTGAAATCTAGTCTCATAGTGTTGTGGTCAGAAAAGATACTTGATACAATTTCACTTTTCTTAAATTTACCAAGGCTTGATTTGTGACCCAAGATATGATCTATCCTGGAGAATGTTCCATGAGCACTTGAGAAAAATGTGTATTCTGTTGCTTTTGGATGGAATGTCCTATAAATATCAATTAAGTCCATCTTGTTTAATGTATCATTTAAAGCTTGTGTTCCCTTATTTATTTTCATTTTGGATGATCTGTCCATTGGTGAAAGTGGGGTGTTAAAGTCCCCTACTATGAATGTGTTACTGTCGATTTCCCCTTTTATGGCTGTTAGCATTTGCCTTATGTGTTGAGGTGCTCCTATGTTGGGTGCATAAGTATTTACAATTGTTATATCTTCTTCTTGGATCGATCCCTTGATCATTATGTAGAGTCTTTCTTTGTCTCTTCTAATAGTCTTTATTTTAAAGTCTATTTCGTCTGATACGAGAATTACTACTCCAGCTTTCTTTTGGTTTCCATTTGCATGGAATATCTTTTTCCATCCCCTTACTTTCAGTCTGTATGTGTCTCTAGGTCTGAAGTGGGTCTCTTGTAGACAGCATATATATGGGTCTTGTTTTTGTATCCATTCAGCCAATTTGTGTCTTTTGGTGGGAGGATTTAATCCATTTACATTTAAGGTAATTATTGATATGTTTGTTCCTATTCCCATTTTCTTAATTGTTTTGGGTTTGTTATTGTAGGTCTTTTCCTTCTCCTGTGTTTCTTGCCTAGAGAAGTTCCTTTAGCATTTGTTGTAAAGCTGGTTTGGTGGTGCTGAACTCTCTCAGCTTTTGCTTGTCTGTAAAGGTTTTAATTTCTCCATCAAATCTGAATGAGATCCTTGCTGGATTGAGTAATCTTGGTTGTAGGTTTTTCTCCTTCATCACTTTAAATATGTCCTGCCAGTCCCTTCTGGCTTGCAGAGTTTCTGCTGAAAGATCAGCTGTTAACCTGATGGGGATTCCCTTGTGTGTTATTTGTGTTTTTCCCTTGCTGCTTTTAACATGTTTTCGTTGTATTTTATTTTTGACAGTTTGATTAATATGTGTCTTGGCATGTTTCTCCTTGGATTTATCCTGTATGGGACTCTCTGTGCTTCCGGGACTTGATTAACTATTTCCTCTCCCATATTAGGGAAGTTTTCAACTATAATCTCTTCAAATATTTTCTCAGTCCCTTTCTTTTTTTCTTCTTCTTCTGGACCCCTATAATTCGAATGTTGGTGCGTTTAATGTTGTCCCAGAGGTATCTGAGACTGTCCTCAGTTCTTTTCATTCTTTTTTCTTTATTCTGCTCTGCAGTAGTTATTTCCACTATTTTATCTTCCAGGTCACTTATCCATTCTTCTGCCTCAGTTATTCTGCTATTGATCCCTTCTAGAGTATTTTTAATTTCATTTATTGTGTTATTCATCGTTACTTATTTCATCTTTAGTTCTTCTTAGGTCCTTGTTAAATGTTTCTTGCATTTTCTCTATTTCCAGGTAGACTGCCTATTTCCTCTTCATTTGTTAGGTCTGGTGGGTTTTTATCTTGCTTCTTCATCTGCTGTGTGTTTTTCTGTCTTTTCATTTTGCTTATCTTACTGTGTTTGGGGTCTCCCTTTTTGCAGGCTGCAGGTTCGTAGTTCCCGTTGTTTTTGGTGTCTGTCCCCAGTGGCTAAAGTTGGTTCAGTGGGTTGTGTAGGTTTCCTGGTGGAGGGGATTATTGCCTGTGTTCTGGTGAATGAGGCTGGATCTTGTCTTTCTGGTGGGCAGGTCCACGTCTGGTGGTGTGTTTTTGGGTGTCTGTGGACTTACGATTTTAGGCAGCCTCTCTGCTAATGGGTGGGGTTGTGTTCCTGTCTTGCTAGTTGTTTGGCATAGGGTGCCTAGCACTGTAGCTTGTTGGTCGTTGAGTGAAGCTGGGTGTTGGTGTTGAGATGGAGATCTCTAGGAGATTTTCGCTGTTTGATATTACGTGGGGCTGGGAGGTCTCTTGTGGACCAGTGTCCTGAAGTTGGCTCTCCCACCTCAGAGGCACAGCACTGACTCCTGGCTACAACACCAAGAGCCTTTCATCCACACGGCTCAGAATAAAAGGAAGAAAAAGTAGAAAGGAAGAGAGAAAGAGAAAAAGAGAAAGAAAGAGAGAAAGAAAGGAAGAAAGAAAGAAAGAAAAGGGAGGGAGGAGGGAAGGAAGGAAGGACGGAAGGAAGGAAAGAAAAAGAAGATAAAGTAAAATAAAGATAAAATAAAATAAAGTTATTAAAATAAAAAATAATTAGTAAGAAAAAAAATTTTTTTTAAAGAAAAAAAGGAAAAAAGAAAAACGGACAGATAGAACCCTAGGACAAATGGTGGAAGCAAAGCTATACAGACAAAATCTTACACAGAAGCATACACATACACACTCACAAAAAGAGGAAAAAAATAAATCTTGCTCTCAAAGTCCAGCTCCTTAATTTGGGATGATTCGTTGTCTATTCATGTATTCCACAGATGCAGGGTACATCAAGTCGATTGTGGAGCTTTAATCTGCTGCTTCTGAGGCTGCTGGGAGAGATTTCCCTTTCTCTTCTTTATTCTCACAGCTCCCTGGTCACAGCTTTGGATTTGGCCCCACCTCTGCGTGTAGGTCTCGGCGGAGCGTCTGTTCTTCGCTCAGACAGGATGGGGTTAAAGGAGCAGCTGATTTGGGGGCTCTGGTCAGGCTGGGGGGAGGGAGGGGCACAGAGCGCTGGGCGAGCCTGCGGCGGCAGAGGGTGGCAGGACGTTGCACCAGCCTGAGACGTGCCGTGCGTTCTCCCGGGGAAGTTGTCCCTGGATCCCGGGACCGTGGCAGTGGTGGGCTGCACAGGCTCCCTGGAAGTGTGGTGTAGATAGTGACCTGTGCTCACACACAGGCTTCTTGGTGGCGGCAGCAGCAGCCTTAGCATCTCATGCCCGTCTCTGTTGTCCGTGCTGTTAGCCGCGGCTCGCGGCCGTCTCTGGAGCTCCTTTAAGCAGCACTCTTAATCCCCTCTCCTCGCGCACCAGGAAACAAAGAGGGAAAAAAAAGTCTTTTGCCTCTTCTGCAGGTCCAGACTTTTTCCCGGGACTCCCTCCCGGCTAGCCGTGGTGTACTAACCCCCTGCAGGCTGTGTTCTCGCCGCCATCCCCAGTCCTCTCCCTGCACTCCGACTGAAGCCTGAGCCTCAGCTCCCAGCCCCGCCCGCCCTGGCTGGTGAGCAGACAAGCCTCTCGGGCTAGTGAGTGCTGGTCGGCACCAATCCTCTGTGTGGGAATCTCACCGCTTTGCCCTCCGCACCCCTGTTGCTGTGCTCTCCGCCGTGGCACCGAAGTTTACTCCCTCCACCGCCCGCCTTCTCCGCCTGCAAAGGGGCTTCCTAGTGAGTGGAAACCTTTCCTCCTTCACAGCTCCCTCCCACTGGTGCAGGTCCCATCCCTATTCTTTTGTCTCTGTTTATTCTTTTTTCTTTTGCCCTACCCTGGTATGTGGGGACTTTCTTACCTTTTCGGAGGCCTGAGGTCTTCTGCCAGCGTTCAGTAGGTGTTCTGTAGGAGTTGTTCCACGTGTAGATGAATTTCTGGTGTATCTGTGGGGAGGAAGGTGATCTCCACATCTTACTCTTCCGCCTCTTCCCCTTGTCCCATTTCATTCTTAAACATAGGTGCTGAAGATTTTGGTTTTGGGGTTTGGTTTTTTTTTTAAGATACCCTCTGTTATATTATGGAAGTCCCCTTCTGTTCCTAGTTTGCTAAGAGTTTTATTTTTGTAATTATGAATAGTTGTTGAATTTTATCGTGCTTTTTTGCACCATTGAGACTGTCATTTTATTTTGCTTTGTAATCTTTTACTGTGACCCTTTCAGTTGATTTTCTAGTGTTAAACCTACCTTGAATTCCTGAATTAAACCCAGCTTTTTCATGATTGTATATTAATAGATTTGGTTTGCTGTATTTTGTTTAAGATTGTGTATCCATGTTAGTAAGATTTTTTTCTTTCTCATAATGTTATATTCAGATTTTGGAATCAGGGGTAGTTTAGCCAATTAAAATGAGCTAGGGAATTTCCCCTTTTATTCTGTTCCCTGAAAGTACTTGTTTAAAATTGAAATTATTTCTTCCTAGAATATTTGGAGAATTTGTGAGTGAAGCCATCTATACCTGCAGTTTTCTTTTTTGAAAGTTTTCAAATTACCTGTATAATTTCTTTAATGATTGTAAGACTGTTCAAGTTTTCTATTTCTTTTTACACTGGTTTTTATAAATTTTATTCTAGCAGAAATTTATTCAAATTTCTTGGCATACAGAGTTGTTTCAAATATCTTCTATGATCTTTTTAATGTCTATAACATCTATAGTAGAAATAAACATTTTTATTTCTGAGACTGGCTTTTTATATCTTTTGTCTTAAATCAGTCTCAACAGAAATTTGTATATTTCTTTAGTTTGTGTAAAGAACCAATTTGGGGTCAGTGTTGATCCTCACTTTTGAATGTTTATCTTTATTATTTACTGTCTTCTACTTTCTTTTGGTTTTTATTAATGTTCTTTTTTCTGACTTCTTGAGATGGATGATTAACTCACTAATTTTCATCCTTTCTCTCTGATACATATTTTAATCGTAAACATTTTCCTTTAATTATTGTTTTAGTTACATACCACAGTGTGTAGGTAACATTTTCATTAGTCATCAAAATATATCTTAAGTTCATTATGATTTCTGTTTAGACTTTTGGGTTATTAAATTGTTCTTGTTTGAGAATTTCCAGTCATACGAAAATTTCTAGTAATCCTTTTGCTTCTGATTTTGGCCTAATTGAATGATCAGATAACTTACTCTACATAATATATTTGTGGGAGTTGGTTTTATGGTCTAGTATGTGGTCAGTTTTTGCAAATATATCACATATTTGAAAAGAATGCATATTCTTCATTTGTTCTATATTTATCCATTATATGCATTACATCAAATTTGTTAATCCTATTGTTTAAATCTTCTTTCTCTTTACTGAATTCTGTTCACTTTTTCTAATATCCCACTACAACTGTGGTGGTGTAATTTCTTCTTGTCATTCTGTCAGATTTTGTTTTATTTCCTTTGAGGCCTTATTATGAAATATCTAATTTAAAATTGTTATATTTTTGATGAATTTTACCTTTTGTCAACATGAACTGTAATGCTTATTTTTTATTTGCCTTAAAGTCAATTTTGTATAATACTGGTATAGCTATGCTAGGTTTCTTTTGCTTAGCATGTATGTGTGTATATGTGTGTGTGTATGGCATGAGTTTTTCCATCCTTTTACTTTCATTGTTTTTTCTCATGTTTTAAATGTGTCTTTTATAAACAGCATATGGTTAGAGTTTGTCTTATATTTGTAAAATCTGGTCTATTCATCTTTGTCTTTTCACTAGAGTTTTAAAACCCATTTACATTTAGTATAATTAAATTAATGTACTTAACATTTTAATTTTACTTCATGTTTTCCCACCCCTATTATGTATTTCTTTTTGTCTCATTTATTATCTTCTTTTGGATCATTTTTTTCTCATTGTATTTTTTCCTCATTCCACTTTTTTCTCTACTAGGTTGGAAGTCATACATTCTGTTTCTATTCTTTTTGTGATTGTATTACAAATAAGAATATGCTTTCTTAAATTACAATCTAATATTAATCATTACCTTTACTTTCACATTGGTTAATAGAAGGATCTTAAAACAGGTTGACTTCATTTACCTTTCTTTCTACTTAAATGCAATCTTTAGTTTTATGTATCATTAAACCTCACAAGACATCATCATTATTATTTTTTTATGGCTATATAGAATCAATTATTTAGATTTGCCCATGTGTTCACCACTTTATTTGCTCTTGATTCTTTCTCAAATTTGTGACTTCTATGACATGTTTTTCTACTCTGTGAAATACATCCTTTAGAATTTTCTATTCTGTGGTGATGAACTCTCTGTTTCTTTGAAAAATGTCTTTATTTGACCTTCATTAGGATTCCTTTTTTAAGAAGTAGCGTCTGAGTTTCCTCTTTTGTTTCAGCCTGCTGAGGACATTGTTCCCATTGTCTTCTTATTTCCATTGCTACTTTTGAGAAGCCAGCTGTGGCGAACTGTTACTTCTTTGAAAATAACTTGTCTTTTTTTCTGTCGTTTCTTTGATTGTCTCCTTAAAATTGGCTTTCTGTGGTTTCAATTGTTGAGACTAATTTTGAATTTCTTTATGTTTATTCTGCTTGGTAGCTTTTTTGGACTTCTTAAATTTATGATTCAGCATCTTCAGTTCTATGAAATTCTCAGCTGTTATGTGTCCAAATATGTCCTCTTCTCCATTCTGTCTCTCCTCTTTCATATTCCAGTTAAACTTACGTTAGTCCTTTTTATTGTATCGTCTTTGTCTCTACTCTTCTGTGTATTCCATCTTTTTGTTAACCTGTGCTTCATGCTGGAACTTTTCTTTTGATCTATCTTTCAGTCTACTAATTCTCTCCTTAACTATACCTGATATTACATTACACCAACCTACTGAGTTCTTAATTTGGTTATTGGGTAAATTTTTTTCAGTTTTCTAATGCATAGTCTCTGCATTCTATGCATAGTCTCTGATATGCATAGTCTCTGATAATTTCAATACCTCAAGTCTTAATGTACCTTTTTCTGTTAATCTGTTTTGTCAGTTCTCACTCATGATGTATTGCTTCTTTGTGTGCCTAGTTCGTGACTGTGTACTGGACTTTGTATTTGCAGTATTACTTGTATGTATAATAAGAGTCCTGGGGTTGTGGTTTCCTCCTTCACAGAAGATTCATTGATGGGTAATACCAAACCAGAATTATCTTTTTTTTTTTTTTTTAATGCTTTGAGAGAATGGAGAAAACAGCCCCTCAGTTTTTTGTAGGGCTTAATTCTCTCATAGAAACTTGATTGAGAAAGACTGTTCTGGATACAAATCTCAGGTTGTTGTTGTTGTTGTTTTTTTGTACATTCTAACATAGTGATTTTTTTTTTAACATCTTTATTGGAGTATAATTGCTTTACAGTGGTCTGTTAGCTTGTGCTTTATAACAAAGTGAATCAGCTATACATATACATATATCCCCATATCTCCTCCCTCTTGTGTCTCCCTCCCACCCTCCCTATCCCACCCCTCTAGGTGGTCACAAAGTGCTGAGCTGATCTCCCTGTGCTATGCGGCAGCTTCCCACTAGCTATCGGTTTTACATTTGGTAGTGTATATATGTTGGTTTTATATGCAACAAATTTCTACTAATTTATGATGTGCTTTTTCTATGTATCTATTTATTTATTAATTGAATGAACAAACACACATTCTCAATTTCAGTGTAAGCAAATATGATCATCTTTTTGTGGTTTATGGTTTACGCTTTTTATGTAATATTTAAGAAATTCTGTCCTATTCCCAAGATTATAAGTATGTTCTTTTATATTTCCTTTTAACATTTAAGTTCTTTCTTTGTCTGGAATTTATTTTTTGTACAATAGTGCAAAGTAGGAGTCTACTTTTTTTCCCCTAGGGAAGTCGGTTATCTCACACCATTTATTGAATAATTCATCCTTTCACCACTGATTCATAGTGCCACCTCTGTTATATGTCACAATTTCATATATGCATAGGATTTTTTTGTGTGCTTCCTATTATTTCATTAGACTATTTGTCTATCCATATGCCAATATCAAGCTGTCTTAATGATTCTAACTATTTAGTAAATGTTGCTATGTGGTAGAGCAAATTTGTCCCCCATCCTGCCTGGTTCTTCCTCAAGAGTGCCTTGGCTATTTTTGGCCCTTTGCTTTTCCCCATTAAATTTAAAATTAGTTTGTCAACTTCCAGGAAAAACCTGGCTGGTATTTTGATTGGAATTGCATTGATCCTATAGAACAATTTGGGGGAAACCTGACGTCTTTGCATTACTGAGTCTTTTTCATGTTTGTCCAACTTTCTTCAGACTGTGTCACTGTGTTATTGGCAGTTTATGTGGGGGTATAGGAAATGTTAGTGTGTACCTGTTTGTCGAATTCGGTATAATTTTAAAATTTTGTTTTAAAAAATCAGTCATTGAGAATTTAGTCAGCATATTTTTGCATACCTGAAAGTTCTGCTGTAGAAAGTGCTTACTTTTAAAATAAAGAAGCATTTTCCTTATGAGAGAGACTGTGGATTTGGGGGTGGGAGTCAAAGCTATTTGCATCCAGGTCAGATGCAGTATAGCATAGTGAGTTTATGTACGTGAATTTATTTACTTGTGTGTGCATCCATTAAAGGCAGTAAACATAGTGGATACGAGCTTGGTTTCTGGAGCCACACGTTCTGCATTTGAATCCCAGTTCCACCATTTATTGCAAAATACTTTCACAAAATATTGATACTTAACTACTTCTTGTCTCAGTTTTCTTGTCTGTAGGATGGAGTAAGTAATAATATTTATATCTTTAGATGGTTTCAAGGGAAACCATCGTGCATGATAGACGGGAGATTAGGGTAGTAGTTGAGGTCATGGCTTTCCTTTGTAATTCCTCTCAACATCCTATCCACTGCTTTCTTATTATAATTTAGTATATTTATTAACCAAATATTAGAATGTAGTATAATGGTGAAGAGTATAAGCTTAGGCGTCTGGTTAACCTGGACTACAATTGTGGCTTTACTTTTTCTTAGAATGTGATTTAGGGCAAATTGCTTAATCTCTAGCCTTTAGTTTCCTTACCTGTAAACTAGAAATAACAATAGTTAATACCATCTCATAAAACTGTTGAGAGTTAAATAAGAAAAAGCAATTAGAATAGTGTCTACCACATTTCAAATTTTGTTATGTTTTGCCATCATCATTGTTTGCCGTCATCATTATTATTATTGTCATCCTGCATTCTTGTCTGTAAAATTGAGATGATACAACCTGCTTAGTAAAGTTGTTGGAGGACTAAGTGAAATAATATATGCAAAGAGCTCAGTATGATGACTGGAAGAGAGTAAATATTCAATAAATGGTACTGTAAACAAGTTCTTAGTTTTTGTTTGTATTTCACATACTGTATCCTAATACAAATCTAAGTTTGGGAATATTATCTTAAATTTATATGCTCTAAGTAAAAATACTTTTTACTTATATGTGGTCTAAAACTTTTTCATTTTGTCAGTGGCCCTTGATAGGAAATAGTGATTCTCTAAACCTGATAAACATTTTGTTATCACATAATACTCTTAAAATAGTCTTATATAGAGTCATTTTTTTCCTTTATTTATATCGTGTCTGATAGTCTTTGGTAGATATCTTAGTTTTTAATAATAGGACCTTTTAGTTTTTCCCTTTATGTTTTCTGTTAACGTTTATAGTCTGCTGGAAGCCCTGTCATAGATTAAAGCAATCTTCAATTGCTAGGAAAGGTTCATTAAATGTCATGACCTTAAGTTTAAGGTTCTATATGAGTTACACAAGTATTGTCTAAACCAAATGGTTGTTTTGAAATATTTGATTTTAAAGTAATTATTGTTGTATTGCTTTTAGAAGAAAACAACTGACAACTGAAAAAAAGAAATGGTCTTTGATCATTTTGTGTCTCATTCTACTGCTTTTTATTTTCAGAGTGGCAGACAACACACTACCTTTTCAGCAGAATCAAGTCGGAGTCTTTTGATCTGTCTGCTTTGGGTTCTCAAGAATGCAGATGAGACAGTTTTACAAAAGTGGTTTACAGATCTCTCAGTCCTGCAGCTAAACCGGCTATTAGATCTGCTTTATCTTTGTGTATCTTGCTTTGAGTACAAAGTAAGTGATCATTGTGCCATTGCAAAGATGAACAAGAGGGGAAACATAATGTGGAAAAGAAGAAGAAAATTTCTTCAATGTGTCTTCTTTTCTAATGTTTAAATTTTAGGGAAAGAAAGTGTTTGAAAGAATGAATAGTTTGACCTTTAAGAAATCAAAGGACATGAGAGCAAAGCTTGAGGAAGCTATTCTTGGAAGCATAGGTGCTAGGCAAGAAATGGTGCGCCGAAGCCGAGGACAGCTTGGTATGTACACAATATCTTCTCCTTCTGGTGAGAATTTTTTTCAGTTTCCTTGAACACTATTACAGTGATCATTTTTGCAGGTCTTCAGTGACAATTCTACACTTTTAAGATAGTGTTTTAAATGTAACTGTGAATTAACTTGAATAGCCATTTCTTTGCACGTTAGAATTCCTATTTAAGTAGGGTGAGCATACTTACAGTTTGCTCTGGATAATCTCAGTTTGTTTCTCTTGCCCTTGTGTGATTATTAATAGCATCTCTTATTTTTAAAAATAGATTTTTTAAGAGCAGTTTTAGGTTCATAGCAAAATTGAGCTGAAGATACAGATATTTCCCATATATCCTCTGTCCCCACACACATGCATGGCCTCCCTCGTTATCAACCTCCCCTGCCAGAGTGGTACACTTGTTACAACTGATGAACCTACACTGACGCTCATTATCATACAGAGTCTATAGTTTACATTATGGTTCTCTTCGTCATCCATTCTATGTAGCATCACTTTTTACTCTTAAAAGTTTCCTAGTTTTGCAATGATTTAATATACCCTGTATATAAGGCAAAGATATTGCCCATTAAACTCAAATATCAGCAAGAGAAGACAATTTAGTAGCATTTGAAACCTGTTTCTAATCCCTGGTCTGCTACCCAATAGCCGTATAACTTTGGCCAAGTCACTTAATCTCCCCACTTTCCCTTTCCTCATCCACTTGTGATTGTTTTGAGATTTTTAAAAGGTAGTGTTGATCTTATCATCTTTGTAGTGACCATGTGTGTGTAAACATTTCGCAAATTCTAAAGTAATATTGTTGCTGAGAGCTCCTTAAGGTCAGGGACATGGCTTAGTCATCTGTGTACATGACATTTGCTAACAGCTCGATATATATTTGTTGACTTAAAATGTGAATGTACATTTACATGAATATTTTTTAATTATTGTTTTTGATAGGCCATTTAACTTAATGATTGTTTTTTTAAGTAAACTTAAATATCTTTTATATGCTATGTGTGTTTGGAATTTAATAATGAATAAGACAAAGTCTTTGCCTTTGGAATTAATAGAGCACTGTTTGTTCACTTCAGTTATATACAGTTTACAATGTACCTATTGATTTTCTTTTAACTCTTTTAGTATGTACAACAACCCTCTATAAAGTATGGAAATTAACTTTCTAGGTCATTTAATTATTACCAAAGCCTAATGAATAATTATCCTCATCTTTAAGATAAAATAAAACTCACAGAGGTAAATAACTTGCCTAAGATTATAAACTGATAGAACCAAGATCTTTTGACTGCCAATTTAGCGTTCTTTATATTATACAGTAGCTCTTTCTGAGGCTTACTGTTGGAGAGTGGAGCTGTTACGGATATGTTTGTTACATTTTTAAACTTGTGGCTTTTAGACAGCTACCACTGTTTAAATGTAAGAAACGAAGTTCTATATGTGGAATCTTAAAAAAAAAAAAACCACCCCCACCCCCCAAACTCATAGATACGGAGAACAGATAGGTGTTTGCTAGAGGTGGTGGGTAGGGATGGACAAAATGGGTGTAGGGGATCAAAAGGTACAAACTCACTGTAATAAAATATGTAAGTACCAGGGATGTAACTTATAGCACCGTGACTCTAGTTAACAAATGTATACTTGAAAGTTGCAAAGTGAGTACATCTTAAAAGTTCTTTTTTTTTTTTTTTAAATATTTATTTATTTATCTTTGGCTGCATTGGGTCTTCGTTACTATGTGCGGGCTTTCTCCATTTGCGGCGAGCAGGGGCTACTCTTCGTTGCGGTGGCTTCTCTTGTTGCGGAGCATGGGCTCTAGGCGCACGGGCTTCAGTAGTTGTGGCATGTGGGCTCAGTAGCTGCGGCTCGTGGGCTCTAGAGCACAGGCTCAGTAGTTGCGGCACACAGGCTTAGTTGCTCCGCAGCATGTGGGATCTTCCCGGACCAGGGATCAAACCCGTGTCCCCTGCATTGGCAGGTGGATTCTTAACCACTGCACCACCAGGGAAGCCCAAAAGTTCTTATCATAAGAGAAAAATATTTGAAGCTATGTGTGGTGATGGTTGTTAACTAGACTTGTTGTGATGATCATTTTGTAGTATGTGCATATATCGCATCATTATGTTATTCACCAGAAACTAATATAATGTTATATGTCAATTTTATCTCAATTTAAAAAAAAGAAGTTCTTGTCTTTGAAAAATTAAACCTTTGCAATTCTTATATATTTGAATACTTAATAAGCTAGGTCATCTAATGATAGACATTCTTAACTAAGGAGATGAGAGACAATTTCATGGAAAAAAAAGTTAATGATAAAAATGAAAAGAGTTCACACTTATTTTGTTAACTGTCTTAATATAGACATATCTTTTTGCTTTCTTTCACAAAATTTCTTAAAGACAGAGGTTTCAAAATCAAAGAGGTAAAGAGAGAAAGAAAGGGAACGGAACGGAGAGAAAGCAGAAGGAGTATCCAGACATGTCCTCTATTGTGTGTCAAATTATATTTGTTTCTCAGTATTTTTAAAATTTCTATTTGAACTCTGAATTTTTACTTTCATTTTTCTTTCCATTTTCCCAGCCAATTTAAAGTCTCATGGTTTTCAAAAAGGAGCATTAGTTTTCTAGTTGAAAGCTTAAAGTCATGACTTGATTCTATTGTTTATATTTCTCCACAATTCTCAATGCCTTCTCCACTTCTGCTGGATTGGTATGAATCAGTTCTATTGCTGCTGCCCCTTAAGGAGCCCGTACCATTCATTTTGCCTTCCATCCTAGAAACCGCTTGGGAGAAAGCCCCTATCTTCCTCCTGTCCTGCCTTCTGTGGACCAAAAGAAATAATTACTTTATGAACCCTTTTTTAAAAAAAATTATTTATCTATCTATTTATTTATTTATTTATGATTGCGCTCAGTCTTCGTTGCTGCGCGTGGGCTTTCTCTAGTTGTGGTGAGCAGGGCTGCTCTCTAGTTGCAGCGAGTGAGGGCTACTCTTCGTTGTGGTGCGCGGGCTTCTCATTGGGGGTCTTCTCTTGTTGCAGAGTACGGGCTCTAGGTGCGTGGGCTTCAGTAGTTGTGACTCGCAGGCTCTAGAGCACAGGCTCAGTAGTTGTGGCGCACGGACTTAGTTGCTCCGCGGCATGTGGGATCTTCCCGGACCAGGGCTCGAATCCGTGTCCCCTGCATTGGTAGGCGGATTCTTAACCACTGTGCCACCAGTAAAGCCCCTCAATCCTTCTTAATTTGTTTATTTATTAAACAAAAAGTTATTGAGTTCTCAGGATGTGCCAGATACTTTGTCAGTACCTGACATAAAGGGGTGAACAAAATGGACATAATCTCTGTTCTTAAGTAGCTTATATTTTTGTGGTCATAGGTGCTATGGAGAGAAAGAAAGTAAATTAAGAGGAAAGGAAGTGGTAGAGAGTTGAGGAAGGCCTTTCTGCAGAGGTGATAAATAATTGGCCAGTGAAAATTTGTGGGAAAAGCAATCAGGTAAATGGAAAAACCACCATTGCGCACATCCTAAATCAGTAGCATATGTAGTGAAACTACACGCACACACACACACAATAATGGTAGTGTAAACAAGAGTAGGAGGAAATAAGATCATATCATGCATGGTCTTATAAACCATGGTTAGGATTTTGGGAGTCAGTATTAGAAAGTTTGCTTATTTAAAAGCTTGTTTGGTTTTTTTATATTACATTTAGCAAATATATTTCTTCTGCAACTGTTGTGAAAATTTTTAATAAAAAGCAGCATTGTCTGGTTTTTCCACTTGTACTGAGGATAAGGTGGCTGTGTATAAAATTAATAACATTATGTAGGATTTCTTATATGTTTGCAAATATACATGTATGTGGTCTGACTGAAATAACATTAAAAAAATGTTTTGAAATTTGTTTGACAGAGAGAAGCCCATCTGGAAGTGCCTTTGGGAGTCAAGAAAATCTGAGGTGGAGGAAGGATATGACTCACTGGCGTCAAAACACTGAGAAGCTTGACAAGTAATATAACCTTCTGTTTTATCTTACTGATGGGTTTGTTGAGTTTCAAATACAGAGGAAAATGATTACTTTCAGTGTTATTTTTTATATATTAGGCATTCAAATCTTAGAAGACAAAATAGTTATATTTTATTTTTAAATTTTAGATTAAAAATGATTTGAGGGAAGAAATTTTCATATGCTATAGTAAAACAAAAGGTTACATATTCACATGTTACTCTATTTTCCCCCAACAATCCCCTTTGGAAAATGCATTCGGCTACTATTTTTTAAATATATTTTGGGTGTCACACTGAACTAAATATTTCAAGGATTACAAAAAATTAGAAAACTAATCTTTGCCCTGTTAAAGCTTAAAATATAAAGAAAGACAAAACACTACAAGTCTTCTGTTTCTAGCATGGAGGCAAACTAGGTACAGTAACTGACCACCCTACCGCCAAAAACAATCCTAAAGGACTGCATCTTCAGCCTAAGGGGAACTGGAAGTAAACCTTTCTCACTGCCCAGGTAACCACAGGTAAAGTTGCTCGGCTTGACACTTGGCATTTCAGGTGTCATGGGGCTAACATTTTTTCCTGATAATTTGTAATTACAAGTTAGCCCTCAAGTAACTTGATTGGCCCCCACCACTTTGAGCATATGGTGACCAACTCATTTGGGTTTGCCTAGTACTCCTCATTTTAGTAGTGAATGTTCCACATCCCAGGGAACCTCCCAGCCCTGTCCTAAAGTGAACCTGGATGGTTGGCCACCCTATCTGAGAACCATCTTCAGCCCAAGCTTTAGAGGATTCTCACAGTTGAATTTCAAGAAATATTAGCTCTCAGACAGTAAAATCAGGAAGCAAGTCCCTGTGAGAGCCAGCAGAGAGAGAAGCAGCAGGGTCAGTACCATATAGATGAGTTTGGCATTGTCAGAAACTGCCTTAGTCTCTACAGGCTGCTATGACAAAATACCACATGCTGTGTCACTTTTAAACAACAGAAATTTATTCCTTACAGTTCTGGAAGCTGGGAAGTTCGAGATCATGGCGCCAGCAGATTTGGTGTCTGGTGAAGGCCCTCTTCTGGGTTAGAGACTTCTTGTTGTGTCCCCTTATGGTTTAAGGGCAAGCAAACTCCCTGGGGCATCTTTTATAGAAGCACTAATCCCATTCTCGAGGGCTCTGCCCTGATTATCCAATCACCTTCCAAAAACTGCACCTCCTAACACCATTACGTTGGGCATTAGGTTTTCAATGTATGAATTTGGCAGGGAATGCAGATACTGAATATAACTGTGTTAAAAATTCTTAAAGTTTGAGTTTCTGCATTTCTGTCCTCTCTGTCCATGTTCGTTTCTTTTATTATTTTTCCACGTGTTGTGTTTTTTAGGAATCAAAAATCACCAAGATACTATGCTATTAGTATGTTGCTTTATTTCTGCATTTGTATAATGTGTTCTCTTTGCTTATCTTACTGTGTTTTAAGGGAGCCCTTTTTTTTTTTTTGGTGTTTTCGTGATTCTTTTTGTTTAACCATCTTGTTTTGTCATTTTTTTCACAAAATCTTGCTGGAATTTTAAGTCTGAACATTATATATTTTGTTGTCCAATTTAATTCTAACTGTGTTGTATTTTCTCCTTAAATTTAATTTGTAAATGTAAATTCATGGACTGTTCTCTTTAGTGACAGTAATAAAGATTCAGACTTTAACATCTAAGAACTTTGAAAAGTTAGCATTTAATATATCCTTTTATTTTTGCTTTGATTTATGTGTTTTTTGTCTACTTGGATGTAATATATAGTTTCTGTATATGTATTGCAACTAAAACAAATGTCTTTACTCATAAATCATATATAGTTATTAAGTTTTTTATTTTCATTAAATAATACTTTTGTAAATATTAGTATTCAAGTAAACCACTTCATTACATCAAGTTGTTTTATTTCTAATGAGTGATTCCATCCAGAGTCTCACTGAAGAGTTAAATCATTTTCTGTATTAAAATTTTTGTATCAAAAATTTGGGGAAATTAGACAAAACTTTATTTTTAAAAAGATCTTTTATCTTAAATAAATATGTTGAAAATCCTTGAAATAGTAGTATGAATACTAAACATTTTGAATGTTCCTTTACATGAAAGCAGCCCTAAATACAAGCTCACATAGCACCACCTAGTGTCTACGTACCATTCAGAGTAAAAGTTTTTTCCTGTGTTTGCTGCATCTCTGAAAACTAAATATTTATGCCTTTAGTGGCACTGTAGCACTGTAATGGGGTGAGAAAGTCTGTATTGGCATGGTTGAAAAAATGTAGGTTAAAACAAAACATTTTAAAATATGCAAAATACTGTCTTTTTCCTTATTCTCTTGTGACTTCGCATTCAGGCAAATATTGAAAAATGGTTCCCCTGAAAAAGCAAAAGGGTTCCAAGGTTTTTTATTTCTGTGCATCTTTAAGTCTTTTTTGAATTGCAGATCTATTGGCTTTTCTAAAAGATAAATATAATTTCTTATAATATTTTGTATTAGGTCAAGAGCAGAGATTGAACATGAAGCACTGATTGATGGAAATCTGGCTACTGAAGCAAATCTAATCATTTTGGATACATTAGAGATTGTTGTCCAGGTAAGAACACAAATTAGAGGAATTTAAAGTAGTATAGATTTGATAAGTTAGAGTTGGGGGAAAAAGTATTTATTGAACCATATAGTTACATTTAAATATCAGTAGATCCTAGAAGTTATGTCCTTGCTCCTCTTCTTTTCTCATTTAAAACCTATTCATTCTCCTCCACCTCTTTTTTTTTATCCAAATCCGTCTCAGCTTCTTTTCCTTGAGGTCTTCCTAGATCTTACATTATCTTTTCCTATTAAAATTTTTATTTGTTACTTATACATATTCTATCTCTCTAACCAAATTGCAGTTAACATCTCTATTTTATTTATCTATTTTTAAATTGCAGACAGTTTCTGTAACAGAATCCAAAGAGAGCATCCTTGGTGGGGTGCTGAAAGTGCTACTACATAGCATGGCCTGTAATCAAAGTGCAGTTTATCTACAACACTGTTTTGCTACCCAGAGAGCCCTGGTTTCAAAGGTGGGTTATTTTTGTACCTGCTGTCCTGTCAGACTTTGCTTTCTTTATTAACATTGTCTAAGATCATTTGACACATACATTGATCATATTTTAAATATACTTGTAGTTAAAATTTTAGTAATAACCTAAGACTCATGATTCTTCTTTGCCTTTTCTCTACTGCTTACCTTTTGGAATTTCTAAGAGTAGTTCTGATGTGGAGAAGGGCCTGAAATTACTAGCTTATTTTATTTTATTTTATTTATTTTTTAAAATAAATTTATTTATTTATTTTTGGCTGCATTGGATCTTCGCTGTTGCATGCGGGCTTTCTCTAGTATGGCGAGGGGGGGCTACTCTTCATTGTGGTGCGTGGGCTTCTCACTGTGGTGGCTTCTTTTGTTGCGGAGCACGGGCTCTAGGCGCGTGGGCTTCAGTAGTTGTGGCGCACAGCCTCAGTAGTTGTGGCGTGCGGACTCAGTAGTTGTGGCACATGGGCTTAGTTGCTCCGCAGCATGTGGGGTCTTCCTGGACCAGGGCTCGAACCCGTATCCCCTGCATTGGCAGGCGGATTCTCAACAACTGCACCACCAGAGAAGCCCAATAGCTTGTTTTAAATATGGGGCTTTATGTGTTTTCTCTTCATCTTATTTTGGCTGTCCCTTATTGACTTGATTTATCAAGAATTCAATGTATAAGTTGTTCAGTCTGTTGAAATTAGCTTATCCTATGGTAAATGGAAGGGAAGGTGCTTTTGCTGTTTGTTCAACTACTTCAAATATTTATTTCCTGTGTTTGTTTTCCTCTGGAAATGTGTATGTGTATGCTTAATACTTGAAAGTAGCTATTTCATCTTAGTCATCTTATAAGATGGAATGCAGAGCTGTTGATGAAACTTAGCCAGTGAAAATAACTTATATACTATTTTGTGATAATAAAAACATTTCACAGAATTATTATGTTAGTTACTATAGTAGTAAGTGTTTAATGCACATTATCTAATCTAAGGTAGTCATACAGTCCCACATAGATAACATTATTAGGCCCATTTTAAGGATGAGAAAATATATCCAAGGCCATATTACTAGTGTAATCCATACTCGAACCCAGTCCATCTGGCTCTGTGGGCCATGTTATTAACCATTAGTAAATATTGTCCCTTAACATTCTTTTTTTGCGGTATGTGGGCCTCTCACTGTTGTGGCCTCTCCCATTGCGGAGCACAGGCTCCAGACATGCAGGCTCAACAGCCATGGCTCACAGGTCCAGCCACTCCGCGGCATGTGGGATCTTCCCGGACTGGGGCACGAACCCGTGTCCCCGTTTCGGCAGGTGGACTCTCAACCACTGCGCCACCAGGGAAGCCCCCTTAACATTCTTTTAATTCCTGGGCTACACCAACAAATCTCCACATCAAGCTATATTGACATATCTCTGGAACTTTTACTGCATAAATTCAGTGTTGATGTTGTTTCTTTACAGTTCCCTGAACTCTTGTTTGAAGAGGAGACAGAGCAGTGTGCTGATTTATGCCTCCGGCTTCTCCGGCACTGTAGCAGTAGCATCGGTACAATACGGTCACATGCTAGTGCCTCCCTTTACCTACTTATGAGACAGAACTTTGAGATTGGGAATGTAAGTGGTTCATCTCAGGATTGTATCTTTGATTCATTAGGAAATATAACTTCTGTAGATAACTATTAAATGGGTTCGGGGGGAGCATGGAATTTTTTTGGTGTGTTTTGAGTCTAATATTTGTCTTTCTATTTCTCATTCTGTGACATATTATAAAAGTCCAAATCTTCAGTTTTATTTCCTATACTAAAAATAATGTGTAGTAGTACAGATTTAGAATATAAATGTTGAGCTATTGTAAATTTTAATTATTATCATTAAGTGAAATGAAAGTCATAAGGAAAATTAAAAGTTAAATATCTTGGCTTGATATTTTATGATTATATGCCAGTCTTTGAAGAATTCCATGTTTTCATTTATGTTTTTTTATTTGATAATAGATTTGTGTTGTATTTTTCCTAACTTTATGAGTCAAATGTTTAGTTCATTTATTCTTACTCATGTAAGTATTTAAGGTCTACAATATTCCATTGTGCACTGTTTTTGGTGTCTTATTGGTTCTGATATGTAGTATTCTCAGTATTCTTGGTTTGTAGATATTTGTAATTTCAGTTTATATTTTCTTTTTAACCCAAAGTTTTAAAGTTTTGATGATAATTTTTAGTTGTTTCTTTTTTTCTGGCTGTGCTGCAGCTTGCAGGATCTTAGTTCCCCAACGAGGGATTGAACCTGGGCCCTCAGCAGTGAAAGTGTGGAGTCCTAACCACTGGACCGCCAGGGAATTCCTGATAATTTTTAGTTTTATTGCAAAGTGATCATACAATTAATATACTATGTCTCCTTTTTGGTAGTATGGATGTGTGTGTTTGTGTGTCCAATCATATAATGTTTTTATCAATGTTATGCAAGCATTTAAAAAGAAGGGGTACTCTTTATTTTCAGAATATTGAGTTAAACAGATATACCTTTTAATTACATTATTCTGTTTTTCTTTATTTTTGGTCCATTTGGTGGACTGAAGGAGATGATTTAAAGCCTATACACTGTCTCTCCTTTAGGTCTTTTTTGGTAAATTGATATTCATAACTATTTGGTATATTTGTAACTACTATTCATAGCTATTATATCTTACTATGAATTATTCCCTTTAGAATTGAAAAAGACCCTGAATTGGTTTCATTTAAAATTTTTATATTTTTGGCCTGAATTCTGCCTTGTATGGTATTAAGATACCTCTGCTTTCTTTCTAATTTGAACGTGTCTTCGGTTACCTTTGCCTATCCTTTCATTTTCACTTTTTTGAATCACTTTATTTTAAACATGCCTCTCATATACAACATAGAGTTGGATTTTGCCTTGTAATCCAGTCTCTAAGTTGAATTAAACCTTTTCATACTTGTTATTCTATCAGATGCGTCCTAGAGTTGTGTTGTATTATTTTGTTATGCTTCCCCACCTCTCTCCTTAAAAAAATTTGTTGGTTGTTTTCATCTTGCACTTATGGTCTGTTCACCTTATTTCTTTGGTGTAGTCTTTATTATATTTAAGAAAGTTTGTATTGTTCTAATGATTACTTTTATAATTATATAATACCTTCAGCCCTCTATTTCTTTAATCATGCATTCTCAGTGGAGGAAGTATTGCCACCAAGCTAGTGAATATTGGTTCTTGGGCGGGGTGAAAGAAAATCTTAGCTATCACAGTGGCTTTCCTTGAGTTCTTTTATTTCTGCCATTTTTTTTTTCCTTTCTAAAGTGAATGGCTTCATAAATTTTTTATAATTTAAGGTAAAATATTTTATTAGAATTTTCATCTGTTTCATGACCATATTTTCCTATTAAGTGTTTCTTACCTGGTGTTTCACTGATCTTCTTTACCTTTTTGTTACTCTACATAGAATGAGATAGTTTATATTGGCCCAGGTATTTATAGGACATTCCTTCAGGAATGTGTCTGTCATGGGATTTTGCTGTTGTATACACATCTTACCTAACTTCCTAAAGTTTCTGGTCAATCTATTTCTAACCAGTCCCTCCAGATTTTTCGGTCATTTTGTTTCCAAGGCAGATAGTTTTTAATCACTTCAAAGTGAGTTTCTTATTTAAAAGAAGTATTTTTCCCATTATTTCTTAAATCTGCACCTTAGGATTCCTCACTTTTTACTATCCCCTCCGTGCCTTCCATTGAATCTGCTTCCTATTTAGCTTGTCGTGGCAACCCTTATGCATTTTTCTAATATATGGATTATGTATGTCTCCTCATTTTGCTGAAATAGAGTTTATGGATTTTTTTCTGTTCATCTTTTATTTATTTATTTATTTATTTTGCGGTATGCGGGCCTCTCACTGTTGCGGCCTCTCCCGTTGTGGAGCACAGGCTCCGGACGCGCAGGCTCAGCGGCCATGGCTCACGGGCCTAGCGGCTCTGCGGCAAGCGGGATCTTCCCGGACCGGGGCACGAACCCTTGTCCCCTGCATCGGCAGGCGGACTGTCAACCACTGCACCACCAGGGAAGCCCCCCATCTTTTATTTTTATATGAAATCCAGGAGAAGTAGGAACTTGCTGTCTCTCACTATCCTATTTTCACTGGAAGCCAAGTCCTCTTTCCTAATTCAGAACAGAAGAATCTAGTTACTTTATGGATCTTGTTTAGTTTTTGAAATAAAGTCCCTAAAATTTGACTACACTTGGAGTTTTCTTGTTTCAGTCTTCTTTTATTTTAGGAAAACTTTATATAATAGGATGAAAATAGGTGATTTATCATCTTAGTGTGAGGTAGTGCCTCTAAAAAGGAATAGGTAGTTTTTTAACTGGCAGTGATTTTATATAGTTTATAGAATCAAGAAATACTAGTAGAACTAAGTATTAAATTGTGTTCTAGGTACTGTGGTAGGCATTGGGCAAACATAGATAAAAGGACAGTCCTTATTTTCAAATAGCTTAACATCTACTAGGGTAGGAGATGAACAGGTAATGTTCAGCTAATAATTGTAATAGTAAGTACTTACTTCACATGGTTTTGTGAGGATTATATAAATTAAGTAAAACACTTATGTCAGTAACTGGCTCTGAGCAAATGCTCAATAAGTGTTTGCTATTAATATAATGAGAGGTAAGCACAGGGGACTGTGTAAGCACAGAGAAAAAGAGCTTATGCTCTCAAAAAAAAAATGATGGAAAAAAAAAAGAAGAGCTTATGCTCTCAAAGATCGGTTTTCAGAAAGAGGAGATGCTTGAACTAAAGATGAAGAATTGCCCAATCGGATAGGTAAGTAGGTGGGTAGAACTTTGTAGGTAAAGAAAATGGCACATAGATAATTAGAAAGGCATTGAGATGAGAGTAGAAAACAGGCAGAGAAGGAAACTTTTTTAGCACTTCTTAATTGTTATGGCTCAAAGGGAGAGTAATAAGAGATAAAATTATAATTGAAATGTCTGTACTAAGCTGTCATAGGGCAGACACTGTTTCTCACTATACTCTCAGTTCCCACCATATAGTTTGACATATTTACTTGGTCAAATATTCGAATTTTATCTTCAAAGGTGTGAAAAGCCATTGGAGTATTTTAAGAAGACTGACATGTTCAGATTTACATTTTACAAAAATTTATCTGATGCTACTTATAGCATCAGGGAGAGAGAAAAAGGGGTGAGAAAAAGGCCAAAAGATTAAGAAGTTATTACAGTAATGGTAAGGGCATAAACTAAAGAAATGGCATTGGGAATGGAGAAAGAACAGATTGGAACAGATTAGAGGATAGTGTGGATTGGATTTATGGTATGAATAATGAGAGGGGAGAATGACAATGGAATGACTCCTAGATTTTTGGCCTGAGTGACTGATTACAAGAATAGTAGCACCATTTATTTAATCAATAGGAAAAGAAGGTGTTTTTTGTTTGTTTGTTTCTTTGTGTTTTTGGCTGTGTTGGGTCTTCGTTGATGCGCACGGGCTTTCTCTAGTCGCAGTGAGCAGGGGCTACTCTTCATTGCAATGCACGGGCTTCTCACTGCGGTGGCTTCTCTTGTTGTGGAGCATGGGCTCTAGGTGCACAGGCTACAGTAGTTGCAGCACGCGGGCTCAGCAGTTGTGGCACGTGGGCTCAGTAGTTGTGGCGCACAGGCTTAGTTGCTCCGCGGCATGTGGGATCTTCCCATATCAGGGATCGAACCCATGTCCCCTGCATTGGCAGGTGTATTCTTAACCACTGCGCCAACAGGGAAGTCCCAAGAAGGTATTTTAGAAGTGTTAAAAAACTGAGGTACCCATGCGACATTCATAAGGAACCATCTAGGAAAATATAACAGCTTGGAGCTCAAGAGAGAAATATGAACTGAAGACATAGACATGTATCTGTACTGGTCCAAGGCAGAAAAATGGATGAGGCTGTT
This sequence comes from Delphinapterus leucas, assembly GCF_059928025.1. NCBI lineage: Eukaryota > Metazoa > Chordata > Mammalia > Artiodactyla > Monodontidae > Delphinapterus > Delphinapterus leucas. Next base: position 137,194,223 of record NC_143129.1, read on the forward strand.
TAGAGTATGAGAAGTGAAAAGGTTTCTTGACAGAATCTTTGGGAACACTGATATTTAAGAAGGGCAACTGAGGAATAAAGGAGACAGAAAAAGAGTGGATAAAGAATAGAAAAATCAGGATAAGGTGGTACCACTGAAGATAAGGCAGGCAATTTTCAAGGCAAAAGTAATCAATACATTTAAATATACAGAGATGTCAAGTAGAATATTGACAAAAAAGTATCTTGGATTTGGCAATTACTAGGTTGTCACTGATTGATAAACTATTAAGAGTAGTTTCACAGTGGGGAATGGTGCAACAGAAATGAATTTTCACTAGAAAAGGAAGAGTGTAAGCTCTTATAGGCATCACTCCAAAGATTCTACCTTTAAGTTTCTTTATACAGGATGTGAGTTATTTTTTCATAGCAGTGGACCTAATGAAAGGGGCTAGAATGCAAAGACCGCATCTAACACTTAAGAATTTTGTGATGCTGGTCAAGTTCTTTAACCCATCTGTAACAATGGTATTATTATTAATAACATATACCTCATAGTAGATCAATGTAAAGTCTAGGCACAACTTCTAATTCAAGTCTAACACACAATTTTTATTTTTTACTCTGTTTTGTAGGCTATTATTACAGCAAGATTCTAAGCTTTATGTCCTTTTAAAAATAAGATTTCAGGGCTTCCCTGGTGGCACAGTGGTTGAGAGTCCGCCTGCCAATGCAGGGGACACGGGTTCGTGCCCCGGTCTGGGAAGATCCCGCATGTCACGGAGTAGCTAGGTCCATGAGCCATGGCCGCTGAGCCTGCGCGTCCAGAGCCTGTGCTTCGCAGCAGGAGAGGCCACAACAGTGAGGGGCCCACGTACCGCAAAAAAAAAAATAATAATAAGATTTCAATATAAACATTTCATTACTTTTTCAAAAATATTTTGCATAGAATGGTATTTTTTTTTACTAACCTTTTCCTTTTAGGAAGTAAAAAAAATATACTTTTTCACTTTAAGCTTTCCTGTATTAAATGTTTACCTGGCAATTTCTCTGTTACAGAACTTTGCCAGGGTTAAAATGCAGGTAACCATGTCACTGTCTTCCTTGGTGGGCACATCTCAGAATTTTAATGAAGAATTCTTAAGACGTTCTCTAAAGACTATACTGACATATGCTGAAGAAGACTTGGAATTGAGGGAGACAACATTTCCTGATCAGGTCAGAAATGCTACTTTTTAGAGCATTAACTGAAATAGGAATTGTAAATAGGCATTTTCCAAATTGTTAGATCAAACTTTGGTTTTAACTGGAGGAACCTATATTTTTCTTTCATCCATATGTGTCAGATAGAGCTGAATCTCTTTGTTTTAATAAGCCACCCTCCCTTCTCAGAATGGTTAATATCTTTGGTGTTTAATTCTGTGAATTTGTACCAAAATAATATTAGACTTAGGCAGTATGGACAAAAAAAAGCTTTATGATGAAACTATTCCCACTGATTAATGTAATTTGCCTCAAAAACTAAAGTTTCTACAAACTACCTTTTGGGAAAATCTGAAACATAGGAGAAGATTTCCTTTTGTGTTCTTTTCCTGTATTCCCTATATCCCTATATGTATTTTATTTCTACTTACATTTCTACTTGTTTCTGGGTGAGAGAACTGAAAAAACAGTCTGCTGAGCAATTTGTATAAAGTTTACCACCCTTCACTCATCTTACCCCAGCATACCCAGACTCTTTAGAACTATATCAAAATCGTATTGTTTTGAAATCTTTAGATGCTTATCTGAAATATCTTCCAAATTAATTTAATGATTGTGAATGAATGGATGTTTTTCATACAATTCTCTGCTACAGGTCCAAGATTTGGTTTTCAACCTCCATATGATCCTCTCTGATACTGTTAAAATGAAGGAACACCAGGAGGATCCTGAAATGTTGATTGATCTAATGTACAGGTAACATTTGTTTGATTTGCTTATACCTTGTATAATGGGGCTTAAATTAGTACGATACACAGAAAACATGAGATTAAAAAAATACAAAACATATTTGTCGTTTTCTAACGGTAATCGAAAAGTCAAAATGTGCTTTATCAGATCCCCTGTGTCACTTCTTCTTTTAAGAACTATGAATAATTGTTCGGTATATTTATTGATTATCAAAAACAAGAGGATTATTTAAAGTAATGACACATTTAACACCTTGGCATCCTGGGCCCTAGATTTCCTAGGAAGGCCCAAGATCCATATTTTAAATGTAAAAGTTCTTTAGGAAGAAAATACAGTGTATTAACATTTTACTACAATATTAATTTTGCTGATTTTAAATATGGTTTTGCCTATAGGATAATATTTATAGGGTATTTTGAGAATTTTGTAATTCCTGTTGTACCTTAAAAGATGTAAGTAAAAGTTGACTTTTTCTTTGCCATATGACCTTCTCTTTTCACAGTTTTGGAGTTCCTTAAAGGCACAAATAAAACGAAAACAAATATGTTCTTTAAAATAAAAATGATACAGTGAAACAATCTTTTATAAATTTTTTTCCTTGAATAGAAAACTTGTTTATATTCCCATAATAAACATGTAAATTCCCACAGTTTTTCCCTTACTGAATGTTTCCTTAGTGTCCAGATTTTCATATAAAATGTCCTTTTTTTAGCCCCCCACTGCAAAAAACTGATATTACCATTCCATTGGCCCACAGTTGTTTCTCTAAGCATACTCAAAGACATTTTCATACCACCCAAAAACTTGTCTTAATAGGTTGTGTTCAATAACAGAAACCTAAACACTGAACAAGCAATTTGGACTCCCTTCTAGCTTGGGAAGCAAATCCTAATTGAGAAGAATTTCTGTTCTAACTAGAATTGCCAAGGGGTACCAGACCTCTCCAGACCTGCGGCTGACCTGGTTGCAGAACATGGCTGGCAAACACTCGGAACGCAGCAATCATGCTGAAGCTGCCCAGTGCCTCGTTCACTCAGCAGCACTTGTTGCTGAATATCTGAGCATGCTGGAGGACCGGAAATATCTTCCTGTGGGATGTGTAACATTTCAGGTAGGAGTCTGCCAGGTTACATTAAATCAAGGTATGTCCTTTTTTGGATTTAACTTTTCTCACTGGTGTTTAGATTCATTCAGCTTGTAAGGAAAGCATAAAGACTGAAGGTGATACTTTAGTAGATGAATTAACATTTCACTATCACTTTCATTAATACATTTTTAAAGTGTATTTCTTGTTAATCCTCTTCCACATTTTCTTACCTCTGCATTATCAGTGCTGTGTATATTTATTCTCTTTGCCTATACTGCTGTGGACTTTGTAGCATCTATGAAATATGTTCAAGATATTGAGAATCAGAATTCAGTGGAAACTCTTAATTGGCTTTTAATTAAAATACCAGGTAAACCAACATTCTCCATTCCCTGTATAAATATGCTAATATATGACTCAGAGATGATAGCTTATGCTCTAGTACGGTTACATCCCCCTTACCCACTAGTTGAATTCTTTGCTTACCAAGAGTTAGTTATGCTTTGCTTTTCTTAAAACCTGTTAAGGCCAGGTTTGGGAAGTTACAAAATTTAATTAAATATTATATTCTCTGATAAATCTAAATGCAATAAGAGTAAGTTATTGTTTCTCTGAAAACCAAGTTGAATGTTTTGCAAAGAGATCAGACAAATAAAGAATGGGGGAAAAGCTCTGAGAAGTCTAGGATAATTTGATAATCTTTTAAGTTCAAGTTTTTACTCTAAAGAAACCAAAACTGGAAATCTTAAATAAAGGTTGCATTGTGGGTATTTAGTCAAGAGAGATTACATGGAACTCTGATCTCGAGACCCATACACAAAGAAAAGACCTTAGATCTACTTCAGGAAATTGACAAATGAGCGTATATCTACTGTGAATATTTAGGTTCAAATCAAATATTTAAGGTATGTAGGTATCATTTCTTTTTTAGAAATAATGGCTGATCCCAATCTCATTGGGTAAGAGGGCTTTTAATATACCTGAGTTTTCTCATTAACTTGATGTATGTTAGGCAAGCCAAGGGACCATTTTTGTACCTTATTTTCCCTGAAAGAGAGTTTTAGCAAGATCAATTAAAATTAAAAATAAAGATTGTTTAAGTCTCCATAGGTGTTCTATGTGATATTATGATTTTCCTTAGCCCATGATTTTTCTTAATTTTCTTTCTTGCAAGTTTTTATTAATGGAAAAGTTATCTAGCAGTGGTGTTACACTTTATTGTCATCTTCACAGTACAAAAAGTTTTTGGAGATTTGTCTTTTATCTTTGCATTGACTACCCTTTTTTTTTAAACTTAAGCTGGTAGCTATATTTCATCACCAATTACTTCTTCATATACACCTTTCATGTTAAGAAATTAATTCCATTTCACAAGCCTTAAACATTTTTTTCCTCCTAGAATATTTCATCTAATGTTTTAGAAGAATCTGCAGTCTCAGATGATGTGGTATCTCCAGATGAAGAAGGTATCTGCTCTGGAAAGTACTTTACTGAGTCAGGACTTGTGGGATTACTGGAACAAGCAGCTGCTTCTTTCTCTATGGTAGATGACTCTTATTCATTTCTTCCCACAATTACATACTTCTTAATTATTAGTGACATGTATATTTATGCTTTCTGCCTACAACTCTGCTTTTCCTTTATGGTAGTTCTCTCTAAGTACCTTAGAACCATCTAGTAACATATTTTCTTTCTAGATTCATCATTGCTTATTCCTTTTTATTTTAATAGTCGGTCACTTCCTCCAGTGTTTTTCATCTGCTTGTTTGTGAACCAACACTTAGTCTGTAAGAGATTTTTTTTTTCTTGCTTTACAAAACTTTACCACCAAACATTTTCTAAAACTTTAAAATTTAAAAAAACCCCAGCAAAACAGAAAGCCTGTGGTACTCAGGAAAATTATGGCCACTCATCCCATTGGTTGCATAGTGAGTTCTATTAGGTAGATATTGAAGTGGTATCAGGAGCTTTATGAACTACATCCTAGATCCCTTGTCTGACCTACCCTACCATGCTATAACTCTAATCCTTGTCCCTCCCCATCTGCATGTGAAGAATTAAAGCAGTCATGTGGATCTGAGATGGGATGTTTGTTGGAGAAGGAAAAAACAGCCAGCCAAATCCCTGCTTACTTTCTTGAACCATGGTGATATGGTCACCTGCTTTCTGTGAGTTTTCTGCTGAGTGTTTAGTATCCCAGCACCAAGGTTTGGGAGACAGTGAGGTTCATGTTAAGGTAAAAGGGAAGCTTGATGTAATATACAGTGTTTCCCACCTTCCCCATTGTACTATTATTAGGAATTGGTTATTGCTTCTCCTGGCCTTAACCCTCCCCAGAAATATATTGGTTATGGGTATAGATTTAGAAGGCATACAGTCAGAATTCAGATCCTGGCTCTGCTACCTTAGTAGTTAAATCACTTCAGGCACAAGTTACTCAACCTACCAGTGCCTCACTTTTCTTAACCATTAAATGCATCTAATAATAGTACCTACTTCAAGGAATGTTATCAGGGTTAAATGAGTTAACCTATGTAAAGTGCTTATCACAGTGCCTGGCTCCAAGTAAGTTTTAATGTGTTTGCTATTATCATCTTCTCATCATTATTGGCACTTAGAAGCAATTCATTTAATAATGATTCTGAGACTCAAAGAACGTTAGGCATTGGTCCACTTTAAAATTTCTTGTTTTTGAGGACCTTGATTGTCCTGATTCCTACCCCGGATCTCTGTTCCTTGAGTTTCAATTTAAGTGATCTGAACTAGCAGGGAAAAAAAGTTTTTTGGTATTAATGGAATATTTTAATAAATATACATTCTCTGTGTATATGTGTTTAATTTTAATAATTCACAGCAGTGAATTTAGATTGGGGTACAGTGGCCTATATTACAGAAGCCTATATTTTGCAAGAGCATATAATTGTGAATTTCATTCTTTTTCAATTAATCTATTTAATATTAAGTAAAATAATTACTGGGCATTTTAGTTACACTAAATATACTTTACTATTACAGCTACATGTTGCTTAAATATACTCCTGTGAACTGACTAGAAAATATGAGAACCATAGGTTTTCCCTGGGAAAATAATGTTTGCTGATGTGTGAGGCAGTGGGAACTCAGTGGCTCTTGGAAAATACCTCTCCTTTACTACAGCCATCAATCCATTACTAAAGGCAAGAGAGTGGGTAGCAGTGTAAACACATTTTGTCCCTTACTCTGATTATAACCAGAGCGACCCTTAGCCACCTACTGACCAACTATCCCCTACTTGAATAAAATCTGGTGGTTCAGAACCTTCTTATGTTTTGTTAAAAATCAGAGATTTTTCCATAGGAGAGTTCCAATAAGATTTCCTGTGCCAATTTAATATTTTGGAAAAGTTAATAATTTTAGTGTCCTAGGAGGCCACAGGTTATCTGATATATGCGTATCTGTGACCAATGTAATAATTGGGTTTCTTTTATTCCTCTTCTCAGAATTAGTTTCTGCAAAAGTTTATGTGCATATATGAGGACACACACATACACACATTTATTTTAGTTAAGTAATTACTGGGTAGATAAAAGCAAAATGTCCAATTCAAATTATATAGAAATATAAATATGCATATATTATGTGTGTGTATTTTAAATGCACAGACACAAACACACATGCATACATATCCATTCATCTATCTAGAAGAGATAATATTAAATTGTGCAAAATTATTTTATTAGGCCTTAATCAAATTAAAAATTAGTAGTGTTTGTTTTTATGTCCTATTGGAAAACAGTAGTATTGTCTTAGTAGAAATATTGTGAGTTCATAAATTGTAATTCACTTTCTTATTGATGTAAAAGAAAGCAATATCTTATTATTCTTATAGGCTGGCATGTATGAAGCAGTTAACGAGGTTTACAAAGTACTTATTCCTATTCATGAAGCTAATCGGGATGCAAAGAAACTATCCACGATTCATGGTAAACTTCAAGAAGCATTCAGCAAAATTGTTCATCAGGTAATGATTGTACTTTCTAGCTTCAGTATAAATGGAGAAAGCTGTCTACAAGCATTAGTGTTGCTTTGTACTAATGTCAAACTAGATGTCATGAAATGACCATTTTAATGAGGTTAAAAATGAACAGTGTCAAAATGATGGTTCATGGCCAAAAGCAAGACTCATTAACAAAACTGAATTTACCTAAAGTAGATTATGATCATCATAACCTTTCCACATAGCTTCTCTTTTTTTCTTCACTTTTTTTGAATTATTACTAGTTGCTAAATTTTTTTTAAATTGTGAGTTATTTTCTGTTTCACAGTGTGGGTTATAGTTATGAATCTGATTTTTAAGTTGATTTCTATTCATTTGCTGCCAAAAAAGTTGTTATGTTTAACTTTTTATTAAATGATGTGAAAGTTTAATAAACTCCTAATATTTTTAATGATTTCAACTGAACTTTTAACTGTTTTTCCCATATATTTTTATTCAATCATCCTTTGACATATTTCTAATATGAAAATAATGTTTAGTGAAAATAATGAATAAATGGTTGTCATGTTTATTCAGTTATAATAGTATGACTTCAGTACTTGTTTATAGTTCATGGAATCCACATATTATCACTAAAATTAAAATTAAAATAAACTTGGTTTAGAAATGAAGTAGACTACCAGCAGTTGATTTCCCTGAAGCTGAGTCACTGGCTCCATTGAAATGCTCTGAAGTATCCTGTCGAGGCTCCTCTTTCTCCACTTTTCTCTTCCCTTCCCTGTGCTACCCATGCTGTTGTCTGCTACTGCCATCATCAAAGAAGGAAGTGGAGTACTGGTTTTCCACTTTTTCGTTCGGTATTAGTCCTACTTTATTGTCTGTCAACTTGACCTCCTCTTTCTTGCCATGGACTAAGCTGTTCTGGATGAATTGATATAATCTGAAAAATTTTAAGTCTTAAATAGGGCCACTATACTGTTAAGCCAGAATTTTATTATTGTTTACTAAAATGTTGACATTGCAAAAGATCATTAGGATTCTTGATCACAACAGTTGGGTCTTTTTATAATCAGTTGTACATATACTGTTAAGGAAATCTCATCCCAGCTTCCAGAGCTATAAATTGCAAATTACACATCAGGTCTGGAACATCTAGAGCTAGTAGCTTCCAAGAAACTTTCATCTATTTGTATCAAAGACATTTGAGTGAAATTTCAATGTCTATTCCAATTTACCTGCGATACTTCAGTGAAGTGCAGCTCACATTAGTTAGTGATCTAATTTAGACACAAATGAAGCAAGTAGTTGGCTTTCTTTCCCCCAAATTTGTACTTTTCACTTATTAAAGTTTTAAAAGGTGAAATTTTAGCTTCTAGGTTTTGAACAAGGAATTTATAATATTATCACGGGTCTTAAGTGAAGGAATATGGTGTTTAAAGTACCCTGGTGTTTTCTATACGAAGAAGAATTTATGGTATATGGTGCCTTACACTACTGAACTTCCTTTGGCTTTTTTTTGTTCTTTTTAAACAGTTTTTTTTTTTTTTATGACTTTGCCCTTTTTTTACTTTTTATTATACAGAGTACTGGCTGGGAGGTAGGTAATGTTTTAGTTAGTTAAAGACACTAATAGATTGATTTGATCAGATTTCTTATGCCAATGCTTTGCCCACATGTGCTAGCTGTGGGCGTTCTGTTGCTGTCTGCTGTCAACTGAATTCATTAACCAAAGAAATTTTGTTAAAATACTGTAAGTTATGTTAAGAAATTTATTATTAAGAGGTTGTAGGCAGTGCATGGAAATCCATATGTTACACTAATGAGATTCTTTGGTAAATGAGCCACTTTGTCATCACTTAGTTTGTTTTTATCCTTTGAAGCATTTTCTTTCATCAACATTTACACACAAATTTCTTTTTTTAACCATATTGTTTCACCTCATTTTACAGAGGTCGATTTATATGTTATTGCTCAGAGGTGTAAATAAAAAATATTTCATCTGATCTAAGATGCCATCAATTGTAAGACATCCCATTATTTTCCATGCCTTTAAGAAACAAAGAAAAAAAATACCCTGTGTATTAAACTACAACATCCTATCAGTTGAAAGATGAATGCCAACTACAGAGATACTAAAATATGGGCCAGAAATGTGCATCTTAGAATTGATGAAAGAATGTGTTAATTTGATCTTGAGTCACTTCACCTTGAGTATAAGCACTACTGAGGAAAGAAATTCACTTTTGTCATTTGAATTTTGTTAGAGGGAGGGATAACGAGATTGAGACAACTGGAAATTTAATTTGACCTCATATTCTGACAATGTTTGATAATTAGTGTTCGATGAAGACTATGTGTGCTTCCTTTTATGGAGTCGTTAGGCTCATGAAGTTATATATAAGTTAAATCTTACCTGAAAAGTGCCAGGAAGAATTGATTGCCTTTGTTTTAAATCCTTCTATAAAGGAAAGAATTCGATAAAATTTAAAATTCTACAAAATAATTTATTTTGATGAGGTATAAAACAAGGTATTAATAAACCAGGTTTATTTAAAGCTAAATATATCTGTAAAGTTTTCTGCTTTGCCTCTCACTTTGTAGTCAGGTTTATGTTGATTAAGCAGCTTAGGCTTTCTCCGTTTGGTTTTGCATTTCAATCCTTGTTTTGAGATCCAACTAGAAACCTTCAGAATAAATGTTACTATTGCATTCTCTTCCATTTCTGAATTAGTTGCCACCTTTCGTTTTTCTTCAGATGAAGCCAGTACAGTTGCATCTACCTTAGTTCTCCAGATTAAATGTGTGTGACCTTATTAATACCTAGTACAGAACCTCTCATTTCTGTGGCTCAATTAAGACTTATGTAAAGAGACTTTACATGGTTATCTATGAGTGATAAAGTTCCTTATGGATTTCCTAACATGAAATGGAAGTAGGTGAAAAGTAGATAAAAGAAGATACATTGAAACCTCTGAGCAGTTTATTACTAGTCTGCTTGATGCTAAATCGACCCCTGAAAGGTATAATTTTCACTGGTTATGATATTAATATTCTGTCATCATGTTTATTGCATGGTAAAAGTCGCACAGACTTTATTTTCTTGTTTATATTCTTGTCACTACCTTTCACTGGACCTTTAGCTTTGTAGCTTCTAAAATTGTTGCACGTTTGTTTTTTGCTTTTCCCTTGTAAAACTTAAATGGATGCTTGCATTTTAAAAATATGTTTGCTACCATTTGCTGCTTATTTGTTTTGAAATTTCCCTAATTAAAATGCTTCTGTTTTCTCTTCTCTCTTGCCCCTGGTTGCTGACCCTACTCCCTACTTTTACTATTGTCTATTGTGGTAAGTTCCTATCTTGTGAATATTTTTCTTTTTGACTCTGGGAAAACTTCAGTAATTTCATTTTTTCTAAAAGCTATGTTTCCTAGCTAATTTCCTAGTATTCTCAAAGAACTCTCACTGGATTGAGATCCAGTAAGGATAACTGATACACTATAGAAAGGCTCTTTGAATTGATACTCCCTCCCTGACTTAGAGGACCGCTATCTGGGCTTATATATTAGCATTGTATTTCATTTTTTACCGTGCTCCTTGATTTGGTACAAATTATTTGAGTTGGCAAAGCTTTTTAGGGCTGTGTGTGTGGGTTTGTGTGTGTGTGTAAAAGATAACTCTAAAACTTGATATTTAGCAATTTGGTAAAGTATTTACCATCCAAAATAACAAATCATGAACCCTTCTTAAATCATGGTGATCTGCCAATTCCAATATCTTAATGACTGTTTAGTATTTACCTTTATTTTCTCTTCCCAAGCCCATCTATTTTTCTTAAAATAATAGGAAATAGAGCTTCCCTGGTGGTGCAGTGGCTGAGAGTCCGCCTGCCGATGCAGGGGACGCAGGTTCGTGCCCCTGTCCGGGATAGATCCCACATGCCGCGGAGCGGCTGGGCCCGTGAGCCATGGCTGCTGAGCCTGCGCGTCCGGAGCCTGTGCTCCGCAACGGGAGAGGCCACAACAGTGAGAGGCCCGCGTACCGCAAAAAAATAATAATAATAATCATAATAATAATAATAGGAAATAAAGTATGTTTAATAATTTCTCTTATGATTGCATTTTAAAATTACTTTTAGAAAAAAGAGAAATATTGAATTTCTGTATGGAAACTTACAGCCATTTCATATTTTGTGTCTATATTTTATTTTAAAAGATACATTTATCCATTTATCAAATAGTGAACAATTTGTATTCAGAAGTAGATTAATGCAAGTTTATATTTTTCAGAACAGTCATTCCCCAACCATTGATAACATAGTCACATAATACTGTCTCCATTTTTTTTCCTTAAAAGATTACAACATATTTCACCATCCTAGGGGAAATATCACCACCTTAGTAGGCATATATTACAATCTCCAGAAAGGCTTGAGAAGGTGGGCTTAGCTTTTTTAAAATTCTCTCTACTAAGTCACTAAAGAAAAGTGGCATACCCTAATTTATGAGATTGAAGCATGCAAAATAACTGGATCATAACTCTTGTTGTTGTATTGGATGGACATGAGTATGTCCATATTCATGTCCATCCAATATTTTGGTTTTTATATGCTGAGAAATACTAGCCATAGTTCTGGTGCAGTGGCTTCTGTTGAATTTTTATAAGCCTTAATCCACGCTAAAGCTGCGTGAGATAAATTAACTCATCCAAGCCAGTAAAAGAGCAGAATGAGAAACAGCAAATTTTAATAGGTGATTGGGGAGTGGGGGGCTGAAAGAAGGGCGTGAAAAAAGTTCCAAGAGCATAGTCAAAACAAGTACTTTTACAACAAGTAGTTGAGTGGAAAAATGTGACACTCTAAAGAAGAAACTAGACCAGTGTAGGTATAAAACATCCATGACTGTTTACCTCAGGAAAGGTGAAGAGATGAAGTTAGATATGAAGAATGTTAAGGAAATTAGGGAAAGTGAGAAGAACTTCTCTGTGAGGAGGTACTTTCTGATAGTTGGTGACTCCCTAATAATTGGTATAGACCCGTGACTGAGCACCTGATGGTGCTGTACCACTGGTTAGGTTTGCCCTTTATGTTACTTTTGATGAGAAAAAGATACAGACAGCAAACATTTACTTTGTAGATGATACTGGACATGATTTGTTTTTTTCTGGACTAGAACATATAATGGTTAAAATTGAACTTTTGATAAGAAATGCAGTAGGATATATCAGAAGCACATATCTGGTAGGTAAACCACCAACCTAATTTTCATACTGCAGTTTACAGGAAGGAGATGCAAACATGCAGTAACAATTACAGTAGAGGACAGTGTTGTAATATAGAGGAAGACAAAATACAGGGAGGGAGATACCCAGTAATTCTCAAACAGTTACTCAAGGAAATTCTCAAAAGTTCTCAAGGAAAGCATCAGAGAAGCGAAAGATGGTTCAGAGATCATACTTATGTTCTGGTGTCTGTATACCAGTACATAGAATATGGGGATTAAATAGCTTAATTAAGAGCTTGGACTCAGGTGTCAGATATATTGGGATTTAACTCTCAGCTCTGCCGCTGACTAGCAGTGTGACCTTGGGCAAGTTACTTTTCCTCATCTATAAAAAGAGGGTAAAAAAAATGGTATCTCGTAGTCGTGGTAAGAATTGACATAACTCATGTAAAGTGGATAACCAGTGTCTAGCACATAGTAAGTACTTTAAAAATGTTGGAGATTATTATTTTTATTGTTGTTATATCATCATCATCATTATTATCGTTACTGTTACTTGAAATCTTAACACAATTTAGCTATGAAATCTAAGAGGTGTTATGTTCCCTGGTCGAGATCTGTGATTAAATAAACTGATAAAAGTATATGTTCTTTAAGAAGAATAAATCTAATAGAAGAGAAGGAGATTACCACTGTGTGAAATACTGGTATGCCTATCTGGCAATCAGTTAACTTGAAGGAGGTGTTACCAAGTCCAAGCTCTCTCTGCTTGCCACACAACAGGCCAGTAAATCGGGAGACGAGTTGTTGAGGCAAGGAATAGCGACTTTATTTGGAAAGCCGGCAGACGGAGAAGATGGTGGACCTGTGTCCCCAAAAACCATCTTATCAGGGTCTGGATGCCAGTTTTTTTTATAGAACAGAGATGGGGAGGAGGTGATGAAGTAAAGTGAAAAGGCCATTAGTTTTGCAAAATATCTCCTGGCTTAGCCGGCATCAGGGAGGGCATGTGTTAATTTCTTCTTTTCTGCAGCCATTCACAGGTGGGCAGGGTCAGATTGTCTCCCTGTGAACTGAACAGAGGCACTTCAGTTTAACATTCATGCAGAGGGTCAGGGTTCCTTGAGGCAGGCCATTATGTATGATTATAATAACAAGAGCAACAAAAAGCAAAGGTTAAAGTAAAAGATCCAACATGGAGTCAGAAGCATAATGGAAAGCTGTGGGTGAAGGTGAAAGAAGTTTTAGAAGTGATGTCATTGTGGAAATATACAACTAGCCCAACTGAATGTTTCCTGCTAAATAAAGATAAAACTAGAAAAGACTTAAGATAATTTGTCATAAGCAATTTCACCCACTAGAAACATGGATAGATGCGTAGATGGATTTCCTTGTCTGGGACATAGTTTCATCAAATACAAGACGGTGGACCCAGTAAGTAGAACTGCTAAGGAAGAATAAATTGGAGTGTGGGAATGATGGGAAGTTCAGAAAGAATTCATGACATTAAAGGAAGGTAATGCTAGAAAAATATAGGCTAGATTGTAGGAAAGTGTACTTTTTTTTAATTCAAAGGAAAAATGGGTATCATCCTGTGGTCCAAAACTCTGAAGAGGAAATAAGATGAAGTGATGTTTTTCTTGAAGGTACAGCTATATGATTAGTCTTTCATGAACATGATCGAGTCAATGGTTTTACACTAGAGAACTCTTTGTAAGTTGAAAATAAATTTAATCACTGTTCCCTCCCCCACATCACTACACACACATTCATTTTCAATTCCAGTAACTCCTCTCTGATCTTATCTCTGCTGATCTTCCTTTTGCACACTCTGCTTCAGCCACTCTGGCCACCTTCCTATTCTTCAAACACATGAGGTAGCCTCCTGTCCTAGGACCTTTGCACTGGCTCTTTCCTCTGCCTGGAATGCACTTCCCCCAGAAGATCCACATGAATAACTCTCACACCTCCTTCACATCTTTGCTCAGATGTCACCTTTTTGTGACACCTGCCCTGACCACTCTGTTTTGTTCACTGATTTATCACCAATGTCTAGAACAGCTTGCTGACACATAGTAGGCATTCAGTAAATATATGAATGGATGAATGGTTTCCCTCACATACATTCTGTTTAATGACTTTTTTCCCTTTCCTTCCCTCCCATATCCACTTAGCCATTCTTTTAAGTTGTAGAATCCTGCCTGTGTGTCACCTGTTTTGTGACCTGGCTCTAACAAGATTTATCTTTCCTTTCTCAATACACTTTTTATTATAGCATATAACCCTTTGTATTGTAATTATTTGAATACATTTTTTACTCTCTTGGGGAGGTCTTATTTATTTTTATTTTCCTATTCCTGAGGATGAACAGTGGCTAACTCTTTATAAGCACTCAATAATTTTTTTTCCTGAACTGAATGTCAGTATGAGAAAGTAAATAAAAAGAGTTTAAAATGGCTGCTCAGTAACGAGTTCAGTTTTAAGTTGCATTAATAAAATTTAAGTCGACATCCAGGGAGGCAGTGAGCCCACTGATCTCTACACTGATCAGATCACATCAGCAATATTGTGTTTATTTTTGGGATACCACACTTTAAAAGGTGGCATTGAAAAACTAATAAAATGAAAACAGCATAGTAATTCCTATCATATGAAGATGATTGAGAACTGGAAAGTCTAAGGGAAACAAGTTCTGATAGCAGTCTTCAAATATTTAAAAGATCATAATGAAGATTTAGAATAGGGTTTAAAATTGGAACACTCTGAGGGGAATACAGCCAGAATAACAAATTTTAATATTTGTGATTTTAATGTACATTTATGGCATTTTTGGAAAAAAACAATCACAAATTGTTAATTTTCTCAAATGCCTTTTTTATTTTCCAGGTGGTGGGGTCTTCATTTCTTGATTATATCAGAATTTGCTATTATTATATTGTTCCATTGGCTTATTGATGGTTTTAATAAAAATTTTGATTGAATACATTTCAATCAAATTCAATGAATACATTGAATCTCTAGAGAGATTTCATTTGCTATAGAAATCAGTTAATTTTTATGTCTGTTAAATTTTGAAGCGACTGAAAAATTTTTTTTTTATTAGCGACCTCAAGTTTCTTTAGCTCAAAGACATTTTTATTTAAAACTGTATTTCTTCTGGACAAAAATGTGGCGATATGGGGGCTTCCCTGGTGGCGCAGTGGTTGAGAATCCGCCTGCCGATGCAGGGGACAGGGGTTCGTGCCCCGGTCCGGGAAGATCCCACATGCCATGGAGCGGCTGGGCCTGTGAGCCATGGCCGCTGAGCCTGCGCGTCCGGAGCCTGTGTTCCGCTGCGGGAGAGGCCGCGACAGTGAGAGGCCCGCATACCGCAAAAAAAAAAAAAAAAAATGTGGAGATATTTTTAGTCACTGTATTTTTTTTATTATTATTATAAGGCTGGAAAATTGAGGATCAGGATTTTCCATTTTGCTTCATTATCTGTTTCATTTGTAACTTATTTTACATACCCTTTTGCCTTTGCAATAAGAAGTCAGTATAGGAAAAATAAGTATCAAACTTACTAGGCTTAAAGAGAATTCAGAGGTATATAAACACTCACGTATGGCTGTGTATATAGGCGCTACCTCAAAATCCTTCTGAAACATCTTTGTATCTAAATTGTAAGAATTGCATAGAAAGCTTCCAAGTATTTTGTCTTTATTGAGGGAATTTGCTTTCAAATGTGCTGTGTAAGAGTTCAGGTGACCTTAGTGTACATTGTACTTGGGATGAATGTGTGGTTAATGTATGCAGTGGGTGGTTTGGGGACTTTAGAAAACCAACTCTTCTCAATTTTTTTTTCTTTTTATCTTTCATTTATACATTTTTTCCTTTCTATTCCATTTTTAGTTACTCTTCCACATATCAATATTTTTATCAGCAGAGGGATACTAATTGTAAATATTTTGCTTCAGTGCTTCTGGATGGTCGTGACATTTACTGACTGTCTGCTCTGTGCCAGGTGCTATACTTGGCTCCTAACTTTTACGATCTCATTTAATATATGTAAAGAGATAATATAAAGGCTAATGGAAACTAAAAATATTATTGTTGTTTTTAAATTTAACTTTAGTATGCTCTAATTTCAGGATAATTAGAATAGTTTGTTTTATACCAAGCAACTTTTCTTGCAATAAGGAAAATGAGTTAATTTATCTCAACTGTATAGAAATAAAAAAAAAATAGACCTATGTGAGGACATCACTTGGTACAGTCCCTGAAAAACATATGCCATATATGATTTGGTAAAAGCCCTAATTGCACAATGTTATTTGTTAGAAATAATGAAAAAAAGAAAGATTACTTTGTTTTACTTTCATTTGAAAAATAATAAAATACTGTAGTCTTGAATTAAAACTTTTGCAATGTGTTGAGAATTTTGTACCATAGCAATCTAAACAAAATGTGTAAAACAAAAAGACTTTGTATTAAAGTTTCTTTATTTTCCTACACCTAGGATGGTAAGCGGATGTTTGGCACCTATTTTCGTGTTGGTTTTTATGGAACCAAGTTCGGGGATTTGGATGAACAGGAATTTGTTTACAAGGAGCCTGCAATAACCAAACTTGCAGAGATATCTCACAGATTGGAGGTGAATGCTGTGGCGGTTCACAAAATGTCATCTTTAATTTGTATTTTCTGTGGTGAATAGACTTTCAGATCCAGATCTAATCATTTAATAAGCCAGATCCTGCCAAATAAACTACTCCTTTAGAATTAGGATTTTTGATAGGTACAGTAATAGTCTTTTGAATTTTTCAAATCTTTTATGGCAACAGTAAAATAATATTATTAACTTGATTTTTTGAGGGTCTATTTTCACACATATTTTAGAAATCCTATATCTTTCAGAATTACTGTGATTTGTGGAGAAATGTGTAGTATTATCCACATTTTGAAAAAGGTATAAGGTATTAATAAGCATGGAACTAGAATTAGAACCCCAAGGTATTTCTGACCCAAGTGCATTATCTTTTTGGCATAACTGATACCCAGTGAGATAATCTTTAGAACTTAAAAGCTTGAAATTATACTTTAAAAACACTTCTTAGAATCCCTTAACTTTTATGCAGCTACTTAATTTTCACAATAAATAATTAATTTTAATGTTTATGAAACTAACCAATCTTTTCTGCTATAGTTATCCTTTCCAACTTTTCTCTGTTCTTGGTTCTCCAAGTGTGGTCCATGGACAGAATCTTTACTGACATCACCTGGGAGATTGTTTGAAATGCAGAATCTCAGACCTTACCCCAGACCATCTGAATCAAAATCTGCATTTTAACAAGATCCCCAGATTATTTGTATAGACATAAGAGTTTGAGAAGTAGTGCTCTAGGCTAGTTTTTATTCTCAGCTGATGTTAATTTCTCAATGTTGTATTCTTATTGGTGATTTCACAGGGCTCAACTTCCATAAATTGGTTTAAGCTGAACTTTTTGTTTTTCAAGAGCCTATTAAGTCAGTCTTGGGAAATATTGAGACAATATTTCCCAAACTTACTCAGTCATAAAAATTATCTTAGAGGGAGGAGTGGCTGTTCTCCTTTGAGGATTGAGATTTAATTTTTCCTTTTGAATAGCTCCATCCCTTGCCCATGCTGCTACTCAGTGTCATATGGAAAAGTCAGTACATTCTTGACCCAGGGTTACCTTTTCAAAATCTGAAATTTTATAAAACTTCAACAAGTCAATGCTTTTATTTGAACATTCTGGAACATTACATTAATAATTCAGAAAAATGAATGGTTGCTCATTGACTGCAAGAAATTAGGCTACATCAAACTCAATAAAAGTTAATATCCTATACATCAAGTATAATGAATTTCTTTTGTCTCTGCTTTCTATTCCCTTTTTGTTTTTTTTTGAGGACCTCTTGTAGAATCCTGTATTTTCAGTGGTGAATTTTTTTTTTTTGTATTTTGTGTTATTTAAAATGAGTAAATGGGAATAATATCAAATAAGTATGGACTAAGGCCATGCTAATTTGATAGACTAAATTTAACTTTTGTGAATGCAAATAATTATTATTTTGTAATTATTGACATGGTTGTACAAGAACTTACTAAATGGCCTGATTTTGCTCAGGAGTCTCCCTCAGAGACCTCCTCTGTTTTCTACTACTGTTAACTTCATGTGAAAGATTTCTTTTTCTTATTTTAGGGATTTTATGGAGAAAGATTTGGAGAGGATGTGGTTGAAGTAATCAAGGATTCTAATCCTGTAGACAAGTGTAAATTAGATCCTAACAAGGTATGGTTGATTAGACTGTAATGACACATAGGTATATCTTTGAGACTGATTTTTTTTGGGAAAGACTGAATGATGATTTCACAATGAAAATGAAGAACTTTTTCCTTTCCCAGGCATATATTCAGATTACCTACGTGGAGCCATACTTTGACACATATGAGATGAAGGACAGAATCACATATTTTGACAAAAATTATAATCTTCGTCGTTTCATGTACTGTACACCCTTCACTTTAGATGGTCGTGCCCATGGGGAACTTCATGAACAATTCAAACGGAAGACCATTCTGACTACTTCTCATGCCTTTCCTTATATTAAGACAAGGGTTAATGTCACTCACAAAGAGGAGGTAGGTCTCCAAATAGGGAAATAGAATTAGTGGAGCAAATACATTGGAGCCATGTGAAAACAATGTGGATATAGCATTGTGTATCATTCCTCACGTGGTAACATACTAGAACTTTACCCATTTTTAAGTCATTAATTTTCAGCTTCTTTTCTAAGTCCCTAATTCACCCTTCGCTTATGCTTTAAAAGGTTGATTTTTTAATTTTTTATTTAGTGATCCAAATTTTGGAATTTTATTATTAGATAATAGTTTACAATTGGTCACCACTTTTTTCTTATTTTAATTGATTGTGTATAAAGCTCACTAAATATTTTTCAATCAATACACTGACCTAATAGATGTTATTTGACCCAGATCATCTTAACACCAATTGAAGTTGCTATTGAAGACATGCAGAAAAAAACGCAGGAGTTGGCATTTGCCACACATCAGGATCCAGCAGACCCCAAAATGCTTCAGATGGTACTCCAGGGATCTGTAGGCACAACAGTGAATCAGGTTGGAGCATTTGCTAATACTGTGCAATTTAAGTTATAAATGGAATTTTGAATGATTTCATTATTATATTTTACAGAGATCACAAATAAGTGTCAAAGCAAGTGAAAATATGTTAGAAGTAGTTGCAAAAGTTAAACTGAAAAACAAAATTTTTAGTATAATCTGTTATTAAAAAATTTTCACACCTGCCTTTTATACTGCCTGTTTTTCTAACTATCTGTTCTGAAACATTCTATTAAGGAGGGATAGATTTCACTCAAAATGGCCTTTCCTTTAAAAGCTTGTACTGAAAGAATGTGATCTAAAAAGAAGGGCTCATTTTCAGAGCTACATGTTACACGCATGTGTGTGTACCTACTCTCTCAGATACTCCCTGATGTTATCTTCTCCAGGTCTCCTTCACAGTGAGCTGAGGACAGTAAATAAGTAATGTGAAATCATTTTGAAAATTTGAGTAATGTACGTACACAAGACACTGTTGTTTTGTCGTATGCAGGTTAGAAGCTGTCCCCGTTATCTCCTTGTAATGGGTTCATTCAGCTTCTTTTGCTGATGCTTAGTGAGTAGTCCAAGGTAAGGGAAAATCCAAAAGAGCTTCAAGTAAGAGTTCACGTAATATATCTTACCTCTTTTTTGGTTAAAGAAATGAAGCCAAAAAATGCCCTACCAAAACTGAAATGAAGATTTTAAGACCTTTACCTCCTAAAAGTGTACGTGATTTGGAGGTTTTACGTCCAAATGACGTAACTTACAAAAGATCACCTTTAATTCGCAGTATTAGGAACACATTTGGAATGCTGAGGGAAGCTGTTTTAGTAAAAATCAAGTGTCTAATAATCAGTGGACTCACAACTGATTGTCACTAGCCTGACAACTTTTATATCTAGAATAAATTAAAGAATATAAAAAATATAAGGCAGAATACATTAATGAATACAAGAGTCAGTCCTTTAGCTCCTACTCTTTTTCTTTGAAAAATGAACTAATAAGTTCATTGCTGTGGGCAAGAATATAGATTTGACATTAGGAAAAACTAAAAATGTATTGTCAGAATCCATCTCTGAAAAGTTTTAATATAGGCATAGACATATATGTATCAAGCTTAGTGCTAAGAAAAATGGTTTCGGCAAATTCTATCTCTGTGAATATATGAAAAACAAAAACACACTTTCATTTTCTTATTTTACAGGGGCCTTTGGAAGTTGCCCAGGTTTTCCTGTCTGAAATACCCAGTGACCCAAAGCTCTTCAGACATCATAATAAATTGCGACTCTGCTTCAAAGATTTTACTAAAAGGTATTCAAGGTTTCCTACATAAAGATATTCAAATTGAGACTGTCCAATACACAGTTTGATGTGAGAGTCTTCAGGGACTATTGAAAAGAGAAACTATAGGAAAATGGTTCACAATGAGAGGTTGTCTGTGTATAACTTACTATGCTTTATGTATGTATATCCCTGCCCCCCAATACTGTGTATAATGCCATGTTTTAAATTTTAAAGATTAGAAAAGCCTAGACTCAGGAAATTTTTTCAACTTGAAACTATTATTAGGTTAACATTTAACTTGAAAGCTGTTATTTATTGTGAACATAGAATGTGAGAGTTTCTGTTTCCTTTCCCTCAGAAAATATACAAGCAGCAAACATGGAAGCAAAAAATTTACGTTCAGATCTTATCCTTATCATTTTATGTCTCTTTTCCAGGTCACTTAATCATTATGATCCTCAGTTTTCTAATGTATGAAGTAAGGATAATAATATTTACCTCATACAGGGAGGTTGTGCAAATTAGGTGAAATAATCCATGGTGTCAGGGTCCCCAAGAACACCCCCAGTTTTGATGATTTGCTAGGAGGACTCACAGGACTCAGCATGTAGTTGTAGACCTGGTTATGATTTGTTACAGTAAAAGAGTGCAAAGTAAGATCAGCAAAGGGAAAAGGCACAGGGGGTGAAGTCTAGAGGAAACCAGGTATAGGCTTCAAAGGGTGCTCTCCCAGTGCAGCCACATAGGAGGTGCTAATTGTTCCAGCAAAGAGTTGTGGCAGCATATGTGAAATGTTGTTTACCGGGGAAGGTCAGTAGAGACTCAAGTGCCAACCAGTATTTTTATTGGAGGCTGGTCATGTAAGCACCTTTTCCCTGACAGGTACCAAAATTCCAGACTCCCAAAAGGAAAGCAGGTATTTAGCAGAAACTATAGTGTTTGTATAAATAGTTCAGGCACAGTGAGCCACTCTTATCTTCTGGGTATGATAGGAACCCTTCCCAAATCCAAATTCCCAGACAGTAACCAAGGGCCAGCCTTGCAAATAGGACCTAAGGATAGCAGGCTCAGGCCTGCTGTTAACTCTTTTCTTCACAAATAATACTTGGCATGTAATAAATAGGTATTCAGTAAATACTAAATTTTGAAACAATACGGGAAAATAGTCATCAACTTGATACTGATTCCTGCTTTACTAACACTATGAGCACAAAAGAGGGAATGATAATTTACTTGATGATGTCAGGGAAGATTTCACACAGGAATTAACATTATATATGGACCCTGAAGGATGAATATTAGTTTTTCAGGCAGAAAAGAGGGGGAAGGGTATACTAAAAACAAACAAACAAAAAAACCAGCATGAGCAAAGTTCAGAATCTGTTCTGAGAGAGATGAATAGTTTAGTGAAGCTGGAACTGTGCAATCTATGAAAACAAGTAGTCAGACACTGGGAAAGTAGGTTGGAATTAGATTGTATGGGCCTTGTGTACCATTAAGTAAATGACTTGTCACTTAACAAAGCAGCATCAGAACCATAGTCAGAATCCAGTCTTTGACTCCCTATTATGGTTTCTCTTATCAAATTATGAACTATGGTTTCCCTTATCAAATCATTCATTGAAAGGGTTTATTGGGGTAGACAGAATTTTACTTTATATCAGTTTTGTCGTCAGGAAAATATGAGGCATGCTAACTTGTTCAAGTCTCTTGAGACAGTATTTTCCTTACTCTCACTGCAATAGCTGTCATGAATATCTGTCAGTTTCTCCTGCGTGAACATGGTAAATGTCTTTTAAAAACTTCAGATAGCTTCATTGGAAGTCTGGGATTTTATAATCTGATTATTGAGCTAGACAACCTTATAGGTTTGGTTATAGGAAACATAGCTCCTAATGTATGGTATAGATGAGCTGCCATAGTAAAAGAAAGAAAGCTGCTTTGTACTTGTAGAATTAACTGACTTCTATTAGGACTGACATATACACACTACTGTATATAAAACAGATAACTAATGAGGACTTACTATATAGCACAAAGAACTCTACTCAATACTCTGTAATGGCCTATATGGGAAAAGAATCTAAAAAAGAGTTGATATATGTATATGAATAACTGATTCCCTTCGCTGTACACCTGAAACTTAACACAACATTGTAAATCAACTATACTCCAATAAAAATTTTTTAAAAATTTATTTCTAACATTAATTTTATTATTTGGGAGGTTTCAAATAAGAACCAAAATATCCCTGCTGTGCTTGTGAGCCAGATGATCTTGAAACAATACATACTTCTTTAGGTCATAGACATTTAATAATAGATGCTTATTTTCTTGCTATTATTTTGGAATTTTTACCATGACTACGATTCTAAAACAAGTGTCCTCCTCTTTGTGTATATTTAGTATAGGGTAATGAAGCCCTGTAGTCTGCAGGTCTCCTTAAGGGTTACCACAGAGAAGGTTTTCTCCTTTTAAATTACAGAAAGGAAAAAAACAAAACAAACTACATGATATAAACCTTACAAGTCATAGCCAATACTGCCTTTTTAATTTTTGTGTGTATATATTTTTATGCCAATATGCATATATATTTTACCATAGTTCAGTTATAATATACATATTATCTTAAATTCTTATTTTTCAATTAAAGTTAAAACTGTTATTCTAATAGTTATATTATCTCATCAAATGTCTGAATTTATGTTGAATTTAA
The DNA here is from genome assembly GCF_059928025.1 of Delphinapterus leucas. Classification (NCBI taxonomy): domain Eukaryota; kingdom Metazoa; phylum Chordata; class Mammalia; order Artiodactyla; family Monodontidae; genus Delphinapterus; species Delphinapterus leucas. The sequence goes on from NC_143129.1 coordinate 137,217,562, forward strand.
GTGTGGTATAGTTAACAAATGTATCGTTTTTCTTTTGTTGAATTAAAATATTAAGCATGAGATGACTGAGCCAAAGTACATAAACATTTTTATTGGCCCCTCATATGTAGTCTATTCCAAAAAGGTTCTAAATATTAACAGTGCCAAGAATGCAAGTGTACTAGTCACAGTACACCTTACTTTAAGTAATGCCATTTAAATAGGGTGTCTCTTGTTAATCAGTTTAAATGGTACTTCAGTTTGCATTCTTTTATTCCTAAAAACAATAAACACTTTTTCTTGCATTTACTCTTTATATTTTGGGGCTTATCATTTAAAACTTGTTTTCATTAAATCTTGAGTAGATTCAAAATAGTATTTATAACATTTGCTATTAAAGAATAGGGAGGAAAAAGTCATGTACCTGCCACCCAGCTTTTAAGAAACAGAGCATTATCATTGCTTTGAGATCCCTCCTCACATGCCCTTTTCTGATATTATCACCCTCCCTTCCTTCAGAGGTAACCACTACATGAATTTCATATTTGTCATTTTCCTTATTGTTTTCATAGTTTTATCATAAATGGATATATCCCTATTACACTATTTAGTTTTGCATGTTTTTTAACTTTATGTAAATGGAGTGTACATATTCTTCTGTGACTTGCTATTTTTAATGTTTGTGAGATATTGCTGTAATAAATGTTGCTTTATTTATTTTATATGTTTCATTGAATGGATGTGCCATGATTTATTCATTCTTCTGTGGATGGACATCTTGGCTGTCTCCTGGTTTTTGTTTTTTGTTGTTTTTTAGTTACAAAGAATACTATTCAAATATTTCTTTACCTACTTCTGGAGGTACAAGAGATAGCCTAGGGCTTATATACCTAAGAGTAGTGTTGTTGGTTCATAGGTTCTACTTCAACCAGATAATGTCACATCTTTTTCCAAAGTGTGAAGCCAGATTTACATTCTCACCGGTAGTGTTTGAGAGAGTTCTTATTGCTATGTAACCTCACCAATATTTGATATTGTCTGACAGTTTTTTACCAATCTTGTGGGTGTGGAATGATTATGTGATTATGGATTAAGTTTGCATTTCCCTGATTACCAGTGAGGTTGGACATCTTGTCACGTGCAAGATGTAAAGTTATATGTTCAAGTTATTTTTTTGTTTTTTTTTTTTTTGCCATTTCCTATTGGATTCTTTTCCTTACGGATTTCTAAGAGTATTTACATATTCTTGGATATGTAATGCTTTATCATTTGTAAATATCATAGACACCTTCTCTGAATTTGGGGCTTAGCACCTTTTTTTTAATAAACAGAAGTTGTTAACTTTAATATAGTTAAATAATTCAGTCTTTTCTGTTATGACTATTGCTTCTTGTGTCTTAAGAAATTTTTTACCTGAGGTCAGAGTAACATTCTATGTTGACTTCTAAAAAGTCAATATAATGGTATCTCTAAAATTCAATATAGCCTAAACAAAAGGGCAAGAAGGCAAAAAAGGCCTTTTTACTTTTTAAAAAAAATCTGCTTAAATTTGATTTTTGTATATGGTTCAAGGAAGGGATCAGTTTGATTTTTGTCTGTACTGGTAACTGAATATGATGTAAGATAGGGGTCAGATTTCTGTTCCCATATGGATGTGCAGTTGACCCAGCACCACTTATTTCAAAGATTACCCTTTCTCCACTGCTTTGCACTATTACACATCAAGTGCTCACTTTGTGTGCATCTGTTTCTAGGATCTTTGTTTTCTTCCACTGTTTACTTATCTCTCCTTGAACTAATATTATGGTGTTTTAATTACTGCAGCTTTATAATAAACTTCCATATATGATAGAGCAGTTCCTCTCATTTTGTTCAAGGACTACTTTTGGCCCTTTTCCTTTTGATATAAATTTCAAATTTTAGAATCAATATATCTCTCCCTCTACCCCACCCCAAATAATAACCTGAATCTGAATCTATAGATCAACTGGAAGAGAATTGACTCTTCCAGTCCATGAATATGGTATACTTCTCCGTTTACTTAGATCTTCTGAATGTTTTTTTTTTTTTAATTTTTTTGTAGAGGCCTTACGTATCTTTTGACTTATTCTTTGGTATTTAATATTTTTATACTTTTGTTAATGGTATCTTTTAAAATTATATTTTCTGTTTGCTGGCATACAGAAATGTAGTTGAATTTTATATGCTTTACATGAGAATACTGCCAAATTCACTTGTTAATTCTAATAATTTGTCTGTAGAATCTCTTTCTTACAGTAATGTTTAGGACCTCCATTACTGTGTTGAATGGGGATAGTGATAGAGGGCATCATTTTCTTGTTTCTGATCTAAAAGAAATTTTTTCAGCATTGAGTATAATGTTTTCTTCATGTTTTTGTAGATATTTTTAATTAGGTGAAAGAAGTTCCTACCTGTTTGTAGTTATGCTAAAAGTTTATCATGACAAATTTTAAAATTTTATCAGGTGGGTTGTATGTGGGGAGTAGGGATGTAATATGGTGTTAGAACAGTTTCATAGTATTTTGTTTGGGAGTTTTGCAACTGTTTTCATGGGTGAGATTGAATTATAAGTATTTTCTTATAGCCCCCATTAGGTTTTGGTATCCCAACCTTGAAAAATGAGTTTGAAACTCTTCTCAGGAATAGTTTTTTTTTCCCCTTACACCCTGGAATAGTTTTTTATATACTCTGGAATAGTTGTGTTACAAAGTGATTATCTGTCCTTAGAATGTTTAGTAGAATTTGCATGTTTATGTTTTCTTTGTGGGTAGATTTGTGATTTGACTGATTTGACGGTTTTAGGATTATTCATATTTTTGTTTAATAAATTTTATTCATACTTTTTGCTTAATGTTTTTGGTAATTGATCTAGAAAAGTAGAATTTCATATTTATTTGCATTAAATTGTACATAATATCCTCTGTGCCTTTATAAACTTATGCTATATTTGACTTTATGTCCCGTTTTTTATTTCTAGAAGAGGATACTTGGCCTTTTCTCATTTATTCTTGCCAGAGCTTAGTCTATTTTTTTAGATTTTTCTGACAACCAACTTTTGCATTTTTTAGTATAGAGCTATCATACTTTAACATTTTATTCCGTTCCTTATACTTTGAGTTTATTCTGTTCTTTTTAAGTTGCTTGTTAGCTCTTCAGTTTTAGTCTTCTTTCCTTAATATAAGCATTTAAGGCTATATGTTTTCCTCTAAGTATCACTCTAGCTGCATTCTACAAGTATTGATATGTATACTTTTTTTAAAACACGCTTTTTCCATTTATCTGTTGGAGTCCAGATATTTTTTCTTAAATATCTGAATAAGTTGGATAAAAGATATTATCAGATCTATTCAGTTGTTAAGAAACATTTATTTGAATAAAGGCAAACCACTGTACGAGATGCCATTGTTGCTACATAAATGAGTACGGTTACATCCCTTAAAGAACTTTTAGTCTAGTGGTGATGTGTGGGGGAAAAAAGGGTGTCAGATTTAATATTAAAGTATATATAATTTTCAATTGTGAAAACTGGAAGCGGATGTTAGATTTTAAAGAAACTCTGTTGATCATCTGTTCCCTGCTTTAAACCTAATTGCAAGAGAGGATGTTTTACATACAACTGAAAAACTCAATGTCCTTGTCATGGTGAATATATATATATATATATATATATATATGCATGCCCTAAAAGTATGCCAGAAGAACTCTTTTGATAACACACTGTTTTTCCTAGGTGTGAGGATGCCTTAAGAAAAAATAAGAGCTTAATTGGGCCAGATCAAAAGGAGTATCAAAGGGAACTGGAGAGAAACTATCATCGCCTTAAAGAGGCCCTACAGCCTCTGATAAACAGAAAGATCCCTCAGTTATACAAGGCAGTATTACCTGTTACCTGCCACAGGTATGCTTATTTTTTCTATTACTTTGGATATCTTCAGAAAAATGAAATCTGCTTTAACTATTTAAAAGTGAATTTATTTAACTTTTATTAAATGGTTTCAAATATTGTCTTCTGAAACCTAACAAGTTCAACTTATGTAAGCCTTTCATCATCTATACCTGAATCAGCCTACAAGATAAAAGTCAGTTCTTTCTGTAATAAAGAGAATAATAAAGTTGTTTTAAGAACTCATACTAACCAGGAAACCACACATAAGTCTGGCCTCCTAGAACTGTTCCTTTTAATGTCCTGTCACACTTTCTGGTATTTCTATGAGAGAATTTGCTAGAATATACTTGAAGCCAGGTATTCACTTCCCTTATCCCTGACAGTAAATAGTATAGAGTATGTTCTTCTAGACTTGTATTAAAACAGATAACCCCACTGAGTATCAAGACGACTTCACTATTTTTCTTCACTTTCTAATTGTGACAAATAAAATTAGAAGTGGAGGTAACCTGGAATTTTCTACAACTGACCATAATTCTACTTGAGCAGATAATTTAATCTTAGATTTCTCCTCTGTAAAATAATACCTTGACGAGGTTGTTGTGGAGATTAAATGGCATGTGAAGTTCCAAGGACAGTGCTTATCCTTTTAACCCCTGAATTCCAGACAGGGCATGTTAACTGCTAAAAGTAAACTGCCTTCTTTGCATTTTGAAGTCCAAATGTACATACATCTATTGAATTGTTGTGGCACCAATATTTTACCACCCTTTTCTTTGAATTATGGCAGTGAAGCTATTAAATTGTACTTACCTGATCAATTAATATTTGGAAGGTCTTTGAAGTTGCTTATATAAATGGAATGTAAATGCAAAGTATAATAATACTACAGAAGAAAGTTTAACTAGCTATTTGATCAAATGAGAATATTCCCTGTTCTTCAGTGATCTAATATTTGTGTACTTCTAGGCCTCTGAAAATGTATACCAAGTGCCTGCTGTATGTCTTGTCCCCTACAGGGAGCATGTAGACAGACCATCTACAGGAACAGGAGACGAGGAGGCCTGTTTTAGATCCTTTCTCTGGCAGAATATATTATATTTTGCTTCCACCATCCTTACAGTGATGCAAGACACCCTGGGTGGTTTCCTCTTGAAATTCTTGATGGGAAGCAACACTAGTTCCCTCCACTTTGGGCTTCCCTTTCAATCTTTTTGGAATGTCTTACTTCTTGCTGCTCTACCCACCTCCACCAGTCTTACAGTCATTGGTGAGAGGTCCTGGGATGGGGTGCTGGGTCCCTGAAGTAGTCAGGAAGTCTCCTAATGGTAGTCTCACTTCCATCAAATCTCTCCAGCTCCTTTCAATGGACAATATTGTTCCTATCTGAAGGAAGCTTTCCATTACACCATTACCCTGAGTTTTGCCTTCCTCTCTGATGGTTATTCCTCCAAGCTTTAGTTCTTAATATTTGCAGGCAGTTTTTTGGAATTTAGAAAATCCTTTTTCTTGATGAACACTCTTTTAAGACTGCTATTTTCCAGGAAAAAACCAAGCTTCAAGATTCAAAGCTGAACATGATCTCTTTGTACCTGTCCTCTCCTTTCCTGGAGATTGGAAACCTTAAGGGACTATTAACGTTAATGGCAGGAAAGATAAGCAAAACAAACCAGCTTAAGGAAAAAGGAAAATACATTAAGTATTGAAGAATTATCCTCTTCACTCTTAATTTCTTCAGCACTTAGAAAATAAAATTCCCGTAGAACTTGAACTTTTTATTTTGCTGATTTACAAAATCTGGAATATTATTTTGCAGAAAGCTTAGGAGGTTTTAAGATGGTGGTTCTCACGGTATAATCTGGGACCCATGCAACGGGTCCCTCGGACCTTTTCAGGAGGTTCCTGAGTCAAAACAAATTTTCATATTAATGCCAAATATTTTTTTCATGCTCATTCTCTCATGAGAGTACAGTGGACTTTCCCAGAGACTACGTGCCATGTAAAAGATTGAATGCAGAAGCAGATATTAAGAATCTAGGGGCTTCCCTGGTGGCGCAGTGGTTGAGAGTCCGCCTGCCGATGCAGGGGACACGGGTTCATGCCCCGGTCCGGGAAGATCCCACATGCCGCGGAGCGGCTGGGCCCGTGAGCCATGGCCACTGAGCCTGTGCTCTGCAACGGGAGAGGCCCGTGTACCAAAAAAAAGAAAAAAAAAGAATCTAGGCTTTTTAAGCCAGATGTTAAATATGTAAGACTGCCACTCTTCTAAAACTGTTGCAAATTACTTTTAATAAACAGTGCTGTTTACAGTAACATGTAACAGGTTATTTTATAAAATAATTTTAAATGTTCTTAGTTTTAATTTCTAATATGGTAAATATCAATATATAATCCATAAACAAAAGCTTCCTTGGGGGGGTCCTCAATTTTTAAGAGTGTATAAAGGACCTAAATCCCAAAAAAATGAGAACCACTGATTTAAGACTTAGAATTTAATATTTTAAGTAAAACACTTGCATTTTGCCTTTTAAATTAAACCCCAAGTAAATCTTTTCCTTAAATCTCTCCCATTATCCCTTAGTTCTTGTTTAATCATAATACCTAATATATCTTTTGGACAAATGAATAAATGATCAATGGACTTGGATAGAGTGGTTACTATAATATACTTCTAATCTATAGAGAACTCTACAAGTTAGAATATATAAGGCAGAGTGTGTAGGATAAGCATGTAACTTGAAGTGTTAAAAGAGCTTTGGTGGCAAAAAAAGTTTTAAAGTCAATAAGCTTTTGGTGGCAAAACTTTGAGATAATTGGCAGAAAGAAAGCATGTAAACATATTTTACAGGATTATATAAAAATTGTTTACTTATAACTATATCCTTTCATTTTCTCTCCAGGGATTCCTTCAGTCGAATGAGCCTGCGCAAAATGGATCTCTAATATAAATGCACTTGTTTTATTCATTTGAAAAAAGCCATGTATTCAACATTGAGTGTGAAAAGAATTTAAGAACTTTTGAAAAAGACTTGGGACTTAATTCTGGAAATTATAGTATTAATTTACTCATGGAAGAATGCAGTGGCCAAACAATATCAAATGGCGATCGCTGAAGTTTGAGAATCATGGCTGTGGTTTCTAATGTTCTGGTAATATGCTGTTATCTTTTTTAAGACATTTTAATGACTCAAAGGTACACTTACATTTACCATTATTTATACCATAGCTAATGTTAAATTTATTTACTTTAAGTTTGTATTTTTTAATTTATATTACCATTTATAGATTCGTTTTGGAACCATTTTAAATGTAGTAATTCTTATTTTAAAGGTACTATTAAATATGTGAATGTTTACACTAATTTTACTGAGACTAAAAAAAATTTTTTTACTGACAAAAGCAGAGAATAAGTTAGTTGATTCAAGAAACAGTTCCAAAAATAGCAAAATGAAAATCATAATTGACACTTTATGGGCCCAGATAATAGCCCCAAAATTAAATAAATGAATAAATTAATGGGTGGAAATAAATTATTGATAACGGGTTTGTAAAGTCTTAAAACTGGTTTCTAAGGTATTTTCCATTTAGGCACACAAAAAAGGGATTTAGAATTGCAGAAGAAACTTTACGTGATAACTTCTGTCTATAAATAACGATTACATACTGGGATAGCTAATACCAGTGACAGTAGTTTGACTCTCAACATTATAGTAATGATAGTAGTATAAGCAGACCCGTAGCAACTAAAATGAATGATTCCTGTTTTAAATTAAACAAGACAGTCACTTCATCAGTTTTTAGTGTTCTAAACTGGTAAATTAGAAATCTGCTTTAAACTTATCTTACATCCCCATAAAAATAAGAGAGCTGGTGTTTGATTTTAATCTACCAGCTGAATGAGGTATAGTTATTTTTTGATTCTTGTATAGATTTTACAAAGTGTATGTATAAAAGGTAAAATTAGCTGTTAATTAAGAGCTAATTATTTAAAATTGTAACTTTATGATATGAAAGACTAATGCAGGTTTTTTTCCAACATATATTTCAATTATTTGGCAAGTTTTTCCAAGGAAGTGCATATTAATCATTTCTGGAAGTGTTTGAACATTTTTTCTTTGTGCAGTATTGTAACTTATAGAAAGGTATCACTTGTAATCTATCCCTTTGATCTACTGATCACTTACATGAATCACTTAAGAACTGATCGAATATGGTACCTTCATTCTCCTGAGAGCGTAGATGTGACGGCTGATATTCCCCGCTCCAGCCTACCTTTACAACAGGCAGTATTATCTCAGATTCCTCTTACCTAGATCAATTCAAAGACCGAATCACAGAAAGGTTTTTCAGGTGAGTCTACAGGTGGACCACAACAGGTGAAGTAGGAGTCAGAAAAGCATAACCTCAAAAATATATATTTGGGAACAGAGGATCCAGATGGTCAGTAAGGAAAGGCAGAGTCAAGAACGGAAACTCTTTAAAGCAAACAGAAAAGAAAAGGTAACTTATTTACATACTCTCTCCCTCTTTAGGGTGGGGGTGGGGGGAAGAATATTAAGTAATTCCTAGGTAATTTCTCATAAAGTTACACCTGTGTAAGAGTTTGGATTGTCACCTATCTCAGGGACAATATCAAGAACTTTAAGATTTATATAATTACGATTTAATTATCAGACTAATTGTCTGACGTGAAATCAGAAGAGGATTCCTTTCTTAAAACACTGGTGTAACATTTCCTTCCTAACTTACCGTGTTCTTCAATTTTCTTAAAACAAACTTTCTCGTATCAGAAATCTACACTAGTTCTTAACTAGTATAGTTCTGGGCTGTCTCTTGAGTGTTACAGAAGCCCTAGTTCTATCCTAGAACTACTCCATCAGAAGCTTATGAGTAGTGTTCAAGGCTGTTTCATTTTAAAAGTTCTGTTAGTGACTCCTACTCCCTCAGCTGCTTATGGTTAGTGTTCAGGGCTGTTCCTTTTTAAAAGTTCCATTAGTGATCCTGAACACAGAAAGTGGCAAGGACTGTGACTTTTTACATCACACCATCTTGTGAAAGAATGTGTAAGACATTAACTGTGTAGTTTATTAGTTGACAGGTACTCTTTCTTATTTGTTGAAGTAGTGTATAACAGTGTTATTCCAAGAGTTATCTATTCTTTGGAATTATATTTCATATTCTTAATATCAAGAATGTCCTTTAACAAGTCATAGTCGATCATTTACCAATTTAATATATTTAAAGTGAAAATATGACCAAGTTTTTTGTGTGCCCAAAGCCTCACCTTAAGTTCTCCAGTTTTGGATTCCATAGTTATATGTCTAAAGGGTATCTAGGTATGACAATTCAGATGGACTAAGCACAATTTCTCCTATTTGAAATACAATTTCTTCACCTCCAAATGTCAGAAAGTATTATTAAAGGTAATTATGCATGTTTATTCTCTTCTATATATATATATAATATGTGTGTATAGTATGTGTATATATACACACACTTTTTTTTAAGAGAATCCAGCTATATTTATGGTAAAAAATATGCAAGTAAAAAAATCCTCAAGCATTTGTATACACAGTTGTTAAGCAGTTTAAATTTTATTGACCTCCTGGTTTTTTTAAAAAAGTTAAATTTAAGGTCACACCTCTAAGTTCGATGCATTATATACAGATCGTGCAGAGTATGACTATGAAGAGATACAAATTAGTCCACACTGAAAAAGATTTACTAGGGTACAGAATCATTTTCATAAATACATATAAAATTCTTGTGAAGATAGAAGAGGACTGACTCTTCAGGTTTTCTGAGACGCTTTTCAAAGTGATTGAAGGCACAAAATGTGCACTATTGTGAATACATACACGCGCCTCTAATACAGCCCATCCAAGATCTGGCTTTATGACTTACAAAACTAAATGTACTGAAATGAGATTCTGCTTCTTAGCTGAAAAACCACAGAACCTATAAACATCATGTAGATAAGTACTCCAAAATATGGAGATACAAATACAAGCACTTTATTTGAAAAAGCAAACACAAAAGATAGGTGTAAATTCAAAGTGTTTAAATGCTTCCATTTTGAATAATTCAGTTAAGAACCTATACAAGTTTGTTCCCAGAAGCTAATGCATCAATCACTAGTCTCCACTAAGGAAAATGAATTCTAAAAATTAACATGGATTTCAATAACTCAAATTTTACTATTTATATAAAAACCCAGAGAAACCAATAATATCCAATAGCTTCAAAAGATAAGCTAAAGACTTTTTGATGTAATCAATTTACCGATGTTTGTCCAGGTCTGTTTAATATATACACAAGGAAAATACACTCACTCTATAATTTCTTATAAAATAGCAAGTAAGGAGTAGATGTAGGAGATGTAGAAGGGGAAAGAGAATTTAAAAAGTCCTTCTCTTCAGTAACTTTCACTTCAGAATCATCAAAAAGCAACCACTTCCCCTCATACTCCTTTAAGCTTTGCACTACATATGAAATTTTGTTTTCAAAACCACTCATGTTAATGCCTGTTTGGTCATTGGATTCCTTGTTTCTATCAGATTCATGGGTCCCATTAGTATTGTTAGTCTCAGAATTTCTATTTTCAGCAAATGCTGTACTGGCAGCTTTATCAGGATTAGATGCTTTGTTGTATAGCTCATAATCTGCTTTACTCTTTTGTCCTCCAAGAAGTCCAATAGCTTCTACATTTTTTTTGTTCAAAACTTTACTTGGCTGGGTATTTCCACTGACTCTAATCGACACTTCTTCATCGTCATAGTTTTCGACCACACCCCTTGCTTCCTCCTCATTCAATGGTTCTGGCTTACCTATTTCACACATTTGGTCGATCACAAAATTTTCCTTATCTAGTTCTAAACTGTTAAGGTCAGTGACTTTAACAGAAGCAGTATAATGCCCACTACTAATTGTAATGCCACTATGCATCACAACTGCAAATAATCCATAGCTGTCGTTGGTTGGCTTTGTGCTCCATTCTTCTAGTGACAGTTTAAGAGGTGTCAGTAAAGGAGTGTTGATCTTGGAAAGTCCACCACCATAACAATCAAACCTTTGGAAGGGGGGAAAAAAAAAGGTTTTCTGGGATTCCACTTCATATATATTCAGTTTTACCCCCAGTGTGAAACCAAGTAAGTCTGAATGAACCCTTAATATTTACTGCTCATATGAATAAAACACAAAGTAAAAAACAAGACCCCAATTTTGTATAATACTTACACAAAGAATACTGAAATAAGTACTAATATTCAGGTGCTTCTGTGAAGGATATATGGCACTTCCCCCCTTAATTTTCTTTATTTTCCTAATTTTGTGCAATAAGAAAATAAATGGCATTAAAAAAAAAGCACTGATCTTCAAAATCCTTTTCCTTTATACTTAGTAAGTCATTTCAATGTGAAGTCTGTCTCTACAACCAAGATTTGGGGACAAAAAATAAAATTGTACTGTAGCAAAGGAAAAAGCCATTGAAAGAAAGGACCCTGTCATCTTCTGGCGTAAGAAAATGTGTGGAGAGCTACTGGTAAGCTCTCGTGGTAATTTCAAACAACTGATTAATACAGAAAGGAATAAAATCTACAATGACATGTATACATGTCAGAAAAAGACTATCTAAAATGTAACTGGCATTTTAATATTTATTATTGCTTTCAGATATTTAAATTTTCAACTACAGAAGAATCTCTCAAATTGTTCAGACTAGTTTTATTTCCTGGCTTACTTACCTTAAAACTAAAATAATTTTGCTTTTTTGCTCACCTCAAAAAAATGTTGATGTATGTATGAAATTTGGTTCCTGCTTTAATCAATTAATTAAAATAATCAAATAAGGAATGAAAATGAAAAATGTGTGAACAAATCATATGCATTCATACCAGAAGGATTTAAACTTGATGCGTTTTTACAGGGAAACTTAATAAAACAATAAACTTTTCTAAGGCAATATTTGTAAATTACTTCATTTCAGTAGTTTCTATTACACTATTGTACTGTTTCCTTACTATCTTAGCATTTTGAACAAAACTTTAGAATACTCACTCCAAGCCACTAGCAGCAAAGCACTTCAAATGAATAGTTATAACTTCAGGCATTTTGTCAAACAAAAGACTTCGTTCAGCTTCAGTATAATGATGGCAATTTTCACAGAAATATTTATCTTCTCCTACAATCCTCTCCACTGAAGCAAACTGTGAAATTGCCCATCTCAGGGTCTTCATTTCTGTTTTTGGCTCTGGAGAAACTACACAAGAGAATCCTGTCACTCACAAATGAAAAATCTCTCAGAAATTAAAAACTTAAGCCACAAATTTTTATGTTCAGAATTAGCATACAATTTTAATTGACTAATCCTCCCCAAATAATAACTAAAGAGATTTCTTTTTTTTAGTTTCACAAACATGTAAGTTCATCGACAGTGCACATACCTCTAAATATTTATATCTGGTCAGCCAAAAAATATTGAGGTCAGGGACAGCAAAATCAATATAAGCCCTACCCTCTGACTCCATGTGAGAAAGACTTTATATTTAATAGTCAATTTACATTATCTGAACAAGTAAACCAGTCTCATGATCACTTCCCATGGCATTACTACACTTTTTGTGGTTTATACAAGAAAAAACACTGGCTCAAATATGGTGTTAACAAAAATATCCTCAGTAGCTCTGAGATTCAGGTACCCAAAAATTAACTTGGTAAAGCATTCCATCTTCCCATTATAACATACTCTACACATCAAAATAAAGATGCCAGGGCTTCCCTGGTGGCGCAGTGGTTCAGAGTCTGCCTGCCGATGCAGGGGACACGGGTTCGTGCTCCAGTCCAGGAGGATCCCACATGCCGCGGAACGGCTGGGCCCGTGACCCATGGCCGCTGAGCCTGCGTGTCCGGAGCCTGTGCTCCGCAAAGGGAGAGGCCACAACAGTGAGAGGCCCGCGTACCGCAAAAAAAATTAAAAGTAAAAAAATAACGATGCCAGAATTTTCCAAATGCTAATAACTACTGACAAGTGTAGCTATACAGGCAGAAAGATTTTATTATACCAAAGACATAAAAGAGTTTTTTCTTAATAACTATACAAGCTACTTATTAAACTGTGTTTTGTTGAGGAAAACTCTAATTATTCCATAGTCCATGCAAGCCTCCGATTTTGCTTACTTTCAGAACTCTCCTCTACTTTGGAAAGCTCATCTTCTTGCACCGGTACACTGATGTCTTGAAAATCTTCTCTTCTTTCTGTTAAACTTTCACATTCTAAGCAACGAGTCCTTAATACCAGCTGACCTTGAAATAATTTCTCCACTAGCTCAAAACCAATTTGCTCTGCACCTAAAACAAAAAAAGGAAAACACAAATCTATACAGACGAATTTTTCAGTACAGCCCAAATAACCATTATTCCATTTAAAGTATATCATGGCTAAAAGGCTGATTTTCATATCTCAAACTTGTTTATTGGCATTAAGAGGTGACTTATTCATGAAATATAAACTCCCTGTAAAGATAATTTTGAATATTAATTACTGTTATCTCTAAAAAAAGACAGTTTCAACACATGTGTGTCTTCTTAACTCCCTTCCTAAAGATACCCCAAAGGATGAAATTTAGTCATGTAAGTTCTACAAATTTTCCCTGAGATCTGTGTGAACCTAAACAGAAATCCAGTATGGTATAACTACTTAGCAAATGCAATTTTTCATGAGTTTATGTCAAATACTGTATATATAAAGGGGTAAAATATTCTCTTGCCATTAAGATGAACTCTCCTAGTTTATAAACATAAATTAATATTACCTTAAAATTAGTGAGATTTATACACACAAAAAATACATGTAAGTGTAGTGCTTGAAACACCAGTTCACATTGTGTTAAATTTCTCTTAAAACTTTAGCCAGATAGTATACTGTATATGGATCTAAGAAGAGAAAATTCAATTCTGCATCTGTTAATCCTACCTATCAATGTCCAAGAATAAATTATACTGACCTTTGTTTATGGGCTTAACTTCATTAGCAGGCATAACATTATTCCCTGGAGATTCAAGTCCACAACCATTAGCTGTATTATCATTCTCATACTTCCCCAAGTCCTCTTCAAGATCATATTCATTTTCTTTAGATTGTCCTTTGGATTCTTGGTTTGTTGTTATTTTACCCAGACTACAGAATTTAGAAATAATGCTGGGTTGCTTAGCTGCAGACTTTAACCAGTTTATTTTAACTCTTGATTTCTTTTGTGAGGGTCTTGCACTCTCATTTTCAGAAATGTACTTGGGGATTATTTTAGCAGGAATATCTAATGAATCAACTGTAGCTTTTCTTTTTGATCTGGTTTGTCTCTGGTTTTCTTCCAAAGACTGGTGTTCTTTAGAGACTTTAACTTTTTTCTTCATGTTACCAAATTCAGTGTCACTTTTTCTTTTCCCATTTACTTTTGGCAATTTTTCTTTATAGTCTTCACAATGCCTCATACTGTCCATCTCCATGTTGTTATTACCACTCATTTCCTCTTTCTGATGTTTTTCTTCTACCTTAGTAGATAACTCTGCCACATTTTTTACTTCTTTTTTTAGGAGTTGGCATGTTTCTTGAATGTTTCCCAAAATACACTGTAATACTTCCTGTGCATCATGCTGTAGATATCCTTCATACATAGGGTTGAGTTCCCTATAAATAAAAATTTCCATTTCATCTATTCCAGTTTTGAAGATATAATACCAGAACAAAATCCACCTCTCCATACAGAAATGAATTCATTTATGGGGATATCATAAATTATTTGAAAGTCCAAAAACATTTAATTCAGCTACTAATTTGAAACTCCTTACCTAAACGTGTAACTAAAAACAAACTTAACCTGATTTTCATTATCATAAATACTCTGATCTTCTAAATATTATTGTTAATAGCTAATACATATACAGTATTTACTGTGTACCATGCTTTATGCAAAATGCCATATATATATAATTTTTTTTTTGGCCTTGCCACATGGCATGTGGGATCTTACTTCTCCGACCAGGGATCGAAGCCCAGCCCTCAGCAGTGAAAGCACAGAGTCTTAACCACTGGTGGACTACCAGGGAATTCCCTCAAAATACTTTTTATATTATTTGTATAATTCTCACAATAACCTTATGAGGTAAGTACCATATCACCACTATTTACAGATAACTTGCTCAAGGTCACAGAGATGCAGAAGTCAGGATTCAAACCTGCTCCTGGACACCACGCTACACTGCCTCTTAACAAATGTATGGCAATGTGTTACATCTAGGTCTATTCCTAACCTAAACGATTAATTTTTTAAAGACTTAAACCCTGTAGTATTTTGGATAAGGCTATCCTGTATATAGGATAAAGTTTCATTTTTTAAGATAATACTACAAAGAAATCTAATCCAGTTAACTAATATTTCTCTTCTAAGTACATACAACAAAAATAGAATACTTGGAATTTACAGTTCTTTTATATAACGTATTTTGAATATAGACCTATAATTCCTATCTGAAATCCTTAGGACCAAATGTGTTTGGTAATTCAGGAATTTTCAGATTAAAAAAGAATCTGGCACATAGGTAAAATATGTATCACCAACATAACAGGGGCAGTATCCCATAATTACACACATTACTACTTCTACAGAAAAGAGTATGAATATTCACATTGCAGATAAATATGAATAAAGACTATAAACAGCCTCACACAAATTCAGATTTAATGAATTTAGTACCAACTGTGAGAAAAAATTTCCAGTCTTTGGAGCCTCTGGGATATTAAGGACTGTAGATCTGTAGTGTCCATTTTCCTTGCCCTTTATTCCCCCCATTTGTTCACATGTCACTCTCCTCCAAAGAGAGAATGAGCTAAACTGGAATCCTAAAATTATATAATAGACTATACCTGAGTGTGTTAAGTAGTCGCCTTGGCTGAGTAGCAAGTTCATCAGTATATTTCTCTGGATTTAAGAGAAAACTAGCCTGAAGCTGTTCGACTGAAATGATCAAGGACTGTAAGCTGCATATTAGTTCATAACTTGCTGAAGAATCTTCTTTGCAACTTCCCTGTCAAGAAACACACAAACATTTTAATTTTTGAACAAATTAAGTACCTTCCCCCTTCTTTTTCTCACTAGACAACACTAGCTTTTCTAAATCTAATTTCTAACACTAATTTTCTGGAGGTATACAAAATAAACTTAAAAAAATTTTAAGCATATTTTTGGTTACTTTCTATTACATGGGTTATAATGGTTTTCTAATTACATAAGTCAAAGGTTTCTTTAAATTTATTTAAATAGTAAAAGTGAGTCAACTTGAAAACAGCAGATAAATAATGGGGTAAAAGAGTACGATATGTTGTGACAGTGGTGTGTGTGACAATGTTTACTGGTAAACAGTAAATTAGAGGACTGGAGAAAACACTATAAAAGGGGGTAATCAAGTTAGCTACTTACCCCACAAGAATGAAAAATAATTGCCAATGAGAAATTTAATTCTCAGATGTAATTTGTTAAGAGAAATAATCTTTGTCATTCTCCTCCCAAATCCTCTCTGTATTTATTACTTTTTCATTTCTAAGCAAGTGAATTTCCATTAATTTTATTTTTACCTTATCTTTTGGACTGGCTTCATCTTTTAGGGCTTCTTTCTTCCTTGAAATAATATTAAATAAGTGCTTCACTCCAGATTTAAAACCAGGACAAAAATATAATACCTATAAAGTGAGATTGTCTTGAGTATTTACTGAACAAACAATATACCTAAAATCATTAAAACACTATCATGCTTTTTGTAGAGTATATTCATATGTGCACTACTTAAAATTCTGAGATTAAGATGTGTGTCAAAAATTGTTCTCTATTTCATTACAGTAGCCTGCTATCTTCCCTCAGTGCAACAAAGCACTGAGCCTGACCAGATACAACACAAAACAGATATAGTTCCAAGGGTTACAATACATATCACCATAGAATCAGGAATCGGACAGAAAAACTAAAAGTTTGGTATCTTCAATTTAATCAACATCTACTCAATTTTGCTATCCCAATTTTATTTAATATATCATTTTCTCTTACCTCAACGGAAATTTGTAATGTGCAATTTAGAATCATGATTATTTTACTCCATTCTGGTTTATTTACAAAGACAAAGACAGTATTATGGACAACTGAAATCCTCCAATAACCTGAATTCTCAGAAAATATTGTTACATCATTCTTTGCCTCCTAAAGTTTTATTATATAGAAAAATTGTCAACTTACCTGAAGTATACTATTAAGATAACAAGTATTGCCGAGATTATTCAGTCCCACAAACGGTAACAAGTTTTCTCTCTTCTCACAGTTGACAGGTGAGGACTGTGCTGCAGGAACAACTTGATCACTATTAAGTACAAAGAAGAGAAAGGGATAAGGAAGTAGAATTCAAGTGGAAATATTACTTCCCTAGATTTAGTCTTTTCCCAAAAGTTGTATGATCCAAAAAGTATATGGATTTTATTCAGATGGCATTTTAAGACAATTAATCTGTACAGGTGCAAAAACTGCTATACACCCAGAATAAAAGTTTTACAAGCACTTTAAAAATATTACACTCAACAAGCTTCAAAACAATTCCATTAAAGGACTGTTAATCCCATTTTACAGAGCAGAAAGTTGCAGAATTGGTACTATGATTTGTTAAGCCAACAGGACATTTTAATCAAGTAGTTTAACTCTGAATAGAAACCTGGGAATAACCTGAATATGACAATATTTGGGAGAGGCTGCACTATCTAAGTCAGATTCTGTTCACAAAAGATTAAGAGGAAACAGAGTCTATGAAGATACTTATACAGCTGCTCCTCACTTAAACATGAATTGTTCAAGTTTATAACTCTTTTACCTCAGTTTAACAAACAGTCCTCACAGCATTTTTATTTATTTTACAGCTGCTAGCTATAACTCTAATACCTCAAGGTATTTATAGGCACGAATGCTGGTAAGCAAAAGGTTCTCACACAATCTCCTAAACTGATTATTGGTAAATATTAGGAAATTATACAGGGGAGCAAATCTACATTAGTCATATAGCAGAGTGCCTATGTGCTGAATACGGAGCAAGTATAGACTCCAACTAGAGCAGCTATTGGTGGAGTAAAGCATTCCATTTTGTTCTGATTTCTTTTCAGTCACTGAAGGATTTATTTGTATCAAAAGCATTTCTTATTTTTAAGTTTATTTTAAATATAATTTGCAATTGTACACCAACAGGTTTGAGAATTCATATACTAGGTATGACTACAAAGACAAAGTTTATGTCAGGTAACTGTCCCCCATGAACTTCTTTATCCTTACATAAAGTGTGTTGCACTAAAATTTAAATTGAAAAATAATTTTAGTCAATTAGTATTTCTCGAAGTTAGCCTAATCGGCTGAGCACAATTTAAATGAGTTATAATGTGAACTGTGATGTGATCCCTGTGGGGAACCACCAGTTTTATCCTGTTTCTACTATTACACACTGCTAGACTTGTCTCCTAATGTGTGCTTTTTTATCTCCCGCTACGGACTATCAGGTCAGAATGACTGCAGATATCAATCCAAGTTCACTGCTTTTTCACTGATGCGGAATCTTGAAAAGTACAGAAATATACTGAAAATAACATACATTTCAGATCCTCTATATTCAGAAGTTTTTTCTTCATTTTCTTGAGAATCTGTGAAATCCAAGGCTCTCTTGGTTTCCTTTTTCTGAAAAAACTTCAAGGAAAGTCTGTTTTTTTTTGATGGACTACCTCTTGAAAGCCCATTACTTTCACTAGGTATGACACCGGGCATTTTCTCTTCAAATCCCAAGGAGTTGACAAGAATTAATTTATACAGGGACCTTGTAATCACCAATCATATCTGTTAATCAGAGAAAAGATTATTAGTTTTCAGTTATCGGCTGTAGGCAATAAAATCATCATTTCTGAAAACAAATTTACCAAGGAATGGTATTAATTAGAACTTTTTATTTGAAAATCTAATGCCTGCCAATAACAGGCAGTCAATGTTTTATTGCTTATATGAAGGAGTTGCCATTTGTCCTTAACTTTCTCAAACAACAAAAAAAAGACACTGAACTTTTACTAGCCTGCTATTAGATTAAGGGTCACATCACAAAATACCCCATTTTAGTAGTAGACCCCATTTTACTGGTAGTAGTAGTAGTAATGGTAAAGTAGTATCATCAAGGGGTAAAAACTTTATTATTAGTTCATTCAGGAAACACTGAGCAACTATCATCTCTAATTCTGAAGTACACAGTGGGAAACAGAGGGATGAATGGGAAATCCAAGGAGTGCTAGAAGTGACTGAGTTCTCCTTCCAAGGTCTTTTCTAGTTATACAAAATAAAGTCTATTTAAAGTATAATCTGCATACAAGGAAAGGCCTAGATCTAGTGTTAAGTTTGCACCTAAAAACTTGTGTGAAAAGTAATAAACTATACACAAAGTTGGGATAATGGTGTAAAAAATTGCTGCACTTTGTGTATATCAAATTCTTATGCACTAGAAACCAAAATATACTGACTTTCCAAACTTCTTTTAACTACAGAATTTTTTAAGATACTGCTTTAAGTAGGAAAGAAGAAAAGTTTGCCTTGTGCAAACTTTCTTCCCTGTTTTAAAATAAAACTTTTGGACTAAAAAAAAATGGCTCTATTTGTGGTAGTTATTTTACACTTTAGTCCTATTTTTCATTAGGAAGATATTACTATCTGACTCGAGTATTACCAGAAAATCACCTAAGAGTCCAAAAACTCAGCAATGACTTTAAAATATAATATAGGTAGAGACTAACAAGACGAACTAAATTTCATCCTTAAGCATAAGCGAAAACCTGGCTGCCTCTGAACTGGGAATTCACAACACTGACAGACACGGCAGTGAAACCCACCTTTTTGAGACAACTCAGGAATAACTAGAAAGCCGACCAATTTCCCCATCCCCCCTCCAACTCAATTTACTCTCCTGGCCACTAATGCTACTGATGAAATGCTATCACGAATGATAAACCAGCCTGCACTGAAGTGTCAGGGATCTCTAGGCATTAGCGATTTTTGTAAAAGGTTTTTCCTTGGGAGCCAATTCTAATAAATGATGGAAACTGGATTCTCTAACAGAGTAACCGGACTTAAATAAATATAAAAAAAAAAACAATGACCAAGCAGCTGAAATAACATTATCAATCCTAATCAATAAACCACCCCTCCGGGCTCCTCAAAGCAATGATTAAACATTAACGTTACCTAGAATATAACATTTTACCAGGAGGCGTATCTTCTGCTATACCATTTCTTGCTCCTGGCTGTCCTTATCACTGGGGGTTGTTACATCAAAAATGTTTCTCCCGTAACTCTAAATCAAGTTTCGCAGAAAAAACAATAGAACATTAAATGTTCTTGACAAATGACAGTGTGAACACTAAGTCTCATTAGTTTCAAGTTTCTTCCTCTGTAAGGTGGGACGACTCAATCTCAACTTTTCACGAAAAATGTAAAACAAGAATAACATCCTCGACAAAGGTTTAAGACACGTGCCGTTCTAAATACTTGTAGAAAAAGTAAGTTAAACTGCTCGGTAAAATTTAGCAATCACCGACACAGAACAACGTGAGCGCAAACATTTCTTCTCCTTATCCCGCAAACTCTAGGAACGGAAAAGAAAGTGAGAAGATAACGGGACGGTGATGATGCCCGTGCCCGTCAAACGCGGCACCAGCCCGGCGGGCGGCGTCTTTAAGCAGAATCACAGCTCGCGGAGTTGGCCTATTTACTCCCAGCCCGCACCTGCCTTGAGTCCCCAGCGGCGGCGGGAGGGGGCGCCGCCCGCTGCGCGGACAGCTTGGCTGGCAGCTGGGCGGGGGCGCAGCACCGAGGGAGCCGGGGTCCTCCCCGCGGCCCCCTCGGACTCCTGCCGAACTTGCCGCGGCGCCCAGGCACCGGCCCCTCCTCCACGGGCCCTCCTTACCTGGTCATGGCCCAGAGCGAGGTCCGCGGCGGTGACGCCGACGAGTCTAACCGGGCTGAGGGCGGGTACGACAGGTGAGCCCCTGCCCCGAGCGGGGAGGGGGCCCGCGACCCACGGAAAAGCTGGCTGGATCGCCCTCCCCGCAGGGGAGTGACCATTCGCTCTCAAGAGCGGGAACCCGGGCTGCCGCTCGGTCCTGCCTGGCGCCGGCACCGACTACATCCCCGAAGCGGCGCCCAACCGCGCCCGCCCCCGTCCCCGCCCCGGGACGGCAAGGAGCGCCAGAAGCGGCTCCGCTCGCCCGGCACCCAAACCGCTGGGGTCTTCCTCACTCCACCGCCGACGGGAACTTGGCGCGTTTTCCTCAGTCTCAGGACCCTTGTGTTTTAGCCTCCGCCCGCGCCAGCGCTGCGATTGGAGGTGGCGTCCTACGAAAGTGCCGGTTCTAGTCTCCAGGCTGCAGAGACGCGAAAGGCTAGAGCCACCTCACGACCGCCACTAGCCCTCCTGGCACGCACGGGCTCCGGAACCAGCCGGAACGGTAGTTGCCCAAGCTGGTAACGGATTCTGCAGTTTCAAACAGCGCAGGCAGCGTCACGGGCAGCTCACGCGGGTCCTCGCTGAGGGCGCGCGCTAGAAGCTAGAGGCCTGGCTGGCGGGCTCGAGCCTCACATCCTTTTTTTTTTTTTTTTTTTTAACCATTCGTGCGCGAGAGTTGAGGGGGTAGCGTACGGGTCGGGAGACGGGACAGAGAGATGGGACGGGCTTCTTGCTCGGGAAGTTACCGCCAGGTGCTCAAATCCACCAATCCGCGATGAACAATCCCCAATCCTGCCCCCCGCAGCCCAGGAGGAGCCAATCAGAAGTACCTAGACAAAAAACCCACCTGGTGGGCGGGGAAAGGCAGTCCAGCCAATACCAAAAAGAAGAGAGGACGGCTCCAGCCAATCATTGTTCCTCAGAGTGTTCCTCAGGCGCGTTTCCCCTCTTTCCGCTCTCATTGGCGCTCGAGTGCGCGCTTTCGCTGCGGACTGTTAAGTCTCGCTCTGCGTTTTGTGAATCCTCGAAGGTAGGACGCCAGCGAGGGTGCGGTTTCCGGAGCGAGGCCTTCACAATAAGTCCCGCCCCCGTTTCATGCGTACACACTCGGGCGGGGTTACCCGGGAGTTAGTTTCGGAAAATGGCTGACCGCCTTGTTTGCTCCTCTGCGCTTGAGCTTTCTGTACCGAATCGCAGCCTCAGCCCCCAGGCCATCCAGTAAAAAGAAGCACCGCCATAGATAACAGTCAACTCTCAACCGAATGCTGCGGAGCTGAGGCTCCCTCCTCAGGCCCTCCACGCCTCATTTTCTCGCGTTTACCCCTTCCCCTTCCCGACCGGACAAGGAAATGAAGAGCATTCTTGGCCCAGCTCTGGCTGGGGGAGCTGCAAGGGGTGCCTGTATGAGCCCTTGCTAACGGGCTCAAAAACGGCAAGGCAGGCCTCACCTGGTTTCTGCTTCCGTCTGTTGTATACCTACCTCGGTGAGGTGACCTCACAAAGCAAGGGTGGCAGTGAAGCACGATAAGTTCAGTCCAAAATCATTTAACCAAGCGTGTTTTGAGGTGCCTAGTGTGTGCCAGGCATTCCCTGCTCCATAGCGGCTTGACATGAGTGACAGGGAGAGGAAATAAGGAGTATGCTCTTTTAGGTACGTAGTCTGGACATTTGAGTAGAGAGCTGAATGAAAGTGCAGCCAGCCTTGGAGGAATCAGGAAGAACGGTCCAGACAGGGAGAAGAGCAAAAGCTACCAAAGTCCTCAAGGTTCACGTGTTTGGTGTTCTGGGAGGAAGCAAGGAGCCAGGATGCTTAGACCACAGTGAGTGTAGGTGTGATGATTGTGGGAAATGAGATTAGTAACATGGTTGGGGCTCTGATTAAACAGGGTAAGGAGATGGGAGTCATTTGATGGTTTTGAGCTGGGGAGTGGCGTAATTTGTAAAGCGGCTGCTTGTGGTGGTAGACTGTGACCTTCAAAAGTGCAAGCTGTAAGATCCCCTAGGAGGCTATTCCAGCAGCCCAGGGAATAAATTAGGGTGGCCTGGAATAAGGTGGTAGCAGTGGAAATGTTGAGAACGGGTAGGATTCAGGATGTATTTTGAAGTAAGGCCAACAGGATCTGCTGATGGGGAAAAAAGAGACAAAAAAAGACAAGGATTTTTTTTTTTTTTAACCAAAGCAGTTGGATAGTGGTTTGTCCTTGTTAAAATGGAAAACATTGAGGTAATGATGGGCTTGGTGGGAGGGGTCATTGTTCTTAGACGTAAAGATTGAGATGCATATTTCACATGCAAATAGAGATACTGAGCCAATAGATTTCAAGTTTGGAGGTCAGTAGAGAATTGAGATCAGGAGATATAATTTGAGTCACCAAATGGTATTTAGGTACACAAGACTTTAAGCAATCACCTAGAATGATATTTATCCTAAAAAAATCTGCAGGGCGTTGATGACCTCTACCCTTGCCAAGCCAGGAATTCTAAACCCAGAAAACTGCTCCTTAATCTACCCATTTTAGAATCAATATCCATCCCAAATTCTCATTTTAATAGAAACTTATAAAGCTCCTGATGACATATTTAAGATCATTTAAAAAGCAAAATGAAGTAACTAGTATTCAAGCAACCAAAATGGAGCCAGGTGGCAATTGTGTATGTTGTTTCAGACATGTTCCTGCATCACGGAGAACTTGAATTTTCTGAACTGTAGCAAACTCAAGGACACCACACGTTTTCAAAATAATATCTTCTAGCAGTTGCTAGCTGCCACCTTATGGTCTCAAGTTCTCCCCTAAGCAATCCTTGCTTAACAAGCACCCTTCTTGCCAGCTCAACCAATTGGTAGCCCTGATGGCAGCTGCTATGCTCAGATGTGGCATATTTGCTAGGGTAGACTAATACAGCCCCAGGTATTTGGTACACATCATTGATTTAGTGAATGCATTCTTTTCTGTTCCAATCATAAGAAAAGATCAGAAACAGTTGGCATTCCCATGAAACAGACAGAAGTGTACATTTACAGTTTAGCCCAAGGCTATGTTAACATTCCTGCCCTCTGTCATAAAATAGTCTGGAGAGATCTGGACCTTCTGGACATCCTTCAGAACTTCACATTAATCTATTACATCAATGACATCCTGCTGATTGGGCAGGTTGAGCAAAATATAACTGTATCAGGATAAAAGGACTAAGAGTGTACATGTGCGGTGGAAGTGCAGAGGAGTGTGCTAAATCCTTACCTTCCGATTGGGAACTCAATAGATGATGGCTAACCAAAATATCAAGAAGTAGAAATATTAACATGTTATCTAGACAGGTGGAGGTAAATACCAAAGAATGAGCTAAAAATTGAAAGTGGCTGCCTTGAGGGAACGGGAAGTCTTGTTGAAACTAGTTAACTCTTCAAATCATGTACAACTTTGAAAAGAGCAAAAAACTTAAAGTTTTTAAAAAAGCGTGGTAAATGAACTGTTTTCTGATTTCATTCCCTGGGAAAGGTCAGAGCAAACAGGCTCAACAGGAGTGCATTATGTGGGTTTGGGTTGACAATTCTTGCAGCCCTTACCTTCCGGGTACAAGGTAAAGGAAGGCTCAGTATGTGAATCCTTGGCCTTTATCCAGCATCTTTAGTAATCGCAAAAAGCAGTCAACCTCAAAACAGCTGGTAAACCTCCATCCAGTAGTTAAATTTAAAATACTCCCTCAAGTTAAAGTCTATTTAAAAGGTAAAATCCACTTGGCTTCAGAATTTTAAATCCTCTTCCACAACCTAAAGCCCCAGGGTCAGGTGGGAGGTCCTCCCATACCTATGAAAGGAATGCCTTGCCCCACTTCCTTAATGTTTGGTAGTAATTTAGTAGATGAATGTCCGGTAAGTGGGTGGGTGCTGAGGAGGTGGCAGGAAGATTCATGAGCCTATTTATATTTCATGGGAAAAGAGTCTTGTCTTTCTCACACCACTAAGATTCTCTTATCTTTTGTATGTTTAACCCATCCTGTAAAGAGCCCTACATGTAAACTTCAACAACAACATTTTTCCTTCTCTGAATAAAATTTACTTGAATAAAGTACTAAGTATTTGAAGGGAAAATAAGTTCTAATTCTTTTCTTTTGAGTATAATTATGGACACATGGCTTTTTACAGTCTTTTATTAAATTAAGCATAATTTTTATTTCCTTTTTGAAGCAAAACCTGTCACATTTTTAACCTGTGTGGACTCTTTTTAAACTGACTTCCAGGTCCTCTCAACATTTCCAAAAGCATCCTTACCTCCTGGAAAATTCCAGGTCCCTCTTTAAAAATATTTTCTAACTAACTTGAATATACCGTATAATACATTGTTTTACCACAATATTATTAAAGGTTTATAAGCTTTAATTTTTTAAAAAAATATTATGTCCTAAACTATTCACCATACTTTATTTTACCATTTCATTTCCGGCTTTGAAAAGAGTCCATGTATTTTTCAATCAGACAAGAATACGGGTGGTTCTAACGTGGAGAATGTATGATAACTGTGATGTAGTTTCCCCTTCTTTCAAACCAGCTAATTTGGAATTAGATTTTAAACAGCCCTTGGTATGGCACCACCCCAAAACTTGATGGCCTAAAATAACAACTTATTTCTCACCATTTTATGGCTTGGACACTGGCTCTCCTGCTGGGCTCCCTTGGTGGCTGCACTCAGCTGATCAGTCGACTGGGGGCTGGGCCCAGTAGGCCCCGTGGGCCGCCCATTCCCTGTGGTCGCTTCTCCTCAAAGAGGCTGCATGGGGCTTCCCCGTTAGGCGTCTACAGTGGCGTTCCAAGCGGGCAGGACCCAGTGTGCAAGCGTGTTAACAAGCCTCTGCCTGTATTACTGCATTACACTCCCTTTGACCAAAGCAAATCCCAAGACCAAGCCCAAAGTCAGTGTAGGGCAGGTCTTCACAAGGGCATGGATATGGATGGGGAGCCTGAATCTTTGGGGTCATTAATGTTACAGTCTACTCCACTCTTCTGTGAATATTATCTTAAAGTATAAATCCTAATTCTCATGGATGTATCAGACAGATGACCTAATATTGATACAGAATTTTATATTAGATTTGGTCTAAATATCCCCTTAACTATAGGTGGTTTTTATATACAAATATATATTTCCTAGTGTCATTTTAAATCTTTTATCTAAGGCAGTTCATTGTTGAACATTACCTTTAAAAAGTCTTTATACATAGATGTGTGTGTGTGTGTGTGTATTTCATCTACAGCCCCAAAAGCCAATTAAGAACTTTAAAAGTAATTTTTTTTAACATCTTTATTGGGGTATAATTGCTTTACAATGGTGTGTTAGTTTCTGCTTTATAACAAAGTGAATCAGTTATACATATACATATGTTCCCATATCTCTTCCCTCTTGCGTCTCCCTCCCTCCCACCCTCCCTATCCCACCCCTCCAGGCGGTCACAAAGCACCGAGCAGATACCCCTGTGCCATGCGGCTGCTTCCCACTAGCTATCTACCTTACGTTTGTTAACGTGTGTATATGTCCATGACTCTCTCTCGCCCTGTCACAGCTCACCCTTCCACCTCCCCATATCCTCAAGTCTGTTCTCCAGTAGGTCTGTGTCTTTATTCCTGTCTTACCCCTAGGTTCTTCATGTAATTTTTTTTTCTTAAATTCCATATATATGTGTTAGCATACGGTATTTGTCTTTTTCTTTCTGACTTACTTCACTCTGTATGACAGACTCTAGGTCTATCCATCTCATTACAGATAGCTCAATTTCGTTTCTTTTTATGGCTGAGTAATATTCCATTGTATATATGTGCCACATCTTCTTTATCCATTCATCCGATGATGGGCACTTAGGTTGTTTCCATCTCTGGGCTATTGTAAATAGAGCTGCAATGAACATTTTGGTACATGACTCTTTTTGAATTTTGGTTTTCTCAGGGTACATGCCCAGTAGTGGGATTGCTGGGTCATATGGTAGTTCTATTTGTAGTTTTTTAAGGAACCTCCATACTGTTCTCCATAGTGGCTGTACCAATTCACATTCCCACCAGCAGTGCAAGAGTGTTCCCTTTTCTCCACACCCTCTCCAGCATTTATTGTTTCTAGATTTTTTGATGATGGCCATTCTGACCAGTGTGAGATGATATCTCATTGTAGTTTTGATTTGCATTTCTCTAATGATTAATGATGTTGAGCATTCTTTCATGTGTTTCTTGGCAGTCTGTATATCTTCTTTGGAGAAATGTCTATTTAGGTCTTCTGCCCATTTTTGCATTGGGTTGTCTGTTTTTTTGTTATTGAGCTGCGTGAGCTGCTTATAAATTTTGGAGATTAATCCTTTGTCAGTTGCTTCATTTGCAAATATTTTCTCCCATTCTGAGGGTTGTCTTTTGGTCTTGTTTATGGTTTCCTTTGCTGTGCAAAAGCTTTGAAGTTTCATTAAGTCCCATTTGTTTATTTCTGTTTTTATTTCCATTTCTCTAGGAGGTGGGTCAAAAAGGATCTTGCTGTGATTTATGTCATAGAGTGTTCTGCCTATGTTTTCCTCTAAGAGTTTGATAGTTTCTGGCCTTACATTTAGGTCTTTAATCATTTTGAGCTTATTTTTGTGTATGGTGTTAGGGCGTGATCTAACCTCATACTTTTACATGTACCTGTCTAGTTTTCCCAGCACCACTTATTGAAGAGGCTGTCCTTTCTCCACTGTACATTCCTGCCACCTTTATCAAAGATAAGGTGTCCATATGTGCGTGGGTTTATCTCTGTGC
Source organism: Delphinapterus leucas (assembly GCF_059928025.1). Classification (NCBI taxonomy): domain Eukaryota; kingdom Metazoa; phylum Chordata; class Mammalia; order Artiodactyla; family Monodontidae; genus Delphinapterus; species Delphinapterus leucas. The sequence goes on from NC_143129.1 coordinate 137,245,263, forward strand.
TTTCTATCCTGTTCCATTGATCTATCTTTCTGTTTTTGTGCCAGTACCATACTGTCTTGATTACTGTAGCTTTGTAGTATAGTCTGAAGTCAGGGAGCCTGATTCCTCCAGCTCCTTTTTTCTTTCTCAAGATTGCTTTGGCTATTCAGGGTCTTTTGTGTTTCCATACAAACTGCGAAATTTTTTGTTCTAGTTCTGTGAAAAATGCCAGTGGTAGTTTGATGGGGATTGCATTGAATCTATAGATTGCTTTGGGTAGTAGAGTCATTTTCACAATGTTGATTCTTCCAATCCAAGAACATGGTATATCTCTCCATCTATTTGTATCATCTTTAATTTCTTTCGTCAGTGTCTTATAATTTTCTGCATACAGGTCTTTTGTCTCCTTATGTAGGTTTATTCCTAGATATTTTATTCTTTTTGTTGCAATGGTAAATGGGAGTGTTTTCTTGATTTCACTTTCAGATTTTTCATCATTAGTGTATAGGAATGCCAGAGATTTCTGTGCATTAATTTTGTATCCTGCTACTTTACCAAATTCATTGATTAGCTCTAGTAGTTTTCTGGTAGCATCTTTAGGATTCTCTATGTATAGTATCATGTCATCTGCAAACAGTGACAGCTTTACTTCTTCCTTTCCGATTTGGATTCCTTTTATTTCCTTTTCTTCTCTGATTGCTGTGGCTAAAACTTCCAAAACTATGTTGAATAAGAGTGGTGAGAGTGGGCAACCTTGTCTTGTTCCTGATCTTAGTGGAAATGCTTTCAGTTTTTCACCATTGAGGATGATGTTGGCTGTGGGCTTGTCATATATGGCCTTTATTATGTTGAGGAAAGTTCCCTCTATGTCTACTTTCTGCAGGGTTTTTGTCATAAATGGGTGTTGAATTTTGTCAAAAGCTTTCTCTGCATCTATTGAGATGATCATATGGTTTTTCTCCTTCAATTTGTTAATATGGTTTATCACATTGATAGATTTGCGTATATTGAAGAATCCTTGCATTCCTGGAATAAACCCCACTTGATCATGGTGTATGGTCCTTTTAATGTGCTGTTGGATTCTGTTTGCTAGTATTTTGTTGAGGATTTTTGCATCTATGTTCATCAGTGATCTTGGCCTGTAGTTTTCTTTCTTTGTGACATCCTTGTCTGGTTTTGGTATCAAGGTGATTGTGGCCTCGTAGAAGGAATTTGGGAGTGTTCCTCCCTCTGCTATATTTTGGAAGAGTTTGAGAAGGATAGGTGTTAGCTCTTCTCTAAATGTTTGTTAGAATTCGCCTGTGAAGCCATCTGGTCCTGGGCTTTTGTCTGTTGGAAGATTTTTAATCACAGTTTCAATATCAGTGCTTGTGATTTGTCTGTTCATATTTTCTATTTCTTCCTGATTCAGTCTTGGCAGGTTGTGCATTTCTAAGAATTTGTCCATTTCTTCCAGATTGTCCATTTTATTGGCATAGAGTTGCTTGTAGTAATCTCTCATGATCTTTTTTATTTCTGCAGTGTCAGTTGTTACTTCTCCTTTTTCACTTCTAATTCTATTGATTTGAGTCTTCTCCCATTTTTTCTTGATGAGTCTGGCTAGTGGTTTATCTATTTTGTTTATCTTCTCAAAGAACCAGCTTTTAGTTTTATTGATCTTTGCTATTGTTTCCTTCATTTCTTTTTCATTTATTTCTGATCTGATTTTTACGATTTCTTTCCTTCTGCTAGCTTTGTGGGTTTTTTTGTTCTTCTTTCTCTAATTGCTTGAGGTGCAAGGTTAGGTTGTTTATTCGAGATGTTTCCTGCTTCTTAAGGTGGGCTGTATTGCTATAAACTTCCCCCTTAGAACTGCTTTTGCTGCATCCCATAGGTTTTGGGTCGTTGTGTCTCCATTGTCATTTGTTTCTAGGTATTTTTTTATTTCCTCTTTGATTTCTTCAGTGATCACTTCATTATTAAGTAGTGTATTGTTTAGCCTCCATGTGTTTGTATTTTTTACAGATCTTTTCCTGTAATTGATATCTAGTCTCATGGCGTTGTGGCCGGAAAAGATACTTGATACAATTTCAATTTTCTTAAATTTACCAAGGCTTGATATTTGACCCAAGATATGATCTATCCTGGAGAATGTTCCATGAGCACTTGAGAAAAATGTATATTCTGTTGTTTTTGGATGGAGTGTCCTATAAATATCAATTAAGTCCATCTTGTTTAATGTATCATTTAAAGCTTGTGTTTCCTTATTTATTTTCATTTTGGATGATCTGTCCATGGGTGAAAGTGGGGTGTTAAAGTCCCCTACTATGAATGTGTTACTGTCGATTTCCCCTTTTATGGCTGTTAGTATTTGCCTTATGTATTGAGGTGCTCCCATGTTGGGTGCATAAATATTTACAATTGTTATATCTTCTTCTTGGATCGATCCCTTGATCATTATGTAGTGTCCTTCTTTGTCTCTTCTAATAGTCCTTATTTTAAAATCTATTTTGTCTGATATAAGCATTGCTACTCCAGCTTTCTTTTGGTTTCCATTTGCATGGAATATCTTTTTCCATCCCCTTACTTTCAGTCTGTACGTGTCTCTAGGTCTGAAGTGGGTCTCTTTTAGACAGCATGTATAAGGGTCTTGTTTTTGTATCCATTCAGCCAATCTGTGTCTTTTGGTGGGAGCATTTAGTCCATTTACATTTAAGGTAATTATCGATATGTATGTACCTATTCCCATTTTCTAAATTGCTTTGGGTTCGTTATTATAGGTCTTTTGCTTCTCTTGTGTTTCTTGCCTAGAGAAGTTCCTTTAGCATTTGTTGTAAAGCTGGTTTGGTGGTGCTGAACTCTCTCAGCTTTTGCTTGTCTGTAAAGGTTTTAATTTCTCCATCAAATCTGAATGAGATCCTTGCTGGGTAGAGTAATCTTGGTTGCACATTTTTCTCTTTCATCACTTTAAATATGTCCTGCCAGTCCCTTCTGGCTTGCAGAGTTTCTGCTGAAAGATCAGTTAACCTGATGGGGATTCCCTTGTGTGTTATTTGTTGTTTTTCCCTTGCTGCTTTTAATATATTTTCTTTGTATTTAATTTTTGACAGTTTGATTAATATGTGTCTTAGAATGTTTCTCCTTGGATTTATCCTGTATGGGACTCTCTGTGCTTCCTGGACTTTATTAACTATTTCCTTTCCCATATTAGGGAAGTTTTCAACTATAGTCTCTTCAAATATTTTCTCAGTCCCTTTCTTTTTCTCTTCCTCTTCTGGGACCCCTATAATTTGGTGCGTTTAATGTAATCCCAGAGGTCTCTGAGACTGTCCTCAGCTCTTTTCATTCTTTTTCCTTTATTCTGCTCTGCAGTAGTTATTTCCACTATTTTATCTTCCAGGTCACTTATCCATTCTTCTGACTCAGTTATTCTGCTATTGATCCCTTCTAGAGTATTTTTAATTTCATTTATTGTGTTGTTCATCGTTGCTTGTTTCATCTTTAGTTCTTCTAGGTCTTTGTTAAATGTTTCTTGCATTTTCTCTATTGTATTTCCAAGATTTTGGATCATCTTTATTATCCTTATTCTGAATTCTTTTTCAGGTAGACTGCCTATTTCCTCTTCATTTGTTAGGTCTGGTGTGTTTTTATCTTGCTCCTTCAACTGCTGTGTGTTTTTCTGTCTTCTCATTTTGCTTATCTTACTGTGTTTGGGGTCTCCTTTTTGCAGGCTGCAGATTTGTAGTTCCCGTTGTTTTTGGTGTCTGTCCCCAGTGGCTAAGGCTGGTTCAGTGGCTTGTGTAGGCTTCTTCGTGGAGGGCACTAGTGCTTGTGTTCTGGTGGATGAGGCTGTATCTTGTCTTTCTGGTTGGCAGGTCCACGTCTGGTGGTGTGTTTTGGGGTGTCTTTGGCCTTATTATGATTTTAGGCAGCCTCTCTTCTAATAGGTGGGGTTGTGTTCCTGTCTTGCTAGTTGTTTGGCATAGGGTGTCCAGCACTGTAGCTTGCTGGTCGTTGAGTGAAGCTGGGTGTTGGTGTTGAGATGGAGATCTCTGGGAGATTTTCACCATTTGATATTACGTGCAGCTGGGAGGTCTCTTGTGGACCAGTGTTCTGAAGTTGGCTCTCCCGCCTCAGAGGCACAGCACCGACTCCTGGCTGCAGCAGCAAGAGCCTTTCCTCCACACGGCTCAGAATAAAAGGGAGAAAAAGAACAAAAAAAGAAAGAGAGAGAGAGAGGGAGGGAGGGAGGGAGGAAGGAAGAAACAGGATAAAGTAAAATACAGGATAAAGTAAAATAAAGTAAGATAAAATAAAATAAAGTTATTGAAATAAAAAAATAAAAAATAATTATTAAGAAAAAATGTTTTTAAAAAGTAAAAATACAAACAAACAAAAGAAAACGGAGAGACAGAACCCTGGGACAAATGGTGAAAGCAAAGCTATACAGACAAAATCTCACACAGAAACATACACACTCACAAAAAGAGGAAAAGGAGAAAAAATAAATCTTGCTCTCAAAGTCCACCTCCTCAATTTGGGATGATTCGTTGTCTATTCAGGTATTCCACAGATGCAGGGTACATCAAGTTGATTGTGGAGATTTAATCCACTGCTCCTGAGGCTGCTGGGAGAAATTTCCCTTTCTCTTCTTTGCTTGCACAGCTCCCAGGGCTTAGCCTTGGATTTGGCCCCCTCTGCGTGTAGGTCGCCGGAGGGCGTCTGTTTTTTGCTCAGACAGGACGGGGTTAAAGGAGCAGCTGATTCAGGGGCTCTGGCTCACTCAGGCCGGCAGGAGGGAGGGGCAGGATGCGGGGCGAGCCTGCGGCGGCAGAGGCAGGTGGGACGTTGCACCAGCCTGAGGCGCGCCGTGTGTTCTCCCGGGGAAGTTGTCCCTGGATCCCGGGACCCTGGCAGTGGCGGGCTGCACGGGCTCCCCAGAAGGGAAGTGCGGATAGTGACCTGTGCTTGCACACAGGTCTCTTGGTGGCGGCAGCAGCAGCCTTAGCGTCTCATGCCCGTCTCTGCAGTCCGCACTGTTAGCCGCGGCTCGTGCCTGTCTCTGGAACTCCCTTAAGCAGTGCTCTTAATTCCCTCTCCTCGCGCACCAGGAAACAAAGAGGGAAGAAAAAGTCTCTTGCCTCTTCAGCAGGTCCAGACTTTTCCCCCGACTCCCTCCTGGCTAGACGTGGTACACTAACCCCTTTGTGCTGTGTTCACGCTGCCAGTCTTCTCCCTGCGATCCGACCGAAGCCTGAGCCTCAGCTCCCAGCCCCCGCCCGCCCCGGTGGGTGAGCAGACAAGCCTCTCGGGCTGGTGAGTGCCGGTCGGTCCCTCTGTGTGGGAATCTTTCCCCGCTTTGCCCTCTGCACTCCTGTTGCTGCACTCTCCTCCGTGGCTCCGAAGCTCCCCCACTCCACCACTTGCAGTCTCCGCCCGCGAAGGGGCTTCCTAGTGTGTGGAAACCTTTCCTCCTTCACGGCTCCCTCCCACTGGTGCAGGTCCCATCCCTATTCTTTTGTTTCTGTTTATTCTTTTGCCCTATCCAGGTATGTGGGGACTTTCTTGCCTTTTGGGAAGTCTGAGGTCTTCTGCCAGTGTTCAGTGGGTGTTCTGTAGGAGTTGTTCCACGTGTAGATGTATTTCTGATGTATCTGTGGGGAGGAAGGTGATCTCCGCATCTTACTCTTCTGCCATCTTCCCCCAGCAGCAGTGATGCCATTTTGGATGCTCCAGCACTAGTCATCATCTGACAGGCAACATGAGCCAATGCCGTGTGGAGCAAAAGAACTACCCACCCAAGCTTTGCTCACATTCTTGACCTACAGAATTATGAACAAATAAAATGGTTGTAGTTTTAAGGCATTATGTTTTGGGGTGGTTTTTATATAGCAGGTAAAGGCCTGCCTGAAGAGCAGTATTTGGCCATACTGTCATCTGTAGTACATGAAAGATAGAAAATATACCTGATAAACTTGTCTTCTTTCTACACTCCATGTCTTTTAATTTCTTCTTTATATTTTTCATAGATTTGACATCCAGTCTGTATTCTGCAACATTTCTTCAGTCTTATCTTTCATTTCATCAATTCTCTCTTTAATTGCATCCAGTCTGCTGTTTACCCTAGCACTGAGTTTTTCATTTCCTTTGTGATATTTTTCCTTTCTTAAAGCTATATGTATATGTATTTTAATCTGCCTGTATATTTTGTTGATCTTTTGCTCCTTAATCATGTTTTAAATTTATTTTTCACTTATCTAAATAAATAAAATATTGTTTAAATATTTTCTATTCCATAATTTCACTATCTGAAACTTTTGTGAGTCTAGTTCTATTGCTTTTTCTCTTTTTTGGTTGACTCTTGCTCATGACCCTTGCTTTTCTCTTATGTGGGTTTTTTGTGTGTGTGTGTGTGGTACGTGGGCCTCTCACTGTTGTGGCTTCCTGGGAATAGCCTTTCCTGTATCCTGGCTTTACCTAGCATGGTCTCTCTGTTGTCGTCTGCCCTGGGTAGGCCCAAGGCTTTATCCCCAGCTCCCTCTGTGCAGTGGCACCCCTGCCCTTGGTCCTTGTATGTCTATAGTATATCTGAAGCCTTTATCATTCACATCCCTCACTTATTTCATCTGCCTTTCCTAACCACATGCTCCCCTCCCTGGCCTTAAACTCCCAATTTCACCCCTAGCTTCATCAGGTTTCCCTTTCCTTCCCATATTTCATCTAATCATGTAAAGGAGTGAGAGAGTGTGTGTATTAGTATTTTATTGAGTATTTTTAGATGATATCCAGCAGAAGAATTTCAGAATCTCTAGTCTTCCGTATTGCCAAAATGGTCTCAAATATCTTTGGAGTCTGTCCCTTTCTCTCTGTCTCCAGGGCCTTAGTTCAGTCTGCACTCTCTACTTGTACACCTTCCTGCCAAGTTTCTCTTATTTAGTCTCCTTCCCACTCCAATCCAGCCTCTCCATTGCCATTAGAGTTGTCTTTCTAACACACATATCTGTACACAGTAATGTCCTAACTCCCATGTATGGCATGCAGAGCCTCCCATTATGTGTGTGTATGTGTTTTTCCTGTTTCTCCAGCCTAATATCCCATCAAGTCTCTGTTCCTACCCTGCGCTCCAAATATAGCAAGTAATTTTCAGTTTCCCGATGGCCTATGCTGTTTCACAAATCTATCTTTTTCCATGTGAATTCCTTTGCTCAGATATTCTTCTTTGGCCTCTTTTTTTCCCCTCAACCCCCTCTTCCCTTGTAAACCTTTAAAACTCCTTTTTTTTTAAAATTTTATTTATTTATGTATTCATTTTTGGCTGTGTTGGGTCTTCGTTTCTGTGTGTGGGCCTTCTCTAGCTGCGGCGAGCGGGGGCCACTCTTCATCGCGGTGCATGGGCCTCTCACTGTCGTGGCCTCTCTTGTTATGGAGCACAAGCTCCAGACGCGCAGGCTCAGTAGTTGTGGCTCACGGGCCTAGTTGCTCTGCGGCATGTGGGATCTTCCCAGACCAGGGCTCGAACCCGTGTCCCCTGCATTGGCAGTCAGACTCTCAGCCACTGTGCCACCAGGGAAGCCCTAAAACTCCTTCTTAACTTTAACACCCCGCTCAATTTTCTCCTTGATGAACCTTCTTGGTCCTTTCCCTCCCCTGAACACAATTCACCCAGCCTTGATTGGTGGCTGTGTTGCATGTCCTGTGCTTGCCCAAGGGTTATAAAATAAATAAGACCAACTTTTACCTTCAAGGAACTCGTATTCCAGTAGAAGGACTCACTGAGGGGTGGGGTTAATCATGCCATCTTTATGTTACCATTGCACATTGTACTTACTCCTATTATAGTAGTTTACACTGGGCATTGATTTCTTTGTATGCATGGGTAGATGATGTTTTTATTTCTATTCCAAACTACCAAAGTTTATTCTGGTTTTATACAGAAGGGGGGAAATAAATAATTTGCTTATACTTCTGCCTCCCCTACTAGGTTGTTGGCTCTTTTAGAAAATGAACCCTATATGATTTATCTTTGTGCAAACAGTAGGCACTTAATAAGTGAACGGACAAATGAATAAGTTCCCACCTGTTCTGACATTCTGTAGTTCAAAGGTTACCTCTGTAGACTCTCACACAGAACTGACTGCTCCCTCATCTCTTTTCTGGTGTGACTTCATATAGACTTACATTTTAGCACTTAACATTTGATCATATGTATTTTTATACTGCTGTTCTCTATTGAGATAATTTTAAAAACTCTGTTTCCCCCATGTCTAGTGCCTTCCTCAAAGAAAGTGTTCAGTGAAAGTAGAATTGAAGTTATATGTAGTAGCTCATAAATACAAGCCCACTGAGCTCATCTTAGAAATAATTACTTAAATCACTCAGAGTTAAAATAACTTAAATTTTAAAACTTCTTAAGCAGTTAAAAGACAGAGCTTTCCAGTTAAAAGGGGGCCTGTGCACAAATAGTTGGTTGGTTAACTAATTAACTAGTTAAAAGTTAAAGGGAATTGTTTAAGTTTTAACTTTTTAACTACCTAAATGAAATAAGTATCATCTAAGTTTCATCCATCTGAAGGAACAAGTCATGCCATGAACCAAATTGAGACATTAAGATTACCTGAGAGTGCCTTTAAGCTTCTCAGCAGTAGGTGGCACTCACATCATAGTGTTGACTGGTCTTTAACCTGCTGGTTTTCCAAAAGATATTGACTTGGCAATGAAAAAGTGTGGTTCCCTGCATTCATTATGGAAGCTAAGGGCAGAGTAGGTAATCGCTATAAAGATAAAAAAAAAAGTATTGTATTAAAAAATAAGTATTGTTAATATTTTACCCAACTTCTATTGGTTAGTAGTCTAGACACTCCAGCAAGTTTCTTTGCCTGAGTGGTTTCATCAAAAATCTGCTTAGAAGAGATAAAGGCATTAAAAGTGGCAGCTAAGCATGATGTGAAGTCATTTAATGAAGTGTTTGAAAGTTTGCAATTAGGCAGATCTACACTTACGTAAAATGGGGCTATTAATACTACTCCACACTATTTTTAAAGCTAATGTGTGTTGAGTGCATACTATGTACCAGGCACTAGGCTTAACCCTTTGTATGGATTATGTAATTTAATCATCACACAATCCTGTGAGGTAGGAGCTTGCCAGTTTACCAGTTAGAAACAAATCCTTCCTTATTCTGGTCCAAGATGGTAGAGTAGGAAGATCCTGAGCTCACCTCCTCTCGGCACACCAGAGCAACTATTGATCAGAAAGACCAGAATCTACCAGAAAAGATCTTCTATCTAAAGATATAAAGAAGGAACCATGATGACACGGGTAAGGGGGCAGAGTTGCAGTACAGTCAAGACCCATACCAGGTGGGCAACCCACAAACAGGAGAATGATTACAATTGCAGAAGTCCTCCCCAAGAAGCGAGGCGTCTGAGTACCACATCAGGCTCCCCAGCCTAGGGGTCCTGCACCAGGAAGATGAGTCCCCAGATTGCTTGGCTTTGAAGGCCAGCAGGGCTTACTTTCAGAAGACCCACAGGGCTTGGGGAAATAGGGACTCCACTCTTGAAGGGTGCACACAAAATCTCATACTCTCTGGGACTCAGGGCAGAAGTAGTAATTTGAAAGAAGCCTGGGTCAGACCCATCTGCTGATCTTGGAGAGTCTCCTGGAGAGGCAGGAGGCAACTGGACCTCATCCTAGGGACACAGGCACTTGCAGCAGCCATTTTTGAGAGCTCATTCTACCATGTAGATACTAGTGCTGTCAAATACCATTTTAGAATCCTCCCTCTAGCTTCTCAGTCTCGGGACCCAGTCCCACCCCTGCCCACCAGCCTATAGGCTCCAGTACTGGGTTGCCTCAGGCCAAGCAACTAGCTGGACAGGGACACAGCCCTACCCACTAGCAGGCAGGCTGCCTTAAGACCCCCTGAGCCCACAGCTACCCATAGACACAGCCCTGTCCATCAGAGGGCCCAGGACCCAGCCCCACATACCAGTGCACAGGCACCAGACTAGGAAACCCTAGGGCCCTGCAGCCAGAGACCCTGGGACTCAGATCCACCCACCAATGAACAGGCACCAGACCCAGGACCCTCTAGGCCCTGGCCCTACCCATCAGCAGGCAGATACCAGGCCCAGGACCACTGCAGCCCCACAACCTGCTATGGCAGAACCCAGCCCACCCACCAGCAAGCAAACTCCAGCTATGAGATACATGGAACTCCCCAGCCAGCCACACCAGGATCCCTAGGGCCCCACTCACCAGTGGGCCAACACCAGCTTTGGGACCCTGGAACCCATAGCCAGTTGTGTCAGAAAACAGCCCCAGCAGACCAGTACAAGATCAGGAACCCTGGCCCTGCAACCACCTACCCCAGAACTAGGTCTGCCCATCAGTGAGCCAGCACTAGCATTGGGACCTCCTGGGGTTCCACAGCCAGCTGCCTTATGATCTGGCCCTGCCAACCAGTAGCTGGCAGCTTCCATACAAGGCAGGGCCTGGCAACCAACTAGACCAGCCAGCCATGCCTACGAGACAGCCCACAATAGTCAGTCTGCCACAACAGGAAGAACCACACAGCCCACATGGAGAGCACCCCTGGAGCATATAGCTCTGGTGACCAGAAAGGAATGTGCTGCTGGGATGCATAGGGCATTTCCTACAAAAGGCTACCTCTCCAAGGTCAGGAAACATAACTAACCTACCAAATACATAAAAATAAATATAACAAATTAGGCAAAATGAGGTAACAGAGGAACATGTTTCAAATGGAAGAACAAGATAAACCCCAGAAGAACTAAGTGAAGTGGAAATAGACAATCTACTCAATAGAGTTCAAGGTAATGCTCATAAAGATGATCAAAGGACTTGGGAGAAGAATGGATGAACACAGTGAGTTCAACAAAGAGTTAGAAGATATAAAGAGAACCAAACAGAGCTGAAGAATACAATAGTTGAGATAAAAAAAAAGAACAGTAAAAGGAATCAACAGTAGATTAGAAGATACAGAAGAACAGGTCAGTGAGCTGGAAGACAGAGTAATGAAAATAACTGAAGCTGAGTGAGAAAAGGAATAAAAATAAATAAGGACATTTTTAGAGATCTCAGAGACATTAGGCATACTAACATTTGCATTATAGGGGTCCCAGAAGGAGAAGAGAAAGAGAAAGGGGCAGAGAGCATATTTGAAGACATAATAGCTGAAAACTTCCCTAACCTGGGAAAGAAAACAGACATACAGGTCCAGGAAGCACAGACAGTCCATCCATGATCAACCCAGAGAGGAACACACCAAGTCATATTGTAATTAAAATGGCAAAAATTAAAGAGAGATTATTAAAAGCAGCAAGAGAAAAGCAACAAGTTATGCACAAGGTAACTCCTATAGGGCTATAAACTGACTTTTCAGCAGAAACTCAACAGGCCAGAAATGAGTGGCACAACATATTTAGTAATGAAAGGGAAAAACCTGCACTCAAGAATACTCTACCTGGCAAGGCTTTCATTCAGATTTGATGCAGAGATCAAAAACTTTACAGACAAGCAAAAGCTAAAAGAGTTCAGCACCACCAAACCAGCATTACAAGAAATGTTAAAGGGACTTCTCTAAATGAAAAAGAAAAGGCCACAACTAGAAACATGAAAATTATGAAAGGAAAAAGCTCATTGATAAAGGCAAATACACAGTAAAGATAGTAAGCCAACCAAGTACAAAACTAATAGGAAGTTTAAAAGACAAAAGTAGCAAAATTATCTATATCTGCAACAAGCAGTTAAGAATACACAAAAGAAAAAGATGTAAAATATGATGTCAGAAACAGTTATTGTGGCAGGAGGGAAGTAAAAATGCAGGGTGGTTAAAATGCATTTGAAATTAAGAGACCAGCAACTTAAAATGATCACTTATATATAGCGATTACTATATGTAAACCTCATGGTAACCACAAACCAAAAATCTATAAAAAGAGAAAGGAATCCAAACATAATGGTAAAGATAGTTATCAAATCATAAGGGAAGAGAACAAAAGATGAAAGGGACAAAAAAGGACTACAAAACAACCTAAAAACAATTAACAAAATGAAAATAAGTACATATCTATCATTAAATGTAAATGAACTAAATGCTCCAGTCAAAAAACATAGAGTGGCTGATGGATACAAAAACAAGACCCTGCCTACATGAGACTCACTTCAGATCTAAAGACACACACAGCCTGAAAGTGAGGGGATGGAAATAGGTATCCCATGCAAATGGAAATCAAAAGAAAGCTAGAGTAGCAATACCTATATCAGACAAAATATACTTTAAAACAAAGACTGTAACAAGAGACAAAGCAGGACATTGCATAGTGATCAAGGGATCAATCCAAGAAGAAGATACAGCAATTGTAAATATAGATACAGCCAACATATGACCACCTAAATACATAAAGAAAATATTAACAGACATAAAGGAAGAAACTGACAGTAACACAATAATAGTAGGGGAATTTAACACCATTTACATCAATGGACAAATCATCCAGACTGAAAATCAAAAAGGAAACAGGGGTTTAAATGACACATTAGACCAAATGGACCTAATTGATATTTATAGAGCATTCCATCCAAAACAGCAGAATACACATTCTTTTCAAGTATGTATTGAAAATTGAAATCATATCAATCAAGGATCTTTTCCGAACACAATGCTATGAGACTAGAAATCAACTACAAGAAAAAAATACAAAAAACCACAAACATGTGAAGGCTAAACAATATGCTAGTAAACAACCATGGATCACTGAAGAAATCAAAGCAGAAATAAAAAAAAAACCTGCAGACAAATGAAAATGAAAACACAACAATAAAAAATCCACGGGACACAGCAAAAGCAGTTCTAAGAGGGAATTTTGTAGTGATACAAGCCACTCTCAGGAAATAAGAAAAATCTCAAATAAAAAACCTGACCTTACACCAAAAGGAACTAGAAAAAGAAGGACAAACAAAACCCAAAGTTAGTAGAAGGAAATAAATCATAAATTTCAGAGCAGAAATAAATGAAATAGAGACTAAAAAGCGATAAAAAAGATCAATGAAACTAAGAGCTGGTTCTTTGAAAATATAAACAAAATTGATAAACCTTTGACCAGGTTCATCAAGAAAAAGAGAGAGGGCCCAAATCAATAAAATCAGAAATGAAAAAGGAGAAGTTACAACCAACACTACAGAAATACAAAGGATCATAAGAGACTACTATTAGCAACTGTACAGCAATAAAATAGACAACCTAGAAGAAATGGACAAATTCCTAGAAATGTACACTCTCCCAAGATTGAACCAGGAAGAAATAGAAAATATGAACAGACCAATTACCAGTAATGAAATTGAATCAGTGATTTAAAAAACTCGCAATAAACAAAAGTCCAGGACCTGATGACCTTACAGGTGACTTCTACCAAACATTTAGAGAAGAATTAACACCTAGTCTTCTTAAACTATTGCAAAATATTGCAGAGGAAGGAACACTTCCGAACTCATTCTATGAGTCCACCGTCACCCTGATACCAAAACCAAAGATAACACACACACAAAAAAGAAAATTATAAGCCAATATCACTGAGGAACATAGATGCAAAAATCCTTAACAAAATATTAGCAAACTGACTCCAACAATACATTAAAAGGATCATACACCATGATCAAGTGGGATTTATCTCAGGGATACAAGGATTGTTCAATATCACAAATCGACCAAATACCACATTAACAAATTGAAGAATAAAAACCATATGATAATCTCAGTAGATGCAGAAAAAGCTTTTGACAAAATTCAACATTCATTTCTAATAAAAACTCTCCAGGAAGTGGGCACAGAGGGAACATCCTTCAACATATATGACAAACCCACAGCTAACATCATACTCAATGGTGAAAAGCCAAAAGCATTTCCTCTAAGATCAGGACCAAGACAAGGATGTCCACTTTTGCCACTTTTATTCAACATAGTTTTGGAAATCCAGCCACGTCAATCAGAGAAGAAAAATAAATAAAAGCAATCCAAATTGGAAAGAAAGAAGTAAAACCATCACTGCTTGCAGATGACATGATACTATACATAGAAAATACTAAAGAGGTCACCAAAAAACTACTAGAGCTCATCATTGAATTCAGTAAAGTTGCAGGATGCCAAATTAATATACAAAATCTGTTGTATTTCTATATACTAACAACAAACTATCCAAAAAAGAAATTAAGGAAACAATCCCATTTACCGTCACATCAAAAAGAATAAAATACCTAGGGATAATTCTAACTAAGGAAGTAAAAGATCTATACTCGGAAAACGATAAGACACTGATGAAAAAGATTGAAGACGACATAAACAGATAGAAGGATAAACTGTATTCATGGACTGGAAGAATTAATATTGTTAAAATGACCATACTACCCAAGGCAATCTACAGATTCAGTACAATCCCTATTAAAATACCACGGGCATTTTTCACAGAATTAGAGCAAATAATTTTAAAATTTGAATGGAAACACAAAAGACCCTGAATAACAAAAACAATCTTGAGAAAGAAGAACAGAGCTGGAGGAATCATGCTCTATGACTTCAGATTATGCTACAAGGCTACAGTAATCAAAACAGTATGGTACTGGCACAAAAACAGACACATAGATCAATGGAACAGAATAGAGAACTCAGAAATAAACCCACACATTTGTGGTCAATTAATCTATGACAAAGGAGGCAAGATTACACATGGGGAAAAGACTGTCTCTTCCATAAATGGTGCTGGGAAAACAGGACAGCTACATGTAAAAGAATGAAATTAGAATATTTTCTCACACCATATACAAAAGTAAACTCAAAATGGATTAAAGACATAAATGTAAGACCTGAAACCATAAAAATCATAGAAGAAAATGTGGGCAGAACACTCTTTGACATAAATCATAGCAATATTTTTGGGATATGTTTTCTAATGCAAAGAAAACACAAGGACAAATAAACAAATGGGACCTAATTAAACTTAAAAGCTTTTGCACAGCAAAGGAAACCATCAACAAAATGAAAAGACCACCTACTGAATGGGAGAAAATATTTGCAAATGATGTGACTGACAAGAGCTTAATTTCCAAAATATACCACAGCTCAAACAGCTCAATATCAAAAACAAACAACCCAATCAAAAAATGGGCAGAAGACTGAAACAGACATTCCTCCAAAGAAGACATACAGGTGGCCCACCAGCACATGAAAAAATGCTCAACATTGCTAATTATTAGAGAAATGCAAATCAAAATTACAATGAGGTATCACCTCACCCTGGTCAGAATGGCCATAATCAAAAAGTTGACAAATAATAAATGCTGGAGAGCGTGTGGAGAAAAGAGAACCCTCCTACACTGTTGGTGGAAATGTAAATTGGTACAGCCACTATGGAGTACAGTATGGAGGTTCCTTACAAAACTAAAAATAGAGTTACCATATGATCCAGCAATCCCACTCCTGGACATATATCTGGAAAAGACGAAAACTCTAATTCGAAAAGATACATGCACCCCAATGTTAATAGCAACACTATTTACAAAAGCTAAGACGTGGTAGCAACCTAAACGTCCATCGACAGATGAATGGATAGACAAGATGTGGTATATATATACAATGGAATATTACTCAGCCATAAAAAAGAATGAAATAATGCCATTTGCAGCAACATGGATAGACCTAGGGATTATCACACTAAGTGAAGTAAGTCAGACAAAGACAAGTATCATATGATATCACTTATATGTGGAATCTAAAAAAATGATACAAATGCACTTATTTACAAAATAGAAATAGACTCACAGATAGAAAATAAATTTATGGTCACCAAAGGAGGAAGGACAGGGAGGGATAAATTAGGAGTTTGGGGTTAACATATACACACTACTATATATAAAAGAGATAAAAAACAAGGACCTACTGCATACACAGGGAACTATATTCAATATCTTGTAATAACCTATAATGGAAAAGAATATGAAAAATATATATATGTATATAACTGAATCACTTTACTGTATACCTGAAACTAACACAACACTGCAACTAAACTTCAGTTTTAAAAAATTGCAGTACGACTCAGCTATAGAGAAGAATTAAATTTTGCCATTTGGAACAACACAAATAGACCTGGTGGGTATTATACTTAGTGACATAAGTCAGATGGAGAAAGACAAATACTGTATGTCATCACTTATATGTGGAATCTAAAAAATAAAACAAATGAATGAATATAACAGAACAGAAACAGACTCACAGATATAGAGAAGAAACTAGTGATTACCAGCAGGGAAAGGGATAGGGGAGGGATAAAATAGGGGTAGGGGATTAAGAGGTACAAACTACTGTGTATAAAATAAGTAAGCTAAAAGGGTAATTGCACATCACAGGGAATATAGCCAATATTTTATAATAACTTTAATCAGAGTATCATCCATAAAAATTCTGAATCACCATGCTGTACGCTTGAAATTAGTATAATATTGTAGGGAATTCCCTGGTGGTCCAGTGGTTAGGACTCTATGCTTCCACTGCATAGGGGATCTAATATCCCACAAGCCACACGGTGCAGCCAGAAAATAAAATAAAAAATAATTAAAAATTTAAAAAATATTGTAAATGAAATATGTCTCAAAAAAAAAGTAACAAACATTTAAAAAAATTTACAGTAACAGCATCATCCACAGATTTAAAAATGCTGTATCTCAAACAACTTAACTGGAAATGAAGATGATATGCTTTGGAAAACTGTGTTAAATGACTTAAGATTCAGATGGGAGTATTAAAACAAAGTTAAAAAATTTTAATTAACTGTTTTAATTTTAAAAATAATATTTAAAAAAACAGGGCTTCCCTGGTGGCACAGTGGTTGAGAATCCACCTGCCATTGCAGGGAACACAGGTTCGATCCCTGGTCCGGGAAGATGCCACGGAGCAGCTAGGCCCGCGAGCCGCAATTACTGAGCCCGCGTGTCACAACTACTGAAGCCTGCGTGCCCTAGTGCCCATGCTCCACAATAGGAGAAGCCACCGCAATGAGAAGCCCGCGCACCACAACGAAGAGTAGCCCCCGCTCGCCACAACTAGAGAAAGCCCGTGTGCAGCAATGAAGACTCAATGCAGCCAAAAATAAAATAAATAAATTTATAAAAAAACAAAAAAAAACCCAAATCGTTCCTCAAAACCCTACATAACTCTCTAGGTGCTGCCCTTTCCTATTCTTCAGAGCCAATTACGATTTGTTAATATTTGCTGTCCCTATTTCCTCACCTCCCCCTCACAGCTCTACTCTCTTCAGTGTGGCTCCCACCTCCATTACTCCCTCAAAGCAGTTTTCCCTATGGGAAGTGTTACCCTCCATGTTTTCTTTCCACACTGAACCTTCTTATAACACTCCTTCCCATGGCTTCTGATGGGCCCATGATGCATGGATCTTCAGCAAGACTTGAAGTGAATATAAGGAATGTTATGAATGCTGCTTGTTATAGAAGGAAAAGGAAAGTTAGGGCAATCCATAGTTCCTTTGCTTTAAGTCCTTCCTTACTTAGTAAGGTGAAGAGTGTTGGTAGAATATGTGTGTATCATGCAGTGAAATAAAGCCAGTTAAGTTTGTTTTGTGCAGCATTTCCACTGTCCTGGTAAGAACAAAATACACATTCATGTGTGAGCTTTGAAACATGAATAGGGTGATTTCAGTGATTTCACATATGAGTTAAATGTTCTTAAATTTGCATTTAAAATTGCCATTGTGCAATATAAAGATGTATGGTAAAATTCATGCTAATAATTTAAATTTTTAGTTTTTCTTTACTTGAATGACATGAAATAGCAAATTAAAAGTACCATAGCAAGTTGAGAGAGAGACCTTGGAAGAAAGGAAAAAGCATTACGTTTTTAGGACTTTTAACAGCATATTATTCCTGCTTTTTGAACAAGGAGCCTTGCATTTTTATCTTACGCTGGACCCTGCAAATTATGCAGCTGGCCCTGTTCACAGCCTTGACTCAGGAGCGCTAAAATGTAACCGTGTTTTTGAATTCGGACTCTGAGCCCCTATTCTGCCTAATGCAAAAATCTGATTGCTCCCATTCAGGGAAATTCAGTCCAATTCAATAATTTCTTTGTCATTTTATGTTCAAAACACAGTTAATTCTGGGTTCTACCCATCCCAGAGTGGCATCCTTTGTCCTCCTATGTTGGCATCTGAGCATCAGGGATAAGAGATTTCTGATTGGTTGTCATCTTTGGCCAGTATCTGCTGCTGATGCCAGTCTTGTGTCTCATCTTTCTTTATTTGGCACTGTATCCACTGCATTTGATGAGATAATGAAAACTAATTGAGGCTCTTTTCTAAGTTCTTGACTTATATCACTCATATAATCTGCATAAAAATCCTATGAGGTAAGAACTATTATCACATTCATTTTGCAGGTAAGAAAACCAAGGCACAGAGAAGTTAGGCAAATTGCCCAAGGTCACACAGCTAGGAAGTAGCAGACACACTGGCTCCAGAACCTGCTGTCTTAATTATACACTAGGCTACTTCTCTCAGCCTGGTGTTCCCCAAAGGCCCTACTTGGTCATGATAAATGTTATTAGTTTTTTGTTTGTTTCTTAATATAGTGTTAAACTTAAAATTTTTTTAATTTAATTTTTTTAATTCATAAGAGAGATTGGCTTATAATTTTATTTTCTTAATTATTTGGATATCAAAGTTGTACTAGTCTCATAAAATAAATTGGGTATTTTCCCTATTTTTCTATTCTCTGAAAAAACATGTAAGAGCTTATTTATCCTATAAAGTTTTGGGAGAGCTTATCTGTAAACTGTCTGGGCTGGTGACTTTCCGAGTGTGGAGAGAATTTATCTAACTAGCTTCCCCCAAGAAGACATGCTGAACCAGACTTGAACCTCATGCAGGGAGCACTGACTGGCATCTTCCCCCTACTGTCCAAAGTGCAGAGTGCAGGTGGCAGAGGTGATGGCTGTTAAGTTTCAGCTGGGGCGGTCCATGATGTGGTTAGGCATTTTTCCTGGTTGTGCCCTGACCAGTGGGGCCCTGACCACTTCAGTGCCGGCTACATGGTCTACAAGCCTGGCTCTCTGGCCCTCTTGGAGGATCAAGGAGGTACCTAATATCTTATTAGTTCTTTTCTGCTTAAATTAGCTTGAGTAGATTCTGTTGTCTGCCGGTAGGAATAAACTTTAGGACATAATTCATGGTCACTCTTTGTATATTTATACCCTATTTAGTACTAATTTTTTAGTCCATTTGAGCTATCATGTCTGATAGGAGTATATTAAAATATAACATGCACAATATTGAAAGAGAAGAACAAATTTGGAGGATGGATACCACCCGACTTCGAGATATGCTATAAGGCTACGGTAATCACGTCAGTGTGTATTGGCAAAAAAAAGGGAAAAAAAGAAGACAAATAGATCAACGGAACAGAATAAAGAGCCCAGATACAGACCCCCATAAATATAGTCAACTGATCTTTGACAAAGGAGCAAAGACAAAACAATGAAGCAGAGACAGTGTTTTCAGCAAATGGTGCTAGAACAATTAGACATCCACATAAAACAAAAGAATCTAGGCTCAGACCTTATACTCTTTATAAGAATTAACTCAAGATGGATCACAGACCTAAATATAAAATGCAAAACTGTGAAACCGTTTTTTTGGCTGTTTTTGGCCATGCCGTACAGCACATGGGATCTTAGTTCCCTGACCAGGGATCGAACCCTTGCCCCTTGCAGTGGAAGCTCAGAGTCTTAACCACTGGACTGCCAGGGAAGTCCCAAAACTGTGAAACTCTTAAAAGATAACATAGGAGAAAATATAGATGATCTTGGGTTTGGTGATGACTTTTTCGATGCAACATTAAAGGCGCAATCCATGAAAGAAAGATAAGCTGGACTTCATTAAAATTAAAAAGTTCTTCTCTGTGAAAGACACTGCCAAAAGAATGAAAAGACAAGCCACAGGCTTTTCAAAATACAGTCTGA
Source organism: Delphinapterus leucas (assembly GCF_059928025.1). Taxonomy (NCBI): domain Eukaryota; kingdom Metazoa; phylum Chordata; class Mammalia; order Artiodactyla; family Monodontidae; genus Delphinapterus; species Delphinapterus leucas. The sequence goes on from NC_143129.1 coordinate 137,265,268, forward strand.
AAAAGGACTGTTATCCAAAATATATAAAGAACTTTTAAAACTCAGCAATAAGAACACAAACAACTTGGTTTAAAAATGGGCCAAAGACTTTAACAGACACCTCGCTGAAGAAGATATAAGGGTGGCAAGTAAGTATATGAAAAGATGGGCCACATCATATGTCATCAGGGAGGTGCAAATTAAAACAACAAAGGGGCACCACTACACGCCTATTAGAATGGCCCAAATCCAGAACACTGACAACACCAAAATGCTGGTGAGGATGTGAAGTAACAGGAACTCTCATTCATTGCTGGTAGGAATGCAAAATGGTACAGCCAATTTGGAAGACAGTTTGGTGTTTTTTTATAATCATATTCCTACCATAAAAATCCAGCAGTCACACTCCTTGGTACTTACCCAAAGGAGTTAAAACTTATGTTCACACAAAAACCTGCACATGGATATTATAACAGCTTTATACATAATTACCAAAACCTGGAACCAACCAAGATGTTTTATAGTAGGTGAGTGAATAAATAAGTTGTGGTACATCCAGACAACGGAAAAATGTTCCTCATTAAAAAGAAATGAGCTATCAAGCCATGAAAAGACATCAAGCATATTTAAATGCTTAGTACTAAGTAAAAGAAGCCAGATCTGAAAAGGCTATCTACTGGATGAGTCCAACTATATGACATTATAGAAAAGGCAAAACTACGGAGATAGTAAAATAATAAATAGTTGACTGGAGTTAGTGGGGAGGGAGGGATGAACAGGTGGAGCAGAGGATTTTTAGGCACTGAAACTGTTCTGCATGATACTGTAATGGTAAATACATGTCATTATACATTTGTCCAAACCCATAGAATGTACAACACCAAGAGTGAATCCTAATGTGAACTATGGACTCTGGGTGATAATGATGTGTCAGCATAGGTTCATTGATTGGAACTAATGTACCACTTTGGTGAGGGATGTTGATAATAGGGGAGGCTATGCATGTGTGGAGGTAGGGGGGTAAATTCAATTTTCTGTAAACATAAAACTGCTCTAAAAAATGAAGTCTATTTAAATACATATACATATTTATATAAAATACTATGTTAATAAATGCCTTTAAGTTCACAATTTTGGGGGAGGCAAAATGCTCCTTTTATTATCAGGTATTGCCCTTCTTTCTCACTGCTCATTACTTTTAGCCCCCAATTCTGTTTTATCTAACATATAATTTTGTAATTTTGCTACACAGGCTTTTTAAAATTACTTATTTATATTAGTTAGAATTAGGTTCAGCTGCAAAGAACTGAGAACCAAAATAACGGTAACCTAAGTGAGAGAAGATTTTTCTCTCCTACATGGAAGTCCTGAGATAGGCAGCCCAGGGCTGACACTGTGGCCGTTTCCCAGGTCCTTGGGGACCTAGGTATTCCAGGGTTACTACCCAACCATCCACACAGCAGGCCCTTACCCTCACGGTCCTCCATGGAACTAGAAGCCTTCTCAGCAGAATTTAATAAGGCTCCCTCACTCTGGCAGTATCCTGCATCCCTCTGCAGGATACCTTTCTGTGGGTTTAAGATGGTGTCTGGGCTCTTCATCATCTCAACTATAACTTTCCAACTTTCTGCCTCTCATGTCCCAACTCAGCAATCTTTCAACTCCATTGAAGCCTTCCATCGAATTGATTGATCATCCATTACAGCTGACATCATCAGCCTGGCCCCTGCCACTCTCCATGAGCATACAACTGAACAATTCTCTCTTCCATTTTCCATCTTCTCTTGATCCCAACTCTCCCTCTGCCCCAACTACTGTCGCACTTCTTTACTCATTTTTGCATCAAAATACTTGACAAAGTAGTCAGTTCTCACCGTCTCCAATTCCTTCTCCCCTCATTCTCCCTCCCACCCACTCCATTCAGGATTTGTCCCAGGTCACCACTGAAACCTCTTCCACGTTGCTAAGTCCAGCGGTGGATTCACAGTCCTATCCACTGGGAGATCAGGTTCCTCTGGGGCCAGAAGAGGTGGAGCCGTCCCCACGGAGCCAGCAAGTACTGGGCCTACCTGACCTTCCCACACATGTCAGTGTTCATCCCGCCAGGGCAGTTTGGTTTCACTGACAACAAGTATTACCAGTTAATTATTTTAGAAGTTACATGGCAGGGTCTGTGTTTCTGACTGCCCACAGGCCTGCGTGTATGGAGACCGTCATTGGTGTACTCACATGTCATTCTCCCTCCAGAAAAACCTGCTCAGCGACGTGGTGACTTCAGCTGCAAGCACTTCCGGGAAGCCCAGCCTCATCTGAGGCTCCTGCTGCAGCTCAGGTGATAGAACCAACACTGAGCTAGGGGCGGAGGAACGGAAGATGGGAGGAAAGATTCGTCATTATCATCAATTCCTCTCACGAACAGAACAAAAACTTAAGAGGGCTGTACACATTCAGATCCTCTGCATTTGGAATCTGAAATAATGTGAGAATGAAAATTGGGAGCTTCTTTTTGCAGGCTCTATCCTTTTCTTTCTTTTTTCCCCAGCCGCGTGTCATGCGGGATCCTAGTGTCTCGACCAGGGATCAAGCCCACGGCTCCGGCCTTGGAAGCCCGGAGTCTTAACCACTGGACCACTAGGGAAGTCCTGGAGCTATTCTTTAAAAGCATTCATCAAGTAGAACAATAGTTATCAAGCTGGGCCCACTTAAATCCCACTTTCTATCCCAGTCACTCCCAGCCCAGATGCTGGATCTGTGGTTTGAGCAGTCTGACCTCTTTCTTCGAACAACTGATAGATTCAAGGTACCCAGTGTTTTACCACAGGGCTCCCAAGTTTGCCTCTGATATCTGAGGCTATTCGAATTATTCTCAATTTTCACTATAGTATTTTCGAAGGTGGTGGAATAGTTGATTATTAGAGTAGTTAAGGCATTAAGAATGCAAACTTATAATGGAAGTCCATTCATTAGCACTGAGATGTTATTCCAGGCAACTGCTATGAACACAAGTAGTCTCACCACCAATTTGGTCCTGGAAGCAAGTACAAACCATCCCTATCTTATGCCTGGGTGAAAATTTCATATACAAGGAGTCCCCCCACTCTCTAATTTTTATAAACCTGGACAATTACTAATAGGTAACCCTGGGTTCCTTGTTTCTACCTTTGCTTCTGTGCCATACTATTAATGGGTCCTGATATGATGCAGGCTTTGTAGGAATTATTTTTCCAGCCATGAACACAACAGGAAACAATCCACTTTTCCATTTCACTCAAATTTTAATAATCAAATAAAATATATTAAAAAATACACTCTGAAGAGACCAGTAGTCAAAACCAACTTTCTCTAGAAGAGCATTTCTCAACCTTAAAAAAAAAATTATTTTTGCTATTTCCCTCCTAAGGAACTTTTTTAGTGAATTTTCCAAGTCACCCTTCTCCGCAGGCTCAGCGGCCATGGCTTACGGGCCTAGCCGCTCCGCGGCAATGTGGGATCTTCCTGGACTGGGACACGAACCCGTGTCCCCTGCATCGGCAGGCGGACTCTCAACCACTGCGCCACCAGGGAAGCCCCCCATAAAATTTTAATATCACAGATATACTGTATATCTGTTTATGTACTGATAATTGATTGATCATGTTGCTGCCACGAACCATTGTAACATCTAAGATTTTGTCACCTTCATTTGAGAACACATGCTCTAGGACAATTGGCTAAGAAATTAGGAAACTAGGGAAAAGATTATTCAACATGACATCGTCATTTTTCATCCATAGCTCCCATTTCTTTATCTGGCGTCCAGAATGCAATTGATACTGTGGCTCCCTTCTTCAGCCAAAGTCTCTAGAACACTTGCCCCTCCAGGTGACCGGCCAGGGACTAGTGTGACCTCAAGCCTCCTTGTATACTAGGGGCCAGGGCTACTATCCTGGCACTATTAACAGCTTCTTCTTCTCAGGTCTGTGTTCACTTATCTCCACCTTGAGATCCTGCTAGCCATCTTTGTTTGTCAGATTTACAGTTTAAAAATGTGGGACACACTAACAGTTTAAAAATATGGGAGGTTGATTGGGGGTTGGTGTTAAGTCCAATATGACTGAGAATGTTCCCTGTATGAATTGGGGCTATAAAGTCTCTTCAGGAAAAAAATCTGAACCAGCACATACTCCAAGGCTGTTTCCTTTAGGGTACCTCTCAGCCAATTTAGTACTCGTAACCCCAAAATAGAGCTAATCCAGCAGAAGATCCCTTGTGGTCAGCCTAGAGGGGAACCAGTTCAGAGGGGAGTGGGAGGCTGGAGGGACTCAGGAGGCATGTAACCAAGAAAAAAATAAAGCAGGGCAATTGCCTCATGTGTTTGAACATCTTGAGAGATTTATACTTCAGTACCAGAGTTTGAAAATTAAAAAGTGATGGTTACCTAGAAAATGAAACAAACAAAACCAAGGCAATTATTAACTAGAGAGAAAACCAAAAGTTGTATAATAAAGTTAATTATAATACATAGTTCTAATAATGTTAACATTGAGTACTGATGTTAGGCTGGGGTGTCTTTTATTGTTTGTTTGTTTTTGCGGTACGCGGGCCTCTCACTGTTGTGGCCTCTCCCGTTGCAGAGCACAGGCTCCAGACGCGCAGGCTCAACGGCCATGGCTCACGGGCCCGGCCGCTCCGTGGCATGTGGGATCCTCCCGGACCGGGGCACGGACCCGTGTCCCCTGCATCGGCAGGCGAACTCTCAACCACTGTGCCACCAGGGAAGCCCTAGGCTGGGGTGTCTTTTTAACCCTAGTATTTCTAATTCCTAATCTCTTCCTCCAGGGATACTTGAATGCTATTTAGCACTTGCCGATGTTTCTCATACAGAAATTATGAAGAGTGGCCATTTATTCCCACTACCACCCAGTGAGTCACCATTATCTTTGAATGAATGCCATCGTTGGCGAGGGAGAATCCTCCATCAGGGGCTTTCTCTCCAAAAGGGGACCCTTCCTCGTATCAAAAATACATCCACTCCAGAACTGGGAATCAGCCCATGAAGAGGGACAGCTATGCCCACTGCTGAGACACAGTATGGTGTTCCTGATAGAGACTAAAGTCTGGATGTGAACAGCCCTGAAACTTCCAGATTTGGAAGGGGGATCTCCTGCAGTAAAAATGGTATCATTGGACAGGGGTGAGGTGGGGAGTTGTGGTCTCATTAAGATTATTTTTGACTGGGGCTTTAGGATCCTGAAAGAATCATCTCAATATTCTCTTGCCACATTTATAATTTCCCATGTTGCTGCTGTAACAATTTACTAAAATAAATAGTGGCTTAAAACAGCACAAATTATGTTATAGTTCTGGAGGTCAAAAGTCTGAGATCAGTTTCACTGGTTAAAGTCAAGGTGTTGTCAAGGCTGCATTCTTTCTGGAGGCTGTAGGGGAGAATCCTTGCCTTTCTAGCTTCCAGAGACTGCCCACATTCCTTGGCTTGTGGCCCCCTTTCCTCTTCAAAGCCAGTAAATGCATCACTCCGACCACTGCTTCTGTTGTTACATCTCCTTCTCTGACTCTGTCATACCTGCCTCCCTCCTATAAAGACCCATGTGATAATTTTGGGCCCATCTACCTGGATTATGCAGGAAAACCTCCCTAACTTAAGATCCTTAATTTAATCACATCCACAAGTCCCTTTTGCCTTGTGAGGTAATATAGTATGTGGTCTGGTGGATTAAGACGTGAACATCTTTGAGGCATCATTATTCTGCCTGCCACAGTAGGGGCCCTAGGTAGTGGGTCTGGTGGGGGTGTGTTGAAAAGGGTGGCATCAAATGGAGCGGCTGTGACCACAGCCCTCTCAACCCTAAGTCTAGAAAACATACTCAGGCCAACCTTGGCCTAGGGCTTCCTTCACACCCTACTTCCCAAATAGCTCTAGCCCAGGTTTGGATGCCATTCATGACCTACCTGTGTCCTACCTGACCCAGGGAGATATGCTTAGACTTGCAGTTTCACCATCTCTGCAGATCTGCAGTTGTCCGAATAAGCTTCTGGGGCTATGCCTCAGCCTGTCAGCATACCGTAGGGAGTCCTGGAGAGTGGCCTGGAGGATAGAGACATTTAATTTGACAGCTGCCCTGTGACACCCTCTCCTTTTTTACCCCACCCCCCAAACTTGCCTTCACTATGGGTTGTTGAGACTTAAAACCCCCTTTCTCCTACTAGTGGACTGCTTGAACTTAGGGCATCCTGTGCTATCCAAGCTGGATCCTCCTTAGCCCTGGGAAAGTCTCAGTGTCTTGGGGGCACTTGGCCCTGCTTTGGGAAGGCAAAGAGCCACAGGGGAAGAGGGCCATGAAACCTTCCTTGCTCACTCTCCATGCAGAGTCCCACCTCCTCTCCTTGCTCGGCTTTTGTTTCTGTGTCCTCATTTTGGCACCGGAGCCATTCCTCCAGTCATATCGCCTTGCGGTAGACCAATATGGGGGCCCCGTGATGCTAGGAGAAGTTTTGCATTTGAAATCTTTCAGGCCCCAGGGTTTTGGGAGGGTTCAAAGTTCCTGCAGCTGGCACCTCTGTCACGGGATGTACTGTAGTCCTGGTAGAGAATTTCTCTCTGAGAACTCCTGGAGTGGGGAGGAGGCTTGCCTTTGAGTAAAGCTTGAATGTTGCATAACGTACTGGATGATTTTATTTCTGAATTTGTTTCTGTGTTCTACGGGGTTTTAAGAGTGATCAGAACAACTCCCTGAGTTTTCAAGAGGCATGGGAAGAATTCTCCCACTGAAACCATTTAAAGAGATGGTAGCAAACAAAATTAAGTTGCACTCTGATTACGTGCCACAAGCTGGGCTTCTCTTGCTCAACATACCCAATACATGAATTTCCTTTATGAGGGCTCAGCGTGAGTAAATTTGAAGTGAAACAGTTCACTTAGCTGCAGACTCACTAAATCTTCTCTAAGATATTATTTCTACTATCACTCCTTTAAAATTTTCCCAATTTATGCATCTTGGGAAATGTACTGGAAACCTAGTTCAAGTGACCTCCCCTTCCAAAGAGCATCCCCCATTCAAGGCCACTTTAATCACTTTAATGGGGGACAGGGAATAGATTTGGAACTGGAAGGATTTCCTCCTTGGGAAACAATTGGCCAGTGTGGGGACACAGGCCATCTGGGACCAGTACAGAAGCAGCTTTCTTCCCAGAGGACTGCTGAGCACTTAGGCACCCTGACCCTCACTGTTTCAGTTATTAGGACCCTCTCTGTTCCAGAGCCGGGTAATGGGACCTGCAGGTCAGCCCTGCTCTGTGGCTGCTGAGTGGAACCTGGGTCCCTGTGGCAGCTTTGCATTTTCAGACTGGGGCTTGGCACTATTTCCCTTTACCCATCTCAGCCTGGGTCACTGGCAATGGAGCAGGAAGATTCCCATGTATGTGACTATCTGGGGGGCAGGCAGAGGAAGCAGGACCAGGGAAGTCCTCTCTGCTTTAGCAAGCACTGCTGCGTGCCAGGCTCTGTGCTGGGACTTTACACACTCATGTACTTTCACCGAATGCTCTCAATAGCCCCGTGAGGTGGGTGTCACAATCCCCATTTTGTAAGGAGACTAAAGTTCTATATTGTCAGGGATCCAGCAGGAAACAGATGGTATACTCAGGGGGGTTAGTTGAAGAGAGTTTAAGGAATAGACTATTTAAGGAATAGACTATTTACAGAGGTGTGAACAGAGTTAAAGGAACTAACAAGCAATGATGAAACCACGGGGGATTAGCAACAGCTGGAAGCCTCTATCACCCCAGGGTCTAAAGGGAAGGAGGGGGAGAGACTGACCCAGACAGGAGACAGCTGGAGCCAGGAGAGGGTCAGAGGGCCAAAACACTGCATTACAACAGGGCAGGGAGGTCGGGGTGGGGGAATTGAATACCCTGTTCTCTCTTCTCCCACTGCTCCACCCACTGGGCTCCCACCACTGGTTTCCACTGGCCAAAACCAACTGGAAGCCAGAGGACAGGGATGCCTGGATGACGCAGCCTATAGAGGTAAGCCTCGTGAGGGGCACATGGAGACCAGCCAGCCCATGTTCTGAGAGATTAAATAATTTGACCAAAAGTCTTGGGCTGAAATTTAAACCTTGGTCTTCCTGAATCCGGAGTACAACACTGCTGTCCTCCCATTGTCGACATTATCAAGAAGAGCAGCTGGAAACTGGAAGAAAAGATAGACAAGGAAATGAAATTTCAACTTGTAGGCCAGTCCTATCCAAGGTATAATCCAAAGAACCCTAGGCTTTTGTCGCCAGAACGCTTGACAAAAGCTTTATTTCACACCCCCAACGTGGAGCGCCAAAATGTGTTTTAGCATGTTGAAGATTCTGAGAGGTAATTAAATCTAACTAATTTTTACTCTTTTCTCCAACTTAATTGACCATGATAACTTTTTTTGTTCCTATAACACCAATTACATCACACAGACTGTATTCTTGGAAACACACTTGGGCAGGTACTGCCATGAGCAGTGCAGCGGTCGATAAAGATAAATGTAGCTGCAGTGTAGGGGTGGCTTGGAAGAGGGCAATGTGGGAAAGAGGCAGGCCAAATAGAAGACTCCTCCAGTAATCCAAGTAAGAGATGAGAAGGGCTTGAGCCTGGGAAGTTGCAAGAGGAGGGAGAGGAAGAGCAGGTTTCTTTTTGGTGATTGGGATGCATGGCGATGTCATCCACTTGGAGGAGAAATCGGACAGGGACTGCCAAATATTCAGGCTAGGTTGGGATGCATTGAGCATAAGGTGCTTTGGGATAAACAGAGATATTTTAGTTGGATATTGAGGATATGAGATTAGGGTTTTGGAGAATCATTGCTGTTCAGGGTACACATTTGAAAACCATCAACATGCGGTGACCCTTGAAGCTCAGGGAATTGTTGGCACCCCCCAGGCTGAGAAAGTAGAGCAGGGGGTCGAACTTTCCTTCAGGGTGTGAGGGAACCCTGAAATTACTTAAAATATTGCATATCCATGAACATAGGCAATTTTTTTTTTCAGGAAAGAGTGTCTCATAGCTTTCAACATATTTTTGAAGGTGTTCTTGAAAAAGAGAAGTTTGAGAACCACTGGTATAGACTGAGAAGAGAGGAGGATTAAGGGTGAAGTCTGAAGGAGAGTCACCAAAGAAGTCTGACCCCTTTCAGCCAGAGAGGTGGGAGCAATGCAAGGTGCAGGGGCCTCAGGACCCACGGGGGCTGCAGGACCCACAGCAGCAGGAAAGTCCAGCGATTTCCAATGAGCAGAGAGGTCCACTATGAATAGGATAATCATACTTTACCTACAGATAATCCTCTGGATCTGGCAATTAGGAGCTTATTGGTGGCCTTAAGAAGAATAGTGTGAGTAGGGTACTGCGTGGGTGAGAATAGAGAGGGTGGAATAGTCAGCGACTTGGAAGGAAGTAGAGGGTAAGAGAAGAGACAAACTCCTTCAAGCCGCTTGTGGTCAAGGCAGGACTAAGATTGTCTGTTTTGTTTTGAGACTGAGAGCAATAAAAGCAGTTTGGTAATTAGGACCCACCCCTGAAGAAATGGCTTTAAAAGGAAAACTGGAACTCACATATTGAAAGACGAAACAATTTCTCTGCATGAATAACAAATATAACACATGGAACCCACTGACGCACACACACACAGAGACCAGCAGCCAGTGGAAGTAGGGAGAGTAGGTCACAGTAAGGATAAATGTTGAAGGTCACAGTTGGGAGGACTTGCTTTTGATTTGAGCAGCTGGATGGATGGTGGTGACTTTTACAGGACTGGGGAAGAGCAGATTAAGGGTCAAAAGCACAAGTTCCATTTTGGATATCTTTTTTTTTTTTTTTTAACTTGAATGAGTTTATCTTTTTCCAGCTTTATTGAGATATAATTGACATACAACATTGTGTAAGGTTATGGTGTACAACGTGATGAATTTTTTGGGAATATTTGCATGATTTTATTAGCAAAGGTAAGCAATGATCTATTCTCGATGTGATGATTTGATATACACATATATTGCAAAATGATTACCACAGTAAGGTTAGTTACACATCCGTCACCTCACAGTTACCTTTGTGTGAGTGTGTTAAAATCTGCTCTCTTAGCAACTTTCAAATATTGTTAACTATAGTCACCATGCTGTACGTTACATCCCCAGAACTTATTCATCTTATAACTGAACACTTGTACCTTTGACCACTTTCACCTCATTTCTTCCCCCACAAGCTCAACAATCACAAATTTACTCTCTGTTCCTATGATTTTTTAAAGATTTTTTTTTAAGATTCCACATATAAGTGAGAGCATATGCTAGTTGTCTTGTTCTGTCTGATTTACTTCACTTAGCATAATGCCTTCAAGTTTCATCCATGTTGTAGCAAATGGCAGGAATTTCTTCTTTCTACGGTTGAATAATATTCCAGTGTGTGTGTGTGTGTGTGTATCACATTTTCTTTATCCATTCATCCACTGATGAACACTTAGGTTGTTTCCATGTCTTGGCTATTTTAATAATGCTGCAGTGAACATGGGGATGCAGATATCTTTTTGAAACGGTGATTTCATTTCCTCTGGATATATACTCAGACGTGGGATTGCTGGATCATATAGCACTTCTATTTTAATTTTTCGAGGATCCTCTGTACTGTTTTGGCACATAATGGCTGCACCAATTTACATTCCCACCAACGATCTACAAGGATTCCCTTTTCTCCACATCCTCAACAGCACTTATCTCTTATCTTTTTGATAACAGCCATTCCAACAGCTGTGAGGTGGTAGCTCATTGTGGCTTTGATTTGCCGTTCCCTGATGATTAGTGCTGTTGAACACCTTTCCTTGTACCTGTTGGCCATTCGTATGTCTTCTTTGGAAAAATGTTTATTCAGGTCCTTTGCCCATTTTTTTTTTTTTTTTTTTTTGCAGTATGCGGGCCTCTCACCGTTGTGGCCTCTCCCGTTGCGGCCTCTCCCATTGCAGAGCACAGGCTCCGGACGCGCAGGCTCAGCGGCCATGGCTCACGGGCCTAGCCGCTCCGCGGCATGTGGGATATTCCCGGACCGGGGCACGAACCCGTGTCCCCTGCATCGGCAGGTGGACTCTCAACCACTGCGCCACCAGGGAAGCCCTACTTTTAACATAAATAGCTAAGTCCCTTCCAAAGCTTCCTGGTAAAAGGTTTAGCACAGTGATTACAGGCTTCAGCTTTGGAGTAAAACAGAAATGTGTTCCAGTCATAGCTGAGTCTCTTACTAGTTGTAGCCCCTTGAAACTTTGGTTTCTTCAACTGTGAAATGGAGGAAATAAGAGCAGCTACCTCAGAGGGTCATACAAGCGTTACGAGAAAGAAGGCATGAAGAAAGTTTAGCAGGCTTTACTTAATACTTTCTGCCTGGTATTAACTCACTTTTGTTTCTAACTGCAACTTCTTCAGCCTAGACCTTGGTTCTCAAGAGAGACTGAAGGTTTTACGGAAAGGATGGGACTCAAAGTGGATTCAAATCCACAAGCAACTTAATGAAAAGGGCACCGTGGATCAGGAATAAGTGTGAGGGACAGCTATGAAGCTCAGCATGTGAAGAAAACAATTTGAGTGGCTTTCTTTGTGTCTGTTACTCTTCCTGTTCAGAAAAATGCTTGTTTTATTTCAAGTTTTAAAAAAGTCATTTGTCATGAATTTGGTTTTGTTTCTATTTAGTCTGTGCACATAAGGAATTCCAGAGTTGTGTGAAGAACGAAATTTTGAAAACCTCTGAGATTGAGGATATTGGCCCTGTCATTCCCTTGTGGGGCAGGGCATTAGGAAACTAAAGGCAGGGTGACCCAAGGGGTTTAAGTCTATTTACAACCTAGTTACAGTGTATCCTGTTTTCTCCCTGCTGTGCTGGACTGAGCATCTAACAGAAGACCCTCCCACACGTCTGAAAATAAAGTGAGGTTCTGACTACAGTGTCTGTGAGAAATTGACACAGTATGTTTCTAGTTTACTTTTGTCAAAGGTGCATAATGTTTTCCAGGTTTTTCCTCTCTTCTCCATTCTTTAAAGAAGTGAGAGGAAAGACACTGGTGCTGAAAAGGTGGGGGGTTGGTTCTGGCCAAGAGCCCAGGATTGTCGTTCTGGCCTCAGAAAGGCATGTGAAGATGGTTTGAGTTTTAAATCATGTTAGGGGGAAGAAAGTTGTGTTCTGGAGTCTGACATCATGGTCCTCTGTGGCCTTCCACCCCCACCTCAAATAACTGCACTAAGTTGATGTTGGAAAAAGTTGCTTTTGAATGTTTATTCAGATCACTTATTTTGAAACACCTCAATATGGTGAAAGAATAAAGCGGGGTCATCCTGCTTCTGCCATCTCCATGTATAGCTCATCCCACAGGAATAAGAACAAAGGGTGACTTCCTTGGCCGCCTTCAAGAATATGCAAGGTAGGGACTTCCCTTGTGGCTCAGTGGATAAGAATCCGCCTGCCAGTGTAAAGGACACGGGTTCGATCCCTGGTCCAGGAAGATCGCACATGCCCTGGAGCAACTAAGCCCGTGTGCCACAACTACTGAGCCTGCTCTCTAGAGCCCACGAGCCACAACTACTGAGCCCGTGTGCCACAACTACTGAAGCCCATGCACCTAGATCCTGTGCTCTGCAACAAGAGAAGCCACTACAATGAGAAGCCCACCCGCGCACCACAACAAAGAGTAGCCCCTGCTCGCTGCAACTAGAGAAAGCCCATGTGCAGCAACGAAGACCCAACACAGCAAAAAAAAAAAAAAAAAAAAGAATGTGCAAGATGAATCCTTCCAAGAGAGGGGATCAATCCTTTTTTTTATTTTGGAAAAATTTGACTGTATACAACAGTAGAGAGACTGGCATGATGATACCCTATGTAACCATCATCCAGCTTAATAACCATCAATTCATAATCCATCTAGTTTCCCTCTATACTCTCTACTCCCCACAAGCCAGATTATTTTGAAGCAAATGTCAGGTATATATCATTTTTCCATAAATAGGTGTGAGTATTTAAAATCTAAGAACGATTTTTAAAACAACCAGAATGATTTCTACACTTAAAAAAAGTCCTTAATATCATTATATATTTAGCCTGTGTTCAAATTTCCTGATTGTCTCATAATTGTTTATTATTTTTAGTTAGAATCAGGATCCAAATGAAATCCATGCATTGAACAGTTGATATGTTTGTCTATTTTAACCTAAAAGTCACCCTCTTTCCTTTTTCTTCTTTTCTTTGCAATTTATTCATTGAGGAAACTGGGTCAGTGTCTTATAAAGTTTTCCATATAGTCTGTATTTTCCTGCTTTCATCTTTCTCTGACCCCTGTATGTCCTGTAAATTTGTGGTTAGATCTAGAGACTTAATCAGATTCCAATTTGAGTTTGTTGGCAAGAATACTTCCTGGATCGTGTATATTTCCATCAGGAGATGCATAGTCTGGTTGTCTCTTTGTTTGTGATATTAGCAACTATTGATGATCATTATATAGATCCATTAAGAAGTGTAAGTTGGCAATAGTCAAATTATATCATTCCTTTACAATGTATTTAGCTGAAATACTCTATAAAGAGAAACTTCTCCTAATCCACTACTTGGCTGAATCACAGATTGTACAGCAAACAGGCTAAGTGCTTGATTCTTTTCCTTTATTTACAAGTTTTCAAGATAATGAGTTGATTCCCTAGGGTCCACCAAATATGACCAGTGCACTTTTTTTTTTGACTAATGAAGACTTAAGCACATCATAATAAATTCATGGATTTTTAATATGTTTGATGGTTTCCATACATTACAGTGATTATTCTTATTAGTGTTCAAATTGTCCCATCTTTGACTAGTGGGATCCTCTAAGTTAGCTCCCAAGTCCTTCTGACATAATCTTAGTGGTCTTTAATAGTTTCCTTGCTTTCTAGCATGGCAACACAATCCAAGCTTGCCGTGTAATTTTCTACCCTAGATTTGGAATCATCCATTTCTCCAAGGAGCCCTGGCTCTTTTCGGTGGAAAATAGGATTTAAGGATCACAGTCTGTGTACTACATGTCTTTATTCTACTTGGTTGGTTCATTGTTTCTAGGCCTTTTCCATGGAAAGAGCTAGAAAATACTTTTTTTTTTTTAAGATAAAATATATCATGAATTGGGCTTCCCTGGTGGCACAGTGGTTAAGGATCTGCCTGCCAATGCAGGGGACACGGGTTAGAGCCCTGGTCCAGGAAGATCCCACATGCCGCAGAGCAACTAAGCCCGTGAGCCACAACTACTGAAGCCCGCGTGCCTAGAGCCCGTGCTCCACAACAAGAGAAGCCACCGCAACGAGAAGCCCGCACACCGCAACGAAGAGTAGCCCCCGCTCGCTGCAACTAGAGAAAGCCCCCGAGCAGCAACAAAGATCCAACTCAGCCAAAAATAAATAAATTTATTAAAAAGAAATATATATATATATATATATGAGTTCATACCGATACTTGCATTTCAAATTCAGGATTTCAGGATTTTTACTTAACCTCATCAGTCTCATATCTATATTTCCTTTCCCTAGTGTCAATTATTTTCTCTCACTCTGATCAACACTTTTTTTTTAATTGCAGTAAATTCATTTTTAATAAGTTTTCACTTTTAATCAAAGTAATACATGCATGTAAGAGATTTAGGAAAATCAACCAGTACAAAAGGACATATAATGAAAAGCAGTAAATCCCCATCCACCCTTCTCAACTTTTGCTTTCCCAACCCAGAGGCAAAAACTTTTACATGTCTGTTTAGAGGTTAACTCCATTTTTCCTAATAATATGTTTTTCTTACTATTTCTTAACTTGATGACATGAGGCATTTTCTGCTGACTTCCTGCTATCCCCTTGGTTTTCCTCCCTCCTCCATTTGGTTGTATCACTATTTTTAACTCTTTTGTTGGTTACCTTGTTCACTTAAAAAATCTAACCCCTAAATCTGTCTTATTCTTTCAACTAGAGACAGTATCTGGACTTCCTAGTTTAGGAGAATAACACCACTATTCCATTTCTTCCTCTCTGCCTGCCAACTTGTTGCCTGTACTTGTCAAAGTTGGTTAACATTCCCACTCTGTTCTATAACTGTCTCCCCTGCTTTGCCTAGAGATTTACTCTAAAAATGAAAATGCGTAACTAATATTTCCATTGCAATGATTATTTAAACACTGTTCACTGAATGGCAAAGTTGAACACTATGATTGGATTTTCTGTGACTGCAGAGTTTTGATCCACATGCCAGTGTTCAGATTCCCTTTCTCACACTCCAGGCAACGGTTGAAAAACAGGCCACATCTGAGGTTGCTTCATATGTGAAGCATGCTCTCCTTGTACAGTTTGAAATGTTTGTTTTTCCCAGTAGATTCTGTTTGCCGTTGTTTTTTCTTTGGGGATGAAGAAATGTCTGCCTTCAGATCATGTTGTAAATTTCCTCCGTCTAACTCCATCCATCTGTTGCCTAGAATCGATTCCATTCGGTTGGAAGTCTCTTCTCTTCTTTTTCTAATTTGCAAGATTTGTCTCCTATTTGGACCATTCTTGTACAGTTTATCTTTTTTTAAGTTGTTAGTAACTTTTCCTTTTTTCCCCCTTAGGGCATCCTGTGCTTACTGTCATTTCCCTACATTCGGTGCTGTCTTTTGTTTTATGGATGCAAGAACTTCTCAAATATTTCTGAGGATTTTCAGATTTTTAAGTTCTGTTCTTTGAATTAGCTATTTCCTTGAGATTCAACATTTAATTATATCTTAGGCTTTTTTGGTTATATTGCAGGCTTTCAGCAAATGATTTCTAGCCGCCCATTTATATGAAAAGATGGGGCAATGGCAAGACCGGCAGGCAAGTCTGTGTGCGCGAGGCGAGCTGGTCGCTTTGCTCTAGGGCGGGCGAGGTCGGGGGTGGAGCTCAGCCATCCTGCTGGGCACCCGCCTCCCAGAGTGCCACAAGTTAGTTGCTCTAAATATGTACCTGCAGGCGCACTTTGAGAATCACCGAAGCCACGACTTAGAAGTAGGGGAAGTTCATGCGCAGACCTCCAGGCCAGGTCGAAGAAGATGATCAGCGTGCGTGTGAGCCCCTTGCAGAAGGCGCCGTACGAGCCGCCGGTCGCGGCGGAGCGCGACAGCCGTACCGCCAGGCCCGACAGGGCCGCCGCCATCGGTCTGCTGTGGCCTCCCGCCGGCTCCGCGGCCAGAGGGACGCACGCGGGAGAAGCGGCGCGGGAGGTGGATCGCGCGGCCGCAGATGCGAGCTGCGGTGCAGGGCGGGCGTCCTCCGCTTCCTCCGGCTGCGCTCGGGCCACCGCCCAGCACTGTTCTTAAAGATGTTCAGAGAAAGAGATTACAGTCTTTCAGCAGCAAAACACGATGCTGCTTTCCTCCCTGCATGAATCATTGATTTGGACAGGGGAAGGTGCAACTTCAGTTTTAAAAATTAACATTGAGATGATTGTGTTTGGGTGCTGTCCTATAGGTTTTCTTTTAGAGAAGCTAAAGTCACGGGACCTTTTAGCCTCCTGTCTTCTGATTATCTCAAAGGATTGGTTGGAAAACCAGACTTCATTTTTCCAACCAGTTCCCAGAAATGGTTGGGTCAGTCTCAGGGGGACCAATTGGCTTCCAGAGAAGAAAAAGTAAGTGATCAGACTTGGTGTTTCTAGGAGTTTGAGGTTTGACAACAGGTCATGGAGTTATGCGGTTCTCAAACCATTTCTGGATGTTGAAAGTTATCAGCGTGAGGTTTGGTGAGGAGGACAGACACTAGGACCCTGAGTGAGACATTTATTTAAGAGAACACATCAGGAGAGTTAAGGGGGAGAGTGTTCACAGTTTTAATAACCACCACATAACTAGGGTTTGTTGTTTTCATAGGGCTTATCATCTCCTTGACTTATGAGAGGTAGGTATCTACTTCACACAAACTTATCTGGATGTCACTCTTCATGGGGGAGAACCTAAGAAAGAGAAATTTCCCAAGGTCTCATCTTTTTTTTTTAATTTTATTTAATCAATTAATTTATTTATTTTTGGTTGTCCCGGGTCTTGGTTGTGGCATGCTAACTCTTAGTTGCGGCATGCAAGTGGGAGCTAGTTCACCGACCAGGGATCGAAGCCGTCCCCTGCATTGGGAGGCAAATTCTTAACCACTGGGCCACCAGGGAAGTCCCCCAAGGTCTCATCTTAACTACAGTAAGCTTCTGTTGAGGGGGCTAGTGGATCTCCCACCTCACTGAGTCACAGAATTATAGAATGGCAGAGATGGAAAGTCCCTGAGTCATCTAATCAAGTTTTCAAATTCCTTGAAGATAAAGACCTAGAGGCTTTGTTTAAAAACAAATGAACAAACAAGCATATAAGCAAACAAACAAAAAATAAACAAACAACCCAGGTCCATTTAATCAGAAGTTCAAATAGAGGGTTTAATAATCTCAATATTTAACCACTACTTCTAGGGATTCTCATCTTTGGGGAAGTATTAAAAACACTATAATCCAACACCTTCATTTTTCAGATGGCAAGATTGAAATATACATAGGAAGTGGTTTGTCAAAGTCACCCAGCTGGAGGAGAACAGTTAATATTCCTGAAGAACACATACCCTACAGTTACTACCCATGAACCCACCCACATATGTACAACTATATGTGTTTCTTTAACCTGTTGGCCAGTGTAGTTGCCACTGGGCAATGTAGTTGCCCAGTGGATTCATAGGTAAAGAAGATTGTATAAATAAGTATTTTGGGGTCTCTTGTTGCTAAATCCATGGTAAGAAAGGACTTTTAAATTCATTGTACTTTTTGTTTAGCTTTATAATCTCAGAAAAGTCTTTATCACAGCAAAACGTGTTTTCAGAACTTGGCTTTCTTAGGAAACATGAGACTTTGAAATGCAAACATACCTGCTTGCACAAAGAGCTTCAGTGAGTCAGAAGGCCTTGTTTAAAGAAAAACCAACGTTTAAAATTGAAAGCAAGATGAAAGCATAATACAAGGATTATTTCCCTTATCTTGAACATTGGCCAGAGTTTATTCACTTATGTATACACATTACATTAGATCAGTGTGTCATGAGGAACATTGTTCTGGATATATTAATAGGTGTGCTGCCAACAAAGCTTTTTCTCATCAAAGTTTGGGAAATGCTGCATTACGCTACCCTGTCTTGGAAATACAGAAGGCACATTAGCCTGTTGCTTTTGGGCCCAAAGGCAGAGTAAGAAATAGAATACCTAGATGATGGCACAGCAAGGAATCCCTTCTATGGAAGGAGGCTGACTTCTGGGTCCGGATGCCCCTCCCCCACCCCAGGGACTTGGAGGGCAGCAGCCCACCGCTCTGGACTCCTCTGGCTTGGCCAGTTCCTCATTCCCTGCTTTGACCACCAAACTTCAGCCACACTCACATGAACAAGGGAGGCATCAAGGAGTTCTGTCCTCTCACTTGTAATCTTGTTTTATGATCACTACTTTTCTGTGGCTGTGTCAAGATGTTCTGCTACTGATATCTAGTTTCCCCCAATTTTCAGGAAAATATATTACCTCAATGGATAGAATTTAACACTTAAAAAATTTTAATTTCTTCCATGATTTCCTCTTAAATCTTTGGGCCTGCTACTCCTTATACATATTCAAGTCCAGTATAAAGCAATGCACTATCTTACACAATGGCATCATTCATTATTTTCAGTTGAACAGATCATAGTACTTCGTGATCTTACAAAGATCCCTGTGGTACTTAACCTTACCAGGACCCATGGATTGAATATGCTGCTACTGATGCCAAAAGCTCGGCCTCTGTGCACTAGTGTTGAATTGAATCTTGGAGACAGAGTTTTGGGTGAAGTAGAAAAGAATAGCTTGGGGCTTCCCTGGTGGCGCAGTGGTTAAGAATCCGCCTGCCAATGCAGGGGACAAGGGTTCGAACCCTGGTCCGGGAAGATCCCACATACCGTGGAGCAACTAAGCCCGTGCACCACAACTACTGAGCCTGCTCTCTACAGCCCGCGAACCATAACTACTGAGCCCAAGTGCAACAACTACTGAAGCCTGCACGCCTAGAGCCCATGCTCCATAACAAGAGAGCCACTGCAATGAGAAGCCCACGCACGACATTGAAGAGTAGCCCCCGCTCACCGCAACTAGGGAAAGCAGCAACAAAGACCCAACGCAGCCACAAATTAATTAATTAATTTAAAAAAAAAAAGAAAAGAAAAGAATAGCTTTATTGCTTTGCCAGGCAAAGGGGGACACAGAGGGCTCCTGCCCTGAAAAAGTGTATGTCCCCACCTAGGAGAATTTGATGAGGCATTTTATAGCAATAGTTCAGGGGTGGGGTTGCTGACAAGATTAGGGTGTGTACAGGGCCTGCACTCCCTTCATCTCATCTCAGGTGGTCGGTCTCCTAATCTTTTTTTGTGTGTGTGTGGTTCGCGGGCCTCTCACTGCTGTAGCCTCTCCCGCTGTGGAGCACAGGCTCCGGACGCGCAGGCTCAGCAGCCATGGCTCACGGGCCCAGCCGCTCCGTGGCATGTGGGATCTTCCTGGACCCGGGGCACGAACCCGTGTCCCCTGCATCGGCAGGCGGACTCTCAACCACTGCGCCACCACGGAAGCCCCAGTCTCCTAATCTTGATGAGCTTCTCTGGTCCCTTTAATCCGGCTTCAAGTGGTTTGTAGGCTGCTCCTCCCTTGTTTAGCAACTGTTCGAATCAGCCCTCCGGAACTCGGGGAAGGTCATGGAGGCTGGAGTCTTGCCTACAAGAAACGGGGAACAAAAAGGCCTCCGTGCCAGGAGCCCCACAGGGCCCCGCTCGGTTTCACTATTTGCTTTTATTGAGGGCTGACACCAGAAGTGGTCACTCAGACTGTGGTCATGCAGCTCTTGCACCAGCTCTTATGAAGACATTGTTCAACAGATCATCCCATATCTGTCCTATGAAAAACCACACCATAAACTTAGCTGAGAGTTTGGTGTCAGGGACTAGTGTGTCTTTTGAAGGACTGAAATGTGTATGGCAAAAGTAGATGTTTACTAGATTATATTGATGAATAAACGAGTAGGAGTACTCCAGGTTCAGGGTGAGGGAAGCAAGAGCATGGCTTGTTTTTAAAATCAGATACTGTATGAAGCATTGTGTACTCTGTTTTGCCTTGGTTGTTGGGAAGCTTAGCTCTAAATTAATGCTTGATGCAATAACTATTTTATCCGAGGCTCCAGTCTCAATTATTGGCCCCCTTCCCAGAGGCTTTATTTATTTTTAGCATTCTATTGTACATGTGTTTTTGTTAGCAATGGTTTTAGATTATCATAAGATATAGAAAAAAATGAGGCAAGAGGTATGGATTAGGACACACTGTGGTTCAAGTGGCTGATCCTTGGGCAAGTCACTGATGTGCTCTGTGTCTTAGTTGCCTTACCTGTTATTATGGGGAATGTTGAGAGGATTACATGAGGCAATGCTTAGGAATTGCCCAGCAGAGTGCCTGGGACATGGATGGTAAGTATCTGATAAGTGTTAATGGTACACAACAACAACAATAAAAATTAAGCAGTACAAATATTTGTTGAAAAAAATGTTGGTTACCAAATGGGTTGACAATCGATATTCAAAGTTTGAGAGAAGGCTTTATGGGAAGATAAGCCAAGAAGCCTGAGATTGTCATTACCTCAACTCTTTCAGGGAAACTTTCACAAAAAATTAGACTAGAGATTCCATAATATAAAATGAAATGCATCATGCTTTAACTCCAACATTTAATAGCCATTTTATACTCTTTGGCCTTCTCTTCACTCCAAACCAATCCTCTTGCCATAATACAATTCATTTCTTATTTATTGCCATTTCACTGTTTTTCCTAAATTGATAATACTCTGTGATATACCTTATTAAACATTCTTTTTGTAATCTTAAAAAAAATTAGGCAGTATAATACAAATGATAAATACCTTAAATAAACACTTTGTGTGCATAGTCTGATAAAACCATTTTGATCACTTTAGTTTATTATCCCATTGCTCCTAATAAAAGTGATTTACAGGGCTTCCCTGGTGGCACAGTGGCTGAGAGTCCGCCTGCCGATGCAGGGGACACGGGTTCGTGCCCCGGGTCCAGGAAGATCCCACATGCCACGGAGCGGCTGGGCCCGTGAGCCGTGGCCGCTGAGCCTGCGCGTCTGGAGCCTGTGCTCTGCAACGGGAGAGGCCACAACAGTGAGAGACCCGCGTACCGAAAAAAAAAAAAAAAGTGCTTTACATGTTAACTTATGCAAACATATGTTTCTGATGTTCATTGATGGAAATGTTTTCTTCCTTACAACAATCCTCTGAAGTGAGACTATCATTCTCTCTATTCTTCAGATGAGACAATTGAAGCACAGAGAAGTCAACTTATTTGCCCAAGGTCATAAAAATAGTGAGTGGTAGAGCTGATTCACCTTCAAGCCCTCCAACACCAGAGTGGTTTAACTGTGGTGCACCCTGCTTCCAGCTAGTATTTATTGAGCACTCACTATGTGCCAGGCTCCGTGAGAAGGACATTACCTGCAGCATCTTATTTAATCCTTCCGACAACCACATGAGGTAGACCCGTTGGAAGTTGCCATTTGAAAAAATAATCCATTGGCTCTAACATAAAGATCTGCAAATGAATAGAACGGTTAAGATTTATACAATACTTCTTCTCTGACCATGGAAACTCTTCATTAATAGAATTCATGGTTGAGGAATACAAGATCTTATGTGAAAAGGGACCAAAGTAATGAACAAGGCCACAAAAGCCCTTATACATATTCATCTTTTCTAAAATTAAACCATTAGAGACTCTACACTCAATAGACCAGCTGTGGCATTTCCCATCCTCAGTCACTAACAACCCAGATGCCTGTTGTATCTCCTCACAACCCAGTTGTGGGAAAAACATGGCAGCTGCAACAAGACTCGCAACGATCTGTACTTCAAGTTCACTCGGTGTGAAATTTTTGGCAATGTGGAATAATATACAAATGTATATGTGAGGCCTAGAATTTCTCTGAAGGGCAAACTTGCATCCACAGAGCAATTGCTACATCAGTGGTGTTGCGGGGTCTCCTTCCATGAGCTGATGAGTGAAGCACTTGGCAACATTGATATCTGTCTCCTGGGGTGAAAAAGTTGCAAGGAAGAAAACCAGGAAACGTTCCCTCTGCTCTGGGATCACTTTTCAGGTCTAGGATCTGTGACACGAATCCAGCTGATCCTAAATGCTCAAGACAAACTATTTTGCTCATATCCATAGACCACAAAAAAAGAAGAGTCGACTTCTTTAAGTATAGGCTACTTGAAATATTTTCAAGACAGCCTCAGGGTTTTGAGCTACTAATCAAAGACGTGAATGATTGAAGCCTTAATGAAGCAGCTCAGTTGCTGGTAAAGCCAGGCATTTCAGTGTGTTATTACTGTTGCCATTTGGGTTCTTCAGGCAGCAGGCTCCAAGACAGAACGTAGTGTGCGGATGTGTATTGAGAGATGACCCCCTGTTGTCTTCCAAAGTAATCAAAGCAATCAAATAACTGTGTTTTAAGTCACTTTGGAATCGTTTTTACATGGTTATGCCTTCCACTCTACACGATTAGGTTCAAGAACATTACTTGGTTTTGTTTTCTCTAAATTTAGCAAAGTGGAGAAGATATTTGCTTACATATATAAAAATTTTGGAAGGGTAAACCATAAAAAAGGGGTTAACTGTGGGGAAAGGATGAAATAGCATGGAGGGGAGGAGGATAGAGGCAATATTTTTATAGATTTGACTTTAGAAACATGTTCATGTTTTATGTAATTATAAAAAATCATATTAAATAAAAAGTAATCCTTAAAACTCAAAAAAATATAACTTTTGAAGGCTGCTTCTATCACTTCAGAACTGGGAAGCCCTCAGCAAGTTACTTATTAAGGCTTGACTGACTCATCTCTAAAACTGGAATAATTATAGTGACTCACTGGGTTAATATGAAGACTAAATAAGGCACATTAAACATACTTAACACAGTGCCTAGCATGAAGCAAGTGTCCAAAGTATATTAGCTATTATTTGTAACCCTAAAAGTTGGATCAGAATAATTTGGAATCAAGTATCTGTTTTATGTGAAAATTCTCCCCGAGATCCTTCTTAATATTGAGATCCTCCAAGATATTTAATATTTCACTTACAAAAATATAGTTTTTCAGAAATGGGTCTACTACACCCTTGAGAAGGGGAGTGGTGGTCTTTACCAGCACAGCACAGAGAATCTGCTGAGAGCTGGAACTCAGAGGCAGTGTTAATGCCACCTTACAGCAGTGAAGGAGAGGCAGTGTTCCCCGCACACCAAGGAGGTCCCTGCCTCCTTGAGCAGAAAGAAGCTTCTAGAATTCAACAGGAGATGAGCTGGTGGGGAAATTGAGACGTGCTGGGCCATGGCCTTTTGTGAGAGGAAAGGCTTTTCCAGCCAGTCTTCCTTCTAACATGTCCCTTCTCCATTATGCACATACATATATGAGCATCACTCCTTTGTGAGTCTGAGGGGGTCAGCACGTGGTTGGCAGGGATGTTCCTGAGAGCCGTTCCTACATCAGGATGTCTAGCAATAACTAAACTATACGCCAAAGTGAATTTGAGCCATGGAAATATGTCCCATTAAATCCAGACTAAATGAGTTTAGACCCAACTCATTCTTTCTTTACCTGGACCCTAAAATTGTTCTCAGACATCCCAAAACCACCAGCATAGGGGAGAGTGGTATGAAGGCGGGGGTACCATGGAAAGAGACAAGAGGCTTAACCAGCTGCAGTTAAAATATTGCGCTTTTGCAAATTTGTAAGAAATGTATGACCATATAAGCACATTGTTAGGGGTCCTCCCAAGGCAGTCGTAGGAACTCTGTGACCAGGGACCTTGTAGCGGGACCTTGTAGTGTGGGCTTTGTCAGAGTCACAGTAAATCTGCCTCTGCTTATCAGGAAAGCTCAGTTTTCAGTTTCTGGGAAATCTTTTTATAGAACACAGCCTCATTTCTCAATTATTAGCCTGTGGGTTGAGGTATTTCCGTGGCCAGTTTTCTAAAAATGGAGAGACCTGCATTTAAAAGCTAGAAACTACATGCGGTGGCCGATGCGGGTAAGGAAGCGGCAGCACCGGCTGCTTCCAGACTAGCTCTGAGGGTGCAACAGCCATGGCAGGGGGCCAGATCTGAGCAGGGAGGGAGCACCTTAGGGAATAGATGTGCCCCACACACAGGGGGGGGACCGCTAATGACCGCAGCTGTTAGCAAGGTATGATGGCAGGGGGGAAGCTACTGAAAGCCTCTCTTTCCCACCCACCCATCTCCTTAGGGCGCCCACCGTCACCCCTCCACCGGGGAGCTATAATTACACTGGACAGGTTGAGCGGGAGAATTCTGGATGTGTTCCCATTATGGCCTTATTGATATCTCTGTTATCAGGCCTCAGGCCCCAGCCAGGAGAAGCACCTGGTGTAATTCTATTTATCACTAAATCCTTAATATCCCCTCGGAGTGTCAGGACTCATCATTCCAAAGACGGCACGAATGAAGAATATTATTGCAAATCACTCATCTCAGACCTGGGCCCAGACTTTGTTTTGCATTTTTATAAATGGCTAAAAGTTTAGCTTAGGTTGGATCAGTTAAAGTCATAGCATTTTAAATTTCACCTAAGGTTAAAGGTAGCAGCTTTCAAAACTCTTGATTTCAGAATATCAGGAAGTGACTAAATGAATTAATTGGAAATTATTATGGGAATCAATGAAGCTTTCAGAACTGCCCTTGTGAGTTCTATAACAAACTCCTTTTTGTTTGAATTTCAAAAAATGTCACCCAGAACATGGCTGGAAGTTCCTTAGATGCATATCTCTGTAATGAACAGGTTTGAAAACGTGCCCTGCTTCTACAGCAGACTTTATTGCTTCTCAAGATGGAAAGCATTTTAGCTTACAAAAAACAACCACCACCATTTCCCTCTTTAATTCCTATCTCTCTGACAGAAACACACTTGAAAGAGTCAGTTGGGTGGACTCTTAATGGCTTCCTGTGGTTGTAGCTCTATTGTGGGACAGAGAGGACATTCAGAAAGAAAAAGATTGCATCTGTATTTTCATAAGGAAGGAATGTAATGCAATCTGCACATAGGTGAGACTTTGTGAGGTACGTGTTGTTGCAGGAATGGATCACATAATAACTACATTTACAAGATTGTTTGTATAAGAGTTGTTTTCCCTACGAGACTGTGAACTTCACGTGGGCAAAGCTAATTTTTTTTTAGTTTACCTCTATGTCCTTAGACTCTAGCACAAAGTGGATGCCAAAAATATATACTAAATAAGCACTATCAAGGTACCAAAGAGTGGTTTAAAAAAAAGAACTAGGGCTCACATTTTTAAAAAGGCATTGATTTTTAGGGAAGAGAATTCACCAGTT
This sequence comes from Delphinapterus leucas, assembly GCF_059928025.1. Classification (NCBI taxonomy): domain Eukaryota; kingdom Metazoa; phylum Chordata; class Mammalia; order Artiodactyla; family Monodontidae; genus Delphinapterus; species Delphinapterus leucas. The sequence continues at coordinate 137,290,710 of NC_143129.1, forward strand.
TTTGATAACGTGTCATTTTGTAATAATTTCAAACCTACAGAAAAGTTTCAAAAGTTATACAAAGAACTCCTGGGTACTCTTCAACCAAATTCCCCAAATTTTAACATTTGCCACACTTAATTTTAAATATAAATGTGATAGTAAGCTGCAGACATGCTGCCCCTTTACCTCTAAATAATTCAGTGTGTAATTCCTAAGACAAGGACATTCTTTTATATAACTACTATACAATTGTCAAAATCAGGAGATTAACAGTGAGACAATATTATTTTCTAACCTATAGACATTATTCAACATTTTCTCATTATTTTAATCATATTCTATACAGTAATAGAAAAATAATTTTTAAGGATCCAATCCAGGATTACACATTGCATTTTTATATCTTTAATCTCTTTCAATCTGGAGCAGTTACTCAGTCTTTCTTACTCTTTCATGACCTTAATGTTTTTGAAGCATATTGGCCAATTATTTTGTAGGATGTCCTTCAATTCAGGTTTATCTGATGTTCCCACAGGATTAGATTCAGATTTTGCATCTTCGACAGCATCCCCATATAAGCGATGCTGTGTCTCTTGCAGTGCATCATATCAAGAGACACAGATGTGAGTTTGTTCCATTACTGGTGATGCTAACGTCAATCACGTAATATGTAAGGTGGTGTTGGTCAGGTTTCTCCTCTGTAAAGTTACTATTTTCCCCTTTGCAATTCCCCCTTTGTAGTTAATAAGTATTCTGTGGGGAGATACTTTGGGGCCATGTAAGTATCCCCAAAATTTCACCTGCCAGTTTTAGCATCCAATGATAATTCCTGCTTGAATTAGTTATAAATATACTTGCCAAATAGTGATAGTCTAACTCCATCATTCATTCTGCATTTGTTGGTTGGCATTCTCCTATTAGAAAACCGTTCTCATTCTCCTCTATTTATCTATTGATGCATTTATTTATATTAGCGTGGGCTTAAATTATTGCTTTAGTCGTTGGGGTGATAATATGTTAATATCATTATTTATTTGGTGTGCATATTCTCTCAGATTAGGCTCCCATGTTCTCTTGACGTGTTCCATTATTTTTGAGCATTATCTTTCTCTGTAAGATAACAAGAGGTTTCAGGCTCAACCTGGACCTTCTCTTCCCAGCCCTGGAATCATTCATTCTCTCAGGAGACCTGGTTCCATTAAGTGGAAAATGGTCCCAAATTTACTTTTAAAATAAAGCAAAAACAAAACAGAGAATACACAATTACTCAATAAATACAATCAATATTTAAAACATACTCTGATCTATGCCATTGCCAGTTAAACAAAAGACACAAAGTTAGACTCAAGACAGTGTAGTATGGAGTTAATTAATGGTGCTAATTTTTTTAAAATATTAGAAGTGATCAACTTAGTTCCTTTCTCTCACAATTAAAAATAAAAAGCTCTCCATATATTAAAGCATTAATCATGAAAAGAAAGCAGAATCATTAGAAGAAAATTTAGAAAAATAGCTTTAGAATGCAGAAGTAGTGCAAGATTTCCTAAACAAGCAGAAAGTACATACAAGTTCATAATCATTACATCTTTTTGGTAGACTCTCCCTTATATTACTGATCCTCTTACCACTATTAAATTCTTCATCTCAAAGTCTACCTTTTCTGATATCAATATTTGTATACCAGCTTGTTTTTGATTAGTATATTTGCAGTATGTCCTCTTCCGTCCCTTTATGTTCAGCCATTTTCTATCATTTTGTTGAGCCATTACTCCTGCAAGCAACATACAGCTGGATTTTGTTTTTAAAATTCAACCTGAAATTTTGTCCTTTAATAAAATTCATTTACAATTACTGTATTATTCTCCTGATATACTTGGACTTATTTCTAATATTTCATTTGGTTTTTCTGTTAACCACACTTTTTCTTTTTTTCTTTTCTCGACTTCTTAAATTGGTCATTTGTGTCTTTCTAGGAATCTGACTAATCCATCTACTTTGTTTAATTAATTGGCATAAAGTTATTAATAATATCTTATTATAATCCTTTTAATTTTTGTAGGGTCTATAATTTCATTCCTGATTTTAGTAATGTGTGTCTTTTGTATCTTTTTCATCGTCAGTATAGCCAAAAGTTTATCAATTTTATTGATCCTAGCAAAGAATTGACTTTTAGTTTCATTCATTTTTCCTATTGTCTTTCAGCTTTTAATTTTATTAATTTATCCTCTGATCTGTATTATTTCCTTCCTTCTACTTACTTTTGGGTTGATTTGCTTTGATTATTGATTTTTTGGTCTTTTGTAGTAAATATTAAAGGTATAAATCTCCCTCTAAGTCCTGTTTTAGCAGCATTCTAATCATTAGGATAGATTGTGATTTTGTTTTTATTCGATTCAGGTATTTAAAAGTTTTTCCCTTGTGATTTCTTCTTTGACCCAGGGTTATTTGGAAATGCCTTGTTTAATTTCCTAATGTTTGGGAGTTTTTTAGATTTTTTTCTGTTGTTGATTTGGTCAGAAAGCATACTTTTTATGATTTAGATTCTTTTAAATTTATTGAAATTTTAAAATGGCCTGGCATATAGTCAGTCTATGGTGAAAAATGTTCTGTGTACACTTGGAAAGAATGTATATTCTGCAGGTGTTAGGCAGAGTCTTCCATACATGTGTCAGCTCAAGTTCGTTGCTAGCATTATTCAAATTTTCTATATTCTTACTGATTTTCTGTGTAATTGTTGTATTAATTACTGACAGAAGAGTATTGAAATCTCCAACTACAATTTTTTGTATTGTCTATCTCTCTTTTCAGTTCTTTCAGTTTTTGCTTTATATACTTTGGGGTTCTCTTGTTAAGTACATAAACATTTATAATTATAATTTATATTATTTATTATGATTATATAAATTTATATTTATAATTATATCTTCCTGATGTAGTGACTCTTTTATTTTATTTTTTTTTGTGCTTTATTTGTGTTTATTTTTATACATTACCTCACATAGAGCTTGACAGATAACAGACACTCAGTAATGCTCACTGGACAGAATTTATGAAAAAAAATCGTCAGATAATATAATCACAGTGTATAACCTCATTAACTGATTTTAGCAAACTTTACTACATATGTTTAATACAAGGGATGGAAGGACATCGGTTAATATGCCAAGAATATGATATACTATCTCACTTAATTTTACAGTAGAAACATTTTACAAACGAAAAGATAACAAAAGTAAATTTTAGAAAAACCCTCAGGAAGTATATTTAGATTTTGTAAGGTCATACTGCTGGGGTATAGCTAGAATTTTGACTCTTTTATCATTAGGGTATATCCCTCTTTGTCTCTATATCTCGTCTGAAGTGTATTTTCTTGGATATTAATATAGCTATTTAATATTTGCATAGTATACATTTCTCCATCCTTTTACTTTCACTGAATTCATTGAATTTATAGTGTGTCTGGTAGACAGTATATGGTTGGGATTTCTTTTTATAAAATTCATTCTAATTATCTCTGCTTTCTGATGGAAGTGTTTAATTCATTCACATTTTCTACCTTTTATTGATATGGTTGGATTTACTTTTGCCATTTTTCTTTTTGTTTGTATTTGTCATTTTTCTGTCATTTCTCTTTCCCTCATTAAATACCTTCTTCTGTGTTAAGCAAATATTTTTTATTTTTTTATTTTTAAAAAAATTGTGTGTGTGAGTGTATTATAAGATGCATTTTCAACTTATCACAATCTATTTTACATTAATTCTGACTTACTTCTGGCACAAAATGCAACTTTGTTCCAGTAAAACTTCATGTTTTCTGCCTTCCTATGTGCTTATCTTGTTACATATATCATATCTATATAAGCCCAGCAATACAGGGTTATAAATATTGCTTTAAACCAGCATACAATTGAATTTGTGTTACAGTCTGATGTTATTCCCTTTCAGAATGGAGGACTTTCTCTTGTATTTCTTTTAGGGCAGGTCTCCTAGCAATGAATCATCTCAGTTTTTGTTTATGAGGAAGTGTCTTCATTTCACCTTCATCTTTGAAGTATAGTTTTGCTGGATATAGAAGCTTTAAGGATGGTTTTCCTGGAAGTTGAATTCATCACTGATAGCTTTTGTATGTCATTCCACTGCTTTCTGGCCTCTGTTGTTCCTCATGAGAAGTCAGCCATTGATTGCATTTTTATTTCCTCATTATACCTTTGTCTTTCCTCAATTTAACTACAGAATGTCTAGATGTGGTCCTTTTTGTAGTTGTTCTGTTTGGGGTTGATTGAACTTCTTGGATCTGTACGTTAATACTTTTTAACAGATTTGCAAAATCTCTGGCTACTATTTCTTCAAATAATTTGCTACTTCTTCTCCTTTCTTCTCTCCTTCTTGGAATAATTCACATTGTCCTACAGGTTTCTGATGCTCTGTTTATTCTTCTTCAATCTTTTTTCTCTCTATTCTTTAGAATGGATACTTTTATTTGCTCTATCTCCATGTTTACTAGTTCTTTCTTCTTTCCTCTTAAATCATTATTGAGCTGATCTAGTGAATTTTTCATTTCAGTTTCTCTATTTTTCAACCCTAGAATTTCCATTTGATTCCTTTTCATAGTTTCAATTCCTCTATTGAGATTCCCTATTTGTTGACTCAGTGTCAGTATACTTTCCCTTAATTATTTGAATATATTTATAATAGCTGCTTTGAAGTTTTCTCTGCTAAATCCAACATTTTGGCCCATTCAGAGACAATTTGTATTGGTTGCTTTATTCCCTGAGCACGGATCACACTTTCCTATATTTTATAGGTCTAGTAACTTTTGGTTAACAATTGGACATTTTAGATAATATTTTGCAATGACTCAATTCTGTTTTATTTTTCTGAGTCTTTATCTTTTTCGTAAATTGTCTGCACGTGTACTGTGGAATCTCTCTCTTCCATAGTGTGGAGACACTGATGTGTCTGTTCAAATTATTATTCTACTTTTAATTTTTTCAACCTGGCCTCCTGGGGTCAGCCCATGTCTAGGTAGCTCAGTGATTGGCGAATGATTTGCACAGAAGTTGTTCTCGAACACCTCAGGCCTGTAAAGCTTCCAGCCTCTGCCTGTTGATCTGTGGGTGAACTGGAGAATCCATTTAAAATTGCAACCAATTCCAAGCCTCCCCTAGCTTTCACTTTTTACCAGGCTCTCTGAAGTCTCTCCTAGGCATGTGTGTTTCCTCTATCAGCCAGGTGTGTGTGTGAAGAGTTTAGCTCCGGCCTTTTGTGGCTCTCTCATTTTCAGAATCTCTTTGTTAAATTTATGTCTGGTCCACTCCTCACTCCAGCTGGGACAACAACCTTAGACTAGCAAAGTTTTCTCCTTCTATTCCCCTACAGCACCCCACTGTTAGCTGGCAAAACTGTGAGATTTTGTCCCCTACTTCATCCCAAGTAGAGTGCCTTCCACAACCTCACCCTGCTTTGGCAGCAAAGCTGCTCTTCACTGCTAGCCATAGACTGGTAAAGCTACAGTTTTGCCTAATGAGTTGGGGATGAGGCAAGAAACAGGGCAGCAGCAGCCCCAGGCAAGAAAGCCAAAAACTCTTGCTCTAAAAATTTTTCAAAAATAAATGTTTCTCAATTTGTTGTCTACCTTTGGTTTACTTCCACTGCCCCAAAATTGTTATTTTTGACAATTTCATCCAGTTATGTATTTATTTTTTGCAGAGGGAAATTGTCAATCTTTTCACACTATCATTATATGAAATCTCGATTGAACTGGTGGTATTTTTCTCCCTTTTAAAATCTGGTTTCAAAGCTATAGATTCTATTTTTTATCCTTTCAGAATTTACCTTTTCATATTTAACATTTATATATAACTGTATCTGTTTTATAAGGTCTAAAGTTTTTCTACTTCTCCTTGTATTTCTTTCTTGAACAAAATAAAGATCTTAGATTGTTTTAGCTGCTTTTTCTTATTGCTGTTGTTGTCTTGAATTTTAGTTCTATATCTCCATAACAAAATTTTGTCGTTTTAAAAGTCAATAATTATTTAAATTTACTAGAATCTTTTACTGCTTTGTTTCTTATATTTCTTCCTGTGATGATATTGGGATTATTCAAAATTTGGTTACTGAGCTGGTAGATACCTCAGACCAGGACCAGTTAGCATGAATTTTTCTTTAAACCATTTATTACAAGCTCTGGTAGTGGGTTTCAGCTTCTTTTAGCCTCTTCCTGTGGGTCAAATAAAATTACTTACTTGATTCACACAATGTGCTGGCTCCTGTCCATACCACTGGTGGGGGTGTGGGGTGTTAATTGCTTCACTTGACTTTGAGGGAAAGCGTCAAACTTCCAGTCATCTCTACCAGTTTCTCATCCAGAAAATTTACACTCTGCCTCCACTTATTATTCCATTATCATTTATCTGTTCCATTTAATGTCCATGGAAATGCTTTTGGTATTGTTTTGTTATTGATGGTAGCTGTATCTTTATAAATGAAATATACATATATGGATATATATATATAACAACATAATATATATAATATATAACTTTAATATATAATATATATATAACTTTATCTGTCATTGCTTCATTTGAAGCAGAGGAAGGTTTAAGGAATGAAATTACAGCACCCTAATCCTAATCAGTGCCAGGCTTCCTTGCCCTATCCCTTGCCCCAGCCGAGTTTGGCAGTTTGGAGAAGGAGCTGGGTGAAGAGCTCTGTGAATGAAGTAGGGATGATAATGATGATGTGGATGATGGCAAAGATGTTGGTTTTCCTAGACCTGGAAGAGAGGACTTTATCAAGAATATTACTTGACCTTCCAATGGCTCAGCTCTGGGAGACTGTGTTTTAGGTAATGTGTTAGATAAAACTGTGACACGTATTGAAAATGGGTCTGTTCTTATCTCAGTTTCAGCTGGGGCACCAAGATTATAGATGTCATATTAACAAAGTAAGGAGTCAGAACACCATGAAGAATTTTTAAAGAAGGTCTCAGAAAATTGGTTTAGCACACATCTAAGCTCAGCACACATCTCTAGCCTATAAAATAGGTTGGAGTGCCAAGAAAAGTATAGTAAGAGATAAGAGGAGAGTTTTATTTTCTTGAATTTGTCTAGTGTTGTGCACTAGAATATGAGCTCCATGAAAGCAGGAATTTTTATCTATTTTCTTACTGTTAGGGATGGATGAATGTGGAAATATTTAGAGAAAACTGTCGTGTTATGAGTTTCTGAGGGAAAGAATGAGAATTACCTCACCTCAAATGTAGGGGAAAAGTGCCTCAACAGGGCCACAAAGAAAGGTGAACTAGTGTCCTGAGAAGTTTAAAAGGGGAGAGCCTAGCTAGTGGCTCTTTAGAAGCTGGAGTAACAGGAGGGGTTGTGTTGGGATGGCTTTGCACCCTTGGAGTTCATTCGCTGGGAAAAAGATGATTAATCGTTTTCCTTGGATCACATGCAGATTGGACATGTGAGAATGAGAGCTGGAGTGGTGTCATCTCAGATGATGTGCAAGAGGCTTGGAGGAAAGAGGGGACCCAACACAGAGGTGAACCTCAAGACTTTCAGGGGCTAAGAAAGGAATTGTGGGTGACTACCCAAAGTTTTCCTTGCACCTGCAGGAAAACACAGTAAGAAGTACACTTTTTGGTCTTGTTTTGCATAATATTTGATTTTTTCCTAACTTTTTGAAATGTTTAGATACCTAAAACTATTATTTTAGAATTTATTATTTTCTCCTAAAATAAAAGTAGTTTATTTAAAACATATATATGTTTTAAGATATATTGTTGACTTTAAAAGGACAGATTAGAAGACTTACTTTCTCAAGCCACAACTACATAGTCCGTGTCTAAAGAGTTTAAAAAAAAAAAAAAGTGAGCTCTCTGACTCATGGAAGGGAGGAATCTACTCCAAAGACGCTGGCAAAATTGTAGATAAGAAATAAAAATATGGCAAATGCTATCTTTTCTTAAGCTTTATAAATGTTAATTATTACCTTAGTGTCTTTTATGCATCAGAGCATTTTCTAATAACATATGGTGACCACTAAACTACAGCATCATACTGGGGCTAGTATACAGAGTATAAAGAAAAATGAATTGAATATTTTAAACATACATATCATGAGCTCTTTAAAATCCAATAATTGCATGTCACAGCTTTTCAAACTAGAAATGAAAAAGCTACTGAAGCACCTTACAAGGTAAGTTACCATATTGCACTGGCTGGAAAAGTACATGCAATAGTAGAGGAACAAATAAAATCTTGTATAGTTGACATTGCTGAATGCCTGTTGGATGAAAAGTCAGTGAAAAGAACCACAGAACTGCCACCTTTCAATGATTCAGTTAGAGTAAAAATTTAGCTGCAGACAAAAAAAAAGTTCTCTGTAGAACTGAACTTTTGTCTTAAAACGAACAAACCTACAAATGTGCCTAGACTTGGAGTTTTGCTTGTATTCGTTCAAGATTAGCACCAACTAATCATCAACGATCTTCCTTTATGTGAATGCAGTTAACACAAGTAGTTCTGATATTTTCAAAGTGTTAACATTTTTTAATTTCTTGGTTTATCCTGTAACAACTGTGCTGACATTTGTCCTGATGGTGTAAAAGCAATGGTGGGTAAAATTGCTGGTGTCAAAGCAATAGTGCCAAATTATACTAGTAGTCATTAGCATCTTCACCATCAAGCACTTGCAGGGAAAAAAAAATAGTTTTGCTGAAGAACATTTTTAATGAAGCAGTGAAAGTTATTAATTTTATAAAATTTCATCCCTTGAGTATACATGTTTTTAATATTGAATGGGAAGTACATATAAAGCACTTCTGCTGCATACCAAAGTATGATAGCTGTCTTGAGGAAAAGCACTTGTTCAATTTGAAATGAGAGCTGAACCTGCTGCTTTATTCATGGAACACCAGTTGAAAGAATGACTGGCAGACCAACTCTGGTTATTCAGACTTGGGTACATAATTGGCAGACATTTTGAAAAAAATGAACAAAGTGAGCCTGTTTGACAGGAGATACTTGTGAGCTATTTCTTGACAGTGATAACATTCAAGCTTTGCTACAAAACTTAGAATTTTGGAAAACTTCTGCCTCCATGAGCTTGGCATCTTCCCAATACTTAAAGACTTCTGATGAGATCAATGGTAATACTAACATATGTGAATATGTCAACATTTAGAAGATCTGCATAACTCTGTGAACCAATACTTTCCAAAGGACCAATGCATGGTGTTACACAATTATACATGGGTAAAATATCCATTTAAAGTACAAGATAAATCCATACATTTTAATGTAACAGAGTATGAAAAGATTGATGTGGTTTCAAAATTCACACTGCAACCACCCTTTAAGAAATGATCACTTGTCAAGTTTTGTGTAGTATCAAAGAAGAATATCCTCAATTATCTGAAAAAGCTATTAAAATACTACTCCCTTTTCCAGCTACTTATCTGTATCTGTGTGAGGCCAGGATTTTCATGATATACTTTAATCAAAATTATATATTATAACAATTTGAATGCAGAAGCATATATGAGAATCCAGTCTTCTGTCTTCTCTTTAACGAAACATGAAAAAGATTTTACAAATATGTAAAACAGTGCTTCTAAAATTTTTTAGGCTTGGAAAATATAGTTATTTTCCATAAAATATTTATGTTAATGTATAATGGATTTATTGTTATTTATTTATTTTTTTAACATCTTTATTGGGGTATAATTGCTTTACAATGGTGTGTTAGTTTCTGCTTTATAACAAAGTGAATCAGTTATACATATACATATGTTCCCATATCTCTTCCCTCTTGCGTCTCCCTCCCTCCCACCCTCCCTATCCCACCCCTCCAGGCAGTCACAAAGCACCGAGCTGATCTCCCTGTGCTATGCGGCTGCTTCCCACTAGCTATCTACCTTACGTTTGGCAGTGTATATATGTCCATGCCTCTCTCTCGCTTTGTCACAGCTCAAAATTAATAAAGTGTTTTAAATGTCCCAGTTTTTAATTTTAATATATATGAGTAGATATAACCTATATATAAACAATAGCTCTTTAGGGTCCTCAATTTTCAAGAGTTTAAAGGAGTCATGAGACCAAAATATTTTGAGAACAACTAGATTTGAGTAAGGAGGGCAGAAGAGTTCTGGAGGTTTGAAGAGACAAGAAGAGGTGTGAGATAATTCTGGTTATTTACCAGAGTGGGAAAGTGACTGGGGCTGGCAATGTAGTACCATTGTCCACTAAAGGCCCACTCAGGGTTACTGATCACAAATTTAAAGTGAGGCCAGTCAGTGTGGTGGTGTGGCTTTCTGTGGCTACATTCAAGTGCATAGTGCCATCTTAGAGCAGGTGAAGGCTTGGATTTACCATAGATTGACTTTGTCAGGCTGGTGACAAAAGGGAAGACTAGGGTAAGGGGGTTTTGTATGCATGAAAGGATGATTACGGTGATGTACTGTAGAATCTAATCTGGTTCAAAGAACAAAAGGCATGAGGGAGGTGAAACATAGTGAAAACTGGGAGGAATAATGAATTGTAGGCTCTGATAAGATGGCAGAATTGTTGGAGTTGGAGTTCTAGGTGGAGTAAGCTTGAAGGACAGGAGGTGGTGGCCCAAGAGTGGGATGCTTACAATTTAGATCACAGAGGGGATGCAGTTACCGTTTTTTAGGTCTAGTGTATGACAGATGGGAGTGGGTGGCTGAGGTAGAGTGGAGGACAAGGTCACATGAGGAGAGGAGGGCAAGGTTCCGGAGAACCATATCCACTCAGGGCTGGTGTCAGCTGGTAGGAAAAGTATGTCCATTTCAATTGTTAAAATGTTGAAATTCTTTTATACCAGTTGGTTAATGACCACTGCCTACGTCCCCTGCTGTTCTCCCATTGCCTTGGCCACACTGGCCCGTGGCCCCTGCCCCTGGACCCAGGACCTCCCCACAGAATTAAAGGATAATATTTGGCCCAGGCTGAGACCCTTCAGGGGAACAACTTTGCGTCTGATTGGTGTCCACCTATGTTTTACCTGAATACCACCACTGTCCCCATGAATATTGAAGTCACCAAGAATTGAGGCAGGCTGCTGTTGGAGAGAATGACAATGAACATGGGCTACAATCTTCAAGGAGTAAAGACCAGTGACCTGGGGGTCTAAAGATACTTGCCTGCAGTAAGAATCAGTGCTATTGTCTGAGGCTATGAGTTTCAATGCTAGGGATTATCAGAGAGGAGGATGGAACAAAGGTCTGGAACTGAAATGAAAGAGGAAGTAGACAGACACTTGCTGGCTTGTGGGCCCAGTGATAGGAGGAGGCAGGGCTGCAGAAGAAGCAGGGTCCTCGGGTTCAAAAAGGTGAAGGGTTTTCATGGATATTCAATTAAATAAAGTTGTAAGTTTAAAACATAGCTTTTTCTTAAGTTGTAGAGCTCAATGTACCAATCTAGCTAATTATTCGATGAATCTAGTAATTTTGTATAAAAATAACATCACTTTCACTTGTCCTTTAATTAATATTCAGTTAAGTTTAACAGATATTTCCTTAAACTGTCATAGTTAATTAAATTCCCTTAAACTTTTAAAATTAGAAGCCCAAATTTAACATATTTGATTCTCTCAAGCAAGATGCCCAATAAGGCTGAGTTACTGATAAGATAAACAAAAACTTCTTTAGCACAGAAACTCTAGTTAGAAATTTAAGATGCCTGAAAAGACCTAAAAACATTTCAATCTTTCAGATAGTCAAATACAGTTTACAAAATTAAACAAAGCTTCATGCATTTTAAAAGTAAAATGAGACTTGATAATAATTAAATATTTCAAATTAAAGTATTCAATTAACATGTCAAATTTTCCTAAAAGTTTCATATACCATAAATAACCATTACCCACAGTTTTTCATGATGTTTATAAAACTTATTCTTAAACATCACATGAAAGTATTAATACTGTGGGTTTAATTTACTTTATCATCTCTGTACTTGATTATAACTTTCCTGAGTAGCAAATTTCCTTTGCCAATGGCCGGGAACAGGTATACCATCTCAGGCCAACTGAGGGATTGGCCTGAGACTGGGGTCACAGATTCAAGTTCAAAGTCAGAGGTTCTGGCCTGCAACTTGGACAGTACTTCTGGCCTGCTGCTACTCACGTTCATCTCCCTAACCCTGCCTTAAGGTGATGGGAATTTAATTAAATCCCCAAATTTTCTTATGACTTGATTATGAGTTAGAAGTCATTCCACTCAGTCAAATTTTAGAAACTTTACTATAACTTCTTCCTGCTCTTCATGCATTTTATTTCCTTACCTGTCTCTCTGATCTCATTTTTATAATCATTTTATTGACATCCCTCCTTTGTGCCCCACTTGAATCCTGTATGATGTAGCATAGCACCTGAATTGTTTAAATTTATTCACTTGACTAAAATGTATTGAACCTCTCCTATGTTTCAGGCTCCATTCTGGGCCTTGGAAATACAGTAGGAGACCAAACAGAAACAAACAAACAACCCTGCCCTCATATAACTTCCTTTCTCGTGAGACCATCACCGTCTCGCTGTCTTGAGCTACCATGTTGAGTCAAGGACTGCCTACGTCATTGGAAGCCCCGACTGGCTTAGGGCCAGCACATGACATTAGTGCAGTAATAGCTAACTTGTGTCTCTCGTGTAGTCCTTGCAACAGCCCAATGTCGTGAAGTGGTAATTTTATAGATAAGAAAGCAGGCACACTGACGTTCAGTCACTTGCCTACACCCCATAATAGTAAGTCACAGGGTCTGGATTCTAAGACAGTCAGTTTTCTGGCTCGTATTTAACTGCCTCCTAGAGTAGTGTGAAGTACATGTTTGAAACAAAAAATAACGGGAAATTCTTGTGGCCCTAAGCTGGTTACCTTGGTAGGTGTTGACGAACCATCTGTTCTTCCCCTGCCTCGCCCTACCTCATGTCTTTCTTCTTCTCTGCTTGACTGGAGTGTCTGCAATTGTTTTATTGATATAATATCCTTAATTTAAACCAACTGTACACTAAGTGTCTGGAGCCAGATTCTATCAGGAAACTTGACCTACATTTGCAAGTGGAGAAAATGGGATTAGAGCAAACCAAAAGGGAAAAACTATGTGGTGTCTTTGATTCATATCCTCCTACCCTTTCCGTGGCTGATCATGTATAGACCAGAGGCAACAGATGTCCTAATGACAGAAAATCCCCCAATACCAGTGGCTTAGACAGTGAGATAGTTGCAATAATGACCTCCAACAAATCACTCTCCACTGTAACTATGGCTTTGAGTGACCTGAGTACACCAATGGGACAGTAGCATATGTGACACAAGCAGAGACTTGAAAAGCACTTGTACATTGAGACTTGTCTTCTCTTTTTTTTTGGAACCCTGAGACTGCCATGTGAAGATGCTTAGGCTAACCTACTGTAGGATAAACCAAATGGAGCAAAGATGAGCCATCCCAACTGAGACCCCCTAGACCAACCAGACATGTAAACCTGGCTTAGACCATCCAGCTCCAGTTTCCCAGCTGACCCATAGAATCAGGAGCTACATTAGGTAACTGTTGTCTTAAGCCACTAAATTTGAAGTAGTTTGTTATGCAGCGAGAGGTAACAGATACATACAATGCAGGAACTTGTTTTCTTTCTGTTATAAATGAAAGATATGAAGCCCAGGGGTGGCATAGCACTCCACTGTGTCAAGGACTAAAGCTTCTTCCATTTTCAGTCCAAGGCTTGCACATGATGATCCAAGATGATTGCCCAAGCTCCAGCTGGTGCAGCATAATTTCTACCAAGGAGGAAGCAGGGTAGGGGGAGTGGTGGAAGAGAAGTATGCTCCTTCTCTTTGCAAACACTGCCCAGAAGTTACACATAGCATTTATTCTTACATCTCATTGACCAGAACTTAGTCACTTTGCGGGAGCCAGATGCTAGAGAGATTAGAAGTGTAGTCTTATTTCTGGGACCTATTAGCTCAGCTAAAAATCTGAGTTTTAAAAAAAATTTTTTTTTTTTATGGTACGCGGGCCTCTCACTGTTGTGGCCTCTCCCGTTGCAGAGCACAGGCTCCGGACGCTCAGGCTCAGCGGCCATGGCTCACGGGCCCAGCCACTCCGCGGCATGTGGGATCTTCCCGGACCGGGGCACGAACGCGTATCCCCTGCATCGGCAGGCGAACTCTCAACCACTGCACCACCAGGGAAGCCCTAAATCTGAGGTTTTTTGGTTTTTTTTTTATAGTGTTTATTTATTTTTACTTGTTGACAGTTTGCTTTATTTATTTATGGCTGTGTTGAGTCTTCGTTTCCGTGCGAGGGCTTTCTCTAGTTGTGGCAAGTGGGGGCCCCTCTTCATCGCGGTGCGTGGGCCTCTCACTATTGCGGCCTCTCTTGTTGCGGAGCACAGGCTCCTGACGCGCAGGCTCAGTAATTGTGGCTCACGGGCCCAGTTGCTCCGCGGCATGTGGGATCTTCCCAGACCAGGGCTCGAACCCGTGTGCCCTGCCTTGGCAGGCAGATTCTCAACCACTGCGCCACCAGGGAAGCCCCTGAGTTTTTTTTATTGGAGAAGAAGGGAAACAAAATTTGGGGGGAAATGAACAGCTTCTGCGTAACCTCACCGTGCTGTGGACTACCGCAGCCCTCATCTTTGAATCTCCCGCACTTAACAGGTATTCAGTAACATGCAGAATGTGCTGAGGGAACGAAGGGCGGTCTACTCCCCAGACCACTGAAGGGGCACTCACAAGTGTAGGAATTGCACTCCACCTCCAGGAGATGGTTGGCATCACCCTACTATGAGTGATAAGAATAAAGAGGCTTCAGAATGTAGCAAGAAAGTCATGATACCTGAAGTCAGAAATCCTGTCTCTGTTATTTCATGGGTGACTCTGGGCACAGGGCTTAACCTTAAGTATCCTTGTCTTTAAAGTGAAAATAGGGAGCTCCCTGGTTGCCTAGTGGTTAGGATTCCGGGCTTTCACTGCCATGGCCCGGATTCAATCCCTGGTCGGGGAACTGAGATACTGCAAGCATCAAAGTGTGGCCAAAAAAAAAAAAAAAAAGAGTGAAAATAAAAATTTCTACCTTAGTGGAAACTTATTGCTTAATGGGTGCAGAGTTTTTATTTGGCGTGATGCAAAGTTTTGGAAATAGATAGTGATGATGATTGCACAACACTGTGAATGGAATTACTGCCCCTGAAATGCACACTTTAAAGTGGTTCCGAAAATTTCCTACCTTGCAAGCTTACCATATTTCTGTGTGTGCCTCATGTGAGTTCATGGAAGAACATGACAAGGGAAACTATTAGAGGGGAAAATTAAAAACCAATCGCAAAAGGGTGGTATGGAATGGAGCAAGGGGTTGAATGGCAGTGGTTGGAAGACAGTAATTACATTTTCCAGGAATCTTTGAGTCTTGTAACCAGAACTCTCTGTGGTCTCCTGGCAACATGTGGACTGCATAGAGAAATGCCTGACATGCAGAATTAGTGATGCAGTGGTTCTCTGGTGGCCTTCTGTGCAGAATTGATAGTGCGTATGTTTGCAAACTCTCAAAAACTTTATAAATTGAGCTTAGTGAGACAGAGTTCACTACTACGGTCAGAACTGGTCATTTAACTTCAATTCAACCAACACTAAAGGAGCACCTATGTGCAGTCATTATGGCTATTGATAAATATTAGGGCTCTTTTCTCAGAACATGAGGTCAAATTTTATTTCCCCACTGCCTTAGCTTTGGCAAATGAAAGAAGAGAAGAAGTAATGTGTGTCATGTTGGGCAAAAGTATTCCCCTTCCCTTTTCCTGCCTCAGTGATTGCAGAAGAACAGAACAAGATGAAGCCTCCATCACCTGTGTCTATGAGTGATTACAATGAACCATACTAGCTGCCCTGCACTAGACATGTAGCGTGAGGGAGGAATACTCTTTTTTGTTATGCCACTGAGATTTGGCATTATTTGTTACTGCAGCAGTACCTAGCCTAATTTGACCAATGCTATGTGTCTCTCCCTGGGCTAAGTGAGGATTTTAACACAGAGCTTAAACTCTAGAGCTAGGGAGCCAGTTTCAGTCCCAGTTGGTACTTTCTCACTGTGTGACCTTGAACAAATCAGTGACTCCTCTGTGCCTATTTCCCACATTTAGAAAACGGGGATAATAATGGAAACCACCTTATATGGTTTTTATGGGGATTATATTACGTGAGCTACATAGTAAGTCCTCAAAAAGGCTGGATGATGATGATGTTGATCTCATTTAATTCTCAAAAGAACTCTGTGTAAGGTCTGTTGCATCAAGCCATTGAGATGTCAGCACTGCTACTGCAGCATAACCTGGCCCTAGACACACAAGTAATAAGAGAAAGTTTTGAGATTAGAATCCAGCCTTGACCCATCAACCCACCTTTGGGGGCACACTTCTATGTCCCTGGAAGCCGTCCAGCTCTGCTGTGCAGTCTCTTCTCATTCTGTCCTCATCTGTTCTCTAGAGGACTTATTCACTTACTCAACTTCCCCAGGGACTAAATCCATGTAAAAGATCCCCTTGGGGCAGAGACTCAGAGCTACAGCCAGTCCTAGTCCTTCAGAGACTATCCTGCACTCCTGCCTAAAAGGCAGACGAAGAATCAAACCCTAAGACATAGGATCCATTTGATTCCCTTCTGCACCAGACTCATCTCTTACTCTTCCAAAGCCAAATGATTTATTTACACCACTGAAAAAAATAATAAAAGTAATTGGTGAGCAAGGTAAAAATATCCCAAAGGGTATAAAGAGGTGTCTCTCTCCCACCCTTCTCTCTAGACTCCCAGTTCCCCTCCCCAGAGGCAACCTTGGTGACCAGCTTCCTCAAAGTGGTTTTACAGTGGTTCCTTGTTTCTTTCTCTGGCTACCCCATCATGGGGAATGCACTTCTGAGGCTAACCTCCTTCCTGCCCTATAGCTGCGCCCACTGTTCTCTCCCACCAGCAATGCCCTCCTTCTGGCCCCCTAATCCTGCATATCCTGATGTCTGTTCAAGCCACCTTCTCCAGGAAGAAATTTTTTTAGCAATTCCAGCTGTTATCTCTTCTTCCTGACATTACTATTTCTGTCACTTATTTGAACATTTTTTTGTATCTAGTTTATCAGATGCTAGTTTCTAATTGCTTGGTGTGGGTCACCCTCACTTCCTCAATCAGCCTGAAGGTTGATTTCCGTCCACATGGCTTCCACTACTACCTACATCCTGATGACTCTCATACCCACTATCCTGAGCATCAGACATGTTTGCAGCTGAAGTTGGGCATCTTCCCAGTTGTCCCCTGGGAATGTCCAAACCATCTTTTTGCCCTTAACTTACTCTGCTTTCCACATCTCCTCTCTCATCAACATCTATTTAGTCATCCAAACTTGAAACTTCAGTCACCTAAACTCCCAGCCCACCCCTGTAGCCCCCCTCCAGGAAGATAATGTGTATGGGAGGGTGGGAGAAAGTGCATCACAAGTCCTGTCAATTGTATATCAAAAACGGCTCTCAAATCAATCCCTTTCTCTACACTTCCACTATCTCTGCCTTCTTGTTTCATCTCATACTGTAAACAGGTATCTTTTTGTCACAGTATATTTAGTGCCGCTTTTTCTGTATTTTTGTGCTTTTTTTGGTGATTCTACTGTTTAAAATGGCCCCCAAAGTGCTGTCTAGTTTCCTAAGTGCAAGAAGGCTGTCATGTGCCTTACAGAGAAAATCCCTGTGTTAGATAAGCTCCATTCACGTTGATAGAGTACTGTTGGCCATGAGTGCAATGTTAATGAATCAACAATATATATTAAATAAGATGTCTTTAAACAGAAATATACATAAACAAGGTTGATCCATTGATGAAAATATTGTGACCAGAGGCTAGCAGGAACCTAACCCTTTATTTCTACTAGGAGCAATGATTCCATATTCAGTAATTCAATGTTCATGGTGACTTTATACAACATAACTACTACAAATAATGTGAATCAACTACATTATTTGTTTGTTATCAGGCTCACAACAAGAATGAAAACTCAGTGAGGGCAGAAACTTTGCCTACGATGGAATAATGCATGGCACATAGTAATTTCTCAATAAACATTTGTTGAATTAATTAATGAATGAGTTAGGAGACACCTTGTCCAGATTTTAGATGATGGGAAAAATTGCATCTTTTTTTTTGTTGTTGTTATCCTGAGATACCAAATTTTTATTTATTTATTTTATAAATTTATTTATTTTATTTATTTATTTTTGTCTGCACTGGGTCTTCGTTGCTGTGCCCGGGCTTTCTCTAGTTGCGGTGAGCAGGGGCTGCTCTTCATTGTGGTGCACAGGCTTCTCATTGCAGTGGCTTCTCTTGTTGTGGAGCACGGGCTCTAGGTGCATGGGCTTCAGTAGTTGTGGCACGTGGGCTCAGTAGTTGTGGCTCGCAGGCTCCAGCATGCAGACTCAGCAGTTGTGGCATGTGGGCTTAGTTGCTCTGCGGCATGTGGGATCTTCCCAGACCAGGGCCTGAACCCGTGTCCCCTGCAATGGTAGGCAGACTCCCAACCACTGCGCCACCAGGGAAGCCTTATTTTTATTTTTTTAAATTAATTTTTATTGGAGTATAGTTGCTTTACAGTGTTGTGTTTGCATCCTTATTTTCATTATTCTCAAAATGAAATTGAACAGTTCCTTCAGTCGAATATAGGCAACAAATCATGGGAGAAATAGCAGTATCTGTGATGGTCACAATAGAAATCACTGGTATTTTCAAATCACAGTACAGTTGTGTAGATAACTTGAAATATAGTTTTACACTCATCAATACATCGAATTAGAGTAGGTATTTTGCTTACAAGGAGATATCATTATTTTTTTAAATTGAGGTACAGTTGATGTATAATTTATATAATTTTCAGGTGTACAACATAGTGATTCACAATTTTTAAAGGCTATATTCCACTTACAATATTATAAAATATTGTATATATTCTCTGTGTTGTACTATATATCCTTGTAGTATATTTATTTTATACACAGTAGTTTGTACCTCTTAATCTCCTACCTCTATCCTGCCCCTCCCCTCTTCCCTCTCTCCACTGGTATCTACTAGGTTGTTCTCTATATCTGAAAGTCTGTCTCTTTTTTGTTATATTCACTAGTTTCTTTTAATTTTTAGATTCCACGTATAAATGATATTATACAGTATTTGTCTTTCTCTGTTTGACTTATTTCACTTACTATTAGACCCTTCAAGTCCATCCATATAGTTGCAAATGGCAAATTTTCATGGCTGAGTAGTATTCCAGTGTGTGTGTGTGTGTGTGTGTGTGTGTGTGTGTGTGTGTATTACATTTTCTTTATCCATTCATCTATTGATGAACACTTAGGTTGATTCCATACCTTGGAAATTGTAAATAGTGCTGCTACAATCATTGCGGTGTATGTATCTTTTTGAATTAATGCTTTTATTTTTTTCTGATAAATACCCAGGAGTGAAATTGCTGAGTCACATGGTAGTTCTATTTTTAGTTTTTTGAGAAAATTCCATAGTGTTTGCCTTAGTGGCTGTACCAATTTACATTCCCACCTACAGTGTACAAAGTGTTCTCTTTTCTCCACATCCTCACCTTTGTTATTTGTGATATTTTTGATATAGCCATTCTGACAGGTGATATCTCATTGTGGTTTTAATTTGCATTTCTCTGATGATTGGTGATCTTTTCGTGTGCCTGTTGTCTTCTTTGGAAAAATGTCTATTCAGGTCTCCTGCCCATTTTTTATTTGGGTTGTTTTTGTTGAGTTGCATGAGCTATTTATATATTTTGGATATAATGCTTATCAGTCATATCATTTGCAAATGTTTTCTCTCATTCAGTAGGTTGTCTTTTTGTTTTGTTGAAAACAAATTTTGTTTTGTTGATGGTTTCCTTTGCTGTGCAAAAGATTTTAAGTTTAATTAGGCCCCATTTGTTTATTTTTGCATTTGTTTCCTTTGCTTTAGGAGACAGATCCAAAAAAATAATTGCTATGATTTATGTAAAAGAATCTTCCACCTATATTTTTTCTAGGAGTTTTCCAGTCTTATATTTAGGTCTTTAATCCATTTTGAGTTTATTTTTGTATATAGTGTTAGAGAATGTTCAAATTGCATTCTTTTACCTGTAGCTGTCTAATTTTCCCAGCACTGCTTATCAAAGAGACTGTCTTTTCTCCATTGTATATTTTTGCCTCTTTTGTTGTAGATTAATTGACCATAAGTTTATGGCTTTATTTCTGGTATTTCTATCCTGTTCCGCTGATCTATGTGTCTGTTTTTGTACTAGTACCATAGTGTTTTGGTTACTGTAGCTTTGTAGTATAGCCTGAAATCAGAGCACATGATTCCTCCAGCTCTGTTCTTCTTTCTCAAGATTGCTTTGGCTATTCGGGGTCTTTAGTGTTTCCATACAAATTTTAGAATTATTTGTTCTAGTTCTGTGAAAAATGCCCTTGGTATTTTGATAGGGATTTTATTGAATCTGTAGACTGTCTTGGGTAGTATGGTCATTTTAACAATATTAATTCTTCCAACCCATGAGCCTGGTGTATCTTTCCATCTGTTTGTGGTGTTGTCTTCAATGTCTTAAAGCTTTCTGAGTACAGGTCTTTTACCTCCTTAGGTAGGTTTATTCCTAGGTATTTTATTCTTTTTGCTGTAATTGTAAATGGGATTGTTTCCTTAATTTCTCTTTTTGATAGTTCATTGTTAGTGTACAGAAATGCAACAGATTTCTGTATATTAATTTTGCATCCTGCATCTTTACCAAATTCAGTAATGAGCTCTAGTAGTTTTTTGATGGTGTCTTTAGGATTTTCTATGTATAGTATCATATCACCTGCAAACAGTAACAGTTTTATTTCTTCCTTTCTAATTTAGATTCCTTTTTATTTCTTTTCCTTGTCTGATTGCTGTGGCTAGGACTTCCAATGTTATATTAAATAAAAGTGGTGAGAGTGGACATCCTTGTCTTGTTCCTGATCTTAGAGGAAATGCTTTCAACTTTTCACTGTTGAGTATGATGTTAGCTTTGCCCTTGTCATATCTGACCATTTTTATGTTGAGATGTGTTCCCTCCATGCCTACTTTCTGGAGAGTTTTTGATGGATGTTGAATTTTGTCAAAAGCTTTTTCTGAATCTATTGAGATAATCATATGGTTTTTATTCTTTAATTTGTTAATGTGGTGTATCACATTGAATGACTCGCAGATATTGAAAAATTCTTGCATCTCTGTCATAAAGCCCCTTGATCATCATGTCTGATCCTTTTGATGTATTGTCAGATTCAGTTTGCTAATATTTTGTTGAGTACTTTTGCATCTATGCATATCAGTGATATTGGGCCTGTAATTTTGTGTGTGTGTGTGATATCTTTTTCTGGTTTCGTTATCAGGGTAATGCTGGCCTCATAGAATGAGTTCAGAAGTGTTTCTCTGCAATTTCTTGGAATAGTTTGAGAAGGAGAGGTGTTAACTCTTCTTTAAATGTTTGGTAGAATTCACTTGTGAAGCCACATGGTCCTGGACCTTTGTTTGTTGGGAGCTTTTTAATTACAAATTCAATCTCATTACTGGTAATTGGTCTGTTCATATTTTTTATTTCTTCCTAGGTTAGTATTGGGAGATTGTATGTTTCTAGGAATTTGTCCATTTCTCCTCGGTTGTCAATTTTATTGGCACATAGTTGTTCATAGTAGTCTCTTATTATCATTTGTATTTCTGTGGTGTTGGTTGTAACATCTTTTTCATTTCTGATTTTATTGATTTAGTCTCTCTCTCTTTCTCTTGATGAGTCTGGGTAAAGGTTTATCAATTTTGTTCATCTTGTCAAAGAACCAACTGTTAGGTTCATTGATCTTTTCTATTGTTTTTAAGTCTCTATTTCATTTATTTCTGCTCTTATCTTTATGATTTCTTTCCTTCTACTAACTTTGGGTTTCGTTCTTCTTTTTCTAGTTCCTTTATGTGTAAGTTTAGGTTGTTTATTTTAGATTTTTTTTTGTTTCCTGAGAGAGGCTTGTATCACTATAAACTTCCCTCCTAGAACAGCTTTTGCTGCATCCCATAGATTTTGGATTGCTGTGTTTTTATTTTCATTTGTCTCCAGGTAGGTTTTTTTTGTTTTTGTTTTTTGTGTTTTTTTTTGTGGTATACGGGCCTCTCACTGTTGTGGCGTCTCCCATTGCAGAGCACAGGCTCCGGACGCGCAGGCCCAGCGGCCATGGCTCATGGGCCCAGCCGCTCTGTGGCATGTGGGATCCTCCCGGACCAGGGCACGAACCCGTGTCCCCTGCATTGGCAGGCGGACTCTCAACCACTGTGCCACCAGGGAGGCCCTCCATGTAGTTTTTGATTCCCACTTTGATTTCTTCAGTGATCCATTGGTTATTTAGCAGCATGTTGTTTAGCCTCCACGTGGAGGCTCCATGCTACTAAGCAATCAAATACAAACAGATATCATTATTTTAATGTGTTGACAAACACTTGTGCAACATGCATTTTAATAATTGTATTTGAGAATAATTGATTTTCTTTGAAATCCTGTGGTTTTTTATTTTCTGCATTTAAAATATCGAACATTAAAACATTCTGAGAAGAGATCCATAGGCCTCCCTAGACTATCAACTAGGGCCATGGCCAAAAAGAGTTTAAGAACCTTGGTCTAGCTTCAGGTCAAGACCACATTCAGGTAAGAAGTTCAGGGTCATGAAGCTACTTAGACAGTAGAACTGGTGTCCTCACCCAAATCTGCCTGCAGTTACAGAGGGGCCTCTTCATTCTAATGGCATCTCCACAAAGACACTCCTCTGCATCCCTCAGACATCTGGAGGAACACTGACAGAAAACTTCCAATGGATTCCATAAAGCATATCAAGCGATGACCACATGCAGAGACTTCAAGCAGGTGCTGGAGGGCACTGCTTTCCAAGTGTGGCCTGCAAACTGTTACTGGCTAAAGATGAGAAAAATATAGAAATTGAGAGTAAAAGTTTAGAAACCTTTATAGCAATTTGAATCTAACAATACAATAACTAAGGTCCATATTTTATATATCTGTTTTTTAAAATTTCATTTTATTTTACAAAATCACCCACCTGCAATAGATTGGATATTTACAGAAACAAAAACTAAACAAAAAAATGCTGGTCTTTCCTCCATGCAGTTTGAAAATCACCATTGTGGGGAGATACAGTGAAGAGACATGGATACGACTGGGCAAATCCTCTGAAGAACATGAATAAAATGCTGGACACAGAATCACATCAGACCAGCAGAACTAGGGAAGGCAGAAGGTACCCACTAGCTACATGTGGTCGCTGAGCCCTTGAAATATGGCTACTAGGGCTGAGGAACTGAATTTTAAATTTTATTTAACTTTAATTAATTAATTAATTAATTAATTTAAAATTCTTAAAAAGGCAAAGTTTATTTCTGCTAATTAATTTAAATTTAAATAGCCACATATGATTATTGGCTACCATATTGGACAATGCAGTGACTTTTACTACAACAAAAACAGAGAAGGAAAATATAGATGTCAAGAAATGTTCAGACAGGCTGTCATGGCATATACTGTTAATGAGAGTAGTCAGAATAGAGCTAAGATGGAAATGAGTCCTTCTGCTTTTAACCCAGAAATGTATGCTTTAACCTACTCGTGTCCAGTGGGCCTCTTGGAAAGAGACCTGGGAGCCAAGGAGCTTAGGGTTCTCAGCTGATTCTGATGGATTACCTTAGACAGGTCACTGCCAGGGGATGGACAGAACTAATGTCCACTGAGCATTAGCCAAGCATCAGGCATGGGATGTTAAACTTCTTTACAGATTACCACGTTTGCAAACCTGTGAAGCACCGTTTTTATTCCTATGTTACAGATGAGGAAAAGGAAGATTAGAGAGGTAAGCAGTTTGCACCTCTGAGAATCCGTTTCCTCCCCAAGGAGATAGGACTAGTAGTTCTCATGCTGTCTGTGCTCCAAAAAAGGTGAAGAGGATCAGGTGAAGATTAAGAGGATCCTGAAATGTTGACAAGGCAACGGTGCTGAGTGTGCTCAGGGGAGGGAGATGATATTTTCTTTCTTTTTTTGGCCACGCTGCATGGCATGTGGCATCTTACTTCCCCAACCAGGGATCAGACCTGTGCCCCGTGCAGTGGAAGTGCAGAATCTTAACCTCTGGACCACTGAGGAAGTCCCAAGGTGATATTTTCTGAGGATACAAACCGGGCACAGTGTTCTGAGATGGTTCTGCCCTCTCTATTGGAAATACTTTCAATTTTCCATTTAAGAAATGCCTGAAGCCAGGCCCATTTCAATCATGTAAAAACCAATATCAGCCTTTCCAATTCTAGTCAACATTAAAAATGCAAATGTTTGCTATTTAAATATAGCCTTTGGCCACCAGTGTTCAGGACATAAGGTAAACCACAGCAGGCTGGCTGCCATCTCCCACTGAGGGTTCGTCAGGAAGAAAGCAGAGAAGGCGCTGGAAAGTCCATGTCATACCAGGCTGATGGAACCACTTTCAGCCTCATGAACGTCTGGGTCCTCAGAGGTTGTCCAGTTTCAGTCACTGAATCAGACATCCATTCACTGGGGGCTGGGATGCTCTTGGTTTCTTTGTCCTTGTCTTCCCAGTACCTAGTCCGATGCTTGCTTCATAGTAAGAGCTCAAGGGATATTTGCTGACTAGATGAATTAATTCACTTATCATCTTTTTTTTGGATATCCTATCATGGCCCAGGCATTGTACTAGGCCTATAAAATGATACAGAACCAAGCCATTTGGGGAAACCAATCTCAAGTAATTTACCATCTAAGGATGGTAAGATATGCAAATAAATAATAAGATAGTATCAAATTAACCTTACCATAAGTATTAATTCTGGAGGTCTGTCAAAAACAGGTGTTTGAAAGTGTGCCAGATGAAGAATGCTTGTGTGGTTGGACATGAGGATTCTGGGTGGTCTGGGAGACAGAGTAGCTGGGCAGTGAGATCAGCAATGGGGGAGTCCTGGAGGAGCTGCCAAGAACGATTCCTGGGCTGGGCTCCTGTCCTTGGTGGTCTCCTCCACTCAGACTGTATGCTCCCTGAGGGGAGGACTGTAGCTTATTCAGTTCTGCACCCCAATACTTCACATGTGGCCTGACACATAGTAGGAAACAACGTATGCTGAATAAATGAATGAATGAATAAATGAATGTTAGGAACCCATAAGGAATCACAAGAAGAAGCATTTATTGAGAGTTTAGTATGTATCAAACATTTTATATATATATATATATATGTATATATACACACACACACACACACATACACATATATACACACACATATATCATTGACAAAGCCTATGAACAATTCCCAAGAAATAAAAATAGAATCTGGGTAATAAAGGCTAACTTCTTTTCCTTTTCCTTTGTGATTAGTCTAGTTTCACCTGCTCATAGGGTATCGTGTGCAGAGACAGGCCTTACACCCAGCACCTCAGTTCCTAGTACAAAATGACTGCCCCAGCACTTCAGCTCGGCAGGCTGTGTGCAGAAGTGCTGCCCACAACACCACAATTCAGAGATGCTGCACCCAGCACTTCAGTCTGGAGCCACAAGCGGCACAGCTATGCCTGATCCATGAGAACTCCGCCCTCCTCCCTGCTGACAAGAACCCCATAAAGCAGCCCCATTGACAACCTGTTGGGGAGAGCATGTACTCTAAAGTATGAGACCACACCTCTCTATTCTTTGATCAAAGAATAAAACTTTCCTTTGCTTCTGAACCAAACTCAGTCTTGTTCTAATGGCTTGAAAAACACTGGGTGGAGGACCCTTGTTGGGGTCCAACTTGAAAGGGTCAATCACAAATTTTGGAAACCATGAAGGGACAGATCATGGCCTTTTTGCCTGCACCTATCCACTAGGCTCCAGGCTAGTCCCAGCTCCAGCAGGAGGATGGCGGAGGCTTTGGGAGGTTCAGGTGAGGATGACTGACTCTGGTATTTAAGTTCACTCTGGGGTAGAACAATGGCAGCCTTCAGGCGAATTCAGAGCAACTCTGCCCAACAACCTGATACTCAGGTGTGGTGCACACACAACATAGCCCCCAGAATAATCTCGACCGCACCCCCTTGAGCGGATCATACTGCAACATCTTTGGGAATTGGAGACTGAAACTCACTCAAGCTTGCCCATTGTCTCTGGCTGGTCTACCCACAGTGCCCAGTGGAGGTGGGGGGATGGAGGGGACAGTGGGGTCTTGTGGGTGGGGAGAGGCATGGAAGTCTTGCCCACTGTCTCACCAGTAGTGCTGTCCTCTTGGCCCTCTACAAGGCAGTAATGGCCACACCAGGGCTTTTTGCCCTCCTTGCCAGCCACATTCTCCATAATCACTTTTAGTTTGGTAAAGGAAAGTGGCCAGCCCTGTGAGCCAAGAGGAGAGACCAGGAAAAGGCCCAGGTAATGAGGACCACGTGACAAAACAGGATGAGGACGCTCCATCAGAGTTCAGGAAAAGGCACCAGGAGGCCCGAGTGGGAAAGGCTCCAAAGGTGGGTTATGTGACTGGTGACCTGACCTCTTTGTCAGTGCTCTTTTCTCTGAAGTGGGCTGGGGAGCCTTGTGAGCCACTCATAAGACCAGGAACCCCATTATCAGGAAACCCTGTGAGCTGCTGACAATAATAGGAAACACCCACCACCCCGTCTGTCCTCCCGCTCTGCTTCTGAGGGGAGCATTGTGTAATTCTTCATTGACTAAGCGTTCACGGGCTCTCCTCCCTGTAACAGCACAGAGTATCAGCTGCTCCAGAGATCTGGTGATACTCTGTGGGAATCCCTCATACTTTCACTTTCACCTGGCAGGAAGTCCAAAAACTCTTCCTTTTCAGCCAGACGGTGGAAGGAGACAGCCCCTACCTCAGACAGCTGTGCCAGTGCCTGATGGACCAAGTTGATCAGGAGCTAGTATGGCTAAGTTACTGTGACGTGGAGGCAGCCCCTGTACCCTCCTGTGGGGTAACCTGACGAGGAGGGACTAACTGTCTCAAGCACGGGCTGTTACAAATTCAAGGGGGACCCCCAGCTCTACCAGAGTTCTTGCCATTTGATGCCTCTTAATGGCGCTGGTTCCAAATTTCTCAAACCAGAAATCAAATCTGTGACATTTGTGTGCTTACAAATTCCTCCAACAGCCCCTTTGGTAGTTGGAAGCAAATCCAAAACAGAACATCTAAGGTATGGGGAAACCAAAGGTCCACCCTACCAAAGGATAGCCTGTTAGGGTGCATCTTACAGAACTGGAAGATTTGGGGGTATCACCCCCGACCCCCAAAACATTTAATCTCCCTATATAATACAGTCTGGCCCCAATACCAGCTAGGAGACAGGAATCACTGGTCTGTCGATGGGTCTCTACATTACAACACCACTCTACAGTTGGACCTGCTCTGCCAGCGACAAAAGGAAAGGGATGAAATTCCCTATGTCCAGTTTTTTATGGTCTTATATCCAAATAAAGGCCTTCACAAGGGATGTGGGCTCTCCCCCATTGAGGTAATACTAGTCCTTCACCCTCCCTCTGAGGACCTTCTTGATCTCCTCCTCCCCTCTTCCTACTGCTCTCTCCCTACCCCCTTCCTTCATATGTCCCAATTTGGGCCAAAGGCCCGAGGAGCCCCCTGCATACCAGCCCCCCTTCCCGGAACCCAGTCCAGCAACTACAGGAAGTGGATCTAATTATTAGCCAGGGTCCAACAACCCACCAGGAAAAGTACTCCCTTTGCGGCAGGAGGGCTCATCCAGGTATATGACCCATTTACCACTTCTGATCTGTATAACTGGAAAAGTCATAGTACGAGGCTGAGGGAAGATCCAGAGGGGTTCCTGAATATGATTAGGGGAATCTTTCAGACCTAAGACCCCACCTGGACTGACAGCCATAGCCTCCTCAATGTATTCCTAATGGCAGAAAAGGCCATGGTCTTTTCAAAAGCATGAGATGAAGCAGACAAAGAACGGAAACAGTGCTGGTCATGCTATTTTCAAACTGAGAAATCAAGTGGTGCCCCATAATGAACCCAGCTGGGACCCCTGAGACAATGGAGAATGGGGTAGGAGACAGAGGCTGATCCACTATAAAAATATGATCCTAAAGGGAATCCAGGCAGCAGGAAAGAAACCTGTCAATTGGAATAAGATAAAGGAAATCAGTCAGGAGCCAATGGAAAACCCTTCAGCGTTCCTAGAGCACCTCAGGGAATGTCTCTGAATCTATACTACCACTGACCCTGAGTCACTGGAAGGAAATGCAATCCTGAGGTTGTATTGAATTTCCCAAAGTGCCCCCGATAGTAGGCATAAACTTCAGAAACTGAAAATAGAACCAGATATCCTTTCCTCTTACCTGATCATGGTTGCCTACTGAGTAATAACTGAGATATAGAGGAGGAAAAGTCAGAGGATAAAAAGACCTGGAGGCAAGCCCACTTACTGGCTGTCATGCTCCAATGTCAACCAGTTGGCACCGGAATCTGGACCAACTGCCCACAGAGACTCTTGACTCCGTTGGGTGACCTCCCGGCCCCCATCGAGGGATAACAAGCCAAGGAAACTAGAACCCAATCAGTGCACCATATGTAAACAAGAGGGACCCTGGAAGAGAGAATGCCCTCACCGCCCTGAAGGGGGACGGAAAAGGCAGATCCCGACCACTACCCTTGAAGGCAGATGGTCCAAAGAGACGAAGAATAATGAGGCCAGAGGGCTCCAAAGCTGGCACTTCAATTGACTCCTGAAGGGCCCCGGGTGACATTGGACATAGGGGAAAAGCCTGCCAAATTCTTAGTTGATACTGGTGCCACTTACTCGATTCTGAAAGCCAGATAAGACAAACTCAGTCACAAGAGTTGTAAAATTATGGGGGTATCAGGGAAGTTCCAAGAACGGGCATTCATAAAGCCATTAGAATGTAAATTGGATGAACACATACTCACCCATTCTTTCCTGTATGTCCCTGAATGCCCTATACTTCTGTAGGAAAAGATATATTAAATAAATTGGGGGCTACTATCCACCTAATGGGAGACAAACTGGAGACTGGCATTCCCTTAGACAGGGGCCACAAGATGATAATGTTTATGGCTGAGGACAAACCTCCCTGACCAGAGCAAGTTGACCTCCCTGGAGTAAATCCCCAGGTCTGGGCCCAGGGATGGGTAGGACAAGCTGTAGGAACCAGTCCCATTATAGTCTATCTAAAACCCAGACATACATGGCCCAATAGAAAATAGTACCCTCTCTGTTGGGAGGCCTTCTTGGGCATTGCCCCTGTTACACAGGGCCTTATTAGACCATGCAGATCAGCCTGTAATACCCCCATTCTCTCCACAAAGAAACCCAATGGGGAATACCAGATGGTAGAGGATCTTGGGGCAGTCAGTCAGTGAAGGCACTGAGGATATACATCCAGTACTCCCTAAATCCCTACACTCTGCTGGCCACATTGCCATCCACCAGGACCTCTTATTCTGTATTAGATTTAAAAGATGGCTTCTTCTGTATTCCATTAGCCCCAGAGTCTAAATAAATATTTGCTTTTGAGTGGCAGGACCCAAAGACAACAAAAAACAGCAATACTGTTAGAGAATCCTGCCCCAAGGTTTCAAAAATTCCCCCACCATCTTTGGGGAAACTTTAGCTAAAGACCTAAAAGATCTGCATCTGGAGTCGGGAATCCTCCTCCAGTACCCAGACAACATTCTGATCGCCAGTCCTACTAAGGAGGCCTCTGACAAAAATACTGTAACCATTCTGAACCACCTAGTTGATAAAGGATATAAGTTATCCAAGAAAAAGTCTCAAATATCACAAACCAGGGTGACTTACCTCGTCTTCATTCTCACAGAAGGTCAGAGAATCCCACCCCAGGAAAAGAAAGAAGCCATTTGCAGCCTTGTCCCTCCTAAAACTGGAAGACAGCTTAGGGGTTTCCTGGTGATGGCTGGGTTTTGCTGCACCTAGATCCCTAACTCTGATCTAATAGATAGGCCTCTATATGAAAAGTGGAAAGGAAAGGATGATGATCTTTTTGAATGGAATTCAGAATGTGAAGGGACCTTTCAAGAATTTAAAAAGCAATTGCTTCAGGCCCCTGTCCTGGTCCTCCCAGATTTAGTTAAACCCTCTGACCTTTACATTCAAGAGAGAAGGGGAATCGCCCTTAGGGTATTAGCTAAGAAACTGGGGCCCCTGACTCAGGTGGTTGCTTATTTCTCTAAATAATTAAATTAACCAGTAAAGGATGGCCTCCTTGCCTATGGGTGGTAGCAGCTACAACCTTCCTTTAATTGAAAAGTAACATTTGGCCAGCCAATCACTATATGGACTCCACACCAGGTTCAGGCTTTAGTAAGTTCTAAGAGAACAGAATGGCTAAACCCTCTAAGGTCTATTCAAGTTCAGGCTGTGCTTTTAGACAACCCAGTGGCTACCATAAAATCCTGTCACACACTAAATCCTGCCACCCTGCTACCTACAGAAACGGGGCCCCTGGTGCTTGGGTGTATAAAAACCATAGACATAATCTATTCCAGTTGCCCCGACCTAGGAAGTGAGCCTCTGCCAAAGGCAAAAGAGAATTGTTCACAGAAGGAAGCAGTTTTATGAGAGAGGGAAAGAGCCCGACAGGGTATGCAGTGACTTCCCAGACCTAAGTCATAGAGGCACAAAGCCTGCCCCCAGGGATTTCAGCCCAAAAGGAAGAGCTGATTGCCCTCACCTGAGCCTTAGAGCTCGGGGCAGGGAAGATCCCAAATGTTTACACAAATTCCCGGTATGCATATGCCATCTTACACACACACACACACACACACACACACACACACACTGGGATATTTGGAAGGAAAGAGGTCTGCTTACTGCAGAGAACAAACAGGTGAAACATGGCTTAAGAATACTGAAGCTCTTAGAAGCTGTACAGCTTCCAAAAAAGGTGGTAGTGATTCATGGTTGGGGGTCACCAAAAGGGGGATGCAGAGGTAATAAAGGGAAACAAGGTGGATGCAACTGCCTAAAGAGGAGCCCTAGAACCCAATAACTTGGCAGCTAGCCCTCATACAGCAAAGGCCAGATCCATCTAATTATTCCCCAATCTACACTAAGGAAGAATTAGACAAAGCCTGAAAATGAGGCTTCAATAGAGATCTAGGAGGCCACGGGGTGCTAGTTAATGAACATGGGCAATACTTCTTTCCCCAAACTGTAGCTTGTCAAGTCATCAAGGAGGCTCATCAAGGAACTCACTACAGGAGGGAAGCCCTGTATAAAAGGACTCCCCAGAGAACCCTAGATAAGGCCCATTCAGACTAGAAGGACATATCCTGGAGAAGATTGGCAGATTGCTTTCAGTGGCATACTGAGAGTACTGGGCAATTTCAGGTTATCTCCTGGTGCTAGTAGACACATTTTCTGAGTGAATAGAAGCATTCCCCACTAGAACTGAAATGGCAGCTGAGAGAAATAATCTTGAGGTTTGACCTCCCAGGATCCTTACAAAGCGATAATGGTCCAGCATATGTGCTTCACGTTATGAAGGGAATAACGAGTGCCCTGGGCATAAAATGGACCTTGCACTCAGCTGGAGACCCCAATCATCAGGGAAAGTATAAAGATCCAATCAGACTTCAAATGGACCTTAGCCAAGCTATGTCAGGAAACTCAAGAAAATCCAATTGTTTCCATTGCCTTGCTCCCCATGTGGTTAGCCCCAAAGGATGAGTTAAAGTTAAGTACATTTGAACTCAGGTGTGGTAGATCCATTCCCCAAGCCCGAGAGAAAGGATACCTTAACCCTCTGGAAATGGAACAACTCAGTATGCCCTTCAGGTAAGAGAAACCATGAAAGCTCTCACGGAATATGGTAACCAGGTGCTGCCTGCACCCACTTACCCAGCCCTCCACCCCCTCCAACCAGGAGACTGGCTGAACCTAAAACCTGGAAAGCCTGCAGCCCGAGGGATCAGGTCACTCCTAAGAGCAACGGGCCCCACTTGGTGGCCCTAATCACCCATCCTGCCCTGAAGTTGCAGGGGATCAATCTGTGGACACATCACACTCAAGTGAAGAGGACCCCCAAGCCCCAGCCTCTGGAGAGACAACCTGGGACAAAGGGTCCCCTTGACTACTCGTGTGAGCCTCTCTCTTACCTGCAGTTTATCTTCCAGAATACAACCAAAAGTGTGCCTGGGTCTATTCAGGCCCTGGCAGTGATCCTCGATATCAGGACACACTTCTACCTACAGGCAAAACACCGTCATTTTGAAGGAAAAATTTGACATGTGACCATTATTCTCTTGCTAATATTTGGGCCATGTAAAAACTGTCTGGTGTCCTTTGTCTCCAAAGGGTTAGACAAATGGTGGTCACTCAGGGATACGAAGAGCTAGGGCTATGTCCTGGTGACAATCAAACATAACTAAAGGCAGCTGGGGAGAAGTTCTGCTCCTCTACCTGGGGTTATGACGACACCCAAATCAGCAGGAAGCAGTTGCAAAAGACAGACCCTCGCCCCTCAGTTCCCCTCAAGAATGAGGAGCAGGACAAACAAGAGAAGAGGGATTTGTCAACAGCAAAGCCCATTAACAATTCTCAGGAAATAAAGATAGAATCTGGATGATAAAATTAAGTCTGACCTTTTTCTTTTCCTTTGTGCTTGGTCTAGTGTCACTTGCTCATAGGGTGCCACAGGCAGAGGCCTTGCTCTGGCACTTCAGACCAGGGTTCCTAGAGCAAGATGGTTGCACCTGACACCTCAATTCAAGATGGCGGTGGCGGACTGTGTGCAGAGATGCTGTGTTAGGCGCCGTGATCTGGCACGTGAGCAGGATGGCTCCGCCTACCCCATGAGAGCTCTGCCCCCTCCCCATGGGAGATCCCTATAAAGCAGCCCTGCTCACAGCCTGTCCGGAAGAGTGTGTGCTCTAGAGTGTGAGCTCATACCTCTCCTTCTTTGATCAGAGAACAAAGCCTTCCTTTGCTTCTGAACTGAACTCTTGTTCTATTGGGGTGAGCAACACCGGGCAGAAGGACCCTTGTTGGAGATCAACTCAAAAGGGTTGGTAACGTATCTTTTAATTAATTATTAACAGTCAGGGTGCAGCCAGGAGACAGAAACCACATCAGTTACTTGGAAAGAATGAATTCAATATAAAGGATTATTAACTAGGAATAACATTGTTAACTAGATAACTGAAAGGGTAAATTGAGAACTATAAGGTGTAATGGAGACAGTGACTGCAGAAAGCAGCTATCACCCTAGGTATGAGGGAGTGCAGGGGGAAAAGTTAGAATTATTAAAATTAGAGGCTCAGTGGAAGGAAGCTGTGAGCTGAAATTCAGACCACTGAGGACGGAGCACTGCTGGGCTGGTGCTGATGTCTCTGATTGGATGTGATGAAGCTAATTCTGTGTTGAAAAACTGCAAAATGGCTTCAGCTACTGCTGTGCGGAGGCCTTGCTGCTGCCAGGGTAAAAAAGCATGGCCAGGGTGATGGTCATAGCCACCAAACAAACTCCTCTCCATCCTTCAAGACCCAGTTCAGATATCACTTCCCCTTAGAAGCCTTCCTGATCTCTTTCTTCAGATAGGAAACCCACAGGAAGCAGACAGTAAGGA
Source organism: Delphinapterus leucas (assembly GCF_059928025.1). Taxonomy (NCBI): domain Eukaryota; kingdom Metazoa; phylum Chordata; class Mammalia; order Artiodactyla; family Monodontidae; genus Delphinapterus; species Delphinapterus leucas. The sequence goes on from NC_143129.1 coordinate 137,324,402, forward strand.
GCAAGTCCTGTCTTCCCTCACCAGCCCTCTCTAGCACCCCTAACGTCAGAATTTAAGTAGAAGTCAGCTGGCCAGGCAAAACCACAATTTGCAGTGACTCAAATGACAAAAGTGACAAAGAAGAGTACAGAAGAGTTTTGGAGCTGAGACACCATGGTGTCATAACTGGTACAGGAGTCTGCCCATCAATGCTGTGATGCAGGAACTGCTATTACTCCCATTATACAGATGAGGAACCGACGGTCTAGAGAAGTCAAGGGCACTTGCCTAATAAGTTGATGTGGCAGTGCCCTGATTTGAAGCCAGGTCCATCTGTTCTACTGGCAATACTATACCAAGTTTCCTTCACACTCTTATGTGAAGAAAATGTGAGAAAACAGAACAGTTTTGAAGTCCCAGTGTTGTTGAGTGGGCAGCTGGGGGATGAGGTGGGGTGGGGGTTCAGGCAAGAGCAGGGAAGCAGGTGTGAGGCAGTCCTGACAAATGTCTCCCAAGGAGCTACTTTAATGTCTCACTTTTAAGAAAGTTGAGATCTTTATTCTTTGATCAAAACTTAGCCACCCAACAAACTCCTTTCCATCCTTCAAGACCCGTCTCAGATGTCACCTCCTCTGAGAAGCCTTCCTAATCTCTACAAAGCCAGCCATGCCCCCCAAGGTGCTCCTGTAGGACTTGATGCAGACACCTAGGTGGAGTTTACATGTCTATATGCCACTAGATTGTGGGCTCCTGAGGGCAGGCCCAGGTCCATATAGGCTCTGCCTGGCTCATGGTGGGCACCCAAAGTCTAGTGATACTAATAAAGGCTTTTTTCTTCCAGAAGCTTGTTTCTGTGGGAGCACTGGCAACTTCAGGACCATATTTTTGACTCATTTTCTGCCTTTCAGTAGTTCTCGGTCTAGTGGTGAAGAAATGTTGAAAAAACACTGAAAAACAAAATCCCCCAAGTTTAACTCTTCACCTCCCACCTTTTTCAACCTATTCTTCTCACTTCAGTAGGATGCAATTGTAACCTTCTGAAGCCCCTGCTAAAACCTTCCGAAGGCTTCCATTGCTCTTAGGATGAAGACTAACTCCTCAACGTTGTTGCTTAATCCCCTGACCTCTGTCCTGCACCCCTCAACAGCCTTGCACTTCACCACTCCCCTTCTTCCTCCTTCCCCTCCACCCTCCCAGTTCCTGAACCTCTTCACTTTCCCAAACCCACCAAGCTCTTTGCATCCTGTTCTTTGCAGTGGGGATTCCTCTACCCAGAACCGTCTCCTCTGGCTCCCTTTTTTTTTTTTTTTTTAAGAGAACTGGTTTTAATTTAGAAGAGTGTCTTCAACTATCCACTAATATATATATATATATATATTTATTTATTTATTTTATTTTTTTTTACAAAGTAACTTTCTCTACCTTATTTCTTTTTTTTTACATCTTTATTGGAGTATAATTGCTTTACAATGGTGTGTTAGTTTCTGCTTTATAACAAAGTGAATCAGTTATACATATACATATGTCCCCATATCTCTTCCCTTTTGCATCTCCCTCCCACCCTCCCTATCCCACCCCTCTAGGTGGTCAGAAAGCACCGAGCTGATCTCCCTGTGCTATGCGGCTGCTTCCCACTAGGTATCTATTTCACATTTGGTGCTGTATATATGTCCACGTCACTCTCTCACTTTGTCACAGCTTACCCTTCCCCCTCCCCATATCCTCAAGTCCCTTCTCTAGTAGGTCTGAGTCTCTCTGACTTATCTTTTATGTCTGGGATGCTGAGTCACTTCCTCCAAGAGGTTATTGGCAGGGTAACCTGATGCTCCTGGGGCAAACTGTTCCTGACCACACCCCTCACCTACCGAATTGCAATGGCCTTCACTTACTCAGGAGGGCAGCTCCCTGCACGAGGCAGGTGCTCTGTAAAATCAATTTGAATGAATGAATTAAAAACTTAAAAGCAACAAAAAACTAACAGCAGTCTCACCAAGCTGTTTTGGAAGTCACAGCTGCCTAAGGCATGGTGAAATAACTTTACCATCTAGGGACCTTGTGAAAAGGGGTGCTCTGGAATGGGGTAGGGGGCTCTGACTGGGAGTCAGAAGATAGGGTTGGAGCCTTGGTGATCTGGACCACAGTTGTGGCTATGTTAGTGTCTTCATCTGTAGAATAAGTATTGTAGGGGAGGAAAAAGCCTTTTCCTCTTCTCCTAGGTTCTGCAGCTGGGGCCTGGAAACTGAAGAAAGACAGATTAACAAGAAAAAAAAAAAAAGCACAGTTTATGAATGAGTGCAGCATGCATACATGTGGGAGAAATGCAGTAATGAGTGCCTCAAATGGGCTTATATAGCAGCTTAATGAAAAACAATAAATTTGTAGAGCAGTGATAAGACAAAGGAAAGAGTGGGTAGGAAAATACATGGGAAACTAATAGAAGATAAGGATTATTTTAGTAAGATGTGTTATGGAGAGTCCTCGTGGTGCCACCTCTGTGCTGATAAGAGTATAGAATTGTCTCCCACAATTAAGAGTCTAAGGGTTGTCCTCCTGTGTCCTCATCTTCCTAGTACAGGAGAAGGAGACACCTCTGCAAATGGAAATTTATGTTCTGCTTTTAGGCAAATGGGGGTGAGGGTGGAGAGCTTTTTTTTTGTCTACTGTGTCTCAATTGTCTTCAGCTCAAAATAATCCTTCTGCCAAAGTGGCATATTTTGAGGTGGCATATTTTCTATCCCCTACAGTCTAAAAATGCCTGTCCTTCCTGACATACAGGGCTGTGATGTGATAGCACATATGGAAACTGTGCAAACTGTAAAGTACTGTATGGATATCATGCATAAATAGTCCCATGATCATTATCTCCAGGAAACTGTCCAGGCTGCCGGCTTGCCAGCTTTGTTCACTGCCGTCCAAACCCAGACCTTAAGCTTTCCATCTCCTTCTCCCTAAGGGCCAGGCCAGTCTTTTTACAGAGAAGACGCATCAAAGGCCCAACGGAGGATTTTTATAGTTCAATGTTGCACAAACTTCCTTCTTGAGAGATAAGGAGTCTGGAGAAAAGGTGGGAAGCTAATCTAAACTTCCTGCTCTCCAGCCCCTCCCCCTACCATGCCTGACTCCTTTAAGATGAAGCCTATAGGCTGCTCCTGACTTTTGTTTATATCATTCATGATCCCCCTGCCCACGGTTTTCCTTTGTGGGACTTTCCTACTGCTCTCTGTGGAAGCAAGAGAGACACATCTAATAAAAATGACCCAATGCATCCCCATAACCCCAGGTCCCCAGAGCCATAAATCAAAGGATAGAGCTCTTTGAACATTATCCAGCTGCAGGAATGGGACATTCCAAAGAAGAACTAAAATCACCCTGAAACTGACTCCTTAACAAGGCAAAGACATCATGAAATAAATATTAATGCACCCACTATATGTCAGGTATTTAACATGTTTTGTAACACTCAAACTTTACATCAACTATCCCCATTTTATAGATGAATAAATTGTGTTCAGAAAGCTTTTAGTTAGATGGATGGACGGATAGATAGACAGATAAATGGTTGGGCGGATGGATGGAGAGGCTTCTTGCCACAGACAAGAGAAAGTACTTGTATCTTCCCCAAAAGACAGAGCTGCCAAGTCACATTTGGTTTCATATCAAAGCTCATCACAGGAAAAGGCTACGCGTGTCACTAGACCAGTGCAAGACAAGGCCATGTGATGGCAAAGCTGTTCCCTGAACCTAAGATTATAGGGAGGATCTTTCAATTTTTAGTTGCAGCTTTGGAGTCAGAAGAATCTGAGTAGTGGCTCCACCATTTACTTCCTGTGTGACCACGGACAAGTTACTGAACACCTCTGTGCTCAGTTTCTTCATTTGTAAACTGGAGGACTACCCAGCCTAATAGTGCTGTGAGGCTTACATTATATTGCTCGAATAGAGATATTTGTTAAATATTTTAAACAAATACTTGTGTTAAATATAAGTCAGTTTTCTCCTCTCTGTCATGTAGGCAACGTGAAAACCATTGCAGAGATGAGCTGAGAGTGGTTAGAAACTCCCCTGTGGGAGGAAGACTCCAGATACAGCTGAGTCGCTCCAGAGCATGGCGAGCTGTATGCCTCTGGGATTGAGAAAAGACTCGTTTCTGTTCAGGTAGCCAAAAAGAAAATGAGTTTCCCCTTGTCACGAGGAAATTGAAGGTGATTCTGACTCTGAGTGACCTCTGAACTATGGCTTAATTTCAGTGGCATCTGAGAAACTCAGGTCCAGGCTTCCCAGGGCTCTGTTCTTTCAACTGAGAGAGGAACAGGTAGAGAGAAGCGGAGACGGGGACAGAAAGGGATAAGGACTGAAGACCTAAAGCAGCTAGGAGGCTCATTTTCTTTTCCTGACTTACCCTAAAGAAGGGTATAGAAGGAAAATATATTCCTTACATTGTGTCAGGATGGGAGTGTGTGTGTGTGTGTGTGTGTGTGTGATTGTGAGGATGGGTGTATGTGGAGAGGGGAGTCTGGGAGGGAAGTGGGTGTGGCTGCATGTGAGAGGCTGTATGTGTGCTTGTGGGGAGTGTAGAAGGTGGGTGTGGATGTGTGGGAGGCGTGTGGGGAGAAGATTGAGTATAGGGGTGTGCAGATGTGGGTAGGTATATGGGGATGGGGGAGAGCGTGGGAAGGAGAGTGGGCCTGAGTCATCACACTGAGGGGATAAGCCTCAGCAGATGCATAAAATCACACAGGTCTGAGCGTTGTTAACAAGATCTTCTTCCCTGGACATTTGTAAATAAGTTTATTTTCCAATCATTCACTCATTTATTTTCCCATTGTCAACACTGACGTACAGGGAGAAAAAGAAAAATATTGAAATCCCTGAAGGACTTACAGTCTTGGAGAAGGCAAGACACAGATGAGTTTAGCAACAATAGTGAACCCAATGCCAAGTGCCAGGCACTGTTCTGAGCACTTTGTGTGTACCATCTGGTTGCCTGCTCACAATGACCCTACATGATATGTCCTATAGTGACTTCCGTCTCACAGAGGCTTGTTGTAACCGGTCCAAGGTCACACAGCTTGTGAGTGGGGCTGGAATTCTCATGCATGCAGCCTGGCTCCTGAAAATGTGCTCTTAAGTGTCACATCAAGTCTATACCATCTGTTCCCAGCTGACCTACAGGGCTAGGCTACGTCCCTTGTAAAGGACTGGCTGCCAGGGAGCAATCACCCCCTGAGAGGCTTGGTGCTCTAGCATGTGTGAATGCTTAACCCGTTGCCCTAGGTCCACTGCTGTCTGGGCCCAGTCACTTGCCCCATTCCTCTCCCTACATCTCTTATCCTTTTCTACTTCTCACCCCAAGATTAGGCAGAGAGAGGTATAGAGAGGAGACCAGTGTGAATTTAAGGGCTCATCTGCCCTCTGCCCATCAACATACCCAGCAGATCTGGTATATTTTTCACCCCAAAATCCTCCATCCTGCTGATCCTGGGAGGCTATGCCCATTACAGCCACCTCGATTCTAAGCCACCTCCACCATCAGGGTTAGACTCTGGGGTAGGTCTGGCCCAAGTCTACTAGCCTGAGAGACAAGGAATTTCCTGGGGAATAACTCAACCCCAGGGAACCAAATGGAGGCCGATGCAGAGTAAGGCCTGCTGTTTCTCCTCAACTTTGCCCCAGCCTGTCAGCCACCGCCCCTGCCCCTCCCCCCATGCCCTTGTGCCTGGGTCCTGGGGAAAGAGGCTGGCGAGGACAAACTGGAAGAGCAGATTCATTCAAGCCCCCCCAAGCCATCGGAGGTCAGAGCATGGTGATGCCCCTTAATAACAGGTGACAAAAACAGGATGAAGAACTCCTCCTGGGGGTGTTCTTTAAATCACCGCAGGGCTTAGGTGTGCTGAGGGGATCAGCAGAGGCTGGGGGACACAGTGACAGCTGCAAAAACGCCAATGCCAGAGGTGGCAGGGCCAGCGGTGTGTGTAGCAAGAGGACAGCATGCAGATGTCATCTGGCAACAGACTGGGCCCATTGCTCACACAGGAGTCACTATCTGGGAGCTCTCAGAGACAGAGACATTTTGGTAGGGGGAGCAGCTTGAAAGGGAACGGGGTCACACACTAGTGAACGCTGGAGTGAGAGTATGCTTACTGTATGTTATCATTTCTGGCAGTTAAAAGCCCTCATTTATAAATGCTCCAAAAGCCTGTGTTCCTGCCTGAGGGCAGGTGGAGGTTTTAGCAGTGCAGTACAAATGTTGGCCATCATCTCTTCTAAAAGGAACAATTCGTGCTCGCTTCAGCAGCACATAGACTAAAATTGGAATGATACAGGGAAGATTAGCACAGCCCTTTGCAAGGGTGACATGCAAATTCGTGAAGCGTTCCATATTTTTATATATGTATATGTATAGCTGATTCACTTTGTTATACAACAGAAACTAACACACCATTGTAAAGCAATTATACTCCAATAAAGATGTTAAAATAAAATAAAATAAAAAAGGAACACTTCAACAGAGAGCCCCAGCTGAAAGAGCCGAGGGACATTCCTCAGCTGTGTTTGTCCCACCCCTGGTGTCCAGTACAGCCGGGAGGTCATCTGAGCCAACTCAGGCCAGCCAGCGACCTACGACCTATGGTCTAGCCCCAAAACGGAGCCAGGCCGATCATATTCCCACTTCAGGAATCTGAACCAAGAATGCTGAGATGTGCAGGCAGTTAGCAGAGGGGCTGGGGGCCACGGGAATGCGTTGGAAGGTCCCACCCGGCGGAGTTGGAGCTGCCGTGGGAGGGGGAGAGGCCAGGAGGAGGCAGGCAGAGACCTGGGTAGGAGAAGGTGTGCAGCGAGAAGTGAGGCTCTAGAGAAGACGGCGAGAAAGGCAGCGACAGAGGTGGACACCACGACCCACAGAACCCCCAGGGCCCCTCAGTCGCAGCTCCAGCCCTGACTCCCTTTCTCCTGAGGGGCTCCCTGTTCCATGGAACCAGGAATCCCGAGTATCTGATGGCCAGGGTGACCTCCCTGCAGGATGCTGGGGGCATCTGGGTTGAAGGAGACCTGATGTTCAGTCCACAGTGGCTTTGCAGATTACAGCCAGGACATTGAAGGATGGTGTGAGCAAGGAGCAGAGTGGACGTGATGATCAGCTGCCTCCCGACCACATCAGAGGTGAAGCAAGAGGAAGTTGACTTTGAAAGCCTTCACACAGCTACATTGTGCCTCAGGCAGGCAGGGAAAACGGTGCACTGGTTATTTCCAGGGATCCGGCAGCTAGAGTGCCTCAAATCCCAGCTGCTTTTTCTAACTGTGAGAACCTGGTCGTAAATGTACTCTTCTAAGTCTCAGTTTCCACATCTGTAAAATGGGCATCGAACAGAACCTCCTCCCTCAGGTTGTTGGGGGTCTCACGGGGTTTGCCTGGAAAGCAACATGCTTGGTCTGTCCTTTAGATGCTATAATTATGTGCGTAAACTCCTCCATGAATGGCAAGAGGTAGATTAGAGGCTGAGGACTCTTTTTGCCTGAAGAATTTTCTGCCTGCAGTGACCAGCGTGGGCTTGTCCAATGACAGGAGCACACCCCTTCTCTTTGTCCCCCTTCAGGGCCTCTGTGGGGAAAGAGGCTTTCAGAGTCACTCTGGCCGCAGACAGGCCTTACTTAGCCAGGCTTATTAATAGGAGCCGTGTCCATTTCTGTCTTAAAATAGCCATAGAAAGTTACTTAATATGAGCTTCCAGGTGGGTGGTCAAATTGCTTTTATTGTCTTCCTCTCAGGGGAGTTCAAGAACAGCCATCTGCCAGGCATAGGGGCCTCCTGGCTCCAATGAGAGGGGCCTGCCCAAGGGAGGGGCACTGGACTTGGAGGGCAAGAACCTTGGCCTAGAACAAGGCCCCACCACCTGCATAGCTCAGGCTCTAAATACTAAAGTTCTAAATACTTTAAGAGGGTCTCTGCCTAGAACAAGGGCCTTGTAACAAAAAGTCCCTTCCGCGACCTCAAATTCCACACCCCGCCACCTGCACCATTACTTGCCCTCCTTGAATTTCTTACTCATCCCACTTCCAAACCCTATTTAGCCATTACACCCTCAGGAGCCCTCCATCCACTGTGGACACGCACTCCCTTTAACCCCGGATCCTCGTTAGAAGGCTCTCATCATCTTTTGTTTTAACAGAAGTCTTCACTCTCTATGTAGCCCTTCAGGAGAAAGTTGCTCACCCTCTCAGGCCCATATCCTACACCTCTGAAGTAGAAGTGGTGGCTGGATTTTCCTGGCTTCCCTCTGTCACTTCCACAACCATTGCTTGTCCAGACTCACAGCTTTCTTTGAGCCTCATGCCATCCAACATCTCTCCTCCCCAATACTGAAAACTGTCCAATGCTCATTCACTGAATCATTCATGGCCTGGCTCTCAGTATTCCTCTCCTGCTCAAGTCCTGTGTCACCCTAAGAGATTTCAGTGCCCAGGCAGACAACTGACTGGACTGTTACTTCCTTGATCTCTAACTCCAAGGGACCTCACCTCTACTCTGCTTCAGCCACCCTCCCAGACCCCACCCTTGATCTTGTCGTGACCCAGGACTGTGTCATCTGGACTCTAGTAACCTCCTTCATGGTTGCATTCTCCCACTCTTTTGGCTATCTCAAGCCTTCATACCCATGATACCTGCACTCTGACCTCCAAGAGACCCCAGCTCTTTGTTCCTTCCATTTCTTCCAGTCTATCAGTCCCCCCAGCTGGAAGTCCAGACTTGGTAGGTGATCATGTGAACTGCACTCACACCAGTACCACCAGTTTCCTTGCATGCTATCCTGCTATGTCTTCCTGCCCCAACAAATTCCAGTTATTTTCTTCCAGCCTCCGTGGAGACCGTTCAAGTCCTGCTCTTCAACCTGTGCCTGGGGCTTCCCCTGCTGATTCCTCTGTTACAACCTCTCCTCTCTGCTTCAACACTCTCACTCCTCCAATATTTTCCTCTTGCCCTATACATCTGTCCAGTCTATTGCATCTGACAAGAACTCTCCTAAGTCCCTTTCTATCAACCTCCAATTTGAGCTCCCCCTGCGATAATCTATTCACGTGTCCCCTCTTTCTCTTACACATTCCCCAGCTCACTGCACTCTGGCTTCTGTCCTAACCATTCCATGGAAACTGCTTTCCCTAAAGTCATTGTTCTAGGTACTATTACTGTGTAATAAAGTACAAATTACCCCAAAATGTAGTGGCATAAAACAACCATTTTATTATGCTTGTGCATTCTGAGGGTCTGGAAGTCAGATCGGTCACAAAGTATCGCTTGTCTCTGCTCCATGATGATGACCAGAGAGACCTAGACACACCTCTCTATGTGGTTTGGCTTCCTCACAGCATGGTGGCCTCAGGGTAGTCTGGCTTCTTACATGGCATGCCCTAGCGTTCCAGGAAATGAGGTGGAAGAAGCATTGTTTTTTATGATTCAGAAATTGTGACTTTTATAGCCTCAGAAGTCCCATAGCACCACTTCCACCATGATCACTAATCAAAGTGGTCACAAGCCCTCCCAGAATCAAAGGGAGATAGTATAGACCCCATCTCTCAGTGGGACAGAGGCAAGGTCACATTGTAGAAGAGTATATGGGATGGGAAATATTGTTACGGTCATCTCTGAACGATACAATCTGCAACAGTCTTCAATGATCTTCCAATGACCAATTCCAAAGGATGTTAATATCTTGATCGCTACTGTATTTGCTATTGCTGATCATTCCCTGCTTTGTGAAACTGTCTACATCCATCCATCTGGGTTACCACAGTCTTCCTATTCTAGACAGACCTCTGTCTGTATCTTCCCCTTCATGAGAATGTTCCCTAAGTGTCTATTCTCAGCCCATAGCTTATCTCATTCTTTGGCTTCTCTCCCATGGCTTCGGTTACCATCTACATGCCATTAACTCCCAAATCTATCCCACACAGACCTTTTAAGCATTGGACTATATACCCATCAGCCTGGTTGATGTGTTCATAAATACCTCAATTTCAGCATCTCCAAAGTTGAACTCACCATCTTCCACTTTAAACCGTCTCCTCCTCTGGTATTCTTTCTCTCTCTTAGGAATACCCAGTTGTCCAAACTTTGACTCTTCTTTTTCCCTCACTTTCACATCAATTACTTACCAAGTCTTGCTCTTTTTGTCTCTTAAATCATTCTACAAATTTTGTTATCATTTTACAGATGAAAAGATTGAGAATCAGAGAGGTTGTTATTTCCCAAGGTTAAACAGCTAGCATCTATTTCGTCTTTCATGTGTTAATCAAACACGTATTGGGTACAACTAAGCTCTAGGAAGTGGAATAAAAAAAAGTTATGACATGGTCCCTGGTCATTTTCATGGAAGAGGTTGGCAAGTAAGCAGTAGATTACTATAATGTGTGATAAATGCTGTGATTCTGGGAAGCATTGGGTACAACAGGGGCAGTGAGTCCAACTGGGGCTGGGAGAAGTGAAGGTGGGGGCTGTATTAGTCATCTATTGCTGTGTAACAAATTATACCAAACTTTAGCTGCTTAAAACAGCAAACATGTATTAGATCACCATTTCTGTGGGTCAGAAATCTGGGTACTGCTTAGTTGGTACCTCTGGCTCAAGGTCTCACAAGGCTGCAGTCAAGGTGTCATCTGGGACTGCAGTCATCTCAATGCTTGACTTGGGGAGGATTCATTCTGAATCAATACCCCACTCACCTGGCTGTTGGCAGGCCTCAGGTCCTCACTGGCTGTTGGCCAAACGCATCAGTTTCTTGCTATGTGGGCCTCTCCCTAGGACTACTCACAACAAGGCACCTGACTTCCTTGAGCAAGGGTTCTGAGAGAAAAAGAGTGAGAACAAGGCAAGAGGAGAGGGAGCCCAAGATGGAAGCCATGGTCTTTTTGTAACCTAGTCTTATAAGCGATATCCCATCACTTATGTCATATTCTATTTCTTAGAAGTGAATCACTGGGTGTAGCCCACACTCAAAGGAAGGGATTGCACAGGGCATGAAGACCAGGATGAGGCACTCGCTGGGGAACATCTCAGAGATGGTCTATCATAAGGGTCAGGGATACCTGAACTAGACTCAGAAGGAGTTAGATAGGTGAAGAGCTATGTAAGACCATTCTAGGCAGAGAATGCTATATGTGAAATAACTTGGAAGTGAGGGAGGGAGAGCTCCTGGAGTTGGAGGAATTACATGTTCAGGAAGGTTGGAGTGGAGGCTGCCATCCATATGGAGATTAGAATGCAAGCTGACGTTGAGATCAGTTTGATGACCAATTCTGTCATCCAATGGATCACCTGTGCCTCCCAACTTAGTGTCAAATCCTTGCTTAATATGCTATCGTCCCCTCTATGATTTAACCAAGTTTTAAATAGTTAATCAACATTGAATATTTCACATACACAACAAAGCTTCATTATATAAAAAGATAAAGAAATTGAACTTGAAATCTCTTTTTTCTTTACAAAACCTCAAAGATGCTCAGAATGATATTCCAGTAGAACACATTAATAAATCATTACAAAGGTGAAAAGCATGACTAGTATTTCCAGTTATCAGTGGGTAAAGATGACTTGACACTCTGGAATGTACTTAATTTTTAAATAAAATTTTACATTGAAGTATAACACACAGAAAAGCCCACAAAGTACAATTCAATGAATTTTCACAAAGTAAATATCACCCAGATTGAAAAAAATATATATATATCACCCTCCCCTCCAAATCTCCATTGTGCTACCTCATAGTCGCTCACTCCTTTCCAAAGATATCCACTACCCTGATTTCTCTCATCAGAGCAGTTTTTCCTGTGTTTGAACTTTATTAAATGGAATAATATATTCTGTACTCTGTTCTTGGTGCTCATTATTCATTTTTGTGAAATTCAGTCATGTTGTTTAAATGTAGCAGGGACTGGTTCATCCTCACTGCTGTATAGTATTACACTGCAGTGCTAAAACACTGTTTATTTCTCCATTCTGCACTGGATATAAATTTAGACTGTTTCTAGTTTGGGGAAATTAAGAATAGTAGTGTTATAACCATTCATGATTATGCCCCATGTTGTACATATGTACACATTTTTATTTGGTCTATGTCTAGGAGTGGACTTACTGGGTCATTAGTAGATTCAGACAGTTTTCCAAGGTGGTTTTTACCAACTTACACTCCAGGAGCAATGTTTATGTGTTCCATTTGCTCTATATCTTTGCCAACACTTTGTATTATTGATATTAACGTTTTTACCATAAGTTATTCTGAAGTGTGTACAGTGAGACCTTATTGAGGAATAATTTACATTTCTCTAATAACTAGTGATATTGAGCATTTTTTCATATGGTTGACCTTTGAATGTCTTCTATCATGAAGTGTTTGCTTAAACTTTTGCTCATTTCTCTATTGGATTTTTTTTCGTATTGCTTTGCAGACATTCTTTATATATTGTACTAATTTCCTTGGAGAGCCATAACAAAGTACCGTCAACTGGGTGGCTTAAACAACAGAAATGTATTGTCTCACAATTCTGGAGGCTAGAAGTCTGAGATCAAGGTGTTGGCAGAGTTGGCTCCTGCTGAGGGCTAGGAGAAAAAGTCTGTTTCACAATTTTCTCCTAGCTTCTGGTGGTTTGCTGGCCACCTTTGTTATTCCTTGGCTTGAACATCTCTGATTTCATCTTCACATGGTATTCTCCCACTGTACATGTCTCCATATCCAAATTTCCCCTTTTATAAGGACACCAGTCATATTGGAGTAGGGACTCACCCTACTCCAATATGACTTCATCTTAACTAATTACATCTGCAATGACCCTATTTCCAAACAAAGTCACATTCTAGGGTGCTAGGGGTTAAGACTTCAACATATGAATTTGAGGGAGAGGGACACAATTCAACTGATAACGTTTTTTGAACATTAGTCTCCTAGTCTGTGGTTTGCTGTCACTCTCTCAATAGTATTGCAGTAGATTAAAGGTGACTATAAATTCTTTTTCACTCTCCCATTGAGAACTGGTGTTTTTACTCCCTCCCTCTGAATCTAGGCTTGCCCTGTGACTGCTTAATCAATAAGACATGTTGAAAGCAATGCTGTATCAGTTCTGGTCCTGGCTTTTGAGAGCTTGGGCAGCTTCTACTTCTTCCCTCTCTGGAAGACTTGCTCTTGAGACACCAGTCTGTGAGAAGTCCGAGCCATATGCAGAGGCCGTGTGGAGGTACTCCTAAGTCAGCAGCCCTAGCAGAGCCCCCAATCAATAACCACCATTTATTAACCAGTCATGTAAAAGAGCCATCTTGGACGTTCCATCTCAGATGAGCTTTAGATGACTCAACCCCAACCAGCATCTGCCCAGCTAAGTCAGCCAACCCTCACCTTCATAAGAGGGAATAAAATGATTGCGATTTGTGTCAATAAGTTTTTTTTTTTTTGGCTGCACCATGAGGCATGCGGGATCTTAGTTCCCCCACCAGGGATGGAACTCGTGCCCCCTGCAGTGGAAACGTGGAGTCCTAACCACTGGACCGCCAGGGAATTCCCATTGTGTCAATAAGTTTTGATGAACAAAAGTTCTTAATTTTAATGTATTCCAAGTTTATCAATACTTTTCTTTAGGTTTAGTGCCTTGTTTAAGACCTATTGGCCTCCTTCTAGGACACAAGTCTTTTCTATGTTATATCTTGGAAGCTTATTGATTATCTTTCACACTTTAATCTACATTAGCTAAATGATTTTTGTGTATGATATAATGTAGTGGGGACATATTCCTTTTGAATTTAATGATAATAGTAACTTTTTTGAATTTAAAATTAAGCGTGGTATAAAACACCAACATAGTAGTAATTTAACCTCACAAGTAAGCAAGAGAAAACTTGACATCTCCATAATTATTTTACCCATCTGCTAACCTATCACTCCCCAAATAGGTCTGAAGACAATGGAGAATTAGTTACTTATTCATTCATAAAACATTTATTGAGAGATTTACATTTATGTGTGCCAGATTCTGAACTAGATGCTGAAAATAGGGCTCTCTTCATGTAATTACAATCTTGTGGGAGAATGGGCAATAACACGTAATTTAGATTATGCTGAGTGTTACGAGAAAAGCAGAGATGCTACTGGAGACCAGGAACTCCTAAGTTAGTCCAGGGGGAGGTTGGGGTACATCAGAGAGATTCCTCACAGAAGTGATGCTTGAGACTCATGGGATGAATATTAATTATCTAGACAAAGAATTGGAGGGATGAAAAGTCCAGGCAGAAGAAAACACAGCATGTGCAGAGAACTCCATGTAGGGAATAACCCAGCATGTTAGAGATACTAAAGGAGTCTCACGTGGCTAGAGAAGTGAGGGTGAGGTGGACACAAAATGAAGCTGGAGAGGTAGGAAGGGGCTAGACTTGTAAGCCTTCTTAAAGGAATCCAGGTTTTATCCCAGGAGCAATGGGATGCCTTTCAGAGGGTTTAAGCAGGGGAGGGGCATGATCACATTTGTGTTTTTTGAAGATCACTAAGGCTGCCTTGTAATACAAGGTAGATTTTAGGCTGCAGGCCTGCAAGGTAACTATTACTCCACAGACCTGCAAACCTTGTAAGAGTCCAGCTGCGAGGCCGAAGAAAGAGCCTGGAGACAACGACAGAGACATTAAGTATATATTGGATAGTGAATCTTACAAGTCCAAAGCGAAGTCCTGGAGTGACACCTCACCATGTACAGCAGACAGTGGCAGGACTTAGCAGCAGTCTTCTAGAGGGGAGAGGGTAGAATCTACCAGTTATAGGGGGTATTGACGTCAGGTTGGCTCATCAATTACCAGAGAAACCAGCAGCTGGGGCGGAGGTCAAGTGCCATAGGCCGTTACTGATTAAGCCCTATGATTAAGAGGATTGAATAGTTGTGTGAGTAGGGTGTAGGTGAAGCAGGGACTGGACAGCAGGGGGATGTACAGAGAACAAGACAACAGCCATCTTTAGGGCCCCGACCATACAGTAGAACATGAGCAGTGTCTGACACAGGCTTCAAAATGCCACGGTGGTCCCAAGGATGGAGAAATCCCATTGTTGGGGCAACAGGAAGGCCTTTATGGAGAAGGTACTGTTGCATGGCAGAATTATTTGGACATGAGAAGACAGAGCGTGTGTGTGTGTGTGTGCGTGTTGGGAGGCAGAGGGGAAAGAGTCCAGGTATAGGCAGTGGCCTGTGCTCAGTCATAAGCTAGGTAAGTGTGGGACATATTTGGAGAATGGTTAAGTGTCCAGTCTGGCTGGAGGATAATGGGGGATAAACCTGGAGGGATAGGTAGCAGATATGAAGGGCCCCAGAAGGCGTACATGGATACCTTATGCACAGCCATTCCTCATAACGTGTGGATTCTGTGTTTGCAAATTCACTTACTTTGCTAAAATTTATCTGTAACCCCAAGTCAATACTTGCAGCAAGTTTGTAGTCATTTGTGGATATGTGCAAAATTTTTACCAAAATTTTGAGTCAACTTGTGTGCACCTTCCCAGCTGAGGTTGCAAGGTGACCCTCTGCTTTCGTATTTCAGCCTCTTGCTGTAAACAAACGTCCTTTTTGTGGTCTATTTGGTGGCACTCTTTTGCATTTTCACACTTTTTGCAGGTGATTTCACTGTTTAAGGCAGCCCCAAAGCATACTGCTGAAGTGCTACCAGAGTTCCTAAGCACAAGAAGGCTGTTTTTTGGAGAAAATACGTGTGTTGGATAACCTTTGTTCAGGTGTGAGTTATGGCACAGTTGGCCATTAGTTCAATGTTAATGAATCAATGATACATATTAAAAATATAATGTGTGTGTATATATATATATATATATATATATATATATACTTTTCTTTAAACAAAAACATAAAACAAAGCTATGTATTGATCAGTTGATGAAAATGTGCCAAAAGGCTTATGGGAACCTAATCCTGTATTTTCCCTGGGAGCAATGGTTCAATATTAGCAATTTCAGTGTTTGCTGCCACTTTGTAAAACTTCCTGGAATAATGAGCATTGACTGTACCTATGCACACATTTGCCCCCTGGGAGCCAGTTATTAAACACTACCAACACACCATTGACTGGTGCGTCCTTCCTTGAAGCAGGATCTGAGTAACCCATCTCCACATTGGCTGTAATTTCTAGGCCCCCAGTTAGAGAAGATTCAGTCTTTGGAGTCACCAAGACCTGTGTTTGAACCCACCTCCCCAGTTTACTAGCTGTGTGCCCACAGGCAAGTGACACTGTGCCTCCCCATCCTTGAAAGGAGAATAAGAGCCATTTCACAGTTTGTATTGTCCCAATGAGATCACGTATGTAAGATCCTCAACCCAGTGCCTGGCACATACATGGCAGACGGTGAATACCTGTTAATCCTCCTACACTCTACCCCAAATTCCAGGAAAAGGTGGAGGCAAGGAGGCACTGTGTTCTCTGTCTGCTGCTCAGTTCCTTGATTATGCAGCTCCAGGCTCCAGAAGTGTGATGCAGTCATTCTAAATTGGATTATCAGACTCACTCTGTCTGAAAGGCCCAGGCTGAGTCTTGCAGTGGAGATGCCCAAACCTGAGATTCTAGAAGACCTGCTGTCTGCAAAGGGTTCTCTCTTCTCAGGACCGCCCAAGGGTCCACTTTCCAGTCTAATTCTTGTTGCTTTCCTGTCATGACAGGAAAAATAGGCAATGCTCTAGCCCATGTCTCAGAGTCCATGGATTCTGGTTTTGTGAGGGGCTAGGGGGTGGGTGTAGTTGCTTAGTTTGTTTTTCATCCTGTTTCTCAATACACTAATCTGGGATTCAGAAGCCCCAGCTGCCCCAATTCAGACCTTGTTTTCTCTGACTCAGCTTTACCCTCAAGACACAGCTTCACCTCTGAGTCATCAGGCTGAGCTTTCGAGGACAGCAGTCCGGCACTCCCACTCCACCCTCCCAGGAAAGGTGCTCTGTCTCCACACCCCAGTGCCAGCCCCATGCCTAACTTGGCTCACAATGCCTAGAAACCAAGAAACAAAATCTTAATGAGATCAGAGGATGCAGAGAGAAAAGGCTTCAGGATCAGGAATCAGAATGCCTAGCTTTCAGTTCCAGCTCTAGCAATTACCTTGTGCAACCTTGAGCTAGTGAGGGAAACCTCCTGAACAGGGGTGTCCCCTTCCATAAAATGGAAATAGTAATCCATGCTGGGCCATCCTGTAGGGGCAATGGGAGGCCCAAATGAAATAGTGTGAAGTACCCAAAACTCAAGGGCACAAACCCCTGCTCCATGGGCTGGATCTGTTCCATAAACTAATTTCATTTTGCTTGAACAATATTGACTTATATATCAAGTGCTTAGCATTTTAAAAATGAGCTGTCAACAAATTGGGAAACTTCACTTAGAGATCTGGATTTACAGCTTCTCTTGAAAACTGGGTCGATCTGGTCATATTAACTTGTTGCCCTGAATGGCGAAAATTGGCGAGAGCTGGGTAGCAGCAGCCCCTTCACTTGGGCAGGAGCCTGGAGCTGCCCTCAAGTGCACCACAGTCCCCACCGCTCCCTATTATTCCCAATACTGAGGCCAAAACTCTGCGCCATTTATTGTGGCTCTAGGGCCATTGATTTGCTTCTAGTGGTGCCCTAGAGGAAGTAACTCATTATAACAACCATGTTTCCATCAAAATGGGAAAAAGAAAGTCTCAGAAGTGTCCCTTGCCCCCAATTATCTCCCCTCTTCACAGTTTCAGTGTTAAAAATGAAATCCCTTTGGTTAGGTTTTTCCTGGCACCAATGGACCCTCTGAAAGGTGCGCATAGTGGGTCAGAGCTGGGGTCTGGAGTCCTGCAGGTTCCATACATTCTACCCCTCCCATGCCTGTGTGTCCCCATCCGTAAAATGGGGCGGTACCAGCTCTTTGCTCCTAAGTTTATTGTGCACGGTATGGCACGCAGTGAGCAGGTCATTCAAGGTTAGTGATTGAAATGCAAATATTGTGAACTGATAAAAGGCGTCGTGGGAGATGAAAGTGTGAAGTGACTTAGTGGGGCTAAAGCAATGGTGGGAAGCAAAAAAGCAAAAGGAAAAGGAAATGACTTAGGAGAGAGGAAAAGGTCGCTTACATCCGTCCCTACCCTGCATCCACCTCCGCAATGAAAAAATCCCCGGGGCGATGTACATCCCCTCACTGCACTCGGACTCCGTTACCCAGACTGGGTTCTAGTCCTGGCTTGGGCAAATCATTACCTTGTGTGATGTCTTCCCATCCGTAAGAGGATAGAAATGCCTCAACAGTTAGTTACTGTTGTAGTAAGGATGAACTAAAGTAAATGCATATGAAGGCACTTTGGATTTCTGAAAAGCGCTCTACACAGGTTAGGAGTTTGCTTTCTTCAAAAAGTTTTTCCTCCAAACTCCATCCAAAAGCTTTTTGAGTTTATCAAGTCTAAGACCCTCCCCTCGGTTTCGCAATGCCGCCCCTTCCTACACACCAAAGCCCGCGCCGCGTCAGGAGTCTTTTTTTCCCCTGGCGAAGGCGGGGACTCGGGTGGTGTTGGCAGCCGGCGACGCCGGGCGCAGCTTCGGCCGCCCGCGCCTGGCCAGTCCCGCAGCGGCAGCGGTGGGTGTGCCCCGCTGGGTGTGCGCCCCGGGCTCAGGCCGAGCCCGCCGGCGAGAGGGCGCCCGAGGCGGTGCGCGCCCCGGACGACGAGGGTGCGCCAGCCTGGTGGAGCGCGCCCGGGACGGGGACTGTGCTCCCGGAGGCTGCGTGCGCCCTGAAGTCCGAGGCACAGCCGGCGCCCCCCGCCGGCCTCCCGCGGCTCGCCGAGGTAAGGCGCTCCGCCACCCTGGCCCTGCCCGCACCGGCCCGGCGCGACCCGGGTCTTGGCCCCGGCGCTCGGCCCCTTTCCTCTGCCTCCGCCACCCGCCTCGCCCCCTCCCCGCGCCGCATCCCCGGCTCCCCTAAAGCAGAGGCTGCGGCAGCCTGGGCCGACTTGGCGCCCCCTGCCCCCCACCGGGGTCCGAGCCCGCGCGGGGAGGGGGCTGCCCAAGGGCGGGCGCCACTCGCCTTCCGCCCCACCCGCTCCCCGCGCCCTAGTGCCGGGGACTGAGGATATTGGGGAGCGGGGAGGCCGCGTTGTCCTTGCGGCTCGGATGGTGCAGCCCCCGCCCAGCGCCTCCGAGCCCAGAGCCTCCTAGCCCGGCGCTGCGGTCCGGGATGCAGCTTGCGGGACTGGGGCACCCTTCCGCCGGCTCCCAGGACTACCAGGAATCGAGCTCCTAGACTCCCTTCTTCCGCAAAAGCCGTCCCCCGATTCCTACTCGGGTACCCCTCGGCCCCTGGCTGAACTTTCCAGCGCTCCTGTTGGACCACGGCCTTGGGTGGAGGCAAGGGGGCCTCTGGGGGGCCGGATGTGCTGGCCGCCGCCCCCGTCGAGGGCGCTTTTGCTGAGCATGCATGCCACTGGTGAGATTCCCTCCCTGTCATCTCTCCCTTAAGGTCAAACTTTTGACCCCAAGTACTTTGTCCCTGCAGAGTGGCCAGTTACTTAGCATGGGATTTGGAAAGTCGAGCCCCATGGCCCCTACACCAGGTCTGCATTTGCACTTGCCCTGAGCATCTGCCAGGACTGCAGGAACCAGTGGTTTTGGTTCCCAGGCGCCCTAGGGTTTGGGCTTGGAGGGCCGGGAGGAGGTGTTTTCCAGGAGGAGATGGAGGCTCTTCCTCCTTTCTGAGGATGACCCCGTGAAGCCTGGGCAAAGTCCTATTGAACAAGTAGGGTCAGGGGAGGACCAGATGCAGCCGGTGACCCGGTTGAGGCTTGGGGAGAAAGCATCCTGAACACGATTCCCAAGGACTTGCCTGGGTAAACGAAATGTGGGTTCCCTTAGAGCCTTTCAAAACAGGATACAGGAGAACACAGAGCTACATTTGGAATAAAGGCAGAGTTCACTCTGATATTGCCTTTTCAAGTCCAACCCTCCTGCCCCTGTCCAAACCTCCTCCTCACTGGACCGTAATGTGAGTTGAGTTATGGGGAATGTTAATGGGCAGTGAGAATGGGGAATGGCTCAGGGTCCACACCAGACTTTCATTCAATCAACAAATACTTGCTCTGCGCCAGGCACCAGGCGAGGGAGTGGGATACAGATATGAACAAAACTGGCACTGTCTGGCCTCATGGAGCTTGCAGTCTAGTGGCCAAGACTGACTTGAATCAACTCACTCAAATAAATATAGAATTACAAACAGTGCTGAACTGCTTGAAAGGAAAGGATAAGGCGCTATGAGAATCTGTGATACATACAGTAGTCGCTTAGTCGGAAGGCTGATAAGAAGTAACTAGTTCAATAGGGCAGAAAGAGTCTTCTTGGCAGAAGGAACGGCATGTGAGAGGGCCCTGAGGCAAGTAGCAGAGTCCTTTGGAGGGACTGAAAGACTGTTTACCTAGTGATGACCAAATGGGGGCCCAAATGGGCATGTGCCTTACTTCTGCATCCCATCACCTGGGCCAATCAGTACCTTCCTTTCTCATCCATAATCACAGGCAGTTGGAGTCCCCCTGGCCGGGAGAGAAGAAGGAGAGACTAACATGCCAGTGCGGGACTCACCCGCCCCATGCACACACTTACTACTGGCACCTTTGCAGACAGCCCATGCCCACTCAGGGCGCCAAGAGGCAGCAGTCCTTTCCTCCAGTTGTTCCCTGTTGCCCACTGTGTTCATGACTGACCAAGGCTTCTGCCAGAAATCAGAAAGATTCATGCTGGGCGTGGTGGTTCACCCTAGGCTTTTAAAACTAGAATGAACTCATTGCCTACAACGGAATATTTTTTAGGGTGGCTGGCATGGCATTTCCTAATCTGGGCCCTGCTTGCCTTTCCAGCCTCATTTCTGGCTTCTTCCCCCCGCTGCCCCCAGTGAGCATCTCCTATGTTCTACTCACAATTGCCCTTCAGGAAGTTCCTGGAACGCTTGCTGCCTTTGCACATGCTGCCCTTTCTCTAAAATACACTTCCTCCTTGTTCACCCAGTGAATGCGCACTCAGCTTTCAACATCAACATTTAACGTAAGGTTCCCCCACGACCCCGAAGGCCTTTCCTGACCAGAGAGTCAAATGCTCCCTCTTCTTTGTTTCCGAAGCTCCCCTGACAGGCTTCTATCACGGCGAGCATAAAATGCACCTGAGCTTCGTCAAGGCAGGACTCTCCTATCATGTACCTAACACAGAGAAGGACATAGAAGGTGCTCAGTAAATGCTTACTAGACTAGAAAACCATCTAGTCTAGTATTTTTTAACTTTTTTATGGAGGGGGGAGTGTTACGTATATCTTTGAGATTCTGATGAAAATTATGGATACTCTCTTCCAAATGCATATAACCTAAAATATTTTGCATACAATGCCACATGATTCACAGCCCTCCTCTTCCCCCATTGACCCCACTTTCCAGAACTTTGGACTTTAATTTTATAGGAAACAGAGGCCCAGTGAGGTGCAATAACTGCCCAATAACCCCTGCAACACACAGACACACCCTCACCCCACCCCAGCTCCTGACTCTCAGGCCAGGGCTCCTTCCATCTCTCTCTGCTTCTCCTAGTCAAACAGCCTCTTTCTGTCCCTCGCACTTTGTGAAGGCTGCTGCTCGTGGCTGGAAGATGGATATCTTGGTTTTGCTTCAGTTCAGTAGCAGCCTAAGGTGTGACAGGGAGACAAATTTTGTTATGGGCAGAGTTGACAATTAGGAAGACAGATGGGCCATCTCCCAGGCCTGTTCACTGCCCCTTGCCTGCAATGTTATTACATCTGTTTTAGCTGGAGGAGGGTCACGTGTGCTTCACAGTTGTCTTGTGGGCCCTGGATTGAGGCATGTGGGCTAGGTTTGGAAACGCTCTGGATGGGACCCTTGTGGTCAGGGGCCTAGCTCTCGGTCTTGTCAAAGTCTTCCTCCCCGTAGAACAGGCTATGGGAAGGCATGGAGAGAATGGGGTTCTCGCTCGCTGCTCCTGGAGCTCTTGTGTGCCTGCCTCCAGCTTTCTGCAACGAGACGCGTGCTTCAGGCAGCTGGGCCCACGCAGTGCCCAGCTTATCTGCAGATCAGGATCTTCAGTGATACAGTAATTCACTCATTCATCAAAACTGCATCGTGTCTCTTCTTTGTGCCAGGCACTGTGCTGATTCCAGTTTACAAGGAAGGGTCGTGGAGTTTGAGCCAGAGATAGACGGTTTTGCTCTGTGGAGGGTGGGGAAAGAGGTAACCTTTACTTCTAAGTCAACCCATTCCTCGGATGGTGTGCTAGGGAGGACAGTTAGGGCAGCTAAGAATGTGCTCAGTTTTAAAACTCTGATCTCACGCAAGTTATGTCATCTTTGCCGGGGACTAAATTTTCCTAACTGTAAAATGGGTTTGATAGCCATCTTTTCTTGCTTATCTCTGGGCAGCTGTGCGGATACAGTTATCACATTTCACATGGCAGATCCATTCACTTCAGTATGTGAAGCAGGAGCAGTACAATATAATAATAGGGTCCGTGTGTGTCAAACCCTGGCACATTTCATGCGTGCAGTAATCCTAGAGATAGTTACAATCATAATCTCAGATGTACAGATGACAAAAATGAGGCTCAGAGAGGTTAAGTGATTTGCCTGGGGATATGTAACTAATAAATGATAAAACTGGGATTGACAGAGCTCTCTCTGTCTCTGGGGGTCAGACAGCTGGCCACTTGGTGCTATTCTGTAGTAGACTATGTGGGAAGAGGCCCGGGCTTGGAAGCCAGGGCATCACGGGATTGGAGCCTAGATCTACTGCTAACTAGCTGTGTGATTAACAGCTGGACTGCTAACCTCTCTGTGCTTCAGAATGCTAATCTTCCAGACCCAGAGTTTAGACTAAGAGGCTTCTAATAGACCTTTCTGTGAAGTTTCCAGTCTACATGGATAATATTTCAAAGTAGGATTAAAGGAAAGAAGAGGGGCCCTCCCAATAAAAGTAGGCTTGTCGCAGTTTCCCAGATAAAATAAATGTTGCCCTAAGATCTCAAGTAGCTGGTTAATGTGATATGCAGGCAGTTATAGATCGGTGGTGTCTGAAGAAGCTGGCTGAAGTTTCCTTCTCCAAGGGAAAGAAGTCTGTTTTCAAAAGGAAAGCTTCACTGTCTTGTTGGGGCTCTGGGGCCTGGGCCTTGCCCCTCACTTAACTTTCTGGGGACACAGGCATTGTGGAAGAAGACACAAACCCTGATTCCCTCCCCGCTTCCGATTTTTTCTCCAAAGTAAATAAAATTTATTGGCTGGAGATGTTTGTTGCTCTGACATCAAGGGACAGCGGGGAGAGAAATATGGCTTTGGGAAGAATTTGCTCCAGCCTTCGGTGCTGGTTCTCCTCCATCGCCTGGTTTCTGCCCAGAAGCCAGAGATGCTGGCTCTCAGTGAAATCAATTTTGATTTTCATAGCAGGACACCAGACATCGGGGCTGAGTGTTTCCAAGTGCTGTGTTCATCGGCTTGTCCTTACCACCCCACTCCCATCCGCCTTGAAAAATGTAGCCATCCTACAGTTGGGGAAAGGTTTAAAAGACAAGGAACGTCAAGTTGGGTAGCGGCTGAGTAGAGCCTAGTATGATCATGGTCTGCACTTCTTAGGTGCGATACCAAGTGTGTAGCAGGGGGCCATTTCATTAGTAATTGGTTAAGTGTTTTAGGAGATCGTTTTCATGTATCATTTGTATGATTTTTTTTTTTTTTTTCTGGTACGCGGGCCTCTCACTGTTGTGGCCTCTCCCGTTGCGGAGCACAGGCTCCGGACGCACAGGCTCAGCGGCGATGGCTCATGGGCCCAGCCACTCTGCGGCACGTGGGATCTTCCCGGACCAGGGCATGAACCCGTGTCCCCTGCATCGGCAGGCGGACTCTCAACCACTGCGCCACCAGGGAAGCCCCATGTGTATGGTTTTTAAATAAATAAATAATAAAGGCCATCACTCCTGTCTTCCTCAAAGAAGGATTACTAGCCCTGTGGGCCGGAGCAAGTGATTCACGTTGACCGAAGAAGTTCAGGTTCCTCACCTGTACATGCTGTTGGTAATACTGACTCAGGGTTCTTCTGATACAGAAAACAGAGACTCCCTTAAGCCGGCTCTAATGAAGCGAGCGAGGAGCTATAAAATGCAGTATTGATATCTAAGAAGAGGCCTGGAAGGAGGCCAGGCATCCTTGAGGTGGCAGGGAGAGCGTTCTGGGTCCGAGGATATTCCATGGGTGCAAGTGGTCACTGGTCTTCACGTTGAGTACCATTGGCTCAACTCAGCACCTGTGCCCGCGCCCCCCCCTTCCCCGCCACCTCACTGTACTATCACACTCTCCTTTGTCTCTGAGTTCAAGTTCCAGAGAGGATCCTGTTGTCTGAGTTTGGTTCTCTAGAAGCTGAGGTTTTCTCTCCAGGTCAGTCTCTGGTTAGCTTTGGCTAACCAGATAGGAGGGGAGGCCAGAGGAGGGTCATATGTGCAGAACTTGACCTTCTTAGGCAGGAAGGGCTGAGGGTGGAGATTCCTTGAGAAAGAGATGAAAGTGAGCTGAAATTCAGGAATCTGCTCAGTACAGGTGCTTACTGAGTTATGAAGGATCAAACAGAGATTCTTAACTTGGGGGTTAACAGCCCCAGGGGGCTCATAGGTAGAATTCAGAGGAGTCTGTGAACTTGGGTGGGGAAAATAATAACATCTTTATTTAGCATTTTCTTCGATTATGAATGTAGGCAACAAACCACAGTGTATTTGCAGTATCTGTGGCATTGTCACCAGTAGAAATCACAGATATTTTCATATCAAATTTCAGTTACTGCATATATCTGGAACATGATTTATGCCCATCACAGCTTTGAAATTACAGCAGTTATTATACCTGCTGCTAGAGCTTATTATTTAATGCATTAATAAGGAACATATACTACTATATTACACACTCATTTGAAAAAGTAATAATTATATTTCAACGTAATTGGTTTTCTTTGTAGTCAAGCTATGTATTTTATTTTATATATTTTAAAATGTTCTGAGAAAGGGTCCATAGGCTTAATCAGTCTGCTAAAGAGGTCCATGGCACAAAAAGGGTTAAGACCCGCCCCCCCGAAAGTCAGTGAGCTTTAGTTCCCAATTTCCCACCGTCCCTCGCCCTAATCTTTCATATACCCATCTATCTCTGTCCAATTAGTGCAAGACATTCTTGAGCAGTAGTAAATTTCATTTAATAGTTTGGCAAATTTGCAAAAGCACATAATTTGTAGTTTGGGTAGAAGGTTTTAATATATATCGAGAAGTAAATTTACAAGTTACGGGCACACACGGGCAACTGGTTCGGTAACTCCTATCAGCCTGCAAACCCATCAGCTTCTGCGTTGATTGCCAATCACATGCAAACCAGTCCATCGAAACAGCCACAGAATAGGCAGTTATGTTCTTGAGAGGTTAAGGAGCTTGTGTAGATTACGTGATGAATCACTTGATCACATGCAAGCTAGAATCCTAGGAGGGAAGAGAACCACTGGGAAAAATAGCTTTGAAGTGGGTTCTGAAATGGTGGGAATGCAAAGGAGGCTGAACGGAGGAGGGAGGGAGTCAGTGAGGATGTGGGGGAATGGGCCAGATGTTGATTTTGAGGAGGATGCCTGGAGAGATGAGAGTCCCCCCGGAGCAGCATTAGAATAGTGGTTGGTGTTTTGCTATCTTTTATTGAATTCTTACCATGTGCGAGACACTAAGCCAAGCCCTTTAAATATAGCAGTGATATAATCTTTACCGAGTACCCAGTAAGGGATAATTGCTATCATCCCATTGTATTGGTGAGTAAAGTGAGGCTCCAAGAGGTTAAATACTTGCTCTAGGTCACAGAGGTATTAAATGGTGCAGCCAGGGGCTCAGCCCAGACCTGCCTGATCCCAGAACGCTGTGCTCTTAAAAACCACGATAGGCAACCACAGGAGAGTCTGTCTAGAAAAACTATGGCTGCCAATTTGTTTTGGTAAGAAAGTGCTTACTATCCATTCCTGTCTTCCCCATCCTTCTCTCCAGCCTTTCTGCCTGTTCTCACACCTCCTTCCTTCCCCTCTCCACCCTGAATCCACTCACGGGCACACATGCTGCAGGAGTGAGGACAGGATAAAAATTAAGAGCGAAAGCTGTGGGGTCAGGCAGGATGGGGTCCTAACTCCGGCTCTGTCACCTGGCTCTGACCATGCCCATTACCTCCAGAGGTAATGACGCGCCCTTCCTAAATTTGCATGTCCTCTCTCTAGTGCTTTGTTTTGGATAAGTGCCTCCACTCTGCTTACAGAGTCATCGTCCCCATCTTCTTCACACACGGGCTGCTCTGGGAGGGCTTCCCTGAACCCCCCGCAAACCTGTCCCGTGGGCAGCAGGCATCACTCCTCTTAGCGGAGGATTCATGAGCGTTACTTGGGAGGCTGTGCTCTCTTGGATATAAGCTCCCGTCCTTATCCCCCGTGCTTGGTGCAGCATCTGGCGTGGAGTGCTTTTCAGTAGAGCCTTGATAAAAGCCAATGAACAGTGTCCTTTCAGGCCCCCATTGCCCATCCTTGGCACCCATTCTGGGTCCCATCACCTAGAGTTTGTCTCTAGGAAACCTCACTGGTTACCTAGACACGGGCGCCTGCTCCAGTCTCACAGATGAGTATACTGAGGATAGGTGGCAGGTCCTGGTGGCCTGGGAGTACGCAACTGAGCTGGAACGGGAACCCAGGCCTCTTGCACCAGCACACTGCCTGGTCCTGACACTAATGCTGGGAGTGCCTCTTCCACACTGGTAAGCAGGCTGATACTTTTGCATGAGGGGACATATGTGGAGCACCTGGTGCTTCTGCAGTTGCTCGCTTGCTCCACTCTTGTGCCTGCCTTGGGGCTAGCCTTCTGACCCACTCTTCTCTCTCATTCTAACCCCATGCCCTGGGCTTTGCCAGCTGCTGAATGGAGCCCTGTGTTAGCCGGCCCCGTGGGTGGCCACCTTCGGGTGATGCCCGGTGGTGCCAGAGGTTCTTGCCCTAAGAACTCTGCCCACAGGCAGAGCCGAGGCCTGAAATTCCTGGCATTAGAGTCATTTCATTCCTTTGGATTACTTTGTCTTCTCCAGAGAGCTATTGTTAAAATGCAAATATGTTACCCCACACGGTAACCTGTTACCCCAGTACTGTGGCCCCTTGGAAGAGAAGAATGTCTGGGCTTTGGTTAAGTCACACCACCTCCCTGGCCCTCAGTTTCTTATCTGTAAAATGCAGGTAATAAGAGACTGCATTATGGGGTTACCCCGAGGATGAAATGAGATAGTGCACATGAAGCGCTGGACACATAATAAGTTGTCAATAAAATTAGCTTTTTTTTTCTTTTTAAAACTGGAGGATTATTTGGTCAGTTCTCTAGCTGAAGTTCTGGGTCTTCTTAGTTTGTTTAAGTATTTTGCTTTAATGTCGTCTCCTTTTGTTCTAAGATTTTTTTTTTCCTTTCTAATTATAAGATGGTTTTGACCTTCATCTTCTTACTTTTAAAATAGGGTAAAAGATCCTACCTTATTGGTTTATTGAGGATTTACTGAGTCTAAAGTGCTGACTGTGGATGCCAGGCCTGCCCAAGGCTCTCACAGAGAGCCTGCTATTCTGAGTTAACCTGGAGGTGGGGATCGAAAGCCCTTGGGGAGTTGGGGGGAGGTTCTGGGTGGGTCCCAGGGAGGAAATGGGGGACGAGGAGGGAGGAGAAAGGGGAAATGAGGGGAACCCTGCTTCCTCTGCCCCAGCTGCTTGGATGTAGAGTCTGGGTGGGAGGGGACCTGGGAATCCTGCCCCAGCCCCGGGAGAGGTTGGACCCTGTGACCCTTCCCCAGATCGTTTGCCTTCTAGGTGAGTTCTCTGAGGTTCTGAATTCCCTGTAGGCATGGTATCCTTGGCCTTCCTCCCTAGCTTGACTTTGGTCGAGTAGTGGTGAGGAGCCTCTGGGGAAGACTCAGCCCCACCATCATCCATCATAACTGAAGTTATCCTTCCAAAGCAGAGCCTGACTGATGCAGAAAATCACACTCCCTGGAGCTGGAGGCCAGGAACAAAGAGTGGAGGTGAATGCTGGTTCCTGGCACCCCGAAGCCAAGCAGCAACCTGCCATCTGCCTGCCCCACTCTGGGGGTGGGGAAGAAGGGGGTGCAATGGGAGTCTTCCCAATCATTTGCTTTGGGGAGGAGCACAAAAGGGCCAGCGTCATTTTCACCCCAGAAGTGGGGCTTGGAGCCATGCAGTTCATTATACCTCACGTTCGTTGATTGCCTGTGGGCTGTTACCATCCTTTTTTCTCTCTTTCCCTCTTTCCTCCTTCCCTGCATCATTCCTTCCCTCCCTTCCTTCCTGCCATCCAATAAATACTGACTGCTCACTTGCTCTGGGCCAGGTACCAGGCTAGATAAGGAGCTTTCAGTTCAACAGAGACAAGAATCAGATGGCTAATGACAGGATAGTTTGATGAGTGTACTGACAGGTGTCCTTACAGGGTGCTGTGGGAGGGAGACCCATCCTGATTGGTGTGTAGAGAAGGGGAAGACGCTGGTAGGTAAAGCATCTTGAAGGTTGAGTAGGAGTTACCAGATGGAGAAGGAAGGAGTAGGATCCTGGGTAGCGGGAGCAGAAGGAAGTCCAGAAGATGCACAGCTAGAGGATATACAGAAAGCTCAAGAAGATCACTTATTCACTGAGTTTTGGTTATCTCTCCAGTAAAATGAGAATAGGACCAAAGTCATAGCTATCACACACACACATACACACAATCCTTCCTTCCTTTTTTCCAATGTATTTTATTTTTTACCAGAAAGATTTAACCATGTGGAAATAATGGCAATGAGAGGCAGAACGTGCAAAGTGCTGGAGTCAACGGAAATACGATGGCGGGTTATAGCTTTTTGGAGGATGGGCAATACTAATTGAGATTGATATTGAGAATTAGGAATTGTTGGCACAATTTAAGAAGATCCTGGAAAGGTGGGAAAGACTCTGGTAGAGAAGACAGAAAAGGGCATCTTAAAGGGCATCTTAAGGGGCTGGTACAGTGAGCAATGGCAAAGCGAGGTGTGGCTGCATTTGTCAGGGCCAGAGGAGTTGGGAGTGAGGCTGGAAAGGTGGGCTGAGACCACTTTGATGCCTAACTGGTGGGCACACGGGCAACATTTGGTGTGCGTGTGGGTTTATTGGACCTGCGCAGTGTTAAAAAAAAAAAAAGAATTAAGTCGACATTAAAAGATCAGATTTTACATAAATCCACATTCCTGGCTTCTTTTGAAAAAAATCAGGTCTGGCAATACTAGCCTTGAATTAATCCCCACATGGCAACAGCTGGCTGGAAGGTGAGTGGTGCACATTCAGGATGTCACTGTAGCCCACAGTCACAGGTTGCATCTCCCACTGGAGAATTAGCTTGACTTCTCCATTGCTCAAATCACTCTCGAGCCAATACAGTTATGTTCAGAAAGCTCCTAATAAAATGCTAATACATTACAAGGAAGCAGAAAGAAAATTCTAAGCCATTAACATTGCAGTTCCTTTATTAGATTAGGGGATGAATTTTACTACTCCTTGGGTAAATTTTAACTGGGGAGTAGCAGTTAGGGGGAGAAAATGGGATGCTTGATGCATGATGGTTTCAGATGGAAACTCTAAGAAGTGAAGGGTGGGAGTGGACACCTGGAAAGATGAAGATGGCGGAGCCCTGTGGTGAGTCATTATGCCCACTCCTCTCAGCCGTGGCGTCTGCCGTCTGCTGGGGAAGGACACCAAACACCTGTCCTTTTTATTTATTTTATAAATAAAAATATTTATTGCATTGTAAGACATTTGCTACCTATTTTATTGACTTTTAAGCTTAAAAAATTGGACTCTTGGGCTTCCCTGGTGGCGCAGTGGCTGAGAGTCCGCCTGCCGATGCAGGGGACGCGGGTTCGTGCCCTGGTCCGGGAAGATCCCACATGCCGCGGAGCAGCTGGGCCCGTGAGCCATGGCCGCTGAGCCTGCGCGTCCGGAGCCTGTGCTCCGCAATGGGAGAGGCCACAACAGTGAGAGGCCCGCGTACCGAAAAAAAAAAAAAAAAAAAATTGGACTCTTGAAGGACAAGGTGAAATTTGTGTGGTTTTTTTAATTGATAAGGAAAATAATGGTAAGGAGAAAAGTTCTTCTATTTTTTGAATAATTTTTGGAGTGTGTGTGTATGTGTGAGTGGCTGGTCTTTGTAGTTTGAAAGGCTCAATAAACCCGACTGGGAAATTTTAAATTAATTATTTAAAATATTATACCAGTTAGTAGCAAACATTCAGAATAATATAAGAATGTATGAAGGAGTAAACTCCACAAACTGTCAAGAATTGGTGTTTAGGGCATATGGGAGAGTTTGGAGTGTATTGTTCTAGACTTGGCACTATACCTAAATGAGATATAGCTATATCCTTGCATAGACCTAGGTATACGCTCACATATATATCTGGATAGAAATTTTTTAATAAAAATGAGGTTTTGCATACTGTTCCGCTATGTTTTTCTCCTAATCCTCTATCTTGCACATATTACAGGTCATTACATCACCTCTGGGCCTATGTAAGGAGAGTACAATGAAAAAGACTGCTGGATAGAAAGGGCTAGTTTTAAGCCCTCCTTGCTCTCTTCCTAGCCTCAAGTACTCTCCTCTGTAAAATGGGGATAATTCTTCCTTCAAAGGTTAGAATTAGGGTTAAATAGAATGCAAATGTACTCAGCACAGCTTATTGGATATTGAGTGATCAGAGCCCATTATACCATCGAGAAAATGTCTTTCACTCCTTGGATTCTTCATTCTCCACCCTTCATCCCGTTGGGAGAGGAGTGGTGGGGGGTTGGGGGGTGAGGGTGAATCTGGGGCAAATTACAGCTTTTCTCAATGGAGTTTAAAACCCTCTTTTCAGTGCTGAGTATCATTAAAATCTCGAGCAGTTCATTAACAGATGCATTCGGTTTTGTTTAGGACATTTTCTCCGGACCAACGTTTATTTATTCAGCTGCAGGAAAATTCCTGAAGTCAGGTATGTGAGCAGGAAGGTATGTCTGATAGAAAGGCTGTGACCTGTGCCTGCCCTTCGTAGAGGCGTCCTCCTGCCAGTGGGGAAAGTCTGCCCCTCTTAGTACAAAGGGGGATTCATACCTCATCTTTGCAAATGGCATCCCCTCCTGCTAGGACTTTCCCTTTTCCACTTCTCTCCTTCCCCTTCTGGTGCTAGAGTACCATATTCTCTTTCATTTGTGTAACACGTCTTTAACAAAGACCTCTTACTCCAATATCTCATTGAACCCTCCAACAAGTCAATAGATTTAGGTCCGTTATAATATGACAGATGAAGCAGCTGAGGCCCAGAGGAGCTGTGATAGGAGTCAAACTCACAGCAAAACTAGGACAGATCTGGATTTCTTGGCTCGCAAGCCATGCTAGTCGTGCTGTATCATGTTGCCTCCTTTTCTGATTGTTGGCAGGAAGCTCCTGAAAGGGAGGGCTACAGGAGGGCCCCTCGTTCTGGCCAGTGGGGAAGACTGTTTGGAATGCGTGAGGTTGTAGGGCTTAGGGTGCTGGGAGAGACTGGTGAGAGCAGACGAAGGGGACGGGTTTGGAGGTCACCCCAAGGTCAGTGAAGGGGGCAGCCGGGAGCTGGGGAGGTTGAGAATGGCCTGGTGCAGAGCTTGGACACCAAAAGGGAGGCTGGCCTTTGTGGTCACTGGCAGGTTTGTGGGCTTTTCCAACATTTGGTCTCATTTTGAATGTTCGGCCCTTTTTTTTGCCTCAATTAGTAGCATGCTGTAAAATCCTCTCCCATACCCCACAGAGGAACCCTTTCCTAATTCAGGTCACATCTCCCTGGCCCCTCTATTTCCACATCCAACAAATCAAAACTTATCAGTTCTGTTTCCCATTCTCTCAGAGAACAGCTGAGAGAGCTATTCAGATAACCTTATTTGCTTTAATGAGCTGCTGGCAGGATACATTTATCTAGCACACGTGTAATATCACAGTAGCCTTACAGACCAGCTCTTCTCAATAGAAACATAACGCGAGTCGCATTTAAAATGTTCCAGCAGCACATTAAATAAAATAAAAAGGAAACAGGTGACATTAATAATATATTTTTATTTAACCCAATTTATCATTATTTTAAAATTTTAACAAAAAAATTAATGAGATATTTTTCCATTTGTTTTCTCATCGTAAGTCTTCGAAATCCATTGCACATTTTACACTCACAGCACATTTTAATTCAGACTAGCCGCATTTCAAATGCTCAATAGCCACATGTGTTGAATAGTTTGTGGCGATGGTTTTGGCCAGTGTAGTTATGAGGCTTCATTCACTGTTAAACCGAGAAGGCTTATTTGGGGATGGGTAACGGGGTGCTTCTGGGCCCCTTTGTGATCAGGGTGTCTTTGGGCGGGACGGCCCATCAGCAGACCTCGGTTACAGCACATCGTGGCTACTTGCCCTGTCCTCACCTTTGTGCTTGTTGTCATGGGCGACATGATGCTGAAAATATTCCCCTCACCCACTGTGCCACCACCCACACTATTTGTGTCCTCCCTTGCCCTCTCCCGTCTTCCGCCTTGACACCTTTGACTTTTGTAAACCCCAATCCTAGAGTTAACTCTACCGTGCCCTTTCTCTGATCCTGCCTTGGGACTGCTGGATTCATTTTACATCCATGCCCTTTGACCTCAGCTGCTACTTGTCACCCTCACGTTTGTCTCAGTTGTCTCTCATCCCCCTCGCTGACTGTTGCAAACCTCACCTGCTCCCTTGAGCTCTCAAATCCATCCACACGTCCTCGTTCTCAGCACGGGGGCAGTTCCTCCCTTACTGAAAAGGTGGAGGTCATGTGGCTTGAACGCTTTCATCTCCACCTCGCCGTTTCTCTTCATCTGTGCTCTTCTCTCCCTGGCCAGAGCCTTACAAACCTTCCCTTCCCACCTCTGGAAACACTCTGCTTCAAACTGGCCATGAAGCTCTGGCTTCAGATCCTTCAAATCTCAGGTCTGCCTACTGCTAACCTGGGTAAGTTGTTTAAGTGCTCTGTGCCTGGTTTCTTCATTGCAAAATATGACTAATATGACTCATAAGATCGCCTAGTGCCTATGGTGGTGGCGAAGGTGAAATTCAGTTTCGTGGCATGTTTTAACACAGAGCCTGGAGTAAATGTTGACTCTTATGTCCCCTTCTCTTTCTGGTGTCTCAGTCCATCCCTCTCCCCTGGCTTCTCCCCTTGGCCTGCAAACACACTCCCTGTCCTAGCAGTTCACCTTATCCCTCCCTTGAGCGGCTGCCCATCTCTCTCCTGAATTCCACTGAAGTATCGAAGAGTAGCCCCACCTGTTGCCTCTACCCTCTTGTCAACCCCAGGCATCTTCCCCCTGCGCTACTGACACTGTGCTCACTGGTTTTCTCCACTCACCCTCCTTTGGATTTCTGGGCCGCGAGCCACACTGGTTCTTCTTCCCCGCCCCCCACTCCCCGCTGTGACTTTCCCCACACTCCTCTAACGTCGCTGTAGCTTCTCACTGCCCCCCTCACCTCTGCATGACTCTAGATGACTCTAGAATCTACAGTCTCGTCTTCAGGCTTCTCCTCTGCCCCAGGCCCGCCTTTGCTACTGTCTGCTGGGCCACCCTCACAGGATAAACCCCTCTCTGTGGGTGAACCCCTAGGCAGGCACACTCGTGCCCGAGGACACTAACAGTCCAGTCTCCTACTCTCAGATCTCTTCTCGCTCCTGACCTCCCTAACTCGGCTGTGGATCCCGCCACTCTCTAGATACCCAGGCCTGAAACCCTGCAGTTTTTGACACTTCCTTCTCCTGCCAAATCCAGTGCCTAAACTAAAGTACAGTAAGTCCCCTACACACGAACCTTCAAGTTGTGAACTTTCAGAGGTGCAAACACGCCCCTGGATGCCAGCTGTTGTGCTGTACTATACTTTTCAAGGTACTGTACTGTAAGATTAAAAGTGTTTTCTTTTTTGTTTGTTTGTTTGTTTTTTACGTATTATTTTTGTGAAAAGTATTATAAACCGATTACAGTACAGTGCTATACAGCCAATTGTGTTAGTTGGGTACCTAGGCTAACTTTGTTGGACTTAACAAACAAATTGGACTTCTGAACGTGCTCTTGGAATGGAACTTGTTCGTATGTAGGGGACTTACTGTAAGTGTTTAGTAACCAAAGGTTATAATCAATGAATCCCATTGGTTGCCAAGTCCTGCCCTTTTCTTACTTTCTCTCTAGCTCATCACTTTTCGATTCCCACTATAGGCCCTATGGTAAGCATTTGCTATACTTATCCCAATTCATCTGTTCAACCCTGTAAGGAAGAAGTTGTGTTTTTTTCTGGTTTATGTACATGGACACTGGGGCTGGCAGAGTTTAGGGAATTTGCTAAACGTATGCTGGTAAGCGGCAGAGCTGGGATTCGGACTCAAGCCTGCCTTTCTCCAAAGCCCACCCTCCTATTATGCTCTCTTGCCTCTAGCAGTTCCTGTACCAGGCTATGCTCTTTTCAGAATTGAATACGTATTGTGTATGTACATGAACACATCCTTCTGTGCCTGTATTGTTTGCATGTTGGTGTTCTATATACCCTGCTGTTACCCAGGCTCATCGCTGGTTTATTTCAGAGTCTGTGCCTTGACCCTCAGTGTCAGCACTTGAAAGCCTTCACTGAGCCCAGGTCCCCACCGTGAAACGCCAGAGCCTAGAAGTAGGAATGTGAACACATCTTCCAACAGGACATATGTTTCCCTTTCTCGGGTCTCAGGCTCCCCATCTGTAAAATGAGAGAGTTGCACAAGTTAATTGCAAGAGCCTGTCCTGCTCTTAGGCTCCATGAATCTGTTTCATGGTTCTGCTTACCTGGGGCCTACTGTATGCTCAGCACATGATAGATGCTGTGGGCAATGCAGAGAGAGCACAGGAGGCATTGCCCCAGCTGTCAAGGAGCTGACAAAATTATTCCGGAAAACAAGCCAACATTCAGGAAACTACCAGCAGTATAAGACATTATGTAATTATGCCTGCAATCTCAGATTATTGAACCATTTGTGATGGTTCAATAAAGGAGAAGAAAAACTGCTGTTCTTTTAAAAGAAAAAAAAATTACATAAAAGGAGCCGTTAGTGAAAAGCATTGTCTGGCCAGACTTCTCGTCAGATTTGCTACTCTCTCTTCCCTCTCGAAATCAGTCCATAAATACTTACTATCTACTAATGGGCCAGGTCCTAGGGACACACACACTCCCTCATTGCAGCCAGAGCTGTATCCCAAACCCAGCCTTCATCTGGTTCCTCTCCTGCTGAAGAACCTTTGTGGGTTTCCTACTCTCTATAGAATAAAACGAGCTGACTTCCAGCTCCTGCCTTCTCCCTCCTGGGCCCCCCACCCTGCATGCTAGGCCTGGTGCACTGGTCATTCCTCAAGCCCACTGTACCTGTTTTCATCTCTTGGCTAGAGGGCTGCTTTACCCAGCCTGCCTAGTGAACTTCTCTTCATTCTTCAAAGCCCAGCTCAGATACCACACTGTGTTGCTTTCGTGGTCTTCTATCATGCCTTTGCCCACCCCTATGACACCATATGTCCTTGTTTAGGTCTCTACCCCCTGTTTTGAACCATGAGTTCCTTAAAGGGTCTTTATCCCCTGTCTTCATCATCCACGAATCCACAGAACCTAGCCCTGAGCATGAACAATAGTTTCTGATGAATGGCTGATTGAATACCATCCATAGAGGCTGATCTTTGAACAGGAAGCTCCCTTGCTTTCTCTCAAGCTGCTGGGCTGTTTAACTCCATGCCTCATGGCCTGCGAAGGAGACTGGATGGTTGAGAAAGCATCACTGTTTCCTCTTTCCACACAGTAGTGGGGACACACCGCCACAAGAGCCTCACTCTAGCCCTGGAGGGGGACTTTCAAAATCAGCGGCCGCTGACAGCATACCTAGCAGGGGCTGCGCTGAAGGAGGCCTTTGTGTTGGGCTTGGCAGGCAGGGGGCTCTGTGTTCCAGAGCACAAGTGTGTAAGTATGTCGGGCAGGCTCCAGGCTGCACACACCCGCCGAGGGCCTGGGCCCCTAACGGCTCCTGCCCTGGGAAGAAAAGGAGGCATTGTGTGCGCTGGCTGCGCTCCAAGGGAAATATTCCTGTTGTTCTTCTGTTTTGAACTGCTCCCTTTTTAAAGGGGAAAAGTCCAGAAGTGCAAATCTCTCTCCCACTCCAACACATCCTGTCCACCAATTCCAAATCGGTTGCTGCCTTCAAACTATTAATCAATCTGCAAATCCACCCATCCATTCGTGTGACTGCTGTGTCTTCAAGGAGCACTGCTAGGGCTCAGCACTGTGCTGGGCACAAGGGGGACAGCCCTTGTCCCTTTGAGGCTCAGTTCGGGATTGCCGGGTGTCCAAATCCTTGTGGAGCTTGGCCCTGCTCCTTCTCTGGGGCCCGATGTCCCTCTGCAACTCAAGACTCTGCCTTGAGGCCTCTGCCCCTGCCTGTCCTCCACCTCCACGACCTGGCCCTGCATTGTATCACCTCCCAGAGGCACGGGAGGTGTTATCAGGCCACAACCCTACCCCCACCCAGGCCTTGCAGGCAGGTGGGGTCAGAACCATGGCCCAGTCTGGACGGTTAGAAACTTAAGCAGGAAGACCTGATTCAACCCTAGCTCTGCCTTTCACTGTCTTTGTGACTTGCACCAAGTTACTCAAGCTCTCCGGGCTTCGGCTCCCTAATCTGCAAACCAGAACAAATGATACCTGGCCTCACACGCAGAGCCATTGGGAGGAGGCAGTGGCACTGTACTGCCTGGCACCGGCCTCTCCTGCCACGCGGCAGCTCCCCATTAATACTAACCAAACAATGAACAACTACTGAGCACTTACTAGTCTCATCCTTCCCTCAGAAACAACAGCAACCACGGCTTCTGTCTGAGTGTTTTCTACATGCCAAGTTTTGTGTTAAGTTCAGGCATAGCGCCATCAGAACAGCCTCTGAAGCGCTTGGTTCTTTCTTATACCCTTTCATAGCTGGGGAAACTGGCTCCGAGATAGAGTGACGTGGCCAAGGTCACACAGCTTGCAAGCACCGGAATGAGGAATTGTGCCTAAGTCTGTTGGACCCCTTCCCATCCCTTCCCAACCAGACAGATGCCCATCACAGGCCTGGCTTCTTGGTTCTGGGACCTGAAGCATCAGCATCTCCTGATAGCTCATTGGAAATGCAGATTCTCAGGCCCCGCCCCACACCCACTGAATCAGCATCTACATTTTATCAAGATCTTTGGGCGCTGTGTGTGCATAATACAATTTGAGAAGCACTGAACTGAGTTTCTAAAGTGTTTTTAAAAGTAAGTTAGAAAAGGACTTCTCAAACTATAGAGTGCATAAAAATCACCAGGAGGGCTCGTTAAAACACTGATTCCTGCCCCGGAGATTCTGATTTTTGTATCCATTGCTCCTTCCATTCTTATCTATTGCCTTCACGTCATGGGTTCCTCGGTGTAGGTGTAGTGGATGTGAGTAGGATCCAGGCAAACTTCTGGCTCGAGTCTTGGCACAAGGCTGCTCATGGGTTATGTATGCAGAGCCGTTAAGGGAAATCTGGGCTGGACTTGGGGCCTGCACTGAGTCACTGGCAGCAGCATCCCTCTGCTTTGGGGGAAACTGCCCCACTGGCAGGGAGGTACATCTCTCTCCTGAGTTATACGAGGAAGGAGCCATGGATCCCTGCAGCAGCCACACCACCCTCCCTACCCCTTTGAACAACAAAGAAAGGAAATTAATTTGTAACCTAAAAGCCTGAAAAATACATCTTTCTAATGGAAAATTTGACAGAGCGATAGATCTGCAAAGAGCATTTTCTCTAAAATTCACATCTCTGTGACTTGACTGCTGCTATCTGGTTAAATAGCAATTAAACAGCTCAAGCCGCCTTGGAACTTTCAAAGATTATTTGAAAAGTA
Source organism: Delphinapterus leucas (assembly GCF_059928025.1). Classification (NCBI taxonomy): domain Eukaryota; kingdom Metazoa; phylum Chordata; class Mammalia; order Artiodactyla; family Monodontidae; genus Delphinapterus; species Delphinapterus leucas. The sequence continues at coordinate 137,362,414 of NC_143129.1, forward strand.
ATTGTGTTGTATTGATTAAATAATTTTAAGTTAATCAGAAAGCCACTGCCTTCCTTAGTCTGTTCCTTTGCAAATAAATTTATCTTATTTATAGTCCTATTGCCTGCCTCCCAAATGTCGTTTATATGTTGATAATCATCCGATATTTAATGAGCACGGCTGGTGATGGAATTTAACGGTAGATTAGTTCCTTTGCTAAATCCCACCTGGTTCCTTCTCTTTCTGTTCTGACTCCACTGGCAACTTCCTTCATAGACAGTTGCAGAACTAGAACCTGAGAGACAGAGAACACTGTAGTTAAGAGGTTGGTCTCTGGAGTGAGACACACCTCAATTTGAATTCCAGTCCTGCAGCTGACTAGCCTGTGCCCTGAGCCTGTCATCTGTGAAGAGGGTATAATAGTACCTACCCAATACGATCATTGTGAAATTAAACGTCATCATTGTACAATACTGGAGAGTGTCTGGCTAACAATGATATCATTATTATAACAATATGAGTAGTCACTGTTATGACGATGCCACCTCAGTTTTCTAATCTGTAAAATGGGTGTGACGGGGAATAAAAGCATAAACACAAGAGTATTCAAAACGAGTATTCAAAACTTCTCTGCCCGTAGAGCCTTCGAGTAATTCCCTTCTAGGAAAATTTCTGGCATAGCTTGCTTGGCTGTTACCCCTCCACTATTATGCCGACTGGGGTCATCCAGTGATGAGAAAGCTCTGGACAAATGGAGCCAATATTGGGATTGTGACGAGGATAGAGAGAGATGGCAGCAGATGAGTGCGTAGATGCCAGAGGTGAGGGAGTGAAGATCCAGGCAGAAGGGATTGCATAAGGGATGTTGGGGATCAGAGCACGCTGCTTCTGGAGCAGTTACTTTGCTGGAAATAGATACTGAGAGTAGCAGAGATAGGAAAGGAAAAATTTAAGACTTTTGCTTTGTGCTAAGAATGCACTTCCTCTTTTGTGTTTTCTCTAGAGACTGCAGTGAAGCTTTGGATTGCCTCCAATTCATTTTTTTCTACTTAAATGCTGTTTCTTTGAACACAACCCTGAGCTGTGGCTGGGCCATAAGGTGGCCATCTTTACCTCGCTTACAGGGAAATCGTGATAGGACCATCCCGGGGCTGAGTGAGGATGGGTGAAGGACTCAGTACAGAACACGTGCTTAATTGCCATTGGCAACTATTTCCATTGCTGTGCATCATACTTTGTCTGTTTCCAGAAGCTGCAAGCAAAGGTCACCATTAGGAGACTGAGCAGTTCTCTGGCTCTCTTTACCAACATCAGGCCATTATCCCACATTTAAACTAGGGACACCAGCCATATTGTTTTCAAAGAAGCCATCAGTTTGGTGCCCTCCAATGCCTACTGCAGACCAGGGCCATCAGCATGAAATTTATAAAGGAAAGCAGGAGTCTAGAAAGCAGAATCTGACCTTGGCCCTGCTGTACGGTATGGGCAACTCATTGAGCTGCAGTTTCCCCATTAGTAAGTGAAGATAAGGTCCAAAGTCCTGTGTTATGTTCCCCCGCTCCCAATTGTAGATAATCAGCAGAACTGATTGAACATTCGCCACCTGCAAGGCCATGGGCTGGTGACCTAAAGGATACCCCAAAGCATGAAAGAGGGGCCTCAACTTGAAAAAAAAAAGCCCTAAAATCTGGCTGGAAGAAAAGATGTGAGCAGGGAAAAGAATCTGAAAAAGAATACACACGCACACACATAACTGCATCATTTTGCTGTACACGTGAAACTAACACAACCTTGTTAATCAACTATACTTAAATTAAAAAATAAAATAAAATATAAAAAAAGAAAGAAAAGATGTGAGCATCTTTATTTTTTTTATTGGAGTTACCTAATGAAAGTCTGCCTGTCCTCTGCTACCAATTCGCAACCACTATGGGGTGATACAAACATGGGATGTCAGTTTTGGAAACGTCTTTTCTTAGTGACTTTACTCACATTAAAACAAAACAAGACAAAACCCAAACCACAATAGTGTATGACCTTCCTTTGTATTGCCATGTGGTCCACTGACAGCGAACCCTATCTCTGAGGGAATTTGAGGTTGATAGAAGTTTCTAGAGACCTTCTTCTCTCACCGCCTCTCTCTGGTTCATCTCTAAAGATGCCCGACCTTCCCTCAGTCGCATGCTGCTGAGGCTGTGTGTTCACCCTCTTGTCTGACCCACATCACACATGCCCGCTCCTCTCTGGACTGTGCTTGCTAGAGGGCCAGGCGGGGCCTTGTGAAATAATAATAGAAAGCTTTCCAACTTGCCTGAAAAATCTGGAAACATCACTGGCTTCACCCAGGTGTCTGGAGATGACTTATCAGGTTCGGTTTGGCTTAACTGACTTCCCTGCGCCAAGAAAAAAATCTTCCTCCCAACCCAGAAGGCAGATGCCACAGCCCACGCAAGCCCTAAAGTGTCTGCACCTGCAGCCGTGTTCCAAAGTCAGCCTGATGCCTGTGAAGGCTTCCGCTGGACTCTGACCAGGACCATGATGCCCAAAGAGGGTGGGTGCAGGGGTGCCCCACGGCAGAGGGTGTGTATGTGCTTACCCTTAAGATGCTTTCACTGAACTGACCCAGGAGGGAGGAGGGGAGGCTGAATTCCTTGGTTTACTCCAAGTTGTGGTTCCCAAGCTCTTTGGACTGTGGCCCAGTTCAGCCAAGCAAAAGACCTTGTGGCCCACCGAGCCCACTGATTCCCACTTTCCAGTGAGAAAGAATTTGGTAATAACAAAGGATAAAGGGGAAGAGAAAAATAATCGAGATGGTCATGCAGCAAATCCTCAGGACACAGCAATCAACAGAAACTCCAAAGAGTAATTCTGCAAGTAATGTAAATTAATGGAATAGAGCAATTAAAAACCAAGGCAACGCTGATGCTGCATCGTAGCAGTCAAGGGTCACAGTTGCAAACAATAGAACCGATTCTAGCAAGCTTACGTAAAAGAGGAATTTATTAGAGGATGTCAGGTCACTCCACCACCCTCCTCAGAATCACTTGCCTGCAGCCCTTCCTTTTCCAGGGCACTTTCTTCCAATCTGAGGTCTGGCCTGGGTGCCTCTGCCTGCTGAGTGCAGGTCCCACGACTGGGTCCTAGCTGTAAAGGAGTCTGGCACTGTAAATTCTGTTTTCAACCTTGAGGAGGTGGAACTCCTAAGGAAGGAAATAACCCAGACATAGGAAGGGTGTTCACATGTTCTGGGTAGCCCAAAATAGCAGGACAAATGTCTTTTGCAGTAATAACAAAGGCTCCCTTCCTGAGAGTTGCGGGAATTCCAGCTCTTCACCTGCCCTAGTTCTGCAGTGTTGTTTACCAGTGGATGGAGGCCACACATTTTTATAGAACAGAGACTTAATATTCTCAGTAAACTCTAATAAACTAATTTTTCTTTATGAATGCCAAGGTTTATTAATTCTCAATAACTCATTACGTTCCTAATTCCTTATAAAAATGAAATCCCATGTATGAAGTTTCCTTTGAGGGTGATGAAAATGTTCTAAAATCTGATTGTGGACTTTTCAATAACTGGTTCTGGGAATAGTCACATGCAAAAGAATGGAGCTGGCCTTTATCTTAAACCAAATGACCTCAAAATGGTTCAAAGTCCTAGACTTAAAAGCTAAAACTGTAAAGTTCTTAGAAGAAAACATTGAAGAAAATTTTTATGACATTGAATTTGGCAACAATTTCATGGATATGATACCAAAGCACAGGCAACAACAACAAAAATAGATAAATTGGACTTCATCAAATAACCTTTGTGCATCAAAGGACACTGTCAAGAAAGCAAAAAGACATACTACAGAATGGGAGAAAATATTTGCAAATCACATATCTAATAATGGGTTAATATCCACAATATATAAAGAACTCTGACAACTCAACAACAGCAAAAACAAACAACCCAATTCAAAAATGGACAAAGAACTGATTTGCAAGGCAGAAATGGAGACACAGATGTTGAAAACAAATGTATAAACACCAAGGGGGGAAAGGGGGGGGGGTGTTGCTGGTGGTGGTGGTGGGATGGATTGGGAGATTGGAACTGACATATAGACACTAATATGTATAAAATAGATAACTAATAAGAACCTGCTGTATAAAAAAATGTGATGGTGATTTTAGGGAAATTATTTTGTCTCCATTTTCTCATGTATGAAATTAAAACTAGGATCATTTAGATGATCTCATTAGATGGATGATGTTTACAGACAAATATCTGATACTTTTTCATCCTAGTAAATAAGAACCAAACAAATTTTTTTAAAACATGGACAAGGAACTTAGACATTTCTCCAAAGAAGGTATACAAATGGTCAATAAGCACGTGAAAAGATGCTCAATAATCATTAGTCATTAGGGAAATACAAAACAAAACCACAATGAGATAATACTACACACCTACTATACTTACTAGGATGTCTATAATGATTTTTTTTAATGAGAAAAAAACAAATGTTGGTGAGGCTATGGAGAAACTGGGATCTTCATGTATTACTGGTGGGAATGTAGAATGGTGCGGCTGTTTTGGAAATAGTTTGGCAGTTCCTCAGAAAGTTAAACATAGGGAACTTCCCTGGTGGTGCAGTGGTTAAGAATCCACCTGCCAACGTGTGGGACAGGGGTTCGAGCCCTGGTCCGGGAAGATCCCACATCCCGCTGAGCAACTAAGCCTGTGCGCCACAACTACTGAGCCTGTGCTCTAGAGCCCGTGAGCCACAACTACTGAGCCCGTGTGCCACAACTACTGAAGCCCATGTGCCTAGAGCCCCTACTTCATAATGAGAGAAGCCACTGCAATGAGAAGCTCACGCACCGCAATGAAGAGTAGCTCCCGCTTGCCGCAGCTAGAGAAAGCCCATGCATAGCAACGAAGACCCAATGCAGCCAAATAAACAAGTAAATAAATTTATATATAAAAAAAAGTTGAACATAAAATTACCATATAACCCAGCAATTTCACTCCTAGATATATATCCAAAATAAATGAAAGCAGGAACTCAAACAGATACTTTCACAGCAATGTTCACAGCAGCATTATTCGCAATGGCCAAAAGATGGAAGCAACCCAAGTGTCGATTGATAGATGAATGAATAAACCAGATGTGATACTTACATATGATGGAATATCACTCAACCATAAAAAGAAATGAAAATTTTGATGTATGCTACAACTTGGATGGACCTTGAAAACATGCTAAGTGAAATAAGCCAGACATAGGAGGACCAATATTGCATAATTCCACTTATAGAAGGTACCTAGAATAGGTAAGTTTATAGAGGCAGAAAGCAGAATAGATGTTACCAGGGCTGGGAGCAAAGGGGAATGGGGAGCTATTGTTTTATAGGTTACAGAGTTATGTTGGAGATGATGAAAACGTTTGGGGTATAGATGGTAGTGATGGTTACACAGCATTGTGAATACCACTGAATTCTACACCTACCAGTGGTTAAAATGGTAAATTTTATGTTATGTATATTTTACCACAATTTAAAAAATCAGGTTGTGGCAATGTTTTGCACAACTCTGAGTATATTACAGCTATTGTATTGTACAATTTGTATGGGTAAATTGTATGGTATGTAGATTATATCTAAATAAGGCTGTTAAAAAAATCCTTTCCAGCTCTGGCAGTCTCTATGATCTATCTATTAATCCATTTATTTATTCATTAATTCAACATATTTTTGTTGCATTTCTACCGTACCAACAGTTAGGAATAAGGTGATAAATAAAATAAATGCAATCCCTAGCCTTTCCTTGCTTAAAAAACTGTGGGTTTTAAGAAGTAATCATAGCTAGCATTTACTGAGTGTTCATTACATACTGAGCATTGGCACAAGCACTTACTGTACCTTATCTCATGCGGTTCTCACAACCGTGTCCTGAGCTGGGCTCTTCTTGAATAAGGAAATTTGCTCAAGGTCACACAGCCAGGATTTGAACCTGGTCTATCTTACCTTGAAATCTGTGCTCTTAATCATTCATCGTTATATGTGGTAGCTGGGTTCCAGCACCTGGAATTGGGGTATTCCCTGGAGACCTGCCCAGAGACCTGTCTGTCAGGCTGGCTGATCTAGTAGCATTACAGGGAGAGTTCAACTTGAGATGAAATGACCTCTAGGAGGGATTGGGTTTGGAAAATAAGGCCTAAGTCCATGGAATCTTGCACAGCCATTTATAGTAATCATTATAAAGCAGGTGTATTTTCTAAATGTTATGTGATTAGAATTTTAAATACAAAATTGAATTCAAAGTTGAATTTATATCATTATGTTACTAGCTAATATATTTATTATTTATTGAACACAGACTGTATACCAGCCTCTGTTCTAAGTTGTTGACATGTATTGTCATCTTATTTAATTCTCCTGACAGATCCATGATGGGTAAGGTGTATTACTATTCATTTTTTACCAGTGAGGCAGCTAAGGCACAGAGAGGTTAAATAATTTGTCCAAGGTTACAGAGTCACTGGCAGAGCTGGGATTCTAGCCCTGGCTTCTTGACTTGGAGTCCAGACTCTCAACCACTCTAGAACGTGCTCTTCAATTATGTTAAAATATGCAAAATAGATGGACATGCCTCTGCTGCGACTTTCTGCGGAGGGTGTGTCCCCTTATCACATTCTTATCAACACTGAGGACCTTTCTTTAAAAAAAATCTGTGTTTTCTAACTTGTAAGAGAGTCTGTGTCATACCATGGTTAAGAGCAGCACGTTACCTGGGTTCGAATCTTGGCACTGATGGTCTCAGTAACTGGGCAACTGCTCTGAGCCTCGGCTTTGTCCCCAGATAATGGACATAACAATACTACTTTATAGGGTCATTGTGGGAATTAAATTGGCTGGTTTTGGAATGGACCTATGGCGCCTGGTGCAGTGTAGGGTAAATAACTAGTATGGCATTTCGATGTTTTCTAGCATCTTTTTTATTATTAATCCATGCAGTTAAACTTTTTTTTTTATATTAACCATTGGTATTTCTTCTTTTCTGAATTGCCTGCTTGTGCCCCTTCATCATTTGTCTATCGGCATCTTTATTTAACAGAGTGTTTGAGTCAAAGACTAAGAGCATTCTGGGAGGGTCTAAGTGAAGGGAGGGATGAGGATTAGAGGTCTTTTCCCCCGTGGGCCTGATGCCTTTCTTTTTCTCCAAGGAGCATTTTTCACTGGTTAGTGCAGGCTCCTCTCTCCCTGCAACTGGCCCTGTTTCGTGCCTGAGAAATTTTCATCTGCCTTAAAGGGTCAATCATTTGAATAGCTCATTCCCACTGGACACCTACACCCACAGATCTCCCATGTGTGGTTTCTTTCTCTGTCCAGTGAAGTTGCATTTGGTCAGAATGGCTATAACCATTCTGCTCTGAGAGGCTGTTTCAGCAGCACGTGTACTTAAGCAGCGCACTGCTCCCCGGCCCTGCGTAATAGCTGACCTCCCTGGGCAAAGTGCAAAAGCCTCAGGGACCGCTTAGATAAAGGGCACATTCTTCAGATAGTTCCACCTCTTCTCCCTCTTGCCTGGCGCCATCTTGCCTGAATTAGGTGGTCCACCTTTTTCCCATCATGGGGCAGAAGGGACCTGGGCCATAAAAGTTGGAGGTTTCTAAATTGCGAAAGGAGTCAAACCTCCCCTCGGCTAAATGATTCCTGCCAAAAAAGTTCTGGTGGATAAGTGTGTTTGGTCCAGGAGAATTTTCTGGGTATATAGGTGGTAACATGAAATTGGCTACTAATATTAAGACATATGCATGAGTGAGTTGTAAGGGTAGAGACATGCCAGTATCCCCGCATGGCAAGGGCCAGAGGCTATGGAGGGGATCGCCCCCAAAGAAGCTCAGACTCCCCTAGAGAAAGTTGTTGGTGTTTCTCATGGAGACCTTCCCTAAATGTGAGGTCACCTTCTGCCTGGACAGCACCAGCATTGAAGCTTACATCCTGGAGTTTGTGTGTCTCCTGCATTCACCTGCATGCCCAGTTCAGGCTGCGTGGTTTAGAGGAAAGGATATTAGACTGGGAGACAGAACATCTGGGTTTGAGTTGAGCCTTTGCCTTTTCTTAGCTTTATACCCTTGGGAACCAACTTTGTTTTTTCATCTGGAAGATGGTGGGTAACATTCTCGGTTCTGCTCACCTCCCTGCTTGACCATGGAGTTAATTGAGAGTACTGGGTAAGTGCAAAGACAGAAAAGACAGAAGAATCTCTCCTCCTATTAGAGACATAGGCAGTCAGCACAGTGCCTGAACCTGCATCTCATGTGGAGCTCAGAGAACTGAAAATGCTACCCATCTTCAGAAAGAGAGCTGAAGAAGGAGGGTTAGAGGTGTGTGTGTGTGTGTGTGTGTGTGTGTGTATCTTCTGTCCTAGCATCTGAGCTAGGCTGATCTATGGCACTGCTAGGGGCTAGTATTTCCTTCCCTCATTCTGCTTGCTGTCTTTTTCAATCTGATGAGAGGCCTGGCACCTGTTGGAAAGGAGAGGTGCTTTCTTGGTACCTAAGGGAGTATCTGGAGAGGTCACTTGTGTTTAGAGTCATCGGTATCGTGGATAAGTTCAGTTTCACAAACTTTACTGAACATCTAGCCTGTGATCCTGGTCAGGGAGACACAGTGCCAGCAATTAGAATTTAGGTGACACCTGCGGCAGTTGAGGGCTGACAGGAGCAGTGTAAGCAGGAAGGCTGGCCACTGCACTTGGAGGGGATGCTGAGTGGAGCTTGGGGGACAGGCGGGAGCTGGCCAGTGTTCCTGGAAGAACGTTGGGTGTTTCAAGAAAGGCTCAGCTCTGCAAGGAAGCCTCTCACCATTTTGTCTTGGATAAGGAAGAATTTATCCTGGGAGAGGAAATGAGAAGGCTTACCTCTATCATATAGATAAAGCAGAGAGGAAAAGTGGGTGGCTAGAAGGTCACGGGACCTGGTGAAATGGAGAGTTCTTTTTCACTCAGCTTCCTGGTGAAATGTCTTATGCTTCTAGCCGTTCTCTAGCCGATTCAGAGGGGATGGTCGATGATCATTTAGAATCTAACAGAAAGACAGTTTGCTCCTCAGTATATTTTAAAATATAACCTCAGAGTTCAAGGTACATTTCTGATTTTTTAAAAAAATTCTGGTGGTTTGGTCTGTGTACTAGTTAAATACTTTTAGCAGTTGAGAAAAGTGAATGTTGGTGTTCCATAGTCTCGTCCATCACATCATCCCATGCCTTTCGGTAAATCTGTTAACCTCCGTCTTGAGCAAGATGCTCCGGAGTCTTCCAAGGAAAATAAGAAATTTGATCCAGTGTAGTGGGAAGAACACAGAATTCTACCCCCTGAAATCTTCATTTTAATCCAGATTCACTCCTGGGTGAGCCAAGGGAATTCGCTGAGTCTGTCTCATTTTCTTCACCTGTACAATGGGGATGCTCAGCCCTGCCTGGCTGCCTTAAGCTGGTGTGAGGCCCTGGATGTGAAGTGTTTCCAAGTGTCCCGGGCTGGATGCAGTCAGCGCTTCAGGGTGACACTCAGCTCTGGCATCAATTTCAGTGTGGGTTAGACAGGAATCTGCCCTCGCCTCTGAGAGCACATCTCGACAGGCAGTGTCTGTAAAGGTCAGAGCTGCTTCGATATGTCTTGCTGATGGGGCTTCATTTCCTAGGACAGCCTCGTTTGGCTAGAGCCACAGAAGGTCAAGGGGATAAGGTCCTCTCATCCTTTTGCTGAGCCTGCATACAGGAGCCCAGATGCTCTCCTGGCCCCGTTTTGATTGCACCCACCCCCTGTATCTCCTTCAGGTCTAGTAGTGCTGCTGGATTTGCAGAGCCTGGAGCCTCTGTGCCTGCACCTCACACCTGCCTCTCTTCCAAAGAGCTGCGGCTGCAGTGGGCTGGCTGAGACACTTCACGGCGCCTGCCTGGGATACTCTGCGACCGTCCTCCTCCACAGCTGCCTTCTCCCCGGCTCCTGCACCCGCCCTTCGGAAGTCACTGGTCTGCTCTGTGGTTAGAAGCCCTGCCTGGAGCTGGATCCTTACAGTAGGTACTTCCTTGCTTTTCTCTTTCTCCCAGAATTGGGTGCGTTTTGGTGCTGGGGCATCAGATTCACATAGCAGCAGGAAGCAGGAGCTGCCAGTCTGGCCCTGGGAACTCACTGGTCATTGTTTCTTCTAGCTCTGCCCCGACAGACTTCCAGTCACTGATTGATCAGGGCAGCGAGCAGTCTGGGGATCGCTCACAGAAGCTTTGCTTGGCCGTGGGACCCAGGAGGCAGCCGGGGGAGGACGTTTCTAAGGCAGAGCCTGGAAGAAGGAGGAGATGCACCACTGGAGGGTTTCAGCTCCTTAGGACGCTGAGTTCTCTTTAGGAGCAAATTTATTAATGAGCCACTCAGCTGCAGGGAAGGAGGGGGAAAAGCATAGTTAATTATGACCACCCCCACACCCCAGATAAGCGCCTAGCTTTGGGGGAGTGTGCAGAGGAAGGCGTGCACCGTTTCAGCATCTTTAGATGCGTCCCTCTGAACTGGGAGCAGCTCTGGGAACTAACTTTCCGACTGAATGATTTGAGCTTTCTTCCTCTTTCTGCAAGATCCAGTATCAGGTTATTGAGCACTGAATTCCTTCCTGACTCCAGTCCCCTCTTCCCGTGAGCGAAAGGGAAGTCAGTATTTGCTTTTCCAGCAAGGTCACGGATCACCTGACCAAATCTTTAACAGCTGGGAAGCCAGTGCTGCTGTGCTGGACTCACGAGCCATCAGCTCGGGTCCAGCAGCAGAACCCCGCTTTCCGGGAGGAGGTGACTCCCCCAGCTCCAGGCTATGGCAGGGGGAGGATGCCAAGGGAAGGTAATGTGGTCCCAGCTTTCCTCCCGACGGTTTTCTCTTCTTCATGAAGCTCCAGATTCAGCTGCTGCAGTGCAGGCAAAAATGACAGACACTTGCAGAAAAATGTGGGAACGGAGTTAATGAGATTGTGTTAATGTGTCATTTATTGAGCATGAGTTATCTCTTTGTTTCCTGGGTTGGTGGGAAGTGAGCTGGCTGGAGAACTCGGTCGATGGAATCCTTTTCAGGAGTGCATCTCACTTCCCCAGTGCCTGGACTTCAGCCCTCTTAATGTTAAGCAGTGCTGTCAGATGCCTTAGCACAGGGGACGTTCCCACTTGGAGGCATGGGGCCCTGGAGTGGGGAAACGGGAAGCTCTCATCATCTGGGGAGATCAGTATGAGGTATAAGTAATTTTTTTCCTCTCTTTCAGAAAGAGCATTTTGTCTTTGCAAGAGGTCTTGCAGGGATTGACAGATGGCTGTTTGGTGTGCTACCTGGCTAAATATTTGACTTTGTAAGGTTGAATTCTCCAAGAATTCTCATGGCAATAAGGCTGTGCTTTGAGCCAAGCTTTCTTTTTAAGGAAATCCAAGGTGCTATTTATTTTGGCATGCAGCCTGTTCTGGGATGAAATATGGCATTTTTATTATTGCAGAATAAAGAGAGGTTTGAAGAGAACAAACGTACAGAACTAGGTTTCAGTTTCAGGGCTAAGTAGAGGAAGGTTTCTTTGTATTTGGATTTGAGGTTAAAAGTGAGATTGAAAATGGCATCATAAAAAGAATAACTGGGGAGAGGGAGAGGGTGGGGGTATATATTGCCGGAGTTGGTCTGGCCCAGGGAAATCCACGCTCCTGGGCATGCACCCTGCTGGAACCGTTTCTAACGTGGCCTGGTAGTTACATATGGGCTAACACTGCTGTCTGCTCAGCAACTGCCTCTTCGGTGGATTTGTGCTGGCAGCCTCAGTCCTCACCTCTTCACTGCCCATTGGCTTTGAGAAGCAGTGTGGAGTGATGGAGTCACACAAACTCTCCTGCCCCTAATTAACTGGGTAACTTTAGATTGGCCACATAGCCTCTTTGTGTCTTTGTTCCTCATTTGGAACTTGAAGATGATCTGCCACATGTTAGGATGTAGCTGGGCAGTGGGTGAGGGTGACATGTGGCCACAGAAATGAGTCCTGTAGGAGTTCTGACCTTTACAAGTTTAATAGGGGAGAAGAACTAGAGAAAGATCCAGCTATGTATACTCAAAACATCTAGAATATGATGAGCTCACGAGAGGGGTTGGGACCTAATGGGACATTCTTGATCCTGGGATAGGCCATAAACAAATGAAAAGTTACATAACACCACCAGGTATTACAATTCTGAACACTGGGGATACAGCTTAACAGAACGAGTCATAAATTGCTTCTAAGTCAAAATTTTAAATGCTCCAGGAGGTTGCAAAATTCCATTTTAAAGGGAAACTGTGTCCAACAAAGCTATTTTTCATATTCTGTCGTATTGCAAACAAAGTAGCATGTGTCAATGTAGCATTTCGTCTTTGATTCCACTCCCCTAAACACATCAAACGTCCACCCACTTGTGTGAAGGACCCCGGGCCAAGGTGGAGAAGGCTGGGGTGCGTGGAGCTGGAAGTGGCATAACTTGGGCATGATAGTCCCCCCTTTCCTGCAGAGCCCTTTACAGTGAAATCTTGCGCGGCCCTCTTCAGAGAGTTGGGGTATCAACTAATTAATTTCTGTAGCCTTGGAAAAATTCATTTCAGAAAAATCCAAGTCTAAGAGAACGATTAGAGGTCTCTATAGAGTTCTTTTTAATGAACTTTGACCCCAAGGGTGCTGCAGAGTTATTTGAAGCTCTATGATCTGATATATGAAGGGCTGAACTGTAACCCTAACCAAGGGCAGTGGGTGTGATTGAACTCCCTGAGGTGATGGTGAGTTCGTGCAGCCAGAGGTCCATCTGCACCCAGGTGGCCGTCTCCTGCTTAGGAAGAGCTTTGTTGCTTGGTGTCCAGCCTCGGAGAAGCAGATCGTACTTTGGTCAGGAGGACTTACTTACAAAAGGAGTGGTTCTCCTTCTGCACGCCCAGAAGATGCATCACATATACTGGGGGGAAAAGCAGAGAAGCATCGGAGTCAGAAACGTTTCCCCTCACAAAGAGAGCTGGGGATCAGTCACAGCACCAGTCTTGTTTACAGGGGTGGAAAAATGTTTACAAATCAGTTCTGTTCCCAGCAGAGGCTTGGAGTCAACTAGACTTGAGAGCAAATCCTGCTCTAATACTTGCTTGTTATATGATTTGGGGCAGGCCTTCAAACTCTCTCAGCCTCAGTCTCCCTACCTGGAAACTGGGGACAATAATAATCCTCTTGGGGTTATGGTGAGGCTTGCGCATGGTAATTCGAGCGTGTCAAGTGCTCCCAGCTCTGCCTGTTATTCAGTAATGTTTTGAGGGGGGCGGAGGAAGGGAGCAGAAGGAGAGGAGAGGCCGTGATGATGGAGGGGCCATGTGTAGGGTTTGCATCCTCACCTTTTTCTTCCCCAGTGTTCACCTTGAAGCTGCCGGGCCTCTCCTGCCTGCCAGCATCTGGGAGGCCCCACCCCTGGCTGCAGACTGCAGACCTGGGGCACTGAGATCGGCAGCTGTGTCCTCTGCCCAGGAACCTTCTCTTTCTTTTCTTTTCTTTTTCCAATTGAGTTATAATTGACATATAACATTGTGTTAGTTTCAGGTTTCCAACGTAATGATTTGATATTTGTATATGTTGTGAAATGACTGCACAACATCCACTGTGTCACATAGTTACAGGTTTCTTCCTTGTGACAAGAACTTTTAAGATCTACTCTCTTAGCAACTTTCAAAAATATAATACAGTATTGTTAACTATAGTCACCAGGCTGTACATTACATCCCCAGGACTTTTTATCTTAAAACGGGCTGTTTGTACCTTTTGATGCCCTTCACCCATTTTGCCCAGCCGTCACCCCCCAACCCCTGCCTCTGACAGCCACTAATCTGTTCTCTGTATCTATGAGTTCTCTTTTGTTTAATAAAGATTTCACATACAGTGTTTGTCTTTGACTTATTTCACTTAGCATAATGCCCTTAGGGTCCGTGCGTGTTATCACAAATGGCAAGATTTCCTTCATTTTTATGACTGAGTAATATTCCATTATGTATATATACTATATGCACCACATCTTCTTTATCCGTTCTTCCGTCAATGGACACTTAGGTTGTTTCAGAACCTCCTCTTTCTAACAAGGGCGACCCACCCTCACCCCTGATTAGAAGCTCCCATGCCCCTCCGCTGTCGGCCTCCTCAGTGGCTGCTTTTAGCCTCCAGGACCATCCACATTCACCCTCCTTCTCCCTAACTTCTTCTCTGCTCCAGCTCCAAACTCAAGTACTTGTTGCCACAAAGGTAAGGGAGGTATTTAGCGTCTGTGATCTTTCTGCAAGGAGTGTCTCTGCCTATAGAAACCCTGCCTGCCCTTCCAGGCTCTGCCACTCCTGCATAGGCAAAGGCCGCTGCATGGAACGTGGTTATGGGGGAACCGAGATAGGAGCAGGGTGCTAGCTTTGGAGGCAGCAGCAACGCTCCCAGAAAGAGGGTACACCACACTTTCTGTCGGGCAGACTTCAGACTTCCTCTTATTTGGCAGGCCTGATATTTCCGAGGCCTCTTCCCTAGTTTGCTTGTTTGTTCCCCATTTTCCATCCCAGGTTGCTGGGGGCCACCCCTTGTCCTTCTCTCACTCCCACGTCCTCCCATCCTTTCCCTCATCCCCGGTACGCTTCTCTGATCTGGAGTGCGTGGTTGAGCACATTGGAATTCCTAAAACGACTCCACTTCCACTGCTGAGGTGTCACAGATGATTTATTATTCTGATGTGTGTGGAGTTAAATCATGAAAACCAATTTCCTGGGTGATTTACTGGACTGGGGGCAGGATCCAGGTTGTTTACCATTTGAAGAAATAGTGCTGGAAAAGGATTGAAACTTTGGGGAGAATTTATGATCAAACCTCAAGGTACCCTAATTCAGAGTCAGGAGAGTATGCTGCTTGCATAGTTACTGACGTCTTCTGGCTCCCAGGTTTGAGCTCCCCCTTGTTCTGCCCCTGGTTAGAAATCACCCCAAACTATTAGGTCCTAGTCAGTCCTTCCAATTAGCTCATCTTTTTCTTGAATCTGATTGGGATGTCACAGATCACTTATAGGTACTCTGATTCCAGCTTTTCCACAAACATGAATTATAATTCTTTTACCATGACGGGAAGTGAGTGGATTTCAGCTCTGGATATTTTGGAAAGGGCACCATGCTGCTTGTCGGAGCCCTGGGTCCAGTTCCTTCACGAATGTGCTGAGAGGCCTTGCACAGAACAATTAAGTTCTAAGCCTTAGTTTTCTCATCTGTCTAGTTGGACCAGAGGCTTCCTTTGGTGTCAACCACTGCTAACATTCCATGAAGACACACCCAAGATTATACTCTAGGAGTGTGTATAGGCTTTTAATTTCCCTCCTTGGAGAGCTACGAGCACATGGGCACCCTGGGAGAAAGGCAAGGAGGGGTGTTACTTTTTTTTTTTTCTTGGTGCTATGTTCCCTCCATACTTATTCTAATTGTAATGAGACTCTCCACTTTTCCATCCTCTTTCTTTCAGAACACTCCAACAAATTATACAGGCTTATCAGAAGAAGAGTGCCCAAGAGACTGGCGGTCAGCATTCTCTAAGATGGAGAAGACAGACGGTAGGCAGGATCCCTTGTATTCCCTGTTCTACAGTGAGCACTTGGGTTGGAAAGCAATTATTACCATAAATCCTGGAAATAGCTCAGGGGAGGCCTACGGGAGACCGTCCCCAAATAGGCGGTGCTGGGAAACCCAAACTGTGTGTTTCAGACTTGAACAAGAGAAGGTAGTAGGGAATGAAAATGAAGGCTTATGTTTATATTGGAGTTGTGTAATTTTTGTAGTGTTTCTCATCCCTTCCAAGCACCAAGAAGGGAGCAGCATGATCTCACTCATTAAGCTCTTTTTAGAGATGAGGAGCTTGAGGTCTAAAAAGGAGGCACACGGGGCTTCCCTGGTGGCGCAGTGGTTGAGAGTCCGCCTGTTGATGCAGGGGACGCGGGTTCGTGCCCCGGTCCGTGAAGATCCCACATGCCGCGGAGCAGCTGGGCCCATGAGCCATGGCTGCTGAGCCTGCACGTCCCGAGCCTATGCTCCACAGCGGGAGAGGCCACAACAGTGAGAGGCCAGCGTACCGCAAAAAAAAAAAAAAAAAAAAAAAAAGAGGCACAATTTGGTAAAAGAGCCTACATTCATACCTGTGTGATTTTCCAAGGCATTTCACTTCTTTGAGCTTCACTTCCCTCCTATATCAGTTAGCTTTGCTGTGTAACAAATCACTCAAAAATGTATTGACTTAAAGATATTTATTATTTCTTAAAAGATTCTGTGGGTTGGCTAAGCCATTATTCTGGGCTGGGCCAGCTTGACTGATCTCTGCTGGACCTGTTCACATGTCTGTGGTCTTTTGGGTGACTTGTCCTGATGGTTTAGAATGGTTACACTCACATGTCTGGTGGTTGACTCCATGTCACCTAGGGCATTGGTGATGATTTGGCCATGTGTCTTTTGTTGCCCAGCAGGCTAGCTGGGGTTTGTTCACATGATGACAGAAGGGTTCCAAGCATAGCAAGGACAGACAAACTCCAATGTGCAAGCAACTTTCAAATCTCTGCATATGTCACATTTGCTGTTGACCAAGTCACAAGGCCAAGCCTAGGGTCAGTGTGGGAGGGAAGTACATAAGGGTGGGTTATAATTGTGGCTATTTTTGCAAACAGTCTGCCACATCTCGTCTATAAGCAGGTATTAATACCTACTTCGCAGGATTGGTAAAGGATTAAATGAGATAATGCATGTAAGGTTGTTGAGTAATAACTATCTAGCCCAACGAATGTCTCGACGAACGTTCCCCTTTCCCTCCCCAGGAAACTTGCCAAACATCATAGACTAGACCCCGATCCCCTGACTTCTAATGAAATGCTTTTTCCAGATTACCAAATGTCAGGAAACAGGAGAGTCTATATGGCCCTTCACTGGTACAGGACTCAAGGACTGGACAGCAGCTCCAGCCCTGCCTTATCTTTCTTTCCAAATGCAATTACCATATATTTCAAAAGTCTGCCTCTCTCCCCAGGGAGCTGCCTTTTCAGCGCTTCCCTGGAAGTGGTCCCACAGAACACCAGCTAATTCCCTTAATGCCCCGGGGGCCTGTCATTCCTGCTTGCCTCATTTGTCCCCGCTCAGCATCCTTGGCACGGCTGCTTTCCACGTGATCACCCACAACTAGCTAAGAAAGGCACCCCTCCCTTCAAGCACACACATCTCACAAAATAAAGGCAGAGGAGGGAAAAGACAGCTTCTACTATCTTGGCCTTTTGAAGAGATTCATTTAATTCCCCTTCTTTCTGGTTGTATTTTTGGCCACTTTCTCTCTAGTTTCTGTTTTTCCCATTTCCTTCAGAAACTGAGTATAGGCTTTTGGACTTTCTTCCTCATTTTAAATGCCTCTGATGGGTTCCCTTACCTGCCCCCCACTTCACTTTTTCCCCCAGGGTAATGACTGTGGCCCCTTTCTTCTTCCCTTGTCTCCTTCTAATCCCTTTTCTCATGCCTACCTGTAAGTCTTAGGCTCATGACTGTGTTTGCAGGTCCCTTCCAAGGGTCTAGTGATCTGGGGTGCTTTCAGACCGAGACTCTGTAGGGAATTCTAGGTAGCTCTGAGCCTCATATATCCTACTTTTTTCTTCTCCCCTGACTTGTTTTTCCCAGTTTCTCCAGAATTATTTTCTTGGACTCTCACTCCCTCTTGATGCTGTAGTCCTAACACAGAGTTAAATATTCAGGAAAGAGCACATTCTCCGTGAATCTCCCCCGCCCCGTTCAGAGCTAGCCTGTCCTCGTCTTTTGGCCCTTTTGTTGAGTACCTATGCCATGTTCTCTACTGCATCGGTGCTGATAATCACAACTCTGCGAGTTAGGTATTCTTATCACCACGTTACAAATGCAGAGACTGAGGCATAGGGAATTTAAATGATTTGCCCAGAATCACAGAGGCAGGAGGTAACAGAGGCAGGATTCAACTCCAGCCAGTTATGTGTTGCTTTGTCAGATCTGAAGTTCATTTTGAGCAGAGACAGTCCTCCTAATTAATTCTCACCCTGGCCCAATGCCTGGAATTCTGAGCTCCTGCATACCTATCACCAGGTAGAATTAAAAGGAGCAGAACTTAATGTGGGCATAGATCTCCCAGCATATCAGATCAAGCTCCCTCATTCAAGGTCCAGCATTCCTCTTGCACTGGGAGAAAGAGAAGGAATGCAGAACGGTGGGTGGCAGGCACAGCGGCACAATGTGTGTGTGTGTGTGTGTGTGTGTGAGAGAGAGAGAGAGAGAGAGAGAGAGAGAGAGAGAGAGAGGAGAGAGACCTCATAGTGTAGCTTAGAAAAGCACCTATTAAACCCATCATCCTGGATAACTGCTCAGTTTCACAGACTTCTTTGATTCACCTCAGTCTCCCTTGTGGAATATTTTCCCTTGGAACCTGCTGTTCCTCATTTGATGCTATTATTGTATTTGTGCTCTGGACCTGCTCTCAGAGGCTGATGGGCAAATCAGTTCATTTCTGCCGAATTGAGGCAATAGGCAGATAAATAATGCAGTCTCTCCTTTGGAGTGTTCTTTGCCTTCTGGGTCATAAATCTGCTCCCTATTTAACTTTAGACAAATACCTCCTCTCTGATTTGGCTTGTTCCTATGATCCAGGAGGCTGCTGAACTGGCCAGTAGGCCTAAGAGTATAGCCAAGTGCAGCTGGGAAACTAACAGAGAACAATTGCTGTCATTGAGACTGCCAGTGTGCCTCTTTGGGAGAAAGCAGGTTTGTAAAAAATCATGTGGGTGAACGGGAACTTATTGGAGTTTTCTGGGTGCTGGAAGAGTGTTTACGCCTTATCTGCCTGGAGTCCAGGTATCTGCACAGAAGCTCTGGAACCCAACTTGGACCAACCCTGTGGATCTGCACCAATGTCCTGTTGTGTTCCCTGCTGAGGCTGTGACTTAACTCACCCACAGGCCCTGCAACTTTACTTAGCACTGAGGCTGGTAGGGTCGATTGTGTCAGTGTTCAAGGGTTCAGCCTTTATGTGTCTACTTGGCTTCTTTAGTTCTTTGGAGATAACTGTACTTCCCTAAGCACAGTTCCTGTGCCCCAAGCATGTAGCACTGGCCAGAAGGATAGATCAGACAGGCAAGTGGGAAGAGCTCAGTCCAAATATGTCATCACTCTTAGGGAAAAAGCAGCCCTATATGTGCCCCAGGTAACGCCATCATTTGCACCTCTTCTTGAACCTGCCCCTTCCTTCCATTCCCTTAGCTTCTTTCACCTTGACCATGTCAGCAATCTCCCAGCTGGTCTTCAGGCCTCTGGTTTGTTCTTCTTCTAATCCTCTGTAAGAATGCTCACTGTGAAATCACATTTGACCAAGTCACTCCCTTGTGTAAAACCCTTTGATGACTCCCACTGCCTAGAGAGTAAAGTCAAAGCTTGTTGGCATGCATACAAGTGGCTCCCTGATCTGGCTCTTGCTGACCTTTCCAATTTTGTCTTTTTCTACTCCTCACCCTTCTCTTCCACACTTTAAGTTCCAACCATATCAACTGTGTTTATAGAGCCCTGAATTACTGTGGATTGTCACACCTTAATGCATTTGCCCATTCTCTGACATATATCTGATCTGTCCTGGCTATCTATTGCTGCATAACAAACCACCCCAAAACTTAGTGGCTTAAAACAATCATGCATTATTAACACAAGTTCAGCTGAGTGGTTCTCATTTGGAGTCCCTCCTGTCATTGAAATAAGATGATGGCTGAGGCTGGAGTCATCTGAAGTTCTTTTATTTATGCCTGGCACCTGGGCTAGGATGTCTGGAACAGCTCAGGCTGGAGAGGCATCTCTCACCGTCTCTTCACATGACCTGTCTCTGGAGCTACTTGGGCTTCCTCACAGTATGGCAGTCTCAGGGAAGTTGGACTCCTTATATGGCATCTGGCTTCCCCCTGAGTGTGCACTCGAAGAGAAGCAGGTAGAACTTAGAGGCTTCTTATGACCTAGTCTTGGCATTCTCTCAGTGTCATTTCTGCCATTTTCTTTCGGTCAAAGCAGTCACAGGCCAGCTGAGATTCAAAAGCATAGAGAAATGGACCCCACCTCTCAATATAAGATTCCCTTGCCTGTCTAGAGAAGGTGGGAATTGAAAATGGCCATCTTGGAGATAAACAGCTACAATGTCTTTCACCCTCTTGTGTTTTCCTGGCAAACTGCTATTTATTCATTTAACACCCAGTTATATGTCGCTCTTATGAAGTCATCCCTCTCCAACCAAGGCAGAATTAGCCTCTAAGTCCAAGAAAGTTTTTCTGAGAAACTAGGAAAATAAGTCAAGAAGGAACACTGATCCTTGAGCGTGTATCTGTTACCATCCTTGTCACACTGCATTGTACCTGTTGGTGTTTCTCCTACTTGACCATACTTTTTTTTTGAGGGCAGAGCTATACCTGATTCATCTCTGTGTCCTTAAGATCTATCTTAGCAACCAACAGAGGTGCTCAATAAATAGTGGTTGAGGTAAGTGAACTCAATTACTGCTATATTGTCATTTTTCCCCCAGGGCCTATTACTCTTGGAGTCAAGCAATCAGTCAGACACAAAGAATTTGAGGATCCCCTCCTATGTACCCAGCAAGTCAGCTTCCATCAGGGGGCTTCAGTTCTCTGTAATCTGGACTTCCACAAAGATAATAACTATAATATTGAGTGTGTATTGAATGTTCATCACGTGCTAGGCATTGTTCTAAGCACTTCATATGAATTAATCAGTCCTCACAATCTCATCTTACCTGTTATTATTGCTATCTTATGGATGATGAGACACAGGGAGGCTAAGTAATTTCCCCAAGGTCACAGAGCTGAAATATAGACCGGGCTCCAGGCTCTGTATTCTTGGCCTCTGTGCTCTCCACTAATGTCCTCTCCTGAACTCAGCATTTTCAGAGCATGTTTGGCAGAATGTCACAGAGCTAATAAAGGGTGTCACATTAGGAACATGAAAACAACAAAGATTATTTAACCTGAGGAAGGCGCTAATTGGAGACAAACCCCTATGGATTCAAATAATCAAAGGACTGACTTGTTCTCAGCAGCCTCTGCTGGAGTCAAGATCAGTGGCGCCTTGGTGTGATGGAGAACTCTCTCATCGTGATATTCTCCTGATACTTTGGGCTGCTCTGAAAAATCGTGAGTCCCACACCTCTTGGAGGAATGTTTGCCAATGTCCCTTTTGACATTGATTGTCCCATTTTCCTCCACCACCTTTTTTTCCAGTTTGTGAAAAAGGTGGTATTTCCTTACCTGGCATGAGTTTTTGAGGGTGAAACTTGTTTGTTAAGCACTACGCAGTTTTCCAGTGGAAAAGAGCATAAGCTGTGCATGACTATGGGTGCCTGTTCTGAGCTTCATGTACCTGGAGGCTCAGCCATCAGAGGAAGCTTAAATAATGCAGGAGGCACGGCTCCTTGATATCTCTGGATTTAGCAAGATTTACTAGGACCTATTTCAATAATGCAAGGTCCTTTTTTAATATTGAGACAATCGTGTATCTCATCCTTTGTAAACGTCCATATTCATAATTACCAATTAGTACCCTGATTTGGCAAATTCCTGGCCACAGTGGTAACTGAAATGCCATACTGCAAATTGGAAACTATTCCCTCTACCTATTTCCTTGGAGACATTGGCTAAGTCCACATTGATTTAATAACAGGATTTCTCAGCCCAGCCAAAAGACGGTGAGCATGTCAGCATAATTCAGAGGCTGGAACATTTAGGAGAACGCTTATGCGAGAGATATTAGGTCTCACCGCCTGTCTTTCTCATTAACATTGTGCTTCTTTTTCACATGTCTTATGTCTCCCAGCCAAAGACCAGTCCTCTCAGGGGGATGAAGAGAAAGACCCTCCAAAGAGCCACCCCTACTCCGTGGAGACCCCATATGGCTTCCATTTAGACCTGGACTTCCTCAAGTATGTGGATGACATCGAGAAGGGAAACACCATCAAAAGGATTCCTATCCACAGACGGGCCAGGCAGGCCAAGTTTAGCACTTTGCCCCGAAACTTCAGCCTTCCCGACAGCGGCGCTCGCCCCCGTGCTGCTCTTTCCCACCCGAACTGGCCCCCAGTGGTGCCAAGTAAGGTGTCGCTCGGGACAGAGGCGCGAGCCCAGCCACTGCCGCTCAGTGATCACCCCCAAGCCGCCGGCGGGAGCGAGGCGAGCTACCACCGGAAGGCCCTGCTGACGGAGACCGCCAGACAGCTGGAGGCTGAGGTCACCTCCGGGAGTGGACGGCCCCAGCTCTTGAGAGCATCCAGCATGCCGGCCACGCTGCTGCAGAACAGGGCCTCAGAGGACCCAAGCCTAAACTCAGGGCCCCCTACTCCGCCCGCCCTCCCCCCACTTCAGGGCGAAGGCGGTGTCTGTGATGGCGCCTTTGGTCCTGCGGAAGGGTTTGCAGGTTTTTCCAACTCCACCCAGCGAGCAGCGGCCCAACTAGAAGTCGGAGAGTCTGGAGACCTGGTGCCAGGAATACCGGAGCTGATCCTGAAGGGGCCTGAGCCTCCAGAGGGTGAAGAAGAAGCTGCAAATCACCTCCCTTTCTCAAGTCCTCCTTTCTCATCACTTGTAGTTCTAGAGGATGCAGAAGACCAACAGGAAAGCAGACAAGCTGAGGTGGCGGTCACGACCCCCGGCTCCCCAACACCAAGCCCCCCACCTCTGCCATCACCCGTCCCTGAGAATGAGCTCCCCCTAGAAGAAATCGAGCTCAACATCATCGAGATCCCACCGCCGCCACCTGTAGAAGTAGACGTGAGAAGCATCGGCATCCGGGTCACGGAGGAAAGCCTGGGCCTTACCTCCGTGGATCCTGGCAGCATCTCCAGCCTGAAGCAGCAGCTCTCGGGCCTTGAGGGCGAGTTGTCTGGAAGAACTGAGGAACTAGCCCAAGTCAGATCTGCCCTCCAGCGGCAGGAGGAGGAAATCAAGGCTAGGGGGCAGAGGATTCGAGAGCTAGAGTGCACTGTAGCTCAACTGACAGAAAAGCTTAGCCACGAGAACACCAAAGATGCTCAGGGCCAGACTGATGCCATGGTCAACACTGACCCTCTGCACGGACTCTTGACCAGGGAGTCGTGTGACAAGAGCATTGGGGTCAACCTTATGGGCAGCACAAGATCTGAAAGCTGGGGGGCCTGGGGAAAGGGGAATGGCGTCCTGTGGAGGCAGGAGAGTCACAAATGGGGGGATCGGAGCCCAGCAGAATTTGTGTCACCATCCCAGCTGTCACTGCCACAGGGATCCAAGATGGTCCTCATCCCCTCTTTACATAGCTGCCTCTCCACTGAGCTCAGGATCGAAGAAGGACGCTCTGACCAGGAGGGAGGCCATCAGGTGGAAGCCGAGGGTCCAGTCAGGGGAGCAAGAGGCTCTCCAAGGAGCAGCGAGAGAAAGGCTCCCCCAGCAGGGAGGAAGGAGGCCGGTTCAGAGCTCCCGGGGAAGGAGCGCCCAGGAAGGCCACCGAGCTCGCCCACCACCGATGCCACTGTCGGGCAGTACGTTAAGAAGATCCAGGAGCTCCTGCAGGAGCAGTGGAGCTGCCTGGAGCATGGGTACCCGGAGCTGGCCCGTGCCATCAAGCAGCCCGCCTCCAAGCTCAGCAGCATCCAGACCCAGCTACAGAGCTCCCTCAACCTGCTGCTGTCCGCCTACTCGGCCCACGCTCCACCCCAGAAGGAGCCCCCGGGCCCCTCTTCCTCCCCGCCGACGGGTAAATACTGGTGCCTGCGATGGGAAACCATTGCTCCTTGACGAGTCAAAGGGGAAAAGGGTTTTAATTGCATGCATATGTTTTTTTAAAAGGTTTAAGCACATCCAGGAACCCGGTGGAATAAAAACTGATCTCTGCGACAGTGGAGGCTTGGAACCTCTGCTCTCGTCCTTGCTCTAACGTTGGGACTGACTGCAGGGCCACCACATACAGCCGTTCACATAGCACAGGGCACAAAATGCCAGAGGGTGAAATGGGAGCTGAAACCCAGCCCACACTTGCCAAGCCTGCAGCACTGTGTGTCTGCCCAGAGAGGTGCCTCTTTCTCATTTGCATTGTCTAGGGTGAAGAAAGGCCCTGGCTGTGGGTGCTTTAAACCTCTGCCTCTCTTAATTGTTTCTTGGGCTCTTGCATTCCTGTGGTCCTGCCCAGTTCTTGCACATTAAGAGGGTTTTTTTGTAGCCTTGTTTTGGAGGATCATTATATTGAGAGCTGAGATATTTGACTGAATTATTTTCTCTCTCTCTCTCTCTCCCTCTGTGTCTGTGTGTGTGTGAGAGAGAGAGAGAGAAGTTGGGCGATACTCACACGTGGAAGTCGACCCTTTGGCGGAGCGGCTCTTCCTCCTATAACAGATCACACACTCTGGAGTTAAGTGGAACCATATTTTGCTTTGCTCAATGGGCAGCAGTGTGTGAGTCTGCTTCCTGCCGCAGC
Source organism: Delphinapterus leucas (assembly GCF_059928025.1). Lineage (NCBI taxonomy): Eukaryota > Metazoa > Chordata > Mammalia > Artiodactyla > Monodontidae > Delphinapterus > Delphinapterus leucas. Next base: position 137,386,934 of record NC_143129.1, read on the forward strand.
TCACAAATTGGCTGTTTTCTCGTTATTTTGGTGCTAGTTTTAGTCTTACTCATCGTGAATTGCCTCCTGTAACTTTGAGCCCAGCAAAGCCCAGCAAAAGAAGACTCGTGCTCTCGCTCGTGTGTTTTCCGTGGCTACCCCACATCACAAGTGTCATCTGGCTTGTGAGTCAGGAAGGACCGCTGGGGTGCCTTCGAGCAGAAGTGGGTGCTGGACCAGGGGTCGGGAGGCCCAAGTTCTTCTCCTGCTCTGCCATTTCCTGAGCACACCTGAGCCTCAGATTTCCCCAGACTGAGATAGGGACAACAGTGGCACTCACACCACATGGTTCAAGGATGCTCCAATAACTCTACTCTGTAATCCACACGTAGAGGGTTTGTGAACCGGAACAATTTGGCTGGCATTGACCAGAAGGTTGGGGCACCTCAAAGACCCTCAGTATATTTGATTTAAATTATCTAGTTCCCTTTCTGCCCCTTCACACACCTTCAGCCTGTGTGCCCTCAAAGCAAGAGTCCCAGTTCTGCTGCATTCTGGGGCATCCCCAAGATCATGCTAACCTGTGATGTTGTGTCTGCCTAGAGATCTCCCCGTCGACCAGCCTTAAATCCATAATGAAAAAGAAAGACTATGGCTTCCGTGCAGGAGGTAATGGGACCAAAAAGAACCTTCAGTTTGTTGGGGTTAACGGTGGGTAAGCATCGCTCGTGAAGCCCAGCCTACCCTCCACACTACCTCTCCTGCTGTTGTCCCGAGCACTCTCTTTTCCTAGGGGAAGCATCTGGTTTTCATTCTTCTTCAAGGGAATTAATCTCAACGGCCCTTTAAAACTCCCTCTCGGGTTTGCATGTGTTTGGCTTCTTGCCAGCTGTGGTAGTCTGTTGGATCCTGTGCTTTTAATATGTCTTGGCTTTGGTGTTCCCTGGAGCCAGGATTCTGGTGCCTTCTGCTAGTTTGGGGACACATGAGCCCTTTAAGGAAGACGTTTAATCTGAACCGTAACACTGAACCTAGGACAAATTCTTAATCTGTAGAACTTCAGATTTCATCCTTTTAACTTTTTCCTTCCTTTAACTAACTTTCGGCAAACCAGACCAACTTTTTTAGGATGAAGGAAAATGATCAATGTCTATTGACTCAGAACGTGAACCAGACCTTATACAGTGTAGAGAGTAAATCACTGGATTTAGAATATTTTCTAAATCAGTCATTCAGCAAACATTTATTAAGTACTGATGATGTGTTTGGTGGTAGGGATAAAAAAGTCAAATAAATCATTGTCCCTGCCTTTAACTCACAGCTTGGGCATGGGCAGAGATAAGACAAAAGTAAAGGGAGAATGCTGACAGGATGAGATGAACTCTAGTAGAGAAAGAAGTGGAGGATGGTGGGAAAGCCCAAAGCAGGGGCACCAGGCCCAGCCAGGGGTGAGCCCAGGAGGCTGCCCGGAACAGGTCGGAACCCCTGCTAATTTGGGTGAGACCAGAAGGAAGACACTCAATTCAGACAAGGGTGACGTCACTACTGTGGCAGGTTCTGTGAGGGAAATGTCAGAAAGATTGAAATGGGATGTCATAGGAGGGTTGCTGTTCTCACGTCTGCTGACGCCAGACACTGTGGCCAGAGGAGAAACCATTTTTTTTCTGAGCTTTCCCCAGTTTGTGTACAGAAAGCAGAATCAGACTAACCTCAAAGTCTAAAGCAGGTCCCATCTCTCCCCTGCTTAAATACTTGCAAAAGTGCCAGGTTTGTTTTTTGTTTTTTTAATATTTATTTATTTATTTATTGGCTGCGTCGGGTCTTAGTTGCGGCACGGGCTCTTCCTTGCGCTATGCAGGCTCTAGAGCGCCTGGGCTGTGTAGTTGCGGCACACGGGCTCAGTTGCCCCGTGGCACGTGGATTCTTAGTTCCCCAATGAGGGATCGAACTGGCGTCCCCTGGATTGCAAGATGGATTCTTAACCACTGGACCACCAGGGAAGTCCCCAAAAGTGCCAGCTTTGTACCAAAACCTGGAGGTCCATCTCGTGACTACAGCCGGCCTCATCCCCCATCACTGGCTCCGGGCTTTCTTCCCTTAAACATGCTCAGTCAGGCTGATCTTGGGGCCTTTGCATTTGCTGTTTCCTCCACTTAAAGTTCTCTCCCAGATATCCCTCAGTATCTGTCGATCTGGTGCAGTGGTTCTCAACCTTGACTGCACCTTGGAAACCCTGGGGGAGCCTTAAAAATACTGACGCCTGGCTCCCCCTCCTGGAAGACTCCGGTTTAATTAGTCTCGGGTGCAGTACAGGTATTGGGAACTTTAAACACCCTCAGGTGATTCTAACATGCAGCCAACGTTAAAAACTTCTGCTCTAATTAAAGTAGCCCCTCCTCCCATCACGCTATCCCATGGCCCGTTATTAGTTTACTCATTGCTCTTATCATTATCTGAATGTATTGTTTACGTGTTTATTTTCTGCCTTTCCCTACTTAGAGTTTAAGCTCAGTTACAATAGGGACTTTGGTTATAACATTTAGAACAGTGCCTGGCACATAGTAGGTATTCAATAAATGTCTGTTGAATGAACGAATGAACTTCCAGGTGGAGCTTTTTGAAGCAATTCTAAGATAAGAACTGTTTGGTAAACTTAATATGTCCCGTTTTCTTAATCACGAAAACAAAATGTTGTGCCAAGCACAGGAGAGGAAGAAATATCTGGGGTTTGAACAAGACAGAATGTGAGCATACCAGGGAGCAGTCTGGGTTTGCAAATCCAGTGAGCACAAGGCCTTTACATAGGGACCACCATTCAGATAAAGGGCATGAGGGGGTTCAGTAGAAGCTGTGGCCACTGGTATCCCCTGGTCTCTGTGGCAGTGCCAGTAGGCCAAGAACCCGAAATCTTCATCTTAACTGGAGCATCCTCCATTGGAGGTCTCCTGTTGACCATCAGCAGAGGGATCAATACATCTTCCAGAACTTTCCTCTCTGGTCTCTGGTCTGCCACCTCAATAGAGTTGCATATAACTGAACATAAGGATCATTGCTGGGGAGGGAAGGCCAGTCAAGTGGCCCACGCCCTCACTTTTGCTGTTTTAAGCTGTGGTTGAAACAGCAACTGAGAAAGGCAGGTGCTAGGTTCAAGTATCCCAACTGTTCGCGTGTCCCATGGAACCCTGCCAGGAGTGAACACAGATGGTTCCTCCCTTGTCAGCTGAAAGCTGGGATAGAACAGGGCGGCCAAAGGGAGGCTTCACAGTCACCCAGAGATGTGAAGATTTGTTAGGCAATTCAGAGAACTCAGGGTGGGGGACGTTTGCCTAGATCTGGGTCCCTCTCAGGACAGGACATTAGGGGTTCCAGAATCGAAAGCTTTCATGAGAGCCTTGGATACCTGGATCATCTGAATGCATCGACCAATTAGGCCATTGTGGGCTGTTTGTGTGTTTGTTGCAAAGAGCTTAGTTAATTACCCTTTTCCTCAAATGGCCTTGAGCGTTAAAGGTACAGAGCTCTTAAAAGCATGTTCCTCTGACAGTAGGTTTCCTGGGAGTCCCCTTGCCCAGCACTGCAAGTGTAGAGAATGGAGGATGAGGTTAGCAAGCACGGAAGTGTTATTTAAAGCCCACCAAGTTCTCATTAGTGTTGACATGAGCGTCAGGCAGGAAGCACGGAACTAGTGACCTCGTCTCCTTTCCCAGCTATGAGACCACCTCGAGCGAGGAGACCAGCAGTGAGGGCACCTCCCCAGAAGATTTGTCTGACAGCGAGGCCGAGAAGAAATGTGACGGCCCAGAATCTAGGCGGGGCAAGGATGCCCACCTCAGCTACAAGGCGGGGCAGGGCATTCCCGAGGGCACTCGTGACACAGACCAGCAAAGCAGGCCTGGGGAAGAGCTTCCCCATCCCAAGGCTGAGAGGTGAGTCAGATGGGGACAGATGGGGCACTTGATCCTCTGAGAAAGAGCAAGGGCGTTTATTCACCCTTTCATCTGGTCGTTTGTTAATTCATTTATCTATCCATTCACCAGTATTTATTGAGTTTCCAATCTATGCCAGGTACAGTGCATTGGTTAAACTAAACAGATCTAACTTCTGCCTTCATGGGATATACTGTCATAGACAAAGCTCTGCATATGAAGCTAACATGGCCTTAGCACTGAAAATGTGAAGGACTCTACAGGTATTCTCTTGATGTAATCCTTCTAACAATCTGTAAGGTAGAAATTATTATAAGCCCCACTTTACAGATGTGGAAACAGAGGCTTCGAGAAGTTAGTGACGCAGGTAGTAGAGATGGTGTTTCAACGCACGTCTTTTGTGATTCTCCCACCTGTTTTTCTGCCTCTCCCTTTGGCCATACTGACATAACCCTGTTTTTGAAAGTGATGAGAGGTCACATGGCATGATGAAGAGAGTACTGACTTTGGGGTTGGACACGCTTGGATTCAAATCCTACGTCTGCCACGGTGTGTTTTAGCTGCGTTCGCCTCAGTTTCCTCATCTGTAAAATGCGGATAGTAGCAACCCGATAGATTTGATCTGAGGACTGGATGAGAAAAAGTAGGTAAAAAAGTATGCAAAATGCCTCCTGCAGTGCCTGCCACATAGTAGGCTCTTGATAAATGGGAGAAATGAGAATAACAAGTACCATTCATTATCGTTACCGTCATCCCCAGCCTGGTTGCTGAAGGAATGATGAGCAGTGAATGGCAGCTGATCGTCCAGCAGTGCCGCAGGGCTGCTCCGAAATAGCAGCGCTGTAAGGACGCGATGAGAGCGGAGCTTCTCGGTGACCGATGCCATTGACTCCCAACCTAGGCCTCTCAGTGCTGCGTCTGCCCTTATACTAGCCCAGGAGGAGTGCGTATCATTGAGAGCGCACCAGCTTAATCGATTTTCATTTTATTGACTCAATTAGCACTTACTGTATCCTTCATGGAAGAGTAACCGGAAGAAATTTGCTGCTGTGCATTGAGTCCTTTGGATTTGTCAAGTCACTCAGGCAGAAAATGTTGGCTCCAAAGTCGGAAAGATAACTCTCCCTTTCCCAGCATGTCAGGAATGGCATTTGGGCCAGTGGCCCCCAAAATGCTTTGGTGGTCTGCTCCTGCCCCCCGAAAATAGCAGGATCCAAAGGGCAATGCGCTTAACTCACTCTTCAGAAGAGCTCAGAAGCCAAGCCTCCTCGTCAGGAGGCTGTGTTCACCCAGTATTTCTGAGGAATGCCCCTGACCCCGGGAAGTTGCCCAGTTTGGGTGTTTGAGTCGCTGAGAGGTAAAAGATGAGAGTGAAAGTCAAGGTAGGGGACTTTTTTTTTATCAACATGGAGACTGATATATATATATATATACACACACATACATACATATATTTTTTTTCTTTAGATATAAACCCTCAGAGGAATTCCTTAATGCATGCCGGGCATTGAGCCAACATCTGCCAGAAACCGGGACGACCACTGACCAGCTCTTGGTACTGTGATTTTTCATCATCATTTAAAGATTTCTATACTGTTTAAGTTTCACCTGGGTGACTTGGGTGCCGTGCCTGAGGCAGCGGTGTGGGTGTGCACGGGTCCCAGTCCGCTGGCTGTTCTCTCATTTGCCCAAACTCTGCTACCCAAGGTGATGGATTGTGCTGAGAAAGTGGAACCCATGCATGTGCACAGGAACCAGGCCTGCGGCTCAGAGGCATTTACCAAGTGTTATTAGGCGTCCCGACCTGAATGTGTCATAGAACTTTTGTGGCTTAGGCTCCAAATTGCCTTGCAGTTTGAGAGAACCGTGAGTAGAGCGGAAAAGAGCGGGTGGAATGGGAACCGTGGTTCTATTCCCAGGACCGCTAGATAGCGGTGAGATATTGGGTGAGTCAGTTCAACGCTCAGGGCCGTGGTTTCCTCATTAATAAAAGGAAGGTGGTGGACCGCATGTCTCCACTACCCTCAAGCCCTGGCATTTCATTCTGTAGTCTTTACTGTTTTTCTTGAAAGTGCATCTATGGGTCAAGAGACCAAAAGCAAGAAAATACATCTGTTTGTTCCTTAACACCACCATGGACCATGGAGATTTAAACATGTAAGGATTAGTTTCTGCTGGAATCAAGAGGTACTGGCACAGACACATTTTCCCAAGTCGTGAGAGCAACTGATAAGGCCCAACGTGTAACAGCTTGTAAGCATTTTTAAAGCCCATTTTGTTCTCCTTTGCGGAAGAGCCTTAGGAGTAAAAACGATTGATTAGCCCATTTTCATGAGTATTTTATCTTCGCTGATTTGGCAAATAACTTGTTCCCAGATTGTTAAAGAACCAAGACGTGAGGTGGATGTTGATTAAAGCTCCTGCGTCTTATTCTTAAGTGAATTACAGAGCTAAGTTATTTCTTAGATCTTCATTTAAAATCTACCACTATGTTCCTTAACATTAGGAACTTTTTCCAGATTCTCCTGAAGATTCCATGGGTAAAGGAGATATTCTGATATATAAGAAGTGTTTCAGCCACAAAAGTTTCCGCTGTTTCTGCCTAGAAGATCAATCAGAGGACATACAAACCTGACATCACACCCACTTTCGGATCAAAGCACAGGACACCCCCTCTCCACCTTAGAGACAAAGCTGGTTGTGCAAGGACCTCACTCTGTAGAGCATGGGAAGTTAGGGACCCAGCCATTTTTTCACTGCCATTTTATAGACCAGACAGGAAAGATTCAAAAAGGTTATAGGACTTTCAAGGTCGCACAGCTGAGCCAGGACTTATGCCTGGCCCCTAGGGTGTAGTGACTCCTAATTCAGTGCCCTTTCCAGAATGAATATGAAATCATCTCTAATAGTCACAGCCTCATCGTTTCTCCTCCCCTTTAGAAAAATAATCCAGTCAGGTTCCATTTTAAACACTTAGGTCATGTCACATGCAGAGTTGGTGTCATTTGTGTTCATGGTTATAAAGGAGCTGAATACTGCAGATGGCGCGGTCCTGCCATGGGTTGTTACACCATCTTCTCTGAAGGTCCTCGCAAAACTTAAAAGCCAAAAATAATTCAAGCACATCTGTTTGGGTTTTACTTCAAGCATAAATTGGGCATGTTGTTTGTCTTAGCTTTCAGTGTGCATTTTTACCATTAGTAAAATGTTGTGACTTTCCAGCTATGCCTGTTAAAAACATGCACATGCCCTGGTGGAGTCTGGGCTAGGGTCACATAGGCTGGTGTAGACACGTGAAAGAGGGGGTCATGGTTATCCTGTGCATAGGGGGGATGTGATCGAAACGTACAGTAGACTCAAACTGTCCCGGAGTAATGAGCTGTGTTATTGGCTATTGTGTTGCTGTCCCAATCCTCCTGTCTACCTCATACGGGGGACCGATCCCACGGGTTCAAGGTGTGCTGCTGCATGGGGACCCCACTAGCTCTGAGCCCTCTAGGAGTAAATCACATGGAGATTTGGAGGGAGCTGAGGGGATAGAAGTGGAAGCATCCTAAGCGGACCTTTCCTAGTGGAAATTAACACCCCAGCTGGAGCACCCAGGTAGGTAACCTCCTGGAACTGCAATCTGTTGATCTTTCAGAAGCAGAGCTTAAATACCATCAGTCAAGAGTGGTTCCGGGTCTCCAGCCGGAAGTCATCCAGCCCTGCTGTGGTGGCCACCTACCTCCGCGGGGTCCAGCCTCACTCCCCACACTTGCTAAAGCTGCTTGTCAACCTGGCTGATGGCAATGGCAACACAGCTCTTCACTACAGCGTATCCCACTCCAGCTTCTCCATCGTGAGGCTGCTGCTGGAAACAGGTCAGAAATGGCTGCCTCTGTGCAGCCTGGGTCCCTCTGTGACAGGCAGTTCTTGTTCCCACTTCTTTCCAGCGAGGAGATTCTTCACTGTTCTGAGTTCGTCCTGTGTTCTAGGAGCTGGGCTAGACCATTTTTTCCTTTATTATGTCATTTATTCTTCACAACACTCTTGTGATGTAGGTATTATTGTTCTCATGTTACAGTTGAGGAAACTGAGGCTGAGAGAGTTATAAAACTTGCTCAGGTCACAATGCTGGTAAGTGGTAGAGTCACACTTCATATTCAGTTTGTCCAGCTCCAGATCTATACCACACTGCCTCTAGGAAAGGTCACATTTTCCATCTTCATAAGTACTTTGTAACAAGAGTCATGGCCCCATTTGATCAGTTTGACTCAATTTGATTCATTCACCCTTCATCAGATATTTGTGAACTACGTATGAGTTGCATACTGACTACCACCAGAGATGCAAAGGTGAGCTAGGCGTGAGTCCTCTTCTCCCCAGGAGCTTACAGCCTGACAGTCAGGATGGACAGCATGATGGCTCACCAGAGAGAGGTGCAGAATGTGACTTCAGGGCTCAAAAGAAGTGAGATAATACCCTGTTTAGAGAGCAGGAATTGTGCACTGCGGCGTGTAGGTTCTGGCAGACAGAGAAAAGTCCCAGGCCATTGAAGAAGAAAATGTCAGGAAGAAAGAAGATTGTCCACTGGGTCAAATACTGTACTGTAGTGTCCCTGAAGGATGATGCCTGGGGTTGGTTGGCAGATTTGGGAAGGGGTCACTGATGACTTTGGAAACAATTGTTTCAGGGGCCCGTTGGGAGGAAACCAGATTTCAGAAGTGAAAGGAGTGACGTTCATGGGCTAGAGAAGGCAGTGATGTAGCACGATAGCTGGAGGAAGCAGGAGAGGATGGGGAGAGTTATTTTTGAGTGAATGGGGATGGAGGAGACCTGAATATGTCTGTTGGCTGAGAAGAAGAATCCGAGAGAGAGAGAGAGAGAGAGAGAGAGAGAGAGAAAGGGGCAGACAGAGAGAGACAAAGAGAGAGAGAGAGATTAAAGATACAAAGGAGAGAAGAGGCTTGATGGAGCAAGGTACTCGAGGAGCTGGAAAAACCTGGAATCCACAGCAGAGGCAGACGAGGTCAGCATAGGCAAGCTGCTGGGATATTTATTCCTCCGAGATGGAAGCAAAAGGAAGGGAGAGTGGGTGAAGGTCCAGAGGGATTTGAGGAGGAGAGAAGGGAAGTGAGCATTAGGCTCTTAATTGTTGGAAGTCTGGAGGAAGGGAAGACTCTTCCCTCTGGTGGAGAATCATTGCAAATGGCCTTGCTCGTCTTAGGGGCTGGAAAGGGTGGTTAATAGTCAAACAAAGAGCTCTACATCTGCTAAGACCACCTCACAGGGCTTAGAGTGGACTTTCTGCAGAGCGTGTGACAGCACCAAGCGGCCTAGGAGTGCCTGTGTGGACAGGCGGGGGATGGGACCGACTGAAGGTGTGTGGGTCCCAGTCGAATGCCATCAGTGAGCTTAGGAGGGCTGTATGAGGGATATCTAGGAGGTTACCTACAAGAGGTATAAAACCGCAAATGATCTACACGGATTAGGCCCTCTGCTAAGCACCTGGCCCCTGAGATGTCATTTAATCGTCCTAACGATCCTGTTATTAGGACGATTATTCCTGTTTTATAGGTGATGAAAGTGACACTCCGAAAAGTCAACATACTTGCTCTAGATCATGCAATGACTAAGTGTGTTGCTGGGATTTGAAGTCGATACCGTGGCAACCAGGAATTAGAGCGCATGCTAGAACGGTACACCCTTACTTAGGAAGCTGGAGGGGGAGTTTAAACAGGCATCAGGAAGTCTGAAGTTTGGATCCAACAGCTTCCCCCCAACTTGTATCTTGTCCTCCCCCCCCACCCCGCCCGCTTAAATCCCTCCCACGGCTTCCCCTTGCTCTTGGCCTTCAGGAATCCCAGATGGCCTGGGCCTGCCTGCCTTTGCTCTCTCTGCCACCACCATGCACCCTCCTTCCCTCCACTCCAGCCACGTGTGGGCCTCAAACTCACCACGCTCATTCCCTCCTTAGGACATTTGCATTTTCTTTCCATCTGGATCCTTTTCCCTGAAACTATTCTCATAACTGGCTTCTTCTCATCATTCAAGTCACAGCTCAAATGGCACCGCAGAAGGCCTCTTGGTGATCCATCTGAAGTGGCTGCCCCATCTCTCTCTAGCAGTACACCAAGTTTCTTTCTTCAGGTGACCTTTGCTTGTCACTTCTCTCTGAGTCTAACAGAACTCAGTTAACCCGAGGGAGGCTCTTGTCTGTCCCCTTCCTTTCAGTATCCCCAGCACCTAGACCAGTTCCTGGCTCATGGTGGCTGTCGAGTGAAAATATCTGTTAGATGAACGAGTGGACGGATGATTCCTGGGAGCTAGGTTAAATTCCAGTAAACTTTCATTCTCCAAAATTCCATTAAGCAGCCTTGAGGCTCCTTACCTGCATGGAAAGGTGATGTACATAATGACAGCCTGAAGTTCTTTCTGCATCATCAGAGGAAGACGAAGTTACAATTCTAACATTCTTCAGGGGTTCATGGATACCCTAAAAATGGTAGCTCTGTTGAGAAAGGCACATAATTAAAGGAGCATGCCTCTGGGTTGCATCTACTGTGTTCAGTGTTAGGGCCTTTCATTATAGATGGGAATAACACCACCTACTGTTTGACGAGTGCCTTCCCCGCGCAGGCGCAGTGCGATACCACCACGTTGCAGTCCTTGCGGGGATTGCGAAGCAGGTATTTAATGCGTTTTCCAAGTGAGACACCTGAGGCTCAGAGAGGTCAAGTTCTGTGGTCAAGGTCACAGAGCCAGGAGGTAGCTAAGCTAGAATTCTAACCATGATCTGTCACCCTCCCAACCTGGGCTTTTTCCTACTACCCGAAGCTAGGTTCCAGGGACACTGTGAGACCTTAGGCACACCTATTATGTGCACAAAAACTCTAAAGATCCATAAGGCAGCACCTTCATCTCTAAGTAGCTCACAGGCTTGCAGCCTGTTAGAAGTCCTCTGGTTGGGCCAGGCCAGGCTGGAGAACAGACAACCTTTGATTTGTTTGTTATAAATTTCTGCTGATGTTGTCTGAGATCCACTCAATACTCACCAACCCTAAAGTGGTTTGGAAGCTTTCCCCTTTAACATGCTGAAATAGCACAACAGCCGCAAGCATAAAGAATGAAGGGGGCTGGGGAGACGGTCTGAAAGCACCATTCCTTTCCCTCACTGTAGTAGGGGTGTCGAGGAGGGCAGATCTGTCCCACTCCAAACTGGGCTCCCTTCCCAGCCATTTGTGAAGCATCTGGAAAGCACATTACAAACTGTAAAGGGCTGCACAGAAGTGACTCATCATTATTGAGAATAGAGCCATGGGTGCACCTCCACCCCTTTAGTCCGTTGTGATCCGTCCTCTATTTCGCCAGGACGCCTCTGCAGAAGAGGAAGCTGGCCGAGTTGGAGGATGTTCAGTCAAGAGCCTTCTCCTCGCCTCCGGGGAGGTTGGTTTGCTCCCTGGAGCTGCTCAGAAACATGTGCTGTGAAAGCCAGGGGTCCTCAGCCCCTTTTCAGAGCCCCTGGGTAGGAGTTAGTTCTCACTCTACTGAGTTATAGGTCACGTTTCTGAAGAGAGTATAAAGAATCGTAACCTGAGGCTCATTTATGCATCTTAAAAGCAAACATAAAATAGTCACGGGGTAAAAATTTTAAAGTCATTAACGTGGCAACGTAGATATTCCCGTCTTTATCAGAACAGAGTTGTGAGGCGATGCGTGGAGTTATTATTTGGCTTTCATAGCCCAGCTTGTCATGACAGTGGTCAGAGAGGCTTCAGGCGAGGAAATTGCTGATACATGAGCCCAACTGTATCCATTGGCATTCTGGTTCACTATGACACATTTCTGAAAAATTGTTTGGGGTGGAGTGGAGGGAATGTCAAACAAATACTGTTGGGTTTTTTTTCCCTTGCACAGAACTTTTTTTTTTTTTTACATCTTTATTGGAGTATAATTGCTTTACAATGGTGTGTTAGTTTCTGCTTTATAACAAAGTGAATCAGTTATACATATACATATGTTCCCATATCTCTTCCCTCTTGCATCTCCCTCCCTCCCACCCTCCCTATCCCACCCCTCTAGGTGGTCACAAAGCACCGAGCTGATCTCCCTGTGCTATGTGGCTGCTTCCCACTAGTTATCCATTTTACGTTTGGTAGTGTATATATGTCCATGCCTCTCTCTCACTTTGTCACAGCTTACCCTTCCCCCTCCCCATATCCTCAAGTCCATTCTCTAGTAGGTCTGTGTCTTTATTCCTGTCCTACCCCTAGGTTCTTCATGACATTTTTTTTCCTTAAATTCCAAATATATGTGTTAGCATACGGTATTTGTCTTTCTCTTTCTGACTTACTTCACTCTGTATGACAGACTCTAGGTCCATCCACCTCATTACAAATAGCTCAATTTCGTTTCTTTTTATGGCTGAGTAATATTCCATTGTATATATGTGCCACATCTTCTTTATCCATTCATCCGATGATGGGCACTTAGGTTGTTTCCATCTCCGGGCTATTGTAAATAGAGCTGCAATGAACATTTTGGTACATGGCTCTTTTTGAATTATGGTTTTCTCAGGGTACATGCCCAGTAGTGGGATTGCTGGGTCATATGGTATTTCTATTTGTAGTTTTTTAAGGAACCTCCATACTGTTCTCCATAGTGGCTGAACCAATTCACATTCCCACCAGCAGGGCAAGAGTGTTCCCTTTTCTCCACACCCTCTCCAGCATTTATTGTTTCTAGATGTTTTGATGATGGCCATTCTGACCAGTGTGAGATGATATCTCATTGTAGTTTTGATTTGCATTTCTCTAATGATTAATGATGTTGAGCATTCTTTCATGTGTTTGTTGGCAGTCTGTATAACTTCTTTGGAGAAACGTCTATTTAGGTCTTCTGCCCATTTTTGGATTGGGTTGTTCGTTTTTTTGTTATTGAGCTGCATGAGCTGCTTATAAATTTTGGAGATTAATCCTTTGTCAGTTGCTTCATTTGCAAATATTTTCTCCCATTCTGAGGATTGTCTTTTGGTCTTATTTATGGTTTCCTTTGCTGTGCAAAAGCTTTGAAGTTTCATTAGGTCCCATTTGTTTATTTTTGTTTTTATTTCCATTTCTCTAGGAGGTGGGTCAGAAAGGATCTTGCTGTGATTTATGTCATAGAGTGTTCTGCCTGTGTTTTCCTCTAAGAGTTTGATAGTTTCTGGCCTTACATTTAGGTCTTTAATCCATTTTGAGCTTATTTTTGTGTATGGTGTTAGGGAGTGATCTAATCTCATACTTTTACATGTACCTGTCCAGTTTTCCCAGCACCACTTATTGAAGAGGCTGTCCTTTCTCCACCGTACATTCCCGCCTCCTTTATCAAAGATAAGGCCTTGCACAGAACTTATAAGTAACCCTGACATTTTGTCGTAAACCAGATTTGTTACAATGAAGCTCTAAGTCTTCAAGAGCAAGTAGCAAGGATGTAAAGACAAGAATAACCTTCTGGACAATAATAGTAATAACAGCTAACACTTAATGCGTGTTTATTATGTGCTAGGCGCTGTTCTAAGTGCTTTTAATACATTAACTCACTAACTTTCACAGTAACCTTATAGGTCCTGTTATTATCCCCATTTTACAGAAGAAATGCTAAGAAAATCTCAGACTTGCCTTACTGAGATAGTTTTATTATTGTCCCAAAGAGACATGTAGATTTTTTGCATGAGCAACAGTACAGGGAAGATTTGGTTTTCCACACTGTACCACCCTTATGCAGTGGGAGCCTTCAGACAACAGATAACAGGCTGAAGATCTCCTATGTCTCCTTTGGTGGGAAGGGATATGAATGCATATCCCCAGGGTTACAAAGCAGAAATTTCTTTTGAGTTCTCATTTAATACTTCATCTTAAAAATATGCCAGTTTTTCATTCTATTATGAAATGTATATTCTTAATTGCTTTAATATAAAAATTTGTGGAGTGTTTTATTTTCCACTCTGCTTTTCAAGTGAAAATGGTTATTCCCGGAAGATTTCCCATGTTTATCCTGGGGTGTTTTTCATGTCCCCTGGTCCATTGCACAAGCTATCACTAGCCTTTGAAAAGACCTACAACCATAGACAGCTGCTTAAGAGTTACACATAGACATAGAACCAGACCTGAAATACACACCTGTGGGTGACGTGAGGCCATGTGAGTGATGGGCTCTAGCGCCGGATAGACCTGAGTCCTGGTCTCACTTCTCCTTCACTTGGGCAGTTGATATAGCTTCACTGACTTTCAGGGTCCTCATCTGTAAAATAGAAATAATGTTTGTCCTCCACTTTAGGAAATAAAGTCAAGGTCATTGGCCCCCTTGGCCACCTCTGACTCTCCTGTGGACCTTTCTTGCTGGGTATCCTCAGAAAACTTGTAAAGAAAAGTGGCCACTGTTAAAGGCTGCTAAAAAATGTAGAACATAGATTCCACCACTGGGAAAGGATTGCTTTATCCTGTGGCCCTTTAACTAGCTGGCAGCATCCTGTTGAACAGGCTAAAGCCTGGCTTCCAGCCTCTCGGGAGCTGTTCCAGCTTCGGTGTTTCTCTTGCAGGCGTCTGCAACGTGGACCATCAGAACAAAGCTGGCTACACCGCCGTGATGATCACTCCCCTGGCTTCTGCAGAGACCGATGAAGACATGACTGTTGTCTGGAAACTCTTACGAGAAGGAGATGTGAACATCCAAGCTACTCAGGTAGGAGATGTGAACATGATCTCCTCTTTAATGAACACGGGCACCTCCCAGTTTTATTCTGCCACTGGGGTGAGAAACTCTATGCAGATCCATGTAGAGTTTTTAACCCGAGAAGTCTGGGCCCTCCAAATGGCATCTGTCCGAAGACTGGACATTCAGTTTCCTCAGAGCCTCCTGAGACCCAGACAGGCTGGGACAGAGGTCATGAGCTTGTAATCTATGTCTGAAACTGGGCAAATTCCATCTGGGTCTGACTCCTCAAACTGAATGTTCCACAGTTAGCACCTTGAGAAGGCGTTTGCTAGTTGTGCTCTAGAAAGCCCCTGCAGGAGATCCACCTCGATCATAAATTACAAAGCAGTCCAGAGGGTTGGGATGTCTCTGTTCAGCTTCTGGGCCCTTCTACTTGAGAGCACAGAGTAGGCGTGTGGCCCTTAGCCAGTAGACAAAGCTCCATATGGAACAGTGGGCGTTCCTTGAAAGGCCACTTATCCATCTTTGACCAATAGAAGAACAAGCAGAGCGCATTCCACTCTCCATTTCCCCCTAGAGTGATCATCAGTGTAGCCTAACTCTCAAGAAGTGTAAAGGGGGCTTCCCTGGTGGCGCAGTGGTTGAGAGTCTGCCTGCCAATGCAGGGGAAACGGGTTCGTGCCCCGGTCTGGGAGGATCCCACATGCCGTGGAGCGGCTGGGCCCGTGAGCCATGGCCGCCGAGCCCGCGCGTCCGGAGCCTGTGCTCCGCAACGGGAGAGGCCACAACAATGAGAGGCCCGTGTACCGCAAAAAAAAAAAAAGAAGTGTAAAGGGTCTGAGATTTTACTCTACCTTAAAGCTAACATGTGTCATGGATGCTGGCAGATGACCCAGGACTCTTGTGCAAGAGACAAAGGACAGTGTGTTACTCGCAGCAGTAACAGTAGTCAGAGCATTGGTATTTATACCAGTTCCCACTTCGCACAGGGTGGTGTGAGGAGGGCCAGATCCCTGCACACAGAGTGGATTGTGTTACTGGGGAAGAACCCTGAGCTTAGGGAACCTGAATCTTTCATACTGGATAGTAAGCGTGTCTGCCCTCTGTTCTGGAGGGGACACTGTCTCTAAGTTCCAACGCTGTTCATTGTACATTCATCCTTAAAAAGATAGTCTAGAACAAAAGGTCACATATTGCCTGACTCATGAAATATGCAGGAAGCCAAGAGACCCATAGAAAATAGAAAATTGTCTCCCAACCACCTATTTAACTCTGCTCACCACCCCGACCCCAACGTGATTGCTGACAGTAGCCTAACCTGATGGCAAAGTCTCTTTGCACATGTCACATACTAGCAATTCTATTGGTGGCAAGAAACAGACATTTGTAGCTTACTCTCTAGTTTTCAAAGTATCTTCACCCACCTACTCCATAGGACTCAGTAAAGCTGTTTTCATTTTAAATAGTATGTTTTCCATAAACATATCAAATCTTTTTTTTCTAAATTGGTCCTCTTGAAGGGGGAGTGCTCACTAATGATCAAAATCAATGCCCTTCTTATAGAGGAGAAACCAATGCTCTAGGAGAGTAAGGGACCCATCCCAGGTCACCAAGGGAGGGATGGGAATTCATAGTGCAGCTGCACCCTTCAGCACCCTCTGGGGCTTTACGTATGAGGGGAGCTGCAGGTACCAGGTTAAATAGGAGTGAGCTGAGAGGCCAGGAGTCTCCTGGGCTAAACTACTTATTTCTCTCTGTATCTCCAGGGTCAGCGCTGCACCGGGCCATAGCAGTGCTCTGTAAATGGTTGTTGAATTAAATTGTATGGAGCCAGACCAGGAGGGAGGGGGCCCCAAGTCAGGCAGGAGGCAGACAGGAAGACATCTGCATATGTCATCTGGCTTTAATACCACTCAAAGAGAGGGGTCTGGAGGGAAACCTATGGTCTGGTTAGTGCAGTAAACAAGCATTACCTCAGGGCTGAGCATAAGCAAACCAAAGAGCAAACAAGCTTCTCTGGAAAGATCTGTCTGGGTTCCAGAGAAATGGGGAACCAGGACACCTAACGATGCACTCACACGTCCCAGGCGGTGGTCAGACCTCATCTCTAATGCTCATAGATGCAATAATAGCTGAAGTGCACACAGCATCTGTGCCGCGCTCAGGCCTCACACCAGCCCCAGAAGGGAGGTAATGTCGTTAAGCATTCCTGCTTTACCAGATCAGGAAGAGTCACCGAGAGGTTAACTCGTCCAGATCCACGTAAGTACAGAATGCAGCCAAGCCAGGATTTTTCTGATTGCAGCCCCCTTTCTTTTCTCTAAGCCCCAGCCTTCCGGGCAGGGAAGCATAATCCATCAGTGACTGCAGATTGGAGCTTTAATCAGTGAGATCATCAGCCAACATATTTTACGTGTAAGACACTGTGTTCAGAGCCACAGGGGATCTGAGAGGAAAGAAACCAGTCCTTACCTCTTCTCACACCCCTACAAAGCCTGACAGTCAGAGAGACACGCCTGAGCTGCCTGGAACCCAGGAGAGAACCACGAGGGCAAAATATATAATCAAGTCGCATGAGAGGACTATGTATATACAGGAGAACCCAGGAAAAATGATGATCAATTTGTAATCAGAAAAGTTACTGCCACACATTTTTATATTTATACCCTTTATCTCATTTGATTTTCACAAAAGCCCTGTGAGGTATACAGGATGGATCATAATTATATTAATTTTTAAGAAAGAAAGACCAAGGTTCAGGGACACGAAGTGACGTGGCCAGGGTCACGCAGTAGGAAACAGCAGAACCAGAGCTTGGTCTTACTTTCTGACTCTAATCCATTGCCATGTGCATTGATGATTACAGGGTTGTGAAAGATTGTTGTCAATGGCTATGGATTAGAAATGACCACAGGACCATGTAAACAGAGAGCTTCTTGAGAAAAGAGGGTTCTGGGTATCATTCAACTGAAAATATCAGAGGTGTTCAGAGCAGCCCAAGACTTCCTGTAGGAAGTTAGGCTGGGGCGGGGAGTCAGAAGCCACGGTCCTGAAGTATTCAGCCCTTCGTTTATTCCATCATTCAGCACTTATCGGCATGTACTTGGTGCTAGGCACTGGAGAGACAGAGATGAAAAAGACTCAGTTCCTGCCATCAAAGATGTCACAGTCTATGAGAAAGAGACAGGTTGACAGGTTGAAATGCCACGTGGTAAATGCTGTGTTATGAACCCTGTGCCTGGGGTGTTAGTAGAGGGCTTTAGAGAGGATGCAGCATTTGACTCGTGTCTTGGAAGAGGAGTAGACGTTTACCAGGCCAAGGGCGATGTGTCCCTTACCACAGAGATTCAAGTCAACTGTCGTTTTCCAGAGAAGTCTCTCCTGATTACGCCCAGGCTGCGGAGGGGTCCTTCCCATCAGCCCCAGCCTCACCACACCCCTGCTCTCTGTGTGCAGGGAGGCCAGACTGCGCTGATGCTGGGAGTCAGCCACGACCGGGAGGACATGGTCCAAGCGCTACTGAGCTGCCAGGCAGATGTCAACCTGCAGGACCATGATGGATCATCAGCCCTCATGCTGGCCTGTCGCCATGGCAACGTCGACATGGTCCGGCTGCTCCTGGCACACCCGGCCTGTGACAGCAGCCTGACTGACAAGGTGAGACTTATAGGCAATTAACAAGTGGGTGTTCCACTTCCCTTCCTGAAAAGTACCTTGCCAGCCGGCAAAATTCAAGGAACCATATGGCAGTAGGAACAGAATTGACCTCATAAGGCTGTTGTTGGATTTAAATGAGATGACCCATGTAAATGCTGGGAGACTTGGAGCTGAGAAACCCCAAACCCTAGCCTTTCACACCATTCTGAGGGATTGTGCTCAGAGGCCTGGTCTTGTCCCTGAACCACATCTGGTCATGGCAGCATGTGGGCTTTTGAGGCAGCAGCTTGAGTAGGGAGGCTATGCTGTCCATGGGGCTCCCAAAGCCTGGATGAAGGCACCAAGTACAAATTGTGTCCACTCTTGGTCACTCTGTGACCTACCCTACAGAGTGGCCCATTTCATCGAGCCACCCTGCTTGAAGTTGCATCGCCAGATACATGCTTCTTGTAAGGCAATGGCGTTGATGGTGATGGTGGTGATGACGGTGGTGGTCGTGGCGGTGACAGTGATGAGATAACAATAGTAATAAAAGCTAACCTGTGTCATATGCTGGCTTGGCGCCAGGTACTGTACCAAGCGGTTACCACGGACTCTCTAAATCCCGCAACAATCCTATTAGATTGACTCTGTTGCTCATGGGGGAACGGAGGCCCTGAGTGGTTAAGTAACATGCCCAAGATCACACAGCAAGTGGAACCAGCTCCATCAAACTCCTAAGAACACTCACAGGAACTAACTCTTTCCATGCATTACCTCACGAATCCTCTCAGTAATCCAGTGAGGTAGATACTGCCATCCCCATTTTGTATTGATAAGGAAGCAGAGGCCTAGGGCGTTTATATAGCCGTCAGAAGGTCACAAGCTGCTGATTCTTGAAGCAAGAATTCGAGCCCAGGTCTGACTTAATGCTGACACTGTAATTTAACGCTTTAAACAGACTTCTCTGTACTTTCTTAACATCCACACTTCAAAAGGAACAAAGGCCTGAGGGGGGAAAGAGGACCCCCTCCCCGCCCAGGGACAGCCCCTCTTACCAAGCCACATCTGAAAACACCCTGCCACTGTCCCATCACTGATTCAAGCTGCGGGGTCCCTTGTACCGCACCCAGGCAGCAGGCATCCAGGCCCAGTATCTTCAGGTCCCATGACCTCCAGCTCTGCCCAAAGCCATTTCCGTGATCATTAGAGAGCACAGACCCTCTTGAAATGCCTGTGGGAACAGTGGTGGGCTCTGGAAGTAAGAGCCTCCTTTTCCAAATGTGATACAGTCAGATAAAGGCTCTATGTTAATGAGCTCCCTGCAGGGTCACCCTGGGGCAGAAGAAGGAGGTGGCCCCTTAATCTGGAACAGGCCCAGGGCCCTCTTAGGAGTGACCAGTGCAGTTGGCCAGGGGAGGCCTGAGAGGGCAGGCCTGTGGGACGGGGGCGGGAGCTTTGGAAGTCCCTGGTTAGCGGGGGTCATCAGGCAGTGGGACTGAGTCTCCCGCCACAGATTAGAGAGCTCAGTAGCTGTTTTCAGTAGGTGGAGGTAGGGCTCTGTTGAACTTCGGACAGATCAAGTGATTGTTAGAAGCATGGACTTTTTTTTTTTTTTAATTTTATTTTTTTAATCATCTTTATTGGGGTATAATTGCTTTACAATGGTGTGTTAGTTTCTGCTTTATAACAAAGTGAATCAGTTATACATATACATATGTTCCCATATCTCTTCTCTCTTGCATCTAGAAGCATGGACTTTAGAATTAAACACTCATGAGTTTGAAACAGGGTTCTGTGACTGTGTGCCTTTGGGCAGGTCACTTAACCATTCTGAGCCTCTGCATGCTCGTCTGTAAATGAGGATAGTAATAGACCAGACCTAAATACGGTAACATTTGTAAAGCCCCTATTTGACATCTAGGAGATACTCAGTTGATGACAACTGTTATTGTTGGGAATAGGTGAACCATGATAGCAAATACGAAGCAGCCTGGGGGACCTGGGCATTTGCAGGCAGTGTCTGGGGGAGTAGGGAGGATGAAGGTCTGGAGTTAGAGGAGCCATTCAGAGGAGGCTGGAGCCCAAAGGGAGAAGTACTCCCATGTGGGAGTGATTTTGCCCTCTAGGGGAGGTTCAGCAGTGTCTGGAGACATTTTTATCTGTCATAAGTATGTGTGGGGGGTAGTCCTGGCATCTAGTGGGTAGAGGCCAGGGAAGCTGCTAAACATCCTACAAAGTACAGGAACAGAGAAGAATTACAGATTATCTGGCCCAACATGGCAGTAGTGCCTCAGCTGAGAAACCCTGGTATAGGTGAGTGCTGAAATCCAGGTGGGCTGAAATGCTGTCCCAGTGAAGTGCTGGAGGTTGAGGACAGGCTGGTTGCAGTTCGGGGCAGCCTGAGAAGAAGGAACTAGGCAGCTAAACCGGAGATGGCAGCGGAAGCCTGTCTTAGGGGAAGGTGGAGAGCGTTAGGGGATGCCCAGTGAGCACAGGGGTGCCCAAGCGATACAGGTGGCAGGCCCACAGAAGTTTCTAGACCTTGCTCACGGCCCAGTCACCTGCTGCCTGCTGGGGACAGGGTTGACTCAGGAGTCACACCCAAATTTCCCAAAAGTGACTTGGGTGGAAAGTTTCAGTGGGAGATGGGGACTGATGACTGGGTCTTGGCAAGCACCCAGCCCTGTGCCTCCAGCTTTGCATTGAAGGGTGGCGTCCAGCCCTTATCATGATCACCGTCTCGTTTCAACGTTCACTTTCCTATGGAGACTTAGGTGCTCCCTTGGAAAACCGAAAGAGAAATCATGTCCTGAAATTGGTTTCTCCCATCCTACCAACATGTAAAGGTTGCTATAAATGCAGAGCTCCCAGAACAGCCAGCAAGGCGCCTTCCCCACATTTAGAAGGTAATTCGGGAAATTGGTCACCCAGCCTATTGGGACCCCCAGAGTGATGAGAACGAGGAGGTGGTGGTGAGACCTGATCCCTGGCCCCCAAGGCTTACCCTTTGAAGGACTTGTTTGGGCAGTGACTCCAAAGCATGCATCGAAGCGAAAGCTTCTTGAAGGCATAGACTATTCCTTGTTCATCTTTGCCTGATATGTAGTGGCTTCTTGGTGAGTTTTTGTCATATTGAGAGATAACCCCCTACCACACACACACACACACACACACACACACACGCACACCCTCACACACAAGGTGTGTTGGCTGCCTGACCCCTTCGGGCTCTCTGGGCCTGCAGTGCTGCCGAGCAGGGACTTGCCGTGCTTGGCTTCCACCAGAGCCGCGGGCCGAGGGCATGTTCCCAGGGCTCGGGCAGAGGCATCTCAGGGGCACACCCTCCCTAGGTGGTCTCTCTGGCCACACTTTCTGAAATGAATGGGGCCCCCACTTTCCACGTGTGTAGTTGAAGAACCCACAGATGCAGGCTGTCATCTCCAGGTGGGCCCTGTTCAAGGGTGCACATGTCCCCTGGGACTGGCCCTGTGGCTCTTTCCCATCATAACGTTAATCACACTGTCTCCTTGTTTACGTGGAGCGTCAGGGTTGACAAAGTGCAGCAGGGGACAGGCCTAAATAAACCGAGGCCCCTCTGGTGGGGCTTTCACAAGAATCTTCTGTGGAAAATCTTTGCTTTCTTCCAGACTTGGCCAATCTAAGAACATACTCATTAAGATTTAGGTGGCTCAGGTTCTTCATCAACTTGAAATGAATACTCTGTTATCATCCAGCATTCCCTCTTTCAACAGTGCTTATTGACGGCTGACCAGACTACAGGCACCGAGCCAGGGGCTAGGCCAGCAGAACAGGCCAGATCCAGTGTCTGACCTCGTGGAGACTGAGATTTATCAAATAACCCCACAAATACCAACTTACAAAGATGGGTAAAAGGGGGGTACAAGGAATCATGAGGCCTTTTCAGGGCAAGAACTTCATCTGTTTTGTGAAGCCTGTCTGCTGAAATGCCACTTCCTTCCTCTCCCCACCCCCTGCCCTCCCCCCATATACACACACAGGGTGGTCATCCCGTCCCTTGAGCTCACTCTGTTCCTTTGCTGGCTTGTTTGGCCTTTGGCCATACATTATAGTTATTTACATGTGTGTGGAGCCCCGATGGCAGCTGGACTCCATCCTGGAGCACAGAGAAGAGACTGAAGGGTTTTTAGCTGAGCGTGAACACTTCCCACCTGCTTCTTTGGAGTTTCCACATTTTAGAAAGTAATTTCCCCCATCTGCAGTAGAGTGGAGAACACTCTAGCAGGGTCTTGGGTGGCCCCCATGTGTCAAACCCATTCATATTTATACAGCAAAATGTAAAAGTATTGATACTTAAATGAGCTAAGTAAGGACCAGAGATAACCTCACGTTTTGCCTCAAAATGAGTTGCCAAAAAAGTGGTTTTCAGAGCTGTTTAGATGTCAGAATTCTGGGTTCGGGATTGAGCCCTCAGAGCTCAGCGTCCACTGCATCATGGCAGTCCTTCCCCTCATCTCTGGGTAGAGAATGGTTGGTGCTTCCTGCTGAGAGCTGCTCTGTTTGCAGCTTCTTTAGACAGCAGAATGGGAAGCTTCTTGCACAGCAGCCATGCTGAGAAAAGCAGCATGGTATCACACATCAGGAAGTAAAAATGAGTGTGTCCTTCTGGGCTGCAAGCCCACTTCAAAGAATTTGTCCTTAGGAAATAGTTAGGAATGGGAGGATGATTTCTGCACTAAGTTTATCATGGTGAAGACTTGGAAACAACCTAAATCTCCAATAAAAGGAAAATAGTTCAGTAAATAATGGAATATTATACAGCCAGTAAAAAAACCTTTATGTCCTGATGACTATGTAAGAGCAGGGAAAGTCTTAGAGCATATCATGGTGAGTTAAAAATAAAAGTACATTCAGAATTGATATACATTATCATTCCTCTATTTAAAAACCAACAACAGGGCTTCCCTGGTGGCACCGTGGTTGAGAGTCCGCCTGCCGATGCAGGGGACATGGGTTCATGCCCCAGTCCGGGAAGATGCCACATGCCGCGGAGCGGCTGGGCCCGTGAGCCATGGCGGCTGAGCCTGCGCGTCTGGAGCCTGTGCTCCGCAACGGGAGAGGCCACAGCAGTGAGAGGCCCGCGTACCGCAAAAAAAACCAAAAAAAACCAAAAAAACAACAACACATTTGCACAGGAGAAAAGACTGGAGGGAAACTTAGCGAAATCCTAACTCTCATTTAGGTCTGTGTAATGGAATAATGGAAGAGTTGTTTTCATTTCTCTGTTTTCCAATTTTTTAAAAAATGTATTAAAAACCAAGCAACACTTCTTTATTTTCATTGGCACAGATTTCCCAGGAGCGAATGATGTTTCCGTGGAAGGAGGCCCATTTCTCTGATCCTCATGCCATTCGAGTTTCCTCTCTCCTCTGTGAATGCTTGGAATAGACTTCTATGTCCCATGCGTACCCCTTTCTCCCAAATCACCCTTCCTTTCTGCGGTGGGAGGCAAATGGGATAAAAATTTGTTTTTCCTTTTCTTTCTCCCCTGTAGGCTGGCCGAACAGCTTTGTCCATCGTTCTGAAATCGCCCGCCCATGTGGAAATTGCAGGGCTGCTACGGGCCCACGCGAAGCAGGGCAGGTCCCTGGGACCGTAGGGGCTGCAGAAGAGCTGGCAGCAAGGAACAGAAGGGGCCTTCTCTGGACTCCTCCCTCGCCCTCGGAGAGGGCACGGGTCATAGTCAGGGGGCCGCCCCGCAAGAGAAGAAGAAACTATGTCAAATACGCACATACATTCCTCTTGTATAATTCGCTCATTACGATGCTTTGTAGTTTTTGCCTTAGGCCAAGCCCCAAAACTGCGGGCTGCAGAGGGGTGCAAGGTACAAAGTGCATTGGTGTTGGCTAAAAAATCCCGGCTATCTTCAGCCTCGAGTTCCTTGTGACTCTACCCTTTGTAGCACCGTGCAGAGACCAGGCAGGCAGGAGCACAGTAGCAAAGCAATACTTTTCACGTGGAATTTTAAAGTGCGTCATCTTTCTGTTTTTTAATCAATTATATATGAAGATATCCCATTGAATATGCATGTCTAGAGAGGAGGGGGTGGGGAAGGGGTGGGATTTAAGCAGCTTCCCTGGCAGTCATTCTCTGTAGGACCCTAGGAGAATCACCACACAGGCAGGTGAAACTGGACAAACCCCTCTGGGGCCTTTGTTTAATTGGCGTTGACAGAGAAATCTGAAACTCAGATGAGGTAGGAAGAAGCACACTGGCATCAATGCCAGATATACAGTCTTGACCATTTCCGAGTCACCAAGTGGCTCTGCTTTGCTCTAGGAAATCGGAATTAATCAGGAGGTTATCCAATCCAGTGAAGCACACCACATATATGTAGGCAGAGTTCAGTTACATCAGCTCTTCTGAATCTGTGAAAGAAACAAATGAATCAGAGTGAGCATACTTCTTGGGATGGGTTATTATCATCCAGAAGCCACCACTGTTCCTTTGTAGCAGTACCCATGGACTCACGGTAATCCTGGCTCCTTTCCCCTCCACCCTTATGAGCAGACTATGAGCTCTCATGTGGCTCTGAGGTTTCTGAGGCTCCTATCTGCAGAACTTGTCAGCCTGCAGCAGGAATGTGGAAGCTGGGCTGGGCAGGGCCCGCTCTGCACTGACATATCTGTCTACTGGAAAGTTAGTTCTTAAACTTCCACAACCCCAGGGGCCCACATGTGCATGGCTTTATCTATGAATTTGTTCTTTCTTAAAAATCTCTTATGCAAAAAAGTCTCTCTTGTATAAAAAGGAAAGACATCAAAGCTGGGTGAGCCTCACATTGACAGCTCAAAAGCTTGAGTTCTCATTTGACTCAGATATCAATTTGCTTGGTGCCCCTTGGGTGAGTCATGGAACCTCTCTGGGCCCCATTTCATCATCTCTAAAAATGGAGATCGTCATACAACCTTTGTCCTGGGGGAGCTGGGCAAGGAACAGCTGATGGAAGTTTTGGAATCCAATTTGTAATCCATAAAGACTGTCTGCTGAAATGGCACAGCAAACTTCAGTACAACTTTGTGATTCATGAGAGAGGCTCTAAGTCCCAGAGAAGGACAGTGATGTGTGATGGTGTTGCTCAGAGAGAATGCGCAAATAATGATCTAAAATGCTTTAAATGGGTTTATTTTGACCTCACAGCACATTTTAAGAGCAGAGCCCCACATTAATAAATGTTCTAGCCGCGTGCTTCTCAAACTTTGATGTGCATACAAATCACCTGGAGAGCTTGTTGGAACACAGTCAGTCTGCGAGGGAAGGGGGCTGGAGAGTCTACATTTCTAACCAGTTCCCAGGGGATGCTGACGCTGCAGGGCCACACCACACGTGCAGTAGCAAGACTCTGGCCCATCCTGACCATTTATATATTAAAATGCCGCCTCTTGATATTCTGTCTCAAAGTTTCTTTGCATTTCTCTGCTCTCAGCTCTGGTGAATTTGCAATCATTGCAAATTATTTTCTATTATGGCTCTGCAGAGAGCACTAAGGGGGTCCATGTCCTGTGTTGCCAGTTTAGGGTCTATCTCTGCATCTCATGTTAGGGTGGCAAATTTTATTTGGTCATATTTCTTATAATTATCTCATTCGAGTCCAGCTATTAAAAACTGCTTATTGACCAGAGAAGGCAGACTGGTTTTCCTAGAGTTTGAAGCCACTGAGTCATTATCAGAAAGACTTTTCCAGCCTTTCTGAGATTTTAAATGTTTCTTTTCATGTTGAGTTTGGAACGTGAATACATGATCTCATCACTTAACCATTCCATTCCATTGGAATGTCTGAGCCCAGAGCATGGTGAGATGAGCAAGCACAGCCTGCCTCCCTGTCATTGTCACTGCTCTAGAATTCATTCCACAAAAATCTGCTGAAACCGGCCCGGTGCCTGACACTGTTCCCAGCACTGGCTTTTGGAAAGCAGCTGTGGTCCCCTCTAGAAAACCAGTGTCTAAGGTTACCATGATCCCGATCCCAGGCTTTCCAGGACTTTAAGCCAAGGTTCCACTGATTAATACATTTATCAAGTGCCTGACAGCACAGCCTCCAAGCAACATAAGTCAGGCTCACTGGAGACAGGAATTAAGTTCAGGCCTGGGGAGAGACCCACAGATATTTTAGCTTCCCTCACTGCCTGCAAGGGAGCTTGCAATCTGCTTTGGAAGACAGGACACATATGCTAATAGTAAAGAATAAAACCAGACAACATAGTTTATTCCACAAATATTTCTGGAGTACCCACTGTGTGCAGGTGCTGGGCTTGAATTAAAGACATCATAGTGACACGGTTCAGACGGCCACTTCATCTACTTGGGGAAAGAGAATGTGAGAAGGAAGCCTAGAACACTACAGGGGTACCAATAAAGGGCACTAGAGCGGGCCTTAGGAAGTCAAGGGAGGCTTCTAGAGAAAGAGGGGTCTAATTGAAAATGTAAAGATTAGTGGATGTTAGCCAGAAAAGGAAGAGTACTGAGAGGTGAGGAGAAAACAGAGTGTGTCAGGCAGAGAGACCAGTGTTGCCAAGGCTGAAAGATTTGAGAGCTGGCATTTGGGGACCTTCATTCAGTTTGATAGAACTGCCATGTAGAGTTTGAGAGGGACGCTGAGATCAAAGGGTGGATTTGGAAGAGATGAGACTGAAAATACCTGAGGACCAGATCAAAAAGGGCCTGAAATCTGTGATAACTCTTTGTTCTAAAGGCAATGAAAGTCTACTGATTTATGATTGAGAAATTCACTCACCTAACCTTCATTTAACACAGATTTGTCAGATACTTACTCCCTTCCAAGTCCTGTGTTTGGGGATGGGGTCATGCTGGTAGGCAAGTTAGGCACAGAGCACACAGTTTAGCAGGGAAGAAAGACAAATAAGTCCTCTTGGCCCAGAATGATGCACATTGCAACTGGGAAAGTACAAGGTGTGATGGGGACACATAGGTGGGAGCCTCAGTCTAGTTGGAAGGTGGGGAGGGAGTCGAGGAAGGCTTCCCAAGGAATGTTTAAGCTATCTGAAGGAGGACTAGGCAGTAGCCAGGCAAAGAGGAGCTGAGGAAGCATGCATAAAGCCTCAAGACAAGGGAGAACACTGACTTGGAGCATTAGAAGAACTCCAGTGTTCCTGGAATAGAAAAAAGGAAGGATGGCAAGATGAGACCAGAGAGAAATCCACTGTAACAAGACTTGAAGGAAATAGGAATATAGTAAGCGATGCTCAGATTTACATTTCAGAAATAACACTAGAGTTTTGGGGGGCATGAGTGACATTTATTCAACAAACATCTGTGGACTATTCTGGGTCCTAGGCTCCAGAGTTCATGGTTTGGTAGAGGAGACAGGCATAGGCTGACAGCAGCTATGCGATAGGATGAATAATGGAAGTCTGAGTCGTGCTGAAGAGACTGACTTGGCCAGAGGGAGTCAGGGAAGCCTTCAGAGGAGGTGGCTTTTGAGCTAAGCCAGCGGGATGCATAGGAGTTTGCCCAGGCATTCTGGATAGAACAGCAGGTGTAAAGATGTGGAGTGTGAAAGAGCACGGCCTGCTCTTTCAGAGTCATTTCACAATGACTTGGGTTTAGGATGCACAGGGGAATGACTGGAAAGGAGATTTGAGAAGAAGGTTGGTAGACACATCTCACTTGTTGACATGTATGTTGACATTAGGGATTTGAACTTGAGCCTGTAACTTGAGGGAAAATCACAGAGTCCTTGGACACTCTGAAGCTCTCTTTGGGAAAATGCACATATGTGCCAAATATGCATGTAATTTCAGGGATTCAGAAATCTGCAGTTAAAATCTCACTGCTCTGGGCAGTGGGGAGCCACTGAAGAATTTCTAAACCGTGGAGCCACATGATCAGATTTGCACTTTAGAATGATCACAGGGGGAGGGTGGAAAGAGACTGGAGGCAAAAAGATCTGCTAAAAGTCCTCATAAGACACGAGGTATAAAGCTGTAAGTGTCGTTTGTCCTGGTGTCAGTAGGGATAAAGAATAGGGCCCTATGGGAAAGGCATCAGGAGTGGGCATGGGCCAGGATGTGATGACAAACTGGATGGTGGAGAAGGATCTAAAATGAGTGACAGGAAAATGATGGTGTCACTGTCCCTAATATCTGTTCTTCCCATCATCCTTAGTAATAGTATCCCCAACTTTTAGCTGGACACATCACCACCCATAATTGAAACTCCATCTCCCAGCCTCCCTTACTGTTTGACGTGCCCACGTAACTAAATTCTGGCTAATGAGACGTGAGTGAAGTGATGTGTGCAAATTCTGGCTCCTGCATTTAAATGCATTTCTCCCTTCCCACTGGCTGGAATGTGGTAGCGATAAATCTTGATCCATGAAGATGAGGCCAGCTCTCTAGGGATCATAGAATAAGAAGTCAGAAAGAGCTTAGGCCCCCAACACTGTAAAGCCATCGAATCTGCCCGTGGTTGTTTATTTCCCATTTGATATGTGAGCAAGAAATAATTCTTTAGCTTGTTTACACCATTGCACATTTGGGATCTCTGTTGCAGGAGGAGCTGGACAAATGCACTCAGCGTCCCATGACAGTCTCAAGGGTCGAAAGCTGAGGTTATAAGTGCTGGGAGAAAATATTTGCAAATGACGTGACCCAGAAGGGCTCAATTTCCAAAATATACAAATAGCTCATACAACTCAATAACAAAAAACAGAAAACCCAATTGAAAAATGGGCAGAAGACCTAAATAGACTTTTCTCCAAAGAAGACATACAGATGGCCAATACGGACATGTTAAGATGCTCATCATTGCTAATTATTAGAGAAATGCAAATCAAAACTCCAATGAGGTACCACCTCACACTGGTCAGAATGGCCATCATTAAAAAGTCTACGGATAACAAATGCTGGAGAGGGTGTGGAGAAAAGGGAACCCTCCTACACTGTGGGTGGGAATGTAAATTGGTGCAGCCACTGTGGAGAGCAGTATGGAGGTTCCTCAAAAAACTAAAAATAGAGTTACCATATGATCCAGCAATCCCACTCCTGGGCATATATCCAGACAAAACTATAATTCAAAAAGATGCATGCACCCATATGTTCATAGCAGCATTATTTACAATAGGCAAGACATGGAAACAACCTAAATGTACATTGACAGGTGAATGGATAAAGAAGATGTGGTATATACGTATATGTGTGTGTGTGTGTGTGTGTGTGTGTGTATATATATATATATATATATACACACACACACACACAATGGAATACTACTCAGGCATAGAAAAGAATGAAATAATGCCACATGCAGCAACAAGGAGGGACCTAGAGATTATCATACTAAGTGAAGTAAGTCAGAAAGAGAAAGAAAAATACCATATGACATCACTTATATGTGGAATCTAAAACATGACACAAATGAAACTATCTAAGAAACAGAAACAGACACACACACAGAGAACAGATTTGTGGTTGCCAAGGGGGAGGGGTGGGGGAGGGAAGGATTGAGAGTTTGGGATTAGCAGGTGCAAACTATTACATATAGGATGCATAAAAAACAAGATCCTACTGTATAGCCCAAGGAACTACATTCAATATCTTGTGATAAACCATAATGGAAAAGAATATGAAAAAGAATACATATATGTATAACTGAATCACTTTGCTGTACAGCAGAAATTAACACAACATTGTAAAGCAACTGTGCTTCAATAAAATGAAAAAATACAAATAAATAAAGCTGAGGTTAGTGGATTTCAGGGGGAAAAGCTCAGGAAGGCCTTCAGAAGGAGTATCCTCTCAATGGCTAAGTATAATGGATATGTCCTCAAGATACAGGCCCCTGTTCCATGCCCACAGTGAAAACACCCCGCCCACAGTCTTGCAGGTGAGGCCTCGTATCACTATAGCAGATTCCTAAACACAGGCTCTGGGCCACAGGGCAGCCAGACCTTAAGCAAGACAGTGCCTTAAGCACGACTGGCCTGGTGTGGAAATACAGGCAAGACCGCTGAATTATCTGAGAAATTTGAATGAAGAAACATGTAGAGTTTTATCTACGAGTAGAAGGTCATGTTGGGGAGTGAGAAGAGAGAGAAGCTATGAAGTGCAGTGAGGTGTGAGGACAGGTAGAATTTGCACGCACAGAGGTCAAGCCAGGCAACAAGTATGAGCAACAGGGAGCTACGCGTAGAGAAGAGTTGGAGAGCAAAGTCTATCAAGTAGACACCTATGGATTGTCTGCCAGGTCCCCCTGTCCTAGGAACCTCCCCTTCCCAGCCCCATCCAGCATCCACATGACTGTAGCAGGAGCAGCCACGTTCCTACATGAAATCTTGGCCCCTGGCCACTGAAGGATGGACAGTGGAACTGACTGGGCCAATCAGGCCTTCTCCAAGGAATTTTGGAGCTGGGATTTAGGAGAGAGATTCAGTCTCCTTCTGGGTGTCTGGGTTATAACATGTTGATCTCAGAAGCTGCTGGTGGCCAGGGTCAGCCTTGTGCACTGAGGAGAAAAAGTGACTCTTCAGCCAGAAAGACTGAAACAGACTTCCTGGCTTCACCAGAGCAGCGCTTGTTCCTTCCGAAGACCCCAGTAGATAACTACCCTACTTGTTTTCTTTCCCAGTCTCCCCTCGGGGCTGTGTAGCATGGTGGGAGGCTAGCCAGACCATGGTGTCTGGAATTGGCTCTCTCTGGCGCTGAAGCCCAGCTAGACCACTTGGCCACTCAGGCTTCTGATCTGTGAACTGGGGGATAATAGTTCCCCCTCTGTTCTCGTAAGAGGTTAATTAGATTAGGCATCCTTTTAACGCTTGGCCCCAGTGACAGAACTCAATATACAGAAGAGTACTTCCCCTTTCCACTGGCCATTTGATCTTTTCCTCTAGACCTGGCCCCATAAACATAGAAGCTTGCCTTCACTGACTGCTTAGAAATACCCAGGCATCAGTCTTAAGAGTGTTGTATGAAATCATTTACTCTCACAATAACCCTTTGAGGTTGGCATTAATATTATCCTTGCTGAATATATGAAGAAACTGAAGCACAGAGAGGTTAAGTAACTCATCCAAGGCCACACAGCTACTAAATGGCAGATCTGGGATTTCAAGCAGTGGATTTGGTTCTGTGACTCCACTCCACCACCTGCCATATATCTGGAGCTCTCCTTGCTCCCTTGCCAGTGACCCAGGCTGGGGACGAGTGCCCAGCAGCAGTCAGTGGCTGACCTGCAGGTCCTGCTGGGCGGCCCCAAGACAGAGGAGACAAACAGGCAGAGCGTTTGGGACTGGAACAGCTGAGGGGTCAGGACCCCCAGGCACTCAGCATTCCTGGGGAAGAAAGCAGCCTTCTGCGCAGGATACAGATAGTCTGAACTCACATTGCCTCAATTGCCCCCTCAGTAGGGAACTCCCTATGATTCCAAATCAGTTCCTTCACCCCCTGTCCCATCGCAGAGAGGGATGGTCCTGGAACAGAGGAGCCCAGCCGGTGATGGAGGGGGTCCCACCTGCCTTCCTCTCCGCCTCAACTCCACATCCAGACGCAGTGAAGCAAAAAGAGCCACCCTACTGCTGAGTAGGGAGCGGGGGAATATTCTTAAATCCTCATTTGCCTTAGAAGTGACGAAATTTCCACTCTTCTCCCCAGAAGGGAAAGCTATGAGAAGAAACTAGATAACCTCCTCCAGTGTCATTGCAGTCAGATCCAGAGCAGGATGGGAGCAAAGCCCAGGCCCCGTCTGTGCTCTGCCTGCCCACAGAGAGAATGCACACAGGTCTGCTTTCCACCCCTCTGCTGGCTCAGCAGGACAGGCCTGGCCATGCCTCATTAGGGGACTGAGATTCTGATCACCAATTCCAGTGTGTGGGGTTTTCCCCTCATCCAAGCCACTCTTGGATACCAGCTGGGCGTCCTACCTTTCAACTTAATTCTGACGTTATGTACCTGGAAATAGCATCAGATTCCACAAGTTAAGGGCTCAGTCCCACAATACTGCCATGCACTTCAGTTGCCAATCACAAGCTCAGGTTGTCACCTGTGTTTTTGATGGACAGGCTATAGATTAGAAGTTCCCATGACCTCCTCCTTTGGTTCGATTAATTTGCTAGAGCAGCTCCAGAACTCAGAGAAATATTTACTTACTAGATCACAAGTTTATCAACAAAGGACATAACTCAGGAACAGCTAGATGGAAGAGATGCATAGGGTAAGGTGTGGGAAGAGGGGGCAGAGCTTCCTCATCCTCCCAGAGCATGCAACTCTCTGCATTTCCACGTGTTCACCAGCAGGAAAGCTCTCTGAGCCCTGGTCCTTGGGTTTTTATGGAGGCTTCACTACACAGCCATGATGATTAAATCACTGGCCACTGGTGATTGATCTCAATCTCCAGCCCCTCTCGCCTCCTTGGAGGTCAGAGGAGTGAGACTGAAAGTTCCAACCCTTTAATCCCATGGTCGGTTCTTCTGGCAACCAGTCCCCAACCTTAGGTGCTGTCCAAAGTCAGTCCTCAACATAACAAAAGACACCTTTATGGCTCTCATTGCTTAGGAGATTCCAAGGGTTTTAGGAGCTCTGTGCCAGAAATGGGACAAAGTCCAGATATATATTTCTTATTATTAATCACAATATCACAGGGACACTGCAGGGGGCACTGTGGCTCTGCCTGTGACCAGAGTGAACCTGTGATTCTGGGCTCAGGTGTGAGATACTCGCTGTGTACATTTAAGCCACGTCCTTCTTTCCAGCTGTGATCAGCAACAAAGTTGACATCTCTGGTGTCTCATCTCTCAGTGGTTTCCCAGCTTTGGAAATGAGAAAAGTAATGGTATTTATTGTCCCCGAACTCCTTCCCCAAGTCCCCCACACTCCCTGGTCAGCACATTGATCTTGTGGATGAGGCCCAGCCTGGTCTTATTGGTGAAGTGGGGTGGAAAAGAGGGGTTGGGGGATACAGGCAGATGAAGGAATCTTGCCTGAAGGGGGCACTGCCAGACCCAAAGTCTGTCTGAGCCTGCAGTGATGCTAGTCGCTTCAACTGCACAACTCCAGGGGGCGCCATCTCACTGTATTCTAGTGAACATCACCTTCTGCTGTTGTGTTCCAGGAGCTGCCATTCACAGATGGCACAATGGTGCCCCTGATAGGGCTGGAACAGGGTGCCCTGGGTCAGGGTGAGGTAGGACAGGGCCTCATTTAGGGGGAATTTGGGGCATCCAGGTCTCACGGTTCAGAGGTCTGGTCAGGCAGGCAGGTGGACGGACATGCAAGTAAATAAGACCGTACCAAGGGGCAAGGTGTGCACACCAGGAGCCCATCCAGGAATCAGGAGGAGGGAGTCAGTGGTCCAAGGAGGGGCCCAGCCAGGGAGGAAGGAGGGTGACAATTCAGGATGGCACAATTATAAAGCCACCCGAGGGCCACCCCCAATCGACACGATCTAGGCTTAAAAGCACTCACAGCCCAGCAGGGAGCAGACATGGGGCCTGAGGGCTCAGCTCAGCCGGGGCCTCTCTGCCGTCTCCTGGTGGCCCCAGGCACTTCTTGGCCTGTGGCAGCATAACTGCAGTCGCTGCCTCCACCTTCGTGTGGCCGCCTTCTCCCTGTGTGTGTCTTCACATCGTCTTCCTTCTGTGCATGTCTATCTCTGCGTCCAGATATCTTCTTTTAGGACTTCCCTGGTGGCACAGTGGTTAAGAATCCGCCTGCCAATGCAGGGGACATGGGTTCAAGCCCTGGTCCGGGAACATCCCACATGCCACAGAGTTACTAAGCCCATGCGCCACAACTACTGAGCTTGTGCTTTAGAGCCCATGAGCCACAACTACTGAGCCTGTGTGCCACAACTACTGAAGCTCCCGTGCCTAGATCCTGTGCTATAGAACGAGAGAAGCCACTGCAATGAGAAGCCTGCGCACAGCAACGAAGAGTAGCCCCCACTCGCCGCAACTAGGGAAAGCCCAGACCAGCAACAAAGACCCAATGCAGCCAAAAATAAACAAATAAATAAATTTATAAACAAAACACAACAAATTTTTTCTTTCATAAGGATGCCAGTCATGTTGGATTAGGGGCCCCCCTAAGTACCTTATTTTAACTGGATTAGCTCTGTAAAGACTATTTCCAAATAAGGTCACATTCTGAAGTACTAGGGGTTAGGACTTCAATATATCTTTACTGGGGGAAAGGGGGACACGATTCAACACATATCATGTGCTTTTGCTCCTCTCTTCTTAAGATGCTCTTCCCTCTAGCTCTCACCCTTCCTCACAGCTAATGCCTAGCTTTTCTTAAAGTTGCACCCCAGTGTAAACTTCTCTGGGAAGCCTTCTGTGACCTCTGCCCCCAGCACCACTACAGATACCCACACAGCTGGAGGGATGGTGTGCGGCCCTGGTACACTCCACGTCAGTGCCACTCAAAGTGTGGCTAGGAACTTTACAGTAGTTTGACATTTTGCAATCAGTGGGCTTCTATTGTGTTTAA
Organism: Delphinapterus leucas; assembly: GCF_059928025.1. Classification (NCBI taxonomy): domain Eukaryota; kingdom Metazoa; phylum Chordata; class Mammalia; order Artiodactyla; family Monodontidae; genus Delphinapterus; species Delphinapterus leucas. The sequence goes on from NC_143129.1 coordinate 137,421,636, forward strand.
TTTCATTTTCCAACTTATTCATTTTTATGGGTGTTGTGGGTTGAATGGTGGTCCTCAAAGAGATGTCCTTGTCCTATTCCCTTGAAACCTATGAATGTGACCTTATTTGGAAAAAGAGTCTTTGCAGATGTAATTAAATTAGGATGGCAAGATGAGACCATCCTGGATTATCCAGGTGAACCCTAAATCCAATGTTGAGTGTCCTTAAAAGAGTCACACAGAGATGGAGGCAGAGATTAAAATGATGCAACCACAAGCCAAGGAGCACCTGGAGCCACAAGAAGCTAGAAGGAGCAAGAACTATCTTCCCCTAAAGCTCCCAAAGGAGTATATCCCTGCCAACATCTTGGTTTCAGACTTCTGGTCTCCAGAACTGCAAGAGAATACATTTCTGTTGATTTAAGCTACTCAATTTGCGCTAATTTGTTGCGGCAGCCAAAGAACCTGAATACAATGGCATTTTACAAATGCATTGATCCACAGTAGATTTGGTAGGAAAAATCGATTCTTAACCACATATTGTTTAAGAAGCACTATTCTGCATAATATCATTGCACACGATACAATGTACTTTATCTGTTTAAATGTCTCTCTCCCGACTAAGCTGTAGACTGAAGGCAGACAGGGTGACTCCATATTTCTTCAGCTTTTAATTCCCATCGCCTAGCTTCTGAACTCACAAATAGTAGACAATAATACATTGAATTTACATGTAGGCCCAGGCAGATCACCTAGGGCCATGTGTGTTGAACATAAGACTAGGGCCTTTGTCCTACTGGACCAGAGTCCCTCTAGCCCATAACCTCTTTGTCTGAAGTCCGAATGGGTTCCAGAACTCGGGGAAGGCTGAGATGACAGATGAAATTGTCGTTGAATGCTGCCTTCCCCCCAAATAGCACCAGGACAACCTGTTGTTAAGACAAGACTGTGTTCATTCTTCTCTCAGTAAGATGGAGTCTTAGTAGTGTCTTGGAGAGGGGAAGGCAAAGTTGGGAGATCTACAAGGTTTTGGAGTCTGGTTTCAGAAGCTCTTTCAATGAGGGGCTTGATTAGGATTGGGTAAGGATCATGAAATAAGAGTTTGAGATTGATGGCCACAGCAAAGGAAGCAGCAAGGCTTCAAAGAATCTTGGGGAGTAAATTGTCAGTTGATGTCTTCTGTTGAAGAGTTAAACAACTGAACGATCATTTCAATAGTTTCTTGGAAACTTCCAGGAATAAACAACAGTTACTTCAACTTTCATCCTCTGGGCAAGAGTTTCCTGAAATAGTCAACTTATGTTGAAGCAGAGAGTGGAATAGGAAAGTCAGGTTAATATAAATAGTTACTTTGTGGGTGTAGATGGTTTCACTTCTCTTGAGTCAGGTGGCCCAACTGACGGACGAGAGCTCAGGGGATGCTCAGACCTGGTGGGCACAGACACATATCAATTGCTTATCAGGATGCTAAAAAATAATCTTGCAATGAGAAACTTCTGTCCCTCATAACCACATAGCAAAAAAACATCATTTGTATGCACGCTCACTGTTCTCTTGGCATTGACTTTTCGTCATTGACCCCAGGGGAAGCCCTTTGGTCTTTCTCCTCCACCTTCCCTCTCCTTCTGGCCCTGGCATAGCCTTGACTCAATCAGGGGGCTAGACTAGGTGCCGAAAATCTGGTTAGGCTCCCCTTTTCTCCCAAAGCCCACCATGGCCAGTGTGAGCACTTGCTGGTAGGCCAGTCACATATGACTGCATGGGTGACCTTTTCCACACCCCTCTGGAAGCAAGAGACCCGCCCAGCAGCTTCCAAAGTGATTATCCTATTGCAGACACCCGGAAAAATGAGCAGGCCTGGTGGGAGTGAATGCTGATACATGTCGGAAAGGTCAAGCAATGCTGGCGAGCACACAGTCTCTGGCTGGGAAAGACAGGCACGGCTGGTCCCAGACAAGAAGATCTAATTTCTAAGCAGGAAGAACATAGCTCCCTGTGACGGAACACCAGGCCTGATTTGCCTAGAAATGTATTGGAAGTGGGAGGTGGGGATGATAACTAACATTTATTGAGGGCCTGCAAGGCGTTTTTTACACATCATTTCATGGGAAAGCTCAGTATATCCTCAGTCTTAGCAAACTGAATAATATTTTCAATACTCTAAGAGGGACCTTTTTTAAAAGAAATTTGTAGCAAATCTTCTCTAAACTGAAGGCTACATCCCCTGTCCTTGTTTGGTCCTCTAGTGGACTTCTCTCTGACAAAAGCCCTTATCTGGAAAAAGCACCAGTTAGCATTTTCCGCTGAATACATGCTACCCAGATAGATAAGGTTAAATTTGACCTCCCGGTCCCAACAACAGAAACCACAATTGTCTAATATTTCGTTTGTTAATTGTGAATAGCATGAAAAGATCTGAAGGGTGAAGAGCCCATTCTCTCCAGAACCTACATCCCATCAGCGCTTCCATTCTGCTCTGTAACACTCACTGGTTTAGTATTAGCAATGAGGGCGCCCTCTAGATCAAGGAGTCTTCACCGAGGTTCGCCCCTCCACCTGCTGGCAGCTTTTTGCCCTCGTGATTCCCTGTAGCTCAGCGTGGCTCTGCCCCTTGGCTCGTATGACTGCTCTCCCTGGTTCTCCTCTCCAGATCCCCATGCCGGGCTCTGCTCTTTAAATCCCTTTACATAAAAATTCATCCGCGACTCTTCCTCTCATCCCCCCTCTCCCTTAGAACACTCAGGACTTCTATGATTACTTCCATGCAAACCACTTCCATCCTGCATGTCTGCCCTGACCCCTTCGAGCTCCATCCATCCCACCTGACTTGAGTTCAGATCGTGCAGGTGTGTCTGTTGTCCTGCCCTGTTCACTGTGTCTGACACCCTGGTCCTGGCTTCTGCCAGAACCCCTTCTGAGCTCATGGCATTCTACCCTAAAAGAGCCCATCAAGGGCTCCCCAGAGCCTATAGAAGTTCTCTAAACTTTAGCCTTGGATTCAAGATCCAGTGTTTTCTGGCTTCCAAACGTCTACCACCACCCTATTTGTCATACCCTCCAGCTAGAAAATACCCCTATTCTTTCCCTACATCTGAGAACTACTTACAATTTTTCCTCAGCTATTACAATCTTTTCATGCCCAATTTCTACATATTCAGATCTCACCTAGGGTTCTTATCTAGTCCTTTGGGTTTAAGGTTCCAAAATATCTTGGAAGGTATATACATCCGAAAAGGCCATCTCTAGTGGGTGTAATATCCTGGAAGGTCGATAGATGGCGCATGTCAGCTACCTCAGAGGAAAATCCAGGTACATTAACTGCCATTACAGAAAAAATACCTGAGGAGTCACCTCAATATCTCAAGAAGTTAGAAAAACAGTAAAGTAAATCCAAAGAAAGTAGAATAAGGAAGCAATAAAGTTAAAATCAGAAAATAATGATTAAGAAAACAAAGAAACGGATTTGTAAGTCTAAAAGCTGGATTACTGAACAATAAGGGTGTCCGTAGCTAGCTTTAAAGAAGAAACAGAAGGAGGAGAAAGCACAAAAAACACAAAATTAGGATAAAGGGAAACTTGCCCTATATACAGAGGAAATATAGATAGGTTTGAGACTATTGTATACTATTATAATTAATATATTTGAAAACCCAAATAAAATTGATGCTCTTTTATAAAAATATATATTAACAAAATCAGACTGGAAAGAGATGGAAAACCTAAAGAAGTTAATAACATGGAAGACATTAAGAAAATTCTTCTCAAAAACTCTAGTCCCAGATCATTTCACATGTGAATTTTTCAAATATTGAACAAACAGATATTTCTGTTGCTGTTTAAACTATTCAAGAGCAGAGACACATAGGAAACAATCTTAATTCATTTTGTAAAAGTGACAAACTGGGCTTCCCTGGTGGCGCAGTGGTTGGGAGTCCGCCTGCCGATGCAGGGGACACGGGTTTGTGCCCCGGTCAGGGAAGGTCCCACATGCCGCGGAGTGGCTGGGCCCGTGAACCATGGACGCTGAGCCTGTGCGTCCAGAGCCTGTGCTGCGCAACGGTAGAGAGGCCACAACAGTGAGAGGCCCGTGTACCGGGGAAAAAAAAAAAAAAAAAAGGAAATTAACGATGGTTCCATATTAGGAAATTTAATAATATAAATTAATTTTAAATAAGTAAAAAGACCAAAACCATTATGAATGAACATTTATGAATATTGAAAATGCATTTAGTAAAATTCCTACACCTATTTCTTATAAACCTCTTAATAAAATGAAAATGTAGAGGTATTTCCTTATCCAAAGGAAAACATTTCTCAAAGCCAGGATGTGTTTAATGCTAAAACACTAGAAGTATTTCTAATAAAGTCAGACACAAGAGGGGACCTGATAGTACCACCATTATTGGATATTATTCTAGAAGTTCCTGCTAATGCAACTGGACTGAATTAAAATGTAATTGCAAAGGACTGATTTAAAGTATGTAATTAATAGAAAGGAGGTTGAAAAACTATCTTTATTTACAGATCATATGACTGTACATCTAAAAAAAAATAGCAAAGCCCAGAAACAGCTTAAATCTGCTACAAAAATAAAAGAGGCGAGTAAAGAGATTATTTACAAAATTAGAAACAAATATTTTACTAAAAATAACTTCTATTAAAATGTTAGGTCAAGGTGGTAGATTGGGCACATTCTAAAACACTCACTTCCTTGCCTAAAACATAGAAATGCTTTACAAAATATTATTTAAAATATTTGAATATTAAAATAGTTTAAGAATACATGTCTCAAAGGCAAGAAAAGGGGATTTCCTAGGTGCTGGATATCTAGAGCAGTAGCTGAGGGTGTACAGCCCTCAAAAGGACCAGGGACAGAGACAGGCTGTAGGAGCTGGGGTTAAAATGCCCACAGGCCTGGCATTTAATAAGGACCTGGAGCTGGAGCCAGGACCAAGCTGCCTATCCATAAACGGGAATCTAAATGTCCTTCCACTCACCCAAGTTCTCAGCAAGAAGATAGAGTTAGTCCTACCAGACTGGAATCATGAAATTGGAATAGTCGGTCTGCACCACATACATGTGGGACTTGCATTTTCAAAGTAGCAAAATCCAAGCCAATCCACTAACATAAAAAATTATCTAGAGTCAGGGAACCCAGAATAGGACCCAAGCAGAGGCAACCAAATGAATTTGTCCCAAATGGAGACCCCCCACAAGCCAAGTCGCATGAGTAGAAATCTCTTGGGCAAGAATTATACATGTGAGGAAGCCCAATGCCATTTAAGTACAATCTACACATTCCTGAAGAAGTAAAGCTACTAGAACAATCTAAAAGAGAAATTAAAATACACTTGAGATGTGTGAATAAACAAAGAATAGCACCATTAAGCATAAATAGGAGGTGACGCTCTACCAGCATGACTCAAGCCAGTAAGGCTTCCAGCCTTAGTCACTTGCTCTGCCAGAATCTGTTCTCTCCGACAATCTCCTAGATGAGATCCCCGTGGACCCACCTCCACGGCCCCAACTGCCCCTGCCCATTTGATGCAATTTCCCCCTTGGGATACCTGCATGTCAAGGTGCCATCATCCACTCCAACAGCATTTCCTAAATATGAATTTCTAATAGAAGGGGTTGTGGAGGGACCTCAATCCATTTCTACCTAGAAGACTGTTGTTTCCTTAGGCCATGTTGGCCCCTCCATCCAGAGCTCAGCAGATGAAGGGATAGCTGGAAGTGGTAGCGGCCCTCATGGAAGCACAGAAAGAGTTCTATTACGCCCTTCCCTCAAGGCTGCCCAGGGCCTTTTCCATGGTGACTTGCTTCCAGATTTGTCTGTTGTTTTAAAATTCCAACTCAACTGCCGTCTTTTACATTTTGTTTATAAATCCAAACATAATTCAGTTTGCAGAATAATTTGCATATATGAGCTTATTTAATTTGGGCACACCTTTCTGCATACCAGGAACTGGGAAGACAAACTTATTTTAATTTTCTAGAAAAATATACAATAGTAAACCTAGTGCCTAAAACCTAAGCGTCTGCCTTGCAAAATCAAGAACAGTGGCGTGGTATAATCTACTGACCTGGGGGAGCCACAGTTCTGCTCCCAGCACTGGCACAAGGATCCAGCTATGAAGGCTGGGCTCAGACCCATTGTGCCCAAGCACTTTCCAATTCCTGGGAACCCACAGCCAGGCAAAGCCCGCCTCACTCCAACTTTACTGAATTGGGGGCTTTCTGCTGGAAAATTGTCTCGTTGAGTTTATTCAAGTTCAGGATGTCCAGCGCCCCCGATGTCATGTGTGTGCTCCTGGGTCAGCTTGACCTTTCCAGCATTCATTAGCGTTCACCCCAGCCAGGCCTGCTGGTTTCCCTGACAAGCAGCAGGTTTGGAAAAGGTCACCAGTGTCCCCGCCTACAACTGCCTCATCGGGCACACAGAGTACACAGATTCTGCTGTGACACTTTACTCTGAGCTAATCTGATTTTAGTTTCTTGCTCTGGCTCCGTGAGATGGAATTAAGCCTAAGCCAGGAGGTGGGGAGAGGGGCAAAGACACAGAAGCTGTGAGGGGACTACACAGTCTCACGAGTCAGGGACAAAGTCATTGCTCAAGAAAACGGAGCACTCCCTGGACCTCCCAGGTGGTCCAGAGGTTAAGACTCTGTATTCCAGTGCAGGAGGCATGGGTTCAATCCCTGGGCAGGGAGCTAAAATCCCACATGCCTCACAGCCCCAAACACATAAAACAGAAGCAATATTGTAACAAATTCAAAAAAAACCTTTAAAAATAGTCCACATCAAAAAAAATTTTTGTTTTAAATTGAGCTCTCCCTAAAACACCTCAGAATTTTGATTTTTTTTTTCTTATGGAATTTGGAGAAATCAGATTGGGAGTGTGGGTGAGAGTACGGACTTTCCATTTTCAGAATCTACATTTTTAAGTGCTTCTCTACGAAACTGATAACTTGTCACTACCAAACCGCACTTGGCTGGCAGGCTTTTGGTTGGGCCAACTGACTCTCACCTGCCATCTCAGTAACTTGCCAGGTTTGAGGCCAATCCTGACCTCAGGCAGCATTAAGAAGCTCCAGCCAAGTATCCTGCTGTCTAAAAGGGACCGTCAATCTTTCACAGCTTGGCAACGTGGCCCTTCCATTACTGATGCCAGGGAAGGGGAAATTTCCCCTTCCACTCTTCCTGGGTTCTTATAGCTGGGCGATTAATAAAATTGACACAAGACAGATTCACAGGAGAAAAAGAAACAAATTTTAATTCATGCGCATGGAAGTCTCACAGAAAAGGGACCTAAGAAGTGGCCAAAGCAGGCAGCTTTCAGACTTTTCAGACAGAGAAACAATAAATTTGTGAGGAATTGACAGGACAAAGAAACAGGCTTTGGGCGCTTAATTAGTGAAGAATCTGAACAGAGTTTGGGCTTGGGATAGTAAATTAAAAGAGGTAACAAGGTGTGTTTATACAAGCTTCTCAGCTACGAATTCCCTATCTCTGATGATAAGGGTGTCCTCTTACCTCCAGATGCAGGGAGTGCACCTTTCCCATGGGAGGTTTATCTCTTGCTTTTCAGGGAGACAGAAAATGGTCAGAGATTCCTTCTTGCATCGGCTGCTTCTCAAGCAACTCCAATTCAGAATAATCAATATGCCCTTGTGGCAGATTTTGGGGTGGCCCACGCTGAGCCCCAACACTAAGTATTTGCTTCCAACCTGGGGCTTAAAGAGAATGAAAGGGCCGTATGGTCTCAGGCCTTCGGCTACAGGTACAGCCTCCTGGAGGGGGCAAAGCTGACTGCTAAGTGGGACATGACAACAAGGAGAATACTTTTGCGGGAGTGGGGACAGCAGATGGATAGGCAGAGGAAAAGAGAACACAGCACATACAGAGAACTGCTGGTCCCGAGAGGTTGTGAGACAGAAAGGGGGCAGGGCACAACCTTCAAAAGAATGACATAGCCGTTGAAGACACAACATAAACTGGTTAGAACCAACTAGGTCTGAGATGGCAGACAAGTCAGCTTCCACTACACCTTGAGCCTCAACATACGCTCACTGTAACACATCACCATGCTAAGTGACACACCCACAGGCACCATGACAGTTCCAAGACCCACCATAAAAGGTCAAAAAGTGGGCGATGGCCCAATTCCTGGAAATCCCTGCCCTTTTCCCCCAAATAACTGGAATACTCCTCCCACTCATTAGCCTATGAAATTACCCACCCCTATAAAAACTGACAACCCCGAACCCTGGCACCTCTTCCCTTCTGAGATGGCCCACACTCTGTCTATGGAGCATGTATCTCCCTGAATAAAACTTCTTTTGCTTTACTATGGCTCATTCTTGAATTTCTTCCTGCGTGAAGCCAAGAACCCAAAATTGGCGGGAATCCCAGGGACTTGCCTGAGACCTGGGATGTGACCATCCTCTCACGTCCTACTTTCTTTCCTGCAACAGTTGGATGGAGAAGTGCAGGGAGAGAAGGGAGAGACCGGGTAATCTCTTTACAATCTATGCTGTCTTAAGTTTTAAACTTCCTTTGGCTGTCTCTTGAGCACATATAATTTTTTAAAATAAAATTTCCCTAATCAGAACATAAATTCTTAGATGGCAGAGCGTTTGACATATATCTTTCTTCCCAGAAGAGCCCTATCCTAGTCTGGAGAGACCTATTGCCAGGCAGCCATGCCCAAATTTGGAATCATCAGAAGGATGAACACACAATGATAAATGTCCTAAAGACCTGTAAGCTTTCTGTCCCTGGTGTACATGGGCTTGGTTTGGAACACAGAGGCTTCTGCTTCTAAGCCTCTGGTAGAGGTGAGAGGGGCTATGGGGCTGGAGGGGGGAGAGCCCCAAACCCCTCACTCTGGGTGACACAGCAAGGATATTGCTTTTGAGAGGGTCATTTCTTATGTCAGAAGTTGCTGTGTTAATTTTTTGAAAATTTGGCAGCAGAATTCAGAATGTTTCAAACAATGTGTTTGGAGAAATCCATGCGGTCTCAGGAACAATTTGATTCTCTGTTTTAATTTGGAGAGGATAAGAACAAAGCTTGCTCTAAGCATCTTCTGGGTCTTTGCCTCACAGTGTCAGAGCTGCTTCTGCCTTGGCCCCCTGGGGGAAGGAAGGATCCCCAGCTGGTCTGAAGAGAGAAATGTCCTGTGAGGGTTGTCTCCACAAAACAGGTAGATTCAAGAGAGCCTGTTCTGCAGAGGGCGGGACCATCTTCGTGCTGTGAGCAATTACTCTATTCCGGAAAAACAACACCATGGATAGGGTTATATTAATGTTTTGAATTTCATTGGCTTTGCAGCTTTATTTGTAATTCAGATGTAAGTCTGTTTCCATTTTATACTTGTATAGGAGCTGTAAGCCCAAGGAGTTTAAATATGCACAAAGCTCGGCATAGGTAAATTTATAACAGGAAATTTTATAAAAAAATTTTTCTTTAAAAGAAGTCAGGCGTGTGAGGCCTTTGGCTTTGAGGAGGTGGGGGCTGCTGATCAGACCTCATGACACGCTGTTGGTTTGGGGGCCTGAGTCTAGGTGGCCACCTGGCCCTACCTTGCATGCCCACGTTACCTCGACCTCACCTTTTCCAAGGCCCAAATATGACAACCATCTCTAGAGGCTGATAGGGAAGTGTGTGCCCATGCAGGTCCCCTCCAAGAGAGGCCTCGATGTGGATCCTGGGGTGGATGGCCCGAGACTCATGGTCTGCTTGTAGCCAGAACCCTGGAGAAGCAGAATCTGGCCCCAAACTCTGGGCTGCCCACACATTGCACCTTTCAAATTCCATTGTGGTTTTTTTTGGTGAAACAGCTGATAATGGCTTAGTTACAAGCAGCCTGATTTTGCGCAGTGATGGATCACAAAGGCTGGGCCCAATCTTCCAGGATCTGGCTGTGAAAGAAAAGCCATTTTCTGCGGAAAGCCATTTCCACTTAGAAATGGACCAGTGCCTCTCCAAAGTTGTCTACATTTTTCCTGGTGTCTTAAGTGTTCTTCTTCATCCCCCATCTGCCCCTCAGCAATATTTTAGTATAAAAGCTCCATAGGTTCAAACTTAGCTCCATCCAAACATCAATCGATCTCTGGTGAGTGAGAAAGAGTCCTGGGCAAATTAATTAATCTTCCGTATGCGGGCCTCCGGGCACAGTTATGGGGCTGGGGGTGGGGCGTGGGGGGCAGGGCCGGCTGCCAAGGAAGCATGCCGGGTCTTCCAGGAGCAGCTCGCACCCAACGCACTGTTACAAGTAATAAGCTAGCTCTTTACCCTCCCACAAGGATACATCAATAATAATCTCGTTTTTGTTCTTTTTGTTTTTGTTTTTCCTGTGACATCCAAGGCCTTTCTCTTTTCAAAAGCAGAGTATCTGTACTTACATTGTTACCAAACCTCCTGAGTAGGCCCTCAATAAAGGTCCTTCTGCCTGGTGTCCCTCCCGCCAATAGAATGGTTCGTTTCAGAAGCAAAGGAAAGTTTTAATCTTCCATCAAAGAACAGAGAGGTGGGAGCTCAAGCTGTAGAGAGCACCCTCTCCCTGAGGCTGTGGGCAGGGCTGCTTTATAGAGATCTGGTTGGGGCAGGGGGAAGAGCTCTCGAGGGGCGGGCGCGGCATCCCTGCACACGGCCCATCATCACCATCTTGATCTGAAGTGTCATGGGCGTCACTTCCACACACGCACATGGCCTGCAGAGCTGAGGTCTCTGTGCAGGTGTTTTGCACCAGGAACTCTGGTCTGAAGTGCTGGGTGCAAGGCCTCTGATCGTGGCCCCCCATGAGCAACTGACATCAGATGAAGCATAGAGAAAAAGCTTAGACCTTATTTTATTACCAGATTCAGTTTTTATTTCCCGGGAATTGTTAATAGGCTTTGTTGGTGACAGCATCATTGATAAGATGAACTCAAAATCTCACTAGCACATAAAACTTACTAGCAATATCTACCCTCCCCAATGTTACATACTAAGACCGCGAGTTTTATATCAGCCTAAACCCTGTTAGGTCAGGTCACACAGTGGCTCAGGGAAAAGCTGGGTAGTTGGATTGAACTCCAGGAAATGAGGGTACTTCACAGTGCATTACCTTGATGCATTCTATTTCTAACTCTATTTCAGTTGAACTTTGTCCTTTTTAAAAAATTATTTATTTATTTTTATAATTTTCAGGACAAAACATCTTATTGAGATATAATGACATATAACTGTATAAGTTTAAGGTGTACATCTGTTTGTCCTCTTAATGTCTAAACTTCTACCTTTGTTTTCTTATTCTCTTTTTACCTCTAACTAAAGGTAAAAATAATTTGTTTGTATTTTAATTTAACTAAAGGTAAAGAGACTTTTTTATGGAGTCTGCTTCCCCTTAAGATTTAACCACCTCCTTCTTCATCCTGCCTGATATCTCACATTTGATCCCTTTTTTTTTTTTTTTTTTTTTTTTGCGGTAGGTGGGCCTCTCACTGCTGCGGACTCTCCCGTTACGGAGCACAGGCTCCGGACGCGCAGGCTCAGCGGCCATGGCTCACGGGCCCAGCCAATCCGTGGCATGTGGGATCTTCCCGGACCGAGGCATGAACCTGTGTCCCCTGCATTGGCAGGCGGACTCCCAACCACTGCGCCACCAAGGAAGCCCTGATCCCATTTAAAAAAAAAAAAAAAAAAACTTACCACCTAAATCTTCGAGCATAGCTTTGATCATAACATCCCCCTGAAATAACCCCTCAAAATCTCCAGTTTCCAGAATGGCTCACCCCTAACTCTGGAGCAAGCGTAAAAATGAAGGCCCACTATCCTACCTATACATCTAAAAATTATAAAGCTAACAAACTACTACAACAAATATGCCTTCATGAAGTCATAGAATGCCGAGTTCAAATTCAGAGTTCTCAGATCCCTCACAGTTCCATATTAGAATCTGGAGACAGGGAGAGGGTCATCTCCGGCCCACAGCCCACCTCTTTCTCTTTCTACCCCCTGCACATTCTTCAATTTGGAGGATTCTCATAATACACAGGCGGACATCCAGACTCATCCACATGTCTCCCCAAGCAGCTCCACTCAAAAAGTCAGCCCTTGACCAACCTTAGGGCCCAGGGATGCTCACACCGGCTGTCTATGCTCCGGAGGTTAGGTGTGTAAGTGATGCTGTAAAGCCCTAGCAGGGGGGTCCAAGCTCCTTGGCCCGGAAATTCTTAGAGCTTGGCTAGACAGTGGGGGGAGGGGCAGACTCTTTATGTGGGCCCTTCGCTCAGCTCCTTGAACTCCTCTTGTGGGTGGGAGGAGGGTCCAAGGGGTGCGTGGCTTTGGAGAGTCCAGAGGGACAAGGATTTAGGTTAGAGGGAATTTAAGGGCAGTGCTGGCCTCCAAGTTTGCTTGTGAACACACTGGTTCCTCTCTATACTTCTTCCTTGGGGAACTGTTTCCCTAGCTCTTGCTCTAAACACAAACTAAAATGAAACACAGGAGAGCAAGGGAACAAACACATAATCAAATAGAACTCTAAAGTGAAGTAGAGAATGAGGGTAAAAGAAAAGAAGTGACTTAAAAGTACATTAAAAATAAGAAAAAGGTAAATATTGGTAAAATAAACAAAATTCAAAAATTAGCACTGGAAACCCCAAGGAGATATGATAAATGATATTTAACATAAGTGATTCAAAGGCTAAAACCAATACAAGAGTTAAAAATACAAAACTAGAAGAGATAAAAGATTTAGTGGGTAGAAAGTTGAGCCCATAGCCCCTCTCTTTAGTCCTGCAGGAGAAATGAGATAAAGAGCACATAAAGTTATAAAAAGAAAAGCACAGTCTACAAGTAGATAAATGGGTGCAGTGCCTGAACATAATACCAAGTGAAATAATGCCAACAGTGTTGTGATCTCAGACTTCCCTGCTGGTGCAGTGGTTAAGAATCCTCCTGCCAACGCAGGGGACATGAGTTTGATCCCTGGTCCAAGAAGACCTCACATGCCACGGAGCAACTAAGCCTGTGTGCCACAACTACTGAAGTCCAGGCACCCTAGAGCCTGTGAGCCGCAACTACTGAACCTGCATGATGCAACTACTGAAGACCACACGCCTCGAGTCCACACACTGTAACAAGAGAAGCAACCGCAATGAGAAGCCTGCACACCGCAATGAAGAGTAGCCCCACTTGCTGCAACTAGAGAAAGCTGGCATGCAGCAACAAAGACCCAACTAGCCCAAAATAAAAGAAAATAAATAAATTTAAAAAAATTTTTTAATTAAAAAATTTAAAAAAGAAGTGTTGTGATTTCAATAGATGTCAACATTGAAAATTACGTTACAAGGTACCACGATTTTCTTATAAAAATGTGTTTTTACTTACAATATTCCCCCCTGAATCCACGGTTTCACATTCCACAGTTAGTTACCCATGGTCACATGGTCAACCACAATCCAAAAACATTAAAGGAAAGATTCCAGAAATTAAACAATTCATAAGTTTTAAATTGCACGCTGTTCTGAGTCGTGATGAAATGTTGCACGTCCTGCTCTGTCATGCCCGGCACATGAAGCATCCCTTTGTCAAGCGTCTCCCATCTGTTAGCCACTTAGAAGCTGTCTAGGTGATCAGATAGCTGGCCACGGTATTGCAGTGCTTGGGTTCAAATGACCCTATTTTATGTAATAATGGCTCCAAATTTAGAGTAGTCTTGCTGGCCATTTGGATATACCAAAGAGAAGCCATGAAGTGTGTCCTTCAAGTGAAAAGGTGAAAGTTCCTGACTTAATAAGGAAAGGAATAAAATCCGTATGATGAAGTTCCTAACATCTACAAAGAACGAATCTTCTATCCGTGTAATTGGAAAGAAGGAAAGAGAAATTTCTGCTAGTTTTTTGTTGCACCTCAAATTACAAAAGTTATAGCCACAGTGGTAAGCGTGTGGTAAGTGTGTGGTAAGTGCTTAGTTAAGACGGAAAGGCACTAAATTTGTACAATAAAATATTTCCAGAGAGAAAAAAACACAATCATATAACTTTTATTACAGTATATTCTTAAAATTGTTCTATTTTATTATTTCTTACTCTTGTTAATCTCTTACTGTGCCTAAATTATAGCTGATCTGAGGGTGGTGTTTTCTATTCTTTGGACAGCTGCACAGGCCCAGTTTTAGGGATAGTGGTCCTAACTAGCCCCAGCTGGCTCAAACTGGGCAGGAATTGACTCCAAGTTCCTGTAAAACAACTGAGCTGCATGAATCTGGGAAGGCAATTTACAAGCAAAGGAGTTTTAACAAGCTGTTCCCTTATATGTTGTTCTGGAAGACAAGTTCAAGAATTCCTATTAGGTATCAGCTTCTGTTAACTCTACAGGGCACAGTTTCACTCTCTACAGTTTCAGGCACCCACTGGGGGTCTTGGAACGTATTGCCCGTGGGTGAGGGGGACTACTGTACACCTTTGTTGGCAGGCAGAGGCCAGAAGCTGGCCCTCTCAGTCAAGGCAATCTAAATCGTTAACAGTTATTGAAGATCATGTGGGTAATATTTAGCAAAAGCCATAACATGACCATGATTTTTGATCCATTCATTCCATTCCCGCTAGACTGTCCTATGGTAGGAGTTCTGTGGTGAAGGGGGTAGGGTTGAACAAAGGACACATGCTTATTGATGGGGAGGAAGAAATTTCCTCTACCCTTCTAGGTGCTTCTGGCTCTTCTAAGAATTAAACTGACATGAGACAGATTAACAGGAGAAAATGAAACAAAAGTTTAATGATATGTATATGTGAGAGAAACCCAGAAAAACAGAATAACTTGCCAAATAGCCAAAATCCTCACCAAAGACAAAAGACGATGTTAGGGGGATTGGATTGGGATTTCAAAGAGGAGAAAAGGCAATTTACATGGAGAAGGAAAAGCAAATATTTGGTAAACAAATGTTTGCTGGGCTCTGTGGAGACAGTGGGACACAGAGAGATTTGACAGACTTTACTAGGTTCCTCCCTGTCTACACACTGATTTCACATTATAGTTTTATCTATGGTGACAACTCCCTTCCTGAAAAAGGTCTTCTATCTACATTCTTTAAGGCAGTCAGGGGGAAAGTCAAAGTGAGACAGGAGGGGGGCAAGGCACAACCTTTAAAAGAATGACATGACCATTGAAGGCACAACATAAACTGGTTAGAACCAACTAGGTCCAAGATGGTGGACATGTCAACTTCCACTAGACCTTGAACGTCAGTATACGCTCATCGTAAGACATCAGCTGCTAAATGACACAACTTAAGGCGCCACGACTATTCCGAGGCCAACCGTAAAAGGCCAAAAAGTGGGTGGTGACCCAATTCCTGTCGATCTCCACCCCTTCTCCAAAATAGTTGGAATAAGCATCCCACTCATTAGCCTATGAAGGTACCCAGCCTGTAAAAACTAACCACCCCACCTTTCGGGGCCTCTCGCCTTCTGAGATGGCCCACACTGTCTGTGGAGTGTGTTTCTCCCAAGGCTGCTCTCACCCTCTGAGACCAACCGCATTCTGCCTATGGAATGTGTATCTCTCTAAATAAACCTGCTTTCACTTTACTATGGCCCGCCCTTGAATTCTTTCCTGCCTGAAGCCGAGGACCCATCCTTGGCAGCCCATCCCAGGGACTTGCCTGAGAGCTGTGGCATGACCGTCTTCTCTTGCCCCACTTTTTCCTGGAACAAAAGGTTCTTCCTGGTCTTTGGGGCCTTAAAAATAATCAGCCTAAATTAATCCTCATGCCCAAAAGACACATATAGGGGTGGTACATTTTGCTCCCCTATACTATCATAAAATTTTCTGTGTTTGTATTTATGCTGATTAGAAGCTTAAAACAATCAAATGTCTAGCGGTAGGGGAAAGATTTAACAAATTATGGTGCATTTATTTGAGGAATTATGCAGCAATTGAAATGATGGTTATAAAGCCTTTTAATGAAAAGATACCATTTATTAAGGGACATATGTAGAAAATAAAATTCACTGTGCTCTAAAATTATACAAGGTATATAAGGCAAATCATTTTTTTAAAAATTAATGTTCTAATAACAGCTGTGACGTTTCAGTGGTAAATTAGGGGTTATTCCCCCTTCCCTTTGTTACCCCTAAAACTGGAGTAACATGTTGCAACTAATAGCACACCACAACTAAGGAGCCAGTGAGCCAGTTTGCCTCTTTGTGGATTTCGAGCAAAAAGACACAACGAAACAGAGATCAGGAGAAGGAAGGATATGTTACTTCCAGCAAATAAGGAGAACATCACGGATCTTTCCCAAAACAGTGTCTCCAGGAAAAACAAAATTCAGGAAGGTTTAAGTAAGGGTACATGCATATTCACGAAGGGGATTGGATAGAGGAGAATTCAGCATAGACTTGGGACAAAGGTTGACAGAGTCCCAGGCTTTAGTTGATTGAAGTCACAAAGGTCAGGAAAGGTCAACATCATCATCCCTTAGGTTCCTATGGATCTAGTGGTTGACCGCTGGAGGGGGGTTAAAATTCCACAACAAAGCTCAGGAAAGTGCTTCAGGCTAATCTTTACCATTGAAACACAACTGGGAGTCTTTACAACTAACTTGTTGTCTTTGCTATTGTTACTTTTCTTGCCTGGTAATAGTATTTTGTTTTGTTCCTTTAAGATCATTGTTACTGAGACCCGTTCAAGGACAAGCATTGTGGCCAGGCTTAAACCACAAAATGGCTTAAGGCCTTAAAATGGCTTCTCTTATGTCAGAAAGATTTACCAGGTTCTTTTCCTCTGGGGACCGCCTACCCTATCTGTTTCCATTTCCTCAGATAAACCTTCTGAGCCTCCTCTATCCCCTTTCTACAGGTTCCCAGAGCACACAGTATTTCCCTTTATATAACTCGCAATTCCTTTTTTAATGCCTGGCTTTCCCACTACGACCATAAACTCTATGAGGTCAAGGAGTGTCTCTTAGAGTAAAGAAGATGTTCAGACCCTTGGTATTCAGTTAGCATCTTCTGTTGTTGCCATGAAAAGAAAGATGGACATGATGGTCTCTAACAGGCTGGCCTGTGCTGCCTGCCTGGGGTGATTTTACCACACAACAAGTTTAAACATCTGCTCACTCCCAAAGAAAAACTAACAATTAAACAGAAAGTCAAAAATGCAGATTTTTATAAGATCTCTAAGCCCCAGCTGTACCGAAGGGACAGGAATTCTCTGCATGGGTCCAGTCCTCTCTTCTCTGGGTTTTTCCAGGCTGGGCTATCTACCTGAAAGCCCTTCTTCCTGTCTTGCCCCAGCTAACTCTTAGGACCCTTTACGGCTTAGTGTGGATATCTTCTTTGACTCCCCAGACTGTGCAGATTTGCGGGGAACAATGAATTTCTGAGAATGGATGCAAACCATTCGATGATGCTCAGACCCACAGGTACCTTCTAACTCTCTTCATAAGCTGCCTGTAAAGACAAGGACACCTTGTGTGTGGGGATTTAGTCCCTAGGGTGTTCATACTCCTTTAAAAATCTGGAGGTTGTTGTGAATGTAAAATGGTACACCTGCTATGTAAAACAGTACCAAGCTTCCTGAAGAAAATTTTTAATACAATTGCTATATCATCCAGCAATCTCACTTTTAGGTAGATATCCTAAAAAAATTCATAGCAGTATCTCTAAGAGATATTTACACAATAATGTTAATTGCAACATTATTCACAATAGCCATGAGATATAAAAAATGCAAATGTCTGTTGACAGAGGATTGAAGGATATGTGATATATACATTCAATGGAATATTATGAGGCCTTGAAAAGGGAAATCCTGTCATATGCTACAGTACGGATGAATTTCAAGGATACTATACTAAGTGAAGTAAGCCAGTTACAAAAGGGTATATACTGACGATGCCACTCATATGAGGGATCTAAAGTAGTCCATTCATAGTGACAGGAAGTACAAAGGTAGAGGGGGAGAGGGAATTAATGGTCATTGAGTTTCAGTTTTGCAAGTTGAAAAGTTCTAGAGATCGATTGGGAAACAGTATGAATATACTTAACACTACCTAACTGTACACTTTAAAACATTTAAGATGGTAAATTTAATGTTATGCAATTTCAACTGCAATTAAAAATAAAATAAAATAACATTTTAAACCCTGGAGGCAATTTGCTAAAATACAAAAAGTGTAAGTTTGAAAAATATATATAGGTACTTCCCTCATGGCACAGAAGTTAAAACTCCATGACCCCAATGCAGGGGGCCCATGTTCAATCCCTGGTCAGGGAACTGGATCCCACATGGATGCTGCAACTAATAGCACACCACAACTAAGGAGCCAGTGAGCCACAACTAAGGAGCTCACCTGCTTGCTGCAAGTAAGACCTGGTGCAACCAAATAAATAAATTTTAAAAAAAGAATATATATTTAGATGACCATTGAGAATTTCACATTATTCATATTACCACCTACTTCTGTAACTGTGAAGAATTAGATAATCTGCACGATTTTTCATTTTGTCATCTATAAAATGGGGTATAATAGCACAGAAGATTTTAGTGATGATAAAGGAGACTATGTGTGTATGAAAAGCACCCTGATGTCTAACACAGAGCAGAGGTTCAGCTGTCATCACTCTTCCCCTCCCTGGTCCTCACCAGGCTGCCCACGTGCTCAGCTGACTCCAAAGAAGAAACAACCCAAATGTTCAATAATGGCAGATTGGTTTCACAAATAATATGACATACAATAGCATTAAAGTCATGCTTTTTATTTTAAAAGCCCAGTAAAAGAGTTTATGGATGGAGAAAGGAATATTCTCCTTTTAACAAATCTACAACAATGGAGGCATTTGTGTTTGTGTGTGTGTGTGTGTGTATATATATATATATATATATATATAGTGTGTGTGTGTGTGTGTGTTTTTTAAGAAGAGCATTGTTGTATTTAAACGAACAACCTTCTAAATCATAAATGTAACCATCAATAAGAGTCTACACATACTTCACTGAGCACAAAAACAGAGAAATTGAGGGACCTGCAGTTTCCCTGAATGGCTCAAGCTTGTGGAAATGGAGAGGAGCTTGGTGGTGGGCGACTTGGACCTGGCAGAGGCAAACCTCCCCCCAAGATGGCACAGCTAGAAGTTATTTGGATGGTTCTTCATTTTCACAATACTAGAACCACTCTGAACAAACTGGCAATACTCAGCAGAATTAAACATAAGCTTACTTTAGGAGCCAACAGAGGGACTCTCACCCAGGTCCCTAAAGGGACAGGGGTGAGAATGGTCATTGGCAGCATTGTTTGTAGTGGTGGGAAGTTGGAGGCAGCTTGGTGTTCATCACTAGAGAAACTGATAAATAAAATATGGTGGGTGCATACAGTGAAATTCATGTTGGAAACAATGAATTCTACGTGCATGACAACCAGCACAGATCTTTTAATAAAGGACGTCGAGTATAAATTGTAGAAAATAAATGAGGTCTAAAGCATAAGTCTATGCACATAAACTAAGGACACAATCATCCACAAACTGATATATTTTAGAAGGAACACATATATCCAAGGACTTACATGGCACACATTAGAGTGGGTGAATACTGGGGGATGTGAAGTACAAGTGAGGACAGAGGATAAAAGGGAAAATGGAGAGGGAACTTGTGTACACTTGATGATAAAGTAGCAGAGGCCAAAGGATACTATCAACTGTTTACTTTTTACAGTAGAGATTCTTACTTCTCCCCCAGCCTTGGAAAAAAACCAACTTAATTACTATCCCGAAGTAAATTCCACAGGACAGGAAGGCTTGAGTTTGTGTGCCTATGTCATTGTAAGCATACCTGCTGCAGGGTGCTACAGGCTTGTCTCTCAATCTGGTCAATGAAAATAAACATGTGAGCAGACTCTTGTGGCTTGACCTCCTCCAATCCTTCACCTCTCATATTTAGGCAGGAATGGGTTATTAGTCTAAGGGACAGCACTAGCTTGGGGGCTGAGGTGGGTTCATGACCAATGTATTAAGTTTCCTAGAGCTGCCATAACAAAGTACCACAAACTAGGTGGCTTAAACCAAAAAGATATTCTCTCACAACTCTGCAAGGTAGAAGTCTGACATCAAGGATCATGATCCGTCCAGAGGATCTAGGGAAGAATCCTTCCTTGTCTCCTGTAGCTTCTGGTGGTTGCCAGGAATACATGATCTTTCTTGGCATGTAGATTCATCACTCCAACCTCTGCCTTGTCTTCACGAGGCCTCCCCGCTGTGTGTGTGCCTATGTCTTCTGTTTTCTTTTCTTATAAAGACACCAGTCATTGGATTAGAGGCCATTTCATACAAGACAAACTACATTACATGGAGGAAAGTGAAATGCACATTACTAAGTGAAAGAAGCTAATCTGAAAAGGCTACATGCTGTATGATTCCAACTATATGACATTATGGAAAAGGCAAAACTGTGGAGACAGTAAAAAGATCAGTCCTTCACAGGAACTGGAGGGAGAGGAATGAATAGGCAGAGTACAGAGGATTTTTAGGACAGTGAAACCATTCTGTATGTTAAAATGGTGGATACATGTCACACATTTGTCAAAACTCTGAATGTACATCATGAAGAGTGAGCCCTAGTGTAATCTATAGACTTTAGGTGATAAGATGTATCATGCAGGGGCTTCCCTGGTGGCGCAGTGGTTGAGAGTCCGCCTGCCGATGCAGGGGACACGGGTTCGTGCCCCGGTCCGGGAAGATCCCACATGCCGCGGAGTGGCTGGGCCCATGAGCCGTGGCCGCTGAGCCTGCGCATCTGGAGCCTGTGCTCCGCAATGGGAGAGGCCACAACAGTGAGAGGCCCAAGTACCAAAAAAAAAAGATGTATCATGCAAGTTCACTGATTGTAACAAATGTGACTCTGGTGTGGGATGATGATGAGGGAAACTGTGCTTGTGTATGTGCTAGGAGTATGTGGGAGTTCTCTGTACTTTTCACTCAATTTGCTGTAAACCTAAGCTGTTCTAAAAAATTAACTTTATTGATTTTTTAAGAATCAGCATAAGACTACTTACTGCAATGCTGAAGCCTAAAAAGTGGAACTTTAGCGACTACAGTGAGTCCCCTACATATGAAGCTTCAAGTTGAGAACTTTCAAAGATATGAACGTGCATTCACATGTCCAGTTCAGGTGTCTGGTGTACATTGTCACGTGCCTGCATCCTCTACAAGTTGTTGCACTTTTGTGTACTTTTCTGTACAGTGCTGTGTAGAGTACAGTAGCACAGTTTCTTTATTTCAAGCTAGATCTGCAAGAGGACTTCATTGAACTCCTTGCTGTTCAACACAAGGGACTTACAAATGAAGCCCTGATGGAACTGGAGGCCCAGAGAAAGGAGGAAGAGAGACAAGAGGAAGAATAAGTAACCGAAGAACCGTAGAGATCCATGACACAAGAAAAGATAAGGGGATTTTCTTTCTTTGAGGAGGCACTGCTAGTTTTTGAGGCACAGGACCCAAACAGAATGGTACACAATGGTTGCAGCAGCCATTCAGAATGCAAGCCAGTGCTACTGTGTCATCCATGATGAGAAAAAACAGAGCTACTCCTCATACATCATGGGATCACTTTTTCAAGCAGGTAGATAGAATCAAATCCAGCAAGGAGGGCTTCCCTGGTGGTGCAGTGGTTGAGAGTCCGCCTGCCGATGCAGGGGACACGGGTTCATGCCCCGGTCCAGGAAGATCCCACATGCCGCCGAGCGGCTGGGCCCGTGAGCCATGGCCGCTGAGCCTGTGCGTCCGGAGCCTGTGCTCCGCAACGGGAGAGGCCACAGCAGTGAGAGGCCCGCATACCGCAAAAAAAAAAAAAAAAAAATCCAGCAAGGAACCAGACCTGTGCCATCAGTGTCAGGCATGAGTGAAATTGTAGCTTGCCCTCCATCTACTATTGCTGATGATCCTTCAGCTCTACCACCTCCGACCTCCTCTCCTTCCCCCAGTCAGTAACGCTTCTTGCCTGTTCACTCGATGCCAGCCCCTGTATGCTAGCTGTTGTACTATACTACTGTACATTTCCAGGTACTGTACTGTAAGATTAAAAATGTTTTCTTTATTTTTTGTTTGTTTGTTTTTTATGTATTATTTGTTTGAAAAGTATTGTAAACCTATTATGGTACAGTACTATATAGCTGATTGTGTTAGTTGGGTACCTAGGCTAACTTGTTTGGACTTACGAACAAATTAGACTTACCAACACACTCTCAGAACAGAACTCGTTCATATGTAGGGGACTTACTGTATTACAAAAAGACTGCAATATAAGACTCATATGAGCAGCTAACACAACATTAATGTCAGGGCAAAGGAAAGATGTATACTTACAATCAAGAAGTTCAAAAATTTCTCATTACATAAAAACTGAACCAGGAAAAATTAAGAGAGCATAAATTAAAAGATAAAGATTTCTATGTTTGGCGTTTGAATACTAAAAGACACAGCTATTTAAATTCTACAATGACTCATCAGCCAAAAATAAGGGAAGTCTGAAAATATTGGAAATCAATCATAATAACTACTTGTGGTAAAAGTGATGAATTGAGGGAAATTTACTGGCTTAAAATATTAGAAAAGTAGAATAGGTGAAAATTGAGTTAAATTGTGAGAGAAACAAACAAACAAAATGGACCCAGAAAGTTGAAAACATTGAAACTCTGGGTGGCATTGACCTAGCTAGAAAAAAAGGTACAAATAAATAACACTATGAACAATAAGGAGATACAACCACAGGTAAACAAAACAGCAATATTATCAAACATTCACAATTAAAATTGAAAATTAAAGACACAACATTTATCTTAGTAGTATCCAGATTCTTCTAGAGAATGGCAAAAAGGGAGTATTTCAATATGCTCCAGGAGGCTAGAAAACTTCAATAACAAACACAAAACAAAATTATTATCCTCAAACTCATAAATATATATAGATGCGAAAACCTTAAAGAAAATAGTAGCAAATCAAATTCAGCAATTATTTAAAAGGATACAACAAGACCAAGTTGGTTTATTCAAGAGTGCCAGGGGATTCACTATGGAAAATAAGGGGGTTGCTCAAAAAATTAACTATAGAATTGTCATATGTTCCAGCAATTCCACTTCTGGGTATATACCCCCAAAGAACTGAAAACAGGGATTAAGTTATTTATTTGTACACCCACGTTCACAGCAGCATCACAGTAGCCAAAAGCTGGAAGCAACTCAAGTGTCCTTCACAGGATGAATGGATAAGCAAAACGTGGTACAAATGTACAAACCATTATTCACCCTTAAAAAGGAAGGAAAATATGACATATGCTGCCACATGGATAAAATCTGAAGGCATTATGCTAAGTGAAATAAGCCAGTCACAAAAGGACCAGTAGTGTGTGAGTCCACTTATATGACATACCTAAAATAGTCAACTTCAAGAGAAAGAAAGTAGAATTGTATTGCCAGGGGCTGGTGGGAGGAGAGGAATAGGGAGATAGTGTTTAATGGGTAGGTTTTCAGTTTGGAAAGATGAAAAACTTGTGAGATGGGTGGTGGTGAGGGTTGCATGACAATGTGAATGTATTTACTGTCTCTGAACTGCACACTTAAAAATAGTTGTGGTAAACTTTGTGTTATGTACATTTTACCACATTAAAAATGCAAGAAGAGTTTAAAAGCAAACAATTTATAAACATAATTAACTACATTACACATAAAAACCCACAGTGGTTATTAAAAAGCCTTAACTTTAGCATTCATTTATGATAAAAATAACTCAAATTATGAGTGACAGGAAGTGAAGAATCAATGTACATGAAAGAGCTGAAGTAAGAGAAAATGTCAAAAAAGAAAGCATAAAAATGACTACGAATAAAAAACTGATCAATATTAGTTACACACATGTTTTATTCCTCTTAGCGCAACAAACTATTTAATAAATAGGGTTGTACCTGAAGCTATCAAGGTGACTATGATGAAGCAACCAAACAAGTCCACAAGACAGGACCTTCAACAGGGCTTCAATACTTTAATGGCTTGGGGAATGAGGTGCTGTTCTAGTTTAGCAGATGGAGAAAATTGTGTGCCCCTTACTTAGATCCTGGCTTCAATAAATCAATTGTAGAAGAGCAGTAAATTTTGAATATGTACAGAGTATTAAATATTAGGGAATATGAAATTTATTAGCTGAGACAATAATATTGTGTTATATAAGAAAACACCCTTCTGTTTTAGGAGAGAGATACTGAAATTTTAAGGGTGAAACAGAATGATGTCTGGGATTTACTTTAAAATATTACAGCAAAAAAATAAAAATAAAAATAGATAAGGCAAATGAGGAAGAAGCTTGTTCATGAATCTGGGTGATGGCTGTGAGAGTTTATTCTTTTGTGTATTTGAAAGTGCTTCTAATATTCAAAAAACTGAAAAGTCATTAAGGAAAACCACTGACCTCTCCCAACCGAAGCACAGCTTGTTACCGAACCAAACTTGTGTTTGCTCACCCAATGCACAGGAAAGTCAGTCTACTGACACAGGGTTGTGGTGAAGGAAAGTTCAGCATTTATTTGCAGGGCACCAAGCAGGGAGAATGGGCAGCTAATGCTTAAAGGACCTGAACTCCCTGACGGCTTTCAGGCAAGCAATTTTAAAGATTAAAATTAAGGGTAAGGGTCTGAAACATGTGATTAGCTCATGGATTCTTCTGATTGGATGGGTGTTAAGGAACAAAGTGATATCTGGCATGCTGGTCATCACTTGTCTGGCTCCAACTTCTCTGAGTCTCCTTGGCTGTGGTCAGCAGGTTTCATCACAGGGTCCTGGTTTCTGTAAAACAACTCAAGGATATGTTGCATCAGATTGTTATTTATATCCCTTGAGGAGGACCTAGGAGTCCTGTGACTCTGTTTTATGGCTGAACTTTTCTTGCTTGGTTGCTTTTCCTTTGTTTCTGCATTTCCTCACTTCTGTAATCATTAACTGCTTGAGTCTGCTCTTTAGAACTCTGGGAAGGCCTCAAAAACTCAAGCTTTTTCTACAAACAAGAAGTGGGGACAAGAGGGGATTATATCCAGGAAGGCCCTGCAGGATCCTGCTCCATTTCAGTTCCCTCTTCTCTTCGATACTCCTCAATCCTGAGGGGAATGTGGCGACGACCGCTCTGGCTACTTCCTGCTGAACAGGGGCGATGTCAATTCTTCAGGATTAGAGGAGAGAAAGTCTTGGACCTTCTTTTCTAAGAATTCTCAAGTTCCAAACGTAGCATCAGTATTTTGCATTATGAAACATTATCTCTCTCTTTGATCACTTTGTCATAGTATCTGGACAAATATGTGAAAATTAATGAACACAGTACAATGAGGATGATGGTCAGATGGAGCCTTGTAACAGTACTCAGAATAGTCCCCCTATTCCAGATCGTTACCACAAAAATAAGTCCTGGTACATGTCCTCTTTACAAACATCCTATAACCAGGTAGTCTTTTCAATTATTGTGTTTACTTGGGTTTCAACTTCTCCAGAGGTATTGACATATGTACAGCATGTGGGATGAGCCACTGCACATAATCTTTGTTTTGCCAATAAGAAATCAAGGGCTATTCTATTATCCAGGACCACTCGAGCCAATGATTTCAAAGATGTTTGTTGGGCTGCAATACTTTTAGCTATGTCCAGCAATTTGCCCAATTGTGGCAGATAGGTTATGAATCATATCTCTATTGACATAAACTCTGGCAATTGGTGTGAGTTTGGCAAAAATACTTTGTCCTATATTGTCCTCCTACCCTGCCAATATCTCTCTTTTAAGACGGGTGTTTGATTTAGAGAGAGAAGTCATGCTCTCCAAGCTATGCACATTAAAAGGGATCCTAAAATATCCCAATAGGCTTGACCCTTCCATTTGCCAGCTGTCTAAGCAGCGATGTGCCCATCCTCGTGTTGGTGAGTCACTCCCTATGCCACAGACAAAGATATATCCTGGAGGGGAGCAAGTTATACCTCCCAGGGTCATGTCATTGATTTTTTCATTTTTGGGGAGTTCAGAGATTATGTTATCAAGCCAGGGGTGAGAGCCACTGCAAGCCTTCCATAGTCCATTTACATGATATCCAACTTGTCTGGCTATCTGGCATAAATTCGTGTCATTTTTAGTCATTACACATTTGTCAAGTGTATATTTCAGGGGATTTGGGGCATCACATTTCTTCAGGAGAAATTTGAGGGACTGCGGGGGACCGGTAGTAATTTTCCTCCAATGGAAATTACTTCAGACAGGTTGAAGCAAGGGATTGGGATATTCTGAGGTCCCTTGGTTATCTGAACTTGGAATGTGAAGCTTGAAGGAGGAAGATTATAGAAGGTTAAGGGGTCTGGCACAGTATCAAAATTAGTTATAGGGACCACTGATGGGATATACTGTTCACGAATAGTTTGTGATTTCAAATGACATATCCAACAATTACTTAAATTCCCACCTCTGAGTATACTCTGAGACAACCTAATGAGAGTATTTTCCTTCCAGGAAGCAGCAGGCACCAGTGGGATGAGACAGTAAAGAAAAGCAAGAGGCATTATTACAGTTGGGGCCAACAGCTCATATGGGCAAATAGCACTGGCCCTAAACTTTGGTACAAACTCTATTATCACAAGAGTTAAATTAAAATAGAGCAAGGATGAAGTATCTCCTATTGTCAATATCACAACAAATTACAGGTTTGATTGACTGCAATATAATCACAGGTAAAATGATTACATGAATCAAGAAGCAAGCAAAGGGATCTAAGCAAATAATAAATCAGAAAAATGCTCCAGCCAATTACAAATGTTATTATGAATGGCCACAAGTCATTCACTACTTATCTAAGATACTTCCTTTAATTTTAACCGAAGCCCTGGTCCAGACTTGCAGGAAGGAGTACTGGCTTTCAGTCAGCATTGTGGTTGTCTTTTCTGAAACTGCCGAGGACCGTGGACTTGTAGTTGGATCAGAAGCCAGCCTCAACCATGTGCAGCAGATCTACGGCTTGACTCCTGTCAATTTAACAGAAGAGCAAGTACTAGCAGAACCTGGTAAGGCCCCACTCACTGTGGCTAGAGTTGGTTCTTTGGGTGTACATTGTTCCACGTTACGAGGAACACCCAGTCTCCAGGTCTAAAACACCAGAGGGGGACATCTGTGGGAAACATCATTTTTTTAGTAACAAATTTAGGAGTAGCATTGAAAACTAACCCCAGTGTTTGCACATATCTTACAGAGTCTACTTCTTTTACCTTTTGGTCAGATGTCTGGCCACCAAACTGCTCAGAATAGAGAAAGGGTCTCCCATAAAATATTTCATAAGGACAGAGCTGGAGTCTACTTCTAGGACCCACTCTGATTCTAAGCAGTGCAACCAGCAACACTCTGTCCCAGGTTTAGTTAGTTTCTTGACAGATTTTAGCTATCATCCTTTTTAAGGTGTGTTTCTTGTTGATCAAGGCCTCCAAGATGCATGCAAATTCCATTTTATTGCACATGCTTCAGCTACCTCTTGAATCACATTAGCAATAAAGGCTCCTCCATTCTCACTCTGAATTGAGCTGGGTAGCCCAAAACTAGGAATTATCTCCTGGAGCAAGACCTTTACAACCTCTGGAGCTTTTTCAATCCAGCAAGGGAATGCTTCTACCCAGACTGTAAAGGTGTCTGCCATCACTAGTACATAGTGAAAGTTTCCTTTAACTTTGGGCATGACTGTAAAGCCTACTTACCAAATTCTCTCAGGCCCTCTCCTCTAGCTTGGACTCCATGCAGAGTGGGGGAGTCCCCAGTCTTGGAATTATTTTTAGCCCAAATCATAATACTCTTTGTATTGTCCTTTGTATATTTGGTCTTTAATATAGTCCTGTATACACTGGATACCCATAATCGGTGCTCAGGTATATTGATCCAATTGCTTCCTCCATTAGATATTCAGGAATTGAAAACACTCCTTGGTCATTTACCATTTGTTCCTAGATGGGTAAGGTCAAATCCACATTTTCGTGACCTTTTGAGGTTCTCAGGTGAGTATATCGGGCTAAATTGAGTCAGGTGTATACTTAGGAACAGAGCTATACCAAAGGTGTTTTGCTCCTGGCTGTCTTGGGCAATGCACCACTGCCACCTCCTTTGGCTTGAGCACTGTGTCTAGCAGTTTCAAAACTTCTTGAGGGCATGTTTGATTTCTTTTATTTCAGAAGTGAGCAATCTCTCTTTCCAAATTGCCCCATGTTCATTCACAACTAAAAAGGCATATTTTGAGTCAGTATAGATGTTAACTTTCTTATCTTCACTGAGATGTAAAGGTCAAGTAAGGGCAATAATTTTAGCCTTTTGGGCCAAGGTACCTGATGACAAAGCTTCTGCTGCTAGGATCTCCTGAAGGGCTACCTCTGAGTAGCTGGTCTTTTAGTGTTGGTGGTCCATGAAGCTACTTCCATCTGTGAACACCTCCAAGTCTGGATCTCCCAAGGGAACATTAACCAAGTCTGAGCAGCTGCTCACTGACCTGCATAAATCATACATGGGCCTGCAAGCATGGGCCACCCAAAGGGGTGGGGAGCAGAGTGGCTGGGTTCAAGGAAGACACAGCCTTTTGAATCACATTAGGATTATCAAGTAAAATGGCCTGATATCCTCCCAGGTGGCCTGATGTGAGCCAATATCCATCCTTTTGTTCCAATGGTGGCAGCACATACTGGGACATATGCACCCTGCTTGGCTGTTCTGGAGTGAAATCCTCTGCGTCTTGCAACAAATCTCGAGGAGCAGCTATGACACTCAAATATGTTGACCATCTCTGGATTATAATGTCCAAAGTCTTTGAGAAATAGGATACTGGGCATTTTGTGTTTCTTAGATTCTGGGTCAATATCTCCAGTCTCACTATTTGTCTTTCATGTTCAAAAAGATCAAACTGCATGTACAAAAAGCTGTGTTTTAAGTTAGTAGCCTCAATCTGACAGTCGAAAGTTTGCACAAGCAGTTTTTGGAGAGGCTTTCTGGAGATTCCTCTTGCCATTGCACTCTTTTGGGTTTAACTAGTTAATCAAGTGTCCAAAACAGAGCAAGTGGCTCCAGTATCAATCAGAAAGTCAATTTGTTAGTTTCCCACAAATGGGTTACCCAGGGCTCCTCTTGGGAAGTGAGAAGGAGCCTGTTTCCCCAAGCAGACTTCCTGCCAGGCCTTCCTCACTCTGTCACTTTCGGTTATCCACAGCATGAACGATGCTTTTTCCTCCTCCTCCAGTTTCTTTTTTGAGCTGGGGAAAATTTCCTTCTTGGCTTACAATAGGCACTGCTGGGGACCCACTTTAACATGTCCCTTTTTGGGGTCTCCTTTCTGGGGGCCACCCTTCACTCTCTTGGTTCCCTGGGATCTTACCCTCTGCTCAGATGTCTTGTTCTCCCTTTCTCCCGTGAGTGTTCCAAAAGGGCCATCTGCTGCTTCATTTAACGGGTCTCTTTTTGGTCTGTATTTCCTCCCGACTGTGAGAAACTGAAAGTAATTTCTACCAAATGAGATATGGGCCGGCCAAAAAGCCCTTCTATCTTCTGCAGCTGGGGCACTCTGAGCCATAAGGTCTGATTAACTAACGTGAAATTCTCTGGATTATCGGCATCCACATCTATATTTTGGCAATATGCCCTATACATTCTCTCCAAAGACTCAGGGGTTCTCCTGTGGCATTTGGCACACTCCTTGCACCTTATGAAACCTCCTGTGTTGGCTCTTCATTTTAGAGCCCTGCTAAGTTGCACTCCCTGCCATGCTCAATTCGAGCTTTATCTCCTAGGTCATTCTCAATCCCTTCCTGGATCTGTGGTGGGAATTGCATTTGCTGCTGGTGCTTGGATGGGTTTGTTAGGGGCAGAAGCATTCATTCTATCTGCCTCTTCTCTAGCCTTTTCTATCACCATCCTCCTCTCTTCCTCAGCCAACAGGAGAGTTAGCAAACTCTGAACATCAGCCCAATTTGGGCTGTGCGTGGCAAAGATGGAGAAGAATAGATTTTCCATCCTGGTAGTGTCTTCCCAATAGGTTGGTATATTATTTTTCCAGTTAAACAAGTCTGAGGTTGAAAAGTGAGAGTGTATCCACACGAAACCTGCTGGCTGATCTTGGGCATTTATTCCTCCAAATGGGAATCTACCTCAGTGGGAAATGCTTTGCCTGGACAATAGTAGTTCCCTGGCCAAAATTGGTTTCCTGTCAGGTAACAATAAGGACACCAGTCTGTTTTCCTCAGCTCCTGCCAGAGCAGGTGGGGTTGAGTTGGCTCCTGTGGGATATAGGACCCTGGTGATTGCTTCCGCATTCTGCCCACCATACAGGGGCAGAGGTGGCGGAACTGTAGGAGCATTTCTTTGTTGAATTAATCCCTCATTTCTTCATTCCGGAGAATCGGGTAAAGCTTTTAATATCTCCTTATTGGAGGAAATTTCTTTGTGTATCATAAGTCTATGCATGTTACATTTTTCTCTGAATAAGTGTCACTTTGATACAATAACATAAAAGGCTATCCATAAGAAACGTCATCCCATTTTCCTCCCCTTTCACAGAATAGTTCTAGTTGAAAGATAGTTTTATAATTTAGAGAGCCATTAGGGGGCTAGTGTTCCCCAGATCCTAAAGAGTAATGAGACCAAGCAGTGTTACAATAGAACCCCATTTTTTTTTTCTTTTCAGAGGTGCATAACTAAAAATTTCCCTATTCTGCTGAATATACCCTCATGGGCTACAAGTTGGAACAGAGCTCTGATTATCCATCTTTAGTTGTTCATAGCTGGTGCTGTCAAATATCAAGGAGGTCAGCCAGTAAACACAAGGCATCGCTCAGTGTTTCAGATTCCTTAGTCCAATGCAGAAAATCCCCAAAATTAATGCCCCACCACAGACAGAGTCAAGTGGCTAAAAGAAAAATTACCCTGGTCACATCACACATGAGCTCTGCTATTTAACAGGGACATCTCAAGCAAGTGCCTTGTTTCCTTCACCATAAAATCTCTGAGGGTCACTGACACCCAGCTGGTGGCAGATGCTCAGGGCTGTCCCTGAGACAAAGGTGCTCAGGAAGCTGTTGGACAGAATCTTACAGCCACCTCCTGTCAGGGGCCAATATGCCACAAGTAAGACACCCACTTGGGACGGTGGTCCCTTCATGGTCACCAAAATTGTTACAAAATCAAACTCAGGTTCACTTGCAACAAAGTCAATCTATTGACACCAGGCTGTGGTGAAGGAAAAGTAAAGTGTTTATTTGCAGGGTGCCAAGCAAGGAATTCAGGTCCTTTGAGCACTAGCTGCCTATTTTTCTTGATTGGTGCCCTGCAAATACATGCTGTACTTTCCTTCACTACAACCCAGTGTCAGTAGATTGACTCCTTTGTGTTAGGTGAGTGAATCCAAGTTCAGTTCAGTAACAAGACTGCTCTATATGGCCTACAAATACTATTAAAGCAAAACACCAGTGAAAACTGAAAATAAGGGCAAAGTTGTATGGATAAATGCTGACAAAATTAAAGCACAAAGAAGGCAGTACTGACCAATAAAGCATAATTCAGGTCAAAAGTATGAAATGAAGCAAAGAAAAATTTTCAGTTATGATAATCCAAAAATATAAATATCTTTGTGCCTCAAACAACATGGTTAAGTTAAACCAAGGAAAGAAGAGACAAAAGGCTCAAATAAAAGTAGAAATTTAAAAGAAAACTGTAAACAATAAAATCAAAAGCCAAGTAAGAATTTTCCTTAAACAGAAAAAAATTACAATGTGCAAAGTTAAGCGTGGAAAAGGACCTAGTGTGAGGATTTTAAAAGATAAATTTGCAAATGTACGGTTATTAAGAAAACTCTAGATTAAATTAATGCTATCCTAGCAAAACTTTAAAATAATCAAATATTGATCCAAAAGTAAAAACAAACATAAAATCTTCATTAGATGAGTACAAAGAAAAATCGATAAAATGTTCAACATTTTTAAAAAGTTTCCATGTCCAGAACTTTCCATTTAATCATATAGAACAGACAATTTTCATTAAAGAGTTCTGAACTGCAAGAAAGGTGAAACAGGGAAGTACTTCACAGAAGAGAGAATAACAAATTCTAAACCACCACAAAAATCATTAATGTTTCTTATATTAAAAGTTCATGTAAAATGATAAACTAAAATTTAAAAAAGAGGGAATTGGAAAGCAATGAATACTAAGCATGAAAAGTTGCCCAAGCCCAGATTTTGTGGTTATAATAGAAAAAATTAGGATCACTTTTATCTATCTGGAGTGGGAATAGTTATAACTTTTCAGGAACTTGGAACACCTATTAAAATCAGAAATAATACATATATTCTCCACTCAAGAATCTACACCAGGTGTAAAATCACCTGGACTTAACAATACACGAACAAAAGCTTTAGCACTGAGCTTTTTGTGACAAAAACTCAGAAAACAATACCCTTTAATAAGAGAAGGATTGAGCCAAAGAAGCCCTATGCCCACTCAGGAGTCAGAGGTACGTGACTATTAGTGACTATATCAGAGACACAATGCACTGGTTAGGGATGTCCTGGATATAGCAGAGGAAAAACAAGCTGCAGAAAATGCAGATAGGACAGTCCCGTTTTTGTAAATAGACACAAAACCACAGAAATGAGAATGGGCAGTAAACAGATAAAAACATGCTCAGTTTTAGCAGTCAAGGGAATGCTAAGAAAACTGGTTCCAGTGTTGGAGAAAGCTGATGATGGTCAGTTCTGGGTCAAATAACCCCCTCTCCACCTTGAGAGGGGCAGCAGGAACTGTTAGACCTTTTGGGTAATTAAAATGTGAAAAGTATACAGTAATGTCAAACGCTGGGTGGTCACAGAGAGCGGGGTGGGAAGATGAACTGTTCTTTCTCTGGAGAAAAGGGAGTCCACAAAACCGCCAGTAAATTCAGAGAAACAAACAAAAAAGCACACTAAGAACAGGCTGCCTATTCTGAAAAGTTAATTCAGTAAAGAGGAAATGCAAGTAGATAATAAATATATGAAGTGATGGCAGTCACAAGGCAAGAAAATGCAAATCAAAACAAGCTGTTTTTCATCCCAGATTAAGAGGAAATTGGTTTAAAGTGGCCTAGCCTTGCAGGAAGGCCAGGTGAGTCCCGGAATTGGAGACTACGAAACAAACCAAAGTTCAATTTATGATTCTCTCCACCTATTGCACACAATCACACATGCATCATAAGTTAGTTAAGCCCTGGCGGGTGGGTCTTATCTATATCAGTGGCTCCTGTTCCAGTGATGTCTCTCCTTGGACCTTACCAAACAGATTCCGTATCCACATTAACACTCCTAAAATGTCACACTTAAACACTCACAGTCTAACATCGACTGTTTAAGAATAATCATCATGGAGGCGCCCATTGGCCACTGTGACTCCATTTTGAACTACTTCACACAGCCTAAAGTCGTACAAGATGAGTAAGAATCACACG
Organism: Delphinapterus leucas; assembly: GCF_059928025.1. Classification (NCBI taxonomy): domain Eukaryota; kingdom Metazoa; phylum Chordata; class Mammalia; order Artiodactyla; family Monodontidae; genus Delphinapterus; species Delphinapterus leucas. The sequence goes on from NC_143129.1 coordinate 137,455,107, forward strand.
ATTAAAAGGCACATCAAAACATTTACCACACGCCAACCCTCCCCACCCACAATGCCTTGGGTGCGTGAATTGCTCAGCGTTTCTCACCCTTCCTGATTCCTGCCTCCAAATTTCACCCTCCTGCTGTATTTTGTTAGAGCAAGTTCCTTAGAACATAAAGCCGCACTCATCACCGCACTGATTAAAAGCCCCTGGAGTCCTCCTGTGCCAAACCCCTTTTGATGGCCCCCCAAGCCTGACCTGAAACTTAACAAGTTTGCTCCAGCCTCAGTGTTTAAATCATGTTTTCCACCCTGATTTAGGGATTCTGAACCCAGAGTTCAGGATAGAATTTCAGGGTGTCTAGCATCTTGGGCAGGAAAGAGACCACATTTGTTTTCTTTCCTATCTGAATGGAATTTAGCATGACACAGTTATCAAAACAATAATTTGAGATATAGAATATGTGAGCTTCTTAACCTATTATTTAACAAGATCGAGCAGCAGATCTACCCTATTTTTGAATTTTGACTTAAAGTGTAAAACTGTGTTCCATGATACCTGCAAAACTGTAAAATGAAATGAAAATACCTGTGGTTTCTAGTGTTGACAAAGTCATGGATTCTGCTAATAATATCAGACTACCAAAGCTCCAGGTTAAGGGTCCCCACCCTAGAATCATGCCTCATGTGTTCAGAAGGTCAATTCCCCTGGATCACTCTAAAAATATGTGTGTTCCCACACCCCTCTCCACTTCTCCACTTACCAAGCCACTCAACTACCAAGTCTTAGCTGCTGCTAAAGAAAAAACCACAGGCCCCAAATGGCATCACTTATGCTAACGCCCAGAACTCCCAACCTAGACTTAGTACTCGACTTACTTGCAGTTTCCACCTTCCCCAGAAATGCAATCTTAGCCAACCAGTTTGGAATTTTCTGACTGGCACCAAGGAGGTCATCTGTTATGTGGGTCCTCTCTATAGCCTGACCCCCCAGAGGAAGAAGCAGTTTGCATGATAAAGCTGCCATTGCCTTCCCCTAAAAGATGTTCTGACCTAAAAGTAATATTTTCTTTCTTTTGTTTTTATTAACTTTTATTGGAGTATGGTTGCTTTACAATGTCGTGTTAGCCTCCACTGCACAACAAAATGAATCAGCTATACGCATACAGATATCCCCTCCCTTTTGGACTTCCCACCCATCTAGGTTACCACAGTGCGTCAGGTAGAGTTCCCTGAAAAAGTAATCTTTTCTTTCCCTAATGACTCCCTTGCCCCCGCTTCTTCTTATTAAAAACCTTCCATTTTGTGTAATTGCTAGGAGCACACTTCTAGTTGCTAGAATGGATGCTGCCCAATTCGACTTTCAAATTGGTTGAATTTTCTTTTTTACCACCGCTCACCCACTGAGGGTCCTCGTCCTAGAAGGAGGATGAGTTCTCTGCAGAGCAGGACTTGGTCTCCCGTGCAGCTGCGTTCAGGGTCTAGAAATCAAGCAAAGCCCATGATACAGAATTCAAAATTTAAGGTTTGGTATGTAGAAAAGTATCCCATCTTGTACTCACACACACACACAAAAAGATACTTTTCTAGTTATGTGTTTGCTTATATTTATATGATTATAACAGTAAACATGTTATTCCTTTTGTTGTTTGAAAAAAGAATTCAATCAATTGTTCTAACAATGAAGGAAATGCAGAAATACTCTTAAGAAATACTTTGGAGATAAAGTTCAAGACCTCACATCTAGGGAATGGAGGAGAAGGTCCCCTAAGACCTAAAGCTCTCACTTATACCATTGCTTCCAAAAGACACTGTCAATTTCACCTCCCGACTCTGTTTTGAAAGTTAGTACCTAAGTCCTTCCTCATTTCCTCCTGGTCTTCATTTCCTTCTCATGGCACTACTATTTTAATGTCCCCAGTTTCAGGGTAAGGGATGCCTAGGAAGGTGCCTTTATCGCGGGCCAGTGAGGGACAGAGCAGGTTGTAAAGCTAGGGGGCCCCAGGACAGCGCCCACCCCGTGCCCCACGCTTCTGCCAGCCTTACCTGGAGAGGGGCTCCAGCCTGAGATGCGGCCCTGAGCAAAGTGAGGAAGGAGGCTGGAGGACTGACCCAATCTTTTGCTGGCTCCTCCCTCCCCTTGCAGAGTTTGCAAATTCCTAGGCCCAATCCCTTTTCAATCTGCACCCCTTCGCTGCCTCTCCGAACATCTCATGCAGGCCTGAAGCCACTGCTGACTTCCGATCCAGTAACCTCCTGAGCTCCACCTCCAGCTCCGATTCTCGGGCACCTCCGGCTGAGCGTGTCCTACGCTCACCCCACCGCCAGGACTCCAGGCTCTCGAGGCAATAAAGGCACCACTAATTGCCCTGTTATTCAGACATAACCCCAGGTGTCAACCTTGATTTCTCTCCTTCCTTCAATCCCCACATTTAATCATTCCCAAACCCTTGGATTTGTCCACTTCTTTCTCTCTCCATGGCTCTGTAACCATGCTGGACTCTGTGTGGCCTTCCAGAACAGAACCCTCCCAACTTGTCCTCTGCTTTAGTTCCTCTCTGAAGTACCTAGATAAGAGTATTTGATGCACTTTTTCCGAGCTGTTTTACAGATGCTAAACCCCCACCAAATGGAAGAAGTTAAAGTCCTGATGACAATGAACACATAGTCCCCTGGTCCTTGAGGGCTGATAAAGTGACACTGTCCTGTACCTCAACACCAACCAATCAGAGAATTGTGCACGAGCTGATCATATACCCTGTGACTCCACTCCCTCACCTGCATTTAAAAATGCTTTTCTAAAAAAAAAAAAAAAAAAGCTTTCCTGAAAGCCTTTGGGAGTTCGGGTGCTCTGAGCACTAGCTGCCCTGGACTCCTTGCTTGGCGCCCTGCACTTTGCTTCACCACAACCCGGTGTCAGTGGATTGGCTTTACTGCATGCAGGCGAGTCGACCCAAGTTTGGTCGGTAACAGATCCCAGCGTCTGTCACAGGGCCCAGCAGTAAGGGCAGGCACGCATCATGGCTTGGAGGTAGATGAAACATGGCCGACATTCAATTCGCCAGTCACTCGATTTACTGCACGCAGTTGGCATACAAGACGCCTTAGGCAAAGTAGGGAAATAGAAAAGGGGGTAAGGACCTTTCCAAGGAAAAGCCTGGGCAGGAGACATCTCAGCAGGAGCAGCGGTCTCCAGTCCACAATGGGTCTCCAAACAAGTGGGAGTGGGAAGTGGCCCTCTGCTCTGAGGTGGCCTCTGGCAGCGTCCCTCTGCAACAGCTCTCAGCAGGTGGAGTCAGGTCCTCAGTGAAGCGTCTCATTTTAAGGAATAATATTTACCCTAGGGGAGGGGGCCTTGGCTCATCAGTTGTTTCTTCTGTTCCAGTGACTTACGTCACCCATCAAACTTCTCTTCGTTTATCCCTCTAAGACACCCTCAGTCCTCCAGCAGACTTTTCAAGACAACCAATATGGAAGTTCACACTGAGACCACTGGGACTCCATTTTGAACAATTTTACATATCTTAGCTTAAATCCTTCAAGTGTCACACAAGATGAGTAGGGATCCTAACACAAAAGAAATCATATTATAACATTTATAACTAACATTTGAGAACATTTATGATATTAATGGTACTTAATCTAAGAAGTTCAATTTACATTTTGCTTTACATCTCAATAAGAGAGACAGTCAGATTAACCATGGTCAAAATTATAAGGCCAAAAACTTATAACTGCTTACTGTTCATATATCTACATTCAGTTTTTGTTGTAAAGTTCCTCGGCTGTAGGAAAGAACATATGGTTCACTCCATCGATAGGAATTAGATCTTAATGCTGAGACGGCTTCTTGGTATTTCTTCTGTGATTGTATGAATGGAGTTGAGTGGCGAGGTACTCATCATGTTAATCTAAAAAAGAGCACACAGCCAATTGTTATAGTTATAAAGACAGGTAATGTCTTTATAGTTATAATAGACAGGTAAGGCATCTGCCCAGTATTTTTGAGGCCGAAAGTTTAAGCCTAAGAAGTTTAGCCGGCATTCAGGAATAAAAGCCTACACGAGATATAGTATGATGCCAAATTGGAGGGTTAAAAAAAGAACAGAGCATTTATGAATTGCTCTTCCCAGCAACAGCCATGGTGAAGTTTCTACCATTTTCCCCGTGGCTTTGCACATTCTCAGTGTTGTGTCTGTGCAAGAGGGTGAGAGAGGAAAAACCCGAGGGAAAGACCATGGAGCCACAGACCCCCACCCACATGCTGTGGCTCCCGAAGAGTTTTAAGAGACTTGGTTTCCAGGGTCTCAGCTTCCATGTGTATCTAAAGCTGATCTCCTTGAGAAGGTGGCTGAGGTATGACCTTCCCCTCTCTCTTTCTCAATCTTTCTTTTCTGTCTTTGCAAAATGATTACTAGATTCATTATGGCGGCATTTCTGCCTGGCATAAAAATCTGGTTGAGGGTGCCGGCTTCTAAGTAGAAATCCGTAAGTCCAACCTGGAGGCTTCCATGAGAAATATTGAAAGGGGAGGTACTTCATCTCATCCAGGCAACAAGCCTCTCCATCCAACCATCGATCCATCCACCCACTCATCCATCCATTCCTTTCATCTATCCACCCACCCTTCCCTCCGTCTCTCCCTCCCTCCCTCCGACACACCCTGTCTCTACTGGACTGAGAATCAGAAGTGAGATACATGTCTCCAGGATATACGTTAACACCATTATTTGAACTGAAATGTGAACTCCAATGTTTCCTGATAGAAATTATGATTTGTCTCATGGGACTGGCTTTGCCAGTTAGGTTGTAAGGAGAACACTTTCCATAAACTGGAAGAACTAAATCTGTTTTTGACAAAAAATACACCTAAGGTATGTTCAGAATACAAAAACACTAGAAAATATAACTTTTTTTTTTTTGCGGTACACGGGCCTCTCACTGCTGTGGCCTCTCCCATTGCGGAGCACAGGCTCCGGACGCGCAGGCCCAGCGGGCATGGCTCACGGGCCCAGCCGCTCCGCGGCATGTGAGATCCCCCCTGACCGGGGCACAAACCCATGTCCCCTGCATCGGCAGGCGGACCCTCAACCACTGTGCCACCAGGGATGCCCAAAAATATAACCTTTGAAACTATCAATATTTAAATTTATGATTGAAAAATTTTAGGTGTCAACCTAAAAATGTGTTTTGTGAGGAATATGAGCAAAAAGTCCTAGAAAACCACTGCCCCTTAAGCCCCTACCTGGTCCAGAATGATCCTAGGGAATCACTTTGGAAGTAGAGGATGAGCTTCCCAAGGGGTTTGAGCAAACAGGCTGAGCCTGGCACTGGGCTTCTTGTCTGGCACTGGTTCATCTTTGAGTCTGACCAGCTCTTCAGCCTTGTCTGGACTGTCAGAAATGAAGATTTTGTCTGGTTCCAGCTTGATTATCAAGTTGACACCCCTGGCACCTGCCAGGACACCCTAGACCTGAAAAGGAGAGTCATTTATGGACTTGCAGCACCAGAATGTTGAAGAAACCCAGCTTGGAGCTGGAGTTAAGACTTATTCTTCCTGGGATGCCCTTCCTCACCCTAATTCTACTCACTTTGCTAGGTTAATCAACTCATTTGTCAAACATTTAGTGTGTACATACTATGTGCCAAGCACTGTTCTTTCTAAGTTCTGCTTTGATGACCCTCTGCTTCTCTAAGAGGAAGCCTTGCTTGACGCTCTAGCCTGAATTAGGAACTCTTCTGAGTCCCAGAGTCCTGGGACTTCTGCTCTTAAGGCCCTCATCCCTCCAGATTCAGGCTGTTGGGTTGACACCACCACTTTACCAGCTGTGTGACCTAGAGTAAGTTAGCAAACTCCTCTGTGCTTGCATTTCTAAAATTTATAAAGTGTGCAAAATAGTATCTACCTCATGGTGTTGGGAGAACTTGAGATCATTCAGTTGAAGTGCCTTTCACAATGCTTAGAATTCAGTAATACATGCATATTGCAACAAGTTTGTTAAATATGTGAAAGTGTAAAGAATCAAAGAGACCTCCAACATTTGATGCACAATCTTTCAGATTTTTTTCTAGGATTTATGTACTTACATAAAATATGAACCTCTTACAGCAGTGAACTTTCATTCTTTAGGGATTTTGATGAGATGTGAGTTAAAAATAAAAACAGTTGGGGAAGAATCATGTATTATTCAAGCTTTCCAGCCGAGAAGATGAAATCTCATCAGGCAAGTTTCTTAACCTCTTTGTACCTCCATTTCCTGCAGAACGAGTGCTACCTACCTCATAGATTGTTGATTAAATGGAGTAAAATATGAAAAAATGCTTAGAATAGTGCTATGGTAAGACTCCTATAAAAGTTTGCTCTTAATATTGTTATTATCATTTGTTTAAACTTTTGGCATTTTTTTTTCTCTCAAATAGGTCTTACACATTTTCTTTTTCCTTTTTTTTTTTTCTTCCTTTGGTTAATATTATTCCTGGGTAATAATTATTTTCACCACCAATGTGAATGATATTTTCCCCCCAGTCTATGGCTGGTATGGAGGAAAGCAGTAGCTGATAGCCTATGGCTAGTAGCTCATAGTCTAGCATCTCCTGGGAAAGACAGATCTTGTAAACAGATTAATTTTAACATAACATGTTATTGAAAAGGTAAAGGCAAGCATGGGTTCTAGGAATGACAGAGAAGGCTGTCAGCCACACTTGCAGGGAAGGTCTGGGCAAGGTTTCTTGGAAGCTGTCACAGGGAGCTGGGTGTTGAAAGACAAGGCATTTTGCACCTGTAGTTGGTGCCCCCATCACTACTTCAGTGGAGGTGCCAAGGTGGTGGGCTCTCCCGCTGATGCTGGGACTCAAAGTGGAGGCAAAAGAAGAGAAGAGGCTGGGGAGTCTGTTGCATCCATCTCTACCTGCCCTGGAATTAGAGACCCTCTCCCTTTGCTTTTCACTCCTGTTGTTCCTAAATTCCACAGAGGCCCACCTTAACTTAACCCAACCTGACTTTGCAGCCAAGATAAAACAAGGGGTTGGGTAGAGCTTTCCTTTGGGGTGTAATACTATTCTAGCCCAGAGGACATATCCTAACCTACTCATCCTTCTCTAGAAGACAGTGGTTTCTATGAAGAAAGGATGCCTAATCCCATCCCATAGTAAAGATTCTAGTTTCTCATTTCAGGGTGAGGACACTCTCCCGGATTTACTTAATGAGATCAAGCAATTTCTTTTGAACAAGATTTCATTCTGATGACATGGATCAGGTAAATGGAAAACCTGCACCATCTTCTGGCCATGTGTTTGAGTAGCTTTCTTGAGACATTGTTCTTGTAAAAACATTTTTATTGAAGTATAGTTGATGTACAATATTCTGTAAGTTACAAGCATACAGTATAGTGATTCACAATTTTAAAGGTTATACTCCATTTATAATTCTTTAATATTAAACACAGGTTTTTCTCCTCTTCCCTAGTTGCTAAATCTGAAGTTTTGCCAACGTTAGCATGTATTCAATGAAGACTCACCTGAGCAGTTAGGTGAAAACACAGATTCTGATACCTAAGTGTGCACCTGCCTGCACCAGGATTCTGATGTAAACTGTTCATGGCCCACACTCTTGAGAAACAGTAAAAATAATGGGATGAATGCCAAAATATAAAATGGATAATGGGTTTTTAAAATTATTTTATGATTTAAAAAGAAATCACTTTTTGGGAATTCCCGGGAAATGCAGTGGCTAGGACTCAGCGCTTTCACTGCTGTGGGCCTGGGACTGGTCCCTGGTCGGGGAACTAAGATCCCACAAGCTACAAGGCATGGCCAAAAAAAAAAAGAAACCACGTTTCCATTAAAGTGTAAAAGTTTGGAAAGTACAGAAATATTAGAGATGAAAATTAAAATCATATATAATCCCATGTAAAGCACCATTTTATAATCGACTTTTTGTGCCTTTCAATTTTGTGTCTCCAACAAAAATTTCTTTGAAAATATGGTTTGAACTAGCTGCATCATTTTCGACTGGGTGTCTCTGTGCCATGTCATGTTTAACTGTTCCCACATCGGTTATGGAAGACCTTTAGGCTGTTTACACTATGATAAATCATAGTATGGCATTGGTATGACCATTCATTTACATTAATCTTTGTGTACAACTTTGATTATTTCTTTCGGGTATACTAGGAATGACTGTGGTACAGATTGATTCTTGATAATATTGCCAGCTCATTGTTTCCTGACTTAATATGTTAGGTAGAATGTCCAAAGCATGGATTGCAGAGATGAAAGAAGTCAGTTCCTCTACAAACATAATGGCCTCTAAGTAGAGTCATAAAGCCTCTCCTTCCAAATGGTTTCCGGATTTTGCAACCCAAGAGATATTTCCTCTCCAGGTATATGTTTTACTTCTTTTCTTTGTTTTCCATTTTCCTTTTCCCCAAGCTAAAGAAAATCTTCAATTTCAATGATTTGTTATTCATTATTAGCCTTTTTTTTTTTTTTTTTTTGCGGTGTGCGGGCCTCCCACTGCTGTGGCCTCTCCCGCTGCGGAGAATAGGCTCCGGACGCGCAGGCTCAGCGGCCATGGCTCACGGGCCCAGCCACTCCACGGCATGTGGGATCCTCCCGGACCGGGGCACGAAACCGTGTCCCCTGCATCGGCAGGCGGACTCCCAACCACTGCGCCACCAGGGAAGCCCATTATTAGCCTAATTTTAATGAAGAGATACAATAATAGGAGAGTGTGGTGAGAAAAAGAAATAATACACATTTTCATAATTGAATGTTATGTAATATACCAAGTTAAGTTCAACGTTATTGAGTGTTGACTTGACCAGGCACTGTGTTAAGACCTCATGAGTGTGAAGTAAGCAACGATCTAATTCATGACCTAGAGAGTGACATAGGTATGAAAATAATTACAAAAAGGAGTGATGCATGCACTAATAAAGCAATGCACAAGATACAGTTATAGTAATAATAGTTAATTTTACTATGTGCCAAGCACTGCTGTTTTTATATCTATGTCAATTCATTTAATCATCCTATGTTATGTTAGCCTTTAAAGTAGGTATTATTCTTATCATCATCTTCCCTACTTTACAGATGGGGATACTAAGGCAGAGTAACTTGCCCAAAGTTCGAAGAGCCAGCATTTGAATCTAGGTGATCGTGCTCCAAAGTCCATGCATGTAACCGCTAAACAATAACGTCTATCTGTAATAGCAAGGAGGGAAGGGTTATAACTCTGGAGGATCAAGAACAATTAAAAAAATTAATACTTTCAACCAATGTTAATTGAGCAACTACTACATGTCAAGCAATGTGCAAAGAGCTGGATGGACATACAATGCTGAAAAAGATAGTCATGGTCCCTGTCTTCTTGAAGCTTGTGCCAATATAAAGAAAGACACACAACATAAGAGTTGCGAGGTTCAGTTTTATTCTGGGACCTTACTGAGGACTATAGCCTGAGAAAAGTTCCTCAAATAGCTCTGAGGAACTGCTCCAAAGAGAAAGGGGAAGAGGCCAGTATAAATAAGATTTTGGCTGGGGAACATGTGCAGTCAACCATACGTCTCAACAAAAGGTTACTGCCAGTCATGAGGGACAGCATCTTAGTTAATGATTTTAGTGCTTTTGTATGTTTGGGAAGATGCAAGAGTTCATAAAAATTTTATAAAAATATTAAAATATATATATCTAATTTTCTAAGGGTTTATTTCCAAAGCACAGAGTGCCACATCCTGTTCTTCGTCCTGAATTCCTCTCAGGGTGCACTGTTGGTCAGTGACTGCAGTGGCTAATGATTTGATGATCCTTGTAGAACTGGAGAGTGGGCAACATTCTTTGTTTTACACTTGCAATTTAGAGGGGCAGCCATAGAGTAAACAAACAAAAACACCAATGAATACACAATTGCTTACGTGTCATGAAGGCAAAGCACCAAGTAATAATACAAAAATACTAACACCAGGATGAGCAGGGGGTACTCGGTTATGGTGGTGTCATGAATGACCTCTCTGAGGAAACACAAAGTCTGGGGCTGAAGGAAGAAGAGGAGTTAGGCACAAAAGTGGGAAGAGGGCTTCCCTGGTGGTGCAGTGGTTGGGAGTCTGCCTGCTGGTGCAGGGGACACGGGTTCGAGCCCTGGTCTGGGAAGATCCTGCATGCTACGGGGCAACTGGACCCGTGAGCCATGGCTGCTGAGCCTGCGCGTCCGGAGCCTGTGCTCCGCAACAAGAGAGGCCGCGATAGTGAGAGGCCCTAGCACCGCGATGAAGAGTGGCCCCCGGGCTTCCCTGGTGGCGCAGTGGTTGAGAGTCCGCCTGCCGATGCAGGAGACACAGTTTCGTGTCCCGGTCCGGGAAGACCCCACATGCCGCAGAGCGGCTGGGCCCGTGAGCCATGGCCACTGAGCCTGCGCATCCGGAGCCTGTGCTCCGCAGCGGGAGAGACCACAGCAATGAGAGGCCCGCGTACCGCAAAGAAAAAAAAAAAATCCCTCTTGTATAAAAAGGAAAGACGTCAAAGTTGGGTGAGCCTCACATTGATAGCTCAAAAGCTTGAGTTCTCAATTGTCTCAGATACCAATTTGCTTGTTGCCCCGTGGGTGAGTCATGGAACCTCCCCGGGCTCCAGTTTCATCACCTCTAAAAAAGGAAATCATCATACAACCTACCTCCTGGGGGTGCTGAGCAAGGAACAGTTGATGGAAGTTTTGGAATCCAATTTGTAATCCATAAAGACTGTCTGCTGAAATGGCACAGCAAACTTCAGTACAACTTTGTGATTCATGAGAGAGGCTCTAAGTCCCAGAGAAGGACAGTGATGTGTGATGGTGTTGCTCAGAGAGAATGCGCAAATAATGATCTAAAATGCTTTAAATGGGTTTATTTTGACCTCACAGCACATTTTAAGAGCAGAACCCCACATTAATAAATGTTCTAGCCGCGTGCTTCTCAAACTTTGATGTGCATACAAATCACCTGGAGAGCTTGTTGGAACACAGTCAGTCTGCGAGGGAAGGGGGCTGGAGAGTCTACATTTCTAACCAGTTCCCAGGGGATGCTGACGCTGCAGGGCCACACCACACGTGCAGTAGCAAGACTCTGGCCCATCCTGACCATTTATATATTAAAATGCCGCCTCTTGATATTCTGTCTCAAAGTTTCTTTGCATTTCTCTGCTCTCAGCTCTGGTGAATTTGCAATCATTGCAAATTATTTTCTATTATGGCTCTGCAGAGAGCACTAAGGGGGTCCATGTCCTGTGTTGCCAGTTTAGGGTCTATCTCTGCATCTCATGTTAGGGTGGCAAATTTTATTTGGTCATATTTCTTATAATTATCTCATTCGAGTCCAGCTATTAAAAACTGCTTATTGACCAGAGAAGGCAGACTGGTTTTCCTAGAGTTTGAAGCCACTGAGTCATTATCAGAAAGACTTTTCCAGCCTTTCTGAGATTTTAAATGTTTCTTTTCATGTTGAGTTTGGAACGTGAATACATGATCTCATCACTTAACCATTCCATTCCATTGGAATGTCTGAGCCCAGAGCATGGTGAGATGAGCAAGCACAGCCTGCCTCCCTGTCATTGTCACTGCTCTAGAATTCATTCCACAAAAATCTGCTGAAACCGGCCCGGTGCCTGACACTGTTCCCAGCACTGGCTTTTGGAAAGCAGCTGTGGTCCCCTCTAGAAAACCAGTGTCTAAGGTTACCATGATCCCGATCCCAGGCTTTCCAGGACTTTAAGCCAAGGTTCCACTGATTAATACATTTATCAAGTGTCTGACAGCACAGCCTCCAAGCAACATAAGTCAGGCTCACTGGAGACAGGAATTAAGTTCAGGCCTGGGGAGAGACCCACAGATATTTTAGCTTCCCTCACTGCCTGCATGGGAGTTTGCAATCAGCTTTAGGAAGACAGGACACACTTTCTAACAGTAAAGAATAAGACCAGATAACACAGTTCATTCCACAGATATTTCTGGAGTACCCACTGTGTGCAGGTGCTGGGCTTGAATTAGAAACATCACAGTGACACAGTTCAGACAGCCACTTCATCTACTTGCGGAAACAGAATGGTAAGAAGGAAGCCTAGAATACTACAGGCGTACCAACAAAGTGCACCAGAGATGGTCTTAGGAAGTCAAGGGAGGCTACTAGAGAAAGAGGGGTCTAACTGAAAATGTAAGGGGACTTCTCTGGTGGCCCAGTGGTTAAGAATCCGCCTGCCAATGCAAGGGACATGGTTCGGTCCCTCGTCCGGGAAGATCCCACACGCTGCAGAGCAACTAAGCCTGTGCACCACAACTACTGAGCCTGTGGTCTAGAGCCCACAAGCCACAGCTACTGAAGCCCACGCACCTAGAGCCCGTGCTCCACAACAAGAGAAGCCACCGCAATGAGAAACTTGCGCACTGCAAGTAGGAGTGACCCCCGCTCGCCGCAACTAGAGAAAGCCCGCGCATAGCAACGAAGACCCAACACAGGCAAAAAATAAATAAATAAACTAAATTTATAAACAAAAAAAAGAAAATGTAAAGATTAGTGGATGTTAGCCAGAAAAGGAAGAATACTGAGAGGTGAGGAGAAAACAGAGTGTGTCAGGCAGAGAGAACAGTGTTGCAAAGGCTGAAAGATTTGAGAGCCGGCATTTGGGGGCCTTCATTCAATTAGACAGAACTGGCATGTAGAGTTTGAGAGAGATGCTGTTTGGGTTTGGAAGAGATGAGACTGAAATTATATGGGGACCAGATCATAAAGGGCCCTAAAGCTGTGACAAGTCTTTGCTCTAAAGGCAATGAAAAGCTATTGATTTATGGTTGAAAAATTCATTTAACTAACTTTCATTTAACACAGATTTGTCAGGGACTTACTCCTTTCCAAGTACTGTGTTTGGGGATGGGGACATGCTGGTAGTCAAGTTAGGCACAGAGCACACAGTTTAGCAGGGAAGAAAGACAAACAATTCCTTCTGGTCCAGAATGATGCATGTTGCAACTAGGAAAGTACAAGGTGTGATGGAGACACATAGGTGGGACCCTCAGTCTAGTTGGAAGGTGGGGAGGGAGTCGAGGAAGGCTTCCCAAGGAATGTTTAAGCTATCTGAAGGATGACTAGGCATTAGCCAGGCAAAGAGGAGCTGAGGAAGCATGCATAAAGCCTCAAGACAAGGGAGAACACTGACTTGGAGCATTAGAAGAACTCCAGTGTTCCTGGAATAGAAAAAAGGAAGGATGGCAAGATGAGACCAGAGAGAAATCCACTGTAACAAGACTTGAAGGAAATAGGAATATAGTAAGCGATGCTCAGATTTACATTTCAGAAATAACACTAGAGTTTTGGGGGGCATGAGTGACATTTATTCAACTAACATCTGTGGACTATTCTGGGTCCTAGGCTCCAGAGTTCATGGTTTGGTAGAGGAGACAGACATAGGCTGACAGCAGCTATGCGATAGGATGAATAATGGAAGTCTGAGTCGTGCTGAAGAGACTGACTTGGCCAGAGGGAGTCAGGGAAGCCTTCAGAGGAGGTGGCTTTTGAGCTAAGCCAGCGGGATGCATAGGAGTTTGCCCAGACATTCTAGATAGAACAGCAGGTGTAAAGATGTGGAGTGTGAAAGAGCACGGCCTGTTCTTTCAGAGTCATTTCACGATGACTTGGGTTTAGGATGCACAGGGGAATGACTGGAGAGGAGATTTGAGAAGAAGGTCGGCAGACACATCTCACTTGTTGACATGTATGTTGACATTAGGGATTTGAACTTGAGCCTGTAACTTGAGGGGAAATCACAGAGTCCTTGGACACTCTGAAGCTCTCTTTGGGAAAATGCACATATGTGCCAAATATGCATGTAATTTCAGGGATTCAGAAATCTGCAGTTAAAATCTCACTGCTCTGGGCAGTGGGGAGCCACTGAAGAATTTCTAAACTGTGGAGCCACATGATCAGATTTGCACTTTAAAATGATCACAGGGGGAGGGTGGAAAGAGACTGGAGGCAAAAAGGTGTGCTAAAAGTTCTAATAATACACCAGGTATAAATCTGTAAGGGCCGTTCGTCCTGGTGTCAGTGGGGATAAAGAATAGGGCCTTATGGGAAAGGCATCAGGAGTGGGCATGGGCCAGGATGTGATGACAAACTGGATGGTGGAGAAGGGTCTAAAATGAGTGACAGGAAAATGATGGTGTCGCTTTCCCTAATATCTGTTCTTCCCATCCTCCTTAGTAATAGAATCCCCAACTTTTAGCTGGACACATCACCACCCATAATTGAAACTCCATCTCCCAGCCTCCCTTATAGCTTGATGTGGCCACATAACTAAGTTCTGGCTACTGAGATGTGAGTGAAGCAATGTGTGCAAACTCTGGCTCCTGCATTTAAAGAAGGAAAAAGTGCATTTCTCCCTTCCCACTGGCTGGAATGTGGTAGTGATAAATCTTGATCCATGAAGATGAGGCCAGCTCTCTAGGGATCATAGAATAAGAAGTCAGAAAGAGCTTAGGCCCCCAACACTGTGAAGCCATCAAATCTGCCCCTGACTGTTTATTCCCCATTTGATATGTGAGCAAGAAATAATTCTCTAACTTGTTTACACCATTGCACATTTGGGATCTCTGTTGCAGGAGGAGCTGGACAAATGCACTCAGCGTCCCATGACAGTCTCAAGTGTCTAAAGCTGAGGTTATAAGTGCTGGGAGAAAATATTTGCAAATGACGTGACCCATAAGGGCTTAATTTCCAAAATATACAAATAGCACATACAACTCAATAACAAAAAAGCAAAAATCCCAATTGAAAAATGGGCAGAAGGCCTAAAGGCACATTTCTCCAAAGAAGACATACAGATGGCCAATAGGCACAGGAAAAAATGCTCAGCATCACTAATTATTAGAAAGATGCAAATCAAAACTACAGTGAGGTACCACCTCACACTGGTCAGAATGGCCATCATTAAAAAGTCTACAAATAACAAATGTTGGGCAGGGTGTGGAGAAAACGGAACCCTCCTACACTGTGGTTGGGAATATAAACTGGTGCAGTCACTATGGAGAACAGTATGGAGGTTCCTCAAAAAACTAAAAATAGAGTTCCCATATGATCTAGCAATCCCACTCCTGAGCATATAGCCAGACAAAACTATAATTCGAAAAGATATGTGCACCCCTATGTTCATAGCAGCACTATTTAAAATACCAAGACATGGAACCAAACTAAATGTACATCAACAGATGAATGGCTAAAGAAAATGTGGTATATTTATATATACACACACACACACAATGGACTATTACTCAGCCATAAAAATGAATGAAATAATGTCACATGCAGCAACATGGCTGCCTAGAAATTATATTAAGCCAAGTAAGTCAGAAAGAGGAAGACAAACACTATATGATATCACTCATATGTAGAATCTAAAATATGACACAAATGAAAGTATCTAAGAAACAGAAACACACTCATAGAAAACAGATTTGTGGTTGCCAAGCGGGAGGGGGTGGGGGAGGGAAGAATTGGGAGTTTTGGATTAGTAGGTGCAAACTGTTATATATAGGATGGATAAAAAACAAGGTCCTACTGTATAGCACAGGTAACTATAGATCTGGAGCAGGATGGGAGCAAAGCCCAGGCCCCGTCTGTGCTCTGCCTGCCCACAGAGAGAATGCATGCAGGTCTGCTTTCCATTCCCCTGCTGGCTCAGCAGGACTGGCCTGGCCATGCCTCATTAGGCGATTGAGATTCTGATCACCAAGTCCAGTGTGTGGGGTTTTCCCCTCATCCAAGCCATTCTTGGATACCAGCTGGGCGTCCTACCTTTCAACTTAATTCTGACGTTATGTACCTGGAAATAGCGTCAGATTCCACAAGTTAAGGGCTCAGTCCCACAATACTGCCCTGCACTTCAGTTGCCAATCACAAGCTCAGGTTGTCACCTGTGTTTTTGATGGACAGGCTATAGATTAGAAGTTCCCATGACCTCCTCCTTTGGTTCGATTAATTTGCTAGAGCAGCTCCAGAACTCAGAGAAATATTTACTTACTAGATCACAAGTTTATCAACAAAGGACATAACTCAGGAACAGCTAGATGGAAGAGATGCATAGGGTAAGGTGTGGGAAGAGGGGGCAGAGCTTCCTCATCCTCCCAGAGCATGCAACTCTCTGCATTTCCACGTGTTCACCAGCAGGAAAGCTCTCTGAGCCCTGGTCCTTGGGTTTTTATGGAGGCTTCACTACACAGCCATGATGATTAAATCACTGGCCACTGGTGATTGATCTCAATCTCCAGCCCCTCTCGCCTCCTTGGAGGTCAGAGGAGTGAGACTGAAAGTTCCAACCCTTTAATCCCATGGTCGGTTCTTCTGGCAACCAGTCCCCAACCTTAGGTGCTGTCCAAAGTCAGTCCTCAACATAACAAAAGACACCTTTATGGCTCTCATTGCTTAGGAGATTCCAAGGGTTTTAGGAGCTCTGTGCCAGAAATGGGACAAAGTCCAGATATATATTTCTTATTATTAATCACAATATCACAGGGACACTGCAGGGGGCACTGTGGCTCTGCCTGTGACCAGAGTGAACCTGTGATTCTGGGCTCAGGTGTGAGATACTCGCTGTGTACATTTAAGCCACATCCTTCTTTCCAGCTGTGATCAGCAATAAAGTTGACATCTCTGGTGTCTCATCTCGCAGTGGTTTCCCAGCTTTGGAAATGAGAAAAGTAAAGGTATTTACTGTCCCCGAACTCCTCCCCCAGTCCCCCACACTCCCTGGTCAGCACATTGATCTTGTGGATGAGGCCCAGCCTGGTCTTATTGGTGAAGTGGGGTGGAAAAGGGGGGGGGTGGGGCGGACACAGGCAGACGAAGGGATCTTGCCTGAAGGGGGCACTGCCAGACCCAAAGTCTGTCTGAGCCTGCAGTGATGCTAGTCACTTCACTTGCACAACTCCAGGGGGCGCCATCTCACTGTATTCTCATGAACATCACCTTCTGCAGTTGTGTCCAGGAACTGCCATTCACAGATGGCACAATGGTGCCTGATAGGGCTGGAACAGTGTGCCCTGGGTCAGGGTGAGGTAGGACAGGGCCTCATTTAAGAGGAATTTGGGGCATCCAGGTCTCACGGTTCAGAGGTCTGGTCAGGCAGGCAGGTGGACGGACATGCAAGTAAATAAGACCGTACCAAGGGGCAAGGTGTGCACACCAGGAGCCCATCCAGGAATCAGGAGGAGGGAGTCAGTGGTCCAAGGAGGGGCCCAGCCAGGGAGGAAGGAGGGTGACAATTCAGGATGGCACAATTATAAAGCCACCCGAGGGCCACCCCCAATCGACACGATCTAGGCTTAAAAGCACTCACAGCCCAGCAGGGAGCAGACATGGGGCCTGAGGGCTCAGCTCAGCCGGGGCCTCTCTGCCGTCTCCTGGTGGCCCCAGGCACTTCTTGGCCTGTGGCAGCATAACTGCAGTCGCTGCCTCCACCTTAGTGTGGCCGCTTTCTCCCTGTGTGTGTCTTCACATCGTCTTCCTTCTTGTATAAGGATGCCAGTCACACTGGATTAGGGCCCCCCTAAATACCTTATTTTAACTGGATTACCTCTGTAAAGACTCTGTTTCCAAATAAGATCACATTCTCAAATACTAGGGGTTAGGACTTCAATATATCTTTTGGGGGGGCGGGAGGGAGACACATTTCAACCCATAACACATGCTTTTGTTCCTCTCTTCTTAAGATGCTCTTCCCGCTATCTCTCACCCTTCCTCACAGCTAATGCCTACCTTTCCTTTAAGTTGCAACTCATCGTAACCTCCTCTGGGAAGCATTCTGTGACCTCTGCCCCCAGCCCCACTACAGATACCCACACAGCTAGAGGGATGATGTGAAGCCCTGGTACACTCCACGTCAGTGTCACTCAACCTGTGGCTAGAAACTTTACAGTAATTTGACATTTTGCCATCAAAGGGCTTCTACTGTGTTTGTTTTTAATTTCATTGTCCTACTTATTCATTTTTATGGATGCTGTGGGTTGAATGGTGGTCCTCAAAGAGATGTCCTTCTCCTATTCTCTTGGAACCTGTGAATCTGACCTTATTTGGAAAAAGAGTCTTTGCAGATGTGATTAAATTAGGACGGCAAGAGACTTCCCTGGTGGTCCAGTGATAAAGAATCCACTTCCATTGCAGGGGACGCGGGTTCGATCCCTGGTCGGGGAACTAAGATCCCATATGCCGCGGGACAACTAAGCCCACGAGCCACAACTACTGAGCTCCCTCTAACCCATATCCCTTTTGTCTGAAGTCTGAATGGATTCCAGAACTCGGGGAAGGTTGAGATGACAAATAAGATTTTCATTGAATGCTGCCTTTCCCCCAAATAGCACCAGGACAACCTGTTGTTAAGACAAGACTGAGTTCATTCTTTCTCAGTAAGACGGATTCTTAGTAGTGTCTTGCAGAGGGGAAGGCAAAATTGGGAGACCTACAAGGTTTTGGAGTCTGGTTTCAGAAGCTCTTTCAATGAGGGGCTTGATTAGGATTGGGTAAGGATCATGAATTACGAGTTTGAGATTGATGGCCACTAAGGGAAGCAGCAAGGGTTCAAAGAATCTTGGGGAGTAAATTGTCAGTTGATGTTTTCTGTTGAAGAGCTGAACAATTGAATGATCATTTCAATAGTTTTTTTGGAAACTTCCAGGAGTAAACAATAGTTACTTCAACTTTCATCTTCCGGGGAAGACTTTCCTGAAATAGTCAAGTTACAGTGACGCAGAGACTGGAATAGGAAAGTCATGTGAATGTACACATTCAATGTGTGGGTGGAGATGGTTTAAGTTCTCACAAGTCAGGCAGCCCAACTGAGGGAGGAGAGAGTGGAGGATGCTCAGAGCTGGTGGACCCAGACACCTATCAATTGCTTATCAGGATGCTAAAAAATAATTCTGCAAGGAGAAACTCCTGTCCCTCATAACCACATAACACAGTAATGTCATTTGAATGCACGCTCACTGTTCTCTTGGCATTGACTTTTCGTCATTGACCCCAGGGGAAGCCCTTTGGTCTTTCTCCTCCACCTTCCCTCTCCTTCTGGCCCTGGCATAGCCTTGACTCAATCATGGGGCTAGACTAGGTGCCGAAAATCTGGTTAGGCTCCCCTTTTCTCCCAAAGCCCACCATGGCCAGTGTGAGCACTTGCTGGTAGGCCAGTCACATATGACTGCATGGGTAACCTTTTCCACACCCCTCTGGAAGCAAGAGACCCGCCCAGCAGCTTCCAAAGTGATTATCCTATTGCAGACACCCGGAAAAATGAGCAGGCCTGGTGGGAGTGAATGCTGATGCATGTCGGAAAGGTCAAGCAATGCTGGCGGGCACACAGTCTCTGGCTGGGAAAGACAGGCACGGCTGGCCTCAGACAAGACCTGATCTAACTCCTAAGCTGGAAGAACATAGCTCCCTGTGACGGAACACCAGGCCCGATTTGCCTAGAAACGTATTGGGAGTGGGAGGTGGGGATGATAACTAACATTTATTGAGGGCCTGCAAGGCATTTTTTACACATCATTTCATGGGAAAGCTCAATATATCCTCAATCTTAGCAAATTGAATAATATTTTCAGTACTCTAAGAGAGACCTCTGTTTAAAAGAAATTTGTAGCAAATCTTCTCTAAACTGAAGGCTACATCCCCTGTCCTTGTTTGGTCCTCTAGTGGACTTCTCTCTGACAAAAGCTGTTATCTGAAAAAAGCACCAGTTAATATTTTCCGCTGAATACATGCTACCCAGATAGATAAGGTTAAATTTGACCTCCCGGTCCCAACAACAGAAACCACAATTGTCTAATATTTCCTTTTATTAATTGTGAATAACATGAAAAGATCTGAAGGGTGAAGAGCACATTCACTCCAGAACCTACGTCCCATCAGCGCTTCCATTCTGCTCTGTAACACTCACTGGTTTAGTATTAGCAATGAGGGCGCCCTCTAGATCAAGGAGTCTTCACCGAGGTTCGCCCCTCCTCCACCTGCTGGCAGCTTTTCGCCCTCGTGATTCCCTGTAGCTCAGCGTGGCTCTGCCCCTTGGCTCGTATGACTGCTCTCCCTGGTTCTCCTCTCCAGATCCCCATGCCGGGCTCCGCTCTTCAAATCCCTTTAAAGAAAGATTCATCCGCGACTCTTCCTCTCTTCCCCCCTCTCCCTTAGAACACTCAGGACTTCTATGATTACTTTCATGAAAACCACTTCCATCCTGCATGTCTACCCTGACCCCTTCGAGCTCCATTCATCCCACCTGACTTGAGTTCTGATCATGCAGATGGGCCTGGTATCCTGCCCTGTTCACTGTGTCTGACACCCTGGTCCTGGCATCTGCCAGAACCCCTTCTGAGCTCATGGCATTCTACCCTAAAAGAGCCCATCAAGGGCTCCCCAGAGCCTATAGAAATTCTCTAATTTAGCCTCGTATTCAAGATTCAAGATTCAATGTGGTCTGGCTTCCAAAGGTCTACCCTATCTGTCATACCCTCCAGCTAGACAGCACCTCTATTCTCTCCCTACCTCTGAGAACTTCTTAAAGTGTTTCCTCAGCTATTACAACCTTTTCATGACCAATTTCTACATATTCAGTCCTCACCCAGGGTTCTTATCTAGTCCTTTGGGTTTAAGGCAGGGGCCCCCAATCCCCAGGCTGCGGACCGGTACCGGTTCTCAGCCTGTTAGGAACAAGGCCACACTGCAGGAGGTGAGCGGTGGCCAGTGATCGAAGCTTCATCTGCTGCTCCCCATTGCTCTCATTACTGTCTGAACCAGCCCCCCCGGCCCCCCTCAGCCTCGTTCCCCCAGCTCCCCCTAGGCCCCCCGGCCCTCCCACCCCCCCCAGCCCCCCGGATCGCAAGCCCCCCCAGCACTCCCGGAACCCCCACCCCCAGCCCCCCTCACCCCCAGCCCAGCATTACAACCTAAACCACCTCCTCCCCCTCCACTGAAAAATTGTCTTCCTTGAAACCGGTCCCTGGTGACAAAAAGGTTGGGGACTGCTGGTTTAAGGTACCAAAATCTCTTGGAAAGTACAGAAATCCCAAAAGGCTATCTCCAGTGTGTGCAATATCCTGGAAGGTCAACAGATGACACATATTCACTACTTCAGAGGAAAGCCCAGTTATATTAGCTGCCATTACAGAAAAAAATACATGAGGGGAACTTCCCTGGCGGTCCAGTGGTTAAGACTCCATGCTCCCATTGCATGGGACATGGTTCGATCCCTGGCTGGGGAACTAAGATCCTGCATGCCACATGGTGCGACCAAAAATAAAAAATAAAGAAAAAATACATGAGGACTCACCTATTTCAAGAAGTTAGAAAAGCAGTAAAATAAACCCAAAGAAAGTAGAATAAGGAAGCAGTAAGGTAAAATCAGAAATTAATGATTAAGGAAACAACCAAAAAAATAGATGTGTAACTCTAACAGCTGGATTGCCAAAAAATATGGGTGTCTCTGTAGCTACGTTTAAAGAAGAAACAGAAAGAAGACAAAGCACAAAACCACAAAATTATGATAAAGAGAGACTTGCCCCCATATACAGAGGAAATATAGATAGGTGTAAGACTATCATATACTATTATAATTAGTCTATTTGAAAACACAAATAAAATTGATGCTCCTCTATGAAAATACATATTACCAAAATTGGATTGGAAAGAGATGGAAAACCTAAAGAAGTTAATAACATAGAAGAAATTAAGAAAATTCTTAGAAACTCTAGTCCCAGGTCATTTCACATGTGAATCTTTCAACTATTAAACAAACAGATGTTTCTGATGCTGTTTAAACTATTCAAGAGCACAGAGAAATATAGGTACTATCTTAATACATTTTTAAAAAATTAACAAATCATTAATCTACTAACCTAATGAAAACAAAGCTACAAAATAATTTTACTTGTGAATAGAAATGAAAAAGAAAAAAAAGCCTAAAAATATATAGCTCCACCTATAAATCATATATATCAAATCAAACCAGAAATACATTAAAAGAGTAATACACCAATTCCAAGTGAGGTTCATCTCAGGAATCAAGAAATTAAGCATGGTTGCATGTTAAGAAATTTAATAACATAAATTAATTTTAAATAAGTCAAAAGAGAAAAACCAGAGGAATGCCTTCATAAATGTTGAAAATGCAGGTAATGAAATTCCTACACCCATTTCTTATAAGCCTCTTAATAAAATGAAAATGTAGGGGTATTCCCTTACCTTAAGGAAAACATTTCTCAAAACCAAAGCCAGGATGTGTTTAATGCTAAAACACTAGAAGCATTTCTAATAAACTCAGATACAAGAGGGGGCCTGATAGTACCATCATTATTGGATATTGTTCTAGAAGTTCCTGCCAGTGCAGCTAGACAACGTTGGGATTTAAGTGTGTAATTAATAAAAAAGAGGTTGCAAACTGTCATTATTTAGAGATCATATGATTGTACATAAAAAGAAAAAAAAAAGAGAAACAGCTTAAACCTGCTAGAAAAATAAGAGGTGAGTAAAGACATTATTTACAAATTTAATATTAAAAGGCAATATTTTACTAAAAATAACTTCTATTAAAATTTTAGGTTAAGATGGTAGATTGGGCACATTCTAAAACACTCCCTTCTATGCCTAAAACCTAGAAATGCTAGACAGAATATTATTTAAAATATTTGAATATTAAAATAGTTTAAGATACATGTCTCAAAGGCAAGAAAAGGGGATTCCCTAGGTGTCGGATATATACAGCAGTAGCTGAGGGTGTATAGCTCTCAGAAGGACCAGGGACAGAGAGACAGGCTGTAGGAGCTGGAGTTAAAATGCCCACAGGCCTGGCATTTAATGAGGACTTGGAGCTGGAGCCAGGACCAAGCTGCCCATCCACAAACAGGAATCTGAATGTCCTTCCACTCACCCAAGTTCTCAGCAAGAAAAGAGAGTTAGTCTTCTGAGACTGGAATCATGAAATTGGAAACTTGGGCCTGCGCCATATAAATGTGGGACCTGTATTCTCAAAGTAGCAAAATCGAAGCCAATCCACTAACATAAAAAAAAAAATTATCTAGGGTCAGGCGATCCAGAATAAGACCTGAGCAGGGGCAACCAAATGGAGTTGCCCCAAATGGAGACCCCCACAAGCCAAGTCACATGAGTAGAAATCTCTTGGGCAAGAATTATACATGTGAGGAAGCCCAAGGCCATTTAAGTACAATCTACACACTCCCGAAGAAGTAAAGCTACTAGAACAATCTAAAAGAGAAATTAAAATAAGTACACTTGAGATGTGTGGATAAAGAAAGAATAGCACCGTTAAGCATAAATAGGAGGTGACGCTCTACCAGCATGACTCAAGCCAGTAAGGCTTCCAGCCTTAGTCACTTGCTCTGCCAGAATCTGTTCTCTCCAACAATCTTCTAGACGAGATCCCCGTGGACCCACCTCCACGGCCCCACCTGCCCCTGCCCATTTGATGCAATTTCCCCCTTGGGATACCTGGATGTCAAGGTGCCATCATCCACTCCAACAGCACTTCCTAAATATGAATTTCTAATACAAAGGTTGTAGAAGGGTCTCAATCCATTTCTACCTAGAAGATCCTTGTTTCCTTAAGCCACCCTGCCCCCTCCATCCAGAGTTCAGCAGACGATAGCAGGAAGGGACAACGACCTTAATGCAAACACAGAAAAAGTTCTATTACACCCTTCCCTCAAGGCTGCCCAGGGCCTTTTCCATGGTGAATTGCTTCCGGATTTGTCTGCTGTTGTTTTTAAAATTCCAACTCAACAACCATCCTTTACATTTTGTTTATAAATTCAAACCAATTCAGTATGCAGAATAATTTGCATATATGAGCTTATTTAATTTGGGTACACATTTCTGCATACGAGGAACTGGGAAGACAAACTTATTTTAATTTTCTAGAAAAATATACAATAGTAAGCCTAGTGCCTAAAACCTAACAGTCTGCCTTGCAAAATCAAGAATGGCGTGGTATTATCCACTGACTTGGGGGAGCCACAGTTCTGCTCCCAGCACTGGCACAAGGATCCAGCTATGAAGGCTGGGCTCAGACCCACTGTGCCCAAGCACTTTCCAATTCTTTGGAACCCACAGCCAGGCAAAGCCCGCCTCACTCCAACTTTACTGAATTGGGGGCTTTCTGCTGGAAAATTGTCTCATTGCTTTTATTCAAGCCCAGGATGCCCAGCACCCCCGATGTCATGTGTGTGCTGCTGGGTCAGCTTGACCTTTCCAGCATTCATTAGCGTTCACCCCAGCCAGGCCTGCTGGTTTCCCTGACAAGCAGCAGGTTTGGAAAAGGTCACCAGTGTCCCTGCCTACAACTGCCTCATCGGGCACACAGAGTACACAGATTCTGCTGTGACACTTTACTCTGAGTGAATCTGATTTTAGTTTCTTGCTCTGGCTCCGTGAGATGGAATTAAGGCTAAGCCGCGAGGTGGGGAAAGGGGCAAAGGCACAGAAGCTGTGAGGGGACTACACAGTCTCACGAGTCAGGGACAAAGTCATTGCTCAAGAAAACTGAGCACTCCCCAGGACTTCCCTGGTGGTCCAGGGGTTAAGATTCTGTGTTTCCAATGCAGGGGACACGGGTCAGTCCCTGGTCTGGGGAACTAAGATCCAGAAGCAAAAAGCAAACAAACCAAAAAAAACACAAAAAAACAGTGACATTTTAAAGGACTTCCCAGGCAGTCCAGTGATTAAGACTTTGCCTTCCAATGCAGGGGGTGCGGGTTTGATCCCTGGTCAGGGAGCTAAAATTCCACATGCTTCTTGGCCAAAAAAACAAAAAGCATAACACAGACGCAATATTGTACCAAATTCAATACAAACTTTAAAAATTGTCCTTGTCCCTCAAAAAAATTTTTTAAATTTGAATACTCCCTAAAACACCTAGGACTTTTTGATTTTGTTCTTTTTTCTGGTGGAATTTGGAGAAATCAGGTTGGAAGTGTGGGTGAGAGTACAGACTTTCCATTTTCAGAATCTACATTTTTAAGTGCTTCTCTAGGAAATTGATAGCTATCAGACCCCACTTGGCTGGCAGGCTTTTGGTTGGGCCAACTGACTCTCACCTGCCATCTCAGCAACTTGCCAGGTTGAGGCCAATCCTGACCTCAGGCAGCATTAAGAAGCTCCAGGCAAGTACCCTGCTGTCTATAATGGACCGTCAATCTTTCATGGCTTGCCAACGTGGCCCTTCCATTACTGATGCCAGGGAAGGGGAAATTTCCCCTTCCACTCTTCTTGAGTTCTTATAGCTGGGCAATTAATAAAATTGACACAAGACAGATTCACAGGAGAAAAAGAAACAAATTTTAATTCATGCACATGGAAGTCTCACAGAAAAGGGACCTAAGAAGTGGCCAAAGCAGGCAGCTTTCAGACTTTTCAGACAGAGAAACAATAAATTTGTGAGGAATTGACAGGACAAAGAAACAGGCTTTGGGTGCTTAATTAGTGAAGAATCTGAACAGAGTTTGGGCTTGGGATAGTGAATTAAAAGAGGTAACAAGGTGTGTTTATACAAGCTTCTCAGCTACGAATTCCCTATCTCTGATGATAAGGGTGTCCTCTTACCTCCAGATGCAGGGAGTGCACCTTTCCCATGGGAGGTTTATCTCTTGCTTTTCAGGGAGACAGAAAATGGTCAGAGATTCCTTCTTGCATCGGCTGCTTCTCAAGCAACTCCAATTCAGAATAATCAATATGGCACTGTGGCAGATTTTGGGGTGGCCCACGCTGAGCCCCAACACTAAGTATTTGCTTCCAACCTGGGGCTTAAAGAGAATGAAAGGGCCGTATGGTCTCAGGCCTTCGGCTACAGGTACAGCTTCCTGGAGGGGGCAAAGCTGACTGCTAAGTGGGACATGACAACAAGGAGAATACTTTTGCGGGAGTGGGGACAGCAGATGGATAGGCAGAGGAAAAGAGAACACAGCACATACAGAGAACTGCTGGTCCCGAGAGGTTGTGAGACAGAAAGGGGGCAGGGCACAACCTTTAAAAGAATGACATAGCCATTGAAGACCAACATAAACTGGTTAGAACCAACTAGGTCCAAGATGGCAGACAAGTCAGCTTCCACTACACCTTGAGCCTCAACATACGCTCACTGTAACACATCACCATGCTAAGTGACACACCCACAGGCACCATGACAGTTCCAAGACCCACCATAAAAGGTCAAAAAGTGGGCGATGGCCCAATTCCTGGAAATCCCTGCCCTTTTCCCCCAAATAACTGGAATACTCCTCCCACTCATTAGCCTATGAAATTACCCACCCCTATAAAAACTGACAACCCCGAACCCTGGCACCTCTTCCCTTCTGAGATGGCCCACACTCTGTCTATGGAGCATGTATCTCCCTGAATAAAACTTCTTTTGCTTTACTATGGCTCATTCTTGAATTCTTTCCTGTGTGAAGCCAAGAACCCACAATTGGCGGGCATCCCAGGGACTTGCCTGAGACCTGTGACCATCCTCTCACGCCCGACTTTCGTTCCTGTAACAGCTGGATGGAGAAGTGCAGGGAGGGAATGGAGAGACCTGGTAGTCTCTTTAAGTCTCTGTTGTCTTAATTTTTAAACTTCCTTTGGCTGTCTCTTCAGCACATATAATTTTCTAAATTAAAATTTCCCTAAATAGAGTATAAATTCTTAGATGGCAGAGAGTTTGACATATACCTTTCTTCCCAGAAGAGCCCTATCCTAGTCCGGAGAGACCTATTGCCAGGCAGCCATGCCCAAATTTGGAATCATCAGAAGGATGAACACATAATAATAAATGTCCTAAAGAGCAGTAAGTTTTCTGTCCCTGGTTTACATGGACTCGGCTTAGAACACAGAGGCTTCTGCTCTTAAGTCCCTGGTAGAGAAGAGAGGGGCTATGGGGAGGGAGAGGGGATAGCCCCAAACCCCTCACTCCGGGTGACACAGCAAGGATATTGCTTTTGAGAGGATCACTTCCTGTGTCAGAAGTTGCTGTGTTAATTTTTTGAAAATTTGGCAGCCGAGTTCAGAAATTTTCAAACAATGTGTTTGGAGAAATCCATGTGGTCTCAGGAACAATTTGATTTTCTGTTTTAATTTGGAGAGGATAAGAACAAAGCTTGCTCTAAGCATCTTCTGGGTCTTTGCCTCACAGTGTCAGAGCTGCTTCTGCCTTGGCACCTGTGAGAAAGAAGGGACTCCAGCTGGTCTGAAGAGAGAAATGTCCTGTGAGGGTTGTCTCCACAAAACAGGTAGATTCAAGAGAGCCTGTTCTGCAGAGGGCGGGACCATCTTCGTGCTGTGAGCAATTACTCTATTCCGGAAAAACAACACCATGGATAGGGTTATATTAATGTTTTGAATTTCATTGGCTTTGCAGCTTTATTTGTAATTCAGATGTAAGTCTGTTTCCATTTTATACTTGTATAGGAGCTGTAAGCCCAAGGAGTTTAAATATGCACAAAGCTCGGCATAGGTAACTTTATAACAGGAAATTTTATAAAAATCTTTTTCTTGAAAAGAAGTCAGGCATGTGAGGCCTTTGGCTTTGAGGAGGTGGGGGCTGCTGATCAGACCTCATGACACGCTGTTGGTTTGGGGGCCTGAGTCTAGGTGGCCACCTGGCCCTACCTTGCATGCCCACGTTACCTCGACCTCACCTTTTCCAAGGCCCAAATATGACAACCATCTCTAGAGGCTGATAGGGAAGTGTGTGCCCATGCAGGTCCCCTCTAAGAGAGGCCACGGTGGGGATCCTGGGGTGGATGGCCCAAGACTCATGGTCTCCTTGTAGCCAGAACCCTGGAGAAGCAGAATCTGGCCCCAAACTCTGGGCTGCCCACACATTGCACCTTTCAAATTCCATTGTAGTTTTTTTGGTGAAATAGCTGATAATGGCTTAGTTACAAGCAGCCTGATTTTGAGCAGTGATGGATCACAAAGGCTGGGCCCAACCTTCCAGGATCTGGCTGTGAGAGGAAAAGTATTTTCTCAGGAAAGCCATTTCCACTGAGAAATGGACCAGTTCCTCTCCAAAGATGTCCACATTTTCCCCTCTGTTTTAAATGTTCTTCCTCATCCCCCAACTGCCCCTCAGCAATATTTTAGTATAAAAGCTCCAAAGGTTCAAACTTAGCTCCATCCAACCATCAATCGAAGGCGGGCCTCCGGGCACAGTTATGGGGCTGGGGGTGGAGCGTGGGGGGCGGGGCCGGCTGGCAAGGAAGCATGCCGGGTCTTCCAGGAGCAGCTCGCACCCAACGCACTGTTACAAGTAATAAGCTAGCTCTTTATCCCCCCACAAGGATACACCAATAATAATCTCGGTTTTGTTTTTCTTTTTGTTCTTCCTGTGACATCCAAGGTCTTTCTCTTTTCAAAAGCAGAGTATCTGTACTTACATTGTTACCAAACCTCCTGAGTAGGCCCCCAATTAAGGTCCTTCTGCCTGGTGTCCCTCCCGCCAATAGAATGGTTCGTTTCAGAAGCAAAGGAAAGTTTTAATCTTCCATCAAAGAACAGAGAGGTGGGAGCTCAAGCTGTAGAGAGCACCCTCTCCCTGAGGCTGTGGGCGGGGCTGCTTTATAGAGATCTGGTTGGGGCAGGGGGAAGAGCTCTCGAGGGGCGGGCGCGGCATCCCTGCACACAGCCCATCATCACCATCTTGATCTGAGGTGTCATGGGCGTCACTTCCACACACGCACACGGCCTGCAGAGCTGAGGTCTCTGTGCAGGTGTTTTGCACCAGGAACTCTGGTCTGAAGTGCTGGGTGCAAGGCCTCTGCACGCAGCCCCCCATGAACAAGTGACACCAGATGAAGCATAGAGACAAAGCTTAGACCTTATTTTATTACCAGATTCTATTTTTATTTCCCGGGAATTGTTAATAGGCTTTGTTGGTGACAGCATCATTGATAAGATGAACTCAAAATCTCACTAGCATATAAAACTTACTAGCAATACCTACCCTCCCCAGTGTTACATACTAAGACCTCGATTTTTACAGCAGCCTGAACCCTGTTAGGTCAGGTCACACAGTGGCTCAGGGAAAAGCTTGGTAGTTGGTGGATTGAACTCCAGGAAATGACGGTGCATCACAGCACATTACCTTGATGCATTCCGCTATTTCTAACTCTATTTCAGTTGAACTTTGTCCTTTATAAAAGTTATTTCTTTCTTACCATTTTCAGGACAAAAAAATTTATTGTGATATAATGACATATGTGTCATTATATTTGTATAATGTGTATACAATATATGCCATATACAATGTCATTACATGTATATATTGTGTATAAGTTTGTGTACATCTTTTTGTCCTCTTAATCTCTAAACGTCTACCTTTGTTTTCTTACTCTCTTTTTACCTCTGACTAAAGGTAAAAATAATTGGTTTGTATTTTAATTTAATTAAAGGTAAAAGGACTTTGTATCTTTTTTATGGAGTCTGCTTCCCCTAAGTTTTAATCACCTCCTTCTTCATCCTGCCTGATAAATTCTCATTTGATCCCATATTTTAAAAAATTTACCACCTAAATCTTTGAGCATAGCTTTCATCATGACATTCCCCTGAAATAAGCCCTCAAAAGCTCCCAGGTTCCAGTAAATCAGAATGGCTCATCCCTAACTCTGGAGCAAGAGTAAAAATGGAGGCCCACTATCCTACCTAAACACCTAAAAGTTATAAAGCTAACAAACTACTACAAATGTGCCTTCATGAGGACATAGAATGCCAAGTTCAAATTCAGAGTTCTCAGACGCCTCACAGTTCCATATTAGAATCTGGAGACAGGGAGAGGGTCATCTCTGGCCCACAGCCCATCTCTTTCTCTTCCTACCCCATGTTCATTCTTCAATTTGGAGGATTCTCATAATACACTGGTGGACATCCAGACTCATCCACACATCTCCCCAAGCAGCTCCACTCAAAGAGTCAGCCCTCAGCCAACTTTAGGGCCCAGGGATGCTCACACCGGCTGTCTATGCTCAAGAGGTTAGGTGGGTAAGTGATTCTGGAAAGCCCTAACAGGGGGATCCATGCTGCTTGGCCTGGAAATTCTTGGAGCTTGGCTAGACAGTGGGGGGAGGAGAAGACTCTCTATGTGGGCCTCTCCCTCAGCTCCTTGGACTCCTCCTGTGGGTGGGAGGAGGGTCCAAGGGGTGAGGAGCTTTGGAGAACCCAGTGGGACAGGGATTTAGATTAGGGGGAGTTTTAGGACAGTGGTGGCCTCCAAGTTTGCTTGTGAACACACTGGGTCCTCTCTATACTTCTTTCTTGGGGAACTGTTTCCCTAGCCCTTGCTCTAAACACAAACTGAAATGAAACACAGGAGAGCAAGGGAAAAACCACATAATCAAATAGAACTCTAAAGTGAAGTAGAGAATGAGGGTAAAAGGAAAGAAGTGACTTAAAACTAACTACATTAAGAATAAGAAAAAGGTAAATATTGGTAAAAGAAACAAAATTCAAAAATTAGCACTGGAAACCCCAAGGATATATGATAAAGGATATTTAACATAAGTGATTCAAAGGCTAAAACCAATACAAGAAGTGAAAAACACAAAACTAGAGGGGATAAAAGATTTAGTGGGTAGAAAGATAAGACGACTGCCCCAGCTCTTTAGTCCTACAAGGAGAAATGAGATAAAGAGCACTTAAATTTATAAAAGTAAAAGCACAGTCTACAAGTAAATAAATGGATGCAGTGCCTGAACATAATACCCAGTGAAATAATGCAAACAGAACTGCTGTTATCTCAGTAGATGTCAACATTGAAAGTTATGTTACAAGGCACAACTTTTTTCTTATTAAAATGTGTTTTTAATTACAATAGTCCTCCCCCCCACCCCTTAATCCATGGTTTCTCTTTCCACGGTTTTAGTTACCCATGGTCAACCTCAATCCAAAAAGATTAAATGGAAGTTTCCAGAAATAAACAATTCATAAGTTTTAAATCGCACACTGTTCTGAGTAACGTGATGAAATCTTGTGCGTCCTGCTCTGTCATACTCGGGACATGAATCATCCCTTTGTCCAGTGTATCCTGTCTGTAGCCACTTAGAAGCTGTCTAGGTTATCAGATAGCTGGCTGCAGTATTGCAATGCTTGTGTTCAAGGGACCCTATTTTATGTAATAATGTCCCCCAAATTAGAGTGGTGCTGCTGGCCATTTGGATACGCCAAAGAGAAGTCATAAAGTGCTTTGAAAAGGTGAAAGTTCTTGACTTGATAAGGAAAGGAAAAAAATCCATACGCTGAAGTTCCTAAGATCTACAGTAAGAACGAATCTTTTATCCATGTAATTGTAAAGAAGGAAAGAGAAATTTGTCCTAGTTTGGCTTTTGCACCTCAAATTACAAAAGTTATAGCCACAGTGCATGGTAAGTGCATAGTTAAGATAGTAAAGGCATTAAATTTGTACAATAAAATATTTGGAGAGAGAAAAAAAACACAATCATATAACTTTTATTACAGTATATTGTTATTGTTCTCTTTTATTATTATTTACTGTGCCTAAATTATAAATTAAACTTTATCATATCGAAAAAAACAATGCAGTTGATCCTTGAATAACGTGGGGGTTAGGGGCACCTCCACATAGTCGAAAATCAAAGTATTACTTGTAGTCAAGCCCTCTCTATCTGCAGTTCCTCCGTATCCGCAGCTCCACATCCACAGATTCAATCAACGACGATTGTGCAGTACTGTAGTATTTATTACTGAAAAAAATGTATAGGTGTATAGGTGGATCCGTGCAGCTCAAACCTGTGTTGTTTAAGGGTTAAGTGTATATATAGGGTTTAGTACTGTTGTTACCAAACCAGGTCAATTTACCCACCTTGCAGCAAGCCAAACGCTGAGATGCCGAGGTTTACAGCCAAGAGAGTTATTCACAAGGCAGCCAAGCAAGGAGAAGGTAGAAATAATTCTCAAACGCGCTCCTGAAGGCAAAGGAGTTGGGGTGTTTATGGGATACTCATGATGGTGTTAGGTGAGCGGAAAGGTGGTTGGAGGCAGGAAAAATGCGAGGGAATCAGTGTCCTGTGCAGGTGTCTCTGGGTTACAACTTCGGAATATTCAAAATGGAGGCTCTCAGCTGATCTGAGGGTGGTGTTTTCTATTCTTTGGACAGCTGCACAGGCCCAGTTTTAGGGATAGTGGTCCCAACTAGCCCCAGCTGGCTCAAACTGGGCAGGAATTGACTCCAAGATGCTGTAAAACAACTGAGCTGCATGAATCTGGGAAGGCAATTTACAAGCAAAGGAGTTTTAACAAGCTGTTCCCTTATATGTTGTTCTGGAAGACAAGTTCAAGAATTCCTATTAGGTATCAGCTTCTGTTAACTCTACGGGGCACAGTTTCACTCTCTACAGTTTCAGGCACCCACTGGGGGTCTTGGAACGTATTGCCCGTGGGTGAGGGGGACTACTGTACACCTTTGTTGGCAGGCAGAGGCCAGAAGCTGGCCCTCTCAGTCAAGGCAATCTAAATCGTTAACAGTTATTGAAGATCATGTGGGTAATATTTAGCAAAAGCCATAACATGACCATGATTTTTGATCCATTCATTCCATTCCCGCTAGACTGTCCTATGGTAGGAGTTCTGTGGTGAAGGGGGTAGGGTTGAACAAAGGACACATGCTTATTGATGGGGAGGAAGAAATTTCCTCTACCCTTCTAGGTGCTTCTGGCTCTTCTAAGAGTTAAATTGACATGAGACAGATTAACAGGAGAAAATGAAACAGAAGTTTAACAAACCTATTAGCAGGGCAGGAATAGAGACGCAGACGTAGACAATGGACATGTGGACACAGTGCGGGGAAGGGAGTGTAGGATGAACTGGGAGATTAGGTTTGGCATATATACACTACCATGTGTAAAATAGATAGCTAGTGGGAACCTGCTGTATAGCACAGGGAGCTCAGCTCCGTGCTCTATGGTGACCTAGAAGGGTGGGATGGAGGTGGGGTGGGAGGGAGGTCCAAAAGAGAGGGGATATATGAATACATATAGCCGATTCGCTTCATTGTACAGCAGAAACTAACGCTGTACACTGTACAGCGACATTGTAAAGCAACTATACCCCAATTAAAAAAAAATTTAGTGATATGTATACATGAGAGAAACCCAGAAAAGCTGAGTAACTCACCAAAATGGCCAAAACCATCACATAAAATATCATCTTCAGCTGAAGACAAAAGAGGATGTTGGGGGATTGCATTGGGATTTCAAAGGCGAGGAAGGCAATTGACATGGAGAAGGAAAGCAAATATTTGGCAAACAACTGTTTGCTGGGCCCTTTGGAGACAGTGGGACACAGAGCGAAATTTTAACAGAATTTACTAGGTTCCTCCCTGTCTACACACTTAGTTCACACTATAGTTTTATGTATGGTGACAGCTCCCTTCCTGGAATAGCTCCCCTATCCATTTTTTTTTTTTTTTTTTTTTTTTATCCACGTAACTTGTGGAATCTTAGTTCCCTGACCAGAGATTGAACCTGTGCTCCCTGAAATGGAAGGGCAGAGTCCAAACCACTAGACCGCCAGGGAATTACCCTCTATCTACATTCTTTAAGGCAGTCAGGGGGAAAGTCAAAGTGAGACAGGAAGGGGGCAGGGCAAAACCTTTAAAAGAATGACATAGAGGGCTTCCCTGGTGGTGCAGTGGTTGAGAGTCCGCCTGCCGATGCAGGGGACACAGGTTCGTGCCCCGGTCCAGGAAGATCCCACATGCCGCGGAGCGGCTGGGCCCGTGAGCCATGGCCGCTGATCCTGGGCGTCCGGAGCCTGTGCTCCACAACGGGAGAGGCCACAACAGTGAGCGGCCTGAGTACCGCAAAAAAAAAAAAGAAAAGAAGGACATAGACCTTGAAGACACAGCATAAACTGGTTAGAACCAACTAGGCCCAAGATGGTGGGCAAGTCAACTTCCACTAGACCTTGAGCCTCAGTATACGCTCATTGTAATACATCAGCGGCTAAATGACACACCCACAGGCACCATGACAGTTCCAAGCTGACCAAAAAAGGTCAAAAAGTGGGTGATGACCCAATTCCTGGAACTCTCCGGCCCTTCTCCAAAATAGTTGGACTAATCGTCCCACTCATTAGCCTATGAAGGTACCCAGCCCATAAAAACTAACCACCCCACCTTTCGGGGCCTCTCGCCTTCTGAGATGGTCCACACTCTTCCTGGGGAACAGGTTTCTCACAAGGCTGCTCTCAGTCTGAGACTGACCACATTCTATCTATGTAAAGTGTATCTCTCTAAACAACCTGCTTTCACTTTACTATGTCTTGCTCTTGAATTCTTTCCTGAGCAAAGCCAAGGACCCATCCTTGGCAGCCTGTTCAGGGACTCACCAGAGATCTGGGATGTGACCATCCTCTCTTGCCCCACTTTTTTCTGTAACAAAAGGTTCTCCCTGGTCTTTTGGGCCTTAAAAGTAATCAGCCTAAATTAATCCTCATGCCCAAAAGAGACATTTTGCAGTGGCACAATTTGCTCCCCTACACTATCCATAAATTTTTCTGTCTTTGTATTTATGTTGGTTAGAAACTTAAAACAATCAAATGTCCACAGGTAGGAGAAAGATTTAACACATCACGGTGCATTTATTTGAGGAATTATGCAGCAATTAAAATGATGGTTATAAAGCCTTTTAATGAAAAGATACCATTTTATTTATTTATTTATTATTTATTTTATTTATTTTTATTTATTTGTTTTTGGCTGCGTTGGGTCTTCACTGCTGCATGCAGGCTTTCTCCAGTTGCAACAAGTAGGGCCTACTCTTCGTTGTGGTGCACAGGCTTCTCACTGCGGTGGCTTCTCTTGTTGCGGAGCACGGGCTCTAGGCGTACAGCCTTCAGTAGTTGTGGCACACGGGCTCAGTAGTTGTGGCTCGTGGGCTCCAGAGCACAGGCTCAGTAGTTGTGGCACACGGGATTAATTGCTCTGTGGCATGTGGGATCTTCCCGAACCAGGGCTCAAACCTGTGTCCCCTGCATTGGCAGGCGGATTCTTAACCACTGTACCACCAGGGAAGTCCCAAGATACCATTTATTAAGGGACATATGAAAAAATAAAATTCACTATGCTCTAAAATTATACAAGGTATATAAGGCAAATCATTTTTTAAAAACTTAATGTTCTAATAACAGCTGTGATGTTTCGGTGGTAAATAAGGGGTTATTCCCCCTTCCCTTTGTTACCTCCAAAACTGGGTTTGCCTCTTGGTGGATTTCGAGCAAAAAGACACAACGAAACAGAGGTCAGGAGAAGGAAGGATTTGTTACTTGCAGCAAATAAGGAGAACACCATGGATCTTTCCCAAAGCAGTGTCTCCAGGAAAAGCAAAATTCGGGAAGGTTTAAGCAAGGGTACATGCATATTCACGAAGGGGATTGGACAGAGGAGAATTCAGCATAGACTTGGGGCAAAGGTTGACAGAGTCCCAGGCTTTAGTTGATTGAAGTCACAAAGGTCAGGAAAGGTCAACATCACCATCTCTTAGGTTCCTATGGATCTAGTGGTTGACCGCTGGAGGGGGGTTAAAATTCCACAACAAAGCTCAGGAAAGTGCTTCAGGCTAATCTTTACCATTGAAACACAACTGGGAGTCTTTAAAACTAATCTGTTGTCTTTGCTATTTTTACTTCTCTTGCCTGGTAATAGTAGTTTGTTTTGTTCCCCTAAAATCATTGTTACTGAGACCTGTTTAAGGGCAAGCACTGTGGTCAGGCTTCGATCACAAAATGGCTTAAACCCTAAAATGGCTTCTCATATGTCAGAAAGATTTACCAGGTTCTTTTCCTCTGAGGACCCCCTACCCTATCTGCCTCCATTTCTTCAGATAAACCTTCTGAGACTCCTCTATCCCCTTTCTACAGGTTCCCAGAGCACACAGTATTTCCCTTTATATAACTCGCAATTCCTTTTTTAATGCCTGGCTTTCCCACTACGACCATAAACTCTATGAGGTCAAGGAGTGTCTCTTAGAGTAAAGAAGATGTTCAGACCCTTGGTATTCAGTTAGCATCTTCTGTTGTTGCCATGAAAAGAAAGATGGACATGATGGTCTCTAACAGGCTGGCCTGTGCTGCCTGCCTGGGGTGATTTTACCACACAACAAGTTTAAACATCTGCTCACTCCCAAAGAAAAACTAACAATTAAACAGAAAGTCAAAAATGCAGATTTTTATAAGATCTCTAGGCCGCAGCTGTACCGAAGGGACAGGAATTCTCTGCATGAGTCCAGTCCTCTCTTCTCTGCGTTTTTCCAGGCTGGGCTATCTACCTGAAAGCCCTCCTTCCTGTCTTGCCCCAGCTAACTCTTAGGACCCTTCATGGCTCAGTGTGGATATCACGTCCTTTAAGCCTTCTTTGACTCCCCAGACTGTGCAGATTTGCGGGGAACAATGAATTTCTGAGAATGGATGCAAACCATTCAATGATGCTCAGACCCACAGGTACCTTCTAACTCTCTTCATAAGCTTGTGTGTGGGGATTTAGCCCCTAAGGTGTTCATATTTCTTTAAAACTCTGGAGGTAGTTGGGAATGTAAAATGGTACACCTGCTATATAAAACAGTACCGAGCTTCCGGAAAAAAAATTTTAATACAATTACTATATTAACCAGCAATCCCACCTCTAGGTAGATATCCAAAAAAATTCAAAACAGTATCTCAAAGAGATATTTACACAGTAATGTTCATTGCACATTATTCATAGCTAAGAGATATAAATAACCCAAATGTCCATTGACAGATGGATAAAGAATATGTGGTATATTACCTACTCATTCAGTGGAATATTATGCAGTCTTGAAAAGGGAGCTCCTGTCATATGCTACAATATGGATGAACTTCAAGGATACTTTACGAAGTGAATTAAGCCAGTTACAAAAGGATAAATACTGATGATGTCACTCATATGACATGTTTTTTACTTTACAAGCACAGTAAACAAAATTTATGGATGGGAAATGAATATTTTCCTTTTATCAAATCTACAACAATGGAGGCATTTGTGTGTGTGTGTGTGTGTGTGTGTGTGTATATATATATAGTGTGTGTGTGTATATATATATAGGTACAATAGATACATATATATATATATTTAAGAATAACATTGTTGTATTTAAGCTAACAACCTTCTAGGTCATAAATGTAACCATTACTAAGAGTCTACACATACTTCACTGCACACAAAAACAGAGAAATTGAGGGACCTGCAGTTTTCCTGAATGGCTCAAGCCTGTGGAAATGGAGAGGAGCAGGGCAGTGGGTGACTTGGACCTGGCAGAGGCAAACCTCTCCCCAAGATGGCACAGCTAGAAGTTATTTGGGTGGTTCTTTATTTTCACAATACTAGAACCACTCTGAACAAACTGGCAATACTCAGCAGAATTAAACATAAGCTTACTTTAGGAGCCAACAGAGGGACTCTCACCCAGGTCCCTAAAGGGACAGGGGTGAGAATGGTCATTGGCAGCATTGTTTGTAGTGGTGGGAAGCTGGAGGCAGCTTGGTGTTCATCACTAGAGAAACTGATAAATAAAATATGGTGGGTGCATACAGTGAAATTCAAGTTAGAAACAGTGAATTCTACGTGCATGACAACCTGCAGAGATCTTTTAATAAAGGATGTCAAATATAAATTGTAGAAAATAAATGAGGTCTAAAGCATAATTCTATTTATATAAACTAAGGACATAATCATCCACAAAATAATATATTTTAGAAGGAACACATATATCCAAGGACTTACGTGACGCACATTAGAGTGGGTGAATTCTGAGGATGGGGAGTACAAGTGAGGACAGTGGATAAAAGTGGAGATGGAGAGGGACCTTGTGTAGACTTGATGATAGAGGAGCAGAGACTAAAGGATACTATCAACTGTTTACTTTTTACAGTAGAGATTCTTACCTCTCCCCCAGCCTTGGAAAAAAACCACCTTAATTACTATCCCCAAGTAAATCCCACAGGACAGGGAGGCTTGAGTTTGTGTGGCTATATCAATGTAAGCATCCCTGTTGGAGGACGCTGCAGAAGTGCAGGCTTGTCTCTCAAGCTAGTCACTAAATAAATATGTCAGCAGACTCCTGTGGCTTGACCTCCTCCAATCCTTCACCTCTCATATCTACACAGGAATGGGTTATTAGTCTAGGGGACAGCACTCACTTGGGAGCTGACATGGGTTCATGACTACTATATTAAGTTTCCTAGAGCTGTCATAACAAAGTACCACAAACTAGGTGGCTTAAAACAAAAACACATTCTCTCACAACTCTGCAGGGTAGAAGTCTGACATCAAGGTATAGGCAGGATCATGCTCCCTCCAAAGGATCTATGGAAGAATCTTTCCTTTTCTCCTCTAGCTTCTGATGGTTGCCAGAAATACATGGTCTTTCTTGGCATGTAGATGCATCACTCCAACCTCTGCCTTGTCTTCATATAGCCTTCCCACTGTGTGTGTGCCTATGTCCTCTGTTTTCTTATAAAGACACCAGTCATTCATTAGAGGCCACTTCATCAAAGACAGACTACATTACATCGTGGAAGTGAAATGCACGTTAGTAAGTGAAAGAAGCCAATCTGAAATGGCTACATACTGTATGATTCCAACTATGTGATATTCTGGAAAAGATAAATCTGTGGAGACAGTAAAAAGATCAGTCCTTCACAGGGACTGTGGGGAGAGGAATGAATAGGCAGAGCACAGAAGATTTTTAGGACAGTGAAACCATTCTGTATGGTACAATGGTGGATACATGTCACACATTTGCCAAAACTCAGAATGTACAACATGAAGAGTGAGCACTAGTGTAAACTAGAGACTTTGGGTGATAAGATGTATCATGTAAGTTCACTGTTTGTAACGAACGTGATTCTTGTAGGATGGGCTGTGCTTGTGTAGGGGCTTGGAGTATATGGGAATTCTCTGTACTTTTCACTCAATTTGCTGTAAACCTAAGCTGCTCTAAAAAATTAACTTTATTAATTTTTTAAGAATCAGTATATCTTACCTGCAATGCTGAAGCCTAGAAAATGGAACTTTAGAGACTACAGTGAGCCCCCTACATACGAACCTTCAAGTTGCTAACTTTCAAAGATATGAACGTGTATTCGCATGTCCAATCACGTAAGTTAGTTCACATGTGTTGTGTACATTGTCACGTGCATGCACCCTCTACAAGTGGTTGTGCTTTTGTGTACTTTACTGTACAGTACTGTATAGAGCACAGTAGCACAGTATCTTTATTTCAAGCTAAATCTGCAAGAGGACGACTTCATTGAACTCCTTGCCATGCAACACAAGGACCTTACTAATGAAGACCTGATGGAACTGGAGGCCCAGAGAAAGGACGAAGAGAGACAAGAGGAAGAAGAAGTAACTGAAGAACCAAAGAGATTCATGACAGAAGAAAAGGCAAGGGGATTTTCTTTATTTGAGGAGGCACGGGACCCGAACATAGAATGGTACATGAAGGTTGAAGCAGCCATTCAGAATGCAATCCAGTGCTACTGTGTCATACGTGATGAGAGAAAAAAAGAGCTACTACTCAGACATCATGGGATTGTTTTTTCAAGCAAGCAGATAGAATCAAATCCTGCAAGGAAACAGAACCTGTGCCATCAATGTCAGGCATGAGTGAAATTGCAGCTTGCCCTACACCACTTACTGCTGATGATCCTTCAGCTCTACCATCTCCAACCTCCTATCCTTCCTCCAGTCAGTAACTCTTCTTGCCTGTTTACTCGATGCCAGTCCCTGGATGCCAGCTGTTGTGCTGCACTAGTGTACATTTCCAGGTACTGTACTGTAAGATTAAAAATGTTTTCTTTATTTTTTGTGTTTGTTTTGTATGTATTATTTGTGTGAAAAGTATTATAAACCCATTACAGTACAGTACTATATAGCTGATTGTGTTCGTTGGGTACCTAGGCTAACTTGGTTGGACTTACGAACAAATTGGACTTAACAATGTGCTCTCGGAACAGAACTCGTTTGTATGTAGGGAACTTACTCTATTACAAAAAGATTGTGATTAAAGCAATTATACCCCAATAAAGATGTTAAAAAAAAAGATTGTGATGTAAGACTCATAGGAACAGCTAACACAACATTAATGTCAGGGCAAAGGAAAGATGTATACTTACAATCAAGAAGTTCAAAATTTCTCATTGCATAAAAACTGAACCAGGAAAAATTAAGAGAGCACAAAATTAAAAGATAAAGGTTTCTATGTTTGGTATTTAAATACTAAAAGATACAGTTATATAAATTCTACAATAACTCATCAGCCAAAAATAAGGGAAATTTGAAAATATTGGATATCAATCATAATAATTACTTGTGGTAAAAGTGGTGAAATAAGGGAAATTTATAGACTTAAAATATTAGAAAAGTAGAATAGATGAAAATTGAGTTAAATTGCGAGAGAAACAAACAAACAAAATGGACCCAGAAAGTTGAAAACATTGAAATTCTGGGTGGCATTGACCTAGCTAGAAAAAAAGGTACAAATAAATAACACTATGAACAAAAAGGGGATACAGGCACAGGTAAACAAAACAGGAATATTATCAAACTTTCACAATTAAACTTGAAAATTGAGACACAACTTTTATCTTAGTAGTACCCAGACTCCTCTAGAGAACAGCAAAAAAGGGAATATTTCAATATGCTCCAGAAGGCTAGCTAACTTCAATAACAAACCAGAGGACCATGGAAAACAACTCAGAAATATGTAGAGATGCAAAAATCTTTAAAAAATAATAGCAAATCAAACTCAACAGTTATTTAAAAAGATACACCAAGATTGAGTTGGTTTATTCAAGAGTGCAAAGAGAGTCACTATGGAAAAAAAGGGAGTTCCTAAAAAAATTAACTATAAAATTGTCATATGTTCCAGCAATTCCACTTCTGGGTATATACCCCAAAGAACTAAAACAGGGACTAAGTTATTTATTTGTACACCCATGTTCACAGCAGCATTATTCACATTAGCCAAAAGGTGGAAGCAACCCAAGTGTCCTTCACAGGATGAATGGATAAGCAAAATGTGTTATATACGTACAATGTATTATTCAGCCTTAAAAAGGAAGGAAAATATGACACATGCTGCCACATTGATGAACCTTGAAGACATTATGCTAGTGAAATAAGCCAGTCACAAAAGGACCAGTATTGTGTGAGTCTACTTATATGAGGTACCTAAAATAGTCAACTTCAGAGAGAAAGAAAATAGAATGGTATTACCAGGGGCTGGGAGGAGGAGGGGAATAGGGAGATAGTGTTTAATGGGTAGAGTTTCAGTTTGGAAAGATGGAAAACTTGTGAGATGGGTGGTGGTGATGGTTTCATGAATGGGAATATATTTACTGCCACTGAACTGTATACTTAAAAATAGTTGTGGTATATTTTGTGTTATGTATACTTTACCACATTAAAAAAATGCAAGAAGTTTAAAAGCAAATAATTTATAAACATAATTCACTACATTAACTACATTAAAAACCCGTAGTGGTTATTAAAAAGCCTTAAATTTAGCATTCATTTATGATAAAATAACAATTTATGAGTGACAGGAGGTGAAGAAAAAATGTACACTAAAGATCTTAAGTCGGAGAAAAAGTCAAAAGAGATAGCATAAAAATGACTACTAATAAAAAAGTGATCAGTATTAGTTTTATCCCTCTTAATGGAACAAACTATTTAAAAACAGGAGTTGTACCTGAAGCTGTCCAGGTGACTATGAGGAAGCGACAGGAAAAGTCCACTGGATAGCACTTTCAACAGGGCTCCAATACTTTAATGCCTTGGGGAATAAGGTGTTGTTCTACTTTAGCAGATGGAGAGAATTGTGTGCCCCTTATTTAGATCCTGGATTGAATAAATCAGTTGTTGAAGAGCAAGAAATTTTGAATATGGACTGAGTATTAAATATTAGGGAATATGATATTCCCTAACATTATTAACTGGGATAATAATATTGTGATTATTTGAGAAAACACCCTTATGTTTTAAGAGATAGGTACTGAAGTTTTTAAGGGTGAAATGGCATGATGTCTGGGATTTACTTTAAAATATTTCAGCAAGGGCTTCCCTGGTGGCGCAGTGGTTGAGAGTCCGCCTGCCGATGCAGGGGACACGGGTTCGTGCCCCGGTCCGGGAGGATCCCACATGCCGTGGAGTGGCTGGGCCCGTGAGCCATGGCCACTGAGCCTGCGCATCTGGAGCCTGTGCTCTGCAACGGGAGAGGCCACAACAGTGAGAGTCCCACGTACAGCAAAAAAAAAAAAAAAAAAATACATGAGGTAAATGAGGAAGATGCTTGTTCTTGAATCTGTGTGATGGGTATGAGAGTTTACTCTTTTGTATGCTTGAAAGTGCTCCTAACATTCATAAAAACTGAAAAATCATTAAGAAAAACCACTGAGCTCTCCCAATTGAAACACAGGTTGTTACTGAACCAAACTTTGGTTTGCTCACCTGAGGCACAGCAAAGTCAATCTCCTGACACAGGGTTGTGATGAAGGAAAGTACAGCATTTATTTGCAGGGTGCCAAGCAAGAAGAATGGGCAGCTAATGCTTAAAGAACCTGAACTCCCTGATGGCTTTCAGGCAAGTGTTTTTAAAGACTAAAATTAAGGATAAGTGTCTTAAGCATGTGATTAGTTCATGGATTCTTCTGATTGGTTGGGTGTTAAGCAACAAAGTGATATCTGGCATCTTGATCATCACCCTTCTGGCTCCAACTTTTCTAGGTCTCCTTAGCTGTGGTCATCAGGTTTCATCATGGGGTCTTGGTTTCTGTAAAACAACTCAGAGATATGTTGCATCAGATTGTTATCTATATCCCTTGAGGAGGAACTAGGAGTCCCATGATTCTGTTTTATGGCTGAGCTTTTCTTGCTTGATTGCTTTTCCTTTGTTTCTGCATTTCCTCACTTCTGTAATCATTAACTGCTTGAGTCTGCTCTTTAGAGCTCTGGGAAGGCCTCAAAAACTCAAGCTTTTTCTACGAACAAGAAATGGGGACAAGAGGGGATTATACCCAGGAAGGCCCTGCAGGATCCTGCTCCGTTTCAGTTCCCTCTTCTCTTCGATACTCCTCAATCCTGCGGGGAATGGGGCGATGATCGATCTGGCTACTTCCTGCTGAACAGGGGCGATGTCAATTCTTCAGGATTAGAGGAGAGAAAGTCTTGGACCTTGTTTTCAAAGAATTCTCAAGTCCTAGGCCTAGCATAAGTATTTTGCATTATGAACACATTATCTCTCTCTTTGACCACTTTGCCATAGCATCTGAACAAATATTTGAAAATTAATAAACACATTGAAAAGAGGATGATGATCAAATGGAGCCTTGGAACAGTACTCAAAAGAGTCCCCCTATTCCAGATAGTACCCAGGAAAATAAGTCCTGGTGCATGTCCTCTTTACGTACATCCTGTAACCAGGTAGCCTTTTGAATTATTCTGTTGGCTCGGGTTTCAACTTCTCCAGAGGTATTGACGTATGTACAGCATGTGGTATGAGCCACTGCACATACTCCTCCTTGTTTTGCCAACAAGAAGTCAAGGGCTATTCTATTATCCAGGACCACTCGAGCCAATGAGTTCAAAGATGTTTGTTGGGCTGCAATACTTTTAGCTATGTCCTCAGCAATTTGCCCAATTGTGGCAGATACGTTATGAATCATATCTCTATTGACATAAAGTCTGGCAGATGGTATGGGGCTGCCAAAAATACTTTGTCCTATATTGTCCTCATACCCTTCCAATATCTCTCTTTTAAGATGTGTGTTTGATTTAGAGAGGGAAGTGATGCTCTCCACGCTGTGCAAGGAGAAAGGGATCCTAAAATATCCCAGTAGGCATGACCCTTCAATTTCCCAGCTGTCTAAGCAGCGAAATGCCCATCCTTGCGTTGGTGAGTCACTCCCTGTGCCACAGACAAAGATATATCCTGGAGGGGAGCAAGTTATACCTCCCATGGTAGTGTCATCAATTCTTTCATTTTTGGGGAGTGCAGAGATTATGTTATCAAGCCAGGGGTCAGTGGCACTGCAAGCCTTCCATAGTCCGTTTACATGATATCCAACTTGTCTGGCTTTCTGGCATAAATTCGTGTCATTTTTAGCCCTTACACATTTGTCAAGTGTACAATTCAGGGGATTTTGGTCATCACATTTTTTCAGGAGAAAATCGAGGGAACGTGGGGGACCTGTAGTAACTTGCCCTGCAATGGAAATTACTTCAGACAGGTTGAAGCAAGGTGTTGGGATATTCTGAATTTCCTGAATTAGATGAACTTGGAATGTGATGCCTGAAGGAGGAAGATTATAGTAGGTTATGGGGTCTGGCACAGTATAAAACTCAGTTACAGGGATCACAAATGGGACATAGTTTTCCTTGATGGTTTCAGATTTCAAATGACATATCCAGCAATTACTTAAATTCCCACCTCTGGCTAAACTCTGAGAC
Organism: Delphinapterus leucas; assembly: GCF_059928025.1. NCBI lineage: Eukaryota > Metazoa > Chordata > Mammalia > Artiodactyla > Monodontidae > Delphinapterus > Delphinapterus leucas. The sequence goes on from NC_143129.1 coordinate 137,499,617, forward strand.
AACCTAATGAGAGTATTTTCCTCCCAGGAAGCAGCAGATACCAGTGGGATGAGACAGTAAAGAAAAGCAAGAGCCATCACTAGAGTTCGGGCCAACAGCTCGTCTGGGAAAATAGCAGTAACCCTAAACTTTGGTATTAACCCTATTATCACAAGGGTTAAATTAAAATAGAGCAAGCGTTATGTAATATCACAACAAATTACAGGTTTGATTGACTGCAATATAATCACAGGTAAAATGATTAGATGAATCAAGAAACAAGCACAGGGATATAAGTAAATAATAAATCAGAAAAATGCTCCAGCCAATTACAAATGTTATTATGAATGGCCACAATTCATTCACTACTTATCTAAGATACTTTCTTTAATTTTAACCGAAGCCCCAGTCTAGACTTGTAGGAAGGAGCACTGGCTTTCAGTCAGCATTGTGGTTGTCTTTTCTGTAACTGCCGAGGACTGTGGACTTGTAGTTGGGTCAGAAGCCAGCTTCAACCGTATGCAGCAGATCCACGGCTTGACTCCTGTTGATTTAACAGATGAGCAAGTTACTAGCAGAACCTGGTAAGGCCCCACCCACCGTGGCTGGAGTTGGTTCTTTGGGGGTACATCCTTCCACGTTATGAAGAGCACCCAGTCTCCAGGTCTAAAACACTGGAGGCACTTCTGTCTTTCTGGCATTGTTCCCTATTAGTCTTCCCTAGTTCACTCTGGATTCCTTGATCTTTCTCCTGTTCAACAGGCACCTCCTGCTTGAGGACCTTGGCATTGGCCACCTGATCCACTAGAGGCAGATGCCGTTATCCGTGCTCTTCCTTCAGACACCCACTTGGTTGTATGTGCACCTGCTTTAAACGTTCCCTTAAATATTGCTGTCTGAATAAAGCTCACCCAACTACCCTATTTAAAACCACAAACCACTTCCTGCTTCCCAATATTGCTGACTCTGCTGTTTTTTTTCTGTAGCACTTATCACCATGTAGTATGTCATATATTTTACTTATTTGCTCTGTTTATTATTTATTGCCTGTCTTCCATCCATTCCACCAATACAAATTCCAAGAATGCAAGGATTTATATGTACTTGTTTTGCTTACGTATCCCATTTGTAGAATGAATAAATGGATGATATTCCTGGCCAGAAAAATAAATAAATAAATTAATTAATTAATTAATATAAATAAATAAATAAAACACTGGAGGGGGACATCTGTGGGAATCATCATTTTTTTTAGTAGCAAATTTAAGAATAGCATTTAAAACTAACCCCAGTGTTTGCATGTATCTTACAGTGTCTACTTCTTTTACCTTTTGGTCAGATGTCTGGCCACCAAACTGCTCAGAATAGAGGAAGAGTAAATATCCCATACAATATTTCATAAAGACTCAATTGGAGTCTACTTCTAGGACCCATTCTAATTCTAAGCAGTTCAACCAGCAACACTCTATCCGAGGTTAAATTAGTTTCTTGGCAGATTTTAGCTATCATCCTTTTTAAGGTGTGTTTCTTGTCGATCAAGGCCTCCAAGATGCATGCAAATTCCATTATATTCCATATATTTTAGATACCTCCTGAATCACATTATCAATAAAGGCACCTCCATTCTCACTCTGAATTGAGCTGGGTAGCCCAAATCTAGGAATTATCTCCTGGAGCAAGACTTTTACTACCTCTGAAGTTTTTTCACTCTAGCAAAGGAATGCTTGTAGCCAGCCTATAAAGGTGTTCGTCATCACTAGTACATAGTGAAAGTTTCCTTTAACTTTGGGCATGACTGTAAAGTCGACTTGCCAAACTTCTCTCAGGCTCTCCCCTCTAACTTGGACTCCATGCAGGGTGGGGGAGTGCCAGTGCTGGAATTATTTTTAGCACAAATCTTACATTTTCGTAATATTCTTTGAATTGTCCTTTGTGTATTTGGTCTTTAAATGTACTCCTGAATCCACTGGATACCCATAATCGGTGCTCAGGTATATTGATCCAATTATTTTCTCCATTAGATATTCAGGAATTGAAAACACTCTTTGATCATTTACCATTTGATCCTAGAAGGGTAAAATCAAATCCCAATTCTGTGAACTTTCGAAGTTCTCAGGTGAGTATGTCGCGCTAAATTGGGTCAGGTGTATACTTAGGAACAGAACTATAACCAAAGGTGTTTTGGTCCTGGCTGTACTGGGCAATGCACCACTGCCACCTCCTTTGGCTTGAGCACTGTGTCTAGCAGTTTCAAAACTTCTTGAGGGCATGTTTGATTTCTTTTATTTCAGAAGTGAGCAATCTCTCTTTCCAAATTGCCCCATGTTCATTCACAACTAAAAAGGCATATTTTGAGTCTGTATAGATGTTAACTTTCTTATCTTCACTGAGATGAAAAGGTCAAGTAAGGGCAATAATTTTAGCCTTTTGGGCCAAGGTACCTGATGACAAAGCTTCTGCTGCTAGGATCTCCTGAAGGGTTACCTCTGAGTATCTGGTCTTTTAGTGTTGGTGGTCCATGAAGCTACTTCCATCTGTGAACACCTCCAAGTCTGGATCTCGCCAACTTTAACCAAGTCTGAGCAGCTGCTCAATGACCTGCATAAATCATACATGGACCTGCAAGCATGGGCCACCCAAAGGGGTGGGGAGCAGAGTGGCTGGGTTCAAGGAAGACACAGCCTTTTGAATCACATTACGATTATCAAGTAAAATGGCCTGATATCCTCCCAGGTGGCCTGATGTGAGCCAATATCCATCCTTTTGTTCCAATGGTGGCAGCACATACTGGGACATATGCACCCTGCTTGGCTGTTCTGGAGTGAAATCCTCTGTGTCTTGCAACAAATCTCGAGGAGCAGCTATGACACTCAAATATGTTGACCATCTCTGGATTATAATGTCCAAAGTCTTTGAGAAATAGGATACTGGGCATTTTGTGTTTCTCAGATTCTGCGTCAATGCCTCCAGTCTCACTACTTGTTTTTCATGTTTAAAAAGATCTAATGGCTTTTTCAAATCTGGCAAACCCAGAACAGGGGCAGTCAGTAGTTTTTTCTTCATTGTTTGGAAGGTCTTTGACATTCTCCCGTCCCCACTAAGGGCTTATTGTCAGCCCCTTTTAGGGCCTCATACAGTGGCTTACCTATTAACTTAAGTTGGGGATCCAAATGCAGCAGAATCCTGCCATTCCAGGAACCCTCGCAACTGTCTTTGGGTGGTGGGCACCGTCACCCAGGCTACTGTCTGCCGGCAGTCCTGGAGCAAATTCCTCTGGACTTTTGTCAGTTTGAATCCTAGATATTTCACAGATGGTTGGGAAATTTGGGCTTGTTTCCCTGAGACTTTATAGCGTCATTTGGCCAGAGAGTTTAAAGTAGTCCCAGTGTTTTTACCAGAGTTCTTCATCTTGCTAGTTGTGAAGGTATCCACATACGTGAGCAGAGTTCCCTGCTGTAGCTGGAGCTCCATTACGTTTTTAGCTAGCACTTTCGTGAACAACATGGGGTGGGGTGGGGTTTAAAGTCCTTGCAATACTGTCCAGCAGTATTGTTGCTTGCTTTTGTTTTCTAGATTTCCCCATTCAAATGCAAATGACTCTTGGGATTTAGGACTCCCAGGGACACAGGAAGAGGCATCTGTTAAGCCTAGCACAGTGAACCAACAAATGTCTCCGGGTAAGACAATGAGCAGAATGTAGGGATTTGGGACAACAGGGTGAATATCTTCCACTATCTGATTTATGGCTTGTAGGTCCTTAAAGGCAGGATGGGAGCATTATATGGTGACAGGGGGGCAAATAAGCTTGCATTTCAAAAAGGCAATTATAAAAGCCTGGATCACTGTTTTGCTTGCTCCTTTAAGGGGTATTGCCTTAAGCTCAGAGCCTGAGTGTCTGGCTTCAGTTTCACCTTTACTCTACAGCCCTAATGGCTCTCCCTGGCCTACAGTAGCCCATGGTCCCAGGCTTCCCTGCTGCAAGATGTCTTCAGGAATGAATGCTGGTGGTGACTCCTCCATACATTGACAGAAGAGCGCTGCCTGCAAGGCACAGGCTTGTTCCGGTGGTACCTGTATATCCAGTTGTCCAGGTGTGAAAGTCAATTTAGTATTGAATTTACTTAATAAGTCTCACCCCAGCAATGGGACTGGGCACTCTGGCATGTACAGAAAGCTGTGTTTTAAGTTAGTAGCCTCAATCTGACAGTCTAGAGGTTGCACAAGCAGTTTTTGGAGAGGCTTCCTGGAGACTCCTCTCGCCATTGCGCTTTTTTGGGTTAACTAGTTAATCGAGTGTCCAAAGCAGAGCAAGTGGCTCCAGTATCAATCAGAAAGTCAATTTGTTAATTTCCCACAAATGGGTTACCCAGGGCTCCTCTTGGGAAGTGGGAAGGAGCCTGTTTCCCCAAGCAGACTCCCTGCCAGGCCTTCCTCACTCTGTCACTTTCGGTTATCCACAGCATGAACAATGCTTTTTCCTCCTCCAGTTTCTTTTCTGAGCTGGGGAAAATTTCCTTCTTGGCTTACAATAGGCACTGCTGGGGACCCACTTTAACATGTCCCTTTTTGGGGTCTCCTTTCTGGGGGCCACCCTTCACTCTCTTGGTTCCCTGGGATCTTACCCTCTGCTCAGATGTCTTGTTCTCCCTTTCTCCCGTGAGTGTCACCTCCAAAAGGGCCATCTGCCGCTTCATTTAACGGGTCTCTTTTTGGTCTGTATTTCCTCCCGACTGTGAAAAACTGAAAGCAATTTCTACCAAATGAGATATGGGCCGGCCAAAAAGCCCTTCTATCTTCTGCAGCTGGGGCACTCTGAGCCGTAAGGTCTGATTAACGAACGTGAAATTCTCTGGATTATCGGCATCCGCATCTATATTTTGGCAATATGCCCTATACATTCTCTCCAAAGACTCAGGGGTTCTCCTGTGGCGGTTGGCACACTACTTGCACCTTATGAAACCTCCTGTGTTGGCTCTCCCTTTCAGAGCCCTGCTAAGATGCACTCCGTGTAATGCTCATTTTGAGCTTTATCTCCTATGTCATTCTCATCCCTTCCTGGATCTGTGGTGGGAATTGCATTTGCTGTTGGTGCTTGGATGGGTTTGTTAGGGGCAGAAGCATTCATTCTATCTGCCTCTTCTCTAGCCTTTTCTATCACCATCCTCCTCTCTTCCTCAGCCAACAGGGTAACTAGCAAACTCTGAACGTCAGCCCAATTTGGGTTGTGGGTGGCCAAGATGGAGAATAGATTTTCCATCCTGGTAGTGTCTTCCCAATAGGTTGGTATATTATTTTTCCAGTTAAACAGACCTGACGTTGAAAAGGGAGAGTGTATCCACATGAATCCTGCTGGCTGATCTTGGGCATTTATTCCTCCAATAGGAATCTGCCTCAGTGGGAAATGCTTTGCCTGAACAATAGTAGTTCCCTGGCCAAAATTGGTGCCCTGTCAGGTACAAGAAGGACACCAGTCTGTTTTCCTCAGCTCCTGCCAGAGCAGGTGGGGGTGAGTTGGCTACTGTGGAATACAGGAGCCTGGTGGTTACTTCCCCATTCTGCCTACCATACAGGGGTAGCGGTGGCAGAACTCTAGGAGCATTTATTTGTTGAATTAATTCCTTGTCTCTTGATTTCTGAGAATCTGGTAAAGATTTTAATATCACCTTACTGGAAGAAATTCCTTTGTGTATCATAATTCTATGCATGATACATTTTTCTCTGAATAGGCTCACTTTGATACAATAGTATAAAAGCCTCTTCCTAGGAAACATCATCCTATTTTCACATTATATACTATACTCCCCTTTCACAGTATAGTTCTAGTTGAAAGGTAGTGTCATAATTTAGAGAGACTTTGGGGGCCAGTGTTCTCCAGATCCTAAAGAGTACTGAGGCCAAGGAATGTTACTATAGGACACTATTTTTTTTTCTTTTCAGAGGTGCATAACTAAAAATTTCCCAAATCTGCTGAATATACCCTAACAGGCTACAAGATGGAACAGAGCTCTGATTACCCATCTTTAGTTGTTCACAGCTCTTGCTGTCAAATATCAAGGAGTCCAGCAAGCAAACACAAGGCAGCTCTCAAGGTTACAGATTCCTTAGTCCAATACAGAAAATCCCCCAAATCAATGCCCTGCCACAGACAGAGCCCAGCGCCTAAAGAAAAATTACCCTGGTTCCATCACACATGAGCTCTGCTATTTAGCAGAGACATCTCAAGCAAGTGCCTTGTTTCCTTCACCATGAAAGCACTGAGGACCATTGACACCCAGGTGGTGGCAGATGCTAAGGGCTGTCCCTGAGACAAAGGTGCTCAGAAAGCTGTTGGACAGAATCTTAGAGCCACCTCCTGTCAGGGACCAATGTGCCACAGTCAAGACACCCAGCTGGGATTATGGTCCTTTCATGGTCACCGAAATTGTTACATAATTGAACTCAGGTTCGCTTGCAACAAAGTCAATCTATTGACACCAGGCTGTGGTGAAGGAAAAGTACAGTGTTTATTTGCAGGGTGCCAAGCAAGGAATTCAGGTCCTTTGAGCACTAGCTACCTATTCTCCTTGCTTGGTGCCCTGCAAATAAATGCTGTTCTTTCCTTCACCACAACCCAGTGTCAGTAGATTGACTGCTGTGTGTTAGGTGAATGAACCCAAGTTCTGTTCAGTAACAAGACTGCTCTATATGTCCTACAAATACTATTAAAGCAAAACACCAAGGAAAACTGAAAATAAGGGCAAAGTTGTACAGATAAATGCTGACAAAAATAAAGCACAAAGAAGGTAGTACTGACCAATACAGCATAATTCAGGTCAAAAGTATGGAATGAAGCAAAGAAAAAATTTTCAGTTACAGTAATCTCCAAATATAAATATCTTTGTGCTCCAAACAACATGGCTAAGACAAAGAAAAGACAAAAGTTTGCAATAAAAGTAGAAATTTAAAAGAAAGTTGTAAAGAATAAAATCAAAAACCAAGTAAGAATTTTCCTTAAAGAGAAGAAAATTACAATGTGCAAAGTTAAGCATGAAAAAGGACCCAGTGTGAGAATTTTAAAAGATAAATTTGCAAATGTATAGTAATATAGAAAAAAATCTAGATGAAATAAATATCCTAGCAAAACTGTAAAATAATCAAATATTGATCCAAAAAGTAAAAACAAACACAAAGTCCTCGTCAGATGAGTATAAAGAAAAGTCAATAAAATGCTCAACACTTAATAAGAGGTTCCATGTCCAGAACTTTCCATTTAACCATATAGAACAGACAGTTTTCATTAAAGAGTTGTGAACTGCAATAAAAGCTAAAACAGGGAAGTATTTCACAGGAGAGAGAATAACAAATTCTAAATCACCACAAAAATCATTAATGTTTCTTATAGTAAAAGTTTATGTAAATTGATAAACTAAAATTTAAAAAAGAGGGAATTGGAAAGCAATGAATACTAAACCTGAAGAGTTGCCCAAACCCAGAAACTGTCGCTATAATTGAAATAAATAGGATCATTTTACCCATCTGGAGTGGGAATGGTTATAACTTTTCAGGAACTTGGAACACATATTAAAATCAGAAACAATACATATATTCTCCCCTCGAGAATCTACACCAGGAGTAAAACCACCTAGACTTAACAATACACGAACAAAAGCTTTAGCACTGAGCTTTTTGTGACAAAAACTCAGAAATCAATGCCCTTGAATAAGAGAAGGATTGAGCCAAAGAAGCCCTATGCCCACTCAGGAGTCAGAGGTAGGTGACTATTAGTGACTATATCAGAGACACAATGCACTGTTTAAGGATGTCCTGGATATAGCAGAGGAAAAACAAGCTGCAGAAAATGCAGATAGGACAGTCCCGTTTTTGTAAATAGACACAAAACCACAGAAATGAGAATGGGCAGTAAACAGATAAAAACATGCTCAGTTTTAGCAGTCAAGGGAATGCTAACAAAACTGGTTCCAGTGTTGGAGAAAGCTGATGATGGCCAGTTCTGGGCCAAATATCCCCCCTCTCCACCTTGAGAGGGGCAGCAGGAACTGTTAGACCTTTTGGGTAATTAAAATGTGAAAAGTATACAGTAATGTCAAACGCTGGGTGGTCACAGAGAGTGGGGGTGGGAAGATGAACTGTTCTTTCTCTGGAGAAAAGGGAGTCCACAAAACCGCCAGCAAATTCAGAAGAAAAAACCAAAAAAACACATCACACTAAGAACAGGCTGCCTATTCTGAAAAGTTAATTCAGCATAGAGGAAATGCAAGTAGATAATAAACATATGAAGTGATGGCAGTCACAAGCCAAGAAAATCAAAGCAAGCTGTTTTCCACCCCTGATTAAGGGGAAATTGGTTTATGGTGGCCCGGCCTTGCAGGAAGGCCAGGTGAGTACCGGAATTGGAGATTACGAAACACAGCCAAATTCAATTTATGATTTGCTCCATTTGAGGCAGGAGACAGATGGGCCCCCAGGACAAACGGTTGGAGATTCTTTCCCTGTGGACCGATACTCCAAGAGGAGAATAACAGGACAATTGAGAGAGGAGGCCGGGCCCTGCCCAGAGAGAAGATAAGAGACCACATATTTCTCATTCTTGAAGTCAGGAGACCTTCCTGGCTACACATGTGCAGAAAGGCTCCCTGGAGGTCAAAAGGGAGGGGGCTCCACCCCATAGTAAGTGATGCCAAGTCTCCCCATAGGCCTCTTTGGTGAAATCCGTCTTGGCTAAGAGATGTGCACACATACGTGGGAGGATCCTGAGATATACCAAATAGGGACTTTGAACAAGGCAAATCAAAATGATTAGCCAAAGGAAACCCGGAAGAAATCTCCCATATAAGTGATTTAAACTGCCACAAGGGGGCGACTCTCTCTCTCTCTCTCTCTCTCTCTCTCTCTCTCTCTCTCTCTCTCTGTCTCTCTCTCTCTGTCTCTCTCTCTCTCTCTCTCTCTCTCTCTCTCTCTCTCTCTCTCTCTCTCTCTGAGTCCGCCCGTGTCTCTATCCACAGGTACTGTACTCTTTTTCCTCCTAATAAATACTTTACTTGTTTCACTACTTTCCGTCTTTGTGGAAATTCTTTTTCTGCAAAGCCAAAAGGGCCAGGGCCTTGTCACTGACCACTGGTCTAGTGGCTAGGGTTCGGTGCTGTCACCGCTGCGACCAGACCTCAATCTCTGGCAGGGGACTGAAACCCCGTTTCAAGCCACTGCAGGTTGAGGCCACCCAAGATCACATTTATTGCACACAATCACACACGCACCATAAGTTAGTCATGCAAGTAAGACATAAGAGGGATCCGGAAGGAGGCAGCACTCATGAGTGGCGCCCCCAAACAACGGGTCTTAAGACTAGGGTGAGCATGAAGTCACAGAGCCTCCAGCCGCACAGACTCGTCCCCAGACAGGAGCCTTCCAGCTGCCCAGCCCAGTGGTCTCATTTGTAAGGAGCAGCCAGTAGGGAGTACCAGTTAAGCTCTGGGTGGGGCTGAGGGGGTCTTAACTACATCAGTGGCTCCTGTTCCAGTGATGTCTCTCCTTGGGCCTTACCAAACAAATTCCGTATCCACATTAACACTCCTAAAATGTCACACTTAAACACTCACAGTCTAACATCGACTGTTTAAGAATAATCATCATGGAGGCGCCCATTGGCCACTGTGACTCCATTTAGAACTACTTAACACAGCCTAAAGTTGTACAAGATGAGTAGGAGCCACACGATTAAAAGGCACACCAAAACATTTACCACCCGCCAACCCTCCCCACCCGCAATGCCTTGGGTGCGTGAATTGCTCAGCGTTTCTCACCCTTCCTGATTCCTGCCTCCAAATTTCACCCTCCTGCTGTATTTTGTTAGAGCATAAAGCCGCACTCATCACCGCACTGATTAAAAGCCTCTTGTCAAGTACAAATTGGCACTTGAAGGAGTCCAAGGTGGAGAGCTAACATGAGGCACTCTGCTCTGGGAAAAACTGGCAGAACAGATCTTCAGACAGTTGTGTATTTTCAGGAGCTCATTTTATAAGCCCAATTCTTTCATCTCCTCATATGTAGAAAAGCACAAAAATCCTTCATGGTAACGTCTGCTCCTCATGACTAGCAGAAACTTTCTGCAAAAAAATATGTGCTTGATTGCATGTACTCCCCCTTCGCCAAAATCACATATATACTGACCCTTCCCCCCTACCTCTTTGGAGCAGTGTCTCAGAGCTCTCTGAAATGCTGTCTTCTGGGCTGCAGTCCTCATTTTGCCACAAATAAAACTTAACTCGCAACTCTCACGTTGTGCCTTTATTTTAGGTCGACACTCTGGAGTCTTCCTAAATGCGAACCCCCTTTTGATGATCCTGAAGCCTGGCCTGAAACTTGCCAATTTGGTCCAGCCTGGGTGTTTAAACCTTTCTTTCCACCTTAATTTAGGGATTCTGAACCCGGAGTGGATAGAATTTCAGGGTATCTAGGATCTTGGGCAGGAAAGAGACCACATTTGTTTTCATTCATATATGAATGGAATTTAGCATGACACAGTTATCAAAACAATAATTTGAGATATAGAATATGTGAGCTTCTTAATCTATTATTTAACAAGATTGAGTGGCAGATCTAAACTATATTTGAATTTTGACTTAGAGTATAAAACTTTGTTTCATGATACCTGCAAAACTGTAATATGAAAATACCTGTGATTTCTAGTGGTGACAAAGTCATGGATTCTGCTAATAATATCAGACTACCAAAGCTCCAGGTTAAGGGTTCCCACCCTAGAATCATTCCTCATGTGTTCAGAAGGTCAATTCCCCTGATTTCACTGTAAAATATGCGTGTTCCCGCACCCCTCTCCACTTCTCCAGTTACCAAGCCACTCAACTACCAAGTCTTAGCTGCTGCTAAAGAAAAACCACAGGCCCCAAATGGCATCACTTATGCTAACGCCCAGAACTCCCAACCTAGACTTAATACTTGACTTACTTGCAGTTTCCACCTTCCCCAGAAATGTAATCTTAGCCAACCAGTTTGGAATTTTCTGACTGGCACCAAGGAGGTCGTCTGTCATGTGGGCCCTCTCCATAGCCTGACCCCCAGAGGAAGAAGCAGTCTGCATGATAAAACTGACATCCCCTTCTCCTCAAAAGATGATCTGGCCTAAAAATAATCTTTTCTTTCCCTAATGGCTGCCTTGTCCCACCCTTCTTCTTATTTAAAAACCTTCCATTTTGTGTAATCGCTGGGAGCACCCTTCTAGTTGCTAGATGGGATGCTGTCCAATTCAACCTTCAAATTGGTTGAATTTTCTTTTTTACCACCGCTCACCCACTGAGGGTCCTTGTCCTGGAAGGAGGATGAGTTCTCTGCAGAGCAGGACTTGGTCTCCCGTGCAGCTGCGTTCAGGGTCTAGAAATCAAGCAAAGCCCATGATACAGAATTCGAAATTTAAGGTTTAGTATGTAGAAAAGTATCCCATTTTGCACTCACACACACACACACAAAGATACTTCTCTAGCTATGTGTTTGCTTAAATTTATATGATTATAACAGTAAACATGTTATTCCTTTTGTGGTTTAAAAAAGGAGTCCAATCAATTGTTCTAACAACGAAGGAAATGCAGAAAAATTTACTACTTCCAAATCTATCCCCAGTCAGAAATACTCTTAAGAAATACTTTGGACATAAAGTTCAAGACCTCACATCTAGGGAATGGAGGAGAAGGTCCCCTAAGACCTAAAGCTCTCACTTATACCATTGCTTCCAAAAGACACTGTCAATTTCACCTCCCGACTCTGTTTTGAAAGTTAGTACCTAAGTCCTTCCTCATTTCCTCCTGGTCTTCATTTCCTTCTCATGGCACTACTATTTTAATGTCCCCAGTTTCAGGGTAAGGGATGCCTAGGAAGGTGCCTTTATCGCGGGCCAGTGAGGGACAGAGCAGGTTGTAAAGCTAGGGGGCCCCAGGACAGCGCCCACCCCGTGCCCCACGCTTCTGCCAGCCTTACCTGGAGAGGGGCTCCAGCCTGAGATGCAACCCTGAGCAAAGTGAGGAAGGAGGCTGGAGGACTGACCCAATCCTTTGCTGGCTCCTCCCTCCCCTTGCAGAGTTTGCAAATTCCTAGGCCCAATCCCTTTTCAACCTGCACCCCTTCGCTGCCTCTCCGAACATCTCATGCAGGCCTGAAGCCACTGCTGACTTCCGATCCAGTAACCTCCTGAGCTCCACCTCCAGCTCCGATTCTCGGGCACCTCCGGCTGAGCGTGTCCTACGCTCACCCCACCGCCAGGACTCCAGGCTCTCGAGGCAATAAAGGCACCACTAATTGCCCTGTTATTCAGACATAACCCCAGGTGTCAACCTTGATTTCTCTCCTTCCTTCAATCCCCACATTTAATCATTCCCAAACCCTTGGATTTGTCCACTTCTTTCTCTCTCCATGGCTCTGTAACCATGCTGGACTCTGTGTGGCCTTCCAGAACAGAACCCTCCCAACTTGTCCTCTGCTTTAGTTCCTCTCTGAAGTACCTAGATAACAGTATTTGATGCACATTTCCTGAACTGTTTCACAGATGCTAAAACCCACACCAAATGGAAGAAGTGGTCAACTTAAAAAAATGCATAATATGAGAATTGCGAGTTAAGTTTTATTTGGGGCAAAATGAGGGCTGCAGCCCAGGAGACAGCATCTCAGATAGCTCTGAGACATTGCTCAAAGAGGTAGGGAGGAAGGTCAGTATATGTGATTTTGGTGAAGGGCCAGTTCATGCAATCAAGCACATATTTTTGCAGAAGGTTTCTGCTAGTCATGAGGAGCAGATGTCACCATGAAGGATTTTAGTTATTTTCCAAATATGAGGAGATGCAAGAATTGGGCTCATAAAATCAGCTCCTGAGGGCTTCCCTGGTGGCGCAGTGGTTAAAAATCCGCCTGCCAATGCAGGGGACTTGGGTTCTGAGAAGATCCCACATGCCGCGGAGCAACTAAGCCCGGGAGCCAAAACTACTAAGCCTGCGCTCTAGAGCCCGCGAGCCACAACTACTGAGCCCACACGCCTAGAGCCCGTGCTCCGCAACAAGAGAAGCCACTGCAATGAGAAGCCCGCGCACCGCAACGAAGAGTAGCCCCCGCTCACTGCAACTAGAGAAAGCCCACACAGCAACAAGGACCCAACACAGCCAAAAATAAATAAATAAATAAATTTATTAAAAAAAAAATCAGGTCCTGAAAATATCTACCTGAAGACCTGTTCTGCCAGTTCTTTCTCAGAGCACAGAGTGCCTCATGTTAGCGCTCCACATTGAACTCCTTCCAGGGGGGTGTTGAAAATCAGCAGCGGCGGCAGCACGTGATTTAATCGTTGTAGAGGTGGACGGCAAGTGTCAGTTTGTAGTTGATAGGGCCCCCTCATGGTCATAATTTCGACCATGCTTTGGGAGCCATTTCATGACCATTTCGTCCCTCGGTGGTAGCAAGGCTCATTCCAAGGTCTAATGAAGATTTTTCTGATAGCCCACTCAATGTGCTATTACTAGACTAGACCTTGTAAACAATAGTCATAGGTCTCTGGGCCACCTCTCTTATTTACTAGTCTGTTATGATCCAGGAAACAATTCCCTCTTGTTGCATCTTCCCATAGCTAGAGCTACACTACTGCAATCATTGATCTCACACAGAACCATATATTTTTGTCAGTGGCTCAGTCACACATTTGGTAATGCAAGAAACAACAATCTTGTAAAACAGGCAAAATACAAATGACATAGCTAATAACATTAATAGAATTATAAGTAAATATTTAAGCCAAGAGCTTCCTACGCCAAACCAGTTTTTGAAGAGTTCGTCAAGACTAGGGAGTGGGTCCCTTAAGGCAGAAATCTGATTTTTCATATGCTTCATTAAACGTGTTACATTAGAGGATCCATCAGGTATGAAAACACAGCATTCAGTTTGAATTATGGCACAGGTGCCTCCCTGAGATGCTGTAAGGATGTCAAGGGCCATGCAGTCTTGTAGCACTGCTCTTCTCATCACGGAGACCTCAGAATTCAGTAAGCTAATAGCCTGGTAACTATCATTTAAAGGCTGTTGAGTGAATTTTGTTAAGGCTTCAATATGGCCAAATACATTCTCCAATCCTCTTGAAGGCACAAAAATTGTTGTTAAATGGTCATGCCATCATAATACAGATCTCTTGACCCATTGGGCTCGTACCAATGGTAGATTGGCTGGGGTCATCTCTAAATTGTTACGTATATGACCTTGACTCCAAGGGAATCCCAGGGTACATTTTCCTATCCATCCTGGGATAAGCCAAGGCCATAAATTAGCACCACAAATCCATTGAGTTCCATTAGGTGCAACCCAGCGAATCTCTGATCCTCTGACCCAGTCAGTTCCATACTAATCACTGTCTCTTAGGGTAAGAATATGTAGGCCTTGTTCATAAGGCACCCAGCCTAATTCCCTAAGGTTACTAGGCTGATCATCCTTAGTATGATTCATTTGTTCCCAACATAGAGGAGCTTTTAAACTTAAATGACCATAGCCTGGTGTTAACCACATAAATCCATCCCATAACTGTGGGAGGTTTTATTCCTTGGCTGAAATTTGCTTGTTGCTCTGATTGAGCTTGAGTAACTTTCAAGGAGAATTCATATTTATGGCCAGGGTCAGAGCAGGTATTATTAATTGGCCAGGTGAAATTATCCCATCTAGTAACATCAGTAGTGGCCTGAACAGGACTATAAACTTTTTCTTTTAAAATAAATTTCCCAAGGGCCAACCAATCAGAACCTTGAGGGAAGAAATTCACCAAGGTAACCCAGAAGTACTAGACACAGGTACTTGGCTACAAACCCAAGAATTGGATTGATTTTTAAAACTAGCAGAGGATTATGCCCATGATAGAAAAATATTTGATTTATATGCAAAGGTCCAGGAAGTCAAGAAAACATTATAAATGATCATACGGCTCAGGTCCAGGATCTTGGGCTAGCTGTCTACTTCTGATGTCGTCTTCTTCTCGTCCTGGTGTGAGTGTAGTTTTTCCTCTGTTTGAGTGTTGTTTTAAAGTGATTTTGAGGTCAGCCGTCCTCTTTATAGGCCAATCCAGTGCAGGGGCCCTTTGTGAGTGGAAATTAATCCAAGAGTCAATTCCCCTCGGTTTCACTGTGCCTGAGCTAGTTAAAAGTACCTGATAAGGGTCCTTCCATCTAGGTTGGAGATAGTCATTTAAATTATGTCTTTTCCAGTATGCATAATCCCCTGGTTGCAGATCATGGAGCATCTGATCTTCATCCAAAGATAGATTACTGAGATAAGCTTCAGGAACAAACTTACAGTGTCCTTTTAATAATTCAATTAAACTTTACATTAATATAATGTAACAGTAAGGAACTATACAGGAAGTGAGCCTTAGTAAATACAGACCTCCTTTAACAAAACTGGGATTTAACATTCATTGAAACATCTTTTTCTCTCTAAAATTATCCTCATTTCTACCAAATATAACCAAACTAAGACTAATTTGTTTGCAAAATAAATCTGGTCTCAAGAACTTGGCCTTGGCACACCATTGTAAAGCAACTATACTCCAATAAAGATGTAAAAAAACCAAACCAAAACAAAAAAACTTGGCCTGATGATTTATGTGACTATAATTGATCACATAGACTTTTTTGCTTTGCTGAAATTTTTATAAGGAGTCCCAGACTGAACTTTTGAAAGACCTCTCAGGGCTTGGAAAGTCACGACAAGGGCTTATCACAGATGAATATCACAGGTGAATTCCTCCCGTATTTAGGTGAATTCTTCCCTTTTCAAGGTTCCCGAAATACCTTGAGATTTCTGTATCTGTTAGTGAGGTAGCCTTCCTAATTTATCTGATAAAGCTGCTGGGAACCAAAGAGTTTCCAGTCTCCAGAGGGAGCAGATAGAGAGAAAAGATAAACGTTTCAATTCTGCTTACAAAGGTATAATTTACCCAATTACTGTAAGTCATAATTAGTTTGAGGGGAAGATTTCCTTATACCTGGAAAACACAGATTTAAACCAGTAATTTTCCAGATAGACCATAAGAATTATAGCCATATTCAGCAATTCATTCAGTCCTATGTAACTAATCCTTTTTGTTAACAGTTTTATGAAGCCATCAGGTTTCCCATTAGAATTCTTTGATTTCTTACCCAGTTCAGCATTATGGTCTGAAAGTCAGAAATTTGTATTTATCCAAAGGTCCTTTCTATAAATCTTCTTGAAGAGGAAGCATTCTTGCAAAGGCCTCAGAATAAAACCACAACTGTCTATAATAACAAAAGACTTAAGAAGGCACATTTAAAATCTGATTAAATGCAATTAACTGAGAAGCTTGGTTGCTGTTATGACATACAACACTTTAAGATAATAACTAGAATTATGACTGATAACATTTTACCAGGACATATCAGAACTTTAGGAACTCTATATAATTTCTAGGATATCTATATTAGTAACATTTACCATACAATATAACCTAAGAAGATTTATGACTCATTTGACAATAGTTCCCATGTAATTTAACACACCAAATGAACCTAATTAGTTTAATATCTCTCTTTGGGATGTTTCAGAGGCCCCTTGAAGCATCCCAAAGTTAGCTAGAGGTCAAGAGGACTTCATTAGAATTTGATTTAGGAAGTTTTGTCAAAAAAAAAATATATCAAAAGGGTTTAGAACATTCAGTCAGATAGGATCACAGGTCACTGTGAAACAATAGTTATTCACTTAGCCAAAGTAACAGTAAAAGATTTCAAAGGCAAATACAGAACAGGTCACTTAAAAGGTAAAGAAACTTGAAATCTGTTATCAAAGGCATTTCAACATTTTAAGAAATCTTGTCCTCTAGAGAGAAAAAGCCAAATTCAAGTTTTGCACCAGCTTACTTTTAAAATTCACTTACTCAATTAATTTTAAACTTAGTCAATCCTGACCATGCACAAAACTCTTTTCTTGGGTCCACTTTCCATAAACCTTTCATGATGTTCTGTACCATCACTTTATTTTTTTTCCATCCAGAAACAGATAGCTGTGAATCAGACCTATTTCCTTTTCCTTTGATAAACTGCAATTCCATTCCTCATGCGTTCTTTACTGAAAACACACATCCTAGTTTCCTTAAGCAACCATGAACTGTCCTCTATATCAGCACTCTGCAGATTGGTAAACATCAATCCAAATAATAATTTCTTGAAAAATGTGCTTTCTTATAGAAAATACCTCAGTGTGGCTCCAAACATATTTATTAATAGTTCTAAACCTTTTGTTTCTCTGTAAAAGGAAGCCAGTGTTCAGTAATTAATGTTTCAGTATCTTATTTTATCTGGGAATGACCTAACTGTTCAACAAACTTCCATCACTTAACTTAGCACAACTCTAGAATTTCAAGTTACCAAAATCTGGAGAGACTATTTTAGACAGACTTTCCTAAGACAAAATTATTCTTAACAGAGTTTATCTAAAAATCTCTTATCTCATTTACATTTTCTTTCCTTAAAAGTTTCTTCACATCAAGTTACTTTCCTTGCTGACAAATTTGCTACAGATATAACAAGATTTTATTTAACTTATATTAGACCTAAGTGCAATAAAAGTATTACATTTACTGTTGATGACTCTAAAGACATGTCTATGTTAATTAGATCAACAAACTTAAACATTAGTACCAGGTATTAATTTAATACTGAATATTTCCCAGTTCACGTGAAACTGAAACTAATTCCGGCCATTTACCTCCTGCATTTTTTTTTTGAGAATTTATATAAACAATTTCCTTTAGTCCAATTAAGTAGAACTCACAATTTAATTCTGATAATACCATCCAAAGGTAAAAACAAAAATAATGCACACATAAACATATAGACAGACACAATGAAAGATCTCATAACTTCATTTTCTAAACTGTCATGAACCAGATATCACAATATAAAGCTCACTAGTTGTAAATAACAGTTGGAATAAGTTAAAGAATTTTTTCTATCCTTTTTTTTTTCCCCTCATCTCAGGAATTAGAGATGATCTAGAAAAGATAAGTAATCCTTAGAGCTCTGGTCTCAAGGCACAGGGAGAGAAAATCAGGTTCTCCTAGTAGGACTTATTCCCTCAGGGTTAGAATTCTGAAGAAATTTTTTTTAATTTAATCTTATTTATTTATCTTCTCCTTCAAGATAGCTTTCTCTACTGGTTGGGAATTAAACAGGGGTCGGTTAAACTTCAGCTGGCATTGGGTAGTTAATTGGCACAATTGAAGGTTCATAATTTTCGTAGATAGCCCCTTTTCTTTCTTCTTCTTTTTTTTTTTAATTTTTTTTATGGTCTTGAAAAGTTGGTCAGCCAGTGTAACAAGGGTGTTTGTATGTAATGTGGACCAACCTAGATTGTGTCTTTTGACTAGAGTAGCTAAATCCTCATCTAAGCCTTCTAAAAAGGCAGAGTTAAGCAAAGGATCATTTTGGTCATTAAAGAATGACTCAGGTGTCAAGCCAGAATATTGCTTGAAAGATTTTTTCTAACCTTTCATAACAGTCCAGAATTTATTCATCCGATCTTTGCTTGCACTGTTGAATCTCTGTCCAGTGTACGGTTTGTTTGGGAAAAGCTCTGGGATAACTTCGAGTTATTTCTAAGCTAATTCCTTGCATTCAGTGTGAGCCTATGATTCAAAATCCACTAAGGGGTATTTGTTCTATTCTGCTTTCTTTATCCATTCCCTTGCTTTGCTTTCAGAAACTAATAGCTGTATTAATTGACATAGACCTGAAAACTGAGCTTATATCTCCAATGGTTAACTCCATCAGAGATATAAATCCCAATGGATCCTGACTTGGATTGGGAAATTCCTTAGCCACAGCTCTAAATTCTGCTTGGGTCCAAGGTGTGTACATAAACACCAAGGATGCTTCATCTCTCCCTGTAATAGGTTTCTCCTTAAAGGGAACTATAATCACTTCTGATTTTTTATCCTCCTTTGCTGGGGAAAGGGGAGCAGCCAGAAGCAGAAGAGTTGGGAGAGAAGAGATAGCATCTGGGCCAGGCGGTTCAGATAGAAGGGAAAGACAGAGTCAGAGAGCGCTAGCAGCCTTTTTTTCGTTTAGAAGCTCCTAGTAACAATCAAAGTAAGCATTCCAGTCGGCTTTTTCTAACTGTGTGCACAAAAATAGCAATTTTGGAATATCACAAGACCCCAATTTGGCCATTTTAGGTTGAGATCTCCTTTAGTATAATTTCCCCAATTAAGTAGGTATTCGCAAGTATAAACCTGACTGAGGTGTTGGTCAGAGGCTGGTTTTCTGACGTCCCTAATTTCTGTGTTTGAGAGGCTCTATTCCCCATTTTAAAGTTGAATTTTTCAGGGGTAAAATGTACTAGTGAAACTGTGTGGTGGGCCCGTGTGCTGCTAGTGCACGTAACTCCTCTAGGCATCACCCTGGGGTCATTTCAGCCCTCTTACGTGTCTTGGTTTCTCCCTTGGGGGGTCTAAGACCACCGTGGGTGCTTGGATTGCTGAATGGCCAATTCTTATCCACGACCCCCAGTCGAGCAAGTGTTTTAATTAACGCGTGGATTTCCCTATGGGACCACTCACTGCACGGTATGAGGACTCTGCCTTCACCACTCCCGTATATTTCTCAGTCGCCTGAGAAAGCCGTAAGCTGCGGGAGGAGTCTTTTCCCTGTCCTTCGGAGCAAAAGCTCTCATGTAATATCTTCACTTTTATCCCGACAAATTCTATTAAGGCAGCTGAAATGAGGAAAAGCATCAGATCTGCCTCTTACCTAACCACTCAGCGCAGACCACTCAGTCTCCTGCAACTGAGCAAACCCCAGTATCTTTCAGCCAAGCCCTACATGTACATTTTTCCAAACTGGAAAATGAGTGGATTGCATAGACGACTCCTGGGATTCGCAGTGTCTCTCGTGCGCCCCCGCGTGCCCATCTGCGCTTTCGCAGGCTGCCGCCGGCTGAGATGTGCACGGAGTTGGACAAGAGCAAGTTTCGGTGCACTTGGCCCGGAGCCAGGATTTCATTTCCAGCCTCTGCAGGTGAAAGAGAATCAAAGTGCCAGGGAAGCGAGTCTCCTGTCCTCACCAGCGTGCGACAAACCAAACGCCTGGCAAAGCTACCTGGTTAGAATCTTCACATGTCACTAGAAAACGAGTGATCAAGGAAGGGTTTGAAAGGAGTAATTATACTGGCATTTCAACTATGGACATAAATTTTCGAAGCTGTGGGAGAGAAGTCACAGTAGTGTTTCAAGCCCTTGATCCCCTGCTGTGCGCTCTCTAAGCCACATTTAATTAATGCATCTTTGTCGTGTCAGGTGATCACACATAATGGCTTTGTGAAGCCTGCGCTGTGGCTGCAGAACTTTCAGGTAAGGTATTGTCCACTGAGCAGTCAGGACACTTCCGGGAAGGGGATCGGGGAAGGGAAGCTTCTAGCCTCTAAGGAAACAGGGAGCCCCAGCCCCACTCTCTGCCTTGGTCGGAAACAAGCATGTTGTGGCTTTCCCAGTCCTGGAAACCAAACACTTCTGTTTAATTCATGGGTTTGTACTGGTCTATCTGGCCCTGGGATCCACATTCTATTTGGCAGCCAGAAAGGGAGTCTGTCCCAGAGCAGATGGGGAGGTGGCTTGGAAGAGACAATGCGATTTTTCTTGTCCCCCCGCAATCCCCGCCCCCGTTGTGTGACCTTGAGCAGATTTCTAATTTACTTGGTTAGTTTCCACCTTATGTAAACAGTGGGGACAACAATACAGTATCCTGAAGTACTATGACGGTTCACTGGGTTCCCCCCCCCGCAATATTTTATTATGCAAAATTTCAAATATACAGTAGAGTTGAAAAATTTCACAGAGAACATCCACCACCAAGATTGTCGTTAACATTTTACTAAAACGTTTTATCACACAGCTGTCCATGTATCCGTCCATCTATTCACCCATGAATCCATCTTTTCAAAAATGCATTTCAAAGTAAATTGCAGAGAGATTAAAAAAAAATTGTGTCTGGCACAGTGCCTGGATATTTCCATTCAACAAGTATTTGAACACTTATGTTGTGCCAGTACTGTGCTAGGTGCTGGGGATACAAGTCTGAAAGACACTGTTTCTGTCCTCAAGGTGTTCAGAATTTGGCATGAACAGAGACAGGTTAACAGATACCAACTCTCCCATAGTTGACATGATAGGGGAAGCTCAGTGTGAACCCCAAGCAGAGGAGAGAGACTTATCCTGGTCTGTGAGGTCGGGGAAGTCTTTCTGGAGGAAGTGACATTTCAAAGGAGACTTTATGATAGCCTCTACAACTACTGTAATACAGTGTAATGCACACATAAACTAGCTTTACTCTACACCTCAGGGTGGTTAATTAACACTGAAGTTGTACCCATAGTGGAAATCTTATGTCCAAAGATGGAGAATTAGTATTTGAAACACCATATATTTCTGGAATGGCTTCAACAGCAATGGAAAGATGATATACTTCCAGAATGGCTTCAAATATCATCATCTAAAAACTACACTAAAGAGTGCATTCATTACCTAGGGTTAATTTTTAAGTTAATGAAATGAATGTGTACAAGTCTGTGGTTGGTAGGAGGATGGAAGAGGCATCCCCTCTCCCCTTGCTTAAACAGGACCTAGTGATCTAAAGCCCAACACCTTCAGGGAAGCCTTCTAGGTCTGGAACCCTCAGTTCTGCATGTCCCTTCCCACCTCCACCCCCTCCTCAGGAAGGGTTTATCTTGTGGGACAGAAAGTCTGAATGTTGTTGCAATTGCCTGGGACTGAAACTTTTCAAACCAGGTGTTTGTGGGAGGACCTAAAACATTTGTTCTTAACCCTGTCTGCACATTAGAATCCTCTGGGGAGCTTTAAAAAAAAATTCTTGGATCTCACCCTTTCTCCACCCAGTCCCCATTTAATTGGTCTGGGGTGTAGCCCAGGCATTGGGCATTTAAAATATCCCCAGGTGATTTTAATGTACAGCCAAAGTTCGGAACCATTGGCTTAAAAAGAGAAGGCAGCTCACCGAGCTTTCTGGACAGGTGGGGCTGTGTGTTGTGTTGCCCGCTGATGAATGTTTATACAGGGGGCCAACTCACAGACTTGTCTCAGGGTAACATACCCCAGATAGCAAGGCGGTGAGGAGGAGGCCTGTCCTCCTGTCTGCTGGTAACAGCTGGAGGCCGCTGATATTTACCAAAAAGAACTTCGCAATTGTAACGGACCACAGATCAGAAGAAAAAGGGAGGTGAGTGCTCCAGCCTAGTCCGTTCTCTAACTTTAGTGTGTATCAGAGTCAAATGGAGAGTCCATTAAAACACAGGTTGCTGGGCCTCACCCCAGAGATCCTGATTCAGTTGGTCCAGGGCAGAGCACACATTTGCATCTCTCCCAGGCAATGCTATTGATGCCTGTCAGTGGTTAAACCTTGAGCAGCATTGCTCGCTGTGCTAATGAACACTGTGTGCAAAGGCCTAAGGGCGAGAGAGCTTGGCTTATCCTGGGAGGTATTTGGTGTCACTAGTGTTAATACTATTGCTGGACATTTAGATAGAAACTAAATCATGAAGTGCCTCAAAAACATGCTGAGTTTGGACTTTACCCTCACTGCAATGAGAAGCTACCTAATTAGGTATGAATACCTAGGGGGTCCCTGGCGGCAGGGTGGCAGGGGCAAGGCCTCCGCTCTCTGCTCCTGGGCTTCTGGGAAGGTGATAGTGGTGATGGAAATGGCACCACAGCTGTGGACACCAGAGGGGCAGGAGGCAGAAAAGGGTTGAGAACAAGGACGGAGAACACTACCGTGCTTACTGTAAGGCAAGGCAGTCCCTGGAGGAGTTGCAGTTCAGTGTCCCATAATGTCTGTGATAGTTATTGTTATGTACCAACTTTGAGGGTGTTTTTTTGTTGTTGAACAAATATATATATAACATCTTTATTGGAGTATAATTGCTTTACAATGGTGTGTTAGCTTCTGCTGTATAACAAAGTGAATCAGCTATACATATACATATATCCCCATATCCCCTCCCTCTTGCATCTCCCTCCCACCCTCCTCATCCCACCCCTCTAGGTGGTCACAAAGCACCGAGCTGATCTCCCTGTGCCATGCGGCTGCTTCCCACTAGCTATCTATTTTACATTTGGTAGTGTATATATATCAATGCTACTCTCTCACTTCGTCCCAGCTTACCCTTCCCCTTCCCTGTGTCCTCAAGTCCATTCTCTACGTCTGCGTCTTTATTCCTGTCCTGCCCCTAGGTTCTTCAGAACCTTTTTTTGTTTTTTTAGATTCCATATATATCTGTAGCATATGGTATTTGTTTTTCTCTTTCTGACTTACTTCACTCTGTATGACAGACTCTAGGTCCATCCACCTCACTACAAATAGCTCAATTTCTTTTCTTTTTATGGCTGAGTAATATTCCATTGTATATATGTGCCACATCTTTATCCACTCACCTGTTGATGGACACTTAGGTTGCTTCCATATCCTGGCTATTGTAAAGAGTGCTGCAGTGAACGTTGTGGTACATGACTCTTTTTGAATTATGGTTTATTCAGGGTATATGCCCAGTAGTGGGATTGCTGGGTCATATGGTAGTTCTATTTGTAGTTTTTTAAGGAATTTCCATACTGTTCTCCATAGTGGCTGTATCAATTTACATGCCCACAAACAATGCAAGAGGGCTCCCTTTTCTCCAAACCCTCTCCAGTATTTATTTTTTTGTAGATTTTTTGTTGATGGCCATTCTGACTGGTGTGAGATGATATCTCATTGTAGTTTTGATTTGCATGTCTCTAATGATGAGTGATGTTGAGCATCCTTTCCTGTGTTTATTGGTAATCTGTATATCTTCTTTGGAGAAATGTTTATTTAGTTCTTCTGCCCATTTTTGGATTGGGTTGTTTGTTTCTTTGGTATTGAGCCGAATGAGCTGCTTGTATATTTTGGAGATTAATCCTTTGTCAGTTGCTTCATTTGCAAATATTTTCTCCAGTTCTGAGGGTTGTCTTTTTGTCTTGCTTATGGTTTCCTTTGCTGTGCAAAAGCTTTTGTTTCATTAGGTCCCATTTGTTTATTTTTGTTTTTATATCCATTTCTCTAGGAGGTGGGTCAAAAAGGATCTTGCTGTGGTTTATGTCATAGTGTTTTGCCTATGTTTTCCTCTAAGAGTTTAATAGTGTCTGGCCTTACATTTTGGTTTTTAATCCACTTTGGGTTTATTTTTGTGTATGGTGTTAGGGAGTGTTCTAATTTCATTCTTTTACATGTAGCTGTCCAGTTTTCCCAGAACCACTTATTGAAGAGGCTGTCTTTTCTCCATTGTATATTCTTGCCTCCTTTATCAAAGATAAGGTGACTATATGTGCATGGGTTTATCTCTGGGCTTTCTATCCTGAGCCATTGATCTATCTTTCTGTTTTTGTGCCAGTACCATACTGTCTTGATTACTGTAGCTTTGTAGTATAGTCGGAAGTCAGGGAGCCTGATTCCTCCAGCTCCTTTTTTCTTTCTCAAGATGGCTTTGGCTATTTGGGGTCTTTTGTGTTTCCATACAAATTGTGAAATTCTTTGTTCTAGTTCTGTGAAAAATGCCATTGGTAGTTTGCCAGGGATTGCACTGAATCTGTAGATTTCTTTGGGTAGTAGAGTCATTTTCACAATGTTGATTCTTCCAATACAAGAACACGGTATATCATGTTACTATCATCTTTGATTTCTTTCATCAGTGTCTTACAGTTTTCTGCATACAGGTCTTTTGTCTCCTTAGGTAGGTTTATTCCTAGGTATTTTATTCTTTTTGTTGCAGTGGTAAATGGGAGTGTTTCCTTAATTTCTCTTTCAGATTTTTCATCATTAGTGTATAGGAATGCAAGAGATTTCTGTGCATTAATTTTGTATCCTGCTACTCTACCAAATTCATTGATTAGCTCTAGTAGTTTTCTGGTAGCATCTTTAGGATTCTCTATGTATAATATCATGTCATCTGCAAACAGTGACAGTTTGACTTCTTTTCCAATTTGGATTCCTTTTATTTCTTTTCCATCTCTGATATGCTATGGCTAAAACTTCTGAAACTATGTTGAATAATAGTGGTGAGAGTAGGTATCTTTGTCTTGTTCCTGATCTTAGAGGAAATGGTTTCAGTTTTTCACCATTGAGAATGATGTTGGCTGTGGGTTTGTCATATATGACCTTTATTATGTTGATGTAAATTCCCTGTGTGCCTACTTTCTGAAGAGTTTTTATCATAAATGGGTGTTAAATTTTGTCAAAAGCTTTTTCTGCATCTATTGATATTATTATATGGTTTCTATCCTTCAGTTTGTTAATATGGTGTATCACATTGATTGATTTGCATATATTGAAGAATCCTTGCATCCCTGGGATAAACCCCACTTGATCATGCCGTATGATCCTTTTAACGTGCTGTTGGATTCTGTTTGCTAGTATTTTGTTGAGGATTTTTGCATCTATGTTCATTAGTGATATTGGCCTGTAGTTTTCTTTGTGACATCTTTGTCTGGTTTTGGTATCAGAGTGATGGTGGTCTCGTAGAATGAGTTCAGGAGTGTTCCTCCCACTGCTATATTTTGAAAGAGTTTGAGGATAGGTGTTAGCTCTTCTCTAAATGTTTGATAGAATTCACCTGTGAAGCCATCTGGTCCTGGGCTTTTGTTTGTTGGAACATTTTTAATCATAGTTTCAATTTCAGTGCTTGTGATTGGTCTGTTTATATTTTCTATTTCTTCTTGTTCAGTCTCAGAAGGTTGTGCTTTTCTAAGAATTTGTCCATTTCTTCCAGGTTGTCCATTTTATTGGCATAGAGTTGCTTGTAGTAATCTCTCATGATTTTTTTTGTATTTTTGCAGTGCCAGTTGTTACTTCTTCATTTCTAATTTTATTGATTTGAGTCTTCTCCCTTTTTTGCTTGATGATTCTGGCAGGTGGTTTATCAATTTTGTTTATCTTCTCAAAGAGCCAGCTTTTAGTTTTATTGATCTTTGCTATTGCTTCCTTAATTTCTTTTTCATTTATTTCTGATCGGATATTTCTGATTTCTTTCCTTCTGCTAACTTTGGGTTTTTTTTGGTTGTTGTTCTTTTTTCTCTAATTGCTTTAGGTGTAGGGTTAGGTTGTTAATTTGAGATATTTCTTGTTTCTTGAGGTAGGATTGTATTGCTATGAACTTCCCTTTTAAAACTGCTTTTGCTGCATCCCATAGGTTTTGTGTCATCGTGTTTTCATTGTCATTTGTTCTAGCTATTTTTTGATTTCCTCTTTGATTTCTTCAGTGATCTCTTGGTTATTTAGTAGTGTATTGTTTAGCCTCCTTGTGTTTGTATTTTTTACAGTTTTTTCCCTGTAATTGATATCTAGTCTCATAGTGTTGTGGCCAGAAAAGATACTTGATACGATTTCAATTTTCTTAGTTACCAAGGCTTGATTTGTGACCCAAGATATGATCTATCCTGGAGAATGTTCCATGAGCACTTGAGAAGAAAGTGCATTCTGTTGTTTTTGGATGGAATGTCCTATAAACATTAAGTCCGCCTTGTCTAACGTGTCATTTAAAGCTTGTGCTGCCTTATTTATTTTCATTTTGGATGATATGTCCATTGGTGAAAGTGGGGTGTTAACGTTCCCTACTATTATTGTGTTATTGTTGATTTCACCTTTTATGGCTGTTAGCATTTGCCTTATGTATTGAGGTGCTCCTATGGTGGTTACATAAATATTTACCATTGTTATATCTTCTTCTTGGATTGATCCCTTGATCATTATGTAGTGTCTTTCTTATCTCTTGTAATAGTCTTTATTTTAAAGTCTATTTTGTCTGATATGAGAATTGCTACTCCAGCTTTCTTTTGATTTCCATTTGCATGGAATATCTTTTTCCATCCCCTCACTTTCAGTCTGTATGTGTCCCTAGGCCTGAAGTGGGTCTCTTGTAGACAGCATATATATGGGTCTTGTTTTTGTATCCATTCAGCCAGTCTATATCTTTTGGTTGGAGCATTTCATCAATTTACATCTAAGGCAGTTATCGACATTTATGTTCCTGTTACCATTTTCTTAATTGCTTTGGGTTTGTTATTGTAGGTCTTTTCCTTCTCTTGTGTTTCCTGCCTAGAAAAGTTCCTTTAGCCTTTGTTGTAAAGCTGGTTTGGTGGTGGTGAATTCTCTTAATTTTTGCTTGTCTGTAAAGGTTTTAATTTCTCCATCAAATCTGAATGAGATCCTTGCTGGGTAGAGTAATCTTGGTTGTAGGTTGTTCCCTTTCATCACTTTAAATATGTCCTGCCACTCCCTTCTGGCTTGCAGAGTTTTTGCTGAAAGATCAGCTGTTAACCCTATGGGGATTCCCTTGTATGTTATTTGTTGCTTTTCCCTTGCTGCTTTTAATATTGTTTCTTTGTATTTAATTTTTGATAGTTTGATTAATATGTGTCTTGGTGTGTTTCTCCTTTGATTTACCCTGTATGGGACTCTCTGTGCTTCCTGGTCTTGATTGACTATTTCCTTTCCCATGTTAGGGAAATTTTCAACTATAATCCCTTCAAATATTTTCTTAGACCCCTTTTTCTCTTGTTCTTCTGGCACCCCTATAATTCGAATGTTGGTGTGTTTAATGTTGTCCCAGAGGTCTCTAAGACTGCCCTCAATTCTTTTTATTCTTTTTTCTTTATTCTGCTCTGTGGTAGTTATTTCCACTATTTTATCTTCTAGGTCACTTATCTGTTCTTCTGCCTCAGCCATTCTGCTACTGATTCCTTCTAGAGAATTTTAAATTTCACTTATTGTGGTTTTCATTGTTTGCTTGCTCTTTAGTTCTTCTAGGTCCTTGTTAAACGTTTCTTGTATTTTCTCCATTCTATTTCCAAGGTTTTGGATTATCTTTACTATCATTACTCTGAATTCTTTTTCAGGCAGACTGCCTATTTCCTCCTCATTTGTTTGCTCTGGTGGGTTTTTACCTTGCTCATTCATCTGCTGCATATTTCTCTGTCTTCTCATTTTGCTTAACTCACTCTGTTTGGGGTCTCCTTTTTGCAGGCTGCAGGTTTGTAGTTCCTGTTCTGCCCCCAGTGGGTAGGATGGTTCAGTGGCTTGTATAGGCTTTCTGGTGGAGGGGGCTGGTGCCTGTGTTCTGGTGGGTGGAGCTGGATCTTGTCTTTTTGGTGGGCAGGGCTGCATCCGGTGGTATGTTTTGGAGTGTCTGTGAACTTAGTATGATTTTAGGCAGCCTCTCCACTAATGGGTGAGGTTGTGTTCCTGTCTTGCTATTTTCTTGGCATGGGGTGTCCAGCACTGGAGCTTGCTGGCCGTTGGGTGGTGCCGGGTCTTAGCGTTGAGATGGAGATCTCTGGGAGAGCTCTTGCCAATTGATATTACATGGGGCTGGGAGGTCTCTTGTGGTCCAGTGTCATGAACTTGGCTCTCCTACCTCAGAGGCTCAGGCCTGACACCAGGCCAGAGCACCAAGACCCTGCCAACCACACCGCTGCTGGTCTTGGAGAGTCTTTTAGGGAAGGGGGGGGGGCTGCTGCAGCTCACCCTGGGGGCATAGACACCGGCAGCGTCCATTCCTAGGAGCGGATTCTACCGTGAGGAAGGCGGTGCTGCAGGCGCCATAGTGTGAAGACCAACATTTAAATCAGTAGACTTTGAGTCAGCAGATTGTCTTCTGTAACGTGGGTGGGCCTCATCCAATCAGTTGAAGGCCTGAATAGAACAAAAAGACTGGCCTCTCTGAGCAGGAGGAAATTCTCCTGCAGCCTTCAGACCTCATCTGCACCATCAGCTCTCCTGGGTTGTGAGCCTGCCAGCCCACACTGAAGATTTTGGACTTGCCAGCTTCCATAATTGCATAAGCCATTTCCTTACAATAAATCTCTTTCCACACACATCCTATTGGTTCTATTTCTCTGGAGAACCCTGACTAATAAAATGTCAGACAGGAAATTTCTGCTCCTAACCTTTACAAACAGATGAATCCCATCCCTCAGGGTGTGGGGGTCCTTGGAATCTGTTTTCAAACAGCTATCCTGAAGTTCCCAGGAAATAAAATGTTTCTGGAGTGGCTGGTACCCCTCACTCCATCACATTTCTTCTGCTCTCCCAGGAGAGGAAAGCAGGGCACGTGCCCAGTCAAGACATTAGGCAGGAGGGGCAGGTGACACTGCACCTGTCATCAGCTATGGCTGCCTTGAGAAGAATGCCTAAATTGCTATGGGAGTTCCTCCCAGAATGTAGAGCTGTATGGGGAGTTGACAGACTGGGTCTTCTTTGTCAACATCCAAAAGATACGTCTATTTTTCTTGGCCTCCTAGCCTTTATTTTTGTCTTGCAAGTGCCTTGTGTTGTGGAGCTAAGTTAGGGAGGACTGAAATAAGCTTTAAAAATTTGGGGCTAATTTAGAAGCCATGTGTGGGCGCTCTACGACAGTTTGCTAAATTGATGAATTTCCACCGAGATTTACTGAAGACTCTTCTGCCTGCAAATTAGCTGAATGGACTGGATAAGCCACTTACTCCCTCTGCCATGTTTTTCCCACCTGTGAAATGAGAGTGGCATTGTGGCAAGCAGGACAGACT
Source organism: Delphinapterus leucas (assembly GCF_059928025.1). Taxonomy (NCBI): domain Eukaryota; kingdom Metazoa; phylum Chordata; class Mammalia; order Artiodactyla; family Monodontidae; genus Delphinapterus; species Delphinapterus leucas. The sequence continues at coordinate 137,529,222 of NC_143129.1, forward strand.
CCAATTCTGAGGCTGTCACAATTTCTAAAATCTGATTTTAGAAGGAGGATCAGAAAAAATATTTGCTCCTATATAGCTTTGCCCAGCACAGGTCCTGATACTTGACAGCAGCATCTCAGGGACTCAAGACCAAAGCAGCTTCTTCCTCCTTAAAGTGACTGGAAATGGAAGCACTGCTCAGAATGGGTGCAGGTTACAGACTCTTACACACACACACACACACACACACACACACACACAGAGAACTCTTCCAAATTTCAGTTTATCTTGGTGTTATGCAGAGAGTGAAATGTTTCTTTTTTCATCTTTACTTAAATATAGAGAATTTGAAGTTTGAGAGTCAAGCTGTCAAAAATTTTACATTTGCAGGAGGCTGACATAAAACTGGAACTATTACCTAAATTTAAAATTGTGTGTTCAAAAAAGTCTCACTATTCTGATTGACTTTAATAGGAAAACAGAAGTATAAATAAAGTATAAAATTGGGAAGAGGAATTGGGGACAAAAAGTTTCAGTTTCTTATAAAGTTTGAAAACCAACACTAAGGAAAGGCAATGTGGCTCCATCTCCCAAGATAAGATGGTGGGAGTCCTCATCCTGAAAAAGTGTGTTCCTGAAGAGGGATATCCTCCCTAGGTCACCTTGGAAGGGGTGGCTGTGGGCAGGGGTGGGAGAAGGAACCCAAGGACTGAGTCAAATGGGCTGTCAATTCCAGAAACTGGGAGAAACCAAGGGGGCTTACTGGGATAGTGCTCCTTTAAGTGCAAAATGCTTACAGAAAATTGAATCATCATATTGTGAGAAATTGATTCTTATTATTACCATCTCAAATCCTTTTGATTAGATCAAGAATAAAGGACTTTTGCTTCTGTCCATGAATTAAGTGCTATGGGAATTGCCTTAGCACCTGCTGTAGTAAACAATGGAAGAGTGGATATAATATATGAAAGAACAGTTTTCAGACATTGGACAACAGGTAGCACAGGATTTTAACGCCCAAAAGAAGGGAAACAAGGGAAGGTCTACAAGTGCCCCGGTTTACTGCCTGGAGGCAGTACCCAGGCTACAACCCAAGGAAGGGGAACCAAATAGACTCCATGAGTTGCACAGAGAGATCAAAGTTCAGGGAGGCCATGGTGGGTGAGCTGTAAGGCAGAGTGCTGGCCAGGAGGGAGCTGCATGGAGTAAGAGCTTAGAGCCCTGCAGCTATAGAGGCCCTTAAGTCTTGGTTGGAATATGAATCTGCACATGCACGAGAGGGAACTCTTCAAGGAAAGAATCACCTGGAGTTCAGACAGGGCTGTGGATGGTTTCCACCTGTCAGGGTGGAAAGACCTCATGATATACACGCATTGGATAGAAATTTCAGAATACCTTAACAGTGGGACAAAATTAGCTCTAAAGGCTGCATTAGATCTGCCCTAGGAAAGCCTGAGAACAAGAGTTGAAAGGATCAAACTGATTATGAGTTAACATAACTGCATGCCAGAACCGTCCGCTACCATTTAAAGGAATACAATGGAATCCATCACCCAACAACGTAAATTTTACAATGCTTGCATCCAATAAAAAATTATCAGACATGCGAAGCCAAAAGATAAGACCCATCCATAATCAGGAAAGAAAATTCAATCAACAGAACACTCTAGGAATAGCAAAGATGGAATACTATAGTAGAAAAGGATCTTAACTACTATAGTCTTAAAATATATTCACGTATATAAAGCAGGGGCAAAGTATAGCCTGTGGGCCAAAGTTGGCTCACTGCCTGTGTGTGTAAATAAAGCTTTATTAGAACACAGCCAGCTTGTTAATTTATGTTTTGCCTACCGCTGCTTGCATGCTACAATGGCAAAGTTGAGTACTTATGACGAAGATTACAAAGGCCTGAAAAGCCTAAAATATGTATTATCTGGTTCTTCACATCAAAAGTTTGTTAACCTCTGATGTAAAGGAAAACATGGCCATGAGGAGGGAAATGGAAGATATTTTAAAAAGACCCAAATAAAACATCTAAAGATGGGACATACAGAATTTGAAAAGTACACTGGATGAAATTAACATGAAGGTGAATGTGACCTAGTCCCTGTTTTCAAAGAAGCGTCTCATCTGGTGGGGGCGGGGGGGGGGGCTGACTTCTTTGACAGTGGATGGGTGTGAAGAAGGGAAGAAAGGGAGTGTGGTTGGGTTAATAAAACAACAGTTTACAATTCCAAATTCCTGGAACGTACCAGGTTAAAACTGCTTGCCGAGGGTTGATGGTAATTGAAGTGCCTTGCCTGGTTCCGGAGGTGGGCAGCAGGCGTATGGAGTTGGTATTACTCCCCATCCAGCTATATCCCAGTGGCATGGCTGACAATGGAAGCCTTGGTTTCAGCTTTTTGATAACACAAACTCTAGTTACACAAGCTCACAGCATTTTAATCAGTTACACACTTTGTTATCTGACTTGGGGCAACAATTCAGAGCTAAGCCACTCTCGGAAATATTTTCTTTTTAAAGGTCATTACTGATTGAAACCACTAATCTCCAGCATGTGTCTAATTTCAGACCATCTCCATAAATGGGATAAGAGGTTTATTGTTAATATTTATTTATGTAGTACTTACTATGATCCAGGCACTAGACTAAGAGTTCTACTTGGATTTTATTCATTATAGTGCTTTGAACTCTCCTGTTCCCCCTTTCTGATTGAAGAAACTAAATAACTTGGACAAGGTCACATGGCTACTACATCAAGATTCAAACTCAGGCAGTGTGATGCCAAGACTCACCTTCTGGACTGCTATACGGCCTCCTTTGAAAAGCGTCTCTTCTAATGCCTGACAACACAGCAGCAATTAATATGAGACAGCTATTAATGGATCCTAGATATTAATAGGATACTAGACTTTGTGAAAAGTTGATTCTTTTTCTATTAGGGAACAAAATAGCTGATGAAAACACAAAACAAGATGCAGAAATTAAACTTTTTCATATATAATAAAACTCCATTTGCTCCTTGGTAACTACATTTATTTAGAATTTTTGGAAATATCTTATACATACAAACTTTCAGCAGTTTTATCTTTCCTGGTTTACTTCCCTCTCATGCTAACTCTAATAAATGGTATCATTACTATACTTAAATGGCCCAAATGATGAGGCTAAAACAATATATGTGGCTATGAGAGAACTACTCCTTTCACAATTTCCCATCTTCATATCCTCTTAGCTTGGTAAGTTCTGATGCAAAAAAAAAAATGTTTTTGGGAAGGCACTTATTTACTAGTCATGCAAGCAGAGACAGAACCAGTTATGAGAAGCAATAGTTATATCAATTTACTGCAGCAAGGAGTATAAAGCACCACAATTCCTTTATCAAGAGACTTGTTGTAGCATGTCCTAAAAAGATAATGTGTAAAGAAACAAAACAATGATATGTTACTTCAAAATGTGTATTTAATGGCCATTCCATCAAAATCAAGCAGAATCACATTTCAAAAGTATATATATATAACATATGTATGTATTTTTTTTTAAGGTGCATTTTCAAGTTTTATTTGGGCTTTATTTCTTCTTGGCTGCTTGAGGTGTTCTTGCAGATACAATTAACAGAGAACGTTCTGAGGCTGATAGGTTCTCATGCATTGAAAAATAATTTCTAACAACACTGCGTATCTCAGGATACATCAGACATTTCAAAAGCCATGTGTAAATTCAGAAAACTTAATACCAGTAATGAAAGACATTTTCAACATGAAATTTAGGCACTCTACACTTTGAAATAGCCATAAAATATTCCAACAAGAGTTAATGCACTTTGTGATTACATCTACTGAAAGATAGTTCTCAATTAAAATCTATACTTATTAAATAACATTTTAAATTGGAGCCCATTACATTTTGATAATTATTGTGAACCATTTGCAGCACTGTGTTTTAGTTAAATAATGCCACACTACTTCTATTACCCATTCTGGTACTCATCTTTTGTGGTGCATTTTTTCACAGAAGAGCCTATAACATTCATTGATAAGCATCACCCCCCCACCCCTTTTCCTGCTAATACCTGAATAAGAAGGCCCCTAACCAACTTTAAAGGTATTCTTTTATTTTTTGCTGTAGTTGCTTTCTTAGCATGAACACTTCAGCAAACGGGAGGCTGCCTGGAGACCAGGAAACAATCTCCAGGGAGCCATCACTGATTCCTAGGCTCAGTCCACTTGTTCAGTCACTCTGTGGCTAAGTGCGCTGCTCCATCTACGTTCCTACACTGTGTGCTGCTCGACGGACAGGCACGGAGCCAAGCGGAGGGATACTCAAATTTGTCACTCCACTTTGCACAATGCCAAGGCCGTCCAGACCTTGGCTGTCTTTAGTAAAAACTTGCTGACCTCTGTAGTGTGGTTCTGGGGCTTCCACCTCCTCGTCTGAAGCCTGAGGTGTGGGAATGATGCCTGCCTACTGAAATGCTGTTAACTCCAGATGAACTTCCCAGACTTGAGCATAACTTAGCATTGTTAGAATTCAGAACATGGATGCTAATTGTTCTTGCTGAGAAGAAGGTGCATTTTCTCAGTAGTATGCACTTACGTAGCTAAGAAAACAATTAGAAAGCCATTCAGAATTTTTAGATTACAGTCTGCAAATTGACTCATCATAATCACCGATGACTAACTTATGAAGATCTACCCAGAGAAATGAATTTGAGGCTTATTTGATGATAAGTCGTACAGAAAAGAGCACGGTAATTTCCCACAGGAGAATCTGGTATTTCATCATGGGCATCACTGCTAAGTTAATTACACTGCTAATGTTTTCTGGTGTATCTGAAGAGACAATTAGCATACGTAAATCATGAGTGAGATGACAAGTTGCTTAACATTTGTTTCTGTTCATCGGATGCGATCTGGTTGCTGCTTAGCCTCCATGAGTCGGGACGGGGAGAGAAGGACATAAGGAATGAGAGGTTGTTAACTTCCATTTCAGCAAATATAATCAGAACCACTTACTACTAGTTGATAAACATTGATGTTAAATGCAAAATGCATAAGACTCAGCTGTTAGAAATTAACCTCACCAAGAGGTGAGAGAATCTGGGAAACATTAGATTGTCAACTTGGGAAATTCACGTGAAACCTAGGCCATCTCTCCCAAGCAGAGAGGTTGAGATGGTAAGAATGAAGGTGGGTTTTAGTTGAGGCTGCTTTTCATCCTCAGAACTTTGTCTTCCTATGGATATTCTACAACCACATCTATCTTGTGATCAGGACCCAAGGCTCAGGACAGCACAGTTAAGACTACAGTTCCTCTCTGGTGTTTTAGAATGGCCACAGCTTCCTCATGTGTCACACCTTCCAGAGTCTCACCATTAACAGCTAAAATCTGATCACCTCGCTTCAATCGGCCGTCATCTGCAGCTGCTCCCTGCAAACAAGAAACATTCCAGTTTAATCTAGGATGATGCAATTAATATTAATATTATGGTGTGCATATTAAAAGAAAAACTTTTAAAACTACCAATTAAAGTTATTTCTAGGTAATATTTTTAAATTAAGAAAACTAAGAAAAATGTAGGATATGTTATTTGAATAATGGTTGAATAGTAATCATAATTATGCATTGTTTACATAACATACTAGTAGAAATGTCCTGACGTTCACATTTCTTTTAATACCAGTAGGACCTTATTTCAATATTCAGTACTGAATGGAATTTGAATGTCATATCATGTCACATTCATGAATATGTAGCATACAAAGGCAGAACTGAATCTGGTATTAGTTTTATCCTCTAAATGGGTGAATTTTATGGTATGTGAACATATCTCAATAAAGCTGTTCTATATACATATATATATAAATATAAAAATACACAGAAGTGGAGCATTTCTAAAATTTTGTAATATATTCAATAGCTTCAACTTTACCTTTGATCCATCTAAATAGGTTTCTAAATGACTACTTTCATTACATATTCAGTCATGCATGGCTCTTCAGAATGGCACAAAGCAAGTGAAACTTGGGCTTTTCTTCCTTCTAAAGCTGAGTATCAAAAACGCCATGATATTACTAGAAATACTTTGGACGAGTAAGGAAATAAAAGACCTAGAAAATGATTCACAGGAAGCTTTCTCCATCTGTTGGAGTAATTGTGAGAACTCCTGGAAAAGTTAGTGCCAAAAGAGTCCTCTAAATGATGTGGAACTACTGGGGAAATTAACCAAGGCCCGTGGGCACCTGGTCGCTGATGGCCTCCTGCAGAAGCCCAGCTAAGAGGCACTAACACTCCAGAGACCTGTGTCCTACAGCATGGAGGTCCTGAGGTGGTGGGTGAATTATCTAGAATTTCAAAGCCGTGAAAAGGATGGAATTCCTGTAAAAAGATGTAATAAAGAATATTCAAAACCAGGACTATACTGGGGGGAAAATACCAAGATTAAATAATTTGCAGCTTTATTCAAAATTTTCTTTGCTTTTAAGAAAGTGTGTTAACTGCACCGAAGGCAGGATTAAACACGTAGTGCTAATGGATAAATCTAACTTGATTTTAATAAATTTTACATGCTGAGATTTAAGGGTTTCAGTTAACCTCAGATACCTGTGTAATTAGTTCTTTAAAGAGCACATTAAGCTCTTCAAGTTTTCATTTTCACTAATGCAAAAAAGGTCGATTTTTCGGCTTTCTAGGATGTGTACACTATTTCAGGTATTGCCGTGCTTACCTGATAATTACACTGACCTGAATCTCCTCTCCTACGTTATTAATGTGGCATCTGTAGACTAAACAAGGGAAGGAAGAAATAAATGGCTCACAGACAGACCTCCATCTAGCTTGGAAACGTGGCCTTACCCACTTGCTGTGTCCTAGTTTGGTCACTTCGCCTTCCCTACGCTGTTATATAGGCTCTATTATCTATCTTTCGCCCTGTTCCAAGGATTAAGTGTACGGCACATGGTATTTACTCAATCATGGCGGTAGTATAATAAAATGAAACGAATGATGATCAAACTCATGTTTTCAGATTTCACAGGCTCCAAAAAACTGCTCCCTCAATTTTCAGGGCTGTCGAAGTCTTTAGGCCAATCACTTGTTGGCTTATGGTAAAATTCGGCTGCTGAAGGGACTAAGATCTAAAGTTGGCTTTGATTCTGAAGTTTCCAACCAAACACCTGAAAGAAAATGGAAGGCCCTGCCGGCCAGTTAATCAGACGGATTAAGCCTCGCAAATCCTACACACCCTAAGTGTCTGTGATGCTTCCTGCTTCTGGAGGGGAAGAAAAGACCTGGATGGGCCACAATAATTTCTTAGTTGAGCAAGAGAACTGTTAAAAGGTGCTTAGGACACCAAAAAGGTCACGTAATAAGCCACACCCTGTGTCCAGCCTGTGGACATCTGAGGTCCAGAAACCTGAATCAGAGATAAACATTTTAAAGAATGTATGTTCAGTGTTTAAAATAAAAAAAGGAAAACATATAGCTGTAGTTCCTAGATCAAAACTCCTACGGGGGGAATCTTTAGCTTAGTGGGGGCTCACTTTGCAGCCATTCCACTGTCATTATCTCCATAGCTGGCTCTTTTAAATGCAAAGTATAACAATCCTCCCAAAGAATCATTATCACAGCTACTTATGGTGTTATCCTAGGAAAAGGAGGGTTTGTAGGTGGTTTATCCACCTTGGGAATTATCAGACTGGGGCAGCACTGTCATCCAGAACGTTTCTGATCTGCCTTTCCTTTCCCTGTTCATCCATCGTCAGGTCAACAGATGTGTGTATGGGAATAACATGCCCCCTTGACAGGCATCCTAGCAAGATGGAAACAGGTGTGTAAATCTGTAGCTGCTTGGGCTTCCCTGGTGGCGCAGTGGTTGAGAGTCCACCTGCCGATGCAGGGGAAACGGGTTCGTGCCCCGGTCCGGGAAGATCCCACATGCCATGGAGCAGCTGGGCCCGTGAGCCATGGCCGCTGAGCCTGCGCGTCTGGAGCCTGTGCTCCGCGACGGGAGAGGCCACAACAGTGGGAAGCCCGCGTACCGCAAAAAAAAAAAAAATCTGTAGCTGCCTAATGTGTTCCAAAAGCAAACGCCAAACAACTTGAGGCTTATGTCAGGTCACGGTTATACCCAATTAACAGGTGATAACTTCTGCATAGGTAAAAGCAAACTTGTATATAGTGTATAGTACGGCCTTCTGGAAAGAGAAAGAATCTGTCTTATTTCTTCTGTGGAAGGCCTTTATTTCTTTAGGAAAATAAAGCACTAGGAGGCAATTGGATCAATTAATAAACAAATGATTGTGATAAAAGCAATGAAGAATAAAGTTGTAGTATCAAAACTAAATACTTTCAGAGATCTTAAAAGTTTATAACAAATTTAAATTCCAACTTGAATAATGAAATTAAAAACTTATCTAAGAGCTATCTAGTGGCAGCAGTAGAAACCTACACTATGACCTGTGTATTAAGTAGGATGAATTGGACTACTTAATTCTTGAAAGATACCGTTATCCACCCTTTTTTTTTTCTTTTTATAAATTTATTTATTTAATTTTTGGCTGCGTTGGGTCTTCGTTGCTGTGCGTGGGCTTTCCTCTAGTTGCGGTGAGCAGGGGCTACTCTTCGTTGTGGTGCACAGGCTTCTCATTGCAGTGGCTTCTCTTGTTGTGGAGCATAGGCTCTAGGTGCACGGGCTTCAGTGGTTGTGGCACGCGGGCTTAGTTGCACTGCAGCATGTGGGATCTTCCCATACCAGGGCTCGAACCCATGTCCCCTGCATTGATTGGCAGGCGGATTCTTAACCACTGCGCTGCCAGGGAAGTCCCCTGTTATCCAGTCTTAGTCTAACTCACTGGGTTAATCCTGCAAGTACTTGGCAGACTATTGGAAGAGAGAAACCACCTTCAGCTAAAGCATCCTGAGGTTGGGCAGCCATTAATGCTGCACTGATCCCAGGCTTGTACAAAGCTTTATGCCATGGCCCTCTGCAATATCTTAAAGTAGAAAGCTAAATCTTTGTTCTCGCAAGAACAATACTTCCAAGGCCAAAGAGCTCTTGCAAAGAGCATGCCATATTCCTTACACTGGTTGTTGAAAGAAGACACTCTTTAAAACCTGTTAGCATCTACTTTTGTAAAAGGGTCTAAAGAATATTACACTTCTTGTGACTCCACTTTTATAAAAGAACACTTCTTGCACTAGTGTGGTGTGGGAATTTCCTGTAAGATGAAAATGAAACAAGCATACATGCACACATTCAGGTATCACCCAAAGTAAAGCAAAGCAAAACACACAAAAAAATCTCACCTAAGTTTTATTTAAAAAAAAAAAAGTACAGTAAAAAGGAAAAAAATACCTTTGCAAATATAGTCTTGACATAAATTGGCAGGTCTCCATGGGGACTTCCATAACCCCCTACAATACTAAACCCCAATCCTTCAGAGCCTTTCTCCAAAGTAATAATCTTAGGTGGAGGTGTTCTGAAAACACAATGCACGCTGTTTAATTCAAGAATAGATATTGAGAGGGAATTTCATTTTAATGGAAGAACACAGATTTGAGAGAGACTTTCATACTGCGAAATGATGATGGTCAGTTTATCAAATCAAACTGCCAGAAAGCAATATAGAAACTTATTTTTGAATTTCCTATATCATGCCAATATTTTTGATGTTTTAGAGGTTTCTCTTTCATAAAACCCACTGTTTTTTAACTGAAAATAAAGTCATGATGCTGAAGTTGTCAAAGCACTCTTTTTTTTGCTTAGTTTTTAACTTTTTAACTTACTGTCTAAAGCTGAATGGAACTGTCTTTACATCTTTGAAGAACATGCATGGAGATGGAGAGGCGGGGTATCACCTGAGCTTGGTGTACACCGCAGCCCACAGGTGGACCTCTGAACAGAACAGGTGACGGCAGCCCTAGAGCTCAGTAATGGCTGCTGTTATTCTGCCTGAATATCCTCGCTGCACCTGATCCCCACTTCCACTGAGTGTGGGAACTCATTCTTCAAAACCCACCTCCAATCTCCAATGCGATGCTTTCCTGACTCCCTTGGAAGCATTCACCCCCACCTTCTCTGTGCTCCCTTTGTTCTTGGTCCAGATTTCCATACAGCACTTGTCATACTGTATCATGATTTCTTAACCATCTTTCTCCTCTACCAGGTTATCAACTCCTTAAGCCTCCGCCCTCTGGGCATTCCCAGCACCAAGCGCTGTGCCTATCACACCCTCAGAATCACGACTACGTAAATGAGAACTGAAATCCAGGAGAGAAGAGAGAAACCAAGGTGAAGCAAAATGGATAAAGACAATTTGTTTCAAATGTATAATTTAGATTTTCAAAGCTTTGTCCAGTGTGGAAGTCATCTCTCTCAGAAACAACATGGGTAAAAATTAAATTACACGTGTGGGCTCAAGGAGTTAAAGCTAAGCTTAACTAACGCCAATTTCTTATTCCCATACGTGGTTGTCCAAATGGTAAAGACCTAAAGGAACTCTGGTACCTGGGCCCTGTCATCTTATCAGCAGGAGGTTCATATGCGTATCGTGGCAGGGCCACTTGTTTTGCGGCAGCATGCACATCCGAGAGGCAGAGCCACCTGATATAAATGCAGCCATTCGTGTACTCAGAGAAATTTGCAAAACGGATATGAGCAACCTTTGAATATGCTGTTCTGTCTGACTAGAATATTCTTCCCTCTCCTCCTCCTCGATTTTGCCTGGCTTATTTTAAGCTTGATTTTCAGCTGCTTCCCACTGATACCAGTTGTTTGCTATGCACTTGCTGGTTGTTTACAGCAGGCATCCATAGTAATTGCTGAATGTCTATACCGTATATATTATTACCTCTTTTAAATGCCACTCCTGGTTTTTCCAATTATTTAAAAACTCAGGTTAAGCATTAGTGCCTCCAAGTACCCTCCCTAGCTGAGTTATGCCTCTCTTCCATGGCTTCACAGGACTTTGTGCTTACTTCTCTCTCTCACTGAACTAAGCTCTCCAACACTTACTAACTCTTTTATAAACATGGATTTATGGGTCTGTTTTTCCAATCCTCTGGCAGTTCTATGAGGACTGGGGCAATGCCTTCACCTACGTTTCTAAGTTTGAGTCCTCAGGACCCAGCACATGTAGTGTCTAGCCTTAGGAAGGCACTCAGTAAATACCTGCTGAAATAATGAAGTATTATCCCCTGTGGCTGAATGGTAATGACGTCATGAATAAGGCTCTACGCCTCACCACTCTGTGGCCTTATAAGCGCTCTCAGTAATAGGCCACTGGCGAGACAGGAACTTGATTCATGTCTCCTCTTTCAAACACAGCCAGCCCTATTTCCGAGGATACTGAAATGGGAACCTAGATGTCCAAGGGCATTGTTTTAGAGCTAGCCCCTGGGGGCCACCAAATCATTAGAGACCTTCATAATTGTACCTATTCACAATTAGAGTCTGTTTTCTCCTGGAGAGGGAGGAATGCAGCTTCACTCCTCCACTGGCAGCATTAGATGGAGTTTACCTCCATTTATCTCACACTTCCAGTTAGTTTTAATTTACTTTCACTTAGAAGACTAGTAAAAAAAAAAAACACGAAAACTCCAAATGTTAACAGTGGTCAGATTATAAGTGATTTTTAAATTCTTTTATCCTAGTAGTTCCCAACCTGCCAGGAGCTGTGGAATCATAGCAAAGGACCCAAGATCACAGGGCATCCCAGTAGTTCCATGGACATGTTAAAGGATGCTAAGTGTATATACTATTCTTCATATAAGGGTCCTGATTTCTTTTTTTTTTTTAAATAAATGGCCATTCTAGCCTGAAAATGTTATACTTTCATGTATTTGTCACATTTTAATAGCAAGTGTTCATTACTTTCATAATGAGGAAAAAGTAAAATGAGCCTAGTTTAATATTCTTTCCTCAAGAAAGACAAACTCAAAGCTGTCATTTAAGTTAATGAACAATCAGGAAAAACTTGGGAATGGCTGTGACCATCAGATTCTTCCAATAAAGGGTTCGGATCAGCCAACAAACATTTATTGAGCACCAGCTAGTGACCAGGCACTGGTAGAGTTGAGACGAATAACTTTGGGCAGCATTTCTCAAAGTGTGGGTCCTCGGCCTATCTGCAGCAACACTGTCCTGGAGAACTCACCCTAGACCACCTACTCAGAATCTCTGAGAATGGGCCAGAGGAATTAGCATATTTAAATATGCTGCTTGAGTTATTCTTATGGACATTCTCGTTTGAGAAACACTACTTGAATGAGCAACTTTAACTGCAGTGACAGGTTTTAGTAAAAAATGCCAGCAAGTATGACGAGAAGATTTAACCTCAGAACAAGATTTTAGCTTAGAAAACTGAGGAAACCTGGTTCCTTGCGTAATGAAGGGCGCATCTGGGCTATAAATCTGAGGATTCTGAGGGGAGAGGGCACAGGCACCAGTTCCAGTGGCCAGGTGCGGTGTGTGCAGGCCCTGTGGTAAGAGTCTGTGAAGAACTCACGTGGTGGAGCAAAGCCTTGTGAGAAGTAGGGCAACCCTGTTGCTTTCTTGGAGATTCCCTAGGAGTCAGAAAGGGTAACGTGTACTCTCCCATTCCTCTCCTTTGGGGAGCACACTCCACAATCTGGAAAAGGTCTCACTGAGCTTTGCCCACACACATAAGAGGCACTCTGCATCTAGAATACTTACTCTGTGTCCTCCGGATGGTGCTTGGCAGCGGGTGAACCAAGGGGGTAGCCCGTAGACATGTTCTCAAGCTGAGTTGCCATGCCACTTATATTGGTATCTGCCACAACCTGGGTGGGGGAGCGGGGGGCAGTCAGAACAAGACAATCCATTATAAGTCAGGGAAGAAGTAGAGAAACCATACTCTATCCAATGGTCAGTTCTCAGTCTTATTTAATATATCTACAGAATTTGACACAATGGATTATTCTTTCTCAAACGATTTTCTTCATTTGGCTTCTATGACACTACACTTTACTAGTTTCCTTTCCACCTTCTGGCCATTTTTTTCATAGCTCCCCAAACTCTATCAGAGTGCCACAGGGCTCACTCCTGGAGCTTCTTATCTTTCCATCTCAACATCCCCTTAGTTATCTCACCTCATACTCCTTTATGAATTTAAATATCATCTATGTAATGATAATTCCCGAATCTGTCTCTCCAGCACCACCTCTTACTTAACTCCAGACCTACACACCCAATCACCAATTTGACATCCCTAATGGGGTGCCCAGCAGGTATCTCAAATCTAACCTGTCCAGCACTGAGCCACTCCGCCACCCCTCCTCTGCTCCCTGGCCTTCCTCATCTCAGGTAATGCAACTTCATTCTTCCAGTCTCAGCAAACACCTTGGTGTCATCCTTGAGGACTCTTCCTTTCACAACCCACTTTCAATCCTCAAAAAATTCAACTGGTCTTTCTATAAAATCATCTCTTTTTCTCTCTCTCTCTCTTTTTTTTTTTCTATTCTTTGGCCGTGCCACGTGGCATGTAGGATCTTAGTTCCCCAACCAGGGATCAAAACCATGCCCCCAGCAGTGGAAGCCAGGTGTCTTAACCACTGGACCTCCAGGGAAGTCTCTATAAAATCATCTCTTGCTTGGAGTTTTACAAAAGCCTCCTTACTCATCTCCCTGCTTCAGCCCCTCCCCCACTCAGTCTATAGCAGCTAGAATGTTCCTGTTAAAATACAGAAGATTATTTCAGTTATCTGCTTAAAACCATCCAAGGGAAATCTGGAGCCCCCTGGATCACATGCTGAAGTTCTTAGATGGTCTATAAGGTCATCTGTAGGTGATCTGTCCAGTTATGTCTCCACTTTCGTCTCCAAACATTCTCCCCTGTGTTCACCCTGCTCCAGCCATGCTGGCCCCTGGCTGTTCCTCTAACATGCCGGAGACATCTCCACCTTGGCGCTTTGTGAGTGCTGTGCATTCTGCCTGGAATGTTCTGCCCGCAGCTCCTTCACTTCCCTCAGGTCTTTACTCTGAAGTCACTGTCCTTGGCCACCCTAACCAAAAGTCCCACACCAGCACCCCAGCCCAACATTTTATATTGCTTACAAAGAAACAACAGGCCCCTAGCACAAAAACAGATGCACAGATCACTGGAACAGAATAAAGAAACCAGAAATAAACCCACACACTTATGGTCAATTAATCTATGACAAAGGAGGCAAAAATATGCAATGGGGAAGAGTCAGTGTCTTCAATAAGTGATGCTGTGAAAACTGGACAAGAACATGTAAAAGAATGAAAGTAGAACATTTTTTTCACACCCCACATACAAAAATAAACTCAGAATGAATTAAAGACCTAAATGCAAGACTGGAAACCATAAAACTCCTAGAGGAAAACATAAGCAGTAAACTCATTGACATAAGTCTTAGCAATATTTTTTTGAATCTGTCTCCTCAGGCAAGGGAAACAAAAAGCAAAAATAAACAAATGGGAAGTAATTAAAAAGTTTTTGCACAGTGAAGGAAACCATCAACAAAATAAAAAAAAACAACCTACTGAATGAGATATCACCTCACACCTGTCAGGCTGGCTATTGTTAAAAAGACCACAAATAATAAACTGGTAAGGATGTGGAGAAAAGGGAACCCTAGTACACTGCTGGCTGGAATGCAAATTGGTGCAGCTGTAATGGAAAACAGTACAGAACAACACAAGTGTCCATCAACAGATGAATGGATAAAGAAGGTGTGGTGGCTATATACAGTGGAATATTACTCAGCCATAAAAAGAAATTTGCCGTTTGCAAGAACATGGATGGAACTGGAGGGAATTATGCTGAGTGGAGTAAGCAGACAGAGAAAAAACAAATACTGTATGTTTTCACTTACATGCGGAATCTAAAAAATAAAGTAAATGAATGGATATAACAAAACAGAAGCAGACTCAAAGATACAGAGAACAAACTAGTGGTTATCAGTGGGGAGAGGGAAGTGGGAAGGGGCAAGATAGGGGAAGGGGATTAAGAAGCACACTCTACTGGGTACAAAATAAATAAAATACAAGGATGTAATGTACAGCACAGGGAATATAGCTAATATTATATAATAACTTTAAATGGAGTATAATCCATAAAATATTGAAGTACTATGTTGTACACCTGAAACTAATATAACATTGTAAATCAACTATACTTTAATTAAAAGATTAATTAAGAAAAAAAAGAAAAGAAACAGGCCCAAAATAGTCATGTATGCTAAGCCCTACTAGGAATTAACACCTAACCTAACTGCAGTTTCAGCCCCTCCTTGGAGTGGAATTTTAAAACAATCAGTCTGGAATTTCCTCATCAACACCAGTGAGGGGATCTGCTTGATAAGACCCCCTGCCTTCCCAGGAAGAGAAGGTGACCTTGCCTGAAATAATCCACTTTTTAACTTCCTTGTCCCACCCTCCGTCTCCCTATAAAAGCCTTCTATATTGTATAGATCCTTGGAGTTCCATTCTACTTGTTAAATGGGATGCTGCCCAATTCATGAATCATTGGATAAAGCCAAATAGATCTTCAAACTCACTCAGCTGCATTTTGTTTAACAACATCTTCCTTCTCCGCTTTATATTTCCTTCTTACTACCATTACTATCTAATTAATTATATATCTTGCCTTATTTATTGTCTTACCACTTCATATTAGAATGTGAGGGCATGAAGTTTGTCTGTTTTATTCAATACTGTATGCCCCTTATGTAGAACATGTCTAGCATATAGTAGGTGTTCAATTAATATTTGGTGAATGAAAGAAAGACTATCTCTTACTTCCTATGATTTGCCTTTTAGAGGGTCCCAAACAAAAGTATAGAACAACCAACATTTAAACATTCGCTTATATTTCTATTCTGCAAAAACATTCCAAAGAATTAAGCAGAAATATGGTATAGCTCTGACAGAATGAAGATCTGAAGTTCAGTTTTTGCCACTTAAATGATACTGTGGCTTGAGTTTCAGTTTCTTCATCTGTTAAAGAGGAATCATAAATAGCTTGCCTTGTCTGCTTATCCTGGAGTTGTCTTCCACCTCCACTAGTTATCAGAGATTCTTTCTCAAGAACTCCTGGTCTTCCCCTGCTTCTGATTAACAGTTCTTCCAGATAAGAGCCCTCAAGTACAGAGTGAAGGGACTTAGCTTGACAACAATGCAAGACCTTGATTTGATTGCAGTTTCAGAATAAGCCAACAGAGGGCATGACTACCTAAATAGTTAAGCTTAGTTGCATCTATTAATAGAGTATTTAGACAAGGAAAGCCACAGGCTGGCCCTGGCCCCAGCCCCGGCTGGATCAGAACACATTTTGGGTGAAGCATCCTATTCTGGGGGAAAACTTTTCTATCTATAAGTTTTAGGATCTTCTGGAAATACTATAATATAAAGAATGAACAAATTGGGGGAATATTTAGGATAAACAACAAAAAAGAAAATGACAGACTCTCCTCTGCACTTACCACCAGTTTCTGTTTTTCTTTCCTCTCCTCCCCAGCAAATGTAGTGGAGGAGTTGTCTTTGCATGTGACCTATGTAATCCTACCTACTCTCAGCCTACATCATTTTCAAAACCCCACTCCATTCCAGTTTCCATCCCTGTTGCCAGACCCAGACTCCCATGACCCACTCTCCGGCTTTTCTCCTGCAGCTTCCATCTCTGCTATTCTACTCACCCCTCGTGGCTCAGTCCTGGCCCACTTCCCACTTGCACACTCAGGGTCTAGGTCACAGCATACACATCCCCACAGCTTTAAATTCCAACAACGTGCAAACAATTCCCAGCTTAGTCTGTTATATCCAATTGCCAGCTCAACATCCGCATTTTAATATCTCAAAGCCTAATTTAACACAACCGAATGCAAATTCCCAATCCAACAACCAAATCCCTTCTACTCATTTTCCCTCTAGGTTTCCTCTTCTTAATAGATGGCACCTCCAGCCGCCTAATTAGAAACCCACTAGGTATTATATTGAAAATACCCGATTGTTGGCTGGTGACTGCCCAGCTGGAAAGGTACTAGAATGCTAACCTAACTGAGGCTTATTCTGAATAATCTACCACCAAATCCTCTGGACTCTACCTCCAATATACTTCTCAAGTTTGTTTCCTTTTCATCTCTCTGGTGACCATCCTAATTCAATCAATCATGATCAAGCTGTCTTTTACCTGGAGTCCCCACTCACCCTCTTCTAATCTCTCTTCCACACAACAGCCAGTTATCTTTTTAAATATAAAATGGATAATGGCCCTCCCCTGCTTAAAATCTTTCAGTGGTCTTTCTTTGTACCTGGAATAAAATTAAGACTCCCTAACTATACACACAAATGTCCTTCCTAGCCTACCCCTCTAATCCCATCTATGTCTTCCACTCCACCCCACATTCCACAGTTCTGCATGGAGTCCCGCCCCCTCCCCTCCACCAAACCAGTTGGTCACTTCCATTATACAAGCCTTCTTTGACTACCCATGTTCAAATTAATTTCCCGTTTTCCTTTCCGTAGCACT
Source organism: Delphinapterus leucas (assembly GCF_059928025.1). Taxonomy (NCBI): domain Eukaryota; kingdom Metazoa; phylum Chordata; class Mammalia; order Artiodactyla; family Monodontidae; genus Delphinapterus; species Delphinapterus leucas. The sequence goes on from NC_143129.1 coordinate 137,546,714, forward strand.
CTAAGTATTCCTTACAAATCGTCATGACACGTATTTGTGTGACTGTTAGCTGTCTTTCCCACCCAATCACAGGATTCATGAGGATAAGGACAGCTTCTCAATGTGAAGGTGCCTGGCACACAACTGCTTAATAAGCATTTGTGGAATGAATAAATGAATGAAGCTAAAACCTTCCTAAGGAATAGGGCGTACAGGGTTCAATATTCTGAATTTCCATGGAACAGAGTGAGATTGATAGAGGTTACAAGGAGATTGGTTCTGGGTCTTTTTAAGAAGAAAAAATCTAATAACTAAGGCAGTTACAGAATGGAATGGCTCAACTTGTTAGGACATGAGCCCCCCACAAAGCAAGGACTCAGAGACTCAAAACTCTACCGATTTGGGATATGGTGAGGGGGGATTCCTATACTTGATGGGAATCTGGACATGTACTCTCAGCTGTCCATGAACCAGACCATCTGTTATGGGGCTGAAGAAGAAAGTCAGTAAAATATTACTTTTTCTAAGATACCTTCAAAAGCCAAGACTTGATGGCAGCCTGCTCCTTTCTTTACTGGCTCATTTATTCAACATATAACAGCACCATGATACTGAATATAAACTGAGCACTTCCTCTATGCTAAGCACTCTTCTGAGTCCCTACAGACGTAGGTACCATAATTATTCCCATACTACAGACAGAGGAACCTGGAGCAGAGAGGTTAAGTAACTTTCTCAAGTTCAGCTAAGGAGTGAAGGCTGGATTCAAACCCATGCCATTTTACTCTAGAATCCTGTGCTCTTTTTCTTTCTTCTTTTTTTGGAACCCTGTGCTCTTAATTGAATTCAGTGTGAGGCAAATCGCCTAGTGAGAGGGTACAGACCTGGTCTTGGACCCTCACACCTAGAGATCTGCTTCACCCTGCATATAATGAAGTACAGTCTAGACATGGAGCTGGGAAGAAAGAGGGGCAGAGAGTCAAACAAGCAGCTGCAAGTAGAGGTGATCTTCATGGCTGTGCTTGGCAACAGGTGGGAAAAACTCATCCCTCCCCCCAGTACTACAAGGAGAGGGGTTGGGAGGTAGGAGATATACACCCCATGGATGTTCTAGGAAAAAAACTTTTGAACTTTAATAAACTTTCAGGAGTCCATATAAACTGTAAAACCAAAGCCATAGTTCTATTTGGGTAAAAATTAAATTTATCTAGCTAGAAAATGTAAAAACACTAATATAGCACCACCTTACAGAAAAACTCATATCCCTCTAAAATCTGAAGGCCTCTTGCTCACTCCCAACCCTGAAATAAGATGGGCCTCACAATAACGGACAATATTAAAACCTAGGATCCCTGAGCTCCTGCCCATTTTGTAGGAGTGGAATACAAAGGGCTGGATAGGAAATGTGAAGCATTTTCACGGATAGTTTGGTCTTTTGCAGGGAAGCAAGGAGACAAACCCATCACCCCCAGGATAACTACAGCCCGAAGGCATTTGCATCAACCTTCTTTTTAAAAAAATTATTTCAATATCCCCAATTGTTTAATTTCTAGATGTAGTTTGGTTTGAGGTAGTTCTTTTTACAAATTTCTATAAATTTGTTTTTTATTTTTTTAATTTTATTTTATTTTTTATACAGCAGTCTCTTATTAGTCATCCATTTTATACACATCAGTGTATACATGTCAATCCCAAAGGCCCAATTCAACCCACCACCATCCCCACTCCCCTCGCACTTCCCCCCCTTGGTGTCCATACGTTTGTTCTCTACATCTGTGTCTAAATTTATGCCCTGTAAACTGGTTCATCTGTACCATTTTTCTAGGTTCCACATATATGTGTTAAGATACTATATTTGTTTTGCTCTTTCTGACTTACTTCATTCTGTATGACAGTCTCTACATCCATCCATGTCTCAACAAATGACCCAATTTCGTTCCTTTTTATGGCTGAGTAATATTCCATTGTATATATGTACCACATCTTCTTTATCCATTCATCTGTCGATGGGCATTTAGGTTGCTTCCATGACCTGGCTATTGTAACTAGTGCTGTAATGAACATTGGGGTGCATGTGTCTTCTATTTTGGGGGGGTACGCGGGCCTCTCACTGTTGTGACCTCTCCTGTTGCAGAGCACAGGCTCCGGACGCACAGGCTCAGCAGCCATGGCTCACGGGCCTAGCCGCTCCACGGCACGTGGGATCTTCCCGGACTGGGGCACAAACCTGTGTCCCCTGCGTTGGCAGGCGGACTCTCAACCACTGAGCCACCAGGGAAGCCCGCATGTGTCTTTTTGAATTATGGTTTCCTCTGGGTATATGTGCAGTAGTGGGATGGCTGGGTCATATGGTAGTTCTATTTTCAGTATTTTAAGGAACCTCCACACTGTTCTCCATAGTGGCTGTATCAATTTACATTCCCACCAACAGTGCAAGAGGGTTCCCTTTTCTCCACGCCCTTTCCAGCATTAGTTGTTTGTAGATTTTCTGATGATGCCCATTCTAACTGGTGTGAGGTGATAGCTCATTGTAGCTTTGATTTGCATTTCTCTAATAATTAGTGATGTTGAGCAGCTTTTCATGTGCCTCTTGGCCATCTGTATGTCTTCTTTGGAGAAATGTCTATTTAGGTCTTCTGCCCATTTTTGGATTGGGTTGTTTGTTTTTTTAATATTGAGCTGCATGAGCTGTTTATATATTTGGGAGATTAATCCTTCGTCCATTGATTCATTTGCAAATATTTTCTCCCATTCTGAGGGTTGTCTTTTCATCTTGTTTACGGTTTCCTTTGCTGTGCAAAAGCTCTGAAGTTTCATTAGGTCCCATTTGTTTATTTTTGTTTTTATTTCCATTACTCTAGGAGGTGGATCAAAAAAGATCTTGCTGTGATTTATGTCAAAGAGTTTTCTTCCTATGTTTTCCTCTAAGAGTTTAATAGTGTCTGGCCTTACATTTTGGTTTTTAATCCGTTTTGAGTTTATTTTTGTGTATGGTGTCAGAGAGTGTTCTAATTTCATTCTTTTACATGTAGCTGTACAGTTTTCCCAGCACCACTTATTGAAGAGACTGTCTTTTCTCCACTGTATACCCTTTGTCAAAGATGAGTTGACCATAGGTGCATAGGTTTATCTCTGGGCTTTCTATCTTGTTCCATTGATCTATGTTTCTGTTTTTGTGCCAGTACCATAATGTCTTGATTACTGTAGCTTTGTAGTATAGTCTGAAGTCAGGGAGTCTGACTCCTCCAGCTCCGTTTTTCTCCCTCAAGACTGCTTTGGCTATTCGGGGTCTGTTGTAGTTCCATACAAATTTTAAGATTTTTTTGTTCTAGTTCTGTAAAAAATGCCATTGGTAATTTCACAGGGATTGCACTGAATCTGTAGATTGCTTTGGGTAGTATAGTCATTTTCACAATATTGATTCTTCCAATCCAAGAACATGGTATATCTCTCCATCTGTTGGTATCATCTTTAATTTCTTTCATTAGTGTCTTATAGTTTTCTGCATACAGCTCTTTTGTCTCCCTAGGTAGGTTTATTCCTAGGTATTTTATTCTTTTTGTTGCAGTGGTAAATGGGAGTGTTTCCTTAATTTCTCTTTCAGATTTTTCATCATTAGTGTATAGGAATGCAAGAGATTTCTGTGCATTAATTTTGTATCCTGCAACTTTACCAAATTCATTGATTAGCTCCACTAGTTTTCTGGTAGCATCTTTAGGATTCTCTACGTATAGTATGTCATCTGCAAACAGTGAGAGTTTTATTTCTTTTTTTCCAATGTGTATTCCTTTTATTTCTTTTTCTTCTCTGATTGCCATGGCTAGAACTTCCAAAACTATTTTGAATAACAGGGGTGAGAGTGGACATCCTTGTCTTGTTCCTGATCTAGAGGAAATGGTTTCAGTTTTTCACCATTGAGAATGATGTTTGCTGTGGGTTTGTTGTATATGGCCTTTGTGATGTTGAGGTAGGTTCCCTCTATGCCCACCTTCTGGAGAGTTTTTACCCATAAATGGGTGTTGAATTTTGTCAAAAGCTTTTTCTGCATCTATCGAGATGATCATACAGTTCTTCTTCTTCAATTTGTTAATATGGTGTATCATTGATTGATTTGCGTATATTGAAGAATCCTTGCATCCCTGGGATAAATCCCACTTGATCATGGTGTATGATCCTTTTAATGTGTTGTTGGATTCTGTTTGCTAATATTTTGTTGAGGATTTTTGCATCTATATTCATGAGTGATATTGGTCTGTAATTTTCTTTTTTTGTAGTATCTTTGTCTGGTTTTGGTATCAGGGTGATGATGGCCTCATAGAATGAGTTTGGGAGTGTTCCTTGCTCTGCAATTTTTTGGAAGAGTTTGAGAAAGATGGGTGTTAGCTCTTCTCTAAATGTTTGATAGAATTCACCTGTGAGGCCATCTGGTCCTGGGCTTTTGTTTGTTGGAAGATTTTTAATCACAGTTTCAATTTCATTCTTGTGATTGGTCTGTTCATAGTTTCTATTTTTTCCTGGTTCAGTCTTGGAAGGTTATACCTTTCTAAGAATTTGTCCATTTCTTCCATGTTGTCCATTTTATTGGCATAGAGTTGCTTGTAGTAGTCTCTTAGGATGCTTTGTATTTCTGTGGTGTCTGTTGTAACTTCTCCTTTTTCACTTCTAATTTTATTGATTTGAGTCTTCTCCCTCTTTTTCTTGATGAGTCTGGCTAATGGTTTATCAATTTTATCTTCTCAAAGAACAGCTTTTAGTTTTATTGATCTTTCCTATTGTTTTCTTTGTTTCTATTTATTTCTGCTCTGATCTTTATGATTTCTTTCCTTCTGCTAACTTTGGGTTTTGTTTGTTCTTCTTTCTCTAGTTCCTTTAGGTGTAAGGTTACATTGTTTATTTGAGATTTTTCTTGTTTCCTGAGGTAGGCTTGTATAGCTATAAACTTCCCTCTTAGAACTGCTTTTGCTGCAACCCATAGGTTTTGGATCGTCGTGTTTTCACTGTCATTTGTCTCTAGGTATTTTTTGATTCCCTCTTTGATTTCTTCAGTGATCTCTTGGTTATTTAGTAATGTATTGTTTAGCCTCCATGTGTTTGTGATTTTTTATGATTTCTTCCCTGTAACTGATTTCTAATCTCATAGCATTGTGGTCAGAAAAGATGCTTGATATGATTTCAGTTTTCTTAAATTTACTGAGGCTTGATTTGTGACCCAAGATGTGATCTATCCTGGAGAATGTTCCATGCACACTTGAGAAGAAAATGTAATCTGCTGTTTTTGGATGGAATGTCCTATAAATATCAATTATATCTCTCTGGTCTATTGTGTCATTTAAAGCTTCTGTTTCCTTATTTATTCTTATTGTGGACGATCTGTCCATTGGTGTAACTGAGGTGGTTAAAGTCCCCCACTATTATTGTGTTACTGTCAATTTCCTCTTTTATAGCTGTTAGCAGTTGCCTTATATACTGAGATGCTCCTATGTTGGGTGCATATATATTTATAATTGTTATATCTTCTTCTTGGATTGATCCCTTGATCATTATGTACTAACCTTCCTTGTCCCTTGTAACATTCTTTATTTTAAAGTCTATTTTATCTGATATGAGTATTGCTACTCCAGCTTTCTTTTGATTTCCATTTGCATGGAATATCTTTTTCCATCCCCTCACTTTCAGTCTGTATGTGTCCCTAGGTCTGAAGTGGGTCTCTTGTAGATAGCATGTATATGGGTCTTGTTTTTGTATCCATTCAGCAAGCCTGTGTCTTTTGGTTGGAGCATTTAATCCATTCATGTTTAAGGTAATTATCGATATGTACGTTCCTATGACCATTTTCTTAATTGTTTTGGGTTTGTTTTTGTAGGTCCTTTTCTTCTCTTGTTTTTCCCACTTAGAGAAGTTCCTTTAGCATTTGTTGTAAAGATGGTTTGGTGGTGCTGCATTCTCTTAGCTTTCATTTGTCTGTAAAGCTTTTGATTTCTCCATCGAGTCTGAATAAGATCCGTGCTGGGTAGAGTAATCTTGGTTGTAGGTTCTTCCCTTTCATCACTTTAAGTATATCATGCCGCTCCCTTCTGGCTTGTAGAGTTTCTGCTGAGAAATCAGCTGTTAACCTTATGGGAGTTCCCTTGTATGTTATTTGTCGTTTTTCCCTTGCTGCTTTCGATAATTTTTCTTTGTCTTTAATTTTTGCCAATTTGATTACTATGTGTCTCGGTGTGTTTCTCTTTGGGTTTATCCTGTACGGGACTCACTGTGCTTCCTGGACTTGGGTGGCTATTTCGTTTCCCATGTTAGGGAAGTTTTCGACTACAATCTCTTCAAATATTTTCTTGGGTCCTTTCTCTCTCTCTTCTCCTTCTGGGACCCCTATAATGCGAATGTTGTTGCATTTAATGTTATCCCAGAGGTCTCTTAGGCGGTCTTCATTTCTTTTCATTCTTTTTTCTTTATTCTGTTCCACAGCAGTGAATTCCACCATTCTGTCTTCCAGGTCACTTATCCATTCTGCCTCAATTATTCTTCTATTGATTCCTTCTAGGGTAGTTTTCATTTCAGTTATTGTATTGTTCATCTCTGTTTGTTTGTTCTTTAATTCTTCTAGGTGTTTGTTAAACATTTCTTGCATCTTCTTGATCTTTGCCTCCATTCTTTTTCCAAGGTCCTGGATCATCTTCACTTCATTATTCTGAATTCTTTTTCTGGAAGGTTGCCTATCTCCACTTCATTTAGCTGTTTTTCTGGGGTTTTATCTTGTTCCTTCATCTGGTACATAGCCCTCTGCCTTTTCATCTTGTGTATCTTTCTGTGAATGTAGTTTTTGTTCCACAGGCTGCAGGATTGTAGTTCTTGCTTCTGCTCAAGTGTGCTATTCTTAAAATTCTTTTCTCCGTTAGGGTCTAGTAACTGTATTCTTAACTCCTGGTTCTTTTCTATTAGATTTTTCTAGTATATTTCCTTTTGTGTTCACATGATTAAAAATTAAGTATTACAGTACATGATAAAAAAAATTCAACACTCTCATTCCCTAGATACACACTGAACATTTCTCTTTTCAATTCTAGAGGTGTAAGCTACATAATACACTTTACAAAACTATTTTGAAATTTATCATCTTGATGACATCAACAGACTCCCTATTCCAACAGATGAAAATTTAGCTGGCCAAAATCTTACACTTAACTTTTATATTTTTAAGTTCTACTTCTTTCTTATGTTTCTTTAGATATACTTAAACCTTTGTAGTTTTAATGATTTCCGAAACTCTTATTTCAACTTTAAAGATTTAACTCTCTTATATTTTCCTCTCCATGAACACATCGCAAACTCTCATGCTACTAATATTTCATGCATCACAATGTTTCGTTCTATCACTCTTATTATGACTTGTGTTTATATAAATGTTATTCATACTGAGCCAACTACTATACTAGGATTACATTTCTCTCTCTTTTTTTGGTATAAGTTTATTGTCCTCAAGGTCAATAATGATCTTATTTTGTTTAATTTGTATATACTTATCACTAATTCAGCCCCAAACTTTCCAACTTAATTGGATCTTAAACCTCCAATTCAGTTAAACGTACAAGGTAATCTATCTGTTCCTCTTTTTTTCATTCAGAGGCGTTTCTCTTAGAGCCCTCTTCTCCTGCTCCGATTTGGACAAGTTGTTCTCTCTGCCTGCTGCACAGCTGTCCTGGGACTTCCATGCTCCTTAGCGTTGGATCCACCTGCTTCCCTCTCTCTTACTTTCCTCTTTTGTTGGAGTATATCCTAAAGTAATTTTCTCAGAAATATATTGCTGAAAAAGAGTCAGGTGACATTTGAATCTCTTGTTCTTTTGTAAGTAGCTTATACTTTTCTCTTTGAAAGTTTTAGAATGTAGTATACAGGTATTATTCTTCTTTTATTTATTTTGCTCACTGATTAATGAACCTTAAGTTCAATTTATTTCATTTCTTTTTTAAACTCCTGGTTGTTGGATATTGGACCTCCTGAATTAATCCTGTGTCTTATTTTTTCTCTTCCATTTTCTAAAGAGGGTGCACAAGAGAAGTCCCTGTTTTCTCTATATTATCTTGAACATGACACATCTCTCTCTCCTAACCAGCAGTTGGGCCCTCTTACATCAGGTTTTTTGTGTTTTGGAGGGTGTCCCCAAGGACCTCCAAACTACTTTGTAGACAGACCCTTAGTTAATCTCCCTGACTTCAGACTCTCTTCTCCTGCTCTCCCTAGTTGCTGCTGACTCCAAGTCTTGATCCTCTGTCTTTGTCTCCACTGTTTACATTCACTTATTCAACCAATATCTATGAAGTATAATGTGCCAGGCAGTGGGGATGTCGACCCCAAGAAGCCTCAGATGGCTTTATTTATCCTGTTTCCGGCACTGAAGTCTCCCCGAGTATTGGTAGCCCATTTCCTCTGCCTGCTGGATATCTCCACCTGGATGCCTCAAAATACAATGTTTTCTCCCAACATGCCCTTCCTATATTCCCTGGTTTAGTTAGTGCTGCCTCCATCCACATTCTACATTCTAAAATGTTTGGATCCAGAACAAGCCCCACAAGTTCATTTAGTGACAAAAATCCCTGATGTGCTCTTTTTATCTTCTATATTGTCAAAGAAAGAGGTAAAAACAAAATTTTCTAGAAGAGAGTCTGGGTTACCTGATTTTGTCCAAAAAAGGTTTTGTGGTAGTTCATAGACAAAAGCACTAAACCAGGCAAACTATCAGACTACAGAAGCAAATATAGTTGAGAACAGCTGAAATGACCCCATACCCAAATCAATCCCCACTGACCAATCTATAATTGACAGTAAGAAACCATCAGACTTTAAGGGCAGAAGTATCTACTTCCTTACTATACCTAGCAATAGCAAGTTAAACTATGGGGAGAAGCTTCCAGAAGTTGTCTCCTCCACTCTCTTCCCCTTCTGCACCCTCCAGTCCACTGACCCAGGCCTAATCTTCCCTGTGCCATCAGCACTTGCTGACCGCTTCCCATGTGCACCTACAATAAGTCTTTTCCACATCATCAGACACAACTATCTGACCTTCTCTACTACTCTGACAATGGGCTGGCTCACCTGATAATAAAAATGATTACCTACTGACAACTCAGCTGTGATAATTGTATTGCTGGTACCATTCCATGCACTTTGTTTTAATTAAAGTGAATACGACTATGCAACTGAAAGGCGTCTGTTGCAGGGCATAAGAATTTCCTGAGTTCTGTGTTTAAAGCCTTTGAGAGCACATGTGCTCCATACCCAGAGTTGTGTAGATCACAACTGTCAAAATCCCAAAGGATTCCATTAAGTTTTTAACAGCACCTGTTACAAAATAACACCACCAATGTGATTAACACGAGAACATTCTGAAACCAAAAGTCATTTTCTTAAAATGCAGAAATAGGAAAAATAAGGAATCCCTTCAAAAGTATGTGAATAGTGGCAAATTTGGCTGAATGAAGGGTTAATTCTTCATGGGAGAGCATGAGTTCATTTCCACTTAAAGTACTTTACGTAATGTTACACTTTTACACTGTGTCTTCTCAATTCTTTGTGAAGAAGGTGGAGCTGAACAAATTATATTGGTATATAAAAATGTTAATAATACTAGATTCTGCTAAGGGAAACACTGTTTTTTTCTTGACATAGTTATCATTTGATAACTTCCTGGTAAAATTCTGTATAACTAATGGGCCACAGCTCTGCGATTGAAGAGTTGCACTTGTACGGCCTCTAGGGGTCAGCATAACTCGAAGGAAGAGCAAGGGCTGCAAACAAGAAAAAGCAAGGATTTGCAGGTTCTGAGGATGACGGAGCAGTGGAAGGTGGAACAAGAGGTAACCCCTGAGGATGACAAAGGAAGTCGACTCTACAGCCAGTCCACACAGCGTTCCTGTTTGTGTTCAACAGAAACTTGGGGACCCAGATCACTGAATAACATGTTGCCTACCACATAAACTCCCTTGAAACCACTGTCAGTACTTTACGATTCCCTTCCTATGTACTGAAAGCCATTGACTTTTTCTTAAATGTTTGTTTCCGCACTTTGGACTTAGACATTTGAGATGTGAGAGTTAAGCACCACAAATTGGTCCTCCCTAAAGTTATGGTTTTTCAATTCGAACTGATTATTTAAAGGCTAGAATGATTGGAGGGGCTGGCTTGCCCTCTCTCTGAGATACGAAATGGTGGGTTTTATTCTTTTAACCTATAAACCATTTAATACTATCCCTGCAGAAGTATGGTGATTATAATCATACATTTTGGGGGGAACTCACTAACAAAACTTGCTGCCAGTACGCTGCCTCTCACTCACTACACGATATCAATCTCAGAGATCTTCAAAGTGCTGAAATCGAAGGAGGGGTGACTAACAGCACACCTCGTTTTTACTTCCTGGTATATTTCCCTGTGCCTCTGGACAATACTCTTGGGGACCACAGCTGAAATATGATTGTCTGCCTTAGTCGATGACTACTATGTGGTGAGCATTTAGCAGTGTTGGCAATCATTTATGCTACAGGAGAAAGAGCATTGTTACTTTTCCCTTCCTTTAAAAGGAGTGCACTTGGGCAGTTCAGACACAGTTTTGGGGCGTAAGAAAAGAAATCATTTTCTATTCCTTGCAAACTTTGATTTACAAAAGAACACCAGAAGCTAAAAGCCTTGTTGATTTATCATGTGAAGCAAAGGGTAATTTTTCTCCCCTTGTTATGCTTTCATATAATCATGTTCACTGCCTGTATGGGTGGCATTAAAGAATTTCTGAATACAAATAATAATTTCTTGCTTTCAACCTTCATAATTCACAGCGGCAGGCACCCTGCTGGACGGTGGTGCCTCCTGCCAGTGACGCTCAATCTTTTTTGCACACCACTTATCTGCCTCTCGCAGCTGCGAGTTCCATTGATCACAATACCTGCAGGATAATGCGCCCGTAGGCGTTCTTCAGCAGATTAACCACGTCCGCGTGAGACAGCCCATCCAAAGGTTGCCCATTAATGCTGACAATCCGATCTCCAACCTGGAGGTACAAAAGTGGGAGAAAAATCACTATCATTAAGAAAAATTAAATTTGAGAAGAATGCTTAAAATTCTTTGTAAGTCATATTTCCCATTTGTGGCTATTGTGAAGATTCTGTGTCTCTATTGTGTATGCGTGTTCCAGAAGCATAAGGAATTTTTATGGCTTTCCCCAAATACAGACCAATCAGAGAAACAAGAAAGGGGTCAGATTTGATTATTAAAAGGCCTTTTGTACCTTGGTAATGGTAGTGTTGCATACATCCATTTGCCAGTAATAGTGGGGTGTACAAATTACCTGTTCAATAAAGCTCTACTGAGGAAGCCAAATGTTTTCTGCTTTATTTTTTCTACCTAAGTTAAGATTAAGGAGCGATGGGGGAAAAAAATTCATAAGGATGTTGATTCTTTTTTTTTTTTGTGGTATGCGGGCCTCTCACTGTTGTGGCCTCTCCCACTGCGGAGCACAGGCTCCGGACGCGCAGGTTCAGCAGCCAAGGCTCACGGGCCCAGCCGCTCCGCGGTATGTGGGATCTTCCCGGACCCGGGCACGAACCCATGTCCCCTGCATCGGCAGGTGGACTCTCAACCATTGTGCCACCAGGGAAGCCCATGGATGTTGATTCTTCTGCTGGAAGGAAGAGTCTAAGGTCAAATCTCTCAGGTGAAAATCAATTTTGGGTGGAATGAGGCGCTAAAAATGATATGGGAGGCTTTGCAAATGAGCTGCAATTTCTTCTTTCATTGAGAAGCTTTGACACAAACGATACTATTTTTATATGTTCAGGGACATAATGAATTTCAGGTATAAACTTTCTCCAATGCATTTTGCCCTCAGTGTGGGTCTCTGATAGCTGCTGGAATTCCAGTTTTAAACACAGTGCCCCTGGCTGCCTCGTCCTCTCCCACCCACCACATCACATGCTGAGAGCCCTTCACCATCCCCTTTGTTTACTTTAAGCTTCTGTGTACGTGCGGCCACACCGCTGGCCTGAATCATGGCGATAAATATTGGGATATCTCCTAAGGGACTTCCTTTTCCTCCAGCAATACTGATTCCAAGGGCATCACTGAGCTCCTAAAAAACAAAGGAAAACAAGGCTTATATGTTTAACAAAGAGCCACAACCTGACTGTCCCCAGATAGCTGTTGAATAAAATCCCTCCGTGATACAGGAGGCTACGGTACCACAGGAGTTAAGCATAGCGCCTTTGAAGTCAGAAAGACCAGTGTTTCAGCTCTTAATTAGCTGGAGTACTTAATTAGCTGGGGGTGCTAAAGAAGTTCCTTAAGTCTTAGAGCTTCCATCCCTACGCATAAAGTGGGAAGAAAACCACCTACCTCACAGTGTTGATCTGAGGATTAAATGAGGTGATATAGTGCAGTCCTGGCCCACAGAAAGGGCTCAGTAAAAGGCAACAGGAGGAGTAAAAACAAAAAAAACAAGGAAAAACAACCCTGTGCTACTGCTGAGTTTAGTGGCCAATTTTGATGCAGAACTTGGCAAGTATGTCCTCATATGGTGTTTACAATTAAATTACTGCACATCTCATGCTCTTCTGGGTGTGAACAAACACACTTGGCTCTGAAAGAGCTGCAGGACTATGCTAGAACAAAGGATCTTTGAAGACACCCACTGTAGTGAGTACAGAGTTTGGAGAGAGAAGTAACATGCGATCGAAAATGTTCTCTGAGATTGATATGAGGCCGTTTGTTCACTCCAACCCTGGTGAAGAGACTCTGGCCTTTGTGCAGGTTTCCCCCACATTTATATCCCAGGGTTAACATTTTAAAAATCACTAAAAGAATAAAGGACAAGTTCCAGTTTCAGCACGGTGGCATGTACACTCTATAGCATCTTTCTCCTACTGATGAAAATGAAGACCTCTTGTCAAAATTTAAAGTACAACTACCCAAGACTTCTGAAAAGTAAAGAAACTCAAAGAAATTGTGGTGGAGAGCCAAAACTTGGAGAAACGACAGCAGAGGGTGTATCCCCCAGTAGTTTTCCTGGCAGCTTTGTCCTGAAGACAAGTCCCAGTCAAGGAGCTGTAAAGGTGGGGCAAACTGCTAGAACTTTGATGTTAACTCCCATCTTTCTGGTCAGAGGAACCAGGAAAAGGAGCCCTGATGGCTGGAGAAGGAAGGAAGAAAACTAGAGTAGACAGAGTCAGAGAAGGGGATCCTGTCCCTCTGTGAGTGCATCCACAGAATTCTCAGGTTCAGTCTAAGCCACGCAGATGAGGGACAGACCCACACTCGGGAACTGAACTGAGTTTTGAACTACCACTTACAAAAGGTGACATAACTTTCAGTCTGAGCCTAACTGGGTGGATGCCTGCTAAAACATAAACACCAGCATTCTTCAGAGTCTACACAGCATAACATTCACCAGGGCTGGGAAAAACCCCTAAGTTACTCAACGTGCAAAGAACCAGTAAAATGCGATCAATTTCTTGTTAAGTTTCTTCAAATATGCAGGACAGTTTAAAGCCAAGATGATACCATTGTCTGGTGGGGTTCTCAATTTATGTAGATGTAAACATATGACAACAATGACATAAATGTTAGGGGAGTGGTTGCAGAAAAGGGACCTACAGGGTTGCAAGGCTTCTGCAGTTTTACCTGATCACTTAAAAATATACACAGGTTAGTGTGTTTCAATTTGACCTCGATAAAGTTGGACAAAGGAAAAAGAACAAAATGACAGCTACTTTAATATTCTGTTTTCCAAAGTGTTTGTGTCTAGCTTCTATTTTCTGAATGCATCAATAGTAAAACCCTACATGCAAATGGTAAGATGCGTTTCATTATGAAGTTTCTGCTCGGACCGTATGTGGGAGAACAGGGTGAGTAGGAGCAGGCCTTTTTATAAAAGCCTGTAAAAACAAGCAGCTGAAATGACTAAGGAAACATAAAATGATATGTTATAAATCTTGGAATGAGGAGAAATTTATGGAATAATTTGGCTTTGTTCAAATCCATTGTGATGTTTCCTTAATTTATCCATAATTATGCACATGTTGGTGCATTTAACTTCCCCATACGAGGAACATTTGAGTTACCACGCTGGTGGAAAGATACTGGGAACAAATAAGGCAGATTTAGTCAAAGCTGTAGTTAATAATAATGAATTCCTAGACATTCATGATGAACTAGGTACTATGCTAAGTATACTGTATGCATTACACCTCATTTAATCCACACAACAAGATTTACCTTGTGAGGCAAGTGTTATCACCTCCAATCTACAGATAAGCAAATTGAGGTTAAGTAACTTGACAAAGGTCATAGAGTTAATAAATGGTACAGTGTCTTTAAACACAGCTATAATTGAGTCCAGAGAACTAAGCTGGATATCACTTTACTGAAGTTGATCCATGATTACAACAAGGTCATAATTTTTTTCACTATTGCTTGAATCCCAAATTTAATGGTAAGAATAAGGAAAATAAAACTGCTTGCCAATATTCTGGATATAACACAGGAGTCTGATAAATCACACAGGATTATCAGGAGTCTGAAAATCAGGATTTGACAACTTTATGAAATGATATGCATTTTACACAATCTTCTCAGGAGGGCAATTTGGCATTATATATAAAAGCCTTTAAACAATTGTGGATTTTGACTCAACAATTCATTTCTAAGAATTAATCCTAAAGAAATCACCCATGATATGAGCCAAAAAGAAAACACAAAGACATTTTCTATAGAAGATGGCGAAAGTTGAGAAATATGCTCATCGTTTAATAAGAGGACATTGGTTAAGAAAAATTACAGCACATTCATACAATGGAATACTATGTAACTGACAAAAATCATACCATCTGCTGTCAAAAAATAGTTATTCACATGGCTAGAAGTCCATGCTTTAAAGTAAAAAAGACAAGCTACAAGAGTATGTCTAATGTGATACCATTTTTTGTTTTTTAAAACTTAAACACAGTGCGCAAAATGAAGTGAATGTGGTGCACCAAAAAGTTCACAGTGGTCATGTATGTGCTTTACTATATTTTCCTAAGACTGCTTGTGTTACATAGACCATATATTGCCTTCAGTAACTTAAAAGAACACACTAACAATCCAATATATTGTATTGAGGGAAAGATGTACATATTATGCAACACAAATTAGAAAAAAAGCAAAATAACTGACTTACCCTGATTATCTCAATGGTCCTTAGTCCCACATCTGTGCCTATGAAGAAACAACAAATTAACTTTTTAAAAGTAAGAGACAATATATTTAGGATATAATATTGTCCCATGAAAATGGTATCATTTTCTAGGTCTTTCAGGAGGGAATACTGAGGCAAGCAGGCATTATACCCTTTCTCAAAATTCAAACTGGTGACCATCAATCAGGGGCTATGTCCTCTATTTTAAACAAGTCCCCTCTGTTTGAGATAGATGTGGCCATAATCATTTGGTCTGACAAAAGCTGATGGCCTGTAGCAGCCGCTGCCTGGAATATGGTGATTCAATGGCTTGGAGGGTGAGCCATTTTTGTTTCACTGAACATTTTTCCACCTTAATCAATGATAACCTTACCCAAGGAAAGGCTTAAAAAGATGCCTTCCCCACCCCACCCATGATGGGATATGCACTTCTGACCTTCCTCGAGGGACCTGTAATTAAAAAATTTTCTCTCTGGAAATGGTTTTACTTTATGAAGTACTTTAGATTTCTGCTTTTCTCTTTTTCATGTGTAAAGTTAAAGGCATATTCCAAAAACGAATCTCTATGACTTTCCTTCCTTTAGAACAGGCCTTTCAGAAAGCTTGGGGCTTATGTGGCCATGTTCAAAGATTTAAAAATATTTTTGCTGTACACCTGAAACTAACACAACATTGTAAATCAACTATACTCCAAGAAAAATTTAAAAAAAATTTTTTTTTAAATTAGGTAACAGGATCGTTTTGCTGAGGGTGTGTCTCAAGTAATACCTGAGTTTTTTGGGGAAGGATCCAAAGCTCTTTTTGTGCCGACCAGGTTTTGCAGGCTGGTGATAACAGGAGCAAGGGAAGGATGAAGGCTGCTGTGCTGACTCTGCTGAAAAGCAAACTCAGTGGTCAGTCTTAGAAATTCATATTTATTATTACTATTTTACTTACTGAAGTAACCATAACCATGTAATAGAAAATTCTGTGGAGGCCAGAAAAGAAAACAAAAATTACTCACACTCCCTCTCTTATCACCCAAAACAATCCCATTTAACATTTGCTCCACTGCTTTCTCCGTTGTATGTGCTTTTATATGTGGTTTCAATCATCAAGGTAGAAAACGTGCAGTAATTTAAGCTTTTTGTGCTCCACATGAAATCAGAAATATTTTCCTAGCCTGTTACAGTGTTTACATATGATCAGTTAATGCCACTAAGTGTCATTTGGGACTACAGGCAAAATTTATTTTCTTTTTATCTAAATTACTGATCTATTTTGCTAAAACAAATATAATAAAATCTAGATTTATAGGAACTTCATCAAACAGAAAGAACCCTGAACTGTAAGAAAAAGCAGTAAATATCAGGGGAATATATTAGTTTAGGAATATTAAAATATATTTTCCTCAAAGATTTTCCTAGAGTTGGTAATAATTCAGCTCAATCTGCTATACGTCCATTACTATCATTTTAAAATAAATCTAACGTTTATTTAAATAAATTTAGATAATGTATAGTCATGTTTGGCTAGTGGCTATTCAATGAAAATCATATGCAACGAAAATCATATGCACAGTGAAGGATCTTTCCAATGCAGAAAACAATGATACCACTAATGAATAAAGAATTTTTTCTACCAAATTCTCACGGTTATGCTTTAACTGCCTCAAAATTTTGAGGTAAACCTAAGACCATAATTATTACCTGAAAAATTATAATTTGATCCATTTCCTTAGTATGATGAAAGTTGTTTAATATTTTAACATTCCTTAAATATGAAAAATTTCAAATATACAGAAAAGTTCAATGATACAGTAGACACACCACCTAGATTCCACAATTAATATTTTACTATTTTTTTGTTACATATCTATTCATCACTCAGTTTGCCTTTAAAAGAAATTCATTTCAGAGTAAGTTACAGACATCAGTACACTTCACAGTGGATATACATATATATATATATATATATATATATATATATATATATAAAGGAGTGTTTTTGTATTTTTCCTGAAAGGATATGATTTAAATCAATGGTGCTATAATAGATAACTACTCAGAAATGAGGAAGTATAGCATATTATAACCTTTGCCTAAACAAAATCTCAGAACTTTGTGTTTGTCAAGGCCTTTAGAAATATGAACTTTGCCTGGAAGTACTCCCTCAGTTATCTGAGGAAAAGATTTCTCAAGTGTTTTTACCATTATACATTTTCCTCTGCAGAGTAAAGATACTCTTTCCTAGTTGGTAGGAAGACACTTTTTTTAAAAAGAGGCTTGGTAGCCCCATGGCTAGAAGATCTCTCTTAATGAACTCACTTTCTCTAGGCCAAGTCAACGAGTTAAAATTCTCCTAGACCCTCAAAAGGAGGCATCTGTCTCCCTATCTTATAATTGCCCAGAAGGAAATCTGTGCCCCTAGAGAGTCCTGACTGCTTTAAAAAGGTTTGGAGGGGAAATGTTTGGGAATGGGTTCCTCTTTTTCTCCATCTGGGTCATGGGCTGATATTCAATTCTTGAAGATGGAGGACACTTCCTTTTTACAGCCTGCTACAAGCCTTCTTCCCATTAGCTACATATCAGTACAGACTCTCATATCATCTAGGTCATAATTTTAAGGACAAAGTAAGGATAAAATATATTTTCTGCTTTGCTTAAAATTGAATTAAACTTCTACCCTCTGAAATAAAAATGCTGTGCAAAGAGGTTAAAGAAAAGTATTTGATACTTCGTCCCAGGTTTCTGAAATACGACAGCTCACATTTACATAACAGATAAATGGTCATGGTGGGTTTTTGACCTTTAATAATAGAGCCTCTAAATTTGTTAGTTTTGTATTTAACCTGAGTGTAAACTTTATTCATCACTAAGATGCACATATATATTCCTCAAGGACAGAAATCCAGTTCTACCTACCACCTTACCTGTCAGTCCAAAATTTTCTTAAACACTGGAATTCCTTATACCCCTTTGTGCCTTTGCCTATGCTACACCCTCTGTCTGGGATACCTTTTTTTTTTTTTTTTTTTGTGGTAAGCAGGCCTCTCACTGTTGTGGCCTCTCCCGTTGCGGAGCACAGGCTCCGGACACGCAGCCTCAGCGGCCATGGCTCATGGGCCCAGGTGCTCCGCACATGTGGGATCTTCCCGGACTGGGGCACGGACCTGTGTCCCCTGCATCGGCAGGCGGACTCTCAACCGCTGCACCACCAGGGAAGCCCTGGGATACCTTTTCTCTCTTTTCAATCTATCAAACTCCTTTTGGAGTGAGACCCAATTGAACCCCTTCTGTGTTGCCCTCCCATACTCTCCAGGAAGAAAAATTTCATCTCCAGTGTTTTTCATTCTGCATTCTAACCCCTATGTACAATAGGGCTTCAATGAAATCACTCAAGTTGAATCTCCCATTAAGGAAGAAGCCAAGACAACTATTTTGCATCTCAAGTTCCCACTTTTGATACAAGTCTGGTCAGAGTCCTCACCAACTATTGACCTCTAGAATCCTAATGCACCACTGTCTCTTAGTACACATGATATTTGCTGCCCATTACATAAACCAGAAATGCAAAAAAAAAAAAAAGTTCCAAACTTAACATGATGTTTATTGGGTTTGATTGCTCTGATGATTATCTAAAAGAAGCCAGCTAATCTGTGAACCTATCTGAACAATGTTGTTTTTTCTTCACTCATTTTCTAACACCAATGAGGCAAAAGGGGCAGCTAACTTAATTCCAGAAGCACCTGTGTGCTAACCATAAAATCAGAACATCATCTAAACAAAGGCCTTGGAGTGGCTTTAAGGAAATTAGGAAGGAGACCAAAAGTCATGCTTTTAACCTCAGACAAAGGCCCATCTAATAACCCACAAAAGGGATTGGGGGGTCACATGTAAGTTTCTATAGTTTCATTATGTACCAAATGGGACTTAACATATCCTCTACTGTCTTGATTTTGTCAGCCACTACAGTGAAAAAAAAAATACAGTGAAATATACTTCGTTGAAAAAAAAGTGGCACTTACCTCAGCCTTGCAAATAAACATGAGATGTTTGCTAACCCACAAAATATCACCCACTAAGGCCTCCCTCCCACAGGAGAAACAACCCCCCACTTTGCTCTCCCAGGAATATACCATTAATTGCTCTCAGCATGTGTGAGTGGCTATTCACAAGTTAACTTTATAGCAATATTTAATTGAAAGAATAGAACAATGTTGTGCTAATGAGGGTCAAATTGCCACCAGATGTTACTTCTTTCTTTTTTTTAAATAAACACAGCTGTGTACATGCAATGCCTAGGTAATATAGAACTAACAGTGGGAGAGAAAAGGGGTTCTAAGAAAACATTTGCAGGCAATAAAGGAGAGAAAAATCTAGGGATTAATGAATTCCCACCCCACCTTTCACTTTTTATTTCAAACACATTAAAGTACACCGAACTTGGTGTTGTGAATATGCTGTATATTACACATTGTTTCCAAACAATCATTTATGAAATGGGGAACTTTCTCCCAATTGGGACAGGTGAGCCAGTCTAACGGGAAGCCATCAACAACCTGACTGCTCTGTGATGTCTTCCTCGAGGAGGTCCAGGAACCAGCTCGGAGTCTTCCAATCTCTAGCTGCACAAGCCCCTGTGCACACTTGGGAAGACAAGAAAAGAACAGAGGTGAAAAACAGTAGGATGTGTGTTCTAAATTCTCATGGCAGTGCCTCCACTCATCTCTCTGCAGCCAAGAACTGTAAATGGCTGATGAAGGCTGCAGGTAGAAAGGAAATTCAGTTATCAAAAAAATCACACAAGGTCATAAAAATTTATCAGCTCAATGCTATTCATCTCATGATTTTGCGACTTCTTTAAACACGTTAAAAGGATTACATTTCAATTCACCTCCCTTTCTCTTCCTTTTCCCTTCTGATGCAAGTACTTGCGAGCAGTGAAATGATTAAGAAAAAGTGGTGAAAAGGAGGACAGAAAAATCAAACACAGAGGTAATCTAATACAAGTCCTCTGTTGAGTAATAACTGACAGTTGACTATTTTAGGAAAGCAGGATTTTAAAATAAAATTCATTTATCTTTGCAAAAGCTCCTACAGCTATAGTATTTGTGAAACAGAGTAAGATACACCTGGTTATAGTTGAATGGCAATTTACAAGGATTTTTATTAACCAGTTTCTTTCAAGGGAGGTAGGGTCCATGTGGCAAAGACAATTGGAAGGGAACCTTGAGCCTTAGCCTCCCAGCAACTTCAGTGAGAGACAGTTTGGGTGGCAGGAAAACCCCTCAAGTGAAGCTCTGAGATCTTGGGCACGCCCTTCTACTTTCTCACACTTCACTGTGAGATGAAGGACTTGGTCTTTAACAATCTTTAATGTTCTTTCAAGCAATAAACGCTGGATTTGATGAATTCATGTTAATATAGCCCAAGAGGGAGGAGGATACATTTTGTGACTCCAGGAGAATCTGTCCCATCAAATGCATTTAGAGGACAATTGAGGATACTTGGAATTCTCACAAGTATGAAAAACTAGCTTAAATCCCCAAATAGGGTTCCCTTCAATCCTGTTAGTCAGTATAATAGCTTTCTTTTAGGGCTATTCCTGATTGGTTAATATAATCAGGTATTAGGTCTCTAGTAAACAATTAGAATCAGCATAAAATTCAACACATTTTATAAACAAGCCAGATTAGAACCGTTCCCAGTGGACTTGAGTTATACCAGCCACAGAGAAAGCAGCTAGGGACTCACCTTGAGGATAGTGGCCACTGTTTCCTGGGAGGCACTTCTCATGTCCTCCCCATTCACAGATAAGATCTGGTCTCCCTGAATCAATCTCCCATCAAGGTCTGCGGCTCCACCTTTCACGATGTCAGAAATAAACACTCCACTTCCATTTCTGTGAATATCATAAAGCAGTGTAGTGGCACAACCTAATATTTCTATATTAAATCTGAGACTACTGATATTCTTCCCAAATGATAAACCTCAGAGTGCTTGCCCTTTAAATAGCTTATACCTATTTATGCTGCCTGTAATATTCACTTTCATTGGCCCAAGGGCATAATTTCTGCAAGAGGATAATTTTAGTGAAATAAAATGGAAATACACTTTAAAAAGTAGAATTAAGTACTATTAAAATGTACAGGTTATTTCCTTAGAGATCAGTTCAATTATTATCATATGATCTATTTCTAGTCTCTTTCTCACTCTCCCTCTCTTTCCCTGCCTTCATTACTTTAAGGTTTTAATTATGTTTATTTATTTGATGAACAAATAAATGTCTCAAAATTCAAGAGGTTAAAAAGGGGTGGGGGGGGAAGTTCACCTCTCACCTCTGTTCACCTGTCCACAAGTTTCCCTCTCAGAGGTAACCAATGTTACTCATTTCTTGGGTATCTCCAAGAGATATTCTGTGTATACGTAAGCAAATGCATGTGGGTATAGTACACATGCTTGTAAATGGATATACATGCACATACACTCCTTTTTTCCCTCCAGTTTTGTTTTCTTTAACTTTGCTTTTT
This sequence comes from Delphinapterus leucas, assembly GCF_059928025.1. NCBI lineage: Eukaryota > Metazoa > Chordata > Mammalia > Artiodactyla > Monodontidae > Delphinapterus > Delphinapterus leucas. The sequence goes on from NC_143129.1 coordinate 137,568,421, forward strand.
TCACTTAATACCTTAGCAACTGGTCTTTATCAGCACTTGGAGCTTCCTTAATGTTTTCTTTCTATGGCTACATACTATTCTATGAATGTTCCTTAATTTCATTTATTAGTAAACTATTGGTGGACATATATCAGTAGGTTATTTCCATTCTTTAGCTACTGCAAACTATGTGCAGTGAATAACATATCTACAAGCATATGGTTGGGATAAATTCCTAGTCGTGGAACTGCTAGGCAAAGAATTGTGAATTTTGCGAGCTTATACATCTTATCTTTTTTTTTTTTTAAAGATGAACTCACTCTAGCTCAGATGGGTTTTTGTTTTTTTATTTTATTTATTTATTATTTTTGGCCGCTTTGGGTCTTCCTTGCTGCGCGTGGGCTTTCTCTAGTTGCGGTGAGCAGGGGCTACTCTTCGTTGCGGTGCATGGGCTTCTCACTGCAGTGGTTTCTCTTGTTGCGGAGCTCGGGTTCTGGGCACACGGGCTTCAGTAGTTGTGGCATGCGGGCTCAGAAGTTGTGGCGCACGGGCCGCAGCATGTGGGATCTTCCTGGACCAGGGCTTGAACCTGTGTTCCCTGCATTAGCAGGCAGATTCTTAACCACTGTACCACCAGGGAAGTCCCTACATCTTATCTTTTATAATGAAATCTTTTGTGCTAAGGAATGTAAATGTTCCTTACAAACTTAATCTAAAATGCTGGTGTTGTATGAAGATTATTTCATCAATCCACTACGAGACAATAAAGGAAAAACCATTACTCTAAATGGAATCTCTCCAGGCATGTGTATGCATCACAGCAAGAAAGGAAACTTCAACATGGGCTCTGTCAGTTGCTCTGTACCCAGATGTCCACTGAGTTTGCTTAGAAATATGAGTCTCAGCTCCTTTGTTTCATAATGCATTTCCAAATTGACGGTTTTATGGTGCTGAAGTAAAAAAGAGATCATGAGAGCACAGTACGTGGTGCAAAAATCAGTGCTCAAAAATGGTAGCTAGTATCTTAGTAACAGCTCGGACTGCTGGAAAAAACCACTAGGCTAGTCATCAGAGGTCTGTGAGGGCACATGACACGATATATGTAAAACCAAATTCAATTCTTCCTAAGAATATGTTTGATGCCATTTAAGGCTATATTGGGGTGTCACATGAAAATCCTGCAGCCCTGTTGGAATAAATACACACTAGATATCTAAAGCCAGTAAACGGTGGAAGCTAGAATTGCAGTTTCAAAATCTTACTTACTTCTCTAATCTGTTAATATTATTCTGGAGTAATTACTGCAATTCCTATCACACGGGTAAGCAGCAAAGATCTCAAAAGAGTAGCCTAGCCACGAGGATCTACCTACATTTTTGCTGCAAGCTATTATTTTGGGGACATCTGTCTTAATAGAAAACTGTAGTCATGAAGAATCTATGTCTGTCGACTATGTCAACTCAGCTAGTCTCAGGAACTACTCAACTAGTTTAAGAGAGTATGAAATTAACATGGTACTCTATGGCAAAGCAATTTTCCTAACCCAACATTGTATATATAAATCTCTTTCTTGATATCAGCTGTTTCTTGGGTACGGTTGCTTTAATTAACCCCTGCAAGCCTCAGATCTAAGTGACTCCAAGTTGAAAGAACCTTAGAAACTCTATTCTTACTCTCCATGGGGATAAAAGTCTGAACAGTCTGGGTCGACTGGGCTTAGAGTTCTATCTTTATATGACACATTTTTGGGCTTGCTCAGAAACATGACCTATCTCGTTCAAGTATTCATAAAAATGTTAATTTTAGAAATCATATCATTAGTTTATACTAAGCTTTATCTTTCAGTGTTTATAGGCTTTAGCCCCTAAAACTCCGAAGGAAGGAGGCCAATCAATCCTGACCTTCACAGCATTTCCTTACCGCTTCCCAACGATGCTCAGGCCCAGGCCTCGGCCAGCCTTCTTCTGCAGATCCACGGGGAAAACCTCCAAGTTCTCCTCATCCCTGTAGTACGCCTCGTCTCTATACACCACCAATCGCACCTTCTGGGGGGTCTGCCTCAGGGCCGTAATGGCTTCTTCGTGGCTGGCGCTCCGCAGGTCAATCCCATTAACCTGGAACGACGGGCATCCAAGATGTGCTGCTGACAGCAAAGGCCTCTCTGTCTGGGGGAGCTCCTTGACCCAACCAGTGAAAAACCTCCAGAAATGTCCAGCCATTCCCAAAGCACACAGGGAGTGACCACTAGCAGTCATAGCTGCTTCAGATACAAAGGCTGTAATCCTTACACACCTCCACCCCAAATAAGCATAGAGGGTGGGTTAGTATGCATGATAATGCAATTTTAGGTGGCTGTGAACTTTACTGTGAACTCAACATGAGACAGCAGGGACTACTTGGCTCATTTAATTGAGGTCAAAGGGGAAATAAACATTAGTATTTGGTCATCATTTCTTGGACTCAGTTTGCTGATTGAATTTGACATCCTCACTCTTAATTGCTAACATCGTGACTACTTCAGAACAGGCCAGAAGGAAATGAGGGACTGGTATTTCTGACAGCGTCAAAGACTCCCTGAAGTCCACTCATCTGAATCTGTATCTGAGTGAGCATAGACAGGACCATGCATTAGACAGCAGACTATACTGGAAGCAGCACTGAGTAAAACCATGGTCCCGTTTCTAGAAAATCATGTGAATTTCGGCAGGTCATGTAAACTCTGTGAGCTTCCATTTCCTTGTCTGTTAAATGGCAAAATCATAGCCAACTTATTTATTTACTTAATAAATGCTTGTGTATTAGCCCTTTATGAGAATTTCCTCATTCAATCTTACACTAACTGTCTGATACTATTACCATTTTACAGATGAGGAAACTGAAGCATGGAGAGGTTAAGTGACTTGACCAAGGTTACAAAGCTAGTACATGGAGGAGCCACAATTTGAACCCAGATTATCTTTCCACCCTTGGTCTCTATACCATGCTGCCTCATTTTATTCTTAGAATGGGTTTTTGGAGCTCCCTGACACAGCAAAAATCAAGTATTGATGTTGGTAACTCAATGACACAAGGGGGAAATTAAGAGGCAGAGTAGCCTAGGCTCAAATGAAGGGAATCATGGGTCACTGCTTCAAGGTCCCAGCTAGGAAAAGAGCCAAACCAAGGGAAGGATGGGCCTAGGCCATGGCCAGGTGGGTGACAGAGTTCTCTCAAGATGTTGGTTTCAGTCTGTGTTTTGGTCCATCCCTGGGTGTCCTGGGCAGGTCAAGCCTACCTCTGGACCTCCATTCCTTCATCTGTACAATGAGGGGCTGGTCTAAGGCTCTTCCAGTTCTAACATTCCAAAGACTCAGGACTCATGCATAAAGAATGGTTACAGAGAAGGGAGAAGAGAAGAATGAGCCCTTCTTGGAGAAGGTGACTTTTGAGCTATTATTTAAAGCTGATGCTATGAGTCAAGAAATTGTTTAAAAGCCTAATTTTCAAGCTGCTCTTTCTTTTCTGATATATCTTGGTGGGTCTGGGAACTCACTTAGATTAACTACACCCAGAATAACAGTGTTTAAGCAGGGGTTTTGGATATAGATGGAATTCGGTTTGAGTGCTGATTTTAACTTACTATGTGAAACCTTACATAGATTACTCAAGGCCAGCTTCAACTCTGTCTTCCACAAATTGGAGATAATAACAATAATCATAGTATCCATGTAGTGTTGTGAAGGTTAAATGAAATAAACCCTGTAGTACATTCGGCACAGGGCTTGGCATACAGTTAAGCTTGACAGAAGTCAGGAATTGATATTTTTAAAAGGAACTGAAGTAACTGCAGTCAGGGCTGTTATTTTCTCAGTGCCAGCATTCACTGTCACTTTAGGTGCACAAATGCACTTCAGGCCCACGAATGCGCTTTCATTGTTTGTGAGGTAAGCCCACAGACAAAGGGGGAAAGAATGTCTCCAGAAAATGTGGCCTGAGCTGATTATTTCCCTGTATTCCAACAGGTGGCACACAAGACCACTTCTGCTACTCAACTGAGAAAAAGTTACCTCCATGATTGAAGGTGAATTCTCTAAGCCTCTAAAATACCCTTTGAAAGGCCCTAACAATTATGCTTTTAATTAAAAGCATTGTCATGAGCTCTAATATTACAAAAGCAATTCACACTAAATGCCAGCATCAAGATGTCTGCTCAAATCAAAGTGATCTGTTCCAAGTTCACAGTTTTCATTCTCTCCTCTGCTTATCAAGAGACACCATTAAATGTACCAATAATTGTAAGAGAAATATTGCTGTGTCGCTAGAATATTGTGCAGTGATGTATTACCTTAAGTGCCTTACATAAGCACCAGATGCATTATTTAGAACATTGATTGTAGAGGGGTAGGAGTGGTAATAGCAGGGTTCCCTATTTGAGAAGGGCCATAGGGAGCCCCAGCTGTCAATGGGAGTATATCATGTCCCTTGGGGAGGACAGGCATTCGGGGAAATGGGTGAAGTGCTGCTTTGGAAGGAAAGAATAACCCAACTAGGGCAGCAGTTCTTACTATTTTACCCCACAGGGAAAACCAGGCATTAGCCCTCTACTCTTTCTTCTCCCACCTGCACAAAAATAGAAGGGGATAATGGGAATAGGTGTAGGGTAGGAGGAGGGTCTGAACCTTAAAAAAGAACCAGAAAGAAGACAGTCCATGTTAATCATAGAATTATAAATCTTACCAGACTAAAAGATTATTTGACTATATCTTTGTAAGCAAAACCTGGCTTGTCCTCATTTAACATGAGGATAGTATAAAACCATGGAAGGCCAGCCTGCACCAGGCAGAGGACTCTCATGAGCAGAAAAGCCATTGTTTGGAAAAAGTACAGTCTCGAAATGTATCACCAAAGCTGGCCTGTCTTCTTCTCGAGGCACCCTGCAGGCCCCAGGCTGACTACACCTCATTATGCATCTGTACACAGCAGCCACAATTGGAACAAGTTCAAATGTGGAATCTAAAGCTGCTTAGAAGGGAAACATGTTCCTTGACCAACCTGAGAGCTACATTTCTTAACTAGACACACAGTATGCTTTTGTGGACAAGATCCTGTCTGGGGCAAGAGAAGAGCCTGTCTGGCTATCTTTAATGAGAAGTGTAGTGTAGACCATCCATCCACACTGGGTAATACAATTCGGCCAGATGCCAAGAAATGGTTTAGTTGACCTTTCAAATTCTCCTTGCAGTTAAAACAAATTTGCTTTCTTCATGCTTATCTGTCCTGAGTGTTCACTTATACATGAATATATTTTATGGAAGACAGCAGCTACAGCTGAGGGTCTATTCAATACAGATAGATAAATTTTTTTCTTTTATTGAGGTATAACTGCTATAAAATAAACACTACATATTTAAAGATTTATACTGTGAATTTATGTGAATTTACACCTGTGCAAACATCGCCATAAACAAGAAATGCACATATTAGATTTAGGTCCACGTGTCCATTACAGAAAAATCTGTGGGCTTACAAATTATGTTAACTATCAAGACATGTATGCATCTGTACTCTTCTGAATACTCAATCTATTCCTCTATAAAGCCAATTATGATAGCACCAGTTAATTAGAAAATCTAGGGAGGAAAAAAACCCCCTCAAAACTCCTGACCACTAAAGAATGGTGTTGTATGGTAAAACAGTCAAGTCCATTCCCAGAGGGGCTACATTTATTTCTTTAACCTCATACACTCGCACCTTAATGAATGCGCTGGGAATATGTCCTAATCCAATGATGAAGCACAGTAAAGGCCTGCAGAGAAACCCTATAACTTGCCCTGAATTTAATTTGCACTCAGCCTGGCCTCTCCTTTAACCCCTTCTTGCCTATGTTTTCTACCTTTAATTATAACTCTGGTTTCATCTTGGGAGGCAGACTTGAACCACCAAAGGGAAAAATAAAATTCTATGATGTCATTCATAATGTGCTACATTAAAGCTGCAAAGCAAAAATGCACATGCCCACCATAAAATGTTAACTATTCAATTAAATTCATCCAATGAAAGAAATAAATGTTGCCTAAAGGTTTCACACCATTGAAAAAGCTCTTTAGTTCCACCTACCAGAATGCCTGGCATTGACTTTCCATTCATCCGTTTCCTAGTTCAGACACTGCCTGCCTTGGCTCTTTTTAAAAGGCTTTAACACCTTTGCTTAAATGAGAGTCCTTTTAAAAGAGGCAAGTTAAGCATTTCAATTTTTAATAAGTACCATATACCACCTAAAGGAAGAAGATTCTACGTTTTCATCAGCTTTGAAACAAAGGTACCATGGCGTGGACCTCCATTTGACATAAATATACTTATTAGGGATAAGAAAATAATACTTAAAGCTGCAATAAAGTCTTCTAAAATATCAGGTGTGCATGTTTATGTGTATGTCTATACATATGTGTTTTTAGAAGGGCATTTAGTAAGGTGGAGAGGCAAAAAGATCAAATTGCAATACTATACAGTTTCGTTTGATTATAGAACCTTTAGTTGTACTTTCCCCTTTAATTAAAGAAAGTTTTCACAGACAGATTTAGGTTGGTAATCTGTCATGATTCTAATGACAGCTATTTGATGTACATCAAAAAAAGAAAAAAGAATAAAGTACATGTTTTGTTACACTGGGAAAGAAATAATAAGGATATAGTTGACTAGAAGACAGTGAATAGGTAAACTGACTGTGGATCAAGGTCACTAAAGGAACCATATTTGCTGGTATAAAATAGAATTCATAATCACATACCTCTAATATCTGGTCACCAGCCCAAAGTCTACCATCTCGGGCTGCTGCCCCTTCTTCATAGACTTCATGTATAACTATAGCATCCTATAAAAAAAAAATCCTTCTTAATTTTTAACAACCATAAATGCTTCCTTAAGCCAGCAACCAAACCATAGGCAGCAACCCATAGTTTGCTATTTGTTAATAAAGCCATATTTTATTTGACCTAAACAAAATACACAGTTTTGGTATATTCAGAGGTATAATCAATTTTTCCTAAGTTTATTATTTCATTCTTTTAGGACTGGTTTTGCCTAATATTTCAAGTTAAACTTCCCCATGTGTTTTACTGTTAACTGTGTACACTGCTGCTGTGTATACACTTGAGGTGAACGATGCCTCATTCTTATTTACATTTTATGGTATATTTTGAAACATGGTTTCACGTATTTATTGGTATTCAAGGATTTGGCATAGAAGTATGGCCTGATGAAGGGGGTTTGTCAGGCCTCATTACTTGGGCAATGAAAGGTAAGAACTTAGGGGAATGAACTGGCCCTGGAGGACAGAGCATGGAGTAGGGGAAAGGGCATTCACAGACCTAAGTGTAAGACACTGTGGTTTCAAATCCTGACTCTGGGGCTTCCCTGGTGGTGTAGTGGTTGAGAGTCCGCCTGCCGATGCAGGGGACACGGGTTCGTGCCCCGGTCCGGGAAGATCCCACATGCCGCGGAGCGGCTGGGCCCGTGAGCTGTGGCCGCTAAGCCTGCGCGTCCGGAGCCTGTGCTCCGCAATGGGAGAGGCCACAACAGTGAGAGGCCCGCATACTGCAAAAAAAGCAAAAACAAAAAACAAAAAAACTGAAGGGCACTGAAATGATGGTGGTAATGGAGATGCTAGGTGTCTTGGCGGGCCACTGGAGAGGAAAAGCACTTTTGAATGGAGACTAGAAACAGAGATCTGTGGGTCCCTGAGAAGTGAGGATTTGAGCCCTGTACTGCCCGGTGCCCTCCCATTCCCTGCCCCTCCAGCCCACACACAGGTTGCAAGACCCTGCAGACAATGGTCAAGGGCTGCGGCCTACATAATGGATCCCACCTTGAAAGAAGTCCTGAGTCCCAAGCATTGGGGCCTGGAAGCGGCAGGACTTCGGATGTGAAGAGATCATGCAGGCCTGGGTAAGCATGGGCTTGGTGATTACCAGGGTGGACTGATGACAATGACTGCAGGGGCCCCACTGTTGGGGAGCTTTGAGACAGAACCAGAACCCTGAGAGCCAATGGACCTCCAAAATGACTGAGGCTGATTCCACCTCAGTCCAGAAGCATGGAGTCTCAGAATTAGAATTAAATTGACTTGAAGTAAATAAATGAAATATTTCTTGCAAAAATATAAGATAGGTAAAGACCTCCAAACCAAACCTACTTTTCAAAAAAAAAGTTTCCTGTACAAATGCTCTAGTAGAGAAACAACCAAAGAAAATCAGAGGTCTTTAACCAGATGACCCATCTGGATTCCAAATATCTTCCCAATAATAAATGCTTTCATTTGATCACCACACAGTTCTGAAAACATTCTTTATTATTATAGCAATTAGAGAGGCAGCTGCAAAGAGCCGGGAAGGGTTCCTTGATCCAGACAATTTACATTTCAGATTCTGTACCAGCAATAGATTTTAGACCATTCTTTGCTTTAACTCTGACTTATGAAATTTCCAGACCCAGGGAGCATTTATACTGCCAAGAGCTTGTTTCTCTGCACTGTTTCAGGGGAATGATTTCAAGGAAATTTGCTGGGTCAGTGGCTTCAGGCGATCCCAGCAACACTGCCAAGATGACACTAAGGGCCATTTTCATGAAGCTAGTTCAGAGAGAAATTAATGCAAGCTCCTGGTTACACCCTCTGTAATGCTGGTTTTCAAAGCTTGGTGGCCAAATGCCCCGTTTTCACTGAATTTGGGAGAGTCAGACTGAACTTATGCTACACATGGCTTTTACAGAGCTGAATTTTCAGCATAAACTCCTTTGATCTTGGAACATTACAAAAGTCAAATGGGAAATTTCTCTTCGTTCATACTCAAAGGGAAGGAAAAGACCCACTGGAGTTTTTAATCAGTAAAAGTAGCCTGAATCCAAAACTCTTAGATACTTTCTGGGTGCTCAATGAACTATCATACATAAAATAAATATACTGTTAATAGGCTCAAATAAATGCTGAATTCACTGCCAATGATCTGTTTTTGGTCCATGAGTCTTTCTAGATGGAAAACTCCATTTCTTTCTTTCCTTTTACTTGACTACAGTTGTGCCTTCTCTTAAAGTCATCAGTGAAAATACAAGAAAATGTGAGGCACTCTGACCTGTCAATAGAAGAAGGTCACATTTCTTACCATGTGCCCTCGTGTGCCCAAAGTGCTCTATGAAACTGTGGTTCTGGACAGTTGCATTAACTGGGGGTGATAGAGGTGTGAGGTAGGGACCAAATTAGAAATGTGGGCTAGTGAATTGGGAAAAAATAGATTTATTTTTCAAAACTTATATAGTTCATAGCATAGAACAGGATAGTAAAATAGACACTGGTTTGGGATATTTTAGGCATCTATTTGACAAGGCTATATCAAAATTTTACTTCTTTCTTGGTTTGAAAAAAATTGCGATTAGATGAAATAGTGGGTCATTGATGAAAGACTGACCTTTACTATTTCAAATAAAAATTTGGAGTTGATTATACACATGATTCTCATCTGCTCATTGTATCCTCCTAATTTTAATGCTCTTGAGCTATTTATTCAAGCAAAGTTGCTTGTTAGGGACTTCCCTGGTGGTCCAGTGATAAAGAATCTGCCTTACAATGCAGGGGACGCTGGTTCGATCCCTGGTCAGGGAACTAAGATCCCACATGCTGCAAGGCAACTAAGCCTGTGTGCCACAACTACTGAGCATACATGCCTCAGCTAGAGCCCACGTGCCAGAAACTACAGAGCCCACACACCCTGGAGCCTGCACACCATAACTAGAGAAGAGAAAACCTGTATGCCACAACTAGAGAGAAACCCCCGCACCACAGTGAAGAGCTCGCGTATGATAACGAAGATCCCGCACGCCTCAGCGAGAATCCCACGTGCTGCAACTAAGACCCGATGCAGCCAAAAATAAATTACATAAAGAAATAAATAATAAATCTTTTTAAAAAATAGCTGCTTGTTGGCACAGTTTTGAGTGCCTTCTCCTCCACCAACTCCCTCCCACATTCATATCTTTGTGTATTTAAATAACACTCGGGCTTCCCTGGTGGCGCAGTGGTTGAGAATCTGCCTGCCAGGATTCGAGCCCTGGTCTGGGAAGATCCCAAATGCCGCGGAGCAACTGGGCCTGTGAGCCACAACTACTGAGCCTGCACGTCTGGAGCCTCAGACTAATAAAAAAGTAATTTCCTCTTGGTAGTTGTGTCGAGAGGCCGCGACAGTGAGAGGCCTGTGCACCGCGATGAAGAGGGGCCCCCACTTGCCGCAACTGGAGAAAGCCCTCGCACAGAAACGAAGACCCAAAACAGCAAGAAAGAAAGAAAGAAAAGAAAAGAAAAGAAAAGAAAAGAAAGAAAGAAAGAAAGAAGCTTTCATTTAAAAAATAAACAAATAAATAACACTCCACCCTGAATAACTCAGTGACTCTGTCTACCAGTACCAATGACTTCTTTTAAAACGCATCTCTTCTAGAAGCAATCTATTAATCATTTCCCTGTGGGTGGGTTGCTGGCTTATGCTGAACAGGGGCTGTAGAGACAAATGATTATGAGCTAGGCTTCTGGAATCAGACTTCTCAATCCAAATCCTGGCCCTGCTACTTCTGGCCATGGGAAGACTGTTAACCTCTCAGCTTCCCCATCTTTATATGGTTCTAACAATATTATCTACACATAAAGCTTCATGTACAATGCCAGCACATAGTAAGGAAGCGATAACATCTCACTTATTTAACATCTCTGTGCCAAAGAGGCCACATACTGCCCATTGGTGCCATTTAGTCCTCATAACAACTAAGCAAGTTCAGTGTTATTAGTCTCATGTACAGTTAGGGAAAAGGTGGTTCAGAAGGGTCAGATTTGACCAGGTCTTTGCAGCTACTAAGTAGAAAAGGTGAAATTCCAGCTTGGGGCTGTTTAACACCAAAGCCTGTGTTCCTATCACTACTGCAAGCTTCTCATCTGCTTTAAATATTTTATTTTGTACTTGTATAAAGACAAGTGCAAAATAAAACTTGGGATTTTCCATATGGCATCAATTCTGTTGAAATACTGTCTCCTCAGCTCCACAGCAAAAAACTCGAGGGCATGAGCCGATCATTTTATAGACAGTGAACAGACAAGTGTTGAAGTAAAAATTGAAGCCTTAGGCTTTAGAGGTGGGGTGATGATCTATGGGTCTCAGCTGCTAGTGTTGGTACCTGATTAGGGGTTTGCACGACACAAAGCATGATGGGGAGGCCCTCTCCCCACCAGATATAAAGTTTTCCTTAATTCCACTTGTTATTCTTATCTCCTTCTTTCCTTCCTTTCACCTTTTCAGTCCTCTTTCTGTGTACCCATATGATTCACTGGATTATTTTTTTCTACAGGAGCAGAAATAGAACAACATTATATACAAGTGATAAATTGATGTTTAAAATAAAAAGTGTTCAATCCAAGAAAACAGATTAATTTCTCCTAATGGCAGACCTGAGACTCATTTATAGATGAACAAGACTGACATATAATAAAAAAGTAATTTCCTCTTGGTAGTTGTGTGACTTTCACTGGGACAACAGGAATTTGAGTAAGATGGTCTGTTTACTTACCGCCTGAGGTAAGACCAATAGTGTCCCCTAGAAACTCTAAATTACTCATTTTACTTGCCAACTCTAGAGCCAGAGAAGAATTTGATCAGTGAGTTGGAGAGTTTCTCAAACAATGGGTTTTCCCTAAGCAGAAGGGTAAGGCAGGATTTCAGAGATGTAGGAAAATCTTCTGCTTAAAAACTTCTCCCTCACCAGTCTATATCTGAAACATGTTTAACTTGAAAAAAATTTCTTTATTCCACAATTAAGGACAAGTAAAAAAAAATAGAGAGCCAGGAAGAAGTAGCTGGCTAGCCAATTCATCATATTGTTTAAGGAACCACTGTCTTAATGTCCGCATTCCTAAAAGAATAAGTATTTATTTATTTTAAGATATAGATAAAATATGCACATGGTATTAGATTCAAAACAGTATACACTGAGAAGTTTCTCTCCAGCACCTGTCCTTCACTCAATTTCCCTAATCAGAAACATACAGTATTAAGTTTCTTGTGTATTTTTACAGAGTTAGTCTATATATCTATATTTGGAAAGTACTAAGGGCACGAAATACTTGAAGGTCGTGCCTTCTTTTATCTGCTACCTACTTTGTTTCATGAAATTCTACTGGAGCCAGGTAAACATCACCTCTTCTATGAAACCTTCTTTGACTCTCTTCCCTGGTAGAGTGGACCAACCTGTCCTGTGGGTCACTACTATATCTTAGCATTATTGAACTCACAGTATCACGATAGCTTGTTCATGGATCTAGCTCCTCTACCACCTCCTGCCCTCAGTGGAACCCTTCCAGACAGGAACTGTTCCCAACTCCTCCTTGTATCCTGGTGCTGAGCAGGATACGTGTTTGCTCATGTATCCTGCTCAATAAATGTTTGCTAAATGATCATCAAGAAATTTGCTGGAGATAGAAAAAGGCATCAAAATGACCCAGAAAGAGGAAGCTGGCAGGGTTAGTATGTCATAATCTTACCGTAATCAAAACAAGTTTCTGATGGTAAAAGTGATATACAACCAAAATACCCATCACACATGGATATTAAATCCATCTGAATTTCCAGAGGATTTACTTTAGCTTGGAGAGCAATTTTTAAAGGCCAAGTATGAGGGATTAATTATCATGGAGCCCCACAAAAATCACAAACACCTCCAGGGGGATTTAAACTCTGAATTGCTGGAAAAGAATTTCACAACACGTGGTAATGTATCCTTAGACAGTGTCAGAGTCATCAGACACTTCAGCCCATCAATCACCATTTTCTTTACTGTTCAAGCTGCCAACAAGTAGATAGAGTAACTCATAAACACACCAATCATTCAGCAAAAGGAAATTTTATTGCTGTCACAATAGGCCTATAACACTTTAAGAAGCCATGTGTTAGAAAAATTAACTAAGGATGCTCCTGTGGACCGAAGGATACCAATAAGCAGTGTGGGTGAATTATTTCCACAGAAAGAGATTTTATAGTTTTCATTTCTAGATATTCAGTGGATTGTTTTAACAAGCATTTTAGGGCAAACCTTTGATAAAGAATTATATAATAGACATTATTATAAAGGACTACGTATATATGGCTTAATTTTACTGCTTGAAGGCACATTTTACTTAATTTGGATTGCTCTGGAATTAAATCCAATTTTTGTCCTACTCATAAAAGCCCCCGCACCCACTCCTAAGCGTCATTTTAACCACATAAAAGTTTCCCATTAAATTTCACATTTAGGTGGAAAACATATTTACTGATGATCCAAAAAGAGTGTTACATCCTGTTTTCCTGCTTTACAGGAAAAAAAAATCCCTCCTAACAAGAAAGACCTATGAGGACTAAAAGAAGAATTTAAAATGTTATATATAAAACGGGCATTTTTTTGTCCCTGTGGAAGAAACTGTGATTCAGATCTGCAGCCTTACAGGATTAATGCTACTTTTAAACGTCATTTAATAAAGCTCCCCTCTATGGCTGTCACTGCTCAGAAATCACACAGACATGTCTTCTATACAGTAGACCACTTTCTCAGCAGGAAAGCCAAATCAATAAGAGGTGATAATACAGTGGGGGTAGTAAAATGTGCAAACCAAAACTACATTCAACTCTACGCTGAAAAACACATGTAGATGTATTAAGTTACTGATTTGTGATGTCTACCGCCATTAGACAGTTTAAAAAGAAAGTGTGGGTTACAACTGCTAAAGTATATCTCACTTTTAGCAAAGTTGAAGGGCTCCAAACTGTATTTATATAAATAAATGGAGTGTCTTAGAATATGCTTTTTTTTCTATCCCAAATCCTTTGTGACCACATCTTTAAAAACCTAGCTTCCCTATTATATTTCAATTAGAATGTGATTTGCACTTTGATGCAAAAAGTGGTTTGAAAAAAAAAAAAAGGCAGTAGGGTGTGGAAGAAGGACCCAGGACTAGGAGTGAGAGGGGTTCAATTTTCTGACAGCTCTGCAGTAGCCAATTCTACAAGGGGTTCTGCATGAACCCCTTTGTTCATGATACTTATCATCACCAGTAAAGCACAGAGCTGAACTGTGTGACTTCGAAAGTCATTCTAGCTCCAAAACTTTAGACCTTGATGAACCCATACCGTGCGCAGAGCAAAGCAGAGAAAGCCTCTGTTTTACACAGACGCTTAGGCCCCGCCTAGGAATAAGACCTCCTTCTATTATTTTTTTTTTAATTTATTTTACTTATTTATCTTTGGCTGCGTTAGGTCTTCGTTCCTGCGTGGGCTTTCTCTAGTTGTGGTGAGCAGGGGCTACTCTTTGTTGCGGTGTGTGGGGTTCTCATTTCAGTGGCTTCTCTCGTTGTGGAGCACGGGCTCTAGGTGAGCGGGATCAGTAGTTGTGGCACATGGGCTCAGTAGTTGTGGCTCGCAGGCACTAGAGCACAGGGTCAGTAGTTGTGGCACACGGGCTTAGTTGCTCCGCAGCATGTGGGATCTTCCCAGACCAGGGCTTGAACCCATGTCCCCTGTATTGGCAGGCGGGTTCCTAACCACCGTGCCACCAGGGAAGCCCAAGACCTCCTTCCAAATGACAGACCAGAAGAATAGCAACTCTCATAGGCTAAGAGAGATCAGAAAGATATGGGGGCTGGGTCGGACGGTATTAGTTATCTTTTGCTGCAAAATGTAGTGGCTTAAAACCATTTGTTTGTTCATAATTCTGTAGGGTGGCACTCTGGGCTGGCCTCAGCAGGGCAGTTCTTGTGTTCTACGTTGTGTCAGTTGGGCTCTCCTATGAGGTTGCAGTTACGTTGGCGGGGGCCTCAGCTGGGATGGCTGGGTCCCTCTCCCTCTCCCTCTAAGTGCTCTCTCCGTATGGTGTATGTCATCCTCCAGGAGAACACTCCCGGCTTGTTCTCAAGGTGGCAGTATGTCAAGAGGACAAGAGCTAAGCTGTAAGGCCTCTCGAAGCCACACAATGCCACTTTCACTACTATTGGTCAAAGCAAGTCAATGGGTCCGCTCAGATTCGAGGAATCTGAAAAAACTGCACAAAATTTATGGTCAATTTTTTTTTTTTTTTTTTGCGGTACACGGGCCTCTCACTGTTGTGGCCTCTCCTGTTGCGGAGCACAGGCTCTGGACGCGCAGGCTCAGCGGCCACGGCTCACAGGCCCAGCCACTCCGCGGCATGTGGGATCCTCCCGGACCGGGGCACGAACCCGTAACCCCTGCATCGGCAGGCGGACTCTCAACCACTGCGCCACCAGGGAAGCCCTATGGTCAATTTTAATCTACTACAGATTTTATCAAGTCAGCCAGAGGAATCTTCCAGCCTGTCAACAATGGAAGGCAGCAACACATGGTGGGAATGGTACTGGCTATGGCCACATAAACCTGTGTTCAGATTTTAGCTCTAACACTTACAGGTTTGTGATATTTCTATCACAACTTATTATTTCTATTAAGTTAACACTGTCGGAACCAGTGTTTCTGTCTCTGTAAAACAGAACTCAGAAATCCTACCTGTTAGAGTTTGAGGATGAAATAAGATTATATATGTAATGTCAAACAAAGTGTCAGCCAGAGATTTTAAATAACTGCTAATGAGGGCTCCCAATACATATATATTTAAGGTTTAAGAGGCACATGTGGCACATAAAGGAAGGAATACATATATGTCAGAGTGATCAAAATTCACAACTCTAAGGATGAATGACACCAGTCTTGGTCCATTTTTTTTTATTTCTAATTTTCCTGTTACAATGCTGATCCTACAATATAACTGATTGCTTCTTTTCAAGAAAGATTATGCAACAAGGACATTTAGGTTATTTTTTCTCAAGTCACGGACAGGTCAGGGCTAAGTCCAATAGACCATCCAGATGCCAACAAGATGTAAACCAGACTACAAGAGTCCTGTTCCCAAATATTTTGATTTTTCTGTTTCAATCAAGTTGAAACATATTGTTTGTGGATTCTGTATTTGCAAATTCCCCTGCTTCCCCAAATCAATGCTCTTGGTGCATTCATGGTAATTTGCAGACATGAGCAGAGTGGTGAAAAATTTGAGTTGCTTGATTCACTTGTTCCTAGCTGAGGTAGAACAAGGCAACATTATGCTTTCTTGTTTCAACTCTCATACTGGAAACAAGCTTCCCTTAAAGGGTCTTCTTAGTGCCACATGTTTCACATTTTTGTGCTGTTATGTGCCTTACCGAGAAATTACATGTGGTAGACAACCTTCATTCGATTATGAGTTATAGAGCTGTTGGCCATTCAATGTTAATGAATCAACAATATGTACTGAATAAAGTACCTTTAATCAGAAACACACATAAAACAAGGTTATATATTTATCATCGGTTAAAAATGTTGTGACCAGAGGTTTGGAGGAGGAATCTAACCCTGTCTTTCCTCTAGAAGCAATGGTTTAGTATTCATTAATTCAGTGTTTGCTGCAACTTTATATAACATAATTACCATGAATAAGAACTGACTGTACTTCCTCTTGTTGCTTTTCCCTGGTGTTACTTGACTACAACAAAACTGGGAAACCTAATGTGAAAGCTGATAAAGGTAGAAATGCAGACATATGCTATCTGTAATAGAGATAGCAGGACTCATGTGGCCAAAGGCAGCTCTTGGCTGTCCTTGGTACACTGAGGCAGTGGGTTGATTAACCCAGGGTGAGAAGAATCAACGCATTTTTCTTATGCTGTGGCATGTGTTATTATGCTTATACTCAATGTGTTTTGTGGATCTATATTTTTTGAACCAATTACAAAGGTAAAATGCAAAGATGATCCAAGACAAGTTGCAAAGTAGCTAATCTTCCCTGCTTTCAGACCAAGAACCTTTTCCCCCTTCTTTGATGCAAGAAGTATTTGGCATACCCTCATCGATTCACAAGAAGCAAAAGGTTAAGAGGTTACTTTCAATATTTCATAAGAACATGCAGGACCCGAGGCAGAATGTAGTCAATAATTATCTTATTTCCTTTGTTCTAAGATGATTTTTTTCTCATTTAACAATTTTATAATTTGGAGTACATTTAATGTACTGCTTTCCCACCATGAATACAATAAGATTATTACTTAAGAAGAAGTATAGTATTTATCAAATTGATGTAGTTTTGCTTGCCAACTTCATAGATTGAGTATATAATTGTTTCTGTTCAGAAAACCTGAAGGGGCTATAGTTATAGGAGGGAAGTCAGCAAGAGTCAAAGGACCTTATCTATCATACTGGGAATCACAGTTTTTAAAATCTGGATTCTCTATGCTGCTCCCTTTTAAACAGAGTTCACAACACAGATTTTCTAAGAATCTCAGAACACAGTCAAGACTCCAATTAATCCCCATAAAACTCTGCTACAAAAGAAACAGAGTCTATATATATCCTAATCTCAATTTATTCATCTATTCTAATATGCTTGGGGTAGGGTATGAAGACTTGCACCTACCAAACACTTCAAAGAGACGGAAAATGGATCACAGTGTTCAGTACCTATAATTTTGGAATACTGAAATATTCTCACGTAATAAACTATAGATAACATAAATAAGCATTAAATCAGCAATAGACATAGAGGCTCTTTTGACATAAAAGTAAAAGTAAGGATTAGGACTTCCCTGGTGGCACAGTGGTTCCGCCTGCCAATGCAGGGGACATGGGTTCAAGTCTTGTCCGAGAAGATCCCACATGTCGTGGAGCAACTAAGCCCGTGCACCACAACTACTGAGCCTGCGCTCTAGAGCCTGTGAGCCACAACTACTGAAGCCCACACGCCTAGAGCCTGTGCTCCTCAACAAAGACAAGCCATCCCAATGAGAAGCCCGTGCACCCCAACGAAGTGTAGCCCCTGCTCGCCGCAACTAGGGAAAGCCCGTGTGCAGCAACAAAGACCCAACGCGGCCAAAAAAAATATATAAATTTTTTTAAAAAGTAAGGATTAAATGATCAGTTACACAGGAAGCAATATCTGTGTGTGTGTGTGTGTGTGTGTGTGTGTGTGTGTGTGTGTGTGTCAAAGTAATGGACTAGATGAGCTATCCTAAAACTCAAACTCAGGGATTGCAAATTCTTGCACACTATCTATATGTAACTAAAATGTGGAACGAAAATCACAGCAATAAAACAGCTAATATAAGAATTGCTCTGAGGGCTTCCCTGGTGGCACAGTGGTTAAGAATCCTCCTGCCAATGCAGGGGACACGGGTTTGAGCCCTGGTCCAGGAAGATCCCACATGCCGCGGAGCAACTAAGCCCGTGCGCCACAACTACTGATCCTGCTCTCTAGAGCCCATGAGCCACAACTACTGAGCCCACGTGCCACAATTACTGAAGCCCGCGTGCCTAGAGCTTGTGTTCCACAACAAGAGAAGCCACCGCAATGAGCGCACCACAACGAAGAGTAGCCCCCGCCTGCCGCAACTAGAGAAAGCCCATGTGCAGTCACGAAGACCCAACGTGGCCAAAAAAAAGAAAAATTGCTCTGAATATATAAAAATGTTTCACATTTTAAGACTTTGAAAAGCTTTCTCTTCAAGCTCAGAAAAGAAACTGTTTTATATTTACTTAAAATGGAGTTCCTCTGCCAAGTCTGATTTAGCAAAAAGTTGATACTTATCAATATGAATATTATTTTTCATACTGAAATATAGGTTTAAGGAAATGGGATAATATTTGCATTATAGTTTATAAGTCCCTATAGTTCCATCTGGTACTTATTTATCTAAATTTTACTCAGCTTGCATAATATTTTTGCTTACAGTCATATCCTTTAAGATCAGAAATGCCCAAATCTGGAAATTCAGAGGTACTATTCGTTAACATTCTTTCAGTGTGATTCATGGACTTTTTGCAAACTCTGCTTTGATTTAAAATAAAACTAAGGTAATAAGATGTTTTGTATAAAAATATATGACTTAAGCAATAACAGTAAAAGGAACTTGGCTTTGGGGGTTTACACACCAAAGCAAACCACGCTCCTCATGAAACAGACTGTGCAAAGTTCATTTGAAGGAGAACAGCAAGATAAAACACTTAATCAAATGTAAAATAGTTTTCTACTCTGCTTACTTTAAAAAATATCTAGTGCTTTAAGTTGCCACAGTCCTACAGTTAAATGCTCAGAAGCTGTAACAGCTAAACAATGGTATGTAGCATGGTGAAGTGTTAAATCAGGTCACTTCAGAACCTGACACATGGTTATAGCTAAAGGGCAGATATTCTTCACGTCAATTTCTAGATGGAAGTACTTCACCACATAGTGTCCAAATGGGAGAGTCCTTCTATCTTGATGCTTCTTGCTAATGGACCTGTCCTAGAGAACTTCTGTTTAATAAGAATGAATTAAACTGGTACTAAATCAGGTGGTGAAAAAGTTACAGGTGTGCAACTTGGAGAGAAATGACAAGATTCTGAATATGACATTCCCAGGCCTTTTTAATACTACGAATATCTAAATTTTACAATCTATCCAGGGAACCCACTGACCTCATTTACAACAGGATGGTACCAAGAATATAAAGATAAAACAATTGCCCTAAGTCTAACTGTATTCCTCTTGCAAAGAGATAAGCTTATCTCCGGACCCAGAAGAATACCAGTATAGGAACTAGGACTTATATTTATGAACTTTCCTTTCCAAAAGTGGTAACAATTAAAAGCTTCCCTAAAACAAAATAACAGAACAATAATTATGCCTTATTCTCTAGTTTAAAAAACTCAGGACTTTGAAGTTTTAAGAGATTTGTGAGATAGGAAGGCAAAGGGGGTGGGAGGAGAATGAATTTTCTTATACTATCGTTTTGAAAAAGAGATTTATAAATGTAAATGTTGCTCCTTGATTAAAAAACAAAGTCTAATAATAATAATATCCTTGCAGAGTGGCTGCCTGCCTTTGTCAAAATATTTCCTGAGATGGGGCACTCACTATCCCCAGGCAGTTCATGCCATCTTTGGTCAGCTGATATTAAGGAAGTTCTTCCTTAAAATAATGTGAAACGTGTTTTTCACTGGGCACCTTGGGAGCACCTGAATTGTTCTCATCCTTCATCCACAAGAAGATAACCTTACATGCTTGCAGAAAGTCATTGTTGTCCTTCCTGGTCTTCCCTTTTCCAGTCTGTTCAATTCTACCTGAGATAACGTGGTTCCAACAATGTTCTTGTCAACCACCTAATTATGCCCAGAAATGAACAGAATACTCTAGCTATAGCTAAAACCGGTCAGAGAAGCACTCCAGACAGATCTAACAGCATGTGCCAAAGCCTTGCATCAGGTGGGAACAAGGCTCATTAAAGGAACTGCAAAAGGCTGGCACGGCTGGAATTCAGAGTGAGCACAACGAGGCTGGTTAGAGTCCTATTTTTAAGTGTGCAAGGCTCTATATGGGGTACCAAAGACACAAAATAAACAGGTCTGTTCTCAAGAAGCTTAGGGTCTGGTGGGCGAGATGGATAACTCCCTTTCCCAGGTGCAGGTTGACGACACAGAGTGGTAGTGCTAGAAAAGGGGTCCCAACAGTGCGGCTTTTGAGTCAGACTGTCTAATTAAACTCCAACCGGACCAACTGCTAGTGCTGTGTCCTTGGAGAAGTTACCTCGCTTACCTGTGTCTCGGTTTCCTCATTTATAAAATGGGGATAATGCTACTACTTCTCCTATAGGATTGTTGTGAAGGTTAAATGAGATGATGTTTATCAATTATGTATTAAGAACAGTAACTGCATCACTTTTTAAAAGTTTGATGCTGAAAAACAAATGGCTAATTATCTAGAAACAGAGTCATGTTTCTCAATATGCAGGAAACATACTAAAGACACACAGATGAAGGGAGCAAAGGATCTACTTTAAGACGAATGTTTAACGATAATTAATAATAACTGAACTCAGTGTAGACAGGCACTGGGAAAAGTCCTTAATATTCTTTATCTTAATTAATCTCCATGCCAACCTTCCAACCTTAAGAGGTAGATTTGGTGGTCATCACCACTGTTTTACAAAGGAAGGAGCAGATTTAACTCAGAAGGGTTAAGTCTCTTGTCCAAGGTCCCACCACAGTTAAAGTTCTGGGATTCTGATACTGCAGAATCAGCATCATTACTCTGCTATGCTGCCTGTTAGGTTTAATAGAAACACTGGCTATAGTCTGGGACCTTTGACAATGGTACTCAGAGAAAGGAAAATGCAGAGTGAGGGTTCTGGAGCAACTCTCCTCATTCTTTCTTCACTTCATTTGCTCAATCCCAAGAACAGTTCAAGTCTGCCAATATGCTTAAATAAAACATTTAAGTTTTTCTTTCTCTTCTCTAGAATTCCCAAGACTGATAATAGAATAACCCCAATAAATGACACTGGAGAGCTATATTTTAGTTCTTCTGAGGACACTGCAAATAAAACTTCTAGTCAGTAAGCAAACATTTCTGAGAAGGGGGCATTGAGGGATTCCAGGACAGGTGTAAGAAATACGATGCAAGCATCATAAGAGGTAAGAGTCCATGGTCTTCCATTTGGCAGAATATGCCAAGTCTTCTGAGCCACAGGATTTCATGCAAATTACCACTCCAAGACCAAAAAGGGGGCGGGAGGGAGACAGGATGAAAAGACGGCTAGATAGATGGATGGAAGGAAATTTTTAAAATATTAATTAATATACGATCTCTTTTATGTAATGTGCCTTATCTGGTTTCCTGGCTGCGTGCCTCCCTCAAATGCAATTGTTGAAATCCTAGTGCCCCTGCTCAAAGGAGGCAGGGTCTTTGAGAGGTGATAAGGTCATGAGGGCAAAGCCCTCATGAATGGGATGAGTTCCCTTATAAAAGAGGCCCCCTGGGCTTCCCTGGTGGCGCAGTGGTTGAGGGTCCGCCTGCCGATGCAGGGGACACGGGTACGTGCCCCGGTCCAGGAGGATCCCACATGCCGCGGAGTGGCTGGGCCCGTGAGCCATGGCCGCTGAGCCTGAGCGTCCGGAGCCTGTGCTGCGCAACAGGAGAGGCCACAACAGTGAGAGGCCCGCGTACCGCAAAAAAAAAAAAAACACACACACACAAAAAAAAATGCAAAAAAGAAAAGAGGCCCCCTTGCAGAGCTCCCTTGCTCCTTTCACCATGGAAGAATACAAGAAACCTGCAACTTAGAAGAGGGCCTTCATCTGACCATGCTGGCACCCTGATCTTGGACTTCCAGCCTCCAGAACTGTGAGAAATAAATTTCTGTTGTTGTAAGCCACTCAGTCTGTGGTATTTTGTTACAGCAGCCTGAACAGACTAAGACACCTGCTTACAAGAAACACATAAAAATTAGCCTGTATTAATTAAATCTAGAAAGTTCATACTACAGATTTACTTTTTTCCACTTTCCAGAGAAATTCCCTATTTTAACAGTCCCTATTAGGATTTTTCATTGGTTGATCCCCTATATAGACCACAAACATTAAAGGCACTAGAATCAACTTAAATGAGTGTGTGAGCTCTTTAAGGGCAGGGTTATTTCATTCAATTTTGTATCCTCAGCAGTAAGCAAAGGGCAGCCTTTGAGCAAACACATGCTTCCTATCAGAGGAGCCACACTTACCAAAAGCAGACCTGGGGACACATCATATGGTTAAAACAACAGAAGAAAAGGTTGTCATTGAGGATTGGGTCCAGGTGTGCTCCTCAACCTTCCCAAGGGGGTCACCCTCAGCATTACCTTGGTATTTTAAGAGGTCTATTTAGACCTCTTAAACCTCTTAGACTGGGTGCAAATACAATGAGATGCTAAGTGAGATCGCCCTCTGTGATCTCAGAAACCACCTGTCTTGGATCCAGAGAAACTATTTATAGCAGATAGAACTGATGTGGTATCAAGACCAAGTCCCAGAGGCTTAATTCCTCTAAAGATGGCAAAAAAAAATCTGTTGGACACACAACAAAGAGGGCACAGAAACCCTAATTGGGTGCGGGGAAGGGGGCGGTGGTTTGGGGCAAATGCTTAAGAAGGATCACCAGCCCTTAGAATGTGCTCTTTCCCAGCACCAGAGCTAAAATAAGGATGCATATCAGGATGCAAATAAGCAAGTGCAAAGGTGCTTCTGTCAGTGGATCTCAACATTGTCCACGATTTCCTTTAATATGCTCTCATCTTTGTTTGCTAACTTCCTGCTGGCTGGATGCACTCCCAGGACCTGATTGGATAAAGTGACCTGGAGTGTCAATTAGGCTATGTGTCCCATATCAGAATTTGGAGCCAGGCGGGGGGGAAAGGAAAAAAGAAAGACCCTCACTGTGGTAAACAATGGTTTTATTTGTTAAAGCACCTTCCACCCACCTCCTATTCAGCCTCACCAAAATATCATGCCTATATATTGTGAGTCTAACTTACAGCTTTTGATGAGGTACCTGAGGTTAGGAAATAAAAGCTGTGTCTCATTTCTCATTTTTAAGTGGTGCTTATCCTTCCAAGGACAATGGGATTTGCAGTCTCAAAAGGCAGAACCATATATTATGAACCTCAAGATGCTCTTAAAGAATATTTTTTGGCTGCCTCATGGTAGCAAGAGAAGCAGAGCACAGTATTTCTCAAACAGCCTCTCATGCAGGATGCAGAAGGTGATGTCAAGCAGTCCCCTCAAGCTGGTGGCCAGCAGCACAAATGTACACAGTATTAAAGACCCAAGAGCAGACAAGGCGCATCTAACCAACCCACACAAAGCAAAAATCAAATCGATAACAACGAAAGGAAAAAAAAAAAATCAGCCAACAAACTCATTCAGCTAGGCCAGACATGCTGATTAAAGTCTTCCAATTCCCTCTGGGAAATCTAATCCTCTCTTATTTTAACCAGTTATTAAGAGACTTATATTTACAACAAATAAATCAGAGGGTGACTTTTTCTTTATGAAAGAATTCACTGAAGAATTTCCTTAAAGCGTAATTTCTCTGGTTCATTTCAAACAGAACTTTATACAAATTCAATTTATTTACTATTCAAGAACATCTCTTTGGGAAAACGAGGCAACAGGCTATGGGAGGCAGACATCTCTAATGTTCAAGGTCAACCAGCAGTCTCTGAAAACTACCCCGATGGCCTTCGTAGAACAATGATATATATGTATATACAGAAAATCTTCTACTGTTTACAAAGTCTCTGATCCTCACCACAACCAAATGAGTTGGGATTATTGGGCTTACTTAGTATATGTGGAAACTGAGGCTTGGAGAAGGTACATGTCTTGTGCAGTTGCTTACCATGTACTAGGCACCAGGCTAAGGTCATCTCTTTGATCCTCTTGGTAACTCTACAAGGTATTACAGTCCCCTTTAATAGATCAGGAAATTGAGAGGTTAAGGAACCTGCCCCAGCTGGGAATGGTAGAGAGGAAGTATGGCTGAGAGCTAAAGGAGAGGGATGGTCAGCCATCAGCTCCCAGATCAGCTGAGGAGAGATCATGGAGGCTGGAGAAGCAAGGGAAGATGTGGGGCGGGGGCTGGAGGAGGTACAGAATCTTGATGGGTGGGTAGGTGGTGCAAGAAGAGAGCAGTGTGAGGGGAGGTGAGAGAGTCTAAGAGGCTGGGATGCATGTGGGTCTGGGTAACACTGGTCTGGTCCTCTACTGGTGGTATATTACCTCCTGGTACAGTAGGAGCTTGCTGGATGGCTGAAGTGATTCTATGAACTGTTCAAAGGCCAGATCACATATAATTAGAAGGCATTATTAAAAACACAATTTGAAAATATAACCTAGACCAAATCACTTGAAGGGAAGCTTCTAAGGAAGAGTTTGCCCCTTTCCTCAATGACAAAGGCTGAACAGAGAGCATTCCAAGCCAGACAGCAAACAAAGTAGAAAAGTTCTGGGACCTTAAGGAGCCAAAGACCCATGAAAGGGCTGGGAGCTAAAACTGGCTGAGCTGGCTGACTCCAGGTGTTACCAGTTCCACCCAACCTGATGAAAACGTCACAGTGCACGCTGGACGCTACACACAGCAGTTCTTGCCTGCACAGGCCAAGGCAGAGTAATTCAGGAAATAAATTATTCTGAACCCTGGAGAAAAGTTTTAACAATACTTTAATTGAGCTGAAGGAAATAAAATCCTTTAATAAATAAACACCAGCCTCTGCGCACATTCAGGTTCAGGTGGCTCACTAGTAGGGTCAAACTAAACATAGGATTCTCTAGATCGGTCCGGATAGCAGGAGAGAGGAGGAACATGACAAGGAAACATGTAGAAGGCAGTAAGACCCTGGTTTCTGCAGCCTATGCTGTTCTTGAGTTGCCTAGTGCCTTAGGGGACTAATATTCATTACAGAAAAATAGAACAGGATTCCCTGCTCCCTCCAACAGTACTAACACAGAAACATATTTCTGTCAAAAATGGAAAGAATTATTTTATTGATACTATACTTGTTTTAACTGTAAATATGGCATATACAGTTTACTTCTTACCAAATAAAATGAGCAAAAGAAATACCAAACTGTTCATTTAAAAGCATATTCATTAGTAAGAGTGGTTGTCTCTAGGAGGCCCTGGTTGGGATCGGGGGTGGGGTTGAAGGGCAAGGCTAGGGCAAAAGGATAGGAGGGAGATTTACCGTTCACTTTATATCCTCTGTGCCAGTTTAGCTTTGAATAATGTGCATGTATTACTTATTCAAGTAATACATGCACATTGATTAATCACATTTTTGTAAATCAAAACCCAGGAACTTTTACATTTTAATGGCACTGTTGATCAGTGACAATCAAAATACTGAATAATCATAGATCCATAATTCAAGTAAAAATTAACGTTCTAGACCAATTAAAAAAAATTACGAGTAGACGTGAACATGGTCAAAAT
The DNA here is from genome assembly GCF_059928025.1 of Delphinapterus leucas. Lineage (NCBI taxonomy): Eukaryota > Metazoa > Chordata > Mammalia > Artiodactyla > Monodontidae > Delphinapterus > Delphinapterus leucas. The sequence continues at coordinate 137,594,257 of NC_143129.1, forward strand.
GAAGCCAAGCCGGGCTTCCCTGGTGGCGCAGTGGTTGAGAGTCCGCCTGCCGATGCAGGGGACACGGGTTTGTGCCCCGGTCCGGGAAGATCCCACATGCCACGGAACGGCTGGGCCTGTGAGCCATGGCCGCTGAGCCTGTGCGTCCAGAGCCTGTGCTCCGCAACGGGAGAGGCCACAACAGTGAGAGGCCCGCGTACCGAAATAAATAAATAAATAAATAAAATAAAGCCAAGCCTAAATTTTGGGAGTGGAGTAAGTGATGTACACTTTTATGTAGCAGTCCACTATATAATAATGATGATAATGATCATAATAACAATAGTTCATATACTTACGTACTATGAAAAAGCGAAGTCTTCCACAGAAGTGACCCAAGGCCATAATAAGGCTCAGCATCTAACTCTGGGCCAGTGGATATAGTTCACTTCTAGAAACTTACCAAGGGTGTGTCTTTTCCTCCCACAATGCTGAGACCAAGCCCTGAACGCCCCTTGGATATTTCTATAATCATTTCCTGGCCAGGAACAATGGGACACGTGGCAGGGTCCACTGACATAGGAGCATGGAAACCACCTGAAGAAGGAGAGAACACAAGAATGACTGGCAAGTAGGAGATGCAGCTCTGCTTGCACACTCCACTGCTCGGGGAGTGCAGCGTTTACATGTGTTTATCTTTTCCTCCCAAGCACCATGAAATGAAAAGCTGGGTCACTACTGCCCATTCACCCGGGAATGAAACATGACGGTCCTATGACACTTTTGAGATTATAACAATAGCTACCACCAACCCACACGATCAACCATTTTAGTTATACTTGAAAAATTTTAAATCTTAATATATACCATGAAAACTGGTATGGAAAAATTTAAGTTGATTAAATGATTAAGTACATATAGGTAGATGTTATAATGAGAATAAAGACTGGTATAAATGCTGAGCTACAGTTATAAAATACTAATTAAGAAATAGTGCTTAAGTACTTTCAATTAGGGCATATCATATGAATTAAAATGTATAAAGTATCTAATCAATAAAGTATGGCACAACTGAAAATAACAATCACCTAAAAATGATCCCCAAATATAAATATACATAGTAAAAAAAAAAAGTGTTATAAACACAACACTGTAGAATTAATTGCTGGGTCCATAACTGAAAAGGCTTGTGAAAAGAGTTATTGCTGTTTTACTTTTAAAAATCATTGTTTTAGACTGGGTTTTTCTAAAAACTGGGGGAAAAAAAATATTAACACATATACATCTTCAGTCAAACCTAGCCCACTGAAAAATCCAAACATTCAAAATGTTAGTTTCAAGAGACTCTTATACAAATAATATTTTCTAGAGAACGTCATCTTTTTTGATAACTAGTCTTGATCATCATGAGCACTGATTCTTACACAGTGATATAATTTGGTAAAGGTCTGATAATAAAGGGCCCCATCTGCTGGTCAGCTGCTGCTAATGCACAGGGGCCAAGCTGAGATCCACAGACCTCTGTAAAAGTTGGGGCCAGTACACTATGGCCCGAGGATAAAGAATGGTTTTTATTTCAGAAGGTTGAAAAACAAAAATCCAAGGAAAAATAACATTTCAACACATGTGAAAATTATATGAAATTTAAATTTTAATGTCTATAAATAAAGTTTTACTGGAACACAACCCTGCTACTTCATTTACATCTAGTCTACGGCTGCTAACAGCAGAGTTGAGTAGCTGCAACAGAGAGACCACGTGGCCCGCAAGCCTTATATTTACTCCTTGACTCCTTACAGAAGAAGTTTGCTGACACTTGGTAGAAAACAAAAGTACACAGGCCCTAAATAAGCCTGTGAGGGCTCTGCTCTGACTCAGCGATAATCATTGTCTTCAGGACCAAAGGGCACAAGTTTCGGGGTGGTACAGAAGTGGATGTGAGTTCCCAAGACGGAAATTAATAGTGGGTGCAGCTCAGGATCATTCGTCATCAGAAAAATGCACGTAATCATTATCCAGGAGGCTGTCTGAGGAATTAAAGCAACAATGTGCCTGAGGTGCCCAGCCCAGGGACTGGCACTGTGTGGCTTTCATATAGGTACCGCTCCTGACCACATGGAATTTATTAATCGAATGGCCTCTTGTGTAACAATGACACAACCTCGCAACAATTTAAAAAGGCCATATCAGAAGGCTAGTAAATCGTAAACCTAATTTGACTTGAGATCTTTTGGCAACATATGTATTTCATGCTACGTTGTTCACTAATTTCCAATAAAAACAATGTATGACAGTGTCATAGTTTCATGGATGTTTTAAATAGTTTACACTCCTTATGTAAATCACTAGCTTAGTCTCTTGAGTGAGGAGAGAAAACATAGTAAGAGATACTGGAGAAGGCATTTCTTTCCCTCCTCTGCTTCTGCCTCTGGCTACCCTATAGCCAGTCCTGAGTCAGTCTTGGTATTTATTTCTCTCATAGAATCTGGCCCAAAGCCTGACTCCTACCAAGCCCCCAATCAATGTTTGGTAAGTGGATGGCTGAATGAATACAATTTCCACAGATTAAATTGTGGGATGATTAATTTCTGCTATAGAGGTAAAGATATGGGATATATATTATCAAAACTCAATTGGTCTACATTGGAGTCATCAAACTTTTTTGGTAAGAGGCCACATGGAACTTTACAGGCCATACAGGCTCTGGTGCCGCTACTCAACTCTACCCTTATGGTGTGAAAGCAGCCATAGACAATACCTAAACAAATGAGTATTCCAATAAAATTTTATTTATGGACAATGAAGTCTGAATTTCATATAATTTTCATGAAACATTCTTTTGATTTTTTTCAACCTTTTAAAAATGTGAAAACCATTTTTAGCTTGCAGACCATATAAAAACAGATGGTGGGCCAACTGTGACCCAGGGGTCATAGTTTGCTGACAACATCCATCAAGTATTTTAGTAAAAAATCTAGTGCTTTAGAATAATACCTGCTCATAAATTTTTTATGAGTTAATATTCATGAAAAGATATGTAAAATGCAAATACCATAAAGGTGTCAGGTCTGCTAAATTCATGCAGGGTTATGCTTTACCATTGGTGACTTACATTGCATAAAAGCAAAATGGAAATACTCATTATTCATTTTGAAGGTCTATTTTCAACCATTAGTCAGCATAATTCAATCCAGGAATTCAAAGAGAGAAAGTGATTATCAATTTCTTTAAGCACTGAAAATCAAGTCTTTAAATAGCTTACATCGACATACGCAAGGCTACAATTTGGTTCAATGTGATTTTTAAGAGACGTTACTCATGAACTAAACACAATATTTTGGAGAGACTAGAGAATAATCTGCAAGACTCAGATTCAAGTAGCATTTACTGAGGGCCTTTTTTGTGCTACTACTTTTATATTCAATAAGTAATAGGCAATCCCACTAGTGGAGATGAGAAAAAATGATTTTGGAAGTAAAGTGACCTGCCCAAGTCCCAAAGCCCAGGAAGTAGAGCAGGGATGCCAGCCAGGCTTCCTGACTCTTGGTCCAGTGCTCTCTTCAGGACATCACAATCCCTTCTTTTTCTAAGGTTTGATGAGTGGATTCAATTCTGCTCAGAGAAAGACTCATACCATAGCCTGTGAAGTCTGCATCTGCTGAATGGTATGAAGATGGTGCTAAAGGGATCTCTTGTGAACTGAAGGAGACTTTCGTTGAATATTTTTGCTGTTTCATTTGGCTGCCGGCCTACAAAAGAAAGGAAAATTAGATGAACGTCAGAGAGGAGAAAGGTAAGAGGAGAAGACTTTAAAATTGGTGTATTGTTACCAAAACAATGGTGCACTCCAATAATGCCTCTTGAAAATTTGGAGTTGGAGAGGTGGCATGGGGAAGTTAGGATGATTTTTGTCCCATTCCCCATGCTTCCCTATTTAACTTTATATCTAAAATGCTTCGGTGAAGGATGGATCAAGGAAGGGAAGAAGGATAGAAGCTATCTTTGTGGTTTGTGTATGAAGCTGGGGCCAGGAAGCATTTTTACATGATGAAATCAGTGTGAAGTCTGTATATCTGTGCTGTGCTTAGTGAAAAACATCTGTGCTGCAGATGTTCTCAGCACATGACACTGCCCAACTTTTCTGGACATATTAACAGAGTCAAAGATGCATGAGGTAGGTTAATTGAGCATTAGGGTTAGGAAGAGACAACAAGCCCAGGTACATCATTACACGTCAATTCACCTAAGAGAATGCTTATTCACCTTTGATTCCCAGTGCCTGGAACATAGTAGGGCCTCAATAAATGTTTGATGAATGAATGAATGAATGCAGAGAGAAAAACTGAAGACATGGAAACTCAGAGTAGGAAATAAATCTGTAATTCATTAAAGGTACAGAGACCTTTACTGTGCAAGCTTTGGAAAATTAACTTGTAATTCTGAATTTTTGTTGATAATATCTCTAATGAATATTAGTATTAGAAAACTAAGAAAAACCAAAAGGACTCAATGCTTGCTTAACAGGCAGTTAAGAAATATAGGTAGTGACCTGGCCTGCCTTCTGGATCTGTAGTTAGCCAGGAAACCCATCCCCAGCTGGAAAATACAGATAAAGAAACCAAGACACAAATGTCAAGTGACATCTGAAATCATACAGCTAATTAGAGGAAGAAGTAGGACTAAAAGTCGGCATTTGAAGAATGTTGCAAGTTTAAAGTGTTTATCAAACAGTTGCTAGGTTATGATTCTACTGATGTTCTTTTTTTTTTTCTCTGCAGTTTTTCTATCACCATCATTTAATAATGACCATTCACTTATTTAAAAAGACTTTTTTGAATGTATATTTTCAGTGATTTTAAAAAGAAGAAAGTGAAACAATGACAAACTAGGGGTTACTACGAGAAAACTGAACAATGGAACCACCTAAATATCCAATTACTCTAAAGACCACACTTCCCAGCCTCCTTGAAGCCAGACATGACCACAGACTAGTCTATGATCAATGGAATGTAAACAAACATGAACTGTACAATTTTCAGGTCATTTTCTCAAGGAGAACAATCTTGCCTTTCCCTTCTTTAGACGAAATGTGGATGCAATGGTAATAACTGGAGCAGCAGTCTTAGACCAAAAAAATGGATGCTATAGTTTGAGGATGGTAGAGTAATCAAATAATGGTACAGTAATCAGATAAGAGGTGCTTGGGTCCGTGACACCATGGAGATACCATGTCATCCTCAAACTGATCACAGCCACACCGTTAGGTAAAAGAGAAACTTCTTGCAGCAATTGAACATAATCTTAACTCACAGTACTTATGTCACCTTTCCTTTGTGTAATCTCAAGAAAGAAAATTGATAATAAAGCTAAATGCCAGCTACAGAGCTCTTTTATGAAAAATGGTGTGAATTTTAAAACAGAAAAGCACAAGAGACAGTCATCACTACATCATGACTTTTATTAACAGCAGAGAATGTTTGTTGCTCATCTTTATTTCCCAGTTCATATAGCATCCATTCCATTGTGCATACTAGGTAGGTTTCTAATAGATATGGGTTGAAAAAATAAGGGAGTAGTCCATAGAAACCAAGTGAAACAAACATATGTTTAGAGGCAGACCACTTGTTGGTAGATGTGGTGATGGATGAACGTAGCTCCCACGACTCATCCATTGACATAAAACCAAACTACCAAGTATGAAAGATTAGAAAACTTGGATTTGTGGACTCTAACCTTTAAAAATTATGTAAAAAAATTTTTTTTAATTGGGTCATTTGTAGAGACGTGGATGGATCTAGAGACTATCATACTGAATGAAGTAAGTCAGAAAGAGAAAAACAAATATCATATATTAACGCATATATGTGGAACCTAGAAAAATGGTACAGATGAACCAGTTTGCAGGGCAGAAATTGAGACACAGATGTAGAGAACAAACGTATGGGCACCAAGGGGGGAAAGCGGCAGGGGTTGGGGGTGGTGGTGTGATGAATTGGGCAATTGGGATTGACATGTATACACTGATGTGTATACAATGGATAACTAATAAGAACCTGCTGTATAAAAAAAAACATTAAATAAATATTAAAATAGATAACTAATAAGAACCTGCTGTATAAAAAAGTAAATAAAATTCAAAAAAAATTTTTTTTAAAAAGAAGACAGATTGGATTTGCTGTTGAATGTTACTGTATTTGAACATCAGAGTTGGAGTGGACTTTATAAGTCATCCAGCCTAACTAAACCAGGGGTTCTCAACCCTGTCTTCATAACAGAAACTGCTAGGGAGCCTTTAAAATTTATGAATGCTGGAACCCCCATTCTAGACCAAAGAAATTGGCACTAGGGGTGTGGAGCTCAGTCAAGTGTGTTTTTCTTTTGGGGCGGGTGTTTGTTTTTTTAAGTTGAAACTTACTTTTTAGTTAAATCATGGATTCTTTACACAAGATAAATGGGTTTCTAAGAGATTTATAGAGGGAATTCTAGGAACTATAAAACCGCTGCGGTTGTATCAAAGTTATACTTACCAGTGTTTTTCTGGGGAAAGAGTCTACACTTCATCAGATCTTCATGATAAGAAAAAAAAAATCACTACTCAAAAGAAGACAGACTGAGCTTTCTATTACTAATTAGCTGTGTGATCACAGGCAAGCCACTCAACCTCCTAAATGTCCTCATCTGTAAATTGGTGGTGATACCTCTATACCTTGCAAGGTTGTTGTAGAGACTGAAGATAAAAGTACATAAATAAACCTATCACTATTCCAGGAACAACTTAGGAGTTCAATTAATAATAGTTACTAATGTTTTTATGTCCTTTGATAACATATTAATAAATGATCAGCCAGCTTCTGACTGAAAACCTTCAGGGATGAAAAATTCCATTTCCACAAGGAATCTCATTCCTTTTGTCATAGCTCAAATGGTTGGGAAGTTGTTTATGATGAGCTGACACAGCTTCACTGCAGATGTTGCCCAATGATCTCTGGGTCATTTCTCTTCTGCAGCTATAGAAAAGGGTAATAATCACTTTCTGAAAGGAGAATGACTTAGATATTTAAGTGCTCACTTTTCAGCAGGGAAAAGAAAGGCCAGAGAATGTTTGGATTCACCCCAGTTCTAAAATTCTATGGTTATAAAATTTTAGAGATGTTTGATATATGTCTTGAGATAAGTGGCAGTATGTAAAGTACTAGCACATTAATACTATTTGCAAATATATTACATAAAGTAAAAAAAAAAATATGGTTCTAAATTTTTAAAAATTGCTTACAACTTTCAGTTGAAGGGAATTGTTTTCAGTTGAACCTTATTTTTAAGGTTCTTTCTACACCTACTTGTTTTTATTTAGGTTTTTAGCATATAATTTTGGATACTTTACAAAGGCATTTTCTTTTTTTTTTTTTAACATCTTTATTGGGGTATAATTGCTTTACAATGGTGTGTTAGTTTCTGCTTTATAACAAAGTGAATCAGTCATACATATACATATGTTCCCATATCTCTTCCCTCTTGCATCTCCCTCCCTCCCACCCTCCCTATCTCACCCCTCCAGGCAGTCACAAAGCACCGAGCTGATATTCCTGTGCTATGTGGCTGCTTCCCACTAGCTATCTACCTTACGTTTGGTAGTGTATATATGTCCATGCCTCTCTCTCACTTTGTCACAGCTCACCCTTCCCCCTCCCCATCTCCTCAAGTCCATTCTCTAGGAGGTCTGTGTCTTTATTCCTGTCTTACCCCTAGGTTCTTCATGACATTTTTTCCCCTTAAATTCCATATATATGTGTTAGCATATGGTATTTGTCTTTCTCTTTCTGACTTACTTCACTCTGTATGACAGACTCTAGGTCTATCCACCTCATTACAAACAGCTCAATTTCGTTTCTTTTTATGGCTGAGTAATATTCCATTGTATATATGTGCCACATCTTCTTTATCCATTCATCCGATGATGGGCACTTAGGTTGTTTCCATCTCCGGGCTATTGTAAATAGAGCTGCAATGAACATTTTGGTACATGACTCTTTTTGAATTATGGTTTTCTCAGGGTATATGCCCAGTAGTGGGATTGCTGGGTCATATGGTAGTTCTATTTTTAGATTTTTAAGGAACCTCCATACTGTTCTCCATAGTGGCTGCATCAATTCACATTCCCACAAGCAGTGCAGGAGTGTTCCCTTTTCTCCACACCCTCTCTAGCATTTATTGTTTCTAGATTTTTTGATGATGGCCACTCTGACTGGTGTGAGATGATATCTCATTGTAGTTTTGATTTGCATTTCTCTAATGATTAATGATGTTGAGAATTCGTTCATGTGTCTGTTGCCAGTCTGTATATCTTCTTTGGAGAAATGTCTATTTAGGTCTTCTGCCCATTTTTGGATTGGGTTGTTTGTTTTTTTGTTATTGAGCTGCATGAGCTGCTTGTAAATTTTGGAAATTAATTACAAAGGCATTTTCTTTGGCAATGTTTGAAATATATATTTCCTGTAAGCTCTAGTAATCTATAGTTCCTTAAACATAAAAATAGTTAATATAGATTTTAGCAGCACAAAAAAAAGTTCAATGGCAAAAATAGGACAAAAATTTGACAGATAGAAATTTATAGTTTTTTAAGAAGAAAAACTATATAAGTACAAGGAACACTTGTTATTGCATTTATAATTCTATAAAACTACAAACTCTCCTTAAAATTTTTATTCATGACATTACGTAAGGCATGGGGCTCTCAGAATTTAGGTGCAAGTGTGTTTTCAGAGATGCCTCACTTTTAAACACCTGCTTAGGGTGTTGGTACAGGAAGACATACAAAGGATATTTCCACACATCCTGCACAGGATCGGTGATACAGCTGTGGGTTGACTTCAGGTTGAAAGACATACCTTAACTTCCTGCCAAGTAATAAAGGATCAGAATTCATTGCAACCATCTCCTTTTTTTCTGAAACCCATTTATAACACACACCATCCGAGTAGAGCAAACATAAAGGGTCAGTTACATACGCTGTCAGTTGGACATTCCAGTGCCTTCTGCTGACCTGCCACCACACCTTGACCAACCACTTGGGAGATGTCTTCCTAAAATGTAAAAGATATGGCCAGTTATCAGTATTACAACTGTAGGCTCAACTGTACTCTCCAGATTCAGCAGTCAAGCACCATTTAATGGGGCTTGAAGCTACTACATAAACGACCAACACACCAGGCAGGAGAGTTCTATTCATCCACCTGGACTGACTCTCAGGAATGAACACAGGCTTGTCATTTCCAAATGCTTTTTTGCCCTTTCAGGTCTGTCAGGCTTTAAGCCTATCAGATATCTTTTGATGGTCATTTCAGCCAGAGTTTTTTCTTCTTGAACCCTTTCAGCGTTCAAGTCCTGATATTAGAATTTCTTTCCCCTTAAAATATCCAATTAGAGGCAAAAATGTACTCTCACTAAAGACACTGGGAGATAAAAGTTAGGCTGAACTCCATGGAGAAGTGCAGACTTCAGGCTTAGGAGAGACGCAAACTATCAAAACACATGTGAAACTGATGCACAGTTAAAGGACAGTTAGTTGAAATAAATGATGACAGTGATAAATTGACCAGAACGCTTGTCTGCCTCCCACCATATCCCGTCCTTTTTTACAGGCAATTTACAGGGGAAATTATTATATGATGGTTTACTCTAAGGCATGAACTCATGCATTTTGCTTGGACAAGGCAGGGAACACAGAGAGAGACTGATCTGGATAGGAGAAAGGATGGGTTTACTTGGCCATTGGTAAATGTCTGAGAGACACCCAGGCGGAGGGTCTAGTACACAGTTGGCAGATAGGTAATCTATCTCAAGGTGAGAGGAAAGGTGTGACTTGTATAGTAGAGTGTTAGGAGTTTGTGACCCTAGCTCCTCAACTTAAAAGCTGTGAAATCCTGAGCAGGTTATCTGACCTTTCCAAGCCTGAGTTTCTTCGTATATAAAATGAGAAAAAAATAAGAGCAGTTATACACTAGGGATGTTGAAAGGATTAAATGGAGCAATACATGAAAAGCACTAAGCATGGTACCTGGCAAATAGCAGGTATTTAATAAAGATGCTAATGATGATAGATGAAATCAACCTATGATAAACCTACGTTCCTAACTCTGCTATGGGGTTGGTGAAAACAATTACCTGGACAGGACACTTTCTCCTTTGGGGAGCACTGGTGTACTATTTGACACCACCACTCCCACCCCCACCCTGGTTTCTTTTCTGGGCATATTGATATACTCTTTTTTTTTTTTTTTTTTTTTTTGGCTGCATTGGGTCTTTGCTACTGCACGCGGGCTTTTCTGTAGTTGCAGTGAGCAGGGGCTACTCTTCGTTGCGGTGCGCGGGCTTCAGTAGTTGTGGCGCACGGGCTTAGTTGCTCCGTGGCATGTGGGATCTTCCCGGACCAGGGCTCGAACTCGTGTCCCCTGCATTGGCAGGCAGATTCTTAACCACTGTGCCACCAGGGAAGCCCTGATATACTCTTTCTTCAACAGGCTCCCCTCAGATTTGCAACAATACAATAGATAATGATCAGACTATGCCCAGCCATTCATTATTACTAGATTAGGTTATAATTTCATTTTTGTCTCCTCAATTCCCTATTAGTTTCTAAGCTGAGAGATTTAACCCCACCACGTAATATCCTGAGACTACAGCCTAGGATCCCTGGATGACTGTGAGTACCCCTAGCTGCTTACTTGTAACATTTTTTAGGACCAGAACTATCTCTCATTTAGATTCTCTCTTATTTCCCCCATATGGAAGGAAGATCCTAGAACTCCTCTCCCTCATTCCTAGCTTTTTCTTTTTTTGTTTTTTTAACTTTGCTCCTAAACAGATTATGTGACATAAAAAGAATTTTAAAATTACCTCTTCCCTTAATTCTTCCCTGAGCCCCTGGGTGGTGCCCCTTCACAGCATGACCAATTTATTTTATCACTATTTTTTGTAACATTATATATATTTAAAAATCTTATGTGTTTGTCTCTCATATACTAATATCATTGATTTTGTCTTATTTGTTTCTTAAACATATGGCAGAATAGAATATAAGCTTGATAAAGGGCTAGTGCTAAATGAATCAAAGTTCGGGAACTTAAATCTTAAATACACCTGGATGGATTTCAGAGCCAGCCATGAAAGGAAGGGCACACAGTGAAGGTGACCCTGTGGCCTCTATTTTAAAGGATCACAGCTGAAAACAGAGAAGACAGACATGGGAAAGTCAGTAAATGGTGCTCATGGGAATTTTCAGAATAAGAACTCTAAACTACCTTATAAACGGAAACCACTGGTGTTGTTCCCTCTAGTGTGGATCAAATGGCCTTAGGAAGAGCAAAAAGTGTCTCTATTTGAAAATGATACTGCAGAGGTCTGCAATTCTACCTTTGTTTAAACCCAGATTAACCAGCAATGTGACAGAAGAGCTGACTTCCCCAGCTAAACACTTTAAAACCCAATTTGCATATGACACAGGGTACTACTAATTGTAGAACTTGTCCTCATCATTTGCACTTGTAAATGAAAAGAAAGGGCACTGGAATAGTAGCGAGAAAAATCTGGGTTCAGATTGGTTCCACTACTTACTAGCAGCAATAGTGCTTAGAAACCTTCATTTCTCCCAACAGTGAGAATGCAGTAACCGCTACCTGAATGAAGCGTTGCCATCAAAGTTGAGTTCAACATATGCTTGCTGAGCACCTGCTCTATGCTGTGAGAAAAGACTAATGGAGCCTTGCACTTATGACATGTACATATCTGGTGAGACAGAAACTAGAGAAATAATTATGGAAATATTGAATTACAACTGAATGATATATGTGTGAAGGTATGTGGCAGAGAGCAGGTGCCCAAGAGGCATTAATTTCCTTCCCTTTCTCTTACCTTGTCCTCAAAAATGTGGAAGGATGAAATCAGAGCTCTGAAAAGCATCTGGCCCACCACAATGTCCCATCTCTTATACTGATTACCCTTAAACCTCTGGTCCAAGGGACGGAGCAAGTACATGATGGTGATAAAACAATCGCTAGAACTTACAGAGCATGGTTGCCAGTTACCAAGCCAGGTAGGTTACATTTTTTTTTCCAATTGTCTGGGGATTTTTTAAAAAATTATTTATTTTTATTTATTTATTTTTGGCTGCGTTGGATCTTCATTGCTGCATGCAGGCTTTCTCTAGTTGCAGCGAGCGGGGTCTACTCTTCGTCGCGGTGCGCAGGCTTCTCATTGCAGTGGCTTCTCTTGTTGCGGAGCATGGGCTCTAGACACATGGGCTTCAGTAGTTGTGGCACACGGGCTTAGTTGCTCCGTGGCATGTGAGGCCTTCCCAGACCAGGGCTCAAACCCATATGCCCTGCATTGGCAGGCAGATTCCAAACCACTGCACCACCAGGGAAGCCCAGGTTACATATTTTAGATATCGATGTACACTACAGACCTATGTGTTAGGTACTTCTATCATCATTTTAGAGTTGAAGTAACGGAGGTACAGAGAATCCAAAGTATATGCCAGGGGGCTTCTCTGGTGGCGCAGTGGTTAAGAATCCACCTGCCAATGCAGGGGACATGGGTTTGAGCCCTGGTCCGGGAAGATCCCACATGCCAAGGAGCAACTAAGCCCGTACACCACACTACTGAGCCTGAACTCTAGAGCCCGTGAGCCACAAGTACTGAGCCCATGTGCCACAAGTACTGAGCCTGTGTGCCACAACTACTGAAGCCCATGTGCCTAGAGCTCACGCTCCCAACAAGAGAAGCCACCACAATGAGAAGCCTGCGCACCGCAATGAAGAGTAGCTCCCGCTCGCCTCAACTAGAGAAAGCCCACACGCAGCAACGAAGACCCAACACGGCCAAAAGTAAAAATAAATAAAATAAAATTTAAAAAAAAAACAAAACAAAGTATACGCCAGGCCAGAACTTAACACAGACACATCTTGTTCCAAAGTCCCTGCCCTTAACCGAGGGGTAAACCACAGGGACAGGGAAAGGCTCACTTCCTCCCAACAATTCATACAAGGTTCCCAGGAGTTGGCCTCAACATAAAGATTCCATTTTTAGATTCAACAAGTCGGAACAAGGCATGCATGCTTGCTTATTTCGAGCCTGGGCAGGAAAAACAAAATTCATGGCACTTGCCACTGCAGTGACCTTGGGTGAGTCACTTTCCTTCGTGTTTACAATTAAATTTAGAACTTACTAATCTCTCAGCTATTGCTCCAAGGGAGCTCTTAGTGCCTTCAAAGATGAGGTTCTGGGACATTTTAAGGTGTTGACTTTGCACAGGGGACCTCTAAATAAGAAGACTGAGGAGGGAGTGTGGAAAGATCTTCTCATTTCATGAAACATACTGATATGACACATTCTGTGTGCATTATGTTATAATCCTCAGCACAGCACTATGAGCCCCTGAAAGAAAATGCTTGGTGGGCCAGGCAAATTACTCTGATCAAGAGAAGGAGCTTCAGAGGGCTGGACATAAAAGGCAACACTGGGAATGTTCTTTATAATAGATAATAATGGACTGATATCCAGCTTACAATCACCAAAGCTGGCTGACTTCTGTCCCAAGGCTGGGTACTCAACATGTCTGTCTGTCTGGCCACGGTAACTGGCCCAAGTGTGGACACCCGAACCGCACAAGAACATCCTATAGATTTTCCAAAGTGGACCCGAGGGCACAGAGCCAGCCCCTTTCTGGCAGAGAGGCTTAGGAGCCATGGACAGCCATGCTCATACCATGCTGGGGAAGCCAGTTTGAAGTAGAAGAGAGTCAGACAAATGTACAGAGTCACCTCTGCCAGCACCAGGTCTCTGGTTCCAACTGTCCCTTCCTGCAGTTATGTAAAAAGAACCTGTAGCCTATCAGTGAACTTCCCCTTCTGTCTATAAGAACAAGTTGAGGTTTTATCACTTGCAACCAAGAGACTTCTGATTAAAATGAGGTGGAGCCCAGAAACGATCAGAATAACAAACTCACTGGAGTTGAGTCTGTAAATAGAGATGAAGTGAACTGAGTACAAGACAACAAACTAAAGAAAGCTGCTCAGCCTAAAAGTAGTCAAAGGACAACTTTTGCCTAGATCAGTCCCACCCTAATTCTTTTTTCTTTTTTGCAGTACGCAGGCCTCTCACCGCTGTGGCCTCTCCCGTTGCGGAGCACAGGCTCCAGACGCGCAGGCTCAGCGGCCATGGCTCACGGGCCCAGCCGTTCCGCGGCATATGGGATCTTCCCGGACCGGGGCACGAACCCGCGTCCCCTGCATCGGCAGGCGGACTCTCAACCACTGCGCCACCAGGGAAGCCCCCAGCCTAATTCTTACCCACTCATCACCCACCTGGATCAGGTGAAACCACATTAGCAAAAGCTCTCACAGCATCTTAACTTTCCCTTCAACAGTACTCATCAACACTAAGTCATTTATTTAAAGTCAGATTCAAATCCAGGCTGTGACACTTGTTAGTTGAGTGTCTCTGTGCCTCAGTTTCCTAATCCATAAAATGAGGATAATAACAGGCTTGATCTCATATAAAATATGAATTAATACACTTAGAATGATGCCTTTTGGAGCACATAGTAAATGCAGTGACAGAGTTAGCTGCCATTATTCTCAGCAGTTCTGAAAGCTTTCTGAAGGGAAGACTTATGTGTCATGCTCACTGTGATATGCCCTGTGGCTTGCACAGTGCTGGGGATATAACAGGCCTTCAATATAAACTCACTTATTTTCTGCTTTCTTTGAAAGATAAGATAATCAAGATAGGTTTTAGGTTATATGATCTTAAAATTATGTCAGCCAATAAGCCCTCCCCAGAGAAGTGAAAACTTTACAGATGCGAAGAACATCATAACATTTCTGAGAAGCTCTGGGATTCAGATGATGGGGCACCGAACACAGGTAAGAAAGTATGAGTTCAGGGCTCTGAGCTGTCACAACTAAGAGCTTCTCTGGGCCCATCATGCTTGCTGAATAATTATAAGATTACTTTCTCAATTTAGAAATATCTGGTAAGCAATAGCTTCCTTCTAGGCAAGATGAAGTTCCAAGTTGAATAACAAGTCTCCACAGCAGGCCATTAAATTGGTTGGGAGTGAAGGAAAGCTAGCAGACGTCCAAGATGTGAATTTGTATTAAAAATGTGTACCTATATTTCTGCTTTTTTTGAGTTCATGAGGTTACTTTACTGGCTACACTCACATCTCTATATTATCTTCATTATGATGCAGAGGGGAAGAGAATGGAAGGAAAAGCCAAAAGCTTTTCTCTCGTGACTTTCGTGAAGGAAGTAGACTTGACTGTAGATCTACTGTCTTTTTTTATGACTGGGAAAGGGAAATTTATCATGTAGGCAAATCTCAAGTGATTTTCAGAAATACAAGACATAAAGTACAATGAGCTGTGAAAAATGGCACATATCTCAATGTAATTGAACTCTGCCATTGGCAATTTGCATACTGTCACAAAAGAGAGGCCAGCGCTGACTCAGACACATTCTTCTGTAGGGAACGCCTACACTCCTGCTATAGATGCTATTTTCTTATTGGATCTGAAACAGAAAATAGTATTCACACAGTGGCATCGGCTTCCGTAGCTGAACCAGAAATCCTACAGTTCTTGATGGACAGCAAACTGGGGATAAAAATGGATTTTAAGCACACAGTTCAGGACCTTGCTTTAAAAATAAGCAGGAGGGCTTCCCTGGTGGCGCAGTGATTGAGAGTCCGCCTGCCGATGCAGGGGACACGGGTTCTTGCCCCGGTCCGGGAAGATCCCACGTGCCGCGGAGCGGCTGGGCCCGTGAGCCATGGCCGCTGAGCCTGCGCGTCCGGAGCCTGTGCTCCGCAACGGGAGAGGCCACAGCAGTGAGAGGCCCGCGTACCGAAAAGATAAATAAATAAATAAAAATAAATTTAAAAAAAAATGAGCAGGATATTACACCTGAGAATTCCAGCCTGGATGTAAGACTTAACAAGAAGCCTATAATCATCAGAAACACATTTTAAACTATTTTTTTCCCCAAACTTGGATGCCAGCACTTTAAAAACACTTAGGAATAATTTTTAATCAAGCACAGCAGTCAAAATTGATAAACTGAACCTGTATCAGAAGTCATGTGGTATATTATTCCTTTAAAATTCTACACTGAACTCATTATCTTCTCCCACAGATTTTTTTTTCTCTTTTTTTTTTAAATTAGTGACAATATCAGCCTCCCAGTTATCAGGTTTAAAACCACAGCCAGGGACTTCCCTCGTGGCGCGGTGGTTAAGAATCCGCCTGCCAATGCAAGGGACATGTGTTCGAGCCCTGGTCGGGGAAGATCCCACATGCCGTGGAGCAACTAAGCCCGTGCGCCACAACTACTGAGCCCGCGTGCTGCAACTACTGAAGCCTGCTCACCTAGAGTCCATGCTCCGCAACAAGAGAAGTCACCGCAATGAGAAGCCCTCGCATGACAACAAAGAATAGCCCCCGCTCGCCGCAACTAGAGAAAGCCCGCACGCAGCAACGAAGACCCAACACAGCCAAAAATACATTACTTAATAGATAAATAAATAAAACCACAGCCAGCCTTTATTAATCTCTGTCTTTGCCTGCTTTCATCTAATCATTTCCAAAGTACTCCTGATTCCAGGATCACAACATGAAGCAAAATAGAATTTTCTTAGACTTTGGGATTTCAAAGACCAGAAATTTTTCAAAAGGACTTTGAGGTTATAGAGTTACCTCTTTTTTTGGCCAGGTAATTGAAAGCAAGGGAATATTAGGTTGGAGTATATGAATTTGCTAATTTATGAGTCAAGAAATGGTCAAATATCAGTGATTTAAGAGGGGTCAACCTATTAGAGTCCTCTCCCCACAACTATCACCATATATTACCACCACAGTGTCATGTAGGAAGAGCCATTTTAACACTAAAAAGTTAGGTAGGACACACTCTTAAAGGACAGTCCTTTAAACTGAATAAATTTAGCTTTATGAAGAACTCTCCACATGGTTATTATTTTTCATATTTCCCACTGACCAGTGAGAACCGTCACAGACCCACATGGCTCTAATTAATAACTCTTTAGTATTATCTGGATAAAGAAGAAAGCTTGGACTTTGGTGTCTGACAGTGGTCATGTCCTGGTTTTTCTACTTATAGGTTACAAGCCCTATGACAAATTAGACTTCCTAAACTTCAGCTTCTTTATGGGTTAATACCAAATACCTCTTGGAGAGGCAGTCTGGCACGAGTCAGGCATGTAAGGTTATGAGTCAAATATAAGGTTTTGAATCCTTACTGTGGCACTTACTGCCCCAAGTGCATCAACTTCTGGAATACTCAGGTCCCTCATCTGTCAAATGGAGGGAATAATGCTCCATGATGGGGAGGATGGAGATAATACACTGTGTTCAGTTCCTAACAAATGATAAGTGCTCAATAAATGGTGGATGGTATTATTATTACTATTGTTACTACTACTGTATTTGTTGGGATAAATAAGATAATCTTTTAAAGTGCCTACTACAGGGACAGGTACCTAATAAGTAGTCATTAAATAACAGTTTCAGGCTTCTCTGGTGGCGCAGTGGTTGAGCGTCCGCCTGCCGATGCAGGGGACACGGGTTCGTGCCCCGGTCCGGGAAGATCCCACGTGCTGCGGAGCGGCTAGGCGCATGAGCCATGGCCACTGAGCCTGCGCGTCCGGAGCCTGTGCTCCACAACGGGAGAGGCCACAACAGTGAGAGCACCACATACCGCAAAAAAATAAATAAATAAATAAAATAAAATAAAATAAAATAAATAACAGTTTCCTGTCTTCCAGAGACACCTAAAACTCAGTGGACAAGAAGGAACAAATCATCTTTCCCCACAAATCTTCTTTTCCTCCTGTTTTTTTTGTTCGCTTTTTGTTTTGTTTTGGCCACTCCAAGTGGCTTGCGGGATCTTAGTTCCCTCGCCAGGGACTGAACCCAGGTCTGCAGCAGTGAAAGTGCCAAGTCCTAACCATTGGACCACCGGGGAATTCCCCTCCTCCTCATTCTTTTACCAGTGAATGGCATCAACCAACCAGTCAGCCAGCTGCCCATGATGTAATCCGAGAATCCTTGCCTCACCCCGCTTCTTCTTCAACTTTGACATTCACACAATCATCAAGTCTATCAACTCTAACTCCTGTATTTATTGAAAATCTGCACTCACTGACAGACCCCCTAGTTTAGGCCGCTGTCGACTTTCATCTCATTTCCTCTAGCAGCTTTTTCAACTCCCTGCCTTTAGTTTGGACATCTGCTAGCAGATTCTTCACAGGGAGCTCAATAGGATCTTATCAACAGGCTAATCTCATCATTATAATCCCCCTTTAAAAACCATTCCAAAGGCTTCTGTTGGTATAAAGACCTTTCTCCTGGTCCACAAGGCCCTCCACCACCCAGCTCCTGTCTACTGCTCGGCTTTCACCTTCTGCCAGGCCCACCTGCATGGCCACAGCTAGTAGACCTGGGATGCAGCCTCAGGTACACACAGGTGATGGGGATGATGTAGGTACTCAAGTACTTACAGGTGACGGGGAAGCAGGCATTCTCTAAGCAGGGGTTAGAGAATGGTGGAAAGGTAGGGACTGAAATAAACTATAAGTACATAATTGATGAAAGGGGCAGCTTGGAATGCTGGTCTGTTTTCAGTAGAAAATAGAAACCAGGATTTTTAATGTAAAAATCTCCTGACAACCAGTTTGTAACCTTTGCATTAGACCTAATGTGGTGAACTCCTAGATGAAAGATGTCTTATTTATCTTTACATTCCTAGAGCTTGATACATCACAAGTTCTCGGGAAATGTGTGCTGAATAACGAGAGTTCTAGCACACGTTGATTTTATATAGACAAAATCTGGTGTTAACAATAGCTACAGTTACTGAGCCCTTACTGCATTCCAAGCACTATTAAGAGTTTCACGTGCAAAATCACACTTCATCTTCACAGAAAACAGGAGGGTCTCTTCCTCCCCCATTTTTTGGTGGAGAGATGAAGGCAGACAGGAGAAGTCACTTTCTAGGTCAGAGCTAGTGACGGCAGAGGGGATGTTTATGTCCATTCAGATATCAGAGCCCACGATTTATATCTGACAGCCTTTTTCATCTGAGAAAGCAAGTACTATCAGACCATTTGGAGATACAGGTATTATTTGTAACACTTAACACTGATTTTTCAGTAGGTACATTTGAAAACTTTACGTGGATCAAGTGTATGAAGGGAAAGAGTAAAAAGTGTTCCTAAAATGTTGCTATTCTGGCTGGTGGGGACTCTGAAGTGGTAAAACGCACTGTCAGCTGTCGCGTGAATTTCCATGTCACAGCCCGTTTAAGTTAATGATAGTTAATTCAGAAACAATTCATGCTTCCCCAGGCATCTTGCTACCCTGTAAATTCTAAAATCTCCACAAAGAAACTACAGGTTGAATGCCACCTCGAGCTGACTGGAATACTCTCATTTTTCTATCGTTGCCCTAAGGGTCAGAAATTACATTTCATAATGAAAGACAACAGTAAAGACAAACACGGCAGACCGTGTGAAAAAACCTAAACATTTTGAAAAATTCTGAAAAGTCTAAATGTTCTTGAGGCTGCTGCACACGAAGTAGGTCTGTAATGACAGGGATCACTTGATACACAGACTGCATGCACTGTTGCTAAGCGGTGTCATAGAGTGGGGCTAGAATGCCGGGCACATCTGCTGGGGGCATTTCCTAGCAAGGTTATCTTGGGCTGCTGGCCAAGCCTTGGGATGATCCTCGTTCTCAAGGCCCAGATGGTGTAACAACTGCCATTTTAATAGCTCCAAACCTGCGTTCAGACGAAAGCTTTAAAGCACGTGTCCGGCAGAAGGTTTGCATACTGGGAGCAAGAAAGAAATTCTTTCTTTCAGGTATATTACCTTGCTGTCTATTTCATTATAATTTTTGCAAAGACAAAATATGAGAATATATCCTGCCACCGCCATCTCTTGCAGACTGCCATTGCCTCTGCCACAGTAAACTCCCAGCCAGCCCATCAGTATCCACTCTGGCCCCTGTCCAACCTGATCGCTACATTACAGCTACAGTTTAGAGTCACCTCTGAAAGCCCTCCATGGCTTCCCACTACCCTTAGCATAGAGATCATCTCATCAGCGTGGCCTGGCCCCTGTCAGCCACTCCAGTTTAGTTCCCATCTCACCAGTTCTGGCGACCGTGAACATTCAGAATTTCAGTTCCCCAAACTCCCGGAGGCTCTAAGGTTGCCCAGCTCCCTCCTTTGTTTCTTCTTTGCCCCACTGCCGGGTAGCGCCAGCTTCTTCAGATCTCAGTTCAATTTTCACTGGGATAGCCCTCCCTGATAAGGTCAAACCCCCCTATTCTGTGCTCTCTTAGCACCAAGCGCCTCTAGTTCTTAGCTTTTATCAAAGTTGAGATTTCAAGCTATATGTAACATTACACGATGTCACTCTCCCATGAAGACTGTAAGCAACACAAGAAGCGAGACTATGTCTGTTTACCTTTGGTAGCATCTTCCCAGGAACTAGCACAGAGTGTAGCAACAGGCTGAACACAGGAATTTATAAGGTAAAGTCAAGCTTTAATTGTGATGGACAAAGAAGTGGGGTTTTTTTTACTTGAGTGCAGATTATATTAAACACTTGCAAAAAGATTCCAAAATGTGGAGAGACTACATTAAAAGTTCCTCGCATAGGATCATATTATAGTTCTTTAACAGAATCACAGAATTTCCAGTGTAGAGGTTACCTAGAATTAAATTTCTGATTTGGTTTCAGTTTGTGGATTGTCTATATTCTGTCTTCCCCTCTTCTTCCTCCTGTAATTTTTTAAAACATCTTTACTGAGATATAATTAACATATCATAACATTCATCCATCTAAAGTGTACAATACAATGGTTTTACCATTCAGAATTATACAAGTGTCATCACAATCGAAGTTTAGAGCATTTCATAATCTCTGAAAGAAACCTTGTACCCATTAGGGTCACTTTCTATCCCCCAGCCATAGGCAACCACTAATTTACTTCCTGTCTCTATAGATTTTGGTTCTGTTTTTTTTTTGGGGGGGTAACATCTGACTTTTTATTGATTCAATCAATACATTGGGAATTTAGTAGCAAGTTAATGGCAAGCACTTACAAAATCTGTTTTTCTACTTTTAAAATAAGCTGTCTTAAACAATCTACAGCAACCTAAAATCACAAGAACACATGTGAGTGGCTGAAGCACTTCTGCTGTTATGTCTGTGGCAAGCTTATTAGTAATTTCCTAACAAGTCTTCTAGTGCAAAGTGCACATAATCATTTGGAACCTCCATTAACATATTTGGCTCTCAGTTTCCCCTATGAATAATGGTGCTTAAATGTAAGAATTTGAAGTAAAACTGGGCAAGTGTGCCCATATTAACAGAATTACCGTATGACACAGCAGTTTTACTGCTAGGTATATACCCAAGAGAAATGAAAATACACATCACACAAAAACTTGTAAACAATTGTTTACAGCAGCATTATTAATAATAGCCCTATTAATAGCCCTAATAATAGCCCTAATAATAGCCCTATTAATAGGAGTGAAGCCACGCTGCAGATTTTGATCCTTATAGCATCAGGTATCAGTACTTCTTTATCTTTCATTGCTAAATAATAGTCTACTGTATGGATAGACCATATTTTATTTATTCATTCATCCATTGGTGGACATTTAGGTTGTTTCCATTTGGGGCGTATTATTAATAATGCTTCTGTAAACAATTGTTTACAAGTTCTTGTGTGATGTGTATTTTCACTTCTCTTGGGTATATACCTAGGAGTAAAACTGCTAGGTCATATGGTAATTCTGTTAATATTTTAAGGAACTGCAAACTGTTTTCCAAACTGGCTGTAGCAGCAATGTATGAGAGTTCCAATTTCTCCATATCCTTGTCGGCACTTATATTATCTGTGTATTTGACTATAATCTCCTAGCAGGTATGAAGTGGTACCTCACTGTGGTTTTGATGTGCATTTCTCTAATGGTTAATGAGGTTGACCATCTTTTTATGTGCTTATTGGCCATTTGTATGGAGAAATGCCTGTTCAGATCCCTACCCATCTTTTAATTGAGTTATTTGTCCTTTTATTATTTTGTTGTAAGCTAGTAGCTCTGAAATTATTTTACTGGCTATTAGTATCTATAACAACATGGAGAAGGAGACAGACAAGAACCAAAGAAAACATAAATTGGTTTTACATCAAGGCAGAAAACTATAGAATCAGACAAGGCTAGAGATCCAAAGGTGGTAGCAAGAACAGAGGTTAGATATTTATAAGAACAACACAGGGGCTTCCCTGGTGGCGCAGTGGTTGAGAGTCCGCCTGCCGATGCAGGGGACACGGGTTCGTGCCCCGGTCCGGGAAGATCCCACATGCCGCGGAGCGGCTGGGCCCGTGAGCCATGGCCGCTGAGCCTGCGCGTCCGGAGCCTGTGCTCCGCAACGGGAGAGGCCACAACAGTGAGAGGCCCGCGTACCGGAAAAAAAAAAAAAAAAAAAAGGAACAACACAGTACTATCTCTTCCTTTCCTTCTCTTGCTCCTTCCTCCCCACCTAAATACTGAGCTTCTAAAGACAGCAAGCTGATGTGAACACCTGTCCTTGAACATCTCAAGCCCTTTAGGAAGTGCTAATAGTTTTGCTCATCACTGAATCCCCTGTACACAACATTGTCTGACATGCAAGAGATACTCAATGAATAGCTGTTGTTTGAACAAACAGATCACACGGTGATACTTCTGATATTCCAAGAAAGGCTGTCTATGTGAACTGCACAGTGAAGAGAAGATGGGGTTTAGAGGCAAAGGGAACTGGGTTTGAGTCCCAGCCATAGCACCCACCAGCTGTGAGACCTTAGGAACAGACTTGACATCTCTTAGCCTCAGTACCTTATCAGTAAAGTAGGGCTAAAAACATGTGCATCATTGGGTTAAATAAGATAATCAGTATGAAAATGCCTGGCACAGGTTAGCTTCCTGAAACGTTTTAGTTTCCCTCATTTTATGAAACACCGGTGTGGAGGTCTATATCACTTCATTTACCAATGTGAAAGGTAAATTTCAGTATCTACCTGTTTCTATGTTATAATTTTCTATATTGGAGTTCAAGGTTTAGGGAATGAAAATCACAAAGTTCAGATCCCAGTGTAACTCTCTTGCTGTCCCTTGACTTCAGTTTTGTTCTATACCTGTACCTCTCCGAGAAGCAGTACTGCATAGTGGTTTAGAGTGCAGCCTCTAGCCTCACAGTGCATGGACCTGAATCCTGGCTTCACCAGGTGATTATTTAGGCAACTTAACATTTCAGTATCCCAGTTTCCTCATCTCTTAAATGGAGATGATACTAGTACTAACTTCATACGATTGTTATGTGAATGATGTTAGAATAATGCCTGGCACACAGGCGTTCAATAGATGCTATCTCTTATCAGCAGTTGCATTTTGGGGTCTGAAAAAATTCACTTCAGTTTTCCAAGTTACACGTAATGCTTCACTCAGAACAGCTAATCCTCACCTGGCTGACGCTTAATGCTTTAATCAGCATAACATCATCATCATTAACAACAGCTCCCCCTTACACAGTCATTCCGGGTACTCTGGCATGGTTCTACCTAGTACTTTATAGTTATTAACTCCTTTCTCTCACAATAACCCTTTGTTTCTTTCTCCCATTTTACAGATGCAAAAACTGAGGCACAGAGAGGTTAAGCTGTTTGCCTAAGGTTGTATGGCTAGTAAATGGTGGAACCAGGATTTGAATCTAAGTAGAATGGCTCCAATCTTTGCACTCTTAATAATTTAGCTATACTGCCCCCAAAGAGTGTATTATATTAACACAGATATCCCCAACATGATAAAAACACAGGTTTATACCCAAAAGATTAAAATACTTATTTTAGGGATTCATGCTCTTCTATGTCAAGATACCAGGGAGACAAGGACCCTTCAGGATGAGGTGCAGCTCTTCTAATTTCTAGTTTTGTGGTCTTTCACTAAGCAGCTTAAGATCTCATCTGTAAGTCAGTGATTAAATAACTCCTGCCCTACTTCTTACATAGGGTTATTTTGGGGATAAAATTGAATAAAATCATGAACTAATATCATGTTAGAAAAAATAGATATTAAAATATTTAAGCTAACGAGATAATAGATGAGGCAGTTTTGCAAACTGCGAAGCTCTGTGCAAAACTTTTTTTTAAGTTCCTTTCAAAAGGCTTAAAAAACAGTCTTAACAGGCTCTCACCTAGACTTCTGAAATAGATTCCAGACACTTCCCTGTCTCCAGTCTCTCACAATTGGAATCTATGCTTCACCAACCATCACCTGATCAGTTGTCTAAAAACAAGTCATTCTCCTTTTAAAAAATATTTTAGAGAAATCTAATATCTACTGAAGTTATTATAAACTCCTTGGCTGTGAATCTGGGGACTACTGAGATATGGACGAAAGCCAATCATCACTGGATAGTGGAAATAAGCACTGGAATATATGTAGACTCATGGCTTAGTCTTAGCTCGGAAAACAGGTAATCTTGGAGAAGCACTTTAATAGCCCTTTGGAGTATAGTTTCTCATAGGTAGCACCTTGTATATATGTGTATCCATGTAGTTAAGGAGACATTTATTGAGCACCGAACATAAAAAGATGAATACGTTAATCTATAATTCATAGCATATAGTCCCTTCAGTTCTGTGATTCTACTGCTCAACAACTTTGCACACTGTACATCACCCACACTGTTTGATTCACCTGGTGAACCCCGCAGTAGTCAATCGCCTTCCCATCTTTAAAGGTTCACCTTAAAGGCCAAGAGTCTAAGAAACCATCCCTAATCCCTGAACGAGATGGTTTTCCTTTCACTTTTGAACTCCTGTAACATTTTTTTTCTCTCTCTTTAATACACTTCTGCCTGGTCTGATTTTCCAGGTACAAATTCTGTTATCCTCACTGATGCTTGAGGGTAAGCTGCTTAAGAGCAAGACCTGTGTTTTCCTCCTGGTCTCTCCTGTAGGGGCCAGCAGTGTCTGATGAGATATATGCTCCCACAGGAAGCAAGAAATTCAACCTTTAAAGGGTTAGAGCTTACTGTTTCCAACGGACATAAACTAAGGTAACAGGAGTCAAGGCCCATACAGATCACATGCTGTCCTCTGACGAGGTGCATCCAGCAACCATCGTAGAATGGTGCAGCAATGCAGGGGAGCTGGTGCCAGTCTCACAACAGAAACAAGCAAATGATGACTAGTGATGGGGAACTGTTATTAATACAGTTGACCCTTGAACTACATTGGTTTGAACCATGTGGGTCCACTTACACACGGAGTTTTTTCAATAGTAAATACAATAATACTACACAATCTGCCATCTGAGGTTGGTTGGAGCCGTGGATGTGGAGGAACCCAGAACACAGGGGGCCTTACAAGCTATACATGGATTTTCCACTGTGCAGAAGGTCAGCATCCCTAACCAATGCATTTTTCAAGGGTCAACTGTACTTTATGATGAGACAATAATGAATATGTTAGGTTGAGCCAGATGAAATTTTTACCCTCAAGAACAGCAGTTTCATGATTTAATATAATTTGCTAATTTATGCATTATCTATCTCCCTTCCCCCATCTACCCATGAATGAGTCTCCATGAAGGCACGCATTCTGGTTCATTTTGTTCACTTTTGTATCTCCAGTGCCTGGAACATAGTGGCATTTGGCAAATATTTTCTGAATTAATGCATGAACTTGCTAAGCACCAACTATGTACCTTATACTCTACTACATGTTTATACTTTATTGCCTATTTGTTTCTCATAACATCCTGGTTACTCCCATCCTTCAGATGAATAAACTGAGGCTTGGTGAGGTCTAACTTGCTCAAGTTAGACACACTCTTAAGCAATGCTAGGCCACTTATATTTATATTTATGCTATAAAAGTTGTTCAAATTTGGCTATCTTTCCTCAGTTGACTAGACCATGGATATTCTATTGGAAATGGTGACAAAGAAATTGTAGAATACCACAAAGAGAAGGAGGTGGGGGGGGAGGTGAGAAAGAAAAATACCAGTCAATGGGTTTGGGGAAGCTTTTATTCTTATTAAAATGCAGTATGAAAGAATCTAAAAATTATCCTTAGTCTTTCAGGTCCTCTGCCTGAGGGTAGGGCTCTTCAATTATTTTGGCACTTGGAGCCCCATCACTGGTGTTGCTTTCTTGGGAACAGAGGGTGGATGATGGGTGGCTTTTGCCTGCAGCCTATAAGTGAGCCTCTGTGGGACTACCTGCCTCTCCCAACAAGCAGGGGAGCGTTCTCACTCTTTTTACCATTTCCTCTGTGGATGAAATCAGGGGCCTCTACTTGCAAAGCCCTGTTGCTTTAAAAGATTTTTCCTTAATCTATCTTTGGAGAAACAGTGCCAAAAAGAACCAGTTAGTAGGGTTTTTTAAATTTTTTTTAAAAAATTAATTAATTTATTTATTTTTGGCTGCGTTGGGTCTTCATTGCTGCGCTTGGGCTTTTCTAGTTGCAGCGAGCGGGGGCTACTCTTCGTTGCAGTGTGCGGGCTTCTCATTGCGGTGGCATCCCTTGTTGCGGAGCATGGGCTCTAGGCGTGTGGGCTTCA
This sequence comes from Delphinapterus leucas, assembly GCF_059928025.1. Taxonomy (NCBI): domain Eukaryota; kingdom Metazoa; phylum Chordata; class Mammalia; order Artiodactyla; family Monodontidae; genus Delphinapterus; species Delphinapterus leucas. Next base: position 137,620,933 of record NC_143129.1, read on the forward strand.
GCAGTTGCAGCACGTGGGCTCAGTAGTTGTGGCTCGCGGGCTCTAAAGCGCAGGCTCAGTAGTTGTGGCGCACGGGCTTAGTTGCTCCGCGGCATGTGGGATCTTCCCGGACCAGGGCTCGAACCCGCGTCCACTGCATTGGCAGGCAGATTCTTAACCACTGCGCCAACAGGGAAGTCTCAGTAGTATTTTTAAATGAACGAAGGAGCTGGAGTTTGAAATTCGTTGATGTTCCTCATTCCTCTTCAGTGCAAAGATGCAGTTTGTCTTTTGGAAAGGGAACAGTGTAACTCTGGCACGTCTTGTTCAAGAACAATGGTCATAATCTGTTGGTCCCACTATTCTTGATGCCTCACATAGGGTTTGTGTAAGAGCGGACCATTATAATTTCCACTCTTGCTGAAATGTCCTTTTCCTTCAGCCTGAAAGAATCAGTTCATTTTCTAGGATATGGAATCTAAGCCAGCCCTGATATATATAAAAGTTGAAAGAAGATAAATAGATGATTTTTCAAACTCCCTGAAGTAAAATGAACAACTCTGTGCTGTCATAAAATCACAGTGACCCACCTAAGTGATTAATTCTTTGAGACTCATAAGATATTTTGAAACAGAGGGGGAAAAAAAGCCCACATTTCTTTCTAGCACTTGCAGTCTAACCCTGGAAGTTCTAGGCTGCAAAACAGAAAGGTAGATTATGAGCAAAGGCTTGGGAGTCAGACCGAATGAGATCAATCTCCAGGTCTAGAACATACTAGTGAGTGGCCTTTCGCAAGTTAGTTAACATCTCTAAGCAAGCCTTCAGTTTCCGCACACGTAAAAGAAAAATATCGCCACCTACAGCCATGAGGATCAGAAAATGAATGTAGAACACAGGATAGCACGCGGTACCCAGTAAAAGTTCCATAAATATTAAATAACAAGATATGAAACGTTAGGACACATAAGGAGGAAGAGTTCTCTAAAACTGCCTCTCTCCTAACGCTCTAGCCCTTGGGTAAGTTTAAGTATCTTTTATTATGAACACAGGAATCCATTTAACATCTCTTTTCGTGCCTCTAGAACTAATTCAGCACCACCCTAGCCTTAAAGAAACCCAATATTAAACAAGATTTAAAAGAGATTGCTTCTTTAGTCCCAGACAGCACAATTCAAATATGAAGAAAGTAGGAGAATACACTGTTCTTTGGGTCATTTGCTATATGGAATAGCTTCCCCTGTCTCAGAGATCAAGATTCCTAGAGAAGCAAACACAACTGATCCAAAATATATACAGTTCATCCCTAAAAAGAACATTGGATGAAACACCCAGTATTCTCACCAGTTTGGAGCTTTCACTTTTAGGCAATTGTTTGATACAAGCTTCGAGGCTGCTGTCTTCCTCGCTGGTGCCACTCTGATCCTATGAGACATTAAAAAGAAAACGGCAAAGATGTCATTCTTCACTCGCACTGGCTTGAACTGTAGTACAGATACTCAATCAGAGTTGCTTGTTTTATTGTTGTAGTGGATATTGTTTCTTCTTTTCTTCCTTTCCAGTAGGGCTTTTTTTTTTTTTTTTATAATGGTACCTACAATAACCTGTTGCTCAGAGATACACCTTAGAGAAAGCTGATCCCTACTCTCTGCCCCAAGAGAAGGCCTGATTGCCTTAAGGCTAATCTTATTCTTTTTGCCAATGATTTTGTCAGGAATGGGTACGTGATCCAGTTCCGGTCAATGAGACACCAAGAGAGGTTTGCTGGAGACTTCTGGAAAGGTCCTTCGTAGATCTTAAAAGAACCACAAGAAGTCCCCATACCTCCGAAGTTAACAAGAGAGCATGAAGTGCAAATAGCCATGGGCAGCCATCCCACAACCAGAAGGAAAGCAGCCTGTGAATGACAGAGCAAAGGCAGAGATGGAAGAACTGGTTCTCTGATGACAAAATGGGGCCACTGGACCAACCAAACCTGAAGCCCAGCCTTATTCTTAGCAATCTTCTGAGGAGAGCTAATCTACCTACTGTTTTTTTCAGTCAGTCTGAGTTAGCTGCTCTGTTCCCTCCAGCCAAAACTTTCTCAGACGTTTGTTTATCTTCTGCACAAGGTTAAACTGTTTGATGGGAGACTATGTTTATCTTGTTTATTTGTGAAACTCAGGTACCTAGCACCCTGCCTGGCACATGGAAAACACTTGATAAATACTGGCTGAACCAATAAATGCAGTACTTGCTTTCTTGATGACTTTTTTCCTGCAGATTCCTAAAAATATTTATTTAATGTAAATGAGACATCTGGTAATAATAAGCCACATTAAAATTCTAAAACACATTAGGCATCTCCTCAATTGAATTATGATATATTATATATTATAGTTACTTTCTTTGCTTTCTGAGGACACATAGAGGAGAATAAGGATAATAAATGGAGTATTTGCATTGTATTTATATGGATTTTTATTTTAAAACACCACCATCTGGGATTAGTACAAATTCAGGTGGGGTTGTTAGTAGAGAAATGGTTTTGATTTTGAGACATTCAATCTGGTAATTTAAGAAGTGCAAATTAAAGCAAAGATACAGCATTTTTTCACCTATCAAATGGATAAGAGAATAGAAAGAGAACATTCAGTATTAATAACGTTGTAGGGAAACAGGAATTTTTACACACCATTGAAAAATGTAAATTAGCACAATCTTTTCAGAAAAAAGCCCCATACATCATGTAGATATAAATGCAGGGAAAATATGTGCAAGCACATAGAACAAACTTTTTAAGTTGCATACTTCTGGAGAGTAGGACAAGGGATTAGGGAATTTTTGCATTAGTTATTTCTACATTGTTCAATTATAGAAGAATTAGTGTGTACTACTGCATGTTAAAAACAATAAAGGAGAGACATGAGAAATATCTAAAAGGAAAAAAATCCAAGAAAATAAGTAGCATGGGCTTTAGAATTGGTCAAATCTGAACTCAAATCTCAACTTTGACATTAGAACTAGAATTATGAGATTTTCTGCAAATTACTTTCTAAATCTGAGTACAGTTGACCCTAATGTGAGGATTAGGGGCACAGATCCTCCCCACAGTTGAAAATCTGTGTATAATTTATAGTTGGCCCTCTGTATCTGTGGTCCCTTGGCATCCAACCGCAGATTGGGTAGTACTATAGTATTTACTATTGAAAGAAATCTGCATATAGGTGGTTCCATACAGTTTAAACCATGTTTTACAAGGGTCAACTTGTGCTTGTTTTTAAAGTACAGATAAAAATATCAAATTAAAAATACTACCCCATCAGGTTGCCTTGAAGATTAATGCACTAACATGTAAAATGTCTATCAGCACAACACTAGGTACAGTTAATTTTGTTTCTAGCTTTTTGTTGAGACAGGTTCTTTGTCCATGACCTGTTTCATGTAGTCACCATAAAAAGGCTAAATAAGTGTGTACCACTGTGATCTCAATTCAAGGATGATAAAAATGATACATTTAAAATAACGTGTTAAAGAACTCCTAGCCAGTAAGAGGCGGATCCAGGATTCACAGCTAGGTAAGAGTACCATTAAAGGCCATGCTCTTGGTAACTATGCTCCAGGCCCTAAGTAAATGATTCTCTTGTTTCTCTCTTATTTTTTCTTTTCAGTACTCAGTGTTGGTAACTAATCTTATGGAAGACAGGATTCATAATCTTAAAAAAAAAAAATCACTGTCATTAGACCATGGTTTTAACAAAAAGCATTTTAGCATTTGTTAACCAGAAAATTTCAGTAGATACATCCTCCTCTCCATGAATTTTGGGTAATCAAGAAATTACCATATAATATAAACATGCCGAAGTTAAAAAACAAAGCTTGAAAATATATAGATTTTCAGTGTTTTAGACAGTGGGTAAGTTCTAGAGACAGAAAAATTCTGAAGAAACAAATTATACTTTTAAAAATCAGTATATAATAGATGAAAAACCTTTAATGCCTTGATTACTTTGTGTGTCTAGTTCTGTAAGCTGTGGGAAGCCCTGAAGAGACCCTGGGGAGGCTATGCTATCTAACTGGAGGATATAATGGAAACAATGCTTGTAACTGTAGCACTGGATTGTAAAACAAATCCACAGGTGGCTTCTCTAGTAACACTGCAAATGGCCAACTCCTCTGTCCCAGATGAGAGGAGATTTTTCACCAGGATGGTGGTTAGCTGATGCCATTCATCTAATTAAATATATGTCTCCTTGGGGAAAGGAAAGTGATGTTTAAAAAATCAGAGAAGTCTTTACAGTTCTCAGCAAAGTGAGTAAAAGAGATGAGATCTTCTTGGTCTTTATAAAATGAATACAAAAGTGGGAAAGAAAAGAGCTGGTGACGCTTTAACTTAGAAAATTTAAGAAAACATGGGGAAGGCAGTCTAGGTTGCACATGATCTACATATCCTTTAAGATTTGAATAAAAACAAAAAAAGAATACCCTTTACATCTACATCCACAGAATTTATCATACGAAGCCATGTCTCAAATGCCCCTTACTCCATAAATCCTTTGCTTCTTCTTAGCTGGAAGATGTCTCTTCTTCCTCTAAGCTTACCTAACAGTTTACCTGAATTCCTTATGTCACATACATCATCTCATTTGTATCCTAATTATGTATGTACAGAATTGATCTCCCTGATGAGATGGAAAGGTGCCTGACACTGCCATCTGAGCCTCATTCATCTCCTTGGTCTGATTCATTTTTATATTCATCCTAGGTCTGTCTCATTTCAAAGTTGATGCTCTTTTTAACTGTACCTTGAGACCCTTCTAAAGCATTTCTTCTGTTTTTAGTTACTTGTTTAGTCTGAGATAGCTCCATAAGGAGGGTTTAAGGTCAAAATCTAGATGGAGAGAAGAGTCAGGTAAAAAGGAAGTTGGACTTGAAAGAGGTTAGCGATAAAGTATTTACTTTCCTAGGAGAGCCAAGGTTTATAAAAGAGTTTTCATGCTTAAATGAAGCACAGAACAAAAACAATGTGGGTTCTGTTCTGAGAACAGAATGGCTCATATATATAAAATACCCTGCTGACTAGAAGCTTAAAAAACAGGAATCAGTCAGATGGAAAGGGAAAAACAGGTCAGCAGGCATGATTTCCAAAGCACAATTGCATCATGGTGGTTTGAAGACCATCTGGCTGATGGACGGTGGCCCACTGACACCCAAGATGATTCAGCTAATCTGGATGGCTGGGTTCCCTTCCTCTGTTGCTGATCTTCAAACCACCTGTCCAAAGCTGCCAGCTCAGCCAAGGCTGCTCAAAGAGAACGACCTTTCCTCATGAAGACTGTGGTCAGTACATTCCACAGTGAATTATGCTTTACAGGTAATGAAAGGAAAAGGCATGGCTCATGATTGTACATTTAACACAGACTTTACCCCCTTCTCCCCCACAAAAGGACTGATAAGAAATGCTACTCAATCCCTACTGAGAAGTCTCTTCCAAACCCTCTGAAAGTTTTAAACTTCCTCTGCTGGGTTCCTCCAACATCTTCAACATAAAGTGATAATAAATTTTATTTTATTTTTGTACTACTTTATTTTTTTCATACCCAGTATTTGTCTATAGTTTTCTCCAACTAGACAGTGAGAACGTTGACAGTAGGAATTTATGTTTTACTTGAGAGTAGGCTATCAATAAAAGTTAAATTAGTTAAGGATGTTATTGTGGTTTGGAAAAACACTTCTGATCAGATAAACATTCCATAGTGTTGTTCCCTACCCTCTCTCCTCATTTAACATGACAAAAGAGTAAATACAACTGTTTTCCTTTTAAGATTTTACTAAGCAAAATTAATAACAAAAAAACCCCAGCAACTATACCTCTCTGACATAATTGAAAATTCTTTTTCAAAATAAAACTTATGTTGGTTTAAATTTTGTCATCCCCATATGTCGTAAAACCAACACTCTCTTCAAAAAACCACAAAATGGGGCTTCCCTGGTGGCGCAGTGGTTGAGAGTCCGCCTGCCGATGCAGGGGACACGGGTTCGTGCCCCGGTACGGGAAGATCCCACATGCCATGGAGCAGCTGGGCCCGTGAGCCATGGCCACTGAGCCTGCGCATCCGGAGCACACAATGGGAGAGGCCACAGCAGTGAGAGGCCGGCGAAACCAACACCCCCCCCCAAAAAAAAAAAAAAAACCCCACAAAATGATTTATTAGTTTCATTGCCAGCCTAAGTTCACAAATATTTCTTTCTGCAAAGTCATGTTTACTTGATGTGACAAATTAAATTTCTTTCTCCTACTCCCAATTATCAGCATATCTTCAAGGCTATTCAGAATTCCAGAAAGGCAATGCACAAGTAAAGATAAAATGGAAATTATGCTAATAGGAATCCTTGGGTAATCAACCTCTCCATTCTGTATGAGGCCTGCTCCATTTCACTTAGTATTCAAAAAAGCACAACTTCTGAAAAAAGAAAAAAATGAACGTTCTTACTTCTATAAAGATATTCTAAAAGATTCAGCCTGCCTTGTCGAGTAATGGAATAAATATCTTGCCTCCCAAGTATACTTGAGCCCTCATACCTCTCAGGAGATACCATAGCAGTAACTTCCTAATTGGGTTTCCAACTTCAAGACATTTTTGACTTTGCTATTACACTAATCTACGTGAAGTAGAGCCCTGATCACACAATTTCATTATTCAAAATGCCTTCAACAGCTCCAAGTGCCTAATGCGTGACATCCAAACCTTCCGAGATCTAAATTCAAGACTCTCTCATTTGACCTCAATTTATTTTTCCAACCCCATCTTCTATTACTCTCTTTCACATACCCATTATATTCTTCTCCCCATTCCACACCCAGATTTTTCTTACTTCTGTGCTTTTGTTTGTGCTATTCCTACATTCTTATCTAACCATATTCATATTTTAAAATACAATATATCCATCAGAAGTAGCTGTTCTCCTACTAGGAAACTTCTAGTTTCTGTGAACTTCTGTGAACTCCTCCTAAAGCTTTATCTCTTAGGACACCTTGTTTTAGTAACATACATGTCTTATTTCCCCTATAAGACTACAAGCTCTTGAGGGTAAAGACTATGTGCAATTAATCTTTTTATGTTTTGCAAAGCAGGTATTTGGTAAATAATGGCAGAATGAACTGAATCAATAAGAAGTAAGTATGCAACAGTAAAATGAAGCATCAAGGATACAGCAGAAAAGCCATTCACTTATTCCACAAGTATTTATTAAGCAAGTACTATATGCTAAGCACTGAGGACTCAGTGGTCAGGAGGACAGTAAGTCTGGCCCTATAAAAGCATACAATTTAGTGTGGTGTTTACAGTCCTACATTATTAAAACATGGAGATAACGAGGGAAGGAAAAGTGACAGAATCCTAGTTGATAACCCCATTTAGAAATGGGTCCCTCTTTTTCTATAGGCCCAAGTGATATCACATAAAGGACAAAGGGCAATTTTCACTTTTTAAATGAATCATGAGTATTATTTAACTATGAAGAGAGTAAAGGTTATTAAAGGGAACAGTGTAGGATGAAGTTGGTCATAAGAATAGTATCTCACATTTTTGAGCACTTATATTTCAGGCGCTACCCTTATTAATCTGTATACATTATTTTATTCATTTTGAGTCATAGAAAACTTGGAGGAGGCTTCCAAAAAGCAACTGTCCATGGACTTAGTGGTTATGAATTAACAAAGAGGAAGTGGGGAGGCAACCCAAGTGGAAGAAACAATAGGAACAAAGGCATAAGGGGGAAAATCAACAGATGTATGTGGAGCGCACAGCACGTTAATACACTGTAATGCTGAATAACACAACTGCCTCTGGGCATATGCGTATGCTACATAGCCGCTCTAGACCCCAGTCTCTTCTGTAAAGCGGTAATAAAAATACTGTCTCTCAGAGGTATGGATGTAAATAGGACTTGGGACAATGCAGCCAAGATAGTGGACACAGTAGATACTATATTCGATCATCCTTTTCTAAGTTGCTGTCCTGTCAGCAGGAAGACAGCAGAAACCAGCTGGCTGGGTATAAACTAGAGAAAATACACAGTTAATATTAGAAGTCATTCCTGACAGAAAGTAAACAAAAGAAACCAAACAGGACCCCAGAAATGGTCTTCTCAAACTAAATGTTGACACCAACACTACACCTTTACTCACTCTAAAACACAAAAGTGGGATCTCATAGCAGACTTACAATTCGATGCTAGGCTAGTTTTGTTGCTCACTGCACTGAGAAAAAATATGGGCAATGAAAGAAAAGTTCAGTTCCAAGCGGATGCTATTTTGATGGGAACATTCATAACTAAGAGTACTGTAGAAAAAATTATTCTAAAATACTGACCCCCACCCATCCAAAACAAAAAGGATTTATATGAAATTCTATAAACGCAAAAGAATTAGGAATTAAGTACTAACACTTATTGGGTAGCTACCATGTGCCTGGCACAAAATAGCTAGATCTAGATAGATAGATATAGATATCTTCTCCTCTCCCTCTCTCATTTAATCTTAACAACCTTACGAAGTAGGAACTATTGTTATCTCCCTACAGTAGGAACTATTGTTATCTCCCTACAGATAAGTGGGGACAGAAGTTACTGTAACTATCCAAGTTCACATGCCTGGTGTATGGTTGTGCTAGGATTTGAACTGAAGTAGCACCCCTCTGGGGCCCCTCATTTCCACCACTGCTAACTGCCTACTCTGGTCTCAGTTAGAATGAAAATACCCAGTGCCAGCAAAGCTGTGGCTAAATGGCTATCAGTGGGGAGTCAATATCACTACAGTCTTTTCTGATAGTAACTAGTAAATACAGATTAAAATTTTGAACTTGTGTACTTTTTGCCTCAGCAATTGTACATTGGGGAAATCTACGCTATAGAAATAAAAGCACCAGTACCAAATGATTGACATACACATGTGTGCAGGTGCGCACATCACACATGTATGTTTATTTTGGTATTCTTTTACTGGCAAAAAATTGGAAAGTAATCTGAATGTCTGTCAATTGGAAAAAATATATAATACAGCATATTAAATATGACTATTAGATTAAGCAAAATAAAGCACCTTTTCTCTTTTTAATGTATAGAATCTATTCCAGAAGAATGCATAATATGCACCTCAAACTTAACCAGTCTACAATGACCTCTTAATTTCTGCCTAAATGTAAATGGCACCACCATCTACCTAGTTGCTCAAGCCAAAAATCTAGGTCTATCCACGATTCTCTAGTTCCCTTCGGCTCCCACATTTAATCAAGTCTGATTCAACATCCAAAACATCAAGAATCATCAGCTCACTTTTCTTTGCTTCCAACCCCAAAACCTCATCTAACCACAATCAGGTCTTGCCTGGGCTTCTGCCGTCTGGTGTATTACTTTTACCTTCCTTTAGTCCATTCTCCACCTGGTAGACTATATTATCAGGTCACCTCACTCCCCTGTTAAAAACCTTCCAGTGGCTTCTACTGCACACAGACTAAAACCTGAACTTCTTACTCTGACTCACAAAGCTCCTCTCTCCCTCCCACGTCACATTCCCTCCCTCTCTCTTGCATTTTATCCCACTACTCTCCAGGGCTCCCAATATGCGCCCCGAGCTTATTCTTGCTTGAGAGCTATTTTTGTCCTTTCTGCAGAGAAAGCTCTTCCCCCTTATTTTTGCATGTCTGGCTCCTTCTTATCATTTTGATCTTGTTTAAATTTCACCTTGTCCAAGAGGCTTTCCCTATAACCAAGCCACATTCCCTATTTTAATTATCTGTAAGACACTGAACACTATTGATAACTCTCCTAGTTTATTTATGCATTTGCTAGTTAATTTCCTCATTAGAAGGTAAGCCGAACCATGTCAGGGAGACTTATCTGTTTTATTCATGCCTATATCTTTAAATACCCAAAATAGTACCTGGCGCATAATATGCATTCATCGAATACTTATTGAATGGAAAGAATACGTATCATATGATCAAATATTTACTAAAAGAGACGCTATTCAAATAGTTTATTTTTGTTATAGAAGCAAAGGAAAAAGTATAGAAAGATACTAAACAATAAAACTTAACTTCCTTGAGGAGGTACGGAAAGGAAAATAAAATTTTCTAATAACTGCATTGTTTGATTAGTTATAATAAATGCGTATTTTAGGGAATTAAAAATAATTTAATAAGTAAAAAATGAGAAGAGAATGTAATGTTCCTCAGCTGGGAATCCCTCAGCTGATTATTTATATAGCCAGCTACCCATCTATCTATCCAACCATCTCTAGAAGCATATTACTATGTTAGCAATCTTGTTGTACTAGTAATTTCTTCACCAATAGATGAAAATGTTTAAAGACACCAGCAATCATAGTATTAAAGTGTTTTTAAACCATAAAGAAAGGTACGATTCAGTCATTAAAAAAGAGAATTTTCTAATAAATTCTGAAATGCCTAGTTAGGACAAATTGCATATCTAGAATGAACCTTAAGGAACTTTGAGGAAGGCAGTACTCATGTGGTTAAGTTCGAATGTGTTTGTTTAACATTGTTATATTACTTTATAATCAGTGCCTCAAATACTTCCTATTTTAATTAGGGAAATACCCTAGCTAATAAATTCTGAGTTTGGAATACCAGATACTGAAAATCCATGTAATTCATTCACTAAGCTAATTAGGAGTCATCTTACCTCAGTAGAAGATGGGGAACTTGATGGTAATGGAAAAGGAGTAACGGCCATCTGACTGACTGCATCTTCATTTCTGTGGATGTTAAAACAGGCAGAATCAGTACACAGTAAAAGGCAGTATCAGTACACGGTAAACGCTAAGTTCTTGGCTCAAATTAGAATCACTTCCTAAGTTCTCAGTTGAAAATGCACTCACAGCACCACAGAATTAAAAAAAAAAAAGTAAATATACACTGGTTTTGAGCATGCAAAGCCATTAGGTACAAAAACAGATGTATTACTCAAGGGATACTAAGATACAATTATTAGTGACAAAGAGTGATGATGCTAGAAGTTGGCCAACTTCTGCTTAGTAAGTCAGGTGCTGCAGAGGATACTTTTGGAAAGGCATCAACTCTTTCAACACCGAGGAGTATAAATTTTTCATATGGGGTGTGCAACCTCTAGGCCCCATTAATGTCTGGAGCATTTTGTTCTTTGAACTGGAAAGGTTCCCAGCCTCCTCATTTGCCTTCTAAATTTGTTCTGCCAGATGAAGGATGATGGGATGTATATGACAGTCCCCGCATGGGCGGACTGTGTGAGAAGGAGTCTAATTGGAGCAGAGGAGGTGGGAGCTAAAACTTCATTACCAGGAGGACAGGCACAGCACAGCTCCTAGAATACTAGTTCTGGTGATTTGGGCTATTTCCACTATGTTACTAGCAAATGGTAGGTAAGCAGTGGTTCTGTGGGAAATCTATCCTTTACTGTTCATTCGTGACACACAACCAAAATAGTTATCTCAAGATTTATGTGAAGTTTGACTTTAGGTTTCACAATATAAACCAAAGAAGCTTCTTACTGGTGTGCAAAGATTTAAGACTGTTCACAGATCTCTTGTCCGGTGTACATAGGACAGCCACTATCTGACTTAGGAGGGCACTCAAATCTATTTTATCCCATTTTATTTTTTATGTCTCACCAATTGGAAAAAGACCCATCAGTCGATGTCTTTCCTACTTTGAGGCTTTAATCATATCACTGCCTTTACCTGAAATGCCTTTCTTTTTAAAATTTATACCCCACCCATCCTTCTCCTCCAGTGTGAGTTCAATAACCTCAACTACATGAATTATTCCCTTGAGTTCAAAGACTATATATTGATGCCTTCCAAATTCACAGTTAGCCTGGATCTTTTTCTGAGCCTAGGATCTGCATATCCAACTCCCACTTTACATCTCCACTAGATGTCTTAGATGCATCTCAAATAAAATAAAGCTCTTTATCCCGCTCAGTTCCCAGAGGGTTCCACAGTCAACTTCCTCTTCACCTTAGTAAATATCAACAGTATTCACCCAGTTGTTTAACTAGGAACCTAAAAGTCATTCTTGAAACCTCTCACTGCTCAATTGTATACCTAATCCATCAAGAAGTCTTATTGATCCTACCTTCAAAACGTATCTTGAATCTTTGCACCTCTTTCCATCCTATCCTAGTACAAGTGATCATCATTTCTCACCTGAATTAATATATTTAAGAACATCCTATTTGGTCTCCCTACTTACACTCTTCATCCTCTGTTCAACCCATTCTTCACCCAGCAGTTATTATGGTTCTAAAACATAAATCTGATTATATTTCTTTCTCCTGCTTAAAATCCTCCTATGGCTCCTTACTGCACTTAGGATCAAGTTCAAAATTGTTAGGGAGGCTATAAGGCCTTGAGCAATCTGGCCCCAGCTCCCACCTCTGGCCTTTTCTGGTTCTCCCTTCTCTTCCTCACTCTGATCCAACCCAGTTACACAGGCCTCCTCTCCATTTCTCAGCTGAGCCAAGCTCCATCCACCTCATGGCCTTCTCTCATCTTCTCTTCTGCTCTGCATGCTTCATGCCCAAATCTTTTGTCTGAGTTTTTCCTATTTCTCCTTCATAGCTCACCATAAATGTCATCTCCTGAAACAAGCTTTCCAGGACCTCTACTATATGCTCACAGCACCTGTCAATGATCATAAATCCGTTTTCTTTCAAAATGTACCTAACTGATTTGTATGCACACCTGCTTCAAATCTGTCTTCCCCTCAAATGGTAAGCACTCCAAGGACAGAACTCATGTCCTTCCTACTCTCTATTACATCATCTACGGCAAACACATTGCCTGGAAAATAGTCTGTACTTAACATAGTTATTTTTAAAAATGCAATGATCACTCACTTCATTAAAGAGACAGAGGCAGTTTCAGTTCTAGAACTACCATTAAACTAGCTGTGGGATTTGGGGGAAATCACTTCCAAGAGAATCCGTCTCCTGATCTCTTAAGTAATAAGTAGGCTGAACTGTAGGAATTCTAAGTTGATATAAATTCTTGTGGAATAAGGCAGAGTATAAATTAAGAGATGAAGTCTAGGTACCATTTCTTGCTCTAACCTTCTTAAATTCTTAGATTATCTAGCACGCCAGCCAAACCAAAGCAAAGGGAGAAAAACTAAAATCACAAAGTGACACAGAGCATGGAGAACATGTCTGCTTCTTCTGACATTATTATAGATGCCCTGAGCATGCACTATTATGTTAAGAGATGGCTATTGTTCTTCAAGGAGTACAATCCGTTCCTCAGCAATTTGCTCATACACAGAAGAAGTAATCAATTACCCATGGGTAAGTAACAGCATTTTCCCAGTGGTGATTCCCTTTCCCATTCAATCTCCCCCATGGAATAACACAATAGAGCTCAGCTCTAGCTTAGAGCTGAAAGCCAACAGGACATATCTGCTCCAGATTCAGAGCCCGTGGGGCAGAGCGTATTTGGCAGTAATTAAGCAGATGGCTTTTCATATCTCTTTCAAAGGTTACCGGCATTAAAAAACATAGCTACACATAAATTCTTATTGAGAAATTATGATTAGCTGGACCAAGTTATCCCCTCATAATTTAACAATTTTCCCCCAAATTAGTATGACTTTACTGGGCTTTAAAGTCCATATTAATTTTTTAAAAACAGAACAGTACAGAAAACCTCAGTGGAGTGAAGAAAGCTGCTATAAAAATTTACAGTTCATAATCTGTTATAATCCACTAGTGAGTGAGTGTCCACACACCTCGGCATTAAGCAAGTGGAGACCTGACAGGGCAGCAATTTTAAAGAGAAAGAAATGGGAAGAGGGAAACCAAAGGAGAGAAGATAATTACACTTCACACAAACAGTTAACCTGAAAGACTTCTGGGGACCCTCTGACCCCTCAGAGTCCATGATTCTCATAAGGAATGAAATCTGTTTGTTTCATAATTAACCTTTTCTTCCCAGTATAATCAACATAAGTTTCTTAGGTCCTGGTGCCCCACACGGTATACAATCAGGAATTGTAATTGTTTGTTGGTGTTCTTGTAATTCTTTTTAACCGCTGTTGGGAGGGAGAGAGTGGAATTCTACCATGGATAAATGTGAGAAGGTTTCCAGGGTACCTTGGAACACTGTGTAGGTATGTCCTTATCACTGGACTTGCCGTGCTCTATTAAGATTATTTGTGGGCTCCCCTGGTGGCGCAGTGGTTGAGAGTCCGCCTGCCGATGCAGGGGACACGGGTTCGTGCCCCGGTACGGGAAGATCCCACATGCCGCGGAGCGGCTGGGCCCGTGAGCCATGGCCACTGAGCCTGCGCGTCCGGAGCCTGTGCTCCTCAACGGGAGGGGCCACGACAGCGAGAGGCCCGCGTACCGCAAAAAAAAAAAAAAAAAAGATTATTTGTGCTGCTGTTTCTCCCTCTCTAAACACAGAGATGGGATCTTATTTCTTTATATCCCCAGCTTGTAGCAGGATACCTCAGCGAGAGTAGGTGTACTATAAATGTCTGTTGAGTGAAAGGGGTCTTAACAAAGCAGGAAAAAGATATGAAGTAGAACTATCAAGAGTGTGCTCTACGCTTTCCAAGCTACTTCACGAGTTAGAGAAGATGTGCTGCCGCAGTCAGCCAGCTATTGGTATTTTACATTAATGGACATTTCTCGGAGTGTCTGCCCAGCTCGCAGTGATTCCATGGATGGGCTATACTGTGTAACACCGACAGCTGGCCTCAACCTCAGTGGATGTAGGGGGCAGACGCCAGCCACATTTTGAGCCCATCAATTATCTCTCCCAGGGACTCAAAATCTAGAACAGACTCATAGAGATCAAGAGTGTGGTATCTAGACAATACTAATGGAAATGCTCAAGGCTAAACAGGGGCTTCAGAACTCCCTTCTGCTGATGTCTCTGAAGTCGCCCTACTTCCTTCTCTTCAGAGTCTTAGCTGTATGGCTTCTTCTTAAGGGTCCACAAGATATCCCTGTATCCTTACAATACATTCTCCTTTTAATTTAAGCTGGCTAGAGTTTACTTCAATTGGTTGAAACTCAATAATATAGCTCTGATTTCATTTTGAATATATTCATTTGTTTAACAAATATTTATACTATGAATACAAAAATGAATAAAACATGATTCCTGCCTTTGATGATATTAGCAATTAGTGAGGAACACAGCTAGGGTAAACAGACAATTACAATAGTGGAATTTCTATCTATGGACTGTCAATTTAGTTTTTCTCCAAAAGGATGCTAGAACACACCCAATTCAGTTTTTTTGTTTGTAGAATATTTATATTTATGACAAAGACACATTCTGGATCCACATTTCAATTCAATCTTGTTATAAAAATATATTCATATTGGTAAAAATCGTGCAAAACATGTGTTAGGCAGAATTCTAAGAAGGCTCCCAAGATTCCTGCTCCCTGGTTTACAGGTTGTGAGTAGGAAGGATGAATTCCCTTCCATGATTAGGTTAAATTATACAGCATAGCTGACCTTAAGATAAAGGCAGATTACCAGATTGGGCAAGACCTAATCACATGGGCCCTTTAAATCTGGAGATTTCACTTCTTAGAGCCTCATTGTCCTGATCTCTGAAATTAGTAGGTTGACCTACATGAATTTTAAGGAATGCCTGGAGGTCAGAGATAGAAAGTCAGAGATTAGAAGTACCATCTCTGGCTTGAGCATGAAAGGGGCCTCATGGTAAAGAATGTGAATGGCCTCTAAAAGCTAAGAAAAATCTCCATCTAAGAACCAACAAGGAAATAGACTTTAACAAGAATGAGCTTGGAAGTAGATTTTTACCCAAGGCTCCAGGAAAGCGCTCAGCCTGGCCAACATCTTGATTTCTGCCTCATGATATCCTAAGCAGAGAGCCCAGCCCCTCTGTGCCAGACTGCTGACGTACGGAACTGTCAGCTAATACATGGGTGTTGCTCTAAGCCATTAAATTTGCGGTAGCTTGTTACACAGCGAGAGAAAAGTAACACCTAACAAAACTTTTTGATTTGGAAAACACGATCACCAGAAACATAACTTTTGAGTTCTTACCATGTACTGCTGTTTTGATGCTTTTTATGTGTTAACTCATTTAACCTTCATAACAATTCTACGTAGTAGTTATAATTATTTTCTTCATTTTACACAGAGGTTAAGCTACCTGACCAAAGTCACAAAGCTAATAAATAGCAAGCTGAGATTAAAATCCAGCCACCTGGTTTCAAAACCTACTCTTTTAACTATTATATTACAGTGTTTTCCATTTCAATAGCCTGACCCAAAGCCACAAATATCTTCTCTCATATATGCAAGCTAATATCACCAGATCCATCTTGGGGAAAAGTTCTACTAGGTCACAATTTACTCTTTTTTTTTTTTTTTGCGGTACGCGGGCCTCTCACTGTTGTGGCCTCTCCCGTTGTGGAGCACAGGCTCTGGACGCACAGGCTCAGCGGCCATGGCTCACGGGCCCAGCCGCTCCGCGGCATGTGGGATCTTCCCGGACCGGGGCACGAACCCACGTCCCCTGCATCGGCAAGCGGACTCTCAACCACTGCGCCACCAGGGGAGCCCGGTCACAATTTACTCTTAAAGCTATTTCACAATTTTCCTCAGGGTAAAGATGCATGCAGGGTTCTAAGTTTGCGCACCCTGACTCGATCAACTTTTCATAATTAAGTTCGGAGTATCACAGCTACATTACTCATCCCTCAAATAAATATAACGACTGTAAAATGCTTTAAAATACTCATTGTGCTTGATAGTGCAGGTAGGATGGTGAATAATATGATGGAGTGTAATTCCCTCAGTACTCTTCTCTGACAGTGAGTAGGGCTGTTCCTAAATCCTCTGGCTGGTAGTTTTCTTCACCTTTAAAGTTGAGCCAGTTCTCGATTAACTACGTTTCCTTTTCTGCCTTGGTGATCATGGAAACACAGGCTGAGATGGAACCTCTGTTGCCTGGGTACCTAACTGACCATAGGGAGCAGAGAGGCCCCCTTGCTGAGCCCCTGTAGACCTGTAAAATGAGAAAGAAAGAAACACTGTGTCGTTTTAAGCGACTGACATTTGGGCTGTTAGTTAATGTTTGAAGCATTATTGAGTCTATCCTGACTCAAAGATGTTCTAAACAAGTTTATTCTATAATAATTTTTTTCCGAAAAGTCATGCTTGTACCTTAATCAGAATAGCTAAAAACTGGAAACAACCCAAATGTTCACCTTCAGGAGAATGGATCAAAAAATTGTGGTATCTTCATAGATTGGAATATTCCTCAGTAATTAAAGGAACTATTGATATATAGGACAACAAGGATAAAACTCAAAAAAAATATGTAAAATGAAAGAAACCAGACACAGAATGATAGATGTTGCTTGATTCTATTTACACGAAGCTCAAGAATAGTTAAAACTAATCTGTGGTGACAGAAATCAGAAGTGTTGGCTCTGCAGGGAGGGACTGACTGGAAAGGAGCACCAGGAAGCTTTCCGGGTGAAAGAATTTCTTACATTTTTGTTTTGGGTGATGGCTACACAGGTGTATGCTTTGTATTATCAAAACTCAACAAACTGAACACTTAAAATCTATTGCATTGAGTATAAATCATACCCCAGTTTAAAAATGAATTCATGATTATATAATGTGTAAGACATCTATGTGCTCTTCTGGAAAGAAATCCAGTCCTAAGCAGACCTAGGTAAATGTACAATTCCATCTGCAGTTCTACCAGTAAGATGTAAGCAAGATACTACGCACCTTTTAAAAAAATCTTACTTCTTAATCTATAAAATTAGGATAATATCTTCTAACAGAATTGAGAGATAACATAAATGTCATAACACTAAAGCATAGGAACAATAGTTAACAGTTAATGTCTTATGATGTTCAGTCTCAGATGCTTACATTTTCAGGTGCTAAGTCCTCAGTTACTCTTGATTCATTCACCCATCAACTCTTATACCCAAAGAAAGCATTCAGTCTAAAGGTCTCATTCTAAAGATTTCATTCTTTTTTCTCTTTTCTTCTAGTTCAATGTCCCCATCCTAATTCATGCACTTTTCACATCGTCTATACTGTGACAACAGCTTTCTCTGTGTCTCAGTCAATCCAAATCGCTCCCCTCTCAACTGTGAAATCCCCTCTCTGCAACCAAGCCTGCAAATGCACTCTAAATAACCCAACATCATAGAGTTCGCTCTATTGGTGTTAGTTTTGCCTGATGTATAGTTATTTATCTGCATGTCTTAGAAGTTCTTGAATAACTTCTTACTTAACTCCGTGGTCTTATATAGTATCTGAGATACAGTAGGTACTCAATAAATACTTGAATTAAATTTGTTCATGCAGTTTAGACTTAATTTTTTCCTATGTAAATCTACCCAGGTAGCATTAACTAGCTCTTGCTGTACCACTGTCACAACAGTAATCTCTCTCTCTTCTGAATTTCTAAACTACTAACATGGCTTTTCTCAGCAACTTCTATTCTTCAAAGAATACTTCACTGCATTCTTAGAAGCACATACATGTCACATACATGGATATGTTGATAAAGCCCTTTATGTTTATTCCTTACCCATCAAAGTTGTAACTGTAATTAAGTTGTAGTAAGAGATTTCAATAACATGTTATTTAAAGCATCAATCCAGTAATCATTGACTAATTCCTTAGGATTAAATATGAGATTCTCTCTCTAATGTAAACTCTAAAAGAATGCTACAAATTGTGGTTAAAAGAAAGATTAGTGAGATATGAGGAGAACATACTTATCTTCAGGAAAGCACACTGAGCCCATGACAACAGTTTCTGAATGAGGAAAAAAAAAAGACATCTGATGTAATGGGCTGTGTGTAGTGTGTGTGTGTGTGTGTGTGTGTGTGTGTATTTGTAGAATTCCATAACTTTTCATTTATCAGGGTCTGAGATATCTCCAAGGAGCATTTCTCCTTCTTTTAAAAGTGAAAGTGTGTTGCATCCTAAAATTTATACGGAATAGCCAAAACAATCTTGAAAAAGAAGAACAAAGTTGGAGGTATCACGCTTCCTGATTTCACAATGTACTACAATGCTATAGCAATCAAAACAATGTTGTACTAGCTTAAGAACAGACATATAGACCGATGGAATAGAATAGAAAGAAAACCCTGAAGTAAACCCTCAGTGTCGGGTCAAATGATTTCAACAAGGGTGCCAAGACCATTCAATGGGGGAAAGGATGATCTTTTCAACAAATTGTACAGGGAAACCTGGATATCCACATGCAAAAGAATGAAGTTGGATCCTTCCCCTATACCATATACAGAAATTAACTCAAAATAGATCAAAGACCTGAACATAAGAGCTAAAACTATAAAACTGTTAAAGAAAACATAGGGGACAAACTTCATGACATTGGATTTGGCAATGATATCTTGGATTTGACACCAAAAGCCCAAGCAACAACAAATAGATAAATTGGACTATATTAAAATGAAAAACTTCCGTGGATCAAAGGACACAATCAACAGAGTGAAAAGGCAACCTATGGAATGGGAGAGAACTTTTGCAAATCGTATATCTGATAATGAGTTAATATCCAGAATACATAAAGAATTCCTGCCACTCAACAACAAAACAAACAACCTGATTAAAAAACAGGAAAAAGACTTGAAAAGACAACTCTCCAAAGAAGTTATACAAATGGCCAATAAACACATAAAAAATGCTCAATATCACTAATCATCAGAGAAATGCACATCAAAACCACGCTGAGATACCACCTCATACCCAACAGGATAACTACTATCAAAAAAATGGAAAACAGTAAGAGTTGGTGAGGTTGTAGAGAAACTGGAACCCTTGTCCACTGTTGGTAGGAATGTAATATGGTGTAGCTGCTATGGAAACTATAGTGGTTCTTCAAAAAACTGAAAATAGAATTGCCATATAATTCAGCAATTCCACTTCTGGGTATATATGGAAAAGAACTGAGAGTCTCAAACGGACATTTGTACACTCATGTTCATACTAGCATTATTCACAATAGTCAAAAGGTAGAAGCAACCCGAGTGTTTCTCAACAGATGAGTGGATAAACATACAATGGAATATCATTCAGTTTTAAAAAGGAAGGCAATTCTGACACATGCTACAACATGGATGAACCTTGAAAACATTATGGTAAGCGAAATAAGCCAGTAACAAAAGGACAAATACTGTATGAGTCCACTTTTATGAGATACCTAGTGTAGTTAAATTGAGAGAGAGAAAGTAGAAAGATAGTTGCCAGGAGCTTGGGGGTGGGGGCGGAGAGGACAGAATGGGGTATTATTTGTCAATGGGTATAGAGTTGCAGTTCTGCAAGATGTAAAAAGTTTTGGAGATAGATGGTGGTGATGGCTGTACAACAATGTGAATATACTTAATTCTACTTTAACTGTACACTTAAAAATGGTTAATAAGGTAGATTTTATGTTATGCATATTTTACCACAATTAAAAAAATTAACTAAGACCAAACAAAGTACAAGTGTGATGAGAATACATTTGAATTATTTAGAATATCACTTAAAACCATTTTGTCTTCAGGACTGCTCTGGTCTTACCACTTGGAAATTCACTTTCACTAAACCCATAAATCTTATTTTATGTCCACAAAACAGCATTATATCAAAAGTAGAAGTTATGTGCCTGAATTCAACCAGGAGTCCTGAGTACGTTGATTTAATTTTTTGCAACCTGTTCTAAAACGATTATAACTACAATCTAGTGGCTAGCACATTGTTTAGGTGTACACATACAAAAAGCTGAATAAATGAACACATGAACACAACTAAACAGGCCTAGATAATTTTTTCTGACTGTATTATCAATAAGTACAGTGATGTGAGACACTTGAAAATAAACACTACATTTGCTATATTAATTGGAACATGACATTCAATTAACATTCAGCCAGGAAAGCTCCATGTAAATGAACCAGAAGTAACATATAAAACAAAGCAAATCATTATATCTCAGTGGGAGCAAAACTCCTTTCTGAAAAGATTCCAGGAGGTATTTCTAACTATATGAATACACTAAATAGTTTCCAATTTCCAACTGGAAAAACCACCAAAATAGCTAAATATGCAGAATCTGAAATAAATGCCTAGTGAGTGGAATTATGAACTCCATTTTTGGCATTCCTAACAATGTCAATCACTAACTGAGGGCTGCTGGGAGTAACTCAGCATCTAGACCCACATTTTACAAAGGTGGCCCCAGGTAAGTTCTAAATAATGGTTGCCATTTGTACAGAGGAAAAGTTGACTCATAAAATATTTGGCAGTGAAGGTTGGCAGGAGAGTTACTATGGGGAGCTTTAGGACTGGATGGGATAAATGACAGCCTACCAAGTTTCTCATAGAGACTCTTTCTAAAGATAGTACAGTAGATATCCACAGCCATTCTCCTCTTTATTCCAGCTGGCAAAGTCCAAATGTTGTTCAGGTATCCAGCCCTCACCAGAAGGCCATGTGCTAGGAAAGGTGACTCTTCCTGCAGGTATAAATCTGGGAAAAATCTTGCCTGATTTCTCTGAAATCATCGTGGTAATCTCATTTCAAGAGCCAATGGCAATGGAAACCTGTCATACTGGAGATCCTCAGTAGAGACTTGTTCAGAGGACTTCTGCTCTGCTACAGAAGTCTGAAAGATAAAACCTTCTCAGGATCAAGGCTTAGAGCCTACATGTGACAAGCATATGTGCAGAGAGAACTCACTCTGGTTGCTCATGATTTGTTCAGAGAGCTCTACTTTTAGCACCCTTCCCATTCATTAGGATTCTTTGGCAGCAAGCAATAGAAATGAATTTAGGCCACCTTAAGCAAAAGGTAATTTATTAGAGGGATATTGGAATCTCTCAAAACATAGGCAGGCTATATGATCAGACTTGGAACAGACCAGGAACTAAGAGACTTCCAGAGGACAAGGAAGCAGGATGCAGAATGATGTCATAGCAGGAGCCTCTGATCAAGGCCCTGTGGCTCCATGAATAAACACCGTCCATATAAAGTCACTCACATTACTTGCTTCCTGTTCTAAGCCTAAGATATCATACTGCCCAAACTTAGGTTGCATGACCACCCACTGGCCACACCTTGGCAGTGAAAGAGAGATCTATTTCAGCTTCTACAGAGGGAGACAGGTATCTAGATTTACTGGTTTTACTGTTCCATCATACTATATACATTGTGTGCATGGGTGTGTGTGTTTGGGGGAGAGGAGTCTATCAAAGGAAACAGGCATTCTACTGTGTAGTAGAAAGGTGTAAAAATACCGCCAAAAAAAAATAAATCCCATCATCCCTGTGACTATCACAACTAGCTGAGTGCCAAAAGAAGTGAAACAAATATAGTCATGATTCCCACAAGCTGGTATTAAGAAACAGGAGCAGCAAAGAAAAAGTTAGCAATTCTATTCATGCGATAATAACAGTGGTTTTCAAAGATACTTTACAAGTCATACAAGAAAGATGGGCTTGTTTGGTAGCAGCACTTTACCTAATTGACTAAATTCATCAGAATTCACGAATGGCCCTGTAAAATATTTGGTTACTTCAGACTACCTAGCTACAGCCACCCTCAAAAGAGAAACATTTATGGCTACTGCGGATATTCAAAAGAATATGTCATAGGCTGTCAAGATGCTTCCAGAAATGTATGACCCGATGGAATGATAACTGGATAAGGTTACCACAGTCTGTCAAAGGGAGCAATATATAAATTCCAATGTTTTTGACAAAAGATCAAAACACAAAACACTCTAATTTCACCTTGTTCTTGAACCAAAAGTCTTATAAATTCTACTTATGAATTTAAAATCACTATTTAAAATGGATAGTACAGGAAACAAGTATGGAAGAAATAAGCAAGAGTCAGCATTTCAGAGCACCTGAGAGACTTATATGGATCTACCACACGGTCCAACTAAACAAAGAAACAGAAGAGCCTTGAAACTACAGGAGAGTCTCTACTTCCTACAACTGCTAACATGGTTCAGTGCTAATGACAGGCCTCCTCCTCAAAACTTCTTGTCATATATGCCATGGATGATATTTTATTGTGCACTTGAAAAGGGGCCTTACATTCTTTAATGGTCTATGAGAGTGAGAAAGATGCTTGCTTACAGAAATCAAATCAAATGACACACATAGCTGTGTTCATCCAATGATGCTTTCCTAAAGAAGGACTGCTTTTCTTCTAGAAGTAATGTTCAGGTATATTGGGCATAACATCCAATTCTAGAAATCTTTGGGTTTCTATACATACTATGACTTTGCTTACTTATCCTTCTGGTCTGAGGTTAAACGTCTTTCTCTGTGACACCCTCCCACAGGCTTCAAAGACCAGGTTAGGTGTCTCTCTTATATGTTCCTATAGTATCACAGCACTTACACCACTGGATAAGGTACTGGGCTGTTTTACTCTCTGTGTCCTCTCTTAGGGCAGAGGCTGTGTTCTCTGTGTCACTCGCTCCACAACACTAGCACAAGTAGGCACTGTGCAAATACTTGTCAAACAAATGCATGAATGTTTCTTAAGTCAAATTCATACTTGTTCCCACAATCTTTTTTCCCTCCTATTGATCAAAACTAGATGTAAAGAATCAAGAGCACAATAAAGGTCTTAAAAACAGGCTTTCAATTTGTTTATCCAGATGGACTTACTCCGACATTCACATTAATTTCAAATCAACTTCATCTTTTAGGGACATGGCTAGAGGATAACAGGCCACACCATATTTTTAATTACAAAAACAAGACATGTTCAGTGGATACAGTAAGGTGGATCCCATGGCGAGTCCACTTTCACTTGTTAGGGCTTGACAGCTAGCACTAAATCTTTCCAAGGGTTTCAGTTTCATTTGGCCTCCTTTAGCCCCAGCAGTTTTTAACAGTACACATTTTCCACATGTAATTAAGTAATGGAGAGTGAGTTGTTATACATGACATTTAATTTTCGATAGTGGGGGAAGGTATGACAAGAGCTGCAGGCAAGATCATTAATCTTCTTGGATCCCTGCACTGCCAAATACAGCAATTCATTCTTGATCGTATTAATACAGTGTTCCTCCTGTACTGAAATTGGAGCGCTTGTGTAGAGGGGCTCATGTGGAATAGGAAAACTCACAGAATTGAATGTGTGGTACACAGTAAGCCCCCAGATTGTAATATACATCTAGATGATCTAGAGTAGAATAATTTAGTACACCAGAGTCTATATGTGCACTGGGCACAATTACATGATCACAGGATTGTCCAAAATCTAGCAATGTAGGGAGAAAAGGGCAAAAAGTGATTATGTAAGTCATATATACACAGCAGCAACTTGCTAATTTTCCTTGATGACTCACACCCCTTTTGTGAATTATAGATCAATTAGTATATGAATAAAGACAAGTGTTAAAAGAATATAAGGACGTGATCACACAAATGTACATCACTACAGATTAAAGACCCTAGTTAATTAAAATGTTGCCTGCAGCATATTTTAACAGCTTTCTGTGATTACTACTAATTATTCTCCCAAACCTGTGGCCAGTTCCCATTTTTATCTCAATTGTCAATAAATTTGAAAAAGAGTTACTCAGGTATAAAAGCCAAAATTTTCCGTATAATGGAAATGCACAGGGAATCACTAATTTCAACTAAGGAAGGAAATACTGCCAAAGAGAAGCACTAATCAAAGAAATACAATTTATAAAAATCAGTTTTTAAAGTAACATTATATCACACAAAGCAGTTATGCCGTTTTAAGGAAAAGTACAATTGCGTCTGTTGTACTGAGATGATTTAAGTGCTAAATTCCTGAAACTTGGTAACAAATCAATATTTAATTGTTTCAGGATTTGGTTCCAAAATAAGCAAAATTAGAGTTCTTGTAACAATAGCCTGAAAGAGGTAATTTATAGGCAGAGGCTGAAAGATGTATCTAAATGAATAATGAACTAGACAATCAGCCTGAAAAAGCGAGGATGATGTGTTGGATAGCACCTAAAATGCACAGGTTACTACACATGAATAGGACACCAATCTACCATGATACCTTATTGGTGATGTAAAGAGCTGATAAGCAATAAAGTATTTTCTTTTTTGATTTCCTTAAGTGCTTTAAATTCCGACCCTACTTGATATCACTTACCTCAGTAAAATCTATTATAATACATTTTATTGACATGGGGATTAATTGATGTTAATTAGATTTCTCTTTATATAGTCCTCAATTAAAGAGCGTTCTACTCCTTGTTGGAGGATCAGGTCATCATTTAAAAAAGAAGACCACGGAGAAGAAACAGAAGCAGAAGCAGCAGCAGCTCAACAACGACAGACAGGGAAATAAAAGGCATTTTAGGCAGGCTGTGTCCTTGTCTCTTATTCTAACATGTACCAGAAATGGTTGTATATAATGTCCGTACCTATCTCTTCCAGGGCTTAATCATTATGATGTTAATTAAAGCATTCTAAAACTGTGAATGTGCTTCACTCAAAAATTGGTCAAGATTCTGGAATGAGACAAAGTATATATGAGAAGTGGTTCTTCTTTTTACCCCTCCTCTTCCCTTCTCCCTAAATACTTCTTTCCTTCTCTTTTACCTCTGTCCTCCCTCCCTCCCCACCTCCTTCTGCCATCAACATCATCACCAGCACCTTCATCACTATAGCAGCCACCATTGTTGAGTCCATATTGCCAGGCAATTTACATGTATAAATACATTAGACATGTATAAATACATTATAAATATAGAGTTAGCTATATTATCCCCATACCAAAGCTCAGGAAACTGACCAAGCTCACAAAGCTGGGACATCACAGAGTAGGTTTCAAGCCCAGGCAGGGTGAACTGTGGTTTCTTTTTTTAATCACTAAGCCTTAGAGTTCAGTCTTGTTTTAGAAAACAAGGTAAGAGTTCTCAGTCAAATGACTTTAGGTAAGAGTTCTTTGTCAAATGACTAGTTCCTTCCCTATGGACACTGAAGCGTTAATTAATTAATAAAATGCTGGCACACAAATTATTAGATACATATCTATTGAATAAAACAAAAGGTTGTAAGCAGTGCATACATCTCTCTTGATACAATTCAAGCTCATTTCCCTTTAGATAGTCTAAAAGTGGATATGACTAGCTTGTTCAGAATCAAGCCCACATCATTTTTCCCCCTATAAAAGAAGATATAGAAAATCTTCCTAAGTTAGATTATTTGAGAAAGTAGTAGAGAGAGGGACTAAAGTATGAGGAATTTTGTAAAATATGAGTTATATGTCTATATGCATTTTTGAATCCACAAAATAAGTCAAACTAACTTACTATGATTGCTGCCTTTGGAGAATAAATAATCCGGATTGCTCAGTAGGAGCTGAAAGGAAATTTATCCAATAAAGCCTTCTGAATGCCCACTGTGTGCTAGGCACTATAATGTAATGACCATGTAAGAAAGGCTCATAATTAGATGACATATTTTGAATGTAGTTTGATCCTTTTAAATTTCTTAAAATCACTTCCAGTAAATAAGTATTCAGCAGCATCCTCAATCATGCTTACACCATTAATTTCCTGAACAAATTTTTTTCTTGATTCTGATCAAAATTGAAACCACCAGACACTAAATTAATGGGAGTATATTACTATTATTAAAATTCTACTCAGCTTTCTCTTCTGTACTCTAAATAATTTCAGTTCGTTTAACCTTTCTTTCTTGAAGGAGGGGGGTTCTATTTCCCAACTACTTAATTGCATTAAATGATTTCCTTTGGATCCTACTCAATTTTCTTTTGCTCTCTTTAAAACGGGATGACCCGGCATGAGTAATAAAGGCCCCACAAACGCTGAAGAGGTAACAGTAATGTTAATCATTAATAATGTCCCTTGCAGCAGTCGCCACCATGTGCCGAGCACTGATGTGCAGACTCTACTGAGTGCTATCTAACGTCTTCTCATGTGATCCTCACACAGCTTTACACAAAGTTCTAAAGCCTAAATGGCTTCACCTCTTTACTTGTATGCACTTCTCTTGATGGACATCTTAAATTTTTGAGGGGCTGACCTTTCCTCAAGTCTGTTCATGTTTTCATCATCTAACTCTAATTTTGTAACCTCTGGCAACAGCAAGGGCCAAGAAACCCCAGAAAAGAGATTGGTGTCTGACAGAGGACTTCAAGGTGAGTAAGCCAGAGGTGGTCGTCTTAATAAATACATAAAGACAGATGAGAGGAGGAAGGTTTCTCCCCCTAGAAACAAGGGTAAAAACCCCTGGAAATCCAGAAAGTGTTACTGAGCAAGAGAAAAGGGCATCAATGTAGGATTTCTTCAGGAGCAAAGCAGCAACGCCTGTGAGGCTGAAGTGATGGCATGGGAAGGAATATTTCAATCACCTACATTAGTGCCCATATCTGGGAATAAAACTCCCCCTTAATCCCAGCCATCTCCTGGGAGTGGACGGGTCTTACTAACAGGTAACTATAGAGAAGGGGGAGAAAAACAATGATCATCACCATCATAAAGGACCAGCTAACATTTTTTCAAGCCTTTACTCCATGCTGGACACTGTGGTAAGCATTTCTAATTTTTGAAACACCACAATGAGTGAGGTAAGTGCATTATAGCCCCCATTTTACAGATAATAACTGAGGCCCAAAGCAAAAAGAAACAGCATGACAGTTAACATACAGGGTTAGTTACATCCCCAAGAATAATTCAGACTCATCTGTCATTTCAGTCCAATAACAGGGAATCAAGCTTCCTTCCACTGCTGGTGATGGCCACCACCAATGAGGAGTCCCAATTCTGACTCATTTAAGCCAAAAGGGCTCAGTCAGCTAGCAGATGAGGTGTGGGCAAATGTGGAGCCCCAAATGGACCACACGACTCCAGAGAGCAGAGCTCACATCTCCTCCCCTCTGTATTTCTCACCAGCACTCTTAATACGAAGCTTCTAAAATTTTCCTGGGTTCTTTTTTTCCTGCATATTCTTTGATGAAGGCATTAATGATTCAGCAAATTACCAAATGATGGTGACAGTAGGATGAGAAGCTAGAATATTCTATCATATTTATAAAGAGGATAATCAGGAAGAATTTTTTTAAAACGGAAATAAAAGTACAAGCCTCAATTACCACTTCTATCATGTGAAACAAATAACAAGAACACATCACAATCGAAGCGATCTATACTTTTCTTGAAGTGACAGTCACAAGAGGGAAATACATTTTTAGATACAGTGATTTTGTTAAACAGACGAAATATGAAATAGTCTTACACAAATGATAACATCTCAAGAGGAGGTCTTAAGTTTTAGAAAACCAGATGTATCTATCCTACCTGATGAAAACAAGCTTGACCTTTGACGGGGCAGTCTTAATAATGGCAGATGCATTTTGATGACTTCTTCCATACAGGATCTGATTGTTTATCTGTGGGGGAAAAAAGTCAAATGCACTTGTAAAATTGTAATATATATATATTTTGTATGAAAATATATATGTATATATACATGTATACAAGTATATGTGTATGTACTTGGAATTAAAAAATGAAGTTCATTCATTTTTAAGTAGGTAGATGTAGGACTCTTTAATGCTAAAAATCTTAACATTCTTCAGAGTATAGATTCAAACACTAATTCCAAGCAGCTGCTAAAATCTCTTAAATTCTAATCTGAATGCAGTTAATAAAGAACATACAGTTTTTGACCCTTTTGCTAAACTTGACAGCAGCAGTTGAGCTAGATGCAAAAACCTTATGATAGATATTTCATTTCCTACAGCTTTTCCAGACTCCTAAAAAATGCAGAAAACAGACCAAACTGTGGTATTCATCAGAGCTCTGGAGTGTCCATTAAATATGATTCTGTAAACGTGTCAAGGTTATTACATAGCATAAATTTTGTTACTCCAGAGGATGTAAATATTACATCCCCATTTTAAGTCAAATATTAGAGCCATTGCACTGAAACATTTTACTGTACCCAATCAATGAGGCATCCACTCTTATCCAAGGTGTGGTGGGATTTTTAACTTGATTGAATACACCTAAATATGATCTAAACACATTTATATTCTAAATTTTTTCACTCCAGATTTTCCCACTGCTGAAGTATGATGATAGTCATAATCAATCTTTTATTTCATTTCAGCCATTTGATAAGAGCTCACACAGTTTTGGCTTTTTCTCTCTTGTCTCTTCAATAAGTAGTGATCTATGTCATACTGTCCCTTTTTAACTGAGGCCTTGATAATTTCTATTATTTAAGGGATAGTATAGTACACTATATAAGGGATAGTGAAAAGGAATTTATGCTTTATGCAGTTAGCATCTAATTTGTCTGTCCTTGATGTCTCTGAACTTTTGCATTTGAAGATATCTGGAAAAGGTATCATTTTTGTCATAACAGCTATAATGAGAAAGTATTTGGAAATAAACACTTCAAAGGATGGAATGAAAATATAATATTTTTAACTGTCTAAAATGAAGCTCATCCATCACCTCAAAGTGATAAAGCTGGTACTCATATCAAAGGCTATTGCAAAGACTAAACTTGAACCACTGCTTCACTATGCCTCTCATTTTATCAGCTTTTGTTCTTCACCAAGATAATCAATCTCCCAGAAATCCACTGATCTCCACACTGTCATTTCTCTGTGTCTCAGTTTCTTCTTCTTTAAAAGGAATCTAAGCACCTATTTCATAAAACTATTGTGAGAATTAAATAATGTCTTTAACTTTTATTTACAGTAATCTTGATACCCAAATGATTTTTAATTTTTATGTGTTAAAACTGCTCATTTTTCTGTTAAGATTTCTGCCTTTTTAACATGATGTATTTAAAAATGTGCCCACCCTCTGTATGGTACTATGATGACGGATACATGCCATTATACATTTGTCCAAACCTACAGAATGTACAACACCCAGAGTGAGTGCTAATGTAAACTTACGGACTTTGAGTGATTACGATGGGTCAATATAGGTTCATCAGTTGTAACGAATGCACCACTCTGGAAGGGGATGTTGGTAATGAGGGAGGCTGTGCATGTTTGGGGATAGCGGGGTCCATAGGAAATCTCTTTACCTTCCTCTCAATTTTCCTGCTCTAAAAAAAAAATCATTTTTTAAGCACCCACCCTCTAGATAACATATTTTCTCCTAATACTTTTATGGTTTTATTTTTCTTATATTTACATCTTCTTACCTAACTTAGTTATAAGGGAAATAGTTAAAGTCATGTAGTCATTAAGAGTGATGTGAAAAAGCATACTTAATGACATAAGAAATATCAAAAATGTATTAAGTGACAAAGCCTGGCTACAACATAGTATGTCTAGCATGATCACCTTTTTTGCTAACCATAGTTTTCAATCTCTTTAACGGATAATGAACTGCAAATCAGAAAGTTTAAATCACAATTTTAAAATGAGACGATGGGGCTTCCCTGGTGGCGCAGTGGTTGAGAGTCTGCCTGCCAGTGCAGGGGACACGGGTTCGTGCCCCGGCCCGGGAAGATCCCACATGCCGCGGAGCGGCTGGGTCCGTGAGCCATGGCCACTGAGCCTGCGCGTCTGGAGCCTGTGCTCCGCAACGGGAGAGGCCACAGCAGTGAGGGGCCTGCGTACCGCAAAAAAAAAAAAAAAAAAAAAAAAAAAAAATGAGACGATGCATGGACTATGCTTGATCCAACGCCTGGCACTCAGGTGATTATGTGTGAATATCTTCCCCACAGTGCCTGGCCTCTGCTTTAAGAAAGTCCTTCCTAAACCACGACCTATCAAACCTCCTGTCTTTGAATTCTATGGCACTAGGTTTAAAAAAATTCCTCTTATTCCATTTGC
This sequence comes from Delphinapterus leucas, assembly GCF_059928025.1. Taxonomy (NCBI): domain Eukaryota; kingdom Metazoa; phylum Chordata; class Mammalia; order Artiodactyla; family Monodontidae; genus Delphinapterus; species Delphinapterus leucas. The sequence goes on from NC_143129.1 coordinate 137,651,761, forward strand.
ACCTCACCCTCATGGTAAAGTCAACCCCTGTCAGGTGGAAAGCATCCATGCAGGCATATAACACTTATTGAACAGAGCTAAACTCCTTGAGGGCAGGAACTGGTGTCCTTTTCTTGGTATTCCCCAGCCTTCATATACAGCTTGCATACAATGGTGCTCAGTGAGGATGCACTGAATCAGAGCCCTGAATGGAAGTAACACTTCCATTAATCAACTGCTGGTATGCTTTCTCTGAGGTGGGCTCCAGCCTTCAAAGTGATTGAAGTTTAAAAAAAAAAAAAAAAAAAAAAAAAGTTTTTTTGATTAGCAAAAGCTTGAACATGTAGAAAATTGAGCTGTTTCATGTTTATGGATATGCCTGTCTTTTAGCTGTGATCCTCCATTTTGATAGAATAGAATCCATGGCAGTATTATTCTAAGAGGAAAAAAAATCATAGCCCAAATGAAGAAAGCAAGTCATTAATTTCAATTTACCTAAGAGTAAAGCTAAAGTTATAAGTCTTTCCTGGTGCTGTTTCTGAATATTCAGAGGCCCTGGCAGTAGAAAGGCGAGGCAGCTTGCTTGCTGGCAATGTTTTTTCCAGTGCCAACAACTGTGGCATTTACTGCTAAGGCAGCTGCTCCCTGCCAATGATCAGGGGCCTCTAGAGAGACTCTGCTACTCAGTGGAAAACTGGGAACAGAACAGGAAACTCAAGACAGAGTGAAACCTTATTTTACTGGATTAAATCTAAAAGGAAAAATGCAGATCTCCGGATAAAAATAATCCAAGACAAAGTCTCTTTTCTGGCTTCAGAAATGACACATTAGCAGCCCTCTGAGTTTCAGGAGAGGAAGATCTCTTCTGTGTTTTCTTAGATCTTATTGTATACAAAACAATTTCACTATTTAAACAAAAGGTATATAGCTTCCAATGACATAAGCAGGTTTTTTATATTTCTTCATTTCTAAGGACACCCATTCCAGAGAAAATTCAGTAAGTAATTAGAAAGAATATGATGCATTTTATGCAAATTAACTTCAGACTGTCACTTTTCCTATTTCTGAGAAGGTGCTGTTTTCTGAGGGCACTATTGTTTAAACAACAGATGGAGGACGTCTTCTAGGTATAGCATAGACAGAAAGAAAGCATTTTGTACCTCCTGGAAATTTTTCAGGTTAATTCTAATTAATAATAACTACCAGCCACTGAGTGTTTTCTCCGTGCCAAACACTCTGCAAAGCTCTTGACGCACAGGATCTCAGTTAAATCTCAGAATAACCAGGTGTTATGTACTTTCACCAGATTATGAAACTGGTACTCCAACACCTTGAGTAATTTGCCCAAGGTGATTTAGCTATTAGTTGAAAACCCTGTTTTCCTAAGGCACACCTAGAGGTATTATCATCCATATGGTGCACATAAAAATCAGCTGATTTCGGGCTTCCCCGGTGGCGCAGTGGTTGAGAGTCTGCCTGCCGATGCAGGGGACACAGGTTCGTGCCCCGGTCCGGGAAGATCCCACATGCCGTGGAGCCACTGGGCCCGTGAGCCATGGCCGCTGAGCCTGCGCGTCCGGAGCCTGTGCTCCGCAACGGGAGAGGCCACAACAGTGAGAGGCCCGCGTATCACACACACACACACAAAAAATCAGCTGATTTCTAAAGTCATCTTTGTAAAGGTGTCTATTAAATAAACTCTGAGCTGAACACCTACCATCTTAGGTCCTGGAATTTTGAGATACACAAGTCAGAATCAAGCATTTTACCACAATGCATAGAGGCAAGACCTGATAGGCTTTTGAAATCCCTAATGCAGTATGCAGTTCTGTAAGACTGCACCTTTCCTTTTGAGCAAACAAGCTACACCCTGAACAATAATATATACTTATTTCACTTTTTCTTCATTATACAAATAGACAAAGATTGACTAACTTTTAAGTTTTTTTCTGACCCAAGCCAAAGGAAAACAGTTAAAATATTTCATCCTTTCAGAATACGTGATCACTCAGATTATCTAGAGATTGGAAAACACATTATTATTTTCCATATACTTCCAATAAACTGAGAAGTAGAGAAACTAGGTGCTTGCCCAAAGTTTCTCCTTTCAAAGGCAACTCAGTGATATACAGAAAAAATAATAAATTATTTAGATATATCCTTATCTTTGATACTATCTAATAATTGCAAGAAGAACTATCCTTAGTCCTGACTTGTTATCCCAACTCCCCTCAAATAGTCTATTTATTATCTTAAAATCTGAGATGTACAACTCTTCCATTAAAGGGTAACCATATATTCTAAGTCTGGGACAGTCCAGTTTATGCATGTTGTTCCCATTATTTATAATGCTCCCTCTCAAAAGTAACCCAGTTTGGGTGATAAATAATATATTTTCCCACGTTCACCCAGCCATGACTATGGGAGGTGTATTTTATGATACTCCATCTTGATTTCCATATTACTAAATGAGAAAGGATGTAGTAGAGACTTTGGGGATTGTTGCTAGCACACAACCACTTCCTTTACCAGGGATGGTCCTTCCAACCTTCCCATCACAAACGCCATCCATAATGGATGACAGCCAAGTTAGTATTGTTTGTCGTGCCACTCAGGCTGAAGCTGAAGGACATATGACACAGACTGGGACCATCAAGATTCTCTCTTTTTTGGGGGTTTAAAGGAGCTTTATATACTTTATATACTTTCTGTATGAAGGAGCTTTTTATACTCTTGATCTACAATTCTGGTTTTCTTATCTGTGTTTGGCTTCCTCTTTTGATTACTGACAAAAAAAGGCCTTTCTGAGATCCTCCACAAGGTCAGTAACTTCTATCTCAGCTCTATGATCTCTGGTCCCGAATGACACTAATATTTTATCATGGGTAAGTTAGCTCATCTTTTCCAAAGTTCTGAATTTCCAACTGAATGAAATGTCATCCAGGAGCAACTTACAGCAGTTCTACATACTGAAGACAATAGCTCCAAATAAGAAACATCTGTATTTGGAAAACTTACATCATATTATAATGGGTTTTCATTTTGATCCATATTTCCCCTCAGGGGTTGGTTTCTGCTACTCAGGGCAGGGGGGGGAACAAAAAACAAAAAACACTGATTTGAGGTAAACCCTCTATATTCAGGTACAGAGATGGAATATTTAACTGCAATATTTTATAGTTTGTAGAAGAAGTAGAATTAGGTTAATCCAGCAATGATTCAGCAAAAGTAAACAGATATAAATCCTTTTGTTATACTACATAAACTTTCACTTTAGAAGTCCTTAATGAGATTTGTTTCAATAAAATTAATTATTCAAAAATATCACGAAGAGGTAGCTTTTCAACTATTCTTAATTTTCCATAGTTAAACTGAACATGAATATAAATTTATGCTGGAGAGCAGATCAATTAAATCTACTCAAAAATGTACCAAATTGGAAGTAAAAGTTAATTAACTTAAGCTTAGATTAGAAATATTAATTATACAAAAATTAAAATTTAGTTCAAGCAACAGATTTGCCTGAGGTTTGAATATGTTAAAATATATTATGCTCAAAAACACACCCTTGGCCCATGCTTTTATTAAACAGGATGATTTATTATGAACAGTAATAAATTATAATTTAAAAATTGAGTTAGAATTCAGGTAACTGAAATTGCTGATGAAATCTGAGAGTCCTCCCTAATTCACTTCTAAATATATTCTAAACTTTACATTTCAAGATATTAGAATCTACAGGTTAACGTTTTTCTTAAATTAACTCTCTCATTGACTACAACACACATGTAGAGAAAAAAGAAACAAATCATAAGTTTTATAACTTGATGGATCTTCTTACACTTTATTTTTTAATCTAAAGATTCCAAGGACTTCCCTGGTGGTGCAGTGGTTAAGAATCCTCCTGCCAATGCAGGGGACGTGGGTTCGAGCCCTGGTCCAGGAAGATCCCACATGCCATGGAAAAACCAAGCCCGTGTGCCACAACTATTGAGCCTGCGGCCCACAACTACTGAGCCCATGTGCCTAGAGCCCGTGCTTCACAACAAGAGAAGCCACCACAATGAGAAGCCACCACAATGAGAAGCCTGGGCACCTCAACAAACAGTAGCCCCCATTCACCGCAACTAGAGAAAGCCCACAAGCAGCAACAAAGACCCAACGCAACCAAAAAAAAAAAAAATTTTAATTACAATTCCACTTCTAAGAATTTATCCTAAAAACATTAAAAATCAAGGTGCAGGCTTCCCTGGTGGCACAGTAGTTGAGAGTCCGCCTGCCAATGCAGGGGACACAGGTTCGTGCCCCGGTCCGGGAAGATCCCACATGTCGTGGAGCGGCTGGGCCCATGAACCATGGCCGCTGAGCCTGTGCGTCCGGGGCCTATGCTCCACAGCGGGAGAGGCCACAACAGTGAGAGGCCAGCGTACCGCAAAAAAAAAAAAAAGAAATAAATCAAGGTGTCAAAACGCCTATCGTGGCTATAACTTATAATGGAAAAAAATAGAAAAAACTATACATTCATCAACAAAAGGTTTATTATAGTTGCCTTAATACAACAATAAATGGAAAACTGTGCTATTAAAAGGTGAAGGAGGGCTTCCCTGGTAGCACAGTGGTTGACAGTCCGCCTGCCGATGCAGGGGACACGGGTTCGTGCCCCGGTCCAGGAGGATCCCACATGCTGTGGAGCGGCTGGGCCCGTGAGCCATGGCCGCTGAGCCTGCGCGTCCAGAGCCTGTGCTCCACAACGGGAGAGGCCACAACAGTGAGAGGCCTGCACACTGCAATGAAGAGTGGCCCCCGCTTGCCACAACTAGAGAAAGCCCTCGAACAGAAACGAAGACCCAACACAGCCAAAAATAAATAAATATAAAAAAAGAAGATGCAAGAAATGTTTCAAAAAGACCTAGAAGAATTAAAGAAGAAACAAACAGAGATGAACAATACAATAACTTAAATGAAAACTACCCTAGAGGAATCAACAGCAGAATAACTGAGGCAGAAGGACGCATAAATGACCTAGAAGACAGAACGGTGGAATTCACTGCTGCGGAACAGAATAAAGAAAAAAGAATGAAAAGAAATGAAGACAGCCTAAGAGAGCTCTCAGACAACGTTAAATGCAACAACATTTGCAATATAGTGGTCGCAGAAGGAGAAGAGTGAGAAAGGACCCAGGTAAACATTGGAAGAGATTATAGTTGAAAACTTCCCTAACATGGGAAAGGAAATAGCCACCCAAGTCCAGGAAGTGCAGAGAGTCCCATACAGGATAAACCCAAGGAGAAACAGGCCAAGACACATAGTAATCAAACTGGCAAAAATTAAAGACAAAGAAAAATTATTGAAAGCAGCAAGGGAAAAATGACAAGTAACATACAAGGGAACTCTCATAAGGTTAACAGCTGATTTCTCAGCAGAAACTCTACAAGCCAGAAGGGAGTGGCATGACATATTTAAAGTGATGAAGGAAAGAACCTACAACCAAGATTACTCTACCCAGCAAAGATCTCATTCAGATTCGATGGAGAAATCAAAAGCTTTACCGACAGGCAAAAGCTAAAAGAATTCAGCACCACCAAACCAGCTCTACAACAAATGCTAAAGGAACTTCTCTAAGTGGGAAACACAAGAGAAGAAAAGGACCTACAAAAACAAACCCAAAACAACTAAGAAAATGGTAACAGGAACATACATATTGATAATTACCTTAAATGTGAATAGATTAAATGCTCCAACCAAAAGACACAGACTCACTGAACGGATACAAAAACAAGACCCATATATATGCTGTCTACAGGAGACCCACTTCAGACCCAGAGACACATGCACACTGAAAGTGAGGGGATGGAAAAAGATATTCCATTCAAATGGAAATCAAAAGAAAGCTGGAGTAGCAATACTCATATCAGATAAAATAGACTTTAAAATAAAGAATGTTACAAGAGACAAGGAAGGACACTACATAATGATCAAGGGATCAATCCAAGAAGAAGATATAACAATTATAAATATAAAAGCACCCAACACAGGAGAACCCCAATACATAAGGCAGCTGCTAACAGCTATAAAAGAGGATATCGACAATAACACAATGATATTGGGGGACTTTAACACCTCACTTACATCAATGGACAGATCATCCAAACAGAAAATTCCTAAGGAAACAGAAGCTTTAAATGACACAATAGACCAGATAGATTTAATTGATATTTATAGGACATTCCATCCAAAAACAGCAGATTACACTTTCTTCTCAAGTGTGCATGAAACATTCTCCAGGATAGATCACATCTTGGGTCACAAATCAAGCCTCAGTAAATTTAAGAAAACTGAAATCATATCAAGCATCTTTTCTGACTGCAACACTATGAGATTAGAAATCAACCACAGGGGAAAAAAAGTAAAAAACACATACACATGGAGGCTAAACAATACATTACTAATAACCAAGAGATCACGGAAGAAATCAAAGAGGAAATCAAAAAATACCTAGAGGCAAATGATAATGAAAATATGGTGATCCAAAACCTATGGGATGCAGCCAAAGCAGTCATAAGAGGGAAGTTTGTAGCTATACAAGCCTACCTCAAGAAACAAGAAAAATCTCAAATAAACAATCTAACCTTACATCTAAAGGAGCTAGAGAAAGAAGAAGAAACAAAAACCTAAGTTAGCAGAAGGAAAGAAATCATAAAGATCAGAGCAGAAAAAAATGAAATAGAAACAAAGAAAACATAGCAAAGATCAATAAAAGTAAAAGCTGGTTCTTTGAGAAGATAAACAAAATTGATAAACCATTAGCCACACTTATCAAGAAAAAGAGGGAGAGGACTCAAATCAATAAAATTATAAATGAAAAAGGAGAAGTTACAAGAGACATTGCAGAAATACAAAGCATCCTAAGACTACTACAAGCAATTCTATGCCAATAAAATAGACAACCTGGAAGAAACGGACAAATTCTTAGAAAGGTATAACCTTCCAAGACTGAACCAGGAAGAAATGGAAAATATGAACAGAAAAATAACAAGTAATGAAATTGAAACTATGATTAAAAATCTTCCAACAAACAAAAGTCCAGGACCAGGTGGCTTCACAGGCGAATTCAATCAAACATTTAGAGAAGAGCTAACACCCATCCTTCTCAAACTCTTCCAAAAAATTGCAGAGGAAGGAACACTCCCAAACTCATTCTACAAGGCCACCATCACCGTGATACCAAAACCAGACAAAGGTACTACAAAAAAAGAAAATTACAGACCAATCTCACTGATGAATATAGATGCAAAAATCCTCAACAAAATACTAGCAAACAGAATCCAACAACACATTAAAAGGATCATACACCATGATCAAGTGGGATTTATCCCAGGGATGTAGGGATTCTTCAATATATGCAAACCAATCAATGTGACACACCATATTAACAAACTGAAGAAGAAAAACCATATGATCATGTCAACAGAGACAGAAAAAGCTTGACAAAATTCAACACCCATTTATGATAAAAACTCTCCAGAAGGTGGGCATAGAGGGAACCTACCTCAACATAATAAAGGCTATATATGACAAACCCACAGTCAACATCATTCTCAATGGTGAAAAACTGAAACCGTTTCCTCTAAGATCAGGAACAAGACAAGGGTGTCCACTCTCACCACTATTATTCAACATAGTTTTGGAAGTCCTAGCCACAACAATCAGAGAAGAAATAAAAGGAATACAAACTGGAAAAGAAGTAGTAAAACTGTCACTGCTTGCAGATGACATGATACTATACACAGAGAATCCTAAAGATGTCACCAGAAAACTACTAGAGCTAATCAATGAATTTGGTAAAGTTTCAGGATACAAAATTAATGCACAGAAATCTCTTGCATTCTTATACACTAATGATGAAAAATCTGAAAGAGAAATTAAGGAAACACTCCCATTTACCTGTGCAACAAAAAGAATAAAATACCTGGGAATAAACCTACCTAAGGAGACAAAAGACCTGTATGCAGAAAACTATAAGACACTGATGAAAGAAATTAAAGATGATACCAACAGATGGAGACATACCATGTTCTTGGGTTGGAAGAAACAATATTGTGAAAATGACTATACTATGCAAAACCATCAATACATTCAATGCAATCCCTATCAAATTACCAATGGCATTTTTTACAGAACTAGAACAAAAAATCTTAAAATTTGTATGGAGACACAAAAGACCCCGAATAGCCAAAGCGGTCTTGAGGGAAAAAAATGGAGCTGGAGGAATCAGACTCCCTGACTTCAGACTATAGTACAAAGCTACAGTAATCAAGACAATATGGTACTGGCACAAAAAAAGAAATATAGATCAATGGAACAGGATAGAAAGCCCAGAGATAAACCCACACAACTACGGTCAACTCATCTATGACAAAGGAGGCAAGGATATACAATTGAGAAAAGACAGTCTCTTCAATAAGTGGTACTGGGAAAACTGGACAGCTACATGTAAAAGAATGAAATTAGAACACTCCCTAACACCATACACAAAAATAAACTCAAAATGGATTAGAGATCTAAATGTAAGACCGGACACTATAAAACTCTTAGAGGAAAACATAGGAAGAACACTCTTTGCCACAAATGACAGCAAGATCTTTTCTGATCCACCTCCTAGAGTAATGGAAATAAAAACAAAAATAAACAAATGGTTCCTAATGAAACTTCAAAGCTTTTGCACAGCAAAGGAAACCATAAACAAGACGAAAAGACAACCCTCAGAATGGGAGAAAATATTTGCGAATGAATCTACAGACAAAGGGATAATCTCCCAAATATACAAACAGCTCATGCAGCTCAATATTAAAAAAACAAACAACCCAATCCAAAAATGGGCAGAAGACCTAAATAGACATTTCTCCAAAGAAGACATACAGATGGCCAAGGAGCACATGAAAAGCTGCTCAACATCACTAATTATCAGAGAAATGCAAATCAAAACTACAATGAGGTATCACCTCACACCAGTTAGAATGGGCATCACCAGAAAATCTACAGACAACAAATACTGGAGAGGGTATGGAGAAAATGGAACCCTCTTGCACTGTTGGTGGGAATGCAAATTGATACAGCCACTATGGAGAACAGTATGCAGGTTCCTTAAAATACTGAAAATAGAACTACAATATGACCCAGCAATCCCACTACTGGGCATATACCCAGAGAAAACCATAATTCAAAAATACACATGCACCCTATTTTCATTGCAGCACTATTTACAATAGCCAGGTCATGGAAGCAACCTAAATGCCCATCGAGAGATGAATGGATAAAGAAGATGTAGTACATATATATAATGGAATATTACTCAGCCATAAAAAGGAATGAAACTGAGTCATTTGTAGAGATGTGGATGGATCTAGAGAGTGTCATAGAGTGAAGTAAGTCAGATAGAGAAAAACAAATATCGTATATTAACGCATATATGTGGAACCTAGAAAAATAGTACAGATGAACCGGTTTGCAGGTCAGAAATTGAGATACAGATGTAGAGAACAAACGTATGGACACCAAGGTGGGGGGAAGTGGTGGTGTGTGTGTGTGTGTGTGTGTGTGTGTGTGTGTGTGTGTGATGAATTGGGAGACTGGGATTGATGTGTGTACACTAATACGTATAAAATGGATAACTAATAAGAACCTGCCGTATAAAAAAATAAATAAAATTAAATTAAAAATAAAAGATATGTAGGTAGGAAACTGCAGCTCTCTTCCTAGGATCCACAGGTATAGCTTTGGGGGGCAGAGTATAGACTAACAGAATAAAGATACCCAGATCCTGCTCAAAGAAGACTTTGTAGAATATTTTCCCTTTCCAAAAATCTTGGGCACCAACCCCCATGAAAAACAATCCTCACTTTCCAAACCTCTGCCTTCAGTTCTGCACATCGGAGAAATGAAGGGAAGAAACAGGCACCAAGGCAGAGATGGAACAGGGAAGATGACTGAAACTCACATGAAAACAAAATTTCACTATAACAAAAAGGTATTTCTGGATAAATTTTCACATTAATTTTTTTCTCAAGAGACAAAATAATATACTTCAACCTCTAATAACTTAATAGTTGTGTAAAAGAGCAGGTTTTAAGAACTAAATTTAATAAACAGTGTTGAAATAAGGTCTTCTGCAACTTCATTTATTTCTTGTGAAATACATTGTTCCCAAAGGAAGACATTAATTTACAAGGCTTAAGCGTGAGAGATTTATTTTCTCTCAAACAAAACGAATTAAACTGAAATACCTTCTGAAGGCAAAGTAAGAGTATGCAGCTCACATCTCTCCAAATTTTATATATTAGGAAAATAGTAAGATATTCCTTTGAATTCTAAACCCTGACACTATTGAAAAATATCAACTTCAAGGAAGTGAGCAGAGAAATATGTTTTTGTGTTGCTCTGATTCTTAGTGTTTCTGTGGAAATAGCCCCAACTGCTATAGGTTGGTTCACTTGACCAAATGAAATAGGGTGTCTGTGGAGTTTCCTATTACATGCAGGGAATAGAAAGGAATAAGTGAATGGAGTCCTAAGTATATAATCTACCTCTGAACAGCTCATTAATATTGCAGAGGAATCATGCTTTCCTAGGAGGTTGAGGCATTACAGCCTACCTCTATTAATGGTATTGTTACTCAAATAAGTAAATAGGATCTCAGGTGAATAGTGACCTGGAATTCCTCTTCTAAGAACATCGATACATACTAGGAGTCAAAACTTCCCCCAGACTAGTAAGATCCAGATTAATAGTTGCTTCTTTCAAACAAATGATCTGATTAGCACTCAACTCCAATTCCTTCTGCTACCAGAATTTTTTTCTCTTGACTTCAAAACATTTTTCTTGCTGTGTCTACAGACAGCCACAAAATCAGTCATCAAAGGACCTTATCAAAGTCCCCAACTCTCCTCCTTCAAGCCACAGTTTTGTTTTTTTTTTAAACACAAATCTCATCAGCGAATCAGTGTTGTAGAGGCAGGATTCCATCATACACATTTTATCGCTTTTGAAGCATACCTCATAAAGAGTCCAGCACTGCCACACTGCTCAGTGTGACAGGTAGGCAAGATAGGTACTCCTGTACTTTTTTAACGAGGACACTGAGACTCACAAGCTCAGTAACTAGTGCAAGGGTTCTAGGTGAGGTAGTGGCAGGGTTCAGAATCCAAACTCAAGTCTTCCGATCCCAAAGCCTCTTTCCAGTGAGGATGCAGCCTTTGGTACGGGTGAAATGTATATTCAACTTGATGCCATGGGACTCCTGCTACTTTACTTAATACTCATCTTAATCACCCATATGCCATCCCCAACCACCTCCCTCCTTGTCCAAAATAATTCCCAGCACCCAAGTCTCATTCCAAACTCTGTACAGTGGTGAAGGCCTAGAAAAATTCAGTTCAAGTGTCAACTTTAAAAACTCTGCCTCACCAGAGTATAGGACTATCTTCTCAGTCACTTCCTTATGTATATGATATATGTGTGAAGAATTTTTTCAATGAAAAAGACTGCACCTGGCAGGTTGGCTAAGGTCTGATTATATTCAATGTTTTGCCAGATTTGGGGGGTGGGAAACACTCTCTCACATACTGGTAGTGGGGTGGAAAATTTGTATAACACTAAAGAAAGATGATTTGATATATTTATGCCACAGGAATTGCACAAAGACATATACACCAGTATGTTATAGTATTATTTGTACTGATATGGAAAATGATACATCATTCATTAAAAAAGGTATGTACAATATGATTCTATTTGTGGTTATTAACTATAAAATCTATATTTGCACAAATGTGTATGACCATGCATGAGACCGGTAGGAAGGATGGTAAACTGACAGTGGTTTCTTCTGGAGGAGTAGTAGAAGAGGGAAGATTATTACTTTTACCTGTACAATTACAATTTTTTATGATTACATGTTACTTTAAAAACATGTCAAAAAGTTAAGTTTCTCAGGCTTCTCTGGTGGCGCAGTGGTTGAGAGTCCGCCTGCCGATGCAGGGGACAGGGGTTTGTGCCCCGGTCCGGGAAGATCCCACATGCCGCGGAGCGGCTGGGCCCGTGAGCCATGGCCGCTGAGCCTGCGTGTCCGGAGCCTGTGCTCCGCAACGGGAGAGGCCACAGCAGTGAGAGGCCCGCGTACCGCAAAAAGAAAAAAAAAAAAGTTAAGTTTCTCTAAGTTAAAAAAGAGAAAAACAATAATAAGAAGCAAAACCTCTACAACAACTCAGTATGTTAGGGAATCCATTAGAGTTTTTTCTATTTTTTAATATTTGCTAACCTAATACTTTTGACTCATAGCCAGAAACAAGGATGGGCAATAAAATTTAGTCAAAATAATTTTAAATTATATTTAAACATTGTGCAAAATTTTGAGCCTTCAGCTCTCCTGCCCTCATTTTTCCAGCCACAGCCCCTATGTCTAGATCAGTCCTTCTTGGCATTTAGAGTAAATGGATGGAGACAGAGACTCAAAATGAAGGGCAGGAAGTACTATGGACCATGTAGGGATCTCTCCTTTGTCCTTTGCAGATTCAAGGACACACTCAATGCTACTTGAATTGGTTGTCGAAATTGCTAGTCCCATCACTGAGTACACCATTTTATTTCATGCAACTGGTACGGAATCTGAACTGAGGAGCAAATGGTTATATTTTCTACAGTGAGGTTACAGAGGTCCCTGGTATTTTGTCAGTGTTCTATAAGAAGAGCAAAAATTCACATCTAGACTCCTGATTATATTTATACCGTATATCAATTAGGTAACTTACAAAAAGCACACCTCGGCCTTCAACATCAGAGATTCTAGTAGGCTGGGGTGAAGGGTTGTTATTTAGGTAAAACTGTCCCATGATTCTGATACACAACCTCAGTTGAGAGCAACTTATATAGTTAAAGAGATTTATTTTGCAAACCTTTTGAGAAGGGATTTACAGCTTTCTGTGTTTTTTTGATTTACAGCTTTTATGTTCCCCAGAATAGAGATAAGAAATACCTTAGGCTAAATTATATGCTGAAATTTGAGAAGCAAAAATTTAGATCCCAGAATCACAAAACATTAAGTTTGAAAGTTTCTCGATGATATTATTGACTCTCCTTCTAGTTAAGTGATGATCAGAGAGATTAAGGGACTTATACAAGAAAGAGAGTTACTTAAAAATATATCTAGTACTAGAAGCCATCTCTCATAAAAAAAAAGTACATTTTCAACAAATAATAACTAATAATATCTGTTTCTCCATTCTGTAATCTTTACCATTGAATTTCAAGCCAATTACCTAAAGTTAAAAAATGTTAAAAGAAAAACTCTCTATATTAAGAAGAGATATCAGATCTAAAGGTGTTTTTTTTCTTTTTAAAAATTTTATTTATTTATTTTTGGCTGAGTTGGGTCTTCATTGCTGCGTGCGGGATTCCTCTAGGTGTGGCAAGCAGGGGCTACTCTTTGTTGCAGTACGCGGGCTTCTCATTGTGGTGGCTTCTCTTGTTGCAGAGCATGGGCTCTAGGCGCACAGGCTTCAGTAGTTGTGGCACGTGGGCTCCATAGTTGTAGCTCGCGGGCTCTAGAGTGCAGGCTCAGTAGTTGTGGCACGTAGGCTTAGTTGCTCCGCGGCATGTGGGATCTTTCCGGACCAGGGCTCAAACCCGTGTCCCCTGCATTGGCAGGCGATTTTTATTTAGGATAATAACAAAAATAATTTCGTAAGCTTATGCTAAAACAGTTTAGCTAGGTCTTAAAAATGCCAAAGTATACTGAATAAAATACATGGGCAAAAGAATGGAATGAGAGAAATGCACATCTGTACTGAGAACTTATTTAAATGGTTCAATGTAGTGGGATCATAGAATGATGAAGTAGTGGCAGAAGCTGGAAAGGTAGGTTAAGATATCTTTTTTTTTTTGTGGTATGCAGGCCTCTCCCGTTGCGGAGCACAGGCTCCGGACACGCAGGCTCAGCGGCCATGGCTCACGGGCCCAGCCGCTCCGCGGCATGTGGGATCCTCCCGGACCTGGGCACGGACCCATGCCCCCTGCATCAGCAGGTGGATTCTCAACCACTGCGCCACCAGGGAAGCCCTAAAGATATCTTTTGAAAGACTTTGAATATTATGGTAAAGAGTTTTGACTATCCCACAAGTGTGTCCTTTTGTGTTATATTTAAATATCATTTTAAAACATGCACAAATAAGTTAAATAGGTGCAGAAAAAGTAATTGACAAAAAAACAATGTCAAATTGTGATTTAAAAAGGAAAAAGAGGAGGAGGGGTTGGGGAAGGAGGAGGGAAAGGAATGAAGGCAGGCAGGAAGGAAAGAAGGAAAAATAAAAGATCATAAAGATTGAAAAGGAAGAAATAAAACTCCCTATACACAGATGGCACGATTGTTTACCTCTAGAAAATGCTAAGATAGCAATAAAAACTACTACAATAAGTTAGTTAAGCATGATTATAGGATACAAGGTCAATATACAGATATATGAAAATCAATTGTATTTCTATATATGTACTAGCAATAAGAGAACTGGAGAATATAAAATACATAAGAATACACTTAACTGAAAATGGAAAGGTTCTACACCAAAAGTTATGCAACACTGCAGATAAGTAATTAAATGGAGAGATATCACATTCATAATTTGGAAGACTCAGTACTGTTAAGATGTCTAGTGCTCCTAAATTAAACTACATATTCAATATAATCTCAATAAAAATTCTAGTTGGCTTTTTTTTTAAATAGAAATTTACAAGTTGGCTCTAAGATTCATATGGAAATTCAAATGACCTAGAGTAGCCAAAATCAATTTTGATGAATAAGAACAAAGTGAAGTATGGACAAAATTATTGAAATAATTCAAAAAGATACATGCACCCCTATGTTCATAGCAGTGCTATTCACAATAGCCAAAACATGGAAACAACCTAAATGTCCATCAACAGATGAATGGATAAAGAAGATGTGGCACATATATATAATGGAATACTACTCAGCCATAAAAAATTACAAAGTAATGCCATTTGCAGCAACATGGATGCAACGAGAGATTATCATACTAAGTAAGTCAGAAACAGAAAGACAAACACCATATGATATCACTTATATGTGGAATCTAAAATATGACATGAGTGAACCTATCTACAAAACAGAAACAGAGTCACAGACATAGAGATCAGACTTGTAGTTGCCAACGGGGGTGGGGGAGGGAGAGGGATGGACTGAGAATTTGGGGTTGGTACATGCAAACTCTTACATTTAGAATAATAAATGGATAAACAACATTCGTCCTACTGTACAGCACAGGGAACTATATCCATTCTCTTGGGATAAACCATAATGGAAAGGAATATTTAAAAAAGAATGTACCTATGTGTAAAACTGAGTCACTCTACTGTAAAGCAGAGATTGGCATAATATTGTAAATCAACTATACTTCAATAAAAATAATTCAATAAATAATTTAAAAGAAAACAACAAAGTCAAGTATGACCTCAAATCTGTCAGAATGGCTATCATCAAAAAGAACACAAATAACAAACGTTGGCAAGGATGCGGAGAAAATGGAACCCTCAAATACTGTTGGTGGGAATGTAAACTGGTGCAGCCACCATGGAAAATCATATGTAGATTTCTCAAAAAACTTAAAATAGAATTACCATATGACCCAGCAATTCCACTCCTGGGTATATACCTGAAAGAAACAAAATACTAATCTGAAAAGATACATACACCCGAATGTTCATAGTAGCACTATTTACAATTGCCAAGATATGGAAGCAACCTAAGTGTCCATCAACAGATGAATGGAAAAGAAGATGTGGTATATATACACAATGGAATACTATTCAACCATAAAAAAAGAAATTTTGCCATTTGCAGCAACATGGATGGACATGGAGGGTATCATGCTAAGTGAAATAAGTCAGAGAGACAAATATGGTATGATATCACTTATACGTGGAATCTAAAGGATACAACAAACTAGTAAATATAACAAAAAAGAAGTGCACTCACAGATATAGAAAACAAACTAGTGGTTACCAGTGGGGAGAAGAAAAGGGGGAAGGGTGATACAGAAATAGGGGATTAAGAGGTACAAACTATTCGGTATAAAATAAGCTACAGGGCTCCCCTGCTGGCACAGTGGTTGAGAATCCGCCTGCCGATGCAGGGGACACGGGTTCGAGCCCCGGTCCAGGAGGATCCCACATGCCGCAGAGCAACTAAGCCTGTGCGCCACAACTAGTGAGCCTGCGCTCTAGAGCTTATGTGCCACAACTACTGAAGCCCACGTGCCTGGAGCCTGTTCTCTGCAACAAGAGAAGCCACTGCAATGAGAAGCCCGAGCACCACAAGGAAGAGTAGTCCCCGCTCGCCTCAACCGGAGAAAGTCCGCGTGCAGCAACGAGGACCCAACACAGCCAAAAATTAAAAATAAAATAAGCTACCAATATATATTACACAGCACAGTGAATATAGCCAGTACTTTATATAATAACTATAGAGTATAACCTTTAAAATTGTGAATCATTATATTGTACACCTGTACTTATGTAATATTTTACAATCGACTATACATAATTTTACATCAACTATAAAAAATTTTTAAAAAGAACAAAGGACTTCGCACAACCTGAATTAGAGACTTGCTATAAAGATACATTTTAATCAAGGCAATGCAGTAATGGCATAAATGATAAACAGATTAATAGAAGAGAACTGAGAGCCTGAAAATAGATGTATAGTTACATGGTATCTCATTCTTGACAAAGGTGCAAAGGAATTCAATGGGAAAGAAAAGTCTTTCACAAATGGTGCCGAAACAAGTGGATATTCAGCTGGGGAAAAAATAAGCCCCACCCCCTATCTCTCACCACATACACAGAGTAACTCAAGATGAATCATAGAACTAAATATAAAAGCTAAAATTATAAAGCCTATATAGGACAATAGTGTTGCAACCTGAAGGATGGCAAAGATTCTTAGCTAAGACAACAACTATAAAAGAAAAAAATGAATAAAGATTTTATCAAAACTAAGAACTTCTATACATTAAAGATACCATTAAGAATATAAGTAGGCAAGCCACAGATTGAAAAAAGATCCATAAACCATATATCTGATAAAGAACTAGTATCCAGAATATATTCCAGAATATATAAAGAACTCCTACATTCAATTCAATTATAAAAAGACAAATAATTAAAAATGAGGAGAAGACTTGAATTGATACTCCACAAAAGTTTCTGGGGAGATGGAAATGATAGGTGTTTGGGTTATACAGGTGTACACAGTTGTCAAAACTGTACAGATAAAATCTGTGCATTTCATTTTATGTAAATTATAACACACATACATATACACACAGGACTATAAAAATAATATTTTCTGAGTAGGGGTGGGTATATGGAGGTACAGGTGATACACAAATGACAGTATTGGTAATTGTTGAGCAATGTGATGGCTAACAAGAGAATTTCATTATGTTATTCTGTTTATTTTGTAGATTAAAAAAAAAAACTCCATAATAAAGCTTTTTTAAAAGGGCAGAAAACATATAAGGGTATACCTCCCCAGTTAACATTTTCCCATACCTTTTGATTTTTAATACTCAAACTTCATAGAATCTACATCTCTCTCAATACAATATTTTTCAATAAATGCTTATAAAGGAAAAATTTATATCTATACTCCCAATACAAAGCAAAAGATTTTAAACAAAACATTGTGAGGGAAAAGGTCAGAGCTGTATCTCAAGTACAGGATCACAGGAAGATATTTTGAGACACAAACTCAGTGTCAACAAGGAGGATGTACAGCTTAGATGCTGGCAGAGCTAACAGAAGCCATGTTACTGCATACAAAGCAACTGTGTGTTAGCATCATATTATTTTGTGATTCTGAAGCAATATTAGACGCTTTACATCTTAACATAATTATGTGTTACCTATATACAATATCTTTACTGTGTCTTAGTTGCATTTTAGGAAACTGATGTGTGGTCTGGGGTTGACATGTAATGCATAATTTTTCCTGACTTAATGAGAAATTGGCATATGCTTACTGCTTTGGGTGGAACACCTGCTTTTCTGGTTGGATTACTGATTTTAGGCCTGTCTCTTAAAAACTATAATTAAAACACACATACAGGACCCATGTTTGTGATGAGTTCAAGCAGGTGTTTGATACTGTTAGTAAGTCAAACTTGGAATAAGAATTTCATTAACACTTTTCTTTCAGGCTTTGTGTTTTAAGATTGCATGGTGACTGTAAGAAATTTCAATTGTGCAAATAAAGGAAAATATAGAAATAAATTATATGATGAGGCTGACATAAGGAAACACTCTTCCATAACCGAAGAGCATGTCTTTCCAGCCTGCATTTCAGTATGACAATGAGTGGGGCTGGAAGGGAGTGGGCAAGAAATTGGAAAAAGGAGAGACCAGAGGCCTGCACAACTATCCCAATACGTCATGTAAGGGTCCGAGGGAAAACTGCATTAAGGAGAGTCTTGAGAGGCACTGCTGAAATCCACTGATTCCTTCCAAATGGCATGTTTCGTCCCCTGCATACATTCCTATGCCTATTTTTTATAATCTTCCACCGTAATTGAGTTCCTTCAAATATCCTCATTTTTACTTTCTCTTTCATGCCACTTTCTCTCCATGATTTTAAGACAACGTGGCTCACTGTAGCGATCCCATACAAAGCTTTTGGGGAGCAATAACGAGGACTGCAATAATAAAAATTAAGTGATTGCCATTCCTCCAAAAGATCAGTAACAAAATAGATTTTTAGCCTAAATATTTCAGCAGCATAAAGATAATGACGTGTGACCGAATAATTCAAAACACTTCCCCCGACAAGCCAAAGACAGAAACAGAAATGGCCAAGAGTAGAGCTCAAAGACTTCACTCCGGGAAACACAGAAAAGAATCAGGCCAAACTATATGAGCAAGGTTTTCCATAATATTTCCTACGGCCTGAAATAAAATCTGAACTCTATAATGGCACTGAAGGGGAAAGCTCTCAACTTGGGCAAGAACAATCTCAAAACAAAAAAAACATTCTTCTTCTTCTTTGGTTCTTAAGAGATGCCTATAACTTCACTGACTGCATTCTTCTTTTAGTGAATCCAAGTGGCATTAAATTTGAAGATAAAAAGACTAACAGGGTATTGCACTGTGAGAAACGATCTCAGATTTTTTTTTTTTTAGTTTTTAATAGAAAATTTATTTGTTTATTTTATCTTTTTTTTTCTTTTGGCCACGCTGCACGGCATGTGGGATCCTAGTTCCCCAGACCAGGGATCGAACCCGCGCCCCCTGCAGTAGAAGCATGGAGTCTTAACCGCTGCACCACCAAGTCCTATCTCAGATATTTTAAACTGGCATTGGATTAACTGCATTAATCTAGATCTACCAAAACTACAAAATGATGAGAAATTCACTGGTTATTGTCTAGAATCATTATCAATCCAGAACTAAACTCAAGAGCATAGCCTTTAGAGCCAGAAAAGCCAGTGTCTACATGTTGATTCTGCCCCTCATGTTTCAGTTTCCTTATCTGTAAAATGGGTATTAAAATAGCACCTACTTTTGTTATAAGAGAGAATGCATGTAAAGAATTTAGCAGTGCCTAGCAAATGGTAAGTGTTCAATGTTAGCTCAATTCCCAATAGAGCTCCCCTACCCCTGATTTCTTTTAATAATCTCATCTTTTTGTAACTCAAATTGAATGTAATGCAATGGATTACTTAGGGAAGATGATTCAGCAAAACGCAGACAGCTATTGGTTATAATGCTGTAATGACCAGGGAGACTGCACTTGGAAGAAAGGAAAAATGTATACACATCAGGGGTCCCAGGACAGTTTTCTGTGTGAGGCTGACCACTCAGCCAGCACCACATTTTTCTTTTGACTTTCAGAGCTGTGAATTAGGCTGGAGACTATTTTGAGAGTCAGAAAATGGGGTGACTTTAGCTTTGTATATAGGAAGGTCATATTCAGGACCTGCTCACGGTTTTTGTCAGGTTTGATCAACTCATTTTTTAGCAGCTTTATTGAGATATAATAGACATACAATAAATCACTTATTTAAAATGTAAAATTTGATATGTTTTGACACCACTGACACAATTAAAAAATTTGGTCAATTTATTTTTGCACTTTTAGCTATTATAAACCTATCTTTGTTAATAAAACATAGGAAAAATAATTTTATTGCAATTTTGAAATCCTTTACTGTTCTTTCTTCTCCTCAAACTAGTGTTTCCACAATGGAATATTTTATTCCATGAGGTCTCTTAGGGAATAATTACTTCATTAAGAAGCGTACTTTATAAAATTACATCCATGTATGGTAATCTAAAAGAACCAATCTAAGATGATAGAAACGTTTGACTGTAAATTAGAATCATATCTATGGATGCCTAAGAGCTGGTGATTTATTCACTACTGTAGTGTACTTCTAAATCGCATCTAAGTCTTCCAAATATAATTCACTGGCAACAAGCAGAAAGTGAAGGCTCAACCTTTGGGACTGGTGTGGTGGTAGGGACCCTCAGACAGGAGTTTTGTCACAAAGCAGCTACAGCTATCTGGGTCAGTCATTTAATTTTTACGGTTTCAGTTTTTTCCTCTTATAAAATAAGTATTACTAGACAAAAAGATCTGAGTTTACCTGTAGTTCGAGGTCTTTATCCCTGGCAAATATGGAAAGTATTCATACTTTTAATTTTTAATGGTTCTTAAATAAACTTATTATACACACGCAAAATTAACAAGATTTAATTTAGACTATGCCGCAGGTAAATGTTATAAAGGGAACGAACTTCCTCCTCTGTCTTGAAGGGTCTGGGAGCCAGACATGCTAGCCCCATCCACTGTGCACTTCTTGTGCCACCACACTGTTCCTTCTTGCTGCCTCTGTCGCCTAACAAGTCACACCAATTCCCCACAGGGCACGATCAGCTCTCTATCCCCACACTTTCACTGTAGGGAAGATTATAAATAAATCCTATATTCATATGAAAGCACCATGCCCAGGCCTGTGTATTTTCTGGGACTAATTGCTGAGGGAAAGCCAATAATCTACTGAAAGTCTCATTCCAGTCTACGTGGTAATTATATGCTAATGCCTTTTGAAATTAATTCAGAACCCCTACACCAGCATCACACTAAAGGGGAAAGAAGCTGAGATTTAATCACATTGTCTTCTGGGAGCTCAATGTAAGATTTCTTTTATACATGAGCCATAAATCGACAGAACTCGCAGACTGCTGTAGCACTGTAATGATGCAGTCCCACAGCAACAAAACTGCTGGTGGGTGTCATGCCAAAAATCAGTCACGGATGGGGCTCGAGTAGAGATGCAGAGCTTCTCACTTCAGAGAAGCTACAGTGTATGTTTGACCATTCTCGTTTCTACTTTCTATAAATTAGCCTCATCTGAGGGTCTAAAAGAAGTTAGATCAACTATAAATAAAAGAAGCTGTGAGCAAAGAAATAACATAATGATAAAAACAAAGCAATTATGAGAAACAACATGAGCAAATGGTGGAGTTGGAAGAATAATGAAGACATGGATAACTTTACGTCATTTGACAAAAATAAATGGAGTGTGAATGGGTAAGCAAATACAGAAGGTCTGCTCTAGCCCAGAAATCTCGTAAGCATAATCTAAAAGCCCATTGTAAATGCCTCCTTCGTGATGCAGTGTCCTTCTGCAATCTAATACACTGCTTATCCAAAGAACGGCTATTGTAACACTGCTTCCAGCTTTCCTGGTACTCATCATTAAATCAATGTCTTATTCTCAGTTCAGAAGCACACTGGATTTGATATTATGCTATATACAAATTCTTCACATATCATAGAGAAATGATTGAAAGTTTTTCTCAGCCCTAAAAAGAAACCAGGAAAATATTTCCCACATGAATTTTTTCCTTTCATCCCTGACCTAGAGCCAGAAGCATATGAGAAGATGACTTATAACTGCATAAGAATTCAGTATGTGCACGGTTCTACTCTCTCAGCTTTTCAAGATGCTGCATGGAGCTATGGAAGAAAAAGAAGGTGGCTTCCCTCTGGAACATACTTTCAGAGACAAATGTATTAATATAAACAAGCTAAAAGGAACCGAAATACACAAATCCACATGAAAATATTATTTTATAAATATTATCATCTGAAATTCATTATGGTATTACCAGGTGCCAGGTACTGTGGCAAAACTTGACATATCTTCTCTCATTAATTCTCATAACACCCTCTGAGGTTGAGGCTATACCACCACTAGACTGTAAGCTCTATGAGAACAGGACCATGGATTTTGTTTACCAATGAAAAAATCACACCGTGTTCACATACTTCCTCCTACACAACAGATGCACAGTAAAGTTCTTGCTGAATAAATGAAAAATGTCCAATTGATAAAGGAGGTAACTGAGGGTTAGAGAAAATAAATAACTAGCCAAAGGTCTGTGATGCTAGAATCTGTGTTCCAACATATTTTATTTTATTTTATTTAAATAAGAGACTCAGTGGAGAGTGCAGGGCGATTAACTTATTACCATATTTAATCTTCTTGTTCTTTTCATCTCTGAATGAAGATGAAGTTACTGAATAGCAACAAAAGACCAAATCCAGAAAGTCAAAGGAAGGAATAGGAGGGCCCTGAAATAGCAAGATGTTAATATTTTTTCAGTCAGGAGAGCTCTTCTAGCCTCTAGCCTAGAAAATAAATACCTAAAGTTTCTGTCTTTAAGGAAGGAAATGTGATCTAATTAACAGTCAACCACGTGCCATGTACTTTAAGCCCCTTCTGAAATGCAACTAATAACTGAAAGAACTGGGATAAGATAAAGTAGGGGGCTTCCCTGGTGGCGCAGTGGTTGAGAGTCCGCCTGCCAATACAGGGAATACGGGTTCGTGCCCCGGTCTGGGAAGATCCCACATGCCGCGGAGCGGCTGGGCCCGTGAGCCATGGCCGCTGAGGCTGCGCGTCAGGAGCCTGTGCTCCGCAATGGGAGAGGCCACAGCAGTGAGAGGCCCGCGCACCGCAAAAAAAAAAAAAAAAAAAAAGATAAAGTAGGTCTTCCTAGTCCAGTGCTTACTGTGGACTTTTCTGTATGGCCTGTAAAACACTCTCAGTGCAGCCACAGCTCATCTGTTACCTCTATCTAATAAAATGTCAGACAGAGAAATAAAATACCAGTTCTCCTGTTGGTCTGGATCACATCGGCCACTCCATCTTGAGTCTTAATAACACAGAGAGAATAGAACTAGAATCTTCATGTTCCAAAGTATAGCTTTTGGAACATTTCCATGTACCACATGAGACAGGAAATATGTGTTTAGGTACATATAATACAACAGAATGATTTAATATACATGATTTCCTAAAGCCTAGGGCATCATAAATCAGGATTCTCGTGGATCTAAACAGATTGGGTTTGGTTGAAGCACCATGGGGAACGCGGTATACTTCAGTGGCTAGAGCATGGTTCTTGGAGCCTGGCAAGCCTGGGTTCTTAGTAACTTATTTCTGTAAGTTACTTATGCAGTTTTCTTATCCACAAAATGGGGATAACAACAGTACATACCATATAGGGCTCTTAAGAATACTGAATACAAATGTGCGAGCACATAGGTAAAATGCTAGGAGTAACTCAGTAAATTAGCTTTTACTTTCATCTTATTACCACCACTATCACTTCAGTTTCGTTTACGAAGAAATCTCTAAACATAAGCCAAAGGAAATGAACGTGAAGCAATGAATTATATTGGTTAATACACACTGTCACCTTTGATTTTTATTTACATAATGATTATGCTAATCAGTGCTACTACCCCATGTGGGTCCCTTTCATGATGCTGTATTACAAAAGAACAAGCAAAGAAAAGTAATTCCAGAAGTGACTTCTTTGTGAAAACAGGTTTTAGATGGGGAGAAACTACTGGGGCTTAGAAGACAGAGGGCGATACTAGTGTCCCCACAGTTGTGTCTGATCAGCTTTAGCTGTAGGTATTATTAGGCAAGTCACACTGTGGATGACTATGAATTCTATTCCGAGTCTGAAGAGGAAACTGTAAAATGAAAAATTAGTAAAGGCCTCATTTTAAGTAAGCAGTCTGACACTCGGTACCTCTGTGATTCAGCTCCCCCAAATGTCCAAGTGTTGGAGCATTTTATCCAAGAGGCCTTAGAGCACACTGGTTAACAAAGAGCTAAGAAGTCAAACGGCCTGACATTGAATCCCAACACCTCATTTATTTTGTGACTTCAGCAGTAAAGCTATGTCTGGTACCAACTACAGACTGCTCTTGTTACGACTGTTGTTATAATTTTTTTTCATTTTTGTTATGCGACAATCTTTTTATGTCTCTTTTCTTCCTCAAGAATGTGAGCTATTTGAATGAAGAGACTGGATGTATTCATCTCTTTATTTGTGTCCAGTCTTAAGAGACGCTCAAAAAACTGTTAGCTGAATGAGGAACAGGAAAACAAATATCAGACTAAGATAAATTCAGAGCAGAAACCCTGACTTTAAGCTTAGAAAATGAGGGAAACCTTATTTAAGGTTTCTGAAAAGGGAACCTTTTCAGACTATTGATGAAATCATCCAGAGCAGTAGCAGAGGATCAGTCATCTTCCGAGCTTCTCTTATCTTTCTCCTATTCCTAAATAAGAAATCTTATTCCTTAACCTGTGGCCTTAACCACATCACCAACTTCACAGATATTAACCAATCCTTGACAACCAGTTCATAGAGTTTTGTCGGCTATAACACCTTCACAAAAAACTAACTGACAACAATAACAAAAAGAAATGTCATACTTACGGTTAATTCAGAAGCTGAAGAGGATTTTGATAAACACTAATAACATTAGATTAACACACAAATTAGTTTTGAACCTTTTGGAATTTATTTTTAAAAACAAGCCCTATTCTTTTAATGTGTTTCCATGAGATTTTACTTAAGGACCCCTAAATTATTTTGTGAGATTAGTTTTTTTGTTTTTGTTTCTTTTGGTTTTGTTTTGGTTTTTGGCCATGCCACACAGCGTGCAGTTCCCTGACCAGGGATCGAACCCGTGCTCCCTGCAGTGGAAGCAGGAAGTCTTAACCACTGGACCGCTAGGGAAGTCCCTGTGAGATTAGTTTTTACTCAAGCAGCAAACAGCAACTGTAAGCAACAATATGATTTTTGTTCTCGCTTGGGAAACTGGCAATAAATAGTTGACGAAAATGTAATTTATAACATTCTTCCTCTTCACTTCATTTTCCTATACAATATCCTCTATACCCCTTCATCTCACCAGAACAGAAATTCAGGATATATGCCCCTAGATGGATGGATATATTAGATACAGAGTATATATAAATATATGGATGGATTTTGCCCTTATGTGATCATTATAATGAAAGTAACTGGACAGATTTTATTAGAAGAATCAAATGAGCCTAACAGGAAAAAACAAAAAGAATATATGCCCCTCACCTCCAACAGTTCATCTCCAATACGCATTCGCCCGTCCGTGGCAGCGGGTCCTTCGGGGTTAATTCCCACCACAAATATGCTCATGCGTGACCTGTCTTTGTTACCAGCAAGGCTGAGTCCAAGTCCATTCTTATCCTTTTCAAGTTCAATAATGTGCAATTCTCCAGGCAGGTCTGCATATCTTTGCCTGATTTTTTCTATTAAAAAAAAAAAGGTAAAAAAAATTTAAATACAGCACTTGAATCTATATTAGCAAGATACTGGCATTTCCCCATCTTTGATGATGCCTCTACAAAGAACTGTCCCTTCTTAAGAGCGAAGTACTTGAGGTCATTCAAAGCCTTATATATAGGTTACAGTTAAAAATTATTTCATCTCCATCTAACAAGGTTGGCTCACCCATAAAACCTTCCCTGATTGTTCAGGTTCACACTGGCCTAGACTTTCTACATATTATTTTCTTACCTAAGAGAGTCAACACAATGTGGTGGAAACCCTAGTCTCCCTGCACTACCCCGCCACCCCCCAACTTCCAAAAAAAGAAAAAGGGAAACAAAGAATATATACTGATCACCAGCTGTGTTAACAAGCAAAGTGTTTGGTCTTGGAGATATCTTGCTGAACAAAACAGACATGGTTCTATTCTTATGGACTTGCAGTCCAGTAGGAAAGAAAATCAACAATTAATTCTAAATAATTACATTTCTTTAAAGTATACAAAGGGTACAAAACAATATTGGGTGTTATGTGAGTAAAAACAAGGGGAATTAAGGATGTTCATTTACTTGTCAGATCTGAATTCAATACACAAATCTACCACTTACTCAATGTCCAATAATTAATACATTATATTACCTCTATGGAATTCCACTTTTTCCTCTTTAAAATGGGTATGATAATACCCACTTCATGGAAGTTGGGTAAATTAAATAAAATACACGTTAAAGAACTTAACGGTTCATGACTTACAGGTATTTTATAATTCTTTTATTTGATCTTCTGTCTCACCTTGCAATCTCCACTTTATGCTCTAAATTACCTATTTCAGGATTTGGCTGGCTATACTTCACTTGTGTCGATTCTGTGCAACGAAACCACACTGGCAGGTCAGCGCTGGGAATGATACTGCTTTAGACATGCCTTGTACCCCACACAGCACCAGCTCAGGCCAGGTGTGCTGCCAGGGCTCAGAGGTTTGCTGACTAATCCATCGTGTGACGTAACCATCTTATCAGCTGAATAACCAAGCAGTAGCTTGTGACTATCCTGAAACTCTCTACGCTCTAACACTTGACTTAAGATCATTGTCCTTAGAGGGAACCTTCCAAGTTGAAAACTTAACTCGAATAATTAGTGTTAAGGGGTAGGGGAAGGAAGACAGCCTAGTCCATTTCATCACTTTACCAGATATAACATTGCCTTATAAGAGTAGATATATTTAAACCCATAAAAGCTATTTTATGCATAAATTTATATTGAAAGAATGATAAATGACTGCTTATTTATTCATTTATTTATTTTTTAATGACTGCTTATTTTATAAAGAGGTTAAATCTGCCGGCTTTACAAGGATTTTGAAGAGAATCTTAAAGAACTTTCACTGATAATGCTTATTATTAATAATAAAGAACACATTTAGCAAAATACAATAAAACAAAGAACTTGCAATGTAATAAAACTGTCCTCTAATTAGAAATAAAATTATTCATATCAACACTGAAGTAAATAAACTCAAAGTATTTTTGTTGGTCAACTACCAAGAACAAGCCACTATGTGGGTACCTTAACAGAGCATACAAAACACATGGTACCCTCAAGATGCTTTTACAGCAAAATAGGGGAAGCAAACAAATACAACAAATATTAAACAACTACAGTTATGTAAATAGAAATTCCAACCACTACAAGTGCTGGTCACTGAATAAATACTAAATGATTAGTGAATTAGGTCAGTGAATAAACATTAAATTAATTGCACTAGAAATAATTGCTTTTAGAGTTCTAAGAATTGATATGGCTAGAAGAGATTTTATGGAAGAAGCAGAATTTGAGAATTTTTTTTCTCTTATTTTTTTAATTAAAGTATAGCTGACATACAATATTATATTAGTTTCAGGTGTACAACAGAGTGATTCAACATTTATATACATTACAAATTGATCATCATAATAAGTCTGGTAACCACCTATCACCACACAAAGTTATTACAATATTATTGACCATATTCCCTATGCTGTACATTGCGTCCCATGACTTACTTATAACTGGAAGTTTGTACCTCTTAATCCCCTTCACCTGTTTTGCCCAACCACCACCCACCTCTGGCAACCACCAGTTTATTCTCTGTATCTATGAGTCTGCTTCTGTTTTATTTAGTTTGTTCATTTGTTTTATTTTTTAGATTTCACATTTATGGGAAATCATACAGTATTTATCTTTCTCTATCTGACTTGGTGTAATACCTTCCAGGTCCACCTGTGTTGTCACAAATGGCAAGATCTTCTTTTTTATGGCTGAGTAGTATTCCACTGTGTATATATATACCACATCTCTTACCCATTCATCTACGGATGGACACTTAGGTTGTTTGGCTATTGTAAATAATGCTTCTATGAACACTGGGGTGTGTATATCTTTTCGAGTAACTGTTTTCATTGTTTACATAAACAAGAAGTGTTTTGAATAAGGTACAGAGTTTGGTTATGTGAAGAAGAGTCCTGGTAGATGTAATGACAAGGGGAAAAGCATCTATGCAGGCGGGTGAGGAAGAGAATGTGAAAGCCCATCTGGCTTTGAACGGAAAATTGTTTGGATTAGTGGGTGGGTGACAAGAAATAAGAGTACAAGGTTAAAAGATTAATTGACAGTTTGTTTACAGAAGTAATATTCCAGGGCTTCCCTGGTGGTGCAGTGGTAAAGAATCCGCCTGCTAACGCAGGGGACACGGGTTCGAGCCCTGGTCCGGGAAGATCTCACATGCCACGGAGCAACTAAGCCTGTGCGCCACAACTACTGAGACTGTGCTCTAGAGCCCGTAAGCCACAACTACTGAGCCCGTGTGCCACACTACTGAAGCCCGCGCACCTAGAGCCCGTGCTCCACAACAAGAAAAGCCACGGCAGTGAGAAACCCGCACAATGAAGAGTAGCCTCCGCTTGCTGCAACTAGAGAAAGTCTGCGTGCAGCAACAAAGACCCAATGCAGCCAAAAATAAATAAAGTAAATAAATAAATTAAAAAAAAAAATTCCAGTTTAGTGACTCTGCAGAGATGCCTTGAGGTACTCTGGGGATGGGGCCTTGAGGGGACACTCGATTTAAGACCTGTTCTCCCAGATTCAACCAGAGCAGTTATACTTTCACCTGTATTGTTTACAGGATTTATAGGGTAAGATGGTTAAGAAATGATACCACAGTTAAGGAAACAAATAGAACAAAATTTTAACGCATCCTTCTCAGAAAATAATAAAGCAGAAAAAGATTAAAAAAAAAGAAACTGAAGACTAACAACATAATAAGCTCAAGGTACTATATGTAAGAGACTGTGACATCTGACAGACAGAAAATACACATTTTGGGGGAGGCACACACAGAACAATTACAGAAACAGACTGTGTATTGGATCATAAAAGAAACTTCAATATGTCTTAAAAAAATCAATATCATACAGGCTGTGCCTTTGGACATAGTGCAATAAAACTATGAAAAACTATAATGACAAAAAATAACTTCAGGGCTTCCCTGGTGGCACAGTGGTTGGGAGTCCGCCTGCTGATGCAGGGGGCATGGTTCCTGCCCCGGTCCGGGAGGATCCCGCGTGCCGCGGAGCGGCTGGACCCGTGAGCCATGGCCGCTGAGCCTGCGCGTCCGGAGCCTGTGCTCCGCGGCGGGAGAGGCCGCGACAGTGAGAGGCCCGCGTGCCGAAAAAATAAAATAAAATAAAATAACTTTAAAGCTCTCTTGTGTTTGACATAAATTAATAGTTAATAATAAATTAATGTTAGTATTAACATAAAGATATTTTCAAAATAGTGCTGAATGAAATGAGGAAAAAACAGCATGGGGTCAACATCATTATGTAATAATATTTATGCAAATTAACATGCTGCACAAAAACCACAACACATATTTTGCAAGTGCACATACAAAATCACAAATATTTAACACATTAGAATGGTTAATTATACTGGGTGTAAACAGACAGGAATACAAGGGAGCAAAGAAAACCAAACAGGGACTCTCAGATGGCCAATGATGGTAACATGTAATGAAGGATTATATTTAGTGCAATCTTCTGCCCCTGGGGACTGAAAAAAAGAATGAGCTGAGAAAGGTTTTAGTGTTAAATTAATATAAAAAGACTTCCAGATTCCAAAATGTGTCTGACTTGTTCAACCTTCAGAGAAAAAAAATAACCTTTATGGCCATTAACTATACATTCAACTGCTTAGACATGTAAATGATTAATGACACGAGGGATCCTCCTTTGGTAAAATGTGGCTCTATCACAAATGATGAACAACTCAAATTGTGCTACAAAAGGTGAATCTCTATCAATGCATTCTTGTGGCTGAATAGAAACAGCAAGGGCTAAAGGGTCAGAATTTGGTTCAAGTCCTAGCTGAGGCACTTAACACCACTGGTTCCTTGGACCAAATACTGAACCTCTACTAACTTATTTGTAAAATAGGGTTGTTACCTTAAAATAGATGTTAACTAAAAATTCCTAGGACATAGGGTCCAAATGTTAGGGGAACAACACAACCATGATTTCATTTTCATCATTTAGTTATATTGAGGTTTTAAGTTAAAATTGGTGACAAAGCTACTTTTTTCTTCTTTAACCTTGTCTATCTTGAGGAAAACTGAGACTTGTGAAAGGAAACAGTGGTTCCCCATGATGGCAGGAAGGAAGCAGGCACACAGTCCTCCAGTGGGAATCAGGAGAGGAAGGGGCTCTAGCATCATTATTCCCCGGATTCTCTTCTTTGAGTTACTTATATTGAGGAGTCCCAAGGACAACTTCTTGAGGAGCAAAGGAACAACAGCACTGTTTCAAGTGACTGTCCCACGGTTCATAGGTCATTGAGGTGGCTTTAAAATTGTGTGCCAGCCAAGTGTGGAATTAAAACCCTTTCCATAGTTTCAGTTAGGGAAGATGAAAAAGTTTTGGAGGTGGATGGTGGTCACAGTTGCACAACAATGCAAATGTACTTAATGCCACTGAACTGTACGCTTAAAAGTAGTTAAGGGGCTTCCCTGGTGGCGCAGTGGTTGAGAGTCCGCCTGCCGATGCAGGGGACACGGGTTTGTGCCCCGGTCCGGGAAGATCCCACATGCTGCGGAGCGGCTGGGCCCGTGAGCCATGGCCGCTGAGCCTGCGCGTCCGGAGCCTGTGCTCCGCAACGGGAGAGGCCACAACAGTGAGAGGCCCGTGTACCGGAAAAAAAAAAAAGTAGTTAAAATGGTGTATTTGTTATGTATATTTTATGACATTTAAAAAAAAAAAAAAACAAGACCCTATCTATAGGCTTAAAAGACCCTTCAAAAAATTGGTTCCCTTATCAACATTCCACCAAGGGACTAAGTTGTAGATTTGTTATCCCGAACTTTTGAAACCTCCAGCCCTATTTTTCTGGCCAATTGTTTTGTTATGACACTGGCATATTCCCATTTTTTCAATTAACAAATATTGATTGAATCCAAATTCATGTCAGGCTTGTGATGTGAAGGGCACACTACTGAATTTGTTTTCAAGGACCTTAAAATCTATCATTGAAGACAAGCATACATATCAATAATTCTAATTCAGAGAGAGAAAAACTATGAGAAAAATACCAGCAGCTGAAGTCACCCATCCATTTCACTGTGTCATCAGGAAAACCAATTAATGTCTGCAAACTACACTGAATATCATAGATATTCTAGCCAACTCTCATTCTACTGGTCATATATAACTTCTCCTGCATAATGCTCAAAACTCATTTTAGCTGACATTTCCAATAATCCTGCATCCAACTTCTTCCAACTTTATTTACCTAAACATTCAGCTTTCCTTGACTTTTAAAATTATCTTTTTTTTTTTTTTTAAATAGGAGAAGGGGGTAAGCTCAACAGAACAGAGCTCAGCAAAGAAGCAAATCCTAGAACAATTAAGAGCTGAGTACCCTTAAATAGTTACGAAGTTTCAGTAATAATTTATTGGGGACCTGCTAAGTTGCAGAAACTGCACTAAAATCGTCCAATAAATTTTCTCCATTTATGCTAAAAAACCACCCTATCAGGTAGAAATTATCATCACTGCATCTAGATGTGGGAAATAAGACTGTGACCTTGCCAAAGGTCACCCAGCTAGAAACTGATATAATAAGGATGCAAACCCAGTTTTGTCTGTCTTCACAGTACTATCTGAAAGTATCTTTTTAGATTTCTGCTTTCTTTCTACTGCCCTATCCTATAATATAAACTTCACAAAGTTCCTTGTACATGTAGCACACTGCTGTCTTCTGCACTTAACAGTGCCTGACATATATTAGGTGGTTAATATATACAATATATGCCTGTTGGAAGCATAGACAGATGATTTCTAAGGTCTTCTTCAATTGCTCTGCCTACATTTCTGCCAATACCCCAAACAATGCTACATAAAAGCCATCTGAGACCTAAAACCATTAGACACATGCAATTTATTTCAAAGACAAGGCATTCTTTCAGTTAAAGGAAGTAGAAAAATGGTTTGTTTCTTCTTTGGATTTGTATTCAAAAGTAACAAAATCCATTAGGACTATGTACACAATATCTTTTAAAAATCAACTCTATTAAACTGAAGAAACTTGAAAAGCAAAGAGACTGATACTTTATCTTTTCTTTCTCTCTCTCTTTTTTTTTTTTTTTTTTGGTGCATCATGAAATAGGAAGAGCAGTAAGACAATAAAAATGCCAGATGCCACATATATACAATGGAATACTACTCAGCCATAAAAAGAAATGAAATTGAGTTATTTGCAGTGAGGTGGATGGACCGAGAGTCTGTCATACAGAGTGAAGTAAGTCAAAAAGAGAAAAACAAATACCGTATGCTAATACATATATGGAATCTAAAAAAAAGAATGGTTCTGAAGAACCTAGGGGCAAGACAGGAATAAAGACGCAGACGTAGAGAATGGACTTGAGGACACGGGGAGGGGGAAGGGTAAGTTGGGATGAAGTGAGAGAGCGGCATTGACAATATATACACTACCAAATGTAAAACAGATGGCTAGTGGGAAGCAGCCGCATAGCACAGGGAGATCAGCTTGGTGCTTTGTGACCACCTAGAGGGGTGGGATAGGGAGGGTGGGAGGGAGACGCAAGAGGGAGGAGATATGGGGATATATGTATAGCTGATTCACTTTGTTATACAGCAGAAACTAACACAGCATTGTAAAGCAATTATACCCCAGTAAAGATGTTAAATAATAATAATATGTGTTAGTAATGAAGACAATTTTGCATTCCAGTTTCAATATGATGTAGAAGCAGAGTGCAGAGGATTTTTAGAACAGCAAAAGTGCTCTGTGTGATACTATAATGATACATACATGTCATTACACATTTTTCCAAACTCTTAGAATATACAACACCAAGAGTGAATGGTAAGGTAAACTACTGACTTTGGGTGAATATGATGTGTCAATGTGGGTTAATCAATCGTGACAAATGTACCACTTTGATGGGAGATTTTTATAACAGTGGAGGCTATGTATGTGTAGGGCAGGGGGTATATGGAAAATTCTGTACCTCCTTTTCAATTATGCTATGAACCTAAACTACTCTAAAAAAATGAAGTCTTAAGAAAATGTTGTGGACAAGTATTTGTAAGTGTAATAAAGAAGATTGTGGTCATGCACACAAAAAATGCCAAATGCTCTGTAACACATATGATCATTAATTTTCAGTTAAATTTGTATTATGATTTTCAGGCCTCAGAATTTGAGTTATCCTACAATGTTGATTCAAACCCATAACTACAAGGGACTTAAAAGATGATAGGTCCAGCTCTTCAGATAAATTAAATGCCATGTTTTCACCATATCATAAAACCAGAGACTTTTAAATCAAGCGAAAGAAACTAAGGTATCGTGTAAAGCTACCTTCTCTTACAGCATGCACCGCCTCCCCAATTTATAAATAAAAATAAGACTGAAGAAACGAATATAATGCTATAATGCTAATTTATAGCTAGAAACTAAGGTCTTCTAGTTTGTAGTTCAATTTTTCTATACCAAATCATGTTAAATTTCCCCAATAACACCTCAAAGAACAAAAATGATTTCCAATTTCTCCCTCAGTAAAAGAAGCTATCTTTAGAATACTCATATTATCATTTATCTCCTTACATGAAAAAAACATTTCCCAGTTCATCATGTCATTGAATCCTTCCCACATCTTTGTAAACACCTCCTTTTGCAGGTGAGTGGACTGACAGTGAGTTAAGGTGATTTGGCCAGTGTTTGGGCCAGGTCTGCTGAACCTAAGAGCTTTGTACTCTCACATCACAGCTATCTCTTAGACTGGTAGAATTTTAAATAATAAGAAGTTCACTTAGGGGAACTCAAACAGTGGTTCCCAGGCTTCGTCTCCTTAGATTACCTGCCAGGCTGGCTACCTAAAAATTACCCTTAGAGCCTATAAAACAGAATCATGACTGGGCTCCACCAGCAGATCCTGAGCCAGTAAGTCTGGGGAAAAATTTAGAAACAGGGTAAAGTTTTCTTTGTAACAAGGTCCTTAGATTATTCTCACGGGCAGCTGGGTCTGTAAATAACAGACTAATCTCCCATGCAATGCAAAAATTTTTTCTACAGCGGACATGACAGTCAACCATAAAGTTCACAGATACCAAATTTAAGGCAGCCTTTAAATATGCCTGACACAAAACTAATCTGATATGGAGATTATATCTGGCTCCATAATCATACCTCAGGATTAAATAAGAGATTTATTTTGACTATACAATAGATTACTTTGAAATCTCAATCTCAGTCTTTCTCCCTCTATCTCCCTTCCTCCTAGGCTGCACCTCTCCTTCTCCAATTTCAGATGTTTTCCGTAACTTCCCTTACCAATTGCTTCTACTCTGTGGGTATAAAAAAAAGGTGATCTAAGATTTCAAAAGGGGAGAAGGAAAACAAAATTAGTGTGTGCGGGGAAAGCAGACCTGAACTCTCATCTTTGGAAAAATCAAGACACCACAAGCAAGTTTGCTCACTCAGCATTTAAGAGAGAAATCATAGCTGAGGTCATCCTGTGCATAGCTGAGTCAGCACAAACTGCTCTACAGCCTCAGACATGTGATCCCACTACAGGGGAAACCCACACTGCCTGGCATTTGCTCTAAGAGCTGCAGGGAGTTGTTTCCATGGCAACCAGTGAGTGAGGAAAAGGATATGTGGGGGGAAAAGGTATAAAGAGAACAATTTTCCTAAAACTTATTAATTTTGATTTCACTAAAAAAAATTGAAGAGGTGGGGTAAAGAGTAAAATAATACTACTATTAAAAATAATAAAATAATATTTGAAGCCAATGAGTTTCTTCTCTAAAATTAAGGGAAAAAAATACAAAGAACCCATACTTTGTTTCCTATACACAAACACCCACCCCCCTCCACACACACACACATCATGTAAGTACTAGCTTTTAGTAACATACCTGTTACTGGTATTTCCTAGGAATATTTGTAACAAACAGCCAACCTTTATATTGACTTTCATTGACTTCCACAGTGTGTTAGTCATGTGGTAGTAGTTCCTATCCCAAATAACCTAGATGCCTTCCATTTCTAAATACAAATCAGAGATTAGGAGATAAGTAACCCACTTCTTTTGGCATCAGGCTTTACTCAAGTACCTCTGAATGAACATCAGACTAGAATAACTAGAGAGAGAGAAGAGTCTTTTGACTCAGCTGAATAGGCACACTTGCTTTAAACATGGATTTTCCAGCCCTGTGACAATGTTATCTGAAGAAAGGAATCCCAATTTGCTCATAATTCTGTATCAAAGCATCAGCATTTTTCCTTGTCCACAAAAGCCAATAAGATTTCTCCAGTATGGTCTCAGGGTGTTTTCATATCATCATAGGATATTGGGTGTTGCTAGGTAACAGAGCCTTTCTCCCAAGAAAGAAACAATTCAAGTCACTGCCCAGTATTTTAATAACAAATGTTCAATGCACCAGAATAATGACCCAATACAATTTTAGAAGCATTTAGTTACCTGGTCTGTTTCCAAACAACACAAAATAATTTAATACAGAGGAAATACTTAAATATGTTTCTTATACATTAAATACAACCTTTCCACTTTTAAATAATCAGGTTATGAGAAGCATCTCTTAATCTAATTTTCTTACACAGTAACCAATTTTCAGTTCTCTGTTAGTACATGCAGATTTAAGAAGTAAAAACATATGGAAAAAAACTCATAACCAATCAGAAGGAACAGCACGTGAACTCTAGCAGGAAGGAGCAAATGTCAAGTGAAACTCCAGACCAAATAAAGAAAATAATGAAAATGTGTCAGCGTAAAGAAACCATATTTGACGTGACAAATAAACAAACTTTCCTCTTAAATATAGATGTTTTTGCCAGTATATAAATTTGATAATATCATGTGGACCTACAGTTAGAAATTAATAATTGAGACACAAAACATGAGAACTACAGTTAAGTATGAAAATAACAGCTAGACATTGTTCTAAGCACTTTACTATAGCTTAACTCATTTAATTTTTATGAAAACCCTGTAATATAGGTATTATTATCCCCAAATTTACAGATGAGAAAACAAAGGCACAGAGAGGATAGGTAACCTGCACAGTAACACAGCTAGTGAGTGGTAAAATAGGGATCTGAAACCAAAGACTTCAGCTCTGGAGTCAATAATCTCAGGTGAGAGTCAGGGCTAGAATTAAACAAAAAATATACAGAACTCGGAAGGAAAACAGAAAAGTTAAGTCATTTCCTTCCTTTCATTCACAAAAATTCAATCCATTTTAGATACAAGAATGGAAAAGGAAAGCAACCATAATTTTAAAGTGACATAATTCAGGCTGTCAATTAGAACAAGAATCATTACAATTATTTCCTTAAGAGACCATAGGGTGAGAAAAAAATACTCAATAGTGAAAATCTAAAATTTTCCCATTAGATGAAACAAAATTCAAATGAATCAATATGCAATGAGCAAATTTTAAACATAAGGCACTGTATTAATATCAATTGAACTTTCTCTATTAGACACTATGTTGATCCCTTTGTGTATTTGGTATTATGAAATATAGTCCTCAAGACATCCATTCTCAGTAAATTGGATAAACAAATTGTGGCATATCCATACAGTGGAACTTTATTCAATAATGAAAACAAACAAGTACTGCTATAGGCAACAACATGTTTGAATATTAGAAACATACTGTTGAGTGAAAGAAACCAAGAAAGAAAAGTGTATACACCACACGATACCATTTTTATCAAATTTAAAAACAGGCAAAGCTAATCTATGGTTTTAGAAGTCAAGACAGTGACAGTGTTGACCTTTGGGGAAGAGAGAAGAAACACTGAATCAAAGGGGGGCATGAGGTGATTCTGGGTGGTAGTAATGTTCTGTTTGGTGGGTGAAAATTCATCAAACTGTGGTACAGTTTTCTGTTTGTATATATTTCAATAAACTTATTTTTTAAAAAGAGACTTAATAAAATAATGTAATGTGAGACTCTTGTTTGAATTCTGATTTGAACAAGCCAACTACATTTTGAGACAATAAAGAAATTTGATTATGGATTATATATCAGATAAAACCAAACAATTATTGGGTTATACTGTGTGTATATGTATTGTATATATACATAATTATACAAATTGTATAATATACATTGCACAATATCATGGTTGTACTTTTAGAGATGTATATGTATGAATGAAATAACAAGTCTGAGAATGGTTTTAAACTATTTCAATAAAGAAAAATAAAAGAAAAATAAATGATAGGTAAAACAAATACTACAGCAAAACCTGGTTAATTACTAAGTCCAGGAGAACAATATATGGGAATTCACTCACTGTTCTCCTTCAGGTTTGCAAATGTTTGAAAATTTTCACAATTACAAGAAAAGCAAAATAAAACCCTCCTAACAATCCTATAAGGTATAATCATCCCACCTTACAGATGATGAAACTGAGGATCATGGAGGTTATGGAACTTGCCCCAACCCGCATTTAGGGATTGGCAGACCTAGAGTTCAGATTCAGGTCTGCCTCACTCCAAATCCCATATGCTTACCCACCACATAAGAAAGATCGAGAAGCATGTTGTGATCACATGTGGTACAGTGGCAGAAGTGAACTCTGAAACCTGCCTCAGTCCTTTTGGAATTCATGATTTAGGGGGAGACCTAGAACACACACAGGCAATCCCCATAGTCTAGCCTTTGGAAGATTAATTTGCAGCAGTACACACAGGACAACTTGAAGAGGAGAGATGAGAAAAGAGGAAGACCAAGAGAAAGACTATAAAAAAAAAAATGGTGGAGAAAAAATTAGAATTCAGCTCGCATGTGGTGGTAGGAAATAATTCGAAAGAAAAAATCAATAAGGCTTATGAACTGTTTGGATATCTGAGGTAAAGGAAGGTTAAGAAGAACAAGGAAACTAAGGTCTGATCCTTGAAGACAAGGAGTGAAGCACAAGGAGGTGACGATTTAGTTTAAATGGGCTGGTTTGTGGTATCAACAACAGAGGATAGCTGAATTCGGCCTGGAGCTCAAGAATGAAGGGGAAGTAAGCCTGGAACTGCTGCTAGATAAGGC
Source organism: Delphinapterus leucas (assembly GCF_059928025.1). Classification (NCBI taxonomy): domain Eukaryota; kingdom Metazoa; phylum Chordata; class Mammalia; order Artiodactyla; family Monodontidae; genus Delphinapterus; species Delphinapterus leucas. Next base: position 137,690,121 of record NC_143129.1, read on the forward strand.
AGAGAGGGATGAAACACTTTGAACACTCTTTGAGGATGAATTAGCACTCAACTCTGGGGAGGATGGCTCAGAGGAGAGGAATGGGGGACCCGACCATTTAGGAGGCCATTACTATGCAACCCAAGAGTGACAGGAAATGGATATAAACTGGGTTAAGGTGCCAGCTGGAATAGAAAAGGGAACTTAAGGAATCAGAGAAAGGAGCGACTCCACTCTATTTATTCCTAAAAAAAATATATATTGAATGCCTGCTCTGGGCCAGGCATTAGGCTACCTGCTAAGGATATAAGGGTGAATTAAAAGAGAAAGGAATAAAGATTGAATGAGGTACTATCAAAAGCATAAGAAATTCCAAATATGATTGGGCTGTTTCTTTCCATCACTTAACAGCAGGCAAAGAAAGATCTGACTTCTGTAATCGCTATCTAAACTCTTAAGAAACACATTTAGTTTGGAGAAGGAAACAAACCAGTCCAGGGCATTCATGATCAAGGACACCAAGGATGAGAGACGTCAATTGGAAACAAACAGCAAAACCAGGAATGGAATCCAAAGTCCTCATTAATTAGGCCAGATTCACTATTCTAAGTCCCAGATACTGGGGCAATTAGGCCAGGTTTAAACTGAAGTTGTAGGTGGGCTATCTTTGCCTCTCATTTTCACAAATCTCATCCCAATTCCTTATTTCATGCTATGATAAAACCGACCAGTCTGCTAAATCCCTCCGATAATGAGGGATGTGGGGCAAGACAATCATTCAGGGAGGCAGAGGCAGTTGACAAGTATCTATCTACAAAGGCAAAGTGCAAGCTCACTGACTACCTTTAGGCTTAAAATATAAAATGAAATTAGCTTGCAGGAAAGTTAATCCACCCTAATTAAGGAAGATGGTTACATTTGCACCCATGCTCAAACATATAGGTTCATATCATCAGTCTTTTTTTTTTTAACATCTTTATTAGAGTATAACTGCTTTACAGTGGTGTGTCAGTTTCTGCTTTATAACAAAGTGAATCAGTTATAGATATACATATGTCCCCATATCTCCTCCCTCTTGCGTTTCCCTCCCACCCTCCCTATCCCACCCCTCTAGGTGGTCACAAAGCACGGAGCTGATCTCCCTGTGCCATGCGGCTGCTTTCCACTAGCTATCTATTTTACATTTGGTAGTGTATATATGTCCATGCCACTCTCTCACTTTGTCCCAGCTTACCCTTCCCCCTCCCCATATCCTCAAGTCCATTCTTTAGTAGGTTTGCATCTTTATTCCCGTCTTGCCCCTAGGTTCTTCTGACCATTTTTTTTCTTTCTTTCTTTTTTTTTTTTTAGATTCCATATATATGTGTTAGAATACGGTATTTGTTTTTCTCTTTCTGACTTACTTCACACTGTATGACAGTCTCTAGGTCCATTCACCTCACTACAAATAACTGTTTCGTTCCTTTTTATGGCTGAGTAATATTCCATTGTATATATGTGCCACATCTTCTTTAACCATTCATCTGTTGATGGACACTTAGGTTGCTTCCATGTCCTGGCTATTGTAAACAGTGCTGTGATGAACATTTTGGTACATGACTCTTTTTAAATTATAGTTTTCTCAGGGTATATGCCCAGTAGTGGGATTTCTGGGTCATATGGTAGTTCTATTTTTAGTTTTTTAAGGACCCTCCATACTGTTCTCCATAGTGGCTGTATCACACATCATCAGTCTTGATGGATATGCCCAGTGAGGCCTTTCTGCAACAGCACCATTACACCCAAACCAGTGTTTCCCAAAGTGTGGTCCACAGATCACCCAAGGTAGTTGTGTATAAAATGCAGTTGACTGGGCTCCATGTCACATCTACAAAATCTAAATCTTGTGATACAGCCAAGGAGTCATCACTTTTTTTTTTATAAACATATCTCTATGTAATTCTTAAACACATTAAAGAAAAATGTCTAAAAACCAAGAGAAGTCTCCGACCAAGCTCAAAACGCCTTAATGACCCTTAGAGTTGCTGGAAAACAAGGTATAAAAAGAGTTTGTTACTGACCTCAGATTTTTACTAAGTCTTGAGACAAATCAGTAATGTTTTGATTTTGAAAACAGCACTGAGAAAAGCCAAAAGTAATTTAAAAATAAGTCTACAAACAATAAATTCTGGAGAGGGTGTGGAGAAAAGGGAAACCCTCTTGCTCTGTTGGTGGGAATGTAAATTGATACAGCCACTAGGGAGAATAGTATGGAGGTTCCTTAAAAAACTAAAAACAGAACTACCATATTACCCAGCAATCCCACTACTGGACAGATACCCAGAGAAAAACATAATTCAAAGAGACACATGCACCCCAATGTTCACTGCAGCACTATTTACAATAGCCAGGACAGGGAAGCAACCTAAATGCCCATCAACAGAGGAATGGATAAAGATGTGGTACATATATGCAGTGGAATATTAGCCATAAAAAGGAACGAAATTGGTTCATTTGTAGAGATGTGGATGGACCTAGAGACTGCCATACAGAGTGAAGTAAGTCAGAAAGAGAAAAACAAATATTGTATATTAACGCATATATGTGGAATCTAGAAAAATGGTATAGATGATCTTATTTGCAAAGCAGAAATAGAGACAGAGACATAGAGAACAAACGTATGGATACACGGGGGAAAGAAGGGTGGGATGAATTGGGAGATTGGGATTGACATATATACACTGATACTATGTAAAAAATAGATAACTAATGAGAACCTACTGTATAGCACAGGGAACTCTACTCATTGCTCTGTGGCGACCTAAATGGGAAGGAAATCCAAAAAAGAGGGGATAAATGTATATGTATAGCTGATTCACTTTGCTGTACAGTAAAAACAACACAACATTGTAAAACAACTATACTCCAATAAAAATTAATTTTAAAAAAAGCACTCTTGGGCTTCCCTGGTGGCGCAGTGGTTGAGAGTCCACCTGCCGATGCAGGGGACACGGGTTTGTGCCCCAGTCCGGGAATATCCCACGTGCCACGGAGCAGCTGGGCCCGTGAGCCATGGCTGCTGGGCCTGCGTGCCTGGAGCCTGTGCTCCGCAACGGGAGAGGCCACAACAGTGAGAGGCCCGTGTACCACAAAAAAAAAAAAGCACTCTTTACAATCATTTGTTGTACATTTTAAATATCAAGAGAACAAAGAATATGGTTATTTAATCACTATAAAAGCTCAGAGTTGCAAGTTCATTATGGTTATAGCATAGTAGAACTGTGTTAGAGTTGGGCTGATTTTGCTTCTTGGTCGTTACCTAGTCACGCAATAATGCTCAACAAAAGCTCCACACTGGCAACAGATCACGGTGATCAACAGTGGCACTGATAGCATTAAGGTGTTTAATTATATTTTCTGGAGGGGGGGAAATGGGTTTCCAATAATTAAAGCAAACTGTAGTAGAATGCAGAAAAAGGAATATAACGTAATATTTGCCAAGTTTACCTGGCCCCCTTAGGAATTGATACTTTGGAAGCAAATTTCCCTCTGCTTACCTGCTTAGGAAACCATCTGGTTATGTTTGCCCAGGGCCCTGTACATACATATTAGTTCCAATAACCATCAGAGCAAGGTTCAGGGAAGAAGTGGAATTCTAGCTGAGATTTGACAGTATTTTGTGTAGGTGTCTTCAGTTGTTTATTGTTTGTGCCCTCTGCTATCATAAGGGGAGAAACTACCTGCTTTGTCGAGTTAGAGTTACTGGCCCAGAGGAGGTGCAGCATAAACGTATGAATAAATTATGGAAACACAAACTTACAAATTCTTCATTATCTGAATTAGTCAAGAAACAGGTTATTTAGGTTAATCAAAATTTCTAATAAACACAGAGTTTTATTTTCCCTAAGAATTAAATTGTAGTAAAAGACTCCAAAATTAAGCTGAGAACAACTTTTTTGGGTAATTCATGTTTTAATATTATTAGAAACACTATCTTTTAGGTATATGGAGCCAGAGTCAATCAAAAAAAAAGTACACAAGCTTTAGAAAGATCTTCACATGGTGAAGTCAAAAAAGAAGTACTGTTAGAATTCCACTGATGCCACACTGCATCTGTTGACCTGCAAGTCACTCAACTTCACATTCCCATCTTTAAAAAAAGAACAATCACTTGTCCCACGAATTTGAGAAGATAGAATTTAAGAGTATATATAAAGTGGCTAGCTTAATATAATAGTAGGAATTGTACCTGAGTTTTGTTTCCTAACCAGCTATAACTTTCCTCCCTTAGCTCTTGCAGTTGGAGAGCTGCTTAAAGTACCACACAAACCAGTTTTAATTACATAGCGTTGCTTTCTAAAATTATTAACATTGTCTTTATTTTAAAAATAAACAGGCTAAGAGAGTTTAAGTAACAGGCATAAGGTTGCAAAGTACATTGTATATTTTAATATTTAATTTTTAAATAATGACAAGATAGTATCCCATGACACTTTCAGAGGTTTTATGAGAAAGAAGACTAATTCTATAATTTGTCATAATGATTTATACATAATTAATTTTGCTCATGTAATTTTAAACAATAGCAAAACTTCTGTTTAACAATTTCATCCCAGAGCATGTCAGATGCTGTGATTTTTTTTTTTTTTTTTTTTTTTTTTTTGCGGTACGCGGGCCTCTCGCTGTTGTGGCCTCTCCCGCTGCGGAGCATAGGCTCCGGACGCGCAGGCTCAGCGGCCATGGCTCACGGGCCCAGCCGCTCCGCGGGGGGATGTGGGATCTTCCCAGACCGGGGCACGAACTCGTGTCCCCTGCATCGGCAGGCGGACTCTCAACCACTGCGCCACCAGGGAAGCCCCTTGCTGTGATGTTTTAAACAGGGTTTAGGCAAAGAAACCAGTCACTAGAACGATCTCACTTACTTCTGCGATAGGCTGATAGCATATTCACATTCGTTTCCAAGTCCAAGGGGAGAGGTAACATGGTGTAGTGGAGGGAAAAATCAGACCTGGGGTTAAGAACCTGGACTCTGCTTTCTTTCTCTTTTTTTCCCTTTGGCTGTGCCGCACAGCTTGTGGGATCTTAGTTCCCTGACCAGGGATCGAACCCAGGCCCTTGGCAGCAAAAGCGAGGAGTCCTAACCACTGGACCGCCAGGGAATTCCCAGGACTCTACTTTCTAACCATGAAATCTTGGGCGAATCATTTACCTTTGTCCAGCCTCAGTCTGGTCATGAGTTAAATGAAAATAATCTTGCCTGCCTTAACTGTCTCGCAGTATCTTTAAAATGATCAAATAAAGAGTACTTGTGAAACTACCCTAAAAAAGTGTCATCCTCTAAAATAATGTAAAGAAGTTTTAGCTCTTAAAGTTTTTAGCTTTGAAGCTTTTGTTAATAAAGATTTATTGACAAAAAGGGAACACTGTCCTGATTAAATTCTTACTTCAATGACTACTAAACCAGGTGACTGAAAATTTCATCAGTGTCTTGTAGTTCTGCAGTTTGGACAATGAATACTTTGATGGTGGTATCTTCTGAACAGTTCAAAATTTTCCTGATTAAAAGTTAACTCCTTACTGGGGAGGGTGAGATAAATGTGTAGAGCACAGAGAACTTTTTAGGGAAGTGAAACTATTCTGTATGATACTATAATGATGGATACATGTCATTATACATTTGCCCAAAGCCATAGAATGCATAACTCCAAGAGTGAACCCTAATGTAAATTACAGACTTTGTGTGATAACGACATGTCAATGTAGGTTCATCAATTGTAACAAATGTATCACTCTGGTGGAGGATGTTGATAGTGCAGGAAGTTGTACGTGGAGGGGGGGGAATGGGTCATGCAGGAAGCATATGGTAACTGTTAACTTCCTGCTCAATTATGCTGTGAACCTAAAACTGCTCTGAATAAAAAAGTCTTAAACAAATACATATATAAGTATTTAATCAAAAACTATAAAATTTCTAGAAGAAAACACAAGGGAAAGCTTCATGACTTTGGATTTGTCAATGACTTCTTGGATATAACACCAAAAGCACAGGTAACAAAAACAAAAATAGACAAATGGGACTGCATCAAAATTTAAAACTTTTGTTCATCAAAGGACACAATCAACAATGTGGAAAGGCAAACTATGAAATGAGAGAAAATATTTGCAAATCATAAATCTGATAAGGGATTCATATCCAGAATATATAAAGAACTCCTACAACCCAACAACAAGAAATTAAATAACCCAGTTTAAAAATGGACAAAGGACTTGAATAGACTTTTCTCCAAAGATGATACACAAATGGCCTACGAGCATATGAAAAGATGTTCGACATCACCAATCTCAGAGGACTGAAAATCAAACCTATAATGAAATATCACTTCACACCCATTAGGATGGTTACTATCAAAAACCACAAATAAGAAGTGTCAGCAAGGATGTGAATAAGTTGGAAGCCTGTCCACTGTCGGTGGGACTGTAAAATGGAGCAACCGATATGGAACAGTACGGAACTTCTTCAAAAAATTAAAAATAAAACTACCATATGATCCAGCAATCCCACTCCTGCCAGAAGGATTTAAACTAGAGTACTGAAGAGATATTTGTATATCCATGTTCATAGCAGCACTATTCACAATACTTTTTTACCACAATAAAAAATAAATAAGATAGTCTATTTTTTTTTAAAAGTTAGCCCGTGAAAATTTATTCAAAGTTATGTTGTGATGGAGATCTGCATTTGCCAAAACAACACCTAAGATTTAGGAAGGAAACCACATAAATATTCTGTAGGAAAGCTGCTGATGAAAGGAAGCATGTATTCCACATACCTGAAGACGCCAACAAAAAAATTAAAGTTCTAGGATTTCCCCGGTGTTGCAGTGGTTAAGAATCCGCCTGCCAATGCAGGGGACACAGGTGTGATCCCTGGTCTGGGAAGATCCCACATACCACAGAACAACTAAGCCCATGCGCCACAACTACTGAGCCCGAGCCCTAAAGCCTGCGAGCCACAAGAGAAGCCACTGCAGTAAGAAGCCCGCGTACCGCAAGGAAGAGCAGCCCCTGCTTGCCGCAACTAGAGAAAGCCTGCGCACAGCAATGAAGACCCAACACAGCCATAAGTAAATAAATAAACAAATAAATAAATTTAAAACCAAAAAGATTAAGTTCTAAAAAACTGGTAGCTAAGATGATTATAATAAAAATACAGGAAAGATACCAGAGACTGTCAAAATAAACTGACAACATTTGCCATTCATCTCCTTCCCACAGAGGAATTGATACCTGTTTCTTTCTCTGGTGCTGGTATTTCTGCACCATTTTATACTTTACCCCTTGGGCTTTGATATCTTTTTGGCTCTTTTTCAGGCAGTGAAGATGATAACATGAAAAAGGAACTGTTTCAAGCATTGTAGCCAGTCTGTTCTCATGTGTCTCGTCTTTAGACTGATCACACTCTGAAAGCAGCTGACAGTCAGAACCTGGATGGGATCTTGCACGTCACTGAGCAATTGCTTTCTCACAAGATAAAAGATAAATGAGAGGGGACAGACCTGCGAGTCAGAAACAAGAATAATAGAAAAGCAAAAGCAATCGCACAGGAGGAAAGCAAGCAAGGAAACATCTGCTGAAGACTAATCTAAAATCTCTTAAGAGCAATTCTGAACTCAAATTTATAATAACAAATGCTGCCTTTTGAGGGAGAGTTACCTCCAAATAAATGGTCTTGTTTAATACTTCGATTGTCCTTTCTAGAAATAAGAGGCACTGAAACTTGGGGGGATTAATTGAACTGCCCCAAAACATTAGCTAGCAAAGGGCAGAGTCAATATTTTAACATAAATCACTATCTCTTTTATAAATAATAAACCACCATGTTTCTTTAAAAGGTAATATGAAACTGTATCTAATACTCAACTTTTTTCTAATGTGTAGTCAAGTCAACCCTATAAAGAGCAGGTACTGAATGCTTGTTAAAGTATCTTTCCTTGAACAGGAAGTTCAACTCTTAAGAGATAATTTAAGGTAAAATTAGTAAAACAAAAAATATCAAAAGTTTAGAAAAAAAATTCTAAAAAAATAGACTTTAGGACTAAAAGGAGAGTTCTTAATTTAGTATAGCCAGCTAAAAATAAAATGACCCCTTATATTTTCGATAGCCTTATTAACACAGGGTGGTCCATAACACATGAAAATGCTCAGTAAATACTCCTGTGGAGCTCCATTTTCTGTCATGCTCCCTTGCAGGATGCACCCTAATCATGGCTCCTCTGTCTTTCCATGCCTTAGTGACTTTGCACAATGCTCAGAGAAGCATTCTATGACTCCTCAGGCAGGATTTCCTTTTCTTATTTCCAAGGTAATTTGAGCCTTCCTCTATCAAAGCTCTCCCTCCACTGTGAAAACTGACTGACTTCATCTTCCTCATAGGACTGGGGCTCCTTGAGAACCAGACCTGTGTTTGACTCATTTTTGTACCCAACACCTATCATGGAATCTGACACATAGTAAGCACTCAGTTAAATGATTAATACTTGATTTTCAGCCTCAAAGAACTTAAGGATGAGAGACTGAGTATTTTCTCAGGTTTGTCTTTCCTAGCAATTCACTTTTGCTTAAATCTTGATGGAGTTCTTTGGCCCTAAGAGATTATCATTCAAAAATAAAGACAGGGCTTCCCTGGTGGCACAGTGGTTGCGAGTCCGCCTGCCGATGCAGGGGACATGGGTTCGTGCCCCGGTCCGGGAAGATCCCACATGCCGCGGAGAGGCTGGACCTGTGAGCCATGGCCGCTGAGCCTGCGTGTCCGGAGCTTGTGCTCCGCAATGGAGAGGCCACAACAGTGAGAGGCCCACGTACCGCAAAATAAATAAATAAGTAAGTAAATAAGTAAATAAATAAAGACAATGGGGCACTGGCAGGAGAAAATCCAAGCGACCTGGTACAAAGGCCACCGAAAATGCGCTTTAAACCCTATAAAACAGTTTCCTGGGTGAATTCTCAGGTGAGCGCTCCTGGGGAGCTTGCATCTTCCCGTGTTACTCTCCCAAACACTCCTGGTACAAATCCCTGGTACTCTGACTATGCAAAGCAATGCCTCCTCAGTAAATTGGGCAATAAAACCTCGTGACTAAGAGTGTGGGCTCTGGAATCAGACTGTGCATTCCGATCCTGCTTCTGTCACTTGCAGTTGGGAAACCTTGGGCTGCCTAACCTCCTACTTCTCTCAGTCACCTCATGCATAAAGTGAAAATAATTACGGTAACCACGTGTTTGAGTCGTCTGGGGGACTATGTAAGATAATGCATTTGAAGCATACCACAACACCTGGTCCTGCTTCCCACTTTCACTCCACTTTCTTTACTTTGCAGAATCCCAGAGCGTCCCACATCTGCAATTTTTCCACATGAAAATAAGGCTACTTATAGCCCACAGACTGCTGTGCCCTTTCTACTCCTCAATTTCTGCCCTTGTCACTGGTTTACTCTGCCCCAGGTCAACTGAAATCCTTAACTCCCTGGTCCCCAATTCTATCCCATGAGATAGAAGAATAGAAAAAAAAAGGTTCCATTGACTGACATGCGGGGGGGGGGTGGCGGTGGGGGGTTGCACTCTCAGAACCACTGGGCTCACTTAAATAATTATGTGACTTTTAGCTTAGAGCTATCAAAAACAGTTATGATGAACACAGACGATAATAACGACTAATTATACTCCAATGCAAATAATATTTATTGAGAATGAGTTTTATATTAGGCACTGCAACAGGCTCCTTCATATATGTTTTTTTCATTTAATCCTCAAACTAATATTCAAGGTAGGCATTAGCTGTGTATATTGAAGAAGAATAACCTGAAGTCCAGAAAGTTTAAGTGGCTTGACTGAGACAGCACAACAACTAGAAAGGGATTGAGCTCAAATTTGAATACAGATCTTCTGACTCTATATAAAAAGGTGCTTTTGAGTACACTATATGGGTTTTTTAATTCCAAAGATAAGAGTGAGTTAAATTTATGTATTTTTCTTGATTAGAATCAGTAATATAAAAGTGAACTTTGCTTAGGTCTCCAGTACAAAGTATAAAGGCTGAAAATTATGCTTACTCATTCACTCACTCGAAAAAGTTCTCAGTGATACTTATCACTTGACAAGCGTGGTGCTAGATGCTGATGGACAATGGAGACCCAGCCTGGAAAGTTATCACCTAGTGGAAGAGACAGAATTAATTTAATAATCATAAGACAAACTCAGGTAAAAGGTATAAAGAAAAAGCACCACAGGGCATGTATAGTAAAAGTATCTGTATCTGAACTGGACATCAAGGAGGTCTTCCTTAAGGAAGTAAGGTCTGACTTAAGAGAATGGAGAAAGTATTATTAGCCAGGGGAAAACTGTGTGCAAAGGTTCTGAGGCAAGGAAGAGGATGGCGTTCTGGAGGAACTACCACTACAGGGGGAACCCAGAGGGTAAGGGGCACAGAAAACATCAGGGGGATGTGTAAAGAGATCAGGGCAAGACCATGAGAACCCTTAGACAATTACAATGGGAAGTCACCGAACTGGGGGCAGGGATTGTCAGCCAAACAGGATGAATGACTTATCTATGAAGGTATCCAAATGAACAACCATGTCATAAGTGAAAGTGAAAGCTTTCTTAAAGATTACAATTAAATTAAATATAAAAAACACTATAATGTTAATTTCCAAAGAAGCAGGCAAATGTAGATTTTGCAGCAGACAAAAAACAAACAAAAAACAACAAACAAACAAACGGAAGAAGAAAAAAGGAAAAAAGAATTCACCAGCACAGCACGTTTTAATACTCAGGCATAGATATAAAACCCTGTTTATACATGCAGCCACAGAGTAGAGGTTTTTAAATATTTTAAATTATAAAATTGTTTTCTAATATCCTATTCATTTTTATATGATTCTAAGGATATATAATCAAATGATCAGGTAGTGTATGTAAGTAGGGGGTTTATACATGATTTGCTTTTAGCTCTAACTTACAAACTCCATTAAGAGTAAATGCTACCTTATTTTCTTTTCAAATTACAACTTAGGCAGAATTTAAATACCTTTTCTATATGTCAAAGAAATCTCCTCTGTAAGTTTCAATCAGCCAATATATCACATTTTTATATTACTGGCTATTTTAAGAATAGTCAAGAATACATAAGAAATCATATTGCTTTTTAATATACCTTAATATAAACTATAATAAACAATAATGAAATACATATTACCTTTAGAAATCATTATATTAGAATAAACAACATTCAACTAAAATCATAAACCTTTAGAAATAGCTCCAAGAGATATAAAATGCTATACAGGCCAGGGACTTCCCTAGCAGTGCAGTGGTTAAGACTCCGTGCTTCCAATGCAGGGGGCACGGGTTCAATCCATAGTTGGGGAACTAAGATCTCACAGGCTGTGTGCAGCAGGGCCAAAAAAGAAAAAAATCTACAGCCAATGTGGATGAGGACTAACAGCTGATTATAAAATAAATTATAGAACCACAAAAAAGAAAGCTTTAAAAAACATACTATACAGGCCAAAATTTTCACTCTCTTCTAGTTTGTATAGATAAGTACAAGCAAGCAAATACACACATTTTAAAAAGGGATAAGGTATGCTGCTCTTTATTCTATTCTTAAAGCTCTTGAAGTACTATGTAGAAAGTATATTTGGGTTGCATTCTACAAATATGAAACTGTGCAGAGGAAACATAATATTATACCGTAGACTCTTCCCTACTCTTATTTCCAAAGTTTTAAATCTATAACATACACATAAAATGATGGTTAAGGCCAGAATGGAACAGAAAAGAAGTTATTATAAGGCTGATGGGGCAGAAGAGTGAAGGTGCTGGGCTCTCTCTGAGGTGTCCACAGGCCTAAGGTTTTTAGTCTCTCTTGTGAAACTGGAAGAGGTGCTTTTCATCCTACCTAAGGTTAAATGCTCCACCTCTCCCACACTGCCTGGGCACTGCTCTTAAAGGTTCCTTCTGATGCTCCTCAAGGGTGTTGTGCCAGGCCTTTACACTCTCTCCCTGACCGTCACAGCTGATCTCACAGCTTTGATCACTGACTCACACCGATAACTCCCTTTACACCTTGAACTACTCTAGGCTCTCAGGACAACCCTCAATAAATGCTTGTTGAATAACTGAATGCATGCATCACTTATCTTCTAAGAAGAGTTCTACTTACACTAGCTTATGGCTTTCTCTCCATATTTCCTAGAATATTAAAAAACCCTCACCATTAAAAACTCTGTTAATAAGGTCTGATATCCATTATTCCTTTCTTTTTGAATAACAGAAGCAAATACTTTTAGCTATTTGTCTAGAATAAAAATAACATTTCTCAGCCTCATTTGTAGCTAGTTGTACTAGTAAGCTCTGGATAATGAAATATAAGCTGTAAGTGTAACTTTCTAGAAATTATCATTAAAAGGAAGAAGGTTGCCCTTCCCTTCTCTTTTCTCCTTCCTGGCAGCTGGAATAAGCTCTGACAGCTGAAGTTAGTGTCCCCCAGGCCCTGAAGTGATGCACGGAATGGAGCTCCCACATTGAAGAGCAACAACAGGAAAGGAGCTTGGGTCCAAGACACCAGGCAGTGCCCATTTCCAGATGCAGACCTGTGAGAAAAATAAGCTTCTTTCCTCTAGAATAACTGTTATTTGGGGGGTTTCTTTGCTCACAGTTGGAACTTCATACAGACTAATGTATCTTCTAAGTAGTTCTCTATCTTCTTTCATTGTAAACTATCAAGTTAATTCTCCTTTAACATTATGGTCAGAAGATTTTTTCTCGGCCTTAATAGCTTTAACAGTCCTCTCCTGACTATAAGCACAAGTCTCTCCTCATCCCAAGCCCTGTAGCATCACACCACAAACCTTATCCAATTCCTCTACACATGCAGGTTGATTTACCTTGTATCTATCTGCTTTGTCAACTATAGAATTGTTTTGTACCAGTAACTCAAAACTAAACTCCAGACAGGGTATTTGAAATGAATATTTCAAGAAGAGAAAAATATTAAAAAAAATAGAATATAGTCAATGCCCAAACCCTTTCCATTCACATGCCTTCTGAATAATTTTACATATTCTGATGTTTACCCATTCACTCGTTCAGTTAAGATTTATTGAGAGTGTCCTCTGTCCAAGGCATGGACAAGACATCCTGAATTAAACGTACATCAAGACATGCTATTCTCTTGAAGCTATAAATACAATGAATAACCATATATGAATAACTATAATATCACTGTAGGTTGTGAAAATAAAAGTGAAATAAGAGAAGAACCAATAGAAATAGCTATAGAAGACAACACTTTCAGCAGAGACGATCAGGAAAGGTTTCCCAACAAGAAGAAAAGACAGTAAGTAGGGTTTGAGCTTTGGTGTGAAAGGCTGCTTGCTGTCCAATTAAATAGAGTCTGCTGTATTCATATTTCTTGTATCTTTAGTTTTTCTACCTCTTTTGCTGTCAGGTTGATACTTTTTATTTGTGAATCCTGCAGTCAGCAGGCCTGTCTAAAGTCTCTTTGCCAAGTAGTTTTTGTCTCATTCTATATGAATGCAAAATGTGATAGGTTGTAAGTAAAAATTTTATCTACAAATTGGTAGCTAACAAGATCTTCAAGTCACGGATTCATTTTTGAGTACAGAAAATGAGCTGAGTGCAAATGTACTCATATTCATTTTGGCCTCTGGAAACCACTTCTAATCATTTCTTTCATGGCTTTGTGCTTAGGCTAGGAATGGTCAGGATGCCGGAAAGCTAAGTTTCAGAAACTTTAGTGACAGAAGCATCCATGTTTCATTGTACAATATGTGCACTGCACAAGAGTGCCTAAGATAGTAAGTAGAGGCTGATTTCTGATCCGTGCACCACTCATGGAGTTCCCATCCTGTGAGAGATTGTATACAAAGTATTAAGGGATTCCTTTTTCCTTTGCTCAAAGGCCTTCACCTTGCTAAGTCATCTGCCTGCTTCTAAGCCAGTGTTTTCCCAAAAGGAAGGGCTATTCCCAATTCACACAAAGGCATACAGAGTTCTAGATGTTCCACATGACAGGAAAGAGAACTTTAGTCTTCTTTTCAGGCCAATTTTGAGAGCTTAACCATATCCTTGGACCCTCATTTATCTTTCCATCTTTTTTCATCTGAATGTTTAGGTATTGCTAACAAGATATCAATGCTTCCATCTTTAACTCTGCCCCCTTCAGTGAAGATCCATCCTTTTAAAACCAAAACATCAGAAATCAGTGTCTCCCCCATCTGGAACTGTGAATGAAACCAAGAACACTGAGAAAAATGCTCCATAAAATTACCTTTTCTAGAGTACTAATTGGCATCAAGATTTGGAGAAATTTTTAAAGAATCAAGAGGTATATGAAATGTTCTCCATAAAAATTATACTAAAACAATTTTTTATGATGAGCTTAGATTTATATAATAGGATGGCACAAGGGAAAGGATGATCATAAAAACTACCATGTGCAGGATATCTGCTCCATGCAGGCACGATGCTATGCATTTTATATACATGATGTCACTTAGTCTTATAAACAATCCAATGGGGTAGGTGCTTTTGCCTTCAGTTTATAGTTAAGGAAAGAGTTTCAGAGAGATTAATAATGCGTTGGGACTAAAATTATGATGCTCCAAATCCCAGGCTTTTAACCACTAACTTACGGGTTATATAAAATTATATACGGTCGAAGATATTAGACTTTCATAACAATATACAACTAACATTGATATTGAATAAATAACTTCAAAACATTATTATTTCACAGAACATTAAGCAATTATTACGTGCAAAGGACTATGTTGGGACCCTAATGACAGAAGCACCATTTACCAGAAGAATTAGGGCCATGTTTTAACTGCAAGTTAATTTAAGGTTTGTACAGTTGACTTTTTTTACAGCATGGGAAAAATCTAAATAACTAACTTGGTTGACAAAATTTATGCCATCAAGTACAGAGAGTTAGAAATAGTGAGTATATCACCAATTGTATCTATAAGATAAAAATATAACACAATAAGCATGTAAACAATTTTTTCACAGTAAGAGTGTACCACAGTAAAGTTAACTTTCAACCTTGCACAAAGGAAAAATAATGTACAAATACATATTTTTTATCTGTAGCTAACTTTTTCAGAGTGCTTACTGGTTAAAAATCAGCACATTAAAAACTTTCTATATTTTATGCCATATAATCACCAGGAAAAACATATGGGGTAGGTGTTACCATCCTCATTTATAAAAAAGGAAATCAAAGCGCAAACAATTTTGTAATAAGTAATTTGCTCAAGGCTACACAGGTAGCAAGCTGTAAGGCAGAATTTGAATCCACACCTGATTCAAAGCTTTAACTTCTATGGAGTAAGTTGAAGTTTGGCAAACTTTCTGGAAAGAGCTAGACAGTAAAAATTTTATGCTTTGTGGGCCATATGTCTCTGTTACAACCGATCAACTCTGCTGGGTTTTGTATTTCGAAAGTGCTAGAGACAGTATGTAAATAAATGGGTACGTCTGTGTTCCAATAAAACTTTATTTACAGAAAAATGCAGCAGGCCAAATCTGGCGCAAGGCTATAGTTTGCTGAATCCTGGAATAAATGATTAATTTAAAATTAGCTCACCCTGCACCAAAGCTTTGCTGGTTACAAAATGGAAAAGTTGCTACTTTTTCCTGCTTGACCAGGAAACTATTCTGTTACTTGCCCTGAACACATTACAATGCATAAATCATATTACCGATTTATTCAGAAACCACTGAAGAAGCAAACACGCTGGATTGATCAATTAAAAGAAAAAAAGACTGACAGTAGGAAAATAAACTGGTCCGCTCATTACTCTTGTGCCCATCCTAAGAACTTCTTTATGATTATTGAAAAAATTTTTTCAAGAAAATCCATTGTTCCACTGGGTGAAAATGTCCTTTTCTTATATACTATCATTGCACTATGCGGCCCATAAAAAGAACCTTCTAGTAATACATGTAGATGTTAGAATTATTTCATTTTCTTTAGTGATTCACGGTTCCAGGAGAATGCCCACTTTACAAATTGCATAGATCTGGCCATTCTTTCATGCATATTCATTAGGTTACATGCAAAAATGGCTTTTCTACATCAGTTCAAAAAGCATTTACTGAACATCAACAATGACCTAAGCTTTGGCTATGGAGGAGATTAACACCTAAACACCTAATCTCAACACAGCACTGTAAATGCATTAAGAGCCATATTCATATGGGGCAAGTGATATTATTTAAGCACAAACTGAATGAAATAAGAGCACAGACATATTATGAAGGTTATAGACTCCATAGGAACTGAAGAGTTGGAAGCTAGTTTTTGTAGGTTCTGTGATCTGTGAAAACACAGATTATCTATCTGCCAAAAAAAAGTCTTCTTGAAGAACAATCAAAACAGGAGACTAAACAACTTGCAAAGTATTATATAAATGTGCCTTGGCAATCAATCAAATGCAATGACTGTCATTTGAGGAACCAAAGCATTTAACTTAATTTTGCACTGAAGCAGAGAGCTATTGTCAGAGATTTCACATGGCATGGATGAACAGCCATAACCAATATAATTTTCTTTGTTACTAGACTATCACTATGCACATGTTTTATCCCTGCAGGTATAATCAAAATGTTTCCAAGAAACATCAGATATATTCAAGGAAACACCTAGATGGGAAGCTCATAAACTGTCCATTAAATGTAAATTTATTTTTTTTAACCTTTTAAACCTCATGATATTTTGCTTCATGAAGCTAAAAAATGCTACCCTCTCATTCCCAGCATGCTCTTATATCTGTATTGGCTTTTGAAAGACTTGAGAGAGCAAATATTGAAAACCTGAAACAGGTACAGGCAACACTGAACCAAAACCCAAATGCAATTCAAAACATTTACCAAAATGCTAATACATTCCCATCTCACCTAGGATGAACATGAAAATACTGAACGACTCATAAATTTTTTAAAATTTCATCTGAACATCTGATTAACGTTAGATACTTACCCATTCCCTTCTTGTCAGCATCAGGAGACTTGCTATTTCTTCTCCAAATGTAGAAATTTTTCAGTAATGGAAAAGAAATTTGTTTACGCTGAGAAGCCTGATTCATGCCGTGCTGTGTGTGATGCCATGGTGAGGTATATACCCTGAAGACTAATGGCACGCCTCCATTACTGTATTTTTCCCCAATTCAGCTTCATTTGGTTTGTGACTTTTTCTTTTAAATTGGAACTTTCAACATTAAAATGTGGTTTGCTGAAGAATACAATAAACATTTTTAAGAATTTGGAACTTCTTTTTTATTTATTTTTTTTTTTTCTTCTTTCTTTTTTTTTTTTTCTTTTTTCTTTTTTTTGGAATTCTAATTACATGTCTTTTGCCCAATCACTGAAAAGAATGATAGTAATCAATTTGTCTTTGCCAATGCAATGGATTACTTGAGAAGATCCTCGAAAATATGTAAAATTAAAACTTGTTGGGCTTCCCTGGTGGCGCAGTGGTTTAGAGTCCGCCTGCCGATGCAGGGGACGCGGGTTTGTGCCCCGGTCCGGGAAGATCCCACATGCCGTGGAGCGGCTGGGCCCGTGAGCCATGGCCGCTGAGCCTGCGCGTCCGGAGCCTGTGCTCCGCAACGGGAGAGGCCACAGCAGTGAGAGGCCCGCGTACCACAAAAAAAAACAAAAAACAAAAAACAAAAAACTTGTTAAAAGTACAGGATTTGCACTTCACCTATAAAATGAGACTTCGAAAAAGAAACTCATAAAAGTATATGGATTGAAGAAAATAATATATGTAAAGCATTCAGAACAGTGCCTAGAACTTAAGTATGCAAAAAAAAAGTAAATAAATAAAATGAAATTTTATGTCACCATTCTGAAATGTAGTCTCCATGGGTTAGCTATCACTATAATTCACACTTCAGAAAACAGCAAATTCTTGTGCTTTAAGTTTTAGCACTCTTATTCCTCTAACATCTGATCTTGATTCACCCATTCTGCTTTCCTGCGTGTATCCCCTCTTGGTACAGATCGTCTTTGCCCTCTCCCTCCTACGCACCTGGCTTGGAATATTTCTTCGCCTTTTAGTGGACTCTCAAGTCTGCAGCTGCCACACTCCCGCCAATCCTACCCACTTCTCAAGCTCAGTCTCTTCCTGAGGGCCTTCCAATACATCTGCTTCTGCACCTATCCACATTTTCTTTTTTTAGGAAGATCATAAACTTCTTGAGGGCAGAGATCAGATTAGTGTGTTTCTCCCCATAGGCTTAGGACTGAATTGGGCTCCCAAATTTTTTAATGTTATATCATCATAGTAACTGAGGTTATGTCATACTTCTACCAACCCATGGATAAACCACTCCAAGCCCTCTTTTAAAAAGTTTTACTATGTATAAAATGGGAATAATAAGACTAACTGACTTGGGATATGTTCAGAATATACAAAATGAATCCTTCACACTATGTAAGTATCTTAAGAGTCTTGACATATCGTAAATGTAAAGGAAAAGAGATAAATGTGACATAAAAAAAAACCACACATAACTATCTAAAGAGAATATAATAGAAACCTAAGAGTAATATTTCTTAGCTTCCCTCCCATTATATTCACCAAAACAGAGGCAGTCTCTCAAGGAAATAACTTTAAATACTACTTAATTTTTGACACACTCTCTCTCTCTAATTAAAATTATAATACTTTCTTTGTTCAAACTGGATTAAAAGGATGAGTGTATAACCTAAATTCATATATGCAAACTTGAAATATTTTAAAGCAACATGAAACCACTGATATCAAAGCAGCACAAACCCATTTAAAATAACGTTTCTACGTAAGTACAAAAGAAAAAGTAAATTCTCTACAGACTGAGGCCTCATCCTTTATTTATCATCCTAGGTATAACTTTTTGTAGAACATGTCAAAAGAGACATGAAATAGAAAGATGCTTTTGAAATTAACTGAATGCTGAGCAGTGAAATTAATATCAAGACTATTACAAAGCATTAAAATACTTTGGAGTTAAAAGTGTATACAGAAATAGGAACCTTTAATAAATGCTGAATATATTTATTATGAAAATCAAGAACAGTTAATCCTGGGCAGGAACCCTGGAAAAGTAACACATATAACACAAACATATGTCTATTTATGAGACATATTTATAGTGAATAACATTCTTTAAAAATTGAGTTATATATTTTTTGAATAAAATGCAAAAGACACAGAAATTCCTACTGACTAGATGTACTCTTCGATTTCTGGAAAACCCACTGTGGGGAATCCTGAGGGTTCTACTGGGGTTTATGAAGCCTGGACAGTGGCAACTTCACAATGATGAGATAGAAATTAAGGAAATTATCAGGGATAGCAGGTTACACTGAGAAAACTAAAGCACTCATGTATTTTCAATCTGGAGAAATAAGAGTTTGGGATTAACATATACACACTACTATATATAAAATAGATCATCAACAAGGACCTACTGCATAGCACAGGGAACTCTACTCAATATTCCATAATAACCTAAATGGGAAAAAAATTTGAAAAGGGACAGATATATGTATATGTATAACTGAATCACTTTGCTGTATACCTGAAACTAACACAACATTGTAAATCAACTGTACTCCAATATAAAATAAAAATTTTAAAAAAATAAAATAAAGAAACATCCTAAAACAAAAGGAAAATGAACAAACTGCTCTAGGGACTCTGATGAAAAGCAGGGAGGGTCCACAGATATTCAGGATCATTCCTACAGCTGCCTTGTCAATACAAGTTTGAGAAATAGTATTAAAAAGATGACATTTAGATACTTGAAAGGAATTCCAACTATAGAATGGGAAGAAACACACTATGGACAGTTGTCACTACAAGGAATCTGTGACGCATCCATTTAAGAGCTATAACCTTTCCTCTAAACCAAAATCACAAAATTGGATACTAAATAGCTCAGGACTTCAACACTAAATTATATTTTAGACAAAAGAAAAGTTCTGGCTCAGTTATTCTGACAGCATAGCCAGGAATAAGGCTTGCTAGCTTACATCAGGAATATAGCACGTATCCTGCTGTTGCAGTAGAAATAACCTAATTTGCGTGTGCACTGCTGAAAAGAAAAAGGCTACAATGTGATGTCTAATGTTTTGAGTTTACAACTGCCTCCCTTAGGCGATAAATGCTTAGACAAGAAGACCCCTATTATGTCTAAACAGTCCATATCTTACTTGGATAAAAAAAGGAGCTCTGATGTTAATAAATTAATTTTCAAAAGTCAGGACAAAAGCATACACTAAAGAGAGCATGTTACTGCATGTAATTATATTACCAACCTAGCAATGATTCCAAGAACCATATGCTAAAAAGGAAGTTCCTGATAATACTTCCAAGTGCTAAGCCCCCACCCCTATGAATTTGAATTTGTACGTTTCGATGAATGGGACCTCAATCACAATTAGCAAATAATACTTATTTAAGGTGCTAGCTTACAATTAAGAAAAAGCAGCCTTTTGTTTACTACTGGGATTTCTTAATGATATTTTGCTTTTATCTATAACAAAATGCTGAATGATCAGCTTTTTAAAAATTAATCAGAATAACCTTGTTCTAATGTAAAGCATCCCCTTTGATTATGGTGAAGTCACAAATAACAACAACAATAATAAATGTCCACAAGATCTACTCCTCAGTTACAATTCTGAGAGGATACTGCATGAACACAGTGTTAAGAATTTTGGCACTGAAACTACTAGTATATTCCTGACAGTCTGATAAATTGTTCCACTTTTCAAAAACATTATAGGGACGATTCCAGTTACAACACACATGAAAGGAAATTCTTAAAGGTTTGTTTCTAATATACAATTGCTTTGCACATGCATATGTACCCTCACTCTCTGACTGAAGATAAATGCCTTAGCTTACGGTTGTTCAAACCTTTAAAACAACATTCTGCATCAATACTAAAACGGCTGAAGACTGCATTCCAAAAGAACCCCAGATCACAGAGGCACAGATCTCTTACCTGGGAAACCCCCTTGGACCATTGCTGCACCAGTGTTCCCTTCAGGGTATCTGCATTCCTGATAAACATTCAGTGCTGGAAGCAGCTCAAATCCTCACCACGGACTCTGTGCTCTCTCTTCTGTCGACCTTGGGCCTATTTTCTTTTCCCCCTCAGATTTTATTCTCCTTCAGGGCAAGTTGTCAGTCTATTTCTATCACGAGAAGCAATCAATTAAGCTAATTTCCAGCTACCCCTCAAGCTAACAGTCACATCTGTCAAGCAGGTGAGCTGCCTAGGAAAGTCTGCCGGGAGAAGCAAAATCCCCGGTTTCCAACATCTGACCCTCGGGTGCTTCACGCTGTCGACTGTGGCACTCGGTTACCCTGTTCGCATCAGGATGATAGCTCTATTCCAGAGCAGGAGGCAATATAAACGCAACCATTTACTTTGTGGCCAGCTTCAATTAATATCATTTTAATGACCCGGTTTTCCTGCTGAGAAATAGTTCTTCACATTAGTTGCATCTTTCTAATGCAGATTAAAAGGAAACAGCAGTCGATTTAGCCTTTCTGAAGTGAAGGGAAGAGTCGGTCATCAACTTTCTCCTATTGCTCACAGCACCAAATCATTTTTATAACAAAGAAACTGGTGAACCACATTGAACATGCATATCCCCTAGCGAGATTCATTTGTGTCTCAGTAACATTCTAAACGTGCAGTAAAGATTCTATTTAAGCAGTCAAGTCTTCAAGTTAGCTTTCTGAGGAAAAAAAAAAAATTATGGGGGGAAAAAATAAACCCAGAAGCTTCAGAGAAATCACTAGAGAAATGGTTGAGGTTTCTTCAACTTTACTTAAAATGCTACACTGCATCGCCTGTCCCACCCCAACTCCAGCAGACCTTAATATAATCATATAACCAACCGCAATTGCTTCAGGATTACCTTTCTATCAATCACTACAGTATCTTCTGACCTTTCTTTGTAAAATGTGGAATAAGAAGTCATCTATCTGATCACTGATTAAATAAATGGATGGGTAATATAAGGTCAAGAACACCTGAACATAATTTAAATGGTTTTCAAGAGATCTTAAAACAATACATTTCTTTAATTATAGTTCCCATAAATGCATCCAAATTATTTCAAGGACTGAAGCTTCAGAAGTTTTCAGAATAAAAAATCAACTGAAATAGAAAGCAGTATTCACCAGTCTCCAATTATGGGGCTAGAATAAGAATTCTACTTATTTTACTTGATTATAAAGAGAAGGGTCCAGAAAAGGATAATTAATTACAGGAAATGAGAAAAATAATTTATAGAAAACAGAAAAATTAAATTTTAGCTTTTATGTCTTAATCTTTCCCATCCTACTTTGCAGTGTCAAAAAAAAAAAAGGAGAGAGCAAATACATTCATATATTTAGTAGTAAAATGAACATGGAAAGACCACTAGAAGCCACTAATGAACGCTGATTGCTTATGAAGTGAGTATTCTTAACATTCTTTAAATCCTTGGTAATAACTGCGGTTGACTGTAGTGACATCTATAGGCCAGGTAGAGATCAACTACAGAGCCCACAAGGAAACAAACAAAAAAATTTTTTTAACAGAAAGAATGACTAGTTGCTCAACAAATCTTCATTAATCATGAGTATACTTCATGTTAAAAATTAGCATGGGGACTTCCCCGGTGGCATAGCGGTTAAGAATCTGCCTACCAATGCAGGGGACATGGGTTCGAGCCTTGGTCCAGGAAGATGCCACATGCCTCAGAGCAACTAAGCCCATGCGCCACAACTACTGAGCCCGCGCTCTAGAACCCACGAGCCACAACTACTGAAGCCCACGTGCCTAAAGCCTGTGCTCTGCAACAAGAGAAGCCACCGCAATGAGAAGCCCACACACCACAGCAAAGAGTAGCCCCTGCTCACCACAGCTAGAGAAAGCCCGCGCACAGCAATGAAGACCCAGCACAGCCAAAATAATAATAATAAATAAATAATTTAAAAAATTAGCATGGTGCACATAGGAAGGCACTGAAGGGAGAGCCTAAATGTGGCCCGGAAATAAGACCTAGATTCCAGTACTGACCTCAACAATAACTAATTCTGTGACCCGGGGCAAATTAATTGCTCTGGGTCTTAGGATTCTGGACTGTAAAATTAGTTAGACCAGTTGAACTTGATGGTTCTTAAATGCCATCACCATCAAGGAACCCATTGATTAGGATACTTCTGCTCCCTTCTTTATAGTAATTTGCTATTTGTTTGCCCTCTTTCTTTAACAGAGACCTTTTTATAATTAATAAGTTTTAACTATCCTTTACAGATGTGGTTCTTTAGTGTAAGATGATGCTTAACTTTGAAATAATTTTAACAGCTTTATTTAGTATAATTTACACAACATAAAATTCACTCAAGTACACATTCAATGTTTTTAGTAAACTCATAGAGCTGTGCAACCATCACCACAATCCAGTTTCAGAACATTCTACTAAAAAATTCCTTCAAGCCCAAACACAACTCAAACTCTAGGCAACCACTGGCCTGCTTTCTGTCCTAAAAATTTGTTTATTTTATAGAAATGTAATCATATAGTATGTAGTCTTCTGCATCAGGCTTCCTTTACTTAGGATAATGAGCATGTATCAGTATTTTGCTCCTTTTTATTACTGAAGAGTATATTCCACTGTATCGATATACAACATTTTGTTTATGCATTCACCAGTTGACAGACATTTGGCTATTTGCAGTTCTTGGCTTCTATGAATGATGTTGCTGTGAACATTCATGTAGGAGTCTTTGCGTGGACATAGGTTTTCATTTCTCTTAGGTGTACACCTGGAAGTAGAACTGCTGGGTTCTATGGTAAACTTATGTTCAACTTTTTAAGAAAGTGTCAAACCATTTTCCAAAGTGGCTGTATCAATTTACATTTCCACCAGCTGTGTATGAGGGTTCTGGCTATATGTCTGTTTTTTTTAACTAAAATCCTTCTGGTGGATGTAGTGGCTTAACTTGCATTTCCCTAATAAATTAATGATGTTGAGCACCTTTTCGAGTGCTTATTAGCCATTTATATATCTTCTTTGGTGAAATGTCATTTCAAGTTTTGCCCATTTTAAAAAACTGGGTTGCTTGTTTTCTTATTATTGAGCTGTAAGACAAAATGCTTTTTTTCTTCCAAATAAACATATTTTGTTATACAAAATTCAAGTGGATCAAATAAATAGTAGAAGCTTCTTCTCAAAACTCCCCTCTCGAAGCAGTTTGACCTGCATGCTTCTGGACTTTTTTCGATGAAAAAATACTAGGGATTCTACAAAGTTCAGCTTTGGCCTTAGAATTTGACTGAAATCTGCGATTTGGCTTTGCTTCCAGAAGGCCAAAGATCTGAGAGACACTTGGGTATCATTCAGGCACCTCTGAACCAGTGAAAGATCAATAATCCTGGGGCAACATGGATTAACAATAAAAAACTGTGTATTAATGGCAGTGATTCAAACAAGACTATTCACTAGAATAGAAATGCTAGGTTAGCATTCTTGATGTAAGTTGGAATGAAAAATTTCTTTATATGCTTGACATGTTGAAATTTTATCAGCTTACCAAAGTATAAATGTTTGTTTACTATTACAAGAGTAAAATGCCACAAATAAAGATAACGATAAAAGCTGATTTTTGTATTAAAATTATTGAATTTTTTAAAAGGTTAAGTAGAAAAATATATTGACAGTTATATGAATATTGAGAATTACCTCTACAAAGATTATAACCTTTGTGAATCAACAAATGTTGATTTTGTTGATTTTTAAAATATTTAAACACTATAAAGCATGAGATTAAATTATGTCATAAACTTTGTAGGGTTGTTCAGCAAACTAGCACTCATATTAAACAAAGTAACCTTTAAAAGCTGTATTTTTAGGGACTTACCTGGTGGCGCAGTGGTTAAGAATCTGCCTGCCAATACAGGGGACACGGGTTTGATCCCTGGTCCAGGAAGATCCCACATGCCACGGAACAACTAAGCCCGTGCGCCACAACTACTGAGCCTGCACTCTAGAGCTCAAGAGCCACAACTACTGAGCCCATGTGTGACAACTACTGAAGCCCGTGTGCCTAGAGCCCATGCTCTGCAACAAGAAAAGCCTCCGCAATGAGAAGCTCGCGCACCTCAAGGAAGAGTAGCCCCTGCTCGCCACAACTAGAGAAAGTCCGCATGCAGCAACGAAAGACCCAATGCAGCCAAAAATAAATGAATAAATTTATTAAATAAATAAATAAATAAAAGCTGTATTTTTAGTTTTTAAATTCTATTTGACCATGTATTTTTTTAAAAATTTATTGAAGTATAGTTGACTTACAATATTCTATTAGTTTCAGGTGTACAACATAGTGATTCAATATTCTTATAGATTATACTCTACTTAAAGTTAATAAAAATACTGGCTATATTCCCTGTGCTGTGCAGTATATCCTTGTAACAGCTTATTCATTTTATATCTATTAGTTTGTACCTCTTAATCCCCTATCCTTATCTTTTTCCTCTCCCCACTGGGAACCACTAGCTTATTCTCTATATCTGAGAGTCTGTTTTGTTATACTCATTCATTTTGGACCATGAATTTTTCTCAAAAATTTCTCCTGTGTATTCTTCCCACACTGGGAGGAATGAAATGAAAGTAAAATGCCAACCTTACCACACTGAAATTCCATGGGAAGGAAAAATTACAAAATCAGAAATAAATCCTTCTATGATAATTCCACCTTTGGTCCAGGGAAAATAAAGAATAAGATGACAAAAAGTATCAAAGAAAAATGAAGTACTCCAAAATATCTTTCTCTTCTAATGATCTCCATTGAAAGTGAAAGTATAGCATGTCACAATAGTCAACAGTGATCAAGGAACCGTCAGTAGTAGACAGTGTTAATAAAGTAATGTTCCGACATAATAATGTTAAACTTCAAAAGACTGATTTCTAAAATTAAAAAAATATATAAAAACTTCTGGATAAAATTTTTAATATATATTTATGCCAGAATTTCATTCTGTAATGGCGATATTTGGCAAACACTGAAGAATGTTGTATTGCTATTGATAATAATAAAAGGTAGCAGCTAACATTCTGGAGTACCTCCTATGTATGTGTCACTTCCCATATAAGCATGTTATATACATCATTTCTTCTAGTCTCTCACGAGCACCCAGTGAAAGGAGTACTATTATCATCCCCATCTTACGAATGAGGAAACTAAGGGAAAGATATGCAACTTGTTCCAGGTCAAATGGCTAGGAATGCTTAGAGATTAACTGACTTAAGGCTATAGTATGTATTAATTTCATATAACATGTACTGATCTAATTGCTACTAGTGAAAAATGCAGCAGCAAACTTCTTTGTAGGTATATGTACACACAGACACACATTCACATGGGCAACAAATTCCTTAAGATATATCACTGGAAGTTAGATTATTCAAAGAATATGCACATTTAAATTTTTTATATGTGCCGCCAAATGAGTCTCTAGAAAGAGATAACATGAACTCAAATTCCTACCAACAGTATAAAACAACTCCTTTTTTCTGCAACCTCTCCAACAATGAGCAACAGTAATTTTTAAAATCTTAAGTAATTTGATGGGATAAAAAATCTGATTTTTTATTAATTTTCATATCTCTCATTGTTAGTGAGGCCGAACAGACTTTTTGTACTTGTTGCTCAAATCTATTACACAATGGCTGATATTTGCTTGTGTTTGTATTGTTGTACATGTCTTTCTCCTCTGAATATATATGTATACAAAAATATGGGTGTATATATTTTAATTTTTATATAAGCCAGCTTACTATTTTCTTTTACAGTGTTATTATAAATAATATGGAAACCCTTTCCCTGTACCAAGAGTATATTTTTTAAAATCTTAGACTTTTTATAAGACACCTGGGTCTATTTCAGGATCATTTCAAATGCAAATACTAAACTGATTTAATTACTGTAGTTTTAAAGAATATTTCTAATCTGAAGTGCTACTGGTACTCTGAGCAGGAGAATTCTTTACTGTACAAGATTATCCCATACAATGCAGTGCCCTTGGCACCCCAACTAATAAATAACAGTAGAATATCCCATCCATTTAGACCAGGGGACACTTGGCAATGTGTGAAGGCATTTTTGGTTGTCACAACCGGGGTGGGAGGAAGAGGCTACTAGCGTCTAGTGAGTAGAGATCAAGGATGCTGTTAAACATCCTACAAGGCAAGGGTCGGTCCCCCACAGCAAAGAATTAAAGGTTAAAATGTCAGTAATCAAGGTTGAGAAAAATTGTTTCAGACAGGTCAAAACTCTCCCACTCATTTCTAAAAGCTCCAGATTGAGCTTGAAAAACACCAGTTTAGAATATATTCAGATACTAGGGAAGTATGTGTCCCCTCCTCTCAATACTTTTCTTTTCCAAAATTGCCTAGCATTTCATTTCCAAATCAGTGTTCAATGAAATTCTCATATTTAAAAAAAAATGCCTATACACTCTTAGGATTTAGATTCGAATTACCTTAAATGGGCTTCAGGACTTGCACTAAATAGGCAAAATGATGCCTATTTAAAATTGTGTGGGGGGGGGCGGGGAGGGGTTGTGGGTGACAATGTTTCTGTGTATCTGCATACATATTTCTTGAGGGTAGGTTTATAGCTTTTATCACATTGCCAAACAGTAAATGACTCAAAAGTTATGGGTCATTGCCATGATTTGCATTTCTAATTGTATTATTACTGGGTTTTTAAAAAGTTTCTCTGTTATTTCTATTAGGAAATTTCTATCATATTTCCTAAGTAGATAATACTGATTAGAAGATTTTTTTCATATGTGCAATTAATATATAGCCTGACTTACTCTTGCTAAAAGATTATTTTAGGTTTTGAATTTTTGAGATTGACAACTGTATTATCTGTGAATAATATTGTTTTCCTCTTTCTGGTTTTGTTTTTTTGTTTGTTTTTTGAGCTGGGAAGAAGAGGTGATCTTACTGCACTGCTAGATTCTTGAGGACAGTGGGACTAGCAGGCATCTTTGTCTTCTTCCAAATTTAAATGCAGTTTTGGGGGCATTTTTTGTAAGAGGAAGTGAGGTTTGGGACAGGTTCCCCAGACCACTCCATGGGAACACAGGAAGGTTATTTATGAAGTCTTTTTAAAAAATTAAAATATGTGTTTGTGTATTTTATACATGAATGTAAGGAATTTTTGAATAAATATGGTAAAGAAGAGTGACGTCCAATGAGCAGGGTTTGGGGGTGGCTGATAGTGGTGATGGTTCAACAACTCTAAATATACGACAAGCTACTGAATTGGACACTTTAAGTAGATGTATGGTAATGTGGATTATATCTCAATAAAGTTGCTGCTTTTTAAAAAGCTCTAAACTTACACATAGTGTGACTCTGAGCGATTTGCTAATAAATCACATTTCAGAAGGTCTTAGCTAGTATCCTATCCTTAAAAACAACTGAAATAAAAACAAAAAGAATTAAAGTAAAACACAAAGGTGCAAGGTATCTGTAATCTAATTTTTATTTG
The DNA here is from genome assembly GCF_059928025.1 of Delphinapterus leucas. Taxonomy (NCBI): domain Eukaryota; kingdom Metazoa; phylum Chordata; class Mammalia; order Artiodactyla; family Monodontidae; genus Delphinapterus; species Delphinapterus leucas. The sequence continues at coordinate 137,718,721 of NC_143129.1, forward strand.
CATGGTGTGGTTCATGGGCTAATTTTATTATGCTTCATAACCCAAATATATTTCTTATACCAAATATTATATTATGACGTATAATTGGGGGGAGGGAGGAATCTGAGCAAAATGCCATAAAGATGTATCACTGTCATCATTAAACCAGATCCTTATTGAGGAAAAAAAAAAGGTGGAAAAACAAAATACCTCAGGAGAGTATGCTGTTCTGGAATTAAAGGATAAAAAAAGGGCTTTAAGAGACCGTCCGCATGAGGTTCCATTCACATCTCTGTTACAGCACTAAAAAGCCAGGTGTCAAATAAGTCAATTATATTCTGAATTCCGAGGATTTAATAGACATCAAGAGACATGTCTGGGCTTCCCTGGTGGCGCAGTGCTTGAGAGTCTGCCTGCCGATGCAGGGGACACGGGTTCGTGCCCCGGTCCGGGAAGATCCCACATGTCACGGAGCGGCTGGGCCCGTGAGCCTTGGCCGCTGAGCCTGTGTGTCCGGAGCCTGTGCTCCGCAGCGGGAGAGGCCACAACAGTGAGAGGCCCACATACCGCAAAAAAAAAAAAAGAGACATGTCTATTGTATGATTCTCATTGCTTCACTCTCTTATGTTACAGAAAGTCATTCCAAACCTTCTACTCCCTGCAGTTTAAAACCATAATTGAAAGAGTGAACGCCAACAGGTTAGAATCACCCAAGTGATATAAAAGCATTTAACTTCTGGGATCGAAGGTGAACAAAGCAAGACTTTCTGGAGACTGTGGCAAATCCCCCTGGGGATCGAAACTTTTTGATAAAGTAATGGGTGGCATATTGAGAAAGAGATGTCAAGCTGTTCTGGACAGAATGCTCTGAAACTGCGATGGTACAGTTCAGGAGAAAGGGTACCTCCGAGGCACCAGGAGCACACCCGGGTTTTCAGTGCACCCCCATGTAACTATGTGAGTCACATACCTTCTTTCATTAATTTGCCCCAAATACTGAATTTCTATAATGTGCCAGGCCAAAACAGAGGGTAACTAGCCTCATGGAACTTAGAGATTTGGTGGGGGAGACAGATTAATCTAATAAATATATAAATAATTATATTTTGTTAATACGATGAAAGAAAAATACAGGAATAGGTATTAGAAGAAGGAGTCCGGCAAGGTTTTCCAAATAATGCAACATGAAGCTGAAATCAGCAGAAGAGATATCTCCTTTCAAAGGCTCTTCTGAGAATGCACTTAAAGATCTGGGGAGAATTTATGGAGAATTTAGTAACTACTACCATATAGTTACTAAAATTGTGGTAATAAAAATACAAAGGAGGGCTTCCCTGGTGGCGCAGTGGTTGAGAGTCCGCCTGCCGATGCAGGGGACACGGGTTCGTGCCCCGGTCCGGGAAGATCCCACATGCCGCGGAGCGGCTGGGCCTGTGAGCCATGGCCGCTGAGTCTGCGTGTCCGGAGCCTGTGCTCTGCAATGGGAGAGGCCACAACAGTGAGAGGCCCGTGTACCGCAAAAAAAAAACAAAAAACAAAGGAAACGACAAATATGAGAAGAGATTGGGAAAGAAGATTCATCTACATTTGTTGATCCATTGTAGAAAGAACGATAATAAAGATATGGCATCTTTCCAACAGCCAACTGAAAATTTGGGTCAGGATATCAGAGTGAGTTTAAGGCTAGAAACAAAGATTAGAAAGTCACCATGTGATAGTGAACTGAGTGATCATTTCATGCACTCAATGATCTTAAACCTCTGACAGGGCAATCAAGCTTTAAATTTAGGTATTAAAGACTATACCATAAAGTAAAAAGTTCGGCACCACTGATACCTCCCTTTGACAAATCCTGCAGGTCTGACAATAGTAGTTTGGTCAACAGCTAAGCATTTATGTGGATATTATTTCTTAATTTTTAACTGTTTCATAATTCTTAATTAAAGTTCAAGATATTTTCATTATTAAGATGGTTGTAAGACTTCTCATGGAAATTAGACACTAGAATGTCATATGTTCAACTATGCAAGGTGAGTGATCTATAATATAAATGCCTGTTATGTAACACCCTGTCTATACGGGTATACGTGGGAGACGTTGCATGTTCGGTTCCAGATCACCGCAATAAAGTGAGTCACACCAATTTTTTGGTTTCCCAATGCATATAAAAGTTATGTTTACACTACACCGCAACCTACGAAGTAAGCAATAGCATTATGTCTAAAAAGCAATGTACATACTTTAATTAAAAAAATTTTATGGCTAAAAAATGCTATCATCTGACAATGCAGGGCTGCCGCAAACCAATTAGTAAGAGACACAATCATTTGTGAAGGACAATCAAGCGAATCACAATAAAAGGAGGCATGCCTGCGTTGGCTGTAACACTGAACTCTCACAACAACCTGAACAATAACTCCCTTGGTTATTTTACCAAGTATCCTCTTTCTGTTCTTCCTCAGCAACCCCATGTTGCTAAGTTCAACGGTTACTATTCTGTCTCCAACCTCTCGGAATCATTCCACAGTTGACCACTGAGGTTCACTGACAGAACCTTTCTTGAAACACATTCTCTTAAACTACTTAATTCTACAGTCTCCTCAGAGTGTTCTTATGCTAGGATGCTCTTATGCTAGGCATGTGCTGGGTTCCCTTCTTGCTGCTGTCTATACACACTTCTCTACCTCATCTGCTCCCGTGAATTTAATACCATCCAGATCAGCGGTTTTCAGAAGGTCGGCCCTGAATCAGAAGTATCAGCATCACCTAGAAATGCAAATTACTGGGTGCTCCCAGATGTAAGAACTTAGAAACTGGGGGTAGGGGTCAGCAATTAGTGTTTGAACAAGCTAAACAGGTGCTTCTGAGGTACACTGAAGTTTGAAAACCACAGATTTGTGGTTTTCATACGGCAGGTTGTGACTCATTAGTCGATCAAGAAAAAAAACAAGTTGCAAACAGCATTTTAAAAAGTGAAATAAAATAGTACAGAGGGAATTCCCTGGTGGTCCAGTGGTTAGGACTCAGCGCTTTCAATGCCGTGGGCCCAGGTTCTAATCCCTGGTCAGGGAACTAAGATCCGACAAGCCACGTGGTGCGGCCAAAAAAAAAATAGTATAGAAAAAGAATAAATTTCTTCATATGTTATAAAGGTAAGTTATATTTCATGAAACTTTTGTTTCAATTATATATGCATGTTAGTGTGTGTGTCCGTGTGTACGCGCACATCTATATTCGGTTGTTAAATAAAATATATGTTACTGTGGATCACAGTCTGAAAAAAAATCTGATCGATATGATGACTAAAAAGTCAGCTCTGTTGTTCCTTCTTGTCATTTGGGTCCTACCTTGCTTGGCCTTCCTTACCCATTCCACTTAATGTTGCCTCCTCCAAGGGATTTATTCTCACACTACCTTGCTTTATTTAGTTATTTACAGTACTTATCAATATTTAAACTATCTTATTGTTTATAAGCTTTCTCCCCCTCTAGAATATAAGTTAATGAGAGATCTTGTTCCCGACGCCTAAAACAGTGTCTGCCCACCTAAAATACCCACTCAATAAGTATTTCTTGACCAGATGAACTTTGTAAATGCGTAACTTGCCAAAGCTCACCTAAGTCAGATTAAACTACACTTTAGAATCATGAGTATCTCACGTCGGTGATCTCTCTGATATAATCATCACTTCCTGGTAGGCCTACGGCTTGGATTCCAGCCTTCCACTTCCTAGTCCTGGACCATGGGAAAGTTACGTAATCATACTTTCACCACTGTAAAAAGAAATGCTTAGTTTTGGGACAATAAGAATCTGATAAAACAGTGAACAAATTTGCTTTTAGTTCTGGAAAGATGAGCGGAGTATTCATTTAATAAGAGTTGAGGAGCAAAGAAAAATTCACCAGATCCATATCAGGAGAAATACAGGAAAGCTAGAGGCTTTAGGTTCATCTACATTTTAAATGTGAACCATCTCATAGCTCCATACGGTTCAAACCCTTCTGGAGAAGGTTAACAGAAAATTCAATGGGAAGGGAAAAAATGGGGAGCAAAATGAATGGAAAGTCATATTCACAGCCCAGATTTGCTGGAGAATTTGTGAAATGTCATAGTTAGGAGATGAATTTGATACTAGAAGTCTATACAGTAAGTCCCCTACATATGAACCTTCAAGCTGCCAGCTTTCAAAGATGTGAACATGCATTTGCATGTCCAATCACGTAAGTTAGTTCATGTGTGTTGTGTACATTGTCACGTGTGTGCATCCTCCACAAGTGGTTGTGCTTTTCTGTACTTTACTGAAAGGTACTGTATAGGCTACAGTAGTACAGTATCTGTATTTCAAACTAGATCTGTAAGAGGACGACTTCTTTGAATTCCTTGCTGTGAACCACAAGGAGTTTCCTAATGAAGACCTGATGGAATTGGAAGCCCAGAGAAAGGATGAAGAGAGACAAGAGGAAGAAGTAACCGAAGAACCGAAGAGATTCACGACGCAGGAAATGGCAAGGGGATTTTCTTTATTTGAGGAGGCACTGTTAGTTTTGAGGCACAGGACCCGAACGTAGACTGGTACACGAAGGTTGCAGCAGCCGTTCAGAATGCAATCCAGTGCTACTGTGTCATCTATGACAAGAAAAAAAGAGCTACTACCCAGACATCACTGGATCTTTTTTCAAGAGGTTAGATAGAATTGAATCCAGCAAGGAACCAGAACCTGTGCCGTCAACGTCAGGCCTGAGTGAAATTGCAGCTTGCCCTCTGTCTCCTATCGCTGACGATCCTTCAGCTCTACCATCTCCCACCCTCTTCTCCCTCCTCCAGTCAGTAATTCTTCTTGCCTGTTCACTCGATGCCAGCCCCTGTATGCCGGCTGTTGTGCTGCACTACTGTACTTTTCAGGGTACTGTACTGTAAGATTAAAAATGTTTTCCTTATTTTTTGTGTTTGTTTTTTATGTATTATTTGTGTGAAAAGTATTATAAACCTATTACAGTACGGTACTATATAAGCTGATTGTGTTAGTTGGGTACCTAGGCTAACTTCGCTGGACTTAACGAACAAATTGGACTTAACAAATGTGCTCTGAGAATGGAACTCATTTGTATGTAGGGGACTTACTGTATCAGCTTTCAGTGTAAATCAATGCCCTTCCTGAACCCCTCTAACGCTGTGAATGTGTGCTGTGAACACACATGTACACATGGTCTTGGAACTCTGGGGAACTGCTCTGCTTATCTAATGGTATCAAAGTGATATTCACTAGATAACCCCGAGTCACTTTGTTCCTATTTCTGGAATAGTAATGTTTTAAGTAATGGGAAGAGTAGACGACAGATAGTACCAACTCTGGAGTCAGAGTGCCTGGATTTAAACTCCATGTCCACTATTTATTAGCTGTGTAATTTTTGACATATTCCTTAATTTCTCTGAGCCTGTTTCTTTATTTGTACATTTAGAGACCTCACAAAGTTATTATGTTGATAGAGTTATTAACACATGTGAAGACCTGGCACATGGTAAACCAGAGTGTTTACTAGGTATCACAATCCTTATACTAAGTTCTTTAAATGCTTTTTCCTCTAATGCTCATAGCGGTCCTGTGAGGCAGATTATTATAAGACATCCCCTCTCTTCCATATTGATAGGAAAGTGTGAGCCATGAAGAGGTTAAGAAACTTGTCCATGTATTCACAACTAAGTGGTAGAGCTAGGATTAGAATGTAATCTTAGTCACATGCTTAAACCAGGTTTCCTAACAACCATGCAAATATAGGCATTCTAGTATCCCAGAAATTATGATTAATCAACAAGCTATCTCCACTCTGCTGCAGCTGCCCTAATAACTATATCAAAACAAGGGATTACATTACACAAATGCACACATATATCAATCGTATCCATCACGTGTTGCTCTTCCAAAGAGGTTGAGAACAAAGGCACTGCAGTACCTTTATGAAATTTTGTTTCCATGCCTTTGTATCCTCCCTTCCAGGCTGGTGACCCCACAGAGAAAACAAGGAGCTATGTTTCATTTATCTCACAGAAGACTCACTTAGCACTGTTAGTGAAAAGCAGTTGGTTTTCAACAGAGATTGTTGAACAAATGAAAATGCATGAGAAAGCGTTCTGTAAAATCACAAAGTACAAACCAAGTTTTTATAAAGTCAACTTGTTATATAGTTATATTTATTTTTATATTTCATTTATATATTATATTTAGAAAAATATAAAGTTATAGTCAACTTTATAATACTTGTTGAAGATTCACAATACGCCAGGCTAAAGTCCTTATCGCCTTATTTTAATCTTCATCACAACCCCTTTGAAGTAGGTACCATTATTTTCATAGAAGAGGGCATGCTTAAAGTCACGCACTAGGAAGTACTGGAGCCAGAATTTTAACTCTTTCAATTTCTGTATCAGACTCCTTTTCTATATTATAGAAGGAAAAATATTATTTTAAAATATGTAAATTTCAAAAACCATGAAATTCACCCATTCAAATGTATAATCCTGTACGTTTCAGTATAGTCACAAATTGTGCAACCATCATCACAATCTAATTTTAGAACATTTTCATCACCCCCAAAATAAATTCCATACACAACAGCAATCAGATCTAAACTACATATAATTTACATACATATAAGATATATAAATTCTTTTAAATAAAGCCTTCATTAAATATATGTGTGAGTGTATATTTGATACAACTAATGCAAAAGGACGTCATGAAATGACGTCTAAAGGAAAAATTATGACTTCGTTGGCCCTCTGTAATTTTGCATTGACAATATCACCATCCACTTGAGTAGGGCACGTAATCAAGGCCTAAAATCTACATTCAACTCTTATTATTATGGGTCAAACTCCAATTTCAGGGACTTCTTAGCATTTGTGTAATCATAACCAAATAGTAAGACTAGGAGGGAATGTAGATAAAAGTTTACCACCCAGCTGCCTTTGATACTCACTCTGTTATATTAGTGTCAAAGACAAAAACTTAGGAAAATAAAGTCACAGAAGTTTTGGAGATGTAAACTTTCTTTTTCAGCAAGATATGTTAATGCACATTTTCTAAGAAGCTATACCACTGTATTTGACAATTTACAACAATCGTTAAAGCATAATATAATAAATTCTGCATCCACCCCAAATAATGAAAAGGAACTCACTGTTGGTAAGTGCATATTCTTCTTCAGTTTCATCGCTGTCATCAGATGGAGCTTTATAAGGAGGCGGCAGTTTCATTGGAGGTGGAGCAGTTCCTCGCCTCTGAAGATGCAAAATTTGAGAGAAGCGTTAATTGTCTTTGTATAACCTCTTCCTCAATGACAAACAGGATAAAAAAGATAATCTGTAAATATTTTGACTCTATCCAACTTCCATCACATCACCAGGATTGTAAAATAAATACAATTCATTCTCTTATGTTTATGTTATTATGTAAAAGTGACTCTGTGATGTAATACAGAAAACAAGAATTCAAAGGCACAGCTTTTAAGACTGTTAACCTACCCAGAAGAATGAATTCCTTTCTCCAGTGAGAAAGTCAATTATATGTACTTTCTTTACACTGTTGAGGCTTAGTTTTCTTTATTTCTGACCAAATAACTCAAATGAAAAACATTTCAAAATTAAGTCTAAATGTAAAAACTACCCAATGTGTTAATCCTACAATTATTTAAACTTTTTATTCAATTGTAGAAGGTAAAGATTTCATTCTTTAAAAACTACTTGAAATACCAAGATTTTCTAACCAAAGAGGTATTCATCTACAATTTATAAAGAGTCAACACACATTTTAATGTTTTAAAAAAGAAAGAGAAAGCTTTATGATGAATATTTTTTGTATTTCTGTATAAGTATTCTTTAAATTTACACACCAAATGATACAGCACATCAATATTTGGTTCAAATAGGCTTAATTAAAGTAGACTTTATGATCAGATTACCTTCACAGAATGTTGACATTTTCTTGAACGCTGGGAAAAATAAAACATGCCCAACTACGGAGAGATCCAAGCTGCTGGGAAGAATGGGAGCCGATACACACAAGCACTCCACAAAAGCCAAAATAACCAGATTAAGATTTGTTTTGCTACAGGATTTCAATAAAGTACAATCAATTATGCTTTATAGGACAAAGCCACTAATGGCAGGATACACGTCAGTAAATGGACAATGACTGGTCCATTACAGAAAGCCGGCATGTAATAAATTCCTCCAAAATAAAAAACAATATTTGGGATCCATAAAGAAAAACACACACCCAAATTTATTTAAGATAATGTCTAACCAAAACAGTACTTTGTACATTTATAGAAAATCCAAAAATCAATAAAATGCAAGAGTGATGAAGGAAGAGAAGATGCCAAATACAAAGTACTTGTTAAGCAACAAAAGAATTCAAAAATGTGATCATGGTGTCTCTTTAATTCTTGTTTGAAAAAACTTAAAAGTGAGTTAAATGAAGAATAATAAAGGCAAATGAATTTTCAGCAAACCTTTTCCTCAGACCAGATCATTCTAAGTGAAAGACAATGCTCAGAACAAGGACAGCCAGCTTTTAAAATAGTATTAAGGGGGCTTCCCTGGTGGTGCAGTGGTTGAGAGTCCGCCTGCCGATGCAGGGGACACGGGTTCGTGCCCTGGTCCGGGAAGATCCCACATGCCGCGGAGCGGCTGGGCCCGTGAGCCATGGCCACTGAGCCTGTGCGTCCGGAGCCTGTGCTCCGCAGCGGGAGAGGCCACAGCAGTGAGAGGCCCGCGTATCACCAAAAAAAAAAAAAAAGGACCTTAGAAGGAAATTTATGGTCTGAAATGACTATTTTAGAAAAAAAGAATGGTTAAAACTTAATAAATTCTACAACTATCTAAAGATTATTAGGTGGGGGGAAGGAAATAAACCCAAATAAGACAATATAAAAATGAGAACAAAATTAATTAAGCAGAATAAAGATATAACAGAGAAGACTAACAGCTCAAAGCTTAATTCTTCAAAATGAGGAATTAAATGAAAAATTACTTTCAAGATTAATAAAAAAATAAACTATATTCATAATGAAAAAGAACTACTTTGAAGAGAACACAGATAATACACGTTAAGAGAATAAACAACTTTATACCAACAAATGCAAAAATTAGGTGACATCAATATTCCTAGAAAAGAGTCAGTAATCAAAACTGACTCTAAAAGGAACAGAAAATCTGAATAGCTCAGTAACACAGGCCCTTGATGGCTTCATAAGCTAATCTGACCAAACATGTAAGGCATGGATAATTACTATTTTACACAAACTCTCAGAGAACTGAAAAGAAGAAGTACTCCTACTATTCATTTTAGTAGTCTTCTATAACCAAAACCAGACAGGATAGTATATAAACAGAAAATTCCAGGCCAAACTTGTTCAAAATCACAGATGTAAAAATTCTAAATGAAATAATACTAGCAAACAGGCAAAAAAGATCATGACCAAATTAATTTAAGATTGGTTTAACATTACAGAATCTATTAATATAATTCACCACATTAAGGAATTCAAGGAGAAAAAAAAACCACATACAAATTATTTCAGTGAATGTAGATAATACATTTGATAAAATTCAATGTCAATCCCATTCGTGATAAAAATTCTTAGCAAAATAAGAATGAAAGGGAATACTTCCATAACCAAAGGATAATCTATAAAAACTTACAGCACACATCATATTTAATGGTTAAATATTGAAAGCAATTTCCTAACTACCAGGAGGTAAAACAATAAGAATGTTAGCTCTTATTACCTCCATTAAACACCACAGAGGTCTTAGCAGATATAATAAAACAAGGGATAAAATACTGGAAAGGGAAGAAGAAAACTGCCTTTATCCAAAGTGGTTATTATTATCCATATAGAAAATTCAGAAATGAAAATCTACATAGTACTAGAATTTGGGATTCATATTCTTATTAAAAATTATATATATATATATGTATATGTGAAGTACATACACCAAGACACTAAAAGCATACATCAAGACACTAAAAGCTTCTACATAAAATATTTAATAAGTTTATCTTTAGGTGGTGGGTTTATGAGAGATTTTAACTTTTTTATTTTAGCATTTTGGTTTTCCCAGTGTCCTGAACCAGATTATTTTATAAAAGAATAAGAGAATAATGTTACAAGATGTCAAAAAATATATAAAATTCAATTTCATATCTACATACTAGCAACAGAAAATGCAATTTAAAAATATTTAAAAGCAACACAAAATATAAGGATTTCTAGGAATAAACCAAAGATTTACAATGCCTTTCTGAAGAAAATGATAACAATTAATTGTAAGAAATAAAAGAGGAATTTAATAAATAGAAAGACATACCAGGTTAATGGTTAAGAAGGCTCAATATCATAAAGATGTAAATTCTTTACAATTTATAGATCTGACACAACTCCAATCAAAATTGTCAAAGAGAGTTTTTGGTAGAATTTGACAAGCTAATTATAAAATTAAATGGAAAAGAAAAAGGACACAAATAGGTAATACACTTGTAAAGAAAAAGAAATACGTAAAGGAGATTGCTCTACTAGAAAACAAGATTTATTATTAGACTTTAATAATTTAGGCAGGGCAGCATTTGTGCTGGGATAAACAAATGGAACAAAGAGAACGCTCAGAAACAATCTTCCCCTGATAACCTGAGATATGACAGAGGTTGTGGTGCAAAGGAGGGCCTATTTAAAAGAGTGGGATAATTACTTACCTTTATGGGGAAAAATGAAAATCCATCCTACCTGACACCATACCCTAAGATAAACTTTATATCAACTAATTCTACTAGAATAGAGGTGGGGAAACAGGAGTGGAGGATTAACTCTGATTGACAGTAAGAAACGTTTTCTCAGGAGAGATGACCTTTGACCTGCTCCTTCAAGAATGAAAAGGAAAAGCAATGTGGAAAATGGACTTCCAGGCTGAGGGAGCAGCAAGATCAAAGTCTGAGAAACTTTCTGGGAACAGACAGACAACCAGCCCAGCTGAACAGGAAAGACAGAGAAAGATGATGATGGCTGATTGGTGCGTCATGACATTTTTACACCTATACTCCACTAGGCCTTCATCCAGGCCAGAATCAGTCATGTTCACAGAAGGGAAATATTATAACTACAGTACTTCTATCCTGATACTCATCAAAAAAACACTTATTAATTGCAGCTCAGATATGCAAAAAGAAACCAGAAACATTTTTTAAAAGCTTGCAAGGTTAGGTTACCTTTTCTTTTTTTTCTTGGGTGTCTTGGTCCTCGTTATTAGTGATTTTTTTGGCCTTGTTATGTGCACTAGGAATGACCTACCACCACAATAACAAGGAAGGGGGAAAAGGAAAACATTTAAATGTCACAATCATTACGTGGCTTTAATTTTTTTAAAAAACAATTAAAATCCTACTTAACTCTCTAACTTCACCTAAAAGTAAAGACACGAGAAGTACAATTCAAGGCAAGCAATACTACTTGGGAAATCTAACAAGCTATAAAACCCAAAATGTGCGTGCGTGCGTGTGTGTGTGTGTGTGTGTGTGTGTGTAGCATCAAGGGGCAATAAATTCACAGGCTTGTGTAGATCCAGAAAGTGAAGATGAAGACTAAGAGGGTCACAATACTTACTGTCATCCAAACATCTCATTTTGCGAAATACACTTTTAAGGGTAAGCAAAGTTAATTCCTAGAACGCTGAATGCAACATTTATTTCATAGATCTACCTTATTCATCACTGCACCCCAGTTCAAGTATGATATCTAGCACACTGTGCACATTCAATAAATATTTCACTATCACTGCTAGCATATAAATAAATTATAAAGCTATTTACACTCCTGGATAAGAGGTCAATGAGAGCTATAACCCTGTTGCTCAGAAAAAGCCTAATACATAGTAGTGTTGAATAAATGTTTATAAATGAGTCAAACAGCTCAATTTCATAGAAATAATTTTAATTCTTAATGGTGCCAACATCATAGATTACTTTTTGACTCATTTCTTTTTGTAAAACTATCTATAAAACATCTTAGGAAAATACAAAACTGTTAGTGATTTTTTTAAAAGGATCCTTAAATAGCTAACACAAATAATGTTGGCATGAAATCTGATGACAGACATGCAAATTAAAAGGAAAAATAAATATCCTTTCTCAGAAAATTAAAGGAACTTCCTGCCTAGGGATAATTTAGAAAACAAAACCAAAAAAACACTTCTCTCTAAAGGCAATTTAAGGGGCTTCCCTGGCAGTCCAGTGGTTAAGGCTTCACCTTCCAATGCAGGGGGTGCGGGTTCAATCCCTGGTCAGGGAGCTAAGATCCAACATGCTTCATGGCCAAAAAATCAAAACAAAAAACAGAAGCAATATTGTAACAAATTCAATAAAGACTTTAAATATGGTCCACATCAAAAAAAAATCTTTAAAAAGAATAAAAAATAAAGGCAATTTAAGATTAATTCTTCTTTACTTTTAACTTAGAGTCTAAGGAAATTAATTTTGGAATAAAGTCTCAGGAATGTTTCACTTAAGTAAAAAACAACAGTAGTGATAAAGCAACATGTTTTTGGTGCTTCCTATGTAAATAGACACTGTACTTAATATTTATTTCTCTCTTTATTTATTTTTAATATTTATTTGGCTGAGCCAGGTCTTAGTTGCGGCACACGGGATCTTCTATGCAGCATGCGGGATCAGTTGTGGCATGCGGACTCCTTTAGTTGCAGCAAGACGGATCTAGCTTCCCGACCAGGGATCGAACCTGGGCTCCCTGCACTGGGAGTGTGGAGTCTTAGCCACTGGACCATCAGGGAAGTTCTCTGCTTAATATATACAACAACCTAAGTCAGAGTTCAAAAACTAGTCGGTCTACAGGTATATGTTTCTTGTCCTAAAGAATTTTAAAACAGGAGCTTCCCTTGTGGCGCAGCGGTTAAGAACCCGCCTGCCAATGAAGGGTACACGGGTTCGAGCCCTGGTCCGGGAAGATCCCACATGCTGTGGAGCAACTAAGCCCGTGCACCACAACTACTGAGCCTGCGCTCTAGAGGCCACGAGCCACAACTACTGAGCCCGCGTGCCACAACTACTGAAGCCCACGTGCCTAGAGCCTGTGCTCTGCAACAAGAGAAGCCACTGCAATGAGAAGCCCACGCACGGCAACAAAGAGTAGCCCCCGCTCACAGCAACTAGAGCAAGCCCACGCGCAGCAACGAAGACCCAACGCAGCCATAGATAAATAAATAAATAAATAGAATTTTAAAACAAATACTTTGTCTCTCTAGAAAGTTATAATATCTGCCTACACTGGACCTACTTTCTCCTCTGAAAAAAACAGCTGAAACTGAATGGCAGAAGCTTCCTGATGTTAGCTGCCATTCACAAAGTTTGCAATGTTTACTTTTCAAAGAGCAGAGAAATATCTTTCTATATGCATACCATTAGCAAAATTTGGAAGACAAAAGGCCCACCAAAAAGACTATATCTTTAAGAAAAGTAGGACAGCACATGTTTCTTATGAAAGTAAAAAATATATTTCTATACGACTAATACACAAAATGTACACGTGTCCAAAAAATTTAGGTGCCATTATGAAACAATGACATTAGGGAAATACAAATGGAATACAGGAAAAAATAAAACAACACATGATAATAAATTTAATGAACTGAAGGCATGATGCCAATTTCAAAAGGGTTTGTTTTTTAATATATTAAAAAAAAAACCCTAATGCTACTGTGAAATGTAATTTTAACTGGAAAATGTTACCTTCGCATAAAAACTTTCTATAGAGGTGTACAGTATAAATCATGAATTTTGCTCTCAAATAAGCATTTACCAAGTAAATCTAAGCAGATACACACATTTCTTTCTAGCAAGCTGAAAAAATAGTTGAGAAATTCAGGAGGAAAAGCTTAAAAAAGTAATGTGTTGTTGATCCCCCTAAACCACCTGCTAAAAGCACAAATATAAAAAAATAAAATACAACTCAAAAAAAGGTACAAATATAAACACCACTGCTCAATTCATGGTGTTGATGAGAATTTCCATGTAACCAAGGCATGTTTAAACACAGGACCTTGATGGAAATGACTTATTTGGGGGTTTTGAAGAAAGTCTCAAAGTTTAATGTAAGCTGATCAAAAATAATTAAGAATTTGGCTATATTTTCTATTCCTGTGATGACCAATATAACTTGCAAGAATAAGTAAGCCGAAGAGAGCACCGTTTGGCAAAGATTTGAAACTTGATTCCTTTCATTTCCTTATTCAACTGGAATCACTTTGTTCTTAAAAAAAAAAAAAAGGAACAAATCATGGACATTAATATCATCGCCATCCCTTGGCTAGAATCACAGATAGTTCAATGCTTGATGAACCCAATGCACAATGTAACAGCCTGTGATGCTGCCTGAGGGTTAAGTAACTTGAACATCGGGCGATGCTGAAGACATTTTCCCTTGTTTTGAACAGTTGAAAGAAATTGTACTGTTTATGTCCTCCAAATGAAAATTTCGACCTCAGCTCACCAACGAAGGCTGGATTAAAATCTTGGCCGTTTTGGCTGACTTTATAACCTATTAAAATGCTTTAAATATTTTTTCAGAGGGGCATTTGCAAGTGGCCACATAAATGTATAATCTGATTGGTTCATTCTCGCTCAAAACTATTTCTTTGGAAGTGTCATTTGGCAGGGAATAATCTGGCCAATTTTCCTACAGAATTCAGTTTCCAGAAATAAAAGTGATGGCCTCAATGACTGTCTCAATATTATAAGAGTTAAAAGGTGGATTCCAATAAATCTAGAATTTCAAGTTTTATAAAAATGTGAAGACCTTATTCAGTTTACTTCTCTCAATTAGTCTTGATGGTATAAACGGAGCACTAAGACTAGAAGGGACTGTGCTGCAGTGCAGTGCACCACAGCAGAGCTGCCCAGGTGGGGTGAGGCTGCAACCCACTGTGTGCAGGCAGGCTACAAGCGTGCTGAAATAGCATGTTGATGCCTTCGCCCTTGGGACAGCCAGACATCTGTTTACACAGTTTGCCATACAAATATTATTTTCTGTATTCCCTGACATAAAAAAAGGTTGAAAGGCACTGCATTAGCGAATTGAAAAGCAAATTTTTAAAAAATATGCAGAGTTTTTCTACTGTTCATAAGTGTCTATGTTTTGAACAGCTGTCTTCCATTATAAAATAAAGAAAAATAAACATTACTTCCAGGTACAGGGCTTACGGGGCTGCATATTGCAATATAAAATACACATCCTGCCACTAACATCTGTGTATCAGAGTTCTAATTCCATTCCAAATAAGTAATTTATTATAGAAAAAAAATTCTATGATTAAATACTGCTCTTTGCGAATTCAGAATCTTTAACAGAACATACAACAATGCAACACGTCTGAATTTTTACATGCCTGTAAAAATACCATTTGGTGGTCCCTCTAGAATGTTTTTAACCCTGACCTACTCTGTATTCAAAGTATTTTATAAACAAAGTAACTGGTTCAGAAAGGTTAGGTAACTTGCCTCCAAATTAGCAAAAATGGTAAACAGGCAATCAAGGAATCAAAAATGGGTCTGTTAGACTCCACTGCACACTGGAATAACACAAATTTGACCAGGAAATCAAAATCAGAGGAAAAAAGGGAAAATTGAGGTTAATAACTAAATTTTAATGAAGTTAATGCTTCCTTTACGTAATAGTAGAATAACAGTAAAAATATATTGAAAAATACTTGGAGGCAAAAGCTTGGTCCACAGATATAGAGAATATTTTTTAAGTAGCTTACTCTTGGAGTGGATGACAAGCTCTGAACAACAAACACCACAGGGTTCCCTGCATTCTTAATGGCCTCAACCGCTTCTCTGTGAGAGGCATTCTGCAAATCTACTCCAGACACCTAAAAACACAGAAGCAATTTATTTCAATTAGAAGGGCAGCAGATCTTGTGGATAGGTTAATTCAAAGTTCATGCGTATTATCTAGTTACAAGAAGAGCCAGAATTGAATGAATTATACCAAAGCCAGAAAAAAATAAGATTGACCCAAACAAGCTTTGCTGTTTTAGGAGATCATGTTTAAGGATATTAATGTTTCACCTTCAAGAAAAGTAAATAAGGTAAATATCTTAATAACAATGGCCCTGATTAAATATAATTATCCAAAATAGGTAGCTCAGTCAGTAACAGAACCTTAAAAAGCTTCTGAACTTGTAATGTCACCTCTGCCACTATCACAGTACACAATTCTGAGTGAGGGCAGGGGGTGGGGATCTCTCTGGTCTCACCTTCTCTCAAGTAAACTGAGAAGAATGACATTTTAAGCAAATTGCCCATTATCACAGTTGAGAAGCTGAACATTTCTCAAATTATATCAAAAAAGAAGTATGAAAACACCCATAGGTTCTTTCTAAAAGAGTTCTGTGTTCAACAAATTTGAGTATGTGGAATCTAGAAAAATGGTAGAGATGAACTTATTTGCAAAGCAGAAATCGAGTCACAGATGTAGAGAACAAATTTACAGTTACCAAGGGGGGAAGGGAGGGGGGTTGGATGAATTGGGATATTGGGACTGACATATATACACTACTATGTATAAAATACGTAACTAATGAGAACCTACTGTATAGCACAGGGAACTCTACTCAGTGCTCTGTGGTGATCTAAATGGGAAGGAAATCTAAAAAAGAGTGGATATATGTATACATATAACTGATTCACTTTGCTATACAGCAAGAAACTAACCAACATTGTAAAGCAACTATACTCCAATAAAAATTAATTTAAAAAACTGGGGCAAGTGTAAACATCTCCTTATTATATAAGTCTGGGAGAACATAACTTGTGAACATGCCCATAATCTCAAAGAGCATTCTGTATTTATCAAACATATTTACAAGAACCAATTTTTGAAACTGATAATGTAAGGAAGCCTTGGTAAAAGTTGAGGTGGTTTACAGTCAGTTGACAGCGACAATTTGTGAATATTGTTTTGCCGTAAGGGGATCAAAGAAATAGGAATGTAAGTGAAGAGGGATGTGGGATCAAGTTTGGTTTTTGTTTTTAAGATGGGATAGATTACAGTAATAATGATGCAGTGGAGAGGAAAAATGAAGGGTAGAGAGGAGTGATGACCGTGGAAGCAAATCCTTGGACAGTGAAGAGGGAATGACTTCCACTGTACAAGTTAGACTGGCTCTGGATAGAAGAAACATAAATAGTTCATTTGCTGTGCCAAATACAGTCAGAAAAAAGCTTTGGTATGCAGTGGGAGCAAGGGGAAACTCTCTTTTGACTGCTTCTATTTTCTCAATGAAATAAGAAACAAGGACCTTAAACAGAGATTAAGACTGCAGCAGGAGGTATAGGAGGTTTGAAGTAGTTACCTCTGAAAGTAGAAGAATGGAACAACTCGGGAAATATTACAGGGCTACAGGGCAGAATTAAAGACCCACTTGAGGGGGTGGTCATGAATTTAAAATGAGACCAGACAGCATGGGTGGTTATTTTCTCCAGCCGTGCTAGAGATCTGAAATAAGCAAAAAGTTGCACTTAAGTAGGATGTGATTGGTTCTCCCAGGCAAGTTCAGTGAAAGGAAAGAGGATCAAAGGAGTTGGAAGTATATGCAAGGGAGTGATAGGATGATAAGTCACTGAATCTGAGCAGAATGAGGAAGAAAGTGAGCATGCCAGAAGCCGAGAGACAGAAGCGAGGGTTCTAAGGTAGGAGATACGAGCCCAGTGTGTTAGAGGGGTTTAAAGCCAGGTTGAGTCTACAGTACAGAGAAAGAGGAGAGAGCGGAAAGAGGTGAGGCCAGGGAGGCAGCCGAAGCCACCTGCAAAATCCAAAAGGCCATGGCAAGAACTTTGGCTTTTTATTCTAATAGGTATCAATGAAGATTTTAATGCTCTGTGAAAGCTCTTTTCCCGTATGAGTTGAGGAAGGATACAAATAATAGTAAATGAAAAAAATACAGACAAAAATTAAAGCGACACATAAAAGCTGTCACAACAGTTTGATGAAGCTTCTTTCAAATAACCTGATCCCCAAAATATTCAACAGTAAGAGAAGTAGAAGCTATATGAGAACTACTTCCTCCTCTAGTAATAATCAGTTTTTGTTTCCCTAACAGAGATTTCCACATTGCTAAATGCGAAGCACCGAAGTCGGGAAGGTAGGAAAAAAACAGTATTCTGTCATATTACAACACAAAAATAATCTTAGTTTTTCTCAGCTTTAAAATTATAAGAGTATGTTCATTCACACAGATGAAGACCCATTTCTAAAAATTACATTAAATTCTAACTTCCTAGTTTAAAAAACTCTTCTTTATACGGACCTAAACCTTTCATGCAATTGTTTCAAGACAAAGAGAAATGATTATTAAACTTCACTAACAAAACAAACAAGTAATGCTTTTCATAGAAAAAAGTAAACAAATGACTCATTATGCTTCACAAAATATATATTAGAGTGTAACATTTCAGGGCTGTTGTGAATTTGAAGAAATATAAATTATTAAATATGAGATAAAACAGTGGACTCTTAGTATGTGTATGAGTGATGATGATTAAATGAGAGAATACTTTATATTCAACTGAGCACAGAGAAAGATGAGAAAAAGAAACAAAATTCAAAAAGATTTAAAAAGTAAACAATCCAATTAGAAAACAGGCAAAAACACAAACAAACATTTCACCAAAGAGGGTATTGGATGGCAATCAAGTACATGAAAAGTTCTTTCTCATTAGCCATTAGGGAACCGCAAATTAAAACAACAATGATATCACTATATACCTATCAAGAATGGCTAAAATGAAAAACAGTGACAACACCAAATGTTGATGAGGATGCAGAGAAACTGAATCACTCATACATTGCTGGTGGAAATACAAAATAGTACAGCCATTCTGGAAAATAGTTTGACAGTTTCTTAAAACTAAAAAGGAACTTAACATACAACCCAGCAGTTACACTCTTGGGCATCTATCCCAGAGACACAAAGACTTATTTTCACTCAGGAACTTGTATACAAATGTTTATAGGAGCTTTATTCATAACAGCCAAGAACTGGAAACTACCAAAGTGTCTTTCAATGGGTGAATTGGTTAAACGGTGGTACCTCCATACCATGGAATACTACTCATCCATAAAAAGGGATGAACGAGGAGGCGCCTTCAAGTTGGCAGAGGAGTAAGACGTGGAGATCACCTTCCTCCCCACAAATACATCAAAACTACATCTACATGTGAAACAACCCTTACAGAACACCTACTGAACACTGGCAGAAAACCTCAGACTTCCCTCAGTTTCCCAAAAAGAAACTCCCCAAGTACCTGGGTAGGGCAAAAGAAAAAAGAATAAACAGAAACAAAAGAATAGGGACGGGACCTGCACCAGTGGGAGGGAGCTGTGAAGGAGGAAAAGTTTCCACACACTGGGAAGCTCCTTCACCGGTGGAGATGGGGGCTGGGCAGAGGGGAAGCTTCAGAGCCAAGGAGGAGAGCGCAGGAACAGGGGTGCAGAGGTCAAAGCGGAGAGATTCCCGCACAGAGGATCGGTGCTGACCGGCACTCACCAGCCCGAGAGGCTTGTCTGCTCAGCCGCCGGGGCGGGCGGGGGCTGGGAGCTGAGGCTCGGGCTTCGGAGGTCGGATCCCAGGGAGAGGACTGGGGTTGGCTGAGTGAACACGTCCTGAAGGGGGCTAGTGCGCCACAGCTAGACGGGAGGGAGTCTGGGAAAAAGTCTGGAACTGCCTAAGAGGCAAGAGGCAATTTTTTTCGGGGTGCACAAGGAGACGGGATTCAGAGCACCGCCTAAATGAGCTCCAGAGACGGGCACGAGCTGTGGCTATCAGCGTGGACCCCAGAGATGGGCATGAGACGCTAAGGCTGCTGCTGCAGCCAGCAAGAATCCTGTGTGCAAGCACAGATCACTATCCACACCTCCCCTCCTGGGAGCCTGTGCCACCCACCACTGCCAGGGTCCTGAGATCCAGGGACAACTTCCACGGGAGAACATACGGAGCACCGCAGGCTGTTGCAACATCACATCGGCCTCTGCCACGGCAGGCTCGCCCCGCATTCTGTACCCCTCCGTCCCCCCGACTGAGTGAGCCAGAGTCCTCCAATCAACTGCTACTTTAACCCCATCCTGTCTGGGCGGGGAACAGATGCCCTCAGGCGACCTACATACAGAGGCGGGGTCAAATCCAAAGCTGAACCCCAGGAGCTATGCAAACAAAGAAGGGTAAGGGAAATCTCTCCCAGCAGCCTCAGGAGCAGCAGATTAAATCTCCACAATAAACGTGATGTACCCTTCATCTCTGGAATACCTGAATAGACAACGAATCATCCCAAAATTCAGGCAGTGGACGTTAGGAGCAACTGTAGCCTTAGGGTTTGCTTTCTGCGTCTAATTTGTTTCTGGTTTTACGTTTACCTTGGTTTAGTATTTACAGTTAATTACCAATAGTAGATTTCTTTTATTGATTGGGCTGCTCTCTTCCTTTTTATATATATATATATTTATTTTTCTTTTTCCTTTTTCTCTTTTTGTGAGTGTGTATGTGTATACTTCTTTGTGTGATTTAGTCTGTATAGCTTTGCTTTTCCCATTTGCCTAGGGTTCTGTCTGTACGTGTTTTTGGTTTTTTGTTTTTTTTGTTAGTATAGTGTTTAGCACTTGTTATCATTGGTGGATTTGTTTCTTGGTTTGGTTGCTCTCTCTCTTTCTTTCTTAATTACTTTTAATTTTTTAAATTGTTAATTTTTATTTTAATAACTATATTTTCTTTTCTTTCTTTCTTTTTTTTCTCCCTTTTCTTCTGAGCCATGTGGCTGACAGGGTCTTGGTGCTCTGGCCAGGTGTCAAGCCTGAGCCTCTGAGGTGGGAGAGCCAAGTTGAGGACACTGGTCCACCACAGACCTCCCGGCCCCACATAATATCAAATGGCAAACACGCTCCCAGAGATCTCCATCTCAATGCTAAGACCCAGCTCCACTCAACGACCAGCAAGCTACAGTGCTGGACATCCTATGTCAAACAACTAGCAAGACAGGAACACAACCCCACCCATTAGCAGAGAGGCAGCTAAAATCATACTAAGGTCACAGACACCCCAAAACACACCACCAGACGTGGTCCTGCCCACCAGAAAGACAAGATCCAACCTTATCCACCAGAACACAGGCACAAGTACCCTCCACCAGGAAACCTACACAACCCACTGAACAAACCTTACCCACTGTGAGAACACCAAAAACAACGGGAACTACAAACCTGCAGCCTGTGAAAAGGAGACCCCAAACACAGGAAGTTAAGAAAAATGAGGAGACAGAGAAATACACAGCAGATGAAGGAGCAAGGGGAAAACCCACTGGACCAAACAAATGAAGAGGAAAGAGGCAGTCGACCTGAAAAAGCATTCAAAGTAATCATAGTAAAGATGATCAAAAACCTTGGAAACATAATGGAGAAAATACAAGAAACGTTTACAAAGACCTCGAAGAACTAAAGAGCAAACGAACAATGATGAACAACACAAAAAACGAAATTAAAAATTCTCTGGAAGGAATCAATAGCAGAATAACTGAGGCATAAGAATGGATAAGTGACCTGGAAGATAAAATAGTGAAAATAAATACTGCAGAGCAGAATAAAGAAAAAGAATGAAAAGAATTGAGGACAGTCTCGGAGACGGCTGGGACAACATTAAACTCACCAACATTCGAATTACAGGGCTCCCAGAAGAAGAGGAAAAAAAAGGGACTGAGAAAATATATGAAGAGATTATAGTTGAAAATTACTCTAATATGGGAAAGGAAATACTCAAGTCCAGGAAGCACAGAGAGTCCCATACATAATAAATCCAAGGAGAAACATGCCAAGACACATATTAATCAAACTATCAAAAATTAAATACCAAGAAAAAATATTAAAAGCAGCAAGGGAAAAGCAACAAATAACACACAAGGGAATCCCCATAATGTTAACAGCTGATCTTTCAGCAGAAACTCTCCAAGCCAGAAGGGAGTGGCAGGACATATTTAAAGTCATAAAAGGGAAAAACCTATAACCAAGATCACTTGACCCAGCAAGGATCTCATTCAGACTTGCCAGAGAAATTAAAACATTTACAGAGAAGCAAAAACTACGAGAATCCAGCACCACCAAATGAGCTTTGCAACAAATGCTAAAGGAACTTCTCTAGGCAGGAAACACAAAAGAAGGAAAAGATCTACAATAACAAACCCAAAACAATTAAGAAAATGGTAAAAGTAACATACATATTGATAACTGCCTTAAATGTAAATGGATTAAATACTCCAACCAAAAGACACAGAATGGCTGAATGGATACTAAAAAAGACCCATATATATGCTGTCTACAAGAGACCCACTTCAGACCTAGGGACACATACAGACTGAAAGTGAGGGGATGGAAAAAGATATCCCATGCAAATGAAAATCAAAAGAAAGCTGGAGCAGCAATTCAAATATCAGACAAAATAGACTTTAAAATAAAGACTATTACAACAGACAAAGAAGGACACTACATAATGATCAAGGGATCAATCCAAGAAGAAGGTATAACAATTGTAAATATTTATGCACCCAACATAGGAGCACCTCAATACATAAGGCAAATGCTAACAGCCATAAAAGGGGAAATCAACAGTAACACAGTCATAGTAGGGGACTTTAACACCCCACTTTCACCAACAGACAGATCAACCAAAATGAAAATAAATAAGGAAACACAAGATTTAAATGATACATTAAACAAGAAGGACTTAATTGATATTTACAGGACATTCCATCCAAAAACAACAGAATACACTTTCTTCTCAAGTGCTCATGGAACATTCTTCAGGACAGATCATATCTTGGGTCAAAAATCAAGCCTTGGTAAATTTAAGGAAACTGAAATCGTATCAAGTATCTTTACGGACCACAACGCTATGAGAGTAGATATAATTACAGGAAAAAATCTGTATAAAATACAAACACATAGAGGCTAAACAATACACTACAAAATAACCAAGGGATCATTGAAGAAATCAGAGGAAGTCAAAAAATACCTAGAAACAAATGAAAATGAAAACACAAAGACCCAAAACTTACGGGAAGCAGCAAAAGCAGTTCTAACAGGGAAGTTTACAGCAATACAATCCTACCTCAAGAAACAAGAAACATCTCAAATAAACAACCTAACCTTACACCTAAAGCAATTTGAGAAGGAAGAACAAAAAACCCATAGTTAGCAGAAGGAAAGAAATCATAAAAATCAGATCAGAAATAAATGAAAAAGAAATGAAGGAAACGATAGCAAAGATCAATAAAAGTAAAAGCTGGTTCTTTGAGAAGATAAACAAAATTGAAATACCATTAGCCAGACTCATCAAGAAAAAAAGGGAGAAGACTCGCATCAATAGAATTAGAACTGAAAAAGAAGAAGTAACAACTGACTGCAGAAATACAAAGGATCATGAGCAATTACTACAAGCAACTATATGCTTATTGGACAACCAAGAAGAAATGCACAAATTCTTAGGAAAGCACAACCTTCTGAGACTGGAAGGAAGAAATAGAAAATATGAACAGACCAATCACAAGCACTGAAATTGAAACTGGGATTAAAAATCTTCCAACAAACAAAAGCCCAGGACCAGATGGCTTCACAGGTGAACTCTATCAAACATTTAGAGAAGAACTAACACCTATCCTTCTGAAACTCTTCCAAAATATAACAGAGGAAGGAAAACTCCCAAACTCAACCTACGAGGCCACCATCACCCTGATACCAAAACCAGACAAAGATGTCACAAAACAAGAAAACTATAAGCCAGTATCACTGATGAACATAGATGCAAAAATCCTCAACAGAATACTGGCAAACGGAATCCAACAGCACATTGAAAGGATCATACACCATGATCAAGTGGGGTTTATCCCAGGAATGCAAGGATTCTTCAATATATGAAAATCAATCAATGTGATACACCATATTAACAAATTGAAGGATAAAAACCATATGATCATCTCAATAGATGCAGAAAAAGCTTTTGACAAAATTCAACACCCATTTATGATAAAAACCCTCTAGAAAGTAGGCATAGAGGGAACTTACCTCAACATAATAAAGGCCATATATGTGAAACCTACAGCCAACATCATTCTCAATGGTGAAAAACTGAAACCATTTCCATTAAGATCACGAACAAGACAAGGTTGCCCACTCTCTCCACTGTTATGCAAAATAGATTTGGAAGTTTTAAGCACAGCAATCAGAGAAGAAAAGAAATAAAAGTAATCCAAATTGGAAAAGAAGTAAAACTGTCACTGTTTGCAGATGACATGATACTATACATAGAGAATCCTAAAGACTCTACCAGAAAACTACTAGAGCTAATCAATGAATTTGGTAAAGTAGCAGGATACAAAATTAATGCACAGAAATCTCTCGCATTCCTATACACTAATGATGAAAAATCTTAAAGAGAAACTAAGGAAACACTCCCATTAACTAGTGCAACAGAAAGAATAAAATACTTAGGAATAAATCTACCTAAGGAGACAAAAGACCTGTATGCAGAAAACTATAAGACACTGATGAAAGAAATTAAAGATGATACAGACAGATGGAGAGATATACCATGTTCTTGGATTGGAAACATTGGAAACATTGTGAAAATGCCTATACTACCCAAAGCAATTTACAGTTTCAATGCAATCCCTATCAAACTACCAATGTAATTTTCCCAAACTAGAACAAAAAATTTCACAATTTGTATCGAAACACAAAAGACCCCGAATAGCCAAAGCAATCCTGAGAAAGAAAAATGGAGCTGGAGGAATCAGGCTTCCTGACTTCAGACTACACTACAAAGCTACAGTAATCAAGACAGCATTGTACTGGCACAAAAACAGAAATATAGATCAATGGAACAGGATAGAGAGCCCAGAGAAAAACCCATGCACATATGGTCACTTTATCTTTGATAAAGGAGTCAAGAATATACAATGGAGAAAAGACAGCCTCTTCAATAAGTGGTGCTGGGAAAATTCGACAGTTACATGTAAAAGAATGAAATTAGAACACTCCTTAACACCATATACAAAAATAAACTCAAAATGGATTAAAGACCTAAATCTAAGGCCAGACACTATAAAACTCTTAGAGGAAAACATAGGCAGAACACTCTGACATAAATCACAGCAAGATCCTTTTTGACCCACCTCCTAAAGGAGTGGAAGTAAAAATAAAAGTAAACAAATAGGACCTAATGAAACTTAAAAGCTTTTGCACAGCAAAGGAAACCATAAACAAGACCAAAACACAACCCTCAGAATGAGAGAAAATATTTGCGAATGGAGCCACTGACAAAGGATTAGTCTCCAAAATATACAAGCCGCTCATGCAGCTCAATATCAAATAAACAAACAACCCAATCCAAAAATGGGCAGAAGACCTAAATAGACATTTCTCCAAAGAAGATATAGATTGCAAAGAAACACATGAAAGGATGCTCAACATTACTAATCATTAGAGAAATGCAATTCAAAACTACAATGAGGTGTCACCTCACACTGGTCAGAATGGCCATCATCAAAAAATCTACAAACAATAAATGCTGGAGGGTGTGTGGAGAAAACAGAAACCTCTTGCACTGTTGGTGGGAATGTAAATTGATATAGCCACTATGGAGAACAGTATGGAGGTTCTTTAAAAAACTAAAAATAGGGCTTCCCTGGTGGCGCAGTGGTTAAGAATCCACCTGCAATGCAGGAGACACGGGTTCGAGACCTGTTCTGGGAATATCCCACATGCCGCAGAGCAACTAAGCCCATGTGCCACAACTAATGAGCCTGCAATCTAGAGCCCGTACCCACAACTACTGAGCCCGTGTGCCACAACTACTGAAGCCTGTGTGCCACAGAGTCTGTGCTCTGCAACAAGAGAAGCCACTGCAATGAGACACCTGCGCACTGCAATGAAGAGTAGTCCCCTCTCACTGCAACTAGAGAAAGCCCACGTGCAGCAACAAAGAGCCAACCCAGCCAAAAATAAATAAAATTAATTAATTTAAAAATAAAAAGTATAGGGCTTCCCTGGTGGCGCACTGGTTGAGAGTCCACCTGCCAATGCAGGGGACACAGGTTCGTGCCCCGGTCTGGGAAGATCCCACATGCCGCAGAGCAGCTAGGCCCGTGAGCCACGGTCACTGAGCCGGCGCGCCCGGAGCCTGTGCTCCGCAACGGGAGAGGCCACAACAGTGAGAGGCCCGCGTACCGCAAAAAAAAATTTTTTTTAAATAAATAAAAAATAAAAAGTATAACTACCATATGACCCAGCAATCCCACTACTGGGCATATACCCTGAGCAAACCATACGTCAAAAAGAGTCATGTACCACTATGTTCATTGCAGCACTATTTACAATAGCCAGGACATGGAAGCAACCTAAGTGTCCATCGAGAGATGAATGGATAAAGAAGACGTGGCATATATATACAATGGAATATTACTCAGCCATAAAAAGAATCAAAATTGAGTTACTTGTAGTGAGGTGGATGGACCTAGAGACTGTCATACAGAGTGAAGTAAGTCAGAAAGAGAAAAACAAATACTGTATGCTAACACATATATATGGAATCTAAAAAAACAGACAAACAATGGTTCTGAAGAATTTAGGGGCAGGACAGGAATAAAGACGTGGACATATAGAATGGACTTCAGGACACAAGGAGGGGGAACGGTAAGCTGGGACGAAGTGAGAGAGTGGCATGGACATATATACACTATCAAATGTAAAATAGATAGCTAGTGGAAAGCAGCCGCATGGCACAGGGAGATCAGCTCAGTGCTTTGTGACCACCTAGAGGGGTGGGATAGGGAGGGTGGGAGGGAAACGCAAGAGGGAGGAGATATGGGGACATATGTATATGTATAACTGATTCACTTTGTCATACAGCAGAAACTAACACACCATTGTAAAGCAATTATACTCCAATAAAGATGTTAAAAATAAATAAATTTTTTAAAAGCGATGAACTATTGATAGACACAAGAAATTGAATGAACTTCAATGAAATTACGCTGAGTGAAGAAAACCAATGTCAAAAAGATACAGGGCTTCCCTGGTGGCGCAGTGGTTGAGAGTCCGCCTGCCGATGCAGGGGACGTGGGTTCATGCCCCGGTCCGGGAAGATCCCACATGCCGAGGAGCAGCTGGGCCCGTGAGCCATGGCCGCTGAGCCTGCGTGTCCGGAGCCTGTGCTCCGCAGCGGGAGAGGCCACAACAGTGAGAGGCCCGCGTACCGCAAAAAAAAAAAAAAGATACAAAATGCATAATTCCATTTATGTAACTATTTGTAAAATAACATAAGTATAAATATGGAGAAACAGAATAGTGGTGGCCAGAGGCTAGGGATGGGGGTGGAGGGGATGGGAGAGGAGGGGCTATAAAGGGGTCAGACAAGGGAGTCTTGTGGTGATGATTCAATTGAGTTTCTCGATTGCTATGTGGGTTATGCAAGGCTACACATGTGATAAAACTGTAGAGCTATAATCACACACACACAAATGGTACATGTATAACTCGTGAAATCTTAATAAGGTCTACGAATTGTGCCAATATCAGTATTTTGATTTTGCTATTGAACTACAGTTGTATAAGATGCTAACACTGGGTGAGGCTGAGGGAAGGGTAAGCGGGACTTCCTTGTACATTTGTTTGCAACGTCCTATGAACCTACAACTATTTCAAAATATAAAGAAAAACATATAATTTTAAATATGTCTTTTGTATTTTGTTCTAAGTTCAAATGTATCAGTAATCAAAATAAAAAATAAATGATTCTTATTTATTAGATGAAGATTATCAATTTAGATTTTTAAAAGGCAGTATCCAGTTATTATTTGCTTAAAATACAACTAAAACAAAATCACAAATAAGGGTGAAAAAGAAGGAAAGAAAAAAAAAACAATGTACCATGCAAATGCTAAGTAAAAGAAACCACACCTGCCCCAGAAGCCAGAATAATCCTTTTCAAAAATGTACGCGTTCAGAATTCTCTAATGGCCTCTCATCCGTTCAGAGTAGACAACCTTCTAATCTCTACATGATGTGGCTTCCCATTACCTCTCAGACCTTTTCTCTTTCACCCTCTCTTTTGTTCACTCTACCTATATTAGCAGCGCTGGATTTCTTTCTGTTCCTTCAACACATCCAGGCAAGCTCCCACCTCAGAGCTTTCACACTTCAGTTCACTCTGTCTGGAGCCCTCTTCCTCCATGTGTCCATATTGCTCAGTCTCTCATTTCTTATATTTGTCCCAATATCATCTTCCATAACAAATCTATTCATTGCAACTACTGCCGTCACCACATATCATTCCTTGTCCTCCTCCCTGTTATTTTTCTCCATAGTTACTTATAACAATCTAACATTCTATATATTACTTATTTTGTGCATTGCCTATCTACCCCGCTGTCATATAAACGCCATAAGGGAAGGGATTTTTGGTCATTTGCTTCATTGCCATATCCCTAGTATGTTTAAAATTTTTTTTTAAATTTCACAAACATAAATATAACCTCAAGTTTGTATACACAGAGTAGTTTTATGCAATTCTTTGATTTAATCCTCACAATGATTCTATGGATTTTGAAATCTCATTTCCATTTTATTTGGAAACTGAAAATAAAATAGGTTTCATAATTTGTCCAAGAACAAGGAAAAAACAAACAGGACAATCTAGACTTTAACCCATGATCTCCAGAGCTCTTTTCATTCTTTCAGAGCTAAAACACCACAGCTGATGTTTAGCATCATAAAGCATGAATCACCAAGCAGATTCTGGGATTTAAAATATTCAATATGATGTCATCCAATAAACCTAATGCAAAGAAATGTATCAGATTCAGACCTCTTAGTGCCTTGATGTGCCCTTAAAACTCCACTCTGCAAAGCCAGCCATGTATAAGGGATGGAGTCACCTCTCCCCCAATACAGTCTTCCACTTTCAGGGTCAACTCTGGGAGGACAGCACGGCTATCCCACTGACATATACAATTCAGAGTTTGTTAAAGACTGTGGGAGAAGCATGATGTCCACCATCTGCCTCATTCTGTCAAATTGTGTTTTTTCAGTCAGCTGAGGCTTTTTGCTTTATCATTTTATATGCTATCAGCTCAGCTTTAGAATCTCATTAAATTGTGCAAACATGCAAACTAAAGCATCTGAATAAAATACACCAATTGTACACACATATACCCCAACACATAAAGGAAGGACTTCCGGTTAAATGATCATTTTACTGTCTTACAGTACATTTCAAACAAAAACAAAATTTTAACACTATTTACCTCAAGTATTTTATCTCCAGTTTTAAGAGCATTTGTTTTTCCTGCTGGACTGTCTTCCAAAACTTGTTTGATAAATATACCTTTAAGCTCCTCTCCATTCTTCAGGCGTTTTATAACAGTTTGTCCACCAACAATACTGATACCAAGAGATACATCTGGTTCTCTAAAAATCTCAACACTGTAAAAACAAAAAAACAAAATTCACTCATGAAGAAGGTAATCTATTATACTGTCACTGTGTTTTATGTGTACCATATCCTTGTGACTCATATTCTATATAAATATATTTTCACAAATGTTATAGAAGTTATACCTAGCTCCAAAATTATAAGGTTCTATCAATAATTCATGGCATATGTGAAAGTGTAAATTCTGAAAAAGATTTCCAAAACAACAAATACAACTCTTAATATTGAGAGATTTAGCAAGGACTTAATGTTCTCATCTCCCACCACCATATATTTTCTGTGATGAGTCCCTTTCATCTATATCATAACATTAGCAAAGAATGAATTAAGGAAATAACTAATGGGTGGAAAAAAAAATCAAGAATGTTACATGTATCATTTTGGCAAAAAGCAGAAACCTTCAGAAAAAAATAAACTTGCCACTGACAGGCTCACTGCCCATACTGCTGTTTCCAGTCACCCGTTTTAACCTGTGGTTCTCTACGTGGAGGACAGATTTAATAGTTCCAAAGGCTGGAAAGGTCTTCTCTTCTTCCTACATCCACATCATTGTCATGAAGTATAGAATAAAACTTGCCCCTCAAAATATTATGAATTTTGTTCAAACTGCACAGACATGGCCAATAATTAATTCCAAAAAGTAACTCAGAAAACAGCTCCTAAGAGTTTTTAAGACAAAACTCAAAAGTGCAAGAAAAGAACAATTTGGGTGGCATGGTGGAATTCATAATGCATGAAGATAGAGACAGCAGCTAAAGGAAGACTTTTATAACCTTAATAAAGTGCAGCCCTGGTGACTACCTAAAACCATGAGAGTATCCAAGGGAGCATGGGCCCAACACACTCTGTTAGTGCAAACGAGGCATAAACTTGGACTAACACAAGAGGAGGAGGGTGCTATGTGATAGAAGCCTTAACTATTGTTGTTTGAAAAAAAGAGCTTCTTTACTGCATTCAAGGCAGGCCTACCTGCTTTGCTTAGTGATACAATGAGAAAGTATACTTAATCCATCACAGATGGACATTTGTAAGTTGCTTTCTCTGAAAGAGTACGACAAAGATTTTCCTAATATTGGTTTCGGTCATTTTGCTGGCTAAAAACCTCTAGATAAGACAAAATGAAACTAAAATTTAGGCCAGCGTACGTGTGAACTATGGCAATCATTAGAGAATGACTGAATGACACTATGAAGTTAAAGAAAAGAGCAACTAATTGCATTGTCCTATTGAGAAAGCCAATAATGTCATCAACATACATTCTTGGTGGTCCCCAGTGGCTGAAGTTTGGAGTTTCTTCTCCTTCACCTTCTTCTCTCTCAGGTAATTCACTGAGGAGAAAGAAAGGAAAAAACACACACACATATAACTTACAACACACTTCTTATTATTAAAGGTTCTTGAAAAGTTTTACATTACACAATCTATATGTAGTTAAATTGTTCATAATTTCTAAGCTTTAAAAATATTTACATCAGGGCTTCCCTGGTGGCGCGGTGGTTGGGAGTCCACCTGCCAATGCAGGGGACACAGGTTCGTGCCCCGGTCCGGTAATATCCCCCATGCCGCGGAGCGGCTGGGCCCGTGAGCCATGGCCGCTGAGCCTGCGCATCCGGAGCCTGTGCTCCGCAACGGGAGAGGCCACAGCAGTGAGAGGCCCGTGTACCGCAAAAAAAAAAAAAAAAAAATTTACATCAATAATTAACTATCCATACAAAGATATACTGCTTTAGCATTCAACTTAACAAATATCTACCCAGCACCAGAAAATCATTGATTATAAACACTTTTATTGGTGACACTCTAGATGTTATTTTCTAAAAATCTGTGTTTGAATTTGTATGATTTCACATTTGTTTCTATAACAGCATTTAAATATTATAAAATATATTTTTTAAAATTTGGTGTGATTGACCAGCTAACAATCTAGTATAAACTTACACAAACTGCTGAAATGATTAAACAGTCAGTAAACATGATCGTTCTTTCTAGATTTTTCTGTCTCTCTAACCCTAAATAACTTCCCTGTCATCTGTATTCCATAAATATTTTGTGTAGTTACACAGCACTTTTCAGTTTACAGAGATTTCTTAAACAATGAGATTCTCCCACCTACCACCACCATACTTTCACCCATCAGTTACGTTAATATGGAACTGCCTAGCGGGATACTGTAAAATGCTGAATTACAGAGTAGTTATAAAAGTAATGTTATCTAATAGGGTAGAGACACTACCATCTATTATCTGGAAGAGAAGTCAGGATTTCTAAGCTCCAGTCTAACCTGTACCACAAAATAGGTATGTGCCTTTGGACCACCAAATGAAATGACTTATGTGATACTGTCAGTTGTATTACTCTACACAAAAATGTAGGGACTACCTCTTCCATTTCATTTTCACAAAAACCCTGTGAAGTAAGCACAACAGGTCATATTACTATATTTTCCCTATGAGGCTCAGAGAAGGCTCAGATGTACTACACAATCTCTCCACAGTATCCAAATCTTTCTTTCAGCATGAAGTTTCAATGCTCCATTCTCCTCTGAACTCTCAAATAAGTCCTATAAAAAGCATAAAACTCCAGCTACTTGCCACTCTACAACTTTCTAGGATATAATGGTTTAAGGCTGTGTGAAAAGGAGAAAGTGCAAAAATTTGGACAATCTAAAAATCAGTTAAGGAATTGAGATCATTAGGGATCACTGACATCTCACCCACTGCAGACAGCCCTCTTGCCTTAGCCAGTCTATTTTTTTATGATTAAAAGCATCATAGAATTCAAGGAAAAACAACTTGGCAGATACTTGCCAGTTACTTATCTAATGTCTTCTCTCCCCATATTCCTTACCCAACAACATAACCCCCCTTTATTCCAGGTGGCACTGTGCCCAGCTTTAAAAAAATAAATTTTCTGGACTTCCCTTCAGCTAATGGTAACTGTGTGCCATAGCTCTGATCAGCAACAAGGAAGCAAAAGTCCCCAGATGAGATTTCCAGGAAAACTCACTAAATGGAGGGAGAATCAGCTGACAGGAGCCTTTTACTCTATGCTCTTCCCCTTCTTCTTGCCTAGAAGGCAGAGGTGATTATTGGTGGTTAAGTATCCATCTTAAAATCATGAAGAAACCATGAGGACTAAAGCAATACGTTGACGACAGCAGAGCAGAAAGAAGATGTCTAAGACCCTGACAGGACTTCTTCAGGACTTTTTTACATGAAAAAAACTAAGCCCTAGTTGAGTTAAGCCACACTAAAAGTGTGTGTGGGGAGATGGGGGCAGGGGATTCAGTTTATAAGCAGCTAAATGCCATCGCTAAATGATACACACGATTCCACCAATTTAAGTGAAGTCTTCACTTTATCATATCACATTATTATTCTTGGCACGTATGCATATATGTTCATTGGATAATTGTAATCGTAGCATAAACTTTCATATTTTGATTATCTTATAATAGTAACAAGGATTAAATGAGATATGACTGGCATTTAACTGAGGCTCAACCAATATGTATTTCCTTAACAATTTTTTCACTTGAATTTAAATCAAAATTTTCCCCAAGATTATCATAATCTTCATCATTTCTTATTTAATAGCATCTTAATAGTCCATGGTATTGATGTAATTTGTCTGCTATCCCAAAATATAATGCACTTAGATTATGTCTTGTTTATATGGAATATAGACATTAATGCAAGGAATATCTTCATGCTCTGCTGTATTTTAATATTCTCCTTTAAGTAGATATTAATTGAAGTAAGATTGAAAGCTAAAAACCAAACCAACACTGAAACCTTCCTCCTCTCCATTTTCCATTTTCCTGTACCCTAATTGTGACAGGTGTGATAATATGAAATAAATATTTGGTCCTTGTCCCTGGTTCCTGCCACAGAGCTTCTAAAACCCTTGGAGTTTTCCAAACGACAGGGGTGACAGGAGCATTTTTTGTTATTCATAACAAGCCCCTCTCAACCGTACCTGAGTTGATGTTAATAAGGTGTCTCTAGGTAGGACTACAGACAGTTTCAGGATGGGGGTTGATTGCCAGAGAAGCAGTTGTGTGATTAGAGTTAGAACTTTCAGCCCTACCCCCACCTCTGGGAAGGGGAAAGGGGCTAGAGATGGAGCTCAGTCACCAATGGCCAATGATGTAATCAATCATGCCTGCATAATGGAGCCGCCATAAACCACCCCCCACCCCACCACCCCAGCCCCTCCAAACAACAGGGTTGAGAGAGCCTGCAGGTTGGAGGACACATTAAAGTGCTGGGAGGGTGATGTGACCCAAGAGAGCATGGAAGCTCTTGCATCCCACACACCCCCTTCCCTGGCTTATGCATCTCTTCCACTTGGCTATTCCAGAGTTGCACCCTTTGTAATAAACCAGTAATAGTGAAGCACTTTCCTGAGCTCTGTGAGCCATCCTAGCAAATTATCAAACCTTAGGAAGGTGTTATGGGAACCCTCAATTTATAGCCAGTTGGTCAGAAGTAGAGTTGGCAACCTGGAATTTGTGACTGGCATCTGAAGTTGGGGCAGTCTTACGGGACTGAGTCCTTCACCTGTGGGGACTGCACTAACTCCAGGTAGTTATGTCAGAATTGAAATGAATTTCAGGGTACACAGTGTCCAGAGAATCAGAGAATTAGTTGTTGGGTGGAGGAAAAAACTCATACATTTGGTGTCAACAGTTTGTGAGCAAAAAGAGTTCATGATAGGTATTAAGAAAAATAAAGTAAGTATTTTTATTATGGCACATGTATAATATCATTATAAGAATTAAATTCTTAAATTTAAAATTACCTAAAATAGAATGGAAACCAAGCTTTAACACTAGTATGGGCTATATGCTTTTCTATTAAAAAAATTAAATAAAAAATATCCTAAACTTCTGGCTTTCACATACAATATTAAGCAAAGGGGGAAAAATTTTGTCTAAAATATGGACAATTTTAGCTTTCTTTAAGAAAATGTACGACAAAAGGATTTATTCTGTTAGAAGAGACTTTTTCTAAGCATATTATCCTTTTTCAGGAAATTGATAAACACATATTTTGTTTACATTACTTCATACCTAAAGAAGGATAAAACTTTCAAAATCATAGTGTGATTAGTTTTAGAAATACAGTCACAGGAGACAAGCAACTATACAAAATAATGTAGTCACTTTACACTGATAAATACATATACCTTTCAACCCAAAGTAAAATTTAACTGAGAAAGTAAAATACTTTTACTGCACATATTAAGGTGTAAATTTGCACAAATGTACTTGAATCTTTCACAAGAGAATTCTAACCTCTAATTTTATAATTTGCACTTTGATTAGACATGGTCAATAGCTCAATCAGTTAGAATCTCAAATCTTAAAATAACTGAACTTTTGCATTTAACCAGAGTTTTATAACCACTTTTTCCCTAAAGGAATTAACCATCTAATAGAAACAATGCTTTTTATTTTTAGTTCAGTCCTTTATAACAAATGCCCAAAATTATAATTCATTACAGATTTGGGAGGAAAGATGGAGTGCCCCATTAATGAACAAGTGGATATTAATAGTAAGACTTCATCATAATATACAATGTCTTTGAGAATAAAATTTTCAACATCATACAAAAATCAGATGAATCTAGATGGCCAAGGTGACCTTTCCTTTATTTTTCCACAAATGATAATATTTTATTGTAGAAAAAGCATCCCAAATATAGGATTTCGTAAACACTGGTAGGTGAACAAGTGCAACTTTAAAAGTAAATACAAAGTAAAGAGGCAAAACCTACAAGCATTTTGCCTTTATGAGAAAATGTACTGTTCTCCTGCAGAGGTGATCCCACCCAGAGCACGAATGTGGCTCCATCTCCCATAAAGGCATCAGGTTTGCTTTCTGAACTATGCCCAGTTTAACAATTTCAAAATGATGGCAAGAATATACATTTTTTTCATGTGAAACTTCTATACACTAAACCATATGAGGGTCAAGCAAACTTGGCACCCCAAAATGATGTAAGCAGGAAGGGTTATGGTTGTACCTATCTCAAGATTTCTTTTTCCTCTTAAAATATAGATTCTATATGGCAATTTTCTGTGACACACCACAGGGAATGTGAGCATTTGGAACCAGGCAGAATAGGCAATAGTGTCTTCCAAACTAGTAGGGCTAGTTATACAAATGTTACACTATGACTTTGAAATTACAAAGCAAATTATTACCTGATACCAGCATACATAAAAAATTAGGCATTCTTGTACATGAAAGTTTAAAATGACACAGACATGGTGCTCAGTAAAAGAAGCCATATACAAAAAAGTACCTACTGCATGATAACATTTACATGAGTTCTAGAACAGAAAAAATAATTTACAGTATTAGAAGTCGGGGCAAGGGGGAACTTTCTGGGTGGATGGAAATGTTCAATATCTTGATTGGGGTGTTGGTAACATGAATGTATACATTTATCAAAATTTTAAAAATTGTCCTGTAAAATTGCATTTAAGACATTTGTTAAGAAATAGAAGTTTAGGGCTTCCCTGGTGGCGCAGTGATTGGGAATCTGCCTGCCAATGCAGGGGACATGGGTTCAAGCCCTGGTCCAGGAAGATCCCACATGCCACGGAGCAACTAAGCCTGTGTGCCACAACTGCTGAGCCTGCATTCTGGAGCCCACAAGCTGCAACTACTGAAGCTCTTGAGCCTGGAGCCTGTGCTCCGCTACAAGAGAAGCCACCGCAGGGAGAAGCCTGTGCGCCGCAGTGAAGAGTGGCCCCCGCTCGCCACAACTGGAGAAAGCCCGCGCACAGCAGCGAAGACCCAACGCAGCCAAAAATAAATAAATAAAATAAATAAAAAATTAAAAAAAGAAATAGAAGTTTAAGCCATAAAGGGTAAGTTACTTCCTTAGGTCTCTCCCTTTTCTCTTCTGACCTGTAGAGCCTGGGTTAGCAATCAAATATCTAATTATATTTTCATAGGTATTAATGTAATATTCCTATGTGCCTCTTGTCCTAATTTCTCACATTCATCTTCACCTGCAGTGACTGGCGTCTGCAACAGCATGCAACAGCATGGTTAAAACAGGAAAGTGTCACATACATGAGACCACAAACTCCTTGGAAACTTCCCCTTTTTACTCCCAACTCAAACATTCCAGAGTAGTCCTCTCTCAAATGAACACATTTATTCTCTCCCTTACTCTCAGTCTTCTACCAGTATTCTGAATTTACACATAGTTTTTGGCAGTAGAACTCAAAGGTAAAACTATTAGATACTCACCGTTTACTTAGAAGGCACTAAATGCCAGGCAGTGCTGGGGACTTAAAATATCACATTAACTCACTTAATCCTTTCCCCAGCTATGACGCTCCGCCTCCTATTTCACCTCCCACTATTCAAAACAAAGTATCCAATACCTGAAAGTATTTCTTTTCATTTGCATTGTATTATAACTACAACATGATTTTTTTTTTCAATTTAGAATTTTTTTTTCACCTTTCACCTCAAGTTCATCATCCTACCAGGCTTTAGCCTCTGACACCTTCCTTGTTTTACTTACTGTGACTTGATTCTATTTTATTTCTTTAAAAAAAAAAAAAAAACCCTCTACAATCTCCTTGAGTGTTTTAATAAACTCAGCAACAATGAATACCCTAGATACACCTCAGGGCCCATGATCCTATCACTGTCATCCAGCATCACTGCCAGCCGCCTTTCATTAAACATTTACTATGTTCAAGGCATTATACGAAGCCCTTTATACTCACTCTAACTGAACCTTAGAACTACCTACTTTACGAGTGAGGAAATACAGACACAAGGGAAACCCTCTCAGGCTCACGAAGTCATAAATAAAAAAGAGCATATTTGAACAGCACCAAAATATATCTATACTGCAAATCTCCTATTAGTCTGAGAAATGCCATGCCCCCCACTGATGGGCACACCCATGTCTTCAGGCAGCAGGTGATGACAGAAGTGAGTTAGAAAAAGACTAAAACAAGGTGAATTCTGAAAACTTGATCTCAAGTGACATTATGAAGAAAGAAGGATACTCAGAACAAGATCACTTAGATCCCTTTCAGAGTTATCATGCTCTGTCTACCCATCGTCCTCCCTTCCTAGAGATCCCCAGTTTCAGGGTGCATCTAACCTCTTAACATCAGTCCTGCCTCCAAAGGTAAGGAGAAATTGTCTTGATGCAAAAGCACAGTGCACACTGAACAACTCTGCTGGGTCCTACACAAAAATTAATGCAAAGAAGAAACTGTAAAAGAACATATAGCATTTAGCACTAGATGACACCCTGATGATCTGAAAGACTATCTTCTGAAAAGAATCTATGCATTACTCAGGAAGTCTCCTGAGTAGCAATAAATATTCACCTATGAACCTAACTCCATGGGGCATACCCTGAAAGATTAAAATGGGGAGTATGATTTACAGGAACTCTTCTGAAGCCTGCTGAGATTTAAATATATCCTAAATCTATGACAGCAAGCCAAAAAAACAGCATTCAAATGCAAGACTGATCTCCCAAGACAAAGATTAGGCTGGAGCCCTTAAATGTCTGCGCCAGCACAAGAAAACAGCCTGTCAAAGTACTCACTTCAGGAGTAAAGTGTTATCTGCTCTCTCTGAAGCTGGGAGAATTGAGTAAGACACAACTGATAGAATGTTTCACGTTCTGCAGAAGGAAGGAGGGGGTGGGCTTGGAAATTTGTTTAAATCTTTTCCAATCTACAGTTACAGTTCTATAGCCTGAAAAGCAGCCTCATTTCTGAATTCTTTGGCCAGATTCAATTATTAACACTCAGCACAAGAGAAATTTAAAAAATAAAAGTGTCTCGTTTGAAAAGTAATTTGATCACATAAAAAAGTGGAAACATGTTCCTAACGCCTCCAACACTTCCACTGCCAAGCCTTTCTCTTAAAAAAACAAACCCTAGGGGCTTCCCGGTCTTCCCTGGTGGCGCAGTGGTTGAGAGTCCGCCTGCCGATGCAGGGGACGCGGGTTCGTGCCCCGGTCCGGAAGGATCCCACGTGCCGCAGAGCGGCTGGGCCCGTGGGCCGTGGCCGCTGGGCCTGCGCGTCCGGGGCCTGTGCTGCGCAGCGGGAGAGGCCGCTGCGGTGGGAAGCCCGCATACCACAAAAAAAAAAAACCCCTGGGGCTTCCCTGGTGGCGCAGTGGTTGAGAATCTGCCTGCTAATGCAGGGCACATGGGTTCGAGCCCTGGCCTGGGAAGATCCACATGCCGCGGAGCAACTAGGCCCGTAAGACACTACTACTGAGCCTGCGCGTCTGGAGCCTGTGCTCCGCAACAAGAGAGGCCGCGATAGTGAGAGGCCCGCGCACCGCGATGAAGAGTGGCCCCCACTTGCCACAACTAGAGAAAGGCCTCGCACACAAACGAAGATCCAACACAGCCAAAAATAAGTACCCTTAATTTAAAAAAAAAAAGTATTAAAAAACAAACCCTGGCTGTTTGACACTGCGTTCCGTTCCTCTGGGAGCTGCTTAGATCCCTCGCACGAGGACCCTGGGCCTGTCAGCTCCTCCCCTCTATACCCTGGTCCAGGTCTGCTGAGTGAAAAGCCACCAGATTCCTCCAACTAGTTGGGCCTATGGGTCTTCCCTTTCCACTCAGAGATGAGCTACACAGAAGCCAGACAACTTTTTACTAAGGTTCTATCTAAAACTCTAGGCAAAGGCCACAGGTCACTGAACAGAGAAGGGATATAAGTCTGAGACACTTCATAGAACACAAAATCTTTCTTGGACTAAGGTTTCAATAAAAGCATTAAGATTCTTTTCCCGTATAGGTTATTACAGAACATTGAGTAGAGTTTCCTGAGCTATACAGTAGGTCCCTATTAGTTATCTATTCTATGCATATGTTAATCCCAGTCTCCCAATTTATCACTGCCCCCCACGTTTCCCCTTTGGTAACCATAAGTTTGATTTCAAGATCTGTGAGTCTGTTTCTGTTTTGTAAATAAGTTCATTTGTATCATTTTTGAAATTAGATTCCACAAGTAAGTGATATCCTATGGTATTTGTCTTTCTCTGTCTGACTTACTTCACTTAGGATGATATATATCTATATATGTATAACTGACTCACCTGTTGTACACCTGAAACTAACACAACATTGTAAGTGAACTATACTCCAATAAAAATAAATAAATAAATAAAGCAATAAGGCCAATTAATCCCAC
This sequence comes from Delphinapterus leucas, assembly GCF_059928025.1. Taxonomy (NCBI): domain Eukaryota; kingdom Metazoa; phylum Chordata; class Mammalia; order Artiodactyla; family Monodontidae; genus Delphinapterus; species Delphinapterus leucas. The sequence goes on from NC_143129.1 coordinate 137,758,506, forward strand.
CCCTTTCTCATCTCTGTTATGCTTTGCAACACCTCCAACTCCTTCGTTCGCCTCTCCTGTCCTGTACTCACAGTGCTACACGGTTCTGGTGTTTCTTTCAGAGGTGCTTCTGTTCCCATACCCCCCCAAGGCCCCCCCCCCAGCCAAACTACCTGTCACACTCCAAGGAATCTCCTTGAATTATAAAGAAGCCACCCCACATGCTAACTTCTTCCCTCAGTGTTCTCTCAACCTCCTCTGTTCTCTCAACAGCTTCCGCTTCTCTGCCATGGATGCCACACTTGAGTGGGTGACACTCACTCTCTCACTCCCTGCCAAGCTGGGAAAACGGAGTCAATATTTTTCTAAATTCCTTCCCACCACTAGGCCATTACTCTCCTACCCTTGTTTCTAAAGCTAATCTCTACTCTCACACCTCTCCTTTTATGGCCCACTTGACTAGCACCCCACCATTCTGAGTAAATAACCTTTCTCCTAAATGACAGAAAAAAAAAATCAAGGTCATTGGACAAGAACCTCCTTGGATTCCAGTCCTCAAGGTACTAATAGTACTGCATTTGTACCTTCCTTTCATTCCTGGCACCTGTGTCCATGGAGGAGCTGAGCTTCCTCCTATCAAACTATTAGAAGTTAATCTCTCTAGGTGTGCAGTGTCCTCCTCTCCCTCCACCCTCTCCAGGGACTACACTTAATCACCCACTTTCTAGCATCTACATATTCCTTTTCTGGATCTTTCACAATCTATGTGTGTGTGCATGTGTGTGTGTGTATGTGTATATATATATATGTAGATGCATATATAGATGCATATGTAGATGTATATATATATATATCTGCCCCCTTGTCCCAGTTCCACAGTGCCCTTCACTTGTCCAGGTAACATGTGTTCTTTCTGCCTCTTTTCATGATCAGGTTCCTCAAAACACTAGTCTGCTCTTACTTTGTCCAATATCTGACTTGTTCAATTCTCAACTCACTACTCCCTGATTTCCACTCTAATGAAACTGTTCTAAGCTTACCAAGGGCAACCATGTGATCAAGCCCCACAAAAACGCTTCCATTTTATCTACCTTGACCTCTCCGTAGCATGTAACAATAGTCTGCAATGATCCTTTTGTTAAAATGCTCTCTTCCCTTGGTTTCTATATCAACCTCTAGTTCATCAATTTCCTTCTACCTTTTGTTCATTCCACTTCATTATTTTCTTCCTCAGTTCATGCCCTTAATATTGCTGCTTTGCAGGACTCCAATTTTGGCCCTGTTCTTTTATCACTTGAGCCTCCCCTGGATGACTATTCAAATCCAGGAGTTTCACCTACAATTGATCTTGTTCCCAATTATCCATATCAGGATAGACCTCAACACTAGTCCCCAGGGTCATGTATTTAATTAACTCCATTTCACTTTACTGTCCTATGGATACCTGAACCCTCAACATGTCCCAAACAGAACTCATCATTTTCCTCTTCAACCTGTTCATGCTCTTATAATCTTATGCCAAAGAATTAATGGTCCCACTATCCATCTAGTTGCCCCATTCAGACACACAGGTCGTCCTCCTACTCCTTCTCACTCCCAGCATGTTATCAGTCACCAATTCCTACAGCTGCTCTAACTCTTAAGTCCAGTCCCTCCCTAATTTGTCCTCGAGTACTTCTTGCTTGAGTTGTTAAATTCTTAATCAACCTTCCATTCTCTAAGTAAATACTCCCATAACCTATTTTGCAGACAACTGCAAGAATACAAAATTGTATATATATAAAAGAAATTAAATATATGGTACAATTTTAAGTATGTGAAATTCTCACTGTAATTGTTTTGTATGGTGGGTTTTATTCATAATATTTCCTTGCATTTTCCAAATGTTCCACCATAATCATGCCCGGTTGTTTTCGGGTTTTTTTGTTTTTTTTTAAACATCTTTATTGGAGTATAATTGCTTTACAATGTTTTTTTATTTTTTTAATAGAAGCAAAAAGAAAGCTATTTTATAATACGAAAACAAAGAGAAATAATATCATACCATGCATCAGTGGCATGTCTAGAAGACAACATTCCTATGTATGCCGAGGCCTTGGAAACAGCTAGAGCCCTGGGGAGCTGGTATAGAGGCAAGTCTTCTTGCTCCCTTGTTTGAGCCACAGCAGGAAGTTCAACAAGCAAGCCAGGACCTTGAACGTCCTTTGGAATCATCATGCCTAAAGAGTAAACCCAGATGACAGTGAGCACACGATATACTCATTCATTCTTCTTCATTAGTTCAATAAATAGTCATGGGTATCTACTACAGGCAGGCCCCTTCCAGAGAGAAGACTTATTTATACTAAACTAAATAAGTAAAACATTTAATATGTCAGATGGTGACAGTACTATGGTAAAAAACATTCTGCAAGGAAGGGGGATAGGGGTTGCTCAGTGAAAGAGGGTTGCAATTTTAAGCATGGTCTCACTGAAAAGATGTTATTTTAGCAATATGAATCTTTTATCAAAAGAATCCCCCTTATAAGTCAGAAAGAGAAAGACAAATACTATATGATATCACTTATATGTGGAATCTAAAAAATACAACAAACTAGTGAATAAAACAAAAAAGAAACAGACTTACAGATACAGAGAACAATCTAGTGGTTACCAGTGGGGAGAGGGAAGTGGGGAAGGGTAATATAGGGGTAGGGAGAAAAAAAGTTATTATGGGCTTATATGAAATCATGCATGTGAAACGTCTGAAAATCATAAAGCACTGCAGAATTTAAAGAATCTTTCATTCAATTAAGAATCCCCTCTACGATGGTATTCTTACTTTACTAAATTTTCCCTTTATCAACCTAGGCTGTCTCAATTACAGGCATACTGACATTTCATTGATTAAAAAAAAATAATTCCACAGAATAACAAATAACCAAATAAAAACTCTTACATTTTTAAAGGGGCTTTGTTTATAAATTCCAGGATTCTTTTACATTTGTTACCTTATTTAATTCTCACATTAAACTATGAGTTAGAAAAGATAATAGCAACCATATTTTATAGGTGGGGAATTCCAGGTCAAGGAATTTTTGCTAATTAGAATGAACAAATTGGGACTTCCCTGGAGGTCCAATGGTTAAGACTCCGTGCTTCCACTGCAGGGGGCATGGGTCTGATCCCTGGTCAGGGAACTAAGATCCCGCATGCCACGTGGCACAGCCAAAACAAAAAAGAATGTACAAATTTACCTGACACGTCACCTGTGTCATTTTCCCATTTACTGAAAAAAGGAGTAACAAGAGCAGAGCTGTGCATGCAGTCCTACAGCACATGTTTAGAGACCTGCACCCAGACTGGCATAAACCCGTTAATTACTCTTAAGATATACCTCAGTATCCATTATATCTCATCCATTATAAATTCCCAGCCAATCTTTCTTCATCATGTTATACAAATATGATGAAGAGTGAATCAAATGCCTCCCTTAAATCCATACATTTAGTATATTTTTGAGACTTGGCTCATCAGAATATTAGAAATGATCACTAAGAGATATAGACACTCTTCTAAACCTTTTCCTATAAGCATCACCTAAACTTTCCATTTCTTCATATTGAACAAATTTTCTAGTAAACTCACTTCTACTTCTGCTTTTTGTCTTGTCTAGACACACTGGAATCAGGATCTAATCAGCAGAGAATCTGAAGAGGGGGTGAAAGTAACTGTAATGCTCAGGTGGTATTAAAGGAAGTCTCCGGTACCTCAGACATGCTTCACTCCCATCCCCTGGGCCTACATTCCTGCACGGTCAAATCCATACCAGTACCGCACTGCTCTAGCTTTGCCTGTGTCTACCTTCTCCCCCTTGAGAAGGGGCCAGGGATGGGATGGTAATTCTGGCACGAACGGCCTAACACAGGAGTTGAAAGAACAGAGAGCCGGCTCTGTTTGCAGAGCTATTTCCCATCCAGCTATGTAGCTAAAGCAGCCTATTAAATTGCGGCACTGAGTTTCATAGGTTGCTTCAGTTTCTTTAAAACTTTTCATTACCTGCTCCACACAAGGCTGCCCATACCCTTTGCCCACTCCTCCTCCACGGACACCTTGGCAGTGCTCAGGTACACATCTCTCCTCTCTCACCGTGCTTGACACAGGCAGATTTACAGAGCTGTTCATCAAGTGCACCACGGTACCCAGGAGCCCATAAAATAAATCGCATCCTTCGGGGCCTATGCCGTTGTTAGGTAACAGCCACAACAGAAGCACACAGGTTAGGAAAACAGGGAAGTTTACTTATTTACTTTTTTTAATATTTATTTATTTATTTGACTGCATCGGGTCTTAGCTGAGGGATCTTCATTGCGGTATGCACAATCTTTCATTGCGGCACAAGGGTTCCTTTCTAGTTGTGGTGCGCGGGCTCTAGAGCGTGCAGGCTTAGTTGCCTCGCGGCATAGGAGATCTTAGTTCCCCAACCAGGGATCGAACCTGCGTCCCCTGCTTTGGAAAGCGGATTCTTAACCACTGGACCACGAAAGAAGTCCCCAGGGAAGTTTAAAAAAAAGGTTCCTAGACAAATGGAAGTTAAAGCTTATAGGAGAGAAATGGGGGAAATTTCCAAAAGGTTTATACTCAGTGAGGTGCACGAATAGAAAGATAAACAAAATAAAGGCAAGAAGAATGCAAGTAGAGAAGAGAGGGCATTACTGCACAACTTAGCAACTGGAAAAAAAAAAGTAGGGAATCGGTATGCTGTTAAATCACCACCGAGGAGCAGCATATCACCTTCTCATTCAAGAAATATTTCTTGAGCACCCACTATGGTAACATAATCAGGTATAAGCCTTGCCCTCCAGAAGCTTATGGTTATAGACAGACATGCAAATACGCGAGTGTGCCTGACTCTGTTGTGCAATGACAGAAATTCATCCAGGTTCACTGGAGGCCCATTCCAGGCTGGGCCAGTCAAAGACTGGGAAACAGAACTACTTTCTGTCTGAAATCTTCTGAAATCTCTTAACACTAAATGTATTACTGATTTGACATTTATCTTGTATGCTTTACATTATTAATTATGCTAATTTCTAAGTTTAGTTTCACAGCCCGTGAAGAGCATAGGCTCTTTGAGGAAACCTACTTTTAGATTAAGTACAGGGTCAAAAATAGCCCTTTACACATAGGTTCTCAAAAATAATTTTTAATGTAATTGCTCATAAGTAAATCTAAAATTGTCTGTTACTAACAGAGTGGTCAAAGGGCTACAGATTTGAAAGAGGCCTCACAGAACACTTAGCCCAATTCCATCATTTTACAGCTGAAGAAGTAGAAGGGCTTGGAGAAGCGAGCAGCTCGCCTGGTGACACAGCAGGTTAATGGCTTAGTACTGTGGGGCCTGGGACTGAAATTATACTGACTCTGTACCAATAATTTCTTAGTCCGCCCATGGTTAGCACTAACCCAAGTACTCGCACCTGCCACACAGCATTCTGGCAGCTCTCAAAAATTTTTCCAAAAAGCACGTGGTTATGAACACTCTTCTAGTGAGGACAGGCCTAAGGTATACAAGCGTAGCTTAATTCCTAAAGCTATAATCTCCAAAAATAAATTCCCAGGGCCTTGTCAAATATTAGATTAAGGCAGTATGGTGGGTTGAATGATGGCCCAACTAAAATATGTATATCCCTGCCACAGAACCTATAAATGAGAACTTATATGGAAAAAAGGGCTTTGCAGATGTAATTAAATTAAGTATCTTGAAATGAGACCATCCTGGATTATCCAAGTGGGCCCTAAATCCAACAGCAGGGGTCCTTATAAGAGAGAGAAGAAGAGAAGACATGGATAGGAAGAAGGGGAGAGAGCCACGTGAGGACGGAGGCAGAGATTAGAATGATGCAACTGCAAGCCAAAGGATGCTGGAGCCACCTGAAGCTGGACAAGGAAAAGAACAGAGTCTTCCCTAGAGCTCTCAGAAGGAGCACAGAATCTTAATTTAGGACTTCTGGACTCCAGAACAGTGAGAGAATTAACTTCTGCTGTTTTAAGCCACCAAGTTTGTGGCTCTTTGTGACAACAGCCCTAGGAAACTCATATAGGCAGCAGAAGGCAGAGGAAATAACTTTGGAGTCACTTAGATGATACCCAGAGCAGGGCTCAGAGGAAGACTGGATCATCCCATGAGGACAAAATCCCTTTGCCTATCTTTTTCCCAACTCCACTGCCCTTCCTCACAAACACCCTCCCCATATTTCTAGTCTATTCCTTTCAATCCTGACAGTATGAAACAGTAAATGGTTCTCAACCAGGGCAATTTTGTCTCCCAAGGGACATTGGCCAATGTCTGAAGACATTTTGATTTTGATCATGACTGGGAATACCACTGAATCTAGGGTTAGAAGGCAGGGAGGCTGCGAACATCTTACAATGCACAGGTAAGCCCTCTACAACAGAATTATGTGGCCCAAAATAGTGCTTATATGGCTATAAAGTATCAACTGTAATCAAACAGATATGGACCATTAATTCATTTATGAATTCATTTGTGCCATAAATCTCTAAGTATTTAATAGTCAGAGGATACAGAAATGTGGTGAATTAAAAAAAAAAATAGTATACCAGGAGAGTTTTGGTGAAAAATCCCATTTTTCTCCTAGTCACAATCAGTTATACATTATGAAAATTTGAATAGACTCATTTAATCTTAGATATTCAAAATTGACTACCCTAATTTTCTTTTTAAATTAACTATTCATGATGTGTTCTGACCTGCAGGGAACTGGCAACTGTTATCATTTTGTAGGTGCCTTCAACCTTTAACCACATGAAGAAATCCATTCTTTAGATTTTTACCTGACAGAATGTTGAATTCATAAAAAACGCTTACATAACTTTTCTATAGCTATCTCTCTCTCCTAATAGCATATTACCATACAACACAAGAACTGCCCACAGAGAAAGACTTTTCCTATAAGTAGAGTCAAAACAGGTGAAGGACAGCATAAATCCTGAACAATGGCTCTATAAATCCCAATGCTATAAAAGAACTTACCAGGTTCATCTAAGGATCTTAATATTACGACATTAAATATTGCAGTGTTAGATGAGGAAAGATTATTTTTTAAAGTCAAGTTTTCAAAAATGTATAAGAATCAATATGGGAAGAGGCAAGGAGAAGCACTATACTTTTAGGATTCTTTAATGGAAATTAAGTTATTAATGTACCAAAATTGACTGTAATATATGGCTATAAAAATGTTTCATAAATGTTTAAAATATGTCTCTCTTTATTAATATTTAACAACTCCATTCAATGAGCTAACAGTATCACTTAATAGCATCAGAGATTTTAATATATATTACTAGAGACTTATTTCAGATTTGGCATAAGGCAGTAGTTTTAGTTTTAATCCATGAAGCTAATAAAAAGGAAAATGAGGCAGGGAAAATGCAGCTCTCTCAGAAAACAGAATCTGAAAGCTCTAAGTTGAAATATGACTCACGTTATTTTTCCAGATATTTTGAAGCAGGTTAATTAATAAGCAGATTTCAATTCAAAACATTATAATGAATGAAAATGTGACAGTAAAATTCATCATATATACAAATAAAACTGAAAGATTGCAAAATAATGTAATTTGTGTTTATGAGAAACGAAAATCACAAACCTAAATCCAGACTACTTTTCGTTAACGAATTAAGATTTTCCAGATCATCAAATCTGCTTTGTTGACTGTTTCCTTCAGTTGAGGGTATGGAGGACAGGGAATCGATGCCAAAGTTTTCTTTCATCTCAAGAGGAAGAAAACAGAAATGCATTAGTACTTTATGACAAAATGTGGAACACCATAATGTTGTTCAATCCAGATCATAATGATAGCGGAAAACTGGCCCTGCAAACAAGCCTTCTCAAGTAACGGTTTATACTGTGGTAAGCAGTAACAAATGTTAGTAACTTAATATCTGTAAGAGTACAGGCTAGTAAAATCTGTTTTTTCCAAACACTGGATTTTTTACCCAAAAAAAAATTGTTTTATAAACATTAATAAGTAGATTTAAATAAACATTCACCAAGGCAGAGGAATAAAAGATCTATCAAGTTAAGCAAGGTCAACGGTTGATACTCATTATGCTCTGGATCATGCTGGATCACAACTTAAATAGCTTCATTGATGATCTGGACACACCCAGGGAATTTTCATAGCTCTAAGCCTTTGCTATGCCCTCCCTGACACTCTTATCTGCCTAGTGAACAACCTGTTCCCCAAACCTAAAACCTACAGGTAAGCACAGTCAAGAGTTATTACACTTTCCTTGTCTTCCTTTTACACACGTCTTTTATGCTTTTTCAAAGTTACAATCTTCCAGAACAATTTTCATTGATGTATTTTATTATGATATTTAAAAAACATTTATATGCATGAAATTAAATGACAACATTATGGTCACCATAGGCATTTACCTTAACTCATTTAAGGTGAATAACACTATGTTATTCTCTATTGTTGGAAATTTAGGTTGTTCGAAACAAAAATATGAATTATATTTTTTTACAACAGTCCATGTTTTTTCATGGTTATACTGGTCATACTTCAATGATAAGAAAAGGACCTCTCATAAACTGATGTACCAAATACTGCTAGATTTTATCAAATAGATTATGAATATAATTGAGTGTATAACTGTATCAGATACCCAAAGGAGGCTACAGTACAAAGAGTTCAACTCAAATATTAAAAAAGAGGTGAGAAAGGAAATATGACCCTTAGTTGCCTAGAATAAAACAAGAAGAACTTATTAGAGAAAGGAGTCAGGAGGAGATGGCAGCCACTGACTACTTAAAAAGAAGAAATTTTACAACAATTTTTGAACTGTCTGGATTTTTTTTTTTAAGTGAATGGCAATTATGTAACTGAGGAATAAGAATTGATGCCTAAATCTGAGATTTCAATACAGTGGGTATGAAAGGTCAAATCTTTAGAAAAATCAATTCAGTTTTTTTCTAAATAGAGAAAAAAATAAAAACATAAAATTATTCTCAGGTAACTAATCCTCAGGCAAAAAGAATCAGATATTTTAAAAAAGGGCAAAGGACTTAGACATTTCTCCAAAGGATATTTGAAGATTGCCAATAAGCATATGAAAAGCTGCTCAAGGTCACTAATAGAGAAATACAAATCAAAACCACAGTGAGCTACCACTTCACACCTATTTAAAAAACAGAAAACAAGCGTTGGTGAGCATGTGGAGAAATTAGAAAACTTGTACATTGCCGGCAGAAATGAAAATGGTACAGCTTCTATGGAAAACAGTACAATGATTCCTAAAAAAATTAAACAGAATTACCATATGATCTTGCAATTTCACTTCTGGGTGTAGAGCACCCGAAATCTGGTTTTTGAACAAATGTTTGTATACCAGTGTCCACAGCAGCACTGTTCACAATAGCCAAAGATAGAAACAGTCCAGATGTCCATCAGCTGATGAAGGAGTAAACAAAAGGTGGTATATATACCTTCAGTGGAATGTTATTCAGCCTCAAAAAGCGAGAAAATGCTGACACAATATATGTATGAACCTTGAAGACATCATGCTAAGTGAAATAAGCCAGACACAAAAGGATAAATATTGTATGATTCCACTTACATGAGGTGCTTTGAGTAGTCAAATTTTGAGAGACAGAAAGTAGAATTGTGGTTGGTTGCCAGAGGAGGAGGGAAGGTGAGAATGAGAAGTTATTTCTTAGTGTGTACAGAGTTTCAATTTGGGAAGATGAAAAAGTTCTGGAGATGGATGGTGGTAATGGCTGTACAATAATGTGAGTGTATTAATGCCATAGGAACTATAAGCCTAAAAATGCTTAAAAGGTCAACTTTATGTAATGTGTATTTTATCACAATTAAAAATAAAGAACCAGATCTATAAATCTTGATGGCTTCACCCTTCAACTAAAATGGAGTAACAGGGTGGTAGAGAATGATAAACTTATAAGTCGTTGGGTACTATTTCCACTCCACAAATATAGCTATATCTGTAACCCAAAATGGATATTACAATGAAGACAGAAGTGATAATGTTCCTCTACCTTTTTGGAGGGCACCCTCTAAATAGAAGAGCATTGGGAATTACATATTTGTAAGGTATTTCACTGTGTTTTTAAAATCCACCCACTCAGGGCTTATTATATTAGATAATAAAGTATCGTCACTGGATCCACCATAATGAGAGAAAGGCAAATAAAGATCCAAGCCCATCCTGATCATGTGGGTACAACTGTTACAGGGGATCAGAATATTCCACCCAGAAATATGCCACTTTGGCATAAGGATTATTTTGAACTGAAGAAAAAGAGTGAACTCAGAAAAGCTTCCTATCCTCCCCTGATTCTCAATCACCAGAGACAACTCTAGACTCTTCAGCTCAGAGATGGCACTAAGAGAGATGTACATGACAAACCTTACTACAACAATCCTTATCTTCCACCAATTCCCCCCCATATATTTCCCTTCCCACAGTCTGCTGACCCTAAAAGCCCAAATCCCTTTTCCTTTGTCTTGCTACTTCTCTACAAATTCACTGTTCTTTGTTAAGATGCTGTATAAGCCCAAGTTCTAACCCCTCCTTTCAGTGAATCATCACTGAGTTTCTCCTGTGTATATGCATGATGCAGGTGTTAATAAATGGTTTTTCTTTTCTTAATCTGTCTTTTGTCAGTTTAATTTCCAGGGCCTCAGCCAGAGGAACCTAGGAGGGTAGAGGAAAAAGGGTTTTTCCTCCCATACACTGTCATCACTGCTGGGTGTGAGGAAGGGAGGAAAAGAGCTAATGCCCATATATCCGGGCAAAACTCTAATTCAAAAAGATACATGAACCCCTATGTTCACAGCAGCACTATTCACAGTAGCCAAGACATGGAAACAACCTAAATGTCTATCAACAGATGAATGGAGAGAGAAGATGTGGCATATATATACAATGGAATGTTAGTCAGCCATAAAAAAGAATGAAATAATGCCATCTGCAGCAACATGGATGGACCTAGAGATTATCATACTAAGTGAACTAAGTCAGAAAGAGAAAGACAAATACCGTATGGTATCACTTATATGTGGAATCTAAAATATGACACAAATGAACCTATCTATGAAACAGAAACAGAATCACGGACATAGAGAACAGACTCGTGGTTGCCAAAGGGAAGGGGTTTGGGGGAGAGATGGAGTAGAAGGCGGGGGTTAGCAGACATAAGCTTTTATATATAGAATGGGTAAACAACACGGTCCCACTGTATAGCACAGAGAACTAGAGTCAATATCTTATGATGATATTTTATATTCTTTTCCATAATGGAAAAGAATATTAAAAAAATGTGTATATGGGCTTCCCTGGTGGCGCAGTGGTTGAGAGTCCGCCTGCCGATGCGGGGGACACAGGTTCGTGCCCCGGTCCGGGAAGATCCCACATGCTGCGGAGCGGATGGGCCCGTGAGCCATGGCCGCTGAGCCTGCGCGTCCGGAGCCTGTGCTCCGCAACGGGAGAGGCCACAGCAGTGAGAGGCCCGCGTACCGCAAAAAAAAAAATTTATATATATATATATATATATATATATATGTATAGCTGAATCACTTTGCTATACAGCAGTAATTAATACATTGTAAATCAACTACACTTCAGTAAAAATTAAACAAAGACTTAATGCTCAAAGCAAGAACATATAATTATTTAAAGAAAATAAAACACTCTTTAGGTAAGACACATTAGGGCTGAAACAATCTTAATCAATGCCACTTTAGGGAGCCTATACATGTTACCTCACAGAATAAGAAAGCTGGAAAATTTAACAGTTAGTAATTAAGATGCATGTCCTTCAAACTGTGAGCACTGAATGCTGTTTAAACAAGCTTTATAAAGAGCACTTTGATAAACAATAGAGGCAGTGGTTACACTGTGAAAATCATCAATATAAACTTAGAAGAGGGATTTTTTAAAAACCTAATATTGTGCAAATGATGCTTGAAATCAGAATAAAATTTTTTATTTTTTTTTTGCGATATGCGGGCCTCTCACTGTTGTGGCCTCTCCCGTTGCGGAGCTCAGGCTCTGGACACGCAGGCTCAGCGCCCATGGCTCACGGGCCCAGCCGCTCTGCAGCATGTGGGATCTTCCCGGACCGGGGCACGAACCCGTGTCCCCCACATCGGCAGGCGGACTCTCAACCACTGCGCCACCAGGGGAGCCCCAGAATAAAATTTTGACTGACAACATGGATTCAAAAATTACTGTATCTGAAACAACCTAGATGAAAATGAAGATGGTATAGTTGAAGAACAGTGTTGAAAGATCAAAAAGTGATTCTAGTAATAATATAGATTCTGGCATTAATATGCATTGAAATAATTTGAATAAAATTCTATCATTAAATGTGAGAACAGGCAAAAAAACTGATATTTTATAGGTTTTAAAATAGGAATGCTTAACCCAATTTATAAAGTAAATATTATTAATATACATTTGACTATTTCATCTATATCCCTACAAGTTTGTATATTAAAATGGGCCTTGGGCTTCCCTGGTGGCGCAGTGGTTGAGAGTCCGCCTGTCGATGCAGGGGACACGGGGTCGTGCCCCGGTCCAGGGAGATCCCACATGCCGCAGAGCGGCTGGGCCCGTGAGCCATGGCCGCTGAGCCTGTGCGTCCGGAGCCTGTGCTCCGCAACGGGAGAGGCCACAACAGTGAGAGGCCCGCGTACCACAAAAAAAAAAAAAAAAAAAAAGGCCTATATTTTAGGCTGCCTTATATTGGAGTAAATAGAAAAATTTATTTTTATGGAAGAAAACACCATAACAAGGCAGTATTTATGAATATTCAATAATCTGCAATTACTAACTTGCTCCATATAACTGACTATTGTTAGAGGTCAAGCACTTACAGACATAGGAGTGGGACTGGCAGAAGTAGAAAGAACCAATGTCAGTGGCAACATACCAGGTGATTCGATGTCACCTCTTCCTACATTAGTCACATAATCCCAAATATCTGTTCGCTTGTAGACTGCCCAGAGTCCACTACCAGGGGTAATCCTCTGGGGTTCCTTAAATATATAAATACAGCATCTTGCACAGCAGAGGGACCCACAGGCATTTGCAAAAAGGATAAATGTAGGAAGATCTAAGGGAGGCAAGGAAAAAACCCAGCTCTATCTGCCTGTGAGAGAGCAAATGAAGGCTACTTTGCACATCACTGCAGGGAAGTTGCTGACTCAGTGAGGAGGGCACCGTACTGCACCTGAACACACTGCTATGTACTCCATACAAAAACTTTCTTTTCATTTGCTTGGAAGTTAATTTGGGGAAAGAAATAAACAAACAAAAATAAAACATTAAAAATATCCCTAATGAAAGATTCCAACTGGTGGTCAGTTAACTCTAATTTGATTTTTTTAAAAACTTGCTGGTGATTTAATAGCGAGGGCAAACCTATTAAAATATAATGCTTTCCTGCCAAGTTGTCAACAGGTAGTATCACAAATGTAAAGATAATCTTCTAGAGTTCAGTGACTTTCTATTTAGTATCATATATAATACAGAGAACAGTGTGGATAAGCAAGACAGAAACAACAATAAATCTTTAATCAATTTTGCCTTGATTTTCCTTGACAAATACGTTATGTGAGAAATACAGAGTTGTGTCTCCCTGAGAGAATTTTTTTTAAAAAAATCACAAATGGCAAAAGAACTCTTCCTTGAAATCGGTAATTAGGAGAAAAACATCACTAAAAAATCAAGGTAAAAAAATAAAGCCCACCATTAAAGCAAGGCAACTACAGTTTATTGACTCCAGCCAGAAGTTACATAATACAGAAATGATGAGGTTTACTTAAAGCAACACACTGTATGGTACATTTTGGAAAAAATGATTAATGATGAAAAGATCCACTGAATTTTGTTCAGGGGCAGTCAGGGAGGATGTGGAAGATGTGTTCTAATCCCTTACCATCTTTTCAGTGCTATAGCCACACTGCTGCATCTCCTGGGAATACACGCTCATCATGGACCTGGCTTCTTGAGGCTCAGGCAGTTCACAATCCTGGTACCACTGTGTACCAAAGTGAAGCTCCTTCGTGGATGGAACATGAGCAGCCTCTTGAATGTGAGATGAGGGATACAATTCCATGGACTGAAAGTGGTTTTGATAGAGCTCATATTCTTCATCAACAAGCATTTCTCTTTCTTCACCCATTTCCTGCAATCTAGGCGCCATAAATTCAAGCATTTCCCAGGCCTCCTTACTATTGTCTATCTCTTTTTGTTGGGACTGGAAAGCCTTTCCCAAATCTAGAAATGGCTCATCCACAAGCTCTTCTTTAAAATAGGGCTCATCTCTAAATCCCTGTGAATAAAAATTGTAAAAAAAAACTTTAAACTATGTCTGTATTAAAGCTGCACCCTACACATTAACTGGAAAATTAACCCCTGACATAACTGCAATGACGGTATTACATGACAATGCATGGTTAACCTGACAGCTCTCCATTACAAATGAGAAGAAATACAATCTCACTGCCACACAAGCCTCAAGTCTCAACCCTGAAAAGAAACAAACAACAAGAGGCAAAAATCTGCCTTTGGCAAGGTGACTGACTAGTCTGAAAGGTTCACTATACATCAACTGCCTTAAAATTCTCAGTCAGAAATAGGAATTTTGTTAAATTGCTACACTGAATATTTAACTCCTGCATCTCATATAAAAACTAATACATAAACATGGATGCGCTTCATACTATCACTTAAGAAAGCAAAGACTTAAAAGGTCAGGATTTTCAGGTTTATGTAACTAAAAAGAAATTAATGGTTATTTGAATGTTTACAAAACATTCTCTATAAACTGAAGATATGGGGAATATGTCTCAACTACTTTGAGTACGACTCTTTTATAATATACCACTTAATAGAAATTTATTTTCGCATCTGCATTAATAATATAAAACAAAAGGAATGAGTACAGTATGCTCTTCAATTAATTCATACTTCACTAATCAGAAAAGCAAGTACATAAAACTGAAGCTAGATAGTCATGCATGAGCAGAAACTCTGTTGAGTTCCTAGGTAACGCTTGAAGAATATATGGATCTGCTGAGCCTTTGACCTAACTCCAAGGCACCTTAGGGTGCTGGGCACAATGAGGCCCAATTCCCTCTAAGGGATCAACGACATTTCCTATTTTAAGTCCTATTCATTAAGTATCAATAAATGCAAATTCCTGAAATGAATCTACTCCTTCCCATTGCTTCCTCACTTGCAGCTAGACATCATTGCAGTGACACTTTTAAATTAATATACTATACCAAATACTGTAAACTAGTTATTTCAAAAAAAGAAAAAAACTGCATTTAGAAGGCATATTTAAACATGTCACACAGTTATGAAACTGTAACAAAAAATGTTTAAACTAAAAAAATATACTGGACATTATAGGACTACATATCAGCTTTAGACACTGTCAACAAACTATGTAAAGAATATCAAAAGACAGTTGTTATCAAGTAAAGCAAAACCATACTCTAACTGCAAGAAGCAAAATAAACACAATTCATTTTAAGAATAAAAAGGGAAAAGCTTCAAAACATACTTTCTAATATTAAAGCATAAAGTAAGGTTTGACTAAATAACTCTTTTCTTTAGAAAGTATTCAATAAGAAGTTCTGTATAGCTCTTATTCTACAGCATTTTTTTTTAATGCAGGTCTATTTTCAAAAATATGTTCTACCCTCAAAATTTTAAGAGTATATTAGTGATATAAAATGAGGTATGCTTGTTCTTTGAAAATGCCTTATACCTAGGTTATGTCATTTATGGAGGCAATGTGATACAAGAGAGAAAAGATTTCAGTTTAAAAAAAATTAATAGGGACTTCCCTGGTGGTCCAGGGGTTAAGAATCTGCACTTCCACTGCAGGGGACATGGGTTTGGCACCGGTCAGGGATCTAAGATCCAGCGTGTCACGCATTGCAGCCAAAAATAAATAAATAAATAAATAAATATCTGTGATTAAAAAAATTAATAAGGGGGGGATTATTTAATTTGTATCTATTTAGCCAAGAAATGAGAGTGAGAACAAGCTTTTGTCTTCTTTATAATAGCAACTGTTTACTTGGGAAACAAATGTACTAAATACCTTGGGTGCTTCAAGTATTAAAGATGAATTTATATCATGAACTGTTCCTGAAATGTCAGTCTTGTCTTCATTATTGTTTGAATGTAAAATATGATTTTCTTCCTCTTTATCACCTTCCTGAAAATAGAAGCACTTTTAATTTTTAATTATTTTAGCATGACTGAAGAACTGTTTTTGTCAACCATGAAACTTTTTTTTTATTGAGTTCTAATTGACATAAAACATTATATTAGTTTTAAGTGTACAACATAATGATTTGGTAGATGTATATGTTGCAAAATAATCACCACGATAAGTTTAGTTAATAACTCAAATTTCAAATATACAATACAGTGTTGTTAACTATAGTCACCATGCTATACCTTACATCCTTAGGACTCATAACTGGAGATTTGTATCTTTTGACCACCTTCACCTATTTTGCCCACCCCCAGCCCCCAACTCTGGCAACCAAAGAAGTACTTTTGTAATGAAGAAAATATCTTAGTTTCGAACGCTTTTCAGATTAATTCTTATCTTTCCATTAAATGCAAGTACACGATAAAATTTATGTAAATTGTTTTATTAGACCAAATTTTTCTTTAATAACCAAAAAAAGCCATGTTCAGGTCAAAGCTTCTCAAATTTATTATTCTTTTTAGGTATTCCTTAAAGAAAAAAATCACTTTCCCAGGAAGAGACCTTAATATTAAGAAACGCCTAAGTTTATACAGGGTGATACTCAAAAATATTTAACAATGGTACAGGGTAGCCACTCTCCGTCAGAAGAGGGACAATCATCATGGTTCCTACCAGCTCAGCATCAGTCCCAGGTAATAGCACAGCTACAATTTATCAAGTCCTAGCTATATATCAAAATCTATGGTAAACACTTTTACGTGCTTTGTCTCAGCTTAATCTTTACAGCAATTCTATTAGGTCAGGATTTTTATATTTATATGAAAATAACATCAAATAGATATATATCTCACAGGCACAGGTTTTAGCACTTTAAATATATCAATTCATTTAATATATTTATTAATATATTAACACATATTCTAAGAAGTAGGTGCTCTTATTAACCTCATTTTACAGATGAGTAACACAGGCACAGTAATTTGCTCAAAGGTACATAACTAGTCAGTTACACACCCAGAATGTGAGCCCTGGCTGTCTGGCTCTAGAGCCTGTGATCTCGGCTACCATGATTTGTGATCCCAAGCGGGAGCTGGTGAGGTTAAATAACTGGCCCAAGGACACACAGCTTTGCAAATCACAGAACTAAGCAAAATCCCACAGATGTCTGGCTCAAGAACTCCATTGCCAGCTCTGTCCTGTGGGTTCTGAAGATACAATGTACTTTTTAAAGTCAGTTCACTCATTTTTTATCTGTGACATCTGAGGTGAGTTTGTGGAAAAGAGAAAGTTAAGTCACATTTCTGGTTAACATGAAACTATACAGATAATAACTTTCTACATAAGACTATAATGCAAGATTATAGAATACCTATATTATATAGATAGTATATATCTATATGGTACAAGACTTAATAAAAAATAATTCTATTCTCCTGTTACATATTCATAGTCTTTTTGCTCCAACTTGACTTTGGACCTTCTTATTCATACTCTCTCTTCGGTTCTCCTGAGGACTGAGCAAATGCTCAGCAAACATTAAGTGATGAGATAAGTGGCCACCAACTGGACCATGAGAGAGAGAGACAGAGAAATAGACAGACCTCAGAGGATATCCATGCATCACTATTTACAGCTCACAGACAGTTTTGCTAAAAGAACCCAGATGTTAAAGAAGGAATTACTTAGAAATTTTTAGTGGAATCATCACTGAGTCTTGAAAGTGACCTTTTCTCGAATTCCTTCACTGGCCTCCCAACTCCCCAGCATCCCGGCAGCCTTCTACTCACTGAGGGAAGCCTAGGCAAAGGTCCACCTCACAATTACTGCGCTCCAAAATCCTCTCAGAGCAAGGCTCCAAGGTCCCGAGGTTTGTGCAGCTCTACCTCTGCCAGAAATAGCACAGGAATCCACAGCCAGTTGTTACTAAGTTCTGTTCTTTACACTGCCTGAGACTTCCTTCAATTGCTTCAAAGTAAAGTCACACTGCTTAGGTCCTATAGATCATAAATAGTTGGGACTTTCTCTGGTAACCCAAATAATCAGGCAAATAATCTTCAGGGAAAATCTAGACAAAGCTCTTGCCACAATCCAAAATACCAAGATGAGGTCCCATAAAAATATTGTTTCCCCTCCTTAATTTGTCCAAAAATCAAACTGGGTATCTCATGGTATATACTGACTATGGCAACACTCACACCCCAAATACACAATATAAAGTCAAGAACCTGACTTAGCTATGTGCTACATTCCATTTCAAAATGTTTAAAGTATCTGATAGGTGTACTATATAGGCATCTTGATGTATAATATGTGAAGAATAATAAAGTAATATATGAAGGTCACGTGAGGTTCCCCAATGCAAAAATACTATGTGTAATACATGACTCTATCTATGTCTATAAATGAACATATGTAACAATATCTATATAGACAGATCTCTATCTATATACCTATTTATCTATATGAACACTTGTAGTGTGCTAATATATTTCACAGAATAAAAGAATTTTAGAGTTAAGAAAGATCTTATGAATTCTCTAGCCTTTTTTAGTCTTTTCAGAAATGAAAAAGTAGGCTCAGAAAAGTGCTGTACCTATGATCGAATTACTGGTATAGTGCTTCTCAAAGGGCAAAACTTCTGCATCAGAACTACGCCAGTGACTCACTGAAGAGGCAGATTCCTGAACAGCACACGAGAATCACTAAATCAGAATCTCCGAGTAGGACCTGGGAAACTGCATTTTAACCATCTCCAAGGTGATTCTTACGTGTATCACATATCATTGAATTTGAGACCCACTGGGCTAACTTGTAGCAAAGTTAGAAACAGAGCCCAGATTTCTTGAAATCCAGTCCAACACTCTACTACAACCATGCTATCTGTTTCAGACATGCGGCATGAAACTAAACTTGTGACAACAAATTAGAATAGGAACATATAGCGTTGTGGCTAAGAGTACAGGGTATGAAGCCACTCTGCTGAGTTTATATTCCAACTCTCCCCCTTACTAGTTATATTACCTTGCATAAGTTACTCAGCTCTGTGTCTTGACTAACTCAATACATAGTAGGGGTAATAAGAGGATTACCTCCTCTTAAAGTTCCTGTGATGACTAAATTAGTGCATGTAAAGAGCTTAAAATACTGAGTGACATATATAAGCACTCAATAATACTTTAACGCCACTTGAAAATTATCATCAAGTATTTTTTTTACATTGGGGAACCTCAATAGCACCATAACTAATAATACTTCAGTCAGAAAGAGTGATCTAGGGAAGTTGCAGGAAAAAAGAAAAAGAAAAACAAACAGTGATCTGACATAGCACATGAGATTAAACAATAAGATGACTTCAGGATGGCTTGACCATATCAGAGTTTAGATGCTAGGGGTTACAAGGCACATTGATGGTCAGAAAAGCATATTAAAATCTTACTGAGATATGGTTAACTAGATTTTAACTTACCAAGCCATCTCGACATCATGCCCAAATGAAAGTTAAAAGACATAAACATACTTATTTTAATTTATAACATAAGGAATGTAATGAGAACTTAGAAGTCTGTGTTAAAAGTATAAAGATAAAAGTAGTAGCAGTAGGACTAGTAATGTTGGCAGCTAGCACTGATGTAGTAATGTGCTAATAAGCACTTAACAAATATCATCTTTAATCCTCAAAATCCTATGGGGTAGACATTTTTTTTCTGAAAATTAAGTCAAGGACGTTAAGCAACTTGCACAGGCACATGTATAGTAAGCAGCGGAACAGGGATTCGAAGCCAGGTGTATTTGTCTGCAAAATCCATGTTCTTAACTACTGATATTATCAATATCCTATAATGATATAGTATTATTATTTCCTATATTAACAAAATTCGACACTTACCACCAAAGGCTTACAGATGCCAAGGTGTACAATGCCTGGTGGCACAGCTTTCAACACTTCCACAGCTTCAGCAAGTGTGGTGTTGTCCAAACAGTATTCATTGACTGAGACCAGGCGGTCTCCAGGTAATAGTTCTCTGCCTCTTTCTGCCACACCATCTGCCACCAGGGAGCGAATCACAATGACTGATCTTGTGGGATCTAAGGGGTCCTAAGGATCAAGCAAAAAAGAAAGATGAGTCAGTTCCCTAAAAACAAATATATAGCCTTAAGACAAGTATGTGGACAGTTATACCTCAGCGATATTGTGGGTTTGGTTCCAGACAACTACAATAAAGCGAATATCACAATAAAGCGAGTCACGTAAGTTTTTTGGTTTCCCCAGTGCATATAACAGTTATGTTTACACTATACTGTAGTCTACAAAGTGTGCAATAACATTATGTCTAAAAAAACCATGTCATACCTTAATTTAAAAATACCTTATTACTAAAAAATGCTAACCATCACCTAATGACACAGGGTTGCTGCAAACCTTCAATCTGTAAAAAATGCAATATCTGCGAAGTGCAAATAAAGCTAAGTACAGTAGACAAGGGTATGTCTGACTCATGAATCTCATTTGACTATTTACTTTATGTGTCCAGTATTCTGGTAGTATTCTTCCAAAAACAAAATCTATTAAAATATCACTCTAGGGCTTCCCTGGTGGCGCAGTGGTTGAGAGTCCGCCTGCCGATGCAGTGGACACGGGTTCGTGCCCCGGTCCGGGAAGATCCCACATGCCGCGGAGCGGCTGGGCCCGTGAGCCATGGCCGCTGAGCCTGCGCGTCCGGAGCCTGTGCTCTGCAACGGGAGAGGCCACAACAGTGAGGGGCTCGCGTACCAAAAAAAAAAAAAAAATCACTCTATACATCCACACAAATATCAGCTTGTATCAAGATAAAGACATAACCTTAACAACTTCATTGCATGTCTGAGTGCTCAATGCATATAAATTTCTTTTTTAAAGTTTTGATGATCGATATTTTGTTGGACCACATGAGATCTGGGGAGAGTTGGAAAAGAATCTCTGACATCCTTAAGCATAGTCATACTATGGACCAAAGACAAGCCCATCTATTATTGCTCTTGGGCAATAAGTAGGCTCCAAAAGTAGTGTACTATGGGAAATGATACTGCATTCTTAGGCATTTCACCAGTATAAAATCTTCTTGCTAAATCACTTAAGTTCCAAAAAGACATGGAAACCATGGCATATACCACTGCCTTTAAAAAGTATGTTTAAAAATAACATAACCTAAAATTATGAGATGGTATAGGTACCCCTAGGTGAGAATTATTCTAATACAGAGGAACTGAATATCAATTCATGAACAAAATCATTGTGCAAATCCCTCTCATCCACTGGGAGGGCCCCATATTTCTTTTCATTAAGCACGGAAGATAACACTGACACTCTATAAATACATTTGGCTAATAAAAGCCAATTTATAGCCACACTATTATTTTTTATTTTATTCACCAAACACTGATATATAGCACTTACTATGTGTCAGGCTCTGTTCTAAGTGCTTGACAATCATTAATTCAGCTAATCCTTACAACAAATTCCAGGGTGTGGGTAGATTTATTGTCTGTATTTTACAAATGAGGAAGCTGAAGGTCAGAAAGTTAAGGAAACTTGCCAAGATCACCCAGCTGGTGAGTGGCAGAGCCAGGATTCAAACTCAGTCTGGCTCCTAAGCCCTTCTCTTAACCATTGTGCTCTGCACCATAATAATAATCAGAACAAATTGGAAATAAAGAGTTATGAATGGAAAAGAAACATCCATGTGGAAATCTTTTGGTTGAATAGAATCTCTTATTTGTCCTAATGGTGGAGGTATATGATACAATTACTAAACCTCAAACTTCGTAAGGGAGAGAAAAAAAATAAATCTCACCCTTAACATCACTTGCTTGGTTTGTCTATTTTGCTCCTACTGTTTCATTATGTACATACTGTTCCATAAAGGCAAAATGTAGTAGCATGAGATTCTACTACTGTTACTTTCTATTAAACGCTTCCTGAGAAAGTAGAAACTACCACGTTCTGTGTTAGAATGGTAAGACTTTGGAATTAGTTAAGTGAGAATTTGCCAAGTTCCAGGCTATGTCTGTTTGAAGTGGCTGATGGTTCTTTTGAAGGTTTCTGCTGCAGTTTTCTATACCTCTCTGTTGTAGACATCAAAGCTTATTTTCAACACTGCATGGAATCTTAACCAAATATACCATATTTAAATCAACAGAGGCTATAGAGCAAATTCCTTGAAAAATGCCTTCAAACAACTTATTTGACTTTCCTTAACTAAATCTTGCTTTTCCACTACCAAGTCAAGAGATTCTTGGTAAATTTCTCACATGCTCTGTTGTAATAACACCACATACTAATAAAGAGAATTGAAAGTAAAAATAGTCATGGGAACTCACTAATAAAGTACCGTGTTAAACTATAACGACACCAATATTTTCAAGTAGAGGGAGCTATTGCATAGGAAGAGAACAATAAGGGACCCCCCCCCAAAAAAAAGAGTACAGTGGGATATCAGCAGTGATCAGTGCAGTAATATAAAAGAGCTGTCTATTTTGTCACCAGCAACCATGAATCACAACACACTTTTTCATTCTGAAATATGAAACCATTACATTTGAAGCTTGACACACTAATAAATAAGCTGTACAATTATGTCCTTCATTTAGGCTGTCAGGTTCTGATGGAAGGCTTTTTTATTGGGGGGGAAGGGAAACTATAAAACAGCTTATTCCCTTCATGAAATGCACAGAAAGCAGCTAGCATTACTTCATATTAGTAATTACTAAACTTTCTTAGAGAAAACTGCAACAGTGAAATACACCAAAAGCAAATAAATGATTTCACTGGGTGGGTGTGAGCCATCTCTGCAGTTTCATATAACACCTAAGCAAAAAGTACTATTTTTTACCCAAATAAATAGTGAATTGGTTTTCAAAATGCAACCAGTTGAAATGATAATTAGAAACATTTCAAAGAAAGATTACCAGGAAATAATGGAAATAGAAAATAGATTAATAGATTTCCCTTATCATAGAAAAATCATGGTGAGCATTTATTTATACAAAATGCAACCTTCTTTAGACCGCAAACTAGTACCAGGTGTGCCTGCTTACTAAAATTTATTCAGGCTTGGGCTTCCTAGTTATTCTAAACACTAAATCCAATCTACCATCCCTTTTCCTGGAGGAAAGAAGCCAATGGCAGCTTCTTTGTCACTTAAAAAAAGACAAACCACCCACTACTGAAGATACCCCATTATGGATAATCACCACTGCATTTTCCATGATGACTTTTCTGACCAGGTAATCTCTCACGTAGCTAAATGGAGTTGCTTTAATGAGTAACAGTCATTTCCTTTCATGGTCATCACATGTAGTAGCCACCCTATGGAAGAACAGCAGCTGCTACTGCCTACCAGGGCGGCTACTATTCTTGAGGCTTTGCCACATACGACATGCTTAAAAATCAGGCTGCTTCTCATCAGAAAAGTCTGTTTTCTGAAAATGTAGTCTACAATATCATACCCATGTTAAATCCAACAAAATGTTATAAAGATATTTCTCGAGACCTCTACCCAACTTCTAGAACCTATCCAGATTTTTTCAAGTCCCCATCAGTTTTTATCAACTTTTATCATAATTTTAAAACCTCTAATTTTTCTTATTTTGGTAAACAACACTGTAAGGAACATTGTATTCAAGAATCAAGATGTTGTTTTAGACTAAACAGCCAACAGGGGGTACTAAATACCAACCACAGAACACAAGATATATCATCTTTTACTATTCAAGCCATTCTCCTCTTCTGAAAGATGTTTTTTCCTATTTATTCAAAATCCTTATATTCTTACACATGTTCTAACAGTATCCTGTATGTCTGCTTTAACTCAACCATTTATGAAAGTCATTCCCTACAGCTCTTAAAAACTCCTACAATCAATTAGGCACAGCCAACTTTCATCAGAATGCTACGTGGGAAGACAGGAGCTCTAAACCTGAATTCTCCTCGCCACTTAGCTATGAAATCCGAAGAGAACCAATCTAACTGCTCCGTCTCACAGGTGAATAAAGTGCCGGAAGAAAAGCTCATATGAGGATTTTTGAGGTCTCTTGAAGTGATACTAATGTTTGATAGTTATTATAAACACAGGAAGTTTCAATGTTGGGGGAAATCCAAGGTGACAGACTTCTCTCCTCCCATAGTCCCTGAGTGGCACTGCCATACACCCAAGCACTCACTCGCTCTCTCTCACCTTTTCACTGGGTTGCTGGCTAAGGCATGTCAACTGACCTTCTGTCTCTTCTATCTGATCCTTTCTCTCCATTCCTGCTGCACTGCCTTGGTGCAGCTTCTCATTATTTCTCTCCTATGCAACTGCTTCAGTCTTCCCAAAGGTCTACCTGTCTCCAATCTTACCCTCTTCAGTCTATTGTCTACAGAGAGAAAATAATGATTTTTAAAGATAAAAATGGGATTACAATTCCTCCCCTGCATAAAATATTTCAGTGACACTCACTGCCTTCACGATAAAGTGCTCTTTGGCAGAAAAATTCCTTCAGATCTGCAGCTTAGTCTCATCTCCCCTTGCTCTTCCCACATGTACCACTGCTCACCCCCAATCTGCCCCACACATTGTCCCAACAATCCAGAACTACTGAAGTTCAGGACTGTGGAAGGCTTTGGTATGCTTCACGATATTCTACAAACCATTCCATCTGCCAGGAATGTTCTTCCTGCCACACTGCCACTTATCTATATCTTTGCCACCAGAGTCAACTCACATGTTTCCTCCAATGAGAAGCTTTCCCTGACTTCCCGAAGAAGACTCAAGCACTTCCTACTCTGTGGTTTTCTCTAAACCTAAAAAAAGACCTTCCATTATAGCATTTGTCATAATATAGTTTCCTCACTGTCTTTGACCTTTTAGAATAAGTTAGGCCCTCCTGCTAGATGTATACACAGCATGTTGCATTTTTCCTATTACAACTCTTTTGACATTCTACTGAAATTATTTTAACCATCTTCCCTACTAAAACTAAGCTTCATGAGAGCAAGGATATGTTTGCTTATTTGCTACTTTATTTCCAGGGCCAACTACAGTGCCTGCCACAGAGAAGGGACTGAATAATAGCTGAAATATCAAATGACTGAATCTATTTAGGTTCTCTCTCCTTGCTGGACTATAAGTACAGCTATAAGGCAAAGGCTACATCCCGTCATATGTGAATAACAACAACAACTGTTAACACTTACTGAGGTCTTGCCATGCCAGGCATGATCTAAATATCTTACTTCATTGAACCTATTTAATTAATCCTCACACCAACATGAGGTAGGTTCCATTATTATCCCTAATTTCCAGATGAGAAAACTAAGGCAGAGGAAAATTAAATAACTTAACCAAAACACAGTTGATAAGTAGTAGAACCAGAATTTAAACCAGCCAGTTAAGCCCCAGAGTTCATGCTGTTAGCCACTATGTCATGCAGCTTCTTAAGGTGTTTGCTAAATGAATGAATGTTGAAAGAAGGCAAATTGTTAGAATATATATTTATTACCTTGCCAAAGTGTATAAAACTGAGTCCCTAAAGTACCACACTTGGCCACTAGAGGTTTATATGTTGGTACCTAGTTGATGAAAGTTAGAACAGAATGTGCAGCGTGCCTCCATGGACGGCTAAAACACGCATTTGTTTGCCAGATTTTAATTCACACTTAACGTTCTCAAGAATCCATTCCTTTGGTGTCCTTTGGACACCTTCACATGAACATATACAAACATGTGACAATCCTTATTCCCAAATGGATGGAATTCAAACTTCAGAAGTGTCTATAAAATGTTTTATATGAATATTTGTGTACATTCCCACAGATCAAAGAGACCAGGGTTCACATAAACTAAAGCACTGTACAGCGGTGTCACCTGGGGCAGAGAGGTGGTTCAGTTGAAACTGGGCTCTCTCAGAGACAAGGATATCAACCAGAAGATGTAGAGAGCTCTAGTCTTAAAGCTGCTCCAAAACTAAAACTACAAATACAGGTAAGCAACCATGGCAAACTCGGTGGAAAGGCATGAAGCAGAAAATGCTACATAAAGAGGAGACAGAGGAAATGAATATGAAGTGCTCACATTTAATAAATTGGCCAATGCCTCAGTAAAAGGCATTTTTTAAAATAAGAGGAATATGAGACATACACCAAGGACAATTCTGACATTCAACATTTATATGTTTGCAGTATTACTCCAATAAAGGAAAACAAAAATCAAGGTGTTACAAGGACTTGACTACATGGATTCAAAATAAAGGATAACTGGGACTTCCCTGGCGGTCCGGTGGTTAAGACTCCACGCTTCCACTACAGGGGGTGTGGGTTCGATCCCTGGTCAGGGAACTAAGATCCCGCATGCTGCATGGCACAGCCAAAAAATAAAAATAAAGATAAAAAATTTTTTAAACTAAAATTAAAACAAATAAAGACAAACAAAAAATAAAATAAAGGATAACTTTTGGGTTGTTCTTGTTTTAAAAATCTATTCTATCACCCAAACTTTTAAAAATGTTAAATAATGGAATAAGAGGACTTCCCTGGTGGCGCAGTGGTTGAGAATCCACCTGCCAATGCAGGGGACACGGGTTCGATCCCTGGTCCAGGAAGATCCCACATGCCTCGGAGCAACTAAGCCCGTGCACCACAACTACTGAGCCTGCACTCTAGAGTCCACAAGCCACAACTACTGAAGCCCAAGTGCCAAGAGCCCGTGCTCCGCAACAAGAGAAGCCACCACAATGAGAAACCCGTGCACCACAACGAAGAGAAGTCCCTGCCTGCAGCAACTAGAGAAAGCCCACACGCAACAATGAAGACCCAATGCAGCCAAAAAAAATTTTTTAATAAATTAATTAATTAAATTTTTAAAAAGGCTTATTTTCACTTTTAAAAAAAATAATGGAATAAGAATGTAGTGACCACAATAGGATGGCAAAGAGATAGACAATAGTTTATTTCAGATAAAAACTTGGGTACAAATTATTTACCTTTGATAATGTTGACACTTATTGACAAGTGAGTACAATAAAACAAAGTTGGCCTACAGTAAACTCATGAGAGGAAATACGGTTCATTCATACAGCCTTAATTCTATGTCATTAAAGTTCTGTGCTGTTAGACAGCTCACCACACCAAAATACCTGCTCTCCTGTATTGCAGGAGTCCTTCCCCAAAGTGAAATGATTCCAAAGAATGACTAGAAAAACAACTTCAAACAACTGTGAAACAGAAAGCGCTCTACAAATCAGATCTCCTAACCAATGAATTCAATGTTGTGGTGACGTTGTTACAGAACTGGGCTACTGAGCTTCACTCTACAAACAGTTATTCACATTAGTGTGAGGAATTATGTTTCAAAGATAGTTTGAAAGGATCTACATACATTTCTGGATAACATGAGGCAGCTAGCTCATACTATTTGATAAGAGAATTGCTCCAACTTAATAATGGTCAACTGAGAGAAAACTATGAAAGCAGCAAAGAGCCCAATATAACAAAATTTACCATTTTAACCATTTATTTTTGAATTTTATTTTATTTTTTATACAGCAGGTTCTTATTACATTTTAACCATTTTTAAGCGTACAGTTCAGTGGCAAGTACATTCACATTGTTGTACTACCGTCACCACTTTTTTTTTTTTTGGCTGCGCTGCGCAGCTTGCAGGATCTTAGTTCCCTGACCAGGGATTGAACCCAGGCCGCCGCAGAGAAAGCACCAAGTCCTAACTGCTGGACTGCCAGGGAATTCCCCCATTTCACTATTCAACTCCAGAAATTTTTCATCCTCCCATACTGGAACTCTATATCCATTAAGTGAGTCCCCATTTCCCCGCAATGACTATTTTGCTTTCTATCTCTATGAATTTGTTCTAGGTTTGAAGACTATAGTCTTAAATGTGGCAATTACTTTTTGAACTAAAGAGTAGTAAGTTAAAATCTAAATGAATTAACAGCTAAATAGTTTTTAAAATAAGATCCCAAGGAAGTTACTGAAATGGAGAACACAGAAAGAAACCATTAAGTTTAAAAGGGAGACAGCTAGCTATTTCATCATGGAGGTAGGCAGAAGAAGGAATTGAGTACAAAGAAGGGCAAAGCAAATGTTCTTTTACACACACACACACAGAGATGTACACATCTTAAGGAAAAACAATGATCTGCAGAAGGACTGATGCACAGCTGGCATGAATAAAATGTCCACTGTGAACGATGTCAGGCAGAAAACAGGAATCCAAAGATTTTTCTAAAAAGAAGAAAATATACATAAGAGAGACAAGGAAGACAGCCATTCAATCCACTAGTGGTAGGATGGGTGTCGATTAGAAGTCAAGGAACAAGTTTTGAGCCCCCAGCCTGACTGTGTAGTTTCACAAGTTCTTCATTTTTCTGAGTCAGTTTCTTCAATTGTAAAATGAGAAAGTTGGATACATGACAGTTGTGATCTGTTCCCCTAACTCCAAAATTCTGTAACTAAATTTGACAGAATATCTTGAGTCAAATTTGTCATTAATTTCTACCAAAACATTGACAAAACCACTATAAAAAGTAGGGAATGACAGAAGTTAATTCAAAACACAGCATCAGCAATGAAAAAGACTACACTTTGGTCACAAACATGGTATAATTGTAGTTAGTGATGTCTTTTAAGAACTCATAAAAATGCCACTAACTACGCAATATCTAACTTCTGAGTATTCTACCATCAAAACAAAAGATATAACAAAATATATACATGTACTCTTTTTCATAAAAGGAATATTAAAACAACTTTTTTGCCATTTTTAGACAGCAACAAAGACAAGTCAGAGACTATTACTTGAATTTAAATCACTAGAATAGTTCTGGTTTAAGAATGCAGGATGTAATTATTTATACTAAAAGAGCATCTTCTGATTTGACCAACAAGCTAAGCATTTACTTTTAGGAAAGAGAAATAAATGTATTTATAGTGAATGCAAGGCAATAAGTAAATGATTCTAATGAATAATGACTAAGCTATCTTATCAGAATCTAACCCCATTTTTTACTATTTTATAGTATAGCCAAGTTTTACACAAATCATACCAATTACCACAACACCATCATGTTCAAAGTAAGTGCCCACAAAATACTTTCAGTGCACTCAAGATAAATTAAACTGATATGGTTCCTGGCTCCTTGTGTCTCATTACTTCCTTAATACTATTAGACATTAAGAATAGATTTTTCCACACATCATACATAGAACGAAACAGTCTCTGAGTAGCACAGTACGTACAGCACACAAGGCAATTAAAGGTGCAATGGAGGGCTTCCCTGGTGGCACAGTGGTTAAGAATCCACCTGCCAATGCAGGGGACACGGGTTCGAGCCCTGGTCCAGGAAGATCCCACATGCCGTGGAGCAACTAAGCCCACGCCACAACTACTGAGCCTGTGCTTTAGAGCCCACGAGCCACAACTACTGAGCCCGCATGCCACAACTACTGAAGCCTGCACGCCTAGAGCCCGTGCTCCACAACAAGAGAAGCCACTGCAATGAGAAGCCTGCGCACCACAACAGAGTAGCCCCCGCTCGCCGCAACTAGAAAAGCCCATGCGCAGCAATGAAGACCCAACACAGCCAAAAATAAATAAATTTAAATAAATAAAAATTTAAAAGTACAATGGAAAAGAGGTGCACAGAGAAACTTGCTAAAAGATCAAAATATAGTCTAAAATGGAGGAAAAATACATAAGCTTGCACATAATTTTATTCTGTATAATTTCATGCTTTAAAAATCTATTTTAAACATCATAATAACTGGTTCAAGCAGAGGCCCACGACTTTCTCTCATCCCCTTCTAGTCTCCTAGTTGACATTCTCCTTGGATACTAAACATTATCTTTGGATGCTTCATCTCCTGAAAATTTTATGTCATGCTGTAATTGTTTACGTACTTACTGTTCACTCCTGGCCCAGGACTTTCGCTAGCTGTGAGGAAAACAAAACAAAACAAACCACACAACTGTCCTTTATCTCAAAGTCCCATCACCTGGCTGAAATGGCTGGGGTTCCACCAGGCTGATGGTAGTACTACTCAAGGACAAAGTCACACTCTCTATTAAAATTACATTAGTTGAAATGTGAATATACCCAACACGACCAAACTATGCACTTAAAAATTAAGATGGTAAATTTTGTGTTACGTGTATTTTACCCAAAAAAATTGTAAGAAGAAAATGAATTTATAAATAAGAAATATCCCATTATCTTCCAGAAAAAAACTATATTAGTTGAAAGTTATTATGATGATGCAAGGAAAGTATAGACACACAAAACTTTTAAAAGCTTTTTAAATATTAATTTTGGAATTTATTTTAATTTTCCAAAGAAATCACTCTCAACTTAAGCTAAACAGTTACAAATACCAGCTGAGCAACTTCCCTGGTGGAGCAGTGGTTAAGAAACCGCCTGCCAACGCAGGGGACACGGGTTCAAGCACTGGTCCAGGAAGATCCCACAAGCCACGGAGCAACTGAGCCGGTGTGACACAACTACTGAGCCTGTGCTCTAGAGCCCGCGAGCCACAACTACCGAGCCCTTGTGCCACAACTACTGAAGCCTGCGTGCCTAGAACCCATGCTCCACAACAAGAGAAGCCACCGCAATAAGAAGCACGTGCACTGTAATAAAGAGTAGCCCCTGCTCACCGCAACTAGAGAAAGCCTGCGTGCAGCAACCAAGACCCAATGCAGCCAAAAATGAATTAAAAAGAAAAAAAACAGCTGAGTGGTACTGTTCAAGTTGTTTAATCTCTGAGACTCGAGTTTCTCATTGTAAGTGGAAATAACAATAATACAGATTTTGTAAAGTTGTTAAAAGCATTAAATGAGATAAGGCATGATAAGTGCTTGGAAAGCCCATAGTAATGACTCCATAAGTGCTTTTACTCTTATTCTTGCTATTACTCCTTCTGTTTCTGTTACTATGAAGATAATGGAAAAGAATTTGATAGGACATATGTGTTTGAGGAGTTAATTCAACTGAGCATGTGTAATTTAGACCAACAGTGCTATCAATTGCTAAACCATCCCTGATATTACACTTAAGTGTTAACACATGACAATGAAGTGCTGACCTACTCTCCAGATACGTGCCTCTGCACCTGAAGAGAGGCTCAGAGCAGCATGGTGTCCTCAGTTCTCACTCCCCCTTAAAGCCGACACTAAGGGACAGGAGCCATCTCTACACCGGAAACTCCTCTGACAACCACTGCCGTATCAAGGACATAGGACGTGCTTCATTCTTCTGAAAAGATTCTGTGACTTTTTTTTTTTTTTTTTTCAATCCTTGAAAGGGAAAGCAATACTCTGTGATACGTAGCACACAAAACGCAGAACAAAACTTTTCCAGCTTTGAAGCTGCACAGGAAAAAGGCTAAGGAGTCCTGCTGGGAAATATAAGGTAAAATACACATAGTTTCTACTCTCTGGCAGTGGAAAGGCCATCAGGTCTCTAAAGAGCTGTGACTAGGTGGGAGGGGTTAAGGCAAGGGACCATAAGGATTCAGGAAAATATGAAGTAAATTTTTTAGAACTGTAGTAAGTGTTTCTCTCTGGAAAGATAATCAGAAATTTTTATCCTCTTTCACTAGAGCCACAATTATGGAGAATCAGTGTTGTTTCTGGTCTAAAGACTGTACTTTCACTCTACGTGACCACAGACTTAGGAGCCCAGTTCCACTGCTTAACAACTGGATAATCCTGAGCAAATTCCTTAACCTCTTATCAGCAGGTTCCTCATTTATAAAATGAAGATGGTTATAGGACCTACCTCATGAGGGCGTAGAGATAATTAAACCAGTGTGCGTGAGCAGTACACAATTACTAGCTATTATTATCATGGGAAATGGTGGTCATATTTTATAAATGTTAGATCCGAAAATTTCTCAAAGGATTTTTCATTAAAAGGAATAAAATATGAAAGCTTAGATAGATTAATATTAAACAGTTGACAGCTACTAAAGGAAGTCAAGACATAAAATCAGGGCCAAGTTATCAATTCCAGGACACTTCTGTTCCTGGAATGTCCACTACCTGTTTGTGTGCAAGTCATGCCTCAGTTCCCCATCAGGACTCTCTGGGTCTTAAGAAACAATCATCACGAAATCTCTTAGTCTTACTTCTACCACCGCTAAAATCATAATGTATTATAGAGAGTTGTTCCCAAGTCTGTTTCATCTATTATATTTTAACATATGCTTATTTATCCACTGTCTCTCTACTCCCAATTGAATTTAAATTCCATGAGGACACAGGGTCTATTGTCTATTTTGTTTATTGCTATATTCCCAGTGTCTGGAACAGTGCCTGACACAGAAGATGCCCAATATACACTTGTTAAATACACACTGGAAAGGTAGTATATCTTTTCATCTTTAATCCCGCATACTAGCTCATAAGTGAACAATAATTTTTTGGAGGGAAATAATGAATAACAGGTATAGCAAGTCTGTGCTCAGATTCTATTTTTAAAAATCACCATCATCGGGCTTCCCTGGTGGCGCAGTGGTTGGGATGTCCGCCTGCCGATGCAGGGGACACTGGTTCGTGCCCCAGTCCGGGAGGATCCCACATGCCGCGGAGCGGCTGGTCCCGTGAGCCATGGCCGCTGGGCCTGCGCGTCTGGAGCCTGTGCTCCGCAGCGGGAGGGGCCACAACGGTGAGAGGCCCACATACCGCAAAACAAAACAAAACAAACAAAAAAAA
Organism: Delphinapterus leucas; assembly: GCF_059928025.1. Lineage (NCBI taxonomy): Eukaryota > Metazoa > Chordata > Mammalia > Artiodactyla > Monodontidae > Delphinapterus > Delphinapterus leucas. The sequence continues at coordinate 137,791,506 of NC_143129.1, forward strand.
ATCACCATCATCATCACCATCATCATTTTTCAGTAACTAGTAACACATTATTTTATGCCCAGAAAAGTGTGGGCATTTATATACATCTTTTATTTAGTCTTTATAACTTTATAAGGAAAATATTATTTCTATTTTAGAGATTATTATATAAGAAAGACTAATAGGCTTGTCCAAAGTCCTAGTAGGGTGTCATAGCCAGAAGGCAAATCCTGGTCCTTTCTGACTCTATGTTCAAAGTGCCATATTGGTGAACAAAATATCTGATTAAAATAAAACACAGAGGGAAGAGCTGAAAGCGGAACCTGAGCCCTAGAAAGTCGTGTGTCCAGATCAGGCAGCCAATCTCCTTTCATGCATCGTTAACAAATTAGGCCTTTGGTACCAGAAGGAGGCAACACCACTTCCTGGCGCTCACTGGGGAAAGCAAGGCTCCTCTGGATCACTGTCTGGCTCCAAACGACACCCACAAACAGGTCAGAGCCGTACAAAAAACCACGCCTTAGGAAAACAGGTTCTCAATACCTGTTGGTGGATCTGATTCCATCTTTCTGCCATACTCTAGGAAGGGCTATGACTTTCATTTACTAGCACGGTTCTCAACGCTGACACCAGAATCCAGTGGGAACTTTCAAAACACACCCACACCTAGAGATAGAGGAACACTGGTGATGAAACACCTCTGGAGACTGTTTCCTCTTTAGACCAACTCCTTTTAAAAAAAAACAAAAAACTTATTGTTCTGTTTTTCCTTACATGGGAGACAGATGCATAGCCGGCCTGACATTCACTAACTTCCTGGAATATCTTGAGCATTTCATAGGAGAGACAGAAGTACCGGTATTGCAGTAAACCTGAGCACCTTTATGCCTATATTTTAGCTCTCCATGGTCGTTTCATAAACACTAATATATACTGTTTGGCCATCTCTGGAATACTCACTAAAGGTAATATAACAAATATATCATTTTCAGACTCTCCTCCTCAGCGATGCCTTCTAGTGTGACGCAGAAACAGTCCTTAAGAAACATTTGTGAAAAGGAGAGCTACCCTAGGAGAAAGCACCACCCGGCTGACAAGCATTTGCCGCTTGCCCTCTATTCTCTCTCTCCCCCCATTAGACACAATGGGATTTTTTTGCCAAATTTGTATTCCAGAGGAGCCATGAAATTCTCTCAAAGTTCAACATCAGGCCTGACTTAAGATCTTTGAGGCCTCCTGCTAATATCATCCCCCTGCAGCTGCCTCACTAAGGCGAGCTTTTGATCTGTACTATCTGGATTTCAAGCTGATATACACACAGCCTCTTTGATCTCTTATTAAGTGGCTTCTGGTCTCCTGATGCCTTTAGTCTTGCTGCACTGCGGTGTTTGGAAGTCAGTCATCATCCTACAAACTCCACACACCAGGAGCGGGCCCCCTTCATTCACCCACTTCGCAGGCTTGAAAAGCAATCTTTAAGCCATGAGAGAATTTCCCCAGTAGCCACAATCAATCCACTCCATGAACACACTACTAAGAATTATTTTCCAAATGAAGCAGCTTAAAATGATTTAAAGGATGCAGAACTTTCCCATAGAGGGAAAGGAAGCAAATCCTCTGTGAAAAGAAATCTTCAGCCCAGTTGGCACTGGAGCTTACAGTACTTTGATGTTAATAAAAATAAATGTGGATAGGATTCAGGGATGGGCAAAGATTGGGACTTTATCAGTCCCAAGTTCCATTAAGCAAAAGTGACCTTTAAATGCAGCTGTGTGGTTTGTACAGAATATATTTCCAAGAACACGGATACTGCCATTAGTAGCAGACTGACTACATTTTGCTCAGTGCCAATATCTTAATCATACATGGATGAACTGGAACCAGAGCTCCTTTAAAACAAAAAAGAAGAAGAAAAAGAAGAAGATAAAAACAGCAACAAAAGAAAAAAACCCAAAGAACAGATACTGGTGGCCATGTTATGAGATCCCATGAGCATTAAAGTGGAACTATATAATAACTTACAATATATTACTGTCCTGTAGATCTTAGATTCTGAACCCAACTTAATAATGTTAATAATATAGGTACTACTACATGTTAAAATTATATCAATACCTATCAAATTCTATATCCCAGTTTCTATAAACTAATCAGTTGGCATGAACGTAAAGATACTGGGCTTTCCACAAGTTACTAAAGACTATATAATGACGGTAGCATTCACCCAAAATCTCAAATCTTGTGGCAAAATTAGAGTCCTTAATTTCTTCCATTTTTAAACTCAATCTTCTGATAAAGAAGATTAAAACTGGTGGAAAAAACAGGAATAGATTTTGGGGCACTAATATAGTCTCAATATAAATAGTTTATGCCCTCTCTTAACTATAAAGGTCAATATATTAATTACTGACAATATAAAGTTGAAACAAAGTTGATAGTTGTATACCGCTATCATTTAATCTGTCTATATCATGGAAAACCATTAGCAAAACCATGAATTATGCACTTACTTACACTTTATTTTTCAGGAGAATTATCTAAACAAGGAAATTATATAAGAAGGCATCAATTTTAAATACTCTAAATACATGAGTCTGACAAACATTTATGTGCAAGCAGTTTGGTAAAAATGTACCAAAATTTAAAAGATAAATGCTCTTTTGATGAGCAATTCCTCTTCTAGGAAGTTATCACAAGATTTATTCGCACCTTTTTATAAAAGAGTATGACAAGGATATCCAATACAGCCTCATTTGAAATACCCACCAACTGGGTACAGGAGCTTGGTTAAATAAATTATTGTACAACAACAATAATATACTATGCAGTCATTAAAAAGAACTAGATAGCTCTATAAATACCAAAATGAAAGAACATATAATTGAGGGGAAAAAAGCAATATGCTGAAAGCGTGTATGACATATTCCATTTATGTATTAAAAAATAAACAACCAGCAAACTACCACTTATATAATCGTGTCTGTATAAAATATCTCTGGGAGGATAGACAAGAAAAACAGGAGTTTTTATCTGGGAGATTAAAAATGAGGGATTATGGTCAGAGGTAGATATACTCATCACAGGATACCATTATGTACCTTTGAATTTTTATGCCCTATGTATATATTACTTATTTTTAAAACATTTCTAATGTGCACAGAAAGTCATTCTGTTGCACATATGATAAGAAAAAAGCCAACTCAAACCACACGCATGAAATGTATACACTCCCTTCATATAATGTTTAAAAATCTTTTAAGGAGAATTCCATTTAACAGAGTAGTCAGGCAGAAACTGCACACTAGGTTCTTCTCACAAATACTGAGGCATAACATATCCAAGACTCAGCAATACTGCAATTTTTTATATTCATACTATTTAAGTTTTATAACCCATTTCTTCTAAGAAACATTAATCACTGTTAATTTTTATAGGGAGGAATATTTTCACTATTATTTTTAATCAGCCGTCTTTTGCCTTTGGTCTTTCAAACAGCTTTTTAAAGTGTTACTAAGAGTATTTATATATGAATCACCTCTCAATGGCTGTGCTATTATGCTTTCTATTTTTATCTCTCTCAGTGTCTGAGATAAACCCAAAGCCTTTCAAAAATATCTCCTTTGACAAAAATTGAGTTCAGTCCCCATATCGGGAAGGGAGAGAACTGAGGAATGGGATGTGGGAGGGAGGAGAATTACTGGTTAATAAATTTTACCTGCTAAATCACTGAAATTCAAAAGTATCAAGAATGGCAATATCATGGCTAATGTTCAAAAATTGGATAACGTTAAACATTTCCAGTGAATTATAATCATGAGGGGTTATTCAAAGTTCAACATAAATCAAAACACCAGAAAATATCCACTTGCGATGTTTAACTTAAAAGGTCAAATGAAGGTAAAATCCACATAGTTACAAATTTATTTCAAGCTTTTTGGTAGGAATTAAAAATTACAGACTATCAGACTAGCTAATAATTGCTTCATTACTGAACATTAGCCCACAACAAATTACTTGTACTAATTTAGGACTCAAATTTGTAATTATTTTCATTTAAAGCAATAAACACTAGCTCTTACACAGTGCATATAAGCAAACTATATTAATTTTTAATACTTACTAAACTTTCATATAAGCATTGAAAATGAGATAGTATCTAGCAGCTTGTCTTTAAGATATGAAATGGTTCTGCAAGCTGAAAAAAACAGGAAGATCTGCTGCAATAAATTTATTACAGGGACTCACTGTAATAAAATACCCAAGGAAATACCACTCATAAGTAAAGAAGCAGTATGTGTGGTGGTTAAAAGCCTAGATTCTGGCAGCTAACTGCTTGAGTTCAAACTCTATTTCTGCCATATACTAGCTGTGTGAATTTGGACGAGTTACTTAACCTCTCTGTGCCTCAGGTTCCTCACTTCTAAAATGAGGATAATGATAGCACATATTTCACATGGTTCTTGTGAGGAAAACATCAAGTAATTACAACAGTGCCTAGCAAACAGCAGACACTCACTATATGTTAGCTATTATTATTGGATTTGTATTAATTATTTGGATTAATATTAGGATTAGTATCAATATGAGCATTAGTGATATTCCAAGGAATAAAGACATTACACATAAATAATGGGGAATCAAGACAAAGATAACTAGGGCACAGTATGTAATCATACCTAGAAACTGGCAAAAAACTATACTAATAAAACTTATAACCAAATTTCTGAAGAGTTCTATATTGCTTAGAAACAGAGTACACAATTAAGCCATAATATTCATGCTTTTGACAAACTATGCACATCTCTGTTTTCTATGACATGATCTTATAAGGCATGACGTTACAGTGACCAAGGACTCTTCTAATATGGTATACTTACAGGGCCAGATTTTAACGAGCCATGGCATGAAGCAATGCCTAGGCACAGTTGAGACTAACAAATATCCTACCTCCTTTCAAATCACAGCCAAAAAAGCTACAATCACTTCACCCTAAAATTTAATGAGACTAACAACCTGAATCATATTTACTAAGTCTTCCCTGTTGCTTTCTCCTCTTCCTTTGCCCCAATTTATTTAAAATGCCTTTCATGAAAATGAATTGCCACACATTCCTCTTTGGCCATACGACTGAGCTGTAGAACTGTATATCAGATTCAGCTCTTTCATTGCAGGTACAAAGACCTGCTTATTTTCTCTGCTCAACTACACAATTTCCATCACTGGTGAATCACTGAATCCCCTATCCAGACTGCCATCCCATCGTTCCATGGCCAATTCAAGATCCTTTATGTTCTCACTCATCTCTTCCTAAAGCTTGGCTCAATTTACATAAAAAGCAAATTTCTGGCCAATAATCCACAAATGGGTAATTCACATATGGCTCATCAAGAGTTGGCTGCATTTTAGAACGTAATTTTACAATTAAATTTAGACTTCACTAAACATCTACTAATTAAAAGCATCTACTTATTAATTTTCCTAATCTAGTTAAAAATTGATAGAACACAAACATATTGTAGTATGGCACCATCTTTGAGGACAATATCAAGACTTCTTGTGTTTATTTTCTAAATTAGATTATTACTAATAATACATTTCCATAATAATCTAACATTTCCCACTTCTTTACATGTTAATTTACTTAAACCATAATAATCCTTTGAGCTAAACATTATTATCCCCATTTTATAGATGAAGAAATTGTAAAAGCACCTACAAAATATATATTGTATATAATTTTGTCAGGCTCTTGACAGAGTTCTTATTTTTCTAGAGAAAAACTCAGTAGTGAGAAAAGTGGTTAACTGAAATTAAAATACCAAAGTAAATTTGCAATCTCTTCAATACTGCTAATACAGGTCCTTTATAACCTGGAAACTCTCCCACTATACTAAAATCTTTTCACTGTGGCTAAGATGTTTCTACAGCACTTCTTATACAAACTATTCTAAGCTTGGGGGTGAGCGTGAAGCTCTGCATCAGCCCTATTCAGATGCCTAATAAATTCATACAAGAAGCATCAAATTCAATAATAACCAGGAACGTGGCCTTTCACGGCTTCTGCTAAAACTTCACCTGGCCTTGCAAAAAATATTTCTGAACTTTAGAATTTATTACCTAATTACAACAAGAGGTGGTATAACCAATTAATTAACTTGCCCAAAACCAAATTTTAAATTGTGTTTACGTGTCATCTAAATGTCACGGGGATAACAGTTCTACATACCACTGACAAATGGTGAAAACGTGCTGTGTACAACTATAAGTGTACTTAAGATTGACTTAAGAAAAACATTCAGTTTAAGACTAAATGTTTTTTCTTCCAAGGTTTAGCTGCAGAAATAAATAAGCTGAGCCCTTTAATGTGAATCAAAGTAGCATTTAGAAAATGAAGTTTTTTTCTATCAGTTCTCCAATAAGCACAAAAGCAAGAAGAGTATCTAACACTTCTTTTGCAGCAAAATTACTTCATATAATTTGTGCAGAAATAAACATCAGTATGTGTAATGGTGATTGTGATGAAGATGGGATAGGGGGACATCTAAAATTTTACAAATAAAAATAAGATCCAAAAAAAATCAAAGGTATGTCACAATGCATATATATATTTTTTTTTTTAAGTGTAAAACTCAGAACTGATAAAGGAATTTTTCTCTTAAGCAGAGATTACACTGTTAAAGACTATCAAGTTTTTCTTTCCATCTTTTACTGAACTTTTTGTTTTTCTTTTTAATTTCTGAAGCACTTCTCTAACATGTGCAATATTCAAAATATAAAACTTGCAGATAATGTTTTTTTTAAGAGGGTAAGATCAATCATTATGATATATTTATAAGAATGCAAAAACATATAGATTGATAATGAAAATGTAGCTGAATATCTAAATATCTAAAACCACATCTGAAAAGTGTTTTCTAAACTAAATCCCAGTTATCAACATGTTAACAAAAAAAAACCCACTGAATATGTTCATTTAGTCCCAATTAATTTTGGCTAGCCTAAACTTTATTCAATCATTCTGCAAATGTTTATCAATCACCTACTATGTGCTAGGTAATAGAGCAACACTGGAGAGGGAAAAAAAAGTATCAATACGTGCCATTTGCTTTATATTTATATGCCCTAATAATTAACCAATATATAAACTTCCAGAATCTTACAGTATTAATATTTCTTGAAAAAGATATTTCCCAAAATATGCATTTTTTGGAATCAACAACTCATAATTCAATAATATTCCAAAGAGAACTTCCAATAACGAAGAGGGTTATCTGGCACAGAAATATGCCAGCAAAAATAAAATAGATATAATCTATTTCAGTAATCTTAAAGCACACTGCCAAAATATGGAATTTAATGTTCTTACATAATGCTCAAAGTATTTTTCTTTCAATCTATTCCTGATTGCCTTATTAAAAAAAAATTGATTTTTATATCACTTGGCATTTTATGTGCTTTGATAGAGTACATTTTGCTTTATTAAACCACAGTGTCTTTAGGCAGCACTAATGTATTAAAATATGCATCTTAAAAGTGAAGAGATTTCTTGCCAACAGTTTTAATTCCCCATGATAGTCAGATGGTCTAAAAATACTATAACTGGTAAACTGGTATAACATATAGATGTCTTACTGTGACCTTTCACGTTGCCACCCCCAAACCAAATGCATCAGTAACTTTACCGTAGTTATAATTGGGGTACACATAAATACATAAATATTATATGTTCTATATTAAATATAAATATAAACTTCACCAAGAACATTTCTACTCAGTCACACTCATTGAGATTAATAGGTCAGCAAAACTATAAAAACCTTCACGTTAAGGAAAGGGAGAAGAGAGTGAGAATTGGGAATGACTGCTAATATGTATGGGGTTTCTTTCTGGGGTGATGAAAATGTTCTTAAATTAGACTGTGGTGATGGTTGCACAACTCCAAATATACTAGAAACAACCGAACTGTATGCTTTAAATGAGTGAACTTTATGGTATGTGAAATATATCTCAATAAAGCTGGAGGAAAAAATCCTCCATATAAAAAAATTCATCAAGTTCCAGTCTCTAAAAGCATCCCTGGGTATAAAACTATTCCTTCCCTTATGTCCACTTATTACATCATCTATCATTTTCTTCACTAAGGGAGCTATCAATTGTAATGGTAACAAGGGAAATTATAACACCCCACCTTCGGACAGTAGCATTATACATCAAATAATTCAGTTTTGCCTAAGTCAGTGGATGTCTTAAACAATTACTACTTCGTATAACTTTAATACAAACTAATTGCTCCAAAAAGCTCTGAACAGGTTCTTATACCTGGTAATCCAAAATGCTGAATCCCAAGCCTTTATGATCTTTTACTAGCTCAACAATCTTGACTTCAGGAGACCACAGGGCTAATTCCCCATCATCATCTTCTTCAGGACTGACATCTGTGTTGTGGTCAGCCTGAAATACCAAAGAACATAAATGCTTCAATACACTGTCCTTTCAAGTTTGAAAAGAATTAACGTATCAGGAATCTCATAGCTTCTTCTCAAAATGAGGATACTCTTTGGCATGCATAGTTTTTCTTTTTAATCTTTTTAAAAGGGGCATGCACTGGGGCACATATACTTTAGTATAAAACCTTCATGAAAATTCAAGCACTTAAAAAAACAGGTTGTTCATATAGTTTTTGTTTTTGTTTTTTTACGTTAAAGTGTCTGTTTCATTCAAAGTATTAACACTGACCTCTTATACTAAAATGAGTTCTGTCATCCCAGTAGAAGCATAAAAGGAAAAATATGCAATTTAAGAAGATATGAAAACATCACACAAAATCAAAGCTTTTAAGATATTTAAGTAGCAATACCTGAATTCATAATTACAGTGAGAGACAGAGAGAAAGACACCGACACAGAGGCCAGGACAGGACAGAGAGATACCACTTCTGTTGGCTCCAAGTTTTCAAGAAAAACTTTACTAGAAAAGTAAGGTGAAAAAAAATCCAAGTCTTTGGGAATCATGTAAGTCTAAAAACAGGTAAAAATCAGAGTTGAAATAATGAAAACCTGATCTTGGAGGGAGGAGGTCAACACAACTACTCAGTACACAGATCCTCAGCTGCTTTCCCTGACTCCACACCCGCACATCCCCTATTCCAAGCTCCCTCCTTTCAGGGAAAAGAGTCACTGACACATGGAATTCTAGGAAGCTAAATGACAGACGGTCAATGGGTCGACTACGCAGAAGGAGAATAGCTGCTCCAACCTTCTGCTTTTATACTATTTATAGTATTGGATTATATTCATGTGATTTATCTTCCCCAAATACTCTGAACTTCTATCTGAGGCTCAAGAATTATCTTCTTTTTCTTTGTGGCCCTAACAATTAACAAAATGCCTGGCTTCTAGGCTAGAATGGTGTGGGCTGTCATAGAGTTTACCATGGTTATCCCCTCAACCCGCAACAGTGCACGGCTTATAGTAGGCGCTCCATAAATGTTTGTTCAATACATAATGAATCAATCACCCACCTTTGAGTGGCCTTCCCTTGAAACTCTTTTTAAATAAAGCTATAGACTAAATAATAGTCTTTAAGAAGTCTACTTCTAAAAACTTTGAACGATCTTAGTAAATAAAATGGAAGTAAATAAAATAAAATGATGTACTTCCTATGAATATAATTTTGAGTGACCTGTATAAGAAAACCCATTTAACGGAATCAAAGCTGGCAGATGTGGCAGGCAGAGGGACCCCTCTATTATGGAAGAGTAAGGCACCATAGCTAATACAAAAACATCTTGAAATGAGGGCTGGACCAGATCTCAAACTGTCCCTGCAGGACATGGTGGATTAAATCTAAACATGGGAACGGTTTCCTAGTTCTTGAATTACAGAACTTGAAATTAGTGGGAACGTTCTGGATCAATAAACATCTGTTTATATCAGTCTGATGTGAGGAACTGATAGATTTAAAAAGAAAACACATACTTTCCAATAAAAAGTAAAGTTACAATGGTAATACAATACGATTGATGTTCTACCGAGGCATTTAATACCTTTACTGATTAATAAGCATTAGAATTTTGTCTGAGCTGCTTAACAATATAGGGTCTAAGAACCTAAGATCGTATTGAGATAAATGAAAAAAGAGAGACAGAAAAGAGAGCCAGGATTTTAAGAAACCACATATAATTTTAAAACCCAAGTTTATAGAAATTTCAAGGCATCCAACATATATAAGATATTATACTCCAACCAGAAATATATCACTTTGATACAATCAATTCTGCATAACTCCTGTATTTACAGAATAGAAAGCAATCAACTAATGGGCAGCAAGGGTGACACTGAGCATAATTCAAAGCTGTTGTTTACCCATTGTGGTAAAGTATGACAGATGGGAGCACAGAGTCAGCAAGCGGAGTTGGTGATTTACACACCCTGTAAGATTAGATTAACGGCATTTTTATCAATAGAGGTAAGCTATCACCCACATTTAATTTTAGTAAAGATTGCAAGAATCATAAAAGCGTGGCATTTGAGTCCCTTCCTTGAAACATGTTTACCAAAGATAAGCATTAAAAAAAATTATCAATCAACAATCAATAATTTACTAAGCACTTTGTATATGTGCAGTAAAGAATAAAAACACCAAGAGATACAAAATAATTCTAAGATTTGGCTTCTGCCCACAGGAGCTGACAGTCTTCTTGAAAAAACAAACTTAATACACACTAAAGTATCTGTGACTACAGGACAGTGCTACACTCTTGTATTTTAGGAAATCACAAAAAAGGACAGGTGGACAGGAGGAGTTGAGAACAGCCATAGCTAATTTTTACTGAGCACCGTCCTTATGCAAGGCATTGTGCTAAGAACTTTGCACACATTACTTCATTTCCTTCTCTCACCACAGATGAGGTAAGTACAATAAGTATCTTCATTTTTCAGAGGAAGAAGATCAACAGAAAGTCAAGTTATTTGCTCAATCATTCAAATCATTAAGTGGCAGAGGCAACATTAGGGTCTATGTACCTTGAAAATCAGACCGTAGGTAGGCAAAAGGGAAGCCCCTGTGTATCAAAACTGGTGTTAATGGAATTATAATCTAAAAGAGTCTGGAAAGGGGAAAAGTGACATAAAAGTTACAAAAACATAATTTGGAAAAGCATGTGCTTAAATCTGTTTTCATAATTACAATGCTCTTAAAAAAAAAAAAAAAAAAAAACTACCGGGAGCACAGAAAGTGTTATTTTATTCTCTGACCTTCTGAAGGCTCTTACTGCAATTTTTACTCATTTCAAAATTGGTCATAGATCTTCATGTTTTTAAAGCTCTGAAAAAGGGAAGCCCATTAGATATTCAATACTTACCAACATCTTAAACTTGTTAAGATGAACTGAGTTGAACTGGGAGCCAAAAGTAAGGAGTTCAGGTAATTACTAAAAAAAGGTTTTCTAAAATCGAAGTGCATGCACATTAATGTTACCAACCTTTCAAGTTACCAAAAAAAAGAATAAAGTTTCACGACATTAAAGAACAGTAACAATTTGAAAAGCTATGCATTGTTGCCTTTGAGAGCTACTGTTGTCAAACAAAAGAGGAAGGTTTTTCCCTCCCCCTTCATATCACAATACACTCTCAGGACATCCCTGATGAAGGGGCATGCCTATGGGAACCACAGTGCGAGTATTCATTTAGTACCTCCATTTCAGGAAGAGAGGTTTCAGTGGTCCTTGGTTCATCTACAGAGGCTTCATCATCAAACAACCGTCGACAGCAAACCAAAGTAAAGGGGGGCGGCACTTCTTTAAGAAAGGAGACTGCTTCTCGGCGAGATTTCCCATAGAGCTGCACTCCATTGACCTAGAAAGATAAGGGATAAGTCAGAATTGAGGAGGCCCCAAATGAAAATAAAACAAAAATCTCTTGCTTACGTCAATCTATCAAAGTGAAAACAGGATAATCGTTTTATTTTCCCTGTAAACAAAGGGCCTAAATTTAATCATTTTAGTAGTACAAAAAAACAGAAATCCCTAAAATTTATAAAAATTAAGGCTAAAGTTTAACTGAAATTGGGTGAATAAAGTATAAAATGTGCTCAGAGTACAACTATTACTGGGTATGTGATTTGCCTAATTTTTCACACCTCCCTGCTTTGTCCTTTCTATACTACAATGTTGTATTCTCTCATCTACTCCCCATCTCTCCTTAAACACACTAAATATCAGGGATAGCCTTCTTAAGACCGCTTCCTTTTGCTTTTCATTTTGTAAGCATATCAATAGAGATATTAACACTAATTTTTAAGGCTGTTAAAAACTGCTCAACTTACAATGTGTAGGTAACAAAATCTAGGATACTTGGCTGTCAAAATTTAGCAGCAGTTCACAATTTTCTTTCACATCCCATAAACTCTTAATACCATCCTAGAAAAATCACATCTGTAGAAAAGAAATGCACATAACTTTGCCTCAGATCCATTCTTACGTACTCTGCTGACACAGCCATCAAGTGTAAGAAGTGTGTCAGATTTTCAAATTGTTTTATACAGGGGTCCCACGTGTTTAGAATAACAAAAAGATAATCAACTATTCCTTATTAATGATTAATGCTTATCGCCAAAAGATTATCTAAATTTCATATTATATATAGTGCATAGTAACAATTCTTTGCACCAAAGATGATTTAGAAACATGTCTATTCTAATTTTTTATATATATGACTTTAGCTCAAGGAGCTCTCTCATCTGTCTGCCACTCCCAAAAAGCTGAGGCATAAACACAATCCAGGCAACATATAATCTTTTCACTTCTGACTCCTACCTTCCTGGCAGGGTTCAGCAGCATTATTAGTTTTAAAAGTATTTCCGGTCTGGCCTTAATTTCTGACAGGTGCAATGCTAATGTCCAGATAACTGGCAGGGTTGACTTTCCTGGGAGGAACGTTTCCACTAAATCTGTCAAAATTGCTCAGAGAATAAGAGCACAGTGGGTTTTTGGAAGCATCCCATCAACAGTGGTCTGAGCCCAGTCATTCATCCCTTGGAACCACTCTCACCTGTAACATACCCAGCACTTAGCCATCAGACCAGACAAAATCTGCCTGCCTTTTAATTATTTACAAAGAAATCACCACATAGTAAAGAGGCCCACATGTGTTTCAGGGAGCTAGTCCTAAAAAGTAAACATTGTCTCCCAGGACTTTATGACTGAGGAAGGGGTCCAGCGGATAGCAAGTTCTTCCTGGAAGAACTGCAAGTCAATCTTCACACAAAAATGGGGAGGGAGGTACTTGCCACTGGTCACACCATGTCCATGGTGCCAACCAGTGCCATGAGCACAGAAAGTTCTAAAACCAACCAAATGGGGAGTAACATACTGAAAATAAAGCAAGCGGATAGATACAATCAAAGCAGGAATGCTACTCACGCACAAGTATTTTAGCTTCTGTTTCACATTACTTCAACAAATTTGAAAATCACTTTTCAGGTTTTTATCTTGGTGTACATTTAAATATTTATTTAGCTCATTATTTATTCATTTGAATTGTCTCCAATTATTATAGCAATGCCTGGTAGTCCTCCTCACCACTCTATATGGCTAAAGGGATTGGTCACATTTCCCATTAGCAACTCCTATGTAAGGGGATTTATGGCTGCTGTAAATAGTTGCTCTGGGCTGAGACTTGGCACAATGTTCTAACCCTGAAGCATATTTGTGTTCCTAGTTTTAAGCTCTAAGGAGTACATTTGACAGACAGACAGACAGACAGACACACACACACACACACACACACATACAGTTCAGGAGTTTATTTGGCTAACTTTACAGAGACTTTTTAATTTCTGTATTCAGTTGCTCAGAAGCAGCCAATTTTTTTTAACATCTTTATTGGAATATAATTGCTTTACATTGTTGCGTTAGTTTCTGCTGTATAACAAAGTGAATCAGCTATGCATATACATATATCCCCATATCCCCTCCCTCTTGTGTCTCCCTCCCTCCGTCCCTATGCCACCCCTCTAGGTGGTCACAAAGCACCATGCTGCTCTCCCTGTGCTATGCGGCTGGAAGAAGCCAATTTTTATTTTAGAGTTCACAATATTTTTCTACACTCTTCAAACCTCTTAAGTACTGTCAAGTCTCAATTATTCAGACTTTGTGACTAGAAAACTGATACACATGTATTCATCTGCCAAGTACATAGTACTGGACAAGTACTGTCCCACTACTGCATTCAATCCCCATTCCATCCTATCCTATAAAGGTTGTTTATGTCTTTTCATGGTGGTCATGTTGCCAGTATCTCACAGTGAGATAATGTATAAAGCATTATCTTTACATGGACAATATTCCATTAGATCCTCACAAACATAGAGTGAAGTAGGCATTTATTGATGAAGAAAATGATTCTCAAAAAAAGTGACATGCTAGGATAGGACATACGGTTCAGCTGTGGCAAACTCAGAACCAAAAGCAGCTCTGACTTGCAAACCTGTGCTTCTTTCCCTATCCCAAGTTCTTTCACTAGAAATCTATACTTGTGAATTCAACCAGTCTTCATGCTACCTCATTACATCACATTCTATTACAAGGGAGAAGGCCCATGGAATTCCAATCTCGGCTAAGGCACAAAGGACTCAGTTGATGGCTGAGATCACCTACACTTGCTCTACTCAGATCCAGCCAACATTTCTTTATCACCTACCAGGTACTAGTAGTGAATTATACTTAATGCTACTGAGTTGTAGACTAAAAATGCTTTAAATGATACAGTTTATGTTATTTTTATTTACCACAAAAAAGTAAACTAAACTGGTTTTTACTCATATTTCCATATCTCTCAAATAAATATATCTCATTTCTCAATACCTAATAGCTACATGTTATGGCAATGTTTTCCAAATGGTCTCCAATCTGCAGATTATCATGTGTGACACCACAAAGTTATGTCATATACTCTGCAAATAAGAAGAGAAAGACATGATTCGGCACCAAAAAACCCGTTAAGTGACAGCGTAAATTCTAGGGCATTAATCCACAATAAACATTCCAATATCATTACTTGAACACCTCTAAAAATAAGCCATTTACTACATCTTAAAACAGGACCTGGCCTCCCAGGCTTATGATAAAATTTGCCAATAGTCACAGCATTTTTCTCTCCGACCTCAAAATTCAACTCGGAATTCTCAACATACTCCTCCAGGTGACTGAACACTACTTAAAAAACCCAACAAGAAACCTATTTGCTATTCTTGCCATCCCACTTTAAGCAAATATAAATTTTAGAAAGAAATCTCTACTTCAAGGCCCATGGGATTCTAATCTTGGCTCAAGCAACTAGGTTGACTCTATCAAACCCAACCTAGGACTTCCTGTGGATCTAACACTTGAGAGAACCCTCTTCTACACAGCCTTCTCAAAGTTTAACCATTCCCCGTATCTTTTTTAGAAGCTTAGAAAGTAGTGTGATGTATTGAAAAACCAGTGAAATGGGAGTTAGAAAACATGAACTAAAGTCATCACTCTACCAGCGTATAAAGTTAGGGGAAATCAATGCCTTGTTTTTGTATCTGTAAAATTAAGCGCTGTTGCTTGGTTTGTCTGCTGTGTTAGCTACAGAACTTTCCAATCTAACAAAATCTCTCAAGGCAGTCATGTCACAGCAGAAGTGCTCTAGAATTGCTCTGACTGAAGAGAGGCTGAGAAGCCTGAGTGAGCCCAGTAGAGGCTGCCATCATGGCGGGGAGGGAGTCCCAAGCAGACAATCTGAAAGCTAGTCAGTAACACATAAGCCTGAGGTTACCCAGCTCTAAGCCTTACTAGAAATAACCAACAAAACCTGCAAATAAATGTGACTACATGTTCCAAACAAGGGTCAGGGGTTAGATTCTTAAAAAGAATTTTGAAAAAAAAAAAAATACTAATTATGCTATCAAACTAAAACAGGACATTAGCTTCTTTCTTAGTTAATCATTTAAATAAGCACTCAAAAGGACATCTCAGGAGTCCCAAAAGATGGCGAAAATGAACTGAAAGTACGTTATCTACTTCACTTATCATTACATAAGTTGTTAGTATTTTTCCTCATCTTTATCCTTCCCAGCTTTACAGAAATATAATTGACATATAACATGTAAAAGTTTAAGGTGTACAGTGTGATGATTTGATATATATATTGTGAAATCATTACAACAATGAGGTTAGTTAACACTTCTATCACCTCACATAGTTACCATAGTTTGTGTGTGTGTGTGTCTGTTTATGTGTGTGGTAAGAACACTTAAGATCTACTCTTTCAGCAACTTTCAAGTACACAACACAGTTTTGTTAAGTACAGTCACCAATTATTTTCCAATATAAGTAGCTCACATTACATTGGTATTGATGATGTAACTCTGTGGATTTCTGGTGAGAACACATTCTCCTACAACTTAAAAATTCCTGCCCTGTGTCTTTTTCCCCTCAAAAATTTTACCTCAAGAAGCTCATCTTCTGGCTGTAGGAGGTTCAGTGTATCAAGAGGACCACCTGGAGCAATTGAAGAGATATAATGGTGCCCATCAAAGGAATCCACCTCCATGCCAAGCCTCAGAGTGTGAATGGGCAGCAGCTGCAACAAAACACAGAACAGTAATATAAACACAACAAGGACACATCTGGCTGTTAATCCTCTATCAAGTATTTTTTTTGACACAGAAGCCCCATCCCCTGAATCAGATCACCAAAATCCCAAAAGAGACAATAAGGGGAAAACTAGCCTCAAGTAAAACATGAAGTCATTTGTCATCTTGTTCTCACTCTTGTCCTTTCAGATTCCTTGAGAATGGAGAGACAGACGTACAAAGTCTCCAGTTCTAAGCTCCAAACTTCCTATAGTTCCCAGTATGTATTCTGTGTTTCACTTTTCTGCAGGGCTTCCCATCCCTCAGGACATCTAGCTCCTTTATATTACCTAAGTTCCACTCACACTTCAATACTAAAGCAGTATCACTTCCAGGAAGCCCTTCCTGATATCTGAGCTAACCTGCTTCCATCTGGGGTCCAAGATCACACTGTACACATCTCCATCGCAGCTCACAATACACTGCTTTTAAAATTCCTATTTTCTGGGCTTCCCTGGTGGCGCAGTGGTTGGGAGTCCGCCTGCCGATGCAGGGGACACGGGTTCATGCCCCAGTCCGGGAAGATCCCACATGCCGCGGAGCGGCTGGGCCCGTGAGCCATGGCCGCTGGAGCTGTGCGTCCAGAGCCTGTGCTCCGCCACGGGAGAGGCCACAACAGTGAGAGGCCCGCATACCGCAAAAAAAAAAAAATTCCTATTTTCTTAACTGCCCCCCGACTGCTTGAGGGTATCTTTTCTCTCTATAACCTCAGGCCCTAGAATAGTACCAGGCATCTGAACACGGGCTCATTACATGTTATCTGAACTAATCCATGAAAGGTGGTACCTCTTTCAAGATGTCTTTTTCCATCTCACCAGCTTAAGAGAGAACAATTTCTGATTTGGGGGAGGTATGGGTGTATAATAAGAAAGGCAATCATTATTCTACTCTAGGATTGCTTCTGTTGACTGAGAAGGATTCATATAGGTTCAGATATGAGCCAAGCATTAAGAAATTCCAGCCAATGTCAAGGTAAAAAGATGAGTGTCTTAGTGTTGTTGGCTTTAAAAGTCAAAGGCCTTCACCAAACTCTATTCCCCCGACTTTCAAAATTGGAACTAATGATTTCTCACTGTGGATATATAAACTCAAACATGGTAAATGATACTACAATAGTTTGTTTATCCAAAATACCAGGCCCATCTCTAACTGTATATTTGCTAAGGAGAAAACCCTACACAAGGTGGCAATGCATCCACAACATGGCTCTTTCCGTATTTCCTTTCCTCTGCGATCACTTATCCTGGAGCTTGTCACCTCCCCTTAGTCATCTGCTCTGGGTCCTCGGAGTTCCACAGGCCTTGCTTCAGACACCACCTGGGGCTCATTTCCATCCCACCACAGACAAACAGACAAATGTGAAGGGCAAGGCATCCAGCTGACTAAGGCCTCAATGGCTTAAAACAGGCAGGAGGGGTTCCTGGTCTTGGGCTAATTTTCTGAAAATTAAGTGCTCTTGACCAGCAAGCACTTCAGGATCTACAGCCATCTCTGGCAATAAGATATTCTAGCAATGCGAGGGTAAGACTGCTTTTACTCTTGTTGCCTCTCTGTGATCTCTTTATTTCTCACTGTTGCCACCTCATTCTGTTTAGTCATTGTACCAAATCCTGTATATCAAGCTAGGAGACATTAGAGTCAGTTTCTTTAGCACTAAAAGGTGAGTAAAAACTCTGAGAAATGTTTCTGTAATAACACTTTACCCATCCATCTCTGCCAACTCTCTTCCTTCCTTTGTTTATGAGCAAAACACTACGGCAGGGAGTGGTCCGTGGGTCCACCTGTAGGTCATCCCCAGTGCTGTGCTAAAGTATGCTTGCAAGAGCAGATTTTTCAATTTTCAGGAATTCTGCAAGCCAGTTGTTAATGACAGCCATTATTAAATATGAAATTATAAGATTACAATTAAATAAATAATATTAAAAATAAACGTACTGGGCTTCCCTGGTGGCGCAGTCATTGAGAGTCCACCTGCCGATGCAGAGGACACGGGTTCGTGCCCCGGTCCAGGAAGATCCCACATGCCACGGAGTGGCTGGGCCCGTGAGCCATGGCCGCTGAGCCTGCGCGTCTGGAGCCTGTGCTCCACAACGGGAGAGGCCACAACAGTGAGAAGCCCGCGTACCGCAAAAAATAATAATAATAATAATAAAATAAATGTAGTAAGTACTGAAAATCCATCACTTCCTAATTATTTTGACCACATTTTATCTATGTTCTTGAAGTGACTTTTATCTGTTATACATGTATGGTGGAAACACTCTCTATCTAAGAATTTAGGGAATACCAAAGGGATGAACAGCTGAAAAAGACAGATGAAATGGTTGATTTGTCTAGCGCTAAATGCAGGTAGGTCAGGTAACAATATAGTCCTGCTCCCATGGAGAAACCTGCATCAATGAAGCGCAACTGTGAAGCCTTACCTAACTCAGTGTTCACTGCTGTCATTTTGGTTGCTTGAAATCTGCCGCGGTGGAACTATTTACACCACGGGTATTGGTAAATGCTACAAATTAGGGTTGCCTTTTTTTCTTTTTTTTGAGGGCTAGACATTTCCCAGCATATCACTGATTTACAATCTAGTTTGGACACGATACCCAGCATATATTTATAGAATGTAAACGATGTGCAAGGATTTGAGCTTTGGGCTGGAATTACAGGATGAACAAAAGAAACAGTTTCTACCCTCCGGAACTAACATCTAGGATGGAAGACAGACAATATAAACAAGCAAGAGAGTGAGAAGAGACAAGCAAAACAAGTAAGCCAATAAACAATGCACCAACAAACAAGTGAAAGATAAACCCCAAGTTACCAACTGTGATAAGTTCTATGAAGGAGCTAATCAGGGTCAGGACATCAGACACAACTGTGGAGGCTGTTTGAAAAGTTGGTCAGAGTAGGTTTCACAGAGATGGGGGCACTTAAGGTGAGAACACATATATATGGAATATAAAAGAAAAAAACAGGGTCATGAAGAACCTAGGGGCAAGACGGGAATAAAGACGCAGACCTACAAGAGAATGGACTTAAGAACACGGGGAGGGGGAAGGGTAAGCTGGGACGAAGTGAGAGAGAGGCATGGACATATATACACTACCAAACGTAAAATAGATAGCTAGTGGGAAGCAGCCGCATAGCACAGGGAGATCAGCTCGGTGCTTTGTGACCACCTAGAGGGGTGGGATAGGGAGGGTGGGAGGGAGGGAGACGCAAGAGGGAAGAGATATGGGAACATACGTATAACTGATTCACTTTGTTATAAAGCAGAAACTAACACACCATAGTAAAGCAATTATACTCCAATAGGGCTTCCCTGGTGGCGCAGTGGTTGAGAATCTACCTGCTAATGCAGGGGACATGGATTCGAGCTCTGGTCTGGGAAGATCCCACATGCCGCAGAGCAACTAGGCCCGTGAGCCACAACTACTGAGCCTGCACGTCTGGAGCTTGTGCTCCGCAACAAGAGAGGCCGCCTTACTGAGCGGCCCACGCACCGCAATGAAGAGTGGCCCCCGCTTGCCACAACTAGAGAAAGCCCTCGCACAGAAATGAAGACCCAACACAGCCAAAAATAAATAAGTAAATAAATAAAAAGCCAAGTATTTGAAGCCCTTAAAAAAAATTATACTCCAATAAAGATGTTAAAAAAAAAGATGCAGATGGAAAATAAGCATATGAAAAATAATAATTAAAAAAAATTTTTTAATTAAGGGGGAAAAGTTCATCTCAACTGATATAAAGGTGAACAAAGATAAAAAAAAAAAAAGAATGAGTCAGCCCTACAAAGAGCCTGCTTGGGGACTGCTTGTGGGAGGTTAGTGAAAAAGGTAATTTCAAAATTTTTGGTTTGAGCAACTGAGTAGATGGTGGTAGCAATTTCTGCATCAAAATAAGTGCCCAAATTAAAAGACATTGCTGTACACACAATTTGCTACTTATATAATAGCATGCCCTCATAAAAAAATAAAAGGATTAAGGAGGGAACTGATTCCAGTCTCCCCTGCCAGCCCCTTACTAATCAATCCTGCTCTATTCCCCACATCTATGGAACAGCTGATGTCAGGAAAAGGTTGGAGCACTGAAGAGCAGCAGAGGCTCACCCATGGAATCCCTTGCCCACCAGATACAGGATGCCCTTCTAGGCTATTCCCCCCGATATCTATAAACACCACATGCTCCCTTAAAATGTGCGCCATGAACGGAAAACACGTGCCCCATCTTCAATCACACTGAACAAATAAACCAGAAATGATGTTTACAAAATCTGTCAATCTAAAAGACGCCTACCTAATATTCATTCTGTATCTAAATCTGAGTACAGCTGGGTTTCTGAGACTTCATGTTACATGGCTGCAGGTTTCTCTGTGGGAGCAGGACTGTTTAATTACCTGTCCCAGCTGCATTTTGCAACTAAACAAATCAACCGTTTCATCTGTCTCTTTCGGTTTTCCACCCTTTCGGAATTCTGAGAGCAGAAAGGGCTAAAATGACAGGAGTGGTTGCAACTGGGAGATGATTGATGCCTTCACACACAGAGCACGTTATGCTTTTTGATGCTTATTCAATGTGCTTTGCAAGGGGTCCTATTTAAATCTACAAAGTTAATGAGAAGCGGGATTTTCATGATCCTGATGTGACAAGTAAAGGATACAAGGAAATATATCCAAGGAAAGTGTGACCACTCTGTGATTTACTATCAGCACTAAAATGAAGAAGATCAAATGAGATCAAGAAAGCTAGAGGAGGACTTCTCTGGCAGCGCAGTGGTTAAAAATCTGCCTGCCAATACAGGCGACACAGGTTCGAGCCCTGGTCTGGGGAGATCCCACATGGGTGGAGCAACTAAGCCCGAGCGCCACAACTACTGAATCCCACGCACCTAGAGCTCGTGCTCTGCAACAAGAGAGGCCACTGCAATAAGAAGCACGCACAGCCCAAGGAAGAGTAGCCCCCGTTCGTCACAACTAGAGAAGGCCCACGTGCAGCAACGAAGACTCAACACAGCCAAAATAAATAAATTTATTCATCTATTTTTTTAAAAAAAGAAAGAAAGCTAGAGGCCTTGAACCTATGAGTGGAGAGACCTGTCAGGAAACAAGCTGCAGCTCATTCATTTCACTAGAAGCTCTACCTTTAGGTCCCTCAAACAAGATATCAAAATGCTCAACTAGGAATATAAATGATGTTGCTCCAGGGGCAAAAAAAACTTCCGGAGAGGAATAGCTATGTCAGTGGGATGGGGGAGGATGCTTCTAAAAAATCTGAACAAAAAATAAAACACAACAGAAAGAACCCTATAACTGGTTCTTATAACACACACACACACACACACACACACACATCCTCTCTCTCTTTCAATGGAGATATTAAATAATCATTTATGTTTAAAGATTAGGTACAAAGAGTTACTAAATTTACCACAAAAAAACCCCCAAACTTTTCAAGAATGAGGCTACAACTTTTAAACTAATGGTGAAACACAGGATAATACCCTCAAAAGTTAGGTATGTTCACGCAGAGGTTATGCAAGACAATCAAACAATCTAGTAAAGCTTGATTTATATTAGTTTTTCTCACCCAACTAAAATTTTAATTCTGGGGAATTCCCTGGTGGTCCAGTGGTTAGGACTCCACGCTTTCACTGCTGAGGGCCCAGGTCCAGTTCCTGGTGCGGGAACTAGATCCCACAAGCCTCAAGGCACATCCAAAAAAAATAAAAATAAAATTTTAATTCTGAATCTTTAAAAAACACACATTACGGGCTTCCCTGGTGGCGCAGTGGTTGAGAGTCTGCCTGCCGATGCAGGGGACACTGGTTCGTGCCCCGGTCCAGGAAGATCCCACATGCCGCAGAGCGGCTGGGCCCGTGAGCCATGGCCGCTGAGCCTGCGCATCTGGAGCCTGTGCTCCGCAACGGGAGAGGCCACAACAGTGAGAGGCCTGCGTACCGCAAAAAACTAAAAATAAAAATAAAACACACATTACACACTCCGTTGTACAGAAATATCTTGAAGGATCGCTTCAGCTACCTAACACCAAGGTCAAGCATCAGTTGTCATTTTTTCATTTCGGATATCATTGATGTTACCTGTCTGGCCCATGTGATATTTGAGCTTTTTTTTTTTAACATCTTTATCGGAGTATAATTGCTTTACAATGGTGTGTTAGTTGCTACTGTATAACAAAGTGCATCAGCTATACGTATACATATATCCCCATGTCTCCTCCCTCTTGCGTCTCCCTCCCACCCTCCCTATCCCACCCCTCTAGGTGGTCACAAATCACCCAGCTAAACTCCCTGTGCCATGCGGCTGCTTCCCACTAGCTATCTATTCTACATTTGAGAGTGTATATTATGCCCATGCCACTTTCTCACTTCGTCCCAGCTTACCCTTCCCCCTTCCTGTGTCTTCAAGTCCATTCTCTATGTCTGCATCTTTATCCCTGTCCTACCCCTAGGGTCCTCAGAATCTTTTTTTTTTCTTTTAGATTCCATACATATGTGTTAGCATACGGTATTTGTTCTTCTCTTTCTGACTTGCTTCACTCTGTACAACAGTCTCTAGGTCCATCCAGCTCACTACAAATAATTCAATTTAGTTTCTTTTTATGGCTGAGTAATATTCCATTGTATATATGTGCCACATCCTTTTATCCATTCATCTGTCGATGGACACCTAGGTTGCTTCCATGTTCTGGCTATTGTAAATAGTGCTGCGATGAACATTGCGGTACATGACTCTTTTTGAATCATGGTTTTCTCAGGGTATATGCCCAGTAGTGGGAATGCTGAGTCATATGGTAGCTCTATTTTTAGTTTCTTAAGGAACCTCCATACTGTTCTCCACAGTGACTGTAGCAATTTACATTCCCACCAACGCAAGAGTTGCAAGAGGATTCCCCCACACCCTCTCCAGCATTTACTGTTTGTATATTTCTTGATGATACCCATTCTGACTGGTGTGATACTCCTTCTTTTTTTAAATTTATTTAATTTATTCATTTTTTGCTGCATTGGGTCTTCACTGCTGCACGCAGGCTTTCTCTAGTTGCAGCGAGCGGGGGCTACTCTTCATTGCAGTGCATGGGCTTCTCACTGCTGTGGCTTCTCTCGTTGCAGATCACGGGTTCTAGGTGCACAGGCTTCAGTAGTTGTGGCATGCCGGCTCAGTAGTTGTGGCTCGCAGGCTCTAGAACATAGGCTCAGTAGTTGTGGTGAACGGGCTTAGCTGCTCCGAGGCATGTGGGAACTTCCCAGACCAGGGCTCAAACCTGTTTCCCCTGGATTGGCAGGCAGATTCTTCACAACTGCTCCACCAGGGAAGCTCGAGGTGATGCCTCATTGTAGTTTCGATTTGCATTTCTCTAATGATTAGTGATGTTGAGCATCCTTTCATGTGTTTGTTGACAATCTGTATATCTTCTTTGGAGAAATGTCTATTTAGGTCTTCTACCCATTTTTGGACTGGGTTGTTTGTTTCTTTGATATTGAGCTGCATGAGCTGCTTGTATATTTTAGAGACTAATCCTTTGTCAGTGGCTACGTTTGCAAGTATTTTCTCTCATTCTGAGGGCTGTCTTTTCATCTTGTTTATGGTTTACTTTGCTATGCAAAAGCTTTTAAGTTTCATTAGGTCCCATTTGTTTATTTTTGTTTTTACTTCCACTTCTCTAGGAGGTGGGTCAAAAAGGATCTTACTGTGATTTATGTCATAGAGTGTTCTGCCTATGTTTTCCTCTAAGAGTTTTATAGTGTCTGGCCTTACATTTAGGTCTTTAATCCATTTTGAGTTTGCTTTTGTGTATGGTGTTCTAATTTCATTCTTTTACATGTAGCTGTCCAGTTTTCTCAGCATCACTTATTGAAGAGGCTGTCTTTTCTCCATTGTATATTCTTGCCTCCTTTCTCAAAGATTAGGTAACCATAGGTGCGTGGATTTATCTCTGGGCTTTCTATCCTGTTCCACTGATCTATAATTCTGTTTTTGTGCCAATAGCATACTGTCTTGATTACTGTAGCTTTGTAGTATAGTCTGAAGTCAGGGAGCCTGATTCCTCCAGCTCCACTTTCCTTTCTCAAGATTGCTTTGGCTATTCGGGGTCTTTTGGGTCTGTCTCCATACAAACTGGGCAATTTTTTTTTCTAGTTCTGCGAAAAATGCCATTGGTGGTTTGATAGGGATTGCATTGAATCTGTAGATTGCTTTGGGTAGTATAGTAGTTTTCACAATGTTCATTCTTCCAATCCAAGAACATGGTATATCGCTCCACCTGTTTGTATCATCTTTAATTCTTTCATCAGTGTCATATAGTTTGCTGCATACAGGTCTTTTGTCTCCTTAGATAGGTTTATTCCTAGGTATTTTACTCCATTTGTTGCAATGGTAAATGGGAGTGTTTCCTTAATTTCTTTTTCAGATTTTTCAACGTTAGTGTATAGGAATGCAAGAGATTTCTGTGCATTAATTTTGTATCCTGCTACGTTACCAAATTCATTGTTTAGCTCTAGTAGTTTTCTGGTAGCATCTTTAGGATTCTCTATGTATAGTATCATGTCATCTACAAACAATGACAGTTTTACTTCTTCTTTCCCAGTTTGCATTCCTTTTATTTCTTTTCTCCTCTGATTGCTATGGATAAAACTTCCAAATCTATCTTGCATAACAGTGGTGAGAGTGGGCAACCATGTCTTGTTCCTGATCTTACTGGAAATGGTTTCAGTTTTTCACCATTGAGAATGATGTTGGCTGTGGGTTTCTCATATACGCCCTTTATTATGTTGAGGTAACTCCCCTCTATGTCTACTTTCTGGAGGGTTTTTATCATACATGGGTGTTGAATTTTGTCAAAAGCTTTTTCTGCATCTATTGAGATGATCATATGGTTTTTATCCTTCAATTTGTTAATACGGTGTATCACATTGATTGATTTGCATATATTGAAGAATCCTTGCATTCCTGGGATAAACCCCATTTGATCATGGTGTATGATCCTTTTAATGTGCTGTTGGATTCTGTTTGATAGTATTTTGTTGAGGATTTTTGCATCTATGTTCATCAGTGATACTGGCTTGTCATTTTCTTGTTTTGTGTCATCTTTGTCTGGTTTGGGTATCAGGGTGATGATGGCCTCGTAGGTTGAGTTTGGGAGTGTTCCTCCCTCTGCTATATTTTGGAAGAGTTTGAGAAGGATAGGTGTCAGCTCTTCTCTAAATGTTTGATAGAATTTGCCTGTGAAGCCATCTGGTCCTGGGCTTTTGTTTGTTGGAAGATTTTTAATCACAGTTTCAATTTCAGTGCTTGTGATTGGTCTGTTTATATTTTCTATGTCTTCCTGGTTCAGCCTCAGAAGGTTGTGCTTTCCTAAGAATTTGTCCATTTCTTCCTGGTTGTCCAATAAGCATATAGTTGC
Source organism: Delphinapterus leucas (assembly GCF_059928025.1). Taxonomy (NCBI): domain Eukaryota; kingdom Metazoa; phylum Chordata; class Mammalia; order Artiodactyla; family Monodontidae; genus Delphinapterus; species Delphinapterus leucas. The sequence goes on from NC_143129.1 coordinate 137,817,558, forward strand.
TTGTAGTAATGATTCATGATCTTTTGTATTTCTGCAGTGTCACTTGTTACTTCTCCTTTTTCATTTCTAATTCTATTGAGTTGAGTCTTCTCCCTTTTTTTCTTGATGAGTCTGGCTAATGGTTTATCAATTTTGTTTATCTTCTCAAAGAACCAGCTTTTAGTTTTATTGATCTTTGATATCGTTTCCTTCATTTCTTTTTCATTTATTTCTGATCTGATCTTTATGATTTCTTCTGCTAACTTTGGGATTTTTTGTTCTTCCTTCTCAAATTGCTTTAGGTGTAAGGTTAGGTTGTTTATTTGAGATGTTTCTTGTTTCTTGAGGTAGGATTGTATTGCTATAAACTTCCCTCTTAGAACTGCTTTTGCTCCAACCCATAGGTTTTGGGTCATCGTGTTTTCATTGTCATTTGTTTCTAGGTATTTTTTTATTTCCTCTTTGATTTCTTCAGTGATTTCTTGGTTATTAGTGCATTATTTAACTCCATGTGTTTGTATTTTTTTACAGTGTTTTTCCTGTAATTGATATCTAGTCTCACAGCATTGTGGTCGGAAAAGATACTTGATACAATTTCAATTATCTTAAATTTACCGAGGCTTGATTTGTGACCCAAGATATGGTCTATCCTGGATATTGTTCCATGAGCACTTGTGAAGAAAGTGTATTCTGTTGTTTTTGGATGGAATGTCATTTAAATATCAATTAAGTCTGTCTGTTTAATGTGTCATTTAAAGCTTGTGTTTCCTTATTTATTTTCATTTTGGATGATCTGTCCATTGGTGAAAGTGGGGTGTTAAATTCCCCTACTATGATTGTTACTGTCAATTTCCCCTTTTATGGCTTTTAGCATTTGCCTTATGTATTGAGGTACTCCTATGTTGGGTGCATAAATATTTACAATTGTTATACCTTCTTCTTGGATTAACACCTTGATCATTATGTAGTGTCCTTCTTTGTCTCTTGTAATAGTCTTTATTTTAAAGTCTATTTTGTCTGATATGAGAATTGCTACTCCAGCTTTCTTTTGATTTCCATTTGCATGGAATATCTTTTTCCATCCCCTCACTTTCAGTCTGTATGTGTCCCTAGGTCTGAAGTGGGTCTCCTGCAGACAGCATATATACTGGTCTTATTTTTGTATCCATTCAGTCAGTCTATGTCTTTTGGTTGGAGCATTTAATCCATTTACACTTAAGGTAGTTATCAATATCTATGTTCCTATTACCATTTTCTTAATTGTTTTGGGTGTGTTTTTCCTTCTCTTGTGTTTCCTGCCTAGAGAAGTTCCTTTAGCATTTGTTGTAAAGCTGGTTTGGTGGTGCTGAATTCTCTTAGCTTTTGCTTGTCTGTAAAGGTTTTAATTTCTCTGTCGAATCTGAATGAGATCCTTGTCGGGTAGAGTAATCTTGGTTGTAGGTTTTTCCCTTTTATCACTTTAAATATGTCCTGCCACTCCCTTCTGGCTTGCAGAGTTTCTGCTGAAAGATCAGCTGTTAACCTTACGGGGATTCCCTTGTATGTTTTTTTTTGCTTTTCCCTTGCTGCTTTTAATATTTTTTCTTTGTATTTAATTTTTGATAGTTTGATTAATATGTGTCTTGGCGTGTTTCCCCTTGGATTTATCCTGTATGGGACTCTCTGTGCTTCCTGGACTTGATTGACTATTTCCTCTCCCATATCAGAGAAGTTTTCAATTATAATCTCTTCAAATATTTTCTCAGTCCCTTTTTTTTCTCTTCTTCTTCTGGGACTCCTATAGTTCGAATGTGGGTGCTTTTAATGTTGCTGTCCCTGAGTTGTCTAAGACGGTTCTCAATTCTTTTCATTCCTTTTTCTTTATTCTGCTCTGTGGTTGTTATTTCCACTATTTTATCTTCCAGGTCACTTATCCGTTCTTCCCCCTCAGGTATTCTGCTATTGATTCCTTCTAGAGAATTTTTAATTTCATTATTGTGTTGTTCATCATTGTTTGTTTGCTCTTTAGTTCTTCTAGGTTAAACATTTCTTGTATTTTCTCCATTCTATTTCCAAGATTTTAGATCATCTTTACTATGATTACTCTGAATTCTTTTTCAGGTAGACTGCCTATTTCCTCTTCATTTGTTTGGTCTGGTGGGTTTTTACCTTGCTCCTTCATCTGCTGTTTGTTTCTCTGTCTTCTCATTTTGCTTGAGTTACTGTATCTGGGGTCTCCTTTTCACAGGCTGCAGGTTCATAGTTCCTATTGTTTTTGGTGTCTGCTCCCAGTGGGTAAGGTTGGTTCAGTGGGTGTGTAGGCTTCCTGGTGGAGGGGACTGGTGCCTGTGTTCTGGATGAGGCTGGATCTTGTCTTTCTGGTGGGCAGGACCACGGCTGGTGGTGTGTTTTGGAGTGTCTGTGAACTTATTATGATTTTAGGCAGCCTCTCTGCTAATGGGTGGGGTTGTGTTCCTGTCTTGCTAGTTGTTTGGCATAGCGTGTCCAGCACTGTGGCTTGCTGGTCATTGAGAGGAGCTGGGTCTTAGCATTGAGATGGAGATATCTGGGAGAGCTTTCACCATGTGATATTATGTGAGGCTGGGAAGTCTCTGGTGGAGCAATGTCCTGAACTCAGCTCTCCCACCTCAGAGGCTCAGGCCTGACACCTGGCTGGAGCACCAAGATCCTGTCAGCCACACGGCATGGGAGATGTTCACAAATTTTAGGAGTCAACCTGAGAATGAGGAGAAAAGGAATGGAGATAGCTGGGTATGGTAACAACAGTCCTTTAAGAGAAGCTGACGCAAGCCTCTAGCATCATCACAGAAGTATAGCACTGCAAGGATTACTGAAGCAGAGGCACTTTACAAACCTGGTGCATAATCCTCAGGTTTCTCTGAGTACAGCATTTTCATTTTCTCATTCTTCCCATTAAAATTCTATCCTCTTCATTCACAAAGGTGGGCATTATCTCCAACAAATGAAAAATAACAACCTTTGAGATCACTTCAGGTCTCTTGTTTCTACACAGAAGCATCTTCAGGTATTGCTAAGGAAACATCCTGGTATAGTCCTTTTCCATGGGGCTCTGAGACAGTCTTCTTTGTGCGATTCTCAATCTTTGGCAGGTGGCTGATGAAACAGCCTTCAGGCAGAAATCAGAATAAACTACCTTAAGGTTCAAGACATCACACCCCTGCAAAGCCTTTGGGCCAGAAGTCCATTCCCCAACCTGGCCAGGCCTCTGGAGCTAGGCACCGCTTCACTGTGACTCTGAGCAGGGAAGGTAGGGGGACTGGTGTCACACTGAGGAGGTTTGGGGTTTGCTTGATAGGTGACATGAGCCACACTCGTCACAGAGAACTCTGAGACCCCAGGATGTGGGCAGCAACGGCGGCCCTGACTTTCTCTTTCCAGGATTCCCCTGCTGGCTCCCTGAGAGCTCCTTAGGTCCCTACTTGAGCTTCTGACACCTAACCTAACACTTTGCACTTATGACTCTTTCTCTACCTTTGCTCATTGTATTTCCTCCACCTGGAATATCCACTGTTCTTATTTCTCCAGTAAGAGTATATAGTTCATCCTCCCAATAAGCCTCCTTCATCTGTCTTGAGGAAGGAACCCCTCCCTCCTTGAATACAGTTGACCATTTATAATTCAGGGTTAGAGGCACTGACCCTCCACAGTCAAAAATCTGGGTATAACTTATAGTCAGCCCTCCATATCTGAGGTTCCTCCGTATCTGAGGATGGTGTAGTACTGTAGTATTTACTACTGAAAAAAATCTGTGTATAAGTGCACCCATGCAGTCCAAACCCATGTTGTTCAAGGGTCAACTGTACATATAAGGCAGGTTAGCAATACCAGAACAGTAATTCTCAATGAAGCAAGGCAAGGAAGCAATCACAGTTTCCTTTAGAGACCTCACCCCAAACCTACAAAATCAGAATACTAGTCAGGAGGAACAAAATAGGGCATGTGTATTTTGAAAAGGCTCCTCTGATATTTCTGAAAAGCCATCTGCCCTAGTGGATAACCACTGTCACTACAGTTATTTGATTCTGTATCTTATGTTCTCCACCCAAAAGAGAGACCAGAAAAGTATAAAATTATACACTGAAGAATTGGTGACTGTGGTTGGTTGCCACTGGGGAGGAGAACAAAGGGACTGGGGTGGGAGGGAAACTTATTTTTTGCAGTACTTCCTTCTGTAACTTTTAAATTTTGTGTCTTGTCCATGTATTATCTATTCAAAAGGAAAAACATAAAGAATGGCACAGACTTAAGAGTCAGATAACCCTGATTTGCTTCCTAAATTTTGTCACTTACTAGCTGTGTATGATCTTGGGCAAGTCACTTTACCTACCTGACACTCAGTTTTCACATATTAAAAATGGAGAGTTGGAAGTAGCTGCTGACCAATAGGGTTATTGTGGGAAATAAAGGAGAAAATGTCTTTAACGCAAAGCACTGACCCTGGTCGCTGAGTGGGGGCCCAGTACATCCCACTGCCTTCACAATTCTACTTGCTGAAACAGAGTGAGAGGTGAACTCACATCTTAATGCCCTTTGGCTCAGAGAATGTAATTCAGGAAGGAAATAAAGAGAAATTTGTCAGTCTGTCTTGTCAAAACCAGAGAACAGGGCCTGGTCTTTTGTTTCCCACACCACAGATCTTACTAATGCTCACTTCATATTACAGTTGACGGCCAGCAGAAAGGTCACTGGCATGAGCATAATGCTTCTCCCTCATAGTGTCTTGATTATCTTAATAGTAAACACTTGCCAAGAAAGCCACCCCTAAAAGTGCAAGTCTCCCCAGATGCAGGGAAACTTCTTGTGTCATGATTAACAGCTTCCTAGAAGCAGTGCAGCTAATGTTCAAACCACTGTAAATTGCTTTCACCTCTCTCTTTCCATACAACTGCATCCACCTCAAAAGAAAATCTTGTCTATTAACACTGGCTTGTCATATAGGAAGATGCTTCTTGAATCAGCATCTCTTCAAGAGAAGCGGCTATGAGGTGGGAACTGGAGTGACCAACTAAAGACAGTTAAACCCTTAGAAACACCAGCTATAGCTGTGAAACATGATTTTCCTAATCAGAAATCTGTCGGGACAGAGGAAAAACCTACAGCCTTGGGGCTTCCCTGGTGGTGGAGTGGTTAAGACTCCACGCTCCCAATGCTGGGGGCCCGGGTTCGATCCCTGGTCAGGGAACTAGATCCCACGTGCATGCCACAACCAAGGAGCCCAGAAGCTAAGACCTGGCACAACCAAATAGATAAATATTTTAAGGCAAACAAACAAACAAAAACCCTACATCCTTGACCTCAGAGCATGACACTACCCTGCTTAGAACCTTCCACCAGTATTACCTGGCACTGAGAATAAAACCCAGGCTTACCAGCATGGATCTCGAGGCCCTGTAAGCACCTGGTCTTCCTCACCTAACAACATCCTACTCTTCATTTAGTTTGACTGAGACACTCTGAACAAACAACTTCCATTCCTCCCACAGGACAGCTCTTTTCCACTTGTACCTGCCGTTCACCACATTCTTATCCTTCAAGCCTAAACTCGGAAAGGCTTTCCCCAGCTCTCTCTCTAAGGTGCCCCCCAGTTATATTCTCATCACCCTGTTTATGCTTCTTGAATCATCATCACTTCTTACAAGCACTTCTTTGCATCACTTTTTACAGTTTACAACTATCTTCTCAGGTTATTTTTTACTTGTTTATTATCATGCCCTGACCAAAGCCCAGAACCCAGACTCTAGGAGGGCAAGGACCTTTTCTATTTTGCTTCCCACAGTTGGTAGTGCAGTGTCTGGCGTAGAGTAGGAGCTCTGTAAATATTTCAGGAAGGAAAGAAAGCTCTCTAAGCTGCAAGCTGCCTCTGCTACCATCCAGTTGTGTAATTTAAGGTGATTCATTCGACCTATGCAAACTTCAGCATCCTCACGTGTGAAATGGGTTTGGACAGGCCAGTCTTCTTTACATATTGTAGGGAGAAATTAGAAGCTACTGAATTAGGAACTAGACTTCCAATTTTAAGAGGATTTTTTAAAATGATAGTTCATCAAAATAATCAATCTGTGCAGTCCAGTGGTTAGGACTCGGCACTTTCATTGCCATGACCCGGGTTCAATTCCTGGTTGGGGAACTAAGATCCCACAAGCTGCACAGCATGGCTCAAAAAAAAACAACAACAACAACAAAAAATCAATCTGTGGACATTTGTAATTAAGAAATCAATGTACAAAAGAGTAAATATGGGGCTTCCCTGGTGGCGCAGTGGTTGAGAGTCCGCCTGCTGATGCAGGGGACACGGGTTCATGCCCCAGTCCGGGAAGATCCCACATGCCGCAGAGCGGCTGGGCCCGTGAGCCATGGCCGCTGAGCCTGCACGTCCGGAGGCTGTGCTCCGCAACGGGAGAGGCCACAACAGTGAGAGCCCTGCATACCGCAAAAAAAAAAAAAAAAAAAGAGTAAATAAGTGTGATAATTTTACATAGAAAAAGCATACATCCCTTCTCTGACATGTATGTTACACAAAAGAATGGGTATACCAACTACAGATATGTAAACATATATAGGCAACAACTAAATATGAAAAGAGAATAGTGCAATTATGGCTGACTCTTCTAGTGCAAAAAATAAAAAAAAAACTTGCTACAACAAAATTTCAATTAAATGTTTTAAAATAGCTTTTTTTTTTTTAAAGGAGCCTTTAGAAGGTCAGAGACTAAAAGTACTAGAAGTATACAACTGGGAAACAAAACCACCATTTATCAAACGGTTCTTACATGTTGGCATTGAGCTATATTAATTAGGGCATGTATTAAATATATTTATATTTAACCTTCTACAACATAGGTACTATTGTTCCTATTATGTAGAAGAAAAATTAGGCTGCTTATTTCACCTCCTAAAGTATTTCCTCAAATGTTACCTTCTTAAGGAGGCTTTTCCTGGTCAACCTATCTAAAATTGCAAACCCACACTCTCTCCTGAATTCCTTATCCATTTTCCCTGCATGGCACACATCATCTATACTACAGAAATTATGACTTATTTTGTATCTCCCCCTACTAAAATGTAAGTTCTACAGGACAGCGATTTTTTTTTTCCTGTTCTCTTCTGAAACCCCAGCACCCAGTAGAGGACTTGGCACTGAGTAGATATCAATAAATAATTGACGAATGAATGAACAGTTGAATGTACTGGTGAGGTGGTTCTGTAAGTCTGTTTGACTCGAAGACTTTCCACATCATTACACCAGAGTAACTGAGTACAAGTAGACATAATTCATAGAAGCTGATCAGGAAGAAGATAAAGTTAGACTGGTGGCAAGGAACTAGGGATGAAGGTGAAAGAGAACATGTTCTGCCTGGAGAAAGACAATGACATTCTTTAAGATGTACCGTGTGTGGTTATGATCCTTTTTTCTCATTATAGAATCCGATGATACAGGGTCTTACGGCTTTGAACATGTAAGGACAACTAAAGCTGAACTGCACGATGAACTGAGCCTGAGCAAGGGCATGTTTTCCTCCAAGGACGTCTCTGGAGTTCTAATGGGCAAGGAGGCTAAAAGTTCCTCAGGAAACCTCTGAAGAGCTAAGCAAAGACTTCTACAGTCCCAAAGTACTAAGGGAGAATTGGAGTTCAGGTCCCACCAGGGAGAAGGAATTGGTAAACACCGCAGACTCACTGGAATACCTGGAAGGCCATGTGTTAGGAGCAAAGGCAACAAGAGAGTCTGAACCTTACCCGAAAGGTACCTCTGCCTCGCCTCAGAGATGATCGCCCACCTGTACCCCCCCCACACACACACAGAGTATCTCCTTATTAGAAGAAACAGTGACTCTTCTGGATGGAGATGACATCACCTGACGCTTTTCGTAGCTGGCGTACATAATATCGAACATTCAGTCAAATTATGGCATGACGAGATATACAACCAAATAACTATAACGAGAGAAAAACATCAAACCACAGAAACACATCTAAAGTTGATCCACATATTGGAATTAATTATTTTAAGCCCTTATAAGCTATGATTAATATGTTCAAGAAATAGAGAAAAAGATGGCAACTACAGATTTTTTAAAATTGAGAACTCCTCCAAAAGAATTATGATCTAAAAAGGGATAAAATAAATTCTAGAATAGAAAAATATAACAACTAAAATTAAGGACTCAATAGACGGGCAGATTAGGCACAGGAAATTCAGTTAAGTGGAAGACTGGTAAATAGAAAATATCTACTATCTAAGAGTTTAGTGTAAATTAAAGAACAATTTTCAGGAAAAGCATCATTGATTTTTATGAATGACAGTAAAAATATTAACAATATCCTATGTGCTTGCAACTACTCTAGGCCCATTAAATTTAACTCCTATACAACCCACGAGATAGGTACTCATCTATTAATATCTTCCTTTTACAGACAACAAAACTGAAACATAGAGTCTAGATAATTTTACAAGCTAGTTAATGGATAAGCCAGAATCCGAACCCAGGCAGTTTGACGCCAGAGTCCATGTCACCAATCAACTATACTGCAGTAATTAATAACATGTGAAGTTTGATGAGGGATTTATATTTCTTACTCTTATTTTGAATTAAACTCCTCTCAACAAATTTAGATGGAATTAGTAATCAGTGACTAATCTAACCTAAATATGATATTGTAAATAATTTTAAGTACAAGCTGTGCGTGTTCTTTCATATTGCACATCTGAGGAAAGCCTGGTCAGCTGGCCCACACAGCCCAGCAAGGAAATGACTCCAAATGCAGGCTAGCTTACAAGGAAAGAAATACTCTCCACAGCATCGGCTGTGAAAATTCCAACCTAAAAATAACAGCACATGTAACATAAAATTTTAGAAGGAAAATATTCATCACAAATACCCAAAGAAGGAAATGGTAGAACTATCTAAAGAGATGACTTCTTACAAAACCCACACGGGACACAGAAAACTCATTCTGAATACTGCATATGACAGCAGAGTTTAAGCTGGGCTTAGCTCATATACCTCAGGTGGGATTACAGTATAATTTCTGAAACTATTCGGACAAGAAAACCTTTCTTTTCTCATCATTTATTGAGAAAGCCACCTGGAAGGCTTCTCTAAGTTTCAATTACCCTGGACTTTGATTATCCAGAGTGGGGACTATGAAATTAATTTGCAGTGAGAGGTCACTAAAAATGTTAGGAAAACCTGTAAAAGTTACCTTCTGGCATTTTGCCATTAGAAATAAAAATCTCAATACAAAATTTTTTAAGTCCAAGAAGAAGCATTGTCTATCTCAAAAGATAAGCCACTTTTTTGTTCTTAAACATCTGGACTGGGAAGATTTTCTTTTTTAAGTCTATATCATGGTCTTGAATTTTAGGAAACATTTTAAAAGGACTTACAATATCTGAAAAGCTAACACGCTCTGCACAAGGCCGCTCTGCATACTACCTTTAAGGTGAGCAAAGCAGTCACACCAGGGATTTTGGCTTCTGGAAGTGGCCCACGTTCTTCCCAGGCATATCTAACCATCACGTTTCATAACCGTCAGAACCTACTACATTTCCAGAAAACCTCTAAAACTAAATTCTGAAAACTTTAGATCACAGCACTAATCTAGTTTCTTTGACAAGAACTTAGAGAAAGTTCTTCAAACAACAAAAAACTGGCAACAGTTTAAAAAATAGGGACTTCCCTGGTGGCACAGTGGTTAAGGATCCGCCTGCCAATGCAGGGGACACGGGTTGGGGCCCTGGTCCGGGAAGATACCACGTGCTTCAGAGCAACTAAGCCCATGTGCCACAACTACTGAGCCTGCTCTCTAGAGCCCACGAGCTACAACTACTGAGCTCAGGTGCCACAACTACTGAAGCCCGTGTGCCTAGAGCCCATGCTCCACAGCAAGAAAAGCCACCGCAATCAGAAGCATGCGCAGCACAAGGAAGAGTAGCCCCCCGCTCGCTGCAACTAGAGAAGCCCGCGTGCAGCAACAAAGACCCAACACAGCCAAAAATAAATAAATAAATTTATAAAAAATAAAAATAAAAAATAATGCTTACCTTTGAATATTTCTGTAACTCAGCATCGTCTGCAATCTGTGTGTCCAAAGTAGCAATCTAAATTCACAAGAAAAAATATTTCCAATATTTGTAAAAGCATAACTTTATTTCTTCCTAGGCTTTCTGAAAAAATCTGTATAAAACCTATACATTGATAACTCCATCTAAACTCTTTTCCACGTTTCTGAAATCCATAACACATAATGTAAAATTTCAGAGTACATTCGCTTTTTTGTTGTTATTGTTCTCCACAGCAATCTTTTTTCATAAATTATGCAAAAGTTGAACTAGAAGGTGATGGGCAAATACATGTACTATTTTTAAAAATCCATAGCCCCTAAAATTTTAATATAATCCTCCATTGTATTAAAGCCATAAAAAATTTATTCTTTTGACAAAACCAAGAGTATGGTCATTTTTACTTTTAAACCCAGGCCTTGAAACAAAGTTTTCAAGGTCAGAAAAATCAGAGCAGTTTGGAAAAACTGAAGCATCTGACTTTCTACAGAAAGCTCAAACCATTTCCCTAGGAGAAAGAGCTGGCAAGGACACAAACAAAAGACCTGGACTGGTGGAAAGATCGTGGAATACTGAAAGCTTTTAATCCTGGCCTAAAACTATTGTTCTGAGCTTCAATGGTGGACATCCACAGAAGTGAATTCCGTGCAAGCAAATTACTGCACTGATGATTTGCATCTGTAAGTTGTTAATAGAATATGGTGCATCTGGAGGGAGGGGATAAGTTAAACAGTGGTCCAACTAAGGCTTCTAAAAGTACTGCACTTCAGATAAGTAGATTCTGGAAGAAAATAAAGCAAGAAACACTGGAGCACATGCATGAATGTATATACGCATATTTGCATGTATGCATTCATTCATCCGTCTTGCCTGGCTTCTCCTTTTGTCGCCTCGTCCCTCAGAACATGTTACAACTCTTAATGAATAAACTGTCACTTTAAATTTCCAACTTCAAATTCTGTCTCCTCTTTCTAGCCCCTCTGTTATGACCTCACCACATGATAAATAAAATTTGGAAAGGTGGTTATAAAGAGGATAAATTTTTAACCGAAAAGAGATCATCGCAAAACAGACCATTTAAAAATACTGGTACACCAAACTACTTTAAATATCAACCACTCAGGATAGCAGAAAAGGTCACTTGCTAGGTGATAACCTAATGAAAAAACAGCTTTGAAATCTATGAAGTAAAGAAGCAGCAGTTCATGAGGACCGACATGCAAGTGCAAAACAAGTAAGAAGAGGAAGTATGCACTGTTCTGACTCATCTTAATGACACTGGAAAATGTCTAACAATAGATAGTGGCTAGAAGAGAAAAAAAAAATCTCCAACCAGCCAGCAAGTACTAATGACAAACATATGTAAGAAAATGTGAAAGACAAAAGAAATTTAATAGAATACTTTATTACTAACACATTTAGTGAACACTGTAGAGGCTTTTCTAAGTGCAGCTTTCTGTTTTCATGTGGATTCATATGGGGAAATGTAATCAATCCCTTACTCAGTGAATCTAATAACAGGTGAAAGGAAGCCTAATGGACCACTGGCATATAAACTTATACCTGACCTAAATTACTTCCTGTTCTCCCAAATACATTTGATAAGCATTCTTTCATTTTTCTCATAAAACTGTAAGATTCTTTGTGAAACACAGGAGTAATATCCACAGCCCTTTCAGTGTATAATAAAACAAGCAGATCATAAAAGCAATCATAAAAATGCCAGCAATTTTAAGCAGCTGATACAGGTTATAAATTTAAAGGCAAGTCCTTTCTCTCCTAACATTTTTCTGCCTATTGTTGACTTAAATTGTTTCCACATGAACTGAGTGTCTGCTAATTGTAACTGAAACTTATCTGCAGTCCTTAACTGTCCTTGCAGCTTGAAATGAAAAAAAAAAAAAAAAAATCAATTAATTGATCCAGTACGGAAGAAACACAGGAGGAAAAAATAAAGGCCTGGCCAGCTATTCTTTGACTCTCCGATTTCTTTCAATTGTAGCATTCAGAGCTACATTTCATTGACATGAGATGAGACATGAGTGTTTTTCATTAAAAGATTTTAACATACCATTACTTCATAATCAGGGCCCAGTAGGTTTTCCCATCTGGATTTCAGCTCATTTTCTAAAGAGGCTGGGACTCCTTCTGGATTAAAAAAATAAAGAAAGAAAACATTGAAACTACTGTGAGCTAAACACACTAAACTACTAAATTCTTCCATAACAGCACAGCTTCAGTAAGTAAAAGGGAAATAAATAAAAAGGAAAGTGCATTAACTTAGGTCTATTAGGTAAAGTAAATCAGAGGTGACTTGTAAGACTAATGTAGAATGTAAAATTTTACATTTTACTAATGTAAAAATGTAAAATGTAAATTTGGTCTATGACCAAATTATGATGGGGCTTTTGCTGTTAAGGAATATTTTAAGGGGAAGAGGAAATGATGAGTTATAAATGAAATTTGAATTATATAGTTTGTATACAAACATCCTGTGGCTTACAAGTAAAATGCATCTGGCTTTGGTTTATGCTATGTTAGGACAAACAAGGATTTAAGGTGAATGTTAATCACTTCAGAGTAGTACCTTCCACTCACCCATAGGAAAAGTAAAAACTTATCAAAATATCTTTACTATAAACAAGGCATATCAACATGACCCAATCAAACTTTTCACTTGGGCATATATAAAAGCTTTTCTGGTTTAATTCAACCAGTGAGTTGCATGAGCTTTAATATAATAGAAATTTTGTTTTACTTTGGTCTTTTGTGGCTACATGGTTATCATATTTTTTTTTTTTTTCTTTTTGCGGTACGTGGACCTCTCACTGCTGTGGCCTCTCCCATTGCAGAGCACAGGCTCCGGACGCACAGGCTCAGCGGCCATGGCTCACAGGCCCAGCCGCTCCGCCGCACATGGGATCTTCCCGGACCGGGTCACGAACTCGCGTCCCCTGCATCGGCAGGCGGACTCTCAACCACTGCGCCACCAGGGAAGCCCTATCATATCTTTATAACTTTCTTACTTAAGGGTAATATTGCCTTTTTTGCCTGGGTCAGATGATTTTAAAGAGCGCAGACAGATTTTAAGTGTCCTGCCTGTCCGTTTGATCTTAGCCAGAAGTCTGTAGTCTGAATGATGCCTAATAGACAAATATCAAAGTACTAAAACTGTAATTTCAATTTAGATCCACAGTAGCAGCAGAAAATAAACAAACCTCCACCTCTTTTAAGAAAAACTCAATTTTGTCACGAAATTGGACAAGTTGCAAAACACCACAACTGATATAACCATCTGCCTAAAACCAAACATAACTTGCAGTATCAGTTTTTTCAAGCCTTCAGCAGACATCTAATCTCGGATGCATATCATGCTTAATTACAGAATACAAATCATTAAGTAAAACAGGCTAACCTCAAAAATCAGAGACTAAGACTAATGAACACTAAAGGACTTAAAATTACTAGATTTACAAAAGCATATCCATAAAGTAACTATATTAACTGATATGCTAGATTACATTTCGAGGATAACTAACTGAAGATCCTATTAAAAACAAAGTATCATTCAGGTAGGCTCTGCACCTTTGTTCCTACTCTGTTAACATTTCCATAAGAAATTACACTAAAAGTTCTATTAAATTTCTTACAGACAGCAGTTTCCTGTGTGGTAGGCTAATTTGAATAAAATCTGCAATGTATTGGTTGAACTGTAAGCTTAAAAACATGATATTTAAAGATATTTTATACACATATAAAATAATGTCGATATTTCACCTACAATTCTTTGGACTATATTTGTACCTTTCAGTCATACAATGAAATCATAGTCATGAGTTTTAAAGCACAGCACAAAGGCCTAAGTACCAGAGGAAAGAGATTTATTTTAAGCAGCTCAATAAATCCTTGGCTACACACAATGATCACACACAAAAATGAATATTATGATGCTCTGTAACGATTACTCCAATGGCAATGAAGGGGAGCAGAATATGCCACCCCCAAATATTGTCACTTTGGCATGTGGATTATTTTCAGCTGAAGGCAATGAAGACCCTGCAGACTCAGGAGAAACTTTCACCTCTCCCTTAACTACCTAAAAGAATTTAGATAGGGAACCTGTACCAGAAAGACAGTTATTGCCAGAGATAACTTTTTTATTTGAAAGACCTATCTGCATGGCTGGGCAAACTTCTAATTACCAAACATCTGCTCTTCTTATCATCCTGCAAATTACTCTCCTCCCCTTGGAAGGCCCAGGCCCCTATCCCATTCCTTAACTCAGGATAGCACAGAAGCTTCAATTGCCCAACTTGCCCTTGGGGCTCATATTTTTATGGGACTCTTACACATAGGAAATTAGTTTTTCTCCTGTGTTAATCTGTCTTATGTCGATTTAATTATTAGACCAGCCAAAAGAACTAGACGAGAAGAAGGGAAAACAGTTCTGCCCCTACAGCAAAAAGAGAGTTAACTTCGTAACAGATGGAAGAATTTGGTCTCTCTAGCTGAAATTATACATACTCATGAAAAAAAAAAAAAAACGGTAGTGAGGTTGATCCAAAAAGAGCAGCTATTTCTAAAAATATTTCTAACTTTAGAATGTATTTGATTTTCACCTGATAGTTCATTGTACATCTCTCTGGGTTCACATGAATTTAAAGAGCAAAAATTAACTGCAATCTACTTGGGTCAAAAAGAACAAGTTAAATTTCCAAACTATAGGAAATTTTAAAACTTGAATGAGGGGTTTACTCCTTCCTTCAGGCCATTCTTTCCCAAGAGAAGGCAATCAAAGCCAAAAGCCAACGTGGATATGGATGAAGTTTTAGTCCATTTCATCCAACTGGCAAGGCTTCCCTGAGTGCCTTTATACAGGAAACTGTGTGAGACTGTTACTCAACATGCTTACAGAATACAGTCAACTAGAGTAGACAAGGTATCAAAGAACAAAGCACAAGGACAAAGCTGCACATCAATTAAAAAGAAAATTCAACAATAAATATATAGCAACCTGGAAATTTGATAAAATATATAAAAATGTATACATTATTAACATGGTGAAAAGGAAATACTGCTATATGTATACAGAGAGCTGTATATCTATAGCTATATCGATGATAATAATACAAGCTAAAGTATGCAGTAATTACAAATGCCGACAAGATTAAAAGTTATCACACTAATAAAATGTATTCAAAATCAACATAATTGGGCTTCCCTGGTGGTGCAGTGGTTGACAGTCCACCTGCCAATGCAGGGGACACGGGTTCGTGCCCCAGTCCGGGAGGATCCCACATGCCGCGGAGCGGCTGGGCCCGTGAGCCATGGCCACTGAGCCTGCGCGTCCAGAGCCTGTGCTCCGCCACGGGAGAGGCCACAACAGTGAGAGGCCCGTGTACCGCAAAAGAAAAAAAAAAATCAACATAATTAAACAATGATTAAACAACAGTATGCTCGATTCTCAACTGCCACAAGTGTTAAGATGTTGATATTAAGAATATCTTATTTTATATCTCTAAAAATGCCTCTAAAATTCCTCATATTATATTAACTACAAAGAGAGAAAGCTTTGAATCGAATGCTTCGTGCCTACCCAGTTTTTCTAAGGCTTGTAGATTGTCATTTTTTAGATTATCCATTCTTTCTTCAGTTTCCTCATCTTCACCGAAATTAGTTTCCTTTTCCACTGCTCCAGTCAGAAAGAGGGCTGGTGTTTTCGGTGGTTCCACCACAGTTCCTAAAATAAGAATTGTTAATTTGAATCACTATCAGATGAAGGCCACATTTAAGTAAGCTTATTCCACTCTACTGTCCCATTTCACAACCTCCTTATAAACTTTTCGGGTAAGTTACACATATGATTCCTTTAGTTAAAATGCCACTTGTGATAACCACTCAATTCATTAAAAAATACACTTGTAGTAATTATTGAAAAGAATAAGGAACTAGGCAATGGGAAGAGAAAAGCAAGGTAAAGTCAATGACGAAGCAGGAGGAGATGCTTTTCAATATAGCCTTGGGGGGTGGGGGGAAGGAGGAGAACACTGGGGGCCATATGTTCTTGCTGTTGTGGTGGGCAGGGAGCAAGATATGCAGAAGAAGCCGGTTCCGTTGCTCTGGGCAATCCTAGGTTCTAGCATGACATCATCATGAGTTTCACAAACAACTCTACATAAGTAATCTTGTGAATGGGAAGGAAAGGGGAGAGTATTCCCCTGGTTGCAGAGTTTCCTTCCTTAGCTAAATTGAGTTAAGTAAGCGTTCAATCTCCAGCATGCCAGTCACTATGTATATCTTAAACACAAGAAAGGTTGAACAAGAATCATTTTACATTATTTTTAAATAACCACATGTAACTTATAAAGTATTCTTATCAAAAATATTAAACCTGGGCTCCCCTGGTGGCGCAGTGGTTGAGAGTCTGCCTGCTGATGCAGGGGACACGGGTTCGTGCCCCGGTCCGGGAAGATCCCACATGCCGCGGAGCGGCTGGGCCCGTGAGCCGTGGCCGCTGAGCCTGCGCGTCCGGAGCCTGTGCTCCCCAACGGGAGAGGCCACAGCAGTGAGAGGCCCGTGTACGGCAAAAAAAAAAATACTGAACCTGAATTTAAGGCTCTAGCTCCTAGCTCACAAGAAACATAGGGGATAGAGGAACAAGTCAAATGACACCACAAGGAAACAATCAAATTCTGAATGTACCATTCTAGTGACAAATGGCCAAATCCCTTCAAAAAGTCTATGCCATGGAGGCAGGGGCAAGAGATTCTTCTAGATTAAGAAACCAAAGAAGCATAATACAATGCAATAGGCTCAATGCATAAAAATCAATGATCTTGATTTTATGAGGCTTTTGAGGGGAAGAAAGGGAAGTGGAAAAAGGAACTACAAAAGACATTTGGGAACAATTGGGAAAATTTAAGTATGTGTTGGGTATTTGATATTAGGGACTTACTATTAATTTTCTTTGGTGTGATAATGATATCATGACTATTTTTAGAAGCTATAACTGAAGTATGTAGGGCTAAATTGTCACGATATCTACTACTCACTCTTAAATGGTTCAGAAAAAGGTAAAGAAATGATGCAAACATGGCAAAGTGTTAACTCCTGAATCTAAATGGTGGGTTTGTGGGTATCTGTTACATTAGTTTTCAATTTTCCTGTATGTTCAAAAAATTTTATAATAAAAAGTTTAAAAATATAACCAGTTAAAAGTTCCTATGATCTTAACATGACATTTTAAACCACACAGGATTTTTTAGAACATTAATCTCTTGATACACACTAAATGCACTGCCCAGTGCCAGCAAGACAAATGCCAGCCAGAAGCTGCTAATGTAGCTTGGGGAGAAGAGTTACTCACTAAACAGTGTGCAGAGTACAAAGCAATACATGACTGGTTGTACGCTACAAGTAGTATACAAATTGGTACACAAATAATTATATACAAGGTATGCAAATAAGAGTTTAGAGGAGAAAAAGACAGTAAAGATTTTCAATGGCAAAGGAAGGTACTGCACAAGAGCTAGAAGCCATGCAGTTTGTTTCAGTAAAACAAACTTAAATGCTGACTATGAGGAAGGCACACAGAGATGTGTTCAATGGGGCAGGGGACACAGGCATAACCACTCCCCTACATTATAGTGGCCACACACAAAACAGGTGATTACAACACGGTGTGAAAAATGCTACAGTAGAGTGCTCTTCAAAGGGTGCTAGTGAAACACACAGGAAGGACACCCAAACCATGGAAGAAGTGCAGATTTAGAGTCAAAACCTATCCCAATACAAATTTAAAATGTAGGCACGCCCAGAAAAGAATTGCTAATTTGCAGATGACATAGTTCATTTGATACAGCAGACTAAAGCCAAAGGCTCTATCAGAGCTACTAAAAACCATTATAATGGTATAAATATTTATGTACACCTTTAAGGTCAATACAGCATTTGTACATTCTGTACTATTTAGTCAATTTTAAATTTCATACACACAATGCAGTTGACAGGGCATCGATCTTTCAGCAGCAGAATTTCCACTACCACATAAAACTTAAAAAGTTCCAACATAGGGACTTCCCTGGTGGCGAAGTTGTTAAGACTCCGTGCTCCCAATGCAGGGGGCCCGGGTTTGATCCCTGGTTGGGGAACTAGATCCCACATGAATGCCGTGACTAAGAGTTCGCATACCACAACTAAGGAACTGATGAGCCGTAACTAAGGAGCACATGAGCTGCAACTGAGGAGCCCACCTGCCACAACTAAGACCCTGTGCAACCAAATAAATAATGAAAAATAAAATAAAATAAAGTTCCAATGTAAATACAATTTAATATCAGTTGAAAGCAAACATTTCTAGCCTCATTATATCTTCAGAGGAGGGGAAAAAATATGTACTCAACGTTTGACAAATTCTAATGGAATTATTTCTTACCCACTAGTTATATAATTAGTCATTCATTTTATTTTTTTTTTGAACCGTACTTTAATTTATTGGCATTGTCAATCTATGAACAAGACAGGTTTTTTTTCTTTCCATGAAGGGAGATCGTTTTCAACCTGCCATAACACGTGCCCACACATCTTCACCTTGAACATGCAACATTTCAAGCTGTAGTCAGAGTAAATTATTCCTTTTACGCTTTCACAATTTTTATGCTGCTGCCAGAAGTCTTCTTGGCGTTTGCTTTGAATCCTGTCTTCAATGCATCCCTCACTGCTTTTGTACAGATCTGGGAGTATCGGATGTAGCTGAGTCCAGCTTGTCTCCAGTATGCCACCATGATTTCACGAGAGGGGGCACGTCCGGCCACATCACGAGGAGGTCAGGCCTGAGAAGTGTAAGGGGCGGGGCCCCAGACCTGCCAGTCATTCATTTTTTTTTTTAAATAAATTTATTTATTTATTTTTGGCTGTGTTGGGTCCTCGTTGCTGTGCACGGGCTTTCTTTTTAGTTGCAGCGAGCGGGAGCTACTCTTCACCGCGGTGTGCAGGCCTCTCATTAAGGTGGCTTCTCTTGTTGTGGAGCACAGGCTCCAGGTGCGCGGGCCTCAGTAGTTGTGGCACATGGGATCAGTAATCGTGGCTCAAGGGCTCTAGAGTGCAGGCTCAGTAGCTGTAGCACACGGGCCCAGCCGCTCCGTGGCATGTGGGATCTTCCCGGACCAGGGCTCAAACCCATGCCCCCTGCATTGGCAGGTGGATTCCTAACCACTGCGCCATGAGGGAAGCCCCAGTCATTCATTTTAAATTGAATGTGTTCCCATGATTGCCAAATTTTGTTGATCTATCTACATTTATAAGTTGATAATTAAAAATTGTCATGCATACAATTTTGCGTTTGTTCCATAATGAAAATTTACTATTCTTATAATCAAAGTAACAAATATTATTTTATAAATAAAAGTGTCCTTAATAGAAATCCATATTTTATTTTCTCTTGCTATAGTTCACAAAGTAAATCAAGAAATATTAGAATCAAATACATCATTAGATGTAATATGAAACCTGAAGTTTGCAAAATGTCAAAGCATTAGGCAACTGAGAGCCCCTGGAACAAAATGTGGCAAAGCTTTATTATTCAAATATAAGAATTAAATGAAATTTGGAAGGTTTTTGGGAAAATTATTTCCATCTCCATTTAGAGAAGCTCTCAGAGCTTAATGCATGTCAGTGTTCACATTCTAACATTTGGACTGGCACGTTATAACAGGCAAAGGAAACTCTTCAAGGCATAAATGAATTGATTCACTGCTCCACTGCTGCTTTTCACAAGGTGGGCAGTTTTCCCTTCCCAGACTTATAGAACAACTTCCGTAAGTGAGTTGATCTTCCAAACCCAGACAAGGTAGGGGGAGGGACAGAGGACTTAATTACCTCTGTCAGAGGGCCCTTCATGCGGAGAAGCAGATGAGGATGTTTTCCTTCGAACTAGGGTTAGGTGTACCACTTGCCCTGCATTTCTTAACACTTCAACAACATCCTGGTTGGCAAAACCCTGAATATTCACACCATCGACCTAAAACATTAAAAGATACATTAAACAGAAGTTCCAAGTTAGCTACCACTTTTAATTCTGGCAAGGCAGTATAAAGTTAGGCAATTCATTTCATCCCCCAAATAATTTGTATTAGACCTAAGAAAGTATTTGTGAATAAGGATGAAAAATTAGTAGTATAACATGCTGACAAATTTTCTGAGAAACTAGAAAGCAAGCTGAAACTTGTATTCCTAAGTCATACATTTAACTTACAGCCTGAGAAAGGTAGAGGGTCTTAATCTCTGAGGCTATTCAAAATTCAAAGTGCCATAAAAGGTGGTCAGTTGTTATACAGAGCTCTCAAGACGTATTACTAGAAGCCATTATTACTAAAAGTGAAGAGGCCGTCCAATACTTCACCCCTCTACCATATATCATTATGTGATATTTTCCAGAAGACACTGATCTCCTTCCATTAGGTTTTCTAGTATTCTGAAAAAGCACATGCAAGAAAGGTATTTACTAATCTCAGTCAAGTCCAATCACACATTCTTATTAAGTCCATCATGACCAACAGGCCTCCTCGCTCAATCTTCTTCAAGCTAGCCAAACCACTGCTATAGCTTTCCCCCTAATATCTTCTCCAAAATTTTATCACTCATCTCCAAACTGCCAATCACAAGACATTTCCTAAGCCCAATAACGGAAAAGCCAAGGGTCATGAAAGGTGCTTCCTTAGATGGACCTGAAGGACAAACATTCAAATTATACCAACAAACATTTGTTTCTACATAAATCAATAAATTAAATGTGTGTGTATGTGTGTGTATACATGCTTCAAAATTATTATGAAAATAAACTGTAGGGCTTCCCTGCTGGTGCGGTGGTTAAGAATCCACCTGCCAATGCAGGGGACACGGGCTCGAGCCCTGGTCCAGGAAGATCCCACATGCTGCAGAGCAACTAAGCCCATGCACCACAACTACTGAGCCTGCGCTCTAGAGCCTGTGAGCCACAACTACTGAGCCTGCGAGCCACAACTACTGAAGCCTACACGCCTAGAGCCCATGCTCCACAACAAGAGAAGCCACCGCAATGAGAAGCCCACACACCGCAACAAAGAGCAGCCCCCACTCGCCGCAACCAGAGAAAAGCCCGTGCACAGCAACGAAGACCCAATGGAGCCAAAAATAATATAAATAAAATAAATTTATAAAAGAAAAAGAAAATAAACTGCAAAATTTAACTAATTTCTACTAAATGGAGGAAATACCAATTACAATCCGAATTGACAGACGGCAATGACTGCATTCTCAAAAACAAAAAATATCTCAATTTTGTATATACTCAAAATTACTATTAATAGAAAAACTACTTTCACAAAGACATAAATAGTTCTAGTAAATGGCCTATTAATTGCATATAAAACTGATGAATTTAAAGAACACAAAGAGGTGCTTGAAATGTTTTATAAGAGAATGCTAGAGCATCTTTCAAATATATGTGTATGTATACTATAATATACATATGTATACAGTATTTTTTTTTCCTGCCAATATCATTAGTGACTCCTTTCTTCACAGGCAGTTAAAAAAAAAAATTAGAATGGACAAACAACAAGGTCCTGCTGCATGGCACAGGGAACTATATCCAATCTCCTGGGATAAACCATAATGGAAAAGAATACTAAAAAATGAAGGTATATATGTGTAAAACTGAGTCACTTTACTGTATGGCAGAGATTGGCACAATGTTGTAAATCAACTTATATTTCAATTAAAAAAAATTTCTTTTTAATTAAAAAAAATTTAGGACCATGAGAGTCCAAATTAATGAGATTTCACTGCACTAACAAACCTACTTTTTTAAAAACATTATGAGACTATATTAAGCCATTCCCATTGCATATATATTATAATAATGATAACTTTTTCCCCCAACTTGATTCAGTTCTAAAACAGAGGGCAGTTACTTACAGCAACTATTTGGTCATTCACTTGAATTTGACCATTGTGGTATGCAGCGCTGCCAGGTATTATACTTTTCACATAAATCCCTGAAGCTTCTCCTACGGTGCACAAAACATATGGAAAAAGGAAGAAAGCTCTAATTAGGCCTTGATTGCAAAATTCATATCAAGAGGTTAATTAGCTAAAGGGGCTGACTGAAGGCTTGATAAATACTATTCTGAATGCAAGCAGAGAAACTGATGGATTATTTCAAACTGTCACCATAACAAGTGACCCAAATTTGAAATGATTTGATTGATGCCTATTTTTGGAAATAATCAGTAATGGAACTTTGATGAAATGCATTCCAGTATCAGCTGGAATTCAGGAGAGCTCAGGTTAAGTCTTACTCTCTTCTCTTGGTCCATCTCCCTTCTCACTGCTGACTTGCCATAAACCTTCATCATTTCTCAGCAGCACTAAAACAAGAGGGTCCTAACAGGTCTTCCTACATTTAGTTCACTGCTCATGTTAGCTTCTATATATATATATCGTAAAATGTATATAAAAATTACAACTATATAAAAAGTATGCATGCCTATGGGCAAGGGCTGGAAGAAAAGTTAGAAAAAGAAAGACCATAGTTCTGGAAGATTTTATATTTTTATCTCAATTTCAAATGAACTTAAAATATTGTCTGTAGAAGGAATATAAACAACAATGGATTCCTATAGCCTACATGATAAAATGTAAATTTCATAGAATCACATTCAAGGACCTCCATAATTTGCCCCAAACTTCTTGTTTTACTTCATCTTCCAACTACTGCTCCAATAAGACAAAAGTCCAGACACACAAGACTCATGATGTTCCACCAAAACACCAAGTATTTTCTATATACTATCCCTTTTCTCATTTTTTATTCCTGCCGATCTCGACCCTTCTATCTAAATCCTTCTCCTTTTCCATGCTTAGTACAAATGCCTCTTTCTTTGTGAATTCTCCATTTCCCTCTGTCATAATGAGTCTTTCATCTGCTATATGATGATAGTTTGCTTGCATTTCTGATAACACATACGCTTCATTTATCCTCAAACAACTGACAGTTATTTACATGCTTATCTCCCTGAATAGATTTTTCTTATATTCATTTTTCTACTCCCTCCAAAACTAAGCAGAGCAACTGCTCAAAAGTTCCAATGAATGGAATAAAGCGAAAACTATTTTGAAAGACTACATGTTTAAAAAGCATATTGAGTTATAAAATGTTCTAGTGTTTGGATTCAACACTGCTCCCTCAGCCCTTGCTCCAGTCCCAAAAGCTTCTTTTGAGGGTAAAGAAGTAAAATGATTCTTTTCTTATTCAGTAACATAAACATCAAATTTTCTCAGTTATCTATCATTCACTTCATTTTACTCTGCATGTATATCACTAGGTTTACAACTTGAAAACTTAATGTAATAAAGGTTCATAAACCACAAGTTTATGATTTCTCTAACCAGACAGCATATTAAGAGCTACTCAGAACATTTTTTTTTTGCAACATTATTATACAATCCATACTTAGCTCTTTAGAACTCATTTAAATTCTGAACCTAAAAGTGGTGGCACTTAGAAAAATCTAAAGGGAAAACAGTTATTTCATTAGGCTAAAATAGCACAAGGTGGTCTGACATGAATTTCATTCAGGACTTTGAATATATTAGCACTTTTAATCTTTCCACCTGCTGTAAATATGCAAAATAATAACTTTAAAAAAAATTAACTCTGTAACCTTGCAATTTTTAAAAAACTACAACATTTAATAACTTTAACTTTTCATCTTACTAGCAAATATTTGTGAAAAAGATTTATTTTTCCTTACTGTAGTGATCTCTTATCATAATAGAGTAACTCTTACAGTGAAAGTTACCAAAGCTTTGCATGTTCGAGTTCAAGGAGTATTATTCAGAGATACTTGGGCCATGCATTTATTCTTACAATGTATTCCCTTTATATGAAAGAAAAATAATTCTAATTAAAGCATTTGTTTTATCTTCTTTTGATAATTAAACGTAATAGTAATACTTTTTTGACATTCACAATATGAAATATATGCAGTAATCATTTTACTTTATCACATGTAAAATGTCATAATATGCCACAGTCTCAATATTCAAAATATATCTACCTTAGAAACAAGAGGAGGTACAATTCAAATGTTATACACTATGTTGGATAAATTAAATTCTTTTGTTAATGACTACTGAGCCAGCTATAAAACTACTGAGAGAAAACTGTGATTCTCTAATCATTTCTTGTAATTGGTTGCTGTTACAGATTCATGGTTTTATTGTTCAATGTTTAAATTAAAATCTGCAGATATTAATTTTACTCTCTAGGAACCTTAACATCCTTTACAATTATTTCCAAATGTAAAATAGAAATGATTCATTTACCTGTCTGAGCGGTTCCAACATAACCAACAATTCTAATTCCAAGACTTTGTCCATCTTTTTTAATGAGTTCAACATCGTAAGTTTCAAAAAGAGTAGAACTGTCCTGAAAGGAAAAAATAATTTTAATTATATATAACGTTTAGTTATCTAGCTTGTGTACATAGTCAATTTGTGCATGGTTTGTCAAGTATTTTCTGAGCGCCTGTGGTACGCAGAATTTTAAGATTGTCTCTGACTTTTGATCCCTGGTGCCATTCCTGTGTTTATATCATGGAAAAGGGAGATTATCCAGGTAAGCCTAATCTAAGCAGGCACCCTTCAAAAGCAGAGGGTTTTCTCCTATTGATGGCAGAAAGGGAAGTGAAAAAGATTTGAAGCATAAGGACTGGACTTGTGGTTTGAAGAAGGAGGGGTCATGTGAGAAGGAACACAGGGGGACTTAAGGAGCTGAAAGAGGTCCTTAGCTGACAGCCATTAATACAGAGACTTCAGTCCTACGGCTACAAGAAACTATTCTGCCAACAATATGATAGAGCTTGGAAATGGACTGTTCCCAAAGCATCCAGATAAGAGCCCAGCCAGGCCAACACCTTGATTTAGGCTTTGTAAGACTCTAAGAAGAGCCCAACAGAGCTCACCCAGACTTCAGACCTACAGAACTGTGGACCAACAAAGGGTACTGCTTCAAGCCACAACGTTTGTGATCATTTGTTATACAACAAGAGAAAACTAATACAGCCACTTAGAAAAAGCTCAGCGTAAATTTGTATCTGAAAGAATTTAAAGAAAAAGTTAGAAACAAATGGTAAGCCTAACCATTGTAAGCAAAAAATATTGACCTAAAACTGATTATCATTCTTGTCTTCTAATTTGAAATATTTCTGTAAAAGAGTAAGGTGTCTAAAAACATAATACCTTGCTTTCAATTCAAAACATTAATAATAGAAAGTAAATAACTGATTGCATCAAATTCTCACTTATCACACAGCTACACTGGTTCCTCACTACAAAGTAGAAGGCTTCAGCAAACCAGAAGAATGGATGGAAAAGAAAATGGTTCTAACTAGTTTGGAGAAGAAAAGAAAAATGATTCTGATATCTCCGACAGAAAACTTCCACTCACATGGTTCCAAGTAGGGAAAGGCTTTCCAGAAGACACCGAATGGTTCCTCAAATGAATTTGAAAGGTGGCTTCCCACCCCCTTCTCACCATAATCACTTCTCTTTTCTTCTTCCTGGCTTGTCCTTTTAAAAACTATTTCTTTCCTTTTGCCTTATTATCTCTTGATTCAGAGCCTGTGAGATGGATGGAAAGAACTTGGGACTGAGGGATGGGGGGACCAGATTGAGGCAGTCAAAAGGTACAAACTTCCATTTGTACCTTGTATTATAAGATGAATATGTACTAGAGATGTAATATACAACATGATAAATATAATTAGCACTGTATGTTATGTATGAAAGTTAAGAGAATAAATCCTGGGTTCTCATCACGAGAAAAATTTTTTTTCTATTTCTTTAATTGTATATGAGGTGATGGATGTTCACTAAACTTATTTTGATAATCACTTCATGATGTATGTAAATTAAATCACTAGGCTGTACACCTTAAACTTATAAAGTGCTGTATGTCTATTTTATCTTAATAAGACTGAAAGACAAAAACCAAAAAAAGAACTTGGAATGGACCAGAAAGATCTAAATTCAAACCCCAGCTTTGCAAATTACTACCTATATGACCTTTAAAACAAGTTATTTGGACTTCCATTTCCTCATCTATTAAGTGGATGACAAGACCTATCTTGCAGAATTCTTATGAAAAATTCAGATGACTTAGACAATTCCAGGTGCTTGATAATGATTAATGGTAATGATTATTATATAACTGTAATGATTGTTAATAATCAAAATAAAAATTATTATTACTAATGTCTATTCCCTTTGGCCAGTCTGTTCTTATCAGTGATAACACACATACGCTGACCAGTATTTACAGTTTCCCCTCCACTATCTGGATATCTGTTCACCAATCTTATGAAATAGAAATGCAGGTATTATTATTCTCCAATTTACAGATGAGTAGCTGAGGCTCAGGGAAGTTGAATGACTTAACCCTGAGAAATGGCAAAAAAAAGAAAATCAAACTTGTCTAGTGTCTACAAACTGGGCTCTCCTCTGCTTCCCTGTTGAGCACTGAGACACAACTCACACCCATGCAACACTTGGAGTGGAAAACATTTCTAATCCTGCAGTAAATCACACCCAGTAGTGAATTTACTATGAAAGAGTAATTTGTATACTCACAGAACTAGGGCTCCTGTTGGCCACAGCAGGCAGGGCAACAGGTAAGGCTGCAGGGGTAGGAGGGGCTATGGAAATTTCACCAACTGGGTCTCTTGCAACAAGCATCCTGACAGAATTCCCACAGTTCCTCAGCACTTGTGCAACTTGCTCACTGGTCATTCCCTGCACATTTGTGCTACCAATCTTCAAGATGTGATCCCCTGTCTGGAGTCTTCCATCCTTTAATCCAAGGAAAAAAAAAATTATTATGAGAAATCATTGGTCTAACTTCACTAGTTAATAACAATTCATCAGACCTTGAGTCGTGGCAAAATGGCTGATAAAGAAGCCATCTAAAAACGCTGAATAAAATATAATACTTTTAATGAACAGCTGAATTGGCAACAGAGGAAAGGAAGTCCTTGTAAAACAAAAAAGAAGGGGAGGGGGCACAGGAGCAGAGTTCAAAAGGAAAAGAGCAACCAGATTTTTAAAATGGCCATTTGCTTGAGGGTATCACTTCATGCCTAATGGCCTAGAGCCAGGTAAAAATAGCCACATACGTAAGGAAGTGACCTGAAAGCCCTGGGCATTAGGAAAGGAAGAAAGTCAGATCAGAGGCCACCGACAAAAAGTGAAGAACCCTAAGGGCTGACAAGCCCAGTGACACATTTGAGGAACAGCAAGATGTCAGTGTGGCTGGAAGAGAATGAGCAAAGAGGAGAGTAGTCAAGAACCGATGGGAGGGCTTCCCTCGTGGCACAGTGGTTAAGAATCTGCCTGCCAATGCAAGGGACACAGATTCGTGCCCTGTCCCGGGAAGATCCCACATGCCTCGGAGCAACTAAGCCCGTGCATCAAAACTACTAAACTTGAGCTCTAGAGTCTGCGAGCCACAACTACTGAGCCCATGTGCCACAACTACTGAAGCCTGCGCACCTAGAGCCCGTGCTCCGCAACAAGAGAAGCCACGACAATGAGAAGCCCATGCACTGCAATGAAGAGTAGCCCCCACTCACCTCAACTAGAGAAAGCCCGCACACAGCAACAAAGAGCCAACACAGCCAAAAATAAATAAATAAATAAATTTATTTAAAAAAAAAAGAACCGATGGGAGCATTACCAGGGGGTCAGCAGTATAGAGCATCTGCTCTGAGCCAGGGGGAAGGGAAGTCATTGGAGGGTTTTGAGCAGTGGAGTGACATGATCTGACTTATTTTATCAAGATCACTCCAGCCTTTAAGCTGAAAATAGACTAAAGGAGAGAAAACAATAGAAGCAGAGATACCAGTTGGGAGGCTAATGCAATAATATAGAAAGAGACAACAAGAGCCTGGACTAGGTTAGCAGTTGGGGTGTTGAGAAGTGAGATTAGATGTATTTCTAATGAACTGTCAACAGGCTCTGCTGATAGCTTCTACATGGGGTGTGAGGGGAAAATGGAATCAAAACTCTAAGGCTTTAGCCTAAGCAGCTGGAAACATAGAGTTGCTATTGAGATTGAAAAAAAAAAAAAAAAAAGATTACAGAGGAACAGGTGTGTGGGAACAGAAATCAGGAGTTCAGTTTTAGAGATGTCTAGTCTGAGATGCCTATTAGACATTGCAAGTGGACATATCAGATACGCAGCTGGATATACAAGTCTGGAGCTCAGGAGAGAAGTCCAGACTACACATTTAAATTTGGGAGTCATGAGCATATAGAAGGTATTTAACATGCATGACTCTGGATGAGTTTAGAAGAAGGATATGCAATCTTCTGTTTCTTAAGCTGGTGATATATATATATATATATATATGGGTAATCATTATTATTATTATTTAACACGATCAATTTCATAAACTGGATTATAGGTACATTGGTGGTTATTATTTAAAATGTGCACAGACATTATATATACTTTTATATGTTTGTATATTTCACTCATTGTAAAGTTTAAAACATAATACATCAAAAAGTATATCAGGGAGGAGGAAGAAGATGGCGGAAGAGTAAAACGCGGAGATCACCTTCCTCCCCACAGATACACCAGAAATACATCTACACGTGGAACAACTCCTACAGAACACCTACTGAACGCTGGCAGAAGACCTCAGACCTCCCAAAAGGCAAGAAACTCCACACGTACCTGGGTAGGGCAAAAGAAAAAAGAATAAACAGAGACAAAAGAATAGGGACGGGACCTGCACCAGTGGGAGGGAGCTGTGAAGGAGGAAAGGTTTCCACACACTAGAAGCCCCTTCGCAGGCGGAGACTGCAGGTGGCGGAGGGGGGCAGCTTCCGGGCTGTGGATGAGAGCGCAGCAACAGGGGTGCAGAGGGAAAAGCGGAGAGATTCCCTCACAGAGGATCGGTGCCGACCGGCACTCACCAGCCTGAGAGGCTTGTCTGCTCACCGGGCAGGGCGGGCAGGGCTGGGAACTGAGGCTCAGGCTTCTGTCAGAGCGCAGGGAGAGGACTGGGGTTGGCGGACCGGGGTTGGCGGCGTGAACACAGCCTGAAGGGGTTGGTGCACCACGGCTAGCCGGGAGGGAGTCCGGGGAAAAGTCTGGACCTGCCAAAGAGGCAAGAGAATTTTTCTTCCCTCTGCTTCCTGGTGCGCGAGGAGAGGGGATTAAGAGCGCTGCTTAAAGGAACTCCAGAGACGGGCGCGAGCCGCGGCTAAAAGCGCGAACCCCAGAGA
Organism: Delphinapterus leucas; assembly: GCF_059928025.1. Taxonomy (NCBI): domain Eukaryota; kingdom Metazoa; phylum Chordata; class Mammalia; order Artiodactyla; family Monodontidae; genus Delphinapterus; species Delphinapterus leucas. The sequence continues at coordinate 137,846,953 of NC_143129.1, forward strand.
CGAGCATGAGACGCTAAGTCCGCTGCTGCCGCCACCAAGAAACCTGTGTGCGAGCACAGGTCACTCTCCACACCTCGCTTCCGGGAGACTGTGCAGCCTGCCACCGCCAGGGTCCCGGGATTCAGGGACAACTTCCCCAGGAGAACGCATGGTGCGCCTCAGGCTGGTGCAAAGTCACGCTGACGTCTGCGCCGCAGGCTTACCACACATCCGCACCCCTCCCTACCCCCAGCCTGAGTGAACAAGAGCAACCGAAGCAGTGGCTCCTTTAACCCCATCCTGTCTGAGCGAAGAACAGACGCCCTCCTGTGACCTACACGCAGAGGCGGGGCCAAATCCAAAGCTGGGCCGCGAGAGCTGTGTGAACAAAGAAGAGGAAGGGAAATCCCTCCCAGCAGCCTCAGAAGCAGCAGACTATATCTCCACAATCAACATGATGTACCCTGCATCGGTGGAATACATGAATAGACAACGAATCATCCCAAATTGAGGAGGTGGACCTTGAGAGCAAGATTTATTATTTTTTCCCCTTTTCCTCTTTCTGTGAGTATGTGTATGCTTCTGTGTGAGATTTTGTCTGTATAGCTTTGCTTTCACCATTTGTCCTAGGGTTCTGTCCATCCGTGTTTTGTTTTTTTACTTTAAAAAAAATTTCTTCTTAATAGTTATTTTTTATTTTAATAAATTTATTTTATTTTATCTTACTTTATTTTATTTTATCCTCTTCCTTTCTTTCTACTTTTTCTCCCTTTTATTCTGAGCCGTGTGGATGAAAGGCTCTTGGCGCTGCAGCCAGGAGTCAGTGCTGTACCTCTGAGGTGGGAGACCCAACTTCAGGACACAAGTCCACAACAGACCTCCCAGCTCCATGTAATATCAAACGGAGAAAATCTCCCAGAAATCTCCACCTCGACACCAACACCCAGCTTCACTCAATGACCAGCAAGCTACACTGCTGGACACCCTATGCCAAATAACCAGCAAGACAGGAACATAACCCCACCCATTAGCAGAGAGGCTGCCTAAAATCATAATAAGCCCACAGACACCCCAAAACACACCACCACACGTGGACCTGCCCAACAGAAAGACAAGATCCAGCCTCATCCACCAGAACACAGGCACTAGTCCCCTCCACCAGGAAGCCTACATAACCCACTGAACCAACCTTAGCCACAGGGGACAGACACCAAAAACAACAGGAACTACGAAGCTGCAGCCTGCAAAAAGGAGACCCCAAACACAGTAAGATAAGCAAAATGAGAAGACAGAAAAACACACAGCACATGAAGGAGCAAGATAAAAACCCACCAGACCTAACAAATGAAGAGGAAATAGGCAGTCTACCTGAAAAAGAATTCAGAATAATGATAGTAAAGATGATTCAAAATCTTGGAAATAGAATAGACAAAATGCAAGAAACATTTAACAAGGACCTAGAAGAACTAAAGTTGAAACAAGCAATGATGAACAACACAATAAATGACATTAAAAATACTGTAGAAGGGATAAATAGCATAATAACTGAGGCAGAAGAACGGATAAGTGACCTGGAAGATAAAATAATGGAAATAACTACTGCAGACTGGAATAAAGAAAAAAGAATGCAAAGAACTGAGGACAGTCTCAGAGACCTCTGGGAAAACATTAAACACACAAACATTCGAATTACAGTGGTCCCAAAAGAACAAGAGAAAAAGAAAGGGACTGAGAAAATATGTGAAGAGATTATACTTGAAAACTTCCCTACTATGGAAAAGGAAATAGTTAAGTCCAGGAACCACAGAGAGTCCCATACATGATAAATCCAAAGAGAAACACACCAAGACACATATTAATCAAACTGTCAAAAGTTAAATACAAAGAAAACGTATTAAAAGCAGCAAGGGAAAAACAACAAATAACACACAAGGGAATCCCCATCAGGTTAACAGCTGATCTTTCAGCAGAAACTCTGCAAGCCAGAGGGACTGGCAGGACATATTTAAAGTGATGAAGGAGGAAAAACCTACAACCAAGATTACTCTACACAGCAAGGATCTCATTCAGATTTGATGGAGAAATTAAAACCTTTACAGACAAGCAAAAGCTGAGAGAGTTCAGCACCACCAAACCAGCTTTACAACAAATGGTAAAGGAACTTCTCTAGCCAAGAAACACAAGAGAAGGAAAAGACCTACAATAACAAACCCAAAACAATTAAGAAAATGGGAATAGGAACATACATATCGATAATTACCTTAAATGTAAATGGATTAAATGCTCCCACTAAAAGACACAGACTGGTTGAATGGATACAAAAACAAGACCCATATATATGCTGTCTACAAGAGACCCACTTCAGACCTAGAGACACATACGGACTGAAAGTAAGGGGATGGAAGAAGATATTCCTTGCAAATGAAAATCAGAAGAAAGAAAGATGGAGTAGCAATTCTCAAATCAGACAAAATAGACTTTAAAATAAAGACTATTACAAGAGACAAAGAAGGACACTACATAACGATCAAGGGATCGATCCAAGAAGAAGATATAACAATTGTAAATATTTATGCACCCAACATAGGAGTACCTCAATATATAAGGCAAATACTAACAGCCATAAAAGGGGAAATCAACAGTAACACATTCATAGTAGGGGACATTAACATCCCACTTTCACCAATGGACAGACCATCCAAAATGAACATACATAAGGAAACACAAGCTTTAAATGATACATTAAACAAGATGGACTTAATTGATATTTATAGGACATTCCATCCAAAAACAACAGAATACACATTTTTCTCAAGTGCTCATGGAACATTCTCCAGGATAAATCATATCTTGGGTCACAAATCAAGCCTTGGTAAATTTAAGAAAATTGAAATTGTATCAAATATCTTTTCCGACCACAACGCTATGAGACTAGATGTCAATTACAGGAAAAGATCAGTAAAAAAAATACAAACACATAGAGGCTAAACAATACACTACTTAATAATGAAGTGATCACTGAAGAAATCAAAGAGGAAATCAAAAAATACCTAGAAACAAATGACAATGGAGACACAACGACCCAAAACCTATGGGATGCAGCAAAAGCAGTTCTAACAGGGAAGGTTATAGCAATACATTCCTACCTTAAGAAACAGGAAACATCTCGAATAAACAACCTAACCTTGCACCTAAAGCAATTACAGAAAGAAGAACAAAAAAAAAAAACCCAAAGTTAGCAGAAGGAAAGAAATCATAAAGATCAGATCAGAAAAAAATGGAAAAGATATGAAGGAAACGATAGCAAAGATCAATAAAACAAAAAGCTGGTTCTTTGAGAAGATAAACAACACTGATAAACCATTAGCCAGACTCATAAAGAAAAAAAGGAAGAAGACTCAAATCAATAGAATTAGAAATGAAAAAGGAGAAGTAACAACTGACACTGCAGAAACACAAAAGATCATGAGAGATTACTACAAGCAACTCTATGCCAATAAAATGGACAACCTGGAAGAAATGGACAAATTCTTAGAAATTGCCAAGTCTGGCCAACCTGCCAAGACTGAATCAGGAAGAAATAGAAAATATGAACAGACGAATCACAAATACTGAAATTGAAACTGTGATTAAAAATCTTCCAACAAACAAAAGCCCAGGACAAGATGGCTTCACAGGCACATTCTATTAAACATTTAGAGAAGAGCTAACACTTATCCTTCTCAAACTTCCAAAATATAGCAGAGGGCGGAACACTCCCAAACTCATTCTACGAGGCCACCATTACCCTGATACCAAAACAGACAAGGATGTCACAAAGAAAGAAAACTACAGGCCAATATCACTGATGAACATAGATGCAAAAATCCTCAACAAAATACTAGCAAACAGAATCCAGCAGCACATTAAGAGGATCATACACCATGATCAAGTGGGGTTTATTCCAGGAATGCAAGGATTCTTCAATATACACAAATCAATCAACGTGATACACCATATTAACAAATTGAAGGAGAAAAACCATATGATCATCTCAATAGATGCAGAGAAAGCTTCCAACAAAATTCAGCACCCGTTTATGATAAAAACCCTGCAGAAAGTAGGCATAGAGGGAACTGTCCTCAACATAATAATAAAGGCCATATACGACAAACTCACAGCCAACATCGTCGTCAATGGTGAAAAACTGAAAGCATTTCCACTAAGATCAGGAACAAGACAAGGTTGCCCACTCTCACCACTCTTATTCAACATAGTTTTGGAAGTTTTAGCCACAGCAATCAGAGAAGAAAAGGAAATAAAAGGAATCCAAATTAGAAAAGAAGAAGTAAAGCTGTCACTGTTTGCAGATGACATGATACTATACATAGAGAATCCTAAAGATGCTACCAGAAAACTACTAGAGCTAATCAATGAATTTGGTAAAGTAGCAAGATACAAAATTAATGCACAGAAATCTCTGGCATTCCTAAACGCTAATGATGAAAAATCTGAAAGTGAAATTAAGAAAACACTCCCATTTACCTGTGCAACAAAAAGAATAAAATACCTAGGAATAAACCTACCTAAGGAGACAAAAGGCCTGTATGCAGAAAACTATAAGACACTGATGAAAGAAATTAAAGATGATGCAAATAGATGGAGAGATATACCATGTTCTTGGATTGGAAGAATCAACATTGTGAAAATGACTCTACTACCCAAAGCAATCTACAGATTCAATGCAATCCCTATCAAACTACCACTGGCATTTTTCACAGAACTAGAACAAAAAATTTCACAATTTGTATGGAAACACAAAAGACCCCGAATAGCCAAAGCAAACTTGAGATCGAGAAATGGAGCTGGAGGAATCAGGCTCCCTGACTTCAGACTATACTACAAAGCTACAGTAATCAAGAAAGTATGGTACTGGCACAAAAACAGAAATACAGATAAATGGAACAGGATAGAAAGCCCAGAGATAAACCCACGCACATACGGTCACCTTATCTTTGATAGAGGAGGCAGGAATGTACAGTGGAGAAAGGACAGCATCTTCAAAGTGGTGCTGGGAAAACTGGACAGGTACATGTAAAAGTATGAGGTTAGAACACTCCCTAACACCATACACAACAGTAAGCTCAGAATAGATTAAAGACTTAAATGTAAGGCCAGAAACTATCAAACTGTTATAGGAAAACATAGGCAGAACACTCTATGACATAATTAACAGCAAGGTCCTTTTTGACCCACCTCCTAGAGAAATGGAAATAAAAACAAAAATAAACAAATGAGACCTAATGAAACTTCAAAGCTTTTGCACAGCAAAGGAAACCATAAACAAGACCAAAAGACAACCCTCAGAATGGGAGAAAACATTTGCAAATGAAGAAACTGACAAAGGATTAATCTCCAGAATTTACAAGCAGCTCATGCAGCAGAATAACAAAAAAACAAAAAACCCAATCCAAAAATGGGCAGAAGACCTAAACAGATGTTTCTCCAAAGAAGATATACAATTTGCCAACAAACACATGAAAGAATGCTCAATATCATTAATCATTAGAGAAATGCAAATCAAACTACTATGAGATATCATCTCACACTGGACAGAATGGCCATCATCAAAAAATCTAGAAACAGTAAATGCTGGAGAGGGTGTGGAGAAAAGGGAACCTTCTTGCACTGCTGGTGGGAATGTGAATTGGTACAGCCAATGGAGAACAGTATGGAGGTTCCTTAAAAAACCACAAACAGAACTACCATATGACCCAGCAATCCCACTACTGGGCATATACCCTGAGAAAACCATAATTCAAAAAGAGTCATGTACCAAAATGTTCATTGCAGCTCTATTTACAATAGCCAGGAGATGGAAGCAACCCAAGTGTCCATCATCGGATAAATGGATAAAGAAGATGTGGCACATATATACAATGGAATATTACTCAGCCATAAAAAGAAACGAAATTGAGTTATTTGTAGTGAGGTGGATGGACCCAGAGTCTGTCATACAGAGTGAAGTAAGTCAGAAAGACAAAAACAAATACCATATGCTAACACATATATATGGAATCTAAGAAAAAAAAAAGGTCATGAAGAACCTAGGGGTAAGACAGGAATAAAGACACAGACCTACTAGAGAATGGACTTGAGGATATGGGGAGGGGGAAGGATAAGCTGTGACAAAGTGAGAGAGTGGCATGGACATATATACACTACCAAATGTAAAATAGCTAGTGGGAAGCAGCCGCATAGCACAGGGAGATCAACTTGGTGCTTTGTGACCACCTAGAAGGGTGGGAGGGAGGGAGACGCAAGACGGAAGAGATATGGGAACATATGTATATGTGTAACTGATTCACTTTGTTATAAAGCAGAAACTAACACACCACTGTAAAGCAATTATACTCCAATAAAGATTTAAAAACAACAGAAAGAAATTAAAGGCATATAGATTAGGTAAAAGAAAAAAAAAGTATATCAGGGCTTCCCTGGTGGCGCAGTGGTTGAGAGTCTGCCTGCCAATGCAGGGGACACGGATTCAAGCCCTGGTCTGGGAAGATCCCACATGCCGCGGAGCAACTAGGCCCTTGAGCCACAACTACTGAGCCTGCATGTCTGGAGCTTGTGCTCCGCTACAAGAAAGGCCACAACAGTGAGAGGCCCGCGCACCGCGATGAAGAGTGGCCCCCACTTGCCACAACTAGAGAAAGCCCTCGCAGAGAAACGAAGACCCAACAGAGCCAACAATAAATTAATTATTTAAAAAATAAAAAAAATTTTTTTCAAAGCATATCAGTTCCATTCTACCTTCGTTTGTGAAATTTTTGAATAGTTGATCCACTTCATTTTCACTAAATTTGTTTCATCAGAAAGTCTGAATTCTCTTTACTTATCTTTACTACAATATATTAAAGATTCCAAAACGTAAACAGAACCAGTTATGAAAAATTACACCACCAGAGCACTTTACAGGATGAAAAAATCACTTTTCATATATCATCTCTTTCAGTGAAGAACAGCTGTAAAATGAGAAAACCGAGATTCAAAAAGGTTGACTGAATTGACCAAGATCACAAAGCTAATAAGTGGCAGGGCCAAAGTTCAACCCAAGTTGTCTCACTGAAGACCTGTTCTTATTAATCATTTGTCTTATACTTTGATATCTCCAAAGTAATATCAGTAGATAATAAATATACTGTTTCCTATTCTCCAAGAAATTTCCTATAACTGTCAAAAAGCGTGAAATAAAATGAAGATGAAAATAGATATTTTGCACCTGGGAGAGAAGGACAACCTGAGAATAGAGCCATGACCACTGGGCTAGTACAGTTCTAAGCTTCATACTCCTGGCTCCGGGAGGCACCATCTGTAAGTTCCAGATGGAACTCAGAAGAAAAAAAGTGGAAAGGAAGGAAGGGAGGGAGGGAGGGATGGAAAAGAGCAAAAGAGAGAGGGCCTTAATACTAAAAGTCTATTCCCCATCCTTCCTTTTCTCCAATTTTGCAGAAACCTGTATGAAAGGTGTTAGATCAAAACAGCGAGTAGAAAACTATATGCTTTGTTGTGAATTCTGCAGAAGGCACTAGAAGCTACTGCAAGCAAAGAGGAGCCGTGAAACAGAAATGCAATTCAAGTCAGAAACATTTGGAAAGACTTAGAACAGAAATAGATGCAAGGAAGAAATTACTGTGGAAAAAGGAACAAAGAATTGCTGGATTTCTACTTTAAGCACTGATAATTTGATGTTCTATTTTTTATCAATGCAACAAACTTGAAACAAAGCAAGCAACTACTTAAGAGACAGTCAAGTGTTCATGATGAAAAATAAGCGTAAGATGCCTCTGTGAATAAACCATTCTTGAACAGAATTTTGGCCTGACCACAGAATAAAGAATATGGCGAGTGTTTTCATACTTGTCTTGGACAAAGGACATTTCACTGTAAGTACAGTCACCTCCTAAGCACTATTGTTTTCCTATATTACCTGAACTCGATTTTAAATGTAGATAATTTGCACCTGTCACTGAAAGTCAAACATTTTCTTGTTCCAGATAAACAGGTGCTCTAAGGAATTCGTAAGTGCAAAACAATCATAATTAGATCGATAGGAAAGACACCAAAATGACAGCTATAGCTTTTACAAGTCCAGCAGCCCCAAACATTGCATTTTACTGATACTTTCTGATCAATATTCTCCTTTCACAACCTGTCTACTGTGGAAGGAAACTAAAAGGTATAGAGTCCTTTTTGTTCTTTAATAGAAATCATAAGTCAGTGATAGCCAACAAATAGCTATGTCAAGATTCAAAGTCATAGCATGCTAATCTAACAGTGAAATATAAAAGTTTATTAACCCATAGATTCTTTCAAAAGAGAGAAAAAATTATGCATACAGGAAAAGATAGTATGGAAGGCAAAAAATTAAAATAGCTGATGTAACAGGGTAACACACTGTTACAGTGAAAACACTAACAGTATCATTCATATAGTTTTTTTTTTTAAAGAAAAAATACTTTAATCCAAGTTAGCAGTTATTGGCTCAAAAAACATTTAGTACTCTGCACTTTTAAGTTCTCTGATAGGCTGTTGTAGATGATAATTTCAATTCAAAAGATATTTGAAAACCTAAAGGATTTCAGGCTTGAGCTACAAAAGAAAGAAATCAAATTTGTTTCTCTGAAAATTAAAAAATGGTACCAAATACTTCCACAACTCAGAAAATGAAATTATTACCACTTCTGACTCCAGGACATTTCTACCATTGGTCTTTAATCAAAAGGCAAAAGAGAAAAACAAATACCATATGCTAACACATATATATGGAATCTAAAAAAAAAATAAAAAATAAAAAAATGGTTCTAATGAACCTAGGGGCAGGACAGGAATAAAGACTCAGATGTAGAGAATGGACTTGAGGACATGGGAGGGGGAAGGGTAAGCTGGGACGAAGTGAGAGAGTAGCACTGACATATATACACTACTAGTGTAAAATAGATAGCTAGTGGGAAGCAGTTGCATTGCAGGAGGAGATCAGCTCAGTGCTTTGTGACCACCTAGAGGGGTGGGATAGGGAGGGTGGGAGGAAGATGCAAGAGGGAGGAGATATGGGGATGTATGCCTATAGTATAGCTGATTCACTTTGTTATACAGCAGAAAATAACATTGTAAAGCAATTATACTCCAATAAATATGTTAAATAAACAAATAATAAGAATGCACATTAAAAAAAAAAGAAAAGAAAAAAATAAATAAATGTCAACCTCATGGCAAGTGTCTCAGGTTTGAATCTCCAAAGGAAAATAATCCTAATCCTGTATTTTGACCAAAAATCAGTAGATGGATTACTTAGATCCTTGGCTAGTTTGATTTGGTATTCTTCTATCTTGACTTCTAGTAAGAATATTGCAAGCCTTTTATAAAGATATAATTTATATTACTAGAACCATAAAAAAATGCTCTTTCCCTCAAGGAATTAAAGGTACTAAGTGTAAGTACATCTATCCTATCCTTCTCATATTTCCAGAGCCCTCATCAATGATTTTTAAGGATAAGGAAACTACCAGTTTACAGACACACTCAAAGCAAAATTACTGGGAATAACGAACTGTTCAGTGTCCTCAAGCTGGGCCTTTATTATTCTAGACTAAAAATTCCTCATAGTCCACACCTACTTCTCCAATCCTTGGTTGGTTCCATTCCTTCTTAGTATTAAAGGTTACTAGATAGGTAATAGGACTCATATTACAATTGCCTGATACCAAAAAGTCAATAATTCATGACAACTTTTAAGTAGGTTGTGCTTTAATAATCACCTTTGGGAGACAACGGGGTAACTCAATGTACCTGATTTCCCTAGAATTCCTCCAGACCACATAAAAGAGATTTCTGCAAAACAAAAAAGTTTTACACTGCTCATATCAATTTATTTAAAAACAAACAAACAAAAAACCAAAAACAAAACAAAACAAAACCGCTAACTGCTGAAAAATTCTGAAATTTTTTTCATAGCTGAACAGAATTCTCAGAAGATGTTTCAGGCACTGTGAATTTTGGAGAGTACCTAAGGATTACAGGTAGATAGGTCTTTTAGCTCCCCTTACACGATACCATATAATTTCCCTATTCAGGGAATTGGCCCTGATTACATTTACTGATTGCTCACTATAATTAGGTCTCAATGAACATTTCTAAAAAACCCGTATAAGTCAATATTTTTCCACTTCATTTACTTGACAACAGTAGAGGCAGTAGACAGCAGAATGACAAGGCTTTGGAGTCAGACACACCCAAGTTCAAATGCTGGCACTACTTTGATCAAGCTGTAGGGCCATAGGTCAGTTACTGATCCTACCTAAATCTCAGATCCCTCTTAAGTAAGATAGGGATAGATTCCTCTCTCACTGAGTTGTGAGCACTAAACTCAATACTATATGTTTGGTACTTCCCTGGTGGCACGGGGGTTAAGAATCCACCTGCCAATGCAGGGGACACAGGTTCGATCCCTGGTCCGGGAAGATCCCACAGACCGCGAAGCAACTAAGCCCGTGCGCCACAACTACTGAGCCTGTGCTCTAGAGCCCGCGAGCCACAACTACTGAAGCCTGCGAGCCACAACTACTGAAGCCCACGCACCTAGAGCCCATGCTCCACAAGAGAAGCCACTGCAATGAGAAGCCCACACACTGCAAGGAAGAGTAGCCCCTGCTCGCCGCAACTAGAGAAAGCCCACGTGCAGCAACAAAGACCGAATGCAGTCAAAAAATAAAGTCCATAAATATAATAAATAAATAAATAGCTTAAAAAATACTATATGTAAAAGCTTTAGCCTAGTGCCTTCCTTACAGCAAGTCCTCAAATGCATCCATTTCTGATACTTCTTTAGGCTCAGTTAGGTATTCTTTGCCCCCTCACCTCTACCCCATATTGACTTATCTGTACACAAAAGAAAATACAAGGGGCTATTTTATGAAACCCTTTTAAATAAGAAATACTGACTTGCTTTTCTAACTTTCTGTTATACAATTTCATAGTCTTTAAAGAAAGTAGTATTAGTTAACCCCTTTAGCAGAATGTAGGTATCACTTTATGATCAATCTAAATCACATCTAACTAATGACCTAAGACATCCATATTCCCTTACCATGAAGATTGCCATGGTCAACAGTGAGCATTAACAGTCAAAATATGAGTACATTTTAATGAAAAGCAATATTCCCTTTAATAATTTTAAAGCTATGATCAGGCTACGTGAGCAACAACTCTAGAGATTTAGCAACAAAGCAGAGTTAGCTGAAGAGATTTTATCTGCCATTTGGCTGGGATGAGGGGAAGAGAGAAGTGAATACTGCTCTGTCCCCTATGTTTAGGTCTCATCATATTCCCTACAGGAAAGGACCAATAGCAATGTTGCTGTTAGAGGTGGCAATTCCCTCATAGGCTTGACCAACCCTGGACAGGTGTACACCAGGAAAATGAAAACATCGGGATCAACTTTGTATAAGTAGATTTAAGCAGTAAATCTAACAGATGTAGGCTCAATCCTGACTTTGTCATTTCTTAGTTGCATAGCCTTGGGCAATTTCTTAAGTTTCCATACCTATGATTTGTGAATAAAATTTATGACTGTTCTGAGGATTACACAAGAATAATGTGTATTAGGCAGATGACCATATCTGGCATAAACACTCGCTTCTCCATTATGACTCTGACAGGCACATGCCCCCCATCCTGAAGACCTGCAACAGTGACAATCCCTTCCAGGAAAGGGTGAAAATCAGACATGGGTTTTACCAACAGTGTCACAAAGGGAAACTCTGCACATCATATTCTTCTTGTGAAAATTCATAATGTACATTAATGTACAGTAATCTATTTGATTTTGCTTAACTTGGTGCTTTCCAAATTTATTTGACCCTTTGTTCTTCATAATAACTACTCCACTTTGCATCTTGAAAAATGCTACTATAGCAAATAAGTCTATTAAAATTGCTAAAGGAGGGGGGTTGGGGTGAGAAAAAACGCCAAAATACTCCACAATATCTCATCCCTTTCCAGGTTTCAAAATTTTTCAAAAGAATCCTTAAAGATTATTACCTGTTTTGTGCTGAAGATGTCTTTTGAAGAACCTATAATGAGCATTCTCAACCTTTTTGGTCTCAGAACTCCTTTACATTCTTAAAAATAATTGAGGATGGAGGAATAGGGATTACAAAAGGGCACAGAAAATCTTTGTGGGTCATGAATATGTTCTTGACTGTAGTGATAGATGGTATCATGGTTAAATTTTATGTCACCTTGGCTAAGCTCTGGTGCCCAGTTGTTTGGTCAAACACTAGTTTAGATGTTATTGTGAAGGTATTTTGTCGATGTAATTAATATCTACAATCAGTTGACTTTAAGAATGTTACCCTTGATAACATGGATAGGCTCCATCTAATCAGCTGAAGACTTTATGAGCAAAAACTGAGGTTCCCTGGAAAAGGAATTCTGCCTTAAAACTATAACAGAAACCCTGCCAACTTGCCATACAAATTTCAGAGTCCAGATTTTTTTTTCTTCTTTGCGGTACGCGGGCCTCTCACTGTTGTGGCCTCTCCCGTTGCAGAGCACAGGCTCCGGACGCACAGGCTCAGTGGCCATGGCTCACGGGCCTAGCCGCTCCGCGGCATGTGGGATCTTCCGGACCGGGGCACGAACCCGTGTCCCCTGCATCGGCAGGCGGACTCTCAACCACTGCACCACCAGGGAAGCCCAGAGTCCAGACTTTAATGTCAACTCTTGCCTGAGTTTCCAGCCTGCTGGTCTGCCCTACAGATTTCAGACTCGCCAGCAAACATGTCAAATTGTATACTTCACATATGTGCAATTTATTGTTTGTCAATTATATCTCAAAAATTACTGAGATCTCAGAGTTTTTGTTTATGTAGTTCTCTCTGTTGTTATCTGCTGATATCAACTGAATTGGGAAACAACACTGAGAAACTTTTTAAATATTTAAGATATGTAATATATTAATATATACTTTTTACATATTGATATTTTTTTATTTTAAAAAGTTATGTTTTCTAAAACAAAAAAATTGTGAGAAGAGTTGTATTCTTAAAGAAATTGTTACAAATCTCTTTAATATCTGACTTAAAAGAAGACAGCTGAATTTTCATATCCGCTTCAGCATTCAGTGTATTGCAATATGTTGCTTTGGTTGAAGTATATAAAGAAAATCTGGTCTTAATCAGATATATATTTGGAAAATGGGGGAGTATTTTAATAGCCCTTTCAGTCCATTCTTTGATAACACACCAAAACTTGACAAGTGGTGATTTCTTAAAGATCAGTTGCAATGTGGAATCTGAAACAACATCAATAAACTTTCAGATACTGTTTCATTAAAATCTATTGATCAATCTTGAATTCTGAATGGATTTTTTACCTATATATTATTTTGCCACACTACACATTGATCTTCAGAAAATACTGATTCCTAGATTTATGTAGATTTTCTAAATACTGACATATAACATTATACAATATTAAAAAAATCATATTTATTAATATCACCAACAATCTAATCAGAGAAGTATTTAAATATTGGAAAATTTCAAGCTTATTGTAAAACACAAATTTTTCCAAAATTCTAATTTTTGCTTGAAAGTTCAAATTTTATCATCAGCAACAAATGCTGTCAGTTGTTTTTCCTTGAGGTAACAGGCTCACTTCATTCATTTCAAGGAACTACCAAATAACCAAGTCTGAATAATCATAATTTTTCTGCCAGTTATCCTTTCAAAAATAAAAATGGTATTCTAGATTGGTGGCTGCCAGAGGCAGGGGGGTGGCGGGTGGGCAAAATGGGTGAAGAAGATCAAAAGGTACAAATTTTCAGCTATAAAATAAGTAAATCATAGGGATATAAACCACAGCATGGTGACTGTAGTTAACGGTACTGTACTGTATACCTGAAAGTTGCTAAGAGAGACCTCAAAAGTTCTTATCACAAGAAAAAAAAATTTCTAACTATGAGATAATGGATGTTAACTAGACGCACTGTGGTGATCATTTCATAATATATGGAAATATCAAATCATTATGCTGTAATCCTGAAACTAAAATAATGCATTTCCAAAAAAGTAGATCTCAGAAACTTTCGGGAAAAAAGCAAAAAATTAAAAAATAAATTTAAAGAATTAAAATGCTGTTCCATATTAAAACGTGGCTAGTTTGTCTCACAAATGTTTTCCCTCAAGTAAACCACCATACTTCAGTACATGACACAGGTGCCATACAGTACATCCGATTTTGTCTCATGGTATTAAAAAGACATGCGCTTAAAGGTCATATTTACTTAAATTCGTTTTTACTGCAGTTTCTTAAGTGAGACTGGCATTGTTGCTGTTGCAGTGGCAAGCACATGTGGAGAAGAATGCAATGACTTCTAGTACAGCTGTGTGCCACTGCCCTGTTTCACATGAAAGCACCAGCAGGTTTAGCCTACCACTGCTTGTATGTCATCAGTGCAAACGCCAACATGGTGAAAGGGCTAATACACCTTAGTATTATTATGTAAGTTGTTTTGATCTTGTACACACCCTGCAAAAGACTCAGGGACCCACAGACAAAACTCTGAGAGGCATTATGCTAAATAAATACACTTAGCTGCTGAAAGGATAATAGGAAAATTAATAGCTCCACAATTTGTATAAGGTAGAGCAACCTTTTTTTTTTTTCTTGGCCTGGCCGTGTGGCTTGAGGAATCTTAGTTCCCTGACCAGGGATCGAACCTGTGCTCCCTGCAATGGAAGCACGGAGTCCTAACCCAAGGTGGAGCAATCTTGACTAGAAATAGAGAGCTGAGGAACTTGCCTCAAAGCTGCATGTGCACAGCAAGTTCAGTTTTACTTTATATGTTTTTTAGAAGGGATAAATTTTTACATGTGACTAGACATTAATCAGTAAAATTTACAAATCATTCTGATTATCATGGACAGTCTATATAATATGAACTCATTACTGTAGTAAGTAGCTTCAAATTTCTAAACTACTTTTTAAAAACTCAATGTAGTATTTAACATTTTCTTCAACGTAAAACTAAGCAGCAACAGTTGATAAGTTTTAATATGGCCCAATTTCAGTTTGAAAACTGCTAAATAATGAAGGGTAGTATTTTTATTTATAATGCCAGAAATTTGTAATTCTAGTGAAATTTACCACAAACAATATTGAGATAAAAGTTTGTTATCACTGTACCATCTGATTTTAACATTTAGGACCTTGAAAGATACACTGGGAGAAAATAACATAGATATTCAGAATACGATACCCATTAATGATTCCTTTCAATAAAAAATATTGTCTTTTGATAGAATCAAGATGACTTTCAATCACAGGCCAAAAAAAAAAGAAAACCACCCCCAAAAACATTGATTTAGGAGCTTTTTAAAATAAAGCAGAGTGAGTGTATATTAACAGTTACAGAAAAAAACATTTTTAGCTATGCTTAAATTCTGGTCATGGAAACATATATCCTAGTAACCCATGTTATAAAATTACATTTCAAGCCATACAATTTAAATTGTATAAAACCAAAATTAAATCAAAGAAGGTCAACTTACTCGATCTGCTAATCCTCCAGGAACTATAGTCCTCACAACTACACCACTCGATTTTCCTCCAACTATTCCAAAACCTAATCCAGAGCCATCATTAATGAGCTCAACATCTTCAATATGGCCCCAACTAACCTACAAATTAATAGCAAGTAAGAAGCAAAGTGTTAGCAAAGCATATACATTCATCGCTTACCAATACAGAAATTACTAAGGTAACAGGTAGACAAAAAATTTAATATTCATACAATTAGTCAAGTCAACTTTCTAGAGGCTCAGAGATACGTAAAGATGATCATATGGTCCCTGCCTTTACAGATATTATAATCTGGTAGAAGATAAACTAAAACATAAAAAATTAAAATATAAGACAGAATATTGGACCATAGGACACTGTAGCTCTAAGAGGACAGAAACACACTGTCTCATTCCCCAGTCTATGCCTGATACCTAGCACAGCGCCAAGCACCGAGTAGGAACCAATAAATATGTGTTTATCTGAATTAAAAGAGAATCATAAAATATTATAAAGATGGGAGGAATGTAGAGACAAGAGGTCAAATCCAATGAAAACTTATGGAAAGCTTCAAGGAAAAGGTAGCATTTCAACTGCTCTACAGAGAAAAAAGACATTCAAGCAAAAGGGAACTTTAAGAGCAAAGCTAGGCTCAGATAAGTGGGAATAACTGAAGGTTTTGGAAGAGGGAACGACAGGAGCAAAGCAGTGGTTTAGAAAGATTAATCTAGCAGCAATATGAAGCATGCGATTGTGAGGACATAGAGTGACCAGAATAATTGAAGAGACTCTGATGAAGGAGAGGGAAGGTAGGCCTAACTGAAGATATTAGCAATAGGATTATACAAATCAGACTAAGAGACATAAGCATTTTTCCTCTAATAGCAGGCTCCATCAGCAGTATGCATTAAATTCACATAATGCGCCTGCAGAGCAAAAGTCTCCCCCTCAAGACATTAGGGCATACTTATTACTTAGTTCTTCTATTACACTAAATAGGAAAGTTACTATGCAATGTTAAAATAACCAGAGATATTGGGACTATTTAATAAATTCACACCTGGAACAATACCTAGTATCCAGAAAGCAACAATGTTTGCTAAAAATGCCTAAATTAGGGACAGCAATTAATATTCATAGAGTATTTATTCTGCCCTAGGCACTGTGTTTAGCTCTTCACATGCATTCTCACTTAATCCTCACAACATCTCTGTGAACTAGAAACTGTTATTAGTTCCAAGCAACAGATGAGAAAACTGAGGTATGGAGAAGTCAAGGCATCTGCCCAGTAAGACTCACCTACGAAGTAAGAAGTGGACCTGAACCCACCTTAGCCTGACTCCAGAGCCCTTGTTCTTAACCACTATGCTAAGCAACTTCCCACTTTGTTCATTCTATTTATTATGTAAATTGTGCTATATAAATATTACTGATTACAACAGGGAAAATGTCTATACATTAGTGTTGTGACCTTGTACTGTACTCAGTCTATTTTTTCTTTTGTCCAATGAATGGAAATTAAATAAATCAGCTAGCACTTAGTGTTATAAGAAAATAAGATTTATTAGCTTGCATTTTGAAGATGCAGGCCAAAACCTGTAAAATGTTACAAAGCAAGTTTAAAGACTCCCAAAGGAACATAAACTTTTATTCTTTTAAACTGTTTAGTATACATCCTTACATGAAAAGGAGAAAAACTTCTATAATTGTGCAGTATCCATAATCTAGTCATAAACACCCAATATAATTTTAAAAAATGTTTTTGAAACAAATAACCAAATCTTAATTTAAAAACTCAATAGTAAATCTCTAATAAAAACTCCCAGCTTAATTAAGTGGTTACATCACCAAGGAATTCCTTCCTTCACCAAATTATACCCAATACTACAATTTGCCCTCTATATTAAATAATAATCTTAAACAAGGAGAATCATAGGACATTGAAAAAACAAAACGAAACCCCCCATGAAATATCTTGTTTAACATGCTAATGCTGCATTTGGAGATATAATCATCTTTCTTGAACTACAACAAATAAAACGACATTTTCTAAATATCTTTACACTTCTTAAAATCAAAGGCATAATTCAAAATTAAGTGTTTTTCCCAATTTGCAACTCACTGTTTCAGGCAGACTTGCATCAGTTAGGCTGGTAGAAGTGCTGCTTTTTGTGTGGACTGGTTCCCTGGCCACAACCAGATGCAAAGATCCAGTGGTTTGTTGTAACAATGCAATTGCTTGCTGGTGGGAAATGTTCTGATCCAGTGGTGTGTGATTAATAGCCAGTATTTGGTCATTTTCCTTTAACCTTTGATCCCTTGATGAAATAAGAAAATTTTAAGTGACATAATAGCCTGATTCTTAAAATCTACTATTCAGGTAGTTTATATATTATGGTATTATTTCACTTAGTACATTTATTGAAATATTTAATTGTATAATATAAAAGAGCTCTTCAGACTTTTCATTAAAGCACTTATTAACTAATTAACCAATTAAGTAGTGCATCCCTACACACACACATTTTTTTTTTTAACTTTTTTTTTTTTTTTTTTTGCGTTACGCAGGCCTCTCGCTGTTGTGGCCTCTCCCATTGCGGAGCACAGGCTCCAGACGCGCAGGCTCAGCGGCCATGACTCATGGGCCCAGCCGCTCCGCGGCATGTGGGATCTTCCCAGACCAGGGCACGAACCCGTGTCCCCTGCATCGGCAGGCGGACTCTCAACCACTGTGCCACCAGGGAAGCCCCACACACACATTTTAAAAGCCATATGGCTAGAAAAATAAGCAAAAACAATGTATAGGGCCCCACTGCTAAGGTTTTGCAAGTATGGACATTGTCCTCATTGCGGCACCAAACCTGTACTCCTGAACCCCTTCCAATCTGACTTCTGCATGGACCATACAGGGCTATATGTTCACCAATAACCTCCTCTCTAACAGATTCATCCCATCCCCATTGTCCTTTACTTCTCCAACATTTGTCAACAGAGGCCAAACTCTCCATGAAAATCAATAGAGATTATTTCCAAATCTGTATCTGAGCCCTTCTCTCTGTCCCAATCACAAATTTCCCAACTGCTAACCAATGTAAAAAGGATTTTTTAAAAGAAATTTTTAAAAGAAATTAGCAAAATCTTAAGAAAAAATTACTATTATAGTTAATATTTACTGAGCACTTATTATGAGCTAGGAACTGTGCTAAATGCTTTATAGGCATTATCTCCTTTATTCCTTACAATCACCTTTTAAAGGACTTAGTTAAGGGCTTCCCTGGTGGCACAGTGGTTGAGAGTCCGCCTGCCGATGCAGGGGACACGGGTTCATGCCTCGGTATGGGAAGATCCCACATGCCGCGGAGCAGCTGGGCCCCTGAGCCATGGCCGCTGAGCCTGCACGTCCTCCGCCAAGGGAGAGGCCACAACAGTGAGAGACCCGCGTAACTCCGAAAAAAATAAAGTACTTAGTTAAATTTGACCTGCAAGAAATTAAAGCAAGCTTAGCATCTTATCTAAGTAGTCTGACTCTAAACCATACTCTTTAACTTCTTAAAGTGCATACTAAGAGTAGGATTTACTCTGGTTTGTTGTATTTGACTTCATTATCTCCTATACACCCCTCCTGCTCTTCCTGTTTCTTTATTATCACCACAATTCTTTCTTATCTTTCTTTATCTCTCTTGCACCACCCATCTCCTCCTTTCTATTCCCAATGTCAACCATCCAACTGAGATCCTTATCGAATACCTCAAACCTAACTTGTAAAATTCCTCAAGGTTTATTTTTCTAGGCTCTCTCATGCTAGTATTCCCCAACTCGATAATGATTATCTATAGTTGTTGACCAATAAGGAGAGAGTCAAAGGAAAGTAAACAAATGCTTGTCATGACTATTTTATAAAAGAATATCTTTAACCTTCATTATAAAAAAATCTCCCTGAGAAGGGATTCATCTCAGAACAGTCTAACTCATAAATTTAGAATTATGAAAATTCCATTATAGTGCCCTTATTTTTTCTCAGGTCACAGCAGATTCAGCAAAGTTTATCATGGACCAGAATTTGGTTAACTTCTGACCTCTAGGACACAATGTAAACTTGGTTGGTATTCAAAGGTCTCTACATTTGGCCCCAAAGTACTCTTCCAACTTGGCTTCCTCCCTATATAAACCTCTTTTCCAACTATCCTGATTTACTCTTTCCCTCTCAAACATGTCTGGTATTTCCTGCTTTTGTGTAAATGGTTTTCTCCATCTCTAATGCCCTTCCACTCTGCTCAGCCAAATTCAATCCACCCTCCACATTGCAACTGAGTGTCTCGTCTGTCTCTCTCTCCCTTCATCACTTACCTCATTATCATGGTGCTCTGAGCCACTTGTTTATCACTCACTGAACATCCATTTATACTAAGTATGCTGTCCACAGAGCTAACTATATCCTTCACCATTAGATTTTAAGTTTTCTGAGGACAGGGATTCAGACATTTTAGATTCTCCTTTGGAACTAACAAGTTGGATATTTCAATTTTTTATGCCAAAATTGTGGGTGGCTCTCACAATAGATCATGTTGCATTAAAAATGTTGCTTATATATCTTTTTATGACTATTAGGAAAGGCTTATGTTATATAAGAAAATAAGAATGATATAAAATTGCATATATTCTAAGATGTTGTCTTTATAAAAAGAAAACATTCTAGGGAATTCCCTGGCTGTCTAGTGCTTAGGACTCCGGGCTTTCACTGCTGTGGCCCAGGTTCAGTTCCTGGTTGGGGAATTAAGATCCCACAAGCTGCACGGCACAGCCAAAAAAAAAGAAGAAGAAAAGAAAAGAAAAGAAAACTTTCTAGGGACTTCCCTGGTGGCACAGTGGTTAAGACGCCACGCTCCCAATGCAGGGGCCCCAGGTTCGATCCCTGGCATGGGAACTAGATCCCACATGCATGCCGCAACTAAGAGTTCACATGCCACAACTAAGGAACCCACCTGCCGCGACTAAGACCTGATGCAACCAAATAAACAAACAAACAAAAAAACTTTCTAATGTATTTCCTATAGTTGTCTCAGGGTGGTCAAAGTCCAAGAGCTTTTTTTTGGGGGGTGGGGGGGCAGGGTAATTATATTTCTATATTTTATATTATAGTCATGTATTATTTTCATAATGATTTTCATCATTTTGAAATATATATTTTTAAAATTGCAAATGTTGCTTGTGAACTTTTCCCTAGTCCTAAAGAAACTGCTTTTTTTTTTTTTAAGAAACATTATTTTTTTAAAGGAGGAAAGAGAAAGAGTAGTTGTTTCCTTTGCCAGGCAAAGAGGGAACACAGGAGGCTAGCGCCTTCAAAAACTGTGCCAAGAAACATTTTGTTTTGTTTTGTTTTGTTTTTTTGTTTTTGTGTTACGCGGGCCTCTCACTGTTGTGGCCTCTCCCGTTGCGAAGCACAGGCTCCGGACGCACAGGCTCAGCGGCCATTGCTCACGGGCCCAGCTGCTCCGCGGCATGTGGGATCTTCCCGGACCAGGGCACGAACCCGTCCCCTGCATCGGCAGGCAGACTCTCAACCACTGCGCCACCAGGGAAGCCCAGAAACATTTATTTTTAAATGTGACCACTACAGGACAATATCCGGGAATACCTTCCATTTTCCCATCTCCTACATTGTCCTTTCTCTAACTTCATCACCTAAATTCCTATTCACAGCTTGTTCATTAAGGGAAATTTCTTAATCCCAAATGAATAAGTTACTCTTAGAACTTTTTAACCTTGATATAACTCATTTTGCATAGTCAGACCTTAATTTACTCACACTCAAATTTTCTATTTTCTGGGAATCAATCTATTTTAATCTACCTTTCCCTCTACCCAGTAGACTTCCAGAACATCTAATTTCTTTCCAGTTAGTATCTGCCTAGGAAATATAAACTCAACCCAAAATAAACAAGCTGCAGAGGAGAAGTCTCCTGGAAAATATGATTTTGATGCATTCTAAAGTTGAATAGTATTCATTTTACTGCTACTACTACTTCTAATTTAACTCTCTCATACTATATGTATAATTGAATTCACACTTTCCATTCAAGGGGAAAACAGCTCTTGTCTCTCCATTGCAACATTCAGAAACGATGGATTTCCATGACTTTGAGAGCCAACAGGGGTTAGGCAAGCTCAAAATAACACAGTTCTATGTGGAAAGTCCTCAGAAGAAAGGAAGACCATTTAAGATGATCTGAAAGGTCCTGCATAGCTGGCCCCTTCCTCTCTCCAGCCCCTTCTTATACTGCCTTGCACTAAGCTCCCACACCAGGTAAATACCAGACATACTCCAAAGATGGAGTTTACCAGGGCTACCAGTAAAGCGTCTATTCCTCACCCTGACACCTTCTGCCCTCTGCGGACTCCACTATCACCTCTCAAATTTCCCTTCAAGCACCACTGCCTATGGGAAGCCACCTGAGTCCTTAGCCTTGGTCAAGCATCTTTACATACTCAAATATGAAACTCCTCTTTTTGGAAGTGCTCATCTCAATTTGTACTTACAGAACAATTAGTACAGAGTAACTGAGACATAAGAATGGACCACAAAAAGGTTGAAACATTGAAAATACACTAAAAACTACTGAATTGTACACCTTAAAATGGTGACATTTATGTCATGTGAATTATATCCCAATAATGATTTTTAAGGTAAAAATATTAAAAATTTGGGCCAATCAGTGTTAAATAGGCTTTTTGTCAAGGGACTTCATAGTCTTAAAGAAGCTAATATTAAGTGTCTCTAAGTCCAGGTTTACCCTGGATTGTCTAGGTTTGCCAGAATAGTCCTAGTTTACACCTGCTGTCTTAGTGTCATTATTAATGGCACACCCTCTCACCCCAAAACTGTCCCAACTTGGACAATAAATTATATGATTATCCTAAGTATGTATAACCAATCTCCAAGAACAGGAGTTTCTCAGATATAGTTGACCATTGCTATGGCTCCTCAGAAGAAACTTGAGGAAATGCTACATTAGATGGTAGAGTAATACAAAGTCGTGGAAATCCATTATTTCTGAACTTTCAGTTGGGGAGACTATAACTCTGATCCCCATGAATGGATAATGTGAATTCAAAAATATATTATTAACTGAGAAATTTTTTGTAATAGTTATGCTACTGCTGCTAGTTTTCTAACAGGCAACAGTAATATAATGAATACTGTGCTTTTTAAATGAGTAATAAACTAAAGATCTGAAATCAAATAGAAACAAAATACAAGTCTTGCACACAACCCTTAAAAAAATACAGCCCAGACACAAGTGCAATGGGCTGGGGGTGGGGGTGGGGGGGTGGGGGTGTCACATAGACTTGAGAGGGATTTTCATTGACAATAAGTGAAATAATCAACAGTGTGTTATGACCACCAAAAAAACTGTTGTAATATCAAGTTTAATAAACAATATAGGACTTCCCTGGTGGTGCGGTGATTAATAATCCACCTGCCAGTGCCGGGGACATGGGTTCAAGCCCTGGTCCGGGAAGATTCCACATGCTGCAGAGCAACTAAGCCCGTGCGCCACAACTACTGAGCCTGCACTCTAGAGCCTGCAAGCCACAACTGCTGAGCCCATGCACCACAACTACTGAAACCCGTGGGCCTAGAGCCCAGGCTCCGCAACAAGAGAAGCCACCACAATGAGAAGCCCGTGCACTGCAATGAAAAATAGCCCCCGCTCGCTGCAACTAGAGAAAGCCCGTGCACAGCAATGAAGACCCAACACAGCCAAAAATAAATAAATAAATTTTTTTAAAAGTTTTAATAAATAAACAATATAGTATGCAGAACGTGAATTTCAATATGCCTATCTTATTGATCAGACCATAGCTAAAATATCATGTTCAATTGTGAGAGTATGTGATGGAGTAGAAAGAACACTAGCTTTGCCATTGGACAATCTTGGAATCACATCATGGTTCCAGCATTAATAGCTCTGTGACTATAGGTAAACCACTGAAACTCTGAAACTCAGCATTCTCATCTATAAAATGGACTAATGATACTACTAGCTAGACTGCTGCCACAAGTATATGTGAGAATACCTACAAAAGGCCTAAAAACTGCATAGGAAGAGAAAATGTTAGCTGCTATTGTTAACTGTTTTGTATGACTTGTTTCTTATTCTCTTTATAATAATGTTTTCAGAATTGTCAGAAAAAAATTAGCAAAACACAAAATGAACATCCTTCCTCACCTGCTAGCTATACTCCCTGGCTGCACTTCCTTCACGAAAATGTCGACTTCTCCCAGATTTTGACCTCTGAAGGCCACCACACTGAATCCAAGGCCTCCAGTTGAGGGCCGTTCTATATCTATATATTCAACTTGCCGGCCCTAATGAAGGGGGATTTAAAAAAAATAAAAGTCAGAGAAGTTTACATTTAACCAACACACTTTTTCTGAAGAACTGAAGTTTCTATTTTGTAAATAGCCCCAAAATAACTTCTCCTAAGTCATTTCTAGAAAACCAAATAAACTCAGCATTTCAGTAATAAATTATTTATGGAAATCCTCTCACTTGATTATTTTCAGGAGAACATAAGAGGGCATGGGCAGTGTTCTGCAACCTCAGGGAATTGGAGAGGTATTTTCACACTTCATTCACAGTATGAGATGAATTCCTAGCTGGATGAAAATTCCTGAGAAAAATGTCTTTTCCCACAGTAAATTCTAAATTACTTTGTACACGGAACTTCTCAAATTCTCTTGAAGCAAAATAAATTTTTAAACGAGGAAAATAAATTAGATTTATCAAAAATATACTAGTGTTGATCCCTAAGTCAGAAGAAGATGCATTTTTTAGGGTTCTGTTTTTAATTCTATCATAATAAATTAATATTCCATTTTATTAGGTTAATTCAAAAGATTATGGAAAGGCCACCATTCAAATGGGTTTACCTGTGACAAACAAGTATTTTATTACTTTGGCTAATAATTGCACTTATGACATGAAAACATCATAAATGTTATCAACTAATAAAAGCATCACATAAAAATAATTATTAGTCAAATTAAGGGTATAGAGCAGTAAGATCAAAAAAGGAATTAGGTATAGAACATTATTTAACTATTACACCGTAAACAGATTCTTTTTAACTTTCAAACTCAAGTTTCATTTTTTTGGATACTTGTTAGAAGGTATGGTGAACAAACAGAAAACTAACATCCAAAAATTCAACTGTCTATTATTTAATTTTTAATAGGTATTAAGAATAAAATGGATTACTCTTTCAAATGTTTCCCCAGATTTTCCAAATTATGTTAGTTCTAACTCCCATTAATTCTTTTTTACATAAAATTTAAAATAGTTTCAAAGGAGTTACACCTCTTCTGGTAGACATATTAATTTTCCTCCTATGGGCAAAACCATAAGAATCTTTTTCCTTACAAGTGTACAGATGTGTCAAATTGGAGTCCGTGTCTTGAAAACTCTCCTCACCACACACATGGATACTTTCCTTATGTAATTTTAAACAAATAAATTTCCAACACACATAATAGAAAATAGTATCAATTCCTCCTAACAATATAAAACCACAAGCAAACAAAACACAGACTAACACATTTTAAAGGCAAAAAGAGTGAGTGTAGGTTTCTTTTTTAACCTATAATAGGAGAAATAAAACTAAATATTCCCATGACAAGATATAACTTTACCTGAGCCATCTGTTGCATGATTGAGTTAAAATCTTCATTTCCCAACACTGGGGTCCAAGGAAACAACCCAGATACAGTCAAGTTATTAGAGGACCTATGGGCATTCCCATTAGTAATGGCACCATCCGTGAACACCAATAAACCTTTCCTAGAAAAATCAAAGTTGGCTGAACAATCTGAGGGGAGATGGCTGAGCTGTTGGAGAAAAAAAAGAGAGAGAGAAAATTATCAACAGAAACCTATAGACAAAAAATATTTCTATTTATTAAATATTATTTTTGTTCATCACATGAATAATGGCATGCTAAATACACACGAAAGAAATAAGATACAGATACATGAATCTGTGTTTATAAGGCTATAAATTTTTTATTTAGTATTACACAAAATGTTTAATTTGTTCTCATTTCCTGCCTTC
Source organism: Delphinapterus leucas (assembly GCF_059928025.1). Lineage (NCBI taxonomy): Eukaryota > Metazoa > Chordata > Mammalia > Artiodactyla > Monodontidae > Delphinapterus > Delphinapterus leucas. Next base: position 137,872,650 of record NC_143129.1, read on the forward strand.
TACGATTACCTCAAGTTAATAGCACGTTCAACAGCTTATTACACTTCAGATACACAGACACATTCAGTCATATAAACATGCATGTAAGACACTGAGCCCTTTTGCATTCATCTATACATTTCCATGTGGAGAGGCACAAAAGATCTGCAGGTGGTATATAACAAAAATAACTCAGTATTTATTAAGTGCTTGCTATAAGCAAAGTACTATACCAAAACTCTTTCTTACGTAATATCTCATTTAATCCTTACAATAGCCCTAGGAGATATTCTTATTTCATTTTGTGAACATGAGAACTGAGGCACACAGGGATTAAGTAACTTGCCCAAGATTAGTAGATGAATTTCAGAGCCACTTAAGCACTAATTAAAAAAAAAATGGGGGGAGAATCCAGTAATTATGGAAAAAGGAAAACAGAAGTTAATTTTTAAAATATCATTGGCTGAAACAAGTGCCAACACAATGGAACAAAGGTAACATCAAGAACAAATGTCAACAGGACTTCATAGAAAAAATCAACACCCGTAGAAACTCTACGAAAACAATGACAGGAAAAAAATCACGGGGATTTTATAATTGAATGAATACGATATGATTACTTATATAACAATTGCAAACTATATAAATATAAAAGATTGTTATTGTGATGAAGAGGCTGGTTAAGTCCACTCTTAGTCCAGTAACAGTGATTGATTTGTAGTAATCTTTCCCAATTTCTATTCCTACCAACAGCATTCATTGCTGTGATGTACTCATTCCATGATCAGAGAATACAGAAATCTAACCTTCAATATGGGGAGTGCTAAAATTCTGGTATAAATTTTGATCTAAAGACAGAAATTCACAGTAAGACATATGTGCAGAATTTAATCCTTAGTTAGTTATACAAAAATCACTTGCTAAATATTTATGGATAGGCATTTTGGTTTATCAGCAAAAAGCATTTTTTTCCAAATTTTAATTTTCACATAACAACTCTGCTACATTATCTTCAATTACATTTAAAATTCTGCCCAAATTTAATCTATAAGATAGCTACTATTCAAGTTCAGCTTCTAGAATAGATGATTTAAAATCAATTTGCCATCCCTGACCCCAAAAGAGAACAACCAAGAGGACAGTTAAAACTCTTAATTTAGGTCACTCTAAGCAGAGGTGCTATGAGTCCTGTAATTTTGAAGAAAATGTTGAGAATTCTCAAAGCATCTGACCTTTACATAAATAAGTACAAAAACCATATTCCAAAGCCAAACAAAAAATTTATTACCAAAATTTTTAAACTATCCATGCCAATGCTACCCACAGGTCACAAGTCCCAATACAGTCTCTTTGATGAATTATGAGTAGACAGGGCTTCCCTGGTGGCGCAGTGGTTGAGAGTCCGCCTGCCGATGCAGGGGACACGGGTTCGTGCCCCGTTCCAGGAAGATCCCACATGCCGCAGAGCGGCAGGGCCCGTGAGCCATGGCCGCTGAGCCTGCGCGTCTGGAGCCTGTGCTCCACAGCGGGAGAGGCCCCAACAGTGAGAGGCCCGCGTACCGCAAATAAAAAAAAAGAGTAGACAGTTTGCACCTATCTCCTTCTATATTTCTTTGCTGGTTTGAATATATCAACATGTAAAACCCTGATGGGTAACTTACTTGCCCCTTCAATTGCTTGATGGACTGTTGAAGAGTGAGTATCTGGTTGAAAAGAGGGCTCTTTAGTGTCTCATAAAACATAGAGAGCTTCTCATTCTGCGAAGTGTCACCCTTCTCCTGCAATTTTATTTTCAAGCGATCAAGAACTTGCAGGACCTGCAATTTATCTTGTTTGAAGAAGGATAATAAGAGTACAAGTTAAATCCCATCTTATATTCCATTTTTGAATAATTAATTTAGTGATAGAAGTATATAACTAGTTTACCTGTAGCAGGATTTTCAGGCATTTTGAATTATTGTCTTCAATCACTTTTAAAGAAACCTAAAGAAAATATTTTAAATTAAAAAAAAAAAGATTTACCATTAGTGTATACAAGTCTATAGCCCTATAGAAAAATTAAAGAAAACCTCAAGAACATTCTCCATCAAAAGACTTCACTCAGGGCTTCCCTGGTGCCATAGTGGTTAAGAATCCGCCTGCCAATACAGGGGACATGGGTTTGAGCCCTGATCCGGGAAGATCCCACATGCCGCAAAGCAACTAAGCCTGTGTGCCACAACTACCAAGCCTACGCTCTAGAGCCTGTGAGCCACAACTACTGAAACCCACGTGCTGCAACTACTGAAGCCCGTGCACCTAGAGCCCGTGCTCTACAAAGAGAAGTCACTGCAATGAGAAGCCCCTGCACCACAACAAAGAGTTGCCTCCACTCACTGCAACCAGAGAAAGCCCGGGCACAGCAACGAGGACCCAACGCAGCCACCCAAAAAAAAAAAAAAAAAAAAAAAAAACTTCATTCAGGAAATTCAGATTAAAAGCCACTACACAGCCACTAAGATGGCTAAAAACCAAAACAACATCTAATACTAGGCGTTGACCAAGATGTGAAGCAACTGGAATTCTGATACACTGCTAGTAGGAATGTAAAATGGCACAAACACTCTGAATAATTGTTTGGCAGTTTTTTGAAAGTTATAACTACACTTACTATATGACCCAGCACTTCCACTCCTACATACTTACCCAAGAGAAATGAAAATATATGCCTGCAAAAGACTTACAAAAGAATGCTCAGGGAATTCACTGGAGGTCCAGTGGTTAGGACTTGGCGCTTTCACTGCCGAGGGCCTGAGTTCAATCTCTGGTCAGGGAACTAAGATCCAGTAAGCCAGAGGGTTTGGCCAAAAAAACAAAAGAAACAAAAAAAACAAAAAAGTGGGCTTCCCTGGTGGCACAGTGGTTGAGAGTCCGTCTGCCGACGCAGGGGACGCGGGTTCGTGCCCCGGTCCGGGAAGATCGCACATGCCGCAGAGCGGCTAGGCCTGTGAGCCATGGCCGCTGAGCCTGCGCTCCGTAACGGGAGAGGCCACAACAGTGAGAGGCCCGCATACCGCAAAAAAAAAAAAAAAAAAAGTTCACAGAATTTTTATTTATAAAAGCCCCAAACTAGAAAAACCCAAATGTCTAATAATAGATGGATAAATCAGTTATGGTATGTAAACATAATAAAATACCCAGAAATAAAAAGGGAAAACATTACTAACACACAGAACATGGGTGAATCTCAAAAACTATGCTGAGGGAAAGAAAACAGACAAAATGGATGTAAGTTGTATGATTCCATTCATATGAAGTTGAATATACAGTTATAGATTAGTTTACCTGGGCAGGGTGGAAAGGAGTTGACTGGGAAGACATTTGAGGGAGATTTTTGGGGTGATGGGAATGTTCTATGTTTTGAAAGGAGTATTGTTTACACAGATGTACACATTTGTACTTCATTGAACTATATATTTTTAATTGTTTTATCGTATGTAAGTTATACTTTAATAAAGTTAATTTTTAGAAAAAAAGACTCTAGACTGGAAAGGAATATACAAATAAGGGATCAAGAAGATATTAGAGAGATTAGGGGAAAAAAACCCTCAAACTAGTCATCTGAGAGAGTCTCCAAAAGGTAATCACCCAATATGGCATTTTCCATGGATTTTTTTTAATTCCAGTGATTTGCTGAAAACTAGCCTAAAATGTAATCAAAACTCAAAAAGCTGCGACTTCCCTGGTGGCGCAGTGGTTAAGAATCCAACTGCCAATGCAGGGGACACAGGTTCAAGCCCTGGTCTGGGAAGATCCCACATGCCACGGAGCAACTAAGCCCGTGCACCACTGCTGAGCCTGCACTTGAGCTAACGTGCCTATAGCCCGTGCTCCGCAACAAGAGAAGCCACTGCAATGAGAAGCCTGCGCACCACCGTGAAGAGTAGCCCCCGCTCACCGCAGCTAAAGCTTGCGTGCAGCAACAAAGACACAACACAGCCAAAAATACATAAATAAATAAATTCATTTAAAAAAAAACTCAAAAAGCTAGCAAACCCTTTGCTGTGTCAAAAATGGCACTTTCACAGTGGTCATTTTCACTAGTGGTACACTGTTATAATAAACCATCTAAGAAATATGAGCACTGTACAGTCAAAATGTACTTACATCATCTCTGGATACAGTTGCTAAACACAATCTTTACCTTCTAATTCAAGGTCATCAAGTAAGAAAGCATATTAAAAACCAGTAAGGAATGCCTTTGGCGTTGATAAAAGGTTCATGTATTCCATCAAAATATTCATGGGATTCCATGAGAACTACCAAAAGAACTGCTGAATAGAGCATCACAGAAACACTTCTGATGTGCTCAGCATCTCAACTGTGAAACCCTTAAAACTACCCATTGACAGGTAACTGTGAATAATGGAAGGGCAGTCACGATGTCCTTTTCTGTAGCAGCACTAGACTAAAAGGACTGACGAGAGCAGTTTTGTGATCATTAATACATCAGCCTCTCTAAATCAAAGAAGGTAAGCTAAAACTATGAGGTGCTATTTTTTATTGTTAGATTGGCATTTTTTTCTAATAATAGACTGTACTCCAGATGTCACAGAAAAACAGGTGGGAATATAAATTTGCACATTCTTTTAGGAGAGCAACTGAGCAATATCTATCAATATATTAAATTTATATTCTCTTCTACCCAGAATATCTCTTCTGAGTGTCTCTCCTAAAGAAGCATTTGCAAAAAGGCACACAGATGTGTGTACAAGCATATTTACTGCATTGTTTTTAATAACAAAACTCCTGGAAAAATTCAACTATCAAACGTAATCAGCCATTAAAATAATAAAGTTGGTCGGAAAGAACTGAAACAGGAATGGGTAGGAAACGGTTAACAGCAAGCCTGTGGCTCAATCCTTCAGCTGGGGATTCCCAGCTTGATACCAGACCTCCATGCAAACAAGCTAAAGGTTTTTAATAGATAACAGAGTCCTCATTTTAAAATGTCAGGAAATACCTGATCTGTCTTAATTGCTTTTGTAAATAATCTGAGAACATATGGATTTATAGAGCTTGGCTGGCTGGAACATGGGAGGTAATCACAAAGACATTTTCTATTTGGGTAACTAATGGAGTACAAACCTTGGGATTCCCCAAACAGAAGAGGCTTCCTTTAAGAAAATGCTTCTGTATATATTGTTCACAACTTGTCTGATAACCCGAAACAAACAAACAAAAATGTGTCCCAGGGTTGAATTTTGCTCCTGTAAACACACTAAAAATCACAGTAAAAGTCTGTTATGAATATGTTTATAAGTGACTTAACGTCAGTCTATATATAAGTAGGTATTTTAAGCATGCTGATATGTCCTATATGAGAAAGTGACATTCTTTGGAAGCTGTGTCTACTGGCTGGGGGCCCCTCCGGCAAGGAATGTTGGTGCCTAGCTCCTGTGTTAGCCTCCTGCCTGTAACATTCAAGTCATGACTAAGGTTGGTGTTGGGTAAGATCTCTCATTTACAGGAGGATGCTTTGGCAATTCAAACCTTTGTGTTAATACAGGGACATTATCTGATATAGACAACCAAACAGGGAAGACAGTAAGTTTCAGGATATATGCATTATTTGCCCCTTTTTGCAAGGAAAAAAATACATATTTGTGTGTGCATACGTTTCTAGATTTAGAAAGATAGTCAATTTAATAATACTGCTAACTTACAGGAAGTAGAAATGGGGATGGGGAAATAAAAAATTAGACTTTTACTTTGTAGATACTAGTGTTTGAATTTTATTTAAAAGGCATGTATTATGTTTATAACTTGAAAGGTAAAAGGGACAAAAAGATAATGGCTAAGATGGCCTAATGAGAGAGCAAGACAGATATACAGCAAGATAATGACAACACAATAGGATAATTATATTGTAAGGCACATACATACAACGGCAAAGGTGTGTACCATGTGCTCAGAGAAATCATAAAAGCAGAGTGACTCCCCTGCCTGGGGAAGTTTGGGAATGCTGGAATGAGAACACAGTAGAGACCTCTCTCGTAAAAGAAAAAGAATGGAGTGTAAAAGCAGAGTGACCATTTGTCCTCATTTGCCTAAAATAGTCTCAGATTACCCAGCATCCTTATTAATAGTGCTCCACTTCACTCTCAAAAGTGTTCTAGTTTGAATGACATATAGGGCTGCCCTAAGTTAGTGCTTCTCAAATTTTAGTGTGCATCAGAATCACCTTGAGGACTTGCTAAAACACAAATTGCAGGGCCCACTCCCAATGTTTCTGATTCTGTACTTCTAAGGTGAACCCTGAGAACCTCACCTCTAACAAAGTTCCCCTGTGATCCTGGTGCAGCTAGTCTAGAGACCACAATTGGAGAACTGCTGCATAAAGGTGTAGAAGTGCACGACTGTCAGTGAAACTAGTAACTAGCTCTAAATGAACTGTTATAAGGTCTCTAAAAGCAACAGAAAGGGCAAAAAAGTAATTTAGACCAGTGTTACTATAAATGTGGACTGTATTGATGCTTGATCCACAAAGAGATAAGTACCAAAACTGGGAATAAGCATTTAGAAATCGTGGAATGCGGCAGTCAAGTAGATCTATTAAATTTAGGAATACAAAACACAACTTACATTGTACTTATTTTTGTAATTTCATTTTTCCAGCAATTCATTTTTCTAATAATTTTATAAAAATGTCAGTCCTTGAAAGACTGAGGGAGGGGAACCATAATCTTTTACCACCGACAGTTTGAGAAACACTGGTTTAGATAGACTATTTTGAGAGGGTTCTTATCAACAACGCTAAGTAGACTGGTCTTTATCCTGTAAGCAGCAGGAAGTAATCAAAGGCTTTTAAGTAGGGAAGTATTGAGTCCAGATTTCTATTTTAAAAAGGTGGGGCTTCCCTGGTGGCACAGTGGTTGAGAATCTGCCTGCAGATGCAGGGGACACGGGTTCGAGCCCTAGTCTGGGAAAATCCCACACGCCGCGGAGCAGCTAGTCCCGTGAGCCACAACTACTGAGCCTGCACGTCTGGAGCCTGTGCTCCGCAACGAGAGGCCACAAACATGAGAGGCCCACGCACAGCGAGGAAGAGTGGCCCCTGCTTGCCGCAACTGGAGAAAGCCCTCGCACAGAAACGAAGACCCAACACAGACAAAAATAAATAAATAATAATTTAAAATGAATATCTGCTTATTAAAAAAAGAAAATGCAAATTGATTAAAAAAATAAAAAGGTGATTCTCGTAACAGGATAGATTAGTGGTCTTCAAACATTTTTAAACACACATTCCTAGCAGTAAAAATGTATGTTGACCACTCACCTTATTTTTTATAACTATAAACATATTAATATATTTATATGTCATATGTGTTTTAAAACATATATAAAATAGAAACATCATGAGAGTAAGGTAAAAACTAAAAAGCAAGATTTTATTGTCATTCTCCTACTCTCCCAGTAGATTGTCCTCCACATTTTGGAAACCATGGTAGTAGATGTCTCTCAGTAAGGGTTAAGGTTAGAAACTGGTTGGCCATCCAACCCTATGACTCATATTTAATAAAAGCTAAACTATGTCCGCAAAGCAGGCCTGGAAAAGTACTACAATTTCACAGCATTGGGTAATATCTAGGGAAGGGCACTAAGGCCTTCAGAGTATATGAGGACAGAAGAAGAAATGCAATTAACTCTATAGCTGAACATCCAGGAAGTAACACGTACACTAAAAGGAACCTATGTTTCACTCATTTTATGGTCATAGGAAATCTTCAACCAAACAATTTTGACCTGTTTGGCCTGGCTAAGAAACTAACAGGTCTTACAGCAAGGAATTTCAAGTTTGTTTAAACATGGTAAAGCTCAGTCTACCTTGTCATAGATAGGCTACCTACAATCAGTCAGAGCCTAGATATTAAAATGCCAGTGTGCCACTGTCCTCATAGTTGCACAGCCTCCAGAGAACCAGTAGTTTTTTGTGTTTAACAGCTTCCACTCCATCATTGATCAAGAGAGTTTGTGCCATGAATTTTTCATGTCTGGTTCACTGTGGTATTTGATTGAAGGAAATTATTATAATATTGTGGCTTTTAAAAAATACCCATGCCCTCAGCCATCACCAATTAATGCAATATTTCAGAAAAGCTGATGCAGAGTTAGAAATTTAATTTAATTCAAATTTCTAGGTGGAGGAAACTTATTGAAAAGATTTATTAACCTCCTCAGTTCAAGAATGTAGGCCAATTAAGGACCCTGAGAAACACACTCTTCAGACTCCCAGTAGCACACAAAAATGTAACTCCCTAAGACATCTTATGTTTCTTTCTTGAACTGAACAAGACACCTTATACCTTGAAAATTTGGTTTAACAAGACATCTTATACTTCTATCTTAAAAAGTTGAGAGAAAAGATTACTGGCAATCTGTTTGGGGAAGTACAGGTAGTCAGCCTGTAACTGCAGGTGTGAATTGGGCAGATCACAATTAGACTACATGTAACTCCTCAAGGGCAATTCCCCAGAGCTCAAGGGAACTAGGGACTCTGAACAATCTAAGTGCTATTAACTGTAGATGAAGTCATGATTTCAGAAGTTATTCAAAAATTGAAGTCCATGACCAACTTTAAATTTCTTTTGCTTCCTTTGGAGTGCAAAGCTCAGATTGTGTTTACTTACCATGGCTTTGTCCTCAAAGCTCAGCATTTATGAGGTACTGATTAAATGGAACACAAACTCACCTTGCCAGAGAGTAAATGGTGGCTCTTCACTCAAACTCCACATAAACACATCTGCTGTCATCCTAATGTATAGTCAAGACAGGTGTCCTGGCCTTGTGACCCTATCAAATGGCAAGGGCTTTTCTAAACCCCTTAGATGTAAAGAATACTATATTTTTGGCTGCTGCCAAAACACTGTACTCCTGGAATTTTGGAAAAAGATATATATAAGTTCCAAAGCCATCCTGATATTTTGGGGCCATGTGCCTAAGCCATAGGCAACTTTTAAGTCCACTTAATGTTGGACATTTAGGACATCAAAGCTGAAAGACACCATGTTAAACTCAGAATCAGAACTGAAAATTGAGTCACTTCATCAGAATAATCCAATTAGCTAAATACTAATTTTTCTCATTGAACTATTCAAAGTTAACCAATGCATATCAGTTTCTGCCTGTAACTTGGCCACTGTGTATGAACAAAGTTAAACTGTTTTATGATATGCTCTTGTTTTCCTGTTGGTGGCAGTTTTCTCCAATGATCAGCAAAAAATACAAATCTGGGCAATTTTCACACTTAGGGATCTCTGATGTGTAGCCAGTCACTCACTGAAAGAACCAGGCATTCATACTCCTCACTAATGATCAGTTTCCACCTCAGATATTCTGTTCAATTCTCCCCACATTGCAGACTGTGTGCCCTTAGCTTCTCTCCAGAAATAGAGTCATGCCACTTTTGGCATGCTTGTGATATTCAAAACAATCCTAACAAATTGCAAAATAGGCCAAACTCTGCTTTGGACACCCTTCCCACTAATGTTCACCATTCTTCCTTCTCTTGGTCTTTTCCCAGAATCCATTTTATCTGTCACTAATTCAAGTAGCTAGTTTTTTGATGTCTACTGTGAGCATTGCAGGATCATTCTGTATAATATCTCATTTATCTTCTTAACAAATGTCTAATCTCCATTTCACAAATACATTAAACTTCTTACAATTTCAAAAAAAACAAAAGCACTTTGAAAATGGTAATGACAGGAAGACAGTGCAACTGAGTGAAATTAATTTCACCTTGGGGGGAGGGACGGCAAACGGTTAAAGACATTTTTAGCAGGTAACTACTTTAAAAATGAGAGTCAGATATTACAAATTTTCAGTAGAGAGGGAATGAATGTTTGTAAACCTGACTGTCAACATCTACTTAACTCATCTTCCTCTTCTACCACACTGCCCTGGAGCTTCAAGTTTCAGAAAATAATACGGAGAGGGACTGCCTTTCTCAAGGCAGAAGCCTTACCCAGCCCCAATTAACAAAGTCACGCCCATCAATTAAAGGCTAAAGCTAAATGAAAACAGGACAGTCCCAGAAAGGCTGCAGACCTGGGCTTCAAAGCTATCTACCAACCAGACACCGTGGGCACAGCATCAAAGCAAAGAACAAGACCAGTTTGGTTTTGTTCTTTTAAGAGTAAGATCAACATTAGAGAATGCGTATTTCACAGAGATTTTACTAACTTCAATCACAAGGCAGCTTCACAAATGCATGCAATCAATATAGACAGAATTCAAATCTGAAATTCTTAAAACACACTATCTTTGTTTACAATATTATTGTTTGGCAGGTTTTTAAACTATATAAATGGTAATTATACTGTATATTTATCCTTCAGCAATTTTTTTTAACTCAACTTTACATTTTTAAGATTTAGTCATGATGACATACACAGCTAATCTCCTGTTGATGAGCATTTCCTATTGGTCACTAACACAAAAACAGGATTAGAACTAAATATCTACTTTGATAACCAACATTTTTCCAGTTGGTTCAATAACCAATTCTCGAAATATGGAAGAATCTATAGCTTACAAGCTGTGAAATCTACTCCTGGGACCAGCTCTGTGTTGTTGCGGTCAATTGTTTAAATCTCCCTATATTTTAGTTACCTCATTTATAAAATAGTTAATAAAAAATATTAAATATTTACAGTTGAAAGGACTAAATAAGATATAAAGCAGCCTGGCACACAGTGAACATTCAATAAATGGTAGCTACTATTATCATTAATAACTCTTTTCAATCAAAATTATTTAAGACATTTGGGGTCTTCAAAAGAGCTAATAATTATTTTAGCAGAGATTTTCCCTTTGTAATCAATAGTGGTTGCTTCTCAAAAGACTGAACAACAAAAAATTTCACCAGTGCAATGAATACAAGGGAGGTGGGAGTGGGGAGGCATAAAGCTGGGAGTTTTAAAACAATTGGTTTATAAATAGAAATGTAAGGGCTTCAGTAAACCAAACCCTCTTAAGGATAAATATACACTGAATCCTAACCCAGTGCTATTCAATAGAAATAAAATGTGAGCCACATATGTAATTTAAAATGTTTCTAGTAGCCACATGAAAAGTAAAAAGAAACAAGTAAAATTAATTTAAATAATATATTTTAATTATCCTTATATAAACTATCATTTCAATATGTAAGTAATATAAAAAAATAACAAGGTATTTAGGTTTTTAAACTAAATCTTCAAAATTTGATGTGTATTTACATTTACAGCACATCTCAATCCCAACTAGCCCTATTTCAAATGCCTAGTCAAAGGGGCAACTGGCTAACCATGTTGACAGTGCAGTTTTAACCTAGGCCTTTTCAGAAAGAGCCCTGTACAGTGTTTTTAGCAAAGACTTCTATTTATCAGCTAATGCAGCCTCTATGCCTTTTATCAAAGTAACTATCAGTATGAGACCATTCCCAAATCTGAGTTCTTCCCAATAAAAACAGCAAAGCTCCTTAGTTTTATCAGAATTAAACATCTCAGTGAACGAACAAAAAGTACGCGAAGAGTGGCTTACAGTTTACAAGACTCATCCTTGAACATTATTTAGTTTTGACTTCCCCAAACTCAGTGAGGTAGATCATTTACAAATGGGAAAACAGAAGCAGAGTCAAGTGACTTGCCAAGAGTTACACAGTAGGTGGACCTAATCCCATGTCTCCAAACTCCACAGGCTACACAGTTGTACAAATGCAAAAAATAAGCAGGCTTTCCATCTTCTCTCTCCATTTGCACCAGAACCTAGAATGAATACTTTGATAAAAGGCATCCAAGTCTACTAAAAAACATCAGAGTACGGGAAAAAAAACAGAGCAATGGTCAAGCGATCCCAAAAATTAAGGTGGAATAGTCCTGTTTCTCAAAATTTTACTCTACTACCAAGGTGAGCAAAATCTTAAGTAAACAAATTAAACCCCACTTTAGTTTCCCCAAACTAATGTATTTTTGTTAAAGTTTAACAAAGCAAGGAAATTCAGACTGCTTGGTTGTTTAGTTTAAGGATAATTATTAAGTGCTTTTAAATAAAAATGTAATTACAAGGATTACTGAATGCTGAGCCTCTGTCTCAATCACAAGGTTCTAAAAGTGAACTCATCATGGGAAAATATACAGGTTTTTCTTTTTAAGAATACTAACTGAAAGGCAAGATACCATAATTTTATTAGTGATTATTTTCAATGGTAGGTGAGTCTGGGTGCGCTTTTAGTTCCTTTTCTGGAAATTCTCTCCAATTTTTCTACAATGAATATGTTAGTTTTATAGTTATAAAAAAAATGAATACATGACTTGAACTTATTAAAGCATCTTTAAACACAAATGAGGGATTAATACAATTTACCTTCAACCTTAAACACAACTATTATTGATATACCAAGCTCACCTTATGTGACCGTTAATAGGACCTCAATTAGCAAAGGGCAAATGTCTTAACTCAGTTTACAAATAATATCTGTAAAGTACCTTCCAGCTCCGTTATTTATTAACTTTCTAATGCTTTTAAATTTTGAACTCTCCTTATAAAGGTTGTTAGGGGCCTAGAAACGTCAAGCTCATTTTAGCTAAAAGCCCCGACCTCACCTTTTTCTGATGCTGCAAAATGAACCAATTTGAGTTTTTACCTCCATTCCTCCCTAGCTTTACTTTTAAAAAGTTATGCGCAAATGAACTTGCAACCAATAAGAGCTTAGACGGCCTAGTAGTATTACCATACTCGGCGTAACAGATTTTTCTTCTAAGTCTCCAGAAGGCTTCTTCGTTCTTTTAAGAAACACTTGTTTATTGCACACCTACCCATGGCCAGACTCTCAATGCAGTTGAGAAGCAGCCTAGGGAAATAAGGTCCTTAAAGGCCACCCTCTCAATCGCGCAAACCAGTAAACAACTAATTCGAATCCAAAGTGATAAGAGCCATCTGGAGATAATGTCAAACTGCCAAGAGAACACTCCAGGGGGAGATTAATTCGACCTGCTAGGGTGTCCCAGGAGGGCTGAGGCGCTTTGGAGGGGGTGGGGGGAAAGGATTTGAAAATGCTTTCCTGAGCTTGACATAAAGCAGGAATCCAGCCATTTCCCCAAAGCCTGGAGCCAGAGCACTCTCTGCCTGGTCGTCCCCATCTATAAAGTGAGGCTAGGCCTGGGAACTCGTCTACGTGACCACCAGGCTCTCAGATGGGGTTGGGGCCAAGTGGCCCCTCAGCTGGGATCTGAGTACCCCCTCCTCCGGGACCCCGAACAGGCCACCACCTGGTCACTCCTTTCACCGTCACCAGTTGGGGAAAGACTCCGCCCAGCTCTGGGGGCGAAGCACAGGCACCCACTTGGGTGCAAAGTTTGATCCCGGCCACCCCTGGTACAGACCCGGGCCGAGATTTGAGTGCCGCCAGGGCCTGCCGAAGAGGGGCAGCTCCGTGGCCCGCGGCCTCCGGCAAGCCCTGCACCGAGGGGCGGGGACCACGGTGGGGTCACCGGGCCCGAAGCAGACGAACGGCACCCCGCACCCTCCGCGGGCCCGGCCGAGCGCCCGGCGGCGTCCTGGGTCTCCCGTGCCCACTCCTCCCGGAGGGCGGGCGGAGAGCGCGCCGGGGCAGCGGCGGAGGCTCTGGACGCGGGGCGAGGAGTCCCCGCTGCGCAGCGCACGCCCGCACTCCCGGCCCCCTGCTTTACCTGGTCCGGCGGCGGCGCCGGTGGGAGCCCGGAGCGGGCGGGCGGACTCGGCGTCAGCCCTCCCTCACCTGGGCGGAAGTGAGAGGCCCAGGAGGACCGCGCCTCACCTGGCAGGCCCTCCCCTCCCCTCCCCCCTACCCTCTCCGCTGGGGCGGGGCGCCGAGGTGGCACGGGAGGGGCGGGCGGGGGAGCCTGGGGCCGCGGGAGGCCGACTCTGGGGGGGGCGGGGGGGGACGCGGGGGCTGTGGGCTTCTCCACTTTCTGCAGGTAAAGTTCTACTGGGCGAGGGAGGGTTAAAGAGGCAGAAAAAGGTGGGATCTGAGGGCCAATTAGGCAGACGAAAAGCCAAGTGGTGGGGAGATCCGGCTGGACAGGTGTAGGATGGCTGGGCTGAGAGGAGACCTGAAATCTTGGAAGTTGAAGGAGGATATTGATAAAAGGATTTCGTCAAATCTGCTTGGTCTCTCTTTGTCCCTTACCTTTCCCGTTCTGTCATCCCTCCTTGTGTCGTCTTCATCCGCTGACCCCACATTAAATTCTAAGTATAACTGGGGGTTATTTTTTGCTCATTTAGTTGAGGAAAGGAAAGAAACCAATCTAGCAGTATTTGCCTGCGATATGCCGGGCGCTAGCTTATATACATTACCTCATTTGCCCTGTGAAAAAAATGATGAAGAAACTGCGCACCTAAGGGTTAAGTAATTTGCCCAAAATTTGGTACCCAGATGGGATCTTCTGACTATAAGTCCAGTGTTGACTTCCCTATATGTTTTAACATTTTTGTTCTTGATATCATAACTTGACTTTGAGAAAGATTGTGTAGAACCTACAACAGCTTTATTAGACTCTAATGTAACTAACTAGGATTTTGATGATAGGCGTTTTATTTTGTCTAATACAGTCCACACATTAACGGTAAACAGAATCAATCTTCAGGTTTGTGTTCATTAAATATAGTATTTGTTAAGCACTGTGACTTTGTAAAATGTTAAACATGAGGGTTACCTGTCCTCAAGGAAGATGGTATGTACAAGACAGGGGCAATGTAAGGACATCTGTTGTAAGATCATGCACTTGACACCTCTTAGTGTTATCGTTAGTTGTTTTTTTGTTTGCTTGTTTTTAAGGAATTATCACTTGTTAGGCCTGGTAAAAGGATACACAGGATACAAAATTTCAGCATGGACTCTACCTCTTAAGAATGAACAAACTATTGAAGGAAATAAACTTACACAACAACTTAAATTACCAAATATGTATAATGAAGCCAGAACTTTCAGAAAATAAAGAGATCTATTACGCTTGCTGAAAGCATCTCTTAGGATTTAAACAGGTCTAACAGGTGTTTGGGATTTGCTTAAGGTAAAATGGAGAAGGAAATGCTTCCTAAATTGGGGTGGGGGAGGGGCAGCATACAGGTGGAGACCAATTATCTGAAAGCATCACCTTGCAAACATAGAGTAAGGTCTCTTCTTACTCTAACATTTGATGATGGTCATGAACATATTCCCCCTTTCTCAAAAAATAATGTGACTTTGGGGAATTCCCTGGTGGTCCAGTGGCGCTTTCACTGCAGTGGCCTAGTTTGATCCCTGGTTGGGGAACTAAGATCCCCCAGGCCAAGTAGCTTGGGTAAAAATAATAACAACAAGAACAATGTGACTTTTAATTGACTGTGAAACAAAGTTCAAACTCCTTTTCTTAGTATCCAAGGCCCTCTAAACTCTCTCCTTGCTGCCTCTTCAACCTACTCTTCCATTTCACTCTCCAAGATCTGATGCTGGCCAAATGGTCTGGTCTACTCTATGCCCTTGGAATGACCACACCATGACTTTTCCGTTGGTTACTCATCCCCTTTTCCATGCTTGGAATGTCCTGTGAGCCCTACCCTTCCCCCAGGGCCTCAATGATCATTCCCAGAAAACATCCATCTCCACCACATTTAATCCCATTTTCTCCATATTTTAGTATGGTTATTTTAATTTCTGCTTTCCTCTGGCTCTTACCTGGAATTTTAAAAAATGTTTAACTTATTCAGTACATTTTTTAAGGCACATACTCTGTGGTAAACATTTTCTGGCACAGAGTTTTTTTGGTTTTTTGTTTTCTCAACCTCTGAGAACCCTCAAGAGTATTTTATTCACAGAATGATGAAGATGAACACAGTTTTTAAGAACACATCTCTGAAGTCAGAAGATCTGAGCTTGAATTCTAATTCCACCATTTCTTAAAATATGCAACTTTGACAAGTTATTTAAACCTTCTAACTCCCATTAGTGAAATTTCAGTGCCAGTACTTACAATACTTCATATGGTACCTTTTAAGGTTAAATGAAGAAATTACATGTATTGCATACACCTGGCACATAGAAAGTACTGAATAAATGAAGCAGCACATAGATGGGCATGAACATGACAGATACTTGTGACAGCAAAGAGAAAGCCAAGAGTAGTCGTAAATAAAGTGAGGCCAGAGCAGATGGTGGAGGACCTGAAAATACTACGGAGAACTTTAGGTTATAAGACTTTATGCTTTATCTCTAAGAAATTAAAGAGCCACTGAAAATTTCTGAATAAGATTTTTATTTTTTGCTTTTTAAAAAACATTTAATGATTGGTGTTTATTTTTAAAAATGCTTGATTTCTTTAGAGCAGTTTTAGGGTCTATATTGAACAGAAGTTACAGGTTTCCTATGTACCCCCTTCTCCCACATATTCATAGCCCCCCTCTTTACCAACAGCCCCCACCAGAGTGGTACATGTCTTACAACTAATGAACCTATATTGACACATAATCACCCAAAGTCCATGGTTTACATTATGGTTCACTCTTGGTGTTGTACATTCTATGGGTTTGGATAAATGTATAATGACATGTATTCACCATTATAGTATCATGCAGAATACTTTCACTGCCCTAAAAACCCTCTGTGCTCTGCCTATGCATCCCCCTGCTGCTGCCCTCCCTCCCCAACTCCTGGCAACCACTTATGTTTTGTTAACTCCATATTTTCATCTTTTCCAGAAGGTCAGATAGTTGGAATCATACAGTATGTAGCTTTTTGAGATTGGCTTTTTAGTAAGATGCATTTAAGCTTCCGCCATGTCTTCTCACGGTTTAAGAGCTCAATTCTTTTAGCACTGAATAATATTCCATTTTCTGGATGTACCACAGATTACTTATCTGTTCACCTACTAGAAGACATCTTATGCTTCCCAGTCTGGTCAATTATGAATAAAGCTGTTATGACCATGTGTGCAGGTTTTATCTGGACAAACATTTTCAACTCCTTTGGGTAAAATACAAGGAGCTTATAGGATTTTGAATAAGATTTTGGATATGATATAGGTTTTATGTTTTCCTAAATGAAAGATTAATCTGGAAGCAGTGTGAAAAATAGATTGACAAAGTTGGGGAGAAGGCCTAGAATCAGAAAGAGGAAGTAAGAAGTTGCTATAGCAAGGTACCTAGAAATGTCATATACCTGAAATAGGGTGAAAATATAGGATTTAAAAAATGAGCACTTAAAAATATCAGTTGCTTAGTGATTAGAAAAAGGGATAAAGAAGAACAAGGAGAAAACTGAAGTGCGAAGATGATTCTAAGCTCTGAAACTGATAAAATGGATGTTGGTGTTGAAACTTAGAAAAGCCAATTTATTCTGTTTTGTTTTTTTGAGAAGTAAGACTCTGATAAAGTCAGTTTTAGATCCTACATTTGACATTCACGATGAAATATACTTGGCATAGAGTAGGCCTTATTAAGTGATGAGTCAATTGAATTGGATGGCAGTTAGACTGGTGCACCAAAGAGAGGACACAGAAATACCTGAGAGACAGCATGGATGTAGAAAAATTCCCAATGTGCAGAAGACTATAATAAAGATTTACCAGGACCTGATACTATGAATTTACC
This sequence comes from Delphinapterus leucas, assembly GCF_059928025.1. Classification (NCBI taxonomy): domain Eukaryota; kingdom Metazoa; phylum Chordata; class Mammalia; order Artiodactyla; family Monodontidae; genus Delphinapterus; species Delphinapterus leucas. The sequence continues at coordinate 137,890,257 of NC_143129.1, forward strand.
ACCAGAGGAAAAAAAATGCCCATCTCAAATAAAAAAGAAATTTGGGGAGAGTAACCATCTTTTATCTCTTAATGATTCTGTTCTAATCATGGAAACAGGGATCAGGTTGCTCAGGACAAAACTATCTATTAATGTAATTAGGTGTATACTAGAATTTTAGGAATGAAAAGATCCAATGTTCAGAGCCTTCGAATCCCAGAGGAAGCTTTGCTTCAGGCTTCACTGGCAAACCTCTTTCTAATGTTTCTACATAGCAATTTCCGTATTGGGCTGTGCTATTCATATCCTTTACTTTCTATAGAATTTCCATAGAATCCTATAGAATTTTTATGAGACAAAGAAACTTTGCATTGAAAACATGCCTAAGATTGAGATTTAACGTTCTTACTAAAATTAGACAATGTAGTATCTTGTTATCAGAGACTATACTTGCAAAGATATAAAGTAATATATTTTACTGAGCCATGAGAAAATAGATTAAGGGGCAGTAAGAAGAGAAAGTGAACCTGAATCACTTCAAGAGTCAAATATTTTGTATTTCTTTACTTTCACGGGAAGACTCTTGTTCTTTTCAGTTTGTACATTGTAGGAGAGAACAAAGATAATCAGTAGAACCATAAAAACAAATTTTGTAGTGCGATTAATCAGCAAAGCACAAGCATTTTCAAATAGTTAATTGTTCAAAATCTATATGAAAAATGACACAAATATCAGCAATATTCCTGCAGTCAGCGGGAAAATACCTAATTTTGTCATAATTTCAATAAACTCAAACTAGAAAGTTGCTTCCTTTCACCTTCTGATTTTCTTTAGATTGTATTTTGAAAATCAAACCAGAACTTTTTGAAAGTGCCAAAATGGTAGTCAAAATGCAAAGTCACTATCTTTTATCACCAGATACTACGTGTAACAGATATTCGAATCCTTATCCCTGGATTTGACCTAATCCTTGGCCCCAACCCCTTTCCTAAATTTCATCTCAGGATGAGGATGAGGGGTGGTGTTGAGCTGTATGTTATACATATTATTGGTAATTTTTAAAACTCAAAGTTAATGGTTAATTTTCTAGGTTGTACATTTTTAGGTGGTCATGCATCCTATGAAGAACCAACTCTATTCCTCCAGTTTGGCCTGGATTTTGAATTATTTTGATGTCAGTGACAAAATATTGTGTTCCAAATACTGTTTGGGGGATAATCTTATCAAAACCCTTGTCCTACTACAGCAACTAATACATGCTTCTATTGTGACAATTACCAAGCAGTATTTTAACAGTTTGTCTTTTCCCCCAGCAAACACAAAGTGTTTAACTACTGGGTTCTTGCCTCTTTATTTTTTGAGGCTGTAGGGTCTCACCTTATGCTGGGTACAAAGTAAATGCTTGATAAATATCTTCATGGAGGGGAAGGAGGGAAAGAGAGAGAAAAGAAAAGGAAGGAAAGGAGGGAGGAAGGAAGGAAAGGAGGGCGGGAGAGGGAGGAAGGGAGGGAGGAAAAAGGGGAAAAAAGGAGAGAAGGTGCAAGTCCAATTAAAATGGGAAGTTTAAAAATTGAACTAGTAAATTTCTTATCACTTAAGTCTTTAAGCATAAATGTTTTAATTTTAAAATAGCATACTAATGCTGCAAAGTTGGTTTAAGAAAAATTTTAAATGTAGTTACAATACTAAGATATTATTGCAAATAGTTTCATGTCTTCTCATTCAAAAACGATACATCTTGTAATACATTATCTCAGGGTTGTCAAAGTGTGGTCTCTGGACCAGCAATATCAGCATCACTTGGCAATTCAGTAGAAAAGAAAATTATCCTGCCCTATCCCAGATCTTCAGAATCAGAACCTGAGGCCCTACCATCTGAGTTTCAACAAATACTCCAGGTGGTACTGATGCTCCCTAAAGTTTGAGAACCACTGCACAGCACAGTTTTTGAAAATTAGTCCTACTGTGGATGAAGAGGCACCACTCAAACTCAAATATTTTTACGTTAGAGAAAAACAACTAAAATTTCACTAAAAAATAGTACACATTTTGTTCCGTATAAAAGATACCCCCATTACTTTAGAATACATAGAAATTTAGAAAGAAGAGATGGAGGAAAAACCCTCCAACCTTTCACTTAGTTTAGTCGTAAAGTCTTTGGTCTCCTCTTGTTTTAGGCCGTTTCCTTCACCTAAATTTTCACTGTTAAAAATAAAGGTGTAAAAATGAATAAATTAAAAAATATATATATAATTTTTTAAAAGAAAAAAATTAGAAGAAAAAAGGTGTAATGCTTATTTTTGTGATACAGTCCTCAAGATCAATTTGTACCAGCCTTCCAAAAAGTTCTTCTCTAAGACAACAAGGAGGCCATCATATCATAGTAAGAGCACAGTTTCTGAAATCGGGCCAACATCAATTCTATTCCAACTCAGTAACTAAGGCCAACATGTTCTTTAGCGTCTTTGAGTCTGGTTCGTTATCTGTAAACCCAAATCCTACCAGACTAACAGAGATAATGTTTATAAAGGGTTTATCGAATTGCCGGGCGCCGCTGGCACTTTTGCTGATGTTAAAGCCACAGCAGGATTAGCTTGCGAGGAAGCCGTGGACGGAGGTCAGCTGATTCTCCAAGAGAGCTGCCTCCTTCTGATTCTCAAAGACCAATCGAAGCTCTCCCAGGTGATTCCGCAGGCCTAGAGGGATGACCTGCCTCTAACGGATGCACGGTCCCTTTAAGAGCCTCACTCCCGACGGCGCCAGACTCCCAGCTTCGCCTAGGCGAAGGCGGAACCGGAAGTTATGGGGGATGCGCCGGTCCCCAGCATGGCGGCTTCTCGGCCCTCCGGGCCGGTTGCTTCTGAGACTGCTGCTGCTCGGCTCCTGGCTGTACTGTGGGTCGTGTCAGTAACCACGGGACCTTGGGGAGCTGCAGCCGGCGGTGGCGAAGAGTCACTTAAGTGCGAGGACCTCAGAGTGGGACAATATCCTCTGTGAGGAGCCCCCCCCATGGGGCGAGGTAGATTCGGGGTCGAGAGTGGGTCGCGGCTCTCAACACGGGCTAAGGTTTTACTGAAAGGAAAGGTGACCTGTGTCCTTTAATGACCGAGGGACCTCAGGCGGTGAAGAGAGATGTGGGGCTGGGACGGACAGAGGCTATCCTGTGTGATTTCCTTGGGATTTTACTGATCGTTGATGCTTCCTCTTGTGATCCCCCTTTCTTTTTTAAAAATTCATTTTTTTAACCGGTGGGTTTATTTGTTCAAACACATTGACACTGAAGTATGTTAGGCCATGTTCTTAAGCATTGGAATTAAGTTAAAAGGTTGATGGACCCTACCCTGGAAATTTGCCGACTTCGGGGAAGACAAGTACAGTAATTAATAACGATATAGCCAATGTATGTTGCCCATTTATTGTTAACTTTACATTTATTACCTTATACTATCTCGACCTACATGAGATCCCAGACTGCAAGGGGGCAAATTCCTGCACCACTTTGTAGCCGTGGACAAATTATTCGAACTGTGTTTTATCATGAGTAAAAATATAGATAACAATGCTACCAACTTAAAGGTCTGTTGTGATAAATTAGTACAGGTAAGTCACTTAGAACAATGCCTGGCACATAGTAGGGGCTATGTGTGTTAGCTGTTTGCTTACTGATGAGAAAACAGGCTGGAGGAGTTAAGTAGATCTGTTCATTGCAGCGGCTCTGATAAGTGGAGGAGGATATGAAATGGGAGTTACATTCAAATTAAAATAGGTAATTTTGTACAAAATTAGACAGTTTCATACAAGTTGTAGAACAGAAAAATTAATAGAAGCCGGAGATATAAAAAAGATTCTATGAGAAGAAATCTTAAAATTAAGAAAATTCGATAGTATTTTTAAGAGTTGAGGAGAGGCCGCCATTATTAAATTTTTACAGAATAGCTCTAATTTGCTGATTACCATTATGCTAGGAGTTTGAGAATCACTGACCTAGTAAGCTGAGTCCCTTTCTTGGCAAAAATGTCGGGGTGATTATTTCTAATAAAATAATTGAGCAGTATGAAGAGTTGTGCTTTTTGAAACTTAGAAGTGCCTGAGCATACAAGATGATGTTAACTGGAAAATGTTTTTCCTCGCATAAAGATGAGATTTCCAATAGTGATTCAAAAACCCTAAAGAGGTGTCAGACTCTGTCTCCAGAGACATCCTGTGAGTACCTTACTTATCTCGTATTAGTGTCAATAAAATTTTTAGGAAACAGAACCCCAACTCCCAAGTGTTGTGAACATCTATGAGAAGATAATTATTACATCCATTTACAAAACCTTAAAATCCTGTTGGGGAGACCATGTAGACCCGCCTAAAACAACCATCTTCCTCGCAGTCTGATGGAAAGCACCCTCGGCTTGGAATCAGGAAATCTGATTTTACTACCTGTCACTCATACCACTTTGGATAAATCACTCAAACCTTGAGCATCAGTTTGCTTCAGTAATGTGGGGATAATAGTATCTACATCACAGGGTTATTTGTGTTACATGAAATTATGTATATGGTAATACTTGGGGCCTGTGAATAATTTCAGTCAGATATCTGGAAACTGATTTTTTTAACTTGAAGTTCTCTTATATAATTTGGTAAAGATTTTTATTTTCTTTTTTTTGTGTGCTTTGTGTTTAAACCCTGACTGATGTTCCATGCATAGCACCCTCTGCTAGAGTTTTTAATACAATTTTCCTGTAATAAGTTAATATTCAGGTATTATTTAGTGACACTAAAAGTATACCTGTGCTTGTTGACTTGGACAAACTAACAGCCTCTTTTCACATGTGAATATAATCATAAGTATATAAGATGACATGTTAAAGACAAGATGATAATGTTTTGTATTGGAATGTAGTTCATATTTCCTTAACTTTTCTACATATATTTGTAAAGATCCAAAAATAAATGATGCTACACAAGAACCAGTTAACTGTACAAACTACACAGCTCATGGTAAGACTTGCAGAAACATGTTTTTTTAAATAATTTTTAAAACATTATTTCATAGATGAATGTGTGATCGCTAACAGTAATTAATAAATGTGTTTTTTCTTGATTTACAACATTATTATTATTCAGTTTTCAGAACAACTTAATATTGGAGAACTGGCTAGGGGTTGTTAATATTTAATTTAAAAAATAACCTTATTCTATTAATTATATAAACTGAGTTTTTTATTTTCATTCATTTTTTTAAAAAACCTTTAGAATAATTTATATAGCTTTCTTGTTGCCCTTTATTTATCAAGTTATGTTTTACAAAGGTGCTTCTTTAGACTTTTAATTACTCAAAGAGAACTTGAAATGAGACTTTTAGTCCAATAAGGTACAGTGAGGCGCTGTATCACCCATATCATGCGCTTGTAAAATATACTTAGGTACATTCTAAGTGTGAAAAGAATACGGTAAAGATTTGAAGTGTGCATCAGTTTTTTCTTAGACGTTTTGGTAATGGATAACACCCTCAACCTAATGATTTGGGGGAGCTTCTGTTATTCCAAAAAATACGTAATGCTAGATAAAAATTAATAAGTTGTTTAGCCTTCTAAAGGGTTATATGTTGGAAAGGAGGCAGATAGATGTAAGTTGGAGCTATTTGGATTTGGCATTCTTATTTGACATGGTACATAATGATGGTCAATACCTAGTATTATTTTGAGAAAAGAACACCTATTGAATATATACTGATTGTTTTATTGTTTAGACAGGAAATAAGGCAATAATTGATGTTTTCTTTATAAATGAAAGCTACTAAACAGACTCATTTTGGAAACCAGATTAAAGGGATTTTTTTAACTGCAAAAAACTTTCAGTTTTTCAAAATTATCTTATAGTCAAATAACTGAGCTCTTGATTATGAATTTGTATATATTTTTAAAAGATCTCCCTTCTCTTTTTTATCCCTTTATATTTTGACACACTGTTAGCCCCATTCTAGTCAGCAGAGATATTTGAAAGTAAATTGTGTTAAACTTTTATAACAGATGTTTTGCTACTATTCTGGAGTAATGAAATTTTATCATATAAACAGTAATAGGTTATATATATGATTTTTATAGTAAATATTGCTCAATATGTGTACATTTATTTAATTTAGTTGTGTTAGACTTAAAGGAACTTTGCACGGAATCCCCTCCTTTTTAAATTGCTTTATAAGTATATTCTGATTTGCCTGTGTTACAGTTCAGTCTTTTATATTGTGCTCTCAGAATACAGAGAATAGTGTTAACACACATAAAGAACAATGAGCTTTCAGATATTCAACCACGTATATGAAATATGTTGGAAATCTGTGAATACTATTGTGACTGAGGTCACTTTAAACTAGGAATCAGGCAGCCAACCATCTCAAAAAAGCCTTTTCTAGTCTGCAGAATTCTTTGTACGTATGAGGATTTTGAAGGAAATTATACAACTAAAAAGAATAGTTTCTGACCAAAAAGAGCTCTGCCCTCCAGTCAGGTGTCTCTTTTGTAAAATAAGTTTGAATCCACTTAAGTAATTATTGCTAAATAAGTTTATAAACAACTACAAAATCAAATGATCAGACTGCTAGGAAGTATAAAAGGACTTGGAGGTGTTATGGTCACTTTGTGACCTGTCAGGTAAGTTATCATAGATGATGTAAGTGGAGAGCTGCAGAAAAATAAAAGGAAAGCTTTCTATGTACAGGAATGGTATGGTTATTCATTTGGAGAGAATAAACCATAAGTGCCTAACAATCTGGAAATACATATAAAATGTTATAAATTAATAAATAAATGACTTTAGATTATTATTATGACTTTAAAAAGAAAATAAAGTTTCTGAGACAAATATGAGTTACAGGGCTTCTGCATGTGGATTATAATTTATGCATGACCCAGAAGTGTTCAGCCAAGATCTGGGATAGGTTCTACCAGCCCAGCCCTCATGAGGCTATGTCTGTCCACAGGATGCTTTTTTTAATTGTCCTTTTTAGAACATGCAAGACTAGTGGAGTGGCTGTGGTGAGTCACTTCTGAGTGCTGATCAGAGAGGACATCAAAATGACCCTTGAAACATGCTTTTTGGTCCTGACGTAGGAATATATTAGAGTTGTGAAAAGTGTGATCTCTCTCGTTTCTCGAGCCAAAATTTTTCTTCTGTCTTTTTGAGTATATGAAGGACTATTGCAGAATCCTCAAACTAAGTTTAATTTTCTTAAACTATACTTTGTAGTAAGGAATGAGTGGGTGGAATGTTTTACAGAGAGGGGAGTTTGGAGGTAGTAAGAATTGGGACCAAAGGCAAAGGAGATTCAACTATGACAATAAACTGTGTGGTCTTAAAATGGTTACCAGTTAGCCCAACCAGTTAACACGCATCTTTATTTATTGAGAAATTATTTGTAATAGTTTAATAATTAAATTTAAATAAGTAAATGGATCAAAACAACTAACAGTGAACATTTGTATTATAAACTATTTATTATTGAGAAATTTATTTATTGAGAAGTTATTATATGGGAGGCTTCTGCTAAATGGTATAGATGATACATAAGACAATCTCTGCCCTCAAGGAGTGTTCTGTCTAGAACATATATATACATAAAGACATACATAAGCAAGTGTTTTTAATTTTCTGAGTAGTGAAATATAAAAGTATTTAAACTCCATTTCCAGAAATTTTGCTCTGGTCCTTTGGCAGAAGGTCTTTTTCATTAAGATGTTATTGAAGTATATATACAGAAAAGTACACTTAAATATAACTCAAATAAACTTTCACAAACTGAGCACACCTGTGAATGCTTCCAGATTAAGAAACAACCTTACCAACATGCTGGGACTCTGCCCCATGCTCTCTTACAGCCACTACCCTGCCTCAATGATAATTATTATCCTAACTTCTAATAGCATAAATTAGTTATGCAAAGGGTGTGTTATTTTTAAACTTTGGAGATAATTTCAAGCTTACAGAAAAATTGCAAGAATAGTACAAAGAACACCCATACACCCTCTCCCAAGATTCACCCATTGTTAAACATTATCCTTCTGGCTTTATCATTGTGCACTCATGCATGCTCTCTGTCTCTCTCTGAATTTGTGTATATATGTTTTGTCCGTAAATATGTTTGTGTGTGTTTTCTAAGAATAGAGATATTCTCCTGACATAACCACAGTTCAGTTGTAAAACTTGAGTAAATTCAGTGTTAATGCACATACTTTACCATCCACGTTCTGATTTTGTCAAATGACCCAAATAAAGCCTTTATAGCATTTTCCCCCAGTACAGGATCCCAAGATCAGGTTTTGCCTTTAGTTTTCCTTAACTTGGAATATTTCCACAGCTTTGTCTTTCATGATACTGACAAGTTTGAAGACTACAGTCCCCTTTATTTTAATAGAATATTCCTCATTTGGGATTGTCTGATATTTCCTTACAACTAGATTTAGGTTCTGCATCCCAGGATGGAAAATTACATAAGTGATGGCGTGTCCTCTGCATCTCACAGCTGAGGGACGTGATATCCATCTGCCTCTCATTGATGATGTTAAGTGTTGATCACTCAGTCTTTTCAATTAAATATTTTTTCCTTTGCAACTAATAAACAGTCTTTGATGAGACTCATTTAGACCATGCAAATATCCTATCCCTCATCAAAAATTTCCCCTAGACTTAGCATCCATGATGATTCTAGCCTGAATCATTTTTTTTGGCTGTGCCGCAAGGCATGCAGGATCTTAGTTCCCTGACCGGGAGTTGAACCATGCCCCCTGCAGTGGAAGCACAGAGTTTTAACCACTGGACTGCCAAGGAAGTCCTCCGAATCATTCTTTACTGTGATAGTTGCAAAATGATGATTTTCCAATTCCAGCACTTCCAGAGGAGAGGTGTCTTTTAACACTAGAAATATGAAGATAGGGTTGGCTCTTACCAACTTTATCTTTTGCTTTCACCCAAATTCTAGATTGACACATTTAATTATCCGGTGATTACACAGTATAACCTGTTACAGAAATCATAAATAAAAGAGCCTGACCCTCTTATATGACAGATCAGATCAGAGTGCAGAGGCATGATGTTAACTGGAGTAGGGTCCCAAACCACCTCCTCTCTAGGTCAGTCCATTTTACTGTGATGAAACTTCATTGATTATTTTATTTCTAGTTTAGCTTTTTCGTATTTAAAAAACGGTGCTGCTTTTTATAATTGAGAAATAACAGTGTACCATGCTTAAATTGATGCCATCTAAATCCTAGACATTAGCCAGAGCCAAACATTTTGCAAGAAAACTGCAAATGGAATAGTTTTCAAGCTTCTGGCATGTTGCTTAATTTTGTCAACTAGTTAACATTTATTGGTAACTGGCTTCCTTAATCTCATCATATTGATTTATTTTTGCTTGTTCCTGATATCAGTGTAAGCATGGCATTATCATGGTGTAATGAAAAGAGTACTGATTAAAAGTGATGAGTTAGTCTAGGACTTGTAGAATATTACCTATTTATGACACTGGTGAGCTCATTTAATTTCTTGGAACCTCAGTTTTTCTGTTTGCAAAAGGAAGAAAAGAAAAAGGAGCATATTACTAGTTCTGCCTACTTAATAGTTTTTTTTAATAAATAAGGCTCGGGCTTCCCTGGTGGCGCAGTGGTTAAGAGTCCGCCTGCCAATGCAGGGGACACGGGTTCAAGTCCTGGTTCGGGAAGATCCCACATGCCGCGGAGCAGCTAAGTCCGTGTGCCACAACTACTGAGCCTGTGCTCTAGAGCCTGCAAGCCACAACTACTAAGCCCACATGCCACAATTACTGAAGCCCGTGCCCACCTAGAGCCCGCTCACCACAACAAAGAGCAGCCCTCGCTCGCCGCAACTAGAGAAAGCCCGCGCACAGCAACGAAGACCCAACGCAGTCGGGAAGGAAGGAAGGACTCCTTTAAAAAAAATAAAGTAAGGGTCAAATGAAATCATTATAAAATATGTAAAAATGATTAAATTCTAGGGTTGTAGGCATCTATTGAATAGATTAATTTCATTTCACAAAATCTATTAAATTTACAGCCACTCACGTGTTATATTCATTCCTCGTGTCAGGTTCATTCTCTTAGTCTTCTCAGTGTTGAAGTTCTCTAATTTCCTAGAGTAAGGAAGTTGAACACTTTCTCTAGCCAAGCATCATGCTTTACATACCATATGCTTTTAATATGTGTATAATAGCATTACAAGGGTCTTATTCCCATTTCACAGATTACAAAACAAGGTTCAGTGAGGTTTTGTAACTTGCCCAAAAGAACATACTAGTTAAGTGACAGAGTTTGGACTTAAGCACAGATTTGTCCCATTCTAAAGTATTGCTTTTTGGAGTTTTCTATCAGTTGAAACAAATCGGATCAGTCTCAATGTTGCTCTTTAATATTTTCTCATGTTATCTCACTATACTGGGAGCGGCAGCTCATCCATCCTCATTAAAGTACATAATTTTCATCCCTTGAAATAATTAGCTCATACTTCTGTCAAACTTCTCCAGAATTATTGTAGCAATGTGGTTTCCCCTTCACTCTGGTACTTCCACTATTTGTATCTTTCCTGAGGTTCTAAGCCTAGATCGTTGGGCATTTTTCTCTCCTTTATCTGTCTCATTAAATACAAAGCAGCTCATATTGAGTACAAATCATTTCTTATATTAGAAATGATACAATAGCATTGAAAACTAAAATTGTCAAAATATAGGAGTTTGAACAATAGTATCCAACCAAAAAATAGCTATGATTTCTTAGTTTTTAATATTTTTATAAAGCATTTTTACAACTCACCTATAAATGTTTGATCTTCCAAATTTTGTACAGGAACCTGTAATCTCAAAAAATAGTACATTTCTGTTAGGCAAGGTATATTGGACAATAACCCCAATGGGTATCATAGTGTTTTGTATTGCAACTATCTCTTTAAGATCTAATTTTAGATAGTCTGCAGGAAGATCTAACAAGGCTATAAGGCAGGAAAGTGACAGCTTCAAACTGAGCAAGTACAAGGTAGTAATACATTTAGAGGAAAATTACCCAAAATTTAGTAATAGAATTCTGTTTTATTGCACAGTTTTCCAATCCAGAACTTACTACTTTGAGGATTTGAAAAAGAATTAAAGGTGTTATTTGAAGAAAAACTTGCGTCTATCTATAGATCTTCCTGCAGGTCACTTCTTTGTGGAGCTGGAGTGGTCTTCACCAAGGCAAAAAACTTTAATTTTTTAAACCAGACATTGCTTTGACTTATTTACATGCCTGATGCCTTAACTGGAGTACATGTACTCCTGGGGGTGGACAAAGCTTTCCAAGAGGTAAACAGATATAGATGAATTAGTTTTCTAGGGCTGTTAGTAATAGTGTTACAAACTGGATGGCCTAAAACAGTAGATGTTTACTGTCTCTGGAGGCTAGAAGTCTGAAATCAAGGTGTTGGCAAGGCCATGTTCCCTCTCAAACTCTGGGTAGAATTTTTTGTTTCCTCTTTCGAGCTGCTAGGGGTGGCCGGCAATCCTTGGCAGTCCTCGGATTGTAACCTAATCAATCCTAGCTTCTCTCTCTCTTTTTTTTTTTTTTTTTTTTTGGCCATGCTGCATAGCTTGTGAGATCTTAGTTCCCGACCAGTGATTGAACCTGGGCCCTCGGCAGTGAAAGCCTCGAGTCCTAACCACTGGACCACTAGGGAATGCCCCACATTAGTCTAATCTCTGCTTCTGTCTTCACATTGCATTCTGCCTGTATGTCTTCACATCATCTTCTCCCTGTGTATGTTCAGTTTTCCCTTTTTTAAGGATACCAGTCTTATTACATTAGGGCCCACCCTAATGACCTCATCCTAACTTCGTTAAATTTGCAAAGACTATTTCTAAGCAAGGTAACATTCTGAGGTACTGAGGGTTAGGACTTCAACATATCTTTTTGGGAGGGTACAATTCAGCCCACAACGTGTCTTTAAAATAATCAATTTCCAGATCCTCAGTTTTTATATGTGTATTTTTTCCTACAGTTGATGTAAAATTTCTGAATTTTAAAGAAGAGCCCTTTCATATTCTTGGTTGGATCATAGTGGCTATCAAAAAGCTGTGGTATTTAGATTCCATTTTAAAGGATGCTATAATATTTCAATACTAAGGGCAGTATTTACAGTATGTTGGAAATAATATTTTTCCCAACAATTTAAACCCATGGTGAAAAATTTTAAAAAGTTATTTTAGGGAGCGTGTGAGCCACATTTTTTGAAGACCACTGATCTACAGCAGTTTTTCAACCTTAGTACTATTAATGTTTGGGACTAGATAATTCTTTATTGTGAGAAGGCTGTCTTGTGCATTGTAAGATGTTTAGGAGCATCCCTGGCCTCTACCCACTAGATGCCAGTAGGAGCTTCCCAGTAGTGACAACCAAAAATGTTTCCAGACATTGCCAGATATCCCCTGGAAAGCAAAATTACTTTCCATCATTCCCTCATCATAGAAATAGAGCATACTGATCTCCTTTCAATTGGTAACATAGAATATATATTACCATTTCAGATGTATGTTAATCTCGGTTTTGAGTTGTCTACTATATAGCTCCAGTCAAAAGCATGACCTAAGATGGCAGATTGAGAGATATAACTTAAGGGACATGATAATAATTCATTCACAAAAGTCAGTAAGTTTTATCCCTATATCAAGGCAGATGGCAAAACAACTACATGTAAATCATGTGTTAACTTTTCCCCCATCTCTGTAGATGTTAACATTATAAGCTCTTGCTTATATCTGGAGTCAGTGTGAGAAATGGCTATGTGGAAAACTTTTCTCTACTGTTCTAATAAAGTTCTAGTTGAGGACCTTCTCTATTACATTCTCTTACCCTTGTGTCATGAACCAAACCAAATTCCCACAGTGGTTTAGAGGTGAATTGGTATGCTTTCTTTCAGTTATATCACAGTAGCTCTGTAAAGCTTTTTGCCTTAACTACCAGGAATCTCTGAGCTACATTGGTGGTCGGTTATACTGTCTTCCCTTAGTTGTTTCCCAGTATAATTATTTCTTCACTCTCCCTCTTCCCTTAATCTTATTACTTTTTTTCTTGTTTAAATGGTTCTCAGTTGTATTGAACCTATCTATGCCTTTTAGCATAAGCACCTCCTTGTGTTGGAAATGTAAATACATTAAATAAATAAAGTTTATGGGACGGTATAGTTTGAACTATCAATAACACACAGAAGGGTGCAAAGTCATTATAGAGTTTTTTTCCTGGCCTCATTCTCTCAGTGTACTACTCTGGCATAAAAAAAGGACAGTGATTTGTTGAAAATCTTAAGATAATTATAGACAGAAAATAAATACCATTTTTCTCTCATAATAAAACTCTGGAGTCTGTGGGGGTTTTTTTGTTTGTTTTAGACTATTAGACCAAGTTCTGTTTTCATTTTCTCAAAAAAAAAAAAACCCACTGTAATTATTGTTGCTAAACATAGAGATAAGCATTTACTGAAACTAGCCTAAAAACATTAGTACCTTTTAGTCGGAAACAATGAAGGAGGAAAAGGCACTAACATTTATTGAATGCCTACTAAATGCTGGCCTTACACTAGGTATTTTGTATCACATTTAATCCCCACAATAGTCTAAGTGCTATTTTTATCTACAAGGAATCCAAGGTTCTGAAACAGGCAATGCACAGATAGGTCATTCTTATTCCAAAGTTCTAGCTCTTTGTTTTTTAAATAAATTTGTTTATTTATTTTTGTCTGCGTCGGGTCTTTGTTGCTGCGCGTGGGCTTTCTCAGTTGCGGTGAGCGGGGGCTACTCTTCGTTGCAATACATGGGCTTCTCATTGCGGTGGCTTCTCTTGTTGCGGGGCATGGACTCTCAGCACACGGGCTACAGTAGTTGTGGCACGCGGGCCCAGCAGCTGTGGCTCGCGGGCTCTAGAGCACAGGCTCAGTAGTTGTGGCGCGTGGGCTTAGTTGCTCTGCGGCATGTGGGATCTTCCCGGACCAGGGATTGAACCCGTGTCCCCTGCATTGGCAGGCGGATTCTTAACCACTGCACCACCAGGGAAGTCCCCAGAGTTCTAGCTCTTTACATGATGTGCCATAAAGACTTCAGGACAGTGCCTGCCTAGCACATAGTAAGCTCTATAAGTGTTACTGCCTCGTATTATCATGTCATTTGGGGTATGAATAAAGATCAAAATTACTAAATACTGAGATAATACACTACATCAAATCCTAGAGGGAATAGAGAAACAAAAAACAAATTCTATACATTTAGAATAAATGAAAGTAATTTATTTAGAATAAAGAGGAATCTTAGTTTATTGTAGCCATCATCTATAAGAACTTTATAAACTGAAAATATAAAATCAGATTATGTTAAATTTAATGAATTACCTAATGAGATACCAACAAAAATTCGAGAAGTATTCTTTATCCTAGAGATGAAGTAAAGGATAGTAATGTGCAATTCTTCCCTTGTTACCTTTGTCAGAGGCAGGAGATTGAACTTGATGGGTCATGCATCTAACTCAGTGTGGCAATTGTTATGCTTTTGTGTTCAGACTACTCTATCATATTATCTGTATCTTTTTTTTGTTTTTATTTTTTTATCTGTATCTTATCTTGTACATGAGTGTGCGTGTGTGTATATATATATATATGTATATAAAATGTAGCTTTTCCTATCTAAATTAAAGTATATCATGTTATATTGGGAGGTGGTTTATTTTAACATTATATTTTCTTGTGTGTATTGCTAGCCTTAGGAAAAAACATAATTGCATACTTTTCCACAAGAAAAAAAATAATGGATTTTTGCTTTTTTCTGCCTTTAGTTCCATGTTTTCCAGCACCTAACATAACTTGTAAGGATTCTGGCGGCAATGAAACACATTTTACTGGAAACGAAATTGGTTTTCTCAAGCCCATATCTTGCCGAAATGTGTAAGTACCTACCTTACTGAAGCTAAATTTTCAGATTACTTGCCTATGTTGTATCTTGACTGAATGGAGTGAAGAGGAAAAGAGTTAATTTGTAAGGAGAATCCTGCACTAATATAATTTATACCTTTTTGCTTTTGTCAGAAAATCTCTATTTTAAGTGTGCATATTGTTATATATATATGCAGTTCACCAACCAAGTAAAGCTCAGTAGTTCACTATGTGGGATAAATAGAATGAATGGCTTCATGCCATGTCAGTTCAGCCAGTTTTTGCTACCAAATGGCTTATGAAAAAATTCTGTTTTCAAAATTTGGGGGCTTTCTCGAGTGCAAATAAGGGATTGTGTACCTATAGTATTAAAAGAATGCTAATTAGTAATCATTTGCATTTTGAAACTTGGTTTCATTATTTGTAATAGGTTTGGATGATAAATGGTAATGTTAAACAGAATTCAAAAGTTAGTTTGGTATATTAAGACAAATGGTTTTATTTTGTTGGGAGTATTCTTTGTTTAAAGGACTTTTAAGTTTGCTATTTATTTTTGCTCCAGTAAAGCTAACAGTTTATTCTTATGTTAATGCTTTGTCCTGAAAACATGATTTAATTTTACCCATTTTTATTAATTGTTGGCATTATATTTTTATCTTTTACTGTATGTTGTTGCATTTTATATGATGGCACCTATTTTGCAGTTATATCAAAAAACAACCACTATTTGACTGTTTCTGCAAGTTCTATTAGAATTCTTAGAAATTACTATTAGAGTCTTTTTTTTTTTTTTGACCCGACTTCACTGAGTTAATGAGGGGCTTTAGATTCTATCTTGCTGTGTAATCCAATCACTTTAAGCTTCTTGGGTTCCAAGATTGCTCACAAGTAAAGTAAAAATTGTTAAAGGGAATTATTTCCAAAGTACTTAGATATGGTTTAGTCAGTTTTTAGATTTATAGATTGATGTTTCCAAATGACAAATAATTTGTTAAGTGTTGGTCCAAGGTTATAATACAACAACTAAGAAAATCATCCATTAAGAACAGCTAACCATTCAGGTTGGACGTTGCAGGTTCATATTACCTATAATGGTCACACCACAGTGATCTGCCACTTAATTTCCAAATGAACTCTGATTTTCCTTTTACTGTCTCTGAGTAGTTAGGCTCAATGCAACTGAGCTGTACTCATCATGTTCACAAGACATTGATTTCAATTGTGATAGGAAATATAACTATCAAGGAAACTAGATACTCCAAGTCTACTGGCCAACTTATTCCCCTCCTGTAGTAAAGTCTGCAGTTCCAAAATAGAATTTGCTTGATGAGCATTGAATCAGAACAAGGGGAGTTAGATTGATGGATAATTTTAATAAGTCACAAAAGTAACATAACGTGTCAGTAAAGACTCACTGACAAATTCTTAATTCATTGAGTGTCCCTTTTCCAGTTTACATATTTTCCTTCTCCTGTAGGCATATCCTTTTATAATATTGATACTTGACTAGAACTCCATCTCAATACTGCAGATATAGCCATTCTATAATGTATTCTTCAGCAACTGAAGTCTAGTAACTATGTCTGATTGGTTACCGACTCACACACCTGTTTATACTGGCCATCTGCATTAGTTGGAGCAGCCTGTTGTAACAAATGTCTTAAGAATTTCAGTGACTTAACACAGTAAAAGTTATTTCTCACTCACATCATAGTCCAATTTGTGTTGCCTTGGGGGTCTGGATGGGGTGAAGGGAGTGGTAGTTGCTCCATGCAGTCATGCGGGCTCTTGTGCTTTCATCTTGTAGCTTTGCTTCCTCTAGTCCTTAGAGTCCTTTCCATTCAGCCAGCAGATGGAAAGTGGAGGAAAAACCCCTGCAGGAATGTTTTATTGGCCAGACATAAAATGATGGCATACATCACTTCTGTCCTCATTCCATTGGCCAAAACTAAGTGATGACTGCACTTAACTGCAAAGTTAGCTACAGTAAACAAAGGCATATCTCAGAGATATCGTGAGTTTGGTTGCAGACCAGTGCAATAAAGCAAGTCACATGAATCATTTGGTTTCCCTGTGTACATAAAAGTTATGTTTATACTATATGTAGTCTATTAAGTGTGCGATAGCATTGTGTCTAAGAAAACCATACCTTAATTTTAAAATAATGCTGTCGGAAAAATGGTGCCGATAGACTTGCTTGATGCAGGGTTGCCACAAACCTTCAACGTGTAAAAAACACAGTTTATCTGTAAAGCACAATAATGCAAAGCACACCAAACAAGGTCTGCCTGTTGTTTCGTTGTATGTACATGAGAAAAAGAGAAATGATTTGGTAAACAATTAGACAAATCTCTTCTACACCACCAGTTTTTAGATTATCCTTTAGGATGATTTATTTATGTAGGTAACTGCTTTTCTGATTTCATTCCCCTTACCAGCCAAGATTTTTGAGAGGCTTGTTTCTATAATATTTATCTTTTATGAATTTTTCAGTCTAATGCAGTATGGCTTTTGGCCATACTGAAATTCGCTAGCCATCTTTGTTGCTATATCAAATGGATATTTATAGTCCATATCTTAATCCTTCTACAGCATTTGGCATTCCCTTTTCTTAAAATACTTTCTTTCCTTAACTTCCAGTATAAAACACACTTCTATTTCTTTTGATTCCTATTCCTTTCCTTCTTCCTTAAATCTTGATATTCCCAAGATTATGTCCTTGGTCCTTTTCTCTGCTTCATTCATCCACCCCTTTGGTTTCTCTCACCATCTTTATATAAAGGTCCTTTCCTTCAAATCATTTCCTCCTTTGTATTAGTGAATGCAGCTGTTCTACCCAGTTTCTTAAGCAGAAACTTTTGGAGTCATTCTCCTATTCTCTCATTCCCCACATTTCTTCTGGCTGCTTCTGCCTTCTTCGTATTTCCTAATTTTGTTTCCTTTTCTCTCCCACTGCTACTATCCAGTAGGTTATAGCTTGAGTTTCTACAAAGTCTCCCAATTTATTTCTCTACTTCTAGTCTGGTGACCCATTGCAATGTAGAAGGGGCACTACTCCCCTCAGTGTAAAATCTGACTTTCTTATAATATTAGATGCATAGACAGAATCTCTGGGTTGTTTACCATCTTCCCTAACTCCCTGAAAATGTCCTGATTGTGAGTCAATGCAAAAAACAGGATCGTAAGCAGGAGACTGACATAATCATATTTGACTTTAAAATGATAACTCCAGCTACCTTTTTATTTCTTTACTCCTCTTTGCAGCAACTCCTTGAAAGAGTTATCTAATACTTCTTTTCTTTAATTTTGTCCAACCTTTTTTTTTAATTGAGTTAACATAGGTTTGTAACATATAAGTTTCATGTGTGCATTATAATTCAACTTCTGTATACACTGCAGGGTGCTTCTCACCACATCTAGTTTCCATCCATCATCATACAATTGATCCCTTTTACCCATTTCACCTACCTCCCACCCCCCTTCACCTCTGTGTCTACCAGTCTGTTCTCAGTTTCTATGTGTTTGTTATTTTTTGTTGTTCATTTACTTTTTTTTTATATTCCACATATGAGTGAAATCATATGGTATTTGTCATATTTGTCTTTCTCCATCTGACTTATTTCACTTAGCACATGGCACTTAGCACGTAGACCTCAAGGTCTATGCATGTTGTCACAAGTAGTAAGATTGTGTCTTTTTTTTTTTTAATGGCTGACTAGTATTCTTGTATATATATACACCATATCTTCTTTATCCACTCGTTCATTGGTGGGCACTTAGGTTGTTTCCATATCTTGGCTATTGTTAATAATGCTGCAGTGAACATTGGGATGCATATATCTTTTTGAATTAGTGTTTTCTTATTCTTTGGATAAATACCCAGAAGTGGAATAGCTGGATCATATGGTAGTTTTCTCCATACTATTTTTCTTTTCTTTTCTTTTTTTAAAATAAATTTATTTATTTATTTTTGGCTGTGTTGGGTAATCATTGCTGCGCGGGCTTTTTCTAGTTGTGGCGAGCAGGGGCTACTCTTCGTTGCGGTGCATGGGCTTCTCATTGCGGTGGCTTCTCTTGTTGTGAAGCACAGGCTCTAAGTGCATGGGCTTCAGTAGTCGTGGCACACGGGCTCAGTAGTTGTGGCTCACGGGCTCAGTAGTTGTGGCTCGCAGGCTCTAGAGTGCAGGCTCAGTAGTTGTGGCACACAGACTTAGTTGCTCCGCAGCATGTGGGATCTTCCCAGACCAGGGCTCAAACCTGTGTCCCCTGCATTGGCAGGCAGATTCTTAACCACTGCACCACCAGGGAAGTCCATCCATACTGTTTTTCATAGTGGCTGCTCTAATTTACATTTCCACCAACAATATATGGGGGTTCCCTTTTCTCCACATCCTCTCCAACATCTTGTCTTTTCTTGTTTTTATGATAATAGCCATTCTAATGTGTGAGGTGATATCTCATTGTGGTTTTAATTTGCATCTCTCTGATGATTGAACATCTTTTCAAGTGCCTGTTGGCCATGTCTTAAATGGAAAAATGTCTGTTTAGATCCTCTGTCCATTTTTTAATCAGGTTGTTTGTTTTGTTTTTATTGAGTTGTATGATAGGAATTGCACTGAATCTGTAAATTGCTTTAGGTAATGTGTATTTTAACAATGTTAATTCTTCCAATCCATGAGCATGGGATATTTTTACATTTCTTTGTGTTTTCTTCAATTTATTTCAATAATGTCTTATAGTTTTTAATATACAGGTCTTTCATCTCCTTGGTTAAACTTATTCCTAGGTATTTAATTATTTTTGTTGCAATTATAAATAGGATTGTTTTCTTAATTTCCTTTTCTGCTAGTTTGTTAGTGTATAGAAACACAACAGATTTTTGTATATTGATTTTTTTACCCTGCTGTTTTACTGTATTTGTTTATTATTTCTAATAGTTTTTGGTGGAGTCTTTAGGGTTTTCTATATATAAAATTATGTCATCCACAAATAGTGACAGTTTTACTTCTTTCTTGCCTTTTATTTCTTTTTCTTGCCTAATTGCTCTGGCTAGGACTTCCAATATTATGTTGAATAAGAGTGATGAGAGTGGGCATCCTTGTCTTGTTCCTGATCTTAAAGGGATAGCTTTCAATTTGTCACTGTTGAATATGATGATAGCTGTGGGTTTGTTACATATGGCCTTTACTATGTAGAGGTACATTCCTTCTGTACTCATTTTATTGAAAGTTTTTATCATAAATGGATTTTGAATCTTGTCAAATGTTTTTCTGAGTCTTTTGAGGTGATCATATGGTTTTTATTCATTTTGTTAATATGGTGTGTCACATTGATTGATTTGTGGATGAATCATCCTTGCATCCCTGCAATAAATCCCATTTGATTATGGCATATAATCCTTTTAATGTATTGTTGTATTTGGTTTACTAATATTTTGTTAGGGATGTTTGCATCTGTGTTCATCAGAGATATTGGGTTGTAATTTTCTCCTCTTGTGGTGTCCTTGTCTGGTTTTGGTAATGCTGGTTTTGCAAAATAAGTTAGGAAGCATCCCCTCCTCTTCAGTTTTTTGAAAGAGGTTGAAAAAGATAGGTATTAAATCTTTGAATGTTTGGTAGAATTCACCAGTGAAGCCATCTGGTCCTGGACTTTTGTTTTAGGGGAGGTTTTTGGTTAATGTTTCATCTCTTTACTAGTGATAGGTCTATTCAGATTTTCTATTTCTTACTGATTCAGCCTTGGAAAGTGGTATGATTCTAAGAATTTATCCATTTCTTCTAAGTTGTCCAATTTACTGGTATACAGCCATTCATAGTAGTCACTTATAACCCTTCATGTTTCTTTGGTATCCATTGTAACTTCTCCTCTTTCATTTCTGATTTTATTTATCTGAGTTGTCTTTTTTTTTTGTTGTGAGTCTAGCTGGAGGTTTGTCAACTTTGTTTATCTTTTCAGAGAACCAGCTCTTAGTTTCATTGATCTTTTCTATTTTCTTTTTAGTCTCTATTTCATTTATTTCCACTCTGATTTTTATGTTTTCCTTCCTTCTACTGACTTTGGGCTTTGTTTTTTCTCCTTTTTCTAGTTACTTTAGGTGTATGGTTACATTATTTGTGGTGTTTCTTGAGGTAGACCTGTATTTCTATAAACTGTCCTCTTAGTACTGATTTTGCAGTGTGTTTCCCTTAGATTTTCAGTATGTCATATTTTCATTTTCATTTCTCTTCAGGTACTTCTAAAATTTCTCCTTTAATTTTTTTCATTGATGCATTAGTTGTTCAGTAGTGTGTTGTTTAGTTTCCACATATTTGTGATTTCTCCAGCTTTCTTCTTATTGATTTCTAGTTTCATACCATTGTGGTCAGAAAAGATGCTTGATATGATTTCAGTTTTCTTAAACTTATTGAGACTTGTTTTGTGTCCCAGCGTATGGTTTATCCTTGAGAACATTCTGTGTGCACTTAAGCATGTGTATTCTGCAGATTTTGAATGGAATATTCTGTATACATACATCTGTTATTAAGTCTCTTTGGTCTAGTGTTTCATTTAAGACCGACTTTTCCGTCTTCTCTTTTTGTCTAGATTTTGATGTACAGGGGGTGTTAAAGTTCTTATTCTGTTGCTGTCAGTTTCTCCCTTTAGGTCTGTTAATAATGCTTTATATATATTTTGGTGCTATTTTGTTAGGTGCATATATATTAATAAATGTTATATCTTCTTGATGGGTTGTACCCTTTATCATTAGTATATAATGTCCATCCTTGCCTCTTATTAACTTTTTTGGTTTGAAGTCTGTTTTGTCTGATATGAGTATGGCTACACCTGCTTTCTTTTGGCTGCCATTTGCTTAGAGTATCATTTTACAGCCCTTTACTTTGCACTTATATTTATCTTTAGAACTGAGATGTGTCTCCTGGAGGCAGCATATAGTTGGGTCTTATTTTTTAATCCATCCAGCCACTCTGTGTCTTTTGATTGGTGAATTCAATCCATTTACATTTATTGTGATTTTTTTTTTTTTTTTTTTGGCCACACCCTGCAGCATGTGTGATCTTAGTTCCCCAACCTGGGATCAAACCCATGCCCCCTGAAGTGGAAACATGGAGTCTTAACCACTGGACCACCAGGAAAGTCCCCATTTAGTGTGATTATTGATATATGAGGACTTGGTATTGACATTTTATCTTTTCTCTTCTGGTTGTTCTATAGTTCCATTGTTTCTTTTTCCTTGCATTTCTGTCTGGTGTTTTAGTTTGGTGGTTTTCTATGATGTTTTTCTTAGTTTTCTCTTTTCTTATGTTTTGTGTCTCTGCACTAGATTTTTGTTTTGTTATCCTGAGATTTGTATAAATGTTTTAAATATAAAATAGTCCTTTTTCTGCTGGTAGTATCTTATCCTAATATGCCTCTACAGGTTTCATCCTTTTCCTCTTCTCCTTTTATGTTTTTGTTGTCACAAGTATGTCTCAACACAAAATGCTGTGAGTTTGTTACCAAATTGACATAGCTGTAGTTATTTTTAGTGCTTTTTTCCCCACCCTTTAACCTTTGCTGTAATTAAGTGTTTAACAACCTATTCTGATATACAGTTGCAATTTTCTGATTCTGTCTATTTATTACCTTACTCAATGTTTTGTGTACTTTTGCCTTTTCATTTCAGGTAGAAGAGCTGCTTTCAACATTTCTTGTTAGGCAGGTCTGGTGGTGATAAACTCCTCAACTTTTGTTTGTCTGGGAATGCCTTTATTTCTCCTTTCTGTCTGAATGATACCTTTGCTGTATAGAGTATTCTTGGCTTACAGTTTTAATCTTTCAATATTCTGAGTTTGTCATTCAACTCTCTTCTGGCCTGTAGAGTTTCTGCTGAGAAATCTGCTGATAGCCTCATGTGGGTACCTTTGTAGGTTATTGTGTTCTTTTTTTTTTTTTTCCTGGCTGCCTGTAAAATTCTTTCTTTGTCATTGACTTTTGACAATTTTAATATGATGTGTCTTGGAGAAGGTCTTCTTGTTTTGAGATAAGTAGGTGTTCTGTTAGCTTCATGGGCTCGTATATCTAGTTCCATTCCCAGATTTCGGAAGTTCTCAGCTATTATTTCCTTAAATAGGCTCTCTGTTCCCTTCTCCCTCTCTTTTCTTTCTGGGATGCACATTGTCCTTATGTTGCCTTTCTAATGGAGCTGGATAGTTCTTGTAGAGTTTCTTCAGTTAAAACAAAAATCTTAGCTCTCTCCTCTTTTACCTGAATCGTTTCTCAATTTCTGTCTTTGAGTTCGCTAATTCTCTCTTCCATGTGTTCTACTGTATTTCCAACACTTTCTAATGCCGTTCTTCATGTTGTTTATTGAGTTCTTCAGCTCCATAACTTCTGTTTGGTTGTTTTTTAGAGTTTCAATCTCTTTGATAAAGTATTCCTTCTGTTCATTAATTTTATTCCTTAGTTCACTGAACCGTCTTTTCTGTTTTCTTACATATAGCTTGTTGAGTTTCTTTCTGATACCTGTTTTGAATTCTCTGTCAGTTAGACCACAGTCTTCTGTGACTTTAGTTTCTGGAGAACTATCATTTTCTTTTTCTGATACTGTGTTACTGTGTTTTTTCATAGTGCTTGGTGAGTTGTTCCTTTGCTGGCGCGTTTGAAGTAGTGAATACCTTTCTTATTTAGGTAAACCTTTATTTACTTTGATTCTAACAGTTCAACAGGTTGGTAATTAGAGTCCTTTCTTTTGTTTTTCAGTAGGTGGCGCTATAGCATAAGTTATAGCTTAGTTTCTCTTACCTGAGTGCTTCTGGCTATATTTGAGAATTGGCACTTTCCACCCTCCATCACCTTTGCCAGAGATGTCATCAGTGCCCTCATCATCACTGCTTGTTCCTCTGGGGTTACTGGTGCCTTGAGATGGCAGGTGCCTCTGTCATTTGTGGGGTTGCCTGGGTTGTGGGCACTGCTGTAGCGGTGAGGGAAGGGGGAATGGGGGGAAGGAGCCAGGTTTGGGTGTGCTGTGGGGGAGAGCAGAGTCACAGGTACCACTATGGCCCTCCCAGTCTTTCTTAAGCCTGTTCTGTTCTGTCTTTTGCCCTCATCGTTACCGGAATTGCTCTTGCTGAGGTCACTAAAGATCTCCTCTTGGTTAAATTTAGTAGTAAATTCTCAGGCATTCTTATGTCATTCATCAGTCACATTTGGCACAGTTGATCACTCTGTTCTTAGTACACTGTCTTCACTTGACTTTCCAAGATACCACACTCTTGGTTTTACTTCTTCCTCACTGTTAGCTCCTTCATGGTTTCTTCTCTGCTTGATATGGAAAGGTTCGTTGTACATTATTGTGACAATAGCTCACAAATGCTCCCCTACAGTCTATCTTCAGCACAGCAGCTAGAGTGATTATTTTAAAATCTAAATCAGATCACACTCCACACCTCTACTTACCTCTGCAGTAGTTTCACATATCTCTCAGAGTAAAAGACAGAGTTTTTACTTGATGATGATATTCAAGGCCTTGCATGATTTGCCTTCTTTGCCCCCTATTATCTCTCTGACCTCGTCTCCTACTATTCTTCCCCTCTCTTACTCCACTCCTGCTGCACTGTCAGGTATGCTGCCTTTGCAACAGCGATATTTTTGGCTGGAACTCTTCCCTCAGAGGTATGGCATGGTTAAGTCACTTACTCTAGATTATAAGCTCTTTAGGCATCAGGGATCTTTGTCTCTGTTGTTCATTAATATATTGCAATAGCCTAAGATAGTGCCTGGCACTCAGTAGCCACCCAAAAAGCATTAATTGAGTGGATGAATGAACCAGTTAACAAATAATAATAATTAACAGTTTTATTTTCTAAAATGTTTACATGTTGGAAATATATGAATGTGACATTCATGTTCCAATTCTGTGCAGAAATGGCTATTCATACAAGGTGGCGGTTGCACTGTCTCTTTTTCTTGGATGGTTGGGAGCAGATCGATTTTACCTTGGATACCCTGCCTTGGGTGAGTATGTTTCATTTAAAAAAAATTCTTGTGAAACTTGTAGGTTAATGTACCTACTCTTATAGATTAAATCTCTGCATACTATTAATAGTTACAAGTTCCATGTAGCTGGAGTTGAAAGGTCAGTGTTCTTGTGTGAGTATAAAGCTAGCAATTAGCTCTGTAGTTAACTTGGATAAGAAATTGACTTTTCTTGTGTTTTCATCTTTATGAAAACACACACTCAAGATAGTGTAGTCACTAATTAGAACAGTAGACTTGAGCTGTCAATACTAGTGCTGGGCACACAGTGGATGTTCAATAAATGTTTTATGCATAAATGCATATCTTTTCCTATCCCTCCAAAAAATGTTTGCCTTCTATCTGAACCTCTGTAAGTGTTGATTTTGGAATAGAAACTACTTCTTTCAGGAGAAGTTGGTGTTGGAACTGCAGCAGCCAGCGTGAGCTGGTGTGGAACCTGGTTATTACCCTTAGCATCCCTCCCCATACCTTCCTCCTAGCTATAATCTTTACATTTACCATAGTTGCTAATGCTTATGAAAACTATTTACATTTGATGATAGCTTTTGTTTAAATAATACTTTCACATGCCTGCCCTTATTTACACCTTAAAACTCTCTGAGTTTATCATCCAGTTTAAATCTTCTTTAACAGGTAGGGAAATTGTCACCAGAGAGGTTAAGGGATTTACTGACTCTGGAGGCCTTGCTTTATACTGTAACATATTTGTTGTTATCATCACTGTTTTATGGATAGCGAAATTGTCATGAGATTAAGAGATTTACCCAAGGACACTCAGCTAGTGACCTGACTTTGAACCCAAATATTCTGGCTCAAGAGATCATGCTTTATTTACCGTAGTACTTTGCTTCTGTATTAGCCCTTCACTGAGCAAATTTAAAGTTTCTGAATGCTCTGCTTTCTAGCTAGCAAAGCTAATCTTATTCTTTCCATGTTGCTACCCACCAGAGATCAAAGAGGAATTTTCATGTGGGGTTGGTGGGAATTATGTTTCTGTTAACCTTAACTGGAACTCAGTGTTATAAGGTCATAAATAGAAGTCATAGTTTAAAATACTATATACCTGAAATTTTTTCAGTTAACAAACATTTATTCAAAATTTACTTGCTGTTAAGTAAGTAATGAAGTTCTCTGGAAATAACGATGGAGATCACAGTTCATACTGGTTAGAAGAAAATAAGTAATAAATGGTAGGCCAATTTGTGCTACAGCACTGTTACAGAACTGTAGTAAAGTGCTATGAGAGCAGAGGAAAAAAGACTGATTTAGTCAGCCTTAGGATGTGAGGGAAAACATGTTGGATGAGGGGACATTTGCACTAGGTTTTTAAGGATGAACAGATTAGAGATTTAGGGCATTACAGAACAGCATGTGCAAAAGCATAGGGTGTGAAAGAACATATGTGCAGTGTTGAGAAAATGGTGGATAATTTAGCCTATGGTGTAGGAAGAAATGTGGCAGAACATGAAAAGTGATTGCAGAGGTAGCCTGTGGTCAGATTATAAAAGGCTTTGAGAAGGAATTTCCTGGTAGTCTAGTGGTTAGGACTCGGCGATTTCAGTGTTGTGGGCCCAGGTTCGATCCCTGGTCAGGGAACTAAGATCCCACAAGCCGTGCAGTGTGGCCAAAAAAAAAAAGGCTTTGAGTGTCTTGTTCTGGAGTTTGGACTTTACCCTTTAAACATCAGAAGGCATAAAAGTTTCTAATCAGAGGAGTGTCATGGTCAGGTTTATATTTCAGGAAGATAATACTGGAGAAATTGTGGGAAATGGCTTAGAACGGAGAAAGACTGGCGGCAGAGGAAGCTAAAAAGAGATGGATGCAGTCTGGCCTGAGGGAAGGAGAAATACTATTTCTTTGAACAGTTTATTCTATGATGATTTTGAATAGTAAATATATTTAAACTATTTGGCTTAATGAGTGACTTTTTAGCTTCCTGTGATGTGTGTCAAATGAGCTGTCATGTCATATGGTCTAAGTTAATTTTTTTGACTTATTGCAGCACATAATAACATGTTGGTTTGTATATTATGATTTTCTTTTCCTACAAAATAAAACTCTAGGTTATAAAGCTCCATATAAAGCTCTGTATAGTGACTCTGGTTCGTGAATGTTAGTTCCCTGCCAGGAACTCCCTTTCTCCAACCACTGCTGCTCCAATCTATTAATTAATTTCAGTCAAAGAGAACCTTTCAGTTTGAGGCTGAGATTCTATAAACTTGCAAATGTAATTTTTACATTTGACTTTATTTCTTAGTGTAAAAATCTTTAAGTAACTTTATTATTACAACAACCTTTGGATGTTCATTAATTCAACAAGTTTTTTGACTGTTGGCTTAAGATACAACTTTCTCAAGATTGTTAAGTCTGTCACTTCTCATTCATCTGCTTCTGAATTTTCTTCCATTCTCTTTATTCTGCTGGGTTTATGGCTTTAAAATCCCTTTACTATCCTTTAATGGGGTCCTGGAGTGAGAGGAGTTAAGAGGACATGTCAATACATTATTTTTAACTGAAAGTTCTTATATCTCTTCAAGCATTCAAATATTTTTATCCCTATCTTACTTACATTTAAGCTATATAAAGGTGAAGGATTTTCATGTTTTATCAATTTAATTTAATCTAATATGTAAAATTACCGTGTTTGTAAACTTAAAACATTTAAATGTTTTTAATTAAGTTTTAATTTTTACTAAGAATCCAAGGTTAAAGAATTTTGGTATTCAATTAAAATGATTACTGCCATTTAAAAAAATTCTTAAATGGAGAATGCAATGTTGACTGGTATGAAAATAGTTACAGGTAGAGTCTAAAACGATTTTTCTTATAATCTTATTTAATCTTTCTTCATGGTAATGAAAAGCAGTGATAGTATATTTATAGATAGCTTTTTTTTTAACATCTTTGTTGGAGTATAATTGCTTTACAATGGTGTGTTACTTTCTGCTGTATAACAAAGTGAATCAGCTATGTGCATACGTATATCCCTATATCCCCTCCCTCTTGTGTCTCCCTTCCACCCTCCCTATCCCACCCCTCTAGGTGGTCACAAAGCACTGAGATGATCTCCGTGTGCTATGCAGCTGCTTCCCACTAGCTATCTGTTTTACATTTCGTAGTGCATATATGTCAGTGCTACTCTCTCACTTTGTGCCAGCTTACCCTTCCCCTTCCCCGTGTCCTCAAGTCCATTCTCTATGTCTGCATCTTTATTCCTGTCCTGACGCTAGGTTCTTCAGAACCATTTTTTTTTTTTTAGATTCCATATATATGTGTTAGCATACGGTATTTGTTTTTCTCTTTCTGACTTAACTCACTCTGTATGGCAGACTCTAGGTCCATCCACCTCACTACAAATAACTCAATTTCTTTTCTTTTTATGCTTGAGTAATTTTCCATTGTATATATGTGCCACATCTTCTTTATCCATTCATCTGTTGATGAACACTTAGGTTGCTTCCATGTCCTGGCTATTGTAAATAGTGCTACAGTGAACATTGTGGCACATGTCTCTTTTTGAATTGTGGTTTTCTCAGGGCATCTGCCCAGTAGTGGGATTGCTGGGTCAATGGTAGTTCTATTTTTAGTTTTTTAAGGAACTTCCATACTGTTCTTCGTAGTGGCTGTATCAATTTACATTCCCACCAACAGCGCAAGAGGGTTCCTTTTTCTCCACAACCTCTCCAGCATTTATTGTTTGTAGATTTTTTGGTGATGGCCATTCTGACCAGTGTGAGGTGATACCTCACTGTAGTTTTGATTTGCATTTCTCTAATGATTAGTGATGTTGAGCATCTTTTCATGTGTTTGTTGGCAATCTGTATATCTTCTTTGGAGAAATGTCTGTTTAGGTCTTCTGCCCATTTTTGGATTGGGTTGTTTGGTTTTTCCATATTCAGCTGCATGAGCTACTTATATATTTTGGAGATTAATCCTTTGTCAGTTACATTGTTTGCAAATATTTTCTCCAATTCTGAGGGTTGTCTTTTCGTCTTGTGTGTGGTTTCCTTTGCTGGGCAAAAGCTTTTAAGTTTCATTAGGCCCATTTGTTTATTTTTGGTTTTATTTCCATTTCTCTAGGGTGTGGGTCAAAAAAGATCTTAATGTGGGCTTCCCTGGTGGCGCAGTGGTTGAGAGTCCGCCTGCCGATACAGGGGACATGGGTTCGTGACCCGGTCCGGGAAGATCCCACATGCCACAGAGCGGCTGGGCCCGTGAGCCATGGCTGCTGAGCCTGTGCGTCCGGAGCCTGTGCTCCGCAACGGGAGAGGCCACAATAGTGAGAGGCCCATGTACCGCAAAAAAAAAAAAAAGGTCTTGCTGTGATTTATGTCATAGAGTGTTCTGCCTATGTTTTCCTCTAAGAGTTTTATAGTGTCTGGCCTTACATTTAGGTCTTTAATCCATTTTGAGTTTATTTTTGTGTATGGTGTAAGGAAGTGTTCTAGTTTCATTCTTTTACATGTAGCTGTCCAGTTTTCCCAGTACTACTTATTGAAGGGGCTGTCTTTTCTCCATTGTATATTCTTGCCTCCTTTATCAAAGATAAGGTGACCATATGTGCGTGGGATTATCTCTGGGTTTCTGTCCTGTTCCATTGATTTCTATTTCTGTTTTTGTGCCAGTACCATACTGTCTTGATTACTGTAGCTTTGTAGTATAGTCTGAAGTCAGGAAGCCTGATTCCTCCAGCTCCATTTTTCTTTCTCAAGATTGCTTTGGCTATTCGGAGTCTTTTGTGTTTCCATACAAATTTTGAAATTTTTTATTCTAGTTCTGTGAAAAATGCCAGTGGTAGTTTGATGGGGAGTGCATTGAATGTGTAGACTGCTTTGAGTAGTATAGTCATTTTCACAATGTTGATTCTTCCAATCCAAGAACATGGTATATCTCGCCATCTGTTTGTATCATCTTTAATCTCTTTCATCAATGTCTTATAGTTTTCTGCATACAGGTCTTTTGTCTCCTTAGGTAGGTTTATTCCCAGGTATTTTATTCTTTTTGTTGCACAGGTAAATGGGAGTGTTTCCTTAATTTCTCTTTCAGATTTTTCATCATTAGTGTATAGGAATGCAACAGATTTCTGTGTATTAATTTTGTATCCTGCTACTTTACCAAATTCATTGATTAGCTCTAGTAGTTTTCTGGTAGCATCTTTAGGATTCTCTATGTATAGTATCATGTCATATGCAAAGTGACAGTTTTACTTCTTTTCCGATTTGGATTCCTTTTATTTCTTTTTCTTCTCTGATTGCTGTGGCTGAAACTTCCAAAATTATGTTGAATAATAGCGGTGAGAGTGGGCAACGTTGTCTTGTTCCTGATCTTAGAAGAAATGCTTTCAGTTTTTCACCATTGAGATTGATGTTGGCTGTGGGTTTGTCATATATGGCCTTTGCTAATGTTGAGGTGGGTTCCCTTTATGCCTTCTTTCTGGAGAGTTTTTATCATAAATGAGTTTTGAATTTTGTCAAAAGCATTTTCTACATCTATTGAGATTATCATATGGTTTTTATCCTCTAATTTGTTAATATGGTTTTATCACATTGATTGGCTTGCGTATATTGAAGAATCCTTGCATTCCTGAGATAAACCCCACTTTATCGTGGTATAGGATCCTTTTAATGTGCTGCTGGATTCTGTTTGCTAGTATTTTGTTGAGGATTTTTGCATCTATGTTCATCAGAGATAGTGGCCTGTAGTTTTCTTTTTTTGTGACATCTTTGTCTGGTTTTGGTATCAGGGTGATGGTGGCCTCGTAGAATGTGTTTGGGAGTGTTCCTCCCTCTGCTATATTTTGGAAGAGTTTGAGAAGGATAGGTGTTAGCTCTTCTCTAAATGTTTGATAGAATTCACCTGTGAAGCTATCTGGTCCTGGGCTTTTATTTGTTGGAAGCTTTTTAATCACAGTTTCAATTTCAGTGCTTGTGACTGGTTTGTTTTTATTTTCTGTTTCTTCCTGGTTCAGTCTCAGAAGGTTGTACTTTTCTAAGAATTTGTCCATTTCTTCCAGATTGTCCATTTTATTGGCATATAGTTGCTTGTAGTAATCTCTCATGGTCCTTTGTGTTTCTGCAGTGTCAGTTGTTACTTCTCCATTTTCATTTCTACTTCCATTGATTTGTCTTCTCCCTTTTTTCTTGATGAGTCTGGCTAATGGTTTATCAATTTTGTTTATCTTCTCAAAGAGCTAACTTTTAGTTTTATTGATCTTTGCTACTGTTTCCTTCATTTCTTTTTCATTTATTTCTGATCTGATCTTTATGATTTCTTTCCTTCTAACTTTGGGGTTTTTTTGTTCTTCTTTCTCTAATTGCTTTAGGTGTAAGGTTATGTTGTTTATTTGAGATGTTTCTTCTTTCTTGAGGTAGGATTGTATTGCTATAGACTTCCCTCTTAGAACTGCTTTTGCCGCATCCCATAGGTTTTGGGTCATTGTGTTTTCATTGTCATTTGTTTCTACGTATTTTTTTATTTCCTCTTTGATTTCTTCAGTGATCTCTTGGTTTTTTAGTAGCATGTTGTTTAGCCTCCATTTGTTTGTATTTCTTATAGTTTTTTTCCTGTAATTGATATCTAGTCTCATAGCACTGTGGTCAGAAAAGATACTTGATACCATTTCAATTATCTTAAATTTACCGAGGCTTGATTTGTGCCCCAAGATATGGTCTATCCTGGAGAATGTTCCATGAGCACTTGAGAAGAAAGTGTATTCTGTTGTTTTTGGATGGAATGTCCTGTAAATATCAATTAAGTCCATCTGTTTAATGTGTCATTTAAAGCTTGTGTTTCCTTATTTATTTTCATTTTGGATGATCTGTCCTTTGGTGAAAATAGGGTGTTAAAGTCCCCTACTATGATTGTTAGTGTCGATTTCCCCTTTTATGGCTGTTAGCATTTGCCTTATGTATTGAGGTGCTCCTGTGTTGGGTGCGTAAATATTTACAATTGTTATATCTTCTTGGATTGACCCCTTGATCATTATGTAGTGTCCTTCTTTGTCTATTGTAATAGTCTTTATTTTGAAGTCTATTTTGTCTGATATGAGACTTGCTACTCCAGCTTTCTTTGATTTCTATTTGCATGGAATATCTTTTTCCATCCCCTCACTTTCAGTCTGTATGTGTCTCTAGGTCTGAAGTGGGTCTCTTGTAGACAGCATATATATGGATCTTGTTTTTGTATCCCTTCAGCAAGCCTATGTCTTTTGGTTGGAGCATTTAATCCATTCACGTTGAAGGTAATTATCGATATGTATGTTCCTATGACCATTTTCTTAATTGTTTTGGGGTTTTTTTGGTAGGTCCTTTTCTTCTCTTGTGTTTCCCACTTAGAGAAGTTCCTTTAGCATTTGTTGTAGAGCTGGTTTGGTGATGCTGAATTCTTTTAGCTTTTGCTTGTCTGTAAAGCCTTTGATTTCTGCATCGAATCTGAATGAGATCCTTGTGGGGTAGAGTAATCTTGGTTGTAGGTTCTTACCTTTCATCACTTTAAGTATATCATGCCACTCCCTTCTGGCTTGTAGAGTTTCTGCTGAGAAATCAGCTCTTAACTGTGTGGGAGCTCCATTGTATGTTATTTGTCATTTTTCCCTTGCTGCTTTCAATAATTTTTCTTTGTCTTTAATTTTTGCCAATTTGATTACTATGTGTCTCGGCGTGTTTCTCCTTGGATTTATCCTGTATGGGATTCACTGCACTTCCTGGACTTGGGTGGCTATTTCCTTTCCCATGTTAGGGAAGTTTTCGACTATAATCTCTTCAAATATTTTCTTGTACCCTTCCTTTTTCTCCTCTTCTTCTGGGACCCATGTAAGTCGAATGTTTTTGCATTTAATGTTGTCCTAGAGGTCTCTGAGACTGTCCTCAATTCCTTTCATTCTTTTTTCTTTATACTTCTCCCTGGCAGTTATTTCCATTATTTTATCTCCCAGCTCACTTATCCATTCTTCTGCCTCAGTTATTCTGTTATTGATTCCTTCTAGAGCATTTTTAATTTCAGTAATTGTGTTGTTCATCATTGTTTGTTTGCTCTTTAGCTCTTCTAGATCCTTGTTAAATGTTTCTTTTATTTTCTCCATTCTGTTTCCAAGATTTTGTCCCATCTTTACTGTCATTACTCTGAATTCTTTTTCAGGTAGGTTGCGTATTTTGTCTTCATTTAGTTGGTCTTGTAGGTTTTTGCCTTGCTTCTTCATCTGTGACATATTTGTTGTCATTTCATACTTTTTTTAATGGGTGGTGCTGTATTCCTGTCTTACTGGTTGCATGGCCTGAGATGTACAGCACTGGAACTTGCTGACAGTTAGAGCCAGGTCTTGTTGCTGAGATGAGGACCTCCGGTAGGGCTCACTCCGATTGATATTCTCTGGTGTCTGAGATTCTCTGTTATTCCAGCAATTTGGACTCAGAGCTCCCACCACAGGAGCTCAGGCCTGACCTCCAGCCTGGGAACCAAGATTCCGCAAGCTTTGTGGCATGGTTAAAAAAATAAATAAATGAAAAAGAAAGAAAAAAAGGAGCAGTATAATATCAAAGAATAAAAAACAAAATAAAATTATAAAGATAAAATATATATTAGCAAAAATAAAACTATAATTGAAACAACAAATTAAAAGCACAACAGAAAAAGAAAGAAAAAAAAAGGGTGGGGTGGGGAAATAAGCCAAAAAGAGAGAACAATAACAAAGGATAAAGGATAAAATAAAATTAGAAAAATAAAAGATTTATTATGAAAAATAAAAATATAAAAGAATCAACAACAGTGAATCAACAAGGTAAAACAGACCCCAGTCCGGTCACTGGGGTTCCTCCAGTCCCCTTAGGTTTCCGTGGTCCCCCACCGGTGCCTGGTAGGTGCCCTAGTTGTGAGGAGGCGCAAATTCCATGTCCTCCTAGTACGCCATCTTGACACCGCCCCTTTATAGATAGCTTTTTAAAATCCTTTTCGATACCATTTATGGTCACTGGAATTTTATAAGAACCAAATAAATAATGCAGATATGATGAAGCTTGCTCTTAAGTAATTTCTTTTTTTTCTTTTTTTTTAACTGAAGTATAGTTGATTTACAGTGTTTCAGGTGTACAGCAACGTGATTCAGTCATATATATATGTATATGTATAAATATATATGTATTTTTTTCTTTTAAAGATTCTTTTCCATTATAGGTTATTACAAGATATTGAATATAGTTCCCTATGCTATACAGTAGGTTTCTTTTTCAGTAATTTCAGTGTTGAATGTGATACTTCGTTATATAAATTTTACTTTAGGATTAAGTAAGGGAAATGTGTTGAGGGTGAGATTAATTTAAATTTGATAAGATCCAAACATTCCTTTAAGAAAAATTTTCTTTCTAGGTATTTCAAATTTCTTTTTAGCCCAGAACTATTACTTTATGTATAGCTTTATTTCCTTTAATTGACTTATTATTCCAATGCTGCTTTAGCTGGAAGCCTTTTTTCACCATGAAGCCTTATTTTTCTAATATTCCATCTTTGTGTTTTTAACCATGTTAACATCTGTGTTTTTTTTTTTTTTTTTGCGGTATGTGGGCCTCTCACTGTTGTGGCCTCTCCCGTTGCGGAGCACAGGCTCCGGACGTGCAGGCTCAGCAGCCATGGCTCATGGGCCTAGCCGCTCCGCGGCATGTGGGAACTTCCCGTACCGGGGCACGAACCCGTGTCCCCTGCATCGGCAGGCGGACTCTCAACCACTGCGCCACCAGGGAAGCCCTGTGATTTTTTTAATATGCAGTAACTGGTATATTATGTTTTGTCCATTGTAGCATTAAAAGATTATGGATTCTCAAAGATAATAGCTCTTTTTGAGCAGTTAATGGGGGAGAGATACTCTTTTCATAGTAGTATTACTTTTAAGTGTAAATGTTTTCTTATTACGAGAATAACAAAATGTTGCATGTTTTTAAGCCCCAAACTTATAAATTTTTGGTTATATTATTCTTGTTTTCTTCTTGAGTTTGGAGTTACTAGTTTGTACTGGCATATTATATCCACAGATTGTAGGACAAATAAAGGTAAAGGGATTTGTAGGTTAAACTCTTCTAAGATTTGAAAGCTCTCCTTTATAGGTATAGATACAAAATGAATAGTGATAACTAATTACCAAATCGTTATAGAATGCTTGGGATTTGGCAAACAGCAACTTCAGTATGAAATAATCATCTGCATTCTCTAAAATAGTTATACAGAAACAAAAGTATTTGCAAGATTCAACCTGCAATAAAACAAAAAGTACCAAAATTTTTTAGAATACCAAAAATGAATCTCTGTTCTTTTTATTTTATACCCAAATAAATTCTTTTATTGAAGTTGTGTACTGTTTTTTGTTCTTTTTATTTTTTTCGGTACGCGGGCCTCCCACTGTTGTGGCCTCTCCCGTGGTGGAGCACAGGCTCTGGACGCGCAGGCTCAGCGGCCACGGCTCATGGGCCCAGCCGCTCCGCGGCACGTGGGATCTTCCTGGACAGGGGCACGAACCCGTGTCCCCTGCATCAGCAGGCGGACTCTCAACCACTGCGCCACCAAGGAAGCCCTGAATTTGTGTACTTTTAAATGTAAAGTTTAAGTTACTGAAGTATAAATAAAGTACACTAAAAACATGAGGTTTATTAATGTCATCTGGCAGCAGAATCTTTTTGGAAAAATATATCTACAATAGTAATGGTTCAAGATAAAAATGGATCCTTCTTGATTGGAAACATTGTTAATTGGAATTTGAAAACAATCTCTAAAATCTAAATATAATATTTCTTTCCACAATAAGATAAGTAAATGGGGTCTGTACAAAGAGACCTAACAAATTTTTACTTGGACAAAAAAGTCAATCTACTTTTGGTAGTTCACTAATACCTCTCCATCTTTTAAAAACTGGTATTGGTGCTCAAAATAATGAAATCTGTAAGAGTAACGGTTTGCATTGTTTTTTGCCGAAAGCTTGGCCTCTGTGCACCGGTGCCAAATTGAATCTCGGAGACAGAGTTTTGGGTGAAGTAGAAAAGAATAGCTTTATTGCTTTGCCAGCCAAAGGGGGACACAGCGGGCTCCTGCAGTCAAAAACTATGTGTCCCAACCCAGGAGGATTTGATGAGGTGTTTTATAGCAGTAGTTCGAGGGTGGGGTTGCTGACAAGATTAGGTTGCGTACAGGGCCTGCACTTCTCTAATCTGGTCTCAGATAATCTTGATGAGCTTCTCTGGTTCCTGGCCTCAGGTAGTTTCTTGGCTGCTCCTCTCTTGATTAGCAACTGTTTGAGTCTGCCCTTTGGAACTCAGAGAAGGTCATGGAGACTGGATCCTCTTCCCTACAAACAAGAAAACGGGGGACAGAAAGACTTCTGTGCCCAGGGGCCCCACAGGGTTCTGCTCGTTTTCAGTTTTAATAAATGCTGTTTAGAATGTATGCTACTTTGTGTTTTTCAAGTTGCTCAGTGTTTGTTTACAAATAAGATAATTTACTATTGATATATTTTATTCCTTCAGTAGCCATATTGACTAGGCACAGAAATGACACAGCCCTGACTTCAAGTTGCTTGTGGAAGGAAGGATATAGGGGAAGTCAGACAAATAAATATGTAATAAATCATACCATAGGATATGTGCTCTGCTGAAAGTTAAGGGCAGGGTGGTAGGGAGCATCTAGGGATGGCATTAAATTCATCCTGGGAGCATTAGAGAAAACTTTCCAGAAGTTTTAAGAAAGACTATTAAGAGTTAGCTAGGGGGCTTCCCTGGTGGCGCAGTGGTTGAGAGTCCGCCTGCCGATGCAGGGGACACGGGTTCGTGCCCCGGTCCGGGAAGATCCCACATACCGCGGAGCGGCTGGGCCCGTGAGCCATGGCCACTGAGCCTGCGCGTCCGGAGCCTGTGCTCCGCAACAGGAGAGGCCGCAGCAGTGAGAGGCCCAAAAAGAGTTAGCTAGATGATTGGGAATAGTGGGGGGCAGCAGAGGAGGCAAGGCAGAAGACAGCATAGCACATATAAATGCAGGTATGAGAGCACAGCCCATTGGAAGAGAACTTCGGGTAGTTTGACTGTAACACAGACAGAAGGAATTTGCAAGAGGTGAGGCTAGGTTAGATGATGCTACTGTAAATGATGTGGGTTTATGCTGTATAAATTTCTCAATTATAATAATAATTGTAATATGGTAGAAATAGTGGTAGCACAAGTAGCGGCTGGGCTAACATTTATCGTATGTTTGCCATGTACCATGTACTATTCTAAGTTTTTACTTTGACTCATTATCTCTTAAAGTGCACATATTTAAAATGTACAGTTTTATAAGTTAGACATGTATACACCTGTGAAACAACCACCATGATCAAGATAATGACCATATCTGTCACTCCCCAAAGTGTCCTCATGCCTATTTGTAATCCCTGCCTCTTGGCCCTCCTTGTCCTGCTTTTTCCCAAGCAAGCACTCACCTGCTTTCCATCATTGATTAGTTTGCAGATTCCTTAAATGCTTAAATATCATCTTGGATCTGTTCTATAGTTTCTGAAAAGCGTTACTCCAGGAGTAGGTAAAATTTACCAAAGTTCCAAATACATGTATCTAACATTTTATCTAATATTTATCTAATTTATCTAATATTTTATCTGAACAGGAACCTTTCGTGTTCAATCTTCTGAAACATCCTTACAGAAGGGGTTTAGCAACTGAATATCTAGACTTTAATTGACTCACATCTTTCTCTGTGTGTTATCATTACTTTGCCAATAAATATACTTCTATATCATTGTTTTAAAATGACTTCATAGTATTTTCTCCTATTGTTAGGTCTATCTTAATTTCTTGAGACAATTTCTCCCTGTTAGATACTTAGATTGTTTCTAATTTTTTCATAGCCTTACAGCAGATATTTATTAAACTCTTACTTTCTGTCACGTACTGTTCCAGGAATTGACTTGAATAAGACAGATAAGAACCCTGCCTTTAAGAGTTTACATGGCATAGGAAGAAAGAGAATGAATGAACAAACCAATGAATGATTTCTGATCAGCACCATGACGGAAATAAATAGGGCAGATGTGATAACAGTGCTGGGGCTGCTACGGGGAGCAGCATGCTGGGTTACAAAGACTTCTCTGAAGAAGAGGTACAGGAAGAACATCACTGGAAGATGGGATGACAAGGGCAAAGGCTCTGACATGGTTACATTTTTTTCATAGAGCAGCAGTTCATTAAAGACAAACTTTTTTTGACCATTCTTAATATTCTTTTTGTAAACAAGTTGAAGGAAGGGAAACTCTGTGGTATTTCCAAAATGCTCTGTGAAGAGGGATACATTTCAGAAATAAAATAAGTGAGTGAATGGATATAGTACATATACTGAGTGAGTGGATAAAGTTCCTTGGGCAACTATAGTAAAATGCAATGAATGAAAAGAATAATTAAAGGAGTTGTTATGTAAGATAGTGGATAAAAAGTTAGGGGTCTTTAGGAGACAGAAAAGCTGAGAAAATTTATCTATTCAACAAATATTGAGCATCTCCCATGTGCCAGGCAATGTTGTAGGTAATAAGGACACAGAATTGAACAAGACATATAAAAGACCCTCCCCTAACAGGGCTTCCATGAGACAAATAGTAAACAATATAAAATATTAGGTAGGTAATAAGTATTTTGAAGAAAACTAAGTGCATAATTTTATATAGTATCTATATTTTAAGTTTTAAAATCATTTCCAACATGTGTTATAGCAGTACTTAAAACATTGTTCTACTGTATATCTAATACT
This sequence comes from Delphinapterus leucas, assembly GCF_059928025.1. NCBI lineage: Eukaryota > Metazoa > Chordata > Mammalia > Artiodactyla > Monodontidae > Delphinapterus > Delphinapterus leucas. The sequence goes on from NC_143129.1 coordinate 137,928,960, forward strand.
AATAAGGGGTGGTGGGGTGGGTGGAAATCATCTAATTTACCTACATATTTCAGTCTTTTTTATGTATTTCCAAATGTGTGCAAGAGGTGATCTCATCCAGTCTTACAATTTTAGCTGATATATATTTGTAGTTGATGCTTAGAACTACCCTTTCACGAAGAGTCTTGCTTCATACCATTTTTATATCTCAAATGGGATATCTGGAAAGCAGCTCAAGTTTAAATATAGAAGAGAGATTACTCATCCCACCCCCACCCCCAATCTGCCTCTTCTAATTTCATCATTATATTTTTGTGTTATATCATTGTATGTGTCCTAGATTCTATGCTCTATTATCATCTATTTTAGTACCTTAGCTTTAAGGTTGGAACCAAGGACAGGTGTATATAGCTCACAGAGTTGTTGATTTTGACTATTGGGCTAATAAAAAACATAAAATGCTTAGGGAAAAAGTACAGTATAGGATAACTTCAAGATAATTGGGTTACTGATAGAATTTTGCTGTTTAACTACAAGATCAGTGTTTTTTTCTGATTATTTTTTCTGTGCCTTGACTGTCTATTTGAACTTTCTACTGTAAATGCATATTAAAATTTGGATCCATAATGTATTAAGTCTAAATAAATAAATAAGGATTTTAAGACTAAAAGATGTTCTGTAACTCTGGTGTAATGAGATTTAAAGATTTATTTTCTTAGAAGTCTTGTAAGATTACAAAACTTTTCTCTTAAGAAGTTTTGTAAGATTACATTGAGTTTTTATTTCAGTTCTTATTATTTATTTAAGTGAATTAATTTTTTTTGGCTTTTCTATGTAGAGGGCCCTTTAAACTTTTCTCATATTTTTAGGTGAAGATTTGATTTTTTTTTTAATAGTGTTTCTTTATTTTTACTTGTTGACAGTTTGCTTTATTTATTTATTTATTTATTTATTTATTTATTTATGGCTGTGTTGGGCCTTCGTCTCTGTGTGAGGGCTTTCTCTACTTGTGGCAAGCGGGGGCCGCTCTTCATCACGGTGCGCGGGCTTCACACTTTCGCGGCCTCTCTTGTTGCAGAGCATGGGCTCCAGACGCGCAGGCTCAGTAATTGTGGCTCATGGGCCTAGTGCCCTGCAGCGTGTGGGATCTTCCCAGACCAGGGCTCGAACCCGCATCCCCTGCATTGGCAGGCAGATTCTCAACCACTGCGCCACCAGGGAAGCCCAAGATTTGATTTTTTTAAAGTGTTAATTTTATATTGTCGATATAAAGCATTTGTGTTATATATAATGGTTTATTGGGAAATGGAAAAGTTTATTAATATTTATAAGACTTTCCAGGTTGTAAATGACTTTACCTTCTTTTCTAGGTTTGTTAAAGTTTTGCACTGTAGGATTTTGTGGAATTGGGAGCCTAATTGATTTCATTCTTATTTCAATGCAGGTAAGTTAGTTTCAATCTAGAAGATGAACTACTTTTCCATTCAAATTTGTGTTCTGTGATATGTATGTTAGAAAGCAGTTAGGAATGCTTTTTCAATGTTTCTTCAGATGCTAGATCTAAAGGATCACGGCCATGTTTTCAAGTTGCATTTCCCAACCTGTGCCAATTAGCAGTTCTAAAAGACATAAGAGCTTCATTAACAAGGATTCTGTGCTCTAATATGATTTGTAAATGTGAGTTCAGCTGAGTTATAGAGATTTCTTTACTGGAGAACTCAGAATCTTTATAGTTTGTATTATGAATCTCTAAGTGGGATTGAGGTTATATTTCAGGCTTATTGTTTCTTTTCCTGTTACAGCCACATTGTCAATTACTATAATAGGATACTGATGGGAATCTGATATTTACATATGAATATGTGGAGGCAGAAACAAGATTTTTTTTGCACTGGACAGGTACTCTATACTAGCGTTCTCTTGGTTGCAAATTGTAGAAACTGAAATGCAGCTAGCTTAAGCCAAAAAGAGAAAAGGAATTTCTGGGCACTCTGTGGAAAATCTAGGAGAGGGGCTGGTCTCAGGCAAGACCCAACTCATATAATCAAATGATGTGTTCAGGACTCTCCTGCTCTTCATCTCTGCTTCTCTGTGTTAGCCTCGTTTTCTCCTGCTGCAGTGGTTTGTGAAATGCTCTTCTTACGCGTTTAAAAGTGCCACCAGATGTTTTCTATTAAATTATACTGAACTGGTTGTGGTTAACTCATGAGGATTCTTAAAGAGATGAATTTATCACAACAAATGTCACAAAACAGCATTTCAGTAAGCATTTATGGAGCACCTAATGTCTTCAGTAAATGTGTCAGTATGTATTTAGATTATCATCAGTTTTGCTCTTCTTTCTCAGACAGTATTTCCACTCCTCAATTCTGTCTGCTTGATGTTATCCTTATGCTTTAAAAGAAAGTCAAAATCTAGATTTTTGGTAACATACTGTGAGGAGGGGACCATACTGTGAGGAGGAGGCAACATATGGACCAATAAGATATCAGAATTAAACAAGGAAAATATTTGGTTTTAAAGTTGGAATTTTCCTGTCTTTATTCATAAACATATGCCTAACCAAATATCCTGCCTTCTCTGACTGTGGTACAGGCAAGCAGGCATGAAGAGGCTAAGGTACTTGTGCACATATGCTTGGAAATGGGTTTCTCTGAGGATCCAAGGAACTTAATGTATTATTGGGATTCTTTGAGATATACAGAATTCCACATCTTTAAAACCCAACCATTTAGTTAATATTTCACACTACGTTCTTTCTTTGGTGATGTCAGTGCTTTGTAGCTTTATTTATATCAAATTACAGAGCTTATTTGATTCAGCCACTATTTTCTAGTACATGTATACCTAAACTTTTCAGAACTAATAGTTCTTAAAGATCTAGAATTGAGACTATTACATCAACAAATTATTGAGGTAGAATTAGAATGTTTGAATTTCTACAGTATATTTCCCTAAATAAGACATTTTAATAGGGATGGCTACCTTAGACTGCTTTCAGATTAGGGGAAAAATAAATCATTTTTCAAAAGTAGCCAAATAAGACATGTATCCTTATTGTACATGTTGTTTAATATACTTAACATGTGATGTTGACTACATTAATTTTAGAGAATTTTTTTCAGCCAAATAAGTTTTTACAATATCATAAACTATGTTAATATTTTTGTCCTAAATATATTTTTCAATTTCTCATAAACCTTTTACATTCTGTCTATCATCTTTTTGTTTATTCTTTCCTTACTCATTCTCTCCATCCCCAGTTTTTTTTTCTTTTTGCCATTAAATATTATTCCCCAGTGAGTTGCAGTGTTTTTCTTTTGGGCTGTGATCCCAGAAACATATTGTGCATGAACTCAAGACCTATAAAAACATACTTTGCTTCACAGTGTTTATAACAAAAATCCAGGAAAATCCTCTTTAAAAAAATAGGCCTAGTTACTTCTTTTATATATATATATGTGTGTATATATATATATATATATATTTTTTTTTTTTTTTACGGTACACGGGCCTCTCACTGTTGTGGCCTCTCCTGTTGCGGAGCACAGGCTCCGGACGCGCAGGCCCAGCGGCCATGGCTCCCGGGACCAGCCGCTCCACGGCATGTAGGATCTTCCCGGACCGGGGCACGAACCCATGTTCCCTGCATCAGCAGGCGGACTCTCAACCACTGTGCCACCAGGAAAGCCCCTGTAATTTTTTTTCTAAATTTATTTATTTGTTCTTTTTGTTTTGTTTTGTTTTGGCTGCATTGGGTCTTTGTTGCTTCGCCGAGCTTTCTCTAGTTGCGGTGAGCAGGGACTACTCTTCATTGCGGTGCGTGGCTTCTCATCGTCTTGGCTTCACTTGTTGCGGAGCACGGGCTCTAGAGCGCAGGCTCAGTAGTTGTGGCGCACGGGCTTAGTTGCTCCACGGCACGTGGGATCTTCCTGGACTAGGGCTTGAACCCATGTCCCCTGCATTGACAGGCGGATTCTTAACCACTGCTCCACCAGGGAAGCTGTAGTTATTTCATCTTTGAACTGAAACAATATAAAGTGTAACACATATATTACTAAAGTAAGTAAGCTTTAAATGTAGCTATATTTCCTAAAAACACTTTCATGAATTTATCTGTTAGTAAACTTTTGAAGTTTCTTCTGTTTGTTTTTTGTTCTTAAAAAATGTGCAGATGGCACTGTGTGAATGAATGGTATAAAACAATACATAGAATTAATTCTTTTGTGTATTCAACAAAATCTAAACCAGTGATGCATGGATAGCATACAGTTTTTCAATTATAGGCAACCATTGTATATAACTATATATAGTTGCTGTATATATAGTTATTCATAAGGCAGGTCTGAAGATTTTAAAATACTCATTGTTTTGTGCTTATATTTATATATATCATGAAGGATAGATTAGATAATTTGGTCTTTTATCAGAAAAAATATGAGAATATTTGATTTCATTTAAATCTCTTTTCTCACTCATACAATGAATAGTTTTAATTATACCAAAACAACTGATGTGTACTCCACCAACAAAAAGGAAAGAAAATTGATTGTGTTCAGTGGAGACAAGACAGCCACAAATCAGAAACATGAAGATGGGTACAGGGAAAATGGAAATATGCATTGGAATGTAGAAAGTTGTTGAAGGAAGTATGTCAGGGTTGTTCATGACAATTTAAAAAAATTCTGTGCATTGTGGAAGAAATTACTTTTATTTTCATTCCTATTAACATTGCAGACACAACATTGTAAAACAACTATACCCCAATTTAAAAAAAAAATTGCAGAGTAGATTCCTTAAAGAACTAATAACTATATAAGCAGCAAAATACACAAAGCAATGTAATCTCCAAGACATTTTTTTAATTTTATAAATTTATTAAATATCTCATTAGTTTGGCATTTAATATATGTAACTCATTTTAGCCCTGGGTTATATACTGCTTTTGTATTTTTTTTTAACTTTTACACACCAGGTTTGATTTTTCACACATAAATTTCTTGAGAAAAAAAGATTTTTATTAATCTCCTGTAGCACTAATAGTATGCTCAACATAGAGTATGCTCTCAAAATTTTTGCTGATTTAAGCTGAATGCAGTATACCTTGTGAAAAGTGTGGCTTTGTGCCAACTACAGGGAAGATGAGAGGCTGAAAATCATAGTTTAAAAAAAATGATTGCTCTTCTTTAGGGCTTTAAAGTTCTAAATTTCGTGGGTCACTTGAGAGGTAATGAACAAAAATAAAAGTTGGTATGATAAAGTAGAAATAGGTATAAGTTGGGGTCCTTGCCCTAAAGGAACTTAGAATCTTACCCTCCCCAAAGTGGTGTGAGAATAACACCCCACTTATAATCAGAAATATATCCTTTGGAACTGCAAGCTGAAAATAAAAGAAGTTATCTTGATTTTATCTTGTTTAAATTCTTGAATTTTACTAAAAATTTTAAAAGCCTAGGCTTTTCAGTTTAGAGCATAAATAAGGCTCAGGTTAATAGGTTCACTTGTGTGTAAGCCAGTTTGTTTTGTCAAAGACATATCCTATGCCCTTGCTCCGTGAAATACATGCCATTGATCAAAAGTACTAAACATGTAATCACCCTAAATCTATTTCCAGTACTGGAAAAGTTGGTCAAAGTCCTTGATAGTTCACTAGACGTAGGACAGCAATATATAAAAACTAGATATCAAGTCTTTCAAATAGTTCTCTGTATTATTTATTTAACCCTGGTGTGATTTACTGGGGAAATGAACTGGAAAATGGAGGGGAATGATAATTTGGGTAGTCTCTGCTTTGTCACATCATCTCAATTAAGTATCAGTAGATTTCACTTAGTTCACTTACCTGTGGGCAGATTTTTATTTAGTGAATTAAAGGAATGTTCAAAAAACAAAGTAGTTGTGAAACTGAGCCCAGCGCTGTGTTTTCCTGGGGAGATATGATGCTGAATCCTATTCATTTCTTGAGGAATGATGTTTATATCGGTCATTAAGGATTAATACTAACCAGTCTTTAAATCAAATGAAGTCAGGGGATCTGAATGTGTAACTTCTGGCATTGTGTGGGAATTTTGGTGCTTAATTAAAATGTGACAAATTAGATGTTTTTAATGGTTTTATGTTAAAATTAACGACATACAGAAGTCAGCTCTGGACACAAACATGTAATTTGACTTTTAAGAGAATATGAATTTACTTCTTTGGGGAACTGGGGTGGACACAGGTTGCATCATTATCCTCTAATTGGAGGCAGCTGTGTCATTTTACTTTTTACCAAGTCTTCAGGAGGTATGATCTTGCATTCTTTTTAATGTAATATTTGCATTCTTTATATGAAGAAACACATAAGTGGATTAGATAGTGGTACATTGATAGAGTTGCATAAAATGTAAGCTTTTGCCCTTCACTCCTGAATTCATTCATAACGTTTTAAATGTATAAGATATTTGAGTTACTTAAGCAGTCTGACTTCAACAACAAGGCAGCGCCAGTAAATGAGGGATCACATCTGTTGATAAAGTCTAGGTGTTAAAGTAGTTACTGGTAACCATCTTTTTTCCTTTAATTTATTTTTACTAGAGTGATACTTAAATATATACAAACAAAAATACATTTTGCACTAACAAAATCAAAAGTTTATATATTACAAACAAAACTACAACACTGTTAAAGTTCAAATAAGGTAAGCTCTTTTTTGTGTGGTAAAGTATACATACAATACAAAATTTGCCATTTTAACCTTTTTTAAGTATACAGTTCATTGGCATTAATTACATTCAGAATGTTGTGCAACTGTCACCACTACTTCGAAAACTTTTTCATCACCCAAAACAGAAACTCTGTACCAATTAGGCAGTAACTCCCTATTTTGCTCTCCCCCAGTCCCTGGTAACCTCTAATCTACTCTGTCCTGAAGAATTTGCCTACTTTATAGATATTTCATATAGTTGGAATCGTACAATATTTGTCTTTTTATGTCTGGTTTATTTCACTTTGCATAATGTTTTCAAGGTTCATTGATATTGTGGCATGTTGCAGAATTTCATTCCTTTTTATGGCTGAATAATAATGTTCCGTTGTATGTATGTACCACGTTTCTTTTATCCATTCATCTGTTGATGGACGCTTGGGCTGTTGCACGTTTTGGCTATTGTTAATAATGCTGCTATGAATATTTGTGTATAAGTATCTGTTTAAGCCCCTTTTCAATTCTTTGGGGTATGTATCTAGGAGAAGAAAACTTTTACAGAAAGCTAATTGAAGAAAATATTTTCATGACTTTAGATGGGTTAAGTCTTCTTAATCAAGATCTCAAAAACATAAACCATAAAGGAAAAAAAAATCATTGAATTTGATACATTAAAATTAAGAAATTCTTTTCTAAAAAGAATATCATAGACCAAGTTAACAGTTAATAGACTGAGTTAAAGAATACTAGCAACAGGAATTGATATGTGGAATATACAAATCAACAAGAAAATGATAGGGAACTTAATAGTTAAATGAGCACCATAAACTAAAGATGATTCACAAAATCACCCAAATAACTAATGTGTAAATAAAGAGATACTTCTGGGCACTTACCCCAAAATGCTCATACTCCTGTCCACAAGGGGACATTGTACAAATATGTCTCTTATAGCACTGTTTGTGGTAGCAGGAAGTTGGAATTAACCTAGATGTGTACACTAATTGGAGAATGGATGTATCTTCTGTAACACTAGGCAACAATTACAGGCACTTACCTAGATGTACATACAGCTACATGGAAATGTCTTAAAATCTTAGTGTACTGTGAAAATCGTTTGAAATTGAACAAGATCCACAACAGTATCACTTGGATAAATTTAAAATGCATATTTATTCAAAGAACATCACATGTTTTTCAAGAATAAATATATTTCCAAGTCATATACCAAGTTAAGTATATACCCATTATTTGTGTGGTGCCTGTGGGCGGGTGAGTGGGATTATGGAGAATTATAGTGGAGATCAAAGATTAAGAACAGGAAAACAGGAAATTTGATGATCACTGCTTAACATTCCTGACTTTAATGTGTACTTCTAAAGTTTTCTGATTTACTTTTCCTGCTATAGACTTTGCACCTATAGAAAAGCCTACTCCTTTAAGTAAACAGTTCAAGATTTTTTGCATTTAGGCTGCAAATAAAATTTCATGGTGAAAACAACCAGAAATGACAGGAAAGGAGAAATTAAATTTCACCCAATTCCTCCAAACCACCACCAACCATCTTCACAGAACAAGGGTGTGGTAGGACAAAAGATACGTCAAATCCCTGGAACCTGTGAATATTATCTTACTTGGAAAAAGGGTCTTTGCAGATGTGATTAAATTAAGTATCTTGATATGAAGAGATTATTCTAGATTATCTGGATGGGCCCTAAATCCAATGACAAGTATCCTTATAGGAGACAAAAGATTAGACACAAACACCCACACAGAAAACAAGGTGGTGTGAAGACAGAGGCAGAGATTGGGGTGATGTGGCCATAAGCCAAGCAATGCCAAAGGAGCACCTTAGAATGGATTCTCCCCTAGAGTCTCTGTAGGTCATACGGCTGCACTGATAACCTTGATTCTAGACTTCTGGCGTCCAAAACTGTGAGAGTAAATTTCTAGTTTTAATCCACTAAATTTGTGGTAATTTGTTACAGTAGCTGCAGGAAACTAATGTAGACAAATATGAAGTTGTTTTCTTGTGGTTTTAGGGCTTCTCACACAAGAGACGTTGACACCCTTTGTACAAAATAGCTTCCCACAATGTAGTGGCCCTCCTGTTTTCCCTCTTGGAAGACCTGTAGTAACCTCTTGGTCCATTAATTGTTAAGTGGTCTTTCTTTTCCCAATAGATTTCAAAAAATCTGCCCTAGCTTATCAAACAAATACTTCATGCTATAGAATTTGGCTTCAGGCTATTTTGTAGGAGAGAAATAAACACATAATTTTAGGTTTCGTACTCTATTGTCAATGAACAAGTGGATATAGGCATATTTAATTGAGTAAAATATTTCTCAGTATGAGATATTTTTTAAAATTTGTAGTTTTATATTTAACAGTACAGTAATATACTTGGAATAATTTATATATCATATATTAACGCATATATGTGGAACCTAGAAAAATGGTACAGATGAACCGGTTTGCAGGGCAGAAATAGAGACACAGATGTAGAGAACAAACATATGGACACCAATGGGAGAAAGTGGGGGGAGTGGGGGTGGTGGTGTGATGAATTGGGAGACTGGGATTGACATGTATACACTGATGTATATAAAATTGATGACTAATAAGAACCTGCTGTATAAAAAAATAAAATTCAAAAATAAATAAAGTAATTTATAATTGGCACTGTATTATACATAAGTGTATAATATAGATGCTTAAAAACAGGTTTAATTTTTAATTTTGGTGAGGGAATATGGACTTAAATAATTGAAACCTTTACAGCTGATAGTTTTCTTAAAAATTAAGTAGGGAGAGCAGTTTCTTCTTTGCTGGGATAATTGATAGAAAAGGATGTTGACAATACCTTGTAGAGCTGTTTGCATTTAAATGTCAGTCAAACAAGATATAAAATTTTAAAAGTACCATACAGATTCGTTTATTCTATTCCTCAATTTACGGCTAAGAAAAACGGAGATCCAGAGAGGATTAATCCTACAACTAGTTATCGACAGTTTTCTCTTCAAGATTTCCTTTCTGTCTAATGCTTTACCACACTGACTAAATTTGGTTGTCTTTGGAGCAGGTCTTCAAATTGTTTTAGCAGAGAATAGCAACTAGTGCTATGCTTTGGTGATCTGGCAGTGGTGTGTAGGAGGCATTGAAGACAAGTGCATTATCTGGAGTTTTGGCTATGAGTAACAGAAACCTCAATTTAAATTGGCTTTAATAACGTGATAGTTTATTATATTATATACCAAGGATCTGGAGATATGGTAGTTCTAAGATTTGTTAATTTAGAGCTTAAAGACAAAGTGAAAGATCCAAATTCATTATTCCCTCCTTCCCTTCCTTCTCTCCCTCCTTTCTTCCCTTCTTCCTTCCTTCTCTTTGCCATCTTCAGTTCCTTTGGTTAGCACCACTTGCTATGTAGTTACTTTCAGAGGCGGAAAAACATCTCTTTTTCTCTCACACATATCTTCTTAAAAGCAGATAAGCCTCCCATTGAACTTGTCTCATAGATTATTATCTCATTGGTGATTGATTACATGCCCAGGCTGAACCAAACCCGTGGAAAGAGGATGGAATTACCACCATAGAACTAGGTGTTGAGGAGCCAGAATTACATAATTTGAGGGGTAGGAAATGCTGTAATAAGACTGCTAAATTAGATACAAAATTGGATCATGTATTAATAGGTAATTAAACTATAATCTTTGGGGCTATTTTCTCTACAGGACAGGAGAAACAAGACTAAAACGACACTATCATTTTTCTATATGTTAACTGGTAATGTGACAAGATTGTAAATCATCTGGGCCCTAATCAATTTTTAGTTAAATAGTTCTGTTTCCTGAGAGTCAAATGAGCTGCAGGTGGGCTTATTAGAAATGCATGATATTAAAAGGCCACCCAATCTTATATTTTCCTTATTTCCAACTTCTGAATACTTTTTTTTTCAACAGGGATAAGTGAGATTGTCAGAGGAGATGGCATAGGAAGAAAAAAATAATAGGACAAAAGGCCCAGTTCCAATCTGTGCACATATTCCAAATTAGGCAAGTTTTTACCATATGACTTAACTTACTTCTACTGGCTGGGCTTTCCTTTTTCTTTGTTTCCTTAATATGGTCTCAAAACATGTAAATTCCAGTCACCCATTCTTTTCTTTCTTTGCTTAATACTCATAGTAGTTTCGTCTGTGATGTTACCATTAAAAAGGTTTTAATTTATACTTAAATTCATAAATAACATTTATAAATGTCAAGACAAAGCAATTTGATCTTCGGAGGAAATCCCCAAGTACGTGACAGCACCTAGCATGGTATCTAGAACATAAGTGCTTTGTAAGTGTTATTTGAATATTAACATTTATAGTTCACTAGAATAAACTCCCTGTTGGCAGATTGTATCTTATTCACTGTTCTGTGTATAATGCCTAGCACAGTGCATAGACTGTAGGAATTAAGTATTTGTTGAATAGTTTTTAAAACCAAATTTATTTTTAAAGTGAAGAATGCGCTACAGCAGTGTTCTTCAAACTCTGGTTGCATAACCCCTAAAAGAAAATTTTTTTAAATCCCTACCCTCTGCATGTTTTAAGTTGACATTTAAGTTTTGTCATAAGTTTAAATAGTTGCAAAGGATATAATTTCTAGTTTGCAAATATTGACATATTTAAATAAAACTGTTACATCAATTTTAAAATGTATCCAACGGAGTATAAATACCATAGAATTTAAAATATCATTGACTTTAAAAAGACATGAATGAACCCTTCACTATTATAATTTTTACATTGTTTCTTTTTCTCCTTGAGTTTTTATTTCTATTCCCATTCTCCAACAGAATTTTACCCCAATATGTTTCTTTTAATCTTTTTTTTAAAATTTAATTTAATTTATATTTGGCTGTGTTGGGTCTTTGTTGCTGCACGCGGGCTTTCTCTAGTTGCGGCGAGCGGGGGCTACTCTTCGTTGCGGTGCGCGGGCTTCTCATTGTGGTGGCTTCTCTTTTGCGGAGCACAGGCTCTAGGTGCACGGGCTTCAGTAGTTGTGGCATGAGGGCTCAGTAGTTGTGGCTTGCGGGCTTAGTTGCTCCGTGCCATGTGAGATCCTCCTGGACCAGGGCTCGAACCCATGTCCCCTGCATTGGCAGGTGGATTCCTAACCACTGCACCACCAGGGAAGTACCCCCAATATGGGTTTTTTTTCGGTTATTTTTTGGTTCTTCATTGTTCTACTCGGTATATTATACACTTTAAATTTTATTTTTCTTAGTATTGCCTCTACTGAAATTTTCACAAACTCATACAGAATATAAATTTCCTTAAAATCATCTATTTTTATCATTAAAATAACCTCTCTACAATGTCTTGAGATGTTCAGTACCATGAGAGTTGCTCAACCAAGAGCAAAGAATCAAATAACCTCTCTTCTGTTAGAATGCAACATGGCCAGTCAACTGGTTTCCTATGTCAGGTCTTCTTTAGAAAAAAAAAATGATGAATGTTAGCTTATTTTAAATATAATTTCAGAGCATAGTTTTGCTACACATTATTCTATTCAAGTTGAAGAAAGAAGAAACTTTAAATAGAAGTAACTCAGATTTTAAACAATGCACATTCATTACATACAAATTAGAAATATATTTCTTTTTTTTTTTTTTTTTTTTTTTTTTTGCGGTACGCGGGCCTCTCACTGTTGTGGCCTCTCCCGTTGCGGAGCACACGTAGGCTCAGCGGCCATGGCCCACGGGCCCAGCCGCTCCGCGGCATGTGGGATCCTCCCGGACCGGGTCACGAACCTGTGTCCCCTGCATCGGCAGGCGGACTCTCAACCACTGCGCCACCAGGGAAGCCCCTTCTTTTGTTTTTTTTTTAACATCTTTACTGGAGTATAATTGCTTTACAATGGTGTGTTAGTTTCTGCTTTATAACAAAGTGAATCTGTTATACATATACATGTGTCCCCATATCTCTTCCCCCTTGTGTCTCCCTCCCTCCCTACCACCCTCCCTACCACCCTCCTTACCCCCCATATGTTTTTATGCTTGAAACTCTTCTACTGATCATATCATTCATTAAAATATTTAAAAATGTTCTGTGATTTCTGGATTGGGTTGTCATTATAATTACTGATATACAGTTGATCAAAATAGCATAAACATGTTACAAATATTAGCAAATTATTTTTAAGTTAAAAAAAAGTAAAATTTTACTAGGACTGCATCTTTTGAACAAGATGTGACAGAGCATATTTTTGGACTCTTGATTTTAAAAGAGATTTCCTGAAATCCAATATTTTGAATTATCCCCTTCTTTGACACATCAGAGACTTTTATACCTCATGGCAATGTGCCATCAGGGTGTGCCTTATTGTAGGTATGCTTTACTGTTGTCAAGTTGGAGAAGGGACCACAGTGAAAGCAAAGAAGTGGGCAGGGGACCTAGCATGCTGCTTTTAAGCCTAGTGTGGTATCAGGTGGATCAGTTTTACAAAGAGTATTTACTTGAATTAAGGATCTCAAAATGAATTCCCTTGAAACTATCTGGGTCTACATATACCTTAGTAAATCCTTGTGTACCCCTAAGGCTACAGTGTGAAGATTATTATCTTAAAGGATAATAGAGAGATCATGTTAAGTGAATTGTCACAAATGTGATTAAATGGACAAGATTATTGTGATTATCTGTGATTAGCATGGATGAGCTTTTTTTTTTTTTTTTTTTTTTAAATCTCTTCCTTTTCCATTCCGTGTGGTTCTGGTAGGACTGTCAGTCATCCTGTCTCATCTCCCAGAGGGATCCTGGCCGGGCCAATATTAATCCTATTACCCTGGATTCAGTAATTTGTTCTGCAACAGGTGTAAAAACCAAGCAGATCAATGAATGTTCTTCCCTGAAATTGTTATATAAACACTGAGGAAGAAAATTTAACTTTCTTTCTGTTGGGAGCTACTGAGCTGCGAAGATGTGTATCTGGAACTGTTGGCAACCAATTGAGGGTGCCTGTCTGTAGAAGGAAGGCAGGCAGAGCTACACGAAGAGGCAGGGGTGCCAAACCAAGGGCCTTGTGGGGCATGGGGTTTCAGTCGTTGAGGCCCTTAGTTCCTGCAGCTCTCTTGATTCTGTGAGCTTCCCCAGTGTGCTTTTCAGCTACATGAGCCACAATTACTTTTTTTTGCTTGAGTTAGAGTTGTATTTCTGGTGCTACTGAAATAATTGTATTAACACCTAAGAAAAGTAAACTCAAAGTATTTTTAAAGTATCTTTTGTAAAATGGGTAATTTGGAAAATTTTCTCTTCTAGATTGTTGGACCTTCAGATGGAAGTAGTTACATTATAGATTATTATGGAACCAGACTTACAAGACTGAGTATTACCAATGAGACATTTAGAAAAACGCAGTTATATCCATGAATATTGTTTAAAAGAAACAGTAAGTGATATGTATGTGTAATCTTAATTATAGTATATTATCTGTATAAAATTATGATAATTTGAGAACCAGGGGAAATTTAAGAGATCATCTAGTATTGTAAACCTGTCTTTTTGCTTATCAGGAAAGGCAGGTCTCTAATCTTTTTTTATTGTTTTTTAAAATTTTTATTGGAGTATAGTTGCTTTACAATGTTGTGTAAGTTTCTACTGTACAACACAGTGAATCAGCTATACATATACATATATCCCCTCTTTTTTGGATTTCCTTCCCATTTAGGTCACCACAGAGCATTGAGTAGAGTTCCCTGTGCTATACAGTAGGTTCTCATTAGTTATCTATCTTATACATAGTATTACTAGTGTATATATGTCAATCCCAGTCTCACGATTCATCGCACCCCCCCTTCCCCCTTGGTATCCATACGTTTGTTCTCTATGTCTCTGTCTCTATTTTTGCTTTGCAAATAAGATCATCTATACCATTTTTCTAGATTCCACACATATGTGTTAATATACGATATTTGTTTTTCTCTTTCTGACTTGCTTCACTCTGTATGACAGTCTATAGGTCCATCCATGTCTTGCAGGTCTCTAATCTTCTATAAAGCATTTTTGTATATGCTCATTGCTCCTGCAGTTCTCAATTCAGACTGTTTCTTTGCAGTGAATATAGTTAAAGGACAAGGTTCACAAGAAAAAAATAACATCAAAGCAAAAAGATATCCCATAGTTTTATATAATGGTTATGATGAAAGTATGTGTTATAGATGATAAAGCATATCTTTTCTACTGTCCATCCTTCTTAGGGTCAGTATGATCCTTAAACCTCCTTCTCTTCTCTTTTCCTAAATCTGAAAGTTGATAGAGTTTCAACCCTGAACTACTATAAGCACTTATTTTAAGCTGAAGTTTGGCCCTGCCCATGAGAATTATTAATTGGCCTTAGAACTGTCTAGCAGCTTTCAGGGAAGACAGAGAGAAACATAGGCTGAATGTTTTGGCCACAATCCTAATCCTAGGATTTTTAGTTGACTCTATCTCAGAGAGTGCTTCTAGAGTCCAGGAAGGGACTAGGCATTCATTTTCTATGTTTAATGTATAAATAGGATATGAAGTATAATTTTGCCCTTAGGGTAGATTTTTTTCTTTTCTCACAGTAAAATTATGGGATATGCTTTATAGTTATTGCCATGAGAGTTGAATGGTGACAGGCCCTTCCCATTAAGATCTGAGGAACGTATTCAACTCGTTGTCCAAAAAGTTCTTCAGATCTTTTCTTACAAACCATAAGAGTCTCTGTGTTTAAAATTGAAATGAAGCATAGAGATCCATCTGCCTCTTCTTACTAGGGAAGAAATTAAGACCTAAGGAAGTTGAGACTAAGGTACACAGTCAGTACAAAACTGAATCTAGAACCTAGGTCTTCTGTGCACTCCACTGGTTCTCTTCTACCCCCCCCCCCCACTAACTGCTTTGTTTTTTATTAAGTATCTTCATTTTGGAAATTGTCACTGCTACTTTATGAGAAAGGTTGTGTAGTTTTACATAACCTTATTTTCACACTGTAAATTGTTGTTTCTCTTTTTAAAGTATATAGATTGTTTTAAAACTATAATGTATAAAAAATAAGCAAATGTAATTTAAAAAACAATATCTGTAGCCTATTATATAAACATTTAATTAGGATTCCAGACTCAGATTTAAAATTTAAAACTAGAAGGGCCTATTGAGAAGGCATATCTCTGCATTGTCATTCATATAATCTCCTACAATACCTGCAGAAGTGCTCCCAGTGTAAGAAAAAAATATCTTGAATAAATGAAGCATTAATATGTGTATCTATAAAAACCTCATTGGATTCTCTTAAAAGATTGTGTTTTAACATATTTCTTTTTTCTGTTTTAGGATTTGGGCCTCCTTGATTTTAATAGAGAACTCTCAGTGTGTAGATTTCCAGATTTTCCTTTTTCCATCTTCATATACCACTTTACAGATTCTGTTTAATTTTTTGTTGTTGCTGATGTTTTTGTTTTGTTGTCTTAGTTAAAAACATTCTGATATTTATTTAATAGAACTTTGAGATTTATATGATAATAGTCTTTCTTAGGCTACTGTCTCTATGAGATAGATAGCTTATTACTCTGATATTAATGTGTTTTCCAAAGGCAAGTTGCCACTTGTCCTTTTCGCTTCTGAGAAATGAAAGTATGACTTATTCACATTTTTTAGTGCTTTATTATTAAGAAAACTGTCTTAAATGTTGAATGTTTCTGTCTTCTGCATTTTGATCCTTCAAAGCAGTTAATCCATGGTGTGAACAAATACCATCTATATTGCCTGGGGCTGCAGTCTTGTATATGACAACATACCTGTTTTTTGGAGCTTTCAGATCTGTCTTTGCCTTGGTATCCAGGGAGCTAAAGATCATCAGAGAGTCTGAAACCTTGAGGCAACGCAGATACTCTTGGCATTGATTCAGGACTCTGAAGTGTGAACTTTCTCCTTTTTGCTTTGGGAGTGATGCACTAGCTTTTGGTGGACCAGATGCTGACTCATCTAGCTCAGTGCAGTTATATTTGAAGCTGGATGGACAAAGTGGGAACACCAACCAGATGATTAATGTCTTCCATCTGTTAGCACTGCCTGGCAGATGCTGGCACAAGTGTCTTAAGTGATGCACCAGTGTCTGGAGGAAGCAGCACCTGTACGTTAGCACTAGTTTTTCTTGCCGTGTTTTGAAGGGTTTTAAGAAGCTGGAAATACATGAAAATGCTATGTCCCCAAAATACTGTCATACTCCTACTTTAGTAACAGGCTTACCAATTTCAAAATTACTGGGATCTGGGCTTTTCAAAAGTAAAAAAACATAATTTTTCATCACTCATTTCACTCAAAAATATACAGTATAGTACAGTTACCTTCATAGTATGTTAGTCATTCAGTAACAGCTTCTCCAGTTGATGGGAGATTATTAAGTATTGATATAAGAAGTGAATTTGGATTGATTCCTGATATACACCAGGAAGGGTCTCTGATTTGTTCATTAATGAAAATACTGAGTGTCTGTCATTTGGGAGGCACTGTTCTAGATTCTAGGATGCAGCAGTGGACAAAGCACTAACATCTCTGTCCTTAAGGAGCTTATATTTCTTTGGGATCCACTTTTTCACAGTGATATTTTTGGCCTCAGTTAAGCTAGATGCCCATTTTCTAATATTCCCTAGTTCCTTTTGGTTGCTCACAGTGCTTTGAAGTTTACTTACCTAAGCTCAGATTTAAAAGTCTGTAAGTTTCCACAGCTATGTAACTTCAATTACATGAGAAATACCTGCAGTCACATCTTGAAACAAATCTTGCTTCCTATGTAATTGTTACAGTTACCTTGACCAGGTGGGAAGTCTGTTTCCAAGCAGGTGCTTCTCAAAAGTATTTATTCAAATAAGCTGTACTCTGAAAGAGTTTTTGGTAAAATCTAGAAATAAAGTCCCTTCACAGTACACTCTTAAACCTTTAGACTTAATTTTCACTATAATTTCCTAAATTCCTAAAAACGCTTTCATTTTTCCAATTTGTGTAATTCCCTGTTGCCTAATACATGTAATTCTTTTACAGATGGTTTTCCTGTGTCTTTTTATTTATTTATTATGGGAATACGTTTAAAGCATGTGAATACAGTTTTGTTTTGGTTTTGTTTTTTAGTTTCATAGAGCACTATATTATTATGGCTATTTGTTAGTAGTGTGTGTAGGAATTATATGTTAAGGCCTCTGTATGAGATGTTTTATATGATAACCCTGATTTTAGGACAGTGGCCAAAATTGTAAGATGGATTAGCTCAGTCATTCCTGGGATTACTCCTAAACCCTCTAGAGTAAAATGGAAAGGATTCTTTCAGTTCTATAGAAACAGTTAGTGTTCTACAGAAGCATTTATAAATGGTACTACTTTAGCCTGAAAGGATTAATACAATTTCCAGAAGTACCTCTTTACCCAGGAAGATTTCTTACCTCCACTGTATTAAACTAAAGGACCTCTTTAAAATTTCAGAGATTCTGTCATGTCTATGGCCAGCATTTGTTCATGGGACCACTAGGACTCTAAGAAATATTAGTTTGGGGGTATTTTTTGTTTTTGTTTTGTTTTACAAAAACTTTCTGTGTCTTTTTCCCTTATTTTAACCTAGATGCTTAAGGCTTAGTTAAGTATTATTATACTGATAGGCAGCTAGGAAGCTAAAATAGATAGAAACTAGCAAAAGAGAAAGGTTAGTTCTTAAAAAGTGCAAGCCTAAGATGTTGGCTCCTCTTTCTCATTCAAATACCTTAAATGTAGATATTCCCCAGGGTTCTGGCACCTTCCTTCTTCCTTTCTCTCATTAAATCAGCATTCGTTTTGCTTTTTTCTATTTACAAAATTAATACAAGCTTAATGCATAAATTTTGGGGAAACACCAAAAAGTACAAAGAAAAAAAATTTATTCCACAGCTCTAAGATAACATTGTTAATATTTTATTGTATGTCCTAATAGTTTTTCCATGCATGTATTTTCATTTTTCTTCACAAAAGTGATATATTCTCCATACTGTTTTGTAGCCTGCTTCACATTGTAAATGTTTTTCTATTTCAATAATCTTTTACAAAATTATTTTTAATGGCTGCTGAGTATTCCACGTCTGTATCATCATTTATGTAATGATAAATAATGTTATGTGGTATTTAAGTTATTTTAATAAATGAACAATATACATTTCTGATTTTTTTCTCAAGAATCATCATTCTTAGTCAAAAAGTAATCATATATTAAAGTTTTTGCTACATACATACAGTCTTAGTTAACCAGGGTAATAGAGAAAGAATGAAATATAATAGCCCAAACCCAAACAAAACCACAGTCAACTCTTAATTATTCCAGTGCAAACGAACTGCGGATAAAATGCTGCAGGGACCTGCAACTACCCCTTGCTCTGCAGTTAGACCACTGCTTACCATGCCTTTTCCTGCTCCTCACATCCCACAGGCTGGAGAAGAAAAACCAAACTTTGAGAACAGGATAGCTGCTAGAGAAAGGATGCTGGCTGTGGGTATCGGGGAATGATAGCGTATCTGTTAGTTGGCACAGTGTCAAATAGTTTAATTATCTAACTGCCATCTTTTAGATGAGAGGAGGAGTGCTTTAAGGAGTACATCGGAAGGTCATTCATAATGGTATTTATTCTGAGCTGCTGAGAGGGAAAAAGGGAGGTAAATTTGGAAAATAAGAAAAGTTGCTGATTAGAAATGAATAAAAATGCTATACAGCTCTGAGTACCCAATGGAGTCCTAGAATAGTACATTTGTAGTTGAGTTAATCATCATGGTACTCATTCCCATATCTTTTAAAATAGAGCCTAATATCTTAATTCTTAGTAAATGTAGCAATGCTCTTAAATCTAGTCATTGTCTGATGATGAAACATTGGTATTCACTATCTTAGAAAATAGATTTTTTTTTTTTTTTTTTTTTTTTTGAAGTACGCGGGCCTCTCACTGTTGTGGCCTCTCCCGTTGCAGAGCACAGGCTCCGGACGCGCAGGCTCAGCGGCCATGGCTCACGGGCCCAGCTGCTCCGCAGCATGTGGGATCTTCCTGGACCGGGGCACGAACCCGTGTCCCCTGCATCGGCAGGCGGACTCTCAACCACTGCGCCACCAGGGAAGCCCAGAAAATAGATTTTTTAAGAAAAAATATTTATTAAAAAATTAAGGCTTAAAATCTTAAATTTTCAAGATTTGAACTTGTTAAAATTTCCTTTTACTGCTCTTCATGTACACGATGTTAAGCTCTATAGCATCTTCCTAAAGAGTCACTATCATTATCCCCACTTTACAGATAAGTAAATTGAGTCCCACAAAGATTGAGTCACTTGCCCAAAGGTCATAAATAAGTGGTGAAGCTAGGATTTAAACCCAGGTCTATTAACTGCTATACTCCTGCATTGTGATAGTTAGAATCATCTCATTCTTTGAAATATACTGCTAATGATTGTGTACTAGAGATTTTTTTTAGTATGCTGTTTAATGTTTTTTTAGTAAAGATGGAATTATCTGCCTATCCTGAGTCTTTTTACTTAACAAATAGTTTGCTGGTTTAAAAAGAAAAAAAGAATTTATTTATTCAAACTTCTCAACTTTACATCATGTAAATGCCAAAATGTTTTACGAATATTAAAATGAGACTATGATAGAGCAGTGATTATTGTCAGAACCTAAAGACTTTTCTGCTGTTACCTCATCTGACATTTGCAGCACTTTCTAGACCAAAGTCTAATTATGTTTGTGTGACAAGAGGAGAGATGTTAGGTAGGATGATACTGTCATGCTCTGCTTCGTCTTGCTGAGGTCAAATGAAGCTAGAGACACCTGTGCTGTGGGGTGGTGGGATTGCAGGTGATTTTTATTTGATGAGTTTTTCTTTCAGTTTATTTATCTGAACTTTCTAATTTTTCCACAATAAACATGCATGTATTTGACACCATAATAGTATGGGTTAAATTAGAACAAAGAGCCCAAGAAAATTTTATTCTCCCCTGCCCTCCTCTTCAAGATACACTTATCCCGATTTCTGACATGATTCTGACTTTAAAGGATAGATGCATTTGAAAGAAAAAGGCAGATCTAACACATGATATCAAAGGTTTTTCATCCAGGCAGCACAGTTTGATGGGAAAAGCACAGACTTCGGAATCAGATCTGAGTTTGTCTCCTGTCTTCGCCACTTGTTTTGTTACTGTAACAGTTCTGAGCCCTTCTGTCTTCATATAAATGGGGATAATAATATCAGTTAATGTTGAGAGGTTAAGATGATATAGATAATAGTCACCATTTATTAAACATTTTAAAGGAATGGAATGATGGCATTAGGCATTGAGGAGTGCCATCTGGAATTTGCAAGGGGTTCCTCACACCATCTGGGATTTGCAAGGGGTTCCTCACACTGGGGTTGTAGTGTGGTTACACCTTCAGTAAAATTCCAGTAGACTCAAAAATTCCTTTTACAGAAGGAAGGTAGGATGTGTTCTTCGGACATTGTTTACCTACATTTTTCTTATCTCTGTTATCGTTATCTCTCGCTACCCTGTGTAATAAGGGCCCCAAATGTCACTTTTCTCAAGAACGTAGTTTTATTGGTACCTGCAATGCTTTAAGACTCTCCTTACTAAGGGAAGGCTGCAGTGTTGCAGATTTTGTTTTTGTTGCTCTTTAATCTGAAGTTTTCTGGAGATATTTATCTAATAAATTTACAAATGTTGCTATGAAGAAGCTGTTCAATCTACTTTCAGCCTAAATTAAGGTTAATTGCAAGGAATCGCTATGCATACAACAGAATGTTGCTTTTAACCTGTCAATGTTATCAGAATATGCCAAACGTGGAGATTAAAACTTGAAAAATGATTAAGGCTAGAGCTATTTGCACTGCATATGCCAAAGAAAAATGTTGTTTTAGCAGAACACTTTAGAAAGTGTGTAGTGTTTGAACTTTTAATCATGTGAGCTAATTTTATATTTAAGAGGGTACGATTATGAAGGCTCACAGTCCCATCTTTGATTTTCAGATATACCTCAAAATTTGATGACTTATCTGAATGAATTATGAAATTCACTTTTATAGCACAAGAAAGAATGGCATGTCTTCTTTATATGATTTATGATTGAGTGGTCTGCGTGAGACACGACACAAATTGCTTTAAATAAGCGTAGCACGTCTTTAAAAAGGTGTTCAAAAATGAATTTATTGTTTATTAATTCTTAATTATTTATTGACCTACTGTGTACCCCTTCTGCTCTTGCCTTCCTGCCTTCCTACTATATATTCTTCACACAGCAGCCAAATGATAAAAGTAAATCAGAACATGTCACTTTTCTGCCAAATCTCCAGTGGCTTCCTGTTGTGCCTCAAATATGCCAAATTGGTTCCCACCTCAAGATTTTTATGCTGACTCTTCCCTTCGCCTGGAGCGCTCTTTCCCAGTTCTTTGCATGACTTGGTTCCTCACTCTTTCAGGTCTCTGCTCAAGTATTGTCCCTGACCATCCTTTCTAAAATACTACCCCAGCCCTCCACTGGTCACTCTCTGAATCCTGATCCTGCTTCATTCTCTTCACAGCATTTATTGCTACTGGAAATTACGTATGTTTATGTATTCTCCCTTTCCCTCCCCTACTCGAATGTAAGCTTGGTGAGGGCAGGGACTTTATTTCATCTATTACTGTATCCTCAGTGTTTAGAACAGTCCCTGGAACATAAAAGTCGCTTTAAAAAATGTTTTTTGAGTGAATGGGAACACTAGATGGGTTAACAGGAGTATAAATTAACCTGAGATTAAATAACCATCTGCTTTAGGTCATTTACTTTAGGAGTTGTCATGCAAATGTGATTCTAACCCTAACTCTTGTCTCAGGAGGTGGGTGAGGAAATGAGTCTATGCTGATTTATTCATGTCCTCAGTGGTCCCAGTGCTTAGAACAATGCCTGGCACCACATAAGAATTTTATAAACATTGAATTCTTACCTTGGAGTGGGTAATTACTGGAGGTAGTTCTCAAAAAAAGACCAGCCAGGAGATTATTAGAAAGAATAGGAAGGAGTGGGCAGGGGCGGGCTACTCAATCACCTAATATGTGTCATATTATGTGTCATTATGTATCAATATTTTCCTGACCTGATTATCTCAGTTAACCCTCGTAGTCACCCTGTAAGGAATTAGCTTCCCTTACAGTGATAAAGGTCTTTTATGCTATAGGTATAGATTGCCAGCCTCTAAGATGTTAACAGGACGCTTTAGCTAAATAGTGTGCTCCTCTGCAGAACTGGGGCTAGTTTCTGATTCAGCTTTTCACTATCCACCCACCATCCAATTATACCAGTGGCTACATAGGGCAATGCTTTAAGCTCATGGACTTCAGGATCAGATAAATCTGCCACGTATTATGGACAAGCTCTTAGGCTCTTAGTTTCCTTATTCTTAAAATGGAGATATTATCTTCCTCATGATTGTTGTAGGGTATTTCATAGTGTGTGGTGCATAGTATGTATTTAATAAATGACAGGTGATTGTTTAAGATTTTTATATTTCTTATCTCCTGTAGTACTTAAAACACTTCTGTAAGGTTAGTCCTCATTTTATGCATAATGAGACTGAGGGTTAGAGAGATTAAATGGCTTGACTATCCTTACACAGCTAGTAAGCTTGAAACCAAGTCTGTGATTCCTAAGCCCATTGCCCGTTCTAATCACTACACCTTCTACCTCCTTATTAATCCCATGTGAGTGGACAACTGACCATAGATCTATTTCTTTTATAACTGCCCCCCTGGAGCCTTTTTTTTTTTTAACCAAAAAAGAAGAAACAAAATTACAAGGGTCTAATTACTTCATTTTTAAAATATTCTATTGAGGTATACATAGAATGCCCAAATCTTAAGTATAAAACTTGATGAATTTTTACATGTGTATACACCCACTTAACCACCACCCAGTTGAAGATAAAGAATATTCCTAGCCCTCTAGAAGGTTCCCTTTTACTCCTTCCCAGTCAGTATCTACCCCTTACAGGTAACCACGCTTCTATGATTCTGTCACCATAGATTAATTTTGCCTGTTTTTCAACTTCATATGAATGGAGTCATATAGTATGCCCTTTTCTGTGATCGGTTTCTTTTACTTATCATTATTATGGTGTAGTGTTACATTGTATGAATATGCCAAAAATTATTTATCCTACTGTTGTCAGTTTGTTTCCAGTTTGGGGCTATTATAAATAGAGCTGAGATGGACACTCTTACATTCTTACACATGTCTTTTGTTAGAGATATATTTAAAGCAATATGCCCTTACTTCTCTTGTGTATATGTGCAGAAGTGGAATCTTTGGCTTACAGTGTAGGCACGTCTTTAACTTGAGTAGATGCTGTCTAACAGATTTCCAAAGTGGTTGTACCAGTTGACACTCCCATCAGCAAAACATGAGAACTCCAGTTGTTCCATATCCTCTCCAACACTTGATATTGTTGTTCTTTTTTACATTAACTGGCTTCTACTTTTAAAGAAGATGGAATGTAGCTATCAGTGTAGCTTAAAGAGGAAAACAAGACTAACTGGTCTGGAGAATAATTTCAGTTCAGCATAGAAGACCCCTCTTGCCATGAGGTGGCCCATAAAATAGATAGATAGGTTCTCTCTCTTAAGCAGAGGCCAGAGGTCCATTTGTTGCGGTCCATTTAGGGAGGTTCCCTGGCATCAAGAAAGTTTGGTTTATAAGACTTCTGTGGGCCCAACCAAATGTAACACAATTTTTTTTATATTATTTATTTTATTTTTGGTTATGTTGGGTCTTCGTTTCTGTGCGAGGGCTTTCTCTAGTTGTGGCAAGCGGGGGCCACTCTTCATCGCAGTGCGCAGGCCTCTCACTATCGCAGCCTCTCTTGTTGCGGAGCACAGGCTCTAGATGTGCAGGCTCAGTAGCTCACGGGCCTAGTCGCTCCGCGGCATGTGGGATCCTCCCAGACCAGGGCTCGAACCCGTGTCCCCTGCATTGGCAGGCAGACTCCCAACCACTGCACCACCCGCAAAGCCCCAAATGTAACACTATTTTGACTCTGAGCTTGGACTAGTAGAACCTTGAGCTGGAAGAAATGTGTAAGTCAGCCTTCTTCCTTGTTTCATACAAGTTATTGATGCCTAGCCTTGTACTTCCATAATACCCTTCACTGATTATGAAAAGCATTTTTTTCCCTAAAGGAGAGTTCAGACAGAGTTTCCTCTGAGAGGTCAAAATGACCTGTTGGCCTAGCTGACTCCTAGATTAGCCTCCTATGGAAAGATTAGTTTGTGGTTTCCAAAGCGAGTCATTTCATGTTCTGAGTTGCATATATGTGGTGTCATTTGATTTATTTGTTTGTTGTTTTGCTGTTACTCAACTTAAATTCTTATGGACTTTTCCCCACACTGGAATTTTCCATAGAGCCTTTTAGGAATATCTGACAAGCATCCTTTTCAGATTTTCCCCATCTCTGTCCATTCACTTTAAATTTAGGAGTATTAGCCCCTGCTTGCATCTGCCACCTGTAGTAAAACCTGCCATTTGCAGGTCCAACCCCACCCAAACCCTGGGTCAATGCAAACCAGACCTGGAAAGCAGAGTGGCCTCTCCCTAAAAAACAGTGGAATCTGGAAATGTCCACTATTTACATCCCCAGGGAACACTGGTCCTTAGGAAGGATTTAGCCCCAGGAGGGTCTAATGACACATCAGGCTACAGCCTTCTTACTGAGCCTGTATTTGTGAAAGAATCATTCGTCTGCCTGTCTTTTCTGCCTAGAGAC
Organism: Delphinapterus leucas; assembly: GCF_059928025.1. Taxonomy (NCBI): domain Eukaryota; kingdom Metazoa; phylum Chordata; class Mammalia; order Artiodactyla; family Monodontidae; genus Delphinapterus; species Delphinapterus leucas. The sequence continues at coordinate 137,954,419 of NC_143129.1, forward strand.
TTGGGGAAGGCAGAATACTAGCCCCCCCCCCAAGATGTCCATGTCCTGATCCCCAGAATCTTGCATGACAACAAAGACTTTGCATATGTGATTAAAGTAAGGATCTTTATTTTTTTAATATTTGTTATTTGGTTGTGCCGTGTCTTAGTTGTGGTAGGTGGTCTCCTTAGTTGCGGCTCATGGGCTTCTTAGTTACAGCTCACTGGCTCCTTAGTTGCAGCACACGGACTCCTTAGTTGTGGCATGCAAACTCTTAGTTGTGGCATGCATGTGGGATCTAGTTCCCTGACCAGGGATCAAACCCGGGCCCCCTGCATTGGGAGCATGGAGTCTTAATCACTGTGCCACCCGGGAAGTCCCTAAAGTAAGGATCTTTAGATGGGAAGATTATCTTGGATTATCTGAATGGGCTCAATACAATCACAAGAGTCCTTATAAGGGAAAGAGGGAGGCAGGAAGGCCAAAGATGAGATGACTGAAGCAGAGGTCAGAGAGGAGAGATATTTGAAGACTCTATGCCACTGGCTTTGAAGATGGAGGAAGGGGCCATGAGCCAAGGAATGCAGATGGACTCTAGAAGCTGGAAAAAGAAGGAAAGGGTTTCTACCCTGGGGCCTCCAGAGGAACATGACTCTGCTGATACCTTGGTTTTAGCCTGGTAAGACCGACTGCAGACTAATAACGTCCAGAACTGTAAGATTATAAGTGTGGGTTGCTTTAGGCCACTAAGTTTATGGTAATTTGTTACAGCAGCAATAGGAAACTAATAAGTTGTTATGTTTAAAGTGTCATGGGCTTCCCTGGTGGCACAGTGGTTGAGAGTCCGCCTGCCGATGCAGGGGACACGGGTTCGTGCCCCGGTCTGGGAAGATCTCACGTGCCGCGGAGCAGCTGGGCCCGTGAGCCATGGCTGCTAAGCCTGTGCGTCCGGAGCCTGTGCTCCGCAATGGGAGAGGCCACAACAGTGAGAGGCCTGCGTACCGCAAAAAAAAAAAAAAAAAAAAAAAAAGTGTCTTACTTACAGCCTGCATATTGTTGGATCGTAACTTTTTTCTATTCTGCTAATCGTTGTCTTTTTTTTTTTTTTTAATTTGTTTTTGGCTGTATTGGGTCTTCATTGCCACACACGGGCTTTCTCTAGTTGCGGCAAGCGGGGGCTACTCTTTGTTGCGATACATGGGCTTCTCATTGTAGTGGCTTCTCTTGTTGCAGAGCATGAGCTCTAGGCACGCGGGCTTCAATAGTTGTGGCACATGGGCTCAGTAGTTGTGGCTCAGAGGCTCTAGAGCACAGGCTCAGTAGTTGTGGTGCATGGGCTTAGTTGTTCCGCAGCATGTGAGATCTTCTGGGACCAGGGATCGAACCCGTGTCCCCTGCATTGGCAGGCGGATTCTTAACCACTGCACCACCAGGGAAGTCCCTAATCTTTGTCTTTTAATTGGAGTATTTAGACCATTTGCATTAAAATTAATTATTGATATGTTAGGGCTTACTTCTGCCATTTTATCATTTGTTTTCTGTTTTCTCCCTCTGTTTCTCATTTTGTCTTTTATGCCTCTGAGTATTACCTGAACTTTAAAAAAAATCAATTTTCCTGTATTTTCAATGTTTTTGAATACATCACCCTGCATAATTTTCTTTAGTGGTTGCTATTGACGTTATAATATACATACACACACAATATACACGGACATTTATACATACATATGCATACACACGTATACACATACATATCACATAACATGCACACACACATATAAGACATGCACATACACACATGTACTTGTGTGTGTCCACATACATGCATATGCATATAACACACGCACGTGCACATATGTGTATGCTTATATACATATGTACATTACATATGTGCGTTGTGTGCGTGTATACACACATAATTATACACAGACATGCATATACATATAACATATATGTATAACATACATACATAACTTATCTTGGTCTACTGGTATCAACATTTTACCCCTTTAAGTAAAGTATTGAAAGCTTACTTCCATTTAGGTCCCTTTACTCTTCCCACTTTTAAAATGGTACAACAGCAGTAAGAAACTAAGATAGGCCTCAAACCTCATTTCACAATGGCTACCCGTGTGAGCTTGGGAGTTAAACTGTTCAAATTCTACCTTCTGCACTTAATGTGCTGCTTGACCTTGAGCAAGATTCTTTACCCCTCTGAGCCTCAGTTTCCTCCTATAAATTGAGGATGAAGTAATAATACTAAACTACCCATTAAAACCTTTCTACTTATATATTCTCAGGACTTATATGCAACATTCTCAAAATTGTTCCCATTTTCATTTTTTTAAAAATGTAATAGGCTTTATTTTTTAGAGCAGGTTCACAGCAAAATTGACCAGAAGGTATAGAGAGTTCCCATACACTCCCTGCCACCACACATGCATAGCCTCCCCCATTATCAACATCCCTTACCACAGTGGTATATTTGTTACAATTGATGAACCTACCCTGACACATCATTATCACATAAAGTCCATAGTTTACATTAGGGTTCAGTCTTGGTGTTGTGCATTCTATTAGTTTAGACAAATGTATAATGGCATGTATCCACCATTATGGTATCACATAGAGTATTTTCACAGACCTAAAAATCCACTGTGCTCCACTTATTCATCCCTCCCTCCCCTCTAACCCCTGGAAACCACTGATCTTTTTACTCCCTCCATAGTTTTGCCTTTCCCAGAATGTTATACAATTGGAATCATACAGTATGTAGCCTTTTCATATTGGCTTCTTTCACTTAGTAATATGCATTTAAGGTTCCTCCATGTCTTTTCATTACTTTATAGCTTATTTCTTTTTTAGGGCTGAATAATATTCCATTGCCTGGATATACCACAATTTATTTAACCATTCACCTACTGAAGGATATCGTGGTTGTTTCTAAGTTTTGGCAATTATGAATAAAGCTGCTATAAACATATGTGTGAAGGTTTTTGTGTGGACATATGTTTGCAGCACCTTTAGGTAAACACCAAGGTGCATGATCGCTGGACTTTGTAGTAAGAGTATGTTTAGTTTTGCAAGAAGTTGTTCAGCTGTCTTCCAAAGTGGATGTATCATTTTACATTTTCACCAGTAATGAATAAGAGTTCCTGTTGCTGCACATCCTCACCAGCATTTGGTGTTGTCGGTGTTTTAGATTGTGGCTATTCTAATAGGTGTATAGTTGTATCTTATTGTTTTAATTTGCATTTCCTTGATGAGATATGATAGGGAGCACCTTTTAGTATGGTTATTTGCCATATTTATATCTTATTTGGTGAAGTATCTGTTAAGGTCGTTGGCCCATTTTTTTAATGAGGTTTTATTTTTCTTACTGTTGAGTTTTAAGAGTTCATATTTTAGATAACAGTCCTATATCAGATATGACTTACACAAATATTTTCTCCTAGTGTGTGGCTTGTCTTCTCGTTCTCTTGAAAGTGTCTTTTTTTTTAATTTATTTATTTTTGGCTGCACTGGGTCTTCATTGCTGTGTGTGGGCTTTCTCGAGTTGCAGCGAGCAGGGGCTACTCTCCGTTGTGGTGTGCAGGCTTCTCATTGCAGTGGCTTCTCTTGTTGTGGAGCATGGGTTCTAGGCACGCAGGCTTCAGTAATTTTGGCACTTGGGCTCAGTAGTAGTGGCTCGCGGGCTCTAGAATGCAGGCTTAGTAGTTGTGGCACATGGGCTTAGTTGCTCCATGGCATATGGGATCTTCCCAGACCAGGGCTCGAACCTGTGTCCCCTGCATTGGCAGGCAGATTCTTAACCGCTGCGCCACCAGGGAAGTCCCTTGAAAGTGTCTTTTGCAGAGCAGAAATTTTTAATTTTAATGAAGTCCAGCTTATCATTATTTCCTTCATGGATCATGCCTTTGGTGTTTTATCTTAAAAGTCATCACCAAACTCAAGGTCATCTAGACGTTCTCCTATGTTATCTTCTAGGAGTTTTATTTTGAATTTTACATTTAGCTCTGTGATCTATTTTATGTTAATTTTTGTGAAAGATGTAAGTTCTGTGTCAAGATTCACTTTTTTGCACATGGATATCTAGTCTTTCCAGCACCATTTGTAGAAAATTCATCTTCATTTAAAAAAATTATTTCTCCTGTGTTCCTTATGACAGAAAATAGCAGCACATCTACGAGGAAAGAGACTCGGAAGTTACCTTCGATGCTCTCTCCTCCCTACATCTGATGGATCACCAGATTTTTAAATTCCGCCTCATAAATACTCTGTAAACATTACTTCATCCTTACTGCAACTTTGTTATTTCAGAGCCCTGGACATCTAGGATCTTGTGATGAACTCCTGCCTGGCCTACCTGGTTGAGTCCCACCTTCCTCTCAGTTTACCTTCTCATTCCCATCAGAATGATCTTTTTGAAAAGCAAATCTGATCATCTCTATCTGGCTTAAAACTCCCCAGAAGCTCCCTATTTCATTTACCATAAAACCCAAATTCCTTTTCCTGGCTTCATAGGTTTATCCTGATTGAGTCCCAGCCATCATCGATCCCCTCCCCTCCCCTCTCCCTGCACAGTCAGGACTTGTGAGCTGACCCCTAGAGGTCACAGGAATGTGCCCTGCTCTCCCTTACTCTGAGAAGTCTGCTTACTGCTGTTGGAAACACTGATCGCACACTTCCAAGTATCTCTTACAGGTTCTTGAAGACATGGCTGAGGTCAGAAGTCCCATCAGGTCTCACTAAGCTAAAATGAAAGTATTCACAGGGATGTGTCCTACTGGAGGCTCTAGGGGAGAATCCATTTTCTTGGCTTTTCCAGCTTCTTTTTAAATTGGGTTAGATGCCCCTCTGTTGTCCTTCTGTAGTAACCTGTGCTTCCCACTAGCATGGCACTGATGATTTATGATTATGGTGATCTGTTGTAAAAACAATACTTCTTAAGTTCATTGATCTGAGCCTTATTGTGACACATTACAAACTAATGAAGAAAAGTAATGTAACAGATATCTGTGTGCTCAGCACTGAGATTAAATACATGTTAGTAATTTGCCAAACATGTTTCAGATTTCTCTTTTTTCTTTTATGAAATAAGAAGTTATGATATAACTAAAGCTCCACCCCTCCCAAACCCTTCCTAAAAGTAAATAGTAACCTGAAGTTGGTGTGGAAAAGTCTTTTTACTCTTCTGTTTCCCTGGCTAAATATAAGGCCAGGCAGGGAAGATGTGTGTCGTTTTGCTGTGATCTCTCTATTGTCCTTGCTTAGCCCAAGGATTGTGAATAATGCTCTAATGCTCGTTCCACAGCTGCCTGGATAAAACTAGCCTCAGCTTGATTGCCCTCAACTTGCCAGCTTCCGAAGCAGCTCTTTCCATTTTTCAAGACAGCTCTCTGCCTGTCATTCTCACTTCAATGGAAATTTGCTCCTCAGAGAAAGGCTGAGATTACTGGGGGCAGAAAGAAACAAAGGACAGAGCATGAATTTTGGAATGAAACTTACTGGGTACTTGCCTCTCAGCAATTACTTAATCTCTCTGGATGTTTAATTTCCTCTTTTGTAAAAATGAGGTTAACAATACTCATTTAGCAGAGGTTTTGTTAGGATTAAATACAATAACAAATGTGAATGTTCCCTTTAGGGTGGAATAGGTGTTCAATAAGTGGTACCATTCCCATAAAAATAATTAAGTATTTTATCTTCTTGTTTTTCTTTCTCAGATTTGCCCCCTTGAGGGCTTTCCATTTTCTTTCCCCATTTCCGTGCTCACATGCTTTTTTTCATTCCGTTTCCCCAGACTGGAAGGAAACTCCACGATGTACTGCCTGACATGGCCCAGGTGCCCTACAAGGTACAACTGTATCCAATCCTGAATATTCCAGCTTTCTTGTCCTCTTTACTTTCTTAAATGTAGGTCATAAATCCTTTAGCATCTGTGATATACTCTCTCTAACATGGCATCTGTGTTGGAATCGTCCTTCCTATTCTATCTATAAGTTACTTGAAGGTTGGGGCTATGTCTTATGGTTCTCTATCATTTCCCACACTTCTCAGCATGAGCATGCAAGATGGTATTGTTCTCGGAGGGACAGTAGTCTTGAAGGAGGATCTTATTTCCCTGTCCAGGGATTGAACCTAGCCACCAGTCCACCAGGGGCTAGAAGCTAGAAGCAAAGTTCCCTGATTCTAACCCCCTTTGAAAGCAAGAATGTTTCAAGGAGGCAAAAACTGCAAAAATAGGTTCAAAATGTATTATTAGAGACACAGCACACAGAGAAACGGTTTGTTTATTTAAGTCAGAAGGAGGACAGAAATACACACCCGGAGAGGAGTGGGGTTATCCTGAATGAGGAGCACATTAAGGAGGTGATTTTAAGGAGGTGATTTAAATCACTTACATAGGATAGTCCTTCCAGGTCTTTGTTTACATTTGGCCAATTATCTTGTTTCTTTTTTCACACCTGACTGGTCCTAGGACCCTCCCCAAGATGCGTGCACAACTTTTTGCTAAGTTGGATCCCACTGCAGAGGATCCTGTGGGTGCATGTCCACACTTATTAATGGGATGGGGGGCTCCCTCCTTTTTTGAGCCCCAAGGAGACTTCCTGCGCATGTGCAGACAGGGAAGTCCTCCTTGACCTCAGGAGTGAGCACCTTATCTCTTTACTTCAGCAGAGCTCAGCTTCTGCCACTAGCTTTGTCTTTGGAGTGCCTAGGTGCGAACAAAGCTTAAATTTTACTCCATTTGACAAACACCAGCTGTCCATCCCAGGGGCCCATCTATCTCCTACCTCAGTATGACATGGACTCAGATTGCCTGACTTCAACTCCTTGTTCTGCCACTTGCTAACTATGTGATCTTGATCAAGTAACTTCACATTTTTAGGCCTCCATTTCCTTAGCTGTAAATTGAGTGGAATTTAATACCTACCTTATGATATAGTTCTGAGAATTAATAAGATATGTCTAGAAAGTATCTTGTACTGTGGTTCTCCCTAAGTGCTCAATAAATGCTGGCTGTCATTATGATTATTGTCCATTAAATAGTGCAATGTTATATGTCAATTATATCTCAATTTAAAAAAAGACTGCTGTGGTTTATTAATGTTAATGCTAATATATTAGTTTCCTATTGCCACTGTAACAAAGCATCACGAACTTCTGGCTTAAAACAATGCACATTTACTATCTTATAGTTCTGGAGGTCAGAAGTCCAAACTGGGTCTCACTGGACTAAAATGAAAGTACCTGCATGACTGTGTCCTTCTGGAGGATCTAGGGGAGAATCTGTCTCCTTGCCTTTTCCATCTTCAAGAGTTTGTTCACATTCTTGGCTCATGGCCCTCCATCACTCTGACCTCTGCTTTTGTCGTCCCATCACCTTCTCTGGCTCTGACTTTCCCTTCTCCCTCTTTCCCTTATGAGAACCCTTGTGAGTACCCTGGGCCCCACGCATATAATCCAGGATAATCTCCCCATCCCAAATTCTTAACTTTAAAAATAGATATTTATTTAGTTATTTATTTGGCTGTGCTGGGTCTTAGTTGCGACGGGTGGGATCTTGCTTGCGGCATGCGGGAGCTTCGTTGCAGTCTGCGGGATCTTTAGTTGCAGCATGCAGGCTCTTAGTTGAGGCGTGTGGGATCCAGTTCCCTGACCAGAGATGGAACCTGAGGCCTCCTGCACTGGGAGTGCAAAGTCTTAACCACTGGACCACCAGGGAAGTCCCACAAGATTCTTAACTTAATCATACCTGCAAAGTCCCTTCTGCAGTAAGATAATAAAAAGGTTCTGGGAATTACGATGGAGACATCTTTGGGGGGCATTTATTTTGCCTGCCACACCAATATAGTAAAACTCATTCATTCATTCAGCACGTATGTACTCATCACATACTCTGTGCCAGGCCTTGTTTCAGTCCCTGGGGTTGCAAACAAATAAAAACAATATCTATTCTTCACATGGCTTTTAGTCTAGGGAAACCTTGAAGGCGGTGGCTCTATCTTATGACGGTACTTCCCAAAATGTGGAGAGGAAATGGGAATGTCTCACATTTAACAGTTACCCAAAACTTAGTGCCATTTTGATTGATGGAGAAGCAGAAAATGGATGTAGCATGTTACTTGTTAGGTTATGCATTCCCTAGGCTTGGGTGTGTGAATCCATGTCAATTAAGTTGAGGTAGTCTTGAAATTGCTCTCCTAATGAGAAACCAATGGGAATCAGGCACACAATTTTCAAGTGAGAAAAAGAATGTGGAAGGACAATATTGCATTTTGTTTTCCGCTTAGCACCAAGGCTTTATGTGTACATTGCAAAGATTAGGGATAAAAATTTGCTTTGGACATTGTCTATCCAATAGAGTAAGCTTATTTCATTTACCTTCTCACCCATTGGAATAAACACACTGCTGATCTTGTTTTTGTTTCTTTCACATCTATGCTTTCGATTATTGATTGCCAGGATGACCAGGGACATCATCACATCCTATACACAGAAATAGAAAATGGAGTGGGAAGAATGAGCACAGGGATGGAAAGTACCTGCCAGAATTCTTAGAGATATGGGCCTTGGTTGTAGCCTGGAACCAAGGCAAAGCCAGGAAAACAGAAAAAACCAAAAATAATATTTCCAAGGGTCAAGTCAATCATGTCCTTATTTTGATTCCCTTATCAGAAATGTACAAGAAATATTCCTCTCTAGACCCTATATTTCCTGTCTAATAATTCTACCTGACTCCTTTGAACCCAAGCTTTCCCTCCAGACTTCTTTTCTCTTATGTAGTCTTCTATGGCTACTAAGAAGTGAACTAATCATACCAGGAGGACAGAAGCTAGAAGGGTTTTCCTTCTTTCCAAGTACTTAACAGCATGTTACATGTTTTTGTTGGTTGCGGCCTGGGCTTGTTTGTATTTTGTCTTCTTTAGCTCTGAAAGTACCATAAATGGTGGGAGTGGCCTTCTTAAAATGCAGGAAGTTCACTCTAGCTGCCGTTTTATTTATTCATTATTTTAAAAGGTTAGATATGTGTGAGTTGCTTTGGTTTGTAGAGATCGTACAGCTTATTTTGTGAAGGTTGCACTGACATTCTCTGATTCAACAAATATTTATTGGGTACCTACTGTGTGAAAGACAGGTGCAGTGGGGCAGGAGGTAGGGAAGGGAATTCACATTTACTGAGCTGAGTATGTGCATGCACTGCAACCTTCTACGCTTATTTAATTTGCCTAAGAAGTATAAGTCATTATACTCAAAGGTTTCAGTATGGCAGATAGGTTTCTTCTTCTAGGCCAGCTCCAGTTGTCCATCTACAGCACTGCATAGAGAAGGTTTGTGAGGCTAAGCTCAAGCATGATGAGAAAGCATAGTAAGATCAATTAATAATGTCTGCTGCGAGTGTGAGAGAGGAGAATGGTGACACATATGCCATGTAAACTTTCATTTATTCATTAAACTCTTACTGAATACCAGCCATGTTCTGAGCACCATGAAGGCATATGTGGATGTAAATGCAATACAAAGCAATGTGTGAGTAATGCCAGTGGAGGACCACAAACACATGGAACCAGAGAAATGTAGAGGAAATGCTCTGGATGGTCAAGAAGTCATCAAGGAACAGCTGTTACATGAACTGAGCCTTGTGTGTCAGTCAGGGTTTCATCAGAGAAGCAGAACCACTATGAGTGTTATGGAATAAGGGATTTATTATAGCAATTAGACATTATGTAATTGTGGGAGGATCTGGGGAAGTAAAATCCAGAAAGCGGAGCTGGAGGATCAGAGATAAAGTCACTAACTAATCTTCCTGAAACACTGGCACTGGTAGATAAGTAGGAATTGAAAGAGAAATCTGGGAAGCCAGGATACATCTAGCTGCTGAGATGGGACCACCAAGGGGAACTGATGGAGAAGCCCATGGAGGTGGTTGACTCTGCATCTGGTGGTGGGCTGGTGGTCATCAGGGCCAGCAGTTGGGAAGAAGAGCTGGTCATGGAGCAGGGGAAATAAGACAAATTTGAACCTGCTAGCACCACTGTTTTTGACTCTTGCCGCATCTAATCAAGACTTTAATCTTCTAGAACTCTTGCAAATTCCTCTTTTGGTCAACTCTAACCTGGAAACATACAGGAAAAGAGATCCTGGGAAATGTTGTTCTAGCTTAGCCAAGTTTACACAGTTCAAAATATCACATCTCAAAAAGTGGGACAAATCTGCATAAGAGAAGGAGTGAACATTGCTTGTGGGGAAGGTTTGTGAGCAAAGTTTTGGAGGTAGGAATGAGTAAGTTAGTGTTTAGGAAATCACTAGTAGATCAGCCTGGTTATAGTGAAGGGCTCATGCTAGAAGATAGTAGAAGATGAGGCTAGAAAGAAACATTGGAATCATTAATTAACAAACTCATTAATGTATTCAACCATTATTTATTGAGCACATATTATCTGCCAGGCACTGTACTAGGTGCTAAGACTACAGTGATGAATGAAAGAGTCAGATTTTGGAAGGTTTTGAATGTTAGACTAAAACGCTTGTTCAGTTTTTGACCCATCTCTTGAGAAATAGTAGACTCTTCGAATTGGAACAACTGGTCAGTTGAATTTCTGCCCTTAATTCAACTCAGCCAACACTTTAAGCGCCTTCTCTGGGCAAGCTCCTCGCAGGCACAGTATCATTGTCCTCTCAAACTGTGAAATGTGCCTGCACCTGATGATATTGATCAGAGTAGAAGTGTGAGTCACTTCCTTCCCTGGTAATTTTCTAGAATCATTTGTGCTCACATTTTACTTCATGATGTCCTCATTCCACAGCAAAAATACTTTATTAGGCACTTAAGTAAGACAAAAACCTGCAGATTAAATTGCCTAAAACCACTACATGTTTGTTAAAATAAATGTTATTTCAGAATTCTGTAAAGACGTTGATGCATAATTCACATTAGCTTATCTTGAGTAATCCGCGGGCCGTGGGCTAGTAAAGTGTAGCACAGCTTAGCGTTGTACCTTTTCTTGGCATACAGGATCTCATTTCACCCTCACAGAAGCCCTGAATGGTGGGTGCTTCTATTAGCTCAATTTTGCAGAAAAGGAAAGCAAGACTTAATGAGATTAAGTTCCCTTCCCAGGATAATATAACTAGTAAGGGGCTAAGCTAAGCATCCCCTCCTCTTAACCACTCCACGGTCAGCAAAGGAGCCACCAACTACTCTAGAGTTTGGCAACTGTTGACTTAAAGACTCCTCCGGGTGACTCAGGACGACCACTTTACAGGCTGGAAAGACGGCTAAGAAATATTTCTCATAGTCTTAACAGATACAAGTTGCAGATGAAACATCTACGGAAGGAAATCTGCAAAGAGCAAAGGAGACCTTTGAAGTCTCTGGGCTGCCCTCCAATCACAAGCTGGCATGTGAGCATTTCCTCTAGATTCCAAGATGTAGCCACCTGCAGGTCAAACTCCTCCTTGTGATAGTTGGATAGGTTTGAGCATTGTGTGATGGGTGCTTTGTTTCTTTACAACTAGACCCTATAGTTATTCCTGGATAATGTGGATATGCTGCCATTTCTGCTAAACAGGCAATGTAACGAGGATCTCATTGCATGGCGTGTGTACCCATGTATGAGAAAGAGCTCTGAATCTTTACAGAGTAAGAACAGAACTGAAACCAAGGACAATGTCTGACCCTTGAAGGGTTTGCCATGGAGTCGGTAGCATTTTCTTCTTTTCATTTTTATTTTACCACTTTCTGCCGCCCTGGATCCTTACTGAAGATTTCTGTCAGCTTGATAGACTCTTTGCATTTCTTGATACAAAGCCCATTCTCCTCCCTCTGCTGCATCTAGTAATAGAATCCCACATTACTTTGTAGGTCACCAAGCAGCGTTGCATTTAACACTCGTAACAGCTTACTGAGGCTGACAAGGTTAGTAATACTCTTTCTGTAATACGGAACAGGAAACTGAGGCCAAGAGAGACGAAAAGACTTGCCCAGCTAGTTAATGGCAGAATTAAGACTAGTCCCTACTTTTTCTGCTCTGCCATGTAAATAACATCAGTCTTGGGAAGGAGAGCACCATAGTTATGAGTCAGATATTTTGTTTTTTAATCAAATTTTCACATGCTGACATCCTGTTTTCTTTTGGACCCATTTAAAATTAATTTTTGGATGGTGACATAAGGTTCTGTTGTGATGGAGAGGGGGTGGACAGGAATCCGAAGTACATAGCCCTATGACTAGTGGGCAGCCTTGTTTACAGCACAGACTCTCCAAACCAAATGTGACAAATGGGCAGAATCTCATAAGTATTCCAGCTCTTCACTTCCCTAGTTTGATTATATTGTACTGGATGGCATTTGGAACTCGCTTCAGGGTGCATATAGCTGAATTTTGCAATTTGCTGATACTCAATTAACTGGAGTAGCAACACATTCAGTCTAATGGGGGCCAGACAGAGACTGCATAATTCTTGGGAGCACAAGCTGATTATGCAGTTAAGTGATATGCACTTAAGAGAAGTGTACCACATCTATCTGATCCCATTTCTTCCAGTAGATTCTTCATGGCACTTTCCTCCAGCCTTTCCACTTTTATGGTCAAATGTATTCTAACCTGTATCCACTTGAAATGAGAACCTTACAGTTCATACGGAGATTTGGGATTCATTTCTTTTAAAAATCAACCTTTAAAAATCTTAACTCTTGGATGCAAAAATGGATAAGTATATGAGAAAGGAAAGGGGAGAATCTGAGGCTCAGTATGCGTGGGTGTTAAAGATAGGGGACAAAGCCTGAATTGTACAATTTAGGATGCTTCATTTTTAGTTTCTTTCCTTTTTTTTTTTTTTCTTGGTTAGGAAGTTGTATTTCAAATGCAAACGTGAGATGCATGAAAAGATTTCTTTTTAAAAGCAAAGGTCTTTGCAGTCAGTATTTTTTTTTTTAACTTGAAAATGGATATTATAGAAAGGGGACCCTTTTACGAGAAGCTCCAATTAAATGACAGTTCATTGCGTATAGCCAGTTTTAAGTTACCCTGATGATGATGGATTGTTAATTTAATTTGGCAGGTTTTACTGGTTTACTGTGTGCTCGCTGTATGCCCTGGATTGACCTAACTCCTTTGGGGGACCCCCAGAAGTATAAAATATGGCTGGCTGTCCTCAGCCTCCTGGGAGGTCATGACTCATGCATACAAAGTAATTGAGAAACAATAAAATGATTAGGTGTTCAAAATGGCTGGTAAAGAGACTAAAAGATAAAAGAAATCAGAAAAGGGAGAAAGTGAACTGAGCCGGGGTTTTTCATCACTAGAGGGAGACAGAGAGAGAAGCAAGGGTTAGCGCTTCACATGTATTAGACCAACCAAAACAACTCTGTAAAGGTATACTATTCCCAGTTTACAGATGAAGAAACTGAGGCTCAGGGAGGTTGAGAAACTTGTCCATGATCAACAGGTAGTAGGAAACAGGGTGAGAATTTGGAATCAGTTTTGTCTCCACACTTCCTCCTTGGAGGTATTCAAGCAGAAGGCCATGGCAGACAGGCTGTGGAGGATTCAGACATCTGCTGGGAGAATTAACTGCATGACCAACACTCTGTCTCCCAACCCTGGGGTCCTCTGGTCCGGGAGGATTTCAAGAAGTAGGTAGGTGTTGTGGTCTCAGTTTTGAGGGAACTCCTTCTTATTCCTATAGCAGAAGAGATGCCAGCCTTATAGATACAGCTTTTTCTGAGTTTAAATTTCTGCAAGTTCAGCAAAACCAAATGTGGTGATTGAACAAAGAATAGAGTAATTCAGTGAGACTGGGAGACTGTTGTTATAGGCAAGGAAGAGAGGATGATGAAGATTAATTATCAAATTATCATCAAATCCCCTTTCCCTAAAGGTGAAAGTGCTCATGGCCCAGGAATGGGGAGCCAGGTGTGACTGGGCCCAGCTGGGATCAAATTTGTCCCTGTCTTTTAGGTTTATATCAACAGCACTTTGGGGCTTTCTGCCAGTCGATAATTTACTCTTCACCTGTATTAGCTTCCTCTTGCTGTGTAACAAATTATCATAAGCTTAGTGGCTTGAAAAAACACCATTTGTTATCTCACAGTTTCTGTGGGTTTGGAGTACATGCATGGGTTAGTAGATTCCCTTGCTCAGGATCTCACAAGACTGCAATCAAGATGGCGTCAGGGCTTCATTCTCATCTGGAGGCTGGACCAGGAAAGAATCTACTTCCAAGCTCATTCAGGTTTTCGACAGAATTCGGTTCCTTGCAGCTGTAGGACTCATGGTGGCTTCTTTCTTCAGTGTCAGCTTGCTTTTGGAAAGCACTTTGTAGTTTGCAAATGCTTTTCCATTCTAAAATTAACCACAAATATGCTCTTCTCAGCTAAGGGTTTTATCATTCAAACAGTTGCCCAAACCAAAATCCTGAAGGACACCCTTGATTTCTCAATCCATCAGCAAGTCCTATGGCCTATACCTCCAAAATAAATCCTGAATCCAATAACTAGTTTCCATTTCACTGTTACCATCATTGTCTAAGCCACTGGCATCTCTCACCAAGCCTACTGCAATGCCCTTCTCACTGCCCTTCCTGCTTCCCCTCTAGACTTCCCCAAATCCATTCTCCACTAAGCAGCCAGGATGGTCTGTTAAAGGTGAAAATAAGGTCATGTCACTTCCTTACTCAAAATCTTCCCATGACTTCTCACTATTATTGAAATAAAATCCAAATTCCTATCCTTCCATGATCTGGCCCCTGCTAACTTCTGATTTTATTTCCTACCACTCTTCCTCCTGGTCATGAACTTTTGGCCACACTGACTTCCCCGAGTGAACTCACTGTGCCTGGACCTGCACATGACTGCCTGCTTTTTATTATTCAGGTCTCAGTTCCATGTCATCACTTTACAACGAACATCCCTGACCACATTTTGCAAAATAACAACCACCCCTCAGTCTAAAATCATCCTTCATCTCATTACTCGATTTCCTTTTTCTATACAAAATATCTCCTCCCTTCCTCCCTCCCTCCCACCGTCCCTCCCACCCTTCCTTCCTTCCTTCTTTCCTTCCTTCCTACCTTCCCACCCACCCTCCCTCCCTCTCCTTCCCACCTTCCCACCCACCCTCCCTCCCTCTCCTTCCCTCTACCTTTCTCTCTCCTTACTTACGTATCTGTTTTTTACATAATTATTCCTTTCTCTTCCTTCTAAAATATAAGCTTCATGAGAGACTTTCAGCACTATGCCTGGCACATAATAGATGTTCAGTAAAAATTTTTGGAATAAATGAACCTTGTAATGAGAGCAAGAAAGGGATTATTAATTCCTATTTTAATGAAAAATATTAGGTCACTTGCCCAAAGTGAAAGTATTGTCCAGTGTTTACCCATGAGCTCTCCAAAGGTCAGGACCATGTTTTATACAGTTTTGTATAAATGTATACACAGTCTCTGGCATATAGTCCCTGGGAATAGGACAGAGTAGTGGTTAGTGAGTTTGAGTCCTGACTCTGCCATTTACTGTGTGACCCTGGGCAGGATATTTAACCTCTTTGAGGCATGATTTCCTCATGTGTGAAGTAGAAATAAAAATAGTACATACTTCGTAGGATTATGAAGATCAACTCAGTTAATACAGGCAAAGCTGTTAGCTCGGTGTTTGACACATATTGAGGGCTACACGCTTTCTGCATTTCTTCTTTTACTTTGTCTCCTTTCTCTCTTTGTAAGCATTGAATTAATTTTGAGCTAAATCATTAAACTTTCTACACTTTTCAGACTGTTTCAAATGAGTCATCTTACTTGTTTTCAGTTTCTCTAATCCCAAGCACGGCTTTTTTCTTGACTTCAGACACAAATGTGAGTGGCATTTGCTCCATGCAAAATAGCAATGCCGACCCAACTGAAAAGGTGCTCCCCCTCCTGGCTTTCTGTGAGCTTCATGGTTGAGAGGTGCAGCCCAGATGAAGAGGGAAGGAACTGCCAAGGCTGGATAAGGTTTTGCCTTCAATTGTGAGCAGAAATGTTTCAGGCCTTAGGCGGTTTCCAGGGAGTCCAGCTTCGTGCTGGATCTTCAGACTCCTTCTTATTCTGTCAAAATGGAGAGAATGCTCCTTTCCCTCCTCTCCTTTTATCCTCTTTCCTCTTTCTCTTCTCTCTTTACCCAGTCACTGCCATCTTCCCTCTTCTGCTTCCCCCATCTAGGTCAATACAATACCTCAACCCAAAATCTGTCTGCCTTTGAGTCTATTTACCAAGCCTCCTGCCAGAGATGCAGCAATGAGAAGCAGGGTTGCAGAGCATCAGATGGGAGTCAGGCAGTTCTGTGTGCAAATTCCTGGTTTCGCTGCTTAGTCGCTCTGTGACCTTGGGCAAGTTCTTTAACTTCTTGGTGCCTCTATTTCCTTATTAGTAACATAAGAATAATAGCTACCTCACGGTGTAGTGTGCTTGTGAAGATTTAAGAGATAATCTGTGCACATTAATAAGCACTTAGTAGGTGTCTAAGATATATTAGTTTTATCTCCCATCCCTATGCCCCAACCAAATGGACAGATATTAATTTCAAATCAGTTTCAAATCAGATTTGAAGGGTTTTTGGTTGTCTATTCATTTTTAATGTAAAGTTGATTTATTTTATTGCTAATTTGAAAACAAATGACTTTATATTGGAAAAAAAACACCCCTTACTTACTGCAAAAGTAAGAGTCAGCCTAATGTTCACAGCAACTTTCTTCATAATAGCCAAAGACTAGAAGTAATCAAAATGTTCTTCAATAGGTGAATGGATAAACTGTTGTTATAGCGTAGCCAGACAATGGAATACAATGGAAATCAGCAATTAAAAGGAATGAACTATAAAAAAAAAAAGGAATGAACTATAAATGCACACAGTAAGATGGGTGAATCTCAAAAACATTATGTTGAGTGAAAGAAGACACACACGCAAAAGGGTACATACTGTATGATTCTATTTATATGAAATGTTAGAGAAGACAAATATAATCTGTAATGATAGAAGCAGATGAGTGGCTGTCCGGAGCCAGAGGTGGGAGTGGGGATTGACCGGCACAAAGAAACGTTTTTGGATGATGGAACCTCATCCAAAATGGATTTTGGAGGTGGTTATGAGTGTATTACTTGTCAAAACTCATGGATATGTAAAATTAAAGTGGTTGCATTTTACCTTATGTCAACTCTACCTCAATAAAACTGATTTAGAGAAATAAGAATCGAGAGAAACCAACAATTTGGCTAACTCACACTTGATAAGTACCTGGTAACAGTGATTTTACCTTTCACATCTATCATCTAAGGAAAAAGGAAAAACAAATCCTTTGTTGTACAGATATTCTAGTAAGAGGTATTAGCCACTCCTTGGAATGAGGAGTTTTGGGTGTAGAGTGTTATGCTTTCATGGTTTGGGAAGAACATCTGTTGTCTCCCATCAGCTTTGTTCCTTTGTTCCTAGAGGGTATGGGGTGTGTTGTATTACTTTATAAAGCCTTCTCAAGTTCTGCCCATCTTCTTTCGCTCCCCCGCAACTTTGCCCCTTTCCTTTTCTTCCTTTCTTTGTATTTCTTTGCCTGCCAAGTTCTGTGAGGCTCTGAATCACAGAAAAACAGATCACCTCACATTAGTCTGAAAAGCCAGGTTCAAACAGGAAAAATAAGCAGGAAAATTTCAGGCAATTGTCTCGAGATAATCCAAGACAAAGTTCTGCTTTTTGCCTTGTTCTCATAATAATCTGGGTTTCTTTGCCTGAATAATTAAAGCTAATTCTTCATTACTCTCCTCATCTGTGCCAGTGGAGAAACATGGTGAGTTCATGGGTTTTGGAATTTGTAGATCAGAAAAAATGCTTACAAAATATAGAAACACTTTGGAATTACTTGTGGTAAACATATTTTTAAAAGAAATTATAAAGAAAATTCTCATTGTAAAAGGCCCAGAAATAATCATGTTAACTCTTTGGTGAGTATCTCTCGTTTATTTTCTATATTTTTGTTTCTTATATTTTAACATAAATACATCATGCTTTGCAGCTTGCCTTTTTCAGTTTCTAATATGCTTAGAAATTGTTCATATCTGTACATAGATGAAGTTGAACCATGTGAAATTGCTATTTCTGTAGATCTAAACAGGAAGGAATTGACAGTTTCATGTAGTTAACCTAATACATCTACTCCAGTATTTTAATGTCTACATAGTATTGCATTGTATGGTTGTATCATAATTTTAAAAAATCATTTGCCTATTGATGGACATTTAGGTTGTCTCCATTTTATTTTCCTAATACAAACAGAACTGTAATGAACGTGCACTCACAAGTATAAATGTATATATATACACATGTATCTTTGTGTGTGTATATATATATATGTTTGCAAATAAATGTATATGTCTTTGTGTGTATATATATATGTATCTTTGCAAATAAATGTTTGTATGCATACATACATAAATATCTTTGCATTTATATGTATATCTTTGTATGTGTGTACACACACATAATCTTTTTACATATGTATCAGTATTTCTGTAGAATAGCTTGAATAGATTCCTAGATGTATAGCTATGGTCAAGGGTTTACACATTTCACATTTTGATCATTGTTTCCAAGGTGTCCTCTAAAATGACTTGTAACAATTTATACCCCCCAAGAATGTCCTTTTCCCCTACAGTCTCAATAATCTGATGGGTGAATTGGTTTTTGAAACATTCTGAAATCAGTTATTATTTTTTAACATTTTTATTGGAGTATAATTGCTTAACAATGTTGTGTTAGTTTCTGCTGTATAACAAAGTGAATCAGCTATATGTATACATATATCCCCATATCCCCTCCCTCTTGCATATCTCTCCCACCCGCCCTAACCCACCCCTCTAGGTGGTCACAAAGCACTGAGCTGATCTCCCTGTGCTATGCAGCTGCTTCCCATTAGTTATCTGTTTTACATTTGGTAGTGTATATATGTTAATGCTACTCTCTCACTTTGTCCCAGCTTACCCTTTCCCCTCCCCTTGTCCTCAAGTCCATTCTCTATGTATGCGTCCCTATTCCTGTCCTGCCCCTAGTTTCATCAGAACCTTTTTTTTTTTTTTAAGATTCCATATATTTGTGTTAGCACACGGTATTTGTTTTTCTCTTTCTGACTTACTTCACTCTGTATGACAGACTCTCGGTCCATCCACCTCACTGCAAATAACTCAATTTCATTTCTTTTTATGGCTGAGTAATATTCCATTGTTTATATATGCCATATCTTTATTCATTCATCTGTCAGTGAACATTTAGGTTGTTTCCATGTCCTGGTTATTGTAAATAGTGCTGCGATGAACATTGTGGTACATGACTCTTTTTGAATTATGGTTTTCTCAGGGTATATGCCCAGTAGTGGGATTGCTGGGTCATATGGTAGTTATATTTTTAGTTTTTTAAGGAACCTCCATACTGTTCTCTATAGTGGCTGTATCAATTTACATTCCCACCAACAGTGCAAGAGGGTTCCCTTTTCTCCACACCCTCTCCAGCATTTATTGTTTGTAGATTTTTTGATGATGGCCATTCTGACTGGTGTGAGGTGATACCTCATTGTAGTTTTGATTTGCATTTCCCTAATGATTAGTGATGTTGAGCATCCTTTCGTGTGTTTGTTGGCAATCTGTATATCTTCTTTGGAGAAACGTCTATTTAGGCCTTCTGCCCATTTTTGCATTGGGTTGTTTGTTTTTTTGATACTGAGCTGCTTGTATATTTTGGAGACTAATCCTTTGTCAGTTGCTTTGTTTGCAAATATTTTCTCCCATTCTGAGAGTTGTCTTTTCGTCTTGTTTCTGGTTTCCTTTGCTGTGCAAAAGCTTTGAAGTTTCATTAGGTCCCATTTATTTATTTTTGTTTTTATTTCCATTTCTTTAGGAGGTGGGTCAAAAAAGATCTTGCTGGGGCTTCCCTGGTGACGCAGTGATTGGGGGTCCGTCTGCCGATGCAGGGGACACGGGTTTGTGTCCCAGTCTGGGAGGATCCCACATGCCGTGGAGTGGCTGGGCCCGTGAGCCATGGCCGCTGAGCCTGTGCGTCCGGAGCCTGTGCTCCGCAATGGGAGAGGCCGCAGCAGTGAGAGGCCTGAGTACTGCCAAAAAAAAAAAAAAAATCTTGCTGTGATTTATGTCATAGAGTGTTCTTCCTATGTTTTCCTCTAAGAGTTTTATAGTGTCTGGCCTTACATTTAGGTCTTTAATCCATTTTGAGTTTATTTTTGTGTATGGTGTAAGGGAGTGTTCTAGTTTCATTCTTTTACATGCAGCTGTCCAGTTTTCCCAGCACCACTTATGGAAGGGGCTGTCTTTTCTCCATTGTATATTCTTGCCTCCTTTATCAAAGATAAGGTGACCATATGTGCGTGGGATTATCTCTGGGTTTCTGTCCTGTTCCATTGATTTCTATTTCTGTTTTTGTGCCAGTACCATACTGTCTTGATTACTGTAGCTTTGTAGTATAGTCTGAAGTCAGGAAGCCTGATTCCTCCAGCTCCGTTTTTCTTTCTCAAGATTGCTTTGGCTATTCGGGGTCTTTTGAGTTTCCATACAAATTGTGAAATGTTTTGTTCTAGTTCTGTGAAAAATGCCATTGGTAGTTTGATAGGGATTGCACTGAATCTGTAAATTGCCTTGGGTATTATAGTCATTTTCACAATGTTGATTCTTCCAGTCCAAGAACATGGTATATCTCTCCATCTGTTTGTATCATCTTTAATTTCTTTCATCATTGTCTTATAGTTTTCTGCATACAAGTCTTTTTTCTCCTAGGTAGATTTATTCCTAGGTATTTTATTCTTTTTTTTGCAACGGTAAATGGGAGTGTTTTCTTAATTTCTCTTTCACATTTTTCATCATTAGTGTATAGGAATGCAGGAGATTTCTGTGCGTTAATTTTGTTTCCTGAAACTTTACCAGATTCAGTGGTTAGCTCTAGTAGTTTTCTGGTAGCACCTTTAGGATTCTCTAAGTATAGTATCATGTCATCTGCAAACAGTGACAGCTTTACTTCTTTTCTGATTTGAATTTCTTTTATTTCTTTTTCTTGTCTGACTGCTGTGGCTAAAACTTCCAAAACTGTATTGAATATAGTGGTGAGAGTGGACTACGTTGTTTTGTTCCTGGTTTTAGAGGAAATGTTTTCAGTTTTTCGCCATTGAGAATGATGTTTGCTGTGGCTTTGTCGTATATGGCCTTTATTATGTTGAGGTAATTTCCCTCTATGCCTACTTTCTGGAGGGTTTTTATCATAAATGGGTGTTGAATTTTGTCAAAAGCTTTTTCTGCATCTACTGAGATGATCATATGTTTTTTCTCTTTCAATTTGTTAATATGATGTATCACATTGTTTGATATGCATATATTGAAGAATCCTTGCATTCCTGGGATAAACCCCTCTTGATCATGGTGTATGATTCTTTTAATGTGCTGTTGGATTCTGTTTGCTAGTATTTTGTTGAGGATTTGTGCATCTATGTTCATCAGTGATATTGGCCTCTAGTTTTCTTTTTTTGTGACATCTTTGTCTGGTTTTGGTATCAGGGTGATAGTTGAAATTAGTTATTTTATTCAGTAAAAGATGTAAGAAAGACCTACCTTGTGCCCAGCTCTGTGCTAAACCTTAGAAGTAAATATGTGCATAATTAATATGGTCACTGCCCTCACAGTGTGTATGTACTGACTGGTGAAACGACTAATACACACACACACACACACACACACACACACACACAGTGGCAATGATTTTATTTTCATGATTACCAATCATCTCTAGCAAGATTAAATGAAAATACACCAACTGCCTACGCTGAGGGTCCACTGGAGTCAGAAAGAACAAGTGTCATGCTGGCTCCACCACTTACTATCTACATGACCTGAGTTTCTTCATTTGTAAAATGGAGATAATAATTGTAGTGCCCTACTATTAATAGTAGTATAATAGTAGGGTGGTTGTGAAGATTAAATGTACAATGCAAAGCACAGCGCCCAGCCCTTAGTAAGGACTCTGAGAATGTTAGCTACTGCCATTCGCCTTCATTTCAAGATCACCAGCTTCATGTGCCTATTGCTATGCCTCTTCTAATGTAGCATTAAGTACTGAATAAAAAATATTTCTTACGTGGTATGTCTAGCCCTGGGGAGACAGGGACTATCGCTGCCCTCATTTTGAACATTATACTTCTATTAGTACAACCTGGTTGCTAAGGTTTCTACTCTAAGGTTATTTTATTCTAAGAACTTTAAACATTGCCTGCATCCTCAAACAGAGGGATTGCTCATTGCTATTTTGCAAAACCCCAGTTCTTGATGAAAGAAGGGCCATTTCAATTACCAGTATATTTTAGAAGGAAGATGGTAAGGGACAACACTGTAGATATTTTTAACCAAAAAAGAATGGTGCAAAGTTAAGCTATGGAGACGTTTACCCATAACAGACAAATTTCCTGCATTTATTATTAATGTTTCAGAAAAATACTGTTTTCTTCCAGATATGTAAATTTTGTGTTCACTGTGGTAGCATAAGTAGGTTGGTGGAAAAATGCCTTGTCCAGTATGCATGACCATGAACGTGGTCCATAAACATGCAGCTTCCTCCTCTAATACATTTATTAAATCTGTACCAATTAATTGCCTGTTCGATGTTCAGGAGGCTGCAGCAACTGCTGCTCAACGGAAACTGTGAGAAAAGATCAGAGAAATGTCAACAGTTGACAATCTAACAAGAGGCCATTGTCCCCTCTGGAAACTCATTAAGGGGAAGGACTTGGGTGCATATAAATAGCCTTTGGAAGGAGGCACCTCCTTCAGCTGCTGAGGATACCCTGACGATGTGGACAAGTCTGGATAGATAAGTAGCAGCAAGGACATTGCTAAAATGCCACTCAAAGGCAGTGCTGCAACCATCCAGCACACTCAGACCAAGGTTTTCTGTGTTGGAATTCCATTGACACAATTATTTGTAATCAGTAAGTGGTTCAGAGGCTACCTAGAATAGGCTACCTGTTCTCTCCCCAAGGGTCCTAACCTAATAATGGTCACTGGACTCCTTTGACCATCTGATGAAGTTCTAGTCTCTTTGCCCAGAAAAATAGTCCTACATATATATTCACCTATATAATCTTTGGGGCTTCACAGATGCCCCAGAAGCTCCATGGGCCCTGGATTAAGAAACCCTGCTCTGTGCTTTTTTTTTTTTTTTTTGCGGTACGCGGGCCTCTCACTGTTGTGGCCTCTCCCTTTGCGGAGCACAGGCTCCGGACGTGCAGGCTCAGTGACCATGGCTCACGGGCCCAGCCGCTCCGTGGCATGTGGGATCTTCCCAGACCGGGGCACAAACCTGTGTCCCCTGCATCAGCAGGCGGACTCTCAACCACTGCGCCACCAGGGAAGCCCCCTTTTCTTTTTTTAATCCTTTACTCCCAGCAGTGAACCGGTAGTTTTTCCTTTTCAGGATGGATGTCTACTGATCTCCCCTACATCCCACAGATTCTAACCTTCCTTCAAGCCCAGTTCTTGTTCACACCCTAGTGCTCTGAACTCTTAGGGCACTTGGAGTTGGTAACAACTTAGTACCCAATTATGTCTAGGACATCCTGAGTCTATCACTTACATGGCATTTAGATATTCATCCTTTCAATACATATTTAATGAGTGCCTACTATGTGCCAGGCACTATTCCCAGACAATGATTAAATTGTATTAAAATCAGGATCATATAACACAACTTGCCAACTACCCCACAAGACTGTGCGTCCTCAGCAGCAAGGACCAGATCTCCCACCTTGCCACATGTTTTTCTCTTGCCTTATTCCCACTCATCTGCAAGGGTTCCGTTCAAATGTTCTCTCTCCTGGGCTGGGTTAGGAAATCCTCTTCAGTACTCCTCTGGCACCCTGTGCTCACCACTGTTAGAACTCTTGCTGCATTGTTTTGAAGTCATCTGTTTCCATGTCCGTTTCTCCCACTGTGCTTTTGTCCAGGGCAGGGTCTTACACTCAGAGCCTGGAAATGGTAAAACTCAAAATATTTGTTGAATATCTAAGCTTTCTCTCACCTCCAGGCCTTCAAACATGCTGTTCCCTCTACCTGAAATATTCTTCCTCCTTTATTGTTTGCAAATTCCTATCAGCTTAAACATCACTTTCTCAGGAAAGCTTTTTTTTTTTCTTTTTGATTCCTAGGTGAAATTAGGTCCCCTCACAAAATGCTCCCCCAAAGACTTTGAACATCCATTAATATTGTATTTCACTGTGAGTCCTTGTTTAATATTTATATTCATTGTTAGAATATCAGCTTCATCAGGGCAGGGGCCATGGCTATCTTATTTTCCCCGGTATAGCAAAGGACTAAAACATTGTATGGTCCTTTACTATTCAAAGAGTAGTTCAGGGACAAACAGCACTGGCATTCCCTGGGAGCTTGCTGGAGATGTAGAATCTCAAGCCTTACCCCAGACCTTTGGAATCAGAATCTCCAGGTGATCTCCATACACATTAAGGCTTGAAAAGCAGTGGTCTACTACAAATACATTCAATAAATACCTGCTGAATGAATAACAAGTGTTGAACTGAACAAAATGGAACCGATTCAGCCTTGGTACCCCTGTTGTCTGGCACAGAGCCTGGCTCAAAGAAGGCACTCAGTAAGTGTCTGAGGAACGAATATTTTCTTCTATTCATCCATATTCACTGTGTTTTCTTCAACTAGCTTATAAGCCAAACTTTGGGGGCCAGGGTCCTATTTTGGCCTTTTTTTCCTTTTATTTTAAGTTGTAAAACTTTATTGAGAGATGGTTAGCAGTCAAATTTCCAACACAAGGACAGCATGCTTGGCTTCAGTCTGTCTCTGTTTAAATCTGTGGTTGTCCTTCACCAGCTTCTGGCATTTTAACAGGCTCTAGACTTGGTAGAATCTCCTTCTTGACATCAGGACCACCTCCAGGCTCATCCACAGTCTTCAAGAGAACCAGTTTCTACTGATCAGCTTCCATATCAGCCCTTTGAGCTACAGATGCTCCTTCATCTTCAATGTCATAAGCAGGTATAATATCCTGACTCTCAGTTTGTGGTTCTTCTAGTTGAGGTTGTTTATCACTGGGCTGCTGAGCAACCAGAGGTCTAACTGGCTGGGAAGACTCTCCATCATTTCTTCTTCCTGCAGATTTGGATCTTGTTCTGACATGCCCACTCATATTTCCCAACTTAACTCCCAGGAGTATTGCTATGAGGATCTATTGGCTGAGTTTCATTCAGCAAGGAAGAATCCAAATGGCAGGAACACGATCTGCCCTGCACAGCTGCTGTTGGTCTTTTTTCTTACCTCTGTATCTTCTAAGTCTGCACCATATGCATGGTAAGTACTCAATAAAAACTTGAAGCTAACATGGTACTTCAAGGTTAAGTAATACATCATCCACCAGATTGGATTCAAGGTAGCTGGTTTGAAGGGCGGGGTGTGTGTGAAATGACCAGGGACATTTTCAGTTGTGTGAGACCCTCAAGCCCAGAGAGCTGTGCTTTGAGTCTCATTCGTCATCTCCATATGGAACATCCCATGTAGGGTAACAAAATGGAGAGGCTAGAGCTATTTAGCTCTCTAGGGGCTAGAGAACTTTGCTTTCTGGCTTTCACTCTTTTCTCAGGACACTGTTTGGTTTGAAGAGGCCTAATGATGCTACTTACAAAAGCAAAAACACTGAAACAGATCCTTCTGAGTAGTATGTCTAGTATAATTGCCTCTTCCAGATTTTCTCCAGGGAAAACACATTTGCTTTTTGTCATTTGGTCTTAGTATTAGGACAACTTACAGACTGTGGGCAAAGGCTTTGTGAAAACAGGCATATTGATACATAAGGTTAGGCTTTTTTTTATGAGGTGAAAATAAAATTTGGATTTAAAAATTATATTATTGCGTCTAGTGAATACTCTTGATGTTTCAGGAGAACATTGCACTGAGTTAAACTCAGCAGATACTTCTTGAGCACCTCTTGAGTTTGATGGTGCAGATTCAATCTTTGACCTTCAGGAGTTTTGGTCTAGAGAGGAGATTGTGTCTTGAATTTTTTTTTTAATCTATTTATTAAGCTGTCAAATCTAAGCGATTGTGGCAAGAATTTATGTTTGTTTAACACTGTGGGACTTTAGAAAGAAGAACTGGAACTCTGGAATCCTGGAGCCTTTGACCTTTAAATTGTAGATCACAAACTTTCCAAAATAGTTTAAAGATTATCCTGCGATGGAGAGTCACCGTGAAATGAACGGCCATCAAAGGCCATCAAAGTCTCTCTGACTCTTCCCCTGCCTGCTCTGTGAGAGTTTCCACCATCTCAGTTCCTTCCAGGTAGACCTGGAAGTTTTCAAGGATGTTCTCATATGTACTCTACCTACTGGTCCTTGGCTACTCGGTGGTGGCCACCATTTTGGTCGTATCCTTCTCTAACTTCCTGCTATGAATCTTTTTTCATGACAAAAGTTGATGCCCTGGGTGACCAAAGACACTCTAGTTGCAGGTCACCAAAAGCCCACATAGCCAGCTAGTATATATGGCCATGCCTCTGTCAGCACCTCCACCAATTCTAATGCTGCCACCCACTCTGTCTACGGATATGGTTCACACCTTTCCTCTCCTTCCCTGCCTGTGGCGAAGAGGCTCTAAAACAAAACCAGAGCACACACCTGGATCCAGTTAGCAATCTATTCAGGAGCCAAGTAAACAAGGAATTTCTGAGTCACAGCCTTTCTATCCCCCACTTCATGTCTTCTGCTTGCTACCTCATCAGCCAAGAGATGCCTGACATGAGAAGCTTGATCTTTGCTTCAGACGTTCCCATTTTTGCTCTCATTTACCATCCCCCCCGGAGGTTTACCAATTTACCTCCAAATAAATTAAAGGAATCTATCCTGTAGGTGTGTTTGTAATAAGGCGTATGCCTATGCTCCCCATGCCCCCAAAATTAGCCCAGAGAAACACCCCCTTTCTCCCTACCGTCAGCTCTGTCTGCCAAGAAGAAGCAGATTTCTTGAGGCTGTTTGTCCTAGACCTTCCCATTCCCAGTGGGGCCTGGGCTGGCTTGTTTTATTGTCTGCCTTAGAAAGGACAGTCTGGGTTGGTCAAGAGGTTAAGAATCCCAACCTTGTACCCAGCACACAAAGCAGTTAGGAGCACAGGCTTTGGTAGCCAGATCCTGGCCCTGCCACTTTTTATCCACTCTGACCATCCCCTTATCTGTAAAATGGGGAGATCCTTGTGACAGAGGGCAGCACTAAGTAAGATTGTATATATAGTGTTTGGCTTTGAATCACAATAATCACTCAGTTATTGGTTGCTACTAATAAAAACGAAAAGAGCTAAGTGGTTTCCTTTTAATAGCAAGACATGTGATAGTAGTGTTTTAACATGTCTTCCTGCCTCCGGCTTCTTATTCTCTGCAATCCATTTCCATTCAGCTGCTAGATTCATCCCCCCAGAACATTTTGATCACATTATTCCCCCATGTGAAAATGTTAGATGGCTTCCCATTACTTACAACTGAAGTCTGAAGTCCTCGTCTTTGCACTCAAGGCGCTTTGATCTGGCCCCAACAAAACATTACCTCCTTTTCTCCACTACACCTCTTCACACCTCCTCCACTTCAATTAAAATAACCTCCTTACATACACCCACACCCTGCACACTGTCCTTTTATCCAGAATCCAGATCTCCTCTCTTCTTTGCACTTGGCTCAAGTGCCACCTCCTCCACCAAGCCTTCCCCAGCCCCTAGTAAACCCCATAACTCTTTATGAGCTTTGGGGCACTTATCCTTTGTCACGACACAAGAATCTGCATAAACTTTGTGCCTCAAATTTATACACACATCTCCCATAGCAGGTGATTACTGATGATATCTGCCTGATTCATCTCCATATTCCTGAGCCAAGGTTTCTCAACCTCACTTCTGTTGACATTTTGGGCTACATAATTCTTTGTCGTGGCGGAACGTCACGTGCACTGTAGGCTGTTTAGCAGCATCCCTGGCCTCCACTCACTAGATGCCAATAGCATCCCCCCACCCCTGGTTGTGACAACCAGAGTTGTCTCCAGACATTGCCAGATGTCCCCTGGAGGGCAAACCCTCCCCCCCACAGTTGAGAACCATTGCCTTAGACCAAGCTTGGAGGCCTGAATATGGATGGCTCTGAGTAAATGCTTATGAAAGAAAAGAAGGAGTTTGGCTTAGGTCCTTCTAAATTTAAACAGTAGTGGAACATACAATTAATGATATTATTTCAGTAATTGGAAATAAAAGTATAGAGTTCCCATGAGAACTAAGAACTAGAGATAGAGATTTGAATGGAATCAGCCAATAGGTATCTATTGTGTAACATAACATTTAGGAGTGTGGAGTCAGGTAGGAGTTCGGTTCCAATACTGGCCTCACCACTGTGTCACTGTAGGTGAGTACCTTAATGTTTATGAGCTTCTGTTCTCTCATTCTGTAAAACGGGCATAATAATTGTCACCCTCATGGGGTTGCTATAAGAATAAATTAGATAATGCACTTAAAATGGTTAATAGAGAGCCTGGAATGTAGTAAGCACTTAATAATAGCACAAAAAACTATTATTAATACTGTGATTATTATTGTAATAATGATTCATGTCTAATCCTTTTGGAGGTCATGACAGTATTATTTATTTCCATCTTATAGATGGCTTGTGGTTAGAATCTGGATCTTCTGATCTCCAACTTTCACTACATCATCATTTATCTGACACAATGCAAATGGAGTCTCATTTACAGGAAGAATCTTCACTTTTTTTAAATTTGGAAACTGAGTGCTAACTGCCTACAGCAAAAATTCTTTTTCAATTGGTAAATATTATCTTCGTCTATAACTATCATTGGGAAATTCAATAACTGCTTATTAAGCACTTTGGATAAGTAGATGTGCTAGATATTGGATATAAGACACCTGGTTTGCTAAAACACAGCACCTGCCTGTTTGTAGCTTACAAATCTGCAAGCTCAAAGATTCTGTCCTTTAGGCTTTAAAAAAAAATGGATTCATAAGTTTAGCAACCACTGGGCACCAGCTCCAGGAGCACTTGATTTTTGGAGTAAAGCAGCATGAGTGGCTGCCTTGGCCTCTAGCAGAAGCCGAGACAGAAGCTGAGGGACAGGACAACAGGCAGGTGGGGAAGCCAATTTCCGCCTGAGCGAGCCAATCGGCTAAGCGTATCCGTGCAGGTCAATCCACAGTCCGGCAGAATAATTCTCTTGCCTTAGAAAACAAACACCAGAGAGAAGGTCAGGAAAATTTAGCCCCGAACCAGTTCTATCACCAACAAACTGGTTGACCCAGGGAAAAAAAACCTCTCCAAGCCTCTGTTTACTCATTTCAAATTCAGGGCATCAGATGAAATGAGTGGTACTTAATTAGTGCTACCCATATTGGAGGTAGAACACTGGAATAGTGTAGATGGTGCAGGATTTTTTTTTAAAGCAATTACAGTCATTAACAAAATGCCTGATAACTCATAAATATACCTGGGGTGGGGGTGGGGGGTATACAATTGTTATCACACTAGATCGCTGTTGTTTAACCGAGTGTTTATCCAGTGGGTTAGATTCATTTGTTCATTGAGCAGTTGAGCACACTGGCTATGTCATGGGCCTGGACTGGGAATAGGAACTGCCCTTGTCCTCAAATGGGGCTTACATGTAACCAGTGAAATCAATCATAGGTTACAGGAGGAGGCATGGAGTCTTTTTTCCTCCAAATACGAACCCCTGTGCTGAATCTGATATGCCGCTGTGGACCTGGTGATGGAGATCCCTACCTCCCGACTCCTTACCGCCAGCTCCTTACACCCCTTTCCCACTGGCTGGAAAATTCTCCAGCAGTTGCCCAAGTCGCGGACACCCCTGGTTTCCGTGGCAGCAGAGGGATCTGCTTCGAGTGCTTTCGGCTTCCTGTAGGTGGAGCCAAACCCCCTGACTGAGAGGCTGCGGCCCGCTCCCTCCGCAGCCCCCGGCGGGCACTTCTCAATCCACCTCCTTCCCTCTCTCTCCTCTCTTGTGCGGTCCCTTCCACATCCCCACCAACCGAGTGCGTCGGAGGGGAAATCGTGCCAGACTTTGGAGACGGCTGCCAGGTTTCTCTCAAGTCTTGGCTTAACAAAGGAAAGCAAATTACAAAAATGGAAATTTTCAAACCAGCGTTCAGTGGTATTCAGCTCGACGTTTGGGTAGCGCACAGGCAGAGACCGCATTCGTGCTATTTTGTGATTTAAATGATACCGAAAATACCTCCTTGCTTGGGTTTTCTTCTTCCAAAACGACTTCTTTCCCTCTTCGAATTTCCCTTTCTTCGGAGAGCCGCAGCCCCCTGACCACTCTAGAACTGTTAACATCTGTGGAAATCTTGCCTCTGCTGACTTTTTCCTAAAGAGTTGAACTTTAAAAATGCCTGCGCTTTGCAGCCTGGAGAAATCCAGATAAAGAAGTTTCTAGGCACTTTCCCAGGGACTCCTGCGTTTCGTGTGGGGAACTCCGAGTTCTATGACAGAGCATAAATCGTCTTTCCATTTCATCTCCCTGCGCGGACAGCACCTGAATGTGAAACTTGCCAGAAACACGTGCTACCTTGTTCTCCCCTCAACTTGAATGGTGTGATCTGTCTCATCCTTAAAAAATGGTTTTAAAGTGGCCGCTGAGTTGGGTCTTGAATGATCTTACTTCACGGTGAATTTTTTTTCTTAAAAAAAAAAAAAAAAAAATCCTGATCATATCCTTCTTGCTAATTTTTGTTGTTGCTAGACAGGCCTTGTCCCAAGTGGGTTTGTGAGAAAGGCGCTTCCATTGTTTGTTCCCCCCCAGACTGTACCATTTCTTTCCTTGGAAGCTTTGTCTCCTTCTTACACAGCTGTGTTTGCGGTGCCTGGAGACAGGTGGGGGGAGCAGCCTCCAGGTCCAAGCTGCCAATTCTCTCTCTAAGGAC
Source organism: Delphinapterus leucas (assembly GCF_059928025.1). Classification (NCBI taxonomy): domain Eukaryota; kingdom Metazoa; phylum Chordata; class Mammalia; order Artiodactyla; family Monodontidae; genus Delphinapterus; species Delphinapterus leucas. The sequence continues at coordinate 137,985,414 of NC_143129.1, forward strand.
TGTCTGAATAGCTATTAAAATTTAAAGATCACACACAAACACACACACACACATTTTTTTTTGGTGGCGGTCACTCACTACATCTGACTGTTGTGTAGGGACAGCTGTACCAATTAGCCAGACTGAGACTAGAAGTCACAGCCATTCTATTGTCTGTATTCTCCAGTCCACAGAAGCATTACCTTGGGCCATGGCCACATCTTTCTTTCTTTCTTTCTTTTCTTTTTTTTTGGCCACACGGCATGAGGGAATCTTAGTCAGGGATTGAACCCATGCCCCCTTAAGTGGAGGCTCGGATTCCTAACCACCGGACTACCAGGGAAGCCTGACGGTCACATCTTTCTAGGCACTTTCGAGGCTACGCGTCCTGTAGCCTTGGCCCTGTGATGGGACTGATTATGACTGTGGGAGAGAGGACCACTCATCTCAATACATAAACATGGGCAATCTTCAGGCAGTAGTCACAGTAAGAGGTCTTTGTTGGTTGGGGCCCACACAAAAGAGAATTCTCTCCCTGGGTCAAATGAGAGCAGATAAATCGGACTAGACTGGTAGTGTTTTTCAGACTTCGTAATGGAAGGATGACTTTTCCAGACTGGGTCAGACACCCTATGGTTTCACCCTGAGGACTCTAGCTCTGGGTACTCCGTCCTCTTTAGGACCCTCATGCCTTGGCTTGTGCTGTTACCTCCTCTTGGAATTTCTCCCCCATCCACTGCTCTACTTAGCAAACTCTTGTCTTTCAAGACTTCTCAAATGCAACCCTCTGAAGTCTTTCATAGCCATGCCCCTGTGCCAGTCCCCCCGTAGAATTAATCATTCTGTGGTCTGTTTAGTATAATTCTATTGCTTGATCTATGTAACATACTACACTGTATTATGCATATTTTTTATGCCTCTTTCTCCCCTGATAGAATATACTCTTTGCTAAGACAGGGAATACGTCTTATTTACCTCATACCTCTCACACTAAAAATGCTCAGGAGAAAAATCTCGTGAATGAATAAAGACATGGTTTTAAAACATTTTCAAAGGGGAAATTTGTTTCCTTTCAGTTTCTTCTATTTCAACGGCCAGACATCTATGACTGCGTCTGTAGAGCTGAGAGTAAAAATTCTAGGTTTATGTTAAAGTCTGATTTTAATATCTCAGAGACATTCTTCTGCTTATGGTAAGGAAAGTTTGATATGCATGTAGGTGGGAAATTTCTACATCCCCACCATCTGATTAACGCATCTGTTCCTACAAAATCTGTGGTGTCTGTGGTGAGAGCAGAATATCACCACAGATACAGGAGCTTGTAAGAATGATGGAGTTCTATCATTAAATGTAGCCTTATGAGTTATACTAAGTAGTTGTTATTTATTAGACTTTATTCATTAAGTTGCTCAAGCCAGAAACCTGGAAATGTCCTTGAAACCTCCTTCTCCATCACTTCCCACATCCAGTTATCTCCAAGTCATGTCACTTCTCCAAAATATCTCTCAGATTTGTCCACTGTTCTTCATCTCTGCCATTGAGCCATTCCAAGCCACTATCACTTCCCACCTGGACAATTGCCAAGGCCTTCTAGTTAGTCTTTCTGCTTCTTGTCTTGCCTGACTCCCGTCATGTCACTCCCTGGCCAGCCACTTTTCAATGGCTGCACTTAGCATAATCCTTTATATGGCCTGGTGTGGTCTGGCTCCCGCCTATCTTTTGAGCCTCTTTCTCACTGAATATACTAGCCTTCAGGTCCTTGAACTTGCCAGAGTCCTGCCTACTTCAAAGCTTATCCCTGTGCTTACTTCTCCTGGGAATACTCATTCTCTCTCTTGGATCACTCGTCTTTCAGAAATCAATTTCAATGGCACTTTCTTGGAGATGTGCTCCCTGCTTCTCCTCCCCTCTTCCTCTCTCCTGGATACATTAGGTACCCACTATTTGTCCCTCCTGGTGCCTTGTTTTTCCTTCATGTTAAGGATCACAGGTTACAGTGATAAAATTACAGATGTTTTTATTTATTTTATGTTTATCTCCCCATCCACAGTAGATCACATGAAAACAGGGATCGCGTCTCTTTATTCAAAAGAGTTGACCTGTATACCCAGTGCCTGACATATAGTAGGTTGTCAAGAAATGCTCTGGCTAGTGCTGCAACGAGAAATGTAACAAGTCATGTGTAACAGGCCTGTGACATGAAAACAGTTTCATGCAAAAAAATAAATGGTAATCTGTAGTGAGACTCAAAGCTGTTTATGCACACGGAGCAAGCAAGGGGAAGACTTGAGTTATGATATGATATCCCATGGTCTTTCTCCACTGCCATTTGAAAAATAAGAAGAGAACAAGAACAAAAATATTTGTTTTACAGCTCTACCAAGATTCAGCCCTCCCCTTTCTCTCCCCCTTGCATCAAGTACATCCTGTACTTTTGGCAACATGTTGACTGGATATTTAAAAGCTGTGAACTGTTCTGAAAATTTCACATACTGGGTTATGGGCCATGTGTGTTTGATCAAAATTCAATTACTACGCTGTACCATACTTGGAAACCTATCATCCCAAGTTATGAAGTATGACGAAATAGGCGAACCTAATTGGTTCAGTATGGGAACAGTATCAACCAAGCTTGTTATGATAAATAGCTTCCTGTGTTAAAGGTTCTCTAGAGCTTATAAGTATCTTGGCTCACCTCCTTCACTGGAATAGGAATATTGCTCCCAGGGACCCCCTAGATCACTGTCCCTCCAATGCAATGGCAGTTCAGAGTTTTCTTCAACTTACTACCCCTGAAAAAGAAAAAAGCTGTGCAATTTTCCCCTTCTTCATTTAGAATTTGAGCACCTGGGAATTCCTTTAGCTTTCTTTTTTTCCCATAGAAAAACAATTTAAAAAAATTATGAAGCATTCCAAATATAGGAAAATAGAGCAAACTTCAGACAACCTTGTACCCACCACTCAGAATTAACAAATAATCATTTTTTTTTTCCTATTTCCATCAGATTTTTTGTCTTTGTTTTTTTTTTTTTTTTTTTTTTTTTTTTGCGGTACGCGGGCCTCTCACTGTTGTGGCCTCTCCCATTGCGGAGCACAGGCTCCGGACGCGCAGGCTCGGCAGCCATGGCTCACGGGCCCAGCCGCTCCGCGGCATGTGAGATCCTCCCGGACCGGGGCAGGAACCCGTGTCCCCTGCATCGGCAGGCGGACTCTCAACCACTGCGCCACCAGGGAAGCCCCTTCCGTAATTTTTAAATAGAACTTCCAATAAGAAGTGCTCCCTGAGAGCTGTAAACTTTAAAAAATAGAATGTGACTGCATAATTTTTTTTCGCTTAACAAATGTCTGATTTTTTTCAAATCAGCGTCTCCTTCTCCTTCTCTTCCTTCTTCTTTTTTTTGTATTGAATCTTGCCTGATTGAATAGCATGGGAATTGCCAGAATAAATGCTATTATCTATGTACAGTAATTAAGGAAATAGTCCTTGTCATTCTAATCGGGATCAGGCTCTGCCTGCCTGTATTAAACTTAAATGATAAAGAATTGCTGGAGTGTAGTGCAAAATAAAGGGAAGTCAGTTACTAGCATGTGGTTATTCTAGATAAATAGTAGATAAAATGGAGGCATGCATTTTATAGAGAGTGAGGAAGAAGTTAAATAACAAAGATATGTCCACTTTTCTAATTTAATGAAATCATTATTTCAGGAAAAGAAACTCTTTAGTTTCTGTCTTTGGGAAGAGTCAACGTTTCCTTCATAAACTTCAGTGTATTATTTTAAAACATAGCTTCAGCAAATACAGGTCAAACTCTACCATAGAAAACATCAGTTTTAAGACAGCAATTCTCTCAGCAATCACAATAAACATTTTACTGTAATAAAAATAGAATGAAGCTTTGGAAAAGGCCACATTACACAGTTCTGAAACGATTCTGACAGGGAGTAAAGCTTCCCTTACAGAGCCAGTGTGCCAAAGTCTCTTCCTCTGATGTTCTCTATGGCTCTCCTTCCATGTCTCTCTGTGTATTTATCTCCCCTGGCTACTATATATCTCGTGTTTCAAATATAGCACGAAGGGGTCTAAGGGCTCTGGCAAGTCTTGGAACAAGCCTCACCCTGAAGCCATGAAGTATAAGAAACACAGTTTGTTTTCTTTAGAAGAAATTGAAGTGAAGCAGTGGTTCTCTGCCAAGGAAGGTGCCAAGCACCGTATTAACCAGTGTCTGAAAAACTGGTGTGCTCTGTACTTTGCAAGGTCTGGTGCAGGGGTCAGCAAACTGTTCCTGTAAAGGGCCAGATAATAAATACTCTCAGCTTTGCAGGACATATGTTCTCCGTCACAACTACTCAAGCGGTAGCATGAAAGCACCACAGACAACATGTACAAAAATGAGCATGGCTGTACTCCAATAAAACTTTATCTATGGACACTGAAATCTGAATTTTACATACCTTTCATGTGTCATGAAATATTATTCTTCTTTTAGTTTTTTCCAACCCTCTAAAAATGTAAAAATTATTCTGTGTTCATGGGCCATACAATAACAGGTGGCAGGCTGGATTTGGCCCACAGGCTGGTGTTGGTTGGCTTCTGATCTAGTTGAGCATAATTTTTTTTTCACTTAACAAATGTCTGTTTAGCACCTACTTTGGCCAATATACTTTTAAGGCATTTTGATAAATATTAAAGTGTAGAAGACATTCAACAAACATTTAACACATATCTGTCGAGCTCTGTGATGTCCCAGGCACAGTGCTAGGTGCTGGAAATATGATGGAGAGCAACATAGGCACCACCCTGCTCTCATGAGTTTTTGTTGTAATGAAGCATGAAAAGTGCTACAGCAGGGGAATTACAGAGATTGTGATAGCACATGGCAGATATAACCTGACTTTGAGTAGCTTTTGTTTTTTTTAAATGGTATTGGTACTTGATCTTCCCATCTCTAATCTCTCCTTTCTACATCACTAATTATTCTTCTTGAGGTAGAGTATGGTGATGATACCTCCATACTCTTACATACTTACATACTTACATACTGCAGGCAGGAAAGGTAAAACAATACCTAGAACAAATTTCTGTTCCAGTGAGGACAAATTGTTGCCCCCTCCATTATGCAGTGGTCCAATTAATCTGCCGCCAGGTAATTATCTGATCTTTCCAGAGTATGGTATCAGATAGGGGGCTAAGCTTGGGACTCCACTGTTGGAAGAGTGAGCAGTGCCATCCAGATCCAACATGGTGAGAAGTCTTTCTCCGTTATTGGACCCATACATAACAACTGTCTCTGTCACTAGGGCAATTACTTTATTCTTGTACGCATCGAGCAAACTCTGGCATTACTAGGAAAGATGCTGGCTGATATTCACAGATCAGATCATCTTTCTCTACTGTTATTGAGAGCCTTCTCTGCAGTGGGGTGCCCTCTGATGAGCATCCCCATAGAACACAAACAGTCTCACCTTCTGGGGCCATTCTGTGAGGTCTCCCATTCATCCTTGTTTTACCAACCCTCCAATCTTGTTCCACCCAAGTCTATGACCATCTAGCTAAACAATTTAGTACTACCCACAAATTTCTAGAGATCTGTACCCCTTCTTTTTCCTTCCAGGCAAAGGGGCAATGATATGTGCTGCTTGAGTTTCTGCCTGCTGCAAGAATTCTTTCCTCATTGTCCTTAAGTAGGTCACACTGTTTCCACAGTCCACTTTTAACTAGTTCATATTCCTGCAGATGTTTTTGGCTTCTTCAGGTCACTTTTCATAAGCAACGTCCTACAAAGCTATTCGAATGAGTTGAAGAAGAGGTGGCAGTACCACTGGAGTACGTGCGTGGGGAGTGTTGTTGACCCGCCCATGCAGGAGCTTACACTGCCTTTACCACCTGCCTTAGTAAAATCTCGTATTTAACACTTCCTCTTGATTTTGGACTCTTACAATGTATGCCCACTTTTATGGTTTGATGAATTAGACAGTACACAGTTGATAAGGGGCAGCTCAGGTCACATGGTTCTTTGGTGTCTCATGGCCAAGCATTCAGTCTCTACCAGCCAGGAGATGTTTCTCAAAAAGAGACTACGTACTTGTGGAAGAGTAGGTGGCTTTGCCCCAAGCCCTAGGGGCTTGTATTCTGATTCTTCTATTGGCACTATCTGTCTAGTTTCCTCGTCAGCCATACACACTTTGAGCACCATGATTCTGCTACACCATATGTCCAAGCTGCTTGCTTCTCAACCTGGACCAGCTGGAGAATCATAGCTTGCTCTGGGACCTAATCAAAGTTGACAGTCCTTAGGTCTTACTTAGTAAATGTGTCCAGCAGTTTATCCAAATGTGTTATGAGTTTCCTCTAAAGAAGAGACCTTCTAAGCATCTCTATACTGAGGTGACAGAGCCCTGGATTTTTATGAGGTTTGTCTCACACTCTTTCATGCACAGGTGTTTTATCAAAGAGTCTAGGATTACAGCTGCTTCTTATTTACTATGTCTTAAGAATATGATATCATCAATGTGCTGAACTACCGTGTTGTCCAGTGGGATGGTGAGGCAATCAGTGTCCTGTTAACTACATTTTGACAGAGGGTCAGAGTTGCTACAGCCCTGAGGTAAAACAGTACTGGTGAACTGCTTTCCTGACAGATGAATCAAACTCTTTTGATATTCTCTGCTTACTGGTATAGAGAATGAAAAATTTATCCAACTGATAACTGCATACCAAACGCCAGGGTCTGCGCTGATTTGCTCCAGTAAAGAGATCATCTTTGAAAAAGAAATTGCATTTGAAGTGCTGCCAAATGACTAAATTTAAGAGAATCCATTGTCATTCTCCAAAACCCATACATCTTCTGCCATGGCTATAGTGGTGAATTAGACGGGGCTATGTTAAAAATCACCACCCAGCATCTTTCAAATCTTATTTTTGAAATAGTTTATTGAATTACTTTAAGGTGAACATCTTTGTAACCAACACATGACTCAAGAAATAGAACTTGGCCAGTCATCCCAGAAGCATCTACAGCTGCCTCATCCCAATCACAGCCCTCTTCCTCCCTTCAAAAGTAAGGACCATCCTGACTTCTATGTAGTCATCACTTCCTTGAATTCTTATGCTTTTGTCACCTAAGTGTGCATTCTTAAATATTACAGTTTTATCATGCCTATTTGGAAGTTTTGCAATTTATCCCAGCCCGTTGGAACCGTAGAGTTTCCCAAAGTCTGGATTTTTTTTTTTTTATTGTGTCCTCGTGGAGCAATTTAACATGCTTCTTCCCCCTTTGTATTTCCTGCAAATTAGCAGCTGGATCTAGAGGCCTGATTGGACTCAGATTCAATCACTTTGGCAATACTATAGGTGATGTTTTGTTCTTTCATTAGAAGACACAATAATATATATCTTATTTTCACTTTTTTATGATTTCAATTGCAGGTGAAGCTCAAGGCCTATAACTACTTACTTATTGGAGGTTTCAAAATTGTGATATTTTATCATTTTGTTTTCATATTAGCTGGAATAATTTTATAAAGGGACACTTGCCCATGTGTATTAACTGGTTAGCCTATTCATGTAGAATAAGCAAGATACATACTTGATTCTTTCCTTTCATTTATCCAGTTCTCAAGGAAGTATGTTGAGTTCCTTTTCATCCTCAGAAGGTGACTAATAAGTTGATTTTTCATTTACTACTATTATAAATAACTCATGGATTTAAACATATTTGAGGGGCTTCCCTGATGGTGCAGTGGTTCAGAATCCACCTACCAATGCAAGAGACACGGGTTCGAGCCCTGGTCCGGGAAGATATCACATGCTACGGAGCAACTAAGCCCGGGTGCCACAACTACCGAAGCCCGTGCGCCTAGAGCCCGTGCTCCTCAACAAGAGAAGCCACTGCAATGAGAAGCCCGAGCACCACAACAAAGGGTAGCCCCTGCTCGCTACAACTAAAAAGAAGGCCCAAGCGCAGCAATGAAGACCCAATGCAGCCAAAAATAAATAAATTTATTAAAAAAATAAACATAGTTGAGGAGTTCCGATCTATTGCAATTTTTATTGAAACTGAAAATTTCCCATCGGCCAATAGCAGCCTCTTTAAGTTGGCTTCTGAGTCTTTTTGACATGACCCGTGTGGTCTTTGAGAGCTTCCTTGCTATCTGGTATGTTATGATGTTCCAGGCACATCTTGTATATATCCTACCCCAGACCTGGAATCAGTAATTTCTCCCCAAATCACTGGTTTCTTCTCCTTATTCTTCTTCTTCATCTTCACCTTTTCCTTCTCCTTCTCCTTCTCCCTCTTCGTTTTATTCTTTTTTAAATTTGGCCATGCCGTGCAGCTTGCAGGATATTAGTTCCCCCACCAGGGATTGAGCCTGCACCCTTGGCAGTGAAAGCACGGAGTCCTAACCGCTGGACTGCTGGAGAATTCCCCCTGGTTTCTTCTTCTTCTTTTTTTTTTTTTAACATCTTTACTGGAGTATAATTGCTTTACAATGGTGGGTTAGTTTCTGCTTTATAACAAAGTGAATCAGCTATACATATACATATATCCCCATATCTCCTCCCTCTTGCATCTCCCTCCCACCCTCCCTATCCCACCCCTCTAGGTGGTCACAAAGCACAGAGCTGATCTCCCTGTGCTATGTGGCTACTTTCCACTAGCTATCTATTTTACATTTGGTAGTGTATATATGTCCATGCCACTCTCTCACTTCGTCCCAGCTTCCCCTTCCCCTTCCCCGTGTCCTCAAGCCCATTCTCTAGGTCTGAGTCTTTATTCCTGTCCTGCCCCTAGGTTCTTCAGAACTCTTTTTTTTTTTTTTTAGATTCCATATATATGTGTTAGCATACGGTATTTGTTTTTCACTTTCTGACTTACTTCACTCTGTATGACAGACTCTATGTCCATCCACCTCACTACAAATAACTCAATATCGTTTCTTTTTATGGCTGAGTAATATTCCATTGTATATTTTGTGCCACATTTTCTTTATCCATTCATCTGTCCATGGACACATAGGTTGCTTCCATGTCCTGGCTATTGTAAATAGAGCTGCAATGAACATTGTGGTACATGACTATTTTTGAATTATGGTTTTCTCAGGGTATATGCCCAGTAGTGGGATTGCTGGGTCATATGGTAGTTCTATTTTTAGATTTTTAAGGAACCTCCATACTGTTCTCCATTGTGGTTGTATCAATTTACCCAGTCCCACCAACAGTGCAAGAGGGTTCCTTTTTCTCCACACCCTCTCCAGCATTTCTTGTTTGTAGAATTTTTGATGATGGCCATTCTGACTGGTGTGAGGTGATATCTCACTGTAGTTTTGATTTGCATTTCTCTAATTATTAGTCATGTTGAGTAGCCTTTCATGTGTTTGTTGGCAATCTGTATATCTTCTTTGGAGAAATGTCTATTTAGTTCTTCTGCCCATTTTTGGATTGGGTTGTTTGTTTTTTTGATATTGAGCTGCATGAGCTGCTTATAAATTTTGGAAGTTAATCCTTTGTCAGTTGCTTCATTTGTAAATATTTTCTCCCATTCTGAGGGTTGTCTTTTGGTGTTGTTTATGGTTTCCTTCGCTGTGCAAAAGCTTTTCAGTTTCATTAGTCCCATTTGTTTATTTTTGTTTTTATATCCATTTCTCTAGGAGGTGGGTCAAAAAGGATCTTGCTGTGATTTATATCATAGAGTGTTCTGCCTATGTTTTCCTCTAAGAGTTTTATAGTGTCTGGCCTTACATTTAGGTCTTTAAACCATTTTCAGTTTATTTTTTGTGTATGGTGTAAGGGAGTGTTCTAGTTTCATTCTTTTACATGCAGCTGTCCAGTTTTCCCAGCACCACTTATTGAAGTGGCTCTCTTTTCTCCATTGTATATTCTTGCTTCCTTTATCAAAAATAAGGTAACCATATGTGCGTGGGTTTATCTCTGGGCTTTCTAAACTGTTCCATTGATCTATATTTCTGTTTTTGTGCCAGTACTATACTGTCTTGATTACTGTAGCTTTGTAGTATAGTCTGAAGTCAGGGAGCCTGATTCCTCCAGCTCTGTTTTTCTTTCTCAAGATTGCTTTGGCTATTTGGGATCTTTTGTGTTTCCATACAAATTATGAAATGTTTTGTTCTAGTTCTGTGAAAAATGCCATTGGTAGTTTGATAGGGATTGCATTGAATGTGTAGATTGCTTTGGGTAGTACAGTCATTTTCACAATGTTGATTCTTCCATTCCAAGAACATGGTATATCTCTCCATCTATTTGTATCATCTTGAAATGGTAGTTCAAAACCACAGTCAGGGCCATAGGGATTCCCATTATTACTAAGTCAGTCATGGGTTCTAGTTCATTCTAATATTTCCAATTTAAATTCAGGCTATAGGATCTTCCACTTAACCTCCTCTGTATTACATCTGCATCTCCTTCTTCCACACTGGAATCCTGGTTTTCAAAGACATGATAGAATTAGAATATCCCATAATTATTCATCTGCTTTGTCCCACATTACATATACAATAGTCTCAGAATAGCAATAGTAATACTACCACCAGTAATTATTAATACTGAGAATATAACTTAAAAATATTTTATTTTGCATAAACTATTTCCATCTCACCCATTTTTACTATATGTAGCTTGTCAAATTATGCAGGTTTTATATACCATAACCTCTCCCTTTTAAGCCTCATTTAGTCTTATTTATTCAGTTAACTATTTATTTAATACCCACAATTGGTCTTTATGTCAATGATTCCCAAGTCATTTTGGTTGCCTGAAGCTCATTGGCTAAGACAGCACCATCCCATAGAATTTTCCATGACAATGGAAATGTTGTATATTTGCACAATCCAATATTATAGTCACACACAGTTCTTGAGCACTTGAAATGTAGCTAGTTTAAAAGAAGAGTTGAATTTTTACTTTTACTTCATGTAATTCATTCAAATTAAAATTTAAATAGTCACATGTGCCTAGTGGCTACCATATTGTTCAGGGCAGCTCAAGTAGAATTTCTAGGAAGGGCTCATAAAAACAATATTCCTCAAGTTCTTGCATGTTGATAACAGTCTGCACCTTTTATAACTGTAGGTCAGTTTTACTATATATAAAAATCTTTGGCTCACATTTTCTTCCTTTGAGCATTTTAAGTCTGTTTCTCAAGTTTCTTCTGGCATAAAATGTTGCTGTTGAAAAATCTGATGATAATATCATTTTTTCCCTTATAAGTCATATATGCTTTCTGCCGAGATGGTGGAAAGATTTTTTTCCTTAAATTTCAATAATTTTACTAGAATATGTCTTAGTGCTTGTGTAGACACTTCATCATAATCAACCATAGATGGTATGTAATTTCATTAATTGTGAATGCCACTGCATGCCATGGGTTACTTAACATCCTATTTTCTTTCTATTTATTTATTTAATTATTTTTGGCTGCATCAGGTCTTAGTTGTGGCATGCTGGATCCTTTTTTTTTTTTTTACCCCCACCCCCTGCCGCTTTCCCCCCTTGGTGTGTCCATACATTGGTTCTCTACATCTGTGTCTCAATTTCTGCCCTGCAAACCGGTCATCTGTACCATTTTTCTAGGTTCCACATATATGCATTAATATACAATATTTGTTTTTCTCTTTCTGACTTACTTCACTCCGTATGACAGTCTCTAGGTCCCTCCACGTCTCTACAAATGTCCCAATTTCGTTCTTTTTATGGCTGAGTAGTGTTCCATTGTATATATGTATGTACCACATCTTCTTTATCCAGCCGTCTGTCGATGGGCATTTAGGTTGCTTCCATGACCTGGCTATTGTAAATACTGCTGCAGTGAAGATTGTAGTACATGTGTCTTTTTGGATTAGGATTTTCTCTGGGTATATGCCCAGTAGTGGGATTGCTGGGTAGTATGGTAGTTCTATTTTTAGTTTTTTAAGGAACCTCCATACTGTTCTCCATACTGGCTGTATCAATTTACATTCTCACCAACAGTTCAGGAGGGTTCCCTTTTCTCCACACCCTCTCCAGCATTTCTTGTTTGTATATTTTCTGATGATGCCCATTCTAACTGGTGTGAGGTGATACCTCATTGTAGTTTTGATTTTCATTTTTCTAATAATTAGTGATATTGAGCAGCTTTTCATGTGCTTCTTGGCCATCTATATGTCTTCTTTGGAGAACTGTCTATTTAGGTTTTCTGCCCATTTTTTGATTGGTTTTTTTTTTTTTAATATTGAGCTTCATGAGCTGTTTATATATTTTGGAGATCAACCCTATGTCCATTGATTCATTTGCAAATATTTTATCCCATTCTGAGGGTTGTCTTTTCATTTTGTTTATAGTTTCCTTTGCTGTGCAAAAGCTTAAGTTTCATTAGGTTCCATTTGTTTATTTTTGTTTTTATTTCCTTTACTCTAGGAGGTGGATCAAACATGATCTTGCTGTGATTTATGTCAAAGAGTGTTCTTCCTATGTTTTCCTCTAAGAGGTTTTTAGTGTCTGGTCTTACATTTAGGTCTCTAATCCATTTTGAGTTTATTTTTGTGTATGGTGTTAGGGAGTGTTTTAATTTCATTCTTTTACATGTAGCTGTCCAGTTTTCCCAGCACCACTTATTGAAGAGACTGTCTTTTCTCCATTGTATATCCTTGCCTCCTTTGCCATAGACTAGTTGACCATAGGTGTATGGGTTTATCTCTGGGCTTTCTATCTTGTTCCATTGATCTATATTTCTGTTTTTGTGCCAGTACCATATTGTCTTGATTGCTGTAGCTTTGTAGTATAGTCTGAAGTTAGGGAGTCTGATTCCTCCAATTCCACTTTTTTCCCTCAAGACTGCTTTTGCTATTCGGGATCTTTTGTGTCTCCATACAAATTTTAAGACTTTTTGTTCTAGTTCTGTAAAAAAAATGCCATTGGTCATTTGATAGGGATTGCATTGAATCTGTAGATTGCTTCAGGTAGTATATCATTTTCACAATATTAATTCTTCCAACCCAAGAACATGGCATATCTCTCCATGTGTTGGTATCATCTTTAATTTCTTTCATCAGTTCTTATAATATTCTGCATAAAGGTCTTTTGTCTCCCTAGGTAGGTTTATTCCTAGGTATTTTCTTCTTTTTCTTGCAATGGTAAATGGGAGTGTTTCCTTAATTTCTCTTTCAGATTTTTCATCATTATTATATAGGAATACAAGAGATTTCTGTGCATTAATTTTGTATCCTGCAACTTTACCAAATTCATTGATTAGCTCTAGTAGTTTTCTCCTGGCATCTTTAGGATTCTCTATGTATAGCATCATGTCATCTGCAAACAATGACAGTTTTACTTCTTCTTTTCAAAAGTGTATTAATTTTAGTTCATTTTCTTCTCTGATTTCCATGGTTAGTACTTCCAAAACTATGTTGAGTAATAGTGGTAAGAGTGGACATCCTTCTCTTGTTCCTGATCTTAGAGGAAATGCTTTCAGTTTTTCACCATTGAGAATGATGTTTGCTGTGGGTTTGTCGTATATGGCCTTTATTATGTTGACGTAGGTTCCCTCTATGCCCACTTTCTGGAGAGTTTTTATCATAAATTGGTGTTGAATTTTGTCAAAAGCTTTTTCTGCATCTGTTGAGTTGATCATATGGTTTTTCTTCTTCAGTTTTTTAATATGGTGTATCACGTTGTTTGATTTGCGTATATTGAAGAATCCTTGCATCCCTGAGATAAATCCCACTTGATCATCGTGTATGATCCTTTTAATATGTTGTTGGATTCTGTTTGCTAGTATTTAGTTGAGGAGTTTTGCATCTATATTTATCAGTGATATTGGTCTGTAATTTTCTTTTTTTGTAGTATCTTTGTCTGGTTTTGGTATCAGGGTGATGGTGGCCTCATAGAATGAGTTTGGGAGTGTCCCTTGCTCTGCAATTTTTTGGAAGAGTTTGAGAAGGATGGGTGTTAGCTCTTCTCTAAATGTTTGATAGAATTCACCTGTGAAGCCATCTGGTCCTGGACATTTATTTGTTGAAAGATTTTAAATCACAGTTTCAATTTCATTACTTGTTATGTTCATAGTTTCTATTTCTTCCTGGTTCAGTCTTGGAAGGTTATACCTTTCTAAAAATTTGTCCATTTCTTCCAGGTTGTCCATTTTATTGGCATAGAGTTGCTTGTAGTAGTCTCTTAGGTTGCTTTGTATTTCTGCGGTGTCTGTTGTAACTTCTCCTTTTTCATTTCTAATTTTATTGATTTGAGCCCTCTCCCTGTTTTTCTTGAGTCTGGCTAATGGTTTATCAATTTTGTTTATCTTCTCAAAGAACCAGCTTTTAGTTTTATTGATATTTGCTATTGTTTTTTTGTTTCTATTTCATTTATTTCTGCTCTAATCTTTATGATTTCTTTCATTCTGCTAACATTGGGTTTTGTTTTTTCTTCTTTCTCTAGTTCCTTTAGGTTTAAGGTTACATTGTTGATTTGAGATTTTTCTTGTTTCTTGAGGTAGGCTTGTATAGATATAAATTTCCCTCTTAGAACTGCTTTTGCTGCATCCCATAGGTTTTGGCTCATCGTGTTTTCATGGTCCTTTGTCTCTAGGTATTTTTTGATTTCCTCTTTGATTTCTTCAGTGATCTCTTGGTTATTTAGTAACGTATTGTTTAGCCTCCATGTGTTTGTGTTTTTTACATGTTTTTCCCTGTAATTCATTTCTAATCTCATAGCGTTGTGGTCAGAAAAGATGCTTGATATGATTTCAATTTTCTTAAACTTACTGAGGCTTGATTTGTGACCCAAGACGTGATCTATCCTGGAGAATGGTCCGAGCACACTTGAGAAGAAAGTGTAATCTGCTGTTTTAGGATGGAATGTCCTATAAATATCAATTAAATCTATCTGGTCTATTGTGTCATTTAAAGCTTGTGTTTCCTTATTAATTTTCTGTTTGGATGATCTGTCGATTGGTGTATGTGAGGTGTTAGAGTCCCCCACTTTTTTTGTGTTACTGTCAATTTCCCCTTTTATAGCTGTTAGCAGTTGCCTTATGTATTGAGGTGCTCCTACGTTGGGTCCAAATATATTTCTAATTGTTATATCTTCTGCTTGGATTGGTCCCTTGATCATTTTCTAGTGTCTTCCTTGACTCTTGCAACATTCTTTATTTTAAAGTCTATTTTGTCTGATATGAGTATTGCTACTCCAGCTTTCTTTTTTTTTAATTAATTAATTAATTAATTAATTTTGGCTGTGTTGGGTCTTCATTTCTGTGCGTGGGCTTTCCCTAGTTCAGCAAGCAGAGGCCACTCTTCATCGCAGTGCGTGGGACTCTCACTGTCAAGACCTCTCTTGTTGTGGAGCACAAGCTCCAGACACGAAGCCTCAGTAGTTGTGGCTCACGGGCCCAGTTGCTCCACGGCATGTGGGATCTTCCCAGACCAAGGCTCGAACCCGTGTCCCCTGCATTGGCAGGCAGATTCTCAACCACTGCGCCACCAGGGAAGCCCTCCAGCTTTCTTTTGATGTCCGTTTGCATGGAATATCTTTTTCCATCCCCTCACTTTCAGTCTGTATGTGTTCCTAGGTCTGAAGTGGGTCTCTTGTAGACAGAATATATATGGGTCTTGTTTTTGTACCCATTCAGCAACGCTGTGTCTTTTGGCTGGAGCATTTAATCCATTCATGTTTAAGGTAATTATTGATAGGTATGTTCCTATTACCATTTTCTTAATTGTTATGGGTTTTTTTTTTGTAGGTCCTTTTCTTCTCTTGTGTTTCCCACTTAGAGAAGTTCCTTTAGTATTTGTTGTAGAGCTGGTTTGCTGGTGCTGAATTCTCTTAGCTTTTGCTATTCTGTAAAGCTTTTGATTTCTCCGTCGAATCTGAATGAGATCCTTGCCGGGTAGAGTAATATTGTTTGTAGGTTCTTCCCTTTCACCACTTTAAGTATATGATGCCACTGCCTTCTGACTTGTAGGGTTTCTGCTGAGAAATCAGCTGTTAACCTTATGGGAGTTCCCTTGTATGTTATTTGTCATTTTTCTCTTGCTGTTTTCAATAATTTTTCTTTGTCTTTAATTTTTGCCAATTTGATTACTCTGTGTCTTGGCATGTTTCTCCTTGGGTTTATCCTTTATGGGACGGTCTGTGCTTCCTGGACTTGGGTGGCTATTTCCTTTCCCATGTTAGGGAAGTTCTTGACTATAATCTCTTTAAATATTTTCTCAGGTCGTTTCTCTCTCTCTTCTCCTTCTGGGACCCCTATAATGCAAATGTTGTTGTGTTTAATGTTGTCCCAGAGGTCTCTTAGGCTGTCTTTATTTCTTTTCATTCTTTTTTCTTTGTTCTGTTCCACAGCAGTGAATTCCACCGTGTGTCTTCCAGGTCACTTATCCGTTCTTCTGCCTCAGTTATTCTGCTATTGATTCCTTCTGTGTGTTTTTCATTTCAGTTATTGTATTGTTCATCTCTGTTCTGTTTGTTCTTTAATTCTTCCAGGTCTTTGTTAAACATTTCTTGCATCTCATGGATCTTTTCCTCTGTTCTTTTTCCAAGGCCCTGGATCATCTTCACTGTCATTATTCTGAATTCTTTTTCTGGAAGGTTGCCTATCTCCACTTCATTTAGTTGTTTTTCTGGGGTTTTATCTTGTTCCTTCATCTGGTACATAGCCCTCTGCATTTTCATCTTCTCTATCCTTCTGTGAATGTGGTTTTTGTTCCACAGGCTGCAAGATTGTAGTTCTTCTTGCTTCTGCTGTCTGCCCTCTGGTGGATGAGGCTATCTAAGAGGCTTGTGCAAGTTTCCTCTTGTAAGGCTTTTAAGTCTATCAGTTTCACTGTTGCTTTTCTCTGATTTCTCCAACACAGACACCAATAACATACAGATATTATTGCTGTTGTTAGTATTTTACTGGTGTTTTCCCCCCATCCATTTGTATTTTGGGGTTTATCATCTAGTTTTGTTGTAAATATTGATTATATTTGGTCTTATATCAGTTTTTCTGTGGGGATTCAACAAGCTCTGCCACCATCTTCCCAATTCAAATCTTTTTCCCCCCAAATTATCATAAATTGAGTTTATTGGAGAATAACAGAGGAATTGCTGTTTGGGAAATGCAGATTGTAGCAAGCTGCAGGTGAGTCCTTCAAGTCTTTGATTGTGCTATTTATATGTAATTCACCCAGAGATGTGATATCGGTTTTTTTGTTTGGTTGGTTTTTTTTTTTTAATGAGTCAAGAGACAGTGGAAATTGTCATGGTGGAACATGAGGTTATGTGGCATCCTTCTGAAGTTAGATGCTCAAGGAAGGTCAGTGCAGGGTCTCCACTCAAGGCAGAGTCAACTTCATCAAATGGGGAGGAAGGACTGCTTCTTCTGGCAAGTGAGGCTTAGTGGGTATTGGGGGGCTCCAGGAACTCATATTCATCTGATTTTACTCAGATGTTCCCATCTCAGTTTTCAGGAGTACACTCTCTTTTTTTGTTTGTGTTTTTTTTTTGTTTGTGTTTTTTTGGGGGGGGGTCCAACTCTTTCTTAATCAAAGTCTGTCTTGACCATAAAAGACATGGTGAGGCTGTGAATTCAATTTCATTTCAAAACTCACATGATCAGCCTTGACATCTTATTTGGACATGGCAGCCTACTGCCTTTAAGAGATTACATATTGTTTGATGGCAGTTACAATAACTTTCTAATCCTCTAATTTTGCCTAGATTGTAGAATTCAAAGAAATGTAAGGCCTGAGCTTATAGTGCCTTTCTTTAAGCTCTCCAGGGATTCAGAATTGTCCAGCTTGAACCATCATCCTTGTCTGCCCCATTTCTACCATACTAATCCACCAAAAGGCTTGCCTTCAATAGGTACTTAATGTAAGTCCAAAAATGTGATAATTTAAGTAATTCTGCTTGCAACTCTCATGGACTGCCAGTTCCCATTTCTCAGTGGGTAATGAATCATCTCTACCTTCACATCCAACCAAACCAAGATAACCACTCCCAAATTCTTGTTTTTGAGAGTCAGTTATCTATAACCACTTCCAGCTTCACAAACTATACTAGGGCTCAGTATGGGAGACAGAAAGTACCCTAGGTATTTTAAACAAAAAAGGATTTTATATAGGAAACTGGGTGCTTTTAAAACGGTTGGAGATGCTAGAATAGCATGAATCGGGAAACCACCACTGGCACTATTAATTTCAGGGCTCATCATCACAGATGCTATTCAGAGATCAGGTATTTGGGGTTAGGAAGCCACTTCCTCTGTCACCATTGAAACTTTCTTGCCACCCATAAAGGTGATAACCAGACACTGAGTCTGGTCATCATTGCCTCCTGCTTCTTGACACTCAAGTTTTCATTTCATGAACTTGCTTGTTAAAAGAAATAACAACAGAAGAGTGCCTCTGTTCCATATTTGTCTTCCAAAATTTTGGGAATGTATTAATTGGCAGAAGCTTATTTGCATACAGAACCCTAGTTGCAAAAGAGTCTGGGAGATGTAGTTTTTCACTTTCTAAGGTCTCTGAGGGGGTTAGAATGGATACTATTCAGTATGTCAAAAAACTAAAAAAAAAAAAAAATTGGCATATGTTAGTCCGTTTCTGTTGTTTTATGCAAAATTGGAGATAAACTGTAGTGAGGTGAAGAGTTAATGGAAAGGAGGCAATATAAACAGCAAAAATAGCATACTCTTTTAAAGAATTTGTGTATGAAGAGGTGAAAGATGAGATGGTAATTAGTGGGAGAGTTCAGAGGAAAGAGTTTCTATTTAGAAGTAAGAGATTTAAGAAGTGGAATGGGGAGGGGGAGGGAAGAGTAGAGAAGAGACTTGTTGAGGATTTAGAATAGGACAGCAGGGGCAATTGATCTAATAAGGTCTGGAGGAGTTGGGAAGGGAGGGATCAAGGTTATAAGCTTTGGGGTTGGCCCCAAAAAGGGAAGCAGCTTTACTCCACAGAGTCATGCCAGGACCTTGAACACACAAAGATCTAACACATGCAAGAACCCTCCAGGTGTGAGAGATCAGGGAGCTTGATCATAGGCAAACACATGCTTACTTCAGTCATACGAGTATTGCATGTGCATGTAGTTTCAGTTTTTGGAAATGCAGAACTTATTTGGGGTCAAACCATCTTTCGAATATTTTTAACTGCTTGTTCTCAAGATATTTACTTAGGACAGATCAAATCCAACCTGTATCATGTAAAATATGAGCACTGTTCCACAACCACTTTGTTTTCCCTCGTGAATGTGTGTTGCTGCCAGACACTGGATCAACGGATCAGTCAGGACTCCACACTGCTCTGCTCAGGCCTGGCTCTTACACACAGTCCTCCATTCCGTTGGTCAGTGGGTCTCCATCACTTCACTCTCGCCATGGTGAGCGTGGCCCTTTGTAAGCCCGTGAAAAGTAAATTGGTTTTAGTTGGCAAAAATAATACAATATTATAGAAAAATACAATAATAAAACAATGAGGTTATATCCACTGTACAAATGTACAGAAAAATTAGGAGTGGATGGGATAAGAACAGACATTTTGGACTAGGTCATGTAAGAAGACCAAAAGCAGGTGATTAGGGCAGAATGCAGCCTGCTTTCACATTTGTCTTTTGCTAGGACTGCTGGTCTAAAACACCTGGACAAAAAATAAAAATAGGGGCTTCCCTGGTGGCGCGGTGGTTGAGAGTCCGCCTGCCGATGTGGGGGACACGGGTTCGTGCCCCGGTCCGGGAAGATCCCACATGCCTCAGAGCGGCTGGGCCCGTGAGTCATGGCCGCTGAGCTTGCACGTCCGGAGCCTGTGCTCCTCAACGGGAGAGGCCACAACAGTGAGAGGCCCGCGTACCGCAAAAAATAATAATAAATAAATAAATAAAAATAAAACACCTGGACGGGGGCTCTTGTGTGTAAGGAAATTAGGGTGAGTCATTTCTCTCTAGAAGATGTGATCGTGTCTTCCCAGATGGAGCAGAGGTGTGAAGGTTGAACAGAACATTTGAGGGGAGTGGTGATTTTGAGGGAGCTTTCCAAGGGGAAGTAAGAGGATTTCCAGTTTCCCTCTTCCTCTTCTTTGGTTACTCTTGGTGTCAAGAGGTCACTTGGTTAGGTCCTAAACTGTCCCATATAATCTCATCCCCAGCCCCTTGCACATCCATTATCCTACATAAACCCACAATCCAGTTAAGAGCGGTTGTGCAAATGTAGTGCCAGCATGCCCTGAAGACAGGTCCCTGAGCAACCTTTTTCAACCAGCAGTTGCCCTAAGTCCTTCCAATGTAGATAATCTGCAGCTACTATAGTCTGATCACATAGAACATATGCATGTTCTAATGCTTTATCCTGAAAACAAAATTGAAAAACACTTTCCTATAACGTATTAAAAATATTGTCTATGATTCTCCTTTCTCCCTGATATATCCTCCTCAGCCCGAATGCCTTTCACTGACTCTATTTGTCAAGATCTCTTATTCTCTTACCCACCCAAATCTAGGGCCCTTTCTCCCATTTCTGAGATGAATCCTACCTGTGTCCCTTTCTCTCAGGGCTCTGCAAGGTGACTGGCTAGCAAATTTAATTAACTAATGCACGATAAAGTCCCATTGGCTTCATGGATCACTCCTTGAGGATAACATTTGCATTTTAAATGAAGCTTCTTAGATGTCAAGCTCAGCAAGTAGCTTATAGATCATCAGGACAAATGCTCTGACTTTACAAAGGAGGCCATTGAGGCTCCGAGGCCTCACGGGACTTGCCAGAGATCTCAGGGCTAGTAAGGGGCAGAGCAAAAACCGGAACTGCTTTGGGGTCTAGGGCACCTTGCACCCTTACACATAAGCTCTCACAACATAAATAATTAAAGAATTTTCAGGTACTAAGGGAGAAAAATATTTTGAGATGTGTATTTATTTAATATTCAACATACGTTTGCATACAAAGTTATCACTCCTTACCTAGAATTCCTATTCTCACCAGTATTTCTCTCTGTGGTGCTCTTAGCACAGAAAACTACAGTTGTTTCTTACTCGTGTGTCTCCCCAGCTGGACTCTGAGCTCCTAAGGATGGGGACTGGGCTTTATTTATTATTGTATCCCAGCACCCAGGCCAAGGTAGGACAGAGTGGGGATTCGAATGAATGCTGAAAGAATGAATGAACAAATGAATGATTGCCAGGCACAGGAGATAGAGTCTTTTTTTTAAAATAAATTTATTTGTTTTATTTACTTATTTTTGGCTGGGTTGAGTCTTTGTTGCTGCGCGCGGGCTTTCTCTAGTTGTGGTGAGTGCGGGCTACTCTTCGTTGCGGTACCTGGGCTTCTCATTGTGGTGGCTTCTCTTGTTGTGGAGCATGGGCTCTAGGCACTCAGGC
This sequence comes from Delphinapterus leucas, assembly GCF_059928025.1. Lineage (NCBI taxonomy): Eukaryota > Metazoa > Chordata > Mammalia > Artiodactyla > Monodontidae > Delphinapterus > Delphinapterus leucas. Next base: position 138,006,733 of record NC_143129.1, read on the forward strand.
TTCAGTAGTTGCGGCACACAGGCTCAGTAGTTGTGGCTCATGGGCTCTAGAGCGCAGGCTCCATAGTTGTGGCGCACAGGCTTAGTTGCTCCGTGGCATGTGGGGTCTTCCCGGACCAGGAATTGAACCCGTGTTCCCTGCATTGGCAGGCAGATTCTCAACCACTGTGCCACCAGGGAAGCCCTAGGAGATAGAGTCTTAAATATCACCCATTTGTGGTTCTGACATGGTTGTTCTATTGGTGAGCATCTTTTCTGAGATTCTTCAAATCACATCAGATACCTTCCTCCTCCATTTCTTCTTAAGGCTTGTTGCTGCCTTGAAATAATTTTTACTTTTGCGTCTTTGACTGTCATACACGGACGTTATTACCTCTCTAGTTTCTTCTACTCCATTAGATTTCCTTTCCTCATATGGTTGTCATCTTCTTTTTGCAAGATTGAGAAATGACATACTTAAAGAATATCAGATTAATCTGTTTTGATTTTTTTTCTCAGCTAGGAATAAAAAAAGAGCCTTTTGAAGAGCCTTCAAATCAACAGTAATTTCAAATTTTCACAACATAAAGAGGCAGAACGCAAAGTGAATTCGACACTTTGAAAAATGCTGTAAGCCTCCCAGTAGACGGATGAACATGCTTCCACTTCATGAATGCTTGTTTCTTAAGTATTCCATAAATATCGATGTCAGGGTTGTTAAGTAATTAATATTAACCTATTGAGAAAGCGTTTCTTTTCTACATGGTTGATTTCCAGTGGGGAGACTACTTAAATATTAAAGACCATGTGAGATGTTTTCTATAATTACAGTTTCTAGCTCTATTTACAAAGGATGTGTCTACATGCAGAGTGAAATAATATATGGTATTAATCCATTTTCATTCCTATACAGAATATGTAGATTTTTTTCAATCTGGCCTTTCTTTGCCCAAGCCTATCTATAGTTTTTTATTACCCTTCACAATCACCCTCATGGACTCTTTCCTTCCTATTTCTACCATGATTTGAAAGGCTACTGTTCCACACTTTCATGCCTCTCTGCTTTCTGGCCTTATCTTCAATCATCTTCGATTATTTCTGTCAGTTCTATTGCTTGTGTTATTTATAGAATATACAACAAAGACCCTCCTTTTGTATCATCAATATGACCCATCCCTAGTTAGTTGAGTGCTTGGATCTCAGGGTTTGGGGGCAATCATATCATATAGATGTTTTGTTACCTGGGGCTTCCTTACCCCTTAACATCTTCCTAAGATTAACCTGAACCACATTCCATGCCTCATGGGAAAGTCTAATGCCCTCCTCAGCATTTGTGCAAATTCTCAGGGACTTTAATTTCTTATAGTCATCTTTGAATCCAGTCACATATTTCTACTCAGTTCTTATTTTCCATTCTGCCTCTTTGTGGCTGGTCATTTGTCTCCTTCACTTTGGTATTGATCACAAAGGAATTTAAATATACTTTCTTCTCCACATACATACATATATATACATATACATGTGTATATATAATACATATACATAGGTGTGTATATATAATACTATGCACAAATGTATATATATATATATATATATATATATGTGTGTGTATACACACACCCATTATTCACCAAAGACCTCTGTATATGTGGCAAACTCAAGTTCACTAAGACAAATGGGAGATAGAACAATATAGATAGATTAAAAGAAAACTTAGACCTGTTCTTAAAAGTTTTTCTGCTAGCCCTCCACCTCCTTGCCCATTATCCCCTGCATTCTCCTGTTCCCCCTTCCTCTCAGGAACAAAAGGTTTTCTCAAATTCTTCCCAACATCTATGCAGAGCAATCTAACCCTCTTCACCCTACTCTAAATCCCCGCAATCCCTGCCTTTTCTTTGTAAATGCAGGAACTCCGTCTAACACTGCATGTAAGAGCCCACACCACTATATTCTTTGATTCTCTGCTGGGGGATGGGTCATGCCTGGTTTTGGCTCTTTCATTTCACTTACTTTTCAGGCAGAAGCCATCAGATGCTTACACATTTTCCTAACCACTCAAAAGCACACGAACAAGGCAGTTCTAATTTTTGCTTTTAGTTTTCTTTAGGTACTTATCTTTTGCTGCAAAAGTGCATCACTATTTGGGGGATTTTAGATTACTGACCTTAAGAAATAATTGAAAGGAAAAATTTCAGAAGCATCCTTGCTGACCTTGCTAAATATTTATATGAGTTAAGTGGATACAAACAGGATTGTTTCTGATGCAAAGAACCTTGAATTGTTTTTAATATATAAAATGCTATGACTTTCACGTGTATGTTGAAAGAGGATTAGATTTGCTATATTTAAAAAAGGGGAGAGAACTTTGAATAGCACATTTACCTTATATGGAGAAAATGCATCAAAATCAAATAAAGTTTGCTCATTAAAAAAACACTGTCTTTTATTCTCTAAAAACCAAAGGAGGGGATTATTCTACTAATGGTTTAGAAGCTCTACTTCCTTTCCTTTAAGGCAGAGCCCTCAGTAGCTACACAGTGGAGGATATACCCAATCGATTCCTACAAGAGAGAAAATCACTCCTCAGACTCCATGACCCACAATCACGAGGCTCAAGCACACTTAAGTCAAGGCTCCTTTTACAAAGTCCAATGTCAGATAGAGGGCTCCTCAATCGTTTTTGTTCAGTGAATTGGACCAGGCGTCATGGCTTTTCTGATAAGAGCTTTCCTAACTTGAGGTCCATTTAGCATGTTAAACTAGGAAAATAAGAATACAAACTGGAGTCTTTCCGAGTGTTTACAGATTAATAGACTTTTTAGGCACTTGCTAACTAGGCAAATACTGTTTAAGGAGAAACCGCATCTCGACACAGATGGTGTGGCCTCTACAACAAGATGCAGGAACTGGGGGTGCTGTTGATGAACAGCAGACACTAAGCAGTTTGGGGGCAGAAGAAATTCACTTTACACAGAGGTAACTCCTAAACCTTCTGCTGTTATTTGTTCATCCATGTAACATGTTTTTATTGAGTCCTATGTGCCAATTACAGTGATTCAGAGGGGACATAAATTCTAAAGATGTATTCATCAGGATTCTTGGTTGCAAGTATCAGAATATAACTCAATTGCCTTAAGCGCAGATGGGAATTTATCAGCTTATATAACTGGGAAATGCAGAATGCACTTGTTTCTCATTTATTAGATTCAGGGGCTGAATTATGTTATTTGGGCTCTAGTTCCATATTCTAACTGTGCATCCCTCTCTAGAGTTAGCTCAACTCCACGGACATGCTCTCTTCATGAAATGGGAAAGATGACTGTTGGTCATCCAAGGCCTGTATCATTATAGTATTCAATCCAAAAGGAAAAGAGAAATCTTGTCTTTCCAGGATTTATATATTAATATCATGGAAAGACTCTGTTCAATCACATGCCTATGCTTACTATCAGTCATTGTCGTCAAGAGGCTATACGGTACCAGGAATTGCCAGCCCTGGATCACATGCCCACGCCTGCAGGCCACTGTGAAGAACAGTCTATGCAGAACCACATGGGATAAAGGCATGGTACTTCCCCAGTGGAAAGAATGGTCCTGGGAAGACAGAACTGATGTCCACAATAAAAGACTTAGTCCCTTCCTCAAGAAACTCTGAGGATGATGATGGAGATGGGCATATAAACAACTGCAATGGTGAGATAAAAGCTAATACACTACAGATAAGCACAGAGTACTATATGAACACAGAGTGGGGACCTACAACTCAAGATTTGCAGAAGTCAGTGACTGTTTCCTGTATAGTACACCTCTTGTTTGAGTCTTGATGGACAAATAAACAGGGTTTATCAGGAGAATGGGGGAGTGCAGAATAGATTTCTTGGCAGTAGAAATAGCACAAACGAAAGCAGGGAGATGACAGAGCATAAGGGCTGTTTGAGGAACTTGAAATAGTTTGAAATGGCTGGAGGGCAGCAGTTCCTAGGGAATTCCAGGAGAAAAGTCTAACAAAGTATACAGGGCTACACTATGAGGGAGCTACAAGACTACAAAGGATCTAAGGTATTTAAAGTAAGAGAGTTATTTGATCAAGCTCGTGTTTTTGTTTTTATAAATTTTCTTTCTTTTTCTTTTTATCTTTGGCTGCTTTGGGTCTTCGTTGCTGCACGCGGACTTTCTGTAGTTGCGACGAGCAGGGACTACTCTTTGTTGTGGTGCGCGGGCTTCTCATTTCAGTGGCTTCTCTTGTTGTGGAGCATGGGCTAAGCATGCAGGCTTCAGTAGTTGTGGCTCACGGGCTTCAGTAGTTGTGGCTCACGGGCTCTAGAGCTCTGTCTCAGTAGTTGCGGTGCACGGGCTTAGCTGCTCTGCGGCATGTGGGATCTTCCCAGACCAGGGATTGAACCCATGTCTCCTGCATTGGCAGGCGGATTCTTAACCACTGGGCCACAAGGGAAGTCCCAAGCTTGTGTCTTTATGGCAGCATGTGGAGCACAGATTAAAAGGCACAGGAACTGAGGGAGAGACCTAATGCAGTAACCTGAGTAAGAATGGTAAACACCTAATTAAGTAATGCAATTTAGGAGATATTATTGATAGGACTTGACAACTGACTGGATATTGTCAGTGAGAGAAAGGGAGGAGTCTGAGATGATTATAAGATTTCTACCTTTGGAAACTCGTTTAGGACGTGCTGTAATTCACCAATATAAACAACCAGAAGTTTTAGGTAAGGTCATGAATTTTGGTTTGGACGGTCATCTTCATGATGCAAACCTGAAGCTAAAGGACTCATGAGAGATATTGCAGAAAACATTTTTGTCTGCAGCAAAGGTGGGGACAGGTGACTTTTCATGAGCCTTATGCCTCACCCCAGTAAAAAGGGCATCTCTAATTTTTTTTTTTTTTCCTGCGGTACGTGGGCCTCTCACTGTTGTGGCCTCTCCGGTTGCGGAGCACAGGCTCCGGACACGCAGGCTCAGCGGCCATGGCTCACGGGCCCAGCCGCTCCGCGGCATGTGGGATCTTCGCGGACCGGGGCGCGAACTCGTGTCCCCCGCATCGGCAGGCGGACTCTCAACCACTGCGCCAACAGGGAAGCCATCTAATTATTTTTAACCACACACTAGTCTCCCCTTCTCCACGGTTTTACTTTCTGCAGTTTCAGTTACCTTTGTCAACCACAGTCCGAAAATATTAAAAGGAAAATTCCAGGAATAAACAATCCATAAGTTTTAGAATTCTGCATTGTTGTGAAATCTCATGCCCTCCCATGCTGTCCCTCCTGGGATTCGGCAACCACCAACATCGTCTGCTCCTGACATCCAAGCATCGACATCATTGTAGCTCGATGATCCAGGATCACCCGTAGCAGACGATCCTATTTCTGACGTATTGTTAGAAGGTCAGTAAAAGCCTAACTCCGCATCACAGTGCCTACATCACTCACCTCACTTCACCTCAGCACAGAGGCCTTTCGTCATCTCACATCATCACAAGGAGGGTGAGTACAGTACAATAAGATATTTTGAGAGTGAGAGAGGCCACACTCACATAACTTTTATTACAATATATGGTTTTAATTGTTCTATTTTATTATTAGCTATTGTTGTTAATCTCTTACTGTGCCTAATTTATAAATTAAATTTATCCTAGGTATGTATGTAAAGGAAAAACAGTAAATATAGGGTTTAGTACTATCTGCGGTTTCAGGCATCCACTGGGGGTATTGGAACATATGTCCCATGGATAGTGGGGCTACTGTATTTACCGTCCTACTATCAGAAGTTCCTGTGACTTTTGTTATTTCTGATACAGCTTTAATGCAGCTTGCTCCTATATCTGCGGACCTCATACAGAGAGGAGAGAATTTCAGACCTTATGCATCATTGATTTAGTCATCATAATTTAGAGAGAGCAGCCTAGTGATATAAAAAGTGGAATGGTGCTTAATCATTTCCTCCACAAATAGGATAAGGACAAGAATGGAATTATCTTTTTTTGGTTTGCCAGGAGGCAATTGGTACAGTCATACTTTTTTTTTTTTAAACATCTTTATTGGAGTATAATTGCTTTACAATGGTGTGTTAGTTTCTGCTTTATAACAAAATGAATCAGCTATACATATACATATATCCCCATATCTCCTCCCTCTTGCGTCTCCCTGCCACCCTCCCTATCCCACCCCTCTAGGTGGTCACAAAGCACTGAGCTTATCTCCCTGTGCTATGCGGCTGCTTCCCACTACCTATCTGTTTTACATTTGGTAGTGTATATATGTCCATGCCACTCTCTCACTTTGTCCCAGCTTACCCTTTCCCCTCCCCATGTCGTCAAGTCCATTCTCTAGGTCTGAGTCTTTAATCCTGTCCTGCCCCTAGGTTCTTCAGAACCTTCTTTTTTTATATTCCATATATATGTGTTAGCATATGGTATTTGTTTTTATCTTTCTGACTTACTTCACGCTATATGACAGACTCTAGGTCCATCCACCTCACTACAAATAACTCAGTGTCGTTTCTTTTATGGCTGAGTAATATTCCATTGTTTATTTTGTGCCACGTCTTCTTTATCCATTCATCTGTTGATGGACACTTAGATTGCTTCCATGTCCTGGCTATTTTAAATAGAGCTGCAGTGAACATTGTGGTGCATGTCTCTTTTTGAATTATGGTTTTCTCAGGGTATATGTCCAGTAGTGGGATTGCTGGGTCGTATGGTAGTTCTATTTTTAGTTTTTTAAGGAACCTCCATACTGTTCTCCATAGTGGCTGTATCAATTTACATTCCCACCAACAGTGAAAGAGTGTTCCCTTTTCTCCACACCCTCTCCAGCATATACTGTTTGTAGATTTTTGATGATGGGCATTCTGACCAGTGTGAGGTGATACCTCATTGTAGTTTGTTTTTTTTTTTTAACATCTTTATTGGAGTATAATTGCTTTACAATGGTGTATTCGTTTCTGCTTTACAACAAAATGAATCAGTTATATATATACATATGTTCCCATATCTCTTCCCTCTTGCGTCTCCTTCCCTCCCACCCTCCCTATGCCACCCCTCCAGGCGGTCAAAAAGCACCGAACTGATCTCCTTCTGCTATGCGGCTGCTTCCCACTAGCTATCTACCTTATGTTTGGTAGTGTATATATGTCCATGCCTCTCTCTCGCTTTGTCACAGCTTACCCATCCCCCTCCCCATATCCTCAAGTCCATTCTCTACTAGGTCTGTGTCTTTATTCCTGTCTTACCCCTAGGTTCTTCATGACATTTTTTTTCTTAAATTCCATATATATGTGTTAGCATACGGTATTTGTCTCTCTCTTTCTGACTTACTTCACTCTGTATGACAGACTCTAGGTCCATCCACCTCATTACAAATAGCTCAATTTCGTTTCTTTTTATGGCTGAGTAATATTCCATTGTATATATGTGCCACATCTTCTTTATCCATTCATCCGATGATGGACACTTAGGTTGTTTCCATCTCTCGGCTATTGTAAATAGAGCTACAATGAACATTTTGGTACATGACTCTTTTTGAATTATGGTTTTCTCAGGGTATATGCCCAGTAGTGGGATTGCTGGGTCATATGGTAGCTCTATTTGTAGGTTTTAAGGAACTTCCATACTGTTCTCCACAGTGGCTGTATCAATTTACATTCCCACCAACAGTGCAAGAGGGTTCCCTTTTCTCCACACCCTCTCCAGCATTTATTGTTTCTAGATTTTTTGATGATGGCCATTCTGACTGGTGTGAGATGATATCTCATTGTAGTTTTGATTTGCATTTCTCTAATGATTAGTGATGTTGAGCATCCTTTCATGTGTTTGTTGGTGAGCTGTATATCTTCTTTGGGGAAATGACTATTTAGGTCTTCTGCCCATTTTGGGATTGGGTTGTTTTTTGATATTGAGCTGCATGATCTGCTTGTATATTTTGTAGATTAATCCTTTCTCAGTTGCTTCATTTGCAAATATTTTCTCCCATTCTGAGGGTTGTCTTTTCGTCTTGTTTATGGTTTCTTTGCTGAGCAAAAGCTTTTAAGTTTCATTAGGTCCCATTTGTTTATTTTTGTTTTTATTTCATTTCTCTAGTATGTGAGTCAAAAGGATCTTGCTGTGATTTATGTCAGAGTATCCTGCCTATGTTTTCCTCTAAGTGTTTTATACTGTCTGGCCTTATATTTAGGTCTTTAATCCATTTTGAGCTTATTTTTGTATACAGTGTTAGCGAGTGTTCTAATTTCATTCTTTTATATGTAGCTGTCCAGTTTTCCCAGCACGACTTATTGAAGAGGCTGTCTTTTCTCCATTGTATATTCTTGCCTCCTTTATCAAAGATAAGGTGACCATATGTGCGTGAGTTTATCTCTGGGCTTTCTATCCTGATCCGTTGATCTAATTTTCTGTTTTTGTGCCAGTACCATATTCTCTTGATTACTATAGCTTTGTAGTATAGTCTGAAGTCAGGGAGCATGATTCCGCCAGCTCCGTTTTTCTTTCTCAAGATTGCTTTGGCTATTTGGGGTCCTTTGTGTTTCCATACAAATTGTGAAATTTTTGTTCTAGTTCTGTGAAAAATGCCATTGATAGTTTGGTAGGGAGTGCATTGAATGAGTAGATTGCTTTGGGCAGTACAGTCATTTTCACAATGTTGATTCTTCCAATACAAGAACATGGTATATCTCTCCATCTGTTTGTATCATCTTTAATTTCTTTCATCAGTGTCTTATAGTTTTCTGCATACAGGTCTTTTGTCTCCTTAGGTAGGTTTATTCCTAGGTATTTTATTCTTTTTGCTGCAGTGGTAAATGGGAGTGTTTCCTTAATTTCTCTTTCAGATTTTTCATCATTAGTGTATAGGAATGCCAGAGATTTCTGTGCATTAATTTTGTATCCTGCTACTTTACCAAATTCATTGATTAGCTCTAGTAGTTTTCTCGTAGCATCTTTAGGATTCTCTATGTATAGTATCATGTCATCTGCAAACAGTGACAGCTTTACTTCTTCTTTTCCAATTTGGATTCCTTTTATTTCTTTTTCATCTTTGATTGCTGTGGCTAAAGCTTCCAAAACTATGTTGAATAAGAGTGGTGAGAGTGGACAACCTTGTCTTGTTCCTGATCTTAGAGGAAATGCTTTCAGTTTTTCACCATTCAGAACGATGTTGGCTGTGGGTTTGTCATATATGGCCTTTATTATGTTGAGGTAAGTTCCCTCTATGCCTATTTCTGGTGGGTTTTTATCATAAATGGGTGTTGAATTTTGTTGAAAGCTTTTTCTGCATCTATTGAGATGATCATATGGTTTTTCTCCTTCAATTTGTTAATATGGTGTATCACATTGATTGATTTGCATATATTGAAGAATCCTTGCCTTCCTGGGATAAACCCCACTTAATCATGGTGTATGATTCTTTTTATGTGCCGTTGGATTCTGTTTGCTAGTATTTTGTTGGGGATTTTTACATCTAAGTTCATCAGTGATATTGGCCTGTAGTTTTCTTTCTTTGTAACATCCTTGTCTGGTTTTGGTATCAGGGTGATGGTGGCCTTGTAGAATGAATTTGGGAGTGTTCCTCCCTCTGCTATATTTTGGAAGAGTTTGAGAAGGATAGGTGTTTACTCTTCTCTAAATGTTTGATAGAATTCACCTGTGAAGCCATCTGGTCCTAAGCTTTTGTTTGTTGGAAGATGTTTAATCACAGTTTCAATTTCAATGCTTGTGACTGGTCTGTTTATATTTTCTATTTCTTCCTAGTTCAGGCTCAGAAGATTGTGCTTTTCTCAGAATTTGTCCATTTCTTCCAGGTTGTCCATTTTATTGGCATAGAGTTGCTTGTAGTAATCTCTCATGATTCTTTGTATTCCTGAAGTGTCAGTTGATACTTCTCCTTTTTCATTTCTAATTCTATTGATTTGAGTCTTCTCCCTTTTTTGCTTGATGATTCTGGCAGGTGGTTTATCAATTTTGTTTATCTTCTCGAAGAACCAGCTTTTAGTTTTATTGATCTGTGCTATTGTTTCCTTCATTTCTTTTTCATTTATTTCTGATCTGATCTTTATGATTTCTTTCCTTCTGCTAACTTTGGGTTGTTTTGGTTCTTCTTTCTCTAATTTCTTTAGGTGAATGGTTATGTTGTTTAATTAAGATGTTTCTTGTTTCTTGAGATAGGATTGTATTGCTATAAACTTCCCTGTTAGAACTGCTTTTGCTGAATCCCACAGGATTTGGGTCATCATGTTTTCATTGTCATTTGTTTCTAGGTATTTTTTGATTTCCTCTTTGATTTCTTCAGTGATCTTTGGTTATTTAGAGTGTATTGTTTAGCCTCCATGTGTTTGTATATTTTGCAGATTTTGTCCTGCAATTGATATCTAGTCTCATAGCATTGTGGTTGGAAAAGATACTTGATGCATTTTCAATTAAATTTACCAAGGCCTGATTTGTGACCCAAAATATGATCAATCCTGGAGAATGTTCAATGAGTACTTAGAAGAAAGTGTATTCTGTTGTTTTTTGATGGAATGTCCTATAAATATCAATTAAGTCCATCTTGTTTAATATATCATTTAAAGTTTGTGTTTCCTATTTGTTTTCATTTTGAGTGATCTGTCCACTGGGTGTTAAAATCCCCTGCTATGATTGTGTTACTGTCGATTTCCCTTTTTATGGCTGTTAGCATTTGCCTTATGTATTGTGGTGCTCCTATGTTGGGTGCATAAATATTTTAAATTGTTATATCTTCTTCTTGGACTGATCCCTTGATCATTATATAGAGTCCTTCTTATCTCTTGTAATAGTCTTTATTTTCAAGTCTATTTTGTCTGATACGAGACTTGCTACTGCAGCTTTCTTTTGATTTCCATTTGCATGGAATATCTTTTTCCATCCTCTCATTTTCAGTCTGTATGTGTCCCTAGGTCCGAAGTGGGTCTCTTGTAGAAAGCATACATATCGGTCTTGTTTTTGTATCCATTTAGCCAATCTGTATCTTTTGGTTGGAGCATTTAATCCATTTATATTTAAGGCTGTTATTGATATGCATGTTCCTATTACCATTTTCTTATTTGTTTTGGGTTTGTTGTTGTAGGTCTTTTCCTTCTCTTGTGTTTCCTGCCTAGAGGAGTTCCTTTAGCATTTGTTGTAGAGCTGGTTTGGTGGTGCTGAATTCTCTTAGCTTATGCTTGTCTATAAGGTTTTTAATTTCTCCATCGAATCTGAGTGAGATCCTTGCTGGGTAGAGTAATCTTGGTTGTTGGTTTTACTCTTTTATTACTTTAAAGATGTCCTGCTACTCCCTTCTGGCTTGCAGAGTTTGTGCTGATTAACCTTATGGGGATTCCCTTGTATGTTATTTGCTGCTTTTCTCTTGCTGCTTTCAATATGTTTTCTTTGTATTTAATTTTTGATAGTTTGATTAATATGTGTCTTGGTATGTTTCTCCTTGGATTTACCTGTATGGGACTCTCTGTGCTTCCTGGACTTGACTATTTCCTTTCCCATATTAGGGAAGTTTTCAACTATAATCTCTTCAAATATTTTCTCGGTCCCTTTTTTTTTTTCTCTTCTTCTTCTGGGAGCCCTATAATTCGAATGTTGGTGCATTTAATGTTGTCCCAGATGTCTTTGAGACTATCCTCAATTCTTTTCATTCTTTTTTCTTTATTCTGCTCTGCAGTAGTTATTTCCACTATTTTATCTTCCAGGTCACTTATACTTTCTTCTGCCTCAGTTATTCTGCTATTGATTCCTTCTAGGGAAATTTTAATTTCATTTATTGTGTTGTTCATCATTGTTTGTTTGCTCTTTAGTTCTTCTAGGTCCTTGTTAAACGTTTCTTGTATTTTCTCCATTCTATTTCCAAGATTTTGGATCATCTTAACTATCATTACTCTGAATTTTTTTTCAGGTAGACTGCCTATTTCTTCTTCATTTGATTGGTCTGGTGGGGTTTTACCTTGCTCCTTCATCTGCTGTGTATTTCTCTGTCTTCTCATTTTGCTTAACTTACTGTGTTTGGGGTCTCCTTTTCACAGGCGCAGGTTCGTAGTTCCCGTTGTGTTTGGTGTCTGCCCCCAGTGGGTAAGGTTGGTTCAGTGTGTTGTGTAGACTTCCTGGTTGGGGGGATTGGTGCCTGTGTTCTGCTGCATAAGCCTGGATCTCGTCTTTCTGGTGGGCAGGACCATGTCTGGTGGTGTTTTTTGGGGTTTCTGTGACCTTATTATGATTTTAGGCAGCCTCTCTGCAAATGGGTGGTGTTGTGTTTCTGTGTTGCTAGTTGTTTGGCATAGGGTGTCCAGCACTGTAGCTTTCTGGTCAGTGATGGAGCTGGGTCTTAGCATTGAGATGGAGATCTCTCTGGGAGAGCTTTCTGGGAGAGCTTTCGCCATTTGATATTACTTGGGCTGGGAGGTCTCTCGTGGAGCAGTGTCCTGAACTCGGCTCTCCCACCTCAGAGGCTCAGGCCTGACACCTGGCTGGAGCACCAAGACCCTGTCAGCCACACGGTTCAGAAGAAAAGGGAGAGAAAGAAAGAAAGAAAGAAAGAAAGAAAGAAAGAAAGAAAGAAAGAAAGAAAGAAAGAAAGAAAGAAAGAAAGAAAGAAAGAAAGAAAGAAAGAAAGAAAGAAAGAAAGAAAGAAAGAAAGAAAGAAAGAAAGAAAGAAAGAAAGAAAGAAAGAGAAGAAAGAGAGAAAGAAAGAAGAAAGAGTTATTAAAATTAAAAATTAAGAAAATATTAAAAATAAAATAAATTAAAAATAAAAAGTAAAGAAAAAAAAAGATGGAAAGAAAAAAGAGAGCAACTAAACCAAAAAACAAATCCACCAATGATAACAAGTGCTAAAAACTATACTAAAATAAAACAAAACAAAAAAACAGACAGAAACAGTCCTAGGACAAATGGTAAAAGCTAAGCTATACAGACAAAATCACACAAAGAAGCATACACATACACACTCACAAAAAGAGAAAAAGGGAAAAAAATATATATATATATAAAGGAAGAGAGCAACCGAATCAATAAACTGTTTATGATAATAAGGTCTAAATACTAAACAAAGATAAACATAAAACCAGAAACAAATTAGATGCAGAAAGCAAACCCCAAGCCTACAGTTGCTCCCAAAGTCCACCGCCTCAATTTTGGGATGACTGGTTGTCTTTTCAGGTATTCCAGAGATGCAGGGTACATCAAGTTGATTGTGGAGATTTAATCCACCGTTCCTGAAGCTCCTGGGAAAAATTTCCCTTTCTTTTCTTTGTTCACACAGGTCCTGGGGTTCAGCTTTTGATTTGATCCTGCTTCTGTGTGTAGGTCGCCTGAGGGCGTCTGTTCTTTGCCCAGAATGAACGGGGTTAAAGGAACAGCTGATTCGGGGTTTCTGCCTCACTCAGGCTGGGGGGAGGGAGGGGTACAGAATGCAGGGCAAGCCTGCGGTGGCAGAGGCCAGTGTGACATTGCACCAGCCTGAGGCATGCCGTGTGTTCTCCTGGGGAAGTTGTCCCTGGATCACGGGACCCTGGCAGTGGCGGGCTGCACAGGCTCCTGGGAGGGGAGGTGTGGATAGTGACCTGTGCTTGCACACAGGCTTCTTGGTGGCTTCAGCAGCAGCCTTAGCATTTCATGCCCATCTCTGGTGTCCATGCTGATAGCCGTGGCTCGCACCCGTCTCTGGAGCTCGTTTAGGTGGTACTCTGAATCTCCTCTCCTCGCACACCCTGAAACAATGGTCTCTTGCCTATTAGGCAGTTTCAGAATTTTTCCTGGACTCCCTCTCGGCTAGCTGTGGTACACTAGCCCCCTTCAGGCTGTGTTCACTCAGCCAACCCTGGTCCTCTACCTGGGATCTGACCTCCGAAGCTGGAGCCTCAGCTCCCAGCCCCTACCCACCCCGATGGGTGAGTAGACAAGCCTCTCAGGCTGGTGAGTGCTGGTCGGCACCGATCCTCTGTGTGGGAATCTCTCTGCTTTGCCCTCTGCACCCCTGTTGCTGCGCTCTCCTCCTTGGCTCTGAAGTTCCCCTCAGCCCACCCCTCATCTCCACCAGTGAAGGGGTTTCCTAGTGTGTGGAGACTTTTCCTCCTTCCCAGCTCCCTCCCAGAGGTGCAGGTCCTGTCCCTATCCTTTTGTCTCTGTTTATTCTTTTTTCTTTTGCCCTACCCATGTACGTGGGGAGTTTCTTGCCTTTTGGGAGGTCTGAGGTCTTCTGCCAGCATTCAGTAGGTGTTCTGTAGGAGTTGTTCCACGTGTAGATGTATTTCTGATGTATTTGTGGGGAGGAAGGTGATCTCCACGTCTTACTCCTATGCCATCTTGAAGGTCTCTCCTATAGTTTTTCTTCATAAGGATCGCCTCAGACACTTCAAAACTTGCAAGATGGAGTCCAAGCTTTCTGACCTGTCTGACCTACAAGGCCATGAACAACCTGGTCCAACCCATCTTTCCAGTCCCATTTCCTACCACTCTCTGATCTAGATACTCAACTCTTATCCAGGTGGTCTAACCTCCAAATGGCACTGTGAAAAAGTGCTTGGCACATATTGGCACTTAAGAACTTATTGAATTTTTGAAAGAAAAATTGGAGGAAGTCAAATATCTCTCCCTCTTTTTGAAATGATTTCATTTTTCTTATTAAATGTTTTCATGGTAAAATTAAAACAAAAATATATAAACAGTAAAGTAAAAGTTTCATATAATTTTATCACCCAGGATTAACCATTGATAACTGTTTGGTGAATTTCTTTCCAAATTTTGTCTATGTATGTAGAAGCATATGTATGCATATACACACACATATGTGCACACATGAATCTCATTATATAAAATGTTGAATTATGTTCTTCTCACTTAACATTTATCCTAAAGTTTCCCCCAATCTTTGAATACTCATGGATAATACTTTTTAATTTTCTGTATAAATATCTATTGAGTATATAGTTTACCTAACATTCTCTTGTAGCTAGATCTGTAGGGTGTTTTTAGTTTTTGTAAATTATGAATATCTTATAATGAACATACTTGGAGGTAAATTTTATCAGCATGTCTGATTATTTCTTTAGATAAATTTTTAGACTAAAATTCTGGATCAAAATATATAGATAGTTAAAAGAATCCTTGATTCACACAGCCAAGTTGTTTCTAGAATAATTTTATCAACTCATGTTCTCATCAAATTATATGAGTACAAACATCATCAACTTGCATGAGAATGATTAATTTTCAGGATATTTAAGCATGTGTCAAGTACTTTTTTGGGGATAACTTTACTAAACATCTAGATAAGTTGGAGAATAGTTTATATTTTAATAATATTTAAACTTCCAATAGACTGTATCTCTCCACATATTCCAGTGTTATTTTTGGTCCTTTAAATTGTCAAAGTTTTCCTCCATAAACAAGTTATGCACATTTCATAAATTTATTCCTAAGTATTTATAATTTCAACTGATATTGAGAATGGGATATTTTTCACATTGTATTTTCTAATTAGCTACCTCTGCTACATAAGAAAACTATAGATTAAAAAATATTTTTAAAGTCTCCTTCCCATCTTGTAAAGGAAAGTTAAAAAGGAGGAGAGGCTTTGACTATCTTTCAAACATGCTGTATAATTTATTCTCCTCTAAATTTTGTTCATATGGTCTGGCTGCCCTAGAAAGCTCTTCTAATGCTTTTCTACCTAGGAAAATCTTAACCATGAGGAAGAGACTGTGGTGGTCTACCTGAACTCCTTTGCACAGAGGATGTAGGTTCTGGGACCACAAGTGGCACCAGCCAGATGTGCTCAGTACCCTTGCCAATGCTATATTCTCACTGTAATCAGGCTCTGTGGCATCTTGGCAACTGCCAGTACCAACCAACAAAGAGGAAGAGAAATGCCTGGTCATACCTCGTACCTGCTGGCTGTACAAGCACCTACATGTACTGGCCTTCTAGTGCACCAGTCTCTCTGTTTAAGCCAAAAGGGTCAGGCCCTCCAGTCACCCATTTTCTCTGGTATGGTCGTGGTGTTTACCTCTTGTTGTTCAGCTCCAAAACCACTCCTCTTTGTTCTGCTCTGTGATGCTGGGGTCAGGGTCTGCAAACTATGCTTCTGAGAAACTTTTGCCAGGTGGCTTCCTATTAGCTGATGGAATGTCAGTGGGGAGAACTGGAGGGACATTGGAAGATGGAAGGAAGTAGAAGAACTTTTTCTATTTCTAGTGTTGGTGTCACTACAGGAAAAACAGCAGCAAAGTATAGCTATGGCTTCAGTTCCCAGCTTCATTTGGCACTCCCCAAACCAGTTGCCTTGTTCCCTCTTAAAAGTACCCGCACCAGCCAGCCACACCCTCCCCGAGTTCTGAGCACCAGCATGTATGTGGGGGCCTCTTCTGACCTCTTCTAGGCCCTCTCTCTTCTCTTTTGTTCCCATAGCCTTTGACTCATAGCTGCTTTCTGTAGTTACAAATATTTGGGTTACCTCTGCTTGCCATTTTTGCCCTCGCAACTTTCCATCATCTTTGTAACCAATTCTCTGTCTTAAGTCCCCTCTCTTTGAAATACCTAGCTTGGTTTCCATTTAGGCTGAGAAGAAACCTGTGGTTACTTTGGTTGAATACAGCCAACCCAGACCTGTCTGCCCAGATACAGTGAAGCCCACACCCAGCCATTAAGATGGTTCTGGCTTCTATCTCATCAAGAAAGTTGCAGGTATCAGGCATAAATGCCACAGAATTTTCTCTTCCCTCCCAACTAAAGTAACTGGAAGAGGGAAACACTCCCCCTTCAGCCCCGCAGCCCCCTGAACACTTCACACTTAATCCTTTGTATCTTGGCTCAAGAATCAGCTTCTCAGAATCAAGATGTTTGAGGGTAGGTAAGCTGGCCCCTCTCACACGGAAACCAACTAGGAATGAGCCAAGGGGTTCTTTTTGGGCTTCATGAATATGTGCTTATGGAGCTGGGTGTGGACTTGTAGCTCTAAGTGTCCATATATTTTTATACTTCTATTATCTCCAAACCTTAAGTAATACACACTTACTGACTTTATTTCCTTTCCTTTTATTCCACACAAATTTGGCTTTCACCACTATCCACTAGACCAGCAGTCCCCAACCATTTTGGCACCAGGGACTGTTACATGGAAGACAATTTTTCCATGAAGGGGGCGGGGGAGAGATGGTTCAGGCGGTAATGCGAGGAATGGGGAGAAATGGGGAGCTGTACATGAAGCTTTGCTCGCCTGCCTGCCACTCACCTCCTGCTGTGTGACAGGCTGCAGACTGGTACCAGTCTGCGGCCCAGGGGTTTGGGACCCCTGCACTAGACTATACATTTTCATGGGTTAAGGGATCATATCTATTTCAACCACCTATTAGCAGTAGGTAACATATGCAATGAATGTTTGTTAAATGACTGATTTGGCTAGAATTCCTATTTCTAAGGTCATTAGTGATATATTATTTACCAGTTTCAGTGGACACCTTCAGACCTTACTATATTTCTCTGCTGGTATTGATGCTTTCATCCCTTGGTTTTCATGGCTCCTGGTTTCCTCCCTCCTCTCTTGCCACTACTTCTCACTTGGCTTGGTAGCCTCCTCATGGAGGTCCCACCATATTTTCATTTAATTCCCCACTCTAGTCCTTGCAGAGACCAGATGGCTCCTAGATGATGACAATAGATTACTCAACTAATTTTTGCCATCCCTCTGGAACGTGATATTTTTTCTGATTTACTCTTTTGGATGGGGTGCGGGTAGGACATTTTCAGAGACCTTAACTTTACCCACTACGGTAGCTTTTATCCTATAGATCAAGGACCCAATATGGGAGTGGCACCAAGTATATCAAATCTAATTATAAATTCAGGGACAGGGGAAGTGACCACTGGTGGGTCATGGACCCAGTGAACTCAGAGTAAACTGGACTTTAGCCAGGATTCCATCTATTACTTGGCACCTATAGTCCCCTACTCTAAGAGAGGCTCCATGATGATGATTCAGATCTCTGATTATTCATACTGTGTCCGATAGTCCTTGAAATGTTTGGGTATTTCCTTTTCCTCAGTGTGTAATTAGGCCCTACATGGCCATTATTCCTTTTGGAGAAGGACCAGGGAAATCATTACCATTTGCTGGGGTGTTACAGGGTTCTTCCTCCTGGAGACCTCGCCTCCTGTTGAATTAGTGAGTCTGGGTCTGAAAATAGATTCAAGTCCAGAAACTAGACAAGATACTGTGCCTTTTTAAAATGAGGGTAACTGCCTTCAGCCCCCTGATCATCTATCCTTAATTTCTTTGGAGGTAAAATCTGATTAAGACACTTTTTGGCTGTCCGTCTCTTTTGCCTTGAGGGATGCCATATTCTATTAAGTATGCTAATAAATCTCTGCAGGTCAAGCCCTCTTGGCCACTGCTCTAACTATGGTCTCATTATAATTGTGTCCACTCGACTTCAAGCAGTTAAGCACCACCACCTAACCTCTACTGCTTTGGGGATCCCATTATGCCCATTGCTATGTGAGTCTATTTCTGAACTGGCCTCTCCCACTGAGAGACTTAGCCTACTGGACAAGGCTCTGGAACATTTCCATGATGCCCAATAGAATGGGAAGTCACTAAAGAGTTTTTAAGCAGTGGGTAATAAGGTCACATCTATGTCTTTGAGGCATTCTGACATTCTCACCAGAACATTCTTTCTGGTCTTGGTAAATCGTGTATCTTCTTGGCCTTCTCATGGAGCACAACCATTTGGTGAGTCTTCTAGCCTTATTAAGTATATCCATTCCAGCATGCCTACTTCTGTGAACCTTTTAAACAACTTTCTCAACCATCTGGAATAGCAATTCTGACATTTTGATCTCAGTTAATGGGGCCCATTGCTTTTTCCAATACTTTTAGGAGCTGTCCTAGAAGTGAGTTTGTATCATCTCTTGGAGTCCTCGTCAGTGTATTATATCTTGTATTTTAGCAGAGTGCTTCCGAATCAGTAAACTCAACCTTATCCAATATTATGTTCCAGTCCCCTTGATCATGCACCCTCAGAATCTAGCTCCACACCTACTCCACAGCTTCTGCTGTACATATCGGTTATGTCTTGTTACGTCTTTGGGGAAGAGTTGCTTCCTTTCTTTATGAGACCTAGTACATCTCCAGCTGCATTGCTGTGACCCAATCCTAGTTATAGGCCTACTGGCAAGAAGGGGAGGTGGG
The DNA here is from genome assembly GCF_059928025.1 of Delphinapterus leucas. NCBI lineage: Eukaryota > Metazoa > Chordata > Mammalia > Artiodactyla > Monodontidae > Delphinapterus > Delphinapterus leucas. The sequence continues at coordinate 138,025,909 of NC_143129.1, forward strand.
CAAACGTCCTGAGGGGGCACTTATTGTCTTGCAGGGCAGAATTCTCTGTACTGTCTTCAAGCATGGGGGAGTTCTCATTCTTACTAGGGACAGTGGGCCATTTCTCAAGACGGAGAGAGTTCAGATGACTCTAGGAGTTCAAAATTTGAAGGGGCATTCAGTCAGACAATCCCAAGTGTGAGGTTTTAATTTTTTTCCAACCAGGGCCCTAACCCTGCATAACATGTATGCTTTGGTTGGTAATTTAACCTTTTCTAGAATTCAGCCACTTTGACTATGAAGTCCTGGGCCTAAGCCTCATCTTTCTCTGTCCTCCTACTGTAGCAAATGAGAGCCTCATCATATTACCAGGGAGCCCCTCTGGCTTTCACAGTTGGTTTTGCAATTGCTTGTTTATCTCTCATTGCTTTTCATTATCTTTTTCCAGTGTATCAATTACAGTTAGCAAGAAGTATCCAATCCCATTGTCCTAATAATTAGTAATTACCCCATACGTCTCAAATGCCTAATGCATTACACCAGCTAATACCATCCCCTCCTCTGATACATCGTTTCAATTCACAATCCAGGAGCTTGTGAACAACAGGGTCAACACCCACTGCCAGAGTCTGTCTGTCTCCTACCTACCACCAGTGGTGGAGTCCTTCTTGCCAGTCAGCCAGTAAGTGATTCAGCTCCCAAACCCCAAAAATCACCTACTCTTTTGGACCACTCCTGGTGTCAACTGTCACAGGTTGGATTCTCTGGAAGCAGAGAGTGAGATGGAGATTGACATGCAGGATGTTTATTAGGGATCAACACCTGTGGCAGGCAGGTGAGGAAGCAGGATTGGGCAGAGAGAGAAGTCCAACTGTGATGGCAGGCCTGACAAAACCTCAGCCAATTCCACAGGGAGCTCTAGAGTGTGTATGATCTGTTAGTGTTATTCCAGCATGAGACAGAGTAACTCATATATATATATATATATATATATATATACACATACACACACACATACACATAAATATAGAAAGAGATTTATTATGAAGGATCAGCTCATTTCATTATAGAAGCTAAGAAGTCCCATGATCTGCTGTCTGCAAGCTGGAGGTCCAGAAAAGCCAGTGGTGGAGTTCCAGCCAAACCCAAAGGCTGAGAACCAGGGGAGCCAAAGGTGTAAGTCCCAGTCTGAGTCCAAAAGCCCGAGAACCCAGAGCACTGATGTCTGAGGGCAGGAGAAGATGGATGTCCCAGCTCAAGCAGAGGGAAAATTCACCCTTCCTCAACCTTTTTGTTCTATTCAGGCCTTCAAAATATCGGATGATGCCCATCCTCTTTGGTGAGGGCAACCTTTCTTTACTCAGTCTATGGATTCAAATGCTAGTCTCTTCTGAAACACCCTCAGAAACAATGTTTTACCAGCTATCTGGACATCCTTTAGCCCAATCAAGTTGACAAATAAAATTAACCATCATAACATCTATCCTCTCTTTTCTTCCTTTACACCTTTTTCTTCCATGTTCTTCATCATTCGGGTGGAACTATTATTCACCCAGGCATCTGGAAGCCATTATGTTTCTCCTCCTTCACAATTATCATATCACCACACTTTAATAATTTAATATCCCAAATATTTCTCTGATCTATCCCTTCCTTTCCATACCTACTACCTAGACATTGAGCTCAGAACCTCAATGTCTTTCCCCTGGACTATTGCAATAGCCTTCCAATTAGTCACCTGGCTTTCAGTCCCCAATCCATCCTTCACTAAACCTCACTAGAGTGAGGTTTCTGAAATATAAATCTGACCTGATTACTTGAAAACTCTTTAATGACTCCCAATTCATTCATTCACTCAGTAATGGATTCATTCACTCAAAGAATTGCTCAGGTCAAAAACGTTGTAGTCAGAGAAAACTCTTCTCTTTTCCTCACAGGCATCAAGTCCTTGCCAGCTTCAAAATGTGTTCTGAATTCGATCACTTCTCAACACTTCCACTTGGTTACCCTGGTCCAAGTCATCCTTATGCCTCCTGCAGACAAGTGAAATAGGCCTGCATCTGGTCTTTGTGTTTTCTCTATTGTCTCTCTGTCATTTCTCCACAAGGTAGCCAGAATAATTTTTCTAAAATGTAAATCAGATCATGTTCCAACAAAAAATGAAATATGTCAATTTCTGACTCTTATGGTCTGTTAGCAAGGGAGGGAAGAAGAGATAAAGGTCAAGAAAACCCTTATTTGAGTTGGTTCTATCATAGGCTGGCCTCATGCTCTTGGGCCTGACAAATGTTTAAAGCTACCCCTTTCTCCAGTGGATTGTTTTCAAGGGCTTTTCTGGAAGTTCCCATTTGGGCCTTCCAACTGCAACTTCAATGCACATTTTCCTTTGGCTTGATGTTTCTCCTATCTGCAGACCCTGGCTCAAGAGGGGCCATTCTCCATGGACTCACACTTGCTGGAGTCCCTTCTCCCAGGAGGTTCAACTGGACAGATCTTAAAAGGTCTGGAGCTTAGCTCTCTCTTCAGCATTTCCCACATCTGGTCCATGGGAAATACTCATCCCTTGTCTCATCAAATTAAGGGTGTGCAGGACTTTCCCCAGCTCAGCAGCCCTCTCCTGATTCCACCATCAAAGTGGCCAGTCATTCTGTTTCTCAGCTTCTAGATTTCCCAGTGGAAGTCAGCATTCAGGCCATAGTTATATGTGCCAACATGTTGCTCTCTCCATGTGGCCAAGTGGAAGCCCCGTCACTTAGCTAGAAATGAAGGAGGTGGATCCCTCTATCACCAACTCCCCATCTTTCAACAACTCACACACACACCCCTTTCTAAGAAGGTTTAGGAACTCAAAGTATTGTTCAAAGAGTCCTAGAATACACATGCCAGTTAGAAAAGGCAAGGGCTGTCCATTTTAAGGTCACTGGGTATACTTTCTACTTAGTTGTTTCAAGGTTAGGAAGAATCACTTATCCAATTACTGGGGACATGAGACAATGACAGCTCTTTCCTAGAATGGATGAAAAGAAAAGGATGATGCTGAGAAAAGAATTCCAACCCTAATTTAAGAAAGACACTATGAAAATAATGTCAGTACTTCAAATGACATATCAAAGGAGGGGCACTAGGCAATCAGATAGCTTTTTCCTAAGAGTGACCTTATTGGAGTATAATTGCTTTACAATGGTGTGTTAGTTTCTGCTGTATAGCAAAGTGAATCAGCTCTACATATACATATATCCCCATATTTCCTCCCTCTTGCGTCTCCCTCCCACCCTCCCTATCCCACCCCTTTAAGTGGTCACAAAGCACTGAGCTGATCTCCCTGTGCTATGTGGCTGCTTCCCACTATCTATTTTACATTTGGTAGTGCATATATGTCCATGCCACTGTCACTTCGGAGTGACCTTATTTTTAACACAGACCACCAGGAAGAGTGAAATACAAGAACAGAGTTTCCTTTGCCCATGATCACCTCTATCTTAGAACTTCCATACTAACCAGGGAAATTTCTTTGTTGGAAAAGTGTTAGATGGAAGAGAATTAGAGGCTACTCAAGCAGTTGTTGTTTTTATTGTTGTTGTTGTTTCTCTTGTATGACTAAAGAACATTTATCTACTCAACAAACATATTTTGAGCAGCCCCATGTGCTAGGAGCTGAAGAGAGAATAGTAAAGAAGATGCTAAAAAGGGGCTTATAGTCTAGATAGAAAAGCATGCTGATTTTAGTGTTATTTTGCTATTCAAATTAGAAAAATGCTTACAGGAATCTGTAGCATAACCTACAGTATTTTTCAGAGAAATTCGTGTTGAGGAACAGTTATTTTGTATTTTACCACTTAATATGCAGGTTACCAGACATTCTGAATTCAAAAGGCAGTGAAAAATGGAAGAAAATATAGAATAAAATGGATAGGAATCATTACAAACAAATGTTAATTTTAATAATAATGTCATAAATTACAATTGTTATAATAGTTATTTTTACAAATAACATTTATTGAGCACTTGACCAAGTGTCAGACCTTATGCCAAGGACTTTCACGGATTATCTCATTTAATTTTCATAACAAAACATTTAGATAAGTATATTATTATCTCCATTTTATAGATGTGGGATTTGAGGCACGACTAGTAGGTGACAGAGCCAGATTTGAAAAGGGCTGAGTTTTAACCATTTCTTCATGAAATCTGGGAGTGAAAATGTACTACACACATTCCCTCAGTTGTCGATTCTCCACTGGAGTGGGTTTTGGATGGGATCCGTCCTCAGTGGATTATTGCAGATAACCCATGGTTTGTCAGTCACGAGGGAAAGGTTTCTGGTGCTCAACTCTATTTTGTGAATTTTAATGTGTGCATATAATAAGAATTTTCTCCCAAAATGTATTTGTTCCATTAATATTATCACCCTTGCCTGTTTTGTGTTGGAAAATCAGTGACGTCCTGTTGTAAGCTTTCATCTTAATTGTCTTCAATGAAATTGTACTGAAAGAAGGAAGGCATTTGGAAGCAATGAGCTTCAGGGAGTCTTCCAGGCATCTCGGAATATAACAGCCTTCGTGAAGTGTTCTCATTGCCTATGGGATGTGTGGGCCCCAAATTCATGGCCTCCTTCACGAGGGAGCCTTCCCCTTCTCCAGCAGAACTGAGCTCCTCTGTGAGATCACTTCCTTGACCGTCTGTCTCCCACCAGTGCTCCATTAGTGGCTCTGAAGCCCTCTTTCAGAAGCAGAAAGAAGCCCACGGTTCCAAGCTGAGGTGCTGAGGATCCACTGCTATGCCACTCCTTGTGCTATCCACTCCTTGACCACACGGAGTCAAATTTTAGGAATATCTGCTAGAAAAAAAAGAGCAGCCCCTCATGCTGAAAGAAAGTCTCCCAAGTGGGGTCGGTTCTCTGGAAAACAACTGGATATGGTGTTGGTCTTTATTACAGTTTCCACAGACTAAAAAAAAAAGTTGTTTATAAAACAAAAGCCACATCGATTTGATACGGTAACATTTTGAGAATTTTGTTTTTGCACAGCGGAAACCAGGGCTGATGTGCTCATGGTGGAAATGGAGCCTGTTCAGTTACCCCAAAGCACCTCTCCTAAAACACGAATCTGAGTAAGCCAGGCTCGGCCTTGCCAGGAACAGCCGGCATTGTTTGGCTCTTTGGAGAGACAGGCGAGGCCAGCAAAGCCCTCATACCATGCAACACCACGCTCACACACCCAGGCTCTGGCCTGCCCTCCGAGGGACGCCTCCAGGGTCCTCACCTTCCCTCCAGTCCCTGGACCACATGGTGGAGGACACGGTTCTGGCCTGTCCTCTCCAGCGCTAGGACCACCTGGGCAAGAGGAGACTCCTCTCTTGTTTGCAGTTCTGTTCTCAGACAGTGAAAGACGCCAAACGAAACATTCAAGTTTCCTGCTGTTTTGAGCCAGATCATGTGAAAACTAAAGAAAATCTATGTTTGCTGGCTTTGAGAACAGGAGTAACTACTTTTTTAAGCACAAAGGAAGCAACTTACAAGGAGGGCCAGACTCACAGTGAGAAAGTAAAATGTGTAGGAATCCTATTAAAATTGGGGCTTTGGGAGACCTCCTATTGGCTGTGTCTTCATTTTCCATACCACTAGAATAGTTGATTTTCCCTCTTCCTGTCATTCTGTGGTGAAAAATTAAATTCAGTGCTGCAAGCAAAAATTTGGGGGGAAAGATTTCTTATGTTTTGTAGAGTACTGTACTATAGAAACTATTTGGATAGTATATATATATATATATATATATATATATATATATATATATTTCCCTACAAAAATGAAAAGAGATACTTCATTTGTTTGATTCATTCAGTATCATGGTGACTTATGGCTGGACACCAGCAGTCTAGGTTCCTGCTCTCAGGAGTTCACATGTGCTAAGTGGGGGAGATAGACAACAAATTCGTAAACTCTGAAATATATCATGTAATTTCTGACAGTGATAATGCTTTGAGAAAAAATAAAGCAGGGTGAGGAGATAGAAAGTGAATAGGCAAGGTGGTCAGAGAAGGTCTCCAGGAAGAGAAAATAGTTGAACAGAGAGCTGAAGACCTGGAAGGAGTGAGCCATGCACAGTTCTAGAGGAAGGGCATTCCAGGCAAGGCTGGTGGCTCAAGCTGAGTACAGGAGGGAAAATGGTGTTGGATGAGACTGGAAAGGTCAGGGCGTGTTGGTTCCTGTTTGCCATGATAAGGAATATAGACTTTATTCCAAGTGTTATGGGAAGCCTTTGAGAGACTTTGTTTACTATCAGCTTATTCTCTACCCAGTTCCAAAAAGAGAGAGAATTTTATCCGTTCATTCAACAGTTATTTATTGATCACTAAGCATATATCAGACTGGGTCCAGTGCTTTAAAAATTATGACCTCTGTCATCAAATGAGGGGATAAGAAAATAGCATGAACAACCAGAACAAACGTAGAATCAAGAAAGTTGCAAAAGAGAGGGAAAAATATTACTCCTAATAATAATAATGTAAGAAGATAAATTACAAATATTAATGCTGATTAATAAGAATGCTATGCCCTAGGTACTATTCATGTATTTTTTCACATGACTCAATGCCTTATGTATTGTTATTCTTCCTTGTAAACGAGGAAACTGAGGTCAGAAAAACAAAGTAATATCATAGACCAGAAAGCGATTAAGCTGAGAAGCCGGGATTTGAATCCAGGTTTGTCTGATTCTAAAGCATAAAGTTTCTCTCCTCATAGGAAGGAGCTACTGTGACAAGCTACATATTTTGTAACTCAGTATGTATAACTCTGCTGTTTCTAAGAATAAGATACTTCATCTAGCAGACTTGGGTCAGATTGGCTTCAGAGATATATTCCAAAGTTAAATGTACCCACTGTAAAGTGGGGTATTAAAATTCTTAAAAAACAATTCCCAAACACTGCAAGGAGAAGAGCCCAAAACGATTTTTTCCTTCAGAAAACATGTTACCATCTTTAATAATAGTGTTCTATTTGTTTGTTCCTCAGTTTTCTTGTGCCCCCAACTGCATTGTCCCTGGCATAAGTGCAAAAAATCATGTCTGATTGTTCACCATTTTATTTGCAGAGCCTAGCACAGCACCTAAAACACAGTAGGTGCTCAATTAATATTAGTTGAATGAATGAATGAATTAAACTTCATTTTCTTTCTTTCCAGGGCCTGCCTTTACTGCCGTGTACCACTCCAGACAGCATGCAGAGTTGGTGGAGAGTATAACAAACATCAGAGATATTTTGCAATTCATGGCTGACCCATGCTGATCCTTTCTTTAATTAAACCTTCCACTTGTGAATGAATCATTTCTTCCATTAATTAAAACAGGATACACTTATGTCTCTGTAAAGTATGTGTCAAAAGAAAGCATTCCACCTAAAATATATACAGGAGGCGCTGACCACCGCGGAGAGTCATCCATCATAGTCTGCTAAAAAGATCAGCTCTGGAATTAGAACGAGCACAATCATCTCTTATGCCCTCCAAAATACAGGTTGCAGCTTCTCACCCGATCTGTCAGCTCCTGTGCTAATATAGGGAGTAAAGCATAGTGTGAAGCCGTAAGAGGACCGTTTATTTTGTAGGGCAGGGCAGGCGGCCCCAGCGCTCCGGTAATGCCATCATCTCTAATAACTGCTTGGAGCCTGTGCTCTCTGGAGACTTGTCTCTTGATTGTTAGAGCTGGAAGGCAGCGGAATCTCACTGTTGGCGAGGCTCAACAATTGCTCCTGCGGTTCCTCCGAAAGCCAAGAGGATGACTGAGAAATCTGACGGCGCTGTTTAGGTGGACAAAGCAAGTTCGTGTTCCCACTCACCCCCACCGTCTCCTTCTGGAAGAAGTGGGCTGCAGAAATCGATTTGCAGTCTTTAGCTCCAGGAAACAGTGAGCCCATGCAGCCACTGTTCAAAATATTTTGCCTCAGAGGAAACTCTGCACTCTCCAAACTCCAAAGACCTCGATGAAGTACATAACCATGTTTAAAAATCACCACTGGGGATTCTCCAGGCAAGATGAAAAGGAAAGAAGGATAAAGCATTGAGAAACTCAAAGTGCCTCAGGTCCTCTAAAAACAAGTTTTAAATATCCTGCAAGATTTCAAATGCAGCAATTTTTGAGAAAGCGCGACATTGTAAAGCCTGTTCTCTCGGTGAAGTGTCAGGCTCCATAGGAGTAGGAATGATAAACACTCTTCCTGCATATTTAGGAGGCTGTTTCAGAAGACGCCAAGTGATTGCTAAAACAGTCGTGCAATTTAGTGTGTTTTAGTACCACAATTTTCTGTCCAATACTAATTGCTCTTTTATTTTTCCTTCAATTAATCCTGTAAGGCGGGTACAAAAATGTAGGAATGATAAGGACATTTGCCATCATTGGGGCTATTTCCAATGGTGAAAGGAAGGACTGGAAAGGTGAAGTGACTTGTCCAGGGCCAAGGGCAGGTTCATGGCAGAGCCAGGGCTCCCAACTATGTCTCCTCTCTCACAGTCCTGGGCTCTTTCCCCTGTGTTTCTAATGAGGACTGAGTCAAGGGTGATTTATTCCCTCAGCACAGTGCTAGGTACAGTGCCTGTGGATTGATTAATGCATTGATTCCCACAGAATAAGAGATTTGAGATTACTTGACAAATCTCTCAAGTACTCAGGAAAAAAAAAATCAATAGTTTTTCTTTGACTTCAAGTCCAAATTATTTGTAGTATTTCAGAGGTACTTTCCTCCTGCCTTCAATACTTCTCCGATACTCACTGGCTTGTCTCCTGGGTCAAGATATATCAGACTGAAAAGAGGAGGTATATGAGAGATTTAACAATTAGTGGAAATGGACCATAACACTGGAGAATTAATTGTTCACATGGTACAGAGCAGTGATTAAGAACATTGACTCTGGAGTCAAGTTGCCCTGGGTTCAAATGCTAGCTTTGACATTTAGAAGATGTGTAGTCTAAGATCACTGATTGCGGGCTTTTTAAATCCCGGGGCCTCAGTTTTCTCCTCTGTAAAATGGAAATTTTAGTACCTACTTTACAGGCTTGACTCAAGGATAAATTTTAAAATCTGGCTCCCTTTATATGTGTGATTTAATGACATATTCAAACAGTAACATTAGAACAAGAGCTATGAAAAAATTAGACCATTAAACTTGCTTTATATTGATTGAAGCCCTAATACTAGGTCATTTTTGAGAGAAGAGCATCCTTGTGCTATTTGATGTTATTTCCTCTCTCTCGGCCCCCACTCCACACCACCCTAGTTTAAATGCCCAGGTCCCTTGTCTGCATAACTGCAATAGCCTCCTCTCTGCTGCTTGTCTCTTTCTCTTTTTATCTCCAATCTAGTTCTTCTTGAGTAACCATTTAAAGAAACATATTTGGCCATATCATGCTCTAACTGAAAAGCCTTCGGGGATTCCTATGGCTTACACAATAAAGCAGTACAGGCTGGTCCCAACCCCCTACTGTAACTCATTCCTACCAGCATCATCCCCACACCCCACATTCTAACCAAACAGGACTACTCACTGTTCCCTCAACACCCCATGTACTAATACACCTCTGTGGCTTTGCTCATGATGTGCTCTTGGACTGAAACCATCTTTTCCCACTTCATCACCTACTAAATTCCTGGTCATCCACCAAAGCCCAGCTACAATTTCACCTCTTCAATTAAGCCTTTCCTTACTCCACTCCCCTCCTGGCAAAATTAATTACTCCTTGCTCTGTGTGCGATGCCACTTTGTTCTTATCTCACAAATAGCATTTACTGCATTAAATTATATTTTATTGTATATGTGTCTGTCCCCAGCGAAACCCGGATTAGCAGACATTCGAAACCGTTCCCTCCTTCCAAACCCATGACTCTTTTCCCCACTAAGATCAAGTGCTGCCTAGAATTGTTTTTAACTAGTGCTCTGAGCAGCCCCTCCAAATCCCTGAGTTGACACCAGAGTGAAACAGATTTGCAACCTGTAGCTAAAGTATGATGGCCATGAGTACAGGACCATGTCTGTTTATCTCTCTACTTCTAGTACCTAGTGCAATACCTAGTATGTAATAAATGTTTGTTAAGTACGTGAAAGCAAGGAACCACAGCAAGGTACTATTTATTAGGTGTGAACTCTTAGGAACAGTTCTGGGTGCTGAGAGTGTAGCGTCAGACATAGATTGTTAGTACTCGACACCACACTTCATATCCTAGACTCGGGGACATGGAAATGTAAATTCTGTCTGTAAAAGGAGCTCAGATTTGGGAAATTGTTGCAAAGTAATTCAAAACTCTTTTATACACACAGACACGCTTGCTTGGTAGACAATGTACCTTTTTAATATCATATGAACTTATCAGCCATGAGGTAGAACACTTATCTTCTTCATCCTTCTTCACCAAATATTCCAAATAAGTCTTTATATCTAGTTTTATAATGTAAGTTAACAGGAAAGTAAGATTTATTTTATAGAAATTATAATAATTATTATTGTTAATAATAGCAAACATTTACTGGCTCCTCAGTATGTACCAGGCACTGTCTTAGCTGCTTGATATGTATTAGGTCATTTGATCTACACAACAGTGCTATGAGGTTGGTGATTATCTTCATTTTGCAGATGAGAAAACAGAGTCTCAGAGAGGTTAAGTCAATTGCATGACATTTCGCATCTAGTAAATAACAGAAGTGAGATTCAAACCAAGATGTGCCAAATTTCAGAAACCATACCTTAACCATCATGTTCTATCTCATGAGAACCCACACTGCATCTTGTATTAGTCAGCTTTTTTACAATAATGCTGTGTAACAATCATCTCAAAACTCAGTGGCTTAAAACAGCAAGCATTTATTCTCATGCTCAAAGGTCTGCAGATCAACTGTGCTTCAGCTGAGTTAGGCTGAGCTCAGCTGGGAGGGTCTGTGAATTTAGCTTAGATTTGCTCCATATTTTTAATTTTAGACTCCAGACAGTAGTTACCCAGGGTATCCCATGGCAGGTGACCAGTGCACAAGATTGAAGCTAAATTGAGGAAAGCACAATGTTTTTCATGTCCACAAACATTTCAGTGGCCAAAGCAACCCAACATCAATGGGGGAGGAAAGTGAAGGCCCATGATGGAATGTTGAAGGGAGTAAATATTTACTACTAATAATACCAAGTATCACACGGTACCTTTATTTATTTTTTAAAAAGGTCTTGGCTACTTAATCTTTTGCAGTTAGGCAGGTATTTCATTTTTGCCTCTGAGCAATGACACAAAGTTCAAAAGCTGCTGCTGAAGGCTTCAGCCCTTCTAGTGTCTACGTAGTTGTGTGTGAGTACTAAAATGCTGACCTTTGAACTCTTTAGAATGGCACCGTTGTTGGCAGATTGAAAATCCACACTTTTCTTCGCCTGATTCTTTGCCAAGTTCATGAAGGTGTTTATATATTTTTTAAAACCTTCCAATAAATCTTTGATTTCCTCAAGAGCAATGTATTTTCGGAAACCTAGAAGTTCTTGTGAACAGCTCTTATACAGGCTCAGAATAAGGTTACAGAGGTTCAGAGTAGCCTTAGAGGGCACTTAGTTCAACTTTCTCATTTTACAGATGAGGAAACAAATAGTTTCAGTGTCAAACTTCCAATTATTGCATACTGTGAGCTACATTTTTTTTCTCATATAAGGAAAGCAATGAGAAAAATCTCGGGGGCAACCTTTACACATCATGCTGCAACTGTAATTCTGTAGCGGGGACCTCCATTCAGTTTATTTTATGAGAACCCTCATGACTTTGCTCACTATATGACCACGACCAACTTCCCTGATTGCCTATGAAAAACAGAAATCAAGTCTTTCCCTTTCTCTTTATAATCTTGGGGACCTTCTGCTTTGAGAGCCAGCAGAATAAACTGAGAGACACCTGGTCACCTGCCCCAGTGTCCTGAAGACGACAGCTGTTTTCCACAAGGGAGAGAGACAGGGAGGCACCACGCCCAGTTTTCCAGGAAGGGAATTATGACTATCTTTCCAGGCCAAACACTTTCAATATTTAACTAATATTCTCTGCTATTAAACCAGTACATTTAGAAGGGAGAGTATGCTGGGGTGAGGATGGGAGTGAAGATTAGAAAACTCTAAGGTGAAAAGTACAGTTGATTAAATAAGTATTGATGGAATGAATACATGCTATGGGCCAGATCTTGTGCTAGGGAATAGGGTGATGATGTAAACAAGACAGAAAAAGGTCCCGTGTTCAGGATGCTTCCAGTCTAGCTTGGACATGTAACTAAAGTGCTATCAAAGCAAAAGTATAGGGTATCATGGGAGGGTATATTGCAGGATTTAGCTGAGTGTATGTAAGGAGGGGCTGAGACACAGTCAGAGAAGGTGTCCCTGGGTAAATGATGTTTCCCCAATAGTCTTTAGGGGGCTGAGGTCAAGAGCTTTCCAGAAAGAGTATAGAGCACGTGCAAAGGCCTAACAGAACTGAGAAATAGCTAAGGAAGCCACAGCTTAGTCGGGGAGGGGAGACCAATATAAGATTAATATAAGCCCCCCAAGCTGTTGGGTGGGGACTTATAGGACAAGAATAGAGTACAGAACTTTATTCTAAGGCTAAAGAGAAGACATTAAAAGTAATGTAAAGACATTAAAGTAGGGGAATGACATGATAATAGGATTTTCATTTTTAAAAGGAACACTTTGGCTGTAGTGACAAGAACAAATTGGAGATGGGGGGAAAGAGAGAATTGGGGAATGTAAGAAAATTACATGGAGAACAAAATAAGAATCTGGAGCTGATTCCAAATACTCAGCCCAGGTTGGCTCTAGATGATGTAGAGTGAAGAGTTGGGCTGAATGTGTACTCGTGTGTGTACGTGTGCCTGTTTGTAGATCACACAGAGCATGATGAAGATCCTCTCTTCTCCCCAAAGTCACCCACAACTTCTAGATAGCTCAGGAATTGGATCACTTATTTGGTGTTTGAAACTGTCTCCAGAACATGCTGGTGAAAGGACAAGAATGGCTTTAGAGTTAAGGCTGGCAAACTGGACACATATACTTAGCTCCCTTTCTTCCTGAAACCCACTAACACAGAGCAATGAGGATGGAAGAGGCAAAAACAGCAAAACCTGTGAAGGGCTGGTGACTGAGCTAGCAGACAAGGCGGACAAAGCCACCTGCAAAGCCTCTTGTGGGGAGACCCCCAGAGGGACTTGGGGACAGAGAGCATAGGCAGGAACTGGTGCTCCTGGGATTTCTGGAAGTGAGAGTAAAGGTGGGGCTGGAGCAGGAGGGTTGGCAGAAAGGGTGTAGAAGCAGGTAGTTTCCCTTGCCTCCACTCCCACTCTCCCCATGCCATGCAGTCACTTGACTTCCTCAGCAGTAAATGACAGCAGAGATTTATTTCCCAGAGACGGTAAACAGGGGGTTTCTGAACTGGGGATGCAGGGAGAGTCGAGGTATGGGAGATCACTGTGCTGAAAACAGAGGGATTCAAGGAATATTGATGGGCTGACTGAATATTTGGACTCCAGCCTTCTTCCCCCACTCAGCTTCCAGAGCACAGCAGCCAGACATGTATTCTGTAAGAAGGGGATTGAAGAGTCTTCTCTGGACATCTGACCAGTCCAGGAGAAAAGGCCCACATGGAGGGTTCCCTAGGAAACAGCCTAGTCATATAACCCACCCCAGTGCCAAGTTGGGGAAGCTCTGGGAGAGATCTCAAGAAAATGAAATCAATAATTACTAATGTGTTTTTACACAACTGGGGCAGAATTTAGATTTGATTAAGGATAAGGTCATTAAAACCCAAGCAAGGGAAAAAACAAGCCAATTATTCACTCTAGGTGGAAAAAATGTGCAGGAAAGGAAAAATATTTTTGATATCCCACACAAATTAGCTGCCTACAGCATTTACACAGTCATGGTGATAGAAACATTAGATATTGATCTAACTGAGTTACAACATCACTATATTGGTCAGATGGAACACTACGTGTGTGTGTGTGTGTGTGTGTGTGTGTGTGTGTGTGTGTGACCTATAGAGAGCTAAGTCCCCATCTTGTATGTCGGGAAGCCAATAGATAACTTCTATAATTGAAATATCATGTAGCAACATAAATCTGTTATTTGGAAACTTATAGTTAAATATTAACAGAATCAGAAAAGTTGAAAGAGATTGTCTTTGGAGAGTGTGCAATGGAGGTGGGAAGCATTGTATGGCTTGTTAACTCCTATTTTTCATAATAAGCCATATAAAAATAGTTGACTCCTTCATATATGTATAATGTTAATGAAAATAAACATTAAATTTAAAGAGGAAGGCCTCCCTGGTGGCACAGTGGTTAAAAATCTGCCTGCCAATGCAGGGGACATGTGTTTGAGCCCTGGTCCGGGAAGACTCCACACGCCGCAGAGCAACTAAGCCCGTGTGCCACAACTACTGAGCCTGCGCTCTAGAGCCCATGAGCCACAATTACTGAAGCCCATGTGCCTAGAGCCCGTGCTCCGCAACAAGAGAAGCCACCGCAATGAGAAGTCCACGCACCTCAACGAAGAGTGGCCCCTGCTCGCTGCAACTAGAGAAAGCCCGCACACAGCAACGAAGACCCAACACAGCCAAAAATAAAATTAATTAATTAAATTTAAAAAATAAAGAGGAAAAGAAAAAAGTAGTTATGCTAATATATCCCATTATTGGCTTCTTTTTTTTTTTTTGTACTCCCTTCTGGATTTGACCGCAGTACCAAGTACACATAGCTGTTGCTTTACCTTGTGTTATGGGTTAAGCTGGGTCCCCCAAATGATGTAGAAGACCTAACGTAAATTACTTCAGAATGAGCCCTTATTTGGAGATAGGGCCTTTACAGAGGCAACCAAGTTAAAGTAAGTTCATTAGGGTAGGCCCTAATCTAAAATGACTGGTGTTCCTATAAAATGGGGAAACTTGGACACAGAGACAGATGCACACACAGGGAGAATGCCATGTGAAGTTGAAGGTAGAGATCTGGGTGATGTATCTACAAGCCAAGGAACACCAAAGGTTGCCCTCAGAAGCTAGAGAAGAGGCATGGAACAGAGTTTCCCTAACAGCCCTCTGAAGGAGCCAACCCTGCTGACACCTTGATATTGTACTTCTAGCCTCCAGAACTGTGAGACAACACAGCTCTGTTGTCTAAGCCACCCAATCTGTGGTACTTTGTTATGGGAGCCCTAGGAACTAACACACATGGCATGCTATAGCTCAATTCTGTGGACTCAATAAAGGGAGGGACTATGTTTCTGAATCTTCCACTGAAAGGAGGAGAAAAGGAAGGGAGGAAAGAAAAGAGGGAGGAAAGGAAGAAGAGATGGGCCAAAATGTGCCTAGATCAACCTTGACTCCAGCCGGAAAATCTTTCTTTGAGCAAGAGAGGTTATACTTCTGTCTCTAACTCTTTTATAACTGGAATATACATATGTATAATATTTGTAGTTGAAAAATAAATAAATACAAACATACACACATACCAAAGAAAAATGGAAAAGAAAATGTTTCTCCTCAATTCTTCAAAATCTCCAAACGGGAGAATAACTAACTGGTAATGTTGAGATAAATAAAGTACATTGAGGTCAATAAAGGATTAATAGATTGTATTTTAATTTGTTGATTTTTCCTAACAAAGTAAGATAACTGCATTGGGGTAGACTGGGCTCTGCCTTACTTCTCCCTTGGAACTCACAGAGCCAGGGAGACATGGACCCAGGGCCGTTCTTCCTGGGCATACTTGGGAACATTGAGAAAACTTTTCAAAGATTGGCCCTTGATGGATGTAGGTAAGAAGGTAAGAGCTACCACTTCCACCTAGTTGTCCAGCTCCAATACGCGATATGTAAACCACACGCAGCCTCTCTGTGGTTTACAAGGTTCAAACTTGTTAACTAAAATCAATTGAAATAAAAAGGGTCACATTTGCCGTGGTACACAATTTACTTCTCCAGACGGCTTTGGCCTGCACTGCCGGACACACACACACACACGCACACGCACACACACACACACTCAGTAACCCTGGGGGAGAGCAGAGGCAGCTGCAGAAGCCCAAAACCTCCCCAGTCCTAATTAAACCCTCCAAGTTTCCAGGCAACACAGCCAAGGAAAAAATCATTTCCAAGCTGAAGACCCTCAGCCCCCGCCCCAGCAAAGGAAACGGTCGTTTGGTTTAATCAGCCCACGTGCACATTCTCTCTCCACAGGTTGCCAAGACTGGGCCTGTACTTAGCAGAGGTATTTGTGTAATCAAAGCTTCTGGAACTTTCCCTGCCAAGGCTACCAATGTGAATAGGCTCCTGAGGTAAAAATGTTCCCCCTGCTGGGGACGGTGCCCTTGAAGTCTACATCAAAATCAAGCCAGGGTCACAGCTGTTGCGGCACCCCACAGCGGAAAACTTGCAAGAAATCCTAGCCTGCACTACTGCTTTGCCTCAGGTCTAGCGGAAACAGGCCCCAGTTGCAGGGGAGGGAGGGAGGGAGGGAGAGGAGAAAGGGAATATGTTTTCAAAAAGCCAACCCCTCTAAGTAGTACTCGGGGGTGGGAAGACAAAGCCGCCGTGGAACCTTGTCCCTTCACCAAGGCAACCTCACCCCACCACCCTCGCCCCTCCTCCTCTGTGAGCTGGGGGTCCCGCAGGTTGGCCGAGAGCCACTAGGTGGCAACAGATTAACTCTTCAAATGCCAGAGTGGGCTCAGAGAAGTCAGGAGTTGGGTGGAAAACTTTGCACCTGGTCGCTTTTCAGAGGAAAGGAAAAGCAAATGGCTTTTTTCTGTCCTTAAAGACCCTCGGCTTGCAGTGTTGATATCGGAGGAAACCCCGTGAGGGGAAGACTGCTTCCAGGTCACCCATTCTTAGGGTGGCTTGAGACATGGGGAGATACATCGTGTGTGCTCCAGGTTTCACGTCAGTGACAACAGGCTAAAAGACCCTTTGAGAAGCTTATGCTCACGTTCAATCCACTTCAACAAATACTAACTACAGTAAGAAATGTGTGCGTGGCATTTTCCACGGACAGCGCTAGTGGACGAGGCCCCTGCCCTTGGAGTTTGTGGGGATGACAAGCGCTACATGAATGGTGTCTTTTTTTTAACTGAAGTTGATGTACAATATTATATAATTTACAGGTGTACAATATAGTGACTCACAATTTTTAAAGGTTATAGTCCATTTATAGTTATTATAAAAGATTGGCTATGCTCCTTGTATTGTACAATATATCCTTGTAGCTTATTTTATTTTTTAATTTTTATTTTTTAAATAAATTTATTTATTTTTGGCTGCGTTGGGTCTTCGTTGCTGCACACGGACTTTCTCTAGTTGCGGTGACGGGCTTCTCATTGCAGTGGCTTCTCTTGTTATGGAGCACAGGCTCTCGGTGCACGGCCTTCACTAGTTGCAGCATGAGGGCTCAGTAGTTGCAGCTCACGGGCTCTAGAGCGCAGGCTCAGTAGTTGTGGCACACGGGCTTAGTTGCTCTGCGGCATGTGGGATCTTCCCGGACCAGGGCTCGAACCCATGTCCCCTGCGTTGGCAGGCGTATTCTTAACCACTGTGCCACCAGGGAAGCCCTGTAGCTTATTTTATACCTAATAATTTGTACTTCTTAATCCCCTACCCCTATATAGCACCCCCTTTCCCTCTCCCCACTGGTAACCACTAGTTTGCTCTCTATATGTGTGTCTGCTTCTTTTTTTGTTGTATCATGAATAATATAAGATCTTATAGTTAGCCACCTTTGAGGTGTAAAGGAGAGGAGACTCAAATTTTCTATGAGTAAAAAGGAAGACAAGTTCCAGAAAAGAGGCTCATGAAGATCATTTTACATCAAGCTTCTCTGATATGGGAAGGCTTACGTTTCCAGGGTGAGCAAGGCCTAAAATATGGGAGCCACCACAGAGAAACTTTGCCAGCAGAGGCTAAAAATGCTTGCTGTTCAGATGACAAGAAAAACAAATCATTCCCCTGTGTATTCTAGCCTCTGCAAAGCATCCCCCCATTCTGCCTATTAAACTTCTCCCACAAATATAAAAATACTGTGGTGTTGATTGGAGTATAGGGCCGGAAAGGTGAAATTGATTTACTTTAGAAAAGCGAGAGGGAGCTACCAGCCTCAGGAGGAATAAATTCAGAAAGGCGGGACGGAAGCTGGGGGAGAGAAGACAAGTGCTCTTTCGCTGGGTTTAAGAGAGTTTGGAGGGATACTGGGAGAAGGAGGAAAGAATTGGGAGGAGGGAGCCATAAATGTGTGATATATACGACAAGAGAGAGATGGGAAAGGCAATTTTAAGATGTTTTGCTGTGCATTTGGGATTCTCTTTGATATGGTTCAACAGAACTCAGTAAAGATTAAAATTACCTTGCGATTATTTTTATTTCTTGGGCTGGAAGGCCGCCGATGACAGAGCAAGCAACTTTGGTGGCAACACTCCCTTCCCTTCCCGCCTGTCTAGGTGGTGGGACAGTGTCCAGATTGTAAATTCTTTCAGGAAAAGCCATTCCAGGATCTCTGATAGGTTATACAAAACGTAAGTATTTGTTATGCTAATTCTAATATGCAATTTCTCATTCTTGAATAGGCAGCCTCAGAGTTTCACTTTTGCTCTACACATTCACCAAAAAGACAGGAAGCACCACAGTAAGACAACTCTCTGATCATCAAGTGACTTTGGACGATGATGTCACGTGGTTTTCTTTAATCATCACCATACTTATACTGAGTACATGGCAGGACTAATAGGTGTTGGGTGGAATCGGGGCTCAGAATGGCCCACTGCCTCAGTTCTTATTTGGGACAAGAACTGTTGTGTGTTGGAGAATTTTAAATGAGTTTTTCCCGAGGTCCTGATCATACTTTCATTTTTTCTCTCTGCCAGATTCCCTGTATCTCTAACCACTCCTTTACCACCCAACCATGTCTAGTCTGCTAAGCAAATTCCTACCCTAAAAGAAAGCTTTTTGAAATGTCCCGGGCTCTGTGAAACCTGCCCCGAGCACTCACCACACCCTCTGTACATAAGTCACCCCCTGGTACTGCGATATTGCTTTCATATCTACCTTCCTAGCTAGAGTGAAGACATGAATGATCTCTATATCTTCAGTGCCCAGAACAGTGCTCAGCACACAGCTGATGCTTGACAAACATTGGACCAAGACCTGTCCCATATCCTGTCCTTCCATGCTGAGAAAACCCGTCTTTTGAAAAGCCATCATCTTCCAAGCACTTCACCTAGAACTCAAATGGCAGTAGGTGCTAGGGAATTCGACCGATTATTCATCCCTCTAATTATAATGTGTATTTCTCAATCTTCAGTTGGCAGTCCCAGAACAAAGTTTACTCAGATTTACAGAAAGTGGAGGAAAATGCCCCAATAAGTCGACTTTCTGATCATCAGAGCTCTAGGAATATGCTTCTCAAAGCCTTTAGTGATAGAAATTTTTGTGTCTATCCTTCTGTTTCTGACATGAAACTCTTACTCTTTTAAAAAATGTTTACTTTTAAAAAATACAAAAGTATTCCACGCTCATTAAAGAACAATTGCCAAACAGAGAAAAGCAGAAAACAACAAAACAGTTTTCAATCGTCTCACTATGTAAATAGTAAGTCTGTAACATTTTGGAATATGAATTACTCTCTTACTTATGGATTTTAATAAAAACCAGAGGACAGCTTGTGCTGTCTGCTAAAATTAGAGCCAGATTCCACAGAACATACATAGGTGGATTTCATAGTTGGTTCCTGCGTGCACAGGTGAGGCAGCGCCTGCCTATAGGCACACCCTGGTAAGCAGCTCTGGGTAGGGGGAGATGAGTTAATGGAAAGAGTGAATTAGCACGGTTGGGTGCCTTTGCTTGATCTTATGGAGTTTGTCTCTTGCCAACCACTTTTCTGTTCTCTTCAAATCCCCTGGAGTCGTGACAAGCCTCAGGCTTCCGGCTCCCATCTGTGCAATTACTGGTCAGACCTCTCAGGCTGCAGTGATGGACATGAGGTCCTTAGTAAAAATCCGAGGGCCTCACCAACAGCCCCGTGACCTTCACCACTGGTTTCCTTGACTGAACTTGCCTTGAGCTGTCATACTTGAACTCTAGCCTCCATTATGACACTCTTCCTTGGACTCTTAGTGGCAACCTCAGCACCATCTTTTGTTACTGTAATGGGACAAACAACTCCCTAGAATGGAAAGATCATGGCAGCAAGATGACACCTTGTCGAAGTTAATAAAGAGATAGAGGCAGCTTTCAGGCTGAGCAGAGCGGACCATCAGGATGTCCTCATTTGTATGGAACGACCAGCCCCGAGAAAAGTGTACACTGACTTCTCAGCATTGGAATGGATCTTTACATGTGTGTATATATATTTGTTTTATTTAATGTAAAAAGGATTTCTGGGCCCAGAGGAATGAATGGCTGCTGTAACTGAACAAGGCTTACCTAGACTCTGCCAGGCACTGTGCTAATTGCTGAAGACATAAAGACACATACAACAGTCCAGCTAGGGAGAGAACCACGCAGCTGTGTAGAGGGAAAGGATTTTAATATTTATGGAATGCTCTCTCTGTGCTGGCCATTGTGCTGGGTGTTTTGTGAAATTAACACATTTAATCTCCGCAAAGTGTAAATTAGATAGTATTTCCTTTCATTTTATGGAAGGAGAGGAACTGAGGCTCAGGGAGCTATTTACTGCCCTAACTCACACAGCTGGAACTTTTAATAAAAACTCAAAATCGACATCCCAGGCAGTTTGATGGAGCAGAGGGGAGCAGCCTTTCAGCGTGCGTGGGTGGAGATTGGGAGCATGACCTCCGTGCCGTCGGCCTTGTCTTGCTTTCTGCGTCAGCCGGGGCCAGGAGCCACACCATCCCAGGCTTACCTCCTCCTTCCCTGAAGAGGCAAAGGACAGAACGGTGGAATGAACTGGATGTGTAGATTCAGCGGGTCTTGTGTTCCTACCAGTGGTGTGGCCTCAGGTTCGCGTCCTGATTTTTTTTTTTTTTTTTTTTTTTTGCAGTACGCGGGCCTCTCACTGTTGTGGCCTCTCCCGCTGTGGAGCACAGGCTCCAGACGCGCAGGCTCAGCGGCCATGGCTCACGGGCCCAGCCGCTCCGCGGCATGTGGGATCTTCCCGGACCGGGGCACGAACCCGTGTCCCCTGCACCGGCAGGCGGACTCTCAACCACTACGCCATCAGGGAAGCCCACGCGTCTTGATATTTTTGATCTCTGGTTCCTCACTCATATAATGGCACAATGGCAACCTTACAGGGTTAAGATTATGAGTCTTGAGTTATGAAAAGTGGCTCGCACTGCACATGGAGCATTTCAACGCTCAATAATCATTAGCTCTTGTGCTTTCACAGCTTTACCAGCATAGATCTATATGGTCAGTTCCTGTACTATGTCCTAAAATACTCTATTTGTTCTGTGTGTGTTAATCTTTGTCCCCCCAACCCATTCTCCTCCCCTACTAGGTGGCCTTAAATTCTTTGAGGGAAAACATCATGTCACATGTTAACAATTTTCATAGTGTGTGACCCACAGCAAACATGAAAAAACAAAAAACAATACCCAACATTTGATTGATCGAATCTGTCTTGCTGACACCACATTCTGACCACCGGGTGATGGGTTAGTAGCCGATAACTAGAGCCAGCTCATACTGACTGTGAAAGCCATGTTAAACTTTCAGGAAATTTGTGAGCCAGTTGTTAAACTGTGGGTAGCTTAAAATTTGCTGTGGTAGGAGTATTTACACCACAGAAATTGGTTAATCCTATAAAGCAGGGCTTTGCTTCATCCCCGCACCCAAACATACACAGAGAGCCAGAACGTACAAGGTTTCCTGATAGTCTAATTTCTGGTGCCTCATCATTTTCAAGAAACTTCCAGATGATACTTAGCTTGATCTCACCAAAGCAGAAATGTATAGAGTATTTAAAGACTCCCTATACTAATAGGATTTCTGATTTTAGAATTGGAAATTTAAAGATCTCACTTCTTTCGATCACCCTCCAGTGTAGAAGTATCTTCTTTAACATTCCTAATGAATGCCATAGGAACCCAGTCTCTCCCCATGGAGAGCTCCAAAAATTCTTCACAATGGTCTGTTCCTACCTTTCCTGTAACTTCCACTAATTGTTCTGGGATCTGCCTGTATTTTGTAGCAAAGCAGAATGTCCACACTCTCCAAGTGATAGCATTGAGCACAGCTCTCATGTCACA
This sequence comes from Delphinapterus leucas, assembly GCF_059928025.1. Classification (NCBI taxonomy): domain Eukaryota; kingdom Metazoa; phylum Chordata; class Mammalia; order Artiodactyla; family Monodontidae; genus Delphinapterus; species Delphinapterus leucas. The sequence goes on from NC_143129.1 coordinate 138,048,129, forward strand.
GCCACCATGATTCCTCTTTGTCAGCCTTCATGTAGGGCCTTCATTTTCTCATTGTTAAGACTGTCCACCCCCCACCATTGTAGTTATCCAAGAGCTGAACAAAATATTCTGGATTTAGCCAATTAAGTACAATGAAGTGAGACTACTAATTCCTGTGATATTTTCCCACAAGTATAGTTCACATTTAGTTAAAAAAATTAATTCTTGTCATTAATTAATTATTTTCAAGCCAGGCTACCTTAGTGTTGTATCCACACAATTCATTTCATGAGCTAAGCACTTTACGTTTATGGTGGTTGTATGCCATGTTCCCATTACTGATGCGTTCTCTTTTGAGTATTGATTTTGATAACCATCATATTAATTCAATTAATTTTTAGTTTTGTGACCTCCCCTATAGACCTTCCTATAGGTAAAATTTAAAGACTAAATACAAATATTCAACCAGTTGTGATTTTACCTAATTACTATTATCCAACACAACTGTCTGAAATTTGTCTGCAGGGATGTCATGAGAAGTTTTGTCTAATAGTTTGCTGAAATCAGGCATGTTTATATAATTCCCTAGATTTGTCAGTGCAACCATTTCATCAAAAATGGTAGTGAATTTGATGTGGTATGCCTGGTTTTTAGTGAACTCAGCTGGTTTCTTGTACTCATCTACTTGTTTTCTAATTTGCTTATAAATGTTGTACTTAATAATTGATTCTAGAATTTTGTACTGAGAAAAAGCTTACCAGTCAGTAGTTTCCAATAGCCACCTTTTCCTGTTTGTTGAGATTCAGGATGACATTTTCTTAATACTTCTTTTGACATCTCTCCTGTTCACTTTGATGTCATATGGATTCCAAGTCATGGGACTCTTTTTTTTTTTTTTGCGGTACACGGGCCTCTCACTGTTGTGGCCTCTCCCGTTGCGGAGCACAGGCTCCGGACGCGCAGGCTCAGCGGCCATGGCTCACGGGCCCAGCCGCTCTGCGGCATGTGGGATCTTCCCGGACCGGGGCACGAACCCGTGTCCCCTGCATCGGCAGGCGGACTCTCAACCACTGCGCCACCAGGGAAGCCCCAGTCACGGGACTCTTGCAAGTCCAGAGTCAGATCCTGTTAAATCATTTGTCTGGTCCTTCAGTGCACTGCTGTCTAATAGAAACATGACGCAAAACACACAGATGAACCATTTACGTAATTTAAAAATTTCTAATAGCCACATTAAATAACTAAAAAGAAACAGGTAAAATTAAATTTAACCTTATATCTCCAAATTATTATCATTTCAAAATATAATCTATGTAAAAATTATTGAGATATTTTACATTTTTTATGCTAAGTCTTCCAAATCTAGAGTGTGGTTTATACTTACAGTAAACCTTAATACATATATACCAGCTACATTTCAAGAGCTTAAAAGGCACATGTAGGCACATGAATCGGGCAGGGATAGACTTCTACTCGTTTCAAGTGTCTGGACATTATTGTTATTATTATTCTCATGATGTACTCTTTTTATCTTGCACTTCATTCCCATTTTTGTGATATTTATTCTTTCTTTTTCAGCAAGAAGGGCTCACACACAGTCAAGAAGGCAAGAGCTAAATAGAGGTGGAACAGCCTCACTTTCTCTTTGTCTGTTGATATTAATGAGGGTACCTTTTACAGTTAAATGCCATAAAGAAAGCTCGTTAAGGGCAGTAATATCCCCTAGCACACAATTCTCCCTAGAACCACAAAATGGGTATGTTACAGAGGCCTGGGAGCTAATTCTCTCCAGATGTGCGCAAAGCAAGCCAGACCAAAAGGTGGAAACTGGAATTACTAAACACTTAATAAGGAGCTGATGGAACCAAGGCCCCAGGGTTGGCTTAGCAATAGTGAAACACAGAGACCCTGTTTGTTCAGAGGAACTTCAAAGCCCCCTATAAACTCCCAGGAAAGGTGAGAGGCAAAAACACTACAGAGGATTCTGCAGCATTCTTGCAAAGTCAAACTGGAGACTAACTTGAGATTCTTCCCCTGGTGCTTAAGAAGAAGACTTAGGGGCAGGTCTGGTGAGCAGATGTTTGACTTCTGTTGATGCCCATTCTTACAGTATGTGCATGGAGGATATAGACCTTTCTCTAGTGAGGCCAAAGGGGACAAAACAATTAAACATTTAGTTTAAAAAATAAATCAGAAAGAGCAAATGCCTTCTCTGGACTAAGTATTACTCTATACCCAAACCATAAGATTGCTAATGAGACATAGCAGATCCAAATAAAGTTGGTTATATTTATCTTTGTTTTTTCTTCCTTCCCTCACTTTACTAGTGGGACAAAGAACATGGAGTTTTGGCTAAGATCATAATTTAAAAGTAGGAAAAAAGATCAAATAATCCAGTGTGATATGAGTTGAAAGTCTGATCACTTTGGTCACCAGTTACCTGGCAGGAGAAAGGCTTCTAGGATCCAATCCTGTAGCTGTTTTGTTTTGTTTGTTTGTCTGTTGTTTCCATTGCTAATCGCCGTGACCTGTCAGGTATGTGCTGTTTGCCTTTCATATCTTTCTTTGGGATTCAAAGAAATAATGAAACAATGCCAGCTTAAAAACAAGACAAGAAAAGTGATCAAAAGTGACCCCGATGCCTAAGCAAAATGGTGCCATAGAGGAAGGAAGAGAAAGACCCTCATTAAAATGTTACTAAAAGAGAGAAAAACAGAGACAGTTCTGGTGTTGTTAGAAACTGAGGCAAAATCCCATCTCCTCCTTGGAGAATCAGAACAAAAAGTATCCCCACCCCCTTTTTTTTTCATATGATAGAATTTTGTCCATTGCACTCACAACATAATGATGAGTCAAATGCATAGTCTCTTTGGACTGAGACCTAGGTTGGATTCCCAGCTCAGCCACTTACTAGATGTATAACATTTTCAGTTTCTTAACCTGTCTTGGTTTCAGTTTCCTCATCCATAAACAGGGCAGGAAAATAGGACTTCCTTCTTAGGATTGTTCTGAGGATTAGCAGAGGCAGTGTATGTAAAATTCTGACATTTTATAGCCCATTCCTTGGCACAAGGTGAGCGATAACTAATGATACCCAAGGTGATAGTCTGTTCATTATTTACCATCCCATCTTCCATTCACCTCTCTTCCTGCAGGAATGTGTCCTTCTGGTATTCACAGCCTTTGGTAGATTGCATTATTTTCGGGCAGGTCCTTCTCCTTCTTACCTCCAAAGGGCGGTTCATCAGGGTTGTTCCTTGTGCTAATTCTCTTCATAAAGAAAAGGAGCAGAGTCTCAGCTGAGTCACATACTTGGTGAATTCCTTAACTCTGAGCATTTGCTGAAAGTGTGGCTCTCAGAAATGGTTTTCCGAGATGGACCATTGGCTAAGGAGCTATGTGTCTCCCCGTACCCAGGCTGCCCTCAGTTCCCCTTCCTAGGACTTCTGTGCATATGACCAATCACCATAATAAAGCATTTCATAAAGTCATGATTTGACAAGAAAAAGATAAATGCAAACAGTACACAAACACTGGGAGGAGAAACATCTGGATGTCCACTGCTTGTTTCCTGTTGAGAGAGTTTGGGAACTTGGGGATTTTAACAGTTGGACAGGGCTAATTTTGGAAATGACTTCACATGTCTACAAAAAGGAAAAGCATACATTTATTACACTTTACTCACCAGATGAGGGAAGTTGGTGGTCAACTTCCCAGGCCTCTCTGAGAACAAAGGGGATTGAATTGGAAACGGAGAGAGGATTTTCCTTCCCTTCTCACCCTCTCACTTCTAGTGTACCCCTTCTCCTTGTCATGACTTTGGGTTCCTAGATTTCTAACTTTCCTTCTTATATTCAGTTTCCTCTTAGGTTCCAGAAGTCTTAACTTTGAATTCTGGCTTTACCACTAACAGATCTCTTACTCTAAGCCTCAGTTTCCTCTTTTGAAAATAAAATGAATCATAATCGTAATAGTAATCATAGCAGTAATAAGTACTTACCCTCCAATTTCACGGGATTGTGTAGATCAAGTCCCTTCCTCCTCCTCCCAGTTCCCAAAACATTTGATGTTCTTTCTTGATTCTTTATCTTTTAATAGAGGTTTCCCTTTTCTCTCCCTAGAAAACTGTGACTCACCCTTTTAGACCAAGCCTGAATACCACTGATGCTGTGAGAGATTGTCTCCCTCTCACAGGTATTAAAAATAACATTTCAGAGCACATTTCATAACAAGGGAAATTTTGCAATACATCTTTAAGTAAGAAAAAGGAAGTTATAAAATATATGATCCAAATTTGGTAAAATATTATATTATATATATTTAAATTTGTTTAACAGGATGTTAAATGGGGCTCCTTTTGTCATGGACTTTGGGCTACAGCTGCAAAGCTGAAAGAACCCTCACATTCTAAAATGTAGATGCTAGGTACATATGCAGACGCTGTTAAAAGATAGACCAGATAGCCTTGCAATATCCCACCACCTATATAAGAAAAGGTAAGAAACTCAAATTCAGTTTGCTTAAGTAGGAACTTCTTACTAATGAGTTGTTGGTTGCGTATGAACTGTTGTGTCATCACTCCTCCGTTCCCCATGAGTTACTCACTTCTCAGGTCAGATGAGACTAGCTCTAAGAGAACCACTCCAAGAAACTGGGGATGCCTGCAACAAGAGGAACATGGCTTCTCACTCCTCTCTGGATGCTGGCTGAGTTATAGACAGTCTCAGGCCCATGAAGGTGCTGCCTCCCGAGCAGAGGAGAGTGAGAAAGTTCCTGGGATTTTGACACATGATCCCTTCCCTATAGGTGGAGGCATATGTGAGCCCAGCATGGCTTGTCTGAGCACCCTGAAGGTGTGAGCCAGAGAAGCAGTTGGCAACAGCAGGGTAAGGAGAAAAAGCCACAGAGGAGCAGGGACACCACTATTCAGCATGGGAGGGATGCCTGAGTTTTCCACGGGCCCAGAGGATATTTTGAAGGTAACAGGATTTAAAGTCCCTGGAAGGTCATCCCAGCAGAAAATGGCAGTAAGGTGATTGCAAAAGCTGAGAGTGGAGGAGGGCAAGATATCAGCTGGATTGTGTGTCACTCACATGGATGTCAGGGGCTGCACAGTGTGTAGGTCCTCAGGGTGCCTCCAAGTAATCCACAGGCAACTGGCCAAAGACCAGGGTATGGAAGCCTCTAGAGACAGGCAGGAGTAGCCGAGGGAGACATAAAACATTAACATCAGCACTAGGAAAGGATGTTTCTCTCTCTTCTTCCTCTTCCCCTCTCTTTTGCCCCGAATCTGGAGATCCAGTAGAAGTGAGGAGAATACACCCAGACATACACTTCTCATTCGCCGCTGAAGATTCCTGCCCATGACTCAGGCTTATGTTGAGGGTTGCAAATCAGGGGATGTTGGGAAAAACAGAAATTTTAACTTGGAAGTGAGACTGAAACTTTGGTTTAGGCTCAATGAAACTTGATGTTATAACTGAAAGTGACATTGTCCTTCTGGATCCAGTTTGCTCTCAAGATCCCATGCTTGTTGATGGATGAAGAAAACTTCAGACTTGCCAATGAAAGGTAATGCAGCCTTTCCTCACTTACCCGTACAGCATTGTCTTGGGTTCTCATTGTAACTTAAAGGGAAACGTTCACAAAGTTTAGAACCCTTGATGTCCCACAGATGAAGGAAGAGGATGTCCTCAAATTCCAAGCAGCAGGAATCCACTTAGGTGGTACAAACCTTGACTTCCAAATGGAACAATACATCTCCTAAAGGAAAAGTGATGACATCTACATTATAGATCTGAAGGGGACCTGGGAGAAGCTCCTGCAGATGGCTTGTGCCATTGTTACCGTTTAAAAACTGACTGATCAGTGTCATATCTTCCAGGAACACTGGCCAGAGGGCTGTGCTGAAGTTTGCTGCTGTCACTGGAGCCACTCCTATTGCTGTCCGCTTCACTCCTGGAACCTTCACTAACCAGATCCAGGCAGCCTTCCAGGGGCCGCGTCTTCTGGGGGTTACTGACCCCAGGGCTGACGACCAGCCTCTCACAGAGGTGTTGTACATTAACCCACCTACCACTGCTCCCTGTAACACAGACTCTCCTCTGCGCCCTGTGGACACTGCCATCCTTGCAGCAGCAAGGGAGTTCACTCAGTGGGTCTTAGGTGGTGGATCCTGACCCAGGAAGTTCTGCACATGCGTGGTACCATCCCGTGTGCACACCTTGGGAGGTCACGCCTGATCTCTGCTTCTACAGAGGTGCTGGAGAGACTGAAAAGGAAGAACAGGCCATGCTGAGAAGGCCATGGCCAAGGAGGAGCATCAGGATGAATGGACTGCTGCAGCTCCCAAGTTCACTGTATTCTACCCGCGGTCACAGACGGGTCTGAAGGCGCAGGTGCCTCTGTGCCTGCCCAGAAGTTCCTGCACAAGACAGGAGCCCTCAGCCCCGTCTTACTAGGGATTTAGTAAGAAAAGCCATTTCCAGGGTATGTTATAATTAAAGTCATACTAATTCAGTCCAATCCTTAAACACCTACTCCACCTCACTCTGTACTGTGGGATAATTATATAATTATAACCCTGAGGCATTGCAGGACATGGGAGAAAGAATGAACCCTTCAAGTCTTTATGTTAATTGCATGTTACTGTTGTCTAATTATTTGTCAGGAGAAGGCGATGAAGAGTGATGATAAAAGCATAAAAGTTTTTGCAGCTCCAGGACTCCAGATCCCAGCTCTGCCACTTAGTAACTGCCTGCCACAGTTTCCTCATCTCTGTTGCTAGGAGTTTTTTTGGCATCCTCAAGGGAAGTTTTAGTGCCTAGAAAGATTAACCAGAGGCTTAGTTTTGGTTTTTTTAATTAATTTTTAAAGTTACAAATTGAAAACTCGAATTGTTCTTTAAGCTTTTAAATTCGGCTTCAAATCTTATTAATCCATTTATAAGGCTAGTAAACTTTTTTTTAATTTTATTTATTTATTTAGAATTTTATTTATTTTTTATACAGCAGGTTTCTTTAGTTATCTATTTTAAACATATTGATGTATACATGTCAATCCCAATCTCCCAATTCATCCCACCACCCCCCTCCCCCCACTTTCCTGCCTTTGTGCCCATACGTTCGTTCTCTACATCTGTGTCTCTATTTCTGCCTTGCAAACTGGTACATCTGTACCATTTTTCTAGAGTCCACATATATGCGTTAATATACGATATTTGTTTTTCTCTTTCTGACTTACTTCACTCTGTATGACAGACTCTAGGCCCATCCACGTCTCCACAAATGACCCAATTTAATTCCTTTTTATGGCCGAGTAATATTCCATTGTATCTTCTTTATCCATTCGTCTGTCGATGGGCATTTAGGCTGCTTCCATGACCTGGCTATTGTAAATAGTGCTGCAATGAACATTGGGGTGCATGTGTCTTTTTGAATTATGGTTTTCTCTGGGTATATGCCTAGTAGTGGGATTGCCGGGTCATATGTTAATTCTATTTTTAGTTTTTTAAGGAACCTCCGTACTGTTCTCCAGAGTGACTGTATCAATTTACATTCCCACCAACACTGCAAGAGGGTTCCCTTTTCTCCACACCTTCTCCAGCATTTGCTGTTTGAAGATTTTCTGATGCTGCCCATTCTGACCTGTGTGAGGTGATACCTTATTGTAGTTTTGATCTGCATTTCTGTAATAATTAGTGATGTCGAGCAGCTTTTCATGTGCCTCTTGGCCATCTATATGTCTTCTTTGGAGAAATGTCTATTTAGGTTTTCTGCCCATTTTTGGATAAGGTTGTTTGTTTTTTTTAATATTGAGCTGCATGAGCTGTTTATATATTTTGGAGATTAATCTTTTGTCCGTTGATTCGTATGCAAGCATTTTCTCCCATTCCCAGGGTTGTGTTTTCGTCTTGTTTATAGCTTCCTTTGATGTGTGAAAGCTTTTAAGTTTCATTAGGTCCTATTTGTTTATTTTTGTTTTTATTTCCATTTCTCTAGGAGGTGGGTCAAAAAAGACCTTGCTGTGATTTATGTCAAGGAGTGTTCTTCCTATGTTTTCCTCTAAGAGTTTTATAGTATCCGGTCTTACATTTAGCTCTTTAATCCATTTTGAGTTTAGTTTTGTGTATGGTGTTAGGGAGTGTTTTACTTTCAGTCTTTTACATGCAGCTGTCCAGTTTTCCCAGCACCACTTATTGAAGATGCTGTCTTTTCTCCATTGTATATGCTTGCCTCCGTTGTCATAGATTAGTTGACTATAGGTGCATGGGTTTATCTCTGGGCTTTCTATCCTGTTCCATTGATCTATAGTTCTGTTTTTGTACCACTATCATATTGTCTTGATTACTGTAGCTTTGTAGTATAGTCTGAAGTCAGGGAGCCTGATTCCTCCATCTCCATTTTTCATTCTCAAGATTGCTTTGGCTATTTGGGGTCTTTTGTGTTTCCATAGAAATTGTGAAATTTTTGTTCTACTTCTGTGAAAAATGCCATTGGTAGTTTGATAGGGATTGCATTGAATCTGTAGATTGCTTTGGGTAGTATAGTCATTTTCACAGAATCGATTCTTCCAATCCAAGAACATGGTATACCTCTCCATCTGTTTGTATCATCTTTGATTTCTTTCATCAGTGCCTTATAGTTTTCTGAGTACAGGTCTTTTGTCTCCATAGGTAGATTTATTCCTAGGTATTTTATTCTTTTTGTTGTAATAGTGAATGGGGTTGTTTCCTTAATTTCTCTTTCTGATCTTTTGTTGTTAATATATAGGATGGCAAGAGATTTCTGTGCATTAATTTTGTATCCTGCAACTTTACCAAATTCATTGATTAGCTCTAGTAGTTTTCTGGTGGCATCTTTAGGATTATCTATGTATAGTATCATGTCATCTGCAAGCAGTGACAGTATTACTTCTACTTTTCCAATTTGTTTTCCTTTTATTTCTTTTTCTTCTCTGATTGCCGTGGCTAGGACTTCCAAAACTATGTTGAATAATATTGGCGAGAGTGGACATCCTTATCTTGTTCCTGATCTAAGAGGTAATGCTTTCAGTTTTTCACCATTGAGAATGATGTTTGCTGTGGGTTTGTCATATATGGCCTTTATTATGTTGAGGTAGTTTCCCTCTATGCCCACTTTCTGGAGAGTTTTTCTCATAAATGGGTGTTAACTTTTGTCAGAAGATTTTCTTCATCTATTGAGATGATCATTTGGTTTTTATTCTTCAGTTTGTTAATATGGAATATCACACTGATTGATTTACATATATTGAAGAATCCTTGCATCTCTGGGATAATTCCCACTTGATCATGATGTATGATCCTTTTAATGTGTTGTTGGATTCTGTTTGCTAGTATTTGGTTGAGGGTTTTTGCATCTATATTCATCAGTGACATTGGTCTGTAATTTTTTTTGTATGTGTGATATCTTTTTCTGGTTTTGGTATCAGGGTGATGGTGGCCTTGTAGAATGAGTTTGTGTGTGTTCCTTCCTCTGCAATTTTTTGGAATAGTTTGAGAAGGATGGGTGTTAGCTCTTCTCTAAATGTTTGATAGAATGCACCTGTGAATCCTTCTGGTCCTGGACATTTGTTTGTTGAAAGGTTTTTAACCACAGTTTCAATTTCATTACTTGTGATTGTTCTGTTCATATTTTCTATTTCTTCCTGATTCAGTCTTGGAAGGTTATACCTTTCTAAGAAGTTGTCCATTTCTTCCAGGTTGTCCATTTTATTGGAATAGAGCTGCTTGTAGTGGTCTCTTATGATGCTTTGTATTTCTGTGGTGTCCATTGTAACATCTCCTTTTTCATTTCTAATTTTATTGATGTGAGTCCTCTCCCTCTTTTTCTTGATGAGCCTGGCTAAAGGTTTATCAATTTTGTTTATTGTCTCAAAGAACCAGCTTTTAGTTTTCTTGATCTTTGTTATTGTCTTTGTTCTATTTCATTTATTTCTGCTCTGATCTTTATGATTTCTTTCCTTCTACTAACTTCGAATTTTGTTTGTTCTTGTTTCTGTAGTTCCTTTAGGTGTAAGGTTGGGTTGTTTATTTGAGATTTTTCTTGTTTCTGGAGGTAAGATTGTATTGCTATAAACTTCCCTCTTAGAACTGCTTTTGCTGCATCCCATAGGTTTTGGGTTGTCGTGTTTTTATTGTCATTTGTTTCTAGGTAATTTTTGATTTCCTCTTTGATTTCTTCAGTGATCTCTTGGTTATTTCATAACATAGTGTTTAGCCTCATGTGTTTGTGATTTTTACATTTTTTTCCCTGTAGTTTATTTCTAATCTCGTAATGTTGTGGTCAGAAAAGATGTTTCATATGTTTTCAATTTCCTTAAATTTACCAAGGCTTGATTTGTGACCCAAGATGTGATCTATCCTGGTGAATGTTCCTTGTGCACTTGAGAAGAAAGTGTAATCTGCTGTTTTCAGATGGAATGTCCTATAAATATCCATTAAATCTATCTGGTCTATTGTGTCATTTAAAGCTTGTGTTTCCTGATTAATTTTCTGTCTGGATGATCTGTCCATTGGTGTAGGTGAGGTGTTAAAGTCCCCCACTATTATTGTGTTACTGTCGATTTCCTCTTTAACAGCTCTTAGCATTTGCTTTATGTATTGTGGTGCTCCTATGTTGGATGCATATATATTTATAATTGTTATATCTTCTTCTTGGATTGGTCCCTTCATTGTTATGTAGTATCCTTCCTTGTCTCCTATAACATTCTTTATTTTAACGTCTATTTTATCTGATATGGGTATTGCTACTCCAGCTTTCTTTTGATTTCCATTTGCATGGAGTATCTTTTTCCATCCCTTCACTTTCAGTTTGTATGTGTCCCTAGGTCTGAAGTGGGCCTCTTGTAGACAGCATATGTATGGGTCTTATTTTTATATCCATTCAGCGAGCCTGTGTCTTTTGGCTGAAGCATTTAATCCATTCACATTTAAGGTAATTATCAATATGTATATTCCTATTACCATTTCCTTAATTGTCTTGACTTTGTTTCTGTAGGTCCTTTTCTTCTCTTGTGTTTCCCACTTAGAGAAGGTCCTTTAGCATTTATTGTAGAGCCGGTTTGGTGGTGCTGAATTCTCTTAGCTTTTGCTTATCTGTAAAGCTTTTGACTTCTCCATCAAATCTGAATGAGATCCTTGCTGGGTAGAGTAATCTTGGTTGTAGGCTCTTCTGTTTCATGACTTTAAATATATTGTGCCACTCCCCTCTGGCTTATAGAGTTTCTGCTGAGAAGTCAGCTGTTAACCTTATGGGAGTTCCCTTGTATGTTATTTGTCATTTTTTCCTTGTTGCTTTTAATTTTTATTTATTTATTTTTGCTGTGTTGGGTCTTTGTTTCTGTGTGAGGACTTTCTCTAATTGCGGCGAGTGGGGGCCACTCTTAATCATGGTGCACAGGCCTCTCACTATCGTGGCCTCTCTTGTTGCGGAGCACAGGCTCCAGATGTGCAGGCTCAGTAGTTGTGGCTCATGGGTCCAGTTGCTCCGCGGCATGTGGGATCCTCCCAGACCAGGGCTTGAGCCCGTGTCCCCTGCACTGGCAGGCAGACTCTCAACCACTGCGCCACCAGGGAAGCCCCCTTGTTGCTTTTAATGATTTTTCTTTGTCTTTAATTTTTGTCAATTTGATTACTATATGTCTTTGCATGTTTCTCCTTGGGTTTATTCTGCCTGGGACTCTCTGTGCTTCCTGGACTTGGGTGGCTATTTCCTTTCCCATGTTAGGGAAGTTTTTTTTTTTTTTGCAGTACACGGGCCTCTCACTGTTGTGGCCTCTCCCATTGCAGAGCACAGGCTCCGGATGCGCAGGCTCAGCGGCCATGGCTAATGGGCCCAGCTGCTCCGTGGCATGTGGGATCTTCCTGGACTGGGACACGAACCCATGTCCCCTGCATCGGCAGGCAGACTCTCAACCACTGTGCCACCAGGGAAGCCCTAGGGAAGTTTTTGATGATAATCTCTTTGAATATTTTCTTGGTTCCTTTCTCTCTCTCTCTTCTCCTTCTGGGACCCCTATAATGCAAATGTTGGTGTGTTTAATGTTTTCACAGAGGTCTCTTAGGCTGTGTTCACTTCTTTTCACTCTTTTTTCTTTATTCTGTTCTGTGGCAGTGAATTCCACCATTCTATCTTCCAGTTCACTTATCCTTTCTTCTGCTTAAGTTATTCTGCTATTGATTGCTTCTAGTGTATTTTTCTTTTCAGTTATTTTATTGTTCATCTCTGTTTGTTTGTTCTTTAATTCTTCTGGGTGTTTGTTATTTAATTCTTCTAGATCTTTGTTAAACACTTATTGCATCTTCTCATTCTTTTTCTCCATTCTTTTTCCAACGCCCTGTATCATCTTCACTATCATTATTCTGAATTCTTTTTCTGGAAGGTTGCCTATCTCCACTTCATTTAGTTGTTTTTCTGGGATTTTATCTTGTTTCTTCATCTGGTACATAGCCCTCTGCCTTTTCATTTTTCTATCTTTCTGTGAATCTGGTTTTTGTTCCACAGGCTTCAGGATTGTAGTTCTTTTTGCTTCTGCCCTCTGGTGGATGAGGCTCTCTAAGAGGCTTATGCAAGCTTCCTGATGGGAGGGACTGGTGGTGGGTAGAGCTGAGTGTTGCTCTGGTAGGCAGAGCTCAGTAAAACTTTAATCCATTTGTCTGCTGATGTGTGGGGCTAGGTTCCCTCCCTGTTGGTTGTTTGGCCTGAGGCAACCCAGCACTAGAGCCTACAGGCTCTTTGGTGGGGCTAATGGAGGACTCTGGGAGGGCTCACACCAAGTGGTACTTCCCAGAACTTCTGCTGCCAGTGTCTTTGTCCCTGTGGTGAGCCACAGCCACCCCCTGCCTCTGTAGGAGACCCTCCAACACTAGCAGTTGTGTCTGCTTCAGTCTCCTATGGGGTCACTGCTCCTTCCCCCTGGGTCCTCATGCACACACTACTTTGTGTGTGCCTTCCAAGAGTGCAGTCTCTGTTTCCCCCCAGTCCTGTTGCAGTCCTGCAATCAAATCCCGCTAGCCTTCAAAGTCTGATTCTCTGGGAATTCTTCCTCCCATTGCAGGACCCCAGGTTGGGAAGCCTGATATGGGGCTCAGAACCTTCATTCCAGTGGGTGGACTTCTGTGGTATAATTGTTCTCCAGTTTGTGAGTCACCCAACCAGGCACCCAAACAGTCACCCAACATGTCTTTGGATGTGGGGCATCTTTTTTGGTGAGTTCCAGTGTATTCCTGTCAACGATTGTTCAGCAGTTAGTTGTGATTCTGGTGCTCTCTCAAGAGGGAGTGAGATAAGGCTGGTAAATTTTAACAATAACTTTTGAGGAAGCCTATGACTAGCATTTGACTTTCATTTACAAACTTGGTTAATTAAACGCCTTTAAATATTTTAAAGTGCACTTATAGGTTTAAAGTATTTCATCCCTTTCTTAGGGATTTCAGTTGTCTGACAACAAATAAAATTTCCTTAATTAAAAAAAAACCTTAAGTCTAATAAATTAAGCTTAGAAATGTGGGTAACTGTAGCTCTCAGATATTCTAATACAGTAGGTAAACTTAGTGACTTTAAATGAAAATCACAAGTTTAATCAGGTATTCAATTACATAATGTAAGTTGGATTCACAAGTCTGTCACTTTGTTTGGCCAAAGTCACGTAAACATTAGAAATATGTAAAACTTGCATAGATTCCTCAGCCTTAAAGATTAACATTTAACAATTCTCTATTTGTTTAGACAAATATCATCAAAAGTCACTGAGGTTTCTTTCAACTGAGAGACCTAGAACTTCAGCTACCTAGACTGACTCCTCTCACACCTCACTTAGAAAACCAGTGTATCTCCCCGTGTCATTGCCTTTCTGAATTTGCTTGTTTGTCACCAGACTCCAGAGTTCAGCCAGGATGCTGACTGGATTCCTGTTGACTCTGCTTGGATGTGCTGAACTTTATTCATAGTTGCAGATCAATTTCAAGAAGTGGCTATTTGTGTCGCTCTCATCCCTGCAGTCAATTTATACATATTTCTATGTGTATGCTCTAGGAAGCCTGTAACTCTTACCCAAGTCAGTCTCTTGGTTGGGTTTTGCATTTCTTTGGCAAAACCTTAACATCTGTAAGTACCTTCCCATTTTTTTCCAGGTTCCTAGAGTCACATAACCCTTGTTATTGATATTGAAATTGAATATATGCATTGTGTATTGGATATTGAAATGATAACTGATTGAGTTTCAACCATCTCTTATTGCTTCACTTGTCACAATATGTGAGGTCAGTCTATTAGCAATCTATACATTTGGAATTATAAAACCCACCTTACAAGGTTGTTGTAAATTAGCATTAATTAATGTTAAACACCTACCCCAGTGATGGTACATTGTAGGCATTCAGTCAGCCATGGCCACTACTACTGTTTTCACAATTCATTGATCCTAATGTATTTTATAATAACTAACCCTGCTCATTACCTCAATGGTCAACTTAAATTCCATCGCTAATTATGACACCATTGCACCCTTGCATAAATCCTCAGCTGTCTTGCCCCTTTGTTTCCTCATCAGACTGCTATGGCAAACCACCACCCTGTGTAAACCCATCTCTTTATCTACCCACACAGCTGAAAGTGGCCCGAGAAAACCACACTAACATGTTCATTGGTCTCCCTTGAATTATTGTTTACTCACTTTAATGCTGTCTGGCAGTCACAGTCTATTTTCTGAATCCATTCACTTTCCCACTCTCCTCAACCACCATTTTATACCTTTTCATCTCTCCTTAAATTGCCACCCTTACTCTGAGCTCATGAGCTTGCTTCCAATGTCACTAAGAAAACACAGGCACTCAGATAATAACTTCCACATGCTCCCATCTCCATATGCAACCACCTCTCTGCATCTGTGCCTATTTCTCCCGGATGAACTCCTAGCAAAAGCCATCCCCTCTGTTTGTGCACTAGGTCTCATCTCCTCTTGTCTATGTGGGAACACTGCTCCTGCAATCTCCCCTCTCTCTCTAGCATTATCAATCTTTTCCTCTCTAGTAGATCTTTTCCATTTGCCTACACAATTGCTGTTAGTTCTCCCATCTGTTTCCCAACCTTCTCTTGACTCCATTTCTTGTCCAATAAAGTTCCTTTTTTTAAATTTTTTATTACTCCCTTTTCAAAATTCCTTGAAGGAGTTGTCTCCATTTCTTTTCTTCTATTATCTCTTGAGCATAGTCCAATCAGGCTGTTGGCACATCACTCCAGGCAAACTGTTTTTATCAAGGTTACAAATGACCACTATTTTCTAAATCCCATGCTCAATTCTCCAACCTCATCTCATTTGACCTATCTGTAGAATTTAACATGCTGAACGTCTTTCTTCAATGCACTTTCTTGTTGTTTTTCTTACCCATTAGCAGCTCCTTCTCATCCTGCTTTGCTGTTTCTCCTCATCTCCCTGATCTCTTAGCATTCAGTTAAGAAGCTCAATCCTTAGACCTCTATGCCTTTCTCTCCACTCTTTTCCCCTTGGTGCTATTATCGAGCTTCATAATTTTAAATACTATCTATACACAAGTGGACCCCAGATTTATGTTTCCATCATGGACCTGTCTACTCAACATCTCTACTTGGGAGTCTAAAGAGCATCCCAAACTCAACATTGTCCAAAATTGAGGTCCTGTGCTTTCCCCAACAAACTTACCAGAGTCTTCTCCATTTCAGGAAATAGCAACTCTAGCCTTCCATTTACTTATGGCAAAAATCTTGGAGTCACCCTTGACTCCATTCTTTTTCTTCCAACCTGTATCTGATCCACCAGCAAATTATATCAGCTTTATATAAAAAATATATCCAGAATCCAACCATTTCTCACCACCTCCACAGCTACTACAGTGAGTCAAGCAACTCTCCTCTCTCACCTAGATTTAAAGCAAAAGCCTCCTTACTGTTCTCCCTGCTCCTATCTTACTCCCACTTCAACTTATCCCCAACAACCACGTGGAATGTTTTTAAAAATTTTAAGTCAGATCATGTTATTCCTTTTCTAATGACTGACATTTCACTTACAGAAAAAATTAAAGTCTTTACAATGGTACACAAGACCCGACATGATCTGGAGGTCCATCATTTCTCAGATTGCATTTTCTACTACTGTTTTTCCTCACTCATTTGACTCTAAAATGCTAAGCGTATTCCCACTTTGAGACATTTGCACTATTACCCATGCTGGGAGTGCTCCTCCCTAAATATTCACACTTCTTACTCCCCAACTTCCTTCAGGTCTTTAATCAATTGTCATTGTATCAGATAGGTTGGGCTAGGTTATGCTTCAGTAACAAGCACCCCTGAGCCTCAGCAGCTTAAAACAAGTCATAATGCATGTCCATTTTGGGGTGACTGGGCTCTGCCCCATGTTATCCTCACTCCAGGTCCCAAGATGATGGAACAGCACTTTTGGACCATTGCTGTGGCACAGGGGAAGGAAAAGCATGAAGAATCTTATACTAGCTCTTAAAGCTTATGTGCCAAAATAGCACAAATCACTTCTACTCATATTTTATCAGCCAAAGCAAGTGACTGGGCATCTCTAATTCCAAAGTAGCAAGGAAATATAATCTATCATGTGCCCAGAAGAAGAACCAGAAATATTGATCAACAGGACTATGATATTAATGGTTATCAGTCATCATGTAACTGAGACCTTCCCTGGCCACATATGAAATATGCAATTCTTCCTGACCACCTTCCAATTTCCCTAGTCCCCTTAATTACTTTATTTATCTCTTTAGCATCTATCACTACCTACACATAAGATATATACTACATGTTTATCTTGCTTGTTTTATATCATCCTCCATCAGAATGTAAACTCCAAGGGAAAAGAGAGTTTTGCTGTTTTATTCAATATTGTTTTCCCAGTGCCTAGAATAGTAACTGCATACAGAGGCTTTAAATTAAAAGCCTCTATACATAACAAGAAGGATACAATTAGCGATACATGTAATATATACTTTGATTTTTCAGTTGCTCAGGCTTGGAGTTTGGCTTACACCAGGGTTGGTAATATTCATTTATTCAACAAATTCGAGTATATACTTAACTTATGCAAGGTTCTGTGCATCAAGAAGAACATCCTCATTTTCATACATACCAGATCCATGGGAAGCACTTATTACCTTTCTCATTGTACACTACTTCTGCCAATGGAGGAGAAGGGGCAGCTTGACTTTCATGGAGACAAAAATCATAAGCTTCCTTTTTTCAGCTAAGATCTGGCTGATATCATGCTTTCTTGTTCAGAAATACAAGAAAGTCTCATAAGTGACAAGCATACTTCCTAATTTCTCCTTCCTGACCCATTTGCATTTCATCACATGCGCAGGCCCTCCAGTAAGCAACACTTACTCCAATAATGAAGCTCCCCGCATCTTAATTTGAAAAGCCTTCATCAGCTTGAGTTTAGCCTCTGTGCCTGATGGTCTTCTTTAATGAATCAAATAATGCATTTCTCACTTGTAATTAAATGATACTTTAAAAGGCTCTGTCTTCTTCAAAAGACTCATGTGGAATTCATCTTTGCATGATTACACTCAGCACCTAGGGTAGACACGGGGGTGGGACTATGGATATTCACCAGGTCCTTGAAGGCAAATCATAAAAGAACTTAGTAGAGAAGCTAAAAAAATAAAAAGGTCTTAGTAGAAAATGAAGTTAAGAGGTAAGTATCAAATCCAAGGCTAGTTTGCTTCCCCGCTTAGAGGTATTACTGCCGAGCCCACTAGTCCATTATTGCCACCAAGCTTTAGTTTGTTTGTTTGTTTTTGCAAAGACCACATCCAGTTGTGTAAAATATTTGAGGGAGTAATAAGTGCATTTGCATATGATGTGCATAGAATTACACACCATCTTCAGGAAAATTCAGAGTTAAAATTAGTAATATTTTTCCTTATTGTGCTTTCCTTAGTTTCTGTGCCTCAGTCTTCCTGGCTCTCCACTCCCTATAGGAAAAAAATGCAGTGTTTCCTGGCTGGCACCCAACCTATCACCTGCCATCACCTGCCATCTCTTTTCCTGTTCTTTACATTATCTTAGGCACCAGACCCACAAAACTACTCACTGTTTTCTAACATGGCATGAGAAATTACTATCTGTTGACTGTCCATTAGCCACTTTTTCACTTTCTTCCTTCCTAACAGAGCCATGGTTTTCTTCCTTCTGGCATTTGTTTACTGTATACTATAGTGGCCCTCACAAAGCTCCAGGGTATAAGTTTTTGATTAGTTTAAGCTCACCTGGCAGATCCATCCCCTTGGCAAGTGACTCGTTTAGGCATGGGTACATGATGCAATCCCGGCCAATGAGAAGTACAGGAAAGGGAAACCTGTTAGGGGATTTCTTGGAAAGTTTCCTGAGTCTTAAAAGAGGACACCAAAAAAGACCCTCACCTCTTTTCTGCTTCTAGACATGGCGACAGAAGGAGGTGATGCCTAGAACAGCTTCAGCATCACATAAACATGAAAGCAGGTAACACACGTGAGATGGCAGAGGAGAAAGATGGAAACTGAGATCTTGAAGAGGTCATTGTGTCCCTGGTTTAAGCAATCATAATACAATCATAATTATGACTTAAGTCCTGGGCACTGTTATGAGCAATTTACACATGTTCACTCATTTAATCCACACAACTATCTTATGCAGTGGGTGTTTTAATTGTTTCTATTTTACAGTTGAGCGAACAGAACCAGGGAGGGGTTAATGTGCCAAGGTCACTTTCCTTAGTTATTTGTTTGCTTTTTCAGTCTTTTATTATACAAAATTTAAAGAATATATTAAAATAGAGAACAGCATAATGAATCCCCAGGTACCCATCCATCATCCAGTTTAAACAATTAGCAACTCATGACCAGTCTTGACTCATCTATGCCCCTGTCCACTTTTCCTCTGCCCCACATTATTTTGAAGCAAATCCCAGACCTCATATCATTTCATTCTGGATTACATCATGTGTGACAGAAACTAAAAACTGCTTTTATTGGGTCTTCTGTTACAGCTAAAACTAGTCTCTAACTATTAATAAATTTCTTATCATAAAATTTGAAAATATAGATAAGCTCAAGGCAAAATATAAAAAATCATCTACAATATGATCACCTGGTAATAACAACTAGTAATTTAGTGTACTTCCTTTCAGTACTTTGTATAAGTTTGTTTTGAATGTGAGATTGTATTTTTTCTATTTATTATGACCTGAGCATTTTCCATCCTCATCCCAGCCCCCATGATCTTTGGGTGCTGGGCTCCCTCTATCCTTCCTTCTTCTAGGAACTTGAAAAAGTGTTTCCTTTGCTCTTTGTACAATACCTCCACCATGGTACTTTAACAACATGCTGCAATTGTCTGCTTATCTGTGTTCCTGACTAGTCCAGGGCACGCTGAGCGCAGAGACCATTTATAAGGTGGTTTTTTTTTAAGTCTCTGCTGCCTATATTGTTATCAGACAAAAGTAATTATTGGAAGGATGTTGTTGAACATGGTGGTGCCTGCATTATGCAGTGTCTACTCCATAAGGATCCAGTGGAGAAGCTTTCCTCTCATCCCAGGGGTAAGTAAAACCATGTTGCTTCTGAAAAACAGATGTGCTTTCTTTAGTGGATGCCATGAGCAGTTGCAATATTAGTTTGCGTCTTCATTTTTGCTTTGGTCACTAGATAGCTCAGAGCTGACATTGTGGCTTTCAAAGCACTAGCTGTCTCACTAATTTTATTTTATTTTATTTTCCCTTCACCATGAATTACTTATATGTGAAATAATCACATGATATCATGAAAGGACCATTTTTGACATGTTAATTCATGACTTTTCTTTTCTTCCTTCTTCTCTGAAAGTAGCATGCAAGTTCTGTGCTTTCTTGCTTTACAGGTGATAAAATTATGGTTGACTTCCCTTTCCGGATTCGTTTAGAAAAGCCTAAAATCTTTAAGGAGGATGAGCTAAGTGTCCTGCATGGAGAGAAAGGGCTTTTGAGGGAAACTTGGAAAGAGGAGGATTTCCTCCAGAAGCCAAAGTGATTCTCATAGTCTTTGGATCTGTTGCCTTAGAGAGAGCAGAGGGAAGCAGAGCTCACAAAAGTGGCAAGACGCCAGGTGGGAAGGGTGGCCAGCCCACCTACCCAGTAGGAGTGGGCTTGGATTAGATATTAAGTTTGACATATAGAAAACAAAGGAATACAATACTTTTTATATACCTGACTTTGCAGACTGGGATTCATATTCACTAACTGTACTTGTGAATTTGTGAAAGTCATGCCATATCCTTTGTGGAATGAGATATTGTACAAACAAACAAATAGAGAAGAAAACCAGCATTAGCATGGAAAGAATGTGAGCTTTGGAGGCAGACCTGTCATTACTCTACTTCAGGCTGTTAATTTTTTCCCTTGGATTTCTCTAATCACCTCCCAACTGTTCTAGCAGCACCCAATCTTACCTGCTACAATACCTCCTTCACCCAGCCATCAGAGTTGTCTTTTGCAAATGCAGATCCATTTGGGTCACTCCCCTCCTTAAAGCTCTACATTAGATCCCATTTGTCTTCAGATTACAGTTGGAGTCTACAAGGGCCTTCATCATTTGCTTCTTGCCTACCTTCATAGCCTCATCTTCTAAAAACACCCCCCATTCTGACCCAAACTTGACTCTCATGCAATAGTGTCCTACTTGCTATTCTGCAAATGCACTATCTCCCTCTCTTTCCTGGTTTTTGCACACGCTTTTCTTGTTGCTCATAATGCCTTTGCATTGATGAACCCCTGCTCTTTCAGAACTCTTCCCAGGTGTTGCTGTCAGCCTTCTCCAGCTCTGCCCTCTCCACGTGAGTTAGATGTGTCTCTGCTATGTGTTCCCAGAACATCTTAAGGTTACACCTATGTCACTTACCACAGTGATTTTGAACTGCATGTGTCACAGTAAGAATGTGGAAACTTGTCTACAGTTGGTGTTCCAGTATCTACAGATATGTTTGATGCATGGTAAAATGAGAGCAGGAAGGCATTGCAAGGAGGGGTGTTGGGAGTCTAGAGGAAACGAGGAAGAAGTCTGGTGCCATGGTCCACATTTGGCAACAGAACCTGAAGGCAGTGGTTTGGAGTACAACATGAGGACGTACTCATACATGCCTGAGGCAAAGACTGCTAAACTCTGCCCTGACATCCATTCTCTTTGTTTTCTTTTTTAGTAATTAAAAAACCTCCAAAGTTTCAGGTGGTCACATGGCTACCAGCCAAAGGTTACATTCTCCCAGCCTCCCTTGCAATTAGATATGGTCATGTGACTAAAGTCAGGCCAATAGGATGGAAGTGTAAATGATGTATGGAAACTACCAGTCATCACTTTAAAAACAAAGTTGCGGGCTTCCCTGGTAGTGCAGTGGTTGAGAGTCCGCCTGCTGATGCAGGGGACATGGGTTCGTGGCCCGGTCCGGGAAGATCCCACATGCTGCGGAGCGGCTGGGCCTGTAAGCCATGGTCGCTGAGCCTGTGCGTCCGGAGCCTGTGCTCCGCAACGGAGAGGCCACAACAGTGAGAGGCCCGCGTACCGCAAAAAAAAAAAAAAAAGAAAGAAAAAACAAAGTTACTTAGTCTGACTTCCTCTTTCCCCTTCCTGCAGGCTGAAATGCAGATATAGATGAAGAAACCTGGATTCCTGAGTGACTCTGTGGAGCAGAACAGCCCACCCAGGCTAGAGAGCTCACCTAGCTAAATTCTATTTTATGAGAATGTAACAAACTTCTGCTGTGTTTAGTTAAGGTGACCATATAAGTCTTAAGCTGTCTTCCAGGTATTCCATCCAGAAAAATGTGGGATTTACCAATGAGAAGGGGAACTCAGGGTGGAGGGAGGATTATAAGAAATCATGCCAGGGTGCATCTCCCACAGGAGGCACTGTGCAGTGTGAGGCCCTTGCAGGATCCCATTAAGAACTCCAAGTGTTGAGCCCAATGGGAGACCCAGCATTTAGGCTTCTGCTGTGCCTGGGTGTTGACTGCCAAGGGAAGAAGGATCAAAGAGCACCACTTAAATAGAAGAATTTTGCTTCCCTCTTCCCCACTCTTCTTTAAGGGCCAAAAACACTAGAAAAGAAAGGGAAGAAAGGAAGAAAAGTGAAAGAGAAAAGCACACTCCCGTCCACGGTAGACAACGAGTCTCCTGAGCTGGGAGGAAAATGATTAAGTTGGATATGATTTTGAAGGTTTAAGCTGGATCAATT
Organism: Delphinapterus leucas; assembly: GCF_059928025.1. Taxonomy (NCBI): domain Eukaryota; kingdom Metazoa; phylum Chordata; class Mammalia; order Artiodactyla; family Monodontidae; genus Delphinapterus; species Delphinapterus leucas. The sequence continues at coordinate 138,070,369 of NC_143129.1, forward strand.
GTATTATATTGCATTTTTTTAAATATCTGAAAATGAGCATAAAGTTTGTCCTAAAATGTCATTTAGGGAAGACAGAGTGAGATTCAACAGCTCCTTTTAGGGGCAGTCACTGGAACAAATAATATTTTTCATGTTTGTGCTCTACTGAGTTTAGAACATTCAACACACTGGTTATAAAATGGAAAACAAAACAAAACTTGGTAGAATTATGGCTCTAGCCACCCTCCCACCCTGATTTGGCTGTAGGCTTCCTTCTTATGAAAAGAACAGTGTATGAAAAGGGGAAGGAGAGAGGGGTGAAGTGGTCAGAGGGAGAGATGAATCCCTGGGATCTAGACCTAGGAACCCCAGTGGCATTAGAGGCCAAGGGCAAATCAGCATTACCTTGTTGAGGGCATTCAGCAAAACACTGCAGGGCATTAGGGGGTAAATGCTTCTCCATCACTCCTGAAGTTTTCTTCTTTGTGGAATGAACTCAGTGAAAGTCACACTCTCAGCCACTCACTGTCCCCTTTTTCCCTCCCAGGAGAGTTGGAAAAGCTTAAATGATTAGTAAGAAAAAAGTGGCCTAGGCAGCTGAACTCTTCCCTTACTCCTTCTAAGAGTAAGCTGCCCCAAGGGCCATAATTCTAGTCTACCTCTCCATGCCCCAAATGGCATACGCAACTTACCCTCCATGGGGAAAGAATTAGCATTTGGGGCCCTCTCAACCCAACCCCTAGGGCATCAATATGCTTGAGCAGAAAAACAGCACACTCTAGACAACAGAAACAACGGCCAGAAGACAGGGAAGGGAGAGATGACCAGAAAGCAGCTCAGACTGTATGTAAGACATTCCAACCCCATGTTGGAACTCCAGAGAGATGCAAAAGAAAAAAAAAAAAGGTATGAATAAGCCATATTGCAGATGAAGACTGGTAATAGAGCAGATTTAGGGGCAAACATTTAAAGTGACTTAACCCCTGGTTCCATCAGCTATGGTAATGAAGGGGAGATTTGGGCTGCAATAATCAACTAATACTTGAAGACCTCCTGATAGGTAAGTAATACTATTTCAGGTGTTTTATAGAACTTAGGGGATAAGCAGTCTAACACCTAATAAGTTTATAGTCTAATACAATTTACTGAAATGTCAACTTTTCTTCCTGCCACGGAAGGAAACAAACCCACATTTTCCTCAGAGGCTTCCACTCAAATTCTTTCCAGTTTCACCCCTCCTTGTTTTATTGATTCTGCAGGTTGGTGGAGAAGGTGTGAGATTAGATTAGTTTAAAGGAACCAACCAATAAGATCCAACTGACCCACTCAAATCCTATTGAAGGACTAAGATCTTTAGGATGCAGCGTTTTGAAGATGCTCAAATCAAATCAATTAAAAAAACCCAAAACCAGAGATGTAGATATGCTTCACCATTCTTAACTGATTTTTTTTGTTGTTGTTGTTGCAGGATAAAATTCTGAATTCAGCAAAATTCTTGTCCTAAATAAGTGTTTCATAATGATATTCATACAAGTTCTTGTTACAACTCAGCTAACGAGGCCCAGATTGGTTGTGGTTGAGTTATATTTGCCATTTTGTGGGCTACATGTTTGTAAATCAGCCAGATCATTTCCTTATTGGGGTCATTTGGGGGTTTTGGGGTGGTGTAACGAGGTCCCTCCTTTTTACTCCTTTGGTTCTTCATTAGTCATTTTGTGTGCAACAAGCATGAAGAGGCAGATCATGTATATGCTTTGGGAAAATCAGCAGACTTTCAAAGCATGTGCTGTTGTAGATGACTCAAGGTGTTGAAAACCTTTTTTCTTAAACTTGCTGTAGTTCTGAGAGAAGCTCTCAGAAGTCGAAAATGAGGGTAGGTTGGCATGAAGGAAAGACAGCTACTTTTGGTGGCAGGAAGCTCTATGCTCTGCAATTACCTGCTATAACATTAGGTGAGTCCCTTTAGCTGTCTGAGTCTCAGCTTTCCCATCTGCAGAATAGGATAGAAATACTTCAACCATGAGATTAATGCTAGCCTTGGTGGCACTGCTTATGTAAAGACCTAATCCACATTGGGTACTCAAAGATGGTGACACAGTGACTTTGGTATCAGCGACAAATAATAGAAAATCCAGAATGATTTGCTAAATAAAGGCAAGAGGAAATGAGCATTTCAGAAAAATGCAGTTTTGAAAATGTGCTGTTAGTCAAGTAGGGACATCAGGAAGGAATAAATTGAACAAAAGCATAGACTTCACTTTGTGTTGCATACCATAGTGATTTACAAAGACCAAATAGACATGGCCCTTTCCTTGAGGCTCACTCCCCCCTGTTAGAGATCTGAGTGCTAGACATGTGTAAACCTCTGAAACAGTAAGTTAATAGAGGTCAGCCAGTACCAAAATCATTGCCTGCCACATAGTTGATACTCCATAAATATTTGTCAAGTGAATGAATAGAGTCTATCTCTCTCTAACCAAATAATAGATTGTGTGGCTTCAAAACTTTCAGAATAGAGGAGTAAGAAAAACAAATCACTGGTGAAAATGATAAAAGAAGCATTTAAAATCTCTGAAAATTGTCCTAAAGGCATACAGCAAAGAGAGAAAGATTCATTCAAAAAAATCTACTAAATCTTGGTAAGAACAGTGAGAGTCTATGACATCTGAGCCAGAACCCACTCTTTTACCCCTCTCTATGGCTGCTTCATGTTATAGACGCTCTGCTCCAGCCATGTGCAGCCACGAAGACGGGGGCTCCCTCTCCCTCCAACCCCCAGTTTGGAGCTGAAGTTTCCCACACGGAAGGGCAGGCTGCCGTTTCTTATCTTCCGCGGCCCCATGTTTCAGAAGATCTATTCTGGGCAAGCATGGCTAAAAGGATGGAGTTTCCGTTCCTCACCCAGCTCTAATGCATAGGATGGAAGCTCTCCTCCGAGTGCAGAGGCTGAGAATGCTGGAGCCCTATCACCCCCATCCCAACTTGCTTGGAGGGTGGAGGTTCCATGCCAGGAGGGGAAAGCCAAGAAGTTCAGGGGCTACCACCTCATCCAGTGCTCACTCATAGAGCGAGGGTGTCATTTTAATAAAAATAAGTATCTGTCCCCAGCTCTGCTGCAGTGGCATAGGGGTTCTGCTCAGGACAAAGGCGGGTCATAAGGACTGAAGAATGCCACAGCTCTGCCTGAGGGATGGACTTCATTTGGAACAGTGTGGAGCACCCCATACCTAAAGCAGTGGTAAAACCAATGGGGATCTTGGTGGAGAGCAATTAAAAGGAGGCTGGTAGCTCCATTGTACAAGAACAGTGGCAGAGCAGAAGTGTAGTAGAAGCAAGCAGAGAAAGACAGCTAAGAGGAGCGCCTCCTGGGATCACAGTCAATTGTGTAGTCAGGAATGCATTCATGTGCTAGGCTGCACAGTCCAGAAACAATCAGAGTGGGATGTGGGGTGGACTTGAAAGTATCTCTCAAGTTGTACGCAGAGCTATTAACCTAGGGCAGAAGCTGCACTAGCACAAAGGGCTTAAACACAGCCTCTGACCCAGTGGTGACTGAGCAATAAGCTACTCTGACCCAGGGGTTACTCCTAAAAAGCCAGATTTAAAAATAAAAATCACACGTATCCGTGGCCATCTGGAAGCCTGTGTGAATGCCCAAGGCTGTACTGCTCAGAAGGGATAAGAGAGGGAGCCTCCACACTACAGTGCCTCACAGGACATGGGGCAAAAAAAGAAACTCCCTGAAATGTGATAGAAACCTCCAAACTACATACACATTCATTGTTTTTTTTTTTTACATCTTTATTGGAGTATAATTGCTTTACAATGGTGTGTTAGTTTCTGCTTTATAACAAAGTGAAGCAGTTATACATATACATATGTTCTCATATCTCTTCCCTCTTGCATCTCCCTCCCTCCCAACCTCCCTATCCCACCCCTCTAGGTGGTCACAAAGCACCGAGCTGATCTCCCTGTGCTATGCGGCTGCTTCCCACTACCTATCTATTTTACGTTTGGTAGTGTATATATGTCCATGCCACTCTCTCGCTTTGTCACAGCTTACCCTTCTACCTCCCCATATCCTCAAGCCCATTCTCTAGTAGGTCTGCGTCTTTATTCCTATCTTACCCCTAGGTTCTTCATGACAATTTTTTTCTTAAATTCCATATATATGTGTTAGCATACGGTATTTGTCTTTCTCTTTCTGACTTACTTCACTCTGTATGACAGACTCTAGGTCTATCCACTTCATTACAAATAGCTCAATTTCGTTTCTTTTTATGGCTGAGTAATATTCCATTGTATATATGTGCCACATCTTCTTTATCCATTCATCTGTTGATGGACACTTAGGTTGCTTCCATGTCCTGGCTATTGTAAATAGAGCTGCAATGAACATTTTGGTACATGACTCTTTTTGAATTATGGTTTTCTCAGGGTATATGCCCAGTAGTGGGATTGCTGGGTCATATGGTAGTTCTATTTGTAGATTTTTAAGGAACCTCCATACTGTTCTCCATAGTGGCTGTACCAATTCACATTCCCACCAGCAGTGCAAGAGGGTTCCCTTTTCTCCACACCCTCTCCAGCATTTATTGTTTCTAGATGTTTTGATGATGGCCATTCTGACTGGTGTGAGATGATATCTCATTGTAGTTTTCATTTGCATTTCTCTAATGATTAATGATGTTGAGCATTCTTTCATGTGTTTGTTGGCAGTCTGTATATCTTCTTTGGAGAAATGTCTATTTAGGTCTTCTGCCCATTTTTGGATTGGGTTGTTTGTTTTTTTGATATTGAGCTGCATGAGCTGCTTGTAAATTTTGGAGATTAATCCTTTGTCAGTTGCTTCATTTGCAAATATTTTCTCCCATTCTGAGGGTTGTCTTTTGGTCTTGTTTATGGTTTCCTTTGCTGTGCAAAAGCTTTGAAGTTTCATTAGGTCCTATTTGTTTATTTTTGTTTTTATTTCCATTTCCCTAGGAGGTGGGTCAAAAAGGATCTTGCTGTGATTTATGTCATAGAGTGTTCTGCATATGTTTTCCTCTAAGAGTTTGATAGTTTCTGGCTTTACATTTAGGTCTTTAATCCATTTTGAGCTTATTTTTGTGTATGGTGTTAGGGAGTGATCTAATCTCATACTTTTACATGTAGCTGTCCAGTTTTCCCAGCACCACTTATTGAAGAGGCTGTCCTTTCTCCACTGTACATTCCTGCCTCCTTTATCAAAGATAAGGTGATCATATGTGCGTGGGTTTATCTCTGGGCTTTCTATCTTGTTCCATTGATCTATCTTTCTGTTTTTGTGCCAGTAAGGGTAAACATCTACCTACCTACAGGGGTTAAGCACAACCTTTCACCAACAAGTGGTTCATGCCAACCCAGGGGTGACCCCTAGGAAGTCAAGATAAAAGACAGAAACAAATGGAGAAAGGTCTGAGGAGGGGTTTCAGAGGCTGCATATGACAGTAGAATTAGACTTTGTCGAGTTTGTGCAGCCAAGTCATGAAACAAACACACAGGCAAACAACAACAACCAGGTTGGGGGGGGGGTTAATATTGAGTCGCTACAACATATTATCTAAAATGTCTAGTCTTCAATAAAAATTCTGTAACATGCAAAGGAACAGGGCAAAAAACAGGCAATAGAAACTGCCTTTGTATGAGCCCATATGGTAGGCCTAGCTGACAAAGACTCCAAAGCTGCTATTATAAAAACTCTTAGAAGAAAATATAGAGGCAAATCTTCATGGCACTGGGTTAGGCAATAGTTCCTTAAATATGACATGAAAAGCACAAGCAACAAAAGAATAAGTAGATAAATTGCATTACATCAAACTTTAAAAATTTTGGCTGCAAACAACACTCACAAAAGTGAAAAGACAGTGCTCAGAATGGGAGAAAATATTTGCATATCATATATCTGATAAGGGACCTGTATCTAGAAAGTACAAAGAACTCTTTCAACTCAGTAATAAAAAGACAAATAACCCAATCTTAAAATGGACACAGGATTTGACTAGACATTTCTCCAAAGGAGACATTCAGATGGCCAAAAAGCACATGAAAAGATGCTCAATGTCATTAATTATGAAAGAAATGCAAATCAAAACTACAATGATTATGACCTCACACCGGTCAGAATGGCCATCATCAAAACAATCTACAAACAATAAATGCTGGAGAGGTTGTGGAGAAAAGGGAACCCTCCTACACTGTTGGTGGGAATGTCAATTGGTACAAACACTATGGAGAACTGTATCGAGGTTCCTTAAACGAACTAAATATAGAACTACCATATGATCCAGCAATCCCACTTCTGGACATATATCTGGAGAAAACCATAATTTGAAAAGATACATGCACCCCAATGTTCATTGCAGCACTATTTACAATAGCCAAGACAAGGAAGCAACCTAAGTGTTCATCAACAAAGGATTGGATAAAGAAGATGTGGTACATATATACAATGGAATATTACTCAGCCATAAAAAAGAATGAAATAATGCCATTTGCTGTGACATGGATGGACTTAGAGATTGTCATACTGAGCAAAGTAAGTCAGACAGAGAAAGACAAATATATGATACTGCTTATATGTGGAATCTGAAAAATGGTACAAATGAACTTATTTACAAAACAGAAATAGAGTCACAGATGTAGAAAACAAACTTACAGTTACCAGGGGAGAAAGGAGGGGAGGGATAAATTGGGAGGTTAAGATGGATATATACATAGAACTATATATGAAATAGATAACTAATAAGGACCTACTGTATAACACAAAGAGCTCTACTCAATACTCTGTAATGACCTATGTGGGAAAAGAATCTGAAAAAGAGTGGATATATGTATATGTAAAACTGATTCACTTTGCTGTACACCTGAAACTAACACAACATTGCAAATCAACTCCAATAAAAATCATGCTCCAATAAAAATTATTTTTTTAAAAAAAGAGTAATAGATTGTGTGTTACTACATAAATTTCTTCATTGCCCAGGGAAGAAAAATAATAGAGACCAAAGGTAGTACAGAATAACTCAGAGAAGAAATCAGTGCTGAGTTAAGTCTTGCAGATGTATATTTTTATCTGTGTTGAGGAGTCAAGCTATATAAAAGTGAATCTTCATGTAGAGAAGTGTTCCCTCTTAGGATGAAGAGTGATTTTTATCTGATAAGCAATGGACAGCTATAGGATATCTGTATACAAAGGAGTGAGGTGGCTGAATTGTTTTTAGGAATGCTATTCTGGCAAGATGAATTGGAGAGCGAAGCTGGAAGTCAGGGATCAGATAGGAGGCTGCTAAAGGTGATGAAGCCTGAATTAGGCTGCTTGATGTTGGAAAGGAGAGGAAAAGATGGACAGGAGATAAGATGTTAATACCTAGTGAACTATAACGTGAGCCACATGGAAATATATATATATATATATATTTTTTTTTTTTAAATTTCTTCTTGAACATAGACTATCATGGGTTTTGGTAGTTTGGGGTTCCCTGATCTCAAAAAAATCATGAGATTTCCATTGTCAGTCATATGAGAGGCTAGATGGTTTTCCTGATGAAAACAACTAAAACTGCTAGATTAAAAAAATCTTTTAAATCTACTTGAAAGCTTCTAAGGGCTGGTAGAGTTGGAGGAAGTTATACAGCCACATTCTGAGAGGATCCCAGAACTGAAAGTGACACTCAGAGAAAGCTTTTGCCCTGAGGGCATTTGCTGAATATTTTGCCCTTGAGCTTTGTTTTCCCCTGTATGTGTGGCACAGAGAAGAGAAGACAAAGCCCAGGGTCTTCTCTAGGTGGGGATTCTAAGAGAAGATACTTCCCATAAAACTGGACCCTTCAAATTGCCAAACCCTCAGTGTAAGTGTGACCCAGAACTAAACTTTCACACCCTCTGACTCCTGGTGACTGCATGGGGTATTGCCTGGGTTCCGATAGAATAGTGGGGAGAAGTCCCTGAGGGCATTGTGACCATAAGCTAGTTCATGCTTGGGTTCACGTTTGTATTCACATTGTGAGAGATCTAAAAACCTCAAGCTGTGAATTAACTTTAAAGTTGTCCCAGATGGTAGTGTTCCCAGCTCCCTGGTAGAAGGAGACACAAATTCTCTCTGAGGAATGTACTTCTGTCCGAGGTTTCAAGGAATCCCCACAAATAGTATTCCAAGGGAAATGAGCAGTCCAAAGTAAAATCAATACGCACAAAGAAGGCACCAAAACCAAGAACTAGCAGGAACAACTGACAGTAGAGACAGACAAGCAAAGACCTCAGGTATGATATTATCAGACATGGAAAAACCAATCTTCTGTTTAAAAGAATAAAAGATAAACTTTCAAATGTCTATAAGAAAGAGGCAATTGTAAAAATAACTCATTATATTTGGAAAATAATGAAGTAGAACTTCTGGAATTAAAAAATAATTACAACAAAAAAACTCACAGGTTAAACAACAGATCAGACATAGCTGAAGAGAAAATTAGTAATACAAAAAATAGAATTTTTCCAGGATTGGTTCAAGATGGCAGAGTAGAAGGACGTGCGCTCACTCCCTCTTGCGAGAGCACTGGAGTCCAAACTAACTGCTGAACAATCATCAACAGGAAGACACTGGAACTCACCAAAAAACATCCCATATCCAAAGACAAAGGAGAAGCCACAATGAGATGGTAGGAGGGGGGCAATCAAAATAAAATCAAATCCCATAACTGCTGGGTAGGTGATTCACAAACTGGAGACCACTTATACCACAGAAGTCCACCCACTGGAGTGAAGGCTCTGAGCCTCACGTCAAGCTTCCCAACATGGGGGTCCGGTGACAGGAGTAGGAATTCCTAGAGAAGCAGACTTTGAAGTCTACCAGGACTTGATTGCAGGACTTTGACAGGAGTAGGGGAAACAGAGACTCCACTCTTGGAGGGCACACACAAAGTAGTGTGCACATCAGGACCCAGGGGAAAGAGCAGTGACCCCAGAGGAGACTGAACCAGACACAACTGCTAGTGTTGGAGGGTCTCCTGCAGACGCAGGGGGTGGCTGTAGCTCACCATGAGGAAAAGGACACTGGGAGCAGAAATTCTGGGAAGTACTCCATGGCGTGAGCCCTCCCAGAGTCCGCCATTAGCCTCACCATAGAGCCCAGTAGGCTCCAGTGCTGGGTCACCTCAGGCCAAACAACCAACAGGGAGGAAACCTGGCCCCACACGTCAGCAGACAAGTAGATTAAAGTTTTACTGAACACTGCCCACCAGAGCAACACCCAGCTCTACCCACCAACAGTCCCTGCCATCAGGAAGCTAGCACAAGCCTCTTAGAAAGCTTCATCCACCAGAGGGCAGACAGCAGAAGCAAGAACTACAATCCTGAAGCCTGTGGAACAAAACCCACAATCACAGAAAGATAGACAAGATGAAAAGGCAGAGGGCTATGTACCAGAAGAAGGGACAAGATAAAAACCCAGAAAAACAACTAAATGAAGTGGAGATAGGAAACCTTCCAGAAAAAGAATTCAAAATAATGATAGTAAAGATGATCCAGGACCTCAGAAAAAGAATGGAGGCAGAGATTGAGAAGATGCAAGAAATGTTTAACAAAGACCTAGAAGAATTAAAGAACAAACAAACAGAGATGAACAATACAATAACTGAGATGAAAAATACACTAGAAGGAATCAATAGCAGAATAAGTGAGGCAGAAGAATGGATAAGTGACTTGGAAGACAGAATGCTGGAATTTACTGCCATGGAACAGAATAAAGAAAAAACAATGAAAAGAAATGAAGACAAACTAAGAGGCCACTGGGACAACATAAATGCAACAACATTCACATTATAGGGGTCCCAGAAGGAGAAGAGAGAGAGAAAGGACCAGAGAAAATATTTGAAGAGATTATAGTTGAAAACTACACTAACAAGGGAAAGGGAATAGCCACCCAAGTCCAGGGAGTGCAGAGAGTCCTAGGCAGGATAAACCCAAGGAGAAATGCACTGAGACACATAGTAATCAAATTGAAAAAAATTGAAGACAAAGAAAAATTATTGAAAGCAAAAGGGAAAAAAAGACAAATAACATACAAGGGAACTCCCATAAGGTTAACAGCTGATTTCCCAGCAGAAACTCTACAAGCCAGAAGGCAGTGGCATGATATATTTAAAGTGATGAAAGGGAAGAACCTACAACCAAGATTACTTTCCCTGGCAAGGATCTCATTCAGATTCTATGGAGAAATCAAAAGCTTTACAGAATAGCAAAAGCTAAGAGAATTCAGCACCACCAAACCAGCTCTACAACAATGCTAAAGGAACTTCTCTAAGTGGGAAACACAAGAGAAGAAAAGGACCTACAAAAAAACCCCCGTAACGATTAAGAAAATGGTAATAGGGACATACATAATTACCTTAAATGTGAATGAATTAAATGCTCCAACCAAAAGACACAGGCTCGCTGAATGGATACAAAAACAAGACCCATATATATTCTGTCCACAAGAGACCCACTTCAGACCTAGGGACACATACAAACTGAAAGTGAGAGGATGGAAAAAGATATTCCATGCAAATGGAAATCAAAAGAAAGCTGGAGTAGCAATACTCATGTCAAAAAAAATAGATGCTAAAATAAAGAATGTTACAGGAGACAAGGAAGGACACTACATAATGATCAAGGGATCAATCCAAGAAGAAGATAAAACAATTATAAATATATATGCACCCAACATAGGGGCACCTCAATACATAAGGCAGCAGCTAACAGCTATAAAAGAGGAAACTGACAGTAACACAATAATAGTGGGAAACGTTAACACCTCACTTACACCAATCGACAGATCATCCAAACAGAAAATTAATAAGGAAACACAAGCTTTAAATGACACAGTAGACCAGATAGATTTAATTGATAATTATAGGACATTCCATCTCAAAAACAGCAGATTACACTTTCTTCTCAAGTGCACAAGGAATATTCTCCAGAACAGATCACATCTTGTGTCACAAATCAAGCCTCAGTGAATTTAAGAAAATTGAAATCATATCAAGCATCTTTTCTGACTACAGCGGTATGAGATTAGATATCAATTACAGGGGAAAAAATGGAAAAAACACAAACACATGGAGGCTAAACAATATGTTACTAAATAACCAAGAGATCACTGAAGAAATCAAAGTGGACATCAAAAAATACCTAGAGACAAATGACAATGAAAACACAATGATCCAAAACCTATGGGATGCAGCAAAAGCAGTTCTAAGAGGGAAGTTTATAACAATACAAGCCTACCTCAAAAAACAAGAAAAATCTCAAATAAACAATCTAACTTTACAACTAAAAGAACTAGAGAAAAAAGAACAAACAAAACCCAAAGTTAGTAGAAGGAAAGGAATCATAAAGATGAGAGCAGAAATAAATGAAATAGAAACAAAAAAAATAGGAAATATCAATAAAAATAAAAGTTGGTTCTTTGAGAAGATAAACAAAATTGGTAAACCATTAGCCAGACTCACCAAGAAAAAGAGGGAGAGGACTCAAATCAACAAAATTAGAAATGAAAAAGGAGAAGTTACAACAGACACCACAGAAATACAAAGCATCCTAAGAGACTACTACAAGCAACTCTATGCCAATAAAATGTACAACCTGGAAGAAATGGACATATTCTTAGAAAGATATAGCATTCCAGGAGTGAACCAGGAAGAAACAGAAAATATGAACAGATCAATCACAATTAACGAAATCGAAACTGTGATTAAAAATCTTCCAACAAACAAAAGTCCAGGACCAGATGGCTTCAGAGGTGAATTCCATCAAACATTTAGAGAAGAGCTAACACCTATCCTTCTCAAACTCTTCCAAACAACTGCAGAGGAAGGAACACTCCCAAACTCATTCTATGAGGCCACCATCACCCTCATACCAAAACCAGACAAAGATACTTAAAAAAAAGAAAATTACAGACCAATATCACTGATGAATATAGATGCAAAGCTCCTCAACAAAATACTAGCAAACAGAATTCAGCAACACATTAAAAGGGTCATACACCATGATCAAGTGGGATTTAACCCAGGAATGCAAGGATTCTTCAATATACACAAATCAATGAATGAGATACACCATATTAACAAATTGAAGAATAAAGACCAAATGATCATCTCAATAGATGCAGAAAAATTGTTTGACAAAATTCAACACCCACTGAAGATAAAATCTCTCCAGAAAGTGGGCATAGAAGGAATCTACCTCAACATAATAAAGACCATATATGACAAAGCCACAGCAGACATCATTCTTTTCTTTTCTTTTTTTTTTTTTTACATCTTTATTGGAGTATAATTGCTTTGCAATGGTGTGTTAGTTTCTGCTTTATAACAAAGTGAAGCAGTTATACATATACATATGTTCCCATATCGCTTCCCTCTTGCATCTCCCTCCCTCCCAACCTCCCTATCCCACCCCTCTAGGTGGTCACAAAGCACCGAGCTGATCTCCCTGTGCTATGCGGCTGCTTCCCACTACCTATCTATTTTACGTTTGGTAGTGTATATATGTCCATGTCACTCTTTCACTTTGTCACAGCTTACCCTTCCACCTCCCCATATCCTCAAGTCCATTCTCTAGTAGGTCTGTGTCTTTATTCCTGTCTTACCCCTAGGTTCTTCATGACATTTTTTTTCTTAAATTCCATATATATGTGTTAGCATATGGTATTTATTTTTCTCTTTCTGACTTACTTCACTCTGTATGACAGACTCTAGGTCCATCCACCTCATTACAAATAGCTCAATTTCATTTCTTTTTATGGTTGAGTAATATTCCATGTATATATGTGCCACATCTTCTTTATCCATTCATCCGATGATGGACACTTAGGTTGTTTCCATCTCTCGGCTATTGTAAATAGAGCTGCAATGAACATTTTGGTACATGACTCTTTTTGAATTATGGTTTTCTCAGGGTATATGCCCAGTAGTGGGATTGCTGGGTCATATGGTAGTTCTATTTGTAGATTTTTAAGGAACCTCCATACTGTTCTCCATAGTGGCTGTACCAATTCACATTCTCACCAGCAGTGCAAGAGTGTTCACTTTTCTCCACACCCTCTCCAGCATTTATTGTTTCTAGATGTTTTGATGATGGCCATTCTGACTGGTGTGAGATGATATCTCATTGTAGTTTTCATTTGCATTTCTTTAATGATTAATGACGTTGAGCATTCTTTCATGTGTTTGTTGGCAGTCTGTATATCTTCTTTGGAGAAATGTCTATTTAGGTCTTCTGCCCATTTTTGGATTGGGTTGTTTGTTTTTTTGTTATTGAGTTGCATGAGCTGCTTGTAAATTTTGGAGATTAATCCTTTGTCAGTTGCTTCATTTGCAAATATTTTCTCCCATTCTGAGGGTTGTCTTTTGGTCTGATTTATGGTTTCCTTTGCTGTGCAAAAGCTTTTAATTTTCATTAGGTCCCATTTGTTTATTTTTGTTTTTATGTCCATTTCTCTAGGAGGTGGGTCAAAAAGGATCTTGCTGTGATTTATGTCATAGAGTGTTCTGCCTATGTTTTCCTATAACAGTTTGATAGTTTCTGGCCTTACATTTAGATCTTTAATCCATTATGAGCTTATTTTTGTGTATGGTGTTAGAGAGTGATCTAATCTCATACTTTTACATGTAGCTGTCCAGTTTTCCCAGCACCACTTATTGAAGAGGCTGTCCTTTCTCCACTGTACATTCCTGCCTCCTTTATCAAAGATAAGGTGACCATATGTGCGTGGGTTTATCTCTGGTCTTTCTATCTTGTTCCATTGATCTATCTTTCTGTTTTTGTGCCAGTACCATACTGTCTTGATTACTGTAGCTTTGTAGTATAGTCTGAAGTCAGGGAGCCTGATTCCTCCAGCTCCGTTTTTCATTCTCAAGATTGCTTTGGCTATTCAGGGTCTTTTGTGTTTCCATACAAATTGTGAAATTTTTTGTTCTAGTTCTGTGAAAAATGCCAGTGGTAGTTTGATAGGGATTGCATTGAATCTGTAGAATGCTTTGGGTAGTATAGTCATTTTCACAATGTTGATTCTTCCAATCCAAGAACATGGTATATCTTTCCGTCTATTTGTATGATCTTTAATTACTTTCATCAGTGTCTTATAATTTTCTGCATACAGGTCTTTTGTCTCCTTAGGTAGGTTTATTCCTAGATATTTTATTCTTTTTGTTGCAATGGTTAATGGGAGTGTTTTCTTGATTTCACTTTCAGATTTTTCATCATTAGTGTATAGGAATGCCAGAGATATCTGTGCATTAATTTTGTATCCTGCTACTTTACCAAATTCATTGATTAGCTCCAGTAGTTTTCTGGTAGCATCTTTAGGATTCTCTTTGTATAGTATCATGTCATCTGCAAACAGTGACAGCTTTACTTCTTCTTTTCCGATTTGGATTCCTTTTATTTTATTTCCTTTTCTTCTCTGATTGCTGTGGCTAAAACTTCCAAAACTATGTTGAATATGATTGGTGAGAGTGGGCAACCTTGTCTTGTTCCTGATCTTAGTGGAAATGCTTTCACTTTTTTACAATTGAGGACGATGTTGACTGTGGGTTTGTCATGTATGGCCTTTATTATGTTGAGGAAAGTTCCCTCTATGCCTACTTTCTGCAGGGTTTTTATCATAAATTGGTGTTGAATTTTGTCGATAGCTTTCTCTGCATCTATTCTCCTTCAATTTGTTAATATGGTGTATCACGTTGATTGACTTGCATATATTGAAGAATCCTTGCATCCCTGGAATAAACCCCACTTGATCATGGTGCATGATCCTTTTAATGTGCTGTTGGATTCTGTTTGCTAGTATTTTGTTGAGGATTTTTGCATCTATGTTCATCAGTGATATTGGCCTGTAGTTTTCTTTCTTTGTGACATCCTTGTCTGGTTTTGGTATCAAGGTGATGGTGGCCTCGTAGAATGAGTTTGGGAGTGCGCCTCTCTCTGTTATATTTTGGAAGAGTTTGAGAGGGATAGGTGTTAGCTCTTCTCTAAATGTTTGATAGAATTCGCCTGTGAAGCCATCTGGTCCTGGGCTTTTGTTTGTTGGAAGGCTTTTAATCACAGTTTCAATTTCAGTGCGTTTGGTTGGTCTGTTCATATTTTCTATGTCTTCCTGATTCAGAATTGGCAGGTTGTGCATTTCTAAGAATTTGTCCATTTCTTCCAGGCTGTCCATTTTATTGGCATAGAGTTGCTTGTAGTAATCTCTCATGATCTTTTGTATTTCTGCACTGTCAGTTGTTACTTCTCCTTTTTCATTTCTAATTCTATTGATTTGAGTGTTCTCCCTTTTCTTCTTGATGACTCTGGATAATGGTTTATCAATTTTGTTTATCTTCTCAATGAACCAGCTTTTAGTTTTATTGATCTTTGTTATTGTTTCCTTCATTTCTTTTTCATTTATTTCTGATCTGATCTTTATGATTTCTTTCCTTCTGCTAACTTTGTGGTTTTTTTGTTCTTCTTTCTCTAATTGCTTTAGGTGCAAGGTTAGGTTGTTTATTTGAGATGTTTCCTGTTTCTTAAGTTAGGATTGTACTGCTATAAAATTCCCTCTTAGAACTGCTTTTGCTGCATCCCATAGGTTTTGGGTCGTTGTGTCTCCATTGTCATTTGTTTCTAGGTATTTTTTGATTTCCTCTTTGATTTCTTCAGTGATCACTTCATTATTAAGTAGTGTATTGTTTAGCCTCCATGTGTTTGTATTTTTTACAGATCTTTTCCTGTAATTGATATCTAGTCTCATGGCATTGTGGTTGGAAAAGATACTTGATACAATTTCAATTATCTTAAATTTACCAAGGCTTGATTTGTGACCCAAGATATGATCTATCCTGGAGAATATTCCATGAGCATTTGAGAAAAATGTGTATTCTGTTGTTTTTGGATGGAATGTCCTATAAATATCAATTAAGTCCATCTTGTTTAATGTATCATTTAAAGCTTGTGTTTCCTTATTTATTTTCATTTTGGATGATCTCTCCATTGGTGAAAGTGGGGTGTTAAAATCCCCTCCTATGAATGTGTTACTGTCAATTCCCCCTTTTATGGCTGTTAGTATTTGCCTTATACGTTGAGGTCCTCCTATGTTGGGTGCATAAATATTTACAATTGTTATATCTTCTTCTTGGATCGATCCCTTGATCATTATGTAGTGTCCTTCTTTGTCTCTTCTAATAGTCTTTATTTAAAAGTCTATTTTGTCTGATATGAGAATTGCTACTCCAGCTTTCTTTTGGTTTCCATTTGCATGGAATATCTTTTTCCATCCTCTTACTTTCAGTCTGTATGTGTCTCTAGGTCTGAAGTGGGTCTCTTTTAGACAGCATATATACTGGTCTTATTTTTGTATCCATTCAGCCAATCGGTGTCTTTTGGTGGGAGCATTTAGTCCATTTACATTTAAGGTAATTATCGATATGTACGTTCCTATTCCCATTTTCTTAATTGTTTTGGGTTCGTTATTGTAGGTCTTTTCCTTCTCTTGTGTTTCTTGCCTAGAGAAGTTCCTTTAACATTTGTTGTAAAGCTGGTTTGGTGGTGCTGAACTCTCTCAGCTTTTGCTTGTCCGTAACAGTTTTAATTTCTCCATCGAATCTGAATGACATCCTTGCTGGGTAGAGTAATCTTGGTTGCAGGTTTTCCTCCTTCATCACTTTAAATATGTCCTGCCTGTCCCTTCTGGCTTGCAGAGTTTCTGCTGAAAGATCAGCTGTTAACCTTATGGGGATTCCCTTGTGTGTTATTTGTTGTTTTACCCTTGCTGCTTTTAATATGTTTTCTTTGTATTTCATTTTTGACAGTTTGATTAATATGTGTCTTGGCGTATTTCTCCTTGGATTTATCCTGTATGGGACTCTCTGTGCTTCCTGGACTTGATTAACTATTTCCTTTCCCATATTAGGGAAGTTTTCAACTATAATCTCTTCAAATATTTTCTCAGTCCCTTTCTTTTTCTCTTCTTCTTCTGGAACCCCTATAATTCGAATCTTCATGTGTTTAATGTTATCCCAGAGGTCTCTGAGACTGTCCTCAGTTCTTTTCATTCTTTTCTTTTTATTCTGTTCTGCAGTAGTTATTTCCACTATTTTATCTTCCAGGTCACTTATCCGTTCTTCTGCCTCAGTTATTCTGCTATTGATCCCATCTAGAGTATTTTTAATTTCATTTATTGTGTTGTTCATCATTGCCTGTTTCATGTTTAGTTCTTCTAGGTCCTTGTTAAATACTTCTTGCATTTTGTCTATTCTATTTCCAAGATTTTAGATCATCTTTACTATCATTATTCTGCATTCTTTTTCAGGTAGACTGCCTATTTCCTCTTCATCTGTTAGGTCTGGTGAGTTTTTATCTTGCTCCTTCATCTGCTATGTGTTTTTCTGTCTTCTCATTTTGCTTATCTTACTGTGTTTGGGATCTCCTTTTTGCAGGATGCAGGTTCCTAGTTCCCGTTGTTTTTGGTGTCTGTCCCCAGTGGCTAAAGTTGGTTCAGTGGGTTGTGTAGGCTTCCTGGTGGAGGGGACTAGTGCCTGTGTTCTGGTGGATGAGGCTGCATGTTTTCTTTCTGGTGGGCAGGTCCACATCTGGTGGTTTGTTTTGGGGTGTCTGTGGACTTATTATGATTTTAGGCAGCCTCTCTGCTAATGGGTGGGGCTGTTCTCCTGTCTTGCTAGTTGTTTGGCATAGGGTGTCCAGCACTGTAGCTTGCTGGTCATTGAGTGAAGTTGGGTGCTGGTGTTGAGATGGAGATCTCTGGGAGATTTTCGCCGTTTGATATTATGTGGAGCTGGGAGGTCTCTTGTGGACCAGTGTCCTGAAGTTGGCTCTCCCACCTCAGAGACACAGCAGTGACTCCTGGCTGCAGCACCAAGAGCCTTTCATCCACACGGCTCAGAATAAAAGGAGAAAAAGTAGAAAGAAAGAAAGAAAGAAAGAAAGAAAGAAAGAAAGAAAGAAAGAAAGAAAGAAAGGAAAGAAGGGAGGAAAGAAGGAAGGAAAGAAAGAAGGAAGATAAAATAAAATAAAGTTATTAAAATAAAAAATAATTATTAAGAAAATACAAAAAAATAACGGACGGATAGAACCCTAGGACAAATGGTGGAAGCAAAGCTATACAGACAAAATCTCACATAGAAGCATTCACATACACACTCACGAAAAGAGGGAAAGGGGAAAAAATAATAAATCTTGCTCTCAAAGTCCACCTCCTCAATTTGGGATGATTCGTTGTCTATTCAGGTATTCCACAGATGCAGGGTACATCAAGTTGATTGTGGAGCTTTAATCTGCTGCTTCTGAGGCTGCTGGGAGAGATTTCCCTTTCTCTTCTTTGTTCTCACAGCTCCCGGGGCTCAGCTTTGGGTTTGGCCCCGCCTGTGCGTGTAGGTTGCCGGAGGGCATCTGTTTTTCGCTCAGACAGGACAGGGCTAAAGGAGCCGCTGCCTTGGGGGCTCTGGCTCACTCAGGCCTGGGGTAGGGAGGGGTACGGAGTGCGGGGCAAGCCTGCCGCGGCAGAGGCCGGCGTGACATTGCACCAGCCTGAGGCGTGCCGAGCGCTCCTCCAGGGAAGCTGCCCCTGGATCCCGGGACCCTGACAGTGGTGGGCTGCACAGGCTCCTGGGAGGGGAGGTGTGGAGAGTGACCTGTGCTTGCACACAGGCTTCTTGGTGGTGGCAGCAGCAGCCTTAGCATCTCATGCCTGTCTCTGGGGTCCGTGCTGTTCGCCACGGCTTGCGCCCGTCTCTGGAGCTCCTTTAAGCAGCGCTCTTAATCCCCTCTCCTAGCACACCAGGAAGCAAAGAGGGAAGAAAAAGTCTCTTGCCTCTTCAGCAGGTCCAGGCTTTTCCCCGGACTCCCTCCCGGCTAGCCGTGGTGCACCAACCCCTTCAGTCTGGGTTCATGCCGCCAACACGAGTCCTCTCCCTGCGCTCTGACTGAAGCCCGAGCCTCAGCACCCTGCCCTGTCCGCCCCGGCGGGTGAGCAGACAAGCCTCTCAGGCTGGTGAGTGCCGATCGGCACCGATCCTCTGTGCGGGAATCTCTCCGCTTTGCCCTCCGCACCCCTGTTGCTGTGCTCTCCTCCATGGCTCCGAAGCTTTCCCCCTCCTCCACCCGCAGTCTTCGCCCGCGAAGGGGCTTCCTAGTGTGTGGAAACCTTTCCTCCTTCACAGCTCCCTCCCACTGGTGCAGGTCCCATCCCTATCCTTTTGTCTCTGTTTATTCTTTTTTCTTTTGCCCTACCCAGGTACGTGGGGACTTTCTTGCCTTTTGGGAGGCCTGAGGTCTTCTGCCAGCGTTCAGTAGGTGTTCTGTAGGAGTTGTTCCACGTGTAGATGTATTTCTGGTGTATATTTGGGGAGGAAGGTAATCTCCGCGTCTTACTCTTCCACCATCTTCCCCTCGTCTCCAAACATCATTCTTAATGGTGAAAACTGAAAGCATTTCCTCTAAGATCAGGAACAAGACAAGGATGTCCACTCTCACCACATTTATTCAACATAGTTTTGGAAGTCCTAGCCACAGCAATCAGAGAAGAAAAATAAATAAAAGGAATACAAATGGAAAAGAAGAAGTAAAAGTGTCACTGTTTGCAGATGACACGATACTATACATAGAGAATCCTAAAGATGCCACGAGAAAACTACAAGAGCTGATCAATGAATTTGGTAAAGTTGTAGGATACAAAATTAATGCACAGAAATCTCTTGCATTCCTATACACTAATGATGAAAAATCTGAAAGAGAAATCAAGGAAACACTCCCATTTATCACTGAAACAAAAGAACAAAATACCTAGGAGTAAATCTACCTATGGAGACAAAAGACCTGTATGCAGAAAACTATAAGACACTGATGAAAGTAATTAAAGTTGATACAAACAGTTGGGGAGATATACCATGTTCTTGGATTGGAAGAATCAACATTGTGAAAATGACTATACTACCCAAAGCAATCTACAGATTAAATGCAATCCCTATTACATACCAATGGCATTTTTTACAGAACTAGAACAAAATATCTTTAAAAATTTGTATGGAAACACAAAGGACCCCAACTATCCAAAGCAGTCTTGAGGGAAAAAAACAGAGCTGGAGGAATCAGGCTCCCTGACTTCAGACTATACTACAAATCTACAATAATCAAGACAATATGGTACTGGCACAAAAACAGAAATATAGATCAATGGAACAGGATAGAAAGCCCAGGGGTAAACCCACGCACCTATGGTCAACTAATCTATGACAAAGGAGGCAAGCATATACAATGGAGAAAAGACAGTCTCTTCAATAAGTGGTGCTGGGAAAACTGGACAGCTACATGTAAAAGAATGAAATTGGAACACTCTCTAACACCATACACAAAAATAAACTCAAAATGAATTAGAGACCTAAATGTAAGACTGGGCACTATAAAACTCTTAGAGGAAAACATTGGAAGGACACTCCTTGACATAAATCACAGCAAGATCTTTTTTGATCCACCTCCTAGGGTCATGGAAATATAAACAAATGGAACCTAATGAAACTTAAAAGCTTTTGAAAAGCAAAGGAAACTACAAACAAGCCAAAAAGACAACCTTCAGAATGGGAGAAAATATTTGCAAATGAATCAATGGACAAAGGATTAATGTCCAAATATATAAACAGCTCATGCAGTTCAATATTAAAAAAACAAACAACCCAATCAAAAAATGGGCAGAAAACCTAAATAGACATTTCTCCAAAGAAGACATACAGGTGGCTAGGAAGCACATGAAAAGCTGCTCAACATCACTAATCATTAGAGAAATGTAAATCAAAACTGCAATGAGGTATCACCTCACACCAGTTAGAATGGGCATCACTAGAAAATCTACAAACAACAAATACTGGAGAGGGTGTGGAGAAAAGGGAACCCTCTTGCACTGTTGGTGGGAATGTAATTTGATACAGCCACTATGGAGAACAGTATGGAGCTTCCTTAAAAAACTAAAAATAGAACTACCATATGACCCAGCAATCCCATTACTGGGCATGTACCCTGAGAAAACCATAATTCAAAATAAGTCATGTTGCACAATGTTCATTGCAGCACTGTTTACAATAGCCAGGACATGGAAGCAGCCTAAATGCCCATTGACAGATGAATGGATAAAGAAGTTGTGGTACATATATACAATGGAATATTACTCAACCATAAAAAGGAACGAAATTTGGTTATTGGTAGAGGCTTGGATGGATCTAGAGACTGTCATACAGAGTGAAGTAAGTCAGAAAGAGAAAAACAAATATCATATGTTAACACATATATATGGAACCTAGAAAAATGGTACAGATGAACCAGTTTGCAGGGCAGAAATAGAGACACAGATGTAGAGAGCGAACGTATGGACACCAAGGGGGGAATGTGGTGGAGGTGAGGGTGATGGTGGGATGAATTGGGAGATTGGGATTGACATGTATACACTGATGAGTATAAAATGGATGACTAATAAGAACCTGCTGTATAAAAGAATAAATAAAATTCAAAAAAAAATAGGAGTTTTTCCAGAATAACAACCAGAGAGTCATAGAGAAGGAATGTTAGACTGGATTTACTATGTGAGAACTGGGAATTTACCACCTGTAGATCCTCAAGAGGGCCTAGAGGGCACTCCTTTCCCTAAGGTTATATGACATGCAATGGAGAAGGGGGCTCTGGCATCTTTGACAATTTGCAGTTCAGGGTTGACACAGGTGGGTGGGGAAGATTTACGATGGAACTGGGCTGCTGAGTCTCAGTGGAGATGACAGAATTCGAAAATGGACAAGGCCAAGTGCCAGCTCTTAAGGATCAGAGGAAAGGTGCAGTTAAATTTCTATAACAGGCAGCAAGACCAACGTAGTAATCAGGTTCCTTGACTCACAGAGATCTGTGGTGATGGTGCATAGCTCATGCTGTTCCTAGGAGAAAAACAAATGGACAAACGTCAAGGTCTTTCTTGTTTTTTAAAATTTAAATTAAGTAAGTAAATAAATAACATGAGAGTTGATAAGCAGAAGGCTAATGTTAATTGTCACAATGGAAAATCATGTTTCTTCATCCAGTTTTCAATCTCAGTTCATAGGCCTGGAGTCCCTTAATTAGAGAGATAGGATCTGCTTGAGGCAGGACCTACAAAGCCCTTGTAAGCTTATACGATAAATATCCCCCAATCCTTCCCCAAAGTTACATGCATCATTTGCCAGGAAGTGCTGGCATTATGTAGTGGGAGTGGGGACTTCCCTGGTGGTGCGGTTGTTAAGACTCTGCCTGCCAATGCAGGGGACACCGGCTCAACCCCTGGTCCGGGAAGATGCCACATGCTGTGGGACAACTAAGCCCGTGCGCCACAACTACTGAGCCTCCACTCTAGAACCCCCGTGCCACAAATACTGAAGGCTGCGCGCCTAGAGTCCGTGCTCCACAGTAAGAGAAGCCACTGCAATGAGAAGCCTGCACACCACACGGAAGGGTAGCCCCTGCTTGCTGCAACTAGAGAAAGCCCATGAGCAGCAATGAAAACCCAACGCAGCCAAAAATAAAAATAAATAAAGAACTTTATAAAAAAAAGAAGTAGTGGGAGTGGGAGGTGGGGGATAGACAGATTTTTGAGGGCTGTAAGATATGGAGCCTGAGCTGATACTGATACTAGAGTACCCCAGATGTCATCATGGCTCTTTGTATAGAGTGAGACTTATGGAAGCCAGGAGGTAAATGGAGTACTACAAAGGCTGCCTCATTTTGGGTCCAATGCACTGGAGGATCCACCCTTCAGTTATTTATCTGGTCCCTGAGTGTATAATTGAGATAGATGTGCTTAACAGCTGCAGATCCTTCATTGGTTTCATTGGTTCATTTCCACTGGAATATGGAATAAGGCCATACAGCAGGAAGTACCAAGTAGAAGCCCTTTAACTAGCCTCCTCACCTTATGGTATTGCAGAAATTAGTTCTACCTTCAAAGGACTTCATGTTGCAAGGATGATGGTCTCCATCACATCCCTGTTTAACTTACCTGTCTCATCTTTGAAAAAAAAAAAAAAGATGGATCCGGATAGGTGATAATGAATTACTGTAAGTTTAACCAGGTATTAGCCCCAACTGCAGCTTCTTTGCTAAATTTGTATGTTTACTGGAGTAGATCATCACTGTTTCTGCACTTGGTGTATGGTTATTGATCTGGCAAATGTCCTCTTCCAGATTCCCATCAGTAGAAAGATTCCAAAGCAACCGGCCTTCACGTGGCAGCCCTGCAGCACACATGCACATCACCCAAGGGCCATGGTGACTCTCCTGATCTCTCTGTCATAATATTTTCTGCAGGGACATCATTCTAATTGGACCTGGTAAGCGAGTTTCCTAGATGCTCTAGTAAGGCATATGAAGGGCAGAGGGTGAGCATATGGTCTCTAATCACTCTCTCTTTATATATATGTCTGCTTTGTTCTTTTCCATCTTTACAAGTTGGCATCCTCTGCTTCTACATGCACATATAGCCAACTATGGCTACTTCCCAGCATCAGTTACATGTCCTTGTTCAAGTGGCCAGTACAAGCTAATTAGATTCTCTAAGACCCAATTACAAATCCTTGGGAGAGAGAACTAGCTTGGCTGAGTTGTTTGATGGCATGCTGTTGGCCATAGCTGATTGGACCAGGAATTAACAATGACTTATGTTGGACCAGGAAGAGTCTCTGTTCTGGAAATCTGGAACTCAGACTTAGCCCATCCGTTTCTGTTGATCGCTGTTGGTCACTTTGAACGAAGATGTATAACTTAGGACTGTGGGAAGGTGAGGTCATGCGGTAGAAACAGGGCTTTTCAGAAGTCATCTAGAGAACAGGCAAGCAATTATTATCCCAGCCAGAGCAAATACCTCAGCAATTGTTCGTCTACTTAAAATACATTATATTTGTTGTGAGGATTTAAAGTTACATATATAACATAAATGCTGGAACACTCTCACTACAAATTATTTCCTTTAGTTCTCTTGATTTTATTAAGATACCCACAGACTTTGCAGTCAGACAAAATTTGGTTCAAATCCTGACTGCCACAGAATAACTGTTTTGAAGTTTAAATGCTAAAATATGTTTGGAGGTGCCACTATATTTTCTAACACATAGTAGGCACTCATGTGTGTAGCAGGTTGAATCTTAGGCTACAGATTAAGGAAGCAAGAAATATCACACTTCTTTATTTTATTAAGTCAATTTAAATAAAACTCTGAGCTCCCATCCCTTTTATTTTGGAAGGAAATTCAGTCTCAGTCATGAACCTTCCGGTCTGTGGACAAGTTCTTGGAGTTTTCTGTGAGGCCAGAGACCCCTCTGGTCACTGCTGAGATGGCCATTGTTCCCTTCCAGGGGTTCAGGTCCAGGTGCTCTGCTTGGAACAGAGGAAACCCAGGTGAGACGGGGTCACTGCCCCCAACATCCAGGTTCCCAAAAAGCTCCACACAGCAGCTCTTAACCCCCTCTCTGGCCACAGTAAGACAGCTGGGAATTTGCTAATCTTTTATGCCTTTTCCCATCTCTGCACACCCTCTCCTCTTGCCTTCCAAGTCTCTTCCTTCCTCGTCCAGATTGCCCCCTCCCCAAATAATAAGACCAAAGAGTCAAATGCTAACAACAACAGATGCAACTTTTGCTTTTTGCCCTATAAAACTCCAAATATCCACAGCAACACAAAAATTAACATCTCAAGGAAATATCCTATCAGGAATATTAGTTTTCTTTCTGCCTCCCCAACGTAGGAAGAAGAGATTTAACTCCTAGTTAACTGGAATTTTGGACTAACCAATGCCCCATGACACTGTAATGTACCAGGTGACACAATTTTTACCATACAATGGAATGTGTTACACAAGGCATGGCAGGGGCTTTGGTGGTACAAAAAACAGTGCTACCTGGGAAAGCAGCAAACTTTCCAGGGCCTGCTTGTAGCAATCACACAGAGGGATGGAGTGCTAGACATGGAGGGTTGCCACTCAGTGTGTCTGAGGAGGGGTGCTGGATGAGAGGTCCAAGCTCACATGCAGTTGGAGCTAAATATCAGGCCTGAAAGATGAAGTAGGCGAGGCTGCAAAACATTAGGGCAGATGCGAAGAGGACGACTTATTTATTATTTGTGCCAAAGGTTGCGTGGGGCGTATGCATGGCTAAAGCCTGCCAGTAGGCCAGGGACAGTTCAGTGTAGTGGCTCTGAGCACACAGCCTGGGTTCAAAACTCATCTCCACTATTTACTAGCTGTGTGACTTTACACATGTTATTAAATTCCTCTGTGCCTTAGTTTTCTCATCTGTCAAAAATGGTGGCACCTACTTCATAGACTTGACTGCTTAAATGAGAAAATGTACACAAACACGTATTACATTGAGCACGTATGCTCAATATAATAACAGTAATTAACATTTATGGACATACACAATATTCCAGGAGTTACACTCTATGCAAGAAACTCAAGAATTACATACTATTATTATTTCCCCTATTTTATAGAAGAGGAAAAGAGAAGAGAAGTTAAGTAACTTGCCCAAGGCCACATAGCTAGTAAGTGCCTGAGCCAGGAGTCAAATCCAGGCTGTTTGACTGCAGAGTCAGCACCCTTAACCACTATTTTCTGGTGGTTGTTGTTGTTACCGTAATATGGTAGTGACTTCTTACTTAGTGTACAGGCAAACCTAAGGGTTGATGTGGCCTCTAGAGGGCCACATATAAAACGGCACCAGATCCACCCTCCATCCAAGCTCTGTAGTCACAGAAGAGGCCAGTAAGCCTGGCATTCATTGCAAGGCACTCCGCACCAGGTGGGTGTTGACAAATTTTGAGTGATCTCTCTTTGGTCTAAAGGCCATTCTTATTTATTACTGGATTTCCAGTTTCTCCTAATAGGCCCTCCCTTAATTCCTAAGGCCCAACCTTGGGAAGAGTTGCAGGCTTTTCCAAGAGGCCCATGTGGCCGTGCGTTAGCATCTCAGAACGTAGAGGCTCAAGAGTGCATTGTTAAGGGCATGGACTTTGCAGCAGACAACCTGGTTTTGAGCCTGGTTCTGCCATGCTATGTTGTGAGGATTAAGTGAGATCATATAGGTAAAACTCGTAGTAGGTACCCAAAGATGAGAGCTATTACTATTCTTAACAATTCCAGCTTCATCTCCTGCCCATCAAACTTGGTTATTCTAGCATTTTGATTTTCTATTCCAGTGCATTGTGCCCTGTTGTCACCTCTCTGGTCAACCCCTGTGGACTGAAGTTTTATTGGGATTTTGCCCTTGGATGCTGTCCCTGGGGTCTCCCTGGGCTTCACACTCAGTAAGCAGTGGGCCAGTTCCAACCTCCCCATGGCCTCAGACAGTGAGGATGAGCCACGTGTTACCTCCTAGTGGTGGCGGCAGGTCTGGAATGAGACCTGCATGAGGGAAACCCCTTCTTCTCTCCAAGAAGCACTCCCTTGTGACAAGAGAGGGAGCTCCTCCTTGAGGTCCCTGGGCCTGTGATGGCATCAACCATCTCAGTTTGAGGCTTGCATCAACAAAGAATGGGTGGTGGGAATGGAAGCAAATCAGGAGACAGGCCAAAGCAAAACAGGACCAACAGGATGCCCAGCGCTTCTTGGGAACGTCTCTGAGGGCAGTGATCTCTCAGGGCCAGACCACCAGGAACAAAACATAGAGGAAACTGGTGAGCGGCAGGTCTCTGACGTTGTGTCATTCTGTCAGTTCAGATGTGGTGATAAGCTCAGGGAGAAACACCTGGCTTCCCTGTGGGCAGAGGTTGTACCTTAGGAGGGGATGGACAGGCATGGGGATTGACAAGTGGAAGTGGACAGGGATGGAGGGCATTAATTAGGCTGAAAAACAATTCTAATGAGTGTGGCTATTTTTGCTTTTCAGGTAATAGCAGACTAGAAGTAAAAGAAGTAAAAGAAAGAAAAAAAGAGAGAGGAAGGAAGAAAAGAAGGAAGGAAGGAAGGAAGGAAGGAGGAGGGAAAGGGGGAGGAGAGGGAGGGGGAGGGGAGGGAGGGGAAGGAGGGGAGGAGAAGGAGGGAGGGAGGAAGGAAGGAAGGAGAGAGGTGAAGGACAGAGGTAGACACCCTGAAAGTAACACAAATAACATCTTACATCTAAATAGTGAGGAACTTAGAAAAACAAGAGTTCATTCATTCAACAAATATTTTTGAGCACTTATTATGCGCAAGCCTCTACTCTAGGTTTCTAGGAAATATCAGTGAACAAATCAGTTAAAGACCTCTGTCCTCCGGGGCTTCCCTGGTGGAGCAGTAGATAAGAATCTGCCTGCCAATGCAGGGGACACATGTTCGTTCCCTGATCCGGGAAGATCCCACATGCCACGGAGCAACTAAGCCCGTGCACCACAACTATTGAGCCTGCGCTCTAGAGCCCGCGAGCCACAACTGCTGAGCCCATGTGCCTGGAGCCCATGCGCCGCAACAAGAGAAGCCACCACAATGAGAAGCCCGCGTACCACAACGAAGAATAGCCCCCACTCGCCACAACCAGAGAAAGCCCATGCGCAGCAACGAAGACCCAACACAGCCAAAAATAAATAACAAGTTAAAAAAACTTTTTTAACTATATAAAAAAAAAGATCTCTGTCCTCAAAAAGCTTATATTCAAGCAATTTTCTAGTTCCTGCAGAAAATCTATGGGTGCATTTAGAATACTGGCATAAACCTTACAGGTTTTGGTAGTTACTTCAGCCTTGATTATATCATAGCTCATTCACCGAAGTAATAATGATAATAATGAATAACTATTCTGTATATCCCACGTGCCAGGCACTGCACAATTGCTTTCTGTACTTTAGTTTTTTCAGCCCTCACCGAAACCCTAGTATTCTTTCTTTCCTTGAGTCTGCCACTGTGGCCAAGTAGCATGGTGTGCTCTGATTGGTCAGGTCTGCTGTCTCTGACTGCGCACCCTCCCCCTGCTCTTACCTCACTCTCCCCACCTCCTTCGGGCTGAAACATATGTCATCTCGTCGGTCCCATCAGAGGCATATGGATTGGACAGGAAAATGAATGGGTTGAGGATTGGTTCACCAAAGGAATGACACTGGACAAACAAGCATCTACCTACCAAGTTACGTAATAGGCCACTCTAGAAAGGCAATGGCTTTATTTGTTTTTTTTGTTTGTTTGTTTGCTTGCGGTACGCGGGCCTCTCACTGTTGTGGCCTCTCCCGTTGAGGAGCACAGGCTCCGGACGCGCAGGCTCAGCGGCCATGGTTCATGGGCCCAGCCGCTCCGCTGCATGTGGGATCCTCCCGGACCGGGGCACGAACCCGTGTCCCCTGCATTGGCAGGCGGACTCTCAACCACTGCTCCACCAGGGAAGCCCAAGGCAATGGCTTTAGCATTCAAAGTCCAAAATGCAGGAATGGTGTGGCAGGACAAAGCAGAAATAGTACTATTATTAACCCTATTTTAAATGAGAAAGCCAAGGCACAGAGAAAGGATGCAACTTGCTCAGATTCACACACCTAATAAATAGTTTGACTCCACAGCCCATGCCTTAATCTCTGCACTCTTCTGGCAAAGCCACAAAGACAATCTTAGTTATCATAGTTCACGTATTCTAAGAAGCCCATCTTTCCCATTTTAACATGTCTGCAATTTGGATGTGTCATATAATAGATGTGATAAGAATATGTAGTATCAGTTTAATTGGCAGCATTTTCTCTTCCTTAGTGGAACATAAAGTAATAGTGCATCTCCCAAAAATGTCATGTTAGAGTTGATGAAGCACTGTATTCTTTCAACAAATATTGATAATGTTCCCACTCCGTGCCTAACAGCTGTGCTAGGCTCACCGTGCAGTGCAGTAAGAAAGAGCGATTCAGAGAATTAATGATTACCCACAATGCAACGTGAAGTGTGCAGTGAAAGAGTCATGCACAGGAGGGCATGGGATTACAAAAGGGGGCACTAGCCAGGAGGAGGAAGCCTTCCCAGAGGGATGGAATACAAGTGGTTGGGGAAGGAGTTGAGTACAGTGGGGACAAAAGTGGCTCCATCTTGATAGAAGATAAAATATGAGGCAGGGAGTAGTTCAGGATGAGGTTTGGGGTGTTCAGCACCATTTGATATAATGGTATGTGACTCAGCTGGACCATGAATGTCCACGAGCGTCATGAGGTATACACTGCAGACAATGAGGATCCACTTGAAGGACTGTGAGTAGGCCATGGTCAGATTCCACTTTGGAAATTTCTTCTGGGAGCTGGGTGCCTGACGATCTAACCAGGAGGCCGATTCAGGGGCTATGCAGTCATAACAGAAGGGCAGTGTTGAGGGCTTGAACTCCAGGAGTCAGCGTTGGGATGCAGATGAGGAGGTAGTGTTGAAAAAGCGTTTAGAGATAAAACTGGAAAGGCTTGGTGATAGGATTTGGCGGGTGAGGGAGAGAGAAGAGTCAGGGATAATCTCTCAGTTCTGGGCTTGGATACTGGCTGGGTGGTGATGCTACTAATTATGGCTGGGAGTAAAGGAAAAAGAATGGGTTTAGGGAGAAAGAGATGTGTATGATCATGCACGTGTTGAGCGCGAGGGTTCTGTAAGATAAGGAGGTGGCATTTGTGACTAGGTGGAGCGTTCATGTTTGAAGACAGAGTTAGCAGTCAGTAACATTGTGATTTAAAACTGTGGGTTCCAATGAACTTATTTATGAAACAAAAATAGACCCACAGACATAGAAAACAAACTTATGGTTACCAAAGGGGAAGGGGGTATAAATTAGGAGCTTGGGATTAACGTATACACACTACTATATATAAAATAGATAACCAACAAGGACCTACCGTGTAACATAGGGAACTCGACTCAATATTTTGTAATAACCTATAAGGGAAAAGAATCTGAAAAAGAACAGAGATATATATATGTATGACAATCACTTTGCTGTACACCTGAAACTAACACAACATTATAAATCAACTATACTTCGATAAAAAAAGAAACCTGTGAGCTCCTTAGGGGCAGGGACTCTTTTTCTGTTTTCCACCTATTTTTAGTGCCTAGCATGGGAACTGGCACATAATCAGTGTTCAATAAACATTTGTTATCAAGTAAGTATAATAATTATAATAATCTATGTGTTGTCTATGAGAGTGTGTGTGAATGTGGGTCTGTCTGTTAATGTGTGGCTACAGTGCTTTTTACATGTTAGCCACTGTTCTAAGATGTTTACAGGCATTAAGTCTCATTTACTTCTTAAAATAATATATGAGGTATGGACTATTGTTACCCCCACTTTAAAGATTAGGAAACTGAGGCACAGAGAGGCTAACCAACCTGCCCAAGTTTCCAGTGCTAGGAAGTGGTAGAGCTGGAAGTTAAAGCTAGATAGTCTGGCTTCTCTATGCCTTTGGTACGGTGTTTTTGTTTTTGTTTTTAGATAAGATTTCCCTTCTTTTAGCAATTGGTAAAGAGAAAAGTTTCAGCACACAAAATGTTAAGTTCCATTTATTTGGAAATTTTATCTTTTTACTTGGCAAGTGCACATTCATATGACAAGGTTCAGCCTAAACGTCACTATATGAAACTTTCCTTGGCCCCACGACTTTTCCCAGAGTTAAGCTTGCCTTCCTCTGGACCCCTGGTATTCTCAGGATGTAGCTATTAAAGTATTTACCACATTGTGTTGAATCTATTTTATTTTAACTTGAATCCTTCCTGAGGATGGAGACTTCGCATTAAGCCCTTCTATTTTCTCAGATACCTAACATCATGCACGGTACATGGTTAAGTACACAATGGATGTTGCCTAATTGGAGGAATAAATGAATGAATGAAGAATACAAATTGTCCTTCCTTTACTAACATTTGACAAAAAGATGTTACTGTAGACAACACACTTTTCGTCCTCTCTGAGCTTCTTCCAGTAGTGCTGCAAGAACACTCACATAAGGTACATCTTCCTACAAGGAAGAGCCTTGTATTAAGATGTGTTGGCCACAGGTCATTCTGTCAAATCCCCCCCCCAGCAGCAACAGGGCCTAGTGTCTCATTGCCTCCTGATCACAGCAGATTCTGGAGAGAAATCCTGAGGGCACTCTCCTGTGACGCCTGTAGAGGAACATTCCACGTGACTCTGCAAAAGTTGGAGCACAACACGGATACCAGGTTCAGGCTTCCTGCACCCAGGCCGATGTTGGAAATCCCCTGGGAATTCCTTTAATGTTCAGTATTTCAGTTCCTTCTTTTTGACGTAATGGGATCTAGGAATGCTCAGAACATCCCCTTCAACCCCTGTTTTCTAAAGACCTATTTATGTTAGTCCTTGCTATGTATTTATTTAGGAATAAAATCAACATTTGGAATCATCGCAGCACATGGTTAACGTTTGCCATAAGGGGTGCGGTATCCATTTCTCCATCAAGTGGCAAAAGTGCAGCAGCTGTAATATCTCATTACAGGGCTTCACTTTATTTAATAACAAAAAATAGTATTGCTCTACTTAACAAAATTATCCTCATCCCCCCCCACCACCACCCAAAACCTGATCTGTGGTTTCAATGCCTCTTGCCGTAATAGCTTTAGATGGTTTGCATGTGATATCAGTTAGCTCCAGAATCTGCTTTCAATTCAGTTGCTTCAGATTGTACTTTCACTGTGAGCCATTAGTCACCAAATGTTGACAAGCATTTGTAAGGATGCCATCTCTCCCTTTGTTTATATGCAAGTGCAGCAACCAAAATGATTTATTTATGCTTTAATTAAAATTTGTGGATAGACCAGTGATTTTTAGCAGGGACTTTTCTAATTTGTGGGTTCCAGAAAGAAAAACAATCAATAACCTGATACCATTTATGTTTTTATAGTCACCCCAAGCATTTATAATGCAGACCTGCCCCTCACCTGCAGTCTTACTCTGAGGCGAGTGATCCTCGCCACATAAATCTTCCCTAGAGGCCAAGAGGGTCTATATTTCAGAGTCACTTCCCTTCTGTGTCAGCTCTAAGTGAGATGTTACAGGCTTTCCATTCCCATGGCTTTCATGGCAAGGCGCAGGGCTAAAATTAATACTGAAAGTAAATTGATGGACTGTATGTTTTAAAATACCTGACCTGATCTGTAGCCAGTCCTTAGAATTTTAATAATTTAAGACCATTGATTTTGGTTCCTGCATATCACTCTCCACATTGAAAATGTACCCCACAGAGTCTTTGAAAAGAACACACCCCAAAAGCCAAGCTTTTGTGGGAACTTAATATATTCGACTTTGCAGGTGCATAAATCTCCACAAAATTGCACCAAATTAATGTATTTACTGGTGCACACAATTTAATAACTACTTTGTAAAAGTCTGAATAAAGATAGATAAGACAGGTAGATATGGGGAAATAATGAGTAAATTTTCCAGCGTATATTAACAAGGTGAGTTCATTGTCTTCACAAGGCGATAAGCCTAACTGGAAAAGAGTTAATTAATTTTCAAGGTGTTTGGGATGGTTTTAATTGCTATTTTTCAAAGTCTGGGAAAATGAACTGTTTTCACATTTTCCGCCAAACTCAAATTATCCTCTCCTCCGCAGTCAGAGATGGGGATGTGGGGAGAGTGATGACAAGTTCGGTGGGAAGAGAGATGCTCGGTTTTACTCACCATTTTGGCCCCTGAGATAAAGGCAGAAGTAACAAGGAGAAGCTTGTTTTAGCTCAGAAAGTCCTCTTAAGAAGGATACCATCTGAGTTTCTGCAGCTTCCCTTCTTTCAGAATAAGTGTTTTCCAAGGTCCCTACAAACACTCACACTCACATGTTTGACTTTTCCCCTTTCTCTCATCCCCACCCCGTTCTCTAATTTTTGCAATTCAGCTCCAGGAACATTGAAGTCAAGTTTTCCTTGCAGCATGTTGGAAACATCTGGCCATGCTATCAAGGAGACCCCCACCCCTGCTCACCTTTGGAGGACAGAGTTTGTGTCCTTTGCTAGAGGCAGATTTCTTAGTTCCTGAAGATAATAGTTCATTTCGTGGGAACTATCTAATTCATATATACATATACATCATTGTAAGCAGCAGAACCCTGCCTTTGGATGAAATATTACACAGAAATCCATTTTATAAATCAGGTAACTGTGAAACGACTGCTGTAGTTGAAATGGAGGTTTAAAAATAGATGATAAGGGAGAGGAGCCTGTGCTACCACCCACCTTACCTCCCAATGTGGTCCATGGGCATCTCTACAGAACTCCTGAGACTACTTCGTGCAGAAGGGGGAAAAATCACTGAACTAACACTACCTCTGTATCAGTCACAGTATCAATATCTGTTAATGAAAGTGAGCAGCAAATGAAAAAGCCAACCAGACAAATCTTCATATGGCCAGCCTCCTTCATAACAGGGCTCCCCTACTCTCTGGGCCACCTCTCCCTTCTATTTGAGATACACTAAATGTCTTTCAATTCCTGGAGCACAAATAATTCTCTCCACCTTTAGGCCTTTGAACATTTTCTTTACTCTGCTTGGAATACACCGTATCTATCACCTACACATCTTACCATCAACTGCTTACTCCGACTAACTCTTTAACTTAGAGCTCTTGTCCAATATGAAGCCTTTTCTGACTCTCTTATACTAGGCTGAGTATCCTAGGGTATGCTTTCCTCTAATATCAAGTCTTTTCCCAGTCAGCACATCACACTCTGGATTTATAGTCTTGTTTATTTTCTCTCTTGTCCGCAAACATAGATGCAAAATCCCCAAATGAAATACAGCAAAACCAAGATGGGTTCATTCCAGTAAAAATGTTAATAAAACCCTATACTCATTTATGATAACAAATGAAAAAAAACTTAGCATATTAGAAGTAAGAACATCCTCAGCCCATCAAAGTTTTTTTAAAAAAAACCTAAAACAACCTAAAGGAGATATACTTACAGGTGAAATATTAACAGCGTCTTCCTGAAAATCAGAATAAAATGCCTGTTATCAGCAACTTTATTCAACATCATACAGAAAGTCCTACTAAGTGCATTAAAACAAGAGGATAAGAGGATAAGTATTGTGAAGGAAGAAAACTGTCATTATTCACAGACAACCTGATTGTGTCCATAGAAAGTCCAAAAGAATCTAAGATAAAACTAACTAAGAAATTAATTTAGCAGTTCTCTGTATACAAAGTCAATATACAAATATTCATAGCCATTTTATATAGCAGCAACAACAAATCAGAAAGCCATATTTCTAAAAGATAACGTGTATACTATTTATGAACACATATAAAGAAAGAAGTGAAACACCACTATACCATAAAACAAATTTAGAGAAATCAAAGAAGAAAAAAAAATATATAGGGGTATACCACGTTCCTGGATTGAAAGAATCAGTATCATATTTATATGTCAATTCTCTCCAACGTGATCCAGAAATCCAATGCAACCCTATTCAGGATCCCAGAAAGGTGTTTTTGAAAATTGACAGCTGATTCTAAAATTTATACAAAAATGTAAATGACCAAAAATAGTTAAAACAGGGCTTCCCTGGTGGTGCAGTTGTTGAGAGTCTGCCTGCCAATGCAGGGGACACGGGTTCGTGACCCGGTCCGGGAAGATCCCACATGCCGTGGAGCGGCTGGGCCCGTGAGCCATGGTCGCTGAGCCTGCGCGTCCGGAGCCTGTGCTCCGCAACAGGAGAGGCCACAAGAGTGAGAGGCCCACGTACCACAAAAAAAAAAAAAAAAAAATAGTTAAAACAATTTTGCAGAGCAAAATTTGAGCACTTATACTACTATATATCAAAACTTACAATCATTTGTTTAAAGTGCACTTGAAAAGAATGTGTTTTCTGTAATTGTTGATTGTAATGTTCTATATATATCCATTGGATTAACTTTTTCACTCATGTAATTTATTTCTTTTTTATCTTTTTTGATTTTTAAAAATATTTATTTATTTATTTATTTATTTAATTTATTTTTGGCTGCCTTGGGTCTTCATGGCTGCGCGTGGGCTTTCTTTAGTTGTGGCGAGCAGGGGCTACTCTTCCTTGGGGTGCACAGGCTTCTCATTGCGGTGGCTTCTCTTGTTGCAGAGCATGGGCTGTAGGGTGTGCAGGCTTCAGTAGTTGTGGCACATGGGCTCAGTAGTTGTGGCGCACGAGCTTAGTTGCTCCGCCGCATGTGGGACCTTCACGGACCAGAGCTCGAGCCCATGTCCCCTGCATTGGCAGGTGGATTTTTAACCACTGTGCCACCAGGGGAGCCCTATCTTTTTAAATTTTATTTATGGTCTGCCTATTCTATCATTACTCAGACTTGTTAAAATCTCCCACTATGAAAACAGTATGGAGGTTTCTCAAAAAACTAAAAATAAAACTACCTTATACCCAGCAATTCCACTCCTGGATATATATCTTAAAGAAACAAAAACACTAATTTGAAAAGATACATGAACCCCAGTGTTCATAACATTATTTATAACTGCCAAGATATGGAAGCAACCTAAGTGTCCATCAACAGATGAATGGATAAAGAAGATGTGGCATATGTGTGTGTATATATATATATATATATATATATATACATACACACATACGTATATATATCTTTGTATATATGTATAATACTATTCAGCCATAAAAAAGAAGGAAATTTTGCCATTTGAAGCAACATGGATGGACTTGGAGTGTATTATGCTAAGTGAACAAGTCAGACAGAGAAAGACAAATACTGTATGATATCACTTAAATGTGGAATCGAAAAATTCAACAAACTAGTGAATATAACAAACAAGAAACAGATTCACAGATATAGAGAACAAATGAGTGGTTACCAGAGAGAAGGGTGGAGGAAGGGGCAATATTGGGGTAGGGTATTAAGAGGTACAAACTATTATGTATAAAATAAACTTCAAGGATATATTGTACAGCACAGGGAAACATTATGCTAAGTGAAAGAAGCCAGACACAAAAGGCCACGTATTCTATGATTCTTTTTATATAAAGAAATATCCAGAAACGGCAACTCCATAGACAGCAGAAGTTGCCAGGGGCTTGGCAGTGAGGGGACGGGGGAGTGACTGCTAATGCGTCTTTGTTTCTATTGCAGGAGATAAAAATGTTCTAAAATTAGGTAGTGGTGATGGTTGTACAATTCTGTGAATATACCTAAAACCACTGAACTGTACACTTTATAAGAATGAATTTTATGATATGTGAATTATATCTCAATAAATCTTTTATTTAAAAACTGTCCCACTATGATTCTACATTTGTCTATTTCTTCTTTTTTGGTCAAGCTTTCTTTGTATATGCTGAACTTAAGTTATTAGGAACAAAAACTCTGTCTTCATGGCAGAATGACCCTTTTATTATTTTGAAATATCACTCTTCATCTCCAGTAATACTTCTTGCCTTAAAATCTATTTTGTTTGATACATATCTACACCCTGATGTATGATGTATATCTACACCCTATTTATTTATTTAAAATTTTATTTATTTTTATTCAATTTTTAAATTTATTTTTGGCTGTGTTGGGTCTTCATTGCTGCATAGAGACTTTCTCTAGTTGTGGCAAGCAGAGGCTACTCTTCGTTGTAGTGCACGGGCTTCTCATTGCGGTGACTTCTCTTGTTGCGCAGCACGGGCTCTATAGCACAGGCTCAGTAGTTGTGGTGCACAGGCTTCGTTGTTCCGTGGCACGTGGGATCTTCCCTGACCAGGGCTTGAACTCATGTGCCCTGCATTGGCAGATGGACTCTTATCCACTGCGCCACAAGGGAAGCCCTTATGTTTGTTAGCTTTGTGCTGTATTTCTTTTTTCACACTTTCATTTTCAATCCTTCTATATGCTTATATTTACGATGTACCTCTTGTAAGCACCATACAGTATTTTCTTTATTTGCTTTAGTTGGTCTTTTTTTTTTTTTTCGGTACGCGGGCCTCTCACTGTTGTGGCCTCTCCCGTTGCGAAGCACAGACTCCGGACGTGCAGGCTCAGCGGCCATGGCTCACGGGCCCAGCCACTCTGCGGCATGTGGGATCTTCCCGGACCGGGGCACGAACCCATGTCCCCTGCATCGGCAGGCGGGCTCTCAACCACTGTGCCACCAGGGAGGCCCTACTTTGTCTTTTAATTGGGATTTTGTTTGATTTATCCAGTCTTTGTATTTTAGTTAGAAGTTTTAGTCCATTTAAATTTAATAAATTACTAATTTATTTGGGTTGAAATCTACCATCGTCCTATTTGGTCTTGATTCGTTCCACCTCTTGTATGTTCCTTTTTCTCTCCTTTCTTTTCTTCTTCAGGTTAAGATTTTTTAATTGTTTTATTTTCCCCTCTATTATCTTGTTTTTTATACATTCCTTTATTATTATTTTAATGTTTATCCTAGGGATTACAACATGCATACTTGACTTTTTAAATCTAACAGCATAACTGTAATACTGTGATAAAATATATTATATATTATATATTGTTACATATAACATTATTTATAATACGAGAAATGCAAGAAACTTAGAACACCTTCACTCATTTAATACCCTCCCAAATTTGTGCTTTGTTGTCATGTATTTTAACTCTCTGAATGTTTTATACATTGTTTCTCTAAAATTTATCTTTTTTATTCCTTTTCTTTCCTTCCTGCATCTCCATGCTTCTGGGAGGGATCATTCTCCTTCTGCTAAGAGCGTCTTTAGCATTTTCTTTAGTGTGCATCTGCTGTCTAAAAATGTCTTTATTTTGCCTTCATTTCTGAAATACATTTTTGATTCTAGATTACCAATTATAGTTTCTATTCTAATATATTTTATTTTAAAAAGCTGTATGTAACTTATTACATTGATTTAACAAACCACTGCATTGAAGTGGTTTAAAGGTCA
This sequence comes from Delphinapterus leucas, assembly GCF_059928025.1. Classification (NCBI taxonomy): domain Eukaryota; kingdom Metazoa; phylum Chordata; class Mammalia; order Artiodactyla; family Monodontidae; genus Delphinapterus; species Delphinapterus leucas. The sequence continues at coordinate 138,108,234 of NC_143129.1, forward strand.
CCACAAACCATTGCAAACCTGTAAATGGAAAAACTCTGCTACAGAACGTGCCCCCTGACCATCCAGCTATTTCAAGCCATCCTGAGAAGTAAAGTGGTTTCCGTAGTGAAGAATCTCCAACAAGCTTGCCAAAACATTAACCACTTTTACAGAGAAGGCCTTTGGAAGAGTCATTCAGTCTTCAGCTTCCCAGACTCCACAGCTGGATCTGAGCCAACCTTGTGAATTACAAGAAAGTTTCTACCATTATCGGGAACCAGAAATCAGATTGCTCATGCTGCCACTCTAAGGACAGAATCGAAAAGATGCATACTTAGGAAATAACAACTTGTAAAGTCATTGACCAACCTTTACGCTCAGAACTTGAGTAGTACCAGCTAGAGGCAGGCTGAGGCAACCATAAAATTCTAGGATTCCCTCACACTTTAAGCATTTGTTGAGTGTCTACTCTGTGCCAGGCGCTCAGGATAAAAAGATAAGGTATTCATCTCCATAACTGATGGGACACCCATCAAAGCACCTGGGATGACCCTATCAGACATTTTTTTCCTCCCTAAGCACTTTATGTGAAGACTACCCACTTTGCCTCCACACCTCTCCCGTTCTTCCAAAGTCCACCAATAACCCAGGTCACCTTCTGCGTGAACCCATGTGTTTTAGTCACTATAATGCTCTCAGTCAGGTCATAGTCAAGCCTTGGAGTATTGGGAGCCATTCTTCCAATCATTCCCTAAATACTAATTGTGTGTCTATTACATGTCAGGTACAGGAGATGTAGACCCTACAGTTATAGAACCTTGTGGAGTAAGGACGACAAATAACAAATAAACAAGCAGATATGTCAGATAGTGGTAAGGCTATGAGTAAGGGCAACAGGAAAGAAATCAAATATGATGGGGATATCTTAGAGAGTGTGGTCAGTGGAGTCCTCTCCAAGGAGGTGAGATCTGGGCAAAGCTCTCGGTGAAGTGAAAAAATGAGTCATGAAAAAACTTAATGGATAAGCACTTCCTGACAGAGGAATAGCTAATAAAAAATCTCTCAGTTGGAGCATGCTCGGCCCATTCATGGAAGAGCAAAGAGGCCAGCATGGCTGGAGCACAGAGAGCAGGGGAAGAGCTAATAGGGGATGAGGTCAGGCGGGTGATCAGAAGCCAAGCATGGTGTCAGGTGTCAATTCCAGGTCTTTAAGGGGACTTGAGTACATGGATTATTCATTTAATAATTGCAAATAAATGTTTTTATTTTAATATGACTAACATATAGTTTTATTTCTCCAGTTTTTTTTTTTTTTTTTTTTTGCGGTACGCGGGCCTCTCACTGTTGCGACCTCTCCCATTGCGGAGCACAGGCTCCGGACACGCAGGCTCAGCGGCCATGGCTCACGGGCCCAGCCGCTCCGCAGCATGTGGGATCTTCCCAGACCGGGGCACGAACCCGTGTCCCCCGCATCGGCAGGCGGACTCTCAACCACTGCACCACCAGGGAAGCCCTATCCAGTTTTTAAATCATTAGTTTAAAAGTCTGAACATAAATTTAATTCAAACTACAGCCCTAGGAAGAGCATGACTGTGGGGCTGGCTTCCCTTTTAGACCTATCTGTAAAATGAGGATAAATGACATAATATACAAAACAAAAGCATTCAGCGCAGTGCCTGACACTCAGATGACACTCACATTTTTGTTTTGTGTCCTTAGAGCATGAGACAGGGGAAGGGTGGGAGAGAAGCCTCCTTGGGGGAAGCAGGATTAGTTCACACAGAGTAGGTTTCATCCTGTTGGGGAGGTCTCTTTAAAGGGTTTTGGGAAACGGGGTGAGAATGAGATTACTCAGAAAAGGGTGGATTTGGGAGGATGCAGGCTGTGGAGACAGCAGAACCAGTAAGAAGGCGGCTGCAGTAATCAAGGTAAGAGACGTGGAGAGTCTGAACTTGCTCACTGCAGGAAGGGCGGGGGAGGAGGTAGGGGGGAAATGAATTTAAGAGATTCCCACAGCTCCCAAAGCTGTTCATGCATTGGTGCCATTGAGAGAGCATCCTCCTCTGTCTAAATTGCTCTGCTCCTTCTGCCCCTGCTCTCCTCAACCTCATCTTAAGAGTCTTCAGCTCAGGGAAGCCCTCCCTTGCCCCCAGGCTGGCTTTAGACACCCTTCCTTATGTTCCTTCCACAGCTCTCTGACCCTCCTGGAAAAATGCTTTTCTTGTTTCGCTCCCCACCTCTCTTCCTGGGAGAACAGCAAGGACCCCCTTTCCTTTGTACCTTCGGCACCCTTAGGGACGCTCAGTCAATCTTTGTTTTTCACATTCAGCCTGGCACTGTGATTTCCAAACAGAAGTTGGTGAAGCCTGGGAATGCTCCTGTTTTCATTAAGAACCAAGTCACCCCTTATAATTACAAGGTCCCAGATTTTAAGGTCAACCTATGTTCTTTTCATTTCAGAACAGCGTGTGCCCTATAACAAGAATATGTCCCACTGCTCAGACTTCTTATTTCAGGATTAATGTTTCTAAGGAGAAGCTGGCTTTGGTACCCAGTAACCAGGTTACTGTTGTTTGGCCTCCATCCTTGAAAACTTGTAATTTATTGATTCTGATATTTATTTTGTATCCCATCACAAGATGTGCAGATAACAGAGGCAGGCCTCAGATTAAGAATTAAGACTGGAGAATGATCCTAATAATTAAACCAGCTCCTTGGGTAGCACACTGCCCATTTACTCTGGGAGTCTACTGTATATAAATATTCTTTAACAAATTACATCCCTGTCAGGCCAGGACTCCCCAAACAGGAGCGCCTCTCAGGTTGCTCCAAGAAGACAATTACTTACAGCAAAGCCAGTGAGCAGGGAGGAGGCAGTATATCAAACCTGCAACAAAGAAAAATGTGAAGGCCAGCAAAGAGGAGCCCTGTCAGTGGAGCTGGCGTGGCTGTTCCCTTTCATTAGAGATGCAAGGCTCTCTGCTCGAGTTCCGGCATTCTGGGAGCAAGCTGGACTGGGGAAGTGGCAAAAAGAGGATTCTCGCGTGGGAGAGATAGTAGACACAACACCTACAGGTCTTGGAATCGGAAAGATCAGTATTAACACCATTGCTACTGATAATACTAACATCGACAATAGCAATAATAATAGCGAACACTTATGCAAGGCTTACTGTTTGTTAGGCACTGTTCTAAACATTTAACGTGCATTAACTCAAGTAATCCTCACAGCACCCCGATGAGACAGGTACAATTATCACCCTCACTTTACAGAGGGGGAAAATGAGGCATAAAGAGATCAAGGAACTTGCCCAAGGTGACGTCAGTAGTCAGTGGTGGCGGTGGAAATCATACCCAGGCAGCCTGGCTCCAAAGCCAAGTTTCTTACCTACTCTGCTTTATCAGCTCTTCACCTTGGGTGACTCATGTAGAGCAGCGGTCCGCAACATTTTTGCCCCCAGGGACCAGTTTCGTGGAAGACAATGTGTCCACGGACAGCAGTGGGGCGGGTGGGGAATGCTTCAGGCGGTAACGTGAGCGATAGGGAGGGGCAGATGAAGCTTTGCTCGCTGGTCCCCACTCACCTCCTGCTGAGGTGCGGCCAGGTTCCTAACGCACTGCGGACCAGTGGCGGTCTGCAGCCTGGGGGTCGGGGACCCCCAACATAGGGCCCTTGAGTTAAAGTTCTCTCCGTTGTTAACTGGGGATACTGGTACTCACATGGCAGGGTTATTTTGAGAGATTGGATAGTAGGCACTCAATAGTAAACAAGAATTAGAAAATAGTGTAGTGAAAAGAATCCTGGACTGAATATCTTGTAACAGTTTTGGATTGTAAGTAACAGAATCTGACTGACTCGCCTAGGCCAAAATGGAATGTATTGAAGGGATACAGGATATCTTACATTGACCCTCCAGCAAACAGTCTCTTGGAGATTTCTCTACAGTGTTCTCAGTAACAAAACCCGTGAGGGAGTGAGGAAGGAAGGTTCGGGCAGAGGGAGAAGTTAACTGTGATCCCACAGGGATGGCCTTTCAGAATTGTCACAAGGGAGACCCTGCCAGGGAGGGAGCGTAACCTTGGACGAGGTGAAAGAGCAGAGGGCAATTCTTGGGATGCGACTTATCCGTGGCCGTCAGCAAGCCACACTTCCAGTCCTGGGAGGAGATCTGGGCAGTGCACCAAAGCATCCCCTACAGGTGGTAATGTACAGAATTGAAGTAAAACTAACAGCCAGGCTTGAGAAAGGAAGTGGGTAGACTGCACTGGGCAAGCAAGGTAGCAGGAACAAATGGAGAGTCTTTCTGTAGTCACAACGTCACTTTCCTTGTTCCATTCTTTCTTTCTTTCTTTTTTGAATAATTTTACTGGATCTTTTTTTTTTTAATTTCATCGAGGTATAGTTGATTTACAATGTTGTGTTAATTTCTGCTGTACAGCAAAGTGACTCAGTTATACATATATATTCTTTTTCACATTCTTTTCCATTATGGTTTAACACAGGATATTTTTTAAACCATTCTATATTGGAGTATAGTTGATTAACAATGTTGTGATAGTTTCAGGTATACAGCAAAGTGATTCAGTTATACATATACATGTATCTATTCTTTTTCAAATTCTTCTCCCATTTAGGTTGTTACATAATACTGAGCAGAGTTCCCTGTGCTATACAGTAGGTCCTTGTTTATGACAAGATATTGACTATAGTTCCCTGTGCTCTACAGTAGGACCTTGTTGTTTATGCATCCTGTATATAGTAGCTTGCATCTGCTAATCCCAAGATCCCAACTGGTTCCTTTCACTTAATGTTCAAATTCCAGGCAGAGTGCCCAGATGGGTCTACTGGGTTGCATGACACCTGTTGACTAGGATGGATGGAGACTTTGATCAAAAGTTCTATCAGGTTCCTCCCTTCAAGAGATGGGGACTGTTTTTCCACCCCTTGAATCTGTGCTGACTTTGTCACTTGCTTTGACGAATAAGATGCAGTGGAAGTGATGATGTCTCACCAGTTCTGAACCTAACAGGTCTTGAGGACTCCTACTCTCTCATAGAATCCTGCTCAGCTGCCATGTGAATAGGCTTGGACTAGTCTGCTGGAGGGTGACCCTCCATGTGGAGCAGGGATGAGCCATCTCAACTAAAGCCCATATAGGCCCGCTAGTTCCTAGCCGACTTTGCATCCAACTGTGCATGCATGAGTGAGCCCAGTCAAGACCACAGGAGCCCAGCCCCCAATTCTGATCCACAGAACAATGAGCTAAATATGTGGTCATTGCCACTAAGTTTTGGGGTGGTTGGTTACTTAGCAAATGCTAACTGATACATACTTCTAATATACTATGTGTCCGTCAGCCCTTGCCCATGGGAATTACGTGAGCTTTCTTCCAGCTCAGGTTTTGTCATTCAGATTGGCACCTCCCTTCCCGAACATCGGCTTTTCCTTCACTGAAGGCGAGGGGGCAGAAGTGTAGAGGCAGTTAGTCTCAGGCTCCTTTTGCCACATTCAAATCCAAACCAGCAGTTCACTCCTCAAATGGGGCATGTGATCCTAAATGAGCTGGTATGTATGTGTGCATGTGGTTTTTTAGTTAGTTAACTTGTTAGATGACTTTTTTTAGTTTTCCAGGTTTAGTACCAATATTTCAGGTCTTGTAACTTTTATTGAAATCACGTTATGTACCATGCATTTGTTCTATCAGCTGCTCCATGCATATAATTTTAGGATTACCCCCATGTTCCAAAGGCTCAAAGAAGGTATATAACTTTCCCAAGGCCATAGAGCTAGTGGCAGAACCAGAACCAGCACCAAGGGTTTCAAAGTTTAATTTATATATTCTTTGTCCTATTATGCGCAACCAACCAAGCCAGGGGTATCTGCCTGGGCTGTGTGACCACTCCTATAGAAACATGTGCTTTTTGAGTCCACCAGGAAGAATCAACAGATACCTAAAATGAAACAGAATTGATCTTCATCCAAAATTTGGGATATACATTGTTACGTAACAGTAACACCATAACTTGTGTTTAATACTGTGTGTAGTTGATTAGTTTCATTGTTTTTGTGGAGACCTATGCTTTGTATTTTATCATGTCCCCAAATGTTATACATACTGTTTTATTTGGATAATACAGCCCTGAAGGGATACAGACTTCCTGAAGCCTGCTTCTGAATTCAGGGGTAAGACTTAGCTGGCATGAACTAAAAGAGCTGTATTGATTGTCAAACACTGGAATAATTCCATAGTTGGCAGAACACGCTTACCCTGAGCCTTCAGAATACCTACCCACCCCTCCCTGACTCAGCTATCCTGTACCCTCAACTGAGACCTCCCCCACCCCACCTCCCCAAGATCCAGCAAATAAAGGGTGCACATGTGGCCCCGTGCGGCCTCCAGTACCCAGCCCGAGCAATGCTGTGGGGCGCCCACTGCTGGACCTCAACCCCAAGTACTGATATTTCCCTAACATTACTCATGTCCACTCAATAAACTTGGCACCTTAGAAAGACGTCTGATAGGGCTACATTTGAGGATGCAATGGAGATGGCAAAAACTGATGGAATGGAAATTCTGTATTCTGGAACTTTCTCCATCCTTTACCACGACCCTCCAAATCTAACTGACTCATGTCCTATGCACTTAGGGCTCATGCTCTGCTTGCCATGGGGAAAGGACCCATCCCCTGCAGAACACTAGTTTCCTGAAATGTTCCTTTCTGAATAAAAAGGTTCTGTGATCGTCTGAGCTGGTGAATGCCACCTGCTATATCCTCGTTTTGGAGCTTCACATACTACGCAGTAAAGGCTCTGAGAAGACCTGTGATAAAGAAAGCTACTTTGTTTAATCCAGCCTTTCCTAACCACGAAAACCCATTTACCCCCCATTAGACCTATTAAATTTCTACTTTCCCACATGAGAGACTGGGCATGTACAAAAGCCTCAGTGAGGGAGGATGAGGGATGAGGGGAAGGAAGGGAAGATGGAAAATGCCGCTGACTGTGTACTTGTAAACCAGATAGGGTCAGGAGGTAAGGCAGGGAGGTGGAGATAGGAGAGTAGAGAGTGCAGGGGAGCACACCGCTGGCCCTGCTTCTCCATGGCCACCACGCCCTCTGAATCCCGGGCAAGCGCAGAGAAGGGGGTTACAGCAGCTGGGACTCTGCCCAGGATATCTGGAAAACCACTGGGCTGATTCCAGTCTGCTGGTTGAGAGCTGGGTTCTCTTTCCAGCTCGGTAGTTTTCCAGCTGTGTAACTTTGAGCGTGTTATTTAAATTCCCTGGACCTCTCTTTCTTCAGTTCTAAAGATGAAATTAGACAAATGCATGTAAATGATTTCCAACCTGAATGTGCATGGGAGCCACCTGGAGGACTTGTTAAAACACAGAGTGCTGGCTCCCACCCCCAGGGTTTGACTCAGTAGGTCTGGAGTGGGCTTATGAATTCAGGCTTCTGACTAGTTTCCAGGTAAGGCTGCTGTTGCAAAGTGTAGTGGGGACCACACTTTGAGTAGCAATGGATATAAGTTAAAAGTGCTATGTGATTTGTAAAGTATATATTTATTAGTTTAAATAAATGTATCCATTCTGTGTAATTTAAGTTAACTCATCCGTTCTGTGTAAAGTAAGGACGTGTTTGGGATGAGGTTGATCTATTACCACCTTTGTGCTCTTGGGAGCAAATGTTTTTGTGTCTGTGCCAGAGGGGTGATTCCCATGGTAGAAGTCTCAGGAAAGCATCTGGAGGCCCAGCAGCCTCTGTCACATTGCATGGGCAGGCATCTGCTCTGGCTACAGGGTGGTCAGTCCCCCAGACATCTCCCTGAGGGTGCAGAGTCATTTGTCAACTCCAGGGGGGTCACTGACTAGTACATCTCCTTGGTTATTCACTGTATTCTGTAGAACTCTTGACTCTTAAGACACCCTGTGGTAAAATCTTTTCTGTGATTATATCCCCTTGGGTGTGTTCTATTTCCTCTTTAAGCTTCACAGTACTCATTAATGCTTAAAGGCTCTGAGAAGCACTGCAGGAAAGAAGCCTGTTCAACTATGATTGTGTAGTCTAAACCTGCACAGTCCAATACAGTTGCCACTAGCACATGCGGGTATTTACATTTAAATTAATTAATTTTACATAAAATTTAAAATTCAGTTCCTCAGTCCCAACAGCTACAATTCAAGTATTCGATGGCCACGTGTGGCTGGGGTCTACCATATAAACAACGCAGACATAGCATATTTCCTTCGCTGTAGAAAGTTCTATTAGACCCATACACAGGACTTCAAAACCCAGATCCACCCTTTACCAGCTGTGTGAACTTACACGAGTTCCTTAAACTTTTAGTGCCTTAGTTTCCTCATTTATAAAATGGGCCAAATAAATGGTACATACCTTGAAGGGTTGTTGTGAGAATTAAACAAGTTAATATATGTAAAGCACCTAGAACAGTGTCTAGCACATAGCAAGCCCTCAATAAATAGTGCCTATTATAATTTGTTTAACTGATTGTTCTTAAACGGATTTTTACTTGGAACCCATTATCTATGTAATACTATTCACTTCATGGAACACACTGGAAATGTGTATATTATGGAACACACTGGACAACACTGGAGAATATTGTCCTATATTTCAAAGCAGGTTTCAAGAAATCAGGGACGTTCTTTACACTGTAGTTCCGAAGATAGTCACGAGAAATCCCTAGGAGGATGAACAGGGCTGTCTAAGAGCTAGCTGAAACTCATTAGACTGCAAGAAACTGAGCTCACTTGAAACTGACTTCAAATAAAAAAGGCATTTTTGGAAGGATTTATTGGGATCTCTTGGAATTCAAAGCAAAGTTGAACAACTAGGTCTTAGGCTGTGGGAGAACCATGGCAACTCCAGGATTGTAACAGCAGGACTTGAAAGCCTTCTGTTCTAGAGTTCTTCCAATGACTGTTCTTAGTCCAATTCCAGGTTCTGACTTCCAGGCATATTTTCTGTAGAGAGAGAATCTTACAGGCCCAGCTAGGGTCAATCACCAGCTCTGGTCCAGTCAACGATGGCTGAGGAGGCTCAGTCACATGATAGAAATGTGACTCCTTCTATGTGACGGGAAGGAGGGCAGTTCTCAGAGAAAGGATGTCATCAAGCAACTCAGAGAAGTGACTTGCCCAAGGTCTCCCAGCTATCCCTGACACTAAAAGCCCTCACTCTTTCTTGCTAGGCAACACTCCCTACACTTCCACACTTCCAGTGTGGAAGACTCACAACTGGATTTCATCTTGGTCTTCAGGCAGCATAATCCACAATCAACAGGTCTTTTATTGCTTGACAAAATGCTCATCCCCCTTTGGCATATGAAGCAAAGCCACAGAGACCGGAAAGAGCATAAGCAGACCAGAAAGATAATAATAACCTTACACAATGTTTCATGACTTATAGACCTTCAAAGTACGACATACGCATTACCAGAACCTCACACGGACTCGGAAGGGGAGTGGGAGGGGAGTTGTGACTCCCATTCTACAGATGGAGAAGTTGAGGCTCGGAAAGGATAAGTTCATTGGTAGAGAGACCCAAGTGTACTAATGGGTCCCCTCCCCCTCTCAAGGAACATCTCAATGATCCTGTGACGTAGGCATGATGGAAATGATTATCCCCTTTCCTGTTGTGATGGCATTTTTGAGCAGGATAGCCCAACCTCCTTATTTCATAGATGAGAAATAGAAGATTAGAGAGAAGGTGCTCTCCCAGTCACCATCGACCTACTTCTGTTCCTTCTTTGGGAGAAAAAGTTTGCTAGAAGATGTATGTCTAAATCTGTCATGGGCAGTCGGGTAAGTTCACTTGGATATTTATTGGATAACAGCTCTGTGCTGGGCACAGGGGACATAATACCACCTACCCTCTCCTCTCCACTAGTCTCCCCTTGCTCACACCATTAACCTCCGCTGTACCTCAGACAGCACGGGCACAAGTACACAGTAAGGCCTTTGCTTGAGTTCTTCTCTCTGTCTGGAAGGCTTTCCCCACGTATGTGCTGGGCTCACTCCCTCAACTTCTGTATCTCTGCTCAGATTACTTTTTCCCAGTGAGACCTACTCTGAACCTACTCAGACCACCTTATTTCTTATAGCAACCTGGGACCCCTCCCCTTAGCTCTCCTGAACCTCCTATCCTGCCTGACTGTCCAACTGAGCCCTCTTAGCATATCTCCTGTGCTCTATGATGCTAAGAGAGACTGTCCTTTCTGAATCTTTACTTGAATTACTACCCTCTCTCATCTTAACTTAGATAAAAGCCAGTCATGGAGAAAGGGGTGAGCATGTGGCAGCCCCCAAGAAAGGAGGCAGCGGTGGAAAAGAAAATGGAACACCCTGTCGCATACCCTGCTCCCTGAGACTATAGGAAGCCTGGCATATTGGAAGAGCTCCACATGGCCAGAGCATGGAGCACAAAGGACAAAGGGGAAGGGACAGGCTTAGAGTGGGGAGCTCATCAAGTACCTTACCAACCTTGCTAGGAAACTTAGACTCATCCTGAGGAGACCGAGTGTCACTGAAGGGTGTTAGCTGCAGACGGGAATGATTAGATCTGTGCTATGGAGAATATGTTTAGATACAGGAAAGTCTGCAAAATAGGGGCTCAGGGAGACCCATTAGGAGGCTGGTGAGAAATGATGGTGGGTGGCAGTGGATTCATAGAGAAATAGACAGATTCAAGAGCTACAAGACAGATAAAACAGACAAGACTTGGGGCTGATTGGTTGTTGATGGTGAAGGAGTGAACGAATAAGAATGACACTCAGATTTCCATCTTGGGCAACTGATACATGGTGCTGACATCAACAGAGGCAGGGAACACAGAAGGACAAGCATGTGAGCGAGGAATGGGTGATGAGCTATGTTTTAGGACTGAGGGTCAGAGGGACATTCAAATGGAAATGTCCAGGAGGCAACTGGATAGGCTCAAAGTCCCAAGGGATTGGCTTCTCCACACTTTGTCATGGAGGGGCAGGGAAGAATCAGAGGGGTTACAGTGGTTCTCAACTGGGGGAGACATTGCCCCCCACCCCCTGGGAGATGCGACAACGTCTGGAGACATTTTTATTGTGGGGAGGGTCCAGTGGCTCCAGTGGATAAAGGACAGGGATGCTACTAAACCCCTACAACGCACAGGACAGTTTTCCACAATAAGGAATTATCTGGCCCCAAATGTCAGTGGTGCTGAGGTCGAGAAATCCTGGATCAGGAGTAGCTGACACCGTGTTGGAAGCGGCATAGTTGTTACCAAGGGTACAAGCTGGAGTCTGAGAGTCAAGGTTTAAGCCCTGGCCCGTACTCCTCACTAGCCACATGACCATTGGAGTGTTACTTAAACTTCCGGAGCCTCAGTTTCCTCATTTATAAAATGAGCCTGGTAATATCTCAGGCGAAAAGGAGCACAATGCGTAGCTCATGGAGAGCACTTAATTCATAGTAACTATACTGCTTGCAGGCAGGACCAGGATCCATCTACTCAATGAAGAGTTGTTGAGTGCCTGTTATGTGCTGGACATTGTGCCCAGAGCTGGGGTACAATGACGAAAAAGTGCAGTCCTTGCCTTCATGGTTTCGACACTAAACACCACACACACACGCATGCACACACACACACCCATCCCAACATCTATCAGAAAAAACAGTAGCCCCTCCCCGAATCCTTCTCATGGATCCAGTTGGCAAACAGGATTGTCCAAAAGTATCTCCTCATCTCTCCCTGCCAGTCGAGCGTGTTTCTTCAGGAAAGAGAGGATGTTGTTGGTGTTTGAGCCACAGACTTAGCCCAGAGAAGGAAGAAGGGCTTTCCTTCTGTGCTCTCACCTTTGTCCCATCCTCAGAGCTCCCATGAGCGTCCCAAGTTGGCACCCATCTTCTCTCCTGCAGGCTCTGCTGGTTTGGGGGCGCCTGCTCAGTTTTGAGCCTTCATCTGTGAAACTCAAAGGGAAAAGGAGCCTCTGACTTCTCCCTGCTATAGGGAGACAGAGCTTTCCTTCCCACATGTGATCCCATGGCCACAGAGCCCATAAACCCTAGAAGAGCCAGATCTCAGGACCCACTGCAACTTTTAGTGAGAGCAGGAGAAGAGGGGCTAGAAACTGACATTAACTGAGCATCTACTAGCTGGGTGACATCGGGAAAATTACTTAACCTCTCAGAGTCTCAGAGACTTTATCTCAAAAAATGATAATACCTGCCTTCTAAGGTTCTCATAAGATTAAATGGACACCTATGCCAGTGTCTGGAGCATGGAATGTGCTCATTTATTCATTCAACAAATATTTATAGAATTTCTTCTCTGTAACAGGCACTGTTCTAGGCAATGGGGATTAACAGTGAATAAACTGGACTAAAACCTCTCCCCTCATGAAGTTTATTGCTTAAGAATTGTGGCTATTTAATATTATTTGTTAGGCATTATACTACACTTTATCTAACCACCTATCTTTCTATACACATATATGTATATACATGAATATATTTATATCCAGTTAGTTATGATTGTTCCCTTTTATTTATTTTATTAAAAAGTTTATTGAAGTATAATTGATTTACAATGTTGTGTTAGTTTCGGGTGTACAGCAAAGTGATATACATATATTTGTATATATTCTTTTTCAGATTCTTTTCCCTTATAAGTTAATACAAACTACTGAGTAGAGTTCCCTGTGTTACACAGTTGGTTATCTATTTTATATATAGTAGTGTGTATATGATAATCCCAAACTCCTAATTTATCCCTCCCCCATTCTCTTTTATTTAAACAAAGAAATTGAGATTCAGAGGAATAAAGTAAATTGTTCACGTTCACAGAATTGGAAAGCAAGAGACCTAGAACTGAAATCCAGGTGAGTCTGCCTCTAAAAAGTTGCTCTTTCAACTATGCTATAGTCAGAGATGCAATCAGACTCACCAAAACCTCAGAAAATGGCAGCAACCATTTCAGGAGTGCATGTTCCTTTTCCTTTCCATGTCAACAGCTCTTGCTGCATAGAGACCCTGATTTTGAGCACTACGATGAGCACTACAGACCCTACCGTGTAGGCCATAATTAATGGAGATGCCAACTGCCAACTAACCAGAAAAAGTCCAGCATCGTAAATCTGTCCCCTGGCTTCTCACGAGAACTGATGGATGAGGAATTCAGCTTAAATACTTAACAATCAATAATTCAAATACCTATCCAACCATTTGCAGGTTGGCATGTTTATAAATATAAGGGTTACACTTTCTTGCATCTTACATGAAATGTACCTCGGGTTGATTGGAGGGGCTAAAAAAGCCCCGTATTTTATGGGGAAGAATCTGGGGGAGGAGACAGAATTATCCTCTTAGTCTTGGCTCAACTTGAATCTATGAAACTTCCAGCTACTATCATGTACCTTTGTGTCATGCCCTCACCTTGCTGGTAAGCAAATCAACCACAGATAATGTGTTGGAAGGCCCAGTGGTGCAGCTGGAATGAGATGCCAGAGCCTGATCTCCTTTCCATCAGCAGCTCAGGGACGAAACCTAACACACAGCCGACAGGACAATGAATTATTCACTTTGAGCTTCCGCAATCTCTCTGTCACTCGAATGGGTCATCTCTGTGGCTGTAATTCAACCTGCTTCCTCCTTCCCCACTTCCCAACAGACAACCAGGAATGAGGCCCAGCTCTGGGAAGACATTCTAGCCCAGTGGCCGGGGGCTGTGAGCCGTGTGTATCTGGATGCTGGATAGAAGTATTGCTGTTTGAATTTAACTGTTTTGAACGAATAATGCCGAAGTCGGCACTGACAGCAGTGATTTATCTGCACTTCACAATTATTGAATTTAGATGCTGCATCCACTTGGTGATTTATTAAACTGCTCTCCCCTCCGAGGGAGAATCAAAGCACCTCCTTTGGCCCTAATGGATAGACACTTTGTAGGTACTCTGGGAAGCCTTTGCTGTTGAGACTTACTACCTAAATGAGAGCCCTGGCTCATGGTGTCTCTGTACGGAAATAACCTCCATTATTTGCGTTTCCTTCACAGTCGATAGCTTATCCTTTCCAGAGAGGGGCGGGTCTGTTGGCAAACGCCTCTGATGCTGTAGGGGTGGAAGTGTCAGGTCTGAACAATGAGCTGCATCCCCCCACCTGTGTGGGACCTCCCACCGAGGTTCCTCAGGTTGAAGAGAGACCCACAGCTCTGGCCACCGGCTGCCTACATTCCTTGTTCACAGGTTCTACCTCCCCGTGGCTGTCCCTCAAAACAATTCCACTCAGGACCTTCACCATTTTCTCCTTCTCAAAACAATGCAGATTCTGAAACCCACCCGTGGGAATGGAGAGGAGAGAGAGGCCATGAAATGAATCCAGGCCTGGAATGCCCACCGCCCTCATGATTGGGAAGGGCTGTGGCATCTCTGTGCCACCCATCATGGACAATTCCAAGTGGCGGATGGCCTGTTAGTGAAATGAATCCCAGGCAGCAGCATATCTGGTGTGGAATGTTGCCTTTACTCCGGGAAAACAAAACTAGCCGGTGGGGAAGAAAAGGACAGAGCAATGAAAGCCAAGTTCTCCCTTCCAGAGCCACCAGTCATATAGGCGTGTCTTAGATTCAGGTTTCCAGGGCTACAGGGGAATGGATGAGGTAGAGGTCAGTTATATTTGAAAGAAGACAAAGGAAAAGCAAAGCTGATCTAAGACAATGATTCATGAACGTCAGAAAGCATGATACGTACAATTACTGGAAACTTGTATAAAAGACACAGGAATAGTAACGTACATGTGAACAGTTTGTGATCATTGTAACGCATATTCACAATCATTTTTATGGAGTGCGGCAGTCCTGATGAGAAGGAGAATCGGGAAAAGGGCTCCGTTACAGGAGGAGGGAAAGACATAAAACTGAGTTATTAGAATCAAAGTAGGGAATTCTCTGGCGGTCCAGTGGTTAGGAGCCCTCGCTTCCCCTCCTGGGGCCAGGGTTTGATCCCTGGTTGGGGAACTAAGGTCCTGCAAGCCGCACAGCACAGCCAAAAAAAAAGAAACAAAGTAAGTTATGAATACATTTAGGAGAAAGTGGACTCGTCAGGAAGACCTTATGGAGAACATCTGGGGTACCGCAGACCTGTGGTTTCTCTCCCTGACAGAAGGAGTCAGTATGGATCATAAATCTTACGGCGGCATAACCAAGTTTTCCGTCTTTTCTTTTTTACCCATCAGTGTTGATGCCTAGAAGGAGCCTCAGGCAGAATTTCCTTCTCACCTGTGTACCTTGGCTTGGGTTGAGAGCAATTGTAATGGCTGCCCTTATTCTTGTTCAGGAAACTTGGGCCTGCTTGGAACAGAGTGACTGAAGTAGAGCAAGAAGCCAAGCTTTTCATCTGAGGCTCATAATCATTCCGGTAAGTAAATATTATTGGTTCTATCTTTAAAACAAGCCAACAGAGGCAAAGAGTGGTTTGTACCCATCTCAAAGTCACACATTCATATTGTTTTTTTACAGAGCAGAGATTTTAGTCCATGTGTTTCAATCTCTCCCCCGCCCCAGCTCTTTTCCTGTTTTCTACAAAGAAGAGAATCAGGACCTGGGGGGAAGAGAAGGCCACGTAGGTGGGACCTGGGGCTCCTGCCTCTAAATTAACCAGAATATTCTCCTCTCTTTCACACACGATGGTTCCAAATACAATCTTAGAGAAAAGTCCTTGTTCTTCCCAAATACATTTAAAGACCACTATAATAGACAAGCTAATTTTCCTTTTGCTGGCGACTGGATATGAAGACGAAACAAAAAATCTGCATGCTATCTGAAGGCCTGGTTCTTATATATCAGCCATTTTTCACATAAACAATGCCTTTCTCTAACCCAATAGTAACATAAACTGGAACATCAGATTCAAACAGACTACTGAACCTTGTACATAGCAAGGTTTCAGAAATATTGATTAAACTGAATTGAAAGTCTCAAATACATTGGCAGCCGTCATTCATGGGTGAAGCCCCTACTTGCTTTTCTTGGGGTCAGCAAAGGCCAGACACTTCTCTGGAATTCAGTATGAGGCAAGAGGAAGCCAGATGTAGCTTGTTCCTTCTTGAAGGACAGAAACTTTTCAGCATTTTGGCAATTATTATTGAGAAACCACCCAGAGAGAAGGTAGTTTCAAACACAATTAGGATTCTATCTTAAGCAGAAATCAGAAACTGCCCATTTAACGCTAATGTTTGACCTACTGTGAAACAGAAGAGGGAGAAGCTATTACAAATTTGCTAATACCATCAAAACTTATAAAGTGATAAAACGAGGCTACATGAAGAAAAGGCAGTCACCCCAAGCATGAGGCAGGCTAATAGCTGTGAATATATAAAAGAGCAGAGAATTATTCTGAAAACCAGTGAAATAGATCACGCTGTTTTATGGCCACTCTGCACGGTGACCCAAGGACACTGCTGATTCTTGACGGGTTGGAATGATCTCCAAAGCGGGACACACACCCCAGGAAACTAGCACGATGATTGGAACTGCTATTTGCGTTTATTTTCGTTTCATCTATTAAAAGTGACTATTTTTGTGTGATTTTTATAATATCCATGTATTAGTACAGAACTACACAAATAATAATAATAATAATCTTAAATAAACATATAGCTATCTCTACTACCCAAACTCTTGCTATCAGAATGCTAGAGCCAAATCAATTCAGATGAATTTTAGGATAAATTTTTTGTTTTCCAAACTCTTACTACGTGCTGTTGGAAACTTGGTGGCCAAATTGATTTGGATAAACTGGTATTCCTCACTATTCAAATACTGTATTCCAACTTAAGAACTGATATATTTGGATAGTTGAAGGATGGTTCACTCTCCTTGGAGGATACTGAATCATGGAGGTGCCAGGGGTGTTTTGGGTTTTTATTTATTTTTTTATTATATTTTATTTTTTGGCCGTGTCACATGGCATGTGGGATCTTAGTTCCTCAACCAGGTATCAAAGCCACGCGCCCTGCAGTGGAAGCGTGGAGTGTTAACCACCGGACCGCCAGGGAAGACCCTTGTTTTTTAACGAAGATGCACTGTGAATGGAATTTAGGAGACCAGCGCTGCAGGTGGCCACATCGATAGGTCTGACATTGAGTCACAGCCAGGCAGGGCTTGCAAGACCCTGGGTCATCTAATGGCCCCGGACCAACAAAATGCTGCTTTTGTGCTCCCGTCTAGAGCAAAGTTGCATCTTTCTTGAGAATTAAATCCTGATACGTGTATAAGGTGGAAATTTCATGTCCTCAAAATTTCCTTTGAAAATCCCTTAGGAAAATACTATTTTGAAGGTTGACGTACCTTCTCTTAGTAAGTCCATGGTGGTCAGTTTTTTATTCCATTTGGGGGGGAAAAATCACCATTTCATAACTGAACCCTCATGAAGATATTGGGTTGCACTTTGAGGCCATGTGGTACCAGAAATTCATATCTTTAAATATTTGAATCAAACTCAGTGCAGCAACACATTTTATGAGAGGCCATGGGGAAGACAGATCCCCTGAGAAAAAGCCAATTCCAGTGTCCCCTTCTTATGCTCCCCCTGGCCAGACATGTTGAGTGGAATGAGAGTAGATGCCCCCTAGACTACTGAAGCGGAAGTCACGTGAGTGGGGTGATGGCTGCCTAACTCTGCGTATATACTTGAAACAATTGAATTGTATACTTTAAATGGGTGAATTGCATGGTGTGTAACACATCTCAGTAAAGCTGTTATCAAAACAGAAAAAGCAATAAAAAGCATATAGCCCTAGGCACTCGTTTCTAAAAAAATAAATTTCCAAAAGATGAAACCAGTACCATTCCCAGACCCAGGTTCTTCTCCTGGGCCCTACACTTTAGAGATCCCTGTCTCTGGCTCTCCTATAGCTGTGCCCTCCCCACAGACGGAATGTCCATGGGGCTAAGAGAACACACCCACCAAGATTCCTCCCTGCCCCTTATAGGCTATGCTACTGGTACTAAGCGCCCTGGAATTCCTGCCCAAATGGTCCAATCTGCTTTCATGGCTTGTAGAGGCTCTTCACCTGTCCATCTCCCAATGGTGATGGCAGGCTTTGTCACAGGTATACATACTCCTAATTTTGAGAGGGTAAACTAGGGGCTACTGTTTGGGTGGGCATGTAGACAGAGCTTCGACATTCAGGTTGTGCTTTCCAGGCACATGCACAAGACTCCTCACAGCACAGCGCTGAAGTGGAGGTAAGAAAAGAAAAGCGTTAGCCTTGATTCAGGGGCCCTTTCTCTTATTCCTGGACCCTCATATGTTGGAACCTACCAGCCATTATGGAACAAGGATCAAAGTCGGAACAAGGATCAAAGTCAGTATAAGCATCAACCTACCGTACTCTTTCCAATATAAGTACATTTCCTCTTTCTCAGAAATCCCCCAACAGTGATGGCTAATATGTATTAAATGTTAGGCTCTTTTTTCATGCATTTAACATGCATTATCTCACTTATTTCTTAACAATGAGGTGGGTGCTGTTATCACCCCAACTTCCCTAATGAGAACGCTGAAGGCTTGCAAGAGGTTAAGAAAATAGTTGAGTCAGAATTTTGTAACAGGACAATCTGACAAAATCCCACCGAGCCATACTGCCTCCCTAGGAATGCCTGGCTCATAGATAAGAGTGTGTGAGCAAGAAGCAGTCCTTTTTTTTAGCTTCTAACAATTCTGAGAATGATACAAAAGGAAAAAAATATGTATATCTTCCAACAGAATAGTTGACCAAGTTCCTTTCATTTGAACAAGGTCAGATAGTGCAGAACGCGCATGAGTATTGTAATACGAATCACATTTGCAGAAGACATTTTCATTTTTCTCTGCAGTATGAAGCAATGGGTTGCCAGTTACTCCTTCTAAGATTAATCTTTCTGCATCAGAGATATGGAGATTAATAGTTCAGGGCATGATGACTTATGCACACGTGAATATGATTTTCTACATGTTACTAAAAAATTGGTTCACAAAGCATTGCTTCCCTCTGAAATCTCAGTGCCATAATTACTTGAAACTTATTGGTCTGTTCGAGGGTGGTTTTCTCAAGGTTGCAAACAGGATCGCCACATTTACCAGCCCAAACTGGTTTTAGAAGAGCTGACTCAATTCCAGCATGGACACAATTAAAAACAATTTATAATAAATGAATATTTGTGAGCATGTCCCATTATTAGGTGGCACCCCCATTCTACAGATGGGGAAACTGAGTCTCAGAGAAGTTGCATTAATTGTCTAAAGTGGTAGGTAAGGATCAGAAATCAAATCGGTCCCCTGATGGCACTTGGCTTGCTGGAGTCTGGCCTTTCTACAAGTACAAGGGACTGCCATTTTCACAGCTATGTGACTTTTGTATCAACCTAGAGAGTTGTATAAGAATAGGGCCATTTTTGCAGATGCTTCCCCAGCCTCAATTTCTCCATCTTCTCCTGGAAATAGCACCCAGATCTTGGTGCAGAAAGCAGCTCCTTCCTGGGCTGAGCTCCCCTTTCTGGAGGGAATGACTTCCACCTCATTTTCAGAGGGGTCTCTGATTGGCTTAAATAGTTTGGCTCACCTCACTCTGATCCACAAGGATCTTCAGGATGGGCATGGGACCAAGTTTGCCTGGTGAGACGTGAGGAGACAGCCGCTGGGACATCCAGGAAGGAAGTTTCCTTTTCCATCCACAGTAACAACTGGAAGAGACCGGTCTTCCTCCTTTGGGGCATGCAGTGTATGAAGGAGAGGCCTGAAAACACGGCTGTCATTCTTGCTACCACGGGAGAGGCAACCAGGGGAAGCGGGGGAGGGAAGGGGAGCTGACGCAGAGAAGAGGGCAAAGTGGAGGAATAGCAGAGAAATGGAGACAGAGCCATGATAGTGTGACTTTTAGATCATCTCACACCTTGACGTGTCAGTTTTGCTTAATTTTGATTGAGCTGATAGAGTAGGGACTAGCTTCCCTTTGTATATGAGAAACTGAGGCTCAGAGACGTTGAATAATTTCTCAGGTCCCCATAGCTAGAAAGAGCTGTGTCTAGGACTGAAATACATGGTCCTTTACCTCAAGTCTCCAACTTCTTCAGTGTTTTAAAAGATGTTTTCCCCAAACTTGGGTCAAGCTATACTTTTTCCTCTTTACCCGGGAAAAATAAGCAGACACCCACTTCATAGAAGATTTACAGAGAAAAGGCCAGAAGACACTGAAAAGAACAATAAAGCCATTGTAACAGAAAGAGCTGTACCAAAGCCAACAGAACCAACAGAATTGGAAATAGCCAATCTTGGGCATTCAGAACAAGTTCTATTAAAAATGTTGATTGATTTATTAGAAACCAGGGAGGCCATTTTAAGTTTTTATAATTAGTAGGGACCTCAAAATAATCCCAGTAGAGATGCAAGAGGGAAGAGATATGGGAACATATGTATATGTATAACTGATTCACTTTGTTATAAAGCAGAAACTAACACACCATTGTAAAGCAATTATACTCCAATAAAGATGTTAAAAAAAAATAGTCCCATTAAGATGCCAAAATGATGAACCTAGGGGCAGGACAGGAGTAAAGACACAGACGTAGAGAATGGACTTGAGGATACGGGGAGGGGGAAGGGTAAGCTGGGATGAAGTGAGAGAATGGCATGGACATATATACACTAGCAAATGTAAAATAGATAGCTAGTGGGAAGCAGCCGCATAGCACAGGGAGATCAGCTTGGTGCCTTGTGTTCACCTAGAGGGGTGGGATAGGGAGGGTGGGAAGAAGACGCAAGAGGGAGGGGATATGAGGATATATGTGTACGTATAGCTGATTCACTTTGTTATACAGCAGAAACTAACACAATGTTGTAAAGCGATTATACTCCAATAAAGATTTTAAAAATAAAAAGATGCCAGAATCCGTGGAACAAATAAGAAATGTAAAAATAAATTAAAGCATAAAATACTAACTTTAGAAAAGACCTTAGACATCATTTTATCCTACCTCCCACTAAACTAATAGAGAAGTTCCTTTTACTACATTCCTTTTACTACATTCCAGATGGTCATCCTACCTCTGTTTGAATACCTCCATTGATGGAGAGCTCACTATTTCATAAGGCAACCAATCTGGTTTTAATTTACAGTGTGCTCTGATTTAATTAATGAAAAAATGAAAAATACAGATAGGCAAAACCAGTAAGGTTGCAGGATAGTTTATATTCTTTTAAGTTATTTATTGTATTTTAACTTTTTGTTTGTTTGTTTTTGCTTCTCAGCATTTCCTGTTATCTTATCAATCTTCCCTTGATTTGGCAAACAGCTTGTGTGTTCTGTTTTCTGCCTTGGAAGAGGGATGGCCAAGCCGAGAACTAAGGAAAGTTAGGGCATAAGTAAAAGATTTAAGGATTTAGATGTAAAGCCAGACTATCCCACCTTCAGAACAAAACAACATCAACAACAGAAACAAAATTCTCCAGACTGGAGAAGGTAAGAAATTCACAGGAGAAACACAGAGAGCTTAGACAGAGGGGGTGTTGCATCCCACCCTCCACCTTAGGTCAAGCTCAGAGTGAGAGGAGAAAGCAGAAATTCCAGACAGGATTGCAGAAGTCAAGAGCCCTCTCTCCTTCTCTGAGGAGAGTCTGTGAAAGGGGAAAATACCCCAGAGTAGAAACAGCCACGTGGGTTGTCTAGAGAAATAGCTCTGCTATGGTCCCACAGACTTCCCCATAGCACAGCATGGTAAGGGGTGGAGGGAGGTTTCCCAAGCACAGAGAGAGATGCTGCCCAGAGCTCTTGCCAGTGGAAGGAGGAGGATTCCGTGGTGACCTCTGTGGGCTCATGACATAAGACCACATAGAAGTGGCAACATCTCACTGAGCAGATGGAGGTGAATAACGACCAAGGGTCAGGCTCTTTGTACCCCTCTGCCAACGTTATGGGCTATATAACACCCTTGAAAGGAAACACCATCCCGCGATACCGGTCATTTGTCTTTTATTTTTTGGCTTCTCAAAACCAAACCCCCATCTGGGTTTTGGTGAACACTTCCTTAACGGGAAGCGTTCCCTCTCTCTACCACCCCCTCCCCTGCTAGAGTGAGGGCACGTGACCTATGGTCACTAATTGAATGCTTCTACCCAAAAGTTTGACTCTTGAATGAGTGAAGCAAAGACAAAGGGATGATGAGGCCAGCCACAGGATGGCTCTGTTTGTTGTTGTAGCTACATCCTGGCCAGTTTTTCCTGCCGCCTAGCCTTGCTTGGCAGGGCTGACAATTTTCCAAACCCGTGAGCTACCCAATACCTTCCAATGAACTTTGTTATGAAAGTTAGTCAGACTCTGTTTCTGTTCTTGCAGTTTCCCAGTACAGAGATTTACACCGAGGAGTATACAGCAGCAGGTTCTTCAAATCAGAAGGGCTTTAAGGTAGAAATCTGGGATTGATTTTATTGCCTCAGTGGGGAGTTGATGACCGTGATCATCTTTTTAGGATTCAGAGATAGGAACCTGGAAGCCCATGGTTCATGGCAGCAAAACATCTTAATTATCACCTGTGGTCATTTGTACAAAGGGCTCATGAGAAGCAAGGTTTCGAGACCACTGTCCCAGGACAGTATACAAGACAGGAGGAGTTCAAGGACTGCAGGACAGAGTGGCTGCTTCTGCTGGCCGTGGTTAGTTTATTAAAAGAGAAAAAGTTTAAATACCCCAAAGTCTCCATTTAAAACATTTATTAACACGCAGCAACCTACTATGGCAGTGCTATTGATAAATGAATGTCCAACCTCTAAAAGCCACATAGCTGAGAGACTGGAAAACAAATTCAAAATGGGACCTGAGGTTTGTTGAATTACATCATCAAGTTCTCAGCCTTGTCTAGCCTCTCAGGAGACAGTTAAGGCATGGATAGGATAAGACTTGGAATAAGGGTACATGAACAACTCAGAGAACTCACTGACTCTCCCGTGCTAGCCAAAGCAGCCCTTCTCCTTTGACTACTGACTCTTTTTCATTTTTGCTCAAAGATACTAGAACTCCCTTACCCCAAAGAGTTACACTGATGGAAGGACTATTTTTATGAACCACCTTACAGCAACCCTCCCTTGTCCTGAGGATCAGAGCTTGAATACCCACAGAGAAGGTGGGGAGTAAAAAGTCAAACCTGCAAGTAGAAGGCATATAACAAGTAACTGGCCAAACTTTGCTAATTTACACCTTCAAGGATCTGGGGAATATGTGTGGGAATGAATTCTGTAGGCTCTTGACTAAGGACAGAAGAACATAATTTTAGACCAAATTGAAGTCATTGACGTGGATGCACTTAGCAGAGGCTCCAGATTTTGCAGCAAGTTCGAACAGCTGGGAGTAGATACTGTTGTTTGTTCAGTTGGTTGACAGAAATCTGGACTCAATGGTGGCCAACACTAAACAGAGTTGAGATGTCATAAATTCCTTGATATCATGTAAAGGAAAGAATCCAAAGACTTTGAGAGATAGAAATGCTGGAGTGAATTTATCATGTGTAACTTATCCTTTCACTCCCTAACTATGTCTCCCAGGAGAGCACAGAGGACATCCCCTTTGCCAAAGTCTTGAGAAATACCTCAACGAGGGGAACACCAGCGTCTTCGCTGTAGCCACTGCTATCTGGAGGCTGGGGCTACTGATGGGAGCCACAGTTCGCATGGGGTCCCAGGATTCAGTGGGGGTGGAAGGAAGCCAGGGCAGCAGAGGCTGTGTAGTAGCTTTTCCATAGCAGGGGTGGAAGCTGAAGGGAGAATCCTTCCTGTCCCCTCCCTGGGGATATGTGACTTTAATGAAGCCAATGAGATTTGGCTCTGAATCTTTTATCAGACGTTTCTTGTGCAAATATTTTCTCCCAGTCTGTGCCCTGCTTTCTCATTCTTTTGACATTGTCTTTTGCAGAGCAGAAGCTTTTCATTTTAATGAAGTCCAGCTTATCAATTATTTCTTTCATGGATCGTGCTTTTGGTGTTATATCTAAAATGTCATCACCGATGCCAAGGTCATCTAGGTTTTCTCCTACGTTATCTTCTAGAAGTTTTACAGTTTTGCGTTTTACATTTAGGTTTATGATTCACTTTGTGTTAATTTTTGTGAAGTGTGAAAGGTCTGTGTAGAGATTCACTTTTTTTGCCTGTGGATATCCGGCTGTTCCAACACCATTTGCTGAAAAAACAATCTTTGCTCCATTGTATTGCCTTTGCTCCTTTGTCAAAGGTCAGTTGACTACATTTATGTGGGTCTATGTCTAGGCTCTCTTTTCTGTTCCATTGATCTATTTGTTTGTTCTTTCACCAATATCACACTGTCTCGATTACTGTAACTTTATAGGAAGTCTTGAAGTCCAGTGGTATCACTCCTTCAACTTTGTTCTTCTCCTTCAATACTCAGAGCTCAAAATCTCAAGCAAGCAAAACAAAAATGACAGATGGTGAGACTGTATTGGGGGACCTTAGCATAAACACCCAACTACTCAACCCCACTTAATGTGACTTTTGATATTTCACGAAGTTCAATATGATCAAACCCTTATTTAGCCCTCCAATTTCATCTTGCTCTGCTCCCTACCCATCCACTAGGCTTCCACCACATTGACCTTGTTCAAGTTCCTTAAACTTATCTAGATTTCCCTCTCCTCACAGCTTTCACACACAGTGTTTCCTCTGCTTAAAATAATCTTCCAGGGCTTCCCTGGTGGCGCAGTGGTTGAGAGTCCGCCTGCCGATGCAGGGGACACGGACTTGTGTCCCAGTCTGGGAAGGTCCCACATGCCGCGGAGCGGCTGGGCCCGTGAGCCATGGCCGCTGAGCCTGTGCGTCCGGAGCCTGTGCTCCACAACGCGAGAGGCCACAACAGTGAGAGGCCCGCGTACCGAAAAAAAAAAAAGTCTTCCAGCTCTGGCCTGGCTAACCCCACTCATCCTTCAGGTTTCAGGTAAATTAGCCCTTTATTATTAGGTCTTTCCTATATTACACTCTTCTCTTTATTTTCCTCTATAGCTCTTATCAGAATGTTAGTTACATTTTAGTTTGTGTATATTTTCTGTGATGTCTCTCTGTTCATGATCCTCTAGGTTTCATGAGGGGAGGGGTCATTTCTGCTTCGTTCCTTGCTGTGTTTACAGCTAACTTCTGGACAGTGGACCTAACAGAGAGATGCTGCTCAAAAATTATTTGCTAAATGGATGCTGTATGCTGTTCTGATGATTTTTCCTCACTTGTATAATGGGAAGATCTTTTCACGTCAATAAACACCAATCTACAGGGTCATTTGCAATGGCACCATAGTATTCTACAATAAGGATGGTGATGGTGATAATAGCGATCTTCATTTGATTACTACTGTCTGCTAGACCCTGTTGTAAGGGCTGCACATATTTTAACTCCTTTAATCTTCCCCAAACTCTAGGTAGACATTTGTATTATTCCTATTTTACAAATGTGGAAACCGAGGCACAGAATAGTTAAGTAACCTTCCTCAGCATCTCATAGTAGCCTGTGCAGCCTGGATTTGAACCCAAGCATTTTGACTCCAGACCCCCCTGTGCTCTTCATCTTTTTTTTTTTTTTTGTCGCACCGCACAGCACGTGGGGTCTTAGTTTCCTGACCAGGGATAGAAACCGCGCTCCCTGCAGTGGAAGCCCAGAGTCTTAACCACTGGTCCCCTTGTGCTCTTAATCTTGATGGTATATTGCACAGAAAATTCTATTTCATTTTACCAAAGCCTTTATTGTGGTCCATTTAAGTTGTTTCAAACTTTGGGTCATTGAAAATACTGGAATTAATTCCCAGTATCTTTGTACAATTATCCAGTCATATTTGAAAATATTTTGCCAAATTCCCCACCAGACTGAACATTTTTCCATCGGCAGAGTAAGAATGCTCTTGCCCACATCCTTTGATCTTTTTAGAAACTTAATGGGAGAAATACGTCTACCCAGTTCAGCAAATAAAAACACAGGATGACCAGTTAAATTTGAATTTCAGGTAAATAACAAATACATTTTTAGTATAAGTATGTCCCAGGAGATACTTGAGACACATGCTACTTAGTATAAGCATATCCCATGTAACATTTGGGACATACTTACAGTAAAAAATTATTCATTGCTTATCTGAAACTGAAATTTGACTACAAATTCCAGTTTAACTGGGTGACCTGTGGCACCACGTATTTATGAAGCAATAGCTAACTGCTGGATACTTTGACAATAAAAAAGAACATATAGCTCCTGATATCAACTAGTGCACTGTCCAGTGAGGGAGAAACACATAGTTAAATCTAACACAAGGTAGGGAAGACAGTGACAGAGACAGGGGTGTCCACGAGGGACATTTAATACCAGACAGGGGAGGTAGAGAAGTAGTCCTAAGAGACTCTTAAAGGATGAATAGAATTTAGTTGCCCTCAGAGGTGGTGGAGTATTTCAGGCAAACGGGAGTGTACAGTCAAAAGCAAAAAGCAGTCTGGCTACGTCGGTGACCACAAGCAATTGATGTGGCTGTAGACCAAGTGGGAAGTAGGGCATGAGGAGAAATGAGCTTGGGGATTGAGGTAGGAGCTGAATCATGAATGTGGCTCATCATATAAGCCACATTACTGAATAGAACAAGATTTGAAGCAGGACAATGATGGGGACATCCTCTCTGCTGTCCAGATAAGCTGCCATTGTTTTGAAGTCCCATTTCTGGTCCTAGCTCCTCCAGGAACCAGCTGCTACTTGATGGCCTGGGGGCCTCTCCTCGGGGCTTCTCTGGGAACAAACATTGACCACATTGTGTCATAAATGCCTGTTCACTGTCTTCCCCCAAGGGACTTCCTGAGGGTAGGAATCATTTCTTTGGCACTCTGTACTGCAGCTCCAATTACACATTGCTTTTCCTGAATCCTAAATATTTGCACCAGTGGGTACTGCATCCATGATCTCCCACTGGACCATATTCTCTCTGCTTCGAGATTGTACTCGACCTCCAGATGGACTTCCAGGCCCTAACCATACTGTCAGGAGCTTCCTTAGTGCTGAGAGCCCTCAGTTAATCCCAAGGCCTGGAAATGAACTTCCTTTTCCAGATCGTTATCACAGTCCCCCACCCGTCTTCCAGCAGCTGGATGACTTCCGCTTTAGAAAACTTCCAATGAGAATGACTTCTGTCAATGACTTCCTGCAGCAGAGTCTCAGGTAGCAGACAGTGTCCTCT
Organism: Delphinapterus leucas; assembly: GCF_059928025.1. NCBI lineage: Eukaryota > Metazoa > Chordata > Mammalia > Artiodactyla > Monodontidae > Delphinapterus > Delphinapterus leucas. The sequence continues at coordinate 138,135,441 of NC_143129.1, forward strand.
GGTTACCCCAAGGATACGCTCTTTGGGATGTCCCATGGCCACAACTTTGGCTCTCTATTATCCCTTCATCTTCCTTCCAGAGGCTCCTCCTCTCGCAGACCGTGAGGTTTCTCAATTTCTTGGGGGGTACTTTTCTGTCATTCCCATGTGACAGGTATATATTGGTCCATATGCTTGGATGCTGACCTTGTTATGGCCCCCACCCCCAGCAAGGATAACCCTTCTCTAGCTTTGTCCCTCAGCAGATCCAAGCCCTACATGGCCCTTGAGTGGGTCCCACACTCAGTGCCCTGCTTACCTCCTGGATAGCTCTGGCGGTGACATCCTGCCTTGGCTTCTGTGTCTCTCCAAGGTTGTGAGTTTCTATGGTTTAATTACAAGAACTTTGAGTCTGAAAAGCCTGGCTTGGAATCCCAGCCTGGTTGACTTTCATTTTATTATTTAATTTAACCTGCTCAAGAATCCCATGATGACTGTGTTATTATCTTTTGTAGACAGGCAAAAGCATAAGAAAACCAAAAAACCTGTGGGCACAGAAATGTTAAATAATTTTCTCAAGATTACCAATCTAGCGAGTGGGGTACCTGGGATTCAAACTTGGCTTCTGTGATGTCAAAACTCACGTTCTGCCTGTTGCGTGGTCTCCAGGCAAGCACGATGCACGGGCTCAGGGCAAGTCACTTCAGTTTTATGAGTTCCAACTTCCTTCTGTCTAAAACAGAGTTAATAATAGGTTAATAAGAGCCACCTCTCAAGATGGTTGTAGAGATTAAATGGAATTATGTAAATTAGGCACCTAGCCCAGAGCCTGACAACAAATGTGCAAGAAATATTTCCTTCCCGCCTTGCTATGTCCGTCTGGGTAGATTTTCCCATTGTCTTAGCAAGGGGTAGCTCTGAGGAAATAGCAGTTGTGTCAGCCGCGCCAACCTGGGAGGAGCTGCTTTGCAGAAGCGCAGGTGCATGAAAGCTCTTTTCCCCAGTTATCAGGATGAAATGGGCAGAGTCAGAACAGGCGCCCAGGAAACACCTCCTCACAGATCAGGAAGCATCTCATCCAGCAGGATGGTCTGAGACCTCCCCTGGGACCTGCCCCCGGCACCTGGGAAGCCAAGTATCTACCAACCTGTGACATCCCAAAAGAAGGTATCAGCTAACGGGCTCAGTAAGTATTTGGGAGAAATGCTCTCTTGGATAAAGCTACTTTTTGGTGCTCATCTCCCCACCCTATCTGAGCATGTCCATGGCCCTGCTCTGAGTTACGAGGACATAAATTTCCATCACAAATTTATTGCCATCATTTATCAACTCCTGTTGCTCAATGGACAAGTAGTTAATTTTAAAATGAAGTGGGGCTGTTTTCATTAATACCCTTGCACGAACTACCCATCAAAACACTCAGAGACAATTAATACCATGTTGCTGAATACTGAGCAGATAAATATCTCCAGTCTTGGCTTGTCTCTGGGAGATAGAAGACATTAGATTCATCCTCTGTTGTCATAATATTCTCTCATTCTCTTCCTCTCCATAGCATGAGAAACATTTACATCTAAGAATGAGATTAAATAGCCATACCAGCCCATAACATGAATTTAAAGGGCTGTTGGCTCACAACACCTAAGTAATGCCTTCAGGATATAGTGGTAATGACAATAGACCTAAAAAGAAGATGGAACATATCTGAGGACGATGCATCTCCAATACCAAAGCCTTCTGGCCTTGAAGGCTTTCTGGAAGGCAAATGCCTTGCCTCTGATGGGGGCTGAAGTCCCCGCTGGTTAGCAGCCTGAGCAGTGGGTGGAAGTTGGAGCCCACATTCCCACAGGCTCCACCCTGCATAGAAAGAATAGTTTAGATTTTGACAACTCTGGAGCCACATCAAGGCTTCATGGCTTGTGGTCGTTTGTTAGTTTACTAAGGCATGATTTTACACCTCACATTGAGGCTGCTGTCAGAGTGATTTTCTCACTTTGGAGGAAGCCTAGTAATCCTCCCTGCCCCCAGCACCGCATCCAACCGTTTCTGTCCTTAACCATTCACTTGCAGGCCTACTGTGTGCCAAATGCTGTCTTAGGCCCCGGGGACGCAGCACAGGATCTCGACCTTCAGGGAGCATGTTCATATCAGCTTTATTATTTTCTACCTGCCAGCATCATTTACACAACTCTTAAGAGGTAATAAAAAATTCGTTTCTTTGTGGAAAATAGCCCTGAAAAGAAATCCAGGTGGTGCATTAAAAAAAATTTGGGGGGGCTTCCCTGGTGGCGCAGTGGTTGAGAGTCCGCCCGCCGATGCAAGGGTCACGGGTTCGTGCCCCGGTCCGGGAAGATCCCACATGCCGCGGAGCGGCTGGGCCCGTGAGCCATGGCCGCTGAGCCTGCGCGTCCGGAGCCTGTGCTCCGCGACAGGAGAGGCCACAGCAATGAGAGGCCTGCGTGCTGAAAAAAAAATTGTGGTTGTTTCTCCCCCCATCTTGCTTAAATAATACGTTCACTGTGGCAAAAATTAGAAAGTAAGTAGGTAAGAAAAAGAGAATAATGAACCCCCTGAATCCCGCCATCCAGAGATCACCACAGTTAAGCTCCGCCCCCTGCACACATGGGCTCTCGTTTCTTTTTTATATATATATCCATCGCTTTTTTAAAAAAGCATGATCATTCTTTGTGTGATTGCCCCTCATCCCATCTTAATAAACACACTTCTATAACTAATGGCTACATACACTCTCAAGGTTACATTTTTTGTTGTTGTTGGGTTACGCGGGCCTCTCACTGTTGTGGCCTCTCCCGTTGCGGAGCACAGGCTCTGGGCGCGCAGGCTCAGTGGCCATGGCTAACGGGCCCAGCCACTCCGTGGCATGTGGGATCTTCGCGGACTGGGGCACGAACCCGTGTCCTCTGCATCGGCAGGCGGACTCTCAACCACTGTGCCACCAGGGAAGCCCTCAAGGTTACATTTTAAGAGCATACACAAGATTGCTTACCTAGCCCTCCATGTTTGGATACTGAGGTTGTTTTCTGCCCTTTTAAAATGATAAACAACACTGTAGTTTCTTTTGTCTACCCATTAGTATTACTAGACCCTGGTGCACATCCCTAATTATTTCCTGAAGATGAATGCGTTGAAGTGGAATTTCTAGGTCAATTCACATGCACATTTTTGAAGTTCTTGGCATATGTGGCCAAACTGTCCACAAAATGGCTCCAGTTTAAGCTCCCAGACATTTGCTTCCTCTGTCATGTGAAGACTCACCAGCTTCTCACAGTCAGATTATAGAGACACAGATTGCACCTGCTCCACCCTCTTGCTTCCCTCCGTTTACTGGGGCAGGTCCTCCCTCCTCCTGCCCAGGGCTCCCTTTCCCCTGAGCTCTACATCCCAGCCCTCCCCTGGCCTCAGCACTTTTCCTCTACCAACTGTCCTTTCTTCCTCTGTGAGCTCTTTCCACATGAAAAATGTTGTCACTTGCATAGTAAAAGAAAAACATTTCCTTGAACTCTGCTACCACTGAATTGTGCCCACCCACATTCCTATGTTGAAGACTCAACCCTCAGTACCTGATTGCATATGCAGACGAGGCCTTTGAAGAGGTGACTGAGTTAGCACAAGGTCTTTGAGGTGGACCATAAGCCAGTGTGACAGGTGTCCTTCTAAGAAGAGAAAATTTGAATGCACAATGAGATGTGTGTGTGCAGAGGGAAGGCCACACGAGGATCCGGTGAGAAGGCGGCCAGGAGAGAGGTGTCCAAAGAAACCAAACCTGCTGACACCTTGATCTTGGACTTCCAGCCTCCAGAACTATGAGAAAATAAATTTCCGTTGTTTAAGCCCCCCAGTCTGCGGTGTTTGTTAATGGCAGCCAGAGCAAAGCCATGCAACCTCCTTACAGAAAACCTTTTCTACAGCTGTCCTTAAACAAACTTACCCTTCATTCTCTTGCTCTATCTCGCCATACAGCCCATGGCAATCTGGCTTCTGCCCACACTTCAAGAGACAGCTGCCACCAAGGTTACAAACAACCTCCACAGTACCAACCCAGCCCACGCCCTGCCTAGCGTAGACAGGCACTGGGCTGGTGTAGAAGGAGTTGCTGTTGCTGTTGTAATCACTTGAGTAAGAGGTGCAGCTCAGTCTGGCAAATTAGAGAGCAGGGTAATGAATACGCCCATATTAGTTCTCCACGAAATGCATATTGGCATTTTTCAAGACATAGGTGGAAGAGACATACATACACACAATAGACTTACTTGGAAAATAGAATAGCTGTGTCCACTATAGACTCTTTGGAAGATACCTTGATCAATTTCTTCCAGGTCCTTTTTTTTTTCCTTTTCTCTATGCAGAGGTTGTTTGATTGCTATAGTCTGCGACATATTCTTGGTAGGCTTATTTTTATCCATCCTTCTCCCATTTAGGGAACATTATAACTGTGCCTCCTCCAGCTATATTCAGGTTATTTAAAAGGAGGATGTAGCTCACTGATCTTCCTGATTCTCCCTTCAGTTTCAAAGAGTCAGGTTTGGGGCTGTTTCTGGTGGTGCCGTGGCCTCCATAAGGATTAAAAGTAAGTAGGTTAAGAAGCAGCCCCCTGGACTGGGAGCCTAGTGTGTCCCCGCCACCGCCACCCCCAGATGTCCAGGTGTGTGACTGAAGGCTCTTCAGGAGTTGGCAATGATGCCAAATGCCACTGAGAAAGAAGGGTGAGTCAGGCAACAGCTCTTGCAGCAAGCAGCTGGCATGCGCAAGGGCTTTGGTTGCAGTGGGGATGTTTCTGTCATCGGCTGAATGGCTGTTTTCCTCTGGAAGGAGGGACTTTAGGGTATCTTTCACAGATCCAGAGAGACACAGCTCTGGGCATTTGAAAGCAGATTTATGGTCTCAGGCACCAAGACTGCCTGACTTGCTCCAGCAGATGAAGCTCTGATAACAAAAGAGGCAGGAATTTCCATCATACTTTAGGGTGTGGGTTATTCATACCACATCCCCTTGGGCATGCCCTTGGGCACGCAGGGCCAGTGCAGGAGGGTGGGTGGTAGGAGGCGTAGGGATTATCCTAACCAGTCCATTAACAAAACCTCCAGAGAATCAGACCCCAGAAGGAAGAGGCAGTCTGGACCCAGATGGCACCAACCTCCTCTTCTCTGAAGCCCAACATCACTCCTTCCTCTGAGGCTTCCCAGGTGGCTCCTTAGAGGCCCAGCTCTCCCTTTTCCAGCACATCCTGCCCACTTTCCAGGCTCACCTGCTCTTCCATGGTGTCTGGAGCCTGACCAAGTTCCTCCCTTGGCTTCCTGCCATTTGACAGCCAATAGTTCAACAGCTTGTTTGTGCGGTATCTTTTCTGTATCCAGCACTGAGGACCCAGAAATGTTTCCCATCCTGGGTCTAGAGGGAAAGACAGATACATAAAGTGGAAAAATGCCAATATTAATGGGGGGAGAAAAAACACAGAGTGCTGTGGGGTTCAAGGCCACAAAGACAGTCTTTAAACCCAACAAATATGCCAGATTCTCAAATTTCAATCTCTAGCGTACCTTTTTTTATCCTGTGCTTCAAACATTTAACAGCCTACCTCCTTCTTGACATCAATGTCTCACATGCATATATGGCTTAAAATTGAGCTCTTGGACTTCCCTGGTGGCGCAGTGGTTGAGAGTCCGCCTGCCGATGCAGGGGACGCGGGTTCGTGCCCGAGTCCGGTAAGATCCCACATGCCGCAGAGAGGCTAGGCCTGTGAGCCATGGCCGCTGCGCCTGCGCGTCCGGAGCCTGTGCTCCGCAACGGGAGAGGCCACAACAGTGAGAGGCCCGCGTACCACAAAAAAAAAAAAAAAAATTGAGCTCTTAATCTTTCACACACCCTGAACTAGCACCAACACTGGTACTGGCATCGAGGCCCCCGATGCCCACCAGCAGGCTGCCTGAGAGTCATTAGGTGCTGCCACTTTGTTCTCAGTCTCTGCTGTCTTTCTAGAACCTGAGGATTTCTCTTTCTTCCTTGCAAGCTCAGCCATACAATGAACTTTTAAAAATTGCATATTGTCCAGTATCTTTAGCTGTAAGGTAATTTAATTGTAAAATAAGTTGTAATTTCAAGGTAGCCTGGTCTGCCTGAAATGCCTTCATTATGCTAATTTTTTAAATTGTGAAATATAACACAAATACAGTTAAGTGCACAAAATAAAAATCTATAGCTCAATGATTTATCATAAACAAACCTTCTCCTTTATTCTGTTGATATGATGAATTACTTTTATTTTTGAATGCTAAGTTAACCTTGCATTACTGAAATAAAATTAAACCCATTGTGTTATAGGTCCTTTTACTATAAAGCTGGATTCAGTGTTAACATTTTGTTTAGGAATTTTGCATCTATGTTCGTGAATGAGATTGGCCTGTAATTTTTCTTTCCCTTAATATCCTTTTCAAGCTTTGGTATCAAGGTAAAATAGAGGGGTCTCTCTTTTTCTCTTCTCTAAAAGAATTATGAACTATTAACATCATTTCTTCCTTTTAAGTGTTTGGTAGAAGTCACTGTTGGGAGATTTAGGTCCTGGAGTTTTCTTCTTGGTGGGTAGGTTTTAAATTTCTTTCATCTTCATAAGACAGTTTAGATTTTCTATTTTATCTAGTGTCAGGATTTTAAAGAAATTTGTCCAATTACCCATTTGGCCCATACTTTCTAGTTTGTTGGGATAAAACTATTTCACAAACTTCTCTTACTATATTATTTTTAATAATTACCTTATCTATAGCTATGTCCCCCTTTTCATTCCTGACGTTGCTTATTTGTGCATTTAAACTCCTCTTTTATGGGCCATTTTCCTCAGAATATTCACTCTTATTGTTTGTTTCAAAGTACCAATTTATGGCTTTGCTGACCTCTGTTGTATGTTTGCTTCGTCTTTCAATTTTTTTCCTATTTATCTTTCCCTTCTTTCCACTTTCTTTGGGCATAATTTAGTGATCTTTTAAAAAATTATTGGGACTTCCCTGGCAGTCCAGTGGTTAAGACACCATGCTTCTACTTAATGGGGCACAGATTCCATCTCTGGTAAGGGGACAAAGATCCTGCATGCCGTGTGGTGAGGCCAAAAAATAAATACATAAGTAAATAAAATAAAATTAAAAACTAAAAAACAAATAATTCTTGAGTTGGATCCTTAGTGCATTGATTTCATCCTTTTTTATTTGCTAAGATATGCATCCAAAGGTATAAAATGTTATATAAGTATGATTTGGCTAAATCTCTTACATTTTAAGAAGTGCATTTTTATTTACATATAGTAAAATTTACTGTTCTTTGTTGATGAAGTGCCTGTTCAAATCTTTGGCCTATTTCTAGTTGGATTGTTTTATTACTGTTTGAAAGTTCTTTATATATACTGGACACAAGTTCCTTGTTAGACTATATGCTTTGAAAATATTTCCCCCAGTCTGTGGCTTTTCTTTTCTTTCTCTTAACAGTATATTTTGACAAGCAAAAGATTTTAATTTTAAAGAAGACTAATATATTATTTTTTAATGGATTATGCTTTTGCTGTTGTATCTAAGAACTCTTGCAAAATTCAAAATCTATTTTTTTCTAGAGGTTTTATAAATTTACATTATACATTTAGTTTTTTTTTTTTTGCAGTATGCTGGCCTCTCACTGTTGTGGCCTCTCCCGCTGCGGAGCACAGGCTCCAGACGCGCAGGCTCAGCGGCCATGGCTCATGGGCCCAGCCGCTCCGCGGCATGTGGAATCTTCCCGGACCGGGGCACGAACCCGTGTCCCCTGCATCGGCAGGCGGACTCTCAACCACTGCGCCACCAGGGAAGCCCTATACATTTAGTTTTATGCTTCATTCTCAGTTAAATTTTGTACAAAGTGTGAAGTATACATCGAGGTTCTCCCTCCTCCCCCTTTTATTTTGCATGTGGACGTCCAATTTTCTAGCACCATATGTTGAAATAAACTATACTTTCTTCATTGGGTTGCCTTTGCCTTTGTCAAGAATCAGTTCACTACATTCGTGTGAATCTACTTCTGGACTCTGTTCGGGTCCATTGATCTATGTATCTATTCTTTTGCCAATACTGTGCTGTCTTGATTACTGCAGCTTTATAGTAAGTTTTGAAATCAGTGTGAAACCTCCTATTTGGTCCTCCCTCTCTTTCAGAATTGTTTTGCCTATTCTAGTCATTTTGCCTTCCCATAAAACATTTGAAATCAGACTGTTGATATCTACCAAAAAATTGTGCTGGGATTTTTATTGAGGTTGCACTGACTCTACAGATCAATTCGGAGAGAATTGACATTTTAACACTATGAGTCTTCCAAGCCAAGAACGTGGTGAATTCATTTACTTAGGTCTTATCTAATTTCTTTCATCAGTGTTTTATAGTTTTCAGCATACAGATCCTGAACATATTTTATTAGATTTGTACCTAAGTACTTTGGAGGGAATGCTGTTGTAAATGATGCTTTTAAAACTGAATGCCAATTGTTCATTACTATTATATAAAAATATAATTGATTTTTGCATATTAACTATATATTCTGTGACCCTGCTGTTATGGACTAAATGTTTGTGTCCCCCTAAAATTCATATGTTGAAACCCTAATACCCGTTTGGTGATATTTGGGGGTTGTGCCCTCATGATGGGATTAGTGCCTTATGAGAAGAGACACCAGAGAACTTGCTTTCTCTCTCTCTTTCTCCTAAACTCACATAAAAAAGAGGCCATGTGAGTACACAGAGGGAAAGTTGCCAAGAAAAGAGGACTCAGAACAAAATCTACCTTGCTGGCACCTTGATTTTTAACTTCCCAGCCCTCAGAACTGTGAGAAATAATGATATTTTGTTATGGCACCCTGAGCCGGCAAATACACTTGCTAATCTCATTTACTAGCTGTAGGAACTTTTTTTTGTCAATTCTTTGGATTTTCCTCACAGACAATCATACAGCCTGTGAATAAATATAGTTTTATTTCTTCTTTTTAGGGTCAGTAATAGTAACATGTTGAGCCATCCTGGAGCCTGAAACAAAAAGAAAAATCAATAATATTGACCTTGTCTTTATTTGAAGTGTTGATATTTTGTTTATTCTGAATATTTTTGCATTAATTTTTACTAAAAATATTTTCATTAGAATATTATCTTGATTACTGAGTTTTGGGGCACCTTTTTAAAATTTTCTTTTCTTTTTTTATTTTCTTTTTTATTTTTTTGTGGTATGCGAGCCTCTCAATGCTGTGGCCTCTTCCGCTGCGGAGCACAGGCTCCGCCCCCACAGGCTCAGCGGCCATGGCTCACGGGCCCAGCCGCTCCGCGGCACGTGGGATCCTCCCGGACTGGGGCATGAACCCCCGTCCCCTGCATTGGCAGGTGGACCCTCAACTGCTGTGCCACCAGGGAAGCCCTCTTTTTTTTTTTAAAATAAATTTGTGTATTTATTTATTTTTGGCTTGTTGGGTCTTCCTTGCTGCGTGCGGGCTTTCTCTAGTTGCGGCGACTGGGGGTTACTCTTCCTTGCGGTGCGTGGGCTTCTCATTGCAGTGGCTTCTCTTGTTGCAGAGCATGAGCTGTAGGTACGCAGGCATGTGGGCTCAGTAGTCCTGGCTCGCAGGCTGTAGATCGCAGGCTCAGTAGTTGTGGAGCACAGGCTTAGTTGTTCTGCGGCATGTGGGATCTTCTGGGACCAGGACTTGAACCCGTGTCCCCTGCACTAGCAGGCGGATTCTTAACCACTGTGCCACCAGGGAAGTCCTTAAATTTCTTAAAGTTTATTGACCTTATGTTCAAGGAAAAAGTGCATTCAATGTCACAAATCTAGTTTTAACTTTTATTTAGTTGAATGAAATATTCTTTAAATTCTATAGTGCTTTACAATTTTCAAAAGTTTCACACACATGATTTCATATAATCCTATAATAACCCTTTTTATTTTTTCCCCCCATCCCTACATTGCCCCTCCCCTCTTCCCTCTCCCCACTGGTAACCACTAGTTTGTTCTCTATATCGGTGAGTCTGCTTCTTTTTTGTTATATTAACTAGTTTGTTGTGTTATTTAGATTCCACATATACATGATATCATACAGTATTTGCCTTTCTCTGACTTATTTCACTTAGCATAATGCTCTCCAAGTCCATCTATGTTGCTGCAAATGGCAAAATTTCATTCTTTTTTATGGCTGAGTAGTATTCCATTGTATCCATTCCTCTGTTGATGGACACTTACGTTGCTTCTGTACCTTGACAATTATAAGTAATGCTGCTATGTACATTGGGGTGCATGTATCTTTTCAAATTAGTGTTTTTTTTTTGAAATATACTAGGAGTGGAATTGTTGGGTTGTATGGTAATCTTCTTTTTAGTTTTTTTGAGAAACCTCCATACTGTTTTCCACAGTGGCTGCTTCAATTTACATTGCCACCAACAGTGCACAAGGGTTCCTTTTTCTCCACACCCTCACCAACACTTGTTATTTGTGTTCTTTTTGTTGATAGCCATTCTGACAGGTGTGTGGTGATATCTCATTTTGGGTATGATTTGCTTTTCCCTGATGATTAGTGATGTTGAGCATCTTTTCTTTTTTTTGGACACCTTCTTAAATTTTGCACCCTAGCAAGTGCCTGACTTGCCATGTCCAAGCCCTGGCCCTTGGTTCACTCTACCTCAATTGGGAGCCAGAGTTCTGGAGTCCTGTTTGTCAGAAGAGCAGAATAAGGAGATGAGGCAGTACCCATGTCAGGAATCTTATACCTCCACACACCTGGTCTCCAGTCATGACCTTTTCTCCTCACCTTAGCTGATAGGGACTCTGAGCTACAGGGCTTACTAGGAAAGAACAATTGGATGGCTGGTCCTTCCTGCCACCTAAATCATGTGGAACAACATCTCTATCATAATGCCGGCAGTATTTTCATTGGTTTAAACAAAATAACATTGGTAAATGCCTGGCACACAGCTCTCAATTTTGGTAGCAGTTGTTATTATCTTTATTATTTTGGGGGACAATTTACTCAGATATTGTTTGTAGTTTGTCCTTGCTGCTACAGGACAATCAAAACAATTAGATAATTTTTCTTCTCCCATCCCAAGAAGGGAGTCAGCCTCCATGTTCCAGGTCAAGGCTCCCTTGATTCATGGTGACTAACAGCTGTGGAGGGTCTGCAGTTTCCCAGTCATCATTTGGGTGTGTAAAAAAGAAATGTAACTCTGTTTCATTTGTGATTCTTGGCTTCTAAGCTGTTTTTTGGCCAGCAACTCAATCTAGACACTTTTGGGTAAATTCAGGCCAATCGGTGATTTCTGTCAAGTTTAGAACGATTAGGTCCACTTCCAGTTCAAAACCACTTGCAGTTTCTCCCCTCTCTCTCTCTGGAGTTGGCTCCAATGTCAGGGGCACTGAGAGGACCACAGCTGGGCAGCAGTGGGTAAAGGGAGGCATAACGCTCCAGTCTCTCCTGCATCTTGTTCTCATGTTGCCAGAGATGCTACTGTCCCCATGGTCTCCTCTCTTGTCACAGACAATGCCTGGGGGTTGCTCTGTCTAGGGGCACCTTTGGCTGTTGGGAAGTCCCCAGTATGAGTGATTCACATGGAGGATGCCTCTTCCTCTCTCACTCCCGCGGGCCTGCTCGCAGGCATTTCTGTTGTGCATCCCTTGACCTCACCAGGTGGCCTCTTGTGGATGGCACACAGGCCCACACTCCCAATGTCCATGTCTTTGTCAGGGCAACATAGGGTTGTCACTCTCAAATTATGCCCCCCACTTCCCTCAGGACTTTCTTGTACTTATTTCCCGGCCTCCCCTCCCAACCTTTCAAAACAAATGGGGACACCAAATGGGCGAATTCTCAATGCTACTTCTCTTTCTTCTAAAACTCTTTCTACCTTTCCCTTTCTAGAGCTTATATATCATTTTCTCCCTGGACAAGGGAAGAAAATGGTTGATCTCTTCAGAAAATTCATGAATTTGGACAAGGGCAGCTGTACTCCTTGAGTTTTATGTGTAAGAGACCAGGTCTCGGCTTCAGTCATGGGCTCTGTTCATAGCAATCAATTCACTTCTAGCTTAATTTACGGCTGTCTCTTTTTGAGGGGGAGGAGTGACAAACAACGGGTGGCCCCAGGGAGCAGAATGGAGCATGTGTCATTAATATTTCTGTGGCATCTCTGTTCGGATGCAGAGATTTTATTTTATTACCTTTCATTCAAATGAGATGATACCTTCAAAAGAACCCCTTAGCACAGTTATTGGCACTTGGTTGTCATGAATGCAGGCCAACTTATAGAGATACCAGTCTGAGGTTTGCTCTCATTATTATAGTAGATCCAGAAATAAGGATGGTATTTTTGCTTCTTCCATCCCAAGAGGCTAGCAGAGACTCCATGATCTGAGTTCCCTTGCTTCAGAGAGACATTACCATTTTTTATGTTTCAAGGTCAAGGAACAGGCACCCAGGCACCTCCACCGAACTAATTTACTGGGAATACGGCCTCAATAAGATGGGTTAAGGCAGGAAGTTGAGGAGGTGGAAGACGCCAAAGTGACCTTTTTATAGAACCTGAGAAAGCAGGAGTAGAGAATGTTCTGTGACACTTGGGTCATGCGGGCAGAACCATTCAGAGGGAGGAATGTTGCCTGCGGTGCAGAGGGGGCTGGACTCTGGGCATCACAGCCTGAAGCCTCAGCTCAAGAGTCCCAGGCCCAGTGTGGGCTGGAGGCACCACTGTCTGAAGGGAAAACCAGGGCTTGGCCAATTAATCTCAGTAGAAGCAAGCCAGATACATCTCGGGGCAGGAGGCCCTTTCTTGTATTTTCTGGGTCATTAGATGGCAGGGAGTGGGGGTGAAGAACCTGATGACTTCTTTCCCCTGGGCAGAGGCAAATTCAGGCACACCATCTCTGCTCCATTTCTCTCAGCCCTTAAAATCCAACTGTCAACCTTTAATATGATCTTCTTTTGTTTAACAAGGACTTTTATCACCCTGTGAGAACCACCCCCCTGCCTTTTACAAATAAGGAGTACTGAGATTCTGAGATGTGATGGTTAAGGTGAATCAGGGTGTCAAAGTGTCAGAGGAGAAACTCAAACCCAGGCCTGCTGCACCAGGCATCAATGCATGACCTCTCAGCTCCGGACTCGACCCTGAGTCCAGATCCTGTGTATTTTCCATCCCTGGAGACCATGAGGCTCAGGTCCCCCGCGGGGGCCGTGAGCCACAGAGTGTGACTCTCTGACTTCCTCTTGCTGTGCCATTTGCAGATACCTGGGTTTCTGTGCCATGCTTGAGGATTCACCCAGACCTAACTTCATGGGAGTTTTGTAGGACTGATCCGTTGTGAGGACAAGACTCCTCTCACCTTGTGTAATGGATGTGGTTGTGTGTCCTCACGAGTGACACCTGAGTGGGTCATGCTCCCCACTCAGCCTACTCTAAACGGTGCTCGGGGTAACCAGTCGTTCCCTTGACAAGGTTGGTACTGACCACCCACTCTCAAAGGACAAGAATTGTCTAAAAAACTTAGCATACTCAAGTGGTGCTAAAATTATTCATATCTCTCTTTGATTATTTTGAAAGAGCTTAAGGGTTGTAAGGCACCTACAAGTCCTAATTATGAGCACCTTTCAGGTATAAATATTCCACAGTATTAGTTGCTGGCACTTCTCTTCCTCTAAATAGACTTCACACCCCTTTTAGGGTTCAGAGGTGAGCCTTGTGGTTCACGATTGCTAGCTGGGTGACTTTCCTCTTTCTGTGACTTGTAATTTCTTCACTTTTTTTTTTTTTTTTTTCCGTACGCAGGTCTCTCACTGTTGTGGCCTCTCCTGTTGCGGAGCACAGCCTCCAGACACGCAGGCTCAGCGGCCATGGCTCACAGGCCCAGCCGCTCCGCGGCATGTGGGATCTTCCCAGACACGGGCACGAACCCACGTCCCCTGCATCGGCAGGTGGACTCTCAATCACTGCGCCACCAGGGAAGCCCACTTTCTTCACTTTTTAAGTGGACTAATAGCATCTCCTTTGCTGGGTTACTGGGAGGATTAGTGATTAAGTGGGATGACCCAGTGACACAAGCCAAGCACCTACTCTCCTGCTGACTCAGGTTTCAGGCTGGGCATCTAATTGACGTAGGAATAAGTAAGGGCCCATATATCCATCATTTATGCTTTTGTGGGAATGAGACAGAGGCCCTGTGTACGTATGTTTACCAGTCTAGGAATGAGAGTAAACACAATGTGCTGGACTGGAGAGCACTATAAAAATCTAGGTAAGTGGTTTAAAATATGTAATTGGGATTTTAAAAATCAGGTTTTGGGGAAGAACATTTTGAAAACTTTTGAAATAAATTTTGAAAAAAAATTCACTTGCAATCAGTGGTTTGTGGGTATTGAGGTTTATCAGATCCTGGCTGTATTCTTGCTGCTGGTTCCTGCCTGGCTCAGTTCAAGCCCAGTGAAAGCCCAGTTGGGTGGAGATTGTAGGGAAGAAGCAGAGGCCTGAAGAGCTGTCTATACAGCAGCGGCTCTTGTCAGGGATGGTAACTACCCGCAAACCAGCGCCCTCCAGAATTCAGGGTGAGGAAAATATGTAGAGGATAAATGGCCAAGGAGACAAGTAAATCAAAGAAGAATTCCCCATCTCTCCTGTCGGGAGCCCAGTCAGCCATCTTCAGTGGAGGTTTGGGCTCCATCTTTCCCGCTGTCCCCTGACAAACCTTTTAGAACTCATTATTCTAAGTGTTCGTTACAGCGTAGTGCTCTCTTAGAACGACTCGAGACCAGCATGGGCAGAATATCTGCTTTCATTGATCTGCACTTGAGAGTTACAGGAAGGGAAAGATGATTTAGTGCCTATTTTCAAAGAATGAAGGATCTTTTGTTCAGCTTTTGCCAAGGAGCAGACAAAGGAAGCGGGCTTCACCTGTAACAGGAGGGGTTCGTGTTAGACAGAAGGGAGATTTATCAGGCAGGGAGGATGGAGACACTCGAGTGAGTTATGGTATCTCCTTACCTGGAGATCTTCAAATTAAGATATACTTCTCTCTGACAGGAGCAGTCGGGGTTGATGGTGGGGGGGCAGGATTCCTTGCTGGAGGCAGGGAAATGGACTTTAGTGACCTTTGAAGGTTGAGTCCAGCCTTCTGAGGCTAGGATAAACTAAGATGGGAAAATTTATGGTTTTGACATCCATCCTGTGAATAAATCTGAGCCTCTGCTGGAGTTTAGGAGAAAGAAGACTCCGGAAGCCTGCTCTGGCTTGACCACTCTATCAGTCCAGATTCCAGCAAGAAGCAGACAGCATATTCAACGCAAGATCATTTGAGAGAGGTTTAATAAAGAGGCTATTGACAAAGGTTTGGGCAATAAGTAGAGAAATTACAAAGGACAGAGCAGTGCCCTCTTACCACCTCCTGACGAAGGGAATGAGGAGAGGGAGACGTTATCAGAACCCAAAAGGAGAAATGAGGGCCATTGTGAGAAGGGCTGTGACCTTCTGTTAAGGAATGGCACTGGCCAGCGGGGACCTGGGGAGAAAGCAAGGGAAATAAACGCCCTGATATCACTGTCCTGCCCCCCCCATCCCCCCCCATCTGCTCTCTGGGCTTCCAATTGGCTGATCCCTGGACACCTGAGGTCGAGGAGGCCCATTAATGAGGTCGCGCAGTCTGCCTCCTGAGCAGACAGTACTTGGAGAGGGGTGAAGGGTAGACCACGAGGGGCAAGGACAGCTGACTGACACATCCATCGCTGGTCCTGTCACACAACAAAGTGTCTTTTACGTGCCAAGCAGTGTTTTAGGCACTAGGAAGAGGGCAGCGGACCAGACACATCTGGAGCTAGCTGCCATTTAGAAGTGTGCCCCACCCCTAGGCCCCTGTATGCTCTTTAAGGTCACACACAGGCAGCTGTTAATATAAGGAAAGTTACTGAAACTCTGTGCCTCAATATCCTCATCTGTAAAATGGGAATAACAGTTGCATCCCCTTCACGGGGTTGGGTTATATGTGCGAGCGCATGTAAAGCCCTCGGAAAGGTGTATGGTATGAAGTAAGGGCTCACCCGGTACGTGTTGCTGTTCTCGCTATTGTTATGCTATGGCTGTTTATATCTTTTAGCCAGTGTCTTGAACTCTTTCTCTTCCTTGAATTCCTTCATCGTGCATCTCCTCCCTGGGCTCCCTCTCCGTTCTCCCTCTCCCTTGGGCATACCTGACCCCACATTACCTGGCACATGATGTCTCCCTGGTTCTTACAAGGCCAAGGTGCAATCATTTGGTTTGCATGTCTATTTCCTCTGCTAGATTCTGTGTTCCTCTGGGATGATCTCAGATACATGTCCTTCTCCAGCCCCGATTTCTGGCACAGGAGAGGAACTCAATAATGGTGGTCGAGTTTGTTTTGAATGACTTTGCACAACGAGATTTTTGTAGTTTTAGGAACCAGAGTGTGGCCCAGGCCAGTGTTCAGAATCCAGGATGGTAGAAGTGAAGGTAGCAGATGAGGTAGATGAAGCAATCTCAGGGCTCTAAGAATCCAGCTCCACTGCCCCATAGAGCCTGATTGGAAGCCCCTCCTCCCTGCCCTGGGACTGACTTCTATCCCAGGGGCATACATTCACAAGGGAAGAGGATGCCCACTGAACAGGAAGAACAGAAAGAGTTTTATCTGAGTTTTCAACCAGAATTATTCATTTTGTTCTTAAGGTGGCAAGCTGGCTTTTTTTTTCTTTCTTTCTTTCTTTTTTTGTCAGCAGTGGGTGGCAAAGGAGACAGAGTTCTTTGCCATTGAGGTGGACTCTCCTTTGCTTCCACTGTCCCTGTCAGAGAAAAAAACCAGTTAGGGATGCAGTTGGTGGAGAACAGTTCCTGGGGCACCTTTCACTTTGCCCCAGTTATTTTGGCCACAGCTTCCAGAGTCAAGGCACAAACACAAGGTGAGTTCCTTGATCCATCCCATAACAGTGTATGAGGCAGCCTTGGGACTGAATCCCATTGGGTCAACTTCCAAGGTCAAGAATAGGCTTCCAGTTTAGTGGTGGAACATGTTTATGCCACAGGGATGCAATCCACAAAATGGAGACTGTGAAAAACTCTTCAGGACAAATGGCCCAGTTTCTTCAGCGAATAATTGCAAGGAAAAGAAAAGAGAAGGGGACCCTTCTCTTTAAATATTTAAGACACATACAACTGCTTAGTGTAGGGACTTTATTTGGATCCTTATTTGGACAAATTATTTAAAATATAAGACACTTGGGAGTATTTGAACACTGATTGGTTATTTGATATTAAGGAATTATTATTAATATTTTGAGGTGTGATAATGGTATTGTGAATACATTTTACAAAAGTCTGTTTTTTTAGAGGTGTATTCTGAAATATTTATGGATGAAATATATGATATATGAGATTTGCTTCAAAATAATCTGGGGGTGGTCAAGAAGTGGATGGAGTATATAGAGGGCCTAGGAGTTAATTGTAAGAGATGAATAGCAGGTACACGGGAGTTCATTAATCAATTCTGTCTATGTTGTACGTAATGGTATTCTTCCATAATAGAAAAAATTTTAAATGTGATAGAAATAAATGTACTGTTTGCTTGTTTACCAGGCTCCCTGAAATGAACTTGAAATTCAAACTGAATGCGCCAGATTGCAGCGCTATTTACAAGAGCCAGGACATGGAATCAACCTAAGTGTCCATCAACAGATGAATGTATAAAGAAGATGTGGCACATATACACAATGGAATATTACTCAGCCATAAAAAGGAATGAAATTGGGTCATTTGTAGAGATGTGGATGGACCTAGAGTCTGTCATACAGAGTGAAGTAAGCCAGAAAGAGAAAAACAAATATCGTATATTAATGCATATGTGTGGAATCAAGAAAAGTAGTACAGATGAACCTATTTGCAGGGCAGGAATAGAGACACAGATGTAGAAAACGGACATGTGGACACAGGGTTGGGGGGAAGTGGAGGGTGGGATGAACTGGGAGATTAGGATGGACATATATACACTACCATGTGTAAAGTAGATAGCTAGTGGGAATACGCTATAAAGCTCAGGAAGCTCAGCTCGGTGCTCTGTGACGACCTAGATGGGTGGGATGGCTGGGGGTGTGGCGGTGGGAGGGAGGTCCAAGAGGGAGGAGATATATGTATACACAGAGCTGATTCACTTGACTCTACAGCAGAAACTAACACAACATTGTAAAGCAATGTCATCCCAATTTAAAAAAAAAAAGTGAATATAGAATGGCCTTATATGTTTCAGAGATAAATGGAAACTTGTTCATTCCTCATAGGTCAAGGGAAGAACTATTTCTCTCCAGAAGCCAGTAAGACCCCTTCACGTTAGCCATTTTTTAAAAACAAAGAACTGGAACTTGAAGGGTTAAAAAGAGGCCTAGCACCACTTCTCCTGACCAACTCCCCTGCCTGATGAGAATGGATTTCCCTGGCCATTCACACGGTTGAGGGAAACAGAAACCAGAGCCAGGTGGGCCTAGACTCTAGCTGGGTTCTATTCAATGTAGCCTAGTGCCTGATGCTTGGAACTGTGCTTCCCCACACCTTCTCATCCATAGTCATTGACCCATTTGGGCCTTTCTCTCCACTGAGACTCAGGGAGAGGTGTAGTCACTTGTTTAATATCATATGGCCCACAAATGGTGAAAGTGGGACTCACACCAAAGTCCTCTAGTTTCAAGCCCAGGCTTCTAGACACTACACAATATTGCCCTCCCCGTGTCAGGGTTCCTCTCCTTAGGATGCACCAACCCCAGGCTGCAAATAATAATAGTTGTTATGTGGTTGGTACTGTACTGGGTGCTCTCATGCATTAATTCATTTAAGCCTCTTAAATGATCTCATAAGGTAGATACTATCCTTATGCCCATTTCACAGGCAGGAGAACGGAGGCCCCTAGTGTTGCAGAACTAATAAAATGAGAAACCGAGATTTAAACCCGAGTGTGTCTGTCCTCAAACCTTCAACAATACTTTCTATGCTACTTCTTCCTACTTAGTGGAGGCAGGTGTTAGATGAAAGTTTTTCAGAATTTTCAACCAAATAGAGACCTGGAAATGACAAGGAAGAAGACTTATGCCATCAGTGAGCTGAAAGAATGTCTTAGCTCTACAATTTTGCAATCACTTATTTTTTTAGTTACAGCATTCACATAGCATTTACAATGGGCCAGGCCACTGCTGGCCATTTTACAAATGTTAACTCATCAAATATTAACTCATCAAATACAGCAGCCTTGTGAGGTGGCCAGGTATTGTTGTTATTCTTCCCATCTTACCAATGGGGAAACTGAGGCACTCGCCAACACCACAGAGCTAACAAAATACAGAGCCAAGATTCAACCCTGGCAGTCTTACACCTGACCCTGTATTTGATCTCTACATTGCCTTCACCCCACTCGGTACCTACAAACAATCTGTCCTAGAGTATGTCAGTCAGTCAGAGTATGTTAGTGACTTTAACTCCAAGTCTTAACTCCAGATAATAGAGACCAAAGTTCTGCTACTGGCCAGAGTAATAACCGAAAGGTAGTAACTGATTCTAACTTGGACTCTAAGGTATGTATGGGAGAAATTGATCTATTCACCTGAGTCAGAAATATGTTTTGAGGACGGACTGTACCTTTTTGAAAGCTGCAATAATAAGAGAGAAAATATTAAATTTAATGGGATAAATCACATATAGCACTTAGCACATAAAAGAGGTCAATACACAGTAGCTATTAACACCCTTATTAACCTCTCTGATCTGTTCACTTGTCTTCCACTCCATCACAGGAGCCACAGCCCAGGCGTCCTTTCTCTGGTTGCTGCAGTATGTTCTCGTTGGCCTTCTCCATTCAGCCCACTTCCCACACTGCACCCCCACCCCCACCCCAACTAATCGGCAGTGGTGTTCTCCAGCCTTCCTTGAGAATGGATTATCCTTCCTGGTCCTGTTGAACCACGTGACGTGCTCTGGCTGATGAAATGTGAGCGCAAGTGGTGTGTGTCAATTCCAGACGGAATTGTTAAAAGCCAGTGTGTGTCCTGCCATGCTCCTTCTCCCCCATGTGACATCCAGCAACAGTCCAGATGGTAGCTGCTTTTCACCTTGGTCCTGGAATGAGGAGATTCTATACAGAAGTCCCAGCAACCCTTGTCAGACAAGCAAAATAAGATGTAAACTTTGTTTGTTGTAAGCTGCTGCACTTTTGGACCTGTTTGTGTCACAGCATAGATCTAGCCTAATCTGACTGATACATGTTTTATGATGCTCTTAGGGGGTAGGACAAAGATCTCTAATATGCTGGCAAGGCCCTGCAATATTGTGACCTAAACATGAAGCTTCATCTTGTACCATACTTCCTCTCTTTTTCTCCTCTTCATCCAAACAGGCCTTCTTTCAACCCCCTCCTAGGGCTACTACAGGCTCTTTGCACATGCTGTTGCCACTGCCCAGAAATTCTCCCCGCTGCCCACACCTTTGCTTGGTTAATTTCTGTCTTACCAGTCTCAATCGGCTTTCACAGCAATGTGTACGTATCCTTTATAGCACTTAACACAACGACATGCTTACCTTTGCTGCTGTTCGTTTGAATAGTGCTTATTTTTCTCCTAGGCTGTGCACCTCCTAAGAATTGTTGCCCGGTCTTTACTTACTTACTATCTCCAGCCCTTTGCATAGTCCCTGGTACATAATAGGTACTCAAAAAATATTTGTTGAATAAACAATTGAGTCAATATATTGTAGTGATTACAGGATGGAAGTTGGAGCCAGACTTCTTGGATTCAGATCCTACCCTGCCATGTATTTGTTGAATGACTTTGGGTAAATCAGCGAATCTCTCTCTGCCTCAATTTCTTCATCTGAACAAGGGGGATTAGAAATAGTAGCGATCCCACAGCGTGCTTGTGAGGATTAAACGGATTAAGATATGTATTTATTTACTTGTCTTTGGTCTCCAAGCCCACCCTTCCGTATGCTGTTTTGTGGAGCTGGTAGTTTTCTCACGACATTTCCCAGACTCCTTTGCCAGATGGCTCCGGTTAGATCTAGCCAGTGAGAGACCCTGGCAGGAGGCTAGGAGTAGGAAGGAAAGCAAGAAGGGACTTCCTTCTGGGTTCGGTTCCTTCCCGCAATGTGACAGCTGCCAAGGACGGAGGCACGATCAGCCCCAGCTCCTTTCAATTCTCCCAGCACCAGTCAGGCTTTACTGCCTCAGAAGTGCTGATACCCTTGGCTGTGAACCCCTCGCCGGTCACCAGCTGCCCACGTCCTCTGAGAGGTCTGAGTACGAGCCATGTGGTGCCGCCGACCTTCACGGTAAAGATCCAAACATCATCTGTGGGAGGTCCCTCCTTGGAGCTCCTAGGTTCTAGTAACCCGACCTTTCACTTTTGTTTCCCTAACTTCAGGGGTGGTGGCTATACTTGTGTCGGAAAACCCTTTTCCTGGTGCCTGCCTGGGGCCCTAACTGATGGAATATCTAAAGCACTTAGAACAGTATCAGGCACACAGTAAGCACTCTGTGAGTGTGAAGTTTTGCATCTGCCTAAGTAGGTGAAAAAGCCAATATGGCCCCTGAGAACCCTGTGAAGGGCACAAGGTGCCTGACATCCATCAAGGATAGTGCAAACGCCATGGTGCAGAAAGACCATCTGTCTTCCGCGGAAACTCCAATCCACACCCGTAACTGTCACTCAAACACTACCACCCAGGTATGACTTAAAGCAAATGATGACACAGCTTCCATAGCATTAGCAATTTTTTATTTTCCTTTTTTGTTGCATAGGAAATGCAGTACTTGCTTCCAGTAATTGTATTGTAATGTGAGAAGGTGGTAGCACTAATGGTTGAATACAAGAGTTAAACTAATCCACACCAGCTCAAAAAACCTGTGGAGATTTAGTTGAATAAGAATGGACGCCCACAGTGATTCTCAACCAATTACAAATTTTCACAGAACACAGTCAAACTAAAAGGGTATCTATGAGAGTCAATACAAGTATACTAGAGGCACAGGGGGCCCGGCTCATAAAAAACAAATGTCAAGACAACTTATTAACACGGGGGTGTTTAGTGTCACAACAGCTCTCTCATCACTGGAAGTGTTTAATCCCCTCCCCGCACAATTTGAAATGAAAAAAAAACCGAGGTATCTTGAGCAGACAGATTTCTAAGGGTGGTGGGAAAAGCCCCCGGTGAACTATGTTCTGGTAAAAGGTCAGGGCAGTAGGGGAGGGGGTCGTGTATTTGCCTTTGAAAGTCTTCCTTAAGGACCTCCTAGAATCTGATAAAGCTCCAGCTCTGAGTCTAGCTAGTACCTCAGTGGTGATGCTACCAAATGCCTTTGCAGTGCAGAAAGGCAGTCGGAGACCAGGGAGAAAGGGCAGCTCTCTCAAGCCTCCATCCCAACGTAGCCAGTGGCCTTGTGGTCTTCGGTTGAGATGTTTGAAAAAAAAAAGTGCTAAATTATAGGCTATTACTAAAAAAAATTAAAAAAAATAAGAGTAACACAAATAGAATCAAAAAGGGAAGAAAGCTTGTGTTATTTTAAGAAGCTGAGCATAAAAACAGCAGGAAAAATAGCCCCATTCATTGGACACCATTTGTCCTTGAAACCACCGTGGAGAGACACAAGTTCACATCGCACACGCTGGGGAGTATTTTCCACCCTCAAGGTGCTCTGGTTGGATTAGAGGTGGCACTTCCACCACATATGCTTGTGGTCCAGACATACTTCGGAAATTGTGTTTTTTTAATTAAATAGATTCAGGAGTCCACAAGTGGAAATTCATGATGCATGGCACACAGGCAAGGTCCTGACCCCCACATGCTGCTGCCTCCCCCGTTACCATGCTCAAGGGCAGGTGGTCCCCCTTATCTTTCTGAGCATTTCTGGTATCTGCTCCCCATTTCCCCGGCCGCCTAATTTGATTATGTAACCCTTTGGGGCATAAAAGGCAGATCAGTGCTGGCTTAGGGAAAAAAAAAAAAATGAGATGAAACATTTCATTTGGGAAGCAAGTCATTTCAAATTTAGACCAAAAAAAAAAAAAGTTGTATTTTAAAAATCCCGTGTTAATAGCCAATTTCTTTTTCTTATGAATCGGGCCCAAAGTTTGTACAGAGTTTTATTTTTGAAGAAAATATTGCAACTGTGCATGAAACTAAATAGCCACGTGATCTCATAAAGATTTTTTTTTCGTTTTTTTTTTTTTCTTTTAATATGAGGAAGTCTGGTGTGAAGACGGATCAAGCATGGGTACCTGGCTGAACATTGTCCATTAAGAAAACGCTTCAGGATCAGCAAAGCTTCAGTCGAGGGTGAAGGAAAATGTCCCTCATTTGGAAATGTCCTCGGTGTCTTCAGAGCAGAGTTCTTGAAATTCAAATGGTCGTTTTGAGACAAAAGTCTTGCCAGGGACTGATTTCTGAAATCAAACACCCATGCTTGTCCCCTAGGAAAAAGAAAACAAAAAACAAAAACGAAAACAAAAACACAAGTAATACTGAATTAAGTAAATGTATACCTCCAAAATACTGAAAACAGCCGAAATCAAGAAAAGACAGAATTTGCATTCTCAGTGAAATACCTTTAAACCTAGCTGACAAGAACCAAGTCAGAAAAAAAGACTAACATAATTTTGAGTAATATTCATACAGTTCACTAAGCATTATGGAATAGCATGCATTAATATTGTACGGTTATTTTACATCACCTATACCAGAAGGTCCTGACTGACAGACAGCGAAGGCTACCGGTGTAGAAAAATCTTACTTCAGAAGAGCAATATAATACAGATTTCACAGGCACTACATTTTAATATATCAGGTATTATGCTGGTTTTCTTATAATTCTTTCTGTCCTAAAGCTGGCATTATAACAATGACCAAAAAGGCAAGGATTGAAGTAAACGGAAAGTAGATACCAAAGTTGATATAGTTTTTCTTCAGATAGATTAGTGCATAGTTCTCATGCAGATAAACACTGCTATGCATTTACACTGTTGGAAAGCAGAGTGAATTGAGCCCAAGTTGTCACATTTGTGTAAATCATTTTGTCAGCCTGTAATAGCACCATGTAATGGATTTGCATTAAACATTAAATTGATTTCAGAATTGGTGACACAGTATTCACTACAGTTAAGTGCTATGGAATAGCTTCAATGTTACCTGCTATATATCAAAGCAATTTTCATCCCACTGCTTTTTTATTGGAAAAAATAAAAGGAAAACATACACGACACTAATTAGACGAATGCACAGCCTTGGACGTGGAGAAGGCAGAGCGGGTTTACTGTCAAACAGTAAATACATGCATTGACTTCAGGACGAGATTGGCCTTGGAAGCTGATTTGAATGAAAGCTGTGCTGGGGGGCAGTGCAGCTTTCTGAGACTGTCTTATGTCTTAGGACAGATCTCGGAGCATGGGTGGTGAGGTGCCACTGAAGCTCTCCGTACATTACCATGCCAGTTGTATTTTAAATTTGTTCTATGGAGGCCTGCTACCAGGAAAAAAAGAAAGAAAGAGAGAAAGAGAATGAGAGAGAGAGAGAGAGAGAGAGACCACCACCACTAGGGACAAACAGATATGATGCCAAGTACATTAAACGACATTCTTAGAAACTCCCTCCCCCCAAAAAAAACAATCACAAGGAAAAAAATTTTTTTCTTAATCCAGATTTCATAAATACTCTATGACACTGTAACTACAGAGTTCAAAGCCTATGAGGATAAGGGTTTGAAAAGTGAAAGACAAACTTTTTGAGATGGGTTTTGCATCTTCTGATGGGCTGCCTGAATACTGTGACTCTGGGAAGTCTGGGTTCCTTTACACTTCACCGGTCAGAGTATGAAGAATATAAGCTTTGGGAAGTGTGCCTTGGCTTGCCCGTAGCCCACACCTGACTGTGAGGCAGGGAGGAGCTGTCATGCCAGGGTGTGAAGAAACAGAAAAGTTAGTTCAAACCTCAAAGGAAAGAAAAAGACTGTGGGATGGATAGAGTGGCATTGGAAAGAGGTCCTCTGCCCACGAATAATCAGACAAGGAGCGTTTTAGTGGCAAGGGGACGGGCCAGAAAAAAAAAAAAAAGTATACAGAAAAATGATATGATTTAATGTTTGTGCCTCTGACTTCAGTTCCCAAAGAAGAAAATGGAGAGTTATTTGAGGGACTTATCTTTGCCAATATTGTTAATGCCATTTGACGGGAGAGAAAAAATTCAAATGGGTCTCAGAATCAAGGGCTGGGCCTCCAAACACGGATGGCCCTCAGTCTGTCAGTCTACACACCCCAGGTAGCAAAGTCTTCCTCAAAAATCTTCGCTTGACTTTGAGTCTAAAAAGGTTAAACACTCATATTGTTGGTGTTTCTTTTTTCCTGCTTGATCACAACTGAACTACAGTTTCCTGCTGCTTTCTGGACAATGAAACATGAACAAAAATATAACTTAGTGTGTTTAATACTTAACCCCTGTTCGTTATCACCCTAGACTGCCTCCCTAATGTTTTAAAGCCTTTAAAACATTTTTTTCCTGCAAATCTGTTCAGAGTTCCCTAATTTTAGCTTCATCAAACTTAATACAACAAAATACCTTCAAAAATACAGCATACCTGTAACGTCCATTTACAATGGTTTTTCAGTAGACCTATACTTCTCAAGCATAGGAATATGCTATACCATTGAGAGAGAGAAAAAATAACTGTATTTAAATACTTACAAAAAAAAAAAAAAGGAAACAGGAAAGTTTTAAACTTAAATCCAGTTCCCAAAGGGAGGGGGGGCAGGAAAGAAAGAAAAGCCATTCTATGAACGCTGCCTTTATAATGAACAATCAGAAATTTCACTAGGCTAATTTGACAGAAATTTTTCCTCATTTAAACAACATTACAAAAGTCCTGCATTATAAAATAGGGTAGAATAAATCAGTGTAATCAATAAAACTATACAACAATACAAATTACATATCTTCTGAGTGGGCAGTTAATCTCTCTCTTTGCAGTCATGACTACAACATGCTCACTAAAAACAACTAAAACTGCCCAAACTATTGCTTAGTTTGTTTTGTTTTAAAAAAAGGGTGCAATTTTATTGTATATACAACCAATTTACTGGTAATACCTTGGCTTATCGCAAGGTTCTGACAAAATGTTTGTCTAGGCTTTTTTCCCTTCACTGTGAAGCACTGAAAGCTGCTATTTTTTTTCTTTTTTTTTTTTCTTTTTTCTTTTTTTAGTGCACATATGTCATAATAAAGTAATGCCCAGCTAAGTGCTATAGGGGAAGGCAAAGTATGCTGGCTGGCTAGAGGAAGTGACACCATATACTGACAATCACACCA
This sequence comes from Delphinapterus leucas, assembly GCF_059928025.1. NCBI lineage: Eukaryota > Metazoa > Chordata > Mammalia > Artiodactyla > Monodontidae > Delphinapterus > Delphinapterus leucas. Next base: position 138,161,794 of record NC_143129.1, read on the forward strand.
TACAACAGCGCCAAACGACTATTCAACCACTTATCAGACACATATGAAAATCCAAAATGTTTTATTTTATTTTTTTTTCCTTAAATAGAGATAACCAGTAAACAATTTTCAGAACTTGGAAGTTTAAAAACGTGCATATAAAAATGGGCATTATATACTTTGTATTGAATGTGGATTGACTGCAGTCTGCTAAGAAAAATGGGGTGTGGGAGCTGAAGAAAAGGGAAGTTGTCTTTTTTTTTTTTAAGGCTTGCTTGTGAAAGGAACAGTTGTAAAAACAAAATTGCTTGAAGCAGGGTCAGCTTAGTGCTTCACAGTTTGACTGCTTCTCTAAGAGGAGCCCTTCCTGCGCACGTGCATTCAAAAATCACAAATAAAGTACAAAGACAGACACCTAAAACACACTGCGTCAAGTGCAGCACCGACTTTGGTCAAATAAAAAAAATAAAAGAAAAATTAATCATAGCTAAGCTTTTCTACACGATATAAGCAGGTATTGCATATTTTCATATATCTGGGGGCGGGGAGGGGAATAAAGGAAGACTCCAAATAAATTGTAAAATGCAGCAACATCCAAAATACTGATATTCTAAGCATCTACAGATCTCAGAATAGCACTGCCACTGACCACAGAGGACAATAAAGACTACTCCTATCTGCGGAACAACTAACTCTCTATTTAGTTCTAGATGTTGAAACTGACAATGGCTGACATAAAAGTCACATTTACAAAAAGTGTCTCCAAATGCTTGACTAGGGAAAAACCCCTTTCAATAGAGGAGCATGTGCAACAATTCCACAAATAATCGCTATCCAGGGCAAGGCACATTGATATGGAATTTTTGTTTTCGTGCAAATTAAGGAAAAAAAACAAAACAAAACAACATTGTTTCGGGGGGGAAAGATGAGGAGCAAAGTGTCTTCCCAAGAATTTCAGTTACTTGATTGTATAGGACAGTAGTAGAACCCTTCTGAAGGGCTGAAAAACATAGTTTAAAGGCAAGTGCCTAGAGTAGGGATTACAATATTGTGTCTTAATGCACTCTACTTTATCCTACATTAGCTATATAAAAATTAGTTACTAACACTAGAACATGCAGAGACTTTCTCTGATCAGCAGGGCTTGCCAACCAGAACGTATATATATGTATAGTATAGGAAACCTTCTTGAAGTTGCATGGGAAGCAAAGGGGTGCTTCGCTGTCTGGTAGAAAAATCACTTGCACTTTTTTTTGTTATTTTTTTGTTTGTTTTTTGTGGTTTTTTTTTTTTACATAAGATACAGGACATTTGGGGGTGCAAACTTTTTTTTTTCCCTAACAAGTACCCTTGATCTGAATGGGCACCAGCATTTGTGTCAGTATTGGTTTCATTATTATTATTAATATTATTTTCCCATAGCCCAGTTCAGGGGCGCAAAGGTCTTTAAATTTTCTGGACAATCTCTGGAACAATGAAGTGTCTGATAACTGATAAATCTTATGTTGCCTGATACATGTAAAAATTTTGAGAATTGGCATAATCCATTATAGTGACTTCTAGCTTATAAAATTAACAGATACCATGATTTCATTTTAGTTATGTGCTTTGATAACAGAAAATAATTAATTAGCATTTAATGTAGTTAACATATTGTGGTAAAAGCACCATTAGATTTGTTTTTTTGTTTTTTTTTTAAATTTTCCTTCAGTTTTTAAAGGGATACAAGTTTAACAATAAAAAACATAAAAAGCAAAAATAGCTCCCCTTTTTCTTGCAAGGCTGTTTTTTACCCCAATAATTTAGAGTCCTGGGGTGGAAGGACTTGAAAAACAAAAATAGAATTTTCAACAATCTCTATCTTACAAAGATATTTAGCTATCCAATGAAATTGCACTTTACTCAATTCAAAATTCGATTGTTTTGATTGATTCCTGTCAGTTTCTGTCAAAACAGACCATCTTCCCCATTTCCATGTGAATTTGTGTGTCATTGTTGAAATTGTTGAAAAAATGTTTTTTTTTTTTTTTTAATGTAAGTGCAGCATTTCAAAACTTTTAAAAAACTGAATAGTAGTAGTAGTAGTTTGCCATTTTCGGAATTATTCTGCAACGTGAGTGGATTCACTGTCCTTCCGGGCCATGTTATCTAGTTTACTGCTGACTGCTGAACCAAACCAAACTAAAAGAAAAAATAAAAAAGGAACATAACTGCGTTTTCTTTTTCCAATATGTTACAGAAAAACATTGCCCTTTGACTGTCCCGTAAGTTAGATATTGCAGATCTCAGCTACTACAAAAGACTTAGTTCTCCATGTGTCTCCTGACTGCTCAAGGAGGCTCACACCTGTGTGGGTAAATTCATGAAATACTGTGAAACAGCCGGGCTCCGTAAAGAAAGTGTGTCACAACGGGAAGTCAGTGAGCAAGGGTAGACCTTCTCCAGCCACATTGCTTAATGCTCACGCTACCACAGAAAACACTTCAAATGTTACAAAGCCCAACCATTTCCAGCACCATATGAGAAAATTACAACAGTCCCTAAAGTATTAAAAAAAAAAATCCCAAAAGGTTATGGCCTTTGCTGTTGGACCATAATGCTCGCTGTTTCCATGTACAAGTTGATTTGATTCTCCCCTTCCAGTGACAGTGAAGTTGTAACTGCGCTGGGTTGAGGATGCGTCCATGTTACAGAGTTGAGAAGGGGTCAGGTGGTCTGTCTGGTGGATGGTGGGACGCTGCGACTTTTATCCCAGGTACCAGGACTGGAAGACAAAAGGAAAAGTGCAATTAGAGGCACAATTTGGAAAATAACACATTTTAAAAGTTGCCCTTCCAACGGTGAAACCAAGATCTACGTTAGGGACGAAGAGGGGATTCACTGGGAAAAGTAAAGGAATGACAAACAGTAAATCTTGAGACACTGAAAGTGATCTCACTCTTCTGAAATTGAAATTCAATGCCTTTGTTGGGGTTTGCCAATGTTTTGAGTGTATCTTACAAAATAAAGTATTTATGTCCACTTGAAATACATATATGGGTTTTGCAGTCTGGAGAGGGCAGCTATAGGATGGCAGGAAGCTTCATCATCTGGTTTTTGATTGAACCCTCAGCACCTAGCACAGTGTCTGGAATAGAAGCTTCTCAACAAAGAAAAGTTGAATGAGTGGAGAATGGGCGAGAGGAGAGGTTCTGCGTCATGATGAGTGTCTTCTCTGATGAATTTCACAACGTCTCCTTTTCAATGAGATGTTATTGCCACATTCTTGTAACAGGCACAGATGATCAGCAGTGATATAAGAGTAAATGGAGCTATAGTAGAAAAAGTGCTGTACCAAGAATCCTGGGTGATTTAGGACAAGTCACAGCATCTCTCTTCTACTCAATTTCCTTAGATGTACATGAGGTAGATTTTATGATGTAAAATGCTCCTCTCAAGCTCAATCTTTCTAAGATAATGTTTTCAAAAATGACATAAAATAATCATGTGGTATCAAGATTTCATCCTATTAGCTACCGTGATGTCCAAAGGAAAAAAAATGAGGTCACCTGCATAGCCCTCGTTCACGCTTCCGTTCATTAGACATTTATTTAGACCCTTCCATATACCTGCTGGGCCCAGTTACCTTTTCCTTTCATAAATCCTTAGGTGATTAGCTTTGGGCAATAGTCTGATGAGACGTCACTCTATATGCTGGCACTTCTTCTATGTTAGCTAAACAAAGTGACCAATTATGGTCTAATATCAGAGTCAGTTTCACAAGTGAAATAAAGTATACGGCTTTTAACAACTTTTCTCCAGAAATACCCTACCAAATTCACCACATTTATCATTATTCACAGAAAAATCATCAACCTCTAGCAAAAGTGAATGCTTCCGAAATCTCTGAGTTGACAGCATCAGAAAGGGTTACATTTGGGTTGATTCAGTCAGATGAAGGCTCATCCGTGTCCAAGAGATTCAATTAGGTAAAGCAGGGACTCGTTTGATCCCAGGATAAATGGCGAAGTGATAGCTACATGGAGGTTGGGATAAGATTTCCTGGTCACACAAGCTACCTTTGATCTCCAGAGGACTTGAAAAAAACCTAAGCCTAAACCGAAAAACTACTCATCCTGTATACTTTTAGATGTTATTCTTTGACCACATGCTTTGAGGAACACAATAAAGCCTCTTGTGTACTGAAAGGAAATCATCCTGGCAAATACACACGGCCTAAATCGAACTGGACAAAAGAAAGAAGAAGGGGGAAGAGAGGCGCGGGGAGGCAGACTCCAAACTGTTATTTCTAGTGGGTCTCCCGGTTAGCTGACGTGGATCCTAGTTAGAGCCGAGTCCCCCTCTAACAAAAGTCTCAAACTTTGGGTGCGGCGAATAATGCTTACAATTTCTGTTCTCACACTTTCTAAGTCAGTTGTGAAATTCCAGACTTCTTAAATCTGACACTGTGTCGTAGTTCTCGAAGCAAGCACCTGGGACCCAGTGAGTCAGCAGAGGGAGCAGTTTTCCATACACAGTTTCTGGACACAACCTTGGTGCACTACAAAAATCTGCAGTGCCTCTACGCTTCTCTAAAAAAGCAAAGCAAAGGAAAAAAAAAGTTTCTTCACACATCTTACTATTCAGTGTGTGCCTTGCCGACAAGGTTACCCCAGAGCAGCTCTGTAATCCTTCACTGAAATAGGCTTTATTGATTGCTCTGGTCTATTGTTCTCTTTTCAAGTCCCCCAAGTTCAAGTTCATCCTGGTGTTACATCATGTCTGGTTGCTAAGAGCAACCAGACAGACCCAGACGTGACTATCATTAGCAAGAAACCCTCCGTTCTCCTCCCACCAACCTTCCAGTGGCTCTGACGTAGCAGGCTCACTGCAAACACATTGAAGTATTTATTCTGCCTAATTTATGACCTACACAGCAAGCAAGACCCCCACTCCAAAAACCAACACTGTTGTATATTTAATTAATCTGTCTTTCTCTGGCACTTGGGAAAGTTAGACAAAGGACTAATTATTGTGTTTCACTCTCCACACTTTTCTTTTGGGGGGTGAATATTTGCATGGGAAAGAAAACTACAGGCCCAGCCTTGGCCACCCCCCCGCCCCGGCCCCTTTTTCTTTTTGCCCTATTGACATTTCATGAAATACTTTAGCTGCTTAAGGGAATTATAAAAAAAATGCGATGTGAATGTTACTCCTTCTGAGTTGGTATTCAGTAACACAAATCAACTCATGACATGTTTAAATTGAAATGCTAACCACACACTCTCAGAGTTACTTTAAAGGTTAGTTTTTAATCAATAGAGGTTGCTGACTCCTAGTTTTTGAGCTGCGCACTGCAGCTCTTGGGCTTTTGTCTAACGTTAAAGCTTTCAAACTTTTTTTTTCCTTGGGATGATTTTAGCAATGATTTGCAGACACAGAAGGCTATTGTGCTCTGACCAGCAACATGTCACCAGAGGAGCGAGTTGCCCTGGGGTGGGGTGTCAATATGGCTCCTGAAGGCCTGGGTTAGGGGTCTTTAAGAACCCGTGAAAAAAACTTAATTAACCCTTTCAGGCCCAAACCAAAACCTATTCTCAAACTTTTTCACTCCTATAATTTGACCATTAGTCCTTATTTCCACATTACACTAATCTTCATGACAATTAACCCGGCTACTTGACCAAAGCTTTCCAGAATGGGAAGTCAGCCGGTTAGGGGAACCACACAGGGATTTTTTTTTTTTTTTTTTTGGAATGAGGGCTCTTTGATTAAATAATTTATTTGTAGAGATGGCAGATAAACCATTATAATGCTAAAAAAAAATCCATCCATTTCAACGAATGTTCTCATGATCAGTTTGTAGCTGAAGACCCTCCTAAGTCCATTACGGACAAGCGTGATCGTCGCACGTGTGTAAGCCACTCGACTTCTAAAAACTTCCATGAACTACGAATGACGTCCAGTGAACAAGATAATGTTTGGAAAAGCCCATTTTTCTCTTGTGATGTTTTATTATAAAATCTATTATTCAAGCAGAGTGCAAGTTTCAAAACATTACTTGACGAATAATTCTGGGCATTTTCTTCTTGGAACATACAAGAAAAATATTAAAGAAATCTGAGATTGTTAAATTGGTGGGGTTGAGGAGAAAATCACTGGGAAAGTGTTGCCACATTAAACAAAATTCATTTATGGAGAGTCAAAAAATTGTCTTCAGATATTTACTGACATAAGCTTAGGTTTCTTATGGTTTCTGCCTTCATATTTTATAGCCCTTCAATCTAACCTCCTGTATCCAGATGGACTACAAAGGAATCTCTGTCCCTTATCTGCAGTGAGTTCCAATATTACAATACAATATCGAACGATGTTATCTTGATACATTTACATTAAGGAAGTAAACACAGAGCTTTGATCTGTTACTTTTTTTCCTTGTGGACTCTCAGCTATAGTAGTTTTGGAGGTCCATAAATCCACACTCCCACGGGGGCTCGAGTTAAGTACAATTACTCTGTTACATTCACAATTTCTACAGTTTGGGATGTGCTAAAGGAGGAGGGGAGGGGGCTGGAAGGGGGGGGGTAATTGTCCTCTCTCAGTGTTCAAGGTGAAACATCAAAAGAAATCTGCAGTCCAGGACCAGAGCTCAGCTTTCCTCTTCTCCAGTCAAATGAAGAAGTAATCTCATCAGGTTGGAAAGTGCTGACTAAGGATTTAATAAAGTGCCTGCAGATGTGGCGTCTCTAAGGTATTCAACTCATGTAATGCAAAACAGCTCCACACTGAATGTGCTTATAAAATTTCATTTAACCATTGCAGCGTGACTTTTTTTTTTTTTTTCACCTTTCTCTAAGGAGTTTTATCACACTTCCCGCCCCTTAATTTACAGCTCCATGAAAGTTCGAATCCCATTCTGCCAGGATTCTGGAATACTCACAGTAGTCAGGTTTTATGAACCATAAACAACATCTATCCGGCTGCATCGTAAGCAGGAAGCCTGAAATGGCTCTTGGTAGCTTTGAAAGCAGTCTCTTTCCTTTCCTATGTTGTAGGGAGAGCAATTAGGAAACTGAGGTTACTTTCCAAAATTGGGTCAGGAAGGTGCCTAAGACATGGTTGATGAAGACTCAACTTCTTAGTTAACACCAAACATTCTAATGCAAATAACGACTTTTAAAAAGGCTTTTAATTACACTTTTCACTAAGAGGGCAGGATGTATATTTTAGAAACAAAAGGAAACGCAGGTCTGTTTGAGATAGCTATATTTCACTTTAACCAAAAAAAGGGAGAGGGTGCTAGGGGTGGGGGTGGGGAGGGCGGAACAGACTGTGACGCAGCAGAATCTGTTTTTCAAATTAAAAAGTTAAACAAAAGGCCTCAAGGGCAAAGTTGAACACTGCGGAAGGAGGTTGTTAATGTGGAATCCAGAACTGGGTGTGACACTTTGCTTTCTTCTCCAGGCAAGGTGGGTTATTTCAGGACATTCACACACAGAAAACAGAAACACACAAAATACAGGGAGGGAGGCCTCGGGCCCCAGTCCCCACTCCTTCCTACTCCATCAGCCCCCGAAGAGGATGCTGCCAACCAGTACTGCATGAGCTGCAGTCAACGTTTTGACTTCTCTTGAGAAGATGCTATCTCTACTGGGTCACACTAATCCAGTTAGTCATTTTTGGCTTCCTGCTCTTGTTCGATGAGCTCAAGCCCACCGTTTAGCCCAAATGAGTTGTCCCTGGCAAATCAGCCAGAGGTCTGGTAGACTCCCCTGCCCGCTTCTAATCCAATGGAAATGGACAGGGCCTCGGAGTGCACTCCTGGTTTCTCACGTTAGTATACATCATTTGGGAGTACTTCATCACTTACATAACAAGTACTAGCATCTACTGTGTGCTTTGTATGCTAGGCTCTGGGGATATAATGAATACAGCAAATACGGTACCTGCTCTTAAGGAGTTGCCCTGCAGAAAGAAAGCGCTGGATTTTAGACTTCTATATCCTTCAAGAGACCAGCTACCCTGATCTTCTCACAGTTGGATCTTTAAAAACTTATGTCAGCTGATAAGGCTGAGTATCCAATGTCCGAGGGACCCGGGACCTAGTCCCACTTTTTCCATTGACTAGTCGTGTGACTTGAAGTGAGCAGGCCTCTGTCCTCTGGCCCCCAGAGGACTACTGTAAGGCCATTCTGCATTCCATGAGGGGAAAGCAGTTTCTAACACTGGCTCCTTCTGACAAAGGTGACACGCTGTACCCAGGTGTCAGTTATCGGTCTTGCCAGCCACGGGCTTTGATCTCTGCAGCCATTTTTCTTGTGTGATTTTGTTAATCAAAGAAAGCCTGTTTTCAATAACACTAAACCAAGACTTGTTTATTGTACAGGAAACTACTAAAATGTTAATGGGCAGTGACTGGCCCTGCTTACCTTTGTGGCCTTATCTTTTCACTGCTTGTACTCAACACTCGTGCGGTGTTAACCTTCTTCCAGATCCCCCAAGCCAAATACTTTCTCTCTGCTGGGCCTTGGCGAAGGGGTCCCCCTCTCCTTGGCTTTGCTAATGCTGGCTAGTCTTTGCTGTCTCAGATTATCAGTCCCTTCTTCCAAGGGGTCTTTCTCCAGGCCTTTAGTCCCGGGGTATTCCCTCTGTCCCAGTCACTGAACTGTCATGACCTATTTTTTTCCCTTAAGAAAACGAACTGTCTTCTTGCATGTGGCATCTCCAGAGGCTTAATAAATACTGTTGAATAAAGGAAGAATGGAAGAAATGAGGTATCTCCAAGGCTCCCAAAGCCTGGTGCCGGTTACTCCAACAAGGCATTTAGATGGGTGACTTCTAGTACGGCTGTGCCACATCCATGCTCATGCCTCATGTCCACATCTCCCCAGGTGAAGGTGCTCTCCCCAGAGAGACACAGGTCTCCACAAGCCGCCCCAGGCAGTTCTGATGGAAAAGCTCTTGTGACGGGGCCAACTGCAGCCAACTGCGGCCGTAGCATGTGCAATAGTTTTGTAACATGGACCGCGGCCTACTTACTACGAGTGCAGAGGAGTTGTCCAAACCACCACTCCCTGGAGAGTGACCGTGCTGCTCCCGGCCAAGACCTCCGTTTGGTTCAAACCTCAAGACGGGAAAACACTAATCTTTTTACCCAATAAGCCATCCAGCACCTCCAAACCTTGAGAGTACATACACAATCCAATTATTCCAATGGTCGTTCCAAAGTCTGACTCTTTCACCGTATTCCAACTTGCCCTAGTGTCTGCCTCACCATCAAGTAAAGTTCTTTTTTCTGGTTTCCCTTTACGTTTTTATCAAGTAATCTTTTACCTTGTGAAACCAAAGACTTCCGAATTAAAAACTGCACTCTGGCTCACTCAGATTTGCTCTGCCGACTTACTGGAGGGCTGAGTGCACAGTGGTGAGAGGTGGGACACTGGAGTCAGAGTTAACAGAATCCCATCATTTAACTAGTACACCATTACATGCTAGTTAAGTGATCTTAGGTAAGTTAGTTAGCACCGCTGCGTCTCAGTTTTAGACTCCGGGAAATGGAGATAACAACTTTATCAGTTTTTGTGGGGACCGAACGAGCTAATGCCTGGCAAGAGACAAGTATCGAAAAGCCGAAAGCCAGGGTAGATGGGTTCTCTAACTATAAAGTGTGTACAGGCCTTAAGGTCCACAGGAGACCTACAGGGGACCAGTTCCCTTGGAAAGGCATTGATCAACAAGGCGGCTTTCTCTCATTTAATGATATAATTTCTTAGTTAAAGGTAGCAGTTGCATCAGTTCCATTTCCCCAGTTGCAGAAGAAAGTTCTTGAGAAAATAAAAATCTGTCTTTAATTGCGGTATTAAAATCAGAGCAGCGAAACCAACTGCACAAAAGGAATTGGCTCAAGTTTATGAAAGGCATTTGGGCCCTTGCCTTGCAAGGCTGAACTGCATGCCTTGGAAGTTGGGGATGAGGGGGAGAGGGGATCCGGGGTCGGGTGGGGGGGGAGGGAAGAGGGGAGGGTGTGGAGGGAGGGAGTAGTCAGGCAACCAAGTGGGACAGAAACAATCCTATTTTGGTTTTTGTTAGCGAATGGCATACTACATAGATCAGAGACTTCTTATAAAATACAAACCCCCAGTGTACACAAAGCACAGGAAAATGTGAGGAAAAAAGGGAAAAACGAAAAGCAGCTTAGGGTGTGTTAACGCTGCTATTCTGTCAGCTTAAAGAGTATTTTATGCTTGATCAACAGCTCTTTTTTATTGTGCTTTTCTTTCATTCATTCAAGACATCAAAGCCAGGCACCACCAGTGTACCTGCCCTTCTGGAGCCGCTTGAGAGGGGGTCCTAATGAAGCACGACTCTGGGAGCGGAGACCCCCGTGGACACGGCAGTTCAAAGGGAATATTTCAACAATGATTACATTTTGTAAATCTTTTTATGAAAGAGACAGCTTATTTCCTGCTTTTTCATGAAAAATAGATTATCCATTAAAGTGAGCCCACGCCACGGAAGCTGCTTGAGATCTGAGGTGCAGCGTGGAGATTAGGGGAACAAGGACCCGATGAAATCGTCCAGAGTTCCTATCTATTTGCCTACGATGGCACCGCGTCTGCTCTGGGAGGAGCCCGGACGGTGCGCTGGACGGCTCTGCTGCGGAAAAGGCGGTGACCAGGGTGTTCTGAGGTTGATTTTTCAGCTTGGGCCTTGTGTCTTATTATTTGTGCTTTAAGATGTTTTTTGATTCCACAAAGTCCAGCCAAATATCAGAAGGCATCAGGCAACCCCTTTTATTGCACAAAAGTAAGATGAAAGATTTTAGTTACAGATTCATTAAATGCTGTACTTTAATGCTCTGAAAAGGGACGACCCTTTTCCGTATGGGAAGTTAGCCATAAAAAAAAAAGCTGGCTCTGGGCTGAAGATACAATACAGGCTTTATTATTGGCTAATGTCAGCCCCAAAGGCAAAAATAAAGAAGGCAGCCTGGCCCTTTGTAATTTCTGATTTTCAACATTAAATAATCTTTCCCCTAGTCTTTCTTTCTTTTTTTCTTTTTTGGCGGCAGGGAGAGTTGAGGGGAACAGGGCAGGAAGAGAGTATGATTTCCTGGGGAGCTATGAAATGAAAAAAATGTATGTTTTCTACACATCAGATTCCAATTTTAATTAAATGCCTGCTGTCTAACAAGTGCAGACGGTCACACTTGGGGCTGGCCCAATGGTGGCCCAGGGAGGTAACCTTTCTGGTTTAAAAAGAGAGGCGTGGGAGTGGAGGTCGGCGCTCAGCCGAGCGTGGCCACATTACAATAATCACGCCACCGAGTGCTTCCCCACTCCTGCTCTTCCCCCAGAGCCGAAAAGCTCTTCCCAAACATGACTCAGGTTCACAGTAAATCTATCATGTAGATTTACTGTTCCGATTGTGCAGGTAGATAAAATCTGGTACGGAAGAAAATAACATTGAAGTGAAAAGTTCAGTAATTTCAAAAATCCTCCCGGAGACCTCCTGCAAGAGAACGACAGAAGACCTGCTACTTTGCCAGAAACGAATTCCCAAACGAACCTTTCCAGTCAAGGAGCCCTTTAGGCACTGGATGGTACTTGCCCCCTGTACCCATTCCCACCCCCGCAGGTAACCTCTTTGCCAGGCCCCGAGCACAGGTCTTTGCTTCGGACCTTCTCTGTTCCCTGTCCAGGGTCCTTCCTTCTGTCCTTTCCAGTCCCCATTTCCTGCCTCCCTCCACCCACCCCTCCAGCCAGTCTCTCTCTCTCTCTCTCTCTCCCTCTCCACCTGTGTTCGATCCCCCACAAGAATGACGGCAGACCCCCACTCTCTCAAAGGCTATGCAGAGCAGCAGCCCTCCCCACTCCCTTCACTGGATTAAGAGGAAGGAAGAGGGCACACTCAACTGCAACCGCAACTACCCGCCTGGCAGCCGGGACGGAAGCTTGTGTATTGAGCCAAACAAGTGAGGCGCAGAGGCGGGATCAGGACAGAGCGCAGAGCAGGTTGTAGCATCTCGGTTCTCAGATTCTTGAGAGAAGAGAGCGAGAGTACAGTAAGATGCAACTCGGCACCGGACTCTGAGGCAGGGGCCTGGGTTCAAGTCTCGGCTCAGTCACTGGCTGCCCTGCGATTGTGGCTGCTCTGATTACGCTACGAAGATCCCGTTCCTACACTTTCACCTTCTGGGAACACCTGCTCTTCAACTGTATTGGTCCAGGAGTCATCTTTTCCTTGTTCACTGTGTAGATGTGATACTGGCAGGGATAAAACTGTTCATATCCCTCACTGAGGTTAGAAGGAGCTTGACCATGGAAAAAGTCAGAGACCTAAATTCTAGTCTGTGTGACATCAGGGGTCACAGCTTTACTTATCTGCAGAACAGGCCTCAGTATACCAGTTGTTATAATATTATTATATTATTTGGGGGAGGAAATAACAAACATAGAGACAGATCTTTGAAATATTGGCCTAAAATGCAAGCAGCATCATTAAGGGAGGCATTGGTGTGATCTAGATGTCACCCGATGGGGTTAGGGTTTCATCGGAGCCAACTGCCCTCGATAAAAATGGAATGATTTCCCCAAGTCCAGTCAAAGCTCTTACGTGACATCCCTGAAAGCACAAACTAGGGATCAGTGAACAATGCTTTCCTCCTCCTTCTGAAAACGTGGTAGGATTTAGGGTTTTATGGCAACAAAACTTGTCTTTGTTAAGACGTGACTTGCAAAACAAACCCACATGGGGGAGTTGGCAGTTTCAAATGACAGTACTTTTTTTTTAATGCTGAAACAGCAAATGCTTTTTATGTTCAGATTTTTTTCCTTCTATATTTGTAGATTAAATTTACAACTAAGCAATATTCACTACTACAAACAATTAGACTCTTCCTGAATATTCTTCCAGGGGAGGTGAGTTGGAAGCTTCTCGGTAGGGCTGGGTTGGGGGATTGTGCAAAGGTGAAATCCCACAGCATTAAGGGTCTCTGTCAAAGGTCTTATCAATGATTTGGACGTGAACATAACATATGGGATCAGCAGAGCTGCTAGGCTTCCCTGTCAGGAATCTATGCTTCTGGGAGAGAGGTAGTACCATTCTAACACAGAAAATTTAATTCATTTTTACCTTTTAGTAATGACTTTAAAGATGGTGATTTCATAAGCAAAGATTCCTGAAGACATATTTAAGAATGTGTCATAAAATCAAGCATGCAAACAAAATCATTTACTTTGTTTTCAGATGAATTCTACTTGGTAGTGCTCTCCTAGTAACTGAGATTTAAGAACAAACTCAGAACTCGTACACACAGTGCCGATTTGGAACAGTTCCATACCTATCACTTTATTATATTTTAATGAAACCAGTTGCAGATTGGATGATGGTTATGCGTTCTTTGGCTTTTTAAATACCCTTTTCTCTTGTTAAATCACCCTATGGCTAGGAGATGCCATTGTTCACTTTGCAAGAATGGTGGCAAATTCAAATGACACATATTAACTTTCTTTCTGATTCTGTGATCACAAAAATCTTGCAAAGATGCCACCTTGTGCTATCCTAAAGGCAGTTCAGTTAAAAAAAAAAAAATTACTCGAAGACTTTCTTTTCTTTTAAAGAAGTGAATTGTCTGAGCTGAAATATGGCTTCCTGTTCTACTGCATCAGCTTTCTGTGTTGTTCTCCAGGAACAGGTTTACAAGTTCAAGTTCAGGTTTAAACTAAATAAAACACTCCTCAGGAGTTTATAACTGAGCCTCATTTACATGTGCTCCCTCTGAACTCTACCGGCCTCTGTACACTAGTTTCCAAGGCTTGGGGGAGGAATGTTTTACAGTTGGAATCTGTACTGCTTTCTCAGGCATTTTAGGCTCAGAGGCCAGGCAACAGCAAGCTTTAGTTAGTATTAAAAGTTTCCTCAGATCTACTATAAAGTCAAAGAAAGAGGGGAAGAAAGACAAGGCCAGGCCTGGAGAACTGAATCTTCTTAATTTTCCCGATAAGGCTTTTGTGGTAACATTCCAGTTAAAAAGATTCTGGATGCAAATTCTAGAATTCCATAGTCATTACTTTAGATTTCTCTGAAATCATTTTCAACTCTTTGTGGAAAGTGGTCAATGCATACTTATTCTCTCCAAATATAAGACCTAGGGTTTGTGTAAACTGGTTTTCTGACTTGAAAAATACAGTTAAAAAGTGTTATGAAGATAAATGTCCCCAACTCAGAAGGGACTCCTTATTATGTTTATGAAAAAACCTAAGGGATTTTTGAGGGCAAAAAGATCTCAGGGATTTTCCAGCCAAGTTACACTAAAGAGGAAGAAATGGCTATTTTTGGTTTAGAAGCTTGAAGGGTTGAAGTAGGGCTTCTGAGATGCTCATAGAAATCAATCTGGAGAGAACTGGTTTCCTGGCTGACTGAGATTAAGACTCAGTCTCCTTGCTAAGCAAGGGTCCTGGAGTTCAGAGAAAGCAGTGATGGTCTTTGTGGACAGAAATGGAAGGAGAGCCGGACAAACAATACCAAGAACTCTGTCACTCAACTTCTCTGTGAATTTGAGTTTGGCAAGAAAGTGGGTACAGCAATAATAAACCAATGCTTCAAACACCTGAGTGTTACTCTATAGCATCTCGGCCCTGGAGCAGTTTCCTGATAGGTGGGCACACCCGGCATTGCAGGGCGTGGCATTCCCAGTACTCCAGCTTCAGCAGCTGCATCCCTGCACAGTGACAGGTGATAAGTCAGGTAAACAGCTCAAAAGAAAGCACTGCTGTGGGGATTCAGAGAAGAAACTACCTGGCTCAGGGAAGATGGACTGAGTCCACTGTGAATCTGGTCTCAGTTTGTGCCTCTGATTAAGAACACCTTCCTAGCACCGTGGTTGTGAGGATGAAGTGAAATAATACATGAAAATATGGAAGTGTTTTGTCTTTTAACTTAAGTTAAACTAAGCTGTTAAACAAAGGTGATGCTTTTTTTATGTATGTGTCTTCCTTTCTGACATGGGGAAGACAGAAACCTCATCTCTATATGCTAGCCCATATAGCTTCTTGGCCTGGTACATAATGGGCAGTCACTTTTCTTGGATAAATACAGTAACAGCCTGAGTATGCTGGCTATATCCTCTTTTCTCTCAATCTCTTGAACTTAGCCTAGCTCAAATGCTAGACGCATTGAGGATTTTTAAAATACTAAGTTTCTTCTATTGGATAAAGACACGAATAAAAGTAGAATCCACATAGATGACATTCCGTAGAAATGAAAGATAAAATTAGTTTCTTTGAGGGCGGCAGTTAACTTATGACGACTGAATGAAATCAGGACTCACAACCCTGAGAGTTTCTCTGCCTTTGGTCAGGAACGATTGGCCAAGCTGCAGAAAGATAATAATTTGCATATGTGATAGTCTCTACTATACCATTGGTCACTCATTCCCAAATTACTGAGAATCATATGTTCTTTCCTTTGTCTAGTTTTTGTTTCTCTTCTTTCTTACTCATAAATATCTATTCAATTTTGACTCATTCTCCACTATCCTTTGAATTTCTGCCTTAAGGGTTGTTGCAGGAAACAAAGTAAACATAACTGCCAATGTCAATTTTTTTTTTTAAGTAACTCTGGCAAAATGGTGGATGGGAGGAATTCGATACTCAAATGCTTTGCAGATTTTCCTGAGGATTTAATCTATCCATGCAGCTCTTAATTCTTCTGAAGACAAAATAATTTGATAGTTGACCTGATAGTTCAAAAAGTTTTACATTCATCAGTGTGTTGGTAGGCAGATGCAGATCTAATGTTATTTCATTCATGCTGAATCTTAGGGCAAAACAGTAGTCTCATCCTTCAGCAATTTTCTTTTAGAAACAGAGGCCACCAATTTGGAAACATGCTCCTTGGATGGAGCTACATGGAAGGCACAGGATGAAGAGGGCAAGCTATTGCCTGAACACAAATTAGGCCCTTGGAGAAGCTGCCTTGTCTCTCCTGCACCCTTAGAGTTATTCAGTGGGTACCATGCCTCATCTTACTATGGAGCTTAATTCTGTGCCTGGTTCTTATTCAAAGCAAGCAGCCAGGAAGGGGTGCAGAGGGACAGTCCAGATTTGACATCACTGTCCCCAGAACTGAGGAACACTAGAGAATTCCATAAGGAGTGTCATTCTGCAGTTCTTGTTTTACAAAGGTCATTGTGATGCAAGGCCAAAGGGAAGAGCCATGCAAATAGCGTTCCTGGAAGATGGTGGGGGTGGGTTAAGGGAAAGGATTATGTTATTAGGAGGGAGGGGTGAAGAGAATTTGGTACATCTTTAGACTTTGACAGGAAAAAATATTTGGGAAGAAGCCAGCAGAGAGATACAGCCTGGCCCTAGCTGAATGGTAATGATGGAACTAATAGCAACATTGAGAGCTATCCAGATACCAGAGAGAACAACTGGCAGATATTAAAATCATTATAAGATGTGAAATTATACCTCTTGCTGCGTCATTATCACTACATTTCATAATATTTGTCTAGAAAAGCACACAAAGCCTATCAGGTTAAATTAATCCTAATGATCAATTTCAGTTTTTATTCTAATTAAACGATTTCAATTTAATTAATGTGAGCACAGAAATTAGGCAGAATTACAGATGTAAATGTTGAACTTTAAATCAAAGGTCCTCCCTGCTCCCTGCCTCCTATAAAAGTGCCTTAAAATATTTGCCTGTGAAAGTAGATGGGAGCTTTAACCTTTGTCTGCACTGTGAAGGACAGAAGTTAGAAAAATACGCCACCGAAAGCTTCCCCAGAGCACAGACAGAAGCACAGGTTTAAAAACCACCCATGCACACCCACACCCACATGCACACAATACTAGGTGGTAGTGTGTGAAGATAAATTCTGCACGGTGAACTTTGGAAGTATGTGCTTTTGTTCCTCAGGATTCCAATGCACTTGGGTCAGTCTAATGGATACTGAACTTCTATAAAACACCTCTGTAAAATAGAAACTGTGCACCCATATCCTAAGCCACATATTAAATTACCAGTGCCTTCCCTCCCTGGTGTCAGAAACCTTGCCTCTCAGACCTGCTTTGCCTCTGATCAGCTGTGTGGCTTCACAAGTCGTTTCAGCTCCCTGAGCTTGGGCCCTCTTGTTTGGAGGGGCTGTTTTATCAGAAGCATACACACTTTTTTCCAAAATGCACTTAAAGTCATATCTGAAAAATGATGGGGTGTGGAGGTGACAATCTTTAAGAAAACTATCGGCTTCAGGATTCTGAATTTCTGTAACTTCCCAAAATACCAGCGTCTTAGAATGGATCTGCAAATGGCATGGGGGTACCATGTGTCTGAGTCATCCTATAAACACCTTTAAATAACCTTTCTTCTCCCTTAATAAAAATCCAAAGGAGATGGGATCCAGAGCTCTACAAGTTTGAAGAAGAAAAGGACCTGTAAATGGATTCTTTTCCTACAAAGAAAAGATAAAGATGGCAAAAATATGAAACAGAAAAAAAGATAATGAAAAGAAATGCATGTTCTTTTTTTTTTTTTTTTGTATTTAAAAAACTTGTCCTGGTGAATCATACTTAATAACAGGTCTGTAGTGTCACAGAGTCTTGGTCTTAGAAGAATGTTATAGGCAGCGTAAGGTTCTATGTTATTTCTCTTATCCATAAGATAGCCACAGCTTCTTTTCCCACAAATAAGCCTTCATCCACGAGCCCTCATCATGACTTGTTCACAATTGTATATGAGAATTATTTGACAGCAATCAATCCACTATTATTGTTTGGGGACATTAAAGGAGAACAGCAGAGTCATTTAACAATATAGTTGATTAGTGTAATAGTCATCATTAAATTTAGTAATAATAGTGGGATTTCTCCTTACCTTGGTTAATGATCATGGACAATTCATTTCTTGACTGCCAGTGGTAGAAACGGTTTTTAAAATATTAACTTCTGCCCCTTGGGAATGACACTTAGCCCATCACATTTAATTTTTGACGTTCACTGAACAGCATGATCCTAATCTCTTGATTTTATCATCTTAACTAGGAAACATTAAAATATGGATTGACTCCAGTTGGCAGGAATCTTTATGTTCTTTTCACTAAAAAAGCTATAAATCCAATGGTTGACCTTTTATTTCCAGGTCACAAATGACACCCACTCACTTTTGTCCATTCACATAGGATTTATGTTAGGGTCTACAGGTATAAGCCATGAAAGTTGAACTTTAATGAAATGTCTTTCAAAGATGTGCACTTAACCAAAAATGTCCCACAAAAAATTAGCGGATGGCCTTTTAAAAACATCTATTATATCTTCAGGTTCACTGCTGGCTTCAACTAAGGCTATTTTTCACTTGTAGTAAGTTTCTTTTAATAGTAGCATTTTTCTGAGGATATAAATTAGGCTTGTGTTTGGGATGATAATAGTACCTTAGTTCCCAATTTAAGTTTCTAACCTGAAAGAAGACTTCTGAAATGTTCTCTTTACCATCACCATAATTCATCTATCTCCAGCTGAAAAATGTTCCTTGTCGTTTTTCACAGAATCAATTGTATTGATGGGAGGTGCTCTGTGTTGTCAATCAGGGAAATGTGATTTGATGGGACCCCAAAGCAGTGAGATGGGGGAAGGAATGCCAAACCTGCTCAGGTCCACGCTATCTGAGTGAGATCAATGTTTCCCATAATACTCTTCCTGTCATGTAGCGCCCTGTCACAATTAATAATGTAGAAGGAGCTGATTAACTTAAGTAAAGTGCTCTCTGCTGTGTAAACACATAAAGATCTATGAGGCAAAAAAGGGGGGGGGGACAGGAAAGAACAAAACGTCATTTTTATTTTTCACGTGGAAACGTTCTCACTTTCCATTCTTCTCTTGTAACAATTACTGTACCAGCCATTTTGACGGAGTCGATAAATTGATTTGGGTCTTGATGCTGCAGCAAAGCAGACTGATCTGAGACACCATTATCTGCATTGGAGAGTGTGTGTGTGTGTGTGTGTGTGTGTGTGTGTGTGGTGGGGCTGCACTTTGGTGGCAGAGGGCAAAGGGGCAAAGTCAGGAAAGGCACATCAGCATTGTTCTAGATGGGAAATTAAGGCTCTAACACGGAGCTTCTGGAATGGACAGATGCATGCATGTGTGTGCGCATGTGTGTGCATGTTACGTGTGTGCATGCGTGTGTTGGGAATGGATGGAGAAAAAGAAGCCTTCAACTTGGTTAAAGGATGCAGCCTAAGTAATACAGTATGCACCACTTATTTAAGTCCCGGCGGTATTTCAGTCACTCACAGCCATCTGCAATTCAATGAGGATCACCACCCCATTAGAGCCCAGTCATGTCAGCTGCGTATCTGACAAAATAAACATTCAGAAACTGTGCTCCTAGGTTCATAACTTGTTTTTTGCACTGGGATTGTTTTCTTCTCTCCCTCATCCAGCATAAAGTTTAATAGTTTTTTAATATGAAATTATACCATACATAGAAACTCTCCATATACATTCCTCAGTGTATTTTTCCTCACAACCAGAAACTGAAGCTGTTAGCTGAGCTTTAACTTGCTCCTTGGGAGTATGCTAAGTATGTTCTTAATAAATAAATATCATTCCACTAGCTAGTGAGAGAATTAATGGCACAGTTTATGGAAAATGGACATGGGAGGATGGAGGGAGAGACGACGCAGCCCAGGGGAAAAATTACCAGATTACCTCTGTGGTTCTCACCATATTAACATTTCTATGTCTCTACTGGCAATCACGGGTCCCTGGTCCCAAAGATGAAGGAGATACATCCTGCCTCACTTCTGGTGCTGACGGAGGTTCCATTCTAAGGAGTGAAAAGGCAGCAGCATACGTCAGCTTTCCCTGTGCCAGGGTGGGGTGCTGGGGGCTTTACATTCTAACCATATTGAATTTTCACAAAACTCTAAGTGGAATGCACAATTAATTTATAATTTTAAAAATGTGACATCTAAGGGTCAGAAAGGCTAAAAATTACCCCAAGGTCACTGTGGAAGTCTGCTCAGGCTGCCATAACAAAATACCATAGACTGAGTGGCTTAAACAACAGAAATTTATCTTCTCACAGTTCTGGAGTGGAAGTCCAAGACCAAAGTTCTAACTGATTTGGTACCCAGGGAAGGTCATCTCCCTGGATTGCAAATGGCTGCCTTCTTGCTGAGTCCTCACATGACAGAGAGCATGCTCTCTGGTGTCTTTTCTTTTCTTTTGGTTAGCTGCACTGCGTGTCTTATGGGATCTTAGTTCCCCGACCAGGGATTGAACCTGGGGCCACAGCAGTGAAAGCACTGAGTCCTAACCATTGGACCGCCAGGGAATTCCCTGTCTTTTCTTAAAAGACCACTAATCCCATCATAAGGGTCTCACCCTCATCTAAACCTAACTACTTCTCAAAGGCCCCATCTTCAAATACTATCACATTGGGGGTTAGGGCTTCAACATATGGAATTGGGGGGGGGTTACAATTTAATCCATATGAGTCATGTACTGAGATAAATCAAAATCAAGTCCATCTGGCTCCAAAGCTTCTGTTTTCTCTACCGTGTTATGCTGCCTTGCAGAGGAGAGTACCTTATGACCATAGGTCTTAATGCTGCTACTACCTGTAAAATCTCAGACCTCATGCATGGTAAACCAAGCTAAGTTAAGGTTTCTTCACATATAGAGATCCCACTGTGCCCTTCATCTGCTTCCCATCTCCCGCAGAATAAAGTCCAAGTGCCTTATCATTGTATAAAAGCATGTACGTATTCACGACTAGACCCCGTTTAACTTGCCAGCCTCATTACTCGACATTCTCTGTCATTTACCTTACATTAACCAACATATGAAACAGAATTCTCTGAACACACACCACTGTTTCTCTGCATGTGCTGTTCCCCTCTCCTGGAATGGAACTATTTCTGTCTCCTTCCGAACTAGCTCATGTGAAATCTCCTCTAGAATATCTTCCATGAATTCCCTGCTTCTCCCCCGGGTTAATTATCTACTCTCTGCACTACCTGTAGATTATACATACTTCAACTGTTTCCCTTACCATATCTTACTATAATTTGTTTCCTTTTCTCCTTAAAAGTCTGTGAGCAATGGATGGCAGGGATTGGATCATATATATCAGTAGTACCCTGGTGTGGTAGTTACCAGGGATATAGTATGTGCTCAGTAAATTCTGGTTTCTTTTTTCTCCCTAAGGACAGCTGGTGAGTGGGACAGATGAGCTAGGAATCCAGATATTTTGACTCCTAGTCCAGTGCTCATTTTACTCTACCAAGATGCACTATGGTCAGTTCCCTTACTAGACCTTGCCATTGTATTCTCCTTCCATTCCCCCCACCCCTGACCCCTGGTACTACTGCTTCCCCAATACACATACATAACACTTGGCCATAGGTCCACAGAAGGGAGATTGTACTTGAGAGGGGCAGAACCTGTGTTCCACGAAGGCCGCCTTAAATTTCCTTTAACATGCAGCATATCCAGCCTTGGAAGGCAGTGTTGGGCACTTCCCACATCGTTAAGGCAGAGCCCCGTGGGCCCAAGGCTGCCCTGTGCTGGGGATGTTTGTGCCTGGGCTGCAGCTCCATTTAGCCCAACACATTCCAATTCTGGGGGTGGGGGGTAGGGGGGTGGGACAGGTGGCAGCATGTGCGGGGAAGGGAGAGTGTGAAGGCGAGGAACACGGGGCCAGGACAGCCTGTCCTAACCCAGTGTCCCAGCTCCAACCCAGGGATCCAGCTTATCACAAGATCATGTGGTTCATTAGTTAATGTGTAAAGCATTTGGAAAGTGAAAAGCCAATTAGAAGTGCTAAGTTACTTTGTCTCTGCTATAAAGGAAGCGATGTGAAGCCTAAGGAAAAATTCTCAGGCAAATATTTTGGGGGAAGCCTGCGCTGTGGAATGTAACTTAATGAACAGGCTCCAATGAAAGGCTATACCCCCAAAACATAGGCCACTGATAAAAGAATGTGTCTTCGTCCTCAATAAACAAACAGGAAGGTAAACAAGTGGGTGTGGGAAAAGTGGCCAGGAAGAATCATTGAGAACTCACGTGAGATCTTTGAGAATCTCACATTAGACAATAGGCTCTGGCCTTGGAACTATGTGTATCTGTGGAACCTTCAAGGTCTTAGACTCATTAGAAGGCCTGGGAAAGCCTGTGTCCTAAAGGAACCTCTCCTAATGCGAACAGTCATTATTTAGAGTGCAGAAACATTTGGTAAAGCAAATTCTTCGCCGGTATGGGATTTCCACATGCAGGGGCTTTGTGGAAAGTGGGAACCCCACCTGTACTGCCTTCTCTCCTCAGAGCATGTAGCAGGGCCAATGCACTCATTTTCCTGTTCTCTGAACTCTGTTGACTCAAGCTCAGCAAAACCAGGCTCTTTTCTTTTGCAAAGGAAGCATCTGGTTCCAAGTCATAAAAGAGAAACCCAGAACCTATTGCTGACTGTTTGATAAGCACCTGGGAGGGCACGTGGAGGGCACTGTTTCCCAGAGTTCCCCTGCAATTACAAAGGCACATGTCCTTCAACGCAGCCTTTTCAGAGTCCTCGTTTACCAGAAGAACCTTGACCCAGCCCTGTGGGAGCTGGTCTGCAGAAAACTCCAGTACTTCTGCCCAAATCCTGGACTCCAACAGAGGGCTGAAATGAGATGATCACTGTACACTCATACATGCACACAGCATACCTGTCTCCTAGATGCACAGGGAGTGAGTGTGGAGGAAAGGCACTGGAAGGAGACAAGCAGCAAGAGAGGAAAGGAGTCAAGTGCAAGAACAGGAGTTGAAAACAGCATGAAACCTACCAGGGAACGGGGAAAAAGGAAGATGGGAGATACTGTTAACAATCTACCCACTATCTATTGCCCCTTCTTTCTGCAATTTTGTTTAGGGAGGACAATGTGACCAACCCTGGGTAATGAGTCATGATCATAGCCAATCAAGATAGTTTTGTGTTGGCTTTCCTGGCATCTTTTGCAACTAAAGATTAAAATGTGACCAGCTTTAGTCAATGAGACCCAAGTAGAAATTTGGTAACAGGAAACAGGGAAGGAATAAGGCAGGATCTTTGTTCCCTGATATAAGAGGAATACGGGGGAAGGATATGGGTATGATGCCTGGAGCTGCAGCAGTCATTTTGCAGTCAGAGGCACCTGCTTGTGGATGCTAAGAATGGTAGAGCAGAATGTTAGAAAGAGCAAGGTTCCTGCTGGCAACATGTAGCAGCTGAAACAATGCCAACAACCACTCACTGACAGATTTCTTGCTATGTGAGAAAAGGAAACCTGATTGGCTGAAGCCACACTTAATTGGGTTTTCTTCTATGAGGTAGATACTTTATCGTCTTCATTTCATAGATAAGGAAACAGAATTTTAAAGGGTAACATGTCCAAGATCACTCAGATAAATGGCACAGCCAGGATGTGAAAACAAGTCTATTGTACTCTCCGATTCATGACTTTTTCCTTGTTCCCCTAAAGAAATCAGACCATGAGCGTCAAGAGCATTTCCCTTAGGAAGCCTCCTACGCTGCTGGTGGGAATTAAGTTGGTGCAGCCACTATGGAGAACAGTATGGATGGTCCTCAAAAAACTAAAAATAGAGTTGCCATATGATCCAACAATCCCATTCCTGGGCGTATATCCAGACAAAAATATAATTCAAAAAGATACACACACCTCCTATGTTCACAGCAGCACTATTCACAATAGCCAAGACATGGAAACAATCTAAATGTCCATCGACAGATGAATGGATAAAGAAGATGTACACATATAGAATGGAATACTACTCAGCCATAAAAAAGAATGAAGTAATGCCATTTGCAGAAACATGGATGCAACTAGAGATTATCATACTAAGTGAAGTAAGTCAGAAAGAGAAAGACAAATACCATATGATATCACTTATATGTGGAATATAAAATATGGCACAAAAATGAACTTTCGTGAAACAGAAACAGACTCACAGACATAGAGAACAGACTCGGGTTGACAAGGGGGAGGGGAGAGTGAGAAAGAGATGAAGTGGGAGTTTGGGGTTAGCAGATGCAAACTATTATATATAGAATGGATAAACAACAAGGTCCTACTGTATAGCACAGGGAACTATATTCAATATTCTGTGATAAACCATAATGGAAAAGAATATATATATAAAAAGAATGCATATATATGTATAACTGAATCACTTTGTTGTACAGCAAAAATTAACACAACATTGTAAATCAACTATATTTCAGTTTTAAAAAAAAGAGCATTTCCCTCAGTATCCTGAAACTTCCACTGACTGGAAACATCATTATCAAGACACATTTCAGGGCTGGAAATTTTGACAGCAGTTCTGCATTTGATACTATGGTTTTCTGACTTCACTGTAAGGCTATCATCAAATTCTGATCTAACTCCTCTCAGCTCTTTACACCCATTCACAGCTTCTTGTTTCAATCTTTCCCCCCCCCCGCTTCATTTTCTATCCCACTTTTCCCACAATCCCAAGGGCTAATTAAACAAATACCAGACGTTTGGTCCTTTTTCTTCTTCCACGAAATCTAAAATTTCCTGCGAAATCTCCCTTTCCTCTTCCCCTTCTCCATTGCCATTGATCTCATTTAAATACTGGAAAAGAAGCAAGCATGAAAGGAACCACTATTTATTGTGCACCTACTGTGTGCCAGATCCCATGTAAGCACCTTAATTCTTTCAACGATCATCAATTTGCTTCAACTAAGAAGTTTCCCCAAATCTTTTTGGAGCAAGGCAACAAACAAACAGAAAGGCTAAAACCAAACCAAAATATGCCATTAAACATGATGGGATCTCCAAAGTATTAAAAACTAAGGGAGAAAAAGGAGACCAGTACCTAGAACTGAGGCTCTCGCTTGGTTCAGAAGTGAAATTTGTGGCTGAGGACAACTAAAATGTGCTGCCCAAATAAAACTTGAAAGACAAAGGTTCTGTTTATTGAAAAATGTATTTTAAGCGTGTCTCATAGGCTGTCCGTGAGTCAGCTGCCAAGTGTTTGCGAAGAGAACGTGGTAAGAACTTACAGGCTGGGGTGGGGGCTGGGAAGCTGGGGGAGTCGCTCCTGCCCACAGTAAGAGGGAGCAGATGGCAGGGGTAACATCTCCGCGAGGCGGTGCTGACTATTCAACACCTACGGCTGGAGCAGAGAACATAAGGGAAAAGAATGACCAGGCACTGCCTTTCCCCGCAGATTCTGGGGGGGTACATTCATTTGCTACAGTCCTTGCCACCCTCAGAGACATGATTTCCCCTTGGGAAGTCTTCTCTGCCTTGGGGCACAATTTGGCTTAAGAGAAGAAATGGGGTGCAGGGCAAGGATCGATGTACCCAGTTGAATGAGGCTTTTGGAGTACCTTTAGGGCAGGTGCTCAGTGGAAGAATCCACGAGATTCTGATCTTGTGGAGGTGTTGTCCTAATTTTGTCCTAACTGGATGGTTACTTTAGATCCAGCGTTTGGTGGGCAGGTTCTGCCCATATCTACACAGTAGCACATGAGGACACATACAAGTCCTTCCCTGATGGGGCATGCTGAAGGGAGTGTGGGCTCTGGAATCAGAAGCGGGTCTGTGTCCTGGCTCTACGAACCCCCGGCTATGTGGTTCTGGGGAAGTCACTTCCCTCTCTTTAAACCTCAGTTTTAAAATCTGTATAATGGGGATAATGATTACGGCTCTGCCTACTTCAAAGGGTTGCTCTGAAGATCAAATGAGAAAATACTTTGTAATCCAGAAAATACTGTTTCAATATGAGTATAGTTATCAACTGAACAACAAATGCTATTATTTGTTGAGCATTTAACAGGTGTCAAGCATTTACTTTCTCTACACTAACAGAATTTAAGACTCAACACAACCGTAGAAGGTAGATAAATAGTTATCACCATTTTACAGTTAATAAACCAGGCTAGAAAAATTGAATTACAAAGAAAAAATTTTTAAAACTACAAGAAATGAAGTACACATACTACTGCTAAGTGATGAAATAAAGCTCCAACCAAGATCTGAAAGGAAAGCTCACAGTCTCAGCTGCTCTGCTATCTGGGCTCTGGGCAGAGGCTGGTTGCTCTCACAGATGCAGACTAATGTCATTAGTAAAGGTCTTTTTCCCAGGCAGGATGACAGAATGAACTCAGTCTTGATTTCACAGATGCAGGCTAATAGGAAACTGGGGCAGGTCTTCAGAAGAACCAAGTACAGCGTCGGTCCTATTCCTTGATGTAAGAGGATGAGTCAATCTTAGACCATAAAGAGAAAACAGTCAGTAACCTTTCATTATAAATGGTTAAGGATGAAGACAGTATTCAGGAAAGAGAGCAGTTCTGGAGACAGACTGGTTCAAACCCTGGCTACCTCGTTTGCCATGGGGCAAGTATACTCTTTGAAATTTCAGTTTCCTCATCTGTAAAACAGGGATAACAGCACCAATCTCAGAGGGCTCTGAGGCCTGTAGGGAGTGCAGGCACAGAACCTGGCATGCACTGGAGTTTAATACAGAATGCCCATTTGGCCAATTAACTTTTTTCAAAGTTAGGAGTAAATGGAATTTTATCTGCCATTCCTCTCCAATCCTGGGAGTTTTCAGCTGTATGGGCTTGTAACAAAAATGCTCAGATCCAATTCTAACTAGAAGGGGGACGATATTTTTTATTTTCCTTTCTCTAACAAAATCTGAGTTTCCTGCCTTTGCAACTATCCAGGCTGCTCCTTGAACTTCTGTGTGGTACCTAACCTCCTACAGGCAGGCAGCTGGAGTCTGGGCAGGGAATGGCTTCAGCTAACTGCTGTGCAATCTCAAGTGAGCTTGGTGTCCTGGGTGAGAACATTACGCAAGAAGGGCTGTTTCTTGGAAATGAGGGACTGGGGCGGGGGGTCTGGCTGATATGCCAGCAGTGGGAAAGGATTCTAATTTTATCTGCTTGGTCCAGAGAAGACAGAACTCAGCGTGTCTCTCTACCTAAGATGGGATAAAGCCTTATCGACCAGCTCATGGCAAAAATTAAAAGTACAGGAAAAAGGTAAAATGTATAAGAACCAGAGCCATATCATCAGTCCAAAGTTAGACAAGGACAGAAAAACAATCTAGCCTTTTCTGTCCCTTCCACTCTTTGGAAAGTTCTGCTACTCAGCTCTCTGGTCTCAAAGCCTCTTAGGCAAATCCTTATTGTAACTGGTATCACACTGCATTATTAATGTTGTTGTCATTACTATTATTTTTTACATCTGTTTCCTCTATTAGACTTTGAACAACTTGAGGAGAATTGTTATTCCCTGCCTTCTTGGGTTTTGGGAATATAGTCAGAAATGATGAGTGACTAATGAAAGGGACTTAGGAAGTTTTGCATTTTGCAGATTGCCCGAGCTTTGGTTTCTTAGGCAGAGTTTCAGGAATATGACACACAGAATGGCAACAGATCCAAACGCTCTCCATATCCACCACCTCCCTATGTTCCTTGTGCATCCCCACCAAAGGCAGACAACGGGTGCTATGTCCATAATTTAGCTCTGCAGGGACCTCTCCAGATCAACCGGTTTCCAGCACAGTGAAGTGTGTGGTTTGTGCATACATTTGTAAATTTCATGAGGCAAAGGGAGCCACACTGCTTGCCAGTCAGGCAGCTAAATGATTTATTAAGCAAAGGTTACAGCACCTGTGTCTTTTTGTCAACAAATCAGGCCCATGCCATGCCAAGCGATTCTTCTAATAACCCAAATGGTAATTTGGTTTTAAATAGCATTTCAGATACCACAATTCTGTTGAGGTAGAACAGTGATAGATTTGGGTGGCAAAGAAGAAATGCCTGTTTTTTAGTATTGTTTGCACTCATTTTTCATTTTAAAGAATTAGTCTTCATTGGTGTTCTGCAGGTTAAGCATTTTATTTGAACATTCTGATTAAACTAGAACCTGAAAAAAAATGAGTTCTTTGCTCAGTCCTTCTGTGTGGGAATTGGTATTTCTATTTATTACCTCATGATGAAATATTAACTTTTTTTCTCTAAATAAATGCCTCCTCTTAATGGCTCTCGTTTTCAGGGATCAGATTAAATTATGAGACGCAACTGAAATGGCCATTGGCTTTCTGCTGTTTGAGATGATGCCATGCTCTCTTATATCATTCAGTGGGCGTGCAGGGGACATTAATAGTGTCCAAAGTGAAGTAGATACTCTATGCCCCAGAGACTTTTCTATATGTTAGTATCAACTATCATGGTGGACAATACTGAAAAATAAGAGATTCAGGGTGGTCACGGTTTCTTAGAACAGATGGGTGTTCTAAAGGCTGTCAGGAGGTGGCTACCCCCCATGTTAATGATGAGCTACAAAATGGAGGAGTATAAGGAAAACGAAAGGCAAATCATGATAGTAGCAGAGGTAGCAGACAAGTGATTCAGAAGAATGGGACAGATAACTCGGCAGGAATGTTCCAACAGAGCCAAAAGCTGGGGTGAGATAGACAATGCAATTGGAAGGCAGTTTGAAAGAAAACTAGCTCGAGGCAAGGCTAAAGAGAAGGCAATTCTGTCTCAGTGAAGGGAGGAATTCTCTGGAGGAAAAAAGATAGACTGGAAGGGAAGGAGGAGAAAAAATGGCTTTCAATTATCCATGTTATCTTTCCCTACCAATCACTACAGACGATGAATAGGTGCAATAAAAGCCAATATTCAATTATTCCAATTTACATGGAAAGAAGGCCATAATATATTGTTACGGGGAAGAAACAGCAGGTTACCCAACAGTGTATATAATATCTCATTTT
Organism: Delphinapterus leucas; assembly: GCF_059928025.1. Taxonomy (NCBI): domain Eukaryota; kingdom Metazoa; phylum Chordata; class Mammalia; order Artiodactyla; family Monodontidae; genus Delphinapterus; species Delphinapterus leucas. The sequence continues at coordinate 138,190,560 of NC_143129.1, forward strand.
TGCAATATATTTGTATGCATCGAAGCAGCCTGGATGGATTTAGACAGAAATGTTAACAGTAGGACTACAAGGGATTTTTATTATTTTTCCCATCTGTATTTTCCACAATTAACATGTATCACCACTGTAATAAGAAAAAGTCATTATTTTTAAACTTCCTTACGAATCATTTAGATTCAACCCGTATCTGCTGGCTACCCACTATGTGTTGGACACGAGAGCACAAAATGACAGTGGGTTTTTTGGTAAACAATCCACTCTTCCTGGCTGTTTTACAGAATTTTAGACTCTCAAGTGGAGAAAGGACCATGAAGAGTTTATCTAATGATTACATTTTAAAAATTGTGGTGAAGTACACACAACATAAAATTTACCATCTTAACCATTTTTAAGTGGACAGTTTAGTGATATTCAGGACATTCACGGTGTTGTGTAACCATCACCACCATACATCTTCAGAGCTTTTTTCATCTTATAAGACTAACACTCTGTACCACCAAACAATAACTCTCTATTCTGCCCTCTCCCCGGCTCTTGGCAACCACCATTCTACTTTTTGTCTCTATGAATTTGACTACACTAGGTACCTCACATAAGTGGAATCGTATAGTATTCGTCCTTTTGGGACTGGACTATTTCACTTTGCATAATGTCTTCAAAGTTCACCTACGTTGTAACATACTGCAGAAGTCCCTTTCTTTTCAATTCTGAATAATATGTATGATACCACATTAAAATGGTATATACACAATAAAATGTATATACCGTATTTTGTTTATCCATTTATCTGTCAATGGATATTTGGATTGCTTTTACCTTTTGGCTATTGTGAATAATGCTGTGAAGAACATGGGTGTACAAGTATCTCTTGGAGACCCGGCTTTCAATCCTTTGGGGTATATACTCATGATTAGATTTTAGTGCAATCTCAGATTTAAAACCAGGGAATACACCAGTGGTATTCCTGAGAGTTGAGCATCAGTCTCTGTTTGAATATCTGCAGGGAAAGGTGCTCACCGGCCCATGAGGCAGTACAGCACAGTGGTTTGAGAGCATAGGCCTTGGAGTCAGACAAAACTGGGGAGGCATTCTTGCTCTGCCTCTCACCATGTGTGGCCTTGGGAAAATCAACAATCTCTTCAGATCTCAGGTTTCAAATCTATGAAGTGGAGATAATTATATATATCCTATTGGGTAGCTGTCAAGATTCGTTGGATAATGTACCTAAGGTACTCAGTACGTAGAAAATGCTCAATAAATAGAGGCTATGTATAATCAAAGAACTCTCTTTTGTTTTGTTTTTTTTTTTAAAGAAAGGTCTTATGATAAACTGAAAGCTGCCTACTTCAAATGTCTATTCATTAGTTGGAATTCTATCTGCTGGAAAAAACAGGGACCGTATCTAATCTGTCTTCTACAGGTTGATGTTTCAAGAGGTTTCTTTGGGGAAAAGGGAGACCATTTTATTTTGTATTTGTTTATGGATTTCTGTCCAGGATACCTCTCCTGCATTTATAAAGCTTACCTATCTGCTTGGGTGACACTTCAATTTTTACTTCTTTAAAGGCAGAAAAGAAAATATTGTTTTTCCAGAAAACTTTTCCCATAATTCAACTAATACAAATTTCATGCCTTATTAACAAAAATATTTATATAGAAAAATGCAAGCTTGCCTAGGAAACGACTAATCTGCAGGCCACGTTCAAATTATGTCTTTAAAAATTCCTCTTCTGATGTCCTCTCAAAAAGAGTACCTAAAAATATTATTTTTATGATCTATATCTATATATGCCTACCACTTTAAATGGTTCCAGATATGTTTTTGGGGAAAAAGAGTAACTCCATTAGCGTGGTTTCTCATAAGACAATTGGGGATGGCTTTCTTCAAGCCAAAAGTGGCAGGTGTCACTGTGATAAAAAACATTTAAGCTGTTGTCTCTATGATGCCAAATATTTAACAGAAACCCAAAAAATTCAGTTCCAGATGCCAATACTGGGTCTACATGACATCATTCATACAGATGCGTAGAAAATCTGGATTTTTAAGAATTGAATTTTTGTGGTCAACATCATGAAGACTCAGTTTCTGGGTTAAATAAGGCATTTGTGAAACAAAGCCATGTTGGAATAGAATACGTTTTGATTATAGAGAAACAAATTGAATGGAATGCAGGGTACAGTTTCAGTTCAGTGAATCACAGCTTATATAAAAATACTATATAAAATACAAAACAGGACATTTCCAAACTGCATTTTTGAGGTTCTTAATGAAGTAACCTGAGCCCACTGGTGCTTTGAGAAAAGCAATCATCCAATGTAAAGCTACTGTCCCCAGTTCTCCCCTTCTCATTGACCTTGATCATGTGAGCCAGAAGTACAATAAGAAATGTTCTTCTACTGTAATGCCTTTGAGGTAATTATTCAACTTCAAATTCACCAGTTAAATATTTGAAGGTATGGGAAAATAAGCAATAAACTTGAACGATTTTATGGGGAGTACTGAATAGGCGAAGTTAATCCCAGATGCCATGTACCTGCCAGTTTCAGAAGAAACAGCAGAAGTGGGAAATTCAAGAGTTAACCTTCTCCCTCCCCTCCCTCCTTCCTCTCTCCCTCTCCTCCCAGCTGCCTCCTCTGAGGCTGTACTTTCCGTGACCCTGCTTCGGTGTAAGGAAGGCTTCAGATGCAATGCTGTTTAACCCACGCTGTCGACACAGCAATAAACTAAAACCCTTCGCAGAGAAAGCAAACGGACCCAGGAAAGCAAATCTATCTCGTTCATAAGCACCTGCTCATAGTGTTACAAACAAAGATGAATAGTTATAAATTAGGCATCTGGAGATTACATACCGAGGCGCATGCACAAAATATCTTGGAGAATTTTTCAAACACTGTGTTGAGAACCTCAAAGAGAAAATTCTTTATGTCAATTCTGATAATATACAGTCACATTCCGATTAGGAGATCAGAGAGTAGATTCTTCCAAAACTCGCATCTAATTCTATTCCACAACTCTCTAAGTATCTTTATATATGCTACCTTTGAATTCCAAAAGTCTTTCACTGTTTCTCAATTAACAGCAGCTATTTCAAAACTTTTAAAAGAGATTCTTTCTCCTTGGCCTATACTAGCACAAAACACAACTATCTATTGAAAAACAAACTCTAGATGTCCTGGCATACTCTTTTTCAATCACCTACCTCAAAATATGACATTATATTCACATAATCCCCTCCCACCCCACTGGGGCCAGCGAAGCCAGTAACAAACACCTCCTATTTCAGTACCAACACCAGCAACTTAACAGCGCTCAGGAACCCTTTCTTTTCCTTTCTCTTAGAAAGTCTGCCAGGTTCCTGGGGACCCTATAATGAGTACATAAGAGGGACTGGCCCCCCATTCCCAGCATGCACTCTGATGTCGCCGGCAGCCAGAGTATACTTTCCAGGTTCAATAGGGGCCTACTTCTGTCTGCTTGCACGTAGAGAGGCACAGATTCCTAAAAGAGGGAGCACACGCTATCCAGCCTGGGAAAATTTTCTTCCCATAGCAAAAGCAGTTCTGGCACAGAAGCCCTCCTCTCCTACCCCCTCAATACAAGAAGCAAAAATTGCAGGCACTGTTTTCCATGATTTCTAAGAACACATGGAAATGTGGCTGGAGGGCCAGGATGGGTAGGGGTCGGGAGGAAAGGGGACTGAACAGGGGCTGGGAAATGCAGCCTGTTGTGCCGAAAGACGAGTTACAATGCACCTGATGAATAAAACAAGCTGCACCACATACAGAAAAGATGAGAGCGGCCCACCTGTGTCTGTTGAGGGATATTTACAAAGCTTGGATCCCGTGGTCCAACACTGACGAATCGGTTTGCGGGGGAGGTGCTGGGTGTCGAGTAGGCTGTGAAGGGAAGGGACACATGCGTTCAGGAAGCAGCACGAGATTGCACACAGAAACAACACCAAAACACACAGTCTCCGAGCCTACGTGGCTGATTAACAAGGAAATGTGCAAACACTGTAGCTAGCAGAGGGATCTGGCTAGCAAGGGCGTTTTAGACAGTCAAAAAGGGAAGGAGTGTTGGCTTCCAAAGACTGTTGGAATAAAACGATGTCAAATTGGTGCTCAAATGAGCTCTTTTCTCCTTCCATCATACAAATTAGAACATGCAGGACATTTGTAAAGTATACTTTCTGAGTTAAACATGAGCTCTGGGGTCAGAAAGAGATATCCTAGTCTTTAAAAGCACAGGAGAAAGAAATTAGGTAGAAAGGGGAGGAAAGTAGTTCATTTTACAACCTTACTTTTCACACTATTACCCTCCTAAAGATCATGAAATGTTCCTGTGCCTCTATCTCTAAATATGGAAGAGGAGTCTTTATAGAAGGGACTGGGTTCTCCAGAAAAGTGGTGGAAAGCTATTTAGAGCACGCTATCTTTACAGGCTCAGGGGGGCATCTAGAATTTTATGATGCACAAAATGCTCTTAGAGTACTAACATTTGTAGTCTTCCCACCCTAGAACCCTTCTGTTCAGGTACAAACCATCAAGATCCCGTGTAAACCTGGAACCTCAGGTACCACACTTCAGCCAACTATCCTTTTCACAGTACATGAACGTTTTGTTGTTGGTTTTTATACTCATATTTCAGAGCTTCACTATAGTTTAGAGAGAAAAAAATTCTGTGGTTCTGGTGTTTCATTGGTTCATATATCCAAATGAACATTTTGTTTTCTGGTGTCTTTCAGTTCACTTCTTTACCACAAACTCCAAGGATTTATTCACATTCCTTCTTTACTAAAATTTTTAGATAGACTATTACTTAATTTCAAATTTCTTAACAATACTTGTAAAAGGCATAAGTTTTCTGGACTAACACGAGACATGCACCATCTAAAAGATGAAAAGGGTTTGCATTTCTTAAAAAACACAGATAATTGAGGGAATACTACCAAATTCATTTGCCAGATTTTTTTCCCCTTGTGGACATCATCTGCTTCTCTTCCTTTGATTTTCTGTTTCACAGAAAACTGCTCAGACTTCTTGTTTCCCTTGTTAAGCACATCTAGACATAAAATTTCCACCAATCTAGGCCAAGTCCTATTGGTCATTAGAGCTAAGTCACCCACGCAGAGCTGTGATGGTCACGTGGGTATGGTTGTGTTAAATCAGCATCGAACAGAGGAGGAACATAAGGTTCCCCTGATGTCTATTATTAAGAAACTTTTTGTTGTTGTCGTGTTTGTTTTAGAAGAATTCGTCCAATAACAGCTTTATGTAAAGTGATCTAAACGTATGGTACTCTGTACTGTCTAGCAACGTGAATCTACTGATTTCTTCCCCAGCCTATCCTATGTCAGATTAACCTGAACAGATTTGAGAAATACCTCTGCATTTAGCCATTCTGTATGTGCCTCTCACTCACTGGTATGGGGGAAATTTGCTTTTTTAAAAAGCTCAGTAAAATACTCTTTATTGATTGTTTCATCCAGCCTATTGCTCTACTTTGATATGCTTTCAGAAGTCTCAACAGAAAGTTATGTATTGAAAATGATGTACTATAATTAGCTGGCAGTGAATTTACCTGCTTCTAGGGCACAAAGAGGATGTGGGAGAGATAAGGAGGAAGCTAGTAGATAAAATAACCTGTTAGCCGTTAGGAGGAAAAAAAGTGTTTTTTCACATGTGAATAGGTAGGTAGGTTGAGAAGGAACAAAAAGGCATGAAGAGTAAGCTGAGGTTCTGAGACTAAATGACTGATGACAGATGCTGAACCACGAGGCCTTGGTTTGATGGTCCTAGCGGAGCAGTGTGTGCATGTCAGCCCTGGTCACTGCAGACACACAGCAGGATTTCCTATGACGTTTTTACCATACTGGTGACGTCAGAAACACGCATGCTGATTGATCCTAGGATACATGGTACTTTTTTTTCTTTTTCTTTTTGGCGTGTGAATATAGTTCTTCGTTGACCATACATAGCACTAAATCTGGAAAAGTGTGTATTACATTCCATTCTCTATCTTGCCTTTTTTTTTTTTTTTTTTTTTTTTTGCGGTACGCGGGCCTCTCACTGTTGTGGCCTCTCCCGTTGCGGAGCACAGGTTCCGGACGCACAGGCTCAGCGGCCATGGCTCACGGGCCCAGCCGCTCCGCGGCATGTGGGATGCCCCTGGACCGGGACACAAACCCGCGTCGCCTGCATTGGCAGGTAGACTCTCAACCACTGCGCCACCAGGGAAGCCCTGCCATTTTGAAAGTAGGGTTAGCATCCAAATAATTGAGCCACTCAAAATTACCATGAGGCTAACAATTGGCTATTGTCCCTTCTTCAATCATGAGACAAAACATCCCAGAAGGCCTTTAATGCTCTCACAAGCTATTAAAACTTCTCCAAACTTTATTTTGGTTTTTAAAAAAGAGAGCAATGCTGAGAGAGGTGGTAATGTGTTTGCCTTTTTAAGAAAAGGATATTACAACTACAAAAATCTGAGAGTCTCTGAGTTCCATCGAATGGAACAAAAAGTGCCCAGGGAAATTTATTCTATAGAAAGTTGATTCTGGGAAAAATCAAGGACACAGGAAAAACAAGGGAAGGAAGAAAGTCTGACTCATCTTCCATTATTGTAGCTAAAATAGGCAGTGTTCACCTATAACAGGATGTAGTTCCAGAGATGATATGACATAAGTTGAATTTGATTTTCCTAAAGAAACAGTGGAATGAGGGAGTTATCCTGTTAAACAAAAGCCTCAGTTGAAACTTTTTATTAAAACAACCACATATACCATGGTGAATCAATTACACATGCCCAGTTAAGAGCTTTCAACATGAGCATAAAATCAAGTAAAGGGGGAGATGTGGTAATGAATTATATACAACTGTGTTTACTATGCTATTATATCACATTCATTATCTTTCTTAATTATAATTTTTGCCTATTTACAGCAGCAATAATCAAATGCTGCTGGAGGAGCTTCAGGACATCATGAAATCCAGAAAATAATTTTCTAGGAAGATTGCTGTAGGCATTTTTGAGAATTCTGGAGGGAAGATTCAGGGGCATTTTACGATTTTCTGATAAAGTCAACAGGGAAATCAATTTGCTTATATAACCTCATTGTAAAAGTCCTCATGGCAAACATGACTATTAGAAATCAAATTATGATTGCTTGCCTGTTTCTGAAAAAGAAAGTGTTTGCTTTTTTTTAGCAGCCATTTTACCTATGTGAGCAGTATCACCATGGACCATTTTCTTAACATTTTGAAAAAACATTCCTATAAGAAGCTTCCACCAGCTCTTATTTGGGCTAATCTGATCGTACTTTTTCTCTTTCTAACATATTTCTTCAGATTACCCAAGACTCTTAGCCTTAGCCCCAGGGGTAAGTACCAAAATCCCAAATCAGAATTTGATCCCATATCCTTCTGTGTTGCCCACTTACCATATGCACTGCTAATTCTATAATCCTTCACTTAGGCAGTACAAGTTGGGCCTCAGGATGATCAACTGGAAAAACGGTTCATGAACAGTTCTTTCTTTATATGCAGTCGGGCCTCTGCGGATGCTGGAATCTATCTCTAGGGAGCTTGTGGGATGGGCAGGGAGAGTGGCAGAGATCACCCATTAGCCCTGCTCTTTACAACCCTGCAGGTGTTCCCTGGGAGAACTGCCTCTATGTCCCCAGAAATGGATGTAACTGACTGCCTACAAGCCAAAGAGAATTCCAACTTTTGTTGTTCCCAGGTTGTCTGGTTTTTTGTTTGTTTGTTTGTCTTGTGTTGTTTTCCTGAATAAGAAGAAATAAGGGATGTGTCTGGATAGAGGAATCACGGCATTTCTAGATGAATCAGTTTTGAGTCTGTAACAGCCTTCACCCAACAATCATACCTGACCATGGTGCTAAGAAAGTGGTCAAATTGTTTTGAGTAAAAGATGCTTGGAGTTTTCCTGTTTGGGGGAAAAAATATGACTGAAAAACAAGATATTAAGATATTAAAATATTTGTATCAATGTCAGTTGATGTATCTTAAAGATAAAAACGATATCAATAAAACTACTCAAGTCTGACAAACTAGAAAATGTGAGTGCATCAGCTTGTTTTGAAAGTAGGCAGCCAGATTCAAGATCTACTTCAAATTTAGCGACCCCTGAAATGCGTGTCATCACTGAAAAACAGAAGAGCGAGAAAATTTAGATAGATTTCTGTGTAGAGCTTGGGTGTGAAAGGAGAGCTGACCTTTGGACGAAGCCCCCTCCTGTGTCCACAGAGCGGCCACCAGGAGGTTGAGTGGCCAGGTGGCCTAGGGCTGAACGGCCTGAGGATAGTGATGGCCAGCTCCTCTGCTGGGGAGGGGGAGGGGGGATGACCTGGTGAGGCGCCTCACTAGGAAAGACAATCTAAGACAGCTAGTGAGCTTTGACATTCTTTGTGTGTGTGTGTGTATGTGTTAGATATTTGTCTTTTTTCTTTTTTTTAGTGTATGTGCTGCCGAAGCGAGCACAGACATTTGTCTTTTTAAAAAAAATTTTATTGAAATATAGTTGACTTACAATGTTGTGTTTCAAGTTTACAGCAATGTGATTCAGTTATTTTATATATATATATATATATATATATATATATATGTACGTGCCTATTCTTTTAAAGATACATTTCCATTATAGGTTATTACAAGTTATTGAGTACAATTCCCTGTGCTATGCAGTAGGTCCTTCTTAGTTCTGACATTCTGAATTTACTTCCAGACACAGGAAGCAACAAAGTTCCCCAAACCCTGGCACAAAGTTTGAAGAGAAGTTTGTGATCTGTTTCATCAGAGATTCCAACTACGTAAAAGGAGGGAATACCAATTCTTCATTCCCTTAAACTCTACCAAGTCTAACCGCTGTGGTGCATCAAGGAAAGATAGTTTAATATATTCATATCCTCTCCCTCTCTCTCTTTCTCTTTCTCTGTCTCTGTCTCTCTCTCGTGTGAACACTGCCTCTGTGCCAGGCTCTATGCTAAGTTTTATGGGAACTTATCTTAAAAAGATAAGCCAGACACACGGCTATCCATGAAATGTTAGAGTCTAGTGGGGAGAGATGAGTACAGAAAGTGAAAATATGAGTGCCTAAAAGTAATATAAATAAAAATCTTTAGGGTGTTAAAGGACAGAAAAGTGACACCTGGCAGGGGAACAGGAAAAGCTTTGTAGAGGAGATGGAGATGGCTGTGATGACGGGCTGTAAAAGATGTGTTGGTTGACAAGTTCAGATGGATTGGGGATCACAGAGGAAGCTGCATGAGCAAAGAAACAGAGTTGGGTAATGGGGATGTCAATCGCCGAGGGAAAGGAGAAAAGACGGGACGTTGTGAATATCTCTGCCATAAGGTCAGGGAAGATAAAAATTTAAGGATCAGAGACTTGAATGTTTGAAAATGGAGGAGAAAAAGTCTATTGAATTTTTCCTTCAAGAGGAAGAAATAATTTATAAAATTATCAAAGATACCAGATTTCCATTCTAAACACCATTAAGACCATTAGGCATCCTAACACTTTAAACCTTTCCCCTCCTGTCTCAAAATCAGTATACACTTCACATGTTCCCTTGTGTTCAGAAACTCAGACATATTCACATGTGCAGATATCCCTTTAAAAATGCTAGTCAAAAATTCAATTTCATTCAGCTAGACTTACTGCCTGCCCAGGAATGTGCTGGTTACTGGACAGAAGCCATCCAAACAAGTTTAGGAATGCAGACTTGAACACATCACTGTGTCTTCAGACTGCAATTTTCTAAATGTTTATCAGTGACACCTGACGGTGCACGAGAACGCATTCAGTTGCAAACTGAAGCAGTGAGATGACTAAATACCTGATGGAAATAGTTTCTGCAATCTTAACTGCACTATCATATGTTACTAGTTTTTTAAAAAAGCCCTGTGAGAAAACTTTCATTTCTAGAAAAAAATGTGGAAACTATTAGAAAATAGATTGGCTAATTTCTAAATGAAGTCCATTACAATTGAACTCATTTGGGAACTTGAACAGCACTATTTCTTGCCAGGTCACAGAAGAAATGCTGGAGGATATTGGAGTTTTTTTCCTTCGAAGAAATCTATGAGTATCGACAAGTTTACAGGGCCTGGGTTAGCATTATTAATGTAATTATACAGCCAAGGAAACACAGCCTTTGTTGACACATGAATCCCCAGTATTCAGAGGTTTAGAAATTCCCACGTGAATGAATGGATATTGTAGTTTTCATCCAGATGTTTGGAATCTAGGAGATAACCACACTGAATTTCCATTACTTTGATCACATCTGTGCAGTCAGTTACCTCATTCTATTATCTCTGCAGATCTTTTGTCTCTACAAACAAGCTACCAACAACACAAAAAGACACAGCCCTCAGGGCATGAAATTAAAGCCTACTTATCGCTAGTAAATTATTACAGAATAACATACCCACAAGCCTTCTTCCTGAAAAGCTAATGAATTCGAACTTTAATATATTAGCATTACTTAACATGTATGGTAACAATTTGCATGAAATGTTTAATGTGCCAATAGTTCTCAAAAAATCATGAAAAGAATCAATTTAAGCAGATGGCTTTGCTCTGCTGGTCTCTGTACTTGTATTAGGGATCTTCATAGGGGGCAGGGGCTCAAGTGACATCATGATTTGGGGTAAAACGTACAGAAGGGAAGGTATAAGACAATTCATGTGTGCACACAGAGAGAAGGGGATCAGAGCCACTTGTAAACTGGAGGTGCTTTGACGTTATGTTACCAAAATCTGTGTGATAAAGAGGTACTTTACAATGAGTGTTTCCTGTAAACAACCTATTCATACTGCCTATAATATTCTTTTTCGTAATGACTTAAAGGATAGGAATACAGCCTTGTTTCAGTTCATTTAAATTTATTTCTAATAACTAATCCACATTCTATGTCATGTATTTTTACGTGTATGCCCGCGTGTTGTGCAACTGATAGAACATACTCATTGATCAGAAGCAACCACATAGATGGGTAGGCACAGGTGAAAGTGATATTAAAGAGTCACAGGGAATAAACCCTGGATTCAGCTGGGGTTTACTAAAAAAAGAAACGTAGATCAATAGATTAGATCCCTCCCTCTTGAAAGGCTTCTGCAGCCTCTCCAAAGGCAGTGTAACTTTGGAAAACCACTTCTGGGACTATATCCTCAACAAATACTTAAAAGTACATATAAAGATTTATGCTCCAAGATGTTCATTACAGCATTACTTATAAGTGCAACAAACTGGAACCAACTGATGGAATATTGCAGCCATTAAAAATGTTTTAAAATAATAATGACACATGTTTATAATATGAAATAAAATGAATAAAATTAGTTTACAAAACTGTATATATGTGTATATATATGTACGCACACACACACATATGATCAATTATGTTTAAAATATGCACAGAAAGTGATTATCTCTAAAGACTGGGATTATGAGTGATTTAGAAACACCTTCCAGTAATTCTTAATCTTAAATAAAATAAAGACAAATAGAACCCGAAAGCCCCAAATAATATTTTTATTTTTACAGCAGTGCAAGGTAGTTAATAGAAAATGAATTTTAGAATCAGAAAATCCTGGATTGAATCCATTCAGTCTCTTACTAGAAATGTGACCTTGGCAAGCCAGTTAACCTGAGTGTCTCTATATAAAAAGTTCAGCATAGTAAATATTATTTACTCTAATACTCCCAGCTCTTTAAGGCTTCACCCACTCTGTGAATGTCTAATAGGCGACCCTCTCCACAGGAGCAATCCAGAGAGCGATCCCTAAGCAGAGGCTTAGCCAACAAGATGGAAAAATCTCCAGAATCCCACTGTACTTTATATTAAAACAGTTGAAGAAAACTGCTAAACTCATCTAATCAGGGACTACTGATTCCAAAATCTGATTAAGGGCATTACACCCTGAGATATCTGCCTTCCACCAATTAAAAAAATAATAATCAAACCTCTCAAGGGTTAATGTTATATCAGACTCAAATATAATTTGTAAGGGTGTAAGATGGCACAACTTTTCGGAAAAGCAATTTGGAAACGTGTATCAAGAGGAATATTCATACTGTTTGCACTAGTAATTCCAATTCTAGAAATCTAGCCCAATAAAATTATTCAAGTTGGGGACAAAAATATATGTTAGACAATATGCTGGAGCATATTCCACAGGTTGGAACAAAAGTTAATGGTCTATGGTAGGAGAATAAGTAAAAATATTTAAAATCACATTTCCTAGCTTTTTATTTTTTTATGAAGAAAAGGTGTAAAATACTCGTTAAGAAAATAACATACAAAATATTATATTCAGTAGGTCACAATCATATACACATAGACATGCACCGAAAAAATGGGGGAAAACCAGACCAAAATGTTAATAGTAGTTGGTTATAGGAGAATATGATTTTTAAAATCCTTTTCTGTATTTTTCAAGTTTCCTACATTGCCATTGTTATCTTTATGAAGAAAATCTTAAAACTCATCTGTCATTTCTGTCATCTGAAAAAGTAAAAAACTGAGGCAAAAATAAGACCTGAGTGGGTTATGGTAACCTAAATGAATGTAATCATCTATTGTCTGCTCTCTTTTGTAACTCACTCCTTCTTTACAAAGTTCATTTCTTCTCTCTTTCTTCCTGCTCTCATTCCTGTTTTTCATCCAATTCAATGTACCCAAGAGTTTTTATTGGAATAATTTAAAAGTTCTTTGGGACTTCCCTGGCGGTCCACTGGTTGAGACTCCCCGCTTCCAGTGCAGGGGGCACAGGTGTGATCCCTGGTTGGGGAACTAAGATCCTACATGCCACGCAGTGAGGCCAAATAAGAAAAGAAAGTTCTTTATGGCGTGTCTTAGGATTTTCAGAGGAAAGGTGTATGATATTATATCTTGAAACACAGTAAGTGTCCTGGTAGAGTAGAAAGCACGGGGCTTTAGAGTCCAACAGACCCCGATTTGAATTCTGGTTCAGTCTCAGTTTTCTCTTTTTAAAAAGAGGGCTAATGAGTCCAATTCTGCGGATTAAAATAACAATCAAGTGCAACTAAGGTAACGCATATGAAAATACCTATCGAAGTGCCTGATTTCCAATAATTATTTTTCTTTTTCCTTTTCAAATTTAGACATTAAAAACTTGGGTTGTACAAAAAGTAGAAGTACTCTGCAAAAAGTATTTATGAAAAATTATGACTTAAGATAGCATGTGTGCATCTGTATCCAATGGGTTCCTAAAGCGGAACTTGTGACCAAATAATAGCTACTGAGAGTGAAAATGCCAACTTTGTACTCAAGTCCATGTTCTCTGTGAGGGAAAAAGAATAGTATTCTTTACCAGAAAGAGCACATATTTTTGCTATCACACCCGAAGTTCAGGTTAGGGCAACTAAAAACTAGATGTATAAAATTTGCCAAGGATTTTATGGACCACCCCCCTTCCCTGCCTCCACTGTGTGAGTTTTGGTCACTACAGTTAGTGGTTGGGGTATAAAGAAGAATTTTAGTTCATTGGACAAATACTTTAAAAATTAAATAAAGCATTATATTTGACATAAAAGGGGATTTAAAACTCAATAATATCTTTCATTCTCGTTGGGCAAGGCACTGAAGAACTACCCCCCAATGAACCAGTTTCCATCCTTCAACACACAGTCAAGTGTGTATATACATCCTCCACTCTATGGCAGTAGGTATTCTATACATACTTTTTCTTAGCGCTCTCTTTTGCTTACTTAATATAACTCAAAGATTATTCCATGAATTCATACAGACCTATCCTTACTTTTTCTTTTAAAAGATTTATTATTTATTTACTTCTTATTTTACTTATTTTTGGCTGCGTCAGGTCTTAGTTGCGGCACGCAGGATGTTCGTTGAAGCACGCGGTATCTTTCGTTGCGGCGCGTGGGCTTCTCTCTAGCTGTGGAGTGCTGGTTTTCTCTCTCTAGTCATGGCGCACAGGCTCCAGGGCGTGTGGGCTCTTTAGTTTGCGGCACGTAGGCTCTCTAGTTGAGATGCGGGAGCTCAGTAGTTGTGGCGCAAGGGCTTAGTTGCACCGCGGCATGTGGGATCTTAGTTCCCTGACCAGGGATCGAACCGCGTCCCCTGCATTGTAAGGCGGATTCTTTACCACTGGACCACCAGGGAAGTCCCCCTACCTTTATTTTTAAAGGGTTTCTAATGTATATCATATTGGTGGATATGACTGGTGTTATCAATCTTTTATTATAATCACTGTTGCAATGAACACTTGATGTATATCTTTGCTCACATGTCCAACACAATGCATGGCTTACATTTAAAATTTATACACACACACACACACACACAGACACACACATATATATATATAAATATATATAAAACGAAATTGTCCTCTTCAGAGGTTGAACCAATTTACAGTCCTCTAACAGTATAGGAGTGTGCCTGTTTCCCACACACTTACCAAGATTGTGTCAAGATCCTTTTTGATCTTTGCTAATCTGATAGGTAAAAATACCATTCGAATTTTAATTTGTATTGCTTTTATGCTACATGAATGAGACATCTTTCAAATGTTTTCCATTTCTCTATGTTTATATCATTTTGTTGTCTTTCTGTTGGATTGTTGGTCTCTCTTACTGACTTTAAAAAACTATTTAGAGGGGGGACCTTGAAGATGGCGGAAGAGTAAGATGCGGAGATCACCTTCCTCCCCACAGATACACCAGAAATACATCTACACGTGGAACAACTCCTACAGAACACCTACTGAACGCTGGCAGAAGACCTCAGACCTCCCAAAAGCATCAGAAACAGCGGATTAAAGCTCCACAATCAACTTGATGTACCCTGCATCTGTGGAATACCTGAATAGACAACAAGTCATCCCAAATTGAGGAGCCGTGTGGATGAAAGGCTCTTGGTGCTCCAGCCAGGAGTCAGGGCTCTGCCTCTGAGGTAGGAGAGCCAACTTCAGAACACTGGTCAACAAGAGACCTCCCAGCTCCACATAATATCAAATGGCGAAAATCTCCCAGAGACCTCCATCTTAACACCAGCACCCAGCTTCACTCAATGACCAGCAAGCTACAGTGCTGGACAACCTATGCCAAACAACTAGCAAAACAGGAACACAACCCCACCCATTAGCAGAGAAGCTGCGTAACATCATAATAAAGCCACAGACACCCCAAAACACACCACCAGATGTGAACCTGCCCACTAGAGAGACAAGATCCAGCCTCATCCACCACAACGCAGGCACTAGTCCCCTCCACCAGGAAGCCTACACAACCCACTGAACCAACCTTAGCCACTGGAGACAGACATCAAAAACAGCGGGAACTACGAACCTGCAGCCTGCAAAAAGGAGACCCCAAACACAGTAAGATAAGCAAAATGAGAAGACAGAAAAACACACAGCAGATAAAGAAGCAAGATAAAAATGCACCAAACCTAACAAATGAAGAGGAAATAGGCAGTCTACCTGAAAAAGAATTCAGAATAATGATAGTAAGGATGATCCGAAATCTTGGAAATAGAATGGACAAAATGGAAGAAACAGTTAACAAGGACCTAGAAGAAATAAAGATGAAACAAGCAACGATGAACAACACAATAAATGAAATTAAAAGTACTCTAGATGGGATCAATAGCAGAATAACTGAGGCAGAAGAATGGATAAGTGACCTGGAAGATAAAATAGTGGACATAACTACTGCAGAGCAGAATAAAGAAAAAAGAATGAAAAGAATTGAGGATAGTCTCAAAGACATCTGGGACAACATTAAATGCACCAACATTCGAATTATAGGGGTTCCAGAAGAAGAAGAGAAAAAGAAAGGGACTGAGAAAATATTTGAAGAGATTATAGTTGAAAACTTCCCTAATATGGGAAAGGAAATAGTTAATCAAGTCCAAGAAGCACAGAGAGTCCCATACAGGATAAATCCAAGGAGAAATAGGCCAAGACACATATTAATCAAACTATCAAAAATTAAATACAAAGAAAGCATATTAAAAGCAGCAAGGGAAAAACAACAAATAACACACAAGGGAATCCCCATAAGGTTAACAGCTGATCTCTCAGCAGAAACCCTACAAGCCAGAAGGGAGTGGCAGGGCATACTGAAAGTGATGAAGGAGAAAAACCTGCAACCAAGACTACTCTACCCAGCAAGGATCTCATTCAGATTTGATGGAGAAATTAAAACCTTTACAGACAAGCAAAAGCTGAGAGAGTTCAGTACCACCAAACTAGCTTTACAACAAATGCTAAAGGAACTTCTCTAGACAAGAAACACAAGAGAAGGAAAAGACCTACAATAACGAACCCAAAACAATTTAGAAAATGGGAATAGGAACATACATATCGATAATTACCTTAAATGTAAATGGACTAAATGCTCCCACCAAAAGACACAGATTGGCTGAATGGATACAAAAACAAGACCCATATATATGCTGTCTACAAGAGACCCACTTCAGACCTAGAGACACATACAGACTGAAAGTAAGGGGATGGAAAAAGATATTCCATGCAAATGGAAACCAAAAGAAAGCTGGAGTAGCAATTCTCATATCAGACAAAATAGACTTTAAAATAAGGACTATTAAAAGAGACAAAGAAGGACACTACATAATGATCAAGGGATCGATCCAAGAAGAAGATACAATAATTGTAAATATTTATGCACCCAACACAGGAGCACCTCAATACATAAGGCAAATACTAACAGCCATAAAAGGGGAGATCGACAGTAACACATTCATAGTAGGAGACTTTAACAAACCACTTTCACCCATGGACAGATCATCCAAAATGAAAATAAATAAGGAAACACAAGCTTTAAATGATACATTAAACAAGATGGACTTAATTGATATTTACAGGACACTCCACCAAAAACAACAGAATACACATTTCTCTCAAGTGCTCATGGAACATTCTCCAGGATAGATCATATCTTGGGTCACAAATCAAGCCTTGGTAAATTTAAGAAAACTGAAATTGTATCAAGTATCTTTTCCGACCACAACGCCATGAAACTAGATATCAATTACAGGAAAAGATCTGTAAAAAATACAAACACATGGAAGCTAAACAATACACTACTTAATAATGAAGTGATCACTGAAGAAATCAAAGAGGAAATAAAAAAATACCTAGAAACAAATGACAATGGAGACACAACGACCCAAAACCTATGGGATGCAGCAAAAGCAGTTCTAAGGGGGAAGTTTATAGCAATACAAGCCCACCTTAAGAAGAAGGAAACATCTCGAATAAACAACCTAACCTTGCACCTCAAGCAATTAGAGAAAGAAGAACAAAAAAACCCCAAAGCTAGCAGAAGGAAAGAAATCATAAAAATCAGAAATAAATGAAAAAGAAATGAAGGAAACAATAACAAAGATCAATAAAACTAAAAGCTGGTTCTTTGAGAAGATAAACAAAATAGATAAACCACTAGCCAGACTCATCAAGAAAAAAAGGGAGAACACTCAAATCAATAGAATTAGAAATGAAAAAGGAGAAGTAACAACTGACACTACAGAAATACAAAAGATCATGAGAGATTACTACAAGCAACTCTATGTCAATAAAATGGACAATCTGGAAGAAATGGACAAATTCTTAGAAATGCACAACCTGCCGAGGCTGAATCAGGAAGAAACAAAATATGAACAGACCAATCACAAATACTGAAATTGAAACTGTGATTAAAAATCTTCCAACAAACAAAAGCCCAGGACCAGATGGCTTCACAGGCGAATTCTAGCAAACATTTAGAGAAGAGCTAACACCTATCCTTCTCAAACTCTTCCAAAATATAGCAGAGGGAGGAACACTCCCAAATTCCTTCTACGAGGCCACCATCACCTTGATACCAAAACCAAACAAGGATGTCACAAAGAAAGAAAACTACAGGCCAATATCACTGATGAACATAGATGCAAAAATCCTCAACAAAATACTAGCAAACAGAATCCAACAGCACATTAAAAGGATCATACACCATGATCAAGTGGGGTTTATTCCAGGAATGCAAGGATTCTTCAATATACACAAATCTATCAATGTGATAAACCATATTAACAAATTGAAGGAGAAAAACCATATGATCATCTCAATAGATGCAGAGAAAGCTTTTGACAAAATTCAATACCCATTTATGATACAAACCCTGCAGAAAGTAGGCATAGAGGGAACTTTCCTCAACATAATGAAGGCCATATATGACAAGCCCACAGCCAACATCATCCTCAATGGTGAAAAACTGAAAGCATTTCACTAAGATCAGGAACAAGACAAGGTTGCCCACTCTCACCACTCTTATTCAACGTAGTTTTGGAAGTTTTAGCCACAGCAATCAGAGAAGAAAAGGAAATAAAAGGAATCCAAATCGGAGAAGAAGAAGTAAAGCTGTCACTGTTTGCAGATGACATGATACTATACATAGAGAATCCTAAAGATGCTACCAGAAAACTACTGGAGCTAATCAATGAATTTTGTAAAGTAGCAGGATACAAAATTAATGCACAGAAATCTCTGGCATTCCCATATACTAATGATGAAAAATCTGAAAGTGAAATCAAGAAAACACTCCCATTTACCATTGCAACAAAAAGAATAAAATATCTAGGAATAAACTTACCTAAGGAGACAAAAGACCTGTATGTAGAAAATTATAAGACACTGATGAAAGAAATTAAAGATGATACAAATAGATGGAGAGATATACCATGTTCTTGGATTGGAAGAATCAACATTGTGAAAATGACTCTACTACCCAAAGCAATCTATAGATTCAATGCAATCCCTATCAAACTACCACTGGCATTTTTCACAGAACTAGAACAAAAAATTTCACAATTTGTATGGAAACACAAAAGACCCCGAATAGCCAAAGCAATCTTGAGAATGAAAAAAGGAGCTGGAGAAATCAGGCTCCCTGACTTCAGACTATACTACAAAGCTACAGTAATCAAGACAGTATGGTACTGGCACAAAAACAGAAAGATAGATCAATGGAACAGGATAGAAAGCCCAGAGATAAACCCACGCACATATGGACACCTTATCTTTGATAAAGGAGGCAGGAATGTACAGTGGAGAAAGGACAGCCTCTTCAATAAGTGGTGCTGGGAAAACTGGACAGGTACATGTAAAAGTATGAGACTAGATCACTCCCTAACACCATACACAAAAATAAGCTCAAAATGGATTAAAGACCTAAATGTAAGGCCAGACACTATCAAACTCTTAGAGGAAAACACAGGCAGAACACTCTATGACATAAATCACAGCAAGATCCTTTCTGACCCACCTCCTAGAGTAATGGAAATAAAAACAAAAATAAACAAATGGGACCTAATGAAACTTGAAAGCTTTTGCACAGTAAAGGAAACCATAAACAAGACCAAAAAACAACCCTCAGAATGGGAGAAAATATTTGCAAATGAAGCAACTGACAAAGGATTAATCTCCAAAATTTACAAGCAGCTCATGCAGCTCACTAACAAAATACCAAACAACCCAATCCAAAAATGGGCAGAAGATCTAAACAGACATTTCTCCAAGGAAGATATACAGACTTCCAACAAACACATGAAAGAATGCTCAACATCATTAATCATTAGAGAAATGCAAATCAAAACTTCAATGAGATATCATCTCACACCAGTCAGAATGGCCATCATCAAAAAATCTAGAAACAATAACTGCTGGAGAGGGTGTGGAGAAAAGGGAACACTCTTGCACTGCTGGTGGGAATGTTAATTGGTTCAGCCATTATGGGAACAGTATGGAGGTTAATTAAAAAACTACAAATAGAACTACCATATGACCCAGCAATCCCACTACTGGGCATATACCCTGAGAAAACCAAAATTCAAAAAGAGTCATGTACCAAAATGTTCATTGCAGCTCTATTTACAATAGCCCGGAGATGGAAACAACCTAAGTGTCCATCATCGGATGAATGGATAAAGAAGATGTGGCACATATATACAATGGAGTATTACTCAGCCATAAAAGGAAACGAAATTGAGCTATTTGTAATGAGGTGGATAGACCTAGAGTCTGTCATACAGAGTGAAGTCAGAAAGAAAAAGACAAATACCATATGCTAACACGTATATATGGAATTTAAGAAAAAAAAAATGTCATGAAGGACCTAGGGGTAAGACGGGAATAAAGACGCAGACCTACTGGAGAGCGGACTTGAGGATATGGGGAGGGGGCAGGGTGAGCTGTGACAGGGCGAGAGAGAGTCATGGACATATACACACTAACAAACTTAAGGTAGATAGCTAGTGGGAAGCAGCCGCATGGCACAGGGATATTGGCTCGGTGCTTTGTGACAACCTGGAGGGGTGGGATAGGGAGAGTGGGAGGGAGGGAGATGCAAGAGGGAAGAGATATGGGAACATATGTATATGTATAACTGATTCACTTTGTTATAAAGCAGAAACTAATACACCATTGTAAAGCAATTATACCCCAATAAAGATGTAAGAAAAAAAAACTTTATATATTACATAATTTAGCCCTCTGCCACAGGTGTTGCAAATATTTTTCCCACTTTATCACTGTCTTTTGACTTTGTATATGGTGTTTTTTTCCAATGTATACATTTTTAATACTTTTAGAGTAGAACTTATCAGTTTTCTTTTCATGGATTCTGTTTTTTTTGTATTATTTGAAAGGCCTTTCTCACTGCAATATTCCACAAAAAGTTTCTCCTATTTTTTTCTTGGTATTTTAAGGCTTAATATTTCTATGTTATATTTTTTGCACCACCTGGAATTTATTTTGGTGTAAGGAATTTTATTTTTTCTGGACAGCTACTCAGTCACCCCAATATACTTTACTGAATAATCCCTTTTCCTCTTCCAATAAGAAATGTCACTATTATCATATACTAAAGTACTGTAGTTATGTAGGTCTCTTTCTAATTCAGAAGAATATAAAAAATTAAAATATAATGGGGATAGTAGCAGTACTGACAGAAGAATAAAAATCAATGTGGAAATAGAGAGATCAAAGTAAAATAAGTTCCCTGGCACTAAGTGACATCAGACAATAACTTAAGAGTAGATAAGAAAGTGTAGATAAGAAAGAGGAGGGAGTTCTTTAGAATTGTTCTGTACCCTGTCTGGTGTTGGCTGGAAGAATCTATGATGTTATAAAACTCATAGAAGTGTACACTAAAGAGTGAATTTCACTGAATGTAAATTTTTTAAAAAAATTTAAAGACTAAAGGAATAGTGCAGGCATCAGTAATGAAAAACTGTTTTTGTGAAAGAAAGCCGCTAACTTTTTTTTTTTTTTTTTTTTTTGCGGTATGCGGGCCTCTCACTGCTGTGGCCTCTCCCGTTGCGGAGCACAGGCTCCGGACACGCAGGCTCCGCGGCCATGGCTCACGGGCCCAGCCGCTCCGCGGCATGTGGGATCTTCCCGGACCGGGGCACGAACCCATGTCCCCTGCATCGACAGGCGGACTCTCAACCACTGCGCCACCAGGGAAGCCGCCCCCCCCCTTTTTTTCTTTTTCTTTCTTGTCCTTATCGACTGGCTCTTCTCTGAAAGAGGAAATACAGTCCTTAGTCATTTAAAAATTGTGTAAATATGACATATCATTCACTGATTTGCTCTAAATTCAATTACTGATTAAAATTGTGTGTTTTACACATAAAAACATATTGGTGAAAAAGAGAGCTGTCATTATTTGGGTGAAAACTCAGAAAGTAATTCTCCTAAGCATTCAGCAACAGTTCAAGCTCTGGAGAGCAGTGGGGAATAAAGAAAATCTGCCTTTAGCTATAGCTCCTGTTTGTCTACCTTTTTTGCTATTTTTGTCTTATCTCCCTCCAGATCTTCTACTCTCTTCCTTTCCCTGCTAACAAAAGTTACTCTCAGCAACAGAAACCAATCCACACTAAAGTATAAATGATCACTAATATCTTCCTCTGTACTATTCCCACAGGGTCTTCACTGCAAACATGGAAACTTTGGGCTCCGGATGCTCTGGCCAAGTGCATGAACTACAGGTTCAAGGTGGCTGGGTGTGAGTCATGATGCTGCTACCCTTGGCTGAGCGACCCTGAGAAAGTTACCTATATCTTCGTGCCTTGTCTTTCTCAGTTAGGGTATTTACTTTTTAGAGTACGTACTTCATAGCACTAACGTGAGGATTAAAACAAGATAATACATAAAAAACATTTTTTAAAGTGCTTGACACATTAATAAAAGCTCAATGGTTTGTTGTGTTATTAATTTCAGACGAGAGCAGACAGTTGTGGCTGCTCGGTAACCAAAACTCAAGTCCCATTGCTTTGTAATTTGGCTACAGTAGGAGCTAGTACCAAGCTACCCTGGGATTATATAATCTTGGGAAAGTAACCTCCACTCTCGAGTCTCAGTTTCCTTGTCTATAAAATCCTGACCTCATAGGAGTCTTAGGAAGACGGAACGAGATAACATACATGTGTAAAGAGCTTTGCTAACCAAAAAGCATTGAACATATGTTAATTATTACACTAGGAAATTTCAATCCCCGTCAGATTATTATCTTTCTGGTTAACAGGTTCAAACTCATTCATATAATGAATATATACAAGATTCATCAGAGATATAAAAATAAAAAAGGGAACTTGTTATTACATGCTTCTAATTTAACAGAATTCTAGTTTTAAAAAATCACAAGTTCATGGCTAAGAAGGCATGGAGAAAATTGTTTATAAGTCTTTTATGCATTTTTAAATTGAGATTTTGTGTTCGTAATTAATTTAAAAAAGGAAAATATGCATGTTTTATCTTCCATCATAATTCAAAAGTGTTTCTTTTCAGTATAATTCTAGGCTATGATGCCAATCTCCAGTTTCTTTTCTGGAAAAGCCCATTTTTATAGTATGTTCTCGGTGCCAACCTATTATAAAAAAATTGAATCTTACAATGCAATTAAGAAAATGAATAGTGGATTCTGAATTATCATACCACAGAGAGACCCAAATGTAATGAGAGATTTCTCCTATTCTGGAGCTGTTGTCCTCAGGACTCTCAGGAATATCCACTTGTTTTATTACATGTTTGCAAAGGAGTCCCTCCGCAATTAATGAGATGGTACATGTGGAAAAACTGAGTACACTGCAAAGAACTGCAGTAGGTAGGATGTTATTATAATTGGTCTCACCAGTAAGATACCTAATAGGCATCTCCAAATATAACTTGGTCAAACCAAACTTCTGATCCCCACCTCTTGCCCAGAACTGCTCTTCCTGCAATTTTTCCCGTCTCATTTTATGGCAACTCCATCCTTCCAACTGCTCAAAAACCTAGGAGTCACTGCTGTTTCTCTAGTGTTTTTTTTTTTTCTTCTCAACCCACAACTAATGTGTCAGTAAATCCTATCAGCTTTACCTTTCAAATATTTCTCACCACCCCTACTGCCCGGATGCTGGTACAGGTCATTAGCAACTCTTGCTTGCATTATTGCAATGGTGTGCCACCTCCCCTCCCCGTGTTAGTTTTCTCCATTGTACTTACTGGTCCCTAAATTACTAGTTTACTTATTCTTTAATTATTGTTTGTCCCCTCCCTCTAGCTAAGCTCCACAAGAGAAGGGGATTGTCTGCTTTGTTCACTTTTGGATCCCTTGCACCTAGAATAGTGGCTGGCATGTAGAAGACACTCATCATATGTACTGATTTTTTAAAAAAGCCTCTTAACTGGTCTTCCTGCTTTAATTCTTGCCCCCTTAAACCTATTTTCAACAAAGCCTTCAAAGAGTTCCTATTAAAACCTAGGTAGTGGGCTTCCCTGGTGGCGCAGTGGTTGAGCGTCAGCCTGCCGATGCAGGGGACGCGGGTTCGTGCCCCGGTCCGGGAAGATCCCCCATGCCGCGGAGCGACTGGGCCCGTGAGCCATGGCCGCTGAGCCTGCGCGTCCGGAGCCTGTGCTCTGCAACGGGAGAGGCCACAACAGTGAGAGGCCTGCGTTCCGCAAAAAGAAAATAAAACAAACAAAAAACCTAGGCAGTATCACTCCTCTGCTCCCCATCTCACTCAGAGAAAATGCCAAAGTCCTAACCATGGCCTATAAGAACCTCCTTCCTCCACGCCCTCTCGCCCCCCCCCCCCCGCCATCTCCCAGTCACATCCACATTCATCCACATTACCCCTCAGACCTGGCCTCCCCCTACTTTCACTCATTCACTCACTCTGCTCTCACCACACTGGCCTCCGGGTTGTTCCTTAAACATGTGGGCTGGACTGTCTGATCCTCCTGCTTGGAAAGCTCTTCCCTCTACAGTCTCATGGCTCACCCTCTCACCTCTGTCAGACCTTTGTTCAAATCTCCCCTTCTCAGACAGGCCTTCTCCAACCATCCTATTTAAGTTGTATCCCACCCCCACTAATCCCAACCCCTCTGTGCTTCATTTTCCTACGTAGCACTTATGTATCACCACTTTACATCACTCCTACCTATTATACTTATTATTTTATTTATCGCCTTTCTTCCTTCTGTAAAATGAAAGCTCTGCAAGATCAGGGATTTTTATCTCTTTCATTTCCTGCAGAATCCTAGCATCTAGAACACTGCTGGCACATAGTGGATGGTCAATAACAATTTATTGAATGAATGAAGGAAGTGATATTCTCTCACTGGGTATCTAAACCCAGTTAATCAGCGGGAATGGAACCCATCCATTGTGAATTACTCTTACCAGTTATCCTTTCTATTTGTCATGGTATCCTAAAGAGATCAGGCATAGTATATCAATCTTTCTCCAAACGAATCAACAGTATGAATGTCCTCCTTGAGAGACAGCAGAACTTTTATTTCCACCCTTGCTACTCTGTTTTTTAAGGCACTGGTAAAGATTTTTCCCATTAAAATATATTTATTTTATAGGCAAACATGTCCCTCCCCAAATCTGCCTTACCCTGTTTTCCTGGCCACAGCTGCAAAGTTGCCTATTGGTGCCAGAGGCAACAGATTAGTTTAAAAGTGTATATTCTGCTTTAGGCTGGTATCCATTTGTATTTCATTATAAGAGCATATTAAAAAATGATGTCTTGGACTTTTAACTGTCTGTAGCACAGCACATCTGTCACCCCAGTTCATCCCGACAATCTACCTATGAAAGTGCGTACAGCAAAGTATTATTCCAACAGACACGGGGGTCCAGGCCCGGGAAAGCTGGTAATATAGGTGAGCCTGGGTATGATTTCCTACTTTTATTTTTTAAATCTTTTTTTATTGCAAGTCATCTTAAACCCCTCAATAGGAAAGGCTGTCCTAGGTTATACGGTGAGTGTTTTTGAAAAAGCCTCAGTTTCAGACATACTGTTGGGATACTGAACATCTGTACTTAATACTCTGTTGTGATGTTTCTCCTCGCTAAAGTTGAGCTCTAATAAACTGACAAAGATAACCAGGATCCAACCATCCTGTGGTTTTAATTTCTAAGAAAGCACAGAATTGATGAAATGATACTTTGGCTCTAAATTTTTATCCAGTGGTAATCCAATTTTAGACACCCCCTCCTTCCACCCACAAGCTGGTTTCTGAAGAGAAGTTCTACCTTCTCTCTCAGACTTAAAACACCAGAATGATATTCCTACTAAACAGCTTAGAAGTCACTCACTCCAAAAAAATCTTACCTGAGGCTCCGCATCTGGACCCAAATCCCTCCCAAGTCTCTCGTGGCACCTATGTGCACCTCTGTCCCAGTGTTGTCAGTGTGAGCTACCCGTTTCCCAGCTGTCTCCTGCAATAAATCCCACATTTCTTTAGAGCAGGGATGAATCATCTTTGTATCCCCAGGGGCTAACACAGTCCTTGGCACATGACGGATACTCAATATATGAAGGATGAATAAATGAATGAAAGAAGGTAGTTATCAAAGATGAATGTTAAGGAAGAGGGGCTACATCACTCTTGGTATCTCTTCCCTCCCATACACTCTTGGGCCTCTCCACTCCCTCACTTATTGTAGCGATTGGAAGTAGACACTGGACGTGACTCGTCCCACCCCTTCCTCTCCTCTTTCCCTTAGGGAGACAGGTGCTGCCAGGAAGCACAGAGCCACCTGGACCTCCATCAGCTCTACACAGGAGGGCCGCCCCCTCCCACGGGAAGGCCTGCGGTGGTCCTGCACTGCCAGCGACTGGGTGGGTTTGTGTTTCAGCATTAGGAAGCACATTTGCCTGTAGCTAAAAAATAAATTTCCTAATAGTAGAGGTTATAGTCTAGTCTTCCATCTGATTTTTTTTCTTGTATTTTATTTATCAATTAGTTCAGAAATTGGGGCATGGAAGAGGATTTGTTTTCCAGGGGTTCTTAAATCTCTTCCCAATGCGGACTGGTAGGCTTTGAGATTTTTAACTTGAGAGGCTTCTCTTATGCTATAAATTACCAGTTTCCCAGAATATCACTGTCTTAATAATAAAGTAGAAGATGGTCAGGTGATAATTGCTGTGAAACAACATATGACTGTGAATTCAGCAAACCCCAGAAAAGACCAAAAAGGCTAAGATTTATGATGATAAAAACCTTTCTATGCCATCAGTAGAACACTTTGTTTTGTCTACATTCCTAGAATTCTAGGATTCAAAAAGTAAGTTTCAACTTATTATGTAAATATCAAACTTTGGGTCCCCTTTCCTGATATTCTCTTTCCAAAAATCTCTAAACACTGTGCTAATGAACATGCAATCATAACCGGATCTGCCCAGACCCCCTCCACACTTCTTCCCATCATGTTGAAAGAATGCTTGAGGCTGGGCACAAGATGACCATGGGTATCTTTTTATACAAGGCATTAGATCCAATCCATGGAGTGGAGTCCAGGGAAGGGACCCAAAGGTATCAACCTGATTGAGGGATTGAGTAGCTTCTACATGTCCTACAGGAATATTTTTTCATTAGCCAAGCCTAGAGGCTTCCACTAGGTAAGAGTTTTGGCAGATAATAAAGTGCTCCAATTTATTTGGTGGTAGTGCTTATCGTGGCTGATTTCACATAACCCTGCCAGCTAGGTATTATCACCCACGTTCTACAGATGAGGAAACTGGGGTTGATAGAGAAATAGAGTTAGCAGTGTGAAAGGTGAGGGTTTGAGCCCCTATCCTTTAGACTTCAACAGCTAGCTGCCCAGGGTATTTCCACTCGTCCACAGTGCCTCAGAAAAGCCCCATCCCCATTACTGGAAAATGCGCTACAGATGCATGAGACATTGATGGTGGAGGTGAGGATATGTCTACACAGAATAAAAAGAACATTAAACAAAGCTTTTTGAGGGTTATGCCAGTGTCCTGAACATACAGAGAGAAGATGAACAGAAAAGTGGTACCCAGAGGCATGTACAGAGCACAGTTTAAGCACATGGCTGCCAATGTGTAAGTCAACATCTCCAGTGACTAGATCTAAATAGAGTTTGGAGATGATTATTTCTCTGACTCCTTTGAAGATGTTACATGAATACACAATAAGCAGGACAGGCCTATGAGCTTCTGCTTCTCAGAAGCTTCTTTTCTAAGCTGAGCTTCCAAGATGCTTAGAGCAAGCCTAGTTTGCTTCCTATGTCACTGGACACTCAAGAGTTTTCTCCTTTGTTGAAAAGTGTTGAACCACCTCTTACCAAGAGAGGTAAGCCTCCCCAAAATTGGCCCTAGACCCTCAATCTTTTTGCTATGAAACCAGAATCCATGCACAGGGCCACTCACTGCTACATGTGTTATCGAAGTGAATACGTACTAGATAGCCCAAAGCTCATCCATGCCCAAGAGAGACTCTAGACATTTGGGATTCAGTGTCACCAAAATTAAATCCAATGAACACAGTGTCACAAGAGGCTCATTTTTTCTCTTTGGCTCCTTCCGTCCTATACTCAATACCATTATGTCCCCAGTGCTGAGAAGTCTGAATCATCCTTCACTATATTCATCCAAGTGGTTGTCCAATCCCAAAGCTTATGTCGATAAGATGTTTCTTCTTGTGCTCTCCTCCATTCAACTTCTATAACTGCTGCTCAAGTTCTTGATCTTAACACTTCTTTCGTGGTCTATGCTCATCTTTTCCTCAGTAGATTCCTTGCATTCAGCCTCACCTCCTTGAAGACCTCCTCTCCTTAGGGGCACTGTCACAGTTCCCATTCTTTCCTGTGCTTTGATCTCTCTGTAAAGCTTTAGAGAAGGTGGTCATCACACCCCCGTCAAGGTCAGGTAGTCCATCCATCACCTGGGAACTCTGCCTCCAGCTGTCACTCTTTTAGTCATTGTTTCAGGTACTAAGAAAAGCCAAATTTATGTGTTTAAGCTACTTCTATTCCCTGTCATCTTTAAAACATCAGGAGAGCTGTTCTCCCTCTAATTCATCAAGTAATGATTCCCATTATTCCAAAAGGTTTTGAAATCCTATACTGTCTGATCACATGTCCCCACACTTTTCAGAGACAAGCCAAGATTTCTTTTCTCTTTCCTTCCAGTTTCATCTTCCATCTCCTCCCTCTGCCAAGCCTAGCCATGCAGCTGCCATGGCTACTGGCTCTGACCTTCTGCCAGGCTCTTATTCTTCGCGAATGTTCAACGTACACACCTTTGAATTGGTTACTTTGATCTAAACTTTTTTTCTATTTGATGGATGAGTTGCATTAACCTTGGTACCTCATCAAATGCATTTCTCTCGGATTGTAAGTTACTGGAAGGCAGGGCTCTAAGAAGCATGAGGAACTTTTTCTAATAAGAATCCATAAAAGTAGATGCTGTTTGATGATCATGAGGACAGCATTCAAAGCCACTCGAATAATAGGCAAAATTTAATACTTCATATCTTGACTTCAGCCCTTGGCACGTAGTTACACCATTTCATCCACCCAAACACCCAGTCATTTCCACACCTGATGTGGCTGGTAGCACCCTAGAGTGCTGTTTGCTCTGATCTGGTCTTGGTTCTGCAAACTCATGCTACAGCCTTCGCTGGGGATCGTGCCTTTCACTGAAGCCTATGCAGTGAGGGGCCAGGCGTAGGTGTGCGTTCACGTGTGCAGAGCCTGACCGGCGACCGGCGCCGCATCTCAGCCATACTTACTTGGTGAGGTGGGGGACGCTGCACCTCCTTCCGCTGATGTGGTCGGAGGCTTTGTGTCTGGCACCGGCAGAGGCACAGGCCTGGCCATCGGTGGTGGCGGCGGCGGTGGCAACATGGGGGTGGGGAGGAATGGGTTGTGCACTTTGCCTTGGCTACTCCCGTTGGGCTGCCAGGGTGGGAACCAAACAAAACACGCACAAGAGAAAGAAGACACAGACAGAACCATTAGCCACTTTGGAAAACAAAAGAGTCCTTAGGCACCTTTGATGTAAATTACTAAGTATTCTAGCTACTTGAATTCTTCCATAAGAGCATATGGATGAAGAGCTGTGGGCTGTTCTTAAGGCATTCCACAAAAGTACAGTCTTAGGCACACATGCTCAATGCATCCTAAACTTACCTCTTGAACTACTCTGACCTTCTTTGCATCTGATTCTAGAAAATGACCTGCCAACTTTTGCTTGGTATGTTTTGATTCTGTATTAACTGTGACTTTTGTCATCATTCTCATGATTATTGAATATTGATTTAATATATAAGTGTTTTATAGATTGTGGAATTGTTCCATCACGTCTATTTATACAGATATAACAAAGTTTCCTAAATATGCAATTGAGATTAAAAAAATATTTTATTTTCACTCTTCAAAGTTGATATTATATAACATTTAATAAATATGTTAAGTGAACATAAAAAATTTCTTTCACATATTGTATAACATCAGGCACAGAAACTTTAGAATTCAGCTGTCAAAATTCTGCTAAGGAAAAATATCACTTCTAATTTTGATTTAAATTATATAAGCATATGCCTTAAGAGTCATATTTATCTGGCTGCCTGATGTTAGAACAACCAAGTAACAGCTCTTTAACAAAAGAAAAGTTTCCTTCTGAAGAAAGCAATAAAATCCATTTATTTTTGAGTTTTTCGAAACAGTCCTGTGAAGGACCTGCCTTAAACCCTATAAAATTTTGATCAAAATGCAAAACTGGTCATTTGATAGTTATATGGGATGATGTCAAGACTACTAAAAAAGAGTTAGAAATTTTAAAAGTCAGATGCTTGATGCTGGTGATCACTTCAGTTTTCCATGGCTTCCCAAGTGGCCTTTCTGCCTCTGGTCTTCAGTGACACTATTCAACCAACAATAACAGCTCCTATTTAGGCTCTAGTCCTGAATCAAAATTCAGTTGCTGGCCCAGGCTTTTAAGTTTAAGCTTAGTAATTCTGCAGAGGAAGTATCACTGCCTCATCAACATTCACTTATATATTTAGTATTGTTCCTCAAAGACAATCTCATCTGACAGTCAGAATGTTGTGCTTTCTTGCCAGCAAACTTGCCTGTGTGTCATCTCTGAGTGGGCTAAAAGTCCATAAGTGAATGCTTTAGAATAAGCCAAGCAAATGAATACACAAGCAAAAAGAAAAAAGGGTCCATATTGATTTGTTGTCTAGACAGAAATGTATCTGCTAACACATCACCAGACATTAGTCAAAGCTGCCTGTTCTATCTCAGATATGCAGAATCAGGTATTTCTTCGAGGGAAGAAAATCCGTGATAGGGTCGTGTGATATAATATTCTAAATTAGGCAATAATAATTATGGCCCATCTGTGGCTTCATTACAGTTATTAGGAGAAAAGGAAAATCACATTTGGCTTTATGCTGGTCATTATTTCCAATTCATTGTTATTATTATTGGCCTTGGGATATAGCTATCCATTGCAAACATTTGGTTCTATGTTTGAAATAAAATTTGTGATTTTAAAAAATCCCTTTTACATTAGGAATATTGTTTCAAATTGTGATTTGGTTTATTTGAGAAAAAATGAAAACCTCCATTCGAAACTACTGAATACTATTTAGCTTTATACAAAGATAAGTGGGAAAGATAACTACTTGCAGAAATAACAAACTATAATAAACTACTTCTAGAATCTTGAGTTCAAGTACTGGTCAACTTGATGTAAAGTGTTAGAGGACTATTTTTTAAAAATATCAACTTAGTTGATCTGAAACATCTGTGCCCCCTCCTCCCCCTACCTCTCCCTACCACCCAAAATCATTATTTAAAACTATTTGGTCTTTCTATTTTGTTAACTGCGTGAGCCCTTGGGTTAGTATGCATGAGGTGGAATTATCTGCCCACAGACCTTAGAAGGTTACACAGTTCACCCTTGAGATGATTTATATCCATAAACTTGACAGTTGCGAAGTTAACACAAACACTGTTTTTAAACCCTGGCCAATCCCTCTTAGAGTAAGTTAACTTTCCCACAATCTAGAATAAATATGACATTTGCCTGCAGTCAGTCAACACGACATCAGAGCACAACGTCACATGGTCATAAGGTCTTCCCTTGTTATTTTTACGTCCGGTTAATATTTCTAAAAAATTGAAAAAAAAAAAAAAAAAAAAAAGGAAGTTTCCTTACATTGAGGAACCCCACCTGTCCAGCCTGCTGACCAGCATCAGGGCAGACAAGTTGGACAAACTCTTTCAGCGTCTCCTGAGGGTGATAGCGGATGGCTGGGTGGGAGAAGTAAGGCCCAGGCTGCTGGATGATGGGTGATGTTGGAAAATGAAGAGTTGATGGTGTCGCATGTGGACTTGCTGTAGGAAAAGAAAACATCAGAGTTAATAAGAGAAAGACTTGTTTTGCCACAGCTTTTAAACTGGATTCAACTTCCTTTTAAAATTTCTTCTCCTGACCCAATTCCTAGTAACTGCTCGTGTGACAGCATTTAACTCTGGAGAGGTCTGATAGATTTTCTTCCTTAAAGCTCTAAGACAAACATGGAGGCTAGATTAGGGTAGAGTTTCAAACTGTCTTTCTATTTTCAGTGGACATGAGTTATAAAGGCATTAATAATCCTTGGTGAAGCTGAAGATTATTCATTACCTTAAGAGCCTTTTTAATGAAGCAGGCAATAAAAAATGTATTTGGTAGATTAGGCCTGATTTAACTGACATTACATATGACAAATTCTAGTTTGCACATATGGATCCCCTTTCATGCTGAGATTTCCATAGACAATAATTCATTGTTAAAGCTCTTATACTCCTTTCAAGGAAATTTCTAGGGACTAATTCAGGATGAAATTTTTTGAAGTCTGTAGTAAATGATCACTTAATGAACCCATGCAATTTGGGTGCCTCATTTTACGTAGAAGGTTTATGTTGCCTTTTTTTTGGCCATTTCAAAGCCAAACTCAGAAACGCATAGATGTTAGTTATAGCAGGGGAACCCACAGGCTGAGTAGGTAGGCAGTGACCCCTGCTAAATTGTTGGCCCTCTGCTCATACAAACTGATGAAAGGCTCAGACAACCATCATTCCCTTATATTTGAACCCTGCTGAGTTTCGCTGATACAGGAAGAAGATTACATTAGATTTAAAAAACGTATGTGAGGTGCTTAATAATTTTTCCTGGGAAGATTTCTGCCCTTGAAGTGGAAGGGTGATTCGTGAAGCCTGCTGAAGGGTAAGAACAGCACATGGGAAGGGCTGAAGACACTCAAACCAAGTAACGCCGAGATGGCGGCTCTCACTCCCCAATGAGGGCCAGAAAAACAACTGCCAAGTAAAAGCAGATGGGAGTATTTATTTTTCCTTTACTTTTTGCAGTTTAAATCTTTAAACTCAAGAAGGCCTGCAAAGAGAAAACAAAGGAATACCCAAATATTTGGAAAGTAAGACTTTCCTAATATTGAGGGTGACTCATAAAACGAAGAACAACTAAGTGAGACTGGCCACACTTTCTACCACCATCCCATCTGTCAAAAAAGGATGCATCTCTATTGATCCCCGGACACGGGATTTTTGTTCCCTACTGTATCTGTAGGACTGGAGCATTTTCTGACTAATAATTAGAGTGGCTAGGACTCTGAGGTTCAGAATGGCATCTGTAGTTTTTAAAGAGTAGAAATAGGGGTTTGGAGTGGAAACAAGAGTCCAGTCCATACGTTGCAGATGACCTGATGGGATCCTTTCATTCATGCAACCTTTAATCTATCCAAAAATATTCCAAGGCTCCTACTATGGGCTTGGGATACAACACTGAGACAATACAAAGTTTTGTCTTCAATCATATAATTGAGGGCATCTTGAACATAACCCATTCGAACTAGAATTCTTGTCACCTTCCACCCCTCATACTGGCTCTTCTCTCTTCTCCATATTAGTAAATAGCTTTTCCATCCATTTAATGATTCACTGTCATATCCCTCGAACAGTGTCTGGCACTCAGTAAATATTTGTTGATGGTACAATGAATGATTGAATATATGAGTGGTACAGAAATTAATAAAGTAACCATACAAATAAATATAAACTTAAAAAAATATTTTTAACCTGGCAAACAGCCAGAGAGCTTGTAGAAAAACTGGTAAAACTTAGGGCTTCATACACTGAATGGTAAATCTTGGAATCCATTACTGTCTGAGTTAAAGTCTGCAGCTAAAAAGTTAAATGGCTCTGGTCATCTCTTACTTTGCAAATTGTGCTTTAAAGAACCCAAGGAATTTTTTCATCTAATATGGTACGGTCATCTTTGCTGGTAGCAAGAAGCTTTGACCCAGTGCCCTGCATTTGACCGAATAGTTTCTAGTTAGAGCTGGAATGTGGCATCTCCCAAATGAGGCTGGGAATGTACTGAGCGCAACAAAATGATACACTCAACTTTTACAGCATGTCAAACACAAAGGTGGCAACTCCATTGTCAAGAGCCCCCAGGAAGCAGACCTTAATGATAAAGCGGCAATGCTTCAGGTGCTCAATGGAAAGCGATGAATGATTGTGAGATTATGAAATTGTGGTGGCCAGCAAAGAATGCTGCCCAAGGGAAAAAATTCACTTGAGCAAAGACTAGACAGATAAAAGTTAGAGAAACCTGACAGAGGAAACAATTCAACAGGACCGTGGAATCCCTCCCTTAATTGTTAATAAGCATCCTCGCCCTCCTGTTGTTGCTGCTGTTGTTAAATATGTA
The DNA here is from genome assembly GCF_059928025.1 of Delphinapterus leucas. Lineage (NCBI taxonomy): Eukaryota > Metazoa > Chordata > Mammalia > Artiodactyla > Monodontidae > Delphinapterus > Delphinapterus leucas. The sequence goes on from NC_143129.1 coordinate 138,224,653, forward strand.
AAAGAAAATAATTAACAACTTGAATGTAGACCTTAGTTTCTTTATTACATTTTACTAAAAACAATTTATTCACCTTTTTCCTGGGTCATAGAGTTTATTTGAACATAGACCTAAGAACACATGGTACTATATGGAGTTAATCCCACAATGGTTGATTTATAAGGATCAATTAATTCTTAATTAATACCAGGAAATCATTTAGCCTGTAGATTCACATTAGACAAGTGCTGAGTCTGCACTGCGAAGGGTCATCCTTCACAACCCCTACTTTCTCATGCCTTGGACATTCTGGTTCAGCCATTAGTCCACTGTGGAACTGGATATAAATCATTCAAGATCCTGAGCTTTAATTTCTTCAAACAGAAAACAGTTGTGTTACAGACATCACAAAGTACTATTAAATATTATTAAATACCCACTATTTCTCTGGATAACCTGCTAGCAGCACTCTTTTCCTGAACAATGAGACTGCATTGGGTTCTTCCATTGCTCTAAAGCTCAGACTTAAGATTTCAGCCATGTCTAAATTTGGTTTTCCTCCTTCCCTATTTCTTGTTTTCTCCCTTTTATCTTGGATTAGATGTTTTCAGTGTGCCTAAGTTTTTGTCCAAGTAGTTGCAAATTATTTTAGAAAGTGTCACTGGGGTTAAATCAGTCAACAAATCATTCAATCAGCAAAATTCATTAAATGTATTTTGAGATGGTCAGCTCAGGCCCTAGAGAAGAGAAAATACCATTGTGAATCTGGCATGGTGCTAATGCAATGCAGAAAAAATGGTATGAGTCCAAATTTTTGACGCAGAAAAACATCTCTTATGGATGTGTGTGTGTGAGTAGTTGACACAATAAAAAATTATAGCACATTATGTAAATGCATATTTAGATCCTTTAAAATGTGCATTATTTACTTGAGAGTCAATAAAGGCTTTTCTCAGGTGGTTACAGTTTATTGCAATGCATCCATCTGTATCCAGGCTGATGTTAATACAATTTTGTGTATTAAAAGGCACTACAAAATTGGCTGCTTCTGGGGTCTAATACTCTTAGTACCTTAGGCCCGGAGCAGCAGAAAGTGTCAGAAACACTCCATTCTGGATGGATCTCACTACTAGTTTAAACTTTAACCAGAGGCCAAACTAGTTTCAAACAACCGCTTGGGCTTTTCACAAAGAATACCAGTAGGATGGGAAGGAAGGAAATTTGATCAGGTTTCTTTGGCTGGAATGGCCCTGCCTACACATTCTGAACAAAGTAGCCACAGTTAAAGAAGCAGAGACCCAGAATTTCCCAAAGCTATAGGCTCAGTTATTTATTGCAAAATGATCATATTACTGGACACTTAAAAACAAGAAAGCAGGTCAGTCAGGTTGGTTTACCTGTTTGCACACCACCCACCTTACCACCCCACACAGTGGCCCCGATTATTTAAAGGACTCTCCTGGTTTTAGCTTGAAAGAGAAAACGTTTAAAATTCAATGTGATTGAGTACATATATTTTTAACTTAAAAAAATTCTTCCGTCTTTAAGGCAGAATTGATTAAGACTGGGGAAGGAGAAGGTCAAGGTCATTACTGTATTATTGTGTATGTTGAGAGACTTTTTGTGGTCCAACAATTGATTCTCGGTCTGAGAGTCCACTATAGGGAAGAGGCTTTATGGACACATTTCTAGCTCGAAGAAGAGAAATATGCTCTTCTGTTTAGCCCTGACATTGCCTTAATTCCTTTATTTCTTGTCCATGAACCACTGCAGACTCTCACGGACTGGACAGAGACTTGGATTCTTTTCATGTTAGCTTTTGCTTTCCGGCACCAGCCCTTAGATCCTAGTCTCTCTTTTATAGGAGGCTCCAAAGATAAGCTTTCAAGAGAGCAGTGCAAACAATAAAATCTAATCCTCCTTCAGGTGCAGCGTGCTCTTAAGACAGCGTTACACACAGCCTTCTTCCCTCACAGAATGAATGACCACTCCCAAGCCCTGGCACTTGCGAAACTTCAGTCTTACTGTTAATTGACACTGTGGCAACAGGTGAGATTCCAAAATGTTTGTTTCGCTCTGTTAGCACCATTAGAAGAAAACTCATCTGTCTTCAGCGGTAGGATGTTTAGACAAAAATAACCATTTCCATAAAGTACAAGGTGGCATTAAGAACTCCTGACTACTCGTATTTAAAAGTAAAGATTTTAATAAGGCAGAGCTCTAAAAGGAGCAGAAAGTGGAAGAAAAAAATGTGCTTTAAAAAAAAAAAGCCTTCTATAAGGGCAAACGGAACCTGAATTGTTTGGGTTGTCAACTACTATGCAGTTTGCTTCTTCAGAAATTCAAAACCACAATATATAACACCATGATAGCCTACCTAGAGCTGAGAAATCTATCTTAATGGTCCATGGCTATAATTTATAAATCATGCATGAGTCAGACCTGCCATTTATGAAAGCCTAGAAGTTTGGAGTTATGGGATTTATTTTAACAGAGACACAAGGAACGAGGAATTGGCAATGGTTTTCAAGCCTTTGGGAGGTGGAACCTTTTCTAAATAACAAACCTGTGATTCAAGCCAAGGTTTGCAAAACATATAGTACACATCTTTAACATCACTGAGAGGCACGCAAAAGAACCTGGGTATGTCAAATAAGAGAAATATATGACATCACATGACTTGCACAACACCAGTATTTTTATATTATTGCTACCAAACAAAGTAACTTGCTGTTACAGTAGATTTCCAAGATAACTGATATATTCTATTCCATTTGAGTTAAGGTAGAGGTTCAGGGTAGAGATCAAATTCCAAAATCTTTTGGTCTGTTTTTAACCAAAAAAAAAATAGAGAGAGGGGTGAGGGGCAGGCCAAGGTCTTTTAAAATTTTAATTTAGATCAATTTTAGCTCTTGAAAGACTTTTCTTGCTCAAATGCCCTGGTTTAGAGTCTAGACCAGGGGTTGGCAAACATTTTCTGTAAAGGCCATAGAGGACACAGTTTAGGCTTTGAAGGCCTCATGGTTTTTGCTGCAATTACTTGACTCTGCCACTAAACGCAGGAGCAGCCATAGATATTACATAAACAAATCAGTGTAGCCATGTTCCAATACAATTTTATTTTAAAAAACAGGAAGAGGGCTAGATTTGACTGGTGGGCCATAGTTTGATGGCCTCTGGTATAGACCCACATAATTCTTGTTCACCCTCCAAACACCTGCAACGCTCTGCTTGTGAGTTGTGCACCAGACAGTCACTGTTCCTTCCACCTCTTCCCTACCAAACTGCACCCTTGCCCCAGCTGGCCTTTCTGCTAGAGCCTCACCTTTTTTGAAGGCTTCCAAAGCAACCTGCTTGCCATCTGTATCTCCACGAACTATCCACTGTCACTCTTTGATTGTCCCTTTTCACCATTATTTAACATGCCTTGTGTATGTGCTGGTTTCCCACATCCATGTGTATACCATGTCAAATTAAACATATGAGTCAGAAAAGTAGTAGATAACCAACAAGGACCTACTGTGTAGCACATGGAACTATATACTCAATATTTTGTAATAACCTATAAGGGAAAAGAATCTGAAAAATATACTTATATATATATAAATTTATATATATATGTGTATATATATGTATAATTGAACCACTGTGCTGTATACCTGAAACTAACAGGACACTGTAAATCAACTATAGTTTAATAAAAAGAAAAGAAAGGAAAGAGAAGAGAAGAAAAGTAGAGTGATATAATATAAGGACCATGGACTTTGGAGTCAGATAAGACATGGATTTAAATTTTAGCTCTATCATTTCCAGCTGTGATTCAAGTTTCTAAGCTTCTCTCAGTTTGCCATCTGTATAATGGGGCTTACACCTCATAGATTTGTTTTGAGGATTCAATGAGACAATGTATATAAGGCATATGGAGCAGCTCCTGAACATACGGTTAAGTGATCATCAATAAACAGCTTCTTTTACTTGTAATACTATTATAGGTAAGGATGGGTATGGGGATGAGAAATGACTAAATTGGAATTTGCTCCTATGTGCTAGGGACCTGTTCAAATCGTAGAATACACAGGGGGAAGGCAACAGTGGAGTAAGAGGCACCTGTTGCCTATCTGTCTCTTGGACAAATGAGTGCATAAATATTGATAAAAGAGTATGAGCTATCAATATGGATATGACATGAGGGTCTTGAAAAAAGTTCCATCAACAACAAAATGCAAAACCAAAGCAACAGAAGCAACCTTCATGTTAAAGTCATAGATTCCATAGAAACAATGACTGTAAAGGCTCTTTTTAGATGAAATACACCTTGAATCCCTACCTTTGCTTAAATCTTAGGCTCTAAGACTTAACCTAGAAACTTAGAACTATGGGGCTATCTCCCTCTAGACTCTATTTTTTACTTAGACCTATAATCCTTAAGTGTCCATCCTGACCTCCCCCTTTACCATGTAGACCCCTGCTACCTAGGTACACTTCTGACCTAATCAGATTCTGAGCATGGCCTCGTCATAGCCTCATACAATGGAGATCTCTACCACTGCCCTTAAATGTCCCACTGTGTTAGTTATTGGGAGTTGCTTATCAGAGAGTCTATATATGTTAACTGCTTAAAAAGTTTTTTAGAAGCTCTGGGGTACTTTTTAGGAAAATTTTCTAGTTAGATAAAGAGACTTGGGTTTTAATTTTGTTGCTGTCTCTACCTGGCTTTAAATGTGGACAACTTCTCTCCTCTGGTTCTTTCATCTGCAAAATGAGGAGTTTGAACTAAACAGTTGCTGAAGCTCATCTAGCTTTAAATTTCAATGAAATTCAGTCTCTGGGATTACATTTACAAATAACAATACAACTGATCCATATGTAACAACACTGAAATCTAAAAAATGTGAAACAAGGGAGCATGTGGGGTTTTAAAAAAATTTTTATTTTAATTTATTTATTTTTGGCTGCGTTGGGTCTTCGTAGCTGCGCACAGGCTTTCTCTAGTTGTGGTGAGCGTGGGCTACTCTTCGTTGCGGTGCGCGGGCTTCTTATTGTGGTGGCTTCTCTTGTTGCAGAGCACGGGCTCTAGGCACACTGGCTTCAGTAGTTGTGGCGCACGGGCTTAGTTGCTCCGCGGCACGTGGGATCTTCCCAGACCAGGGATCGAACCCGTGTCCCCTGCATTGGCAGGTGGATTCTTAACCACTGTGCCACCAGGGAAGTCCCGGGAGTATGTGGTTTTTAAAAGAAATTATTTTTTAAACGTTTCTGGGATATTAGGTTCTAGGGTATATCTGGACTCAGTCTCTAGGAGCCTGTGCCTTTGGGAAGGCTGTGATATCTAGAGTTTTAAAAACCCTGAGGGAATGTGCCAGTTCAAGCTCTGTGAGATAGAGCCCCAGCCTTTGGGTCCTGACAGGACCTCTTCTCTGAATAGATCATACTTGTGCACGAATCCCCTAAGCTGCCATGACGGCTAATGTGCAATGCATTCAAACGCCACAGAACAGCTGTGATTATTGGAGATATGAAGAGTGACTGGTTATTACGCAAAGTTGACAAGACTTCAGTTCCATGAAGGGAACTTGAGCTTCTACGTAATATGCAAGCAATACTGCGAGTCAAGAGATGAATAAAAGAAAAACATTTAAGGAAAAAACCACCACCGTAGATTGGATGATCACAGAGGTTAACAGAAACGGGCAGAGAATGAATTCTCAAATGACCTGTTGGAAGGGCAGTCCCGCAAAAGAGAATTTCAAAAGTAAGCTCCGTGGAGGTTCTCTAGCCTATGCGAGGCCTACCAAGTCCTGGGACCGGCGCTGTTTGGGAGTCTTTGCTGGCTGACATTTAAAATAAAAAAGGCAAAACCAAGCAGATAAACAAACAAACCCCACAACAAACAAAGCTATGATTGATTCACAGCCTTCCCCCCACCTTCCCCCCACTACCCCCACCCAACTGGCAGGTGTACATTGCAGTTCAAGCCCCTGTTTCTGAGCAACATGATACTAAAGCACAGGTTTCAAAGTAGCCTCCTGAATTCACCCTACAGGATTTAGGGATTTATCCTACTGCTGGTAGATTTCTCACAAGGGGAGGAAGTAGGAGAAGAATTGGTCCAGTGTTTGAAGTCAGGGTACCAAAGATTTACCCCAGGCTGGGTATCAACTAGCTCTGTGTCAGCCTCCTATGCACCTTAGTTTCCGCTGCTGCAAAATGGAAATTATATGTCTGAATGGTTTTTAGAGCTCAACTATTTTGGGATTGAAATCATTCACTCCCTATGTGAGTCTAGGAAAAGTTATGTAACTTTTTCAAACCTGCATTTCCTTGTCTGTAAATTGGGTAAAATAGCACTAATTTAAGAGATTTTCCCGAAAATTAGAATTATTTCTAATTCTAGGTGCCTAGTACATAGTGGGCTCACACCTTCAAAATGAATGTGTTGAGAATATATTGTGTGCCAGACAGCGTGCTTGATTCTGGGCTATTTATTATTCTTAGAGTTGTGTTTTTGGGATAAATTCAGATATACGAAAGTAATCAGGATCATGCAGTGCCATGTGGCAACCTGAGATAACTGGGAATCAAGAGTTGAACTGTTCTCAACTGTTTTCATGGCCCTGGAGGTCCCCGGCATGGACTAAGTGTCACTCTTCTAAGACCGGGGTTTGACCTGTGCTCTGTAAGCTCCACCTGCAGCACGAAGTCACTTGGCTGGTAGGAGAGCCAAGCCCACTGCCCAGCACACAGGACAGCTTTGCTCTTATCTCCTGTACTGGACAGCTCTCAGTTTTGGCTGCCCAGCAGTCTTTCACCCTTTCTTCTGGAAACAGAGCTCTAATGTTTCTTTGGGTAACTATCCTTCCCTCCACCTCAGTCTGTCATTAGCCTAGACTTTACCCTCCCCCCAGCTCTGTGGGTGGGCAGGTAACCCAGGCCACACCAATGAGAAACCCCGTTATCTTTTTTTTTTTTTTTAGTGTCCGGGAAGACACCTCTGGGCCAGAGGCACAGGGAGCCCCACTCATGGCACCAGGCCTGGCTGCGGGGCCCCCCAGTATTGCTGTTGCTATGAGGGCGGGGGCCAAGGATTGTCCTGTGGAGCCACTGTTCACTTGCGTGGGGGACCCTTCCTTTCTTCTGGGGTGTGCTCAGCTTCTGCATGTCCTGGATCTTGTCCGGCAGGCCAGAGACGGAGGCCTCAGGGGGTCTGGAACAGTCCACCAGCAGCTCCTTGACCCTGGCAGCTGGGTCTCATCACTCCCCACATCCAGGAGTTCATCCACAGCAATCCCCAGCTCTAGGGTCCTCTCTTCCTGGTAGTTGTAGAGGCCACGGAGCGGCTCCAGGATCCACTCCTCCAGGTTGAGGCGCTTCCGTAGCTCCTCGAGGTCATACTTAGCTGTGACCTTCCCTTGGCACCTTACTGGGCCCTCACCTGCATCCCCGGTGGGGGGGGCTCTGAAAGCAGACACTGCCACTGCCCAGCTTGGGGGCCAGGACCGCCAATGCTGTGCCCCCTGCAGGGCGGCTGTCCACCATGGCAGCTCCCTCCACCCCATTATTTTTTAAACATAAAGATTATTTTAAAAGTGAGCAAATGACCCAAACCAGGCCAATCAGAGCCATAGGCATCCTACTCTAGGGAGTAGGACCGTCCCTAGATCTCTTGTGGAACAGCTGTTCTCTTTCCCTTGGGATTGTTACATTGGTGGGGATTAAGTCTGGAGCTGCTCATATCATCAGTGCTATGATCTGAGGAGATTTAGTCTAAGAATCAAGTTCACACAGAGGACAGCAGAGCTGAGAAAGATAAAGATATAGATTTCTGAAAGTACTGCCTGAGCATCTGGATCCAGCTCTACCTGAACCCGCAAACCCTCTGACTTTTCGGTTACATGAACCAATCCATTATCTCCTTTTGGGGAGACTGGAGGGGTGATTAAGCAATCTGGCTGGGTTCTTTCACTTGTGCGAATATTTCACTTGAAAGGGTGCTTATTAACATGTCTTCTGTTCATTACTGGGTATGCAACAATTCAACAACTCTTATTACGGTATTCAGGAATTTGAGGTTTCAGGAAGATCTAGAGATATCCCTCAGCAATACCAAGGTTTTCTAAATCTGTATTGTATGCCAATAGAAGGGACCCATACAACCTGACACAAATAAATCCAAATCCCCACAATTACTTTAAATACCTGTGCTATATTATCCCTGATAATTCCCCTCTCATGAATCTCATCCGAGCAATAATTATTTGTTCTTCTGTTCTACTAGGCTGCAGGGGCAGGACTGGCTTGTCTGGTTTGCTCATTAGGGCCTAGCACAGTGCTTGGCAGATGATACATTCTCAAAAATTATTTGCTGAATTGACTCTTGTAAAGAACAATGGTGCTTCCCTCCCTTTTTTTTTAAAGATTTTTTTTTGATGTGGACCATTTTTAAAGTCTTTATTGAATTTGTTACAATATTGCTTCTGTTTTATGATTTTTGGTTTTTCGGCCACGAGGCATGGATCTTAGCTCCCTGACCAGGGATCAAACCTGCACCCCTTCCACTGGAAGGCAAAGTCCTAGCCACTGGACCGCCAGGGAAGTCCTGGCGCTTATCCCTTTAGCAAGAGCCATGCCTGAACGAAGACAAGCCAAAGCAGTCTTCACCATGGCTATGGGCTAATCATCATGGAAGGGGGTTCACCTGCCTGATTGGGAAGACCCCCCCCCCCCCGCCCGCCGCGTTCTTCTAACCACACAAGAATAATGGGATGGAGTAACCAGGCTGTCTCACTTCCCTGAGGCCCCATCTCTTCTAGACTATGAGGCTCCTCCCAGTGAACGGAAAAAAACACTCCTTCTGGACCCACAGGAGCAGACAAAAGAGAGAACTGGCGATGGGGAGTGAGGAACGAGGGAAGTGAGAATCCTTTCAAGAGAACCACACAGAAAGACAGCAAAAAATGATATGGGGATGGGGGGAATCTGAGACAGTTAACACTAAAATAAATAAATAAATAAATAAATAAATAAATAAATAAATAAATATATATATATATATATATGTATTTTTTTTTTTTTTTTGGCTGCACTGGGTCTTCATTGCTGTTTTCTCAAGTTGGGGTGAGCAGGGGCTACTCTTCGTTGTAGCACGGGCTTCTCCTTGCGGTGGCTTCTCTTGTTGCAGAGCACGGGCTCCAGGCGCGCAGGGTGGCTTCTCTTGTTGCGGAGCGTGGGCTCTAGGTGCATGGGCTTCAGCAGCTGTGGCACACGGGCTCAGTAGTTGTGGCACACGGGCTTAGTTGCTCCACGGCATGTGGGATCTTCCCGGACCAGGGCTTGAACCCGTGTCCCCTGCATTGGCAGGCGGATTCTTAACCACTGTGCCACCAGGGAAGTCCCTGAGACAGTTAACATTTAGTAACATACTAATAACATATGTGGCCCTTTCCATATGTCATTTCACTTCCTCCTCCTATTAACACCTTAACGTTTTGTACAGGTGGGAAATTAAGAGACCAGCAGAGGATGGGTGACTGGCACAAGCTTATGCAGATCCCAAGTGGCTGGCCAGGATTTGCATTCTATCCTGGCTGACTCTACAGCCCAGGCTCTTTTCACTGCACCCTGCTGCTCCCATTTGAATGATTTTTCAGAGGTCAAATGGCTTATTTCCTTTCATGATATTTGCCTCGTAGGTCCCTTATTACCGTAATACAACCTGGCAACTCTGATGTTCCTCACGTGTGTTTTGTGCATAAGAAGAATGAATTGTTTGGGGTTGGGGGAAGCAACTGCCATTTAATACTAAGAAATATGGCAAATGTAAGTTTACTGTGGAAATACACATTTTAAAAAACATTCCATACACGTGAGCGGTTAAATACGCTAGTTTCAACACTACAAAGGATGCAGCATGAAATGGGTAGCTCTCCGTGACCCTGCAGCTACATTAACAGGACTGTACATTCCCATTTCGAGTATCAGTGCTCACCCCCCTTTGCCTACATGGATGATAAGCTGATACTACATAAACATTGTTAAAGCTACAGTTCCATGCTACAGTAATTCACTTAACTTTAACATGATTTATGGTTCTGTCAATCGGTGAGGTTGAAAACCCTGTGCTGATGCTTAAATGTGAGCTTCATATTTAAAACAGCAAGTGTGTGTGTGTGCGTGTGTGTGTGTGACAGAAGAAAACATTTCATATAGAGAGGAGATACAAGTCCAATATTGACTTTTTATTCTACTCTGAAAAAAGAAAAATAAAGAATGAATCTAAACATGGAATCAACATTATATTAAGCTAAACCAGAAAGACCTGCGAGTTTATCTGATTATGTGATTTATAGTACAAGTGATACCCAGAAGTCTTATCAGTGACATAATTTCAAAGAAACCTTGCTCAGAACCCACGCCTTCGCTGTGGCTGCATGTGTGGATTTGTGGTTGGGGGGCGGGTAGGGGAGTGGAAGAGAGAGAGGGAGGGAGAGATGGAGAGATGGAGAGCAGCTTCTTTTGTCCAGATGAGTTTAAATCTGGGTCCACGTGGTTAATCACCCGGGAGGCACTTTGCCTCTTTAAGAGATAAGGAGCCAATTGGTCTTACTGCTCTAACCTGTCCTCCTTGGGACCACATATTAACAGATTCCACTGCAGAAGAGCTCTCTTTAGAAGTTTGCTGCTGGGATGACAAATTAACCCAGCAGGTGTCCCACACATCTACCTCAGTACAAATTATTAGTGTAATAGAGCTTTTAGTTATGCATTTATCTAGTAATTATTGAACGGTTACACAAAACCAAGCTGAGCAGCCACGGCCTTTTATGAGGCTCGCTCGGTGGGTGGCCTTACAGTTCATTTAGGATACCAGTTCACTTGCAGACAAATTAGCTAAACAGCCTTCTCCTTTAAATATTTTCCGTGTCACAGTGAAACTCTTTACAGTACAGTAAAGGTACAATTTTAATTACATGCTTCCTGACTTTTGTTTAGTTGTAGTTTTGAAACATTTGCTGGCACTGTTTTTTCCTTTGGCTGGGCAGTAATAGTTGGTTGTAAGTATCTGGCTAATGAATTTAATAATTTCCTGAACTGGGACTTAAAGGGCCTTTGCTAAAAAGCTGCTTCTCTTCACCATCCAGTTCCTCCAAAGCCCATCAACAACGTTTCCCATTAGGCTGGACACCAGCACTTGAGCTAACCTTGCCCAGTGTTCACAAGCCCTCTTATTAGTGCTCCTCAAAGGTCGTACTTGTTAGGTCTGTGATGCCTGCATTTGGAAGTCAATTCTGATTGTTAGAAAGACAATGTAATGTCTTCTCAAATGACATACTCCAGTAATAAATAAACACCTTGCATCTGTTGGCAGATTATTTCAGCGCCTTGTTAGCAACAGGTACTTAATTGCTTCTCATTTTCTTGAGATGATTCAATTGCACTAAACCAGGAGAGACAAATTAGATTCAGCTCCACTGAAAGGAGCACCAGCGTGTTCCACAACTAAGAAGTTTTCCTAAGAGGCAAAGAAGTTTGCCAATATGATACGAGAATGCTAAACGAAACTACCGCTTAGGTAGAGGGCCTATGTCAAGGAAGGGTGCCATGGTTACGAGAGTGACGAGGCGCCAGGGACTATTCCTTCTTCAGGATCCTTAGTTTGGGCAGACACATTTCTAATACCATAGAAAATATTCCATAAAAAGGGGATCAAATCATTTTGAGCTCAGCATTTCTCTTAATGCCCATGAAAGTAGAAGTTCTTAATTAAAACCAAGCAAATGTATATCGAGCATTTATTCACCATGCTATGCATCTCCCTAAATGTTGCCCAATACACGCACTCGCATATTGTATTATTATCGCACATGGGGGATGGAAAGAACTCCCCATTATTCCCAAACTTTCTGTTTGCTTTCAATCAAATCCATGTTCTTATTCATTTATTCAACAAATATTTATTGAGTGCTTTCCTAATGCCAGGCACAAGGCTGAGGGATACAGGATATCGGGAGGAAGAATAAAGAATGGTCCCTGTTCTAATGGGCCCTGCCATCTAGTGATAACTGCTGCCTTCCTGTGGTACCTCTCCTTCCTTCCTCCTCTATTATTGTCTATGAGTCTCTGCTCTTCCAACCTTTCCTGGTGACCTGAACTTCCTGGAAGGTTATCTTAATTCTCATAATTCTCCGCAGTGTATTTTTCTTGGCCAAACTGGGAGATGTTAACTTCAGGCCCTCAGATGTTTCATCACGAAGAGCAAGATCCCTGTTTGGGCCACGAGGATCATGGACTTAGAGAGGTTTAGAGAGCATGTAAACGTCTGAACAGAAACTGGCAGGATTCTTTGAAAGCTGCACAATAAATCTTTGGTTTATATGGCTATTGTTTTAATACATCTTGTGCATGTTTTCGGAATCAGGGCAATTTGATTTCTAAACTCCCTTCACGTGTATGTGTGTGTGTGTGTATATATATATATATATATGTATGTATGTATGTTTTGACCCATAAAGAAGTGGGGCTTTAGCCCTGTGCTCACATTTTGTATGTCTGGATTCCTCAGTACTTAGCTAAAGCATGACTGCTGTTGCCTTGCACGCGTACAACTAGGAGGTACTCTGAGAACAGGGGTAAATCACGCTTGTTTGGACTCGCCCAGTGCCGAATGCCATGGTAGTCCTCTATCAGGTTGCCCCCGACCCTGACAGCACCCGGGAGTCCCCATCACAATAATACAACGGCTGGCTTTCTTATCTGCCCTCCACCAGGAAGTAAGCATGCTGAGGCCAGAATCCAAGCTTCTCTTTTTCACTCTATTAAGCAAGTAGCAGAGCACCTTGTACACTGTAAGTGCTTGATAAATACTTGCAGAACGGGTCCCCGTAATGAGAGTCTGCAAGCTAATTTCAATATTCAGAAAAAAAAAAAAAAAGCCAAACTGACCTCCAAAGTTGTCTTTGAAGTGACTCGCACCTACCAGAAACCCTGCGTTTACCAGTAGCAAGGATTCAGGGGCTCATAAAAAATGTCAAGTGATCTGTTTATGGCTGTTATTAAAAAAAAACTCAGTGTGATAACACGGGTAATGTCATGCTTATCGAAAGATCTAAATGGCTATGTCATATTTTTGACTAATAAAAATTGTGAAAACAAACTAATTGTTTAAATAAATGCAGTTGATTTCTGCCAGCGGTAGAGAAAAAGGTAGAAACTGCTGATATGGTGAAAAAGGCACAGCACTGGAGACTAGATTTCTAGTCTTGGCTCTGGCCAGCTCAGATTTCACATTTCTATGAGTAATGGGAACTATGCTGCTGACTGCTAGCCAGCATATTTCTCCCCTATTTACCTACTTATAAAGCCCCAATTTTATACAGAGCAGCAATATGCTCAGCTATAAAACCTAGATTTTTCAGCCTCCCTTGCAGCTAGAGGAGATCGTGTGGCGTAGTTCTGATCATGCTGTGTAACGTTCTGTAAAAGGTGGTAGAATGAGCTGGCGGGGGCACTTTTTGCCCTTGTCGGTTCCCTTCTTTCTGCTTGGAATGCAGATGCATGGAAAGAGGGCAGTGGCCATGCTGTGACCATGAGGTCACAGCATGAGGATGAAAACGACCCATTAAAGCATTGGTAAAAGAAGAAATCTCAGTCCTTGATGGTGCTTTGGTGACACCATGACAGTCCTGAATCATGTATTTGTTTCTATATGAGAAAAATACAACCTGCTTAGTCCGACTTTCAGTTACTTACAGGGAAAGGATTAAATCAGAAGATTCTCAGAGCACTATTCTGAAATTCTATGGCTCTAGATGAAGCTCAATCAGTGCTTATTTGCGATTACTCTCAACTTCTGCCTCCCAACGTGTATAGTGCAGGCCCCTCCCTGCTTCTCAATCCCGAAAGCACAGAGTTGCCTTACCTAGTGCTGAGCATTTAAATTAAGTATCATTCATTATCTTGTTTTTGAAAATAGCAGACTTTAGGCAGAAACGTAAGTTTCAAGAAGACAAACTTTCAAGAAGTTCGAATATATCTCCGATGAGTACTCCAAATAATTATCAAAAAGAGTTAGGCTCTTTTAAATCATCAGGCAAACCTACAACTCTTAAAAAAGGCAAAAGGAAGAAAACGGATTTTTTTCTCCATTATCATGAATAAGATAAATTGTCATGATTAAATACTTTATTATGGTTGAAATTTTAAGTACTGGTAAAAGAAAGTCTTTGAAAGCCCAATCGCTCAGCTTGAAGTACACGGTAATTGTAATAATGTATAACAAAATACAAATGCCCTTACTGAAACTTAATCTCTTCCCCACTCCCTAGGACACTGCATAATTTTTAACCCCTTCACCTAACTTTAACTACATAGGTGGCAAAGTATTACCCCCATGATACAGATGGCCAAACTGAGGCCACAAAGTTAAATGATTTATCAAAGCCATAAAGAAAGCCAATATCAGAGAAGGGATTCACTTTAAGAAACCACATGTCTCTACCTTCACAAGGTAAATAGGAAAGTGATTAGAATAGCATAAACTAAGAAAAAACATAGCTTTTAATAGCAAAGCCTTACTTCATAATCTTGCAAAAGCTTTCTTTGGATGAAAGGCCATCGTTCTTCCTCATCTTTAACATTCCTCATAAAGGAGTACTATATAAACTATTATCCTTTGTCACCCTTTGTTCTTCTGAAGCAATGACAATCTGTCAGTGTCAGGGAGGGGATGAATGTCTCTTGTGTACCTTTATGTGCAACTTGAGTACTTTTTATCCACTCAAGCAATATCTGAGCATTGTGTATGAGACTTAATGAAGATACCCAAAAGCACACATTAGAGATCCTTCCTCTCAGAGGTTTTGCTCTAGAGGAGGGACAAGACATGTACCTTAACTAACAAAGCAAGACCATGTCGGTGGAGGGAATGTGCAGGCGTGAAAGTCTCCCGGAGTCTGTGGAGTGTAAGATGATGGTGGCCTGGGTAGAGCTGAGCAGGTTTCGGGTAGAAGGTGGTACCCAAGCTGGTCTTAGGTTGGGCAATATGTGGACAGGCAAAGGCAGGAGGACAGCCTGAGATTTTCAAACCCTGGATGAAAACGGGTGATTTAATTGTTTGTATGACCTGAGTACATACTCTACTTCCAGGCACTGTGCTATGGACTGCAAATACATGATTTCATCTACTCCTTAGATAATACAATTCTCTTGAGGTTGAGATTAGGATCTTCAATTTATAGATGAGGAGCCCATGGCTCCAAGAAGGAAAGCTATGTGCTAGGTTCTCACAGTTGGTGAAAGTGGTAGAGACAGGATTCAAATACCAGTCCATTCGACCCCCGAAGTTTTGCACTTACCCACTCCCTTCCAGGCTCTATTTTTCTGCCTCAGCTTTACAATCATCAAAGAGAGGTTTCCTTTTTAAAAGGTGGCCACCGAATTTCCAAACATAGATAATTTTTGCAGTGAAAAATGGGGTCATTGTTTTTTCAGGGAGGAGACCTTGCTTTTCTGTAACTGTTAAAATACCACCCTTGGCCTGGGCACTGAGGTACGTTACAAAGCTACTGCTTACTAACTGGTGTTTGTCTAGTCAAGGTAGTCCCCTGAGAAATTTTAAGGAAGGCAGCAGAAGTCTTGCAATCTAGGTGCTATCCAGAGGTGACTATACCATGTAATTCTGAACAAGAGTGTAGTAAACAGCCTCCCCAGTGCCCCAGGATCCTGATAAAGGACACACCTTTCTCTTCTTCCTTTTGAAGTTGGATCATCTGTCAGGATTTTCTAATGATTTATCATTTCAGACTGTGGTAACTCCTTATAATAAAAAGAACATGTGCAGTTGAATTCTCCTTTATGTCCAATGTCTCATTTATTCCACACTGGCTCCCTCGGTCAGACTCTCCTCCTTTAAATCTGGCCTCATCTTCCTAAAATATCAACTCTTACTCCCAGATGTGATGTCATTCCAAGCATTAGCTTTCCAACTAGTTCAGAGAAGAATAACTGGGATTATGATACCTGTAGCAAGTATGTCTTAAATAATAAGCACCTGAATACCAACCTTTAAAAAGGTCTTAGCCCAAGAGTGTCTCATGTTAGTCTATCTCAGTTCTGTGATGCTGACCACAAAGATGCTGCTGAAGTATTTCATCTCAACTACCCCACTTCCCTTCACCAGACCACTAAGTGGGGCAGGATGCAATAAGAATGGGTACCTGAGTAGATTTCCCAGAAAGGAGAACTGAGGATGCTGGGAACCATCTTGAATTCTGGTGAAAAAAAAAGAATCTTTGGAATTCCATAATTCTTAAATTGAGCATCTTTCTCTTTTCCACATAAACAATTTCATGAGTATGAATAGATCAAAACTCACTGTCCTGTAGGCTAAGACGGTCCCCTCTGGTCCAACCCAGTGTAGGTCATTTTAGCAAATGTGATTGTTTAGCATGAAGAAAGCACCCAATCATGGCACCCACAGTAACTGCTAGAATCATTTCAGTAATTTCTAGAACTATGGTTTTAAGGCAAGACACACAGAAGGCATTCAGTATTTATTGAATAAATGATAACATATGCACATTGCTTTGTGCTCCTCAAAGCACCTCTACAAATATTGTTTTATTGTAGTTTCTGTATAAGCATATGAGGTTGGGAGAAAATATTCATTCAGCAGTAGTATTGTTCCCATTTTATTGATGAGGATATTAAAAAATTCAGAAGGTAAGTGGAAAGGGAAAGAGGCAACTTAACCAACTAACCTGAGTGCTGACATTGCTGCTTCCCAATTCTTATCACCCTGCTGCGCCCATGAGTCTTTTCTTTGCTTGGAATGCCCTCCATTCATGTAAGCAATTTTTAAGATTTGACTTCAATGTTATGTACACTTTGAAGTCTCTTTATTTGATATAAAGTGATAAGTAACAGTGCATTCCACATCATCTTCTAAATGCTTATTTTCCTGCACTAGATGATATGCTCTATGAGGACAGAAACCACTGATTTCCCAGTGTCTGTATAGTGACAGGTACTCATTAAATCCTTGTTTAATGGATAAAGGAACCTCCATAGTTCCCTCCTCTGAGGCCCTACAGAACTGTCTGCTTTTCACATTAATTTACCATTTAGAACGTTAACCTGACCATAATAAAGATGAGAAACGCCACATGCCTTATCTCCCTGAGACCAAAAATCTTCTGACTAAAAGGGCTTTGTATTTCTTACTTCGCACCACAGTTTCAATGCTTAAGGAATGTTGACAACGAGGAAAATATCACACTGCCCCATTTAAAGAGACTCATTCTGGGACCACATAATCCCATTCAGATGCAAGGTTTTCAAGTTAGGAAAAAATACATATTTAGCTTCTCTGATTGTACCACACACACTCTCACACACAAGTGAAATAATTAGGGATCTTGAGAAAGTTCCGTCAATGATCACAGGATGTTCAAAGATGGGGCAAGTGAGCATCCATAATTGTGGAGAGAGAAACTGCTTCACACAATAGTCAGAATACTTATTTTCTTCAGTCTGATTTCTGCACGTGTGCATTGGCCAGCCCTCTCAGCTGCCATATTTCCCTGAGATGCACACAGAGTATTCATAAAGGGATTCAGATTTGTGGCACTCACATTGAGATTAATGCAAGAAACATCAGTTTCCCCAGGCATATGTCAAAGTAGACAAGAGACCATAACTTTCTAGGGTGTTTTATGATACCAGCTGGTAGATCACAAACCTACCTAAACGAAAATCTGATGGGAGAAAGCAAACGTGGTTACAATTATTCGTACTCCTACTGTGGGAGTTTCATAAACAAACTAATAAATATTTTCATCTTGCAATAAGATCAAGTTAAGTGATTTGCTGACATTCTCTTGAGGTTTAAAGCTTGTCTTTAATGTGAAATACAAATCATATTTCTTGTGGACACATTTTAATAATAAACTTAAAAGCACACGAGACAAAAATAATGAAAACATTGCAATGAAAACCAGACAAACTATCTACCACTTCAAAAGGAGGGAATGAAGATGGCTCGTCAACACAGTGATTGCAGACAACCTCAATGCAAAATGCCACATATTGAAATCAGATTTCAAGGAAAGGGAATCAGCAGGGGTGAGAGAATGAAAATAAGCTATTGCTTGAAAAGAGGTAATTGACTACACAAAAATAAACTACCTAACACACGCACACAAATACACACACATTCACGTGCATGTGATCCCCTCGTACAATTTGTAGGACAGGCTTGATTTTCCTTTAATTCAAATTATCTCCCACCTCTTTTCAACATCCCATCAGCAAAGAAACAGGTAAGGATCAGGGTTTGATGCCAAACCTCTTGGGTCCCTACAATTCCAAAGCAGCCCCCGAGGATAAGAAATTGGAACACTTGCTGCCTTTAGGACCACTCTGGGGGAGCCTTCATTGTCTCTCATTTTGCTACTCTGGTCTCATGTCTCTCATTTGCTACTCTGGTCCCAAGGTCATGATCTAAGCACAATCAAGGGTGCCTGTGGAGCAGCTCACCTCTGGGTCCTGTAATGACAGGTCGGTGATGCTGTGTGAATGCCGTTCCCAGGGAGGAGGTCTGCGAAGGGGAGGGGCTGCTGAAACCAGACTTCTCCGACTTCTTCAGTGTGGTTGGAGATGGCATTCCTGGCAGGAAGGATGGATTGACAAGCACACTTAAATCACGGAACAACAGTTTATGCAACCTAAAAGATTAAACTTAAAAGAATTTAAAAAAGAAATCTACATGTGAAGGGAAAATTTGTTTTGAATTGGTTTGAGCTTGTCATAGGAACAAACAGGTGACAGAACGGTCCCCTGATATCAGCACAGAGCTGATTTCAACTTACTCTCCCAAATCTCAGTCCATTTGGGGGTTACTGATCTTCTCTAATTATGGAGCACCACTTCCCCAGTGCTTCCTGAAGTTGTTGTCTGAGCCAGTGGCCTTCCGGACCCTTTGTAAAGAAGGTTATAGAAGCATATGAGGACCTCACATGCAATCACCTTATCTTGTCAGTTACTTTACTTTAGTGTCAAGGCACTCTCTCCACATTTTACACAATTTAGCTATTTTAACATTTAAAAAACCCTCATCAATGGTAACTCAGTTGCTCATCCAATGAATAATTTATAATAGAATAAAAAGAAAAGGTAAAAGTTAAAAAATAAAAGTTAAATGGTTAAATAAGGTATAACCAATGCAAATAACACTGTAAAAGAATAATGACAATGGAAAGATATTTAATGACATGAAATAAAGACATGGAAAGCGATTACAAAATAGGATATTATACAATGATGCCATTTTAAAATGTATTTCTATGTACAGAGAAAGAACTGGAAAGAAATATGCATAAACTATAACAGTAGTTCTCTCTGCACGTTGGATTTGAGTGATTTTCACTGCTTCTTTTTGCTTACTTGTTTTTTCTACGATGAATATATTTTATTTTAAGAAAATAAAAGCTTCTTTTTTAAAAGATAGTATTTTTACTATAGTCTAAACTTTTCATAGCATTTCCAGCATAGGAAATGCTTTGGGAAGAAAATAATGGGAAAATGGTCCCTTGTAATTACTGCATCTGTAATGTTCTCGGCAACTACGCTGACACACACAACTAGAGGCATCTATCAGTTTGGTAGGGTGCCAATTAAAACAATGAAAACTTGGATATAAAAATAAAGGAAATGACTCCTAGTCTCCACATCACAGGAAAGATTTGGGCTCTTTTAAATTTGCAGCACAAAATTGGTCTGATTTCATGTTAAAAGAACCAAATCTCATTTTACCTATACATATCTACATGTATTATGTTCTGCCTATGACCAGAGAATTATTTGGGTGAACTGGAAAAATAAGTAATAAAAATAATAATGATATTAGCATGTAAATGTTACCGAGTACTTGCTAAATTCTATGTACTATTCTAAGCACTTTATAGGTATAGATCTGTTTAGAAATTTAGTTAGTTTGTCTAAACATGTCCTTTTTATTTCTAATCACAGATTTCCTTAATGAAATTCTACAAGACAACCTTCAAGTGTGACCACAGATTCTATAAGGAGAGAGACCAGGTCTGCTTTGCCTGCCTCTATTTTCAGGCTATCTAACAAAGAGTCTAGAACATATCAAGTGGCCTGAAAAGATATGTAAACTACCTGTACAGCTCTCGGCTTTATCTGTGGCTTTACTAAGAGATGCCTGGACAGAGCAAAACTTGGGGTATTGACCCTAAGAAAGAAACAAATTGCAAATCGGCAAGCACATTTGCATAGTCAGACATAAGGACAACATGAAGTGGCGTGTGATTTCACACGAGCTAGACAAATCCAGATCAGATCCGTTCTACAGATCAATATGTGTGTGATTTGAATTAGAAACAAGTCACTAAGTGATTTAGCTATATTTGTTTGCTCGCTGAATCAGTAACCAAAGTCATGGCATGCCAATGTCCTAACATTGTTAGGACGAACTGAGATTTTGGATCAACGTTCATTACAAGCAACCTAACCTAAGGTATCATCATGTAATTACATCACAGAAGAGATTTCAAATTAAAAAGTGAAAGGAAAGAAATAAAAAGCTCCCAAATGTAAAGAAATCTCCCAATTCATTCAAAACTCTTCTGTGCAAGGCAATTTTTAGGCTTCCAACCAGTCCACTGATTTAAACTCAGTCAAATGCTTGAATTATGTGTCATGGAACAGAAATAGAATAGAAAATGAAAATGTCAAAACTTTTGAGATGGCAGAATTTTTTTCAGATGATGGAATTGATGATGAAATGCAGTATCTGAACTAATCTTATTAAAGAAAGCAAATGGCTGGACTCAGGGAAAAGTCATTTCTTTGAAATGTTCATGTTTTCCAACCCATGCAATTCTAAATACGTCAGAAATGTTGACATGATTTAAACCCACCACTTAACGCTTTTAAAAGGGGAAGTGGAAGTCAAATATAGACAATTAGCATCAAAATGCTTATCAAGTTAGTAAATGGATTCAAAATGATCAAAATTTAAATCCTCTTTGAAAGGGTTAAAGAGAGAAGAAGTACTTTCTGCATACAAGAAGAACAAGCCAAACTCTGTATAATCTTCTAAATTTATCACGGTCAAGTAATATGAACCCCAAGGCTGTCATGAATCTCAAAATTACTTTGTGTTTTCAATTTTTAAAGACTCACATTGAGCATGATTCCTTATTATTTACTTATATTTTCTCCATATGCATAATGTATGTTTTGGGTAATTTGCTTTGTGTACTTAATTGACCAAATGAAGTTTTAAAATGCTAGTCAACTGCTTTATGTTTAAAGCTAGACAACATTAATCCTGCCTTTTATTTTTGAAATCAAATTTGGTTTCTGTACGTTACTTTGAAAAGAAACTCTTTGTTAAAATTTCTTTTACCAAATAGCTATGCACAACTGTTACACAATTACTGCACAGATTGACTGATTGGCTTTCTCTTAATGAGTCAAAATTTTGATTTAGAACTATTTTTTAGAAGTATCAGATTTTTAAAAAAAGATTATAAAGTAATACTACACGTTTTTCTGGAACAAAGTATTACTTCAAAGTTCCTTTCAATATATAAAAATAAAGAATTATATAGAATTGGAAGCAGAAATTTACCATAATGTTTATTTTCAATGGGACATTCCTGGAGACCTTCAAGATGGCGGAAGAGTAAGACGCGGAGATCACCTTCCTCCCCACAAATACATCAGAAATACATCTACATGTGGAACAACTCCTACAGAACACCTACTGAACACTGGCAGAAGACCTCAGACTTCCCAAAAGGCAAGAAACTCCCCCACATACCTGGGTAGGGCAAAAGAAAAAAAGAAAAAACAGAGACAAAAGAATAGGGACGGGACCTGCACCAGTGGGAGGGCTGTGAAGGAGGAAAAGTTTCCACACACTAGGAAGCCCCTTCACTGGCGGAGATGGGGGGTGGCGGACGGGGGAGCTTCCGAACCACGGAGGAGAGCGCAGCAACAGGGTTGCGGAGTGCAAAGCGGAGAGATTCCCGCACAGAGGATCAGTGCCGACCAGCGCTCACCAGCCCGAGAGGCTTGTCTGCTCACTGGCTGGGACGGGTTGGGGCTGGGAGATGAGGCTCCAGCTTCTTCAGAGGTCAGATCCCAGGGAGAGGACTGGGGTTGGCTGCGTGAACACAGCCTGAAGGGGGCTAGTGCGCCACAGCTAGCCGGGAGGGTGTCCAGGAAAAAGTCTGGACCCGCCTAAGAGGCAAGAGACCATTGTTTCGGGGTACGCAAGGAGAGGGGATTCAGAGTACCACCTAAACGAGATCCAGAGACGGGTGCGAGCCACGGCTATCAGCGCGGACCCTAGAGACGGGCATGGGACGCTAAGGCTGCTGCTGCAGCCACCAAGAAGCCTCTGTGCAAGCACAGGTCACTATACACACCTTCCCTCCCAGGAGCCTGTGCAGCCCGCCACTGCCAGGGTCCCATGATCCAGGCACAACTTCCCCGGCAGAACACACAGTGCGCCTCAGGCTGGTGCAACGTCACGCTGGCCTCTGCCGCCACAGGCTCGCCCCGCATCCGTACCCCTCCCTCCCCCTGGCCTGAGTGAGCCAGAGCCCCCAAATCAGCTGTTCCTTTAACCCCGTCCTTTCTGGGCGAAGAACAGACGCCCTCAGGCAACCTACACGCAGAGGCGAGTCCAAATCCAAAGCTGGACCCTAGGAGCTGTGCGAAAAAGAAGAGAAAGGGAATCTCTCCCAGCAGCCTCAGGAGCAGCAGATTAAAGCTCCTCAATCAACCTGATGTACCCTGCATCTGTGGAATACCTGAAGAGACAACGAATCATCCCAAAATTGAGGCAATGGACTTTGGGAGCAACAGTAGACTTGGGGTTTGCTATCTGCATCTAATTTGTTTCTGGTTTTATGTTTACCTTTGTTTAGAATTTAGAGTTTATTATCATTGGCAGATTTATTGATTTGGTTGCTCTCTTCCTCTTTTTTAATATATATATATATATATATTTTTTTTTCCTTTTTCTCTTTTTGCAAGCATGTATGTACATACTTATTTGTGTGATTTTGTCTGGATAGCTTTGCTTTTACCATTTGCCCTAGGGTTCAAAGTCTGTCAGGATTTTGTTGTTGTTGTTTTTTAGTATAGTTTTAGTGCTTGTTATCATTGGTGGATTTGTTTTCTGGTTCGGTTACTCTCTTCTTTCTTTTTTTTTATTACTTTAAAATTTTTAATAATCATTTTTTATTTTAATAACTATTTTATTTTATTTATTTATTTTTTTCTCCCTTTTCTTCTGAGCCATGTGGCTGACAGGGTCTTGGTGCTCTGGCCAGATGTCAGGCCTCTGCCTCTGAGGTGGGAGAACCGAGTTTAGGACACTGATCCACCAAAGATCTCCCGGCTCCATGTAATATCAAATGGTGAAAGCTCTCCCAGAGGTCTCGATCTCAACACTAAGATCCAGCTCCACTCAATGACCAGCAAGCTACAGTGCTGGACATCCTATGCCAAACAACTAGGAAGACAGGAACAAAACCCACCCATTAGCAGAGAGGCTGCCTAAAATCATAATGAGGTCAAAGACACCCCAAAGGACACCACCAGACATGGTCCTTCCCACAAGAAAGACAAAATCCAGCCTCATCCACCAGAACACAGGCACTAGTCCCCTCCACCAGGAAGCCTACACAACCCACTGAGCCAACCTTAGCCACTGGGGGCAGACACTAAAAACAACGGGAACTATGAACCTGCAGCCTGTGAAAAGGAGACCCCAAACACAGTAAGTTAAGAAAAATGAGAAGACAGAGAAACACACAGCAGATGAAGAAGGAAGGTAAAAACACATCAGACCAAACAAATAAAGAGGAAATAGGCAGTCTACCTGAAAAAGAATTCAGAGCAATGATAGTAAAGATGATCCACAATCTTGGAAATAGAATGGAGAAAATACAAGAAATGTTTAACAAGGACCTAGAAGTACTAAAAAGGAAAGAAAAAAAATGATGAACAACACAGTAAATGAAATTAAAAATTCTCTGGAAAGAATCAATAATAGCAGAATAACTGAGGCAGAAGAACAGATAAGTGACCTGGAAGATAAAATACTGGAAATAACTTCTGCAGAGCAGAATAAAGAAAAAAGAATGAAAAGAATTGAGGACAGTCTCAGAGACCTCTGGGACAACATTAAACGCACTAACATTCGAATTATAGGGGTCCCAGAAGAAGAAGAGAAAAAGAAAGGGACTGAGAAAATATTTGAAGAGATTATAGTTGAAAACATCCCTAATATGGGAAAGGAAATAGTTAATCAAGTCCAGGAAGCACAGAGAGTCCCATACAGGATAAATCCAAGGAGAAACACGCCAAGACACATATTAATCAAACTATCGAAAATAAAACAAAGTGAGGGGATGGAAAAAGATATTCTATGCAAACAGAAATCAAAAGAAAGCTGGAGGGCTTCCCTGGTGGCGCAGTGGTTGAGAGTCCGCCTGCCAATGCAGGGGACATAGGTTTGTGCCCCGGTCCGGGAAGATCCCTCATGCTGCAGAGCGGCTAGGCCCGTGAGCCATGGCCGCTGGGCCTGCGTGTCCGGAGCCTATGCTCCGCAATGGGAGAGGCCACAACAGTAAGAGGCCTGCGTACCACAAAAAAAAAAAAAAAAAAAAAGCTGGAGTAACAATTCGCATATCAGGCAACACAGACGTTAAAATAAAGACTATTATAAGAGACAAAGAAGGACACTACATAATGATCAAGGGATCAATACAAGAAGAAGATAAAACAATTATAAATATTTATGCACCCAACATAGGAGCACCTCAATACATAAGGCAAATGCTAACAGCCATAAAAAGGAAATCAACAGTAACACAATCATAGTAGGGGACTTTTAACACCCCACTTTCACCAAAGGACAGATCATCCAAAATGAAAAGAAAGCAGGGAACACAAGCTTTAAATGATACATTAAACAAGATGGACTTAATTGATATTTATAGAACATTCCATCCCAAAACTACAGAATACATTTTCTTCTCAAGTGCTCTTGGAACATTCTCCAGGATAGACCATACCTTGGGTCACAAATCAAGCCTTGGTAAATATAAGAAAATTGATATCGTATCAGGTAGCTTTTCTGACCACAACACTATCAGACTAGATATCAATTACAGGAAAAAATCTGTAAAGAATACAAACACATGGAGGCTAAACAATACACTACTTAATAACCAAGAGATTATTGAAGAAATCAAAGAGGAAATCAAAAAATACACAGAAACAAATGACAATGAAAACACGATGACCCAAAACCTATGGGATGGAACAAAAGCAGTTCTAAGAGGTAAGTTTATAGCAATACAATCCTACCTCAAGAAACAAGAAACATCTCAAATAAACAACCTAACCTTACACCTAAAGCAATTTGAGAAAGAAGAACAAAAAATCCCAAAGTTAGTGGAAGAAATCATAAAGATCAGATCAGAAATAAATGAAAAAGAAATGAAGGAAACGATAGCAAAGATCAATAAAACTAAAAGGTGGTTGTTTGAGAAGATAAACAAAATTGATAAACCATTAGCCAGACTCATCAAGAAAAAAAGGGAGAAGACTCAAATCAATAGAATTAGAAATAAAAAAGGAGAAGGAACAACTGACACTGCAGAAATACAAAAGGTCATGAGAGATTACTACAAGCAACTCTATGCCAATAAAATGGACAACCTGGAAGAAATGCACAAATTCTTAGAAATGCACAACCTGCCAAGACTGAATCAGGAAGAAATAGAAAATATGAACAGACCAATCACAAATACTGAAATTGAAACTGTGATTAAAAATCTTCCAACAAACAAAAGCCCAGGACCAGATGGCTTCACAGGCGAATTCTAGCAAACATTTAGAGAAGAGCTAACACCTATCCTTCTCAAACTCTTCCAAAATATAACAGAGAGAGGCACACTCCCAAACTCATTCTACGAGGCCACCATCACCTTGATACCAAAACCAGACAAGGATGTCACAAAGAAAGAAAACTACAGGCCAATATCACTGATGAACATAGATGCAAAAATCCTCAACAAAATACTAGCAAACAGAATCCAACAGCACATTACAAGGATCATACACCATGATCAAGTGGGGTTTATTCCAGGAATGCAAGGATTCTTCAATATGTGCAAATCAATCAACGTGATACACCATATTAACAAATTGAAGGAGAAAAACCATTTGATCATCTCAATAGATGCAGAGAAAACTTTTGACAAAACTCAACACCCATTTATGATAAAAACTTTCCAGAAAGTAGGCATAGAGGGAACTTTCCTCAACATAATAAAGGCCATATATGACAAACCCACAGGCAACATCGTCCTCAATGGTGAAAAACTGAAAGCATTTTCACTAAGATCAGGAACAAGACAAGGTTGCCCACTCTCACCACTCTTATTCAACATAGTTTTGGAAGTTTTAGCCACAGCAATCAGAGAAGAAAAGGAAATAAAAGGAATCCAAATCGGAAAAGAAGAAGTAAAGCTATCACTGTTTGCAGATGACATGATACTATACATAGAGAATCCTAAAGATGCTACCAGACAACTACTAGAGCTAATCAATGAATTTTGTAAAGTAGCAGGATACAAAATTAATGCATAGAAATCTCTGGCATTCCTATACACTAATGATAAAAATCTGAAAGTGAAATGAAGAAAACACTCCTATTTACCATTGCAACAAAAAGAATAAAATATCTAGGAATAAACCTACCTAAGGTGACAAAAAACCTGTATGCAGAAAATTATCAGACACTGATGAAAGAAATTAAAGATGATACAAATAGATGGAGAGATATACCATGTTCTTGGATTGGAAGAATCAACATTGTGAAAATGACTCTACTACCCAAAGCAATCTACACATTCAATGCAATCCCTATCAAACTACCACTGGCATTTTTCACAGAACTAGAACAAAAAGTTTCACAATTTGTATGGAAACACAAAAGACCCTGAATAGCCAAAGCAATCTTGAGAAAGAAAAACGGAGCTGGAGGAATCAGGCTCCCTAACTTCAGACTATACTACAAAGCTACAGTAATCAAGGCAGTATGGTACTGGCACAAAAACAGAAAGATAGATCAATGGAACAGGATAGAAAGCCCAGAGATAAACCCACGCACATATGGTCACCTTATCTTTGATAAAGGAGGCAGGAATGTACAGTGGAGAAAGGACAGCCTCTTCAATAAGTGGTGCTGGGAAAACTGGACGGGTACATGTAAAACTATGAGATTAGATCACTCCCTAACACCATACACAAAAATAAGCTCAAAATGGATTAAAGACCTAAATGTAAGGTCAGAAACTATCAAACTGTTATAGGAAAACATAGGCAGAACACTCTATGACATAAATCACAGCAAGATCCTTTTTGACCCACCTCCTAGAGAAATGGACATAAAAACAAAAATAAACAAATGGGACCTAATGAACCTTAAAAGCTTTTGCACAGCAAAGGAAACCACAAAGAAGATGAAAAGACAACCCTCAGAATGGGAGAAAATATTTGCAAATGAAGCAACTGACAAAGGATTAATCTCCAAAATTTATAAGCAGCTCATACAGCTCAATAGCAAAAAAAACAAACAACCCAATCCAAAAATTGGCAGAAGACCTAAACAGACATTTCTCCAAAGAAGATATACAGACTGCCAACAAACACATGAAAGAATGCTCAACATCATTAATCATTAGAGAAATGCAAATCAAAACTACAATGAGATATCATCACAAACCAGTCAGAATGGCCATCATCAAAAAATCTAGAAACAATAAATGCCGGAGAGGCTGTGGAGAAAACGGAACACTCTTGCACTGCTGGTGGGAATGTGAATTGGTACAGCCACTATGGAGAACAGTATGGAGGTTCCATAAAAAACTAAAATTGAATTACCATATGACCCAGCAATCCCACTACTGGGCATATACCCTGAGAAAACCATAATTCAAAAAGAGTCATGTACCAAAATGTTCATTGCAGCTCTATTTACAATAGCCCGGAGATGGAAACAACCTAAGTGTCCATCATCGGATGAATGGATAAAGAAGATGTGGCACATATATACAATGGAATATTACTCAGCCATAAAAAGAAACGAAATGGAGCTATTTGTAATGAGGTGGATAGACCTAGAGTCTGTCATACAGATTGAAGTAAGTCAGAAAGAGAAAGACAAATACCGTGAGCTAACACATATATATGGAATTTAAGAAAAAAAATATATCATGAAGAACCTAGGGGTAACACAGGAATAAAGACACAGACCTACTAGAGAATGGACTTGTGGATATGGGACAGGGAAGAGTCAGCCATGACAAAGAGAGAGAGAGGCATGGACATATATACACTACCAAACGTAAGGCAGATAGCTAGTGGGAAGCAGCCGCATAGCACAGGGAGATCAGCTCGGTGCTTTGTGACTGCCTGGAGGGGTGGCATAGGGAGGGTGGGAGGGAGGGAGACGCAAGAGGGAAGAGATATGGGAACATATGTATATGTATAACTGATTCACTTCGTTATAAAGCAGAAACCAATACCCCATTGTAAAGCAATTATACTCCAATAAGGATGTAAAAAGAAAAACAAAAAACAAAAAAACAACCTAACCTTACACCTAAAGCAATTTGAGAAAGAAGAACAAAATACCCCACAGTTAGAAGAAGAAATCATAAAGGTCAGATCAGAAATAAATGAAAAAGAAATGAAGGAAATGATAGCAAAGATCCATAAAACTAAAAGCTGGTTCTTTGAGAAGATAAACAAAATTGATAAACCATTAGTCAGACTCATCAAGAACAAAAGGGAGAAGACTCAAATCAATAGAATTAGAACTGAAAGAGCAGAAGTAACAAGTGATACTGCAGAAATACAAAGGATCATGAGCAATTACTACAAGCAACTATACGCTTATTGGACAACCAGGGAGAAATGGACAAATTCTTAGGAAAGCACAACCTTCTGAGACTGAACCAGGAAGAAATAGAAAATATAAACAGACCAATCACAAGCACTGAAATTGAAACTGTGATTAAAAATATTCCAACAAACAAAAGCCCATGACCAGCGGGCTTCACAGGCAAATTCTATCAAACATTAGAGAAGAGCTAACAACTATCCTTCTCAAACTCTTCCAAAATACAGCAGAGGGAGGAACACTCCCAAACTCATTCTACAAGACCACCATCACCCTGATACCAAAACCAGACAAGGAAGTCACAAAGAAAGAAAACTACAGGCCAATATCACTGATGAACATAGATGCAAAAATCCTCAACAAAATATTAGCAAACAGAATCCTACAGCACATTAAAAGAATCATACATCATGATCAAGTGGGGTTTATTCCAGGAATGCAAGGATTCTTCAATATATGCAAATCAATCAATGTGATACACCATATTAAGAAATTGAAGGAGAAAAACCATATGATCATCTCAATAGATGCAGAAAAAGCTTTTGACAAACTTTAACACCCATTTATGATAAAAAGCCTCCAGAAAGTAGGCATAGAGGGAACTTTCCTCAACATAACAAAGGCCATATATGACAAACCCACAGCCAACATCGTCCTCAATGGTGAAAAACTGAAACCATTTCCAGTAACGTCAGGAACAAGACAAGGTTGCCCTCTCTCATCACTATTATTCAACATAATTTTGGAAGTTTTCGCCACAGCAATCAGAGAAGAAAAGGAAATAAAAGGAATCCAAATTGGAAAAGAAGAAGTAAAGCTGTCACTGTCTGCAGATGACATGATACTATATATAGAGAATCCTAAAGACTCTATCAGAAAACTACTAGAGCTAATCAATGAATTTGGTAAAGTAGCAGGATAGAAAATTAATGCATAGAAATCTCTTGCATTCCTATACACTAATGATGAAAAATGTGAAAGAGAAATTAAGGAAACACTGCCATTTACCACTGCAACAAAAAGAATAAAATTCCTAGGAATAAACCTACCAAACGAGACAAAAGACCTGTATGCAGAAAACTATAAGACACTGATGAAAGAAATTAAAGATGATACAAACAGATGGAGAGATATACCATGTTCTTGGATTGGAAGGATCAACATTGTGAAAATGACTCTACTACCCAAAGCAATCTACACATTCAATGCAATCGCTATCAAACTACCACTGGCATTTTTCACAGAACTAGAACAAAACTTTTCATAATTTGTATGGAAACACAAAAGACTCTGAATAGCCAAAGCAATCTTGAGAAAGAAAAACAGAGCTGGTGGAATCAGGCTCCCTGAATTCAGACTATACTACAAAGCTACAGGAATCAAGACAGTATGGTACTGGCACAAAAACAGAAATATTGATCAGTGGAACAGGATAGAAAGCCCAGAGATAAACCAACAGACCTAGGGTCACTTTATTTTTGATAAAGGAGGCAAGCATATACAATGGAGAAAAGACAGCCTCTTCAATAAGTGGTGCTGGGAAAACTGGACAGTTACATGTAAAAGAATGAAATTAGAACACTCCCTAACACCATACACAAAAATAAACTCAAAATGGATTAAAGACCTAAATGTAAGGCCAGACTCTATAAAACTCTTAGAGGAAAACATAGGCAGTACACTGTATGACATATATCACAGGAAGATCCTTTTTGACCCACCTCCTAGAAAAATGGGAATAAAAACAAAAATAAACAAATGGGACCTCATGAACCTTAAAAGCTTTTGCACAGCAAAGGAAACCATAAAGAAGATGAAAAGACAACCCTCATAATGGGAGAAAATATTTGCAAATAAAGCAACTGACAAAGGATTAATCTCCCAAATTTACAAGCAGCTTATGCAGCTCAATATCAAAAAACAAACATCCCAATCTAAAAATGGGCAGAAGACCTAAATAGACATTTCTCCAAAGAAGATATACAGATTGCCAACAAACACATGAAAGGATGCTCAACATCACTAATTATTAGAGAAATGCAAATCAAAACTACAATGAGGTATCACCTCACAGCAGTCACAATGGCCATCATCAAAAAATCTACAAACAGTAAATGCTGGAGAGGGTGTGGAGAAAAGGGAACCCTCTTGCACTGCTGGTGGGAATGTAAATTGATACAGCCACTGTGAAGAACAGTATGGAGCTTCCTTAAAAAATTAGAAATAGAACTACCATATGACCCAGCAATCCCACTACTGGACATATACCCTGAGAAAACCATAATTTAAAAAAAGTCATGTACCACAATGTTCATTGCAGCTCTATTTACAATAGCCAGGACATGGAAACAACCTAAGTGTCCATCATCGGATGAATGGATAAAGAAGATGTGGCACATATATACAATGCAATACTACTCAGCCATAAAAATAAACTAAATTGAGTTATTTGTAGTGAGGTGGATGCACCCAGAGTCTGTCATAGAGACTGAAGTAAGTCAGAATGAGAAAAACAAACACTGTATGCTAACACATATATATGGAATCTAAAAAAAAAAAAAAGAAAAAAAAGTGGTTCTGAAGAACCTAGGGGCAGGAAAGGAATGAAGACACAGATGTAGAGAATGGACTTTAGGACACGGGGAGGGGGAAGGGTAAGCTGGGATGAAATGAGAGGGTGGCATGGACTTATATATACTACCAAATGTAAAATAGATAGCTAGTGGGAAGCAGCCACATAGCACAGGGAGATCAGCTCAGTGCTTTTTGATCACCTAGAGGGGTGGGATAGGGAGGGTGGGAGGGAGACGCAAGAGGGAGGAGATATGGGGATATATGTATATGTATAGCTCATTCACTTTGTTATAAAGCAGGCTAGCACACCATGGTAAAGAAATTATACCCCAAGAAAGATGTTTAAAAAAAAAAAAAGGGACATTCTCTCCTATTGATTGCTATAATAACCCAATGGTGGTAAACAGAATAGGAGATGAATTTCAAGAAGCTTTTTGGCTTGCCATTGGCTTTCTAACAAGAAGACTTTCTGAATTTCTCTCCAATTAGCCATTTTTCTAAGCTATCTGAGTCATTTCAAATAGTGTTCAATGGACAAAGGCAACAAATGTACATGAAATTCTAGTCTTTCAGTGATTCTGTTCCCTGGAGGCAGTTGTGAGTGAAAGTACTGGCCAAATACAGTATTCATAAAGATTCTGTTAGCTTCATCATTGATATTTGTGGTAGTCAGATTTCTAAGAAGATCCCAAAGTTCCCTGCCACTTGGTTGCATACTTTGTATAATCCCTTCCCCTTGAATGTGGGTGGTACCTGTGAATAAAATGGATGTCATTCTTGTGATCAGGTTGTTATATTGCCAAGGGGAAAGAACTTTTGTGAATGTAATTAAGGTCCCTAACCAGGTGATTTTGAGATAGTAAAGGATTATTATGCTGGGTGGGCCTGACTTCATCAGATGAGTCCTTCAAAAGAAGCATCAGGGACTTCCCTGGTGGCACAGTGGTTAAGAATCTGCATGCCAATGCAGGGGACATGGGTTCGAGCACTGGTCCGGGAAGATCCCACATGCCGCGGAGCAACTAAGTCCGTGCACCACAACTACTGAGCCTGTGCTCTAGAGCCTGTGAACCACAACCACTGAAGCCTGCACTCCTAGAGCCCGTGCTCCACAACAACAGAAGCCACCGCAATGAGAAGCCCACGCGCTGCAACAAAGAGTAGCCCCCACTCGCCACAACTAGAGAAAGCCCACGCACAGCAATGAAGATCCAATACAGCCAAAAATAAATAAATACATTTATAAAGAAATAAAATTAAAAAAAAAAAGAATTAGAAGTCAGAGAGATTCTCTTGCTGGCTTTGAAGTAGTAACCTGCCATGTGATAAAAAGGCCTGTGAGAAGGTCACATGGCAAAGAACTGTAGGGACCTCGAGGGACTAAGTGGAGCTGTGGCTGACAGACAGCTTTTAAGAAATCTGGGACCTTAGTCTTTAAGCTACAAGGAACAGAATTCTACCAACAATTGCAAGCATGTGCAAGAAAACCCTAAGCTCCAGAAAAGAATGCAACCTGGACAAAATTTTGATTGCAGCCTTGTGAGTCCTTGAGCAAAGAGACCAGTTAAGCTGTGCCCAGACTCTTGACCCATGGAAACCATGAGATAATAAATGTGTGTTGTTTTGTTTAAGCTAAGTTTGTTGTAATTTGCTATACAGCAATAGCAGACTAACATGATATTCAAATATAAGACTATTGTTCATGCTAGGAATGGGTGTATTAGAGATGCCTACTATGCACTAATTAATCTCTAGACATCCAGAAGTTTCCATTATTTTTAGCAAGTCTGTCCTAGCAGTGAGGTATTCCATTAGCCTACACTCACCCAGAGAAAATGGTAAGACACCTTCTTAGGAAAGAGGCTAATAAATAGTGATTTCCAATGGTGTAAACACTTTCTATTTCCTCCTGATTCTTTCAAGAAACATCAATAATAAAATGAGATCAATGATATGAAAAAATTCAAAATAATTCTTGAGGTCTCCTATAACAAATCAAGGTTTTTTTGGGGGGGGTACTTTTTGCTGCAACCTGATGTAACAAAAAGAATACACAGGGGAAAAAATCATAATCAATTTCAACTCCCCCTCTCACCCAAATCATGAGATTTACGAAACACTTTGATCAAGAACTTTACAGTTACAATTGTGAAGCAAATCCTACAGGAACGATAAGAAAGTACAATGCTGTTCTTTGCTTGAGAAAGCTTCTAAAAGGGGATATTTTTTAGGAGTCAAAGGAGCTACAGTATTAATGGGAAGGGGGGAAGAAGGGAGAGATCACAATAAACTATAATTATTCCAGTGACAATGGAACAACATGCTGGATTTTTAAAGAGGAGGTGACAAGTCAGGGTTAGTATTTATTTTGTTAGAGGACTTAGTCAAACATCCACTGTCCTGTGAAAATGATCCCTGGTTAATGCTACTCAGGACAGCAGGACCTTTTAGTCAAAAATCCACTGTCCTGTGAAAATGATCCCTGGTTAATGCTACTCAGGACAGCAGGACCTTATCTTGTCTGTTGTAGGAGTTTGCGTGATGCAATTTCAGTTGTCAGAGAAGATTTAACTGGTATATGTTTCTTTCTTCAAAGTATCAAAGTCAAGAACAGAAAGGTTAGGGGACTTCTCTGGTGGTACAGCGGTTGAGACTCTGTGCTCCCACTGCAGGGGGCATGGGTTCGATCCCTGGTCGGGAAACTAAGATCTCACACGCCTCGTGGCACGGCCAAAAAAAAAAAAAAAGAAAGGTTAGTTTCAATACTGTTCATTTATAGTCACAATCTGTTTGGGAGAAACCAGCAAACTCTGCACTTTCATTTTAAAATCCAATATATAAGCTGGTTAGAGAGGAGCACAAAATGCTGTTTAAGTTCGTCTGTTCATGTTTGGCTTCAGACATTCTTCTGTTTGCTGTCATGATCGAATTCCCAATGACCTATCTTTACCGCATTACCAGAACAACTATTACACTAAACCTAAAGGCTATTGGAAGCCTTCATCCACC
Organism: Delphinapterus leucas; assembly: GCF_059928025.1. Lineage (NCBI taxonomy): Eukaryota > Metazoa > Chordata > Mammalia > Artiodactyla > Monodontidae > Delphinapterus > Delphinapterus leucas. The sequence continues at coordinate 138,259,229 of NC_143129.1, forward strand.
GAGGAGCCTCAAGAGAGCCAGGAGGCAGCTAAAGAGATGGTCATCAAATTCCTACATATTGATCATTTCCAAAAAACAGACTGAGAATAATAAAAGCCACAAGTGATGGAGTACCTACTATGTACCATGTACTTACAAATCCTTACATTTTCATCACAGAATGGTAGGTATTACTATCCTACCTACCTATACCTTTCTAAAGAGGAGAAATGTCACAGAAAGTAGATATCAAGGATGTCAAACAACTTGTTCAAGATCATACAGCCATTCTTTGCTGTACACCTGTAACTAGCACATCATTGTTAATCAACTATACTCCAATATAAAATAAAAATAATAAAAAAGATCATACAGCCATTAAGTGATAATTCCAACCCAGGTCCCTCTGGTTCTAAAGCTTGGATATTTTGTAAAATATCACACTTCCTCATGTAGTTTCCCTTGTATACTATAAAAAGTGTCCTATTTAAGTCAACAAAATATATTCATAGTTGAAGTTTCTAACATGGTTATCCAAAGAAAAAAATCAAAGGAAGTTTATATCAGCTGCAAACGAATATGCGAAAAATGAAAACAACTCTGAAGTACAGTACTAAGAATCACCTTGTCTTACGTACCAAAGGTTTTTCTTGGCCTTAGTAGGAATCAGTATTTTATTAAATATACTCAATGTATTACCAGTAATTCTAACACAGAACCTCCAAAGGAAAAATATCACACAGACTTAGAAGAAGTCTTCTAATAGATAACGACCCAAAGATGTTAAATTGTAGAAGAGTAAATACATTTAATATGTACGATAGGCTGCTTGCCTGTTCAACGAGTGGCTTTCTCTACAGCCTCCTGCGAATGACAGCAGAAGGATCACAATTTTTCTAAGAATCATTGACATCTTCCAAGCCTAGTCTATATGATAATGCGGAAATACCTCATGTAACCAGAGGTAAAGTCTAACACACAATTATTAAGAATTCAGTAAGTCTTGACATTAAGGGAGGCCTCTGAGCTACTAACATCAGTGTCAAAGTAGGCAACAAAGTTGAGGCATTTTACTCAGAGGAAAGTGCAGTTGTACAGAAACTGAGGGAAGTATTTCAAGGAAACGGCTGTGATGGATTGCGGTGAAGGCTGTTGAGAGGTCAAGTATAATGAGAATAAATGAGCACCAGGAGAGTGAGGCCCATGGAAGATGGGTTAGAATGGCTTGCAAAAATCAACGGGAAGGGAAGAAGCAGGGACAATGGTTGTAGTCAACTCTCTCATAAAACAGGTCTGTAGAGGGGAGCAGAAAATTAGGGTAGTAGCTTCAGGGAGCTGGAGGGAAGCAAAGCAGAGCTTTCTGAAGATGGGAGCCAATAAGGCATGCTGGTCTTCTGATGGGCATGTCTAGCAGGTGGGCAGAAGGCCATGCTTTGGCGGGAGGATAATTGAGGGAGCAAAGTCCCGGAGAAGGTGAGAGGTCACAAGATTAGTAGGGGGAGGAGCCAGGATTTGAACCCAGCCAGCCCAAACTCTTCCTTCTTTCTGTGTATTGCTCCACCCAGATGCCTACTTCTGAAAAAAGGTCCCATTATCTATCTATCTTACTGGTATAAACAAGCTGGTTTAAAATAGAGCTCATTAAGGGTATGGAAATATTTTTCTCCAGCCTAAATGACATGCTAACTGCTGTCGTACTGTTCTCTGTACATCTGGGCCTTCAGACTCCCCTATACCTCCAGGTCTAAGTGTGGGGAATGGATACGCCAGTCAGGTCTGTCAGGCTAATTGTGCCGGCATAAACTGCAGTGCCATTTCTCAAGCACAGGATGGAAACCTGAGGAGCAGTACCGTATTTTGCAAGTCACCTACCACCAGCAAATTTACACTCAGACTCATGGCTTCCAGATGCAGAGCACTGCCCCACTCTCTAGCAGCTGCCCCCCAGGCAAGAACTGGACCTTCCTAGGACCATTTCAGCTATACCTTATGATGAGATCATCTCCAACCACGATGCTAAATAAAGGCTGTGCTTGGATAGATTAATCCCACAGTTAAAGGACCATTCTGTTCCTGTGGGTATCAACACATGCTGTGTGACAGGAGGAAGTAATTCAAGATACTGTATTCATCTTAGATTTGTGTCCTAATGATAAAATCCATTAGGGTTCATCCTAATGTAATTTATTATGATTAACACACTCAACAATAAAAAAGTAAAACATTCAGACTATTTTGACTTTTAACCTTTTTCAGTGAATAAAAATGTTTTAAAATCATTTTTATGATGGAGAGAATAAAATGAAAGTTAATACAGCTTCTGAGGTTTATCCTTCTTGCTCTATACGCAACTATTTAAAATGAGCTAAAAGGACCCCCCCAAAGAATTACCACATCATAAAGAAGTTCAGGTAATTTAAAAGGCTTGGACACAAGTGATATCTTCAATTTTTAAAAAATGGGAGAATGGAGTAAAAATTATATGGATTATTCAGGAGAAAAGAAATGATGAGTTCTCTAATGTATTCCAAATGTTCACTTGTAAGTGAAAATTTACAACCAGAGAGAGTAAAAAGAATAGACACAAGGAAAACGTCATACAAAAAATCTAGTTCCTATAAACAGAGCTACCATACGACCCAGCAATCCCACTCCTGGGCATATACCCTGAGAAAACCATAATTCAAAAAGAGTCATATACCACAATGTTCACTGCAGCTCTATTTACAATAGCCAGGACATGGAAGCAACCTAGGTGTCCATCAACAGATGAATGGATAAAGAAGATGTGGCACATATATACAATGGAATATTACTCAGCCATAAAAAGAAACGAAATTGAGTTATTTGTAGTGAGGTGGATGGACCTAGAGACTGTCATACAGAGTGAAGTAAGTCAGAAAGAGAAAAACAAATACCGTATGCTAACAATATATATGGAATCTAAAAAAAAAATGGTTCTGAAGAACCTAGGGGCGGGGCAGGACAGGAATAAAGATGCAGACGTAGAGAATGGACTTGAGGACACAGGGAGGGGGAAGGGTAAGCTGGGACGAAGTGAGAGAGCGACATGGACATATATACACTACCAAATGTAAAACAGATAGCTAGTGGGAAGCATCCGCATAGCACAGGGACATCAGCTCGGTGCTTTGTGACCACCTAGAGGGGTGGGATAGGGAGGGTGGGAGGGAGACGCAAGAGGGAGGAGATATGGGGATATATGTATAGCTCATTCACTTTGTCATACAGCAGAAACTAACACACCATTGTAAAGCAATTATACTCCAATAAAGATATTTTTTAAAAAATCTAGTTCCTTGGCCAACAATAAAGTCTCATGACTTTTTAGGGGATTTCCTCTCCTTTCAGGGTAAATACAGACACCCCAGTGTCAGGGCTAAAATTTTAAAATTGCATTTCATGCTCCATATACTTACGAGTTGGAGATTCCCTACCCATCCCATCTTCCCCCTAACCATCTCATCCTTCCACGTGTTCAGGGAAGGATTGATTTTGGCTCAACATAGCAATCACACACATTCACAGGGGACTGAGAATGAAGAAGAAATTACTGAGAAAACCAAACTATTTTCTTTGTATGAAAAATAAATATAGTACAATATAACATAATGTTTTATTCATTCTGCCTAGATACCCAGATGAAAAGTAAAAGACTCAATCATACATATGTTTGGTTTATATCTGCCCTGTCCGATATGGTAGCTACTAGCCACATGTGGTTACTTAAATTAATTAATTAAAATTAAATGAATTTAAAAATTCAGTTGCTCAGCATAGCCACATTTCAAGTGCTCAATGGCCATATTTAGCTAGTTGTTACAGTACTGGACAGTGCATATTTAGAACATTTGCATCACTGCAGAAAGTTCTATTCAATAGCTTTGGTCTATATGCCACCAAATAACATTTTTGCCTTTTTTGGTCCTGTTGTAGAACAGTAGATAAATCTTACTTTTATATATTTTTTCAGCATGTTTAACCCTCTTTTAAGTTGCAAAAGCAAAATATATGCACTATACAAATACAGAATTGTATAAAGGGGAAAAAAACAAAAGCTCTTTCCTCTTTATGTTCAACAACCTGGGGGTAACCCAGTGCTCAAGCTTGGTAGATATCCTTCTGGATGCTTTTCTTCACCTACAATATTCATTTAGATGATGTGAAGTTATGTGTTTATTAAAATAGGTTCAGTCTGTGTGTTAAAACATGATTGAAATCTTGGAGTTTAAGGTTCCTGCTGGTAGAATTTAATTTGTAAGTGATGCAGTCTGCGATGTTCCATGCTTGGGATATGCCTGCACTGGGAATCTATTAAGTCCTAATGTTCCTTGGATACAAGCAGAGCACCCATCACCTCATTTAAAGTAAAATTTGAAACTGATGGGAACATTTCATAGGGGAAAAAAGCAATATAATTTTAGGTCTCTTCAAATTGCTTGAACTGTGAAATCAAGTAATGAACACTAGAAAAGGTTCTGTCAGCTAGAATCTCAGCTTAGGGTACTCAGCATTTTGTTGCTAAACCTTATTACGGCAAAGTATTTGATTTTTCATCTCTGCACTCTGTTCATCCCCACAAATAAACTACTTTGACCTCCACCTGTTACTTAGTGAAATCTGCCTCCCATCCTTCAATCTATTCTTTGCCTTCAAAGGCCTTTGAGTTGTTGAGAAAGTGGGGAGGTAGAGCCGTGCAATGAACGGAGCGGATACCACTTTATAACTATGCGGTAGTTCATAGTTCAGGCTAGAAGCCCACAGAGCAAAAGGAAATGGATTTTTTAAAAAGGCAATGCCTGTGGATGCTGAAAGAGGGCAACACATTTCATCATTTTAACATTAAATTTTTCACTGAGACACGTTCTCTCTCGAGCTCTTGTTTAATGCAGAAAACGTCTGGCTTCTTCCTTATAAGAAAGCCTCTCTCTGAAAGAGTCACGCCTTCATTTCAGTGAGATGAGCCAACAGGTCATTTCAAAGCTTCAAAATACTTCAAGTAGCTTTGTTATTCTGATAGTTGGCGAAACAAAATGAACTGCTAACCTCAAATGCAGCTTTGTGGATGCAAAAGGCCCACACTATTATTAAACACTACTAAAACAAACAAAAACATAAAATCAAAAGGAAATAGCTGTGCACAACTACGTGAGTCATTTTTGGAAGCAAAATGACATATTAGAAAAGAGTATTCTTTGTAAAGTTGCACTTCTGATTAATGCTACATTCAACAGAAGAGACGGTGTCTGTCTAATTACGTTGAACACTTAAGAGACGGTGTCTGTCTAATTACGTTGAACACTTATCAGAGAGGGATTAGCAGGATGTTTCTTCTCACTATCATCCTTTGTGACAATGTAATGACAGATCCATTTACTTAGGAGTGCAATTACTAAAAACTGTGCTGTCTTCTTAACTGTCTTCATATCTTGGAAATATTTTATTAAAAATTACTTGTCTGACGTGAAGGATAAATGCTTGGCAAAGCTTTTCACATCAATTAAGTAGATGAGTTAGTTCCATTCAGTCACAGCCTTTGTTGAGTGTCTTATGCAAGTCTGCTGAAACTTGATCACCATAACACTTTTATATTGGAGTTAATGATTCACCCTTTTTTCTCCTTGTCTTATTTGTCCAAATCCTAAAGTTTGGTTTTCACTTAAACTAAAAACTGCTCATGGCCGACATTTTCTCTGGAGTCATGATTTAGCACTTCTCCTTCATATTCACACCTTTTTTTGGAACCCAGCACAAGGATCCAATTTTATACAGACAACTCCCCACGGGCCAGTCAGAATGGGATGCTAGCAACGTACAATCTTTTGCATCTTTTTCTACTAGGATAATTAACTCTATAGAGTGTTTATTAGGAAAAGGTCTTTACGCACTATAAAAACAAAAAAGCAAACCACACTGGACTCTTTAAGTAGGCTGGCTACACCCAAGCCAAAGGACTATCTTCATATGTATCTAAACAGACAAAACTAGGTTCCTCTCCTTTTTTTCATTCTACTTACCAACCCTCAAAAGACAACTGTCACCAATTGAATGTGAAAAACAACGAAATATCCGTACTGAATGTAAGTTGCTGAACCTCTCCCACAAGGGAGAGTTTATTTCTCTGGCTTTGGTCAACTTCAGACAACTATCAATTAGTCCAAGGGGGCAGATAATGACATTTATAACAAATATATCTCTGCAAAAGTCTCTAAATGTGTGGCTAGGATATAAATTTATGTGACCCAATATAATAATTATGTGTTATAAAGATTTTTTTTTAAACTAAAGGCATGTTAAGGCTTCAGTGCCAATGGACAAACTCATAAAAATATCAAGCACATCAAAAGGGGAAAAGTTACCAGTTAAGTCTTTTGAGGATACGATTTCTTTTCTGAAGAAAAAAAGAAATCACCCACTGGCAAAAAGAACTCTTAAAATTAGAAGCAGGTGTCACTGCTATGAAGTGATAAGTATCAAAGAATAGCTGGCCCTGAAAAGTATTCTTATGCATCCCATACTACTTTTAATCCTCGCACGTGTATTTTGACATCAGAACATGAAGTGCTGCTTATGTAAGTCCCTAAAGAGTGCTAAAACATGAGAGGTGCTGCACAGCCATTTTGAAAACCATCTCTTCGCTCAGGTTCACGAAATGGCTGAAAGGCAGATGGCGAATTCTAACTGGCATTAAGTCATAAGCAATCATGATATCCTAGAATTCATTCATCTTAGAAGCTAATCACAGTGAAGTGATTTCTGGGTTGGGATAGCTAACGCTGCAGAATAATCTGGTACTGCAGAGGACACTTCAGTTTAGAAATGGATGTTGGGTTGCCATTCCTTGAATTCCTAATGACTTGAGTGCAAGGATGCAAATGAAAACTTTACCTCTCATTAGATACAAAGTGGAAAATCCCTAGAGGTTGGCATGTTTCTTCAAAATGAAGGACAATAAGATGTTTGGACCACATTAAAATCCGGAAAGGCTGGAGCATCATCTGAATGAACGTTCACAGCTGTCTGTGAAGCCCTTCCCCACAGTGGCTGGAGACACTGGACCACAGCACAGAGTCCCTTACTCCAAACAGACCAGAGAACGAGGAACCAAAGTAACCCAGTATTTAAAAATCAAAAGCTTCAGAGGGGGATTTTTAATTGTTACAAAAGGGAGATCAGTAATACTTTACTCTGAAGAGGCAAGCTGCATAATTGTATTGAAATGGGTTCAGTTATTTTATCAGGGTTTAATATTTCATCACTTAGAAATAAAGTGACTTTTTTATTCCTGAAGTTTTCTCCTATTTGAGAGACATACTTTGTGATTCAGTGCAGGAAAGAACCCCCTCCATTTTAGTATTTGGTGGGTTGTTCAGGAATCCATCAGGAAACAGTCCCTGATTTACTACGTTGATGTGAGCGTTTCTCGTAATCTTCTAGGACGTAATTCACGCATCATCTCAATATGGGTGTCATATCTTTGATTAATTGATGAGTTTATGATGTATTTGAAATCCTTGGATGGACGGAGTTGGATAAATAGGCATTATTGTAATCCTCCGCCGAGCAGGAAAGCGACTGGGGTGTGCACAGCCACATCAGAACCTGCTGCACAGCATGGGCGGAAAAGCTATTCCCTCCTGAGACCTGCGTGCACCTGAGGACTTCTTTCCTACTTTTCTCCCCTCATCCCCATAGAAAGCCCCTTAATTCTAGAGTATGAAAAACCGATTTTATTAAAAACACTGGTGGCCAAACTAGAGAGAACTACTTGATTATTTAACATTTAAATAGAATCATCAGTATGTAGGACCAAGAGAGGGAAGTAAGTCTGCAAATAGTATTATTAGTGATCTGTATCACTTTTACAAATTGAACATATATGTACATATACACGTTATATCTATACATATATGCACATATTTGTCACATATATACATATAAATATATAGCTACATATATAAAAATATATACAGATAGCTTAGAACAATGTATGGCCCATGGTAAATGCTCAATAAACATTAGCCCTTTCTAATAAGACACTTATATATTTAAATTTTCAGCAGCATTCCAATGACAAAATACAAGTAAATTTATCTTTTATTGTTAATCAGATTGTGGTATTACTCATGTCTATGAAATATCTACATTGTGTTCAGAGGAAGTAGGAACACTTCTTTAAGAAGTATTTTTTCTCTTTATATCAGAGGTTAAAACTACATTCTGTTTGAGTTCTACAAATATTTATTAGTATTTATTAGATGAATAAAATCTGTTAGACAAAGGAAAATCAACACAGGACATTCTTAGGTAAGTCTGATTATCTATCTATCTATCTATCTATCTATATCTTTTGTTTCTCCTCTTCCAACTATACTTTCTGGTTACTTTTCCCTTTGGTGAATTTAATCTCAATTCAGAATAATTTTGTTTCCTCTAAGTAAATATTTGCTTAGATTCTGCCCATTTTCACTATCTACAAGTCAGAACACTGCTTTAGGAAGGGGTTGAGTCCATGGGTGCAGAAAGCTGTATCTTTTGCTGGAGTAGGATGGCATTGCCTTGTGTGCTTCCAGAGTGTTTCCTAGCACATCAGCATTCTACCTGCTTCTCAGAGAGAAAGAAAGAGAAGACTCTGATAGTATGAAAGGAAGGAAACAGGGACCGGTGTTCACTGATGCTCCTTTAATAATGGAATGGCTGATGCATCTGCTTTTTCAGTTACAGCAGAGGATGGTGGTCTAAGCCAACGAATCAAATCCTAACCTACGTGACACTTAGCATACTCGATACCTTGCAGAACTGGGTATTGGTTTAACCAGCTACCTGTCCTTCCTTCACTGAGCTAGAAGGTTTGTCTTACCTATTTTTATATGCCCTCTACCATCTTGCACAGTGCTTTATATATAACAGATGCAGACATGTATACTAGGGTTTCAATTTAATTTCATAGTATCTTAAACTCACATAGCACTTCAGCATTTTGAAAAAGGGATAGCTAATATCTGTATAAAGCTATATGTTTATAAGTATACTTTACATTTATTAAAAATACTCCTATGTCTGGTGTCATGCACAGTACCTTTCACACAGCTGGTGCTTAATAAATGGTAGTTCCTGTTTTTATTATAATCTCATCTGATCTTTTCAAAACTGTGAGTTAGGAAGGCCAAGGTGTTTTATAGAACCCAATGTTGACATATGAGGAAATGAAAATTCAGAGAAGTCGTTTGCTAAAAATTCCAGGCTTGCTCATGACAGAAGCCAAGAATTGGAGGCTTTTGAATCTTAATTGTACTTTTCTCCTCTTTATAATACATGCTACTTTTCTCTTATTTTCTCCCTCCCCAGCAAGCCTATGAAGATTGTTGTGGCTGGAATGAAATTTGCTTTTTTTTGGCTGCATTGTGTCTTCGTTGCTGTGCGCAGGCTTCCTTTAGTTGCAGCGAGCAGGGGCTACTCTTCATTGAGGTGCGCGTGCTTCTCATTGCGGTGGCTTCTCTTGTTGAGAAACATGGGCTCCAGGCGTGTGGGCTTCAGTAGTTGTTGCATGTGGGCTCAGTAGTTGTGGCACACGGGCTCTAGAAGCACAGGCTCAGTAGTTGTGGTGCACGGGCTTAGTTGCTCCGCGGCATGTGGGATCTTCCTGGGCCAGGGATCGAACCCGTGTTCCCTGCATTGGCAGGCGGATTCTTAACCACTACACCACCAGGGAAGTCCCTGAAATTTACTTTAAAGCTCCTCCTTACAATGTGCTAAATAAGGCCACTCAATGAGCCAGCTCTTTGCTATCTAAGACTCGGGCTGTACTGAAGACGGTGATGGGAACAGGGGAGGGAGGAAGATTTCCCGTGTAAACCTAAGGTATAGGATACTTTTTTCCTTCCTTCTTTCTAGCATACTTACACAGCTTCATTTTCAAACATGAAATAAAAAATTTGGCGACTTGGGTAATTTATTTACTCAGATAAGGCCAGCTGAAATGCTGCATCTGTTTTCCTGGGAGCTTCTGTATTCACGAAATCGTGCATCTGAGTTCTCTGATGCAAGTCGAACTGTACTCATCCACTCAACAGATGTACGCGGCACTCTGCTTCCTGAGCACTTTGCCCTCCTCAAAGGACAAGATAAGACACGTGTGGTCCCCATCTTATTCCTTATTTAGTTATCCAACAAATCTTGGTTGAATGGTTACCATGTGCCAGGTACTATAACAGGCTTCAGGTACACAATGGTCATTTTTTGGACCATGTTCTACCATATCTACGTATTTGACAAACACACACCCACACATATATAGTGTACGTGCATGTATGTGAGAAGAGTATTTCTTTTTTTCTAATAGGTAAAGTTTTAGACTCCAATTACAATAGGTTGTTTTAGCGCCCCTTTCTTGTCTTTAAAAAATAGGCTTGATAAAGAAAATTCGGACATTTTTGAAGGGTAGTTAAGGAATGCTCATTTTGTAATATAGCTTTCCTTTCATAACACCTTATTTGGATGAAATTTCTCTGCTAAAAGAGGGTCACTAAAGAGCAGGAACCCTTGTTACTGTAGTGGTGCTCCCTGGTGCACCAGCCTCTAAGAGCAAGTGCCAATACTAAAGAGATAATGGGAGACAACGTTGTCACATAATGATGATTTCCCACTGCTCTATAAATGTAGAAGAAAAGCCAAGACACTGATCCTATGGCAGTGTTCTGTAACAGTGACTCTTCCTATTACAGCAGGAGATTGTGGGAGATTTAATCATTTCCCCTAATACATGCCAGTAGAGCTGAGTGTCCATGATCGATGTATTACTGTTACTAGTCTGCTGCCTTTTTATTGGCATCGATAATGGGGCTCTGCCTATGCTTCTCAGCTACAAGTTTATGTTGGCAAACTTCCCCCACTCCTACAACCGATGAATGACTGTTTACAGTCAAATTAGGACCTATCAGGGTTGGGAATCCAAGTGAACTTATTATGGAGTATTGAAAACTACAATGAACCAACATAAGTCTGCAAAATCCAATTGTGCTCCTAGCAGTTGTGACACTGAACTCTGGTTCTAAATGTCCTGGGCTGCTGGTTGATGAGATGTTTACCAAATATTCTTCTACAAATGCCTTTAAAAATGTATTTCCTGACTTAATAATTGTGATAAGAATAGACAGTATGCTATCACAGTGCTTAATTTTAACCTTCACAAATGAGGACTGCTAAGTCTTTGGGAAGAAATCGATCTCTGAAAGAAGTTTATCTCTGAAAGCTTTTAAGAAAAGGACTACAGCTAAATTTACTACTTACCAAATTTGACTTTAAAACTTTTCACTGAACTGTTTAGAACTTCCAGCATCTTGGCTAAAGTAATGGTGTCTGTTAATAAGGTTTTACAATCACAAAATAATTGAAGGCATGCTAGAGTTCTGAATATCTTCCTACAGCAGAAAAATCAAGGAGTAAGAGGCTCCTGTTTTCAAACACAGAACTAAATTTCACTGAAAAAGTCCTATAACTTCATGTTTTTTCACAATAAAAACTATCTTTAACTGTGCTGAAATTGACTGGCATGTATGTCTCAAATGAGGAAAGGGGTGCAACTCAGTAATCCATGAAGCCCACTGAACCCTCGGATGAGTCAATTCTGGGGACACAGACAACCAGAGAAGTTTCACAGGACAGCCACAAAGCTGGCTTGCAAGATATATGTATCTTAGAAAGAAAGGTATATGAAGAACACTTAAATTTATATATATACCAATGACTGAAAGCCTAAGAGACATCATGTCTCACTTTCAAGTGTGTAAGCGTTTCTCATTTGGGCTCCAATGGAAACCCAGTTTCGTTGCCTCCTTTTGAGGACAGTGTCCCTAATTCTAAAGTCAGCTCTCTCCTTTTACTCCAATAGCATTTAATCCAACCACCATGAGCTGGGTAGGGTTTGTCTCTCTCACACCAGTCAGAATGGCCATCATCAAAAAATCTAGAAACAATAAATGCTGGAGAGGGTGTGGAGAAAAGGGAACACTCTTGCACTGCTGGTGGGAATGTGAATTGGTACAGCCACTATGGAGAACAGTATGGAGGTTCCTTAAAAAAACTACAAATAGAACTACCATATGACCCAGCAATCCCACTACTGGGCATATACCCTGAGAAAACCATAATTCAAAAAGAGTCATGTACCGAAATGTTCATTGCAGCTCTATTTACAATAGCCCGGAGATGGAAACAACCTAAGTGTCCATCATCGGATGAATGGATAAAGAAGATGTGGCACATATGTACAATGGAACATTACTCAGCCATAAAAAGAAACGAAATGGAGCTATTTGTAATGAGGTGGATAGACCTAGAGTCTGTCATACAGAGTGAAGTAAGTCAGAAAGAGAAAGACAAATACCATATGCTAACACATATATATGGAATTTAAGAAAAAAAAATGTCATGAAGAACCTAGGGGTAAGACAGGAATAAAGACACAGACCTACTAGAGAATGGACTTGCGGATATGGGGAGGGGGAAGGGGAAGCTGTGACAAAGCGAGAGAGTGGCATGGACATATATACACTACCAAACGTAAAATGGATAGCTAGTGGGAAGCAGCCGCATAGCACAGGGAGATAAGCTCGGTGCTTTGTGACCACCTAGAGGGGTGGGATAGGGAGAGTGCGAGGGAGGGAGACGCAAGAGGGAAGAGATATGGGAACATATGTATATGTATAACTGATTCACTCTGTTATAAAGCAGAAACTAACACACCATTGTAAAGCAATTATACTCCAATAAAGATGTAAAAGAAAAAAAATTAAAAAGGGAAAAAAATAATAATTCTAATGATACTTCACATGATTAAAGAACATTAATTTTAACAAAGGACTTTGGCATTTGGAACAGAAGTTCAAGTTCATCATTCGATTGTTGTCACTTTGCGACAGAGATGGGGTAGAAACAACAGTGCCCATCTTACAGATGGTGACTGACAATGGAGGAAATTTGGTTTGTCCTTGAAGACAGGGACTTGACGGGGTCATCTTGTAACTACTCTGTACTGTACACAGTCAGCACTTAATAAAGATTCAGTGACTTGGCTTGACTTGAACTATACTGATTAGATGACCAGCTCTTCTTCTCCATGCACTTCAAAGGGAGGAAGATGAGAGAGGCAGAAGAGAGAAGTTTCTTTCTTGTACTGAGGTATGAATCACTGTGTCAGGGTACCATCTCTGATCTGTCTGAAAATAGGCTAGATTTCTATCTATCTAGAAGAGTGTTAAAGGCATTCCTACTTAAAGTAGGGAGAAAGCTTGGGAGAGCACACACAACACTGAAAGTTCAGGGTGCCGCTAGACAAGGCAATGATTGAGTGGTGAGAGCCTACATAAAGGAACAATCAGAGGAGGAGACTAGATCAGGGCTTTTCAATCCCTAACATGTATAAGTATCACCCAGAGATCTTGCTAAAATTCTGTGGGCCTGGCTAGAGCCTGAGATTCTGTATTTCTAATAAGCTCCCAGGTGATGCTATGTTGCTGGTCCTCAGACCACACTTTGAATAGCAAGATTAGACCTCACGTGATACAGATCTCATAGTGTCTCATATGGGTGTTACTTATGCTTATATAAAAGAAAATTTCACGTGGAAATCTTAAAATTTTCAGACATAAATCAGGAAGGCTACATAAAACATTCTATAAAGATTCACTATTGGGATTCTTTTTTTTTTTTTTTTTTGCGGTACGCAGGCCTCTCACTGTTGTGGCCTCTCCCGTTGCGGAGCACAGGCTCCGGACGCGCAGGCTCAGCGGCCATGGCTCACGGGCTCAGCCGCTCCGCGGCATGTGGGATCCTCCCGGACCGGGGCACGAACCCGTGTCCCCTGCATTGGCAGGCGGACTCCCAACCACTGCGCCACCAGGGAAGCCCTATTGGGATTCTTGATATAGAGCTTGTGATAACGAATTATCTTTTTTTAAAAAAAGTATTATCTTAGAAGACAATAAAGTATTATCTTTTAAAAAAAAGGTTTGATTCACTTAAAGGGATACACTTTAACGTGAGGGATACCTGTAATAAAATTTGATAACACTACCACTTGTCAACAAGGCCCATGGTTGAGCCTTAGCAATTGTTTTGCTTACTACTTGCTAATAATTGGATTTGACTGAATAACAGCCTACAGATTGAGAATATAGTAAACATCAATTCTGAGAGAATTACGGGTGGCAAAATCTGCTTTCAGATTTATGGAAAGCACCCAAATTCCCTGCTTTATAGGCTTCATTCGTTCACTCAATCAACATTTATTGAGTACCTATTATGTGGCAGACTGTCACGGATGCTGGAGGTACAGCAGTGGAAAAGACAGACTCAGCCCCACTGCTCAGAGTGTATATTCTAGAGGGAGAACGTATGATAACAAGAGATAGTGGTATGAAGAAAGGAAGGCAAGCAGGGTTATGAATTATAGGATGATGCAAGAGAAACAGCAGCTATTTCAGATCACTAGAAGCCTCTCTGATAAGGTATTATTTGAACAAAGATCTGAATGCTGAGGATTGTTTGATTTTATGGGCAAAAAATGGTAGATATTTCACTTTGTTAACAGTTAATACCGTTTGCTCATATATTATATCCTATGCGTATTTAATAAACCCACATTCTTCCTCTGGCCTGGGTGCATGACAAGGGTTTGGGATAAGGAAAGTGGGGGATTTTTCAGGTCTTTCTGATGAGTAATTTAAAAAAATTTTTAATTGTTATGCTTTATATTTAAATACAAGCTCAGGACATAAGACCTTAAAATACAAGCATAAATGTTTATGGTAAAAGAGGTTATTTTGTCTTCTGGGTACAGAAGACAAAACTTATACTCCGAAATCAGATTTAGGTTGAAATTTGGATTCAGGATCCACAGGTTTACTATCTCTGTGGCGCTGGGCAAGTCACCTAATTTTTTATAATTCTCAGTTTCATCTCTACAGAGGCAAGCTCATTCTACTTGCATGATTCAGGGCAATTAAAAAAAAACCCAAAAAACCTGGTACACAGGAGGTACTTAAACAATTTATAACTATAATCATTACCATATATATGAAAGCACCATGTGCAGCGTCTGACCCAGTGTAGGCGCCTGCCTGTTGGTTTCCTTCCTATTTATTTGCATTATCAGTTCCTCTGCAATTTTTCATTTGTACAGATAAACAAGAGTTGATGGTATGTGCACTTTTGCTTGATAGAATTTCATAGGACTCATTTCATCAGTGCATGATTAGCTTCAAAGCTTCGAATCTAACCCAGTTTTGAGATAACTGGGAAACGAAACTAAGTGGAAAGAACAAATGCAGCATTGTAAGAGAAGCAAAAGTCAGCTTGAGGTTGTCTGATGTTTTTAAACTAACATCATCTTTAATCTCCTATGCCCCTCTTCCCAGATAATAAGAGCTGTGCACTAAAAGTGCTGAGATAAACTAATGGGGAACAGGATACTACAAAAGACATTTGAAAGAGCCCATGTAATTTACTGCATGTCTGGTTTGTTTTACTTTCCAAAGCCTTCCTGTTGCTCCAGGAAATTTGTCTCTTCTGGCAACCTTCGGCCCTCTTTTGGCCGGGGAGCACTGAAAAAGCATTTGAGGGCAGGTAAACAAGATGCAAAGCTCTCTGAGTGAGGAATAAGTACAGGCCTTGCTTCCTGGGTCACATGTGAGGCATAAACAAAGTATCCTTTAGTACTTGCTTGAGAGAATTATCCCAAATGTAGGCAACCACGAGGCGGCTGGTGCCTTCAGATATACATAACGCCAAACACGTTCTGAAGGTAATTTACATGCGTGAATCACTAAAAGCCTCCTACTCAATGAACTGTACCCCTGGGGAAAAGCTATGCAGTCCCGGATCAGTGTGGGAACAACAGAAGGGTGTCCTCTGTGCCAAAAAGGGGATTGGGCTGGATGGAAAATCCCCAAAAAGGACCATCTGGCAGCATAAATTATCCATTTAAAATGGCTGGTGTGAGTTAATGACACCAAAGTCACCACGAACATGTACAACATCCTTCAGCTGAGTTTTAATGTCCCATCAGGCCATGTTTCAATTATGACTTTCTATGCTGAATATGGCCAAATGTAAATTTATTCACTGTCCTCCCCCACCCCCTGCACATATAACATGAAACTGCATTTTTCTGTAAAGAAATAGGGATAGAGAATGGAGCATCAGTGCAGGAATACAGTATACAGTATAATTATGGGGGATTTCTCTAAAAATATAAATTTTTCTCTTAGAGAACCCCCCTACAAATATATACTTATTCTCTCTCTCTCTTTCTCTCTCTCTCTCTCTCTCTCTCTATATATATATATATATATACATACACACATATATATGTATAGTATATACAGTATATTATACTATATGTACATATATGCTATATATAGTATAATATGTAGTATTATTACTATATGTATATATATATCTCCTCCCAAAAAGGATTTAGCCATTAAATTTTAGTTATTTAATGACCACAAAGGATATAGGTATTCAGATGTTAAAATTTATGGTCATTTGAGTCATAACATGCAGAGAAGAATAGAATTACTCTGAATAAAAGAGTCACTAGGTCAAGGTACTCTATAGTCAGCGTACTCCCACTTCCCCCAGATAGGCCCCAAAGGAATCTACCTTGACAGGACAGGCTTATGGTGGAGGAGCTTCATGTACATCGACACAATGAAGCACCTCAGTCTGTATAAAACCACATCAGTATGACCCTCAGGCACAATGTCCCAAACTTATATATTTTGTTTCTGATTTTCACAAAAGCAGGTAAACGGGCCAGGACTTTAATTGGCCTTTTAACAAGAGTTCAAAGAACATTTAGATCCGCAAATTTTTTAATAGCACATAAGCTTCTCACTGGCACTCTCCTGAGGTCGCGCTGATGATGCATTTGGCAGCCTGGGTGGTCAGCACGTTCATTTAGGCCTGGGTGTATTTCTTAGTTGCTTTCAGCAAACTGGCATGAGTATCAGTGTGGAGTGAAGCTGACGTGTGGCCTTTGTAGAAGACCCACCACACCTTGAATGCTGTGTTGATAACACTTAGAAAACGGCAGCACCAGAGGCTAATCCCCCATCCTTGCGACTCCCATGTCACCACATAATGATCTTCTTCTTTTTTTTCTTTTAAATAAGCTTTACTTTTTTAAAACTCTAGATTTACAGAAAAAAATGTGACGACAGTACAGAGAGTTCTCACATACCCACACCCAGTTTCCCCTGCTACAATTTACATTACTATGGTATGTTTATTACAATTAGTGAATCAATATGGATACATTATTGTAAGTTCACACCTGATTCCCATCTTTTCAGTTTTTACCCACTGTCCTTTTCCTGTTCCAGGATCCCATCCAGCACCGCACACTACATTTTGGGGTCATGCCTCTTTGGCCTCTCGAGGCTGTGGTAGTTAGTCAGACGTTCCTTATATTTGATGACCTTGACAGTTTGCAGAGTAGTGGTCAAATATATCGCACAGTGAGTCTCAACTAGTATTTGTCTGATGTCCTTCTCATGGTTAGTCTGGGGTTATACTTTTTTTTTTTTTTTAATACAGCAGGTTCTTATTAGTTATCTATTTTATACATATTGGTGTATACATGTCAATCTCAATCTCCCAATTCATCCCACCAGCACCACCACCGCTTTCCCCTCTTGGTGTCCCTACATTTGTTCTCTATGTCTGTGTCTCTATTTCTGCCTTGCAAACTGGTTCTTCTATACCATTTTTCTAGATTCCACATATATGCGTTAATATACAATATTTGTTTTTCTCTTTCTGACTTACTTCACTCTGTATGACAGTCTCTAGGCCCACCCACATCTCTAAAAATGACCCAGTTTCGTTCCTTTTTATGGCTGAGTAATATTCCATTGTGTATATGTACCACTTCTTTATCCATTCATCTGTCGATGGGCACTTAGGTTGGTTCTATGACCTGGCTATTGTAAATATTGCTGCAATGAACACTGGGGTGCATATGCCTTTTTGAATTATGGCTTTCTCTGGGTATATGCCCAATAGTGGGATTGCTGGGTCGTATGGTAGTTCTATTTTTAGTTTTTTAAGGAACCTCCATACTGTTCTCCATAGTGGCTGTATCAATTTACATTCCCACCAACAGTGCAAGAGTGTTCCCTTTTCTCCACACCCTCTCCAGCATTTGTTGTTTGTAGATTTTCTGATGATGCCCATTCTAACTGGTATGAGGTAAGACCTCACTGTAGTTTTTTTTTGTTTTAATTAATTAATTTTATTTTTAAAATTTTGGCTGTGTGGGTCTTTGTTGCTGTGCATGGGGTTTCTCTAGTTGCGGTGAGCGGGGGCTACTCTTTGTTGCAGTGCGTGGGCTTCTCATTGCGGTGGGTTCTCTTGTTGCAGAGCACGGGTTCTAGGCATGCGGGCTCAGTAATTGTGGCACACGGCCTTAGCTGCTCCACAGCATGTGGGATCTTCCTGGACCAGGGCTTGAACCCGTGTCCCCTGCATTGGCAGGCAAATTCATAACAGCTGTGCCACCAGTGAAGCCCCCTCACTGTAGTTTTGATTTGTATTTCTCTAATAACTCATGATGTTGAGCAGCTTTTCATGTGCCTTTTGGCCATCTGTATGTCTTCTTTGGAGAAATGTCTATTTAGGTCATCTGCCCATTTTTTGATTGGGTTGTTTGTTTTCTTAATATTGAGTTGCATGAGCTGTTTATAGATTTTGGAGATTAATCCTTTGTCCATTGATTCGTTTGCAAATATTTTCTCGCATTCTGAGAGTCTTTTCATCTTGTTTATAGTTTCCTTTGCTGTGCAAAAGCTTTCTAACCTTCATTAGGTCCCATTTGTCTATTTTTGTTTTTATTTCCGTTACTCTAGGAGGTGGGTCAAAAAAGATCTTGCTGTGATTTATGTCAAAGAGTGCTCTTCCTATGTTTTCCTCTAAGAGTTTTATAGTCTCTGGTCTTACATTAGGGTCTTTAATCCATTTTGAGTTTATTTTTGTGTATGGTGTTAGGGAGTGTTCTAATTTCATTCTTTTACATGTAGCTGTCCAGTTTTCCCAGCACCACTTACTGAAGAGACTGTCTTTTCTCCATTGTATATCCTTGCCTCCTTCGTCACAGACTAGTTGACCATATGTGCGTGGGTTTATCTCTGGGTTTTCTATCCTGTTCCATTGATCTATATTTCTGTTTTTGTGCCAGGACCATATTGCCTTGATTACTGTAGCTTTGTAATATAGTCTGAAGTCAGGGATTCTGATTCCTCCAGCTCCGTTTTTTTCCCTCAAGATTGCTTTGGCTATTCGGGGTCCTCTGTGTCTCCATACAAATTTTAAGATTTTTTGTTCTAGTTCTGTAAAAATGCCATTGGTAATTTGATAGGAATTGCACTGAATCTGTAGATTGCTTTGGGTAGTATAGTCATTTTCACAATATTGATTCTTCCAATCCAAGAACATGGTATATCTCTGTGTCTGTTTGTGTCACCTTTGATTTCTTTCATCAGTGTCTTATAGTTTTCTGAGCACAGGTCTTTTACCTCCTTAGGTAGGTTTATTCCTAGGTATTTTATTCTTTTTGTTGCAGTGGTGAATGGGATTGTTTCCTTAATTTCTCTTTCTGACCTTTTGTTGTTAGTGTATAGGAATGCAAGAGATTTCTGTGCATTAATTTTGTATCCTGCAACTTTACGAAATTCATTGATTAGCTCTAGTAGTTTTCTGGTGGCAACTTTAGGATTCTCTATGTATAGTATCATGTCATCTGCAACAGTGACAGTTTTACTTTCTTCTTTTCCAATTTGTATTCCTTTTATTTCTTTTTCTTCTCTGATTGCTGTGACTAGGACTTCCAAAACTACGTTGAATAATAGTGGCAAGAGTGGACATCTTGTCTTGTCCCTGATCTTAGAGGAAATGCTTTCAGTTTTTCACCATTGAGAATGACGTTTGCTGTGGGTTTCTCATATATGGCCTTCACTATGTTGAGGTAGGTTCCCACTATGCCCAATTTCTGGAGAGTTTTTTATCATAAATGGGTGTTGAATTCTGTCAAAAGCTTTTTCTGCATCTATTGAGATGATCATATTGTTTTTATTCTTCAATTTGTTAATATGGTGTGTCACATTGATTGATTTGCATATACTGAAGAATCCTTGCTTCCCTGGGATAAATCCCACTTGATTATGGTGTATGATCCTTTTAATGTGTTGTTGGATTCTGTTTGCTAGTATTTGGCTGAGGATTTTTGCATCTATATTCATCAGTGATATTGGTCTGTAGTTTTCTTTTTTTGTAGTATCTTTGTTTGGTTTTGGTATTGGGGTGATGGTGGTCTCATGGAATGAGTTTGGGAGTTTTCTTTCCTCTGCAATTTTTGGGAAGAGTTTGAGAAGGATGGGTGTGAGCTCTTCTCTAAATGTTTGATAGAATTCACCTGTTAAGCCATCTGGTCCTGAACTTTTGTTTGTTGGAAGATTTTTAATCACAGTTTCAATTTCGTTACTTACGATTGGTCTGTTCATATTTTCTGTTTCTTCCTGTTTCAGTCTTGGAAGGTTATAACTTTCTAAGAATTTGTCCATTTCTTCCAGGTTGTCCATTTTATTGGCATAGAGTTGCTTGTAGTAGTCTCTTAGGATGCTTTATATTTCTGCGGTGTCTGTTGCAACTTCTCCTTCATTTCTAATTTTATTGATGAGTCCTCTCCCTCTTTTTCTTGATGAGTCTGGCTAATGGTTTATCGATTTTGTTTATCTTCTCAAAGAACCAGCTTTTAGTTTTATTGATCTTTGCTATTGCTTTTTTTGTTTCTATTTCATTTATTTCTGCTCTGATCTTTATGATTTCTTTCCTTCTACTAACTTTGGGTTTTGTTTGTTCTTCTTTCTCTAGTTCCTTTAGGTGTAAGGTTAGATTGTTTATTTGAGATTTTTCTTGTTTCTTGAGGTAGGCTTGTATTTACATAAACTTCCCTCTTAGAACTGCTTTTGCTGCATCCCATAGGTTTTGGATCGCTGTGTTTTCGTTGTCATTTGTCTCTAGATATTTTTTGATTTCCTCTTTGATTTCTTCAGTGATCTCTTGGTTATTTAGTAACATAGTGTTTAGCCTCCATGTGTTTGTGTTTTTTACACTTTTCCCCTGTAATTTATTTTTAATCTCATAGCATTGTGGTCAGAAAAGATTCTTGATATGATTTCAATTTCCTTAAATTTACTGAGGCTTGATTTGTAACCCAAGATGTGATCTATCCTGGAGAATGTTCCATGAGCACTTGAGAAAAATGTGTATTCTGTTGTTTTTGGATTGAATATCCTATAAATATCAATTAAGTCCAACTTGTTTAATGTATCATTTAAAGCTTGTGTTTGCTTATTAATTTTCTGTCTGGATGATCTGTCCATTGGCGTAAGTGAGGTGTTAAAGTCCCCCACTATTATTGTGTTACTGTCGATTTCACCATTTATGGCTGTTAGCATTTGCCTTATATATTGAGGTGCTCCTATGTTGGGTGCGTATATATTTATAATTGTTATATCTTCTTTTTGGATTGATCCCTTGATCATTATGTAGCATCCTTTCTTGTCTCTTGTAACATTCTTTATTTTAAAATCTATTTTACCTGCTATGAGTATTGCTACTTCAGCTTTCTTTTGATTTCCATTTGCATGGAGTATCTTTATCCATCCCCTCACTTTCAGTCTGTATGTGTCCCTAGGTCTGAAGTGGGTCTCTTTTAGACAGCATATATATGGGTCTTATTTTTGTATCCATTCAGTGAGCCTGCGTCTTTTTGTTGGATCATTTAATCCATTCACATTTAAGGTAATTATCAATATGTATGTTCCTATTACCATTTTCTTTTTTTTTTTTTTAATATTTATTTATTTAATTTATTTGGCTGAGCCAGGTCTTAGTTGCAGCTCCAGGGCTCCTTAGTTATGGCTCCAGGGCTCCTTAGTTGTGCAATAGAAACTCTTAGCTGTGGCATGCATGTGGGATTTAGTTCCCTGACCAGGGATGGAACCCGGGCCCCCTGCATTGGGAGCGCAGTCTTATCCACTGTGCCACCAGGGAAATCCCTATTACCATTTTCTTAATTGTTTTGAATTTGTTTTTGTAGGTCCTTTTCTTCTCTTGTGTTTTCCACTTAGAGAAGTTCCTTTAGCATTTGTTATATAGCTGGTTTGGTGGCACTGAATTCTCTTAGCTTTTGCTTGTCTGTAAAGCTTTTGATTTCTCTGTCAAATCTGAATGAGATCCTTGCCAGGTAGAGTAATCTTGGTTGTAGGTTCTTCCCTTTCATGACTTTAAATATATGGTGCCACTCCCTTCTGGCTTGCAGAGTTTCTGCTGAGAAATCAGCTGTTAACTTTATGGGAGTTCCCTTGTATGTTATTTGTCATTTTTTCCTTGTTGCTTTTAATAATTTTTCTTTGTCTTTAATTTTTGTCAATTTGATTACTACACATATCAGCATGTTTCTCCTTGGGTTTATCCTGCCTGGGACTCTCTGCGCTTCCTGGACTTGGGTGGCTATTTCCTTTCCCATGTTTGGGAATTTTCAGTGATAATCTCTTCAAATATTTTCTCGGGTCCTTTCTCTCTCTCTTCTTTTGGGACCCCTATAATGCAAATGGTGTGTTTAATGTTTTCCCAGAGGTCTCTTAGGCTGTGTTCACTTCTTTTCACTCTTTTTTCTTTATTCTGTTCTGCAGCAGTGAATTCCACCATTCTGTCTTTCAGGTCACTTATCCTTTCTTCTGCCTCAGTTGTTCTGCTATTGATTCCTTCTAGTGTATTTTTCATTTCAGTTTATTGTATTGTTCATCTCTGTTTGTTTGTTCTTTAATTATTCTAGGTGTTTGTTCCTTAATTCTTCTAGGTCTTGGTTAAACATTTCTTGCATCTTCTTGATCTTTGCCTCCATTCTTTTTCCAAGGTCCTGGATCATCTTCACTATCATTATTCTGAATTCTTTTTCTGGAAGGTTGCCTATCTCCACTTCATTTAATTGTTTTTCTGGAGTTTATCTTGTTCTCTGGTACATAGCCCTCTCCCTTTTCATTTTGTCTGTCTTTCTGTGAATGTGGTTTTTGTTCCACAGGCTGCAGGACTGTAGTTCTTCTTGCTTCTGCTGTCTGCCCTCTGATGGATGAGGCTAGCTAAGAGGCGTCTGCAAGCTTCCTGATGGGAGGGGCTGGTGGTGGGTAGAGCTGGGTGCTGCTCTGGTGGGCAGAGCTCAGTAAAACTTTAATCCATTTGACTGTTGATGGGTGAGGCTGGGTTCCCTCCCTGTTGGTTGTTTGGTCTGAAGCAACCCAACACTGGAGCCTACCTGGGCTCTTTGGTGGGGCTAATGACAGGCTCTGGGAGGACTCACACCAAGTAGTACTTCCCAGAACTTCTGCTGCCAGTGTCCTTGCCCCCATGGTGAGCCACAGCCACCCCCCGCCTCTGCAGGAGACCCTCCAACATTAGCAGGTAGGTCTGCTTCAGTCTCCTATGGGGTCACTGCTCCTTCCCCCTGGGTCCTGATGCACACACTACTTTGTGTGTACCCTCCAAGAATGGAGTCTCTGTTCCCCCCAGTCCTGTCAAAGTCCTGCAGTCAAATCCCGCTAGTCTTCAAAGTCTGATTCTCTGGGAATTCCTTCTCCCATTGCCGGACCCCCAGGCTGGGAAGCCTTACATGGGGCTCAGAACCTTCACTCCAGTGGGTGGACTTCTGTGGCATAACTGTTCTCCAGTTTGTGAGTCACCCACCCAGAGGTTATGGGATTGGATTTTATTGTGATTGCGCCCCTCCGACCATCTCATTGCAGCTTCTCCTTTGTCTTTGGGTATGGGGTATCTTCTTTGGTGAGTTCCAGTGTCTTCCTGTTCATGATTGTTCAGCAGTTAGTTGTGAATCTGGTGCTCTCACAAGAGGGAGTGAGCGCACGTTCTTCTACTCCGCCATCTTGAACCAATCTCCCCTAAAGATCTTCTCATGTGTCTCTTCCACACCCCCACTGTGAATTCCTTGAAAGCAGGAGCCATAGTCTTCCCATTCATCCTTGAGTTCCCAGAACCAGCCATAGTTCCTCATCATGAGAAAATTTCCCAGTGAAGGTGTGAGTGAATGAATGAATGAGTTGGGTGAAAAGATTAGGTAGAAGTAAGGCAAAGTGAAATTTCTGCATTTTAGTAAAGTGAGCAAGATAAAGGAATCAGACAGTGGGGCCTGAGGTTTTGTTTTGCTTTTAATTATCATATAGCAAAACTGCCTGGGGGTTCAGGAGTCGAAGGCATACTTTTCTATGAATGTTAACACATGTATAGATTCCTGTCCATCACCACCACAAACAGGATACAGAAGAGTTCCATCATCCCCCAAATCTCCCTTGTGCTATTTCCTTTTTAGTCACACCCTTCTGAGGATTCTCTTTTGATATGTTAGAGAGGAGAGAAAAAAGTTAAGATTTGAAGATGAAGGGGTTCAGAGATTTTCTTGGCGGCTTGTCTGTTTTTGCAGGGAATTACTCTGAGGCACGGGTTGGGGAAATTTTTTCAAACTTACTGTACGAGGTGTGATTCACAGACAGGTTATGTATATTACCTCATTTAATTCTCAAGAGCACTGACATAGCTATTATTATTGACAGATTATAAAAATGGGGACAATTAGTTTCAGAGAGGTTAGGTAATTTGCCCATAATCACACAGCCAGCAGGAGCTGGAGTCAGGATTACACTCTGCCTGTCTTTTTCCAAAGCCCACTCTATTCTCTACAGCATTTGACTTTGCATATCGAGGAAGCCACTGGAGAAGATTTTCCCTCGCCCATGTGGAGGTTAGACACTGAACAAAG
This sequence comes from Delphinapterus leucas, assembly GCF_059928025.1. Taxonomy (NCBI): domain Eukaryota; kingdom Metazoa; phylum Chordata; class Mammalia; order Artiodactyla; family Monodontidae; genus Delphinapterus; species Delphinapterus leucas. The sequence goes on from NC_143129.1 coordinate 138,284,121, forward strand.
TTTCAAAAAGCTTCTGCTATCAGAATTAGTCACATTACTCAAGGCTCCAGAGCCAAGACTGAACTACCCCAGGAGGTTAAACTAGCAGTCATCATTTGCTTAGTCCATGAAAGAGGGGCATAAAGATAGCTGTTCCTTTTAAATAGAAAAAGAATCATGATGAAATCCAGTAACAGGAAAACATATTTAAAAGTCTCCTCATTTTATAAAGATCCAAGTACAAGCTATCACACAGGGAACCCATCCTACCTTTCTAATGTTATCAACGTAGTTGAAAAAGTTGATAGATTTTTATTTTGATTATTAAAAGATAAAACCAGACCCAAAAGGCAATTAGCATAAAATGAAAGCGAAGGCAAATGGAACGCTGGATTGCAGTGTAGGTGAAAAGATGTAAGAGTAGAAAACCCTACACACCATTCTCAGTCTCTCTTCTCAGTTAAATGGCATCCTTGTGCTACCACCCTTTCATAAAAGCAGCAGTCAGGTACAAACACGTGTTCACGTGGAAAAAGTCCATTGCTCTGAGCTTGCTGTGTTCCCTTTATGCCTGGCGTGGACTCCCACGCATCCTGGACTTTACAGGGGCAGCTGCAAGCCCAATGCCCAGCCCGCTTACCTGGCTCCACTTCATGCCACCCGCTGGACTGACTTCCGCTCCCCGGGGAGCGCCCTTGGCCTGTGTAAAATGGCTCTTCACCAGGACTGTCCATTTCATCCTCCACAGACTTGAGGCGCTTTGTGGAGCTGAAATAACAAACGGACACATGTTTAAAAGTCATCCAAAGCACCTTTCTCCTGGACATGGCATCTCTGGTGGAAAGAAAGGCAAGGGAGGAAGCAGTTGGGTAACTCAGTGTAGTTCATGGTCTCTCTTTAGGCTCTTGTTCAGTTTAGTGAGTCACTGGATGTGGAACAAAGTCTTGGGTCTGTGTTGTTCCAAGTGTCTGGGTTTGATTTTTATTGTCACTCAAGTTTCTGCTGCCCCCCGCCTCCTGTTCCTTTTTCCTTTGAGGAACGGGTGGCTGGCTCCCGCTCCTGTCTCCACCTGGAAGATTCACAGGTAAGCTCACATTTGCATCTCCTAGAGCAGTGGCTGGGGCGTAGCCGTCAGCAATGTCCCTAGACATCAATTCAATCCCTCCTGGCACCCCAGAAAGGAGAAAAATCAGGGTGCATGACGCTTGAAGAAAAGCTCGGATTGCTGTTTGTTTTTTTTGCCATGTTTTCTCATCTTCCATTTAGATCTGTTCATTTAAAAAATACTTATTGCACAGTGTCAGCAGTCCAGGTACTGATCTAGGCACTAGAGATAAAACAGTGAACAAACAAGATAAAAAGAGAAGGAATGGGCTTCCCCGGTGGCACAGTGGTTGAGAGTCTGCCTGCCGACGCAAGGGGACACGGGTTCGTGCCCCGGTCCGGGAAGATCCCACATGCCGCAGAGCAGCTGGGCCCGTGAGCCATGGCCGCTGAGCCTGCGCGTCCGGAGCCCGTGCTCTGCAACGGGAGAGGCCACAACAGTGAGAGGCCCGCGTACCGAAAAAAAAAGAAGGAAGGAGTACACTTCCTTGTGTGAATAAGGGACATGGAAAAAAGAGTGACCCAGTGACTTTTATGCACTTTCTCTACAACAAAATTACCAAAATGAAATTCTATGCCATCAGGGTGGGGATGTTTTAGTTTTGCATAGGTATGGTTGGGACATTTCCAGAATATTTTCTACCAGTTAAAGGGCTGAATTTTTTTTCCTCCCTATTTGAGACTTCAGGAGTTAAAAGGTAGTGAAATGCTACATGTTGCTAATGTTGTTCTCATTGTGTTAACTGATTACGTCACTAACGTACCAGAATTGGTAGATTTCATACCTGGTGCAAGTGCTTGTTGGGAAATCTCTTCCTCCTGTGTCAGGGTACAGAATTTTTAGTATGTGTTCATTCATCAAACACGTATTGTGCACCTCCTGCATGCCAGGTGCTGTGCTAAATGCTGCTATATTGAAATAAATCAGACATAACCCCTGTCTCCATGGGATTTAGAATCTCATGGATGAAGACAGAGAGGTAAACAAAATTGTGCAAAGAGAAATACAGGTATGATGATGGAACCACACAGAGGTTATAGTGGGTTCTTTGAAGGAGTTAGGGAAAGTGATACACAGGGAACGTCAGGAAAGGCCTCCCATAGGAGATGGTTCCCGAACTGTCTGTAAGAGAGTGTCCGGAGAGGGGGCAGAAAGAAGGACAGGGCAGAGACAGGCTGTTATTCAGCTGGTGCACCCCTCAGGCAGCCATTCTGGATTTTAAAATACTGAAATACTTCTTTACCAGTTGGCGAAGTGCCATTGTCCCACGCCCCATACATTTCCCCCAACCTTGTCATCCCATCTTTGCGCCAGAACAGACTCATGATCCCAAACCTAAAGGGTTAAGGTTTGGCACATCAGGGGGGCATTCCAGGACTTCACACTGTGGCAGGGCAGGTCTGTCCTAACTGGTATGCTTGAGTCACACAGGTTATCTGCTATTTTGAACATCACTCCAGGAGGGAGGTGCATATCAGGCACTAGCAACACCATGAGCAGAGGGTGACACATGCAGAGAATTGGCAGGTGTTTGCTATGGCTGAAGTAGTAGGAAGGGCAGAGCAAAAGAAGGGGATAGGGGTGATAGAAGATATTGTATGTCTAGACTTCATCCTATAAGCAATGGAGACTCCCTGAAAAAGTCTAAACAGGGAGTGACATCAGAGTCATCTGTTAGAAAGGTCACTCTGGTAGTTGCACAGATGATGGCTTCTGAAAAGCAAAGGGAAAAGAAGGGGACGGAACCTTCCCCAGGGAGAGAGTTAAGAGGCTACTGCAGCAACCTGAGTAAAAAAATGCAGAGGACCCAGTTCAAGGTACGAATTTCTAGTTATTAAATTTGGCATTCCAGGATTCTTAGTCTTTAAGTTCTATTTTCATTAAAGCCAGACCACAGGAAAGCAACATATCTGTAGCATGCTAGCTTAGTACCCAAAGGAAAAACCTTCAGTAGCTTATTTAATGTTCTTTGCTTGGCTTTCCTTGAAGTTCAATGAAAAAGAGCCACTCAAAGAACTTTTCTGTATTTTATGTAAAACTGCATCTAATAGAAGTCCTTTATAAAAGGATATACACACAAAAATTCCTCCTAATGCATAAAACCAGAAAAAATATGGTCTCTTTAAATGAATTTCTACTGTTTCCTTTTATTAGAAAATGCACATTATATAACCTAGCGTTTCCCCTTCTTGCCTTGGCAACCACGAATTTCAGGGCTAAACGTAAGGCATAATCTGGGTTCACGTTCCTGATATAATAATCTCTCCTATCTTTCCATATGGTTTCTGTCCTCTCTATATTTAATACGATCTGTGGTGTTTTTAAATTGAAAACCGCTTGAAATCATTTTGGAAGTTGGAAGAATACAAATTGGAAACAAATATTTTCCTTATGTTCCTTGGCAAATAAAAGGTAAGACATGCATATTCTGATAAAACTGTGAGATCTGTGGGGAAGGAGACTGTCAGGTTTTTTGTTTTTTGTTTTGTTTTTTTAAATCTCTAGTGCCTACCACAGTATCTCTGACTAATAACAGATGCTCAAAAACTGCTGAATTGGGCTACAGATTTATTTATTTATTTTTTGGCTACAGATTTAGAAACAGTCATATGAGTACTTGTGACAAGGATTCGCCCAAGTGTCACGACTCAGTGAGATCCCACCCAAAAGGCCAACTTCACTGCCCATCATTCTGCCACTATTAATACTTTTCTGAGTTTCTAAAGCTTTTGATTTCCTTGGTGTCCTCTAATAAAACGCAAATACTCACGCAGTTAATAAATCCTAAAGGTGAAAGAATCTGTAGATATTAGCTGACCCCTTAGCTTGAAAGCAAGGACTGTCAAGGGTTGATACAGGATAAATGCTTGGAAGTGGAGACACAGGTTGGAGGAGAGAACAGGATGCAGGAGGGGAGGAAATTAGAAGTGCCAGGAAGGACGAGCGGAGGGCTTCCAAGACAAAGTCTACTGACTTCACAAACTTGACAGTTGTTTTATCTTGATGAAGTTCTTTGGGAGTAAAAACAGTATACACTCCCCCAATTTTTACAGGACCCTCTATGAGTTTTCAGATGTTTACTATGAAGGGGTACAGAACCTACAGTTAATGCTTATCAGTCTTCTTTATTTTTTTTAATTTAGAAGTGAATCAGTCATTAATTTTGGTTTCTTGCTCTTGACTTTCTAACACACTGATTCTACTCTCCCAGAAACATCTGAGGAACCCTGGAAAGGACCAGTAAGATCTCTATGTAAGAGGGAGGATAAATACTCTTCCAAGCAGTCTCTCTTGCGTGTGGAATTTGTTTTGTTCCTATCAATTCTACCTAGAAATTAAGGTAAGACTACTACCTTCATTCCAAATATTTGCTTAGTTCCTACTACGTACAGAGCCTAGAAGCTTTACCCTGTCCCCACAAAACAGCAAAACACATCCTTCCTGAGCGTTCCTAGTGCCCTGAACTGACAATCTCCATTCATTTGTTAGTCTCTACCTCGAGATTGCAAAGCTCCTGTACTTGACTTTATATCCACAGTGCCTAGGACGATATCCTTGGGACCTAATAAATGTTTGTTGCTGATTTAGAAGACTTAGACACTGTTCTCTGAGGGATTTACAGTCCAGATGGGGAAGCAGGACCTGTACATACCTCAAAGATGATAATAATAATTTAAAATAGTAAATGCTAAGTGTCCAGGAAAAGTAGAGATGCTGGATATTCCTTTCTGGGGGCTTCCCATTCTATTGCTCCTTACTAAAAGAGAGAGCCTCATTCCTAAGAGGATTCAGTGTGAAAAGAGCATGGTTTTAAACTTCCAACAGACCTGAGTTTGAATGTAGACTCTGCCATTTACTTGGTCTGTCACCTTGGGCAAGTTACTTAACTTCTCTGAGCTCTAGGCTGACCCACTGTTAAATGGCAACACTGTCTATATTGTAAAATTACTGTGAAGATTAACTCATATCAGGGATGTAAAGCACCTAATACAGTGCCTGCCACAGAGCAGGTGACCAATTAATAGTGGCACAGCATGAACAAATATTGATCGGTTGATGAACTTTTCTATATGTAAATCTGGGGCATTCTTCTGGGCACACTTTCTCACCTGTACACAGATAATTCTGCTGAGTCTATATAGTTAAAGAATAATTTTAAAAGAATCATCTTAGGAGAGCCTAATGTGAGCAAAACAAACATATTACCAAGTTATTAACTACTGATGCTGTTTATAATTAGCACCTTATCAGGGTTAGTTATTTGCAGATTATAGGAACAACACTAGCCTTTTAAACAACATTAATAACCAGGTTTCCACACAGAGAATCACAGCAAGAGGCAACAAAACAGCTGGAGAAGTTGAAGGATATTTGGGATGTCCATGGTACATACACAGCACACGTATGAAAAACAAATAGCCCATCAACTTTTAAATTAATCACTGACCACAAGTATTTGCAAAGCTCTTTCATGTTCACTGAGTGTAGTTACACCCAATGTCTCTTCCATCAGCAAACATTCAAGATCCTCAAGATGTATTAACATCCAAATGTGTTCACAAGCTCATTCTTTTATTATAAGTGTTTTTTTCAGATTGGAGACTTTTTTTTTCCTGAGGAGCTGATACCCCAGTGAACTGAGGGGGACATTTAAACAGCAAGAAAGATGATGGTAGAATCTGGTGGTTATATTTAAGGAATAACTGTTTCTTTAACTGTCTTCAAGGTATTGGTAATGACTAAGCTGATTTTTTTTTTAAGTAATGATTAAATATATGTTTAAAATATGGTTAGAAGTCAAGGTAAGAATGAATCTCTACCATGGAAAATTTCTATCACCTGGCCATTGTTTTAGATCCTAAAACTCTGGTACTTGCTTTAGGAGGAATATACCTTTGTCAAACGTTTTCCTGCGAAGTACACAAACATTAAAGGTGGTTCTGCACCATTCTTTTCTTTGTTGTCACAGTCCAGTGCTAAAGCCAATTTGTAAAAGAATACTGTGGGTTTAAATGCCTAATCCCTTTCCCTCTGGTACAGGTTATCTAGAGACAACAGGATCTTGCAAAATGCTTCATTTTGATTTTGGCTTTGTGACCTCAAGGGAATCAAGAACCCCAGAATTGTTATCTGGTTATGTTCTTTTAGCTTTGCTCTTTTAAAGGTCTCCCGGTGTAACAGTGTTTATGATCTGGCCTCACACTGCTGGGGGACTGCATTTGCTTTTACATCCTCACATCAGGATACCAAATAGGTTGCATCTCACAGAGCAACTCCAGTAGACTGGATTTTGAGACCTGTCGGGGCTCAGTAGGAAAAGAGCTGGGACTGAGCTGTAATGTCTGTTGTGGGCATGGAGACTGGGACTGATGTCACCAGTGTCAGCTTTCTGCCAAACAAGCCCAAACACACCCCCTTTTCCCTAGTCAAGGCTTGTCCTTAACTTCCTGAGAACCTGCTATGTTCATCATCCATCCTTCTTCCATGCCTTTGCTCGTGTCTCCACCCCACCAGAACACCATTCCTTTACTTTCCATCTCACCAACCCCGACCAGTGCTTACACTTTATAGCTGAGCACAAGTCACTCTTTTAGGATAAAGCTGTCTTTAACTATTTTCAGCCTATGCCACACAATTTTTCACTGACTCGTGTGTGTGTGTGTCGTCTGTGTGTGTATACACATATATGCATGCTGCATATGCATTTGCTTTCTCTCACCAGTGAGACTGAAAATCCACTGGGGCTGAACCCATTTCTAGTACCTTCTACTACTACAGACACACTGCTAAGTGTCTAGCAGGCCCAGAGTTAAAATCAAGGTATGTAACTATGAATTATGACCTCTTTATGAGCCATCAATCAAATTACCTGGTAGAGGATGTGCTGGGTAACGACCTCCTCATTGCTCCCGGACTCATGCTGTAGTATGAAGAACTTTCTAAATCTGAGAGAGAAAAATTTGGGCCAGTTCCTGCAGCTATTGGTGCTAGAATTAAAAAAAAAAAAAGGGAAAGAAATATCAGGTAAGTTCTGTAAATAAAAGACCAATGAGAGCATATTTCAGTGTCGCATTTAACACATTTTATTTTTGAATTTATATGGTAAGGGTATCAAAAATAATCAGTAATGAACTCGGACCTTAAAAGAATACTGACAATAAAAATCATCTACATCGGAAGGACATATTTATTTTAATTTTTTTTATAACATACCTTTCATCTTTTCTCTTTTTGTAATGGTAAATTGTCACCAAGGTTGCAACATTCCTAGATGCTTTTAACAAAAATACCTCCACGTTTTGGTCTGAAACTTTTCTTAAATGACCAGACAAAATACTCCCTGGGCTTTTCTAACTTTGTCTGATCCTGAGAGCTTCCACTCACCTGTATTTTGGAATTAGTCCTGAACTGCAAATTCATCTTTCTAGGCCACCCATTCCCAATTTCTTGCCCTGAGAAACGTGTGATTTCTCCTTACTCCAAATCACCTCAGCACCCTGCATACATCTCTACTTTACTATTTGTTCCACCTTCTAATGTAAGGCAGGGTCCTCAAACTATGGTCCCTGAGCCATAATTTTTGTAGATAAAATTGTACTGGAATAGCCACACCCCTTCATTTACATACTGTCTCTGCTTCCACACTACAACAGCAGAGACAAGTAGCTGTGACAGAGACCATATGGTTCACACAGCAGAAAATATTTATATAGAAGAATTTGCCGACCTCTGATTTAAGGGACTGTTAAAAATAACTTTGACAACACATGATTTTCAGAGCTGACCCTTGTGGGAGATGTGATTCTCTGTACTTTTTTATGTCTTGGATATCCTGTTTACAGGAGTAGCTTAATAAATATTTTCAAATGAATAAATAACATCTATCAATCTTGGAAAACAATTCTGTGTAAAATCAGTGATGTAACTATATAAGTGCAAATAATCTGTTCTTTTGAAAGATTACACAAGGTGGGAGCAATAGATGCATATATTTCTGTATTGAGGCATTAGTTTGAGAGTTTTAAGCCCATAGAAGTGGATATATAAATAAATTAAATAGAGGCTCATATCCATAAGAAGAAAGGATAATTAGGAAAATCATGAACCAGGGACTTTCATTCTTTCAGCAAATGATTACTGGGAGTCTGCTATTGCTAAGAATTGTGCTGGGTAAGAAAGGCACTTAAATGAATGACATGGTCCCTACCCTGAAACAGCTCTAGAGAGTAAGGCTGACAGATTAATTTCAATACAGTCTGATAAGTCCTTTGCTAGAGTTATTCCTAAATTGATATGCCTGCACAAAGTAGGTATGTAACCCAGCTGAGGGATAAGAGGTTCAAGGGAGTAAAAGGGCCTCAGTAAATGTGATGCCTGTTAAATGTTATGGAAGAATGTTAAAAGGACAAGTAGGATTTACCCAACTGACAGGGATGGAGGCATTCTAGGCAGAGGGAACAGCATTTATAAAGGTAAGAGAACAGGGCTTCCCTGGTGGCGCAGTGGTTGAGACACGGGTTCAGGGGACACGGGTTCGTGCCCCAGTCTGGGAAGATCCCACATGCCGCGGAGCGGCTGGGCCCGTGAGCCATGGCCGCTGAGCCTGCGCGTCCGGAGCCTGTGCTCCTCAACGGGAGAGGCCACAACAGTGAGAGGCCCGCGTACCGAAAAAAAAAAAAAAAAAAAAGGTAAGAGTACATAAAATGTGACTGGATTTCTGATAACTTGATATGATGTAGTATATAATACATGGGGAAAAGAGGGGAGACTTAAGGTCAGGTCATGAAGGGTAGGCAGGTTTCTTTAAGGAATATGAATTTGAGTTCAGTCGATTCCCAAGTTTATAAGCTATTAAAGGACTTATCACACTCCACTATCATTGGGGACTTTTGGGTTTATACTGCTAGTATCTAATACAATCCCTGACACCAGGAGGCAGTCAGTAAGCATTGGTCAAATGGAATTGATTGTTAGTCAAAGGAGAACCAACGAAGTATAGGAATGCTGTCATCAAATTTGCACTTATAAGCTAGACACACCACCTGTCAGGAGGGTAAGCTTGGAGTGGGTAGGGGTGGCAGTTAAAGAATATCATCAGTAAAACCGTGGAGGCCAGTGGGGTTCATTTAAATAAAAGAAGATGGGGGTGTGGTCTAAATTCAAGGGATAGAAAGGAGCCTGGTGACCGCTGTTTAGGAGTTAGAATTGAGAAAATGTACTGACTTCTTGAGTGTGGTAATAATGGAAAAGGAGGAGTATGGGATAATTCCCAGGACGGCTGCTTGGGAAACTGGGTGAATTATGAAGCCATAATAAAACTATGGAATCAAGAAAAGGCATGAGAGGACACAGCAATTTCTAAAATAAACATTTAGTTGTTTGATTAATAGCAATGGCTAAACCTTAATCGCAACTATTGTTATATAGAAATAGTCACTGCTAAGAAATAGAAAGCTTTGAAATTCACATATACTTTCTGAAATTCAGACACATTTCTCAATGACAGGCTCTATGGAGGAAGGCCTTTACTTCAAAAACAAATGGTTAGGCTTGACAATAAGTGTAAAGGGAGTTCTAATTAATAATTTTGCTAGTCGTTCCCAAATTTGCTTTTTATATTAAATTTATTTACATAATCTCCCCTTTGATTTCATAATATTCTATGTCTGAAATAGGCCATGGGGTGTGGAGGGGATTGCTCTAATATCGGCATGGACCACCCATTATCCCTTTTAGCAACATGGCATATAATAGGTGCTTAATGTTTGTGCCATCATGGAGCTTAGAGATTGGCATCTCTCGTTAACTAAAAAAGAGGATAAGGCTAATCAGTATCATGGGTCTCGATTTAGATTTTCTTCACAAGTTTCAAGATGGGGTTGAGGCTTCCGCCGGATGGAGCGCCGTGGAAGCTGCATGACCCCACTCCCTCCCTCTTGGAAGGAAAAACAGAGCAAGATGTGAGTGAGATGGACTTGACTCCACTGAGAGAAGTCTGAGGGCTTCCACCTATTGGTGAACATCCAGCTGCTCTTCCATTTAACACTTTATCATGTTCTACCCTGGAAAATATCTTTTACCTTGCTTATATTTTTACAATGTCAAGGGAGCCAGAACAGGTGAAGGAAGAAAAATACATGCGTGCATGTGGTGTGTCTACTTCTCAGAGAGAATAAAAAAATAATTAAGCCCACAGAAATGTTCCTTAACTTGCCTGTCTATTTACTTCCTGTGATCCATTTAGTACACTGTAGCTATAATCTAAAAAAGAGCATCCACATTCTGCCTTCTTGAAAAGAGTCTTGTAAGGAAACATCACCCGGTGCTGTCTGTATGTATGTTTGGCATGAATGTCAGCTTATTGGCGTGGATTCTGATTCAGTGATACTGTGACAGCCAAAGAGAAAGCCTTATATCTGAGTGCAGAGGTCAAAGTATCCTTGCAATGGGTTGGGTATTCTCAGTGCCTCTAATCTGAAGAACAGGAAGAGCCTTGACAAGTAACTAAGAACTCAAAAGGTGTACTTTCAGCAGGCTTTTCTGAGTACCTAGGGGGCCATGTTTTGAGAAGCACTTTATTATATCTAACTTAAGCCTCAAAACAATCTTTTCAGGAAAGGTACATTTTCTAGCTGAGGAGAACTAAGCCCTGGAGTGAGGTTAAATCACTTGTCCTGGATCACAGAAAGGCAAGAAAGAGAGAGAGCCAGGATTAAAATTCAAAGATGTCTGACCTCGAAACCTGTGCTTTTCCTGCTGCACCACCCTGACTTTCATGTACAATATTGGCCTTAAACTTGAGATGCTAAAAGGGTATGTAGTATCTCTGTCCCCACAGGGTTTACAACCTAGCAGAATAATAAAATAATACCTGAATATCTAATGCAAGACTGAATGTGTTAAATCTCATAGGGAAAATGAAAAGAATGTGTTAGGAAAGTTCAAAGGAGTAATAGATCCCACTGGCTTGCGGGATCAGAAAAAGGGTTATACTCCAGGAAGGGTGGGTGCTTAAGCTGAGCCTTCAAGGATGGTTGGGATGTAAAGAGGCCCAGAAGGAGATAGGAGAGGGTTTCTAAGCAAAAGAGTACGTACGTTAAGTTTGGAGGTAGGAGGTAAGTGAGTGATCTGTGGAAACCATGACATTTTCTGAGTAGCGGGGTGATAAAATAATTGTTGAATCTGAGGAATGTTAATATAACGACAGCATACAGAATGTGCATAAGGGGACCAAGACTCCAGAGGTGGGGAAGTCAGTTGGTAGGTCGATTCCGGAGTCCTGGTGAAAGGGAATGGAGACCTAAACTACACTGTCAAGGAAGAAAATAGAATTTTCACAATTGGTATCTGTCACCTCTTTCTGGATAATAAACAGGTATAAAAGACATGTTTCTAATTATACACTATGGAAGGGCATAAACGAGCAAACGATTATACTATTCTAATAAATATAAAATATCAAAAACATGTATATAACAAAATGTGCTTCTTAGCTAATGATGGTATTACATCCTTTTTGCAAATTAGGGAAATAAGTTGTCGAGAGAGGGTTAAATGATTTGTCAGGTGTCTGTCCAGGATGTCACGCTGGGCTTCTGAAGCTAATGACTAACTGCCTGCTGGTGTGGTGCAGAGATTTATAGCCACTGCCAGTCAAACGTGGGGATGTCAAGGAAGGACTGGACCAACAACATTTCCTGTCTGCTCTGTATAACCTGCTCTGTGAAACCTGGTTTTACTCCATGTGTACTTGACCATAGGCTTCATCATTCTTTAATTAACTCATACATAAGGTTTTCTACCCAACTAGATTGAGTGCAATTTGAGCTCTGTAAAGATAGACATCCCAAGGCATAGAAAAAGTGCTGGTCAGGGCCTGGGTGAGATCGTTTAGAGTCCAGCTCTGCCAATAACCACCTGCAGAACTTGGTTAAGTCACTTAAACACTTTGGACCTCATAATTCTAATATTCATTATGATAAAAGTGAAAATTCACCACCACTACCACCAGCACCGCCCATCACTGCTACAGCTATCACCATCACAACAACAAGGACTAACATTTACTAAGCATCACTTTTGGGCAGACACTGGGCTAAGAGTTTTCAGCACCTCATCCTATTTAATCCTTATGACACCACTAGGAAGGACTGAGGCACAAGGAGGTTTAGTAACTTCCCTAGGTCATGAAGTCAGAGGCCTTATACCAGATGGCCTTTAATCCTACAGATCCCACAGCCTCTTTTATGTTCCCAAACAGCTGATGATCGGTAAATATACTTTGAATTAAGAAGAGTAAATAACTACCCTCCCTCTCCATTTGCACCCCCTCTCCCAATCTTTAAGCAGTGCAAAATGACACTTAGAAATCTGTAAATACACATAAATAGTGAGAACTGGCTCTCCAAATCTCTTAAGCGGCACTGCGATTACTCCAGCCTGAAGTATTTGTGGACTTTGTTCCACCGAGGAGTTTTCCTCCAAAGGTTAACGTTGGGCATAGAGTTGCTTGTAGTAATCTCTCATGATCTTATGTATTTCTGCAGTGTCAATTGTTACTTCTCCTTTTTCATTTCTACTTCTATTGATTTGAGTCCTCTCCCTTTTTTTCTTGATGAGTCTGGCTAATGGTTTATCAATTTTGTTTATCTTCTCAAAGAACCAGCTTTTAGTTTTATTGATCTTTGCTATCGTTTCCTTCATTTCTTTTTCATTTATTTCTAATCTGATCTTTATGATTTCTTTCCTTCTACTAACTTTGGGGGTTTTTTGTTCTTCTTTCTCTAATTGCTTTAGGTGCAAGGTTAGGTTGTTTATTCGAGATGTTTCCTGTTTCTTAAGGTAGGATTGTATTGCTATAAACTTCCCTCTTAGAACTGCTTTTGCTGCATCCCATACGTTTTGGGTCATCGTGTCTCCATTGTCATTTGTTTCTAGATATTTTTTGATTTCCTCTTTGCTTTCTTCAGTGATCACTTCGTTATTAAGTAGTGTATTGTTTAGCCGCCATGTGTTTGTACTTTTTACAGATCTTTTCCTGTAATTGATATCTAGCCTCATGGCGTTGTGGTCAGAAAAGATACTTGATACAATTTCAATTTTCTTAAATTTACCAAGGCTTGATTTGCGACCCAAAATATGATCTATCCTGGAAAATGTTCCATGAGCACTTGAGAAAAATGTGTATTCTGTTGTTTTTGGATGGAATGTCCTATAAATATCAATTAAGTCCATCTTGTTTAATGTATCATTTAAAGCTTGTGTTTCCTTATTTATGGACAACCTGGAAGAAATGGACAAATTCTTAGTAATGCACAACCTGCCATGACTGAATCAGGAAGAAATAGAAAATATGAACAGACCAATCACAAGCACTGAAATTGAAACTGTGATTAAAAATCTTCCAACAAACAAAAGCCCAGGACCATATGGCTTCACAGGCGAATTCTAGCAAACATTTAGAGAAGAGCTAACACCTATCCTTCTCAAATTCTTCCAAAATATAGCAGAGGAAGGAAGACTCCCAAACTCATTCTACAAGCCCACCATCACCCTGATACCAAAACCAGACAAGGATGTCACAAAGAAAGAAAACTACAGGCCAATATCACTGATGAACATAGATGCAAAAATCCTCAACAAAATACTAGCAAATGGAATCCAACAGCACATTAAAAGGATCATACACCATGATCAAGTGGGGTTTATACCAGGAATGAAAGGATTCTTCAATATAGGCAAACTAATCAACATGATACACCATATTAACAAACAGAAGGAGAAAAACCATATGATCATCTCAATAGATGCAGAGAAAGCTTTCAACAAAATTCAACACCCATATATGATAAAAACCCTGCAGAAAGTAGGCATAGAGGGAACTTTCCTCAACATAATAAAGGCCACATATGACAAACCCACAGCCAACATCGTCCACAATGGTGAAAAACTGAAACCATTTCCACTAATATCAGGAACAAGACAAGGTTGCCCACTCTCACCACTCTTATTCAACATAGTTTTGGAAGTTTTAGCCACAGCAATCAGAGAAGAAAAGGAAATAAAAGGAATCCAAATCGGAAAAGAAGAAGTAAAGCTGTCACTGTTTGCAGATGACATGATACTATACATAGAAAATCCTAAAGATGCTACCAGAAAACTACTAGAGCTAATCAATGAATTTGGTAAAGTAGCAGGATATAAAATTAATGCACAGAAATCTCTTGCACTCCTATACACTAATGATGAAAAATCTGAAAGTGAAATCAAGAAAACACTCCCATTTACCACTGCAACAAAAAGAATAAAATATCTAGGAATAAACCTACCTAAGGAGACAAAAGACCTGTATGCAGAAAATTGTAAGACACTGAGGAAAGAAATTAAAGATGATACAAATAGATGGAGAGATATACCATGTTCTTGGATTGAAAGAATCAACATTGTGAAAACGACTCTACTACCCAAAGCAATCTACACATTCAATGCAATCCCTATCAAACTACCACTGGCATTTTTCACAGAACTAGAACAAAAAATTTCACAATTTGTATGGAAACAGAAAAGACCCCGAATAGCCAAAGCAATCTTGAGAACGGAAAACGGAGCTGGAGGAATCAGGCTCCCTGACTTCAGACTATACTACAAAGCTACAGTAATCAAGACAGCATGGTACTGGCACAAAAACAGAAAGATCAATGGAACAGATAGAAAGCCCAGAAATAAACCCACGCACATATGGTCACCTTATCTTTGATAAAGGAGGCAGGAATGTACAGTGGAGAAAGGACAGCCTCTTCAATAAGTGGTGCTGGGTAAACTGGACAGGTACATGTAAAAGTATGAGATTAGAACACTCCCTAACACCATACACAAAAATAAGCTCAAAATGGATTAAAGACCTAAATGTAAGGCCAGAAACTATCATACTCTTAGAGGAAAACATAGGCAGAACACTTTATGACATAAATCACAGCAAGATCGTTTTTGACCCACCTCCTAGAGAAATGGAAATAAAAACAAAAATAAACAAATGGGACCTAATAAAACTTCAAAGCTTTTGCACAGCAAAGGAAACTATAAACAAGACCAAAAGACAACCCTCAGAATGGGAGAAAATATTTGCAAATGAAGCAGCTGACAAAGGACTAATCTCCAAAATTTACAAGCAGCTCATGCAGCTCAATAACAAAAAACCAAACAACCCAATCCAAAAATGGGCAGAAGACCTAAATAGACGTTTCTCCAAAGAAGATATACAGATTGCCAACAAACACAGGAAAGAATGCTCAACATCATTAATCATTAGAGAAATGCGAATGAAAACTACAATGAGATATCATCTCACACCAGTCAGAAGGGCCATCATCAAAAAATCTAGAAACTATAAATGCTGGAGAGAGTGTGGAGAAAAGGGAACACTCTTGCACTGCTGGTGGGAATGTGAATTGGTATAGCCACTATGGAGAACAGTATGGAGGTTCCTTAAAAAACTACAAATAGAACTACCATATGAACCAGCAATCCCACTACTGGGCATATACCCTGAGAAAACCATAATTCAAAAAGAGTCATGTACTAAATGTTCATTGCAGCTCTATTTATAATAGCCGGGAGATAGATGGAAGCAACCTAAGTGTCCATCATCGGATGAATGGATAAAGAAGATGTGGGACATATATACAATGGAATATTACTCAGCCATAAAAAGAAATGAAATTGAGTTATTCGTGGTGAGGTGGATGGACCTAGAGTCTGTCATACAGAGTGAAGTAAGTCAGAAAGAGAAAGACAAATACCGTATGCTAACACATATATATGGAAGTTAAGAAAAATAATGTCATGAAGAACCTAGGGGTAAGATGGGAATAAAGACACAGATCTACTAGAGAATGGGCTTGAGGATATGGGGAGGGGGAAGGGTAAGCTGTGACAAAGTGAGCGAGTGGCATGGACATATATACACTACCAAACGTAAAATAGATAGCTAGTGGAAAGCAGCCGCATAGCACAGGGAGATTATCTTGGTGGTTTGTGACCACCTAGAGGGGTGGGATAGGGAGGGTGGAAGGGAGGGAGACACAAGAGGGAAGGGATATGGGAACATATGTATATGTATAACTGATTCACTTTGATATAAAGCAGAAACTAACGCACCATTGTAAAGCAATTATACTCCAATAAAGATGTTAAAAAAAATCAAAAAAAACACAAAGGTTAACGTTGGGGAATTGTCTCTTAAGATGTTATTCCTAAGTCATTCATCCTTCTCCCCCCACCCTTCTTTCCTGTCATGAGTAGAACCTGGTCTTTGTGTCATTTCTTAATAAACTGTTTGCTATTAAGGAATCATTACAGTAATGTGGGCTATTGGAAGAAAGGGGTTACTTTAGTAGCCAACCCTCTTAATGACCTGCTCTTCTGTACACATTAGTAGCTGGATAAGGTTGCGGTTATTGAACTTCTGCCATCCACCAGAGACAATCTGCTCAGGCTTGCATTGCTGGAAAGAGAAGATGATGGAAAAAAAAAAAAAAACTCTATCCAAAATTTCAAGCTACTCTGCCTGGGAGACGACAGTGCACTGAGTTCACAACTTGTTCAATGGGAATCAGCGGGAGCATTAACTAAATGACTAGTGTGGCCAGCCTATGGCTAATGGCACATCTTCTCTGAGAGGCTGCATTCAGTTGAATTCACCAAATATTTATGGAGCACCTTTAATATGTCAGGCTCTGCTCCAGATGCTTGAGATCCATCAGTGGACAAGATACATAAAAACCCTTGCCCTCGTGGGGTTTACATTTTAAAGATTAACAGTCATAGCTGGTCTTTCCTCAAATCTGCATGGCAACTAAAGAAGATGGAATATCGGCTAATAGGTATCCCCCCAAAAAGACTATCAGGATTTAGTACTGGATTTCCAACTTGTAAAATAACTATTGAAAAAAAAAAAAAAGAGAGGTTTATTTCTCTCTAGATTACATACTCTAATGTACTGACTGAGACTTCGGGAACTTGTACTTTAAGACTGGGGGGGAAAACGTCCAACAACAGCACACAGTTCTACGGGCCCAGCACAATTTAGTGTTGTTTTGCATTCTAGCGGCACAGATCTTGTTAAGAAAGTCCATGTCACTGGCACAAAAGGAGTGAACATGGGAAAATACTTGTTCTTCTTTCTATCAAAGGCACAGTTGTAAACGCACAATGCTATGAAAACTCAAGCAAATCTGGAATCATCGTTAAAGGGAATTAACTTGGAAAGTAATTTGTGGCAAGAAAATTCAACTCCTTTGTTATCTTCCTTTTACCGTAATATGCTTCCTGAACACTGCTTATGAGAGAGGGCTCTTAGAAAGAAAAAAGTAAGTATAGTAAAAATTAACTCATTTTATCAATTTGTGCTCTCGGCCAGAGTTTCCTGACTGTGGCTTCGAAGGGCTGTAAAACTGATGAATTTGCATGGAAAAAGAAACCAGTGTAAGTAATTTGTATAAGAGGGAACACGGACATAGACTGCTATAATTCAGACACCCTGCAGATAGCAGACTGCTGCAGTGTGAGCAGTTATGGGTTAGAAAAATGACCACACGGCAGTCAGTCTGACTTGAATGCAAATC
This sequence comes from Delphinapterus leucas, assembly GCF_059928025.1. NCBI lineage: Eukaryota > Metazoa > Chordata > Mammalia > Artiodactyla > Monodontidae > Delphinapterus > Delphinapterus leucas. The sequence continues at coordinate 138,301,827 of NC_143129.1, forward strand.
AATCATAAAGGTACTTTCTCTGCAGCTTCTACGCCACGGTCTTCAGCAACTCCTTTGCCAAGCAGATTTCTAGTCTGTAAACCGTGTGCTGATCTCCTTTCCCCACTCTTCCATTCTGAAAGGTCTGACCCAATGCAGGCTTGGAGTATATTTTTCCAGAATGGAACATAAAAGAAAGGCACTGAACCAAAGCAAGGGTTTCCCTCTAGGTGAAAATGAACTTCCCTGCTATTATAAGGTTGAAGCAATGTTTCATTATGAAATGTGGCATTAGGTGCCAAAAGCAGCTAACACAGAGCACTGTTTCCACACATTCACGTTCTGAGGACACAGGGTAAGGATTATGTAAATTTGTGGTGGCAAAGAAGGTAAATAGAGGAATTTTTATTTCTAAAACAATATTTTCCTTTTACGAAAATGGGAACCATTCACTGATACCCTCTTCCTCCCCACTATGAGCCATGAAGATGGTTTATCTTTGATAGATAATTACTGTGAGTTCAATTTGTAAATAAAGCGTATTCAGGCACTTTATCGCCATAAAGTCCAGTCCTGGATCTCAGTAAACTTACATATCTACTCTATAAAGGAAAGAACTGTCTCCTACTTATTTCTGTATTCTCAGCACACAGTGAAGGATGCTTCATATATTCACATGCAACAAATGTTTACTGAGTTGAACTAAAATTATATGAGCTTGTTAATGAAAGATGGTGAAGAGCTAGTACTTATCGAGTATTTATTAAGAGGCAGGCAATGGGATAGGGGTTTTACCTGAATTATCTCATTTCATCCTTGCATGGGGACATGGAATATGCACTCGTATTCTTCTCATTTAGAAGTGAAAAGGGAGCTATGAGGTTAAGTAACGTGATCAAGATCACACAGCTGAACATGTGACAGAGCAGGGATTTGAACCCAGATATCTCTAGATACCTGCCCAAAGAAACAGAGGGGAAACCCACATTTCTCGTCTCCTTGTCCTTCCTTCACCATTGGTTACTGGGGAGATGAATTCAGTAAGATTTAAATAGAGAAATATTTATCACCTACCACTTAACTGGCAAAACAAATATCTCCTCTTCCTCCTCCTTCCTTCTTTGTTTTTATAGGTCTTTAGAGTGGCAGGCAGTGCTTCACTGGGTGAAAGGGCCTGACACCTGGTCCTGCAGAGCAACCCACAGCGGGGTGAGCGATGCTGACAGATCTCTTGCATTAGTGGCTTCTGCCTTTGGGACTGAAATTGATTTTCTGCATTTTAGAGTATCATCTCTTCTTAGCTTTTTGGTTGAGGTCAAATGTGGTACCCGCTTAGTATATGATACAGCTTCAGCCATGGGATTAAGTCTTCTCTGACAGGGAATAGGTATGATAGCCTAAGAGGTCTTTTCACCACAATGATCTATAAACCAAGGATGGGCTTCTAAACATAAGCCCCTTGACCAAGAGTGCACTGGGACTATCTGACCATTAGCAATTAGGAAACCAAACTATGTCAACAGAGTCCCATCTCAACAACCTACAAATCCAGATGTCTGCAATACTTCTCAATATTTTCACCAAGAACTGTTTAATTTTTTCTCTCCTACATCTCTTGAAAAATTCTGGGTGCTAATATGTCCTCACACCAATCACATACTGGATTAACTCAGTTTCCAGTATTTGACCTAATATGTGGCTTTTCTGAGTGTGAACCCCCTCAATCTCATCCTAGACATGCCTATAGGGTCATCAGCAACAATCTTTGTAATCATTAAGAGTTATAGTGAGGGGCTTCCCTGGTGGCGCAGTGGTTGAGAGTCTGCCTGCCGATGCAGGGGACAAGGGTTCGTGCCCCGGTCTGGGAAGATCCCACATGCCGCGGAGCGGCTGGGCCCGTGAGCCATGGCCGCTGAGCCTGCGCGTCCGGAGCCTGTGCTCCGCAACGGGAGAGGCCACAGCAGTGAGAGGCCCGCGTACCGCAAAAAAAAAAAAAAAAAAAGAGTTATAGTGAGGACAATATATTCCAGCCAAAATCTCAATAACAGTTGCAGTCTTCTTGTGTCAGGCTTTTGGAAAGCCCCCAAATGCCTTTTAGTTCCCCAATGTTACCTACTGGATATGAATATCTGCTCTTTAAAAACTGAGGCTTATGAGTGCATAAAGGAAGATTTACTAAAAACCAACTGGCAGTAATGACCTCCAGCATACTGGAATTTTTACATCCATAATGTAAGAGAAAGCAAAATTTTCAAATACTACAGAACCAAATACTTCGAAAAACTCTGATAAAAATAACCATGGTGTGGCTGGCCACTTAAAAAGTTGTTAACGTGTCAATGTTAGACCGAGAATTTTTAAACATCTTGTTATCCATTCTATACCCTGGAAGAGAAATTCCAAGAATAATGCAGAAACATAGGCTTTGGCTGAAAACGTGTGGAATAAGAAGTTTCTGGCTTCCTAAAGCAGATGAATTACATCTAGTATTGGCATGCTCTTTTTCTATTGGAATTACTAACTCTGAAAGGGTCACTAGAATGGTCCTTGTAATAAACTGATTTTTAGAACATGAATTCTAAAATCAGTCCTTCTTAATTTATACACACACACACACACTTTTTTTTTTTTTTTTTTTTTTTTGCGGTACGCGGGCTTCTCACTGTTGTGACCTCTCCCGTTGCGGAGCACAGGCTCCGGACGCGCAGGCTCAGCGGCCATGGCTCACGGGCCAAGCCGCTCCGCGGCATGTGGGATCCTCCCAGGCCGGGGCACGAACCCGTGTCCCCTGCATCGGCAGGCAGGCTCTCAACCACTGCGCCACCAGGGAAGCCCCACACACACATTTTTAATAAATTTGCTTATAGTGTGGTCAACTCAAGGATCTGCTCTGAGTGAAAGATCGAGGACAGAGGCTTTGGTCAATAATAATCATAGTAGTTACCATTGTTGAGCATCTACTATGTGCTAGACTCTTGACATTTTCTCACTTCATCCTTGAAACACTCCTGAAAGGTGTTTCTTTTTTCTTTTTCTTTTTTTTAACATCTTTATTGGAGTATAGTTGCTCTACAATGGTGTATTAGTTTCTGCTTTATAACAGAGTGAATCAGCCATACATATACATATTATCTCCATATCTCCTCCCTCTTGCGTCTCCCTCCCACCCTCCCTATCCCATCCCTCTAGGTGGTCACAAAGCACCGGGCTGATCTTCCTGTGCTATGGGGCTGCTTCCCACTAGCTATGGATTCTGAAATCAATATTTCCAGCACTCAGACTTAGATCCAGCACACAACTGGTACTTAATAAATCTTTGCTGATTGAATAAATCATGGTTACCTATCAGGAGAACACATCTGAGAGGGGTTAAATGTTGCCCAAAGTCACTTGGTAAGGCCAGATCCCCAAATCTATTATCCTGGACTATTTTATGATACCATTACGCCATCTTGCATATAGATTTTATATATTATCCAAGGAAAAAATTACCTAGAAAAGATGAGAAATAGACGAATATATGAAAAGAGATCGTGATAACAAAATAGTATGTACATCAAGGTGTCATGTGTTTTGCTTCTCCCTGAGTCAAACCTTTACAATAAAAATGTTCATAGTCTGGTAAATTTAGTAGGAGCTTCAGCTAAGAAAAGAAAACAAGAGGCCCTCTAAATCTTGCTATGAGAACTCACTGCCAGCTCTAACCAGGAAGGCTGTAGGGGTATGAGTGTAACAGAAAGGACAAGACCTTCATGCACAGCATTGGCTGATGGGTCTGCTGATGTCATAAGCTTGTTCTTATCATAGCTCTAATTTCAGCCGACATGGTGGTCATAACACGGCTGACAGAGCCCACACCAAACACAAGGTATATGCACATTTCAATTTGTAGGTAAGGGTGGGAACACCTTTTACTTTACGTGGCTCTTTCTCTAGTGGGTGAGGAGAGTGGGACAGAAGAAAATATCATGTTTGGCCACACATACTGTGAGCCGGGATTCAGAAGAAAGAGTAGTTGACGAAAATTTCTGCTACTGCCAGTTCATTCCATTTGCTGCCAGCTTTACTGTCCAAATATTCACCCCAAATATGTCAAGAAAATTAAAAGAAAAAAAATGATACAACAAAACATCCCTTTGAAATAGTTCAATTTCAGTATTTATTTTGAAAATCTATTGAATTATAGTAGAGGAAACCCACTAAATTAAGCCAGCCAGACTGGTATTTTTCTTCCTAAGAGTATGGCAATATTTATTATTTTATCTCTCCATGAGGGGTTGATTAAAACTAGAAAATAAAACATTTGCAATGTCATAATATATTCAGAATAAGGTGGCTTAGACAGGCAAATGAAAAAATATATAGGGCCAATCAGTATTTTCTATTCCACAATGTAACAGATTTTCTTGAAAAACTGCATTCTGGAGATAGGCATTATGATTTTTTTAAAGGAACTCCTACTCTTTTGTCTGCTGCACACGATACCCTTACTCTGGAAGAGGTGCCATTGACTTCTACAGATAGAAAATGTGTGATGTTCATTTTAAAATTACTAGTAGAGCCTGCTATTGACCATCTAATTATGCCGAGTTCCATTTATAAACATAGCTAACCACTAAGTTTATGGAGACTTTTTGTGCTGCTTTAATAGGATATTGATCCAGAGCATAGTTTGAGTGGACTGCCATTGAATTGTATAATGGCAAACAAGAGGCAAGGTCACAGCCACTGTTCATGCTAGGGCTGCAGTGTATTTTTTGTTATAATCTTTTTGTTTCTTCCTTTAATGCTCAAGCCCAAATGGTTTCTTTCGAAAGAAGAGCTTGCGTAAGAATATAACCTTATTTTTAAAAATAATTTCCAGTGCCATGATCAAAGGTGAACCAACAGACCACCTATTCAGAAAAGAAAGTTTCAAATCTATTCCACAACAAAGACCTAAAATCTGGCAAATAAATGGCACCCCAAAGGACTGGGACATCCGGAATCCCTTATCCTACACCAATTTCCTCATGAGTCCTTCTTTGCAGGAACGTTTCGTAATTTTCAAGTTTGGGCTTGTCCCTACCAAAGATCTTCATTTCCTTATTGCACCTTGGAGCCGAGTTAATTCTGTTGTAGTAGCGCCATCACGGCAGGTTAGACTACTGACAATAGTTCCTACTAAATTGCTGGTCAGAAAATCCAAGGGTGTGGATATGGGCCGCCAGGGACACACAAAGGACCTAGAGACTTAAGAGAGAATTTTACAAATGAACTGCAACCTGGATCTTAATGACAATTCTCGTGTAAGAATACAGAAAGAGTGCACATTTCTAAGGCAGAGAACATCCACTAGGGTGCCACCTCATGCCAGGCTGAGGCATATGCCTTGCTCCATTCACTCCCACTCTCCATTGACAAACAGCTCGGGAATCCTGTGGCCACCCAGCAGCCTAGCTTTGTGGCAGAGCCAGGACGATTCAGCTGCTGGATTTTAATAGATTCTGCAGCGATGCAACAGGAACCCAAAATCAGTCTGGGTAACTGAGAGTGGTTTTCACACCCAAAGACTCTAAGGCTGGCCACAATGTACTGAGAACCCTGGCTTTTCAAAATTCCAGGGCCATGAAATCATACCCAGCCACGAAGTTTACTTAACCCTTGCAGCCAGCTCGGGTGTACAAACCACTGCTAGAAAATTAGAACCCGTCAGGCCAGAGTCACAATGGCCTGTGTGTATTTGCGGTTTTCCTCTTTCCCAGTGAAGTATTTAAGGTTTCAGAGTCACTCCACCAACTTCAAAAAAAAGAGTCAGCACTTTAGAAGGATATGGGCAGAAGTAGTGGATTTTTTCGGGAGGATTTTCTGGGTGCATACCAGGAAGGATATTTGACAGCCTCAAAAGCACACACTTTGAGGAAAACACTGGTGCAAAATAAACAAGAGAGGGTGCTGACAGAGAGCTATCTAAGCAGCATCAATTTAGCCACCAGTAGAGTGGGCTCTCTTTGTAGCAACTTCATGGGAAAGAGACCCATCTGAAAATGCTTCTAGAAGGCTTTGTTTTAAAATGCAGCATCATGTAAGAGCCATTTCAACAGATGGTTCCTGTCTCTTTCCTCACAGTCTTATGCTAAAACAACTTTAATGATTCTGAACCTCATCGTTAGCACTTATAAACCCCCTCCCCCAGAGCAGAGAAGACTTCTCTCTCTCTCTGGCAACGTGTCTAGTGGTCTGTATGTCGCCCTCCCTCCCCCGGAACAAAGTAATAAATAACTAGAACTACTTTCAGATGGTCCTAGCACATGGGGGAAAAGGTAGGAGGAGAATGAATATACATTTACTTTTATGCTACAGTACTCTCTTTGCTGCTAAGAGAAACAGAACTCTCCTTTCTTGCCTTTCACAGAGTCTGGATGATGCAAAAAATTAAAAGGTAGGCAGGCAGGAGGCAAGGGTAAGAGGGGAACTGGTGGGAGACTGCAGCAGGAGGCCCTGATTCCAACAGCCCCGGGCATCTGAGGAGGATGATTTCATGTCAAGCAACCTTGTCGCCTGACCCTTCGCCTCTGAATGTGCAAGGCTAAGCCAGCAGCTTTCTCTTGAGTTTCTCGGCCATGGCCACCCTGTAGTAACACGATTATAATCAACAAACTTAGCACAGTTATTTCAGTGAATCCTCATGAGGAAATACTGAAATAGCATCTCCCTCCTCTATTAAATTTGAAAGGAGGAAAACTAAAAACAGAAACGAACTGGAAACCTCGGGAATGTCAATATTTGTATTAGCAAATTTAAAAACTGAATTCGAAAGATCCAGAAGAGGGAAAATTTTCAAGCTGAGGCCACCATTAGTGTGAAATTTCTGGGCCACGTATGTGGTCCCAGGTGTGACTGGGGGGACTGGGTGGGGCTGGGCTAGACAGGAGGAAGTTAAGAAGAAATGTGCAGCACAGTGGAAGAAATTCTAAGACACTGAGCCCATGAGAAACATCCAGGTGAAAGGCTAAACTATGAGAAAGAGTAAAAAGATCACTTGTTGGGGGAGTGGGAAAATGAATAGTTGGAACACACGTGATTTGTAAGGAAGTGAGACTATTCTGTATGATACTGTAAAACATTTGTCCAAACACACAGAATGTACAACACAAAGGGTGAACCCTAATGTAAACTACAGACTCGAGTTGTTAATAATGTATCAATATCAGCTTACCAATTATAATAAATGTACCACACTAACGAAAGATGTTAATCATAGAGGAACCTGGGGAGGAAGCGATATTGAAAGTCTATTCATTAAAAAAAAAATCAAACCTGAAAACAAATCCAGGAAAAAAAATTGTTAAGTATTTTACTTGTTTACTTTACTGAAAATCATTTAAACTTTTTTTTTTGATGCACATATTAACAATTGAAAAGTTTATCAACTCTCATAAGAAATGATAATTTAATAAAAGCACAGAATCTTTGGATTGTTTAGTTCTATACTGCAGTTATAGGAGAGATCATGACAAAAATGTCTACAGGCAGCTAGCTGAGTACAGTAAAGTGAAAGGAGCAAGTTTCTTAACTTTGAGCATCACCGACTCCTTCATCTATAAAAAGGGACAATAACAGCAACCATGGGAGGACTGAATGATGCCTAGCACAATGCCTGGTACTTGGTGTATGCTTGATAAACGCTGGCTACTGTAATTTTTCATATGTTACATTATGCTCCTACCAGGGCTAACATCATGCATTTAATCAACTTACATGCCAGTTAGCTTATTTCTATCTCAAGGTTACAGAACGCATCCCAGCCCCACTTATCTGGAAAAAGTGTCCACTGCACCTCTAGAATGGATGCTTAGCTCTTCTAATGTGGGGAGGTGGGCAGCGCCGTAAGGAATGGTTAAGGATTTTGACTCCATCATACGGTCTGAGTGTTACGTCTTTCAGAAAGGTGTTTGGGTGAGGAAACACGAGCTGGGGGACCCTTCCCTCATCAGCCAAGGCAATCTCGAGACACAGACCCTGAACAAACCTGGATTAAAGATCTGTAGGAGGGAGGGGGCTCTGGATGGCAGTTTGGCCAGAAGCCATGGTTGAGCTGACGCAGCCCAGTCCCACTCTTGCCAAACAGTTTCAGTCAGCATGAGGGCATGTGTGATGAGTCCTAGAGCAATTACACAGCAGTGTACAGAATCGAAAAGCATTCAAGGGCCGAAGGATGCTCGCTATGCCAGGCATCAGCAACACAGCCCTCTAAACAGGGACAGGAAACAAACCAGGTCCCTCTGTAGATTCAGTGTGTGGTCCGGCCATACCCCCTGGCAATCTCGAAGGCAGGTTGAGAATTCCCTTGGCAACCACGTGTGGTAGACTGAATGGAAATCTAGTCAAGTTTGGAACTGATAAGGCTTGGGATATAAGACCTTAAAGGGACACAGAGACAGTGGAAGAAGGATGAGATTCTGGGGATGGTTCTGAGCAGTGAAGGCCTTCACATACAAACCCCCAGGCCTCAGGACACTGACGGTAATGAAGACTAAATGTACGTATTACAGCAGCAAGGGTAGAATAAAAAAGGTCTTGTGCACCAATCTTAAAAGGGTTTTCTTTTCACTCATTAAGGCTATGATTATATCCCAGTAAGGGCTCTATGAATGAATGTATGCCCCAGTAATGCCATGAGGACAGTTATACTCTAATGCATATACTCTATATTACTCGTATTATTAAAATTGCAAGAAAAATGTACGATGATGATCACCTTTTAAAGATCTTAAAAAAGTAAAAATATATACATACAAATGCATTTTTATTTGTCTACGGCAAATAACTGGTTCATCGGCTGTGCTAGGGCAGTGCATATCCTCCAAATTAACAAGGCAATCTTCTCTCCAGCTCGCTGGTTGGTACTCTAAGCACACTTCATCATATGCCAACAACTTCGCCATTCCAAGTCATACCTTGCTGCTCATAATGCTTCATTCTTTAGGGTTCTGAACCCCTACACCAGCACATCCCAGCATTAACCAAGGGTTCCCGACTGTAGAATTCTAACACCCATGGTTACCTTCCTGCTGTTTTCCCTGTCTAGTCTCAGGTTGTAGATTTCTTCAAGTTCCTTTGGGCTAGTCTAAGAGTACAGATTTCAGTGCTATACAGACTTAGCTTAACTTTTTACCCACTTGTTTGACTTTGGAAAAATGACTTAACTAGACCCTCGATTTAACTCATTTGTAAAAATGAGAGTAATTTCTTAATCTCACATGTTTATTGCAAGGATTAATTTTATGTAACATACATGAAAACCTAGCACAGTGCTTGGCAGATAGACTCTCCCTCCACCCTCAGATCCCCTGCCCACACCTTGTATCCCACGTTCTGGATTTTTAAGAAATAAGAACAGACAAGAACCTGAGCCTGTGAGATCAGGATGGCTTGGCTTGCTTGACCTGACATCTTATCATGAGATTGACTTGCTTACTCGGTCAAGCTTGCAAGACTGTAATACAGTGAACGGAGGGTATGAACTTGAAATAAAAATATTTATTTTTACTCCACCTCATTCCACAAAGAATTTGATGCAGCTTGAAACCAATTTCAACAATGTAAATTTTATCCACCAGTGGTATTCTGAAGTTGAAGGGGGATAAAAAATAAAATTTTAATATTTAGTATAATTTTCCTTGGTATTGGGACCTAGAACACCATAGTCATTGTACATACACTTTTTTAATGTTAGCCAGAAACTTTTATTTTAATCCATTAAGCACAATAGGCACAATGCCTAAGGCCTATGATCTTTTCAAGGCCTGCAAAGTTGTTTGAAGTGTGATGAAAATTATTATTATTAGTTTTTTGAAGTATAATTGATGTGTGACATTATGTTAGTTTCAGGGGTAATATAGGTAGGGTTTTAAATAAAAACAAAGATGTTTTTGTGGGTAATATAGGTATGGTTTTAAATAAAAACAAAGAGTGTGGGGGGGGTGTGTGTGTGTGTTTACATGGGGTGGAGGGAGGGAGAGGGAGAATCCTATACTTTCTCCTTGGACTGTCTGGATTATGTCATAGCAAAAATACAATCAATGACCCTTTGATCAATGGAACAGGGTGGTGACAGGTACTCGTAATTCACTGTTGTTGGTGATTATTGACAAGCTGGTAATGATCATGCTGCACGGTGTCACTCATGCTAAGGGCATTAGCATTCTTTAAAGGTCAAAAACAAATTCTTTTAAAACTCAGAATTTCTTAGAAATCCAGGAAGCCTCAATTTTTTTAAAACAGGTTCACACTATAGACTAGGGACTATGTGAGACACTCAGGATTTCAGTTCTTTCCCTGTGTCTCACATTAAAATGATATTAATTTTTCCTGACTTAAATTCTTGGCTGTCAAACAAACTACGTGGCAAAATTCTTCCAGTGGGAGTATGAAAAGGAGATTCTGAAAGGTATTTATGTCTTTAGGAGGCCTAGGCAAAAGGTAAGCACAAACCCAAGGCAAATCTGTACCAAATCAAAGCAAAATTATACTTACTCTGTGACACTCTTACTAGCTCAGTCACACTAAAAACCCCTGATGTGACAAAACTGTCCTGGAAGCCCAAATGTCCTGGGGAAACAAAAACAAAAGAAGCGAAGTGTCATAAATAGAAGACATCTGACAAGAGAATTTCAAATATTAGTTTCATTGTGATCAAAAAATGTGAAGTCTAATTTCATATTCTGCTCTAGTTAAGAGTCACGTAGGAGGGTAGAGTCATTTAGTTATGTAGATGGTTTTTTGGTTTGAATCTTTGAATCTGGAGCTTATGGAAAGCTACGACACAACAACTGGGTGATTTTTGAAATGGTTAAAAAAAAAAGTTCAACAGGAAATCTGAAACAAAAGACGATTTAAAATAAATGGTTACCTTGGCTGACCTCTGAGACCTTCACAACCGGGATGAAAACAGCCTACCTAAGAATCAGCTAGGATAGCTAAATTCCCTAACAGTTTTTAAACATTGTTCTCTAAAGAAACATCTGATCTGGATTAGCTATCCATTCCTTCAAACCAAACAAGATTTAAAGATGTTACCCCTTCATTTCTACAGGTACCATAGCATGAATCCTTAAGAAGTCAGACTGCAAAAGACAAGCCCCAACCCTTGAAACATAAACACAAATTCTTTTGAGCACAAATAAAACTTTATATTTGTTTTGAGACAAGAGTTTTTTGTGGAGGGGTGGGTTGAACCTTATTTTTTGAGAAAAGATAATAAATTAATTGTTCAAAATGACTTACTCTTTGATTTCTGTATCTGCTTTATTTTTGCTGGATATAATGTCCTTTAAGATATCTGATATTACATCTAATTGTCAACTGCTTATTTATTTTTATGGTATATACAGGAACATATTTATAAATGGCAAGGAATACATAATTTATGAATGTCATTTCCCTCTCTGCCTCTAAAGTCTTCTGATTCTGAGTCTCACAGGTAGAACCCAGTTGAGGGATCTGTTTATAGGGCTAGTGTAATCTGCTTTAAAATTAGGGTCAAGGAAAAGTAGTTGGCTGAACGGATTTTTTTTAAATAAGTGTTCTTTGAAATAAGAAACATACTTTTAAGAAACGCAATGTAAGAAATAGGACTAGTCTGAACGTACAACAAACAATCAATAAATAAGATTTATGTTACTGATAAAAGCAAGATTTTGCCCACTACTAAAAGGAAGCAAGTTTACCTGTGTCATAGTTTATGCACCAATAAATTTGTTAAATATCATGCACATAAACACATGCCAAAAAAAATCACCATGCTTTGTAGAATTATAAATGGACCTAAAAATTATTCTTTTTCTTTTGGTTACATTGGACTTTTGCATAAGAAACATGTTTTGGCTGAGAATTAAAAGACAATTTTCAGTCGATTTTGATATCAAACATACAATCTATGACATTTTAGATGAAGCAGCTCTAATTTTTAGAATATACAATAATCATAACTTGCTTTTCTAAAATGAAATGGCACCATGTGTGGTGATGGATGGTAACTGGACTTTATTGTGCTGATCATTTCTCAGTACATACAAACTGAATCACTGTGTTGTACACTTGAAACTCACAGAATGTTTATGCCAATTATATCTTAATAAAAAATGAAAAAAAGAATCATGTATAATACACCACAATTTTTTAAAAAGGCAAAATTCATTAGAAGAAGTGCCTAAGAAATTTCACCTCTTAAAACAACCCACACCCAGGTATTTAGTTGACTTGACTTCTACTTGGTAAGTGCCTGAGGTGTTGTCTCTTGGGTTAAAAGAACTGAGAAGTAAAAATAAATAAATAAACAAGCAAATAAATAAATAAATATTTCTAACAAAGTCTTGGCAAAACAGCATAATATCTCTTTCTACTGTGACAACGTTAACATCACGTTTATCCCACAGACCATAACAAAGGAAATCCAACCACAACGTACATTAAGTTTGACTTAAGACCCATATAACAATAGCAAGGAAATTCAGAACTGAGTGGGAAAATCTGGGTTGATCTCCAGCTCTTGCTCATCTCTGTCTGCGTCACTTGCTTGCGGGCTGATACTTGTTTCAGTTCCAACCTGTGAAATTCCTTATTTTAAGGATGACTTAAAATGAATTTCTGAACAGAGTGAATGTGAACGTACTTTAATCCTGCCACCGGAAAAAGCAACCAATCTATTTTGAAAACTTAGTTTCGTTTAGCATAAGGACTTGGGAGGGGGAAACCTGAGTGTTCAACCATTCAAACCATCATCCTCTCCTGATTGTTCCCTTTCTTTTGTCCACCTCTTAAATACTGGTGTTCTCCAGCATCTGTACTCATCTCTCCTTATATATATATTCCCTATGTTATTTTCTTTATTTCCATGATATCAGCTACCAGGCTCGACTGTGATATTTGTGAAACTAGAAAAATGTTTGCTTGCTTCACCACTGTATTTAATACTTGGGACACAGCAGTTAGTAAGTGCATATTTGTTGAATCAGTGCATGAATGAATCTATAGGCCAATGACTCTCAAATCTTTATCTTTTGCCAAGATCTCTCTCCTGGGCTCCAAACCCATAAATCAAAATGTTTATTAGATATTTCTATCCAGATAGCCCACGAGTATCCTCAGACCAAACATGTCCAAAGCCAAGTTCCTTTTCTTCTCTCCAAAAACCTGTTCCTACTCTTTTGAATTCCCTACTTCAATGAACCATCCACTGTTCATCTCATTTTCTGTTTGGTGTCATCCCTGAATCTTGCCTCTTACAAACACTCACGTCCAACGAATCTCCACTGATTCCATTTCATACTGTTTCTTCACTCCATGTATATCTCCATCTCTCCCTTCCAACTGCGGCCCTGGCTCTTCCTACTTCTCACCAGCATGATAGGACAATCTCCTACATTCTCTGTCATCAGTCTTGGCTTCTCCTCTCATCTGCTCCCCACTCTGCAGCCAGAGCTGTCTCCCTGATGGGCAAATCTGATGATTTATTCAGCAAATACTTCTTGAGCACCTCCCGTGTGCCTGGCATTGGGCCAAGGGCTTGAGACACAGTCCCTACCTTCAGGAAATTTACAGTCTAGGATTAGACACAGCTGAAAATCTAAAACAAATGAATTATTTTAAAAATTATAAAGGGAATAAACAATATGAAGGAAACAAATAATAAAAACTTTAGAAACAGTGGCCGGGAAAGGTCTCTCTTAAGAGCTGACATCTGAAAGATACTAAGGAGACAGCCCGGAAAAGAAGGAGGAAGAGCTCTTAAGGCAGAGGGACTGGCATGTTCAAAGGCCCTGAGGTAGAAAAGAACAAGGTGTTGAGGAATCTGAGATAAACGCAATGTGTTCAGAGCTCACTGTCCTGTCAGAAATCTTGCAAGAGCCCCACAGAGTGTTCAGGGTTTAGTACAAACTCCTTCACGTGGCGTACGACCTCCACACCCCCTCCATTTTCCTCTTCAGGCTCATTTTCTATCTCTTGTCTTTCTCTTCCAGCCCTACCTCTTGGACGAAAGGAATACATGCTCCTCCCTGAAACGCCTTGTCCTTCATACCCTTTGTTTGTCCACCTCCTACTTGTCCTTTAAATCTCAGCTTTGTTGTCATCTCTATCAAAAACCTTCCCTGGTTACCCCCACTGCTGGCGAAGACTTCTTTTCTCTTTTCTCAATAGTCTCCTCGTGTACTAAACTCTAGCCTAGGACTTAGCACACTGAATCGTAATTTTGTCTTTTTCTCACGTTAGACTGTGAGCCCTCTGCAGGGAGAGAGAGCATCTTCTGCGTCTCCAGCCCTTCAGGTCCTAACTCAGTGTCTGGTATGCAGTACGCACTCCAGACATGCCTCTGAATGAACACAACTCAAATTGGGTTCAATATGCTTTCTTTCCTTTTTTATAAAAACGTTAACAGAACTTCTTATTTCTGTCTCTTTTTCTCTCTCACCTCTAGCAATGAAATCAAGCCAACGTGCACCTAAAAGCTATTAAAATAAACTATCAAAATAGTTCCTCCCAACTAAACAGGACAAGGACAGGATGGGCAAACCACTTAGACAAAGCTTCCAATCGAGATGGTGCTATCAGTTTCCCTGATGAGAAATGTCTGGGGTTGTCCTATTGTTGTGATTATGGTTAATATTTTGGGGAGACCAAATAAAAACACAGATAAAGGGCAGCATTATATAATGGACATAAGGGGCGGATCTAGTCCCACACTAAAGCTAGGATTTTGTGTCACCCTGAAAGTCACTGCAAAAATAACAATTGGATCCTCCTTTCCCTTCCAGCAACCTGCCTCCTAAAGCCATTTTAATAGAATATGTGTAATTTAGAAGATGAAATACATGTCAAGGTACAATAACCAGATAAATAACAATAAAGAGTAGAATTACTTCACAAATTCTGAAGCCACCATCCCTTTACAGTATCATGAGATTATCAGATTGCCTTGACTATCTCATGTTTATAATATGTCCCCAAGGAAAGGCCAGTGTAAACACTCCATGTAACTTTAAATGACTATGAAACTGGTTTTGTTCCTTCACCAATTATTTGGAAACCCAGTGATGAACTCTAGAAGAAGATAGCAACGAGAAATGAAACCTGAGAAATGATGGAAAAAATGACACAGCTAGCGTAATTACTAAGCAAACCTGAGCAGGTTAGTATTTCGTTCTTACTAACACACACCAAATCACAAAAATGACTTTCAGGGAAATAACACCAATCTTGGTGTTCTACTTTATTGCAAGATGAGAGAAAAACAGAAAAGACAATAAAAAGGCAAATTCAAGTACGTAATTCAGAATTCAGATGTTAGCACTAAAAGATCTTCAGATAGAAAGCCGATTAAACATTCCCAAAAGGTCCCAAGATTTATGTTTTGAATAGGGCCTCTCAGAAATGAATGCAAAACATATACTTTCGTTAAGTATGTCTTAGGTGAAAAGCCAGACTGCACACTGATCTGACTCTCTCCAATTCTGAACTACTGTTCAGGAGTAACTGTATAGGACATTGAAATAAGGAGCAGATTCTTTCTCATTTTAGATAAAATGGCTAAAATAGTTCCCTCACTGAAGTCTTGTTCAATGAATTTCCAATTACAGTACAGGTTTCAATACCTGGAGTCAGTCATACTCACAGTGGGGAGAGATTAGGCTTTCCAGAGAGGCAGAAATATAAAAAGCTAAATTCTGTTATGGGTGGTTAGGAGAAGCATCTCTCTTTACCTTGATGATATCAGCAGTTATTATGGAAAATGCCATTATATGGGAACCAAATCTTATCTCATGAAGGGACTGCACATCTATCTACCTCTTAAAGGAAAAAAAGTTCGATTTGCAGAGACACAGGTAACCTTGCAGAACCTTCACAGGTTAGGGAAGGAACAGACAAACCATCTGGAGGGCTGGTCTTTAAAGAAAGTTGAAATGCCCATGAAACAGAGTTAATGTATCTGAGGAGGAAAGTTTATACATGAGGTGGTATGTTTGTTTGTCCTGTTGGAAGAGCAAAAGCTCTCAGCTCTAAATTATCAAACCTCATCTGGCCAGTAGATGTAGGCCAACTGCAGTACACAGGTCATTTCACCACAAAGAATGTACAGCCCACCTTCCGTATAGGGGGTTCAGAACCTGTGGATACTGAGGGCCAACTGTGCCATTTTACACAAGGAACTTGAGCATCTGAGCATTCTGGTATCCACGGCGGTCCTGGAACCAACATCCACGCATATGGAGGGACGAGTGTATCTCTAGTCTGTTCTCCCACGGTAAACATGGTCCCGTCACTGGTAAGCCAGGCCAATGTCTGGGACTTTTCATGCTTGGGTCTGGGCTCCTCAAAGAGAAAAGAGCTCCCTCAGTGTCAGGCCATCTACATTCCAAAAGTACTCGGGACTGTCTGTGACATTAAGACCCTGAGCTAAATCCCAAAGACATTGCTCTCACAGAACTCACGTTCTCCTGCTCCTAAAGAAAAGTTGACCTCATCAACTGTTCCTCCCTGGAATTTTCATTCCTCCTTCGGTGAACTCCCCACTGGCTTATGAGCCGCGTGAAGGGAGGGAACGTGGCTCCTTCCTCTTCCCCGTCCCCCCAGTTCAGCCCATGCTTAGCAGCTGTGCTCAGTCAATACTGTTGAGTAGACCTTCAGCTTGACGTGCCTTCTGTCATAGGCTCTTTCTCTTTATTTGACAGTGATTTGTTTTCCTGTTGCCCTTCAGCACTCCTACAACAAACCAGGTAAGAGCAGGCTGTGTCTCCTGATCTGACAATGCCCACAGGGCTCAGCACAATCTCTGCTTCTAGGTGTGTAATGAATATTGATTCAGTGATTCAGATGAGCGCCTTGAGATACCCTCATTTAGTAGCCCTCTATAGCACAATGTAAATTATTTTAGCTTACGTCCAGTCACATTTTCCTTCTATACTTGTATTTTGGAGTATCTTAGAAAACAAGTTTTTTTTTTTTTTAAGGTGGGGTGGAGGTATATTTCTACTGATCTATTAAGCCCGAATTTTAATATTTTGGTCTGCAGACAAAGACAGAGCCCATGGGATGGGAAAGCAATAAGACAGAGGAAGCTGGGACCCTGAATGATGGTGTGAAGTGGAACCCCCCTGCCAACTTAGCCTGTCATCTGGAACAATTACAAAAAGAAAAATAGATTTTAATGTACTTTAACCGCCTATTTTTTTGGTCTCTGTTATAGCAGCCTAGTACTTAACCTAACCAACATAAGTGCCAGTCTTTCCCTTTTGAATTTAAAGTGCCACAAATTAGCAGCCCAAGGGCCAACTTCAGTCTGCAAACACATTTTGCTTGGCTAGCAGAGTACTAATTTTTTTTTTTTTTTGCATACAAAGGTTTTTAAACTGCGAGCGAGCTTACAAATATACCACACTCCCCAATACTCTTTATTGTATTTTATTTATTTAAGTGTTCTGTAAGGCCTTTATAGGCAAAGAAATTTGTGATGCCAGCTAGGTACCTTTTCTCCACTTTAATCTACTAGCACAATAGGGAGAGGATGCATGGATGGTTGGTGTGTTTTGTCTGATAATAAAGCCATCAGTATTTCATGATTTCTTCGAGAGTTAAGTTTAGATTTCTTAGCTAGGTATTTAAAGCCCTTCAAAATCTGGCCTCTAATACACCTTCTCAGCATTTCAGGTAGTAGTTCCAATACCACCCAAATACATACTCTCTGTGTTGCAGCCAAGATGTCCCACCTGCTCTTCTCCAAATACTGATATGTTCCATCCTCCATATCAGGGTTCATATCAGCACTTCCCAAACCGTGCTATGTAGAATAGTCCCCCAGAATGCTCTACCACAAACGAATTAAAAACAAAGACACAAATACATATTAAATAAAGATTTCCATAGTAAAATAAGTTCAGAAAACATTATCACACCCACCCTTGGAGAATGATGAGGAAAAATTACATATTAAAGCCTCTGAAAGTTCCTGCAATAAACAAACTTTCTTAATATCATTTAACTCACGATTTCCTAAATAATTTGACAAGGATTCCATTTGTTTTTGGCAAATGTTGTTCTGTTAATACACTATTCTGCTCCTTTTCCTATTTTCCCCATTTGGTTTATGTACCAATGTGCCAAGGGGAAAGCAGAATCTGAACTCTCTGAGCTAATTAATTAACACATTTAAGGCAAGGCTCAAGGATATTCTACGTCTTAACTTGCAATCACTTTAAAATATCTACATTAGGGAAACGGATCAAGATGGTAACAGGTATTATAAAGTTAAGCTACTTAGCTGAAAAATTTTTCCATAGAACAACTCTAGGTAGCATTAATTTTCATCAAAACCATAGCTTTCATTTATTCAGTATTTACTACGTGTTTGGCACTCTGCTAAGCACTTTAGTCATATTAGCTCTAATTCTTCCTGCAACTCTGTGTAGTTGGCAATATTCTGATTTTACAGAAAAGGAAGCTTAAGCTCAATGAGGTTGACTTGCCTAAGGTCACACAGCTAGTGGCAGAATTAGGATTAGAGCACAGGTTTAGTTCTCTTTATATAATGAATTTTATTGCATTTTAATCCAACAAATATAACGCTAGAGACTTGATTATCCAATCTAGCCCAGAGGCCTTATCACATCTTTTTACCAATTCCTGCAGTTAATAAGGGAAGAGTAGTAGTTCATTAAATTAAATTTCATGGTTCGACTTTACATAAAGAGGGTTTATGAATTTGAGTTACAAGTGATTAAGCATTTTATTAAAGGACTATGTCTAATAGATATCAAAACGCCTAAATAAAAAGTGAAAAAAGATTTTTACCTATTTGTATGTTTAGAAATACTGGATGCATGACATCACAGAATGAACTGGAAATGAAGTGATCTTAAAGATCATCTAGTAATGGAGTAATCATTGTGTCATAAAGAATTTTAGACTAATAAAATAATGAGGTTTGATTTTTAAAAAATAATTCATTAATATGTTTGCCTTCCTATAACTTCACCTCATTAGCCCCTGGAACAGGCAGAATAAATGTAATCTCCCTTCCATTTTGCTACCCTTCAAATATATGAAGACAGTCCCTGAGCCCCGCTCTCTCCCCCAGGCTAAACATTCTTCCCTTCATTCTTTTGTCATGTCAGCAAATTAATTTCCCCGTTGCCTCTAAACATTTAGAATTATACATATATTATACCTATAATAAGCAGAAATAGATATTTTGCAGGTGGACCCAGCTACAAATTAGCTTTGTACAAGAACAGAGAAACACTTGCTTTAGGGAATTTTTTTTCAAAGCACCGTAAAAAAAAAAAAAAAAATTTGCTTCATGTTAGAAAAAGTAAGTTCCAGTATATTAGCATAATAAGATTAGTATTTTATAAATATTTGAAAATTAATGTTTTGTTTTGGTTTTTTGTGTGTGTGGTACGCGGGCCTCTCACTGTTGTGGCCTCTCCCGTCGCGGAGCACAGGCTCCGGACGCGCAGGCTCAGCAGCCAGGGCTCACGGGCCCAGCCGCTCCGCGGCATGTGGGATCTTCCCCGACCGGGGCACGAATCCGTGTCCCCTGCATCGGCAGGCGGACTCTCAACCACTGCGCCACCAGGGAAGCCCAATGTTGTTATTTTTAATGCATCATAAACTTAAAAGTATTTCATAATTAACCTGGTTTTGAACTAAAAGGGGTTTTTAAGCAACCTTATTGTTTCTATGTTCTGAATCAAAGTTTTCTCTAAACTTGGACAGTAACAACTGTTAATCTGCAAACAGATCAAGCTATTTGTAACAGCTTCAGTGTCTGCTTATAAACTCTTACATATACTAGAGAGAAAAAAAAGGAAATGCATTCTCTGAATACATCAGAAACTGATTATCTTAAATGAAACAGACATGAAACTGTATCACCCGAGGGCTACCCTGGTTTATGGATGTAAAACAGAAAAAAAAAAAATTAATGCCCATCATTCTGTTCTTCCTTTTTAGGTTTAATTCTCATTGCTGTGAAAACATTCACAGAGAGCCCTCTTTGCTAAACCACCTGAGGACACATGCAATGACAAGGAAAGAAGATGACCAGGGGCCATGTGCTAATTTTAAGACACTTAACACTGATTTTGGTTCACCAAGCATGGAAAGAAAAATCATTGATGAACTGAAGCAATATATTTAAAAAGAATTCTTGCAATGACTTGTCCAAGACTACAAAAAGAAAAAGAAAATTACAAATAGGTAGGTGCCATTTGCTAAATATATAATAAAATTAGTTAATGTTTAGAACCACAAAATACAAAGAGCTTCCATCCTTTATAAAGTCATTTGTTTGTGCAATTCCTACTCACCCAGCAATTACTTAGCTACTGATGCCATAATTCACAGCATTTATTAAATTATAGGATCTATATTATACATTTCTGCAGATACCACGGCATGCCACAAATTGTGCAGGCCACTAGACTTTGAAGTTCGCTGGCTCAGCACAAACACAAAGTGTTTTAGAAGTAGCAGAAAATTCTTTGTGAAATATAACAGAATGAATTAGACTGTTCAGGCCATGTCGTGTTAGCACAATGGGGGAACACTTTTAAGACTTTAAAGTCGTGTAATACAATTCTAGCCTGGATTTTTCTTGTTAGAAAAAGTAGAATGGGAGTGATTGGAAGAGAAAAGGGCCAATATTTGACAACAGAAATCAGCATAACCTTTTAACTGCAGCAGCCATGGGTGACTGCCCTTTGACCTTGAAAGATTATGTGGGATTTCAATGACAACAGCTGGAAGTGAGCATGTGTGAATGGAGAACACAGATCTGAGGCCTGGTACAAAAGGCTGCACAATCTCTGCCCAGATCAGAGTGCTGATTAGAAATTGTTTCCTGGTCCTGGTTTAATAGAGTGTGATAATGAAAGTTGTTTTTTTTTTTAATTCTTCCAGCAAGAAATCATTGGTAGATTTCTTCCATACCTACTCTCACCCTTCAGCCCCTCAAATCTTCTGGGCTTCTATTTATAACAGCCCCATCTTTCTTAAGGACATAGTTAAAAACAAAACTTTGTTTCACAAGATACCTCTCACAGACAAAATTTCTTTAAGTTCCTGACTTCTTCTCCTGAGTTTTAAAATAACCTCTGGCATTTCACGCAGGGTATCATTATTTTTTGTTTAAGGATCTGTCATACACACACACACACACACACACACACACACACACACACCACACATGCACACACACACACAACTTAAATGAGAGTTCAGTGAAAGCAGGAACTGTATCTATCTCATCTTTTTAATTCCACCATTTATACAGTGATTAGCATATGGTGGGTCCTCACTATATGTATGACAATGGAACACAGAAATGAAGTATTTATTCTTATCCATTTATTCTTTTTATTCTTCTTGGGATATAAAGGTAGGTTCCCACACAAACATTTAATAATATCACCTTTTTCTTCAACAATTTTCACATATAAATTAGCAATTTTTTGTTACATCTTTAGGTATGTTTACTCAACAAGAATTTATGAAAAAGATGAGTTAATTACTTCCTTTCAAAGATAAGGTAACTTAACTTAGTAGATATAGAGATTTGACTGCTTGGTGAATGTGGTCATTTTGATCCATAAGACCCTCAATGAATGACATTCATTGAGCTGAAATGTACATAAACTGATGCAGGTGCAATCTCAAATTTCTATGCGGAATCCCCATACTTGCTGACATTGTTCTGAAACCACCCGAACGATGCCACATGATTACTGAAAGAACACTGAGTTATGACTCATTTATGTTGTTTTGGTTTTACCATACACTCTATCTTACCTTCCATTGCTCTGGATTTTGCTAATTTCTCTAGCTCTGGATTTTGCTAATGACTCTAGTTTCTATATCAAATGAGCAACTCCTTAGCTTCAGTAGAAGGGAGCCTTTCCTTTATGCAAATAATACCCTGACTTGGGCAAAAACCAACCTGGCTGTGCAGCGTGAGACAAGCAGAGGCTGGTGAAATTGACTTCCAAAGCAGACATGGGTTGTCTGCCTACATCCTTCTATAGCAACTCTAGATGTTATTCCAAACAAGCCACGGGACAGATTGTTTTTCAGAACAGACCGAATCCATTTGCTGTTTCAAAATTCTATAAACAGAGTATTAAGGAATTCAATTCCCACAGCAACTATATGGGCGTTGGCTTCAGTTTTATGGGAGTTTCTGCCAAGCTCACATACTTGTAGAACTATTGGTTTAGAGTGTCCTTTGCAACCCAGAGCAGGAGGGATCATTGTTTGTGATCTCAGTTCACTTTAAGGACTGGGTCTTGCTGGTGACAGGTACACATGATAAATGTTCCAGAAGCCTGACCTAATTTCCCTTGAAGTGAGTGTTTTGCTAAGAACATTCCCTCAAAGTGTCAGCTTGCAACCAAGGATTCAAACCTGCTAGTGTCCATTCTTCTTAGCGAGTTATTACCATTGCTTTGAAAGTTCACTCAAAAGGAAGCTAATTCTGCCTCACTTATCAAGCTTCTTCGAACTTACTTTTGCACTTAAATAAGTTATATATTTAATGTAAAATAAGTAATTATCAAACATACTCAGTTTCATAGTTTTTAGTTGTTGGTGATCAGAAAAACAAAACACTGTAGGCTAAGTATAAACCAAGGTGAACTTGCAATGTGTCTTTTCTCTTGTAAAGGGATCAATATGGCAACATGTTCATTCATCTTGTCTTTCAAAAATTATATTTGCAAGGTATTATTTACATATCATATAGTAGTAGGGAAAATATTACAGAAATCGGAATCCCAAATGTCCTAAGCCTCAGTTTCTGTAGTTGTAAAATGGCACTAATGGTTGTACCTACTTTAAATTTGCTGCTAGGAATAATGAGATAATGTATTTAAAATATTTGGCCAAGAACCTAGAACACAGAATGTGTTCAAAAAATGATAGCTATTATTATAATAATAAATCTATTCTTTATATCTTAGATGTTGATCAGATAGAAAAATTTTAAAAGAAACCGGTAGAAATAACTATGTTCTTTTGATGTGGAATAATAAATAATGTAATATCCATATAAAAGTTGTGTATACAAATAAAAATGATATAATTTTATTTATAATGAATTCTTGAGTGGAAATGAAATTATTTTCTAAAGCAAGCAGCAAAAAACTTATTAAAAACAAATCCTCTAGCATTTCTCAGGTTTTTCTAAAGTGAGATAAAAGCAGTACTTAGTCTCCCAATTGTTCTAAATAAACTGAGTGCAAGTTTTAGGAATCTGATTCCTATATTTACTTATAAATATATTTATTCAGAATATTTGTAAAAATATAATTATTTATAATTCCTAAAATAATTTTAAATATAGATTTATTCTTTAAATGCACCTTAATTATCTACATGGGCCGAGCATTATCCTAGGTATAGGGATACAAATTTTGGTTTCATATCTTGGGGGTGATAACTGTAGAGACTCAACCAAGAAATGGACCCTAGGTCAATTTTTTTCCAGTAGATCAAGTTTTACCTAATTTTTCGATAAACAATAATTAGGAGTATTTAGAGAAAGAGAGAATGAAAAATGGCACACTTATTTTGCCAGTTACATTTTACTTTTTTAAAGAATTTTTAAAGAATTTTGGTTTGCTAAAAATTCTTATTGGTAACTAAATGCAAGCTGCATGTTCTAGAAAAGAGGTATTTAAAAATCTAATTTTGTTTTTCAGTATTTTCCAGATGAAAACTATTTAAACTTTTTTAAACGTTAAAATATTTTGGATGGCATAAAAATGCCTACAAAATAAGCAATATTAACATCGAATGTAGAAATACCTTTTTGAAATGAACTACCCTCAATCCAGAGCCTCCATACTTCAGCTCCTTACTTCAACATAGACAGAGAGCCATCAGAAAGCATCATTAAAGGAAGGGTCTTAATTCCTTAGAGCTTTAAATCAATGCTAAAAGAATCTGTCCTTTTAGGCAGAAGAATGATGAACATGTTTCCCTTTACTGACCTTGATCACTGAAGCCCTTCATGATGCAGGCCATTTCCTTGATTTTAGGGAAAACAGAACCTTTGTATGACTCACAGAGTAACCAGGTACATCTTAGACCTGGCTTTAACTAAGCCAGAGCACTGAGTTCTTCTTCGAATTTCTGCAGTGTTTCTCCTCAGGGTTATCAGCATTTTGAGAGGGATTCCTTCCAATGTCCAGAACTACCTTGTATGCTGTGTAGGACACTTAGCATCCCTGGCCTCCACCAACTGAATGCCAGCAACATCCCCTCCTTGTGAGAACCAAAAATGCCCTCACACGTTTTGAACTCCCCTCAAGGGGGGACATTTGGTCCTTTGGTGAAAAATATTCTCTAGTGTATAAACACTGTCTTACAAATCTCATTAGGTATTTGATACTACGTAATTTTGCCCTCTACTGAGCTGACTTATTTGTCTCTATAATTAGAATGCAAACTCTTGTAAGCCAGGGACTGATTCTTACAATTCTTTTGAAATTTCACTTCCTCCTCAGTCCTGCCCTCTACCCCTCACCCTTATCCAAGTATCTACTTCGGATATTACAGTTAGAATTTGACTTTTTAAAATTATATCAGAAATACTGTAAGTTTTGTTTTGTTTGGGGGGCTCTCATATATATGGTCCATAAATATAAAACATATTTTGGCCTTTCTGGAAGAGTCTTGATTTCAAATATTGGCTCACTGGTCTGTATGTGTACGTGAACATATTGGCCAAGCCTCTCTGATCTCCTCTTGTGGCCGAGAAGATACATTCAACTGTTAATAAACTCCCAGGAACCCCACAAATAGTTTGTTTGTTCATGACAGTGTCACTGTACCTCAAGTCCACAGACTTTACAGAAATATGAAGTAACATGTAAAGCTTGAAGATAAACATCCATTCTGCTCTCTGCTCTCAGCGAAAGGATGTAGGTGAAATAAAAAGAGACAAAGGGCCAAAATGACCCAAGTCCCTATTGCTAGCACCAAACCAACTACACTATGAAAATAAACTAAACTAAGCAACAACAGGCTACACGCTGTCAACCAACCAGGAATTGCAATGACTGCCTTTGTCTCAAATGTTTGTTTTGAAGGAGGGCAGCTCCTCCAGCTCTCTCATTTTCTTCTTTAATCATTCTGATACTTTATTGAATTTTTCCAAAAGTAAGAGCCAAGGGCAGCTACCCAGTACCTGTGGCATGGAAGTCCTTCTGCTTTGTGATCACCAAGGTGCACTCCATTAGCTCCTTTCCTACCCCTAACACTAGGGGAGCTACAAAATCTTCCCAGGTTGCAGAACAGTCACAGGGCAGGTGGGAGCCCTGTGTGCATGCATGCATACCTGTACATATACGTACGTGTGTTTAATTTCGTTTACTCCCTCAAAAACCAACACAGAGAAAAGAACTTTCTTTTCAGATGTAAACTGTCAGGGGCACCAAATAATATATTTTTCACTAATGTAGGCATTTCAGGTCTTCAATGTCACCATTAGCAACAATACCACGAGGGACATGATTTGTGGCTAATTTGAACATGGAGCTCTTCTGGGCACAGCTGGTGAAGCCAACAGCATTCTGCTCTGTTACATAGTAAATCATTTGACAAAATCAGTAAGCTCAATGGCCAATTTCTGAGGTTCCAGCTACTATCAAAAGGGTTAGGGAGAAGTTAAACGTAGTTGTTGTTGTATTAAGGTGCTTTAATTATAAACCTAAAGTTTTCTCTACAGCCTGATTCATTAATTCAACAAATCTGTTGATGCCAATCTACGAGCTAAGTCTAGGTGACGAACTTGGAACAAATATTAACAAATTCCCTGTCTTCAGTTTAGCAAAAATACCTTTCAAAGAAGAACTAGTAAGAAGACTGGATTCACCTCTGCAAGGCCCAATTCAAATGTCATCACCTTCTGATTTCATTTCTGTATCCATAGAGCATCACAGGCCTCTACATTGTAGGCTCAATAAATATTGACAACTGTCTGAGAGAAGACGAGAGTGTAAGTGATCAAACTTATGGGGATCAACAAGGATAACCCTATGGGTAGGGAGCCAAGTGTACATGTTGGCAGCAGGGGAGATGGCAAGTATTACTGTAGATAAAGGTTGCCTTTTTTAATTTAATTTAATTTATTTTTTATACAGCAGGTTCTTGTTATCTATTTTATACATATTAATGTACATATGTCAATCCCAATCTCGCAATTCATCCCCCCACCCCCCTCTAACCCCCGCGCTTTCCCCCCTTGGTGTCCATACGTTTGTTCTCTACATATGTGTCTCTATTTCTGCTCTGCAAACCAGTTCATCTGTACCATTTTTCTAGGTTCCACATACATGTGTTAATATACGATATTTGTTTTTCTCTTTCTGGCTTACTTCACTCTGTATGACGGTCTCTAGATCCATCCACGTCTCTACAAATGACCCGATTTTGTGCCTTTTTATGGCTGAGTAATGTTCCACTGTACATATGTACCACATCTTCTTTATCCATTCATCTGCTGATGGGCATTTACTTTGCTTCCATGACCTGGCTATCGTAAATAGTGCTGCAATGAACATTGGGGTGCACGTGTCCTTTTGAATTATGGTTTCCTCTGGGTATATGCCCAGTAGATAAAGGTTTGAAAGAGTTTGTAGAGTTTCAATAAATTTGGACAATATTCTGTAAGTAATGGTCAGTCTTGAATCATAATTTAATGTATTATTATTATTATTACTAGGGGAATGTTGCCCATAGCTTATTATTTATGTTTATAAGACATGGTTCTCATTCAGTTACCAGCTTTGTGACCTTGAATAAGCTAACTAAACTTTCATTAATTTATCCAGACAACATATGTTGAATACCTATTTGTTCCAGGCACTATGGGAGTCATTCGGGTGTATATCTTTGACCTTTAGGTACTTGCAGTCTAGTCGGGGAGGCAGGCCAATATTGGAACAATTACAACACAACCTGATAAAGGCCCTGGTAGTAGAAGCAGACTCTGAGAGCACAGAGGAGGGTCCTAGACTAGTCTGGGAGGGTTAAAAAAAAAGGCTTCATGGAAGGGAAGTGATGTCCTGTACCATCCCCAAAGACCAGCAGGATTAACACTGTGGAGGAAAGTGGCACAGTTTCTTTGTGGGTAGGAGAATAACAATGGGGTGACGCTAGTGAATGTTTACTGAGTGCTCACTACGTGCCAGCTATTCTTCTCAGCTTTTCATGTGCTATTTTCTTACAATCTTCAAAGTGCTATGAGGTAGGTACTCTTCTGTCCTCATTTTACAGATGAGGCAATCGAAGCACAGAACATCATCTAAGCCAAAGGTCACAAAGATAGTAATTGACAGAGCTGGGATTTCAACTCAAGCAATCTAGCTGAAGAACCCATGCTCTCAAATCAACCATGGCACTGTCCGTAATTGCATGGATAAGAATATCTACTCCACGGGCCCAGGCACTGAGAAAGGGCTCAGCAGATGACGACATGATTATAAGCATCACTGTCACCAGTGTATACATACAAACCCCTGATCTGCAGATCTGACTACAGTAGATTTCCTTCCCACCAGATGATGGACTCAGTGGATTCTACCCAAACTGAAACTCCAGATCTATAGTCAAAGGGAAGTGTCCTTCACCAAACAACCCCGTGGGAAGATTAATTCTTCCACATCAGTACCACTAAAACCACGAGTTCTGAAAACAATTTGTATCCTTTAACACCACTTCCCTCTTACATCTTCACCATACATATGATTTTGATCCATCCTTGACTACTACTTAATTTACTGTATTTTTGTTCGTATGTGCAAGCTTAAAGCAGGGCCAACTTAACAGTGGAAGCTGTGAGTTAGCTGTCACTCGAGGGACAGAATTATTCTAAAAGTTACAAGTTGTTTTTTTTTTTCTATCAGTTGAGACTTTGAATAAACTTTATTGTAAAGAAATTCCAATTTAAAATTTTTTCGAGTAAAAATGTTGGGGAGGGGACCAACAGTGAATTACAGAATGCCACTAAGAACCACAATTTCAGAACGCACGTGGCTTTGCCATTCAAGTTAGGTAATAAAGAATTCTAATAAAGAACAAGCTTGGAGCAATGCTGATATCTATGTTTTCACCTGAGAGCCCGTTAAGGGATGTGGACACTGCATTTACAAAGGTCTGATGTAGACAAAAGATGAAGGAGATTATAAATTTCTTGCTTGGCCACGGTTTATCTCCATGAACTCTGTTGCCCAACACTCAAAGTGCAGGCCAATTGTGTACCCACAAGTTTACGTAGCCAGGCTTATCATTATCAGATATTTACTGGGTTGCCAGTGATATAAAGAATGCAGGCGTTACTGTGCAGAAGAGGTAACATATGGCTCTCCACACCTGGATGGCAGCCAACCTCTAGACAGAAGTGGGCTGCCTCTCTTCCTCAGGGAGGCAGCATAGGACAGAGCCTAGGCCTTGCTGCCAGGCAGACGTGCGCTCAGATCCCAGCCCTTCTCCACGTGCGCAAGCTATGCAAACACTTTGAGCCCCAGCTTCTTATTCTATTGCTGGAGCACGGATTGAATGAAATAATGCAGAGACCCCAGCATAGTACCTGTAGACATGGGAGACCAATGCAGTGGGTTCCATTTCCTAATATTAAGCTGATGCTATGCCTAGGCACCTAATATTTCAAAGGCGATTCCAAAGGGATGAGACTGAACAGTCTGGCAGGCCCTTTCTTTTTTTTTTTTCCACGCGGGCCTCTCACCGTCGCGGCCTCTCCTCTGCGGAGCACAGGCTCCAGACACGCAGGCTCAGCAGCCGTGGCCCACAAGCCCAGCCGCTCCACGGCATGTGGGATCTTCCCGGACCGGGGCACGAACCCGCATCCCCTGCATTGTCAGGCGGATTCCCAACCACTGCACCACCAGGGAAGCCCCAGGCCCTTTCTTAATGGGGACACTACTGGCATTTTAGGAAAGTTAGTTCTTCATTAGATGGGAGTATCCAGAGCATTATAAGGTATTTAGCATCCCTAACTCCCCCCTTTATTACTCCCCATACACTAAAGGGCAGTAAGATGCTTCTTCCCCAGGCATCTTCCCCTCTACTTGTCACCAATACCCCCCAAAGCATGAGCACTACCTGTTCCGTTGAGCTTGGTTCAGGTACTGAAGAGCTCCTTAAGAGTATTAAGCTTGCAGTAATATGATCAAAGAGAAGGTGAAAATGGCAGTTCTAACTGGAAGGAGGTTGAGCCCCTCCACTTCCAGGGGTCTTTCCCCTACGTCAGTACCATGGTCTCATCCTTGTTAAGGTCTGACTTGTTAATAAAGTCTGATACCACACCTGTACTACAGGAAATGTGGCCACCAGCCCAGCACACTAAAGAGGTTTCCAAAACACAAAGAAACACTGAATGGATTAACATTTCACCTGAGACACATCTAGACTGAGCAACTCCAACTGGGTCTTACTTTGTAAACCATCTCTGTCACAGGAAAACTCTAGGCATTCTTCTGTGTTCAAAGCAAATGGACTTAAAAACAGACTTCCACTGTATTAAAAAGTAAAAAGGAAGCAATTGCTTCTATCCATGCAATCATTCTAAGAAATAGAAAAGAAGGAGGGCTTCCCTGGTGGCGCAGTGGTTGAGAATCTGCCTGCCAATGCAGGGGACACGGGTTCAAGCCCTGGTCTGGGAAGATCCCACATGCCGCGGAGCAACTGAGCCCATGAGCCACAACTACTGAGCCTGTGCTCCACAGCAAGAGAGGCCGCGATAGTGAGAGGCCCACGCACCGCGATGAAGAGTGGCTCCCGCTCGCCGCAACTAGAGAAAGCCCTCACACAGAAACAAAGACCCAACACAGCAAAAATAAATAAATAAATAAATTTATTTTTAAAAAAAAAGAAAAGAAGGAAACATCCACCTAAATTTCCTAAAGAAAACCGTTGAGGTTTTCTTTCACCCCTTGAACTGAGGAGAACTTGGACCCAAGTCTTTACATACATAAACCTTCCTGTGAATTTTCCTGGCTTTCTGTCTCACAGTTGAAAGGGAGATTAAAAAAAAAAAATTTAAATCATGAAAAGATTTCAGTAAGGAAGAATCATGTATAGATTTGTGGGTCAGGGAGCTTTTTCAGCGGGTGAGGGGGGCACTCACATTTTGCCCAAAATAGAAGATAATGGATACTGATATTGAAGAAAGAACTCAAGACTCTGAGATTCGTAGGAGTGAAGCCAGGGGACACGAATCAGCCATCTCTTCACATTCAAGCCAGATGAACCCCCCCGTAAGGCCTGCCTGGCCCTGGGCTCCACATAATTAACATAATGTACAGTGTCAGAGCTCAGATGAAAGCAGTAAAGGCCTTGTAAGGAAAATCAGAGAAAAGAGGAGGAAGATGGGGAAACTCTATAGAGAATTCACAAAGAGATAATGAACATTTGGTCTCTCTTCTGATGATCATGCAAATGGGGAATGGTTTGAGAGCCAGGCCCTGCAGTACAGATTACTAAAGAAGAGTGAGATGGGTTTCTCATGGCTTCTGTAGAAATGCAGGGTGTGAGGACCTTTACATCAACATTGATTCTCAATCATTCACAATAATTAAGTGTGGGTCCTACTTGGAATACAGCATGGAGTGTCACTACCAGAGCTCCTGAATCAAGACAATCACAACAATAACAACAGCAGGAACACCAACAATGATCGTTTATTGAAGACTTACTAGGTACTTGACACTACAGCATAAACAAATGTGAGAGTCAGGCGTTGACTTCTTTGCTTCCTAATAGAAAACTGAGCCAGAAAGTTTGATTTGCTTGAGGTTCACATGGTAAGTAAAAGACATAGCCAGGATGTCAACCTATATGATTCCAAGCCCATCTTCTTCCCACAGGGACACCCCCCTCATTACACCACAGCTCGCCTTTATGCAGAACTACAACTTACTACACCCCCCCCCACCAGCTCACTAACATAAGATAGTCCCATGTTACATATAGCCTTGAAATCATGAACTCGAATTATACACACCTGGGAAGGAAATCTCATCTCATTCGTTTTAAAAATAAATCTTTGCTCTTTCCTGTAGTGTAGCGCTGAGACCTCAAGTAGTTCTTATTATCAACGATGATGATGATGTCCTATGGATTTTTTTTTCCATTCATTTAATCCCTTGACTCAAGCAATAAGATGGCAAAGCACATGAAAAACTGCATTCATTGTTTTGTTAAAGATTGTCACTACCACCTGCTTTCTACCATTACCAGAAAGAAAATGTGACTTCCTTCTTCTCTGTCCCCCTCTGCAACATTCATACAGAGATAACCTGGCTGTTACTGCATTTTTCCAGCTTAAAAATTTAAAGCCAATAAATCCCGAGTACCACCAGGTTATTCTGCTAGACTTGTCCTTCATCTGGTTCAGCTACAGAAGGGGATAATGATCTGTCATAAAGGTAAATTCATTACCACGAGATAGTATCATCATACTCCTACTGCCGTTTTCACAGCCAGCCACACTCTCTCTGCGATGCTGTATCTCAGTTCTCCAGGGAGCAGTTTACCGCTGGCATAATAATAATAACAACAACAACAACTTACATTTATAGGGAAGGCAAGACTGCCTATATTTATTTTCTAACTCTTGACAAAGAATAGCTCCCAGTTCTACTTCAGATGCGTCGGAAAATCTGCAGTCTTTAAAAGATGCCTATAAATGGATCTGCTAAAGGTTCGTAAAAGTCTCGCTATCGCAAACAGGTGACTCAGTTGGCAACTTCCTTGTGCCAGGGAAATACTCACAGTGGTATTACTCCAGAGCAGCTTAATACAGACACAAAAAGGAAACACAATCACATGTGGGTCCTAGAAATGATTCTTTATAGACTACTGGCTGATTCACTTGGGCAATTGGCACACTTATCCAGGTGACTGGTTTTCATTGCGGTTTAGAAAAATCACATTTTCTGGTGTTGGATCGTGGTATGGTTATTGCAGAATGCCTAGATCCTTCCATATTCATGCCACCCCACTGGATTTTTTTTTTTTTTCCTAAAGACACGGCTGTAGGCTAAAATGGGTCATCTGCTCACCATTAATTAACCCAGTGCTTTCTGGACGCCTCCCGTGTGCACGGTACTGTGCCTGATATGGCAGAGGAAGGCAAGATGGACCGGACAAGATGGGCCCTGAGGAAGACACACCAGGGCAGGGTCGTTCCCCAACTTTGGCATGGGGCAACTCTTCTTATATCCTGAGGGTTGTGCATTCCTGGGTGTGCAGGACAGGCAGTGCCCGGCTGTGCACACCTGGATGTGGCAAAACAGAGAATACTTGCTGATGCTAGGGAACAACGCCTCAGGACTCGCAGGCCAAAACCTGGGCACTGCCTGTGTGTGAGGAGGGACTGGTGCTAGTGAAGAACCTCCACGAACTAGGTGATTCGGGCCAACATCATTTTGTGGGTAACCTAGTAATCAATCATGGTAAGTGGTAAAGAAGAGGCGCGTGTGAAAGAGAAAGTGTTCTAGAAACAAAAGCCAAGGAAACAACGAA
The DNA here is from genome assembly GCF_059928025.1 of Delphinapterus leucas. Lineage (NCBI taxonomy): Eukaryota > Metazoa > Chordata > Mammalia > Artiodactyla > Monodontidae > Delphinapterus > Delphinapterus leucas. The sequence goes on from NC_143129.1 coordinate 138,334,386, forward strand.
ACTCTACACCAAACCCTACAGAACTCTATACCAGATCCCTATCCAGGAGCGATCCCGGGGTTTGAGGGTGAGAGGTGAATGGCCAAAAGGCAGGCAGAGCGCCACGGAAGTGAGAAAAGCAAAGAGGCCAACTAATGAGTCCCTGAAAACACTCAGAAGACAGTGTCTTGCTAACAGAAAGGCAGTCCTTCGGAGCCAGGCGCCAGGTTTGAATTCCAGCCGTAGCCCTTACCAACCTAAGCCTCAGAGTCTGCATCTGCTAAATGGAACTAATTCTGCCCATCGGAGGATAAAATAAGGGGGAGCCTTTTCATTTCCACCCCATTGGAGGAGCAAGTCACTCCGGGTTTGGCCCCAGGATGTGCAGAGAAAGGATTCCTCAAACGCTTCCATGGGGACTTGTAACAACTGTCTGGGTTCTCAGATTATCTGCCTAAAAGGTCTGCATGGATATCAGATTTCATGAGTCTTCTTGCCACAGACACCGCTGCTAAGTAGAGTCTCTGAGGTCTAACTTGTGATTTCTCTGATACTTCTTTTGTCGTTTTACGCTGCCCCTCAAAAGCACAGAGATGTCTGCCGGGCCAGCCAATGGCCATCTTGTGAGTAATGGAGGCTCGGTAAGGTACACTCGGCCTGTCGGGCCCTGGAAGCAAGCTGCCTCCATGTTATCCTCTGCCCTAACAGCCAGTTTCAGGAACTTCTGGTTCCTTCCACGTTGCCACTCTTTCTCATGCCCTCCTCCCCCTTTTCACGTTGCCTCTGCTCTCCATCTCCATCTCTCTCCTCTGGTTCTCCATCCTATCTCCATTTTCTACCTGCCTGCTCCCCTCCTCTCTCCTTCAAAGGGGTTACTGCTCCCCCCTCGCCCACGCCCACCATGCATTTTAACATCCACAGCATTCCCACCATTTCCCCTTTGCCCTGACTTTACACTCTGCTATTTTCCTTTGCAGTGGGAATTTGGACAAGGGAGCAGGAAGTGTCAGACTTGAAAAGCCCAGAAATCTACTTAAATTTCATCGTGACAATCATGGCAGTTACAACTAACATTTGATTTACAGCCTCACCTGACCCCTGCCGTGAGACAAACACTATTATTATTATTCTTCCCATTTCCAGATGAGATTAAGAGACCTGGGCAAAGATGCAGTTATTCATTGGAGACTGGTGACTCCAAGTTCGACTTTCTCCTCGCACCTTCCCTCATGCTGCCTATCAGGAAGGAGGCAAAAGCCTGTGCCACGTTTCAGTTCTCTCTTTCCGTATTTATTCCTCATAGATTTGAGCGTCTCAGGAAACAATAGTATCCACTTACCAACAATATTTCTTGGGATGCTAGGCACTTTCACCTCTCCAGTCCTACCAGCGATCAGCTTGTAGATAGAGGGTCAGTTGAAGGTCAGCTCTGGGTGCTCTCTGACCAACCATCCTCGATGCCTCCCCAAGGGTCACTCCCCCAAGTCCTGTGTTCCTGAGCAGATCCTTGTAAGCTCTATTAGAAAAATCTCTCAACTCAGAACTCCCCATATTTTCTGTCTTTTTCACAAACTTCTAGACCAGCAGCTCTTTGAAAAGGAATTCATACACTCATGCTAGCTAGAGATTTAACCAAAGGAAGTTTAGGTTAAACCTAAGGTTTAGTACACTTTTACTTTAGAGGTCAAGCTCAAATAAACTCAGAATAGAGATAACGGAGCTTAATGCTGTCACCATGATCTCTTATCTGGATTACTGTAGTAGTGCCCTAATTGGTTTCCCTTCTTCCGCCCTTGACTCCTACAGCCTACTCTCCAGGGCACAGAGATCCTATCTCTCCCATGCTCAAATCCTGCCCATGGCATCCATGCGTCGAGAGTAAAAAGCCAAAGTCTGACAACAGCCTCAGTGCCTCTCAGAGTGTGATCCCTGGACCACAGGGATGGGGTACCAGCTGCATCGCATGGAACCTTGTTAGAAATGCAAACTTCTGAATTAGACGCTCTAGGGGGAGTGCCCCTCGATGTGTGTTTTAACAATAGTCTTCCAAGTGATGGTGATGCTGCTAAAGTTTGACAACCACTGTCCTGCATGAGCTGCCCTCATCCCCAGCCCTTTACCTGAGTCCCTCTCCTTCTACTCTCCTCCTCACTCCCTTCATTTCATCTTCACGAGTCTTCCCCCAGATAGGTGCCTGTCCCACTCCCTCACCTCCTTCTCGTCTTTGTTCAAATGTCAGCTTCTCAATAATGCATCTGTGGCCATCTTTTTTAAAACCCAAACTACTCTTGACTCCCCACCCCACTTCCTTTCTTAATTTTTCTCCACTTCTAACCAGATGACACACTCTACATTTTTCTGATTTATGTTTGAATTCTCTGTCTCCATCAACTAGAATATAGTTGGAGGGGGGGCAGGGTTTTAGGCGCTTTATTCACTGATATATCCTGTGCCACTAGAAAGGTGTCTGGCACAAAGTAGGTACTCAGTACATATTTATTGAATGTTGAAAGGAGGAATGATTGTTCTATCACTTAGTAGCCACATGACCTGAGCAATGTGTTTAAGCTCTCTGAGCCTCAGTTTCCCCCCCCAAAAAAAAGAGGATTAAGTAAGATGAAAAGCCTACAGTACTCAGATCATTTTAGTCACTCAATTAAAAGTAGCAATTCTGATCATCAGAATAGGGGAAAAAAAAATGTACTTCAATCAATATCTTTAGAACCAAGTGAAAAGTAATAGTTTGAACTTTTAAAAGCATTTTTACAGTCTGGAGAACATTTGGAGGGGTAGTGGCAGGGCTAAAGATACATTTCCCTTTCTAGAAACAGGTTGTTGGGAAAAGGAATAATCTTCCTGTGTTGAAACTGCTTTCCCAAAAGGCAGCATTTTGATGCATTAAGAACAAAGGAATTATAAACATACAATTTAATTATCCCTCAAAAACAAAATACATATTGAATAGGAAACACATTGAAAACTTAGATTTGTTTGTGGCTGTTTTTTCCAAAATATTGCAATAAAATGTTTGGGAACATCTAATAAAACTAATATGCAGCTGGATTATCCTGCCCCCAAACTAATTTATGCTGATTGCAAGATAGGTCGCAAGGTCTGCATGCTTTATTTTTGATGCATTCATTATAATTGTTACTATGGACGAAGACTAAACACAAAAAATAAAACATCCTGTTAGGGAATGATCTACTAAACACACACCACATGTTTTCTCTTCCATCATTAGTCTAAGGGGGATTTCCACAAAACCGAGGTTCTTAGAAACTAAGCTTTCACTCGTCATTGCTGCGTATTCCCACTTAGTCACCGTCTTGGGACCTCCCAGTTGTTCTCTGATGAAATAAATCTGAAGTTACACATTAAAAAATGACTGAAGCCAGGAATTAGGGGAACAAAACCCTCTTTTTGTACTGTTATGCTTAACAGTATAACATCAGGCTACATGGCTCAGCAAGTTGTTAACATGACCACACTCCATGTGGTTTCTACTATGAGCGAAGACTTCTCTAGAATCCCCATCCCAAGTACCTAGGTGAGGATATGGGTACCAGCCCCCACCTTTCTGCCATGAATGAACAGGGTCAAAAGAAAATCTGATCACTGCATGAGGAAATGGCAGTTGTCAAAATACACACCTTTGCACTACCACTTTATCCCTTGTGTAAATAACGCTTTTAGTCCTAAGCAACAGTAGTGTGTGCGTGTAATACTGTAAGTGGAAAAGTTCTCTCTCAGAGTGCTCTGGATGAAACTCAACAGAAAGGTCACCAGGCCAGAGGTGACTGCGTACTGCCAACAAGCACCTTAGGAAGCGGCACTGGCATTTGCTTTTGTAGGTGACCTGGCTTGGACAGAACCTACCCTGTCACTCCCCTTGAAGAACCCAGAGTTCTTTCCACTTGGGAAAAGTGCTTTCAGACAAGAATCTGATATCAATCATTTCTATCTGGAGAAGAATTAAATCAGCGTGTGCTCACTCTCTCTCTCAAAAGGTTCTGCGTTGAGTCCTGTTTCCCTTTAACCAACAACAGACTTGATCTAGTGCTAAATGAATCTTCAAGCAATTGGGGAGAGACTTGAGAGAGATTTTTTTTTTTCCTTTTTTTTGGGTTACATTGGGTCTTCGTTGCTGCGCGTGGGCTTTCTCTAGTTGCGGTGAGTGGGGCCTACTCTTCGTTGCGGAGTGCGGGCTCTAGGCATGCAGGCTTCAGTACTTGTGGTGCATGGGCTCTAGAGGGCAGGCTCAGTAGTTGTGGTGCACGGGCTTAGTTGCTCCGCGGCATGTGGGATCTTCCCGGACCAGGGCTTGAATCCGTGTCCCATGCATTGGCAGGCTGATTCTTAACTACTGCGACACCAGGGAAGCCCGAGAGAGAATATTTTAAAATACTTAAAAAATAACCACAAGGGCAAATACCTGTTTCCCCTACATCCCGGCAAGAATCATCTTTGAGGAGCCAGTTTCTACCCTGAAAGGCAACCTCTGCTTTTTTTACTCTGTGATGTATAAAGATCCAGGCTTTCAGCAAATATCAGTTCTTAAAACACATCAATGGGAAATTTAATCAAAAGCTTAGTTGTGAGAAACATTTAAAACCATGTGAAGACACTGAGACCTACCTACTTCCATAGATTTTTGTAAAGATCACAATGTCAATTTCTCTAGCTTTTGTAAATTTTCTGATGGATTAGAAGCAAGTTCTGTCATTGATCATGCCAAATAATTTTCCTTAAGTTAGACATTTGCATTAGTTTCTCCGTTTCTAGTTAGTGGACCCCAAAAGAAGGTATCTTACCAAATCCTCTATTGCATCCATGTCCTGAATGCCGCTCTATCCCTCAGAGTCCTACTGCTGAAGTTCCACATGAGAAAACGTTACAACTAAGTGCCATGAAAATCTTTCTTCCCTTGAGGAACTGGTATGTATCATCTCATAGGTAATGAGAAGCACATAATTAATCATGTGTATTTCTCTTTCTCCTTTGGCTGCGAGGAAGTTCAGAACCAAGTTTATGGCTCAATGCTATGAACTATGTAGAACAGTATAGTAGAATCTTTGTTCAAATTTAATTATCTTTCTACTTTGATTTATATTATTTTCCAATCCTCATTTTTTACTTGAATATATTTTCCATTTTACTGTACTTTTTCTTTGTAAGTAAGTCTTCCAATCTTCATAAAATGGAAGTTCATATATATACAAATTACACATATACAATCTATACACATACACTCATCTGTAAAGATTACAATTTTACTAGTATATTTTCATGAGAAAGAACGATTTACATGAAACAGAAATAAAATTGGCTGTACTGGATTATTCATTGTAGAGAATTATTTTAACAAGTTCAACAAATCTCTGTGGGCTATCTACCAATATACAGAAATAGCTATATCATACTTTAACGGCATTTTCTGTAATATTATTTTACCTAATACAAATGTGGATTTAGAGTTCTTGGAGTCTAATTTCTAAAATGCCTTATTCTCAAAAATTTCAGACAGGTGTCAATTTTTCAAAATTCAATATGCTTATTACTCAGACTCTACTGAAATGGGTTTAGATCTATTTGAATATCATGTAATTATACTTAGAAGAAGATCTGCAAGATATCCCATGAGATGATGCATAGGAAAGTGTTTCGTAAAACTCCAGGGTATAATACAAATGTTAGCTATCATTGCTGTTACCCATAGCATATAAAATATGATCATCAGAGCTGAACCATATTTTACTGCTAAGAATGGTGATAACTGCGAGACAGCCATAAAAAATAAGAAAAATAATTATTTTAAGTCATCCTTAGTTCATTTGCTCATTGAGAGGACCTTTAATGGGACTCTACAAAATAAGAGTATATACAAGGACCCTCAGATATTTGAAAACTCTTTGATCTCATGAGAGTGGGACTCAATATCTAATGTGGAAATAGTCTTCATATGAAACTGAAGGAAAAACCTAAGGGATGAGAGAGAAATAAAATCTTAGTGAAGTTATTTGCCTGTTTGTTCCTTTCTTTCTGGTTACTAAATACAACTGAGCTATTCACTAATAATCCAGGAAGCAAAGAACTAAGACATTAACCAGCTTGTGTTCCAAACTAAAAGGAGGTTAAAAACACAGCATTGTAATACAAACACAGCTTATAAGTACAGCGTGTGTACCTACTGTTCTGCCATTTAAACTTTGAGTAGCTGTACAAACAAGTCTATCTTGAGGAAACAGACTGGGTAATTTTCCATTCCGACTATTTGAGATTTCACCAAGAGCTTCAAACTTGCAGAAGTCTGTGTTGCCAGACATTTTCTTCAAGTTCGTTATCTATAGTTCTCTCCATTAAGATTTCCCTTTAACAAAAATGCTTTTCTTAAAGGTCATGCTTTAAGTGAAAATTTTTCTTGTACAGACATAGAGATTAAATTAAAAAGAAAAATTAAAGAGGTAGTGGCCTGATTTGGGGAACGTAAGTTAAAGCTCTCTCCTCCATAGCCTAAGCCAGACCAAGATCGAGCTTTCAAACACTTGTGTCTTTTCCAAGTTCAGAGGCAAGTGCAAAAGATTGAAAAGGAAGGGAAAATACTAGTCAATGAAAAGATCAAGATGCAAAATTGCTGTAACAGCAGTAAATGCTAACAGTGATTTGAGGGATCTTTAGAGCCCTTTGATACAGGATGGGAATCCGTAAGAGAAGGAAAACTTCAGCACTTGGGATGTAACTAGAGAAGCCCATCTTCTCTTCGCTTCTATAAACTCACTGGAACACTCAGGAACAAATGTCAAGCAATGGGAAAAGCTCTATTATATGATTATTTTAGATATGCATTAAAGTATAATTTCATAACCTTCACGTCTCAAAATTTTCAAAATACCTGTTCTACAAATACAAGTGAGTACTTTCTTAGTGTGATTTTTATTGTGAAGAATATAAGCTGGACCTTGTTTCCAAATTAATGCAGCCACGTTGAACAGAGGGCTTTTTCCCACTGTATTGTAAGTTATCAATCACTAAAATAAAGTCCAGTTCACTTAAGATAGGCAATGAGGTATCAAAGTATCATTTTAAATTAGTGGTTCCCATTTTTTGATGGGAACTAGCTACATACTGAGCAGTATACTAAGCACCTTTTATGCATTATTTCATTTAAGACTGTTTTAATAACTATCTCCAATTTACAGAAGAGTAAATCAAGGCTCAGAGAAGAACAGCTACTTATCCAAGAGCATAGCTAATTAACGGCTGAACCAGGAATGGAACACAGTTTTCTGGGTTCCTAATTCAAGGCATCCTCTAACGCTCTGACTGGTTGAGTGATGGAGTGGGGTTAAGTGAAATTCTGAAGACAGTGAGTCCGCCAACATGTGTGGACTGATAGGATCTTTGATTTACACTGCAGGGAGAACCTCAAAGGGGAGGCTAAAACATGAATGCCATCCCTGTAGATGCTATGCCTTCCGTCACCCCTCATTTTACTTTGCACAAGTCATACCAGACTACGGCTATTTTCAAAGTTGACCACAAACTTTCAGACCACACAGTGACTCTGGTGGCTATTTCACTGATTTGAACATGCCTCTTCCTCTTTCCTCCTCACTTTTCTTCTCTGCTGGGTGAAATGTAACTTTCCACTCCCTGTCTCTAAAGTCTGAATTAAAGCATTCTCTCTTCTACATCCTCAGAGCACTTTGTCTGCTTCACTCTTAGAGCACGTAGCATATTTACCCTGCATTCTTATTAGGAGCATACATGTCTATCAACTGCAGGAAAAAAGTATGTCTCTTAAAGGACTGCATCCAAAAATCGTGGCATCATCAGTGTATCTTAAACAGCACCCTGAACACAGCAGGTACTCAATAAGTGTTTCATGTGTAGTTAAAATAGGAAACTCAGGTTCCACTACTACAAACACTTCTATCAAAAAAAAGGACTATTCCCAAAGGAACTAGGGAGTATTTTTGCTCACTCTTCTTTTTGAAAGGCTTTTTCAGACAGCCAATCACCATTCCAAGGAAGGTAATGGGGCTATTTTTCTGTTTAGGAACCAGTGGTTTAAGTAATGTAAGCCATGGATCAGTGGTTTGCAATGATGGGGCTGATCGAAAGACATTCACACTCAGCACCGCTAAGGTTAATGGCATTGCCTCTTATGGAGGAAATATAAAAGTGGAAGATAGGGAAGAAACCAATAAAAACATTTACACACACCTTTAATGGTATGCAGAGTAGAACCCGCTTAAATGAATACCAACTAATGAAAACATCTTGAAAAGTGAGTGATTTTTACAGAAACCTTTTATCTACAGGTCCTATATTTATAGAGCAAACCTTTTAAATGAATACAGGGTAAAAAAGGAATTAAACTAGTCATTGTTGTGCTTCACTGTGGTTCATATAACTTACATCAGGCCAGTGAAATGAATGAACCATTTAGCAAAAGAGGCTCTTCTCCACCAATTCATGTCATATATGTCAAAGTATAAGTAAGAGCTTCCTCAGCAGATACCACAGAGCAAAAAAAAAAAAAAAAAAAGGTCTTGGCAATGGCTGAACCTTGTTTGTTCTGCTGCACCTCTATATGGGCAGGGTCGAAGACTTCTCTGAGAAGGGGAGGTGAGAGAATTTGGTTCAACCAGAAAAATGCCTGAAAAGGCAAATGTATCATAGCCCTCCCAATAAATACTGGATGTTTTTATTCGATGAAACATTATTTTCTTTTTAAAAATAAACTTTGATGTCATGAAGACACACATATTTTGTGGTCAGGAATTATCAGTGGGTAGAAATGGAGGCTCAAGAGCAGAGATAAAAGTTGGAATCAGAAAATGCTCAAAACTTCTTTCTGAACCTTGGAGATAATTTGTCAGGGAACTTAAAGTCTTCGCTTGATAGATCTTTCAGACCAGTGGCTTAAGAATGAGGACACTAATACTTCCTTTTAAGACCACTAAATACACATAAGAATTATTAGAAACAACTATATCCCTATAACTCTCACCATCTAGCGAAATCTATCGATTTGCCAAAACAACAAATACACAGGGTTAGAGCCTATTTTGTCTCTGAGCTGATTGTCCCAGAAAAAGAAAAGTTTAAATAAAAGCCAACTAAAAGTGGATTTAAATGCCACTGGGGTGAATACATTCAATGCAAATAAGAAAAAACGTCTGGGGATTCAAGGGAGTTTAAGATCGAATAAACCTGAGTCAGTTTGAAGTCAAACACTGATACACTAACATAGTCTAAAGATTCCTTAGATGCATTCTGGACCAGCTGGAATCTCATCAGAAACTGTGGGTTTCACGTATCTATTTTTTTAGGCTATTTGACGTAATTTTGGATGCCTACCTTTTAAAAAATTATCTTTGAAAATTTTAGAATTCCAGCCTAGTTCAGAATAGAGGGCAAAAGTGGTGCCATGGCAAATGCAGAAAGAATACCTTTCTGTAGGTGAAGGTATTCATGGGGGTGAAGCCCTGTGCCAAATGGTAAACTACGCTGCCCACGGAAAGGAGCGTTCACTTCCCATGCAGCGGCTTTGGGACCATATGCACTTGAAAATGAGTACTGTTGGGGTGGAAGGAAAAAACTGTGGAATATACTCAGTGGCCTCCCAGCATTTTTCAGAGAACCAGGGATGGAAATGAAGGAATTCCTGATGACCTGAAATTATTACAATAGCTCATTTTATATATGGCTTGATTGCTCATAAAGTGCTTTCAGATACATTATCTCATTATATCCTTACTAAATCCTTGGGAGGGAAGGGCAAGAATCACCTAGTTCCATTTCACAGATGAGGAAGATGAGACACGAAGAGGTTAGTTCTTTTCCAGGGTCAGTTACAGTTCGTAAGTGTGGGAAGTTCAGGTCTGAATGTTTCAAAAACATTTCACAGCCAGGCAGGTGATAAAGTCAAGGGTGTCCCATCCCTCTTCCACCCATGCACCTGTCCAAGCTCAAATCACAGGACTTCACTCTTCCTTCCAAAAACCAACTTCCTCCAATAAAAGTGACTATCAAGCTCATTATTTCTTCAAATTTTATGCATGTTCTTTACCCTAAAAGATCGTGAGAAAGAAAAGTGAACTAAGAGGGCATGTCTAATATTTATGCTTTTCCACATAGTTTGATGCTTGTTAAAATCATATGAGCTGGCCTTTCTTGTCACACACGCTCACACAGAATCCGCTTCTATCTTATTCTTGCTTTCCTTTGCTCTGCTCAACCTCTCATCGCAAAGATCCCTTCATGTCAAAGTCAGCTTTGCCAGGTAACATGCCTTTATCTCACACTGTGACTAGCTACAGCCAGCTCGGCCTCTTACAAGATTTTCCTTCAGAGCGTGGAAAGCTGACAGCTGTGGGCAGAGGAGGATGGCAGTGATGGGGCACAGAGAGAACCATCAAATGTGGAGCCTGCAATGCCGCCAGCCCCAGCCAAGTCCCAGCGAAAACCTTCCCTCCCTGACCGGCAGCAACCTTTTCATGCCTCACCACAAAAGCACCTTGCTGTGTCTGCTGCGTCCCGGGTATCAGAGGCTCCTACCACAATCCAGCAAGCAACACTCTAAGCTGCTTGATGGCCACTAGGCGCTGAAACAGGAGGATATGGGCTGGGAACTACACGTCCTCAGCAGAGGCCCACCGAATATGGATCACGTCACGTATAATCTTTCCAGCGGCAGACTTCTCCGGAGAGCCCGTGCTGCATGCATACTACACCAGACGAGAGCAGTACCGTAAGGCATCAGATAGCCATTCAGTTCTGTATCTACAACAGATATTTATCCACACACGCTATGTGGCAGGCACTGTGCTAAGTAGAAAATGGCAAATAGGAAGGGATAAATACTCCTTGCCTTCATGGAGTTTACAATCCACTTCATAATGATGTTGGCTTTGCAGACATTATTCCCACAACTAAATGTAATATTAAAATTGCCATAATTTGATTCAAAATACTAAGTGAGTGACTTTCAAATACACTTTACAACTTGTTGCCAAATTAAAAGAACGGCTTCAAGAGCCTTTCAAGTAACCATTTGATTTCAGTCTATTTGTGGGGAAAAGTGTAAGCCTAAGAAAAGTAGAGTAATAATATAGTAGAAACAATGCTGGACGGGGGACTGGGATATTCAGGGTCTCAGGTCTATGGCTAAACTGTGTGTTACCTGAGGCGCATCGCTTTACTTCTCTGGGTTTCCAGAGAAGTAACTCAGGGGTCTCCAACCTCCAGGCCACAGACCGGTACCGGCAGCATTAGATTCCCATCGGAGAGCAAACCCTACTGTGAGCTGCGCACGCGAGGGATCTCGGTTGCGCGCTCCTTATGAGAATCTAATGTCTGATGATCTGAGGGGGAGCTGAGGCGGTGATGCTAGCGCTGGGGAGCGGCTGCAAATACAGATTATCACAAGCAGAGAGGTTTGACTGCACAGAGACCATAATAAATCAACTGCTTGCAGACTCATATCAAAACCCTATCAGTAGGGCTTCCCTGGTGGCGCAGTGGCTGAGAGTCCGCCTGCCGATGCAGGGGACACGGGTTCGTGCCCCGGTCCGGGAAGATCCCACATGCCGCGGAGCGGCTGGGCCCGTGAGCCATGGCCGCTGAGCCTGCGCGTCCGGAGCCTGTGCTCCGCAACGGGAGAGGCCACAACAGTGAGAGGCCCGCGTACCGCAAAAAACAACAACAAAAAAAACCCTATCAGTGAGTGGCAAGTGACAATGAAGCTGCATCTTACAGAGTAGACTGGACATAAGCAACACACTTTGGGTGTCACTGTCACCCATCACCTCCAGATGGGACTATCTAGTTGCAGGAAAACAAGCTCAGGGCTCTCACTGATTCTGCATTCTGGTAAGTTGTATAATTATTTCATTATACATTACAATGTAATAATAAGAGAAATAAAGTGCACAATAAATGTAATATTCTTGAATCATCCCGAAACCATCCTCCCCCTGTCCCGGTCCATGGAAAAATTGTCTTCCACGAAACCAGTCCCTGGTGCCAAAAAGGTTGGGGACCACTGCTGTAACTAATGCCTGGAACAGTGTCAGGCATCCAGCAGATGTTCAATAAATAAATGTTGCTTGAATGGATGAACATAACATGTGAAGATTTAGTGTGACTATCTCTGTGGTTCTCTGTAAACATCAAGAAGTTGGAAATAAGAACAGTCAAGCAACATATATTCATTCAATTTTTTTACACCCCCAAATGATGCACTAGTAAATAATGTCAAAGGGGCTAAATGGCCGGCAGGAAAATGTGGAGCTATGACTGCTTGTAATACTTTCTCACTGCATCCCTCAAGCTTGAATTTTGTGACAATTTAAACTCAACAAATAGCCTTTTTTCTGATTTCAACCCAGTAGGCTAGTTCCTTGGCTAGCAAATGCACAAGTGCCATGCTAAGCCCTGTCTTCAATATTTACAGAATAAAAGGGAATTTCGATTTTAGCTTTGGGTGCATCCGATTTTGACAGCTTGGAAATGTCATTCTCAGAGCAAGGGCTTTTCACACGCACAGAATTCTACCTCTAACTGTTCTATAAATGCAAATGCAAATATCCTTGACCAGAAAACCTTGAGCATCATGTTCTAAGAATGTTCGTGAGATTACATGAAGTTCTTTTTAACTGTATTAGTTTCCATCCAACATCTACTAAATTGAATTAAAGTGGGGGAAGGCCTAAGTTCGAAAGGTGGATGCCAAAGGAGTCACATTTTAATTTCGACTCTGTCTCTCATTTATGGATGCTTTCTATTTATCAGACAGGCAGCCTGCAAGCTTCACTCCAAGGGAGACATAGCAGATGACTGGCCATCCGAGAATTAAACATGATGTGACTATGCTGTATTAGAAACTGTTCAGAAACACAATGCCTTAGCCAAACTGAGTCTAATGTGGTGGTCGAATGTTCTTTTTGCTTAATAAGGATGCTACATCTTCCCTCTCACACATACAGAAGCTGTGAATCCCATTTATTAGATTATCAAGAGCACCAGCATTCACTGATTAGGAAAATGTACTGGTGGTACATTTCTTATTAATAAAGGAGACCCCCCCAGGAACATCAATTTGCAAAATTCAAGGAAATAAGATATAGTGAAACTCCTCTGCATTAAGAACTAAACAAGAACAAGAAGCAGCTCAGAGAGGAGGGGGAAGGGAGAAAAGAGAGGGCAATGGTAACATGGCACAGGCGCCTAAGTGTTTTTAGGGACAGAGTTGTGTAAAATCAGTGTGAAGTGGTTTGTGTGTTCTGAGACATAACCTAAGTGCTCCCTCCCCAACCCCGTTACCACGCAACTTACCAACCTCAGTGACTCACATATGTTCTGTGTGTGCACAGAACAGAAATATGGAGAAGGGGCTGATCCCAACATCTGGAGCACAGTCCACGGAAGAGAGTGTTGTATGGCTTGAGAGAAGATCTATCACTTAAACTAACTCAGCAAGTGTAGGAGCCAAGAGCCAGAAGGGAACTTTAGCCTGAAAGCCCTCCCAGAAACATGCAGAAATCCTGGGGTGAAGTTTAGATTTCTTCAGAGTGTGGAATGGGGGTTTTGAGCTCATTCTAAGAGGCAGGGAAGCCATAGGATAGCATAGCCATAGCATAGCATATCATACATATGCTTCAATATTTAGGTCAACTGTTTAATAAAGCTCTTCTATAAACACCTATAACTTAACTATTGCTGCCTCTTGCATAGCTTTAATCATTTGTACCCTCCTCCATCATTGGCCCCAAACACTATCTAAATACCTTCAGGAGATCACAGTCACAATTTATGGAAAATATCTATTTAAATATCCATCTCCCGTGCTAGAATAAATATCTGATGAGCATTGGGTCTGCATCTCATTTATCGTTATATTACCATTGCCTAACGCAAGGATTAGCAATATATGTATAATTAAGAAAGAATGAATTGGAAGAGTATAGAATTACTTTATTCCCCTTAAAAGACTTTAAACTCCTAAAATGGTGGTTATCAGAAGCTGAGGGTGAAAGAATGGGAGAGATGTTATTTCAGGGTGCATACTTGAAACTAGTAGGTAAGTCAGTCCAGGAAACCTAATACATAGTATGGTGATTACAGACTACAGAACTATACTATAAACATTAAACTTGCTAAGAGACTAGATTTTAATTGTTCCCAACACTAGAAAATGATAATTATGTGATACCATAGAGGTGTCAGCTAATGCTACAATGGCAATCATATATTTTTTTTGCGGTACGCGGGCCTCTCACTGTTGAGGCCTCTGCCGTTGCGGAGCACAGGCTCCGGACGCGCAGGCTCAGCGGCCATGGCTCACGGGCCCAGTCGCTCCGCGGCTTGTGGGATCTTCCCAGACTGGGGCACGAACCCGTGTCCCCTACATCGGCAGGCGGACTCCCAACCACTGCGCCACCAGGGAAGCCCGGCAATCATATTTTTGCAATGTAAATGTATCGAATCAATACGTTTTATACTTTAAACATACACAATGTTATATGTCAAATGTAGCTAAGTTTTAGAAAAAGACTTTCACAGATACAGAGAACAAACTAGTGGTTACCAGTGAGGAGAGGAATGGGGGGAGGGGCAAAATAGAGATGGGGGTGGGAAAGACTTCAAACTCCTGAGGGCAAGAGCCATTCATTCACTCATTTGCTCACTCATTCATTCTCTCCAAAAACATTTATTGATTGCCAGATACTATGTTTGGAATACAACCCAAACATTAATTTTTTCCCCCAAGGGCAGTCTATTCTACATTATCTAGAATAGCGGTCTCCTCCAAACACATATTAGGGGACCCAAAGAAAACACTGGGGTTTCTACTTATTTTTATGTTGCATCTTCTAAAATATAATGATGAATTTGTTATTAACAGTGCCATCTCCCTCACTTGGTACCTATGTCAGATGGTCACCTGTCACCCACGGTACATAACAGTATCCCTAGGAAAATGTGGAATTCTGCAGACCCTCTCTTATTGGTTTAATTTTCATCACATTATGACGTATTACTCTATTCATTTGTTGGTGTTCACTTAAAACAATTGATGGATTATCTAGTTTTAACTAATTCACCACCACTATCCCCACCACTGTCATTCTCCAACCACATGTTTACGATTTCCCTGGGAAGAAAGGACAGGACATAGAGAAAATACATTGAAATAGTACAATTATTGTACTAATAATACAAATTATTTGAGATTATTACAGTTGCTGAATGTAAAGCATTCCAAAACATTTCAAAGCACCTCACTATCCATTATCTGTTTAATGGTAGAGCCTTCCCCAGGAAGACAAAGCAGCATTTCCTCCGCCACTCACTAGCTGTTGACCATCGATCTGTGCCTCAATCTCCCTGAACCTCGTTTTCCTTATCCTCTACCTCTTAGATTAGGACAAATTAAGACAACATAGCCAAACAATTTAAAGTGCCTAGTGCCAAGGTCAGTTTTCTCACCTCTCCTAGTGATGTACAGAATCCACACAGAAAGAGCTCTGAACCCAGAACTTCAAATGTTCTACACAATTATGAATGATTAGGCTAGCCATACTTTGTTAAAATCTTATATTCTAAACGTATGATTTCCTGGGTCAATTTATGCACAGAAGTGCATACCTGAGTCTCCTACTTTGAGCTGCTTTTCTCATTGGCCCTCACTATCAATTCCGCTCAGAAAGAAGTGAGTTCAACAATATCTGTTGAAAGAATGAATGGAGGGATGCATTGTGGAGATGATGAGCAGCCCCTGGGCACAACTCGTCTTTATTGGCTCTTACGGGTACCTGCTTTTCTCTTCTTCCCTCTCCTGCCAAAAGAAAAAGTTAAAGGCTATTATCAGCCACTGGTCTATAGCAGGGGCTTCTGTGTCTTTTCACCATTAAGGACATCTCGTAATAGTTTCCTCTCACGGTGCCTATTTCTCAAAGTATTTAATTTACCATTTTTACTAAATTATGGATAATTCATCTCTCCCCCGCCTTGAACTAAATGAATCCAAACTATAACTGCCAAACAGAGTCTCTGTAAGTATAAGGTAACCAGTGAGTTCACAAAATCAAAGGCAAAAATTGTCAGCTTATGCATCTTATTATCTAGGGAAAAATGCATAATTTCTTTAAATTTTTTTTTTCTTTGGTCACCTTCAAGAACTGCCAGTTGGCAACCACTGGTCAGGAGCATGTGTTAGCATGTGTTGAGTTTTACTTATATATATTTCATGATATCAATGTGCAAATCCACTAGAACTCAAGGGACATGCATGTCCTGGGCACTGCTACCTTTAGAACTGGCCGATGCTCTGACAACAAGGTGCCTCATTGTTCCCTCTCTACTGTTAAGGATCTTACTTATAGTCCAAAGCTGTAAGAATGCATTAAATTGAAAAGCTTTCAGTTTGGACAGCATTTGCAATTTTAAAAGAAGATAAACCTCTCTAAGGAGTTAACATGATCTGTGAATGGGGGACATGCTAGGAATCAGATATCCTAATGAACTTTGTCTAACTCACTTGAAATGGAGAATTAACCAATTCTTTTAAATAATTCAGAAATCTAAAATCAAACGGATGAGGTGCAAATTTCTATTGTCCTGCACAAAAAATGGGGAGTGGAAATAAATGTTTTATATGTTTTCAATAAAACTATACTCCTACATCTTTTGCAAGTGAAATACTTTCCAATTTATTGGCAATCATAATTGTTTTATGCCAGCCCACAAACACAATGGCATCTGGTATAAATACCTTACAACCAATCTCTTTTTATACACTCCACCTCCAGCAGAAAAATCAAATAAAAATTTAGTCCATTGTTTCAAAGTATCCATTGTGGAGCTATAGACTAAGGATGCTTGAAACTGTAGAAAAAAAGAGTAAAGAATGTTCATATGAAAAATAAGAACGTAATTTTTCCAAAAGAATGTAATTTTGCCCCAAAAATTGAAAACGAGAAAAAGACATGTTCTAGATTGCCCTCTAGCACAGGGTTCGTGTCCATGAGGCAATGAAGTGGATGAAAGAGAAGGTGGGCTACACTTTATTGTGCATCTCCTATGGATCACTGCAAGTTCTGGGCACTTTATACACACACACATCCATAGAGATACATCCATATACATAATCTGCACAGAAACAGTCCTGTTAGTTCTGAGGACGTAATTAAGCCTGTGGGTGCCTGAGCAAGGCTGAGGCAGATACTGAGAGAATGAGACGGGGAATAAAGGAAGACATGACCATCCTAGATGAGGGAACAACACGAGGAAAGAAAGGAATGAACATTGTTTAAGCTGAAAACGAAACAGCAACTAAAACACATTTCCTGGGAAGGTGACAACAGTCCACCTTATAAATGAGGAAACACAAGCCCAAGAGTTTAAATTACTTGCCCAAATTTACATCATCAGTAAGTTACAGAACCAGAGTTTGAATACTATTCTTGCTATAATGCAAGGTCATTGTTAAGCAATTAGACTCTGGAGTTTAAGTTTGAAAACTCTGTCCTTTCTGCTTCTTGACTGTGGACAAGCTACCTAAATTCTTTGCATCTCAGTTTCCTCATCTGTAAAATGGGTAACCTAAGAATACCTATCTCCATAGGGTTGTATCAGAGTGAAACAAGATCATGAATCTAGAACCCTGAGCACAGTGCCTTGCTGTGGTGGCCATGAAAAATGAGACACTCATATCGCATGTTACAAGAAGCATGACTGCCTGACAACCCCAACAGCTCCCCTCTGGATTTATCACCATGTTTGTTCCAAGGAGCTTCCTCCAGGCTCCTAGTCAATGACTAAAGAAGAGGATACTAATGCAGACTGGTTCCTGTGGGACAAAAAACTTTATAACAAGTGACTGGCTCAAAGACTCTCCATTGGCCTGTACAAAACTTTCTTAGAAGCTTACTGATGTCCAGGATTCTTCCTTCCCAATCCTCCTTCCTTTCCTGTTTCCTTTCACAGGTAGCAAATCACTATTGCAGTCTGAAGTCTCTCCAACGTAGCCTGGCTCCCTCCCTTCATAGCCCAATAAATTCCTGCACATCTAATCCCATAAGGGCATATTCTTCTTGGGGGACCCAACCTAACACACCAGCACACAGGAAGTCCACAACGAATGTGAGCTACTAGCATGACTGTTAATCACCAAATTCATTATTTCTGTCATTACCTGGTTCTAAATCCCAATACAGTTTAACCCTCCTTTCCAAAACTGCTTTCCTTAAATCTGTGAACATGATCCTTTCTTAAAGTAGGAGGGTACAAAGACCACACCATGTTCCTGTAACATATTCAGACAAGTTTTGTCATACCTAATAAACAGTCCTAAGTGAAAACATATATATTTAGTTTCCCATAGAGCATAAAAATATGGCACCTTCTATTTTCAAGTCAATCTAAATGTCTTTTCTCTATATCACCTTTGAAGGTGGAATTTTCCAGTGCTGTATTATTTGACTGATTTTCACCATCTTTCAAGAGGCAACAGTCTACCAATAACTGGATCTTGCGACAAGGTATACTTCCTTTGAAGAAGTGACTCACGCACTGTCCCAACGCCTTACTCAATTACTATCCCACGAATTAAACTTACACACTGACTTGGATAGGGAGTGCCTCTCAACTGCAGTATTGTACCCACTGACTGTGCCATACAAGTGGCTTATTGTATAACTACTGGGCTAGGTACCGGCAGCTGCAGGAGGAATGGAATTTAAGCAGTCAAGTCATTAGAACTTCGTGGTACTCTTCCCAGGTCTCATTTTCAGCGGGTTAAATTCCAGTGGTTTGACCCTTTGTGATCAATGAAATCATCACAGACTAATCAAACCTTTTCCTATACTGCTGTTACTATTGCCCATGTAACCTCCATGGGAGTGTGTAGAGAACTAGGACTGGTGGCCAGATAAAATACAGGACTTAGTTTAGATAAACAACAAATCCTTTTTTTGTAATAAGTAGAGTCCATGTAATACTAAAAAAAATTTATTTGTTGTGGATCTGCAATGCAAATTTAACTTGGCATCCTGTATTTTTATTTGCTAAATCTGGCAACTGTTAGGGAGAAAAATCAAGCTTCGGGGTCGCGGACTTGAGACCTGGGGATTTACAATCTAAATGGAGTCCTGAGATAAGGGTTAAACTGCAGCTCCACACATTTAGACCTCCATTAAATGAAAAAAGAATCGTCTGCATGAGAGGGTATGTGAAGCCAACTATCCCATGCAAGTGACTCTGCTTTCAGTGATACACACATAAGGGAAAACCTTTGGGGATACTAAAAGATATTGCCATGGCAGACGAGAGTCTCCTTCTTTGACAACGCTATGAATTAGGCCTTTTGCTTTATTCACCACTTAACTTTAAGTATCTAACACAGTGTCGGGGCTCAGGGCATATCCACCACATCAAGAAATGAATGGATTGGGTATGTGCATACCCTTGTAGAGGATATCATAATTCGTCAAGCATGTGCCAAGTCCTTTCCTTGGCCTACAAGGTCCAGTATAATTTGGCTTCCTGCTACCCCTACCTCCAACTGCTCCTCTTTCATTTGTGCCCCGCAGGCCACATTGACCCTCTGAGTGTTCCTCCAACATGCCTCAGGGTCTTTACACTTACTGTTCCCTCTTTCTAGAACAAAAGTCCCAAGTATCCGCATAATTCTCTTCTTCACCTTCCTCAAGTCTTAGCTCAAAAGTCAACAGATCAAAAAGGCCTTCCCTGACCACCCTCCGTAAAATAGCGCCCATATCCTCCACTGTTTATCCCTTATCTTGCTTTATTTTTCTTCCTAATATTTCATACCATTTGGTATATTATATATATTAGTTAGTTCATTGTCTGTTTCCTCCCACCAGAAGGAATAAGAGAGATTTTATCTGTTTTGCTCAGTGCAGTATCTGATTCTTGGAATGCACTTGATAAACATTTGTTGAATGAAGGAATGAATGAATGAATGAATGAAGCCTCTTTCCCCTTACTAGACTATCAGGTCCTTTAGAACAGGATGTCTGATCCATCACTGTATTCCCTCAATGCATCCAGCACATAGTCCAAATGTACCCAGCGGATTCTTAATAACTATTTGCTAAATTACTTATGAGAAAATTGAGGTACAGGTCTTTAAGTGACTTGGACAACTGATTTCCCCTTAACAGATGCTCAGTGTCAGGCTTATAATGGCAGCTCTCCTTTGCTAATCTGACCTATTCGGAAGCTGTGATTTGGCTTCTACTTGTTCATCTCTTGAGTTTACAAATGCTGCTTGCTGAGAAGCTCTCTGGTTGCAAAAATGCCTACAGAGATCTAAGAAAACACTGACTTTCCTTCATGAAGAGATTGTTGGAAGCCTATTACTATTTTGCTGGGCCTCACCATAACCTCCTTTATACTTCTCTCTTTGGATATTTGCCATACGATGCCTGTGGATAAGGCATATGAGACTCCCCTGTTCCCTTTGGGATAAAATCAACCAAGTATAGAAATTAACAACTGAGATGGAGCAGAGTAAGCTGCAGTAAGTATTACCCCTCCACCACCTCGATTTGAGCTATCCCAGTAGATTTCCTTAACGACAAGGTAATGCCAAGGGAACAGAGTTGCCTGGAGCTGAGTGAAACCTGAAGAAGAGAAAAAGAATGAGGAAGCTGTAGAGAGAAAAGGTGCCAAAAATCCTTGTGGTCACATGAATTTTTCTAGCAGACAACTAATCAAGCTGGATTAGCTACTCCAAATCCCTGAATAAATTATTTATATTACATTCAGTTTACTAATACGATCCACAAATGTATAATTCTTTCCCCAAAATAATATATAGGATTTAAATCAAAAAATTCATAGTCAAATGTCAAATCAGACCCTGTTATTTGTGGCAAGGAAAGCTCATACACTATTCCTGACCCAAACTAGCCTCCCTGAAAATTCATCATGCGGATTTTTCAGTGATGGAGAGGTATGTGAAAGTGACCGTTAGGAGTACACTGCAGGTCCTTCTAAGGAGATCTGTCAAGGGGTCCTATCAGAGCCCATCCAGGCTTCGACCACAGGGAACAGAGAACAAGGGCAGATGGCACTGCAGCCAAACACCAGCCTTCCACCACACCTTCTCCATGCAACTGTGATGTGATGACGGCACCGCATTTGATTTCTTTTCTGAGCCCGATTCAAATATTACGTGAACTGTTTTGCTTCATATTTTGAGAATCGAGATCTATGGATAAATTTACACAATCCCATATAAGTTACAAACAAACACTTAAAAACACTTTTCTATTTGCACTGTTACATCCAAATGGTTGTCTCTCCTGGAACAAGAGTCACAGGCATGAAGTAATTCGAGGACCAGAAAGACACCTCTTTATTTCTTCTTTCCTCTATAACTATTTGTGTGTGAGGCACTGGCAGAGGGGAGGAGGTGGGGTTTGTGTCTGAAATAGACCACCCAGCCAGTCCGTTTTAGAATTTGGAAATCAGGGGAACAGGGGTCTAAAACATTCCCTATATTGGCTACTAGCCAACTACTTAAAGTCTGTTCAGCTAGTTATCCTCTGTATGTAGACAATAAAACACCCATAACGTGAGAGGTAAAACTACTTCTTTAAAATGACTGCAAATTTCATCCTTCTTTTTCAGTTGAAAAGGCTCCTTAACTACCCTAAATCCTGCGGTAAAGCTCATCATAGTCTAGCTGCAGCATGCATATGGGGGAAGCCTCAGCTGGTACCTCATCTTTCAAAAGGCAGGATCCAAGAATTTCCTTTGTCTGCAGGCATTTCTCAAGAGCCCCTGTAAACAATGACGGGTCACATCTGCTAACAATATTTAAGAAAGCACAATTCACCTGGTCTCAGACTGACATTTTTAGATTAAACCAAATTCTAGTTCCCCAGTCTCTAAAAGAAGATAGACTAGCTCCACTGCATTGCTGAAAATTCATCAGTCAGAATTTAATTACACAGATCTGGAAACCAGAAGGCATTTAGGTTTTAATGTCCCCCCGAGTTGGGATCTTTGCAATATTTAGAATATTGATCATTACTGTTATTGCTGTTATTTTGGTGGTCACTCTACTGTGTCTGTCCCTGCAGGGTTTTTGGAAAAAAACACAGCTGAGAAGAACTGTTGCTAGGTAATTGCAAAAGAAAGTCATGCAAATTATGAAATACTGACAAGTTGCATTTACAAGTCAATGGTGCTAGAATGCTCCTGCTTTCCCAATAAAACGCTGACTGTTCCGCTGCACGTTGCCTCCAAAATTCCTAAAATGACCCAACTATAATGACCCAGTAATCTAAAAATGGTTCCTAAAACAGCAGTCCATCCAGTAGTAGGAAACAATTCTTAGCATTTGGAGTTATGAATTTTATTTTGCCTTCCAACTATGTACTAATATTATAACATAATATCGCGATGTATCTACTACATATTTGAGGAGGTAGTGAAACAAGTTAAAGCAAAGGGTCTGCACTTTCTTATGAGAATATTATCAGATAAAAGAATGTGTGTCCAAAAAAGAAACAGAAATTTATAGTTCTCTTATCTCACCTCCAAGTTCCAAAGTGAATCCTACATATAAATCTTTTACAAAGTGAATCCTACATATAAATCTTAAGTCAGGAAGTCAGTAGCCTTGGAATTTATTTCGTAAGTACTAAAATATTCAAAATACTCACAGAAGTGAGTAACTGATAACCAGTGAGATAGTGACAATTGAGACTGAAGAAAAGTACATTCCTTGCTCCTCCAGCAACTTTTAGCAACGATCCCTAGTTTGGTGATACAGGATGGGAATGACATAAATAAAGATGTTGAACATGAAAGCTAGATTCAACCAGTACTCCAGGGTGATTTTCACACTGGCAGGTAGAGCTGGAAATTTTCAAAATCTGGGGCAAGCATCACGATTCATGGCCTTCCACTGATTGCAGAGGCCCATCTGAGGGCTGATGTCTCCGACATATGTGCAACTACCAGATAAATGAGGCAGAGCAAACATGATTAAAACTAAAGAAAATTATCTAAATACCAACTCTGATTTCCTGTTATAAATATCACATTTTAAAAACCACTAAGATGAGGCTATTATTATTATTAGCAGCCTGTGCAGGTGATGACAGAGAGTAAATAGGAAAAACAAAAACAAAAAAACCAAAACACATGTGAACACAACTTTTCTTTTTCCAGCAAGGGAACACCACATTTTCTTTCCTTTTTTAGTTAAGGGTGCATCTACAGGGAGTCCCAGTGCGGAAGTGTGCTTTCAGAGTGCCATTTTTGGACTGTGCTATTCCCTCAGCGTGGTCACACAGAAGTGTGCCTTGAATTAAGTAGGAGGGCTATCACACGAGCTTTTCCCGCAGTAATGCCTGACCTGATGCACCACAGGACGCAAGCTCTGGGGGACTGTTCACAGGCCCTGTAAATATCGAGAAAGCATTGAAAATATAAAGCATTCCGATATCCACAAATACTCTTGAATTCACAAAGGTGGTTTGAGTAGGTGTTCTAAGTCAAAGTCTAACAAATAGGCTTAAAACCTTCAGGAGTTCTTGAAAAGCCAGAAAGGGGGTTTCAGTAATATGCAAAATGATTAAATGAACGATACCAGTCAGAGCTGAGAACTTTGCCGGGATTCCATTCCCTATGTGGTTATCAACCATAAAGGAACATGATGATATTGCATATCTTTTTTTTTTTTTTTTTTAGTCTTTGACATTGCAATAACTTTAAATGTATTGTTTGATTTTTTCTTATATTTGCTTCAGGTTTAACATTTTAACAATAGTAACTGGAGTTCTGGGGAGAATCAAAGCTGTTCTCAACACATGAAACCACTGCCTGAATGTAACTTTTCTAAGTTAATGCTGCTCAATTATATCCATTCTCTAGTTTTTTTTCTTCTCAACACAGAGTCTTAATTTTTCAGGTGCATTCATGTGGAAATATTAGTAATAAGCATAATTATAATTTTAGGAAGAGTCTTTAATTTTTAAAGTTCTTTATTATCCCAATAAAATTTCACTTTCTTTCTGGTACAGAAGACAAGTTTTAAACTTAGGTCACATAAAGTGAATTCTTTATTTTAAGCTGTCTGGTTTTTTGTTGTTTTTTGCGGTACGCGGGCCTCTCACTGTTGTGGCCTCTCCCGTTGCGGAGCACAGGCTCCGGACGCGCAGGCTCAGCGGCCATGGCTCACGGGCCCAGCCGCTCCGCGGCATGTGGGATCCTCCCGGACCAGGGCACGAACCCGTGTCCCCTGCACGGCAGGCGGACCCTCAACCACTGCGCCACCAGGGAAGCCCCTAGCTGTCTAGTTTGATATGTCTCTAGATGACCAAGGCAAGTACTAAGAGAATCATCATTTTTGGAAGAAATATTTTGGGGGTTTTTTTTGGAATTTTTACTGCTTTTATTTTTTTAACATCTTTATTGGAGTATAATTGCTTTACATTGTGTAAGTTTCTGCTGTATAACAAAGTGAATCAGCTATACGTATACATATATCCCCATATCCCCTCCCTTTTGCGTCTCCCTCCAACCCTCCATATCCAACCCCTCTAGGTGGTCACAAAGCACTGAGCTGGTCTCCCTGTGCTATGCGGATGCTTCCCACTAGCTATCTATTTTACATTTGGTAGTGTATATATGTCCATGTCACTCTCTCACTTCGTCCCAGCTTACCCTTCCCCCTCCCCATGTCCTCAAGTCCATTCTCTACTTCTGCGTCTTTATTCCTGTCCTGCCCCTACGTTCTTCAGAACCTTTTTTTCTTTTTAGATTCCATATATACGTGTTAGCATACGGTATTTGTTTTTCTCTTTCTGACTTACTTCACTTGTATGACAGACTCTAGGTCCATCCACCTCACTACAAATAACTCAATTTCATTTCTTTTTATGGTTGAGTAATATTCCATTGTATATATGTGCCACATCTTCTTTATCCATTCATCTGTTGATGGACACTTAGGTTGCTTCCATGTCCTGGCTATTGTAAACAATGCTGTGATGAACACTGTGGTACATGTCTCTTTTTGAATTATGGTTTTCTCAGGGTATATGCCCAGTAGTGGGATTGCTGGGTCATATGGTAGTTCTATTTCTAGTTTTTTAAGGAACCTCCATAATGTTCTCCATAGTGGCTGTATCAATTTACATTCCCACCAACAGTGCAAGAGGGTTCCCTTTGCTCCACACCCTCTCCAGCATTTACTGTTTGTAGATTTTTTGATGATGGCCATTCTGACCGATGTGAGGTGATACCTCAGTGTAGTTTTGATTTGCATTTCTCTAATGCTTAGTGATGTTGAGCATCCTATCATGTGTTTGTTGGCAATCTGTATATCTTCTGTGGAGAAATGTCTATTTAGGTCTTCTGCCCGTTTTTAGATTGGGTTGTTTGTTGGTACTGCATGTCTTTGATCACACCTCCTTCTCATCTACTATGGCCATTAGTATAGCCCATAGCTTTGGTTTCCCAGCAGTATTAGTCATATCTGTGTATGTATGCCCATGTGTCATACACATACAACTGTACAACTTATACCCACACCCAAATTAGACTTCAACTTCTCCAGGGTTTCTTTTTTTTTTCCTTAAACACTTCTTGGTAAATCAATAGTGAGCAAATACTCAAAAACTACTTGGGGATAATGACAGTATATTTATCTACTTATTAATTTTAATAAATCCTAGGTATCTGTCATGTTCAAGGCATATGGAATTGGTCATGAATCCTATCTCTCATCGGCTTATAGTTTTAATAAGCCAGATTCTATTTGGTTTGTGCCAAGGAAAAACTCAGACAAAATTAAAGACATCTAAGTGGAGTCCCTTCTGTCCAGAATAACTTTCTTGAGCATTCATTCTGAAGGTTCTAGCAACTCTGAATCACTTTTGTAGCTCTCAACTCCTGGAAGGTACACAGAATGTGGAGAAGAGAACTAAACAGTGAAATAGATGTGTCACTGTGGGGATTATGGACAGATTTAAGGGACTTAAGCCTGACCTTTCAGAACACAGTAGGTATCTACAAAAGCTGTATCTAAAGAGTCTTGCTTTATTTCTGATATTATGTCCCCTTCCACTCCAAGGCTCCCAGCTTTTGACCTCTTGAATATGTGTATCTCATTACAGATATGAGCTTTAACTGCAGAGTGGTGGTAGTTACCTTTCTTTGAGTCCTTACTACGAACCCGGCATTATGCTGTTTCACAGGCATATTCTCATTTTAATACTCATGAGGAAGGATCTTTTAGTGTTCCCATTTTACTGATAAGAATACTGAGGCTGGGGCAATACCTTATTCAGAGTTGCCCAGCCATTATTTAATCAGGCCTGTCTGACTCTAGAGGTGGAATTTTTAATCATTATATTATACCAATTTTGAGTTTCAGAGATTCTGATATTTTATCTCTGGACTTCAGATAATTCCTTCAAAATTCCCATCTAATACTGTAATTGGACAAAGATTTGTTTTCTTTTACAGTTGAGTCTTAAGGGAGTACAAGAAAAGAAAGCAAAAATTCCACAGAAAAAAAACAGACTAGTTGGGCAGGGAAGAAACAGCTGCATCCACTTTAGGTAAAGTTACATGGCCTAGTTTATGGTTTTGGATGAAACAGCATGTTACCATTTGTCTACTCATTTTCCATGGTTTACTAGGAAAATACCATTCGTTTCCCATTACCTTTCTCCTCAAGAGCTAGCATAAAAAGAATATTATTTCCCCTCGAATATATACATAAATAAGGAATAATGAGTTCCCACTTTGTTTGAAGACCAGAGTCTGTCACTTCTTCATCCACCAAGATTTCAAAAGTTCTTGAGTTTTGTTGATATGCTTATGAGAGTTCTCTTCTTAAAAATAAAAATGAAACAAATAAACAAACAAACAAGAACTTTTCAGGAACTCATCTTCCATAACCTGGGGTAATGAAAATGAAAGAATACTCTTTATCAAAGCAACCCCAGAAAGTCATCTAATGCATGTAAATACCTAGTCCTGAAATCCTCATTTATTTTCCTTTAGGGATTATATGACTTTAAGGAAGAGGAAATATTTCCTCCAACAACTTCATCTGAGATTGACAAAAGGCAGAAAGAGGAAACCGAAGAGGCTGATATTCCTCTAGTCTGAGCTCCAGTTGGAATTGTCTAAGATGAACCAACTTCAGCTTTTCTCTGAAATAAATAGAAATTTGAAACATAGGAATTTATTACTGTCTCTCCTGGATATTAATACTTTCTTTCTTTGAACTCACACGATCCTTCCCAAATGGTACCGTGAATCCTTGAGGTGGCACCAAGTGATCTGGGGTTAACAGTGAACTTGGCCAGTCTCTCTGTGCCTTTGGCCGAAAAATCCAGGCTCAATCCTCGTTTCTTTTTGGAATGGGAAACGCACAATATCGGTATTACAGCAGCTCCAGAAAGGCATGCCAGGCCTCTCATGCTCTCAATTTATATTTGCATGTGAACAGCTTGTCGGCCATTTTATGAAGACAGATGAATCGCAGGCCTGCGAGAGGGGCGGCCAGACCTAAACACGTGAACCACACACCTCGGCAGCCCACCAGCTCTTAAAGGTGAAAGTAAAACGAATATCTCTGGACACAGCTTCAGGCAGATTATATAGAGATATAATGTATGAAGAAAAAGAAACTAACGAAACTATAAGGCATCATCTATAAGTCAAGTGGAAAATAAAGAATGAAACTAATCTATAAATATCGCTCTTTAAAATGTCAACAAAAAATAAGATGTAGCTGTTTATGACACTAAAAACAAGCCTTCAGAGCTCTCTCTCTCTCTCTCTCTCTCTCTCTCTCTCTCTTTTTAATGCCTGCTGTGAAAAGATGACTTTGATAAGGAAAATACCACCAAAATACCAGGTTGAGGAGAGGAATAGTCAGAGAGTGTATATTTAATATGGGAGCCCAACAATGTTATAGAGAATTTCCCAGGCTTGGGAAATGAAACGAATCCTGAGAAATCAGTGATAGGATATTCAGTGTGGTAAACTCAATCCTCCACCCCACAAAACTGACATAATTCAGTTTACCTATCTATTCCAAAAGATCAGACGGAGATCAAAACGGAAAAATAGAACAACAAAAAGAAGAGAGTCAGGAGGAATGAGGTCATTCTAAGTAAGTGAAAAACAATGTATGGTAGAACTATACTGACTGGAAAAATAATACAAGGAATACTGAACAACGGCCAGCTTTTTTAGTGTAAAGTCTATGAAAGATACTACGGTAAGTATGTTATACACATTATCTTATTTAATTCTTCAACATGTCAATACAACTATTACCGTACCACTTCAAAGATGAGGAATAAATCAATACTCTGGGAGGGTAAATAACCTATTCAACATTACAAAGGCAGGAAGAAGTAGAGGCAGACTTTGAACACAGGTCTGACACCACAGCCTGAGCTTCTAGCCTCGGTGCCATATTCCCCTCAAAGGTCCCTCAAGGTCAAGTTCCCATTAGAGTCTTCAGCTCTCTCACCAGGGAAGATCACTTTGGAATTTTATGAGATGATATCTATGCAAGTATATAATACAACGTTTAGCATGTCATGGGTATCACGTGTTTACTTCTTGATTTTTATTGAAACGGACGGTTTTACTCCATCTTAAATTCTAACCTATGACAACCTTTTTTGTCCTTGGAGTGCACACACCACACAGTTAGCGTTTTAGCGGATACCATTATATTCATATATGAAGTGTGTATTCTAGGTTAGTCAAGTTTCTGCAACGGAAACTTTATATATTTACGCAACTGATGAGTTTAATTCTGTCACGTATCCTTAGTGTTTTATTTTAGACAATTTGAAGTGAAAAATCCTTCAAAGGCAGAGATGATTTTCTTAAAGCAATTAGCAAAGGCTTTGAAAAGGCCCCAGAAATACTTCTCAGTCAATAAACTTAAATCACTAGTGAAGAAGACTGTGGGTCACTTGCCACCTTAAAAGGAACTGAAATGAAAAGGCGTTGGCGCCTCACTTATGCTGTAAAAGATCCTGATCTGGTAAATCAACACCGCCTCTCACAGTAATCAACTTTCTTGGGAACTAAGGTTCTTATGAGTACCCTGATAGGGTTTGTGGCTGAGGGGAAGGGTTTGGGGAGGCTAGAGTGGCCCAGAAAACTCCTTGAGTCCTCAAGATTGTTCCTACCGTGGGCCGCCCATAGGGGCAGACCTCAAAATCCTTGTACTTGGTTGGCTGCTGGCTACCATGGACTCTCAGAGCAGCAGTCAAGAGTTCCAAAGTAAACTTACCATTTTCTGGCTGGTCCTTAATGTCAGCGTCACTTGGCTGGCTGGGACTTTCAGATTGACTTGAATCTGAAAAACATAAAAATACAGCCAAAAATTACAGGGTCTGTGAAGGAAAGTGGATCAGAGGTGCCAGACTTTCTCAAAAGGTTCAGCATGGAAACTAGGAATGAGAACGTTACAGAAGTGACATGATGATCGAAAAAAGAAGAGAGAAAAGACAGGGGGTGAAAAGCAGCAGAGGCCGCAGCCCGTGCCTTCAGAGATGACTCTCGGTTCTGCTGCCACCTCCAGTGGCGCTTGGCTTGTGCCAGATCATAACTTGAAACTCTGCAGAAACCATCCTCTTACAGAGACACCATTTCCAAACTGCTCTTCTCCATTATTTATACACTAGAGTCTGATAAAGACTTCATCCTTCATTACACACATCTGAAGCTTGATTCAGAACATAATAAAGTGTCAAAACATATTTTGAAGCTGGTATATAAAAGCAACCCAAACAACAGAAACAAGTTCTGTTGATATTTAGCTCTGTATTACAGCAACAGACTATGCAGACTAACACCATTAAATACTAGAATGCTAATATTCTAGTGCATTTACTTAAAATAACAGGATCACTCAAAGATATCTTTCTCCCCCACTTTATAAGTATTATTTTCCTCTTGTACTGCTGCATTTGGGAGATCCTAACAGGCCTTGTGAGCAAAAACAGGTTCTTGCACACCTTTATTGGATCCCATTTATTTTTTATTTTTAAAACACAATCATTTTCAAATGAAAAAATTTGATTCAATCAAATTAACTTCTAAATGAGATAATTTAAAATAAAGTAATATTTAATTTTAAGATGAGATAAAATTAAGTTAGATCAAAAAATTTCACAGAATTAGAAGTAGGAATACTTATGATACATTTTGGGGGGAAAGGAGAAAAAAGGCAAAATATGTCAAGGAGAGAGTTTTTTATGTAAAGCATTTTCTGAGACTTGAAACAATATATAACATTATCAAAAAACAAGCAAAAAAAAGTTTCAGAAAAATCTCTGTATCTGTGGAAAGCCTGGATCTGAACTTTACCTTGACTTCACAGGGTTAGAATGGGCTGCCTGAAATTTGACCACATTTCAGCAAGAAGTTCAATGCAAGATCCAAAAGGTCATGACACTTAACTGTGATTAAATTGAAAATATTAATTCTATTTCAACAGAGTTACAGTTTTAGCATTCTCTTTCTTGGAGATACTGCAAAAGGTAGCAGCACTACTAGTGACCCTAGGTCGAGAGAAGCGCTAAGTTATTACTTTAAGAAAGGCCCCCTGCTTTTAGGCAAATGAAGATTTTAATTATTGGGAAGTACTATTTTTTAAATGTCTATTTAAAAATTTTCAGATGCTCTTAACCTGGTAACTAGAGAAAAAATTCTAGATTGATTCAAAGGTTCAAATAACAAATGATGTGAAATTTTGAATTTTTATTTGTCTGGCAAAGTGATAGCTTTTATCATAATGTAACAATAGCCATAGTGAAGACACAAACAAAAAGCATTACAGGTCAAAAAACTTTAGACAAATTCTTCAAAATGAACCACAAAGTTAAATACAAAATCTGCACTGAAAATTGGAATACAATTTATATCGGATTACATTTGAAATTTTAACTCCATAAATTAACATTATTTTTATAGCAAATGATTTAAAAACACGGCAGGACTACCTTCTCTTTTTCTAAGGGAATATCCTGTAATTTCGCCATTAAAAATTACAAATTCAACGTTCTTAGAAGTAATTCAGCATGTTTTAGGAGAAAGGCATACCTTCATTATTTTTGTAATAGAAAATTTTAAACCATTAATATCCACTATTAAAATTAAAGAAAATATCTAAGTTTGTCTTAGGGAAAGTTAAAATTCTTCCTGATCATGTCCCAGAATAGATACATAAAATTTTGCCAAATAGAACATTTTCTTTGGAATAAGACTGGCAAACCTAACTTTCTATATGATAGCTTAGCCAATATTCTTTTTCTTGATGTAATATCTTTACGATTAATCACTTTACAAAAAGAAAAATATTTTTTATCTCAATTAATTTAAATATACCATAGCCAATTACTTTTCTGATATTTAACTATTAATACTAAGCTAAGGTAAAAAAATAATGAGTGATTCAAACAATTGTTTTAATAATCTAAAAGTGGACTCCTTTGTCCTTTTAAATTTTCTTTTACGTTTGTCACCCTATATTTATAGAAAGGTAGCATAATTATAGAAAACATGAACAGCAGCAAAAGATGGCAATAGATACGTTCAAAGAAAGTTTAAAATTCCAAACCACAGAAAAAGAAGCAAACAAACAGCAAATGACTGAGTGGCAGGAAAACAGCTCAGAGTTGGTCTGAAAGGGGCCGCAGCACTCTTGTGAAAGCTCAGATACAAACACTGGAGAAGGCATCTAGCCAAATTGAAAACGGAATTTAATTTCTCCACTTTTATTCAAAAGCTGAGGATACTGTTCTCCACCAGAGGACTGCATACTAAAATACACCATCTTGGTAATGGATAGGGAAGGCCAAAGAGCTACAAGAAAAGTTAAATGATCTAAAGACTTAGGTAATTATTTTCTACCATGGGCTGTTGAATGCCGTTTCTATTTTGAACCAACAAGGAACGAAATGACCCAGTGCTGGTGCAATTCTTTGCTGAGAACACATGGATACTTTCTCTGGTATTGCAAAAGGTCACCAATGCTGTTAAGTACGGAGCCGACCAGATAACCAGAATTATAAATTAATTTCTACCCATACATAATTGATACAAATGAAAGATCTCTTTCTTAAGCATTTGCACTAAAACACTATCACGAAGGTTAGCAACTAAGTTACTTTTCTGTTTTAAATACCTGGTAGAGACTTGTCAGAAGCCAAGGTAACTTTATGTCTTACTTTTGGGGACAATTATCACATGGTCTTTTGATTCCCACCACCTGAAATAATTAGAGGCCCCAGAAGAAAAAGAACCACCTGCATAGAATTGGGTGCCCTTCCTGTATCTGAGTCTCCCACAGCAGTGATTTTCTCTGGTTCCCTGGTTGAAAGCCAGAAAATTTGTATATTACGATGAAGAGAATATAATTTAAAATGTGTTTAAATGATGGAGTTGGAAATGCTGTTGTGAGGAAGTATATTAGGATTATCAGTTTTTTTTCCATCTAGGGATTTGTTTTTTGTTTAAGGAACCTTAGACTTCAACTTAACCTAAAAGAAAAGCAATTTTTCTTCTGGTTTGTAAAAAATTTATGAGCAGAAATTTAAACCTAAAATTGACAGGGTTTTCATATAGGAGGCTGGATTGAGACCTCTTAATTGAACTGGTAGTCATCTACCTATGCATTTTTATGGCGCCTACAGCTATATTGCTGGAGTACTCAGACAAAGATATTTCACTATCAATATAATCACTAGGGAAAGGAATAAAATAAATCCTAATGCCTACACACTAGCCTCTGCTTCCATAAGCATGTGCACTGCAGGAACAGAAACCTTGTACTGGATTTGCTACTTATGCATGGATCCAGTCCCCCTAACCTCAATTCTGCTCCCCTTCAACTTGGAACCTCAGAGAATACTCCTTTTGGTATGGTGAAGAGTGACAAAAGCATGTCAATATGGTAAAACTGGTCAGGCAAAAATAGAGACATCGCTTCCACGTATTTTCTGTTCTCTGGGCGTGATGCAAAGATGGAATGTTGTTAAATCTTCCTTGTGCTCGACCCAGAATTAAACTTTTCCTCTCTGATTCCTCTTTTATTGGCCATACATCTCTTACAATGTGACTTACATTATGTTGCACTAAGGTACTCTTCAATGATCTCCTATGAGAATCTGAGCTCCATAAGAAAAGAATTCCTTTCTTCCTCTAGCCTTACCCCCAGTACCTTCCAAGGGTACCTGGCCCAGCTAAGGATCTGATAACCGCTGAACTAAAGAGATGAATTTTCACTTGTTGTTCAGCTTTCTAATGCTGAACCACTGCCAGTGACTGAAAATATACTAAATTCACACCTAAAAGCAGATTGGGACTTATGAAATGAAAAAGGAGGGTAGAAAAGGTCTTTATTTCTGCTTCATATCCCCCTTCGTGGGACCTGGCAAGGAAGAGAGAGGCACATCCCTCTGGCTCGTGAGTAGGAAATCTTGCACAGCGTTTAGAAGTTGCAGAAAATCACCTCCTCTGATCCCCTGGCCGACACACCCACAAGAGGCTCCTTAGAATAGTAAGAGCTGAGAGTGGTGTCTGACACATAAAAGGCCCCCCAGAAATGTGTGCAGGCTAAAATGATGGATGGCAGGAATATTTCGCACATTCAAAGAAACACAAAGATAAGAGAAAGCTGCCATATTCTGATGCCCGAAGAGGAACTCAAAATCCTAACAACTGCTGTTGTGAACAGCTGATAAAAGAAGAGCAGCCACGCAGTGGTGGGGAACCCTTCCCACCCCGAAACAAACCAATGTAATTCCTATTCAGTCAACATGATATCAACAAAAGTCTATGGACCATGAAAGTACAAATTCAGGTTCCAGGGGAAAAATAATTTCACCTAAGTTCAACCTCCCTACATGCATATTGATTTGGTTAAGGATGAAGCTTGCAAAGTCTCTCTCAGAATTTTGTGTCCAGTTTTAAATCTCCCAAATTAAAAGGTGATACGAAGAAATCAGAAGGCATCCAGAAACAAAAACGAGTTAGTCAAGTGAAAGAAAGTGAAAGTGCCGCCAAAAAGAGATGAAGTTGTTTTTCATAGTGTGAAAAAGAAAAGGCAAAGTTAGGAATGAATACTTTCCTGCAAATAAATGAAGTGTCAGGAACATTCCTGAGGTAAAAGACAATAAGGAATAGGGTGATTGTACTCTGAATATAATAAATACCCCCTAGGATTGTAGCACTTAAAGATTTTTAAAATTTAGGTAGATTCTTCTTTTTCTTACAGAGGTTTGGGAAGATGAGGAGTTTGCAAAAGAGTCAAGCCAAAGAATCCAAGATTCATTTTTCTACATCCATGATGTTATTGAAATCTATTTCAGATTAGTAGTATAAGGCTTAGAATTACTCTATTTTGATCATTCAGTACCGTAAGATGTTTATTACAGTAAGGAAATCTAGAAGAATGGCTATAATAGTCACATTTTGCTTATTAGTCTCTCTCATAGCTGCAGTTATAAAAGAAATATTACTGTAGTACTTTATAAACTTTAGGAACATTGTCTATTTTTTCCAGTACCACCATGACCTTAAAGACTGAGGTGTGAGGAAATATTTTAAAAACCTTTGAGATGCAGAATGTCACTTCACAGGTGCACATATGTATATACAATCTGGGGCTTACGAGTAAAGCTGATGAACACGATACCATCCACTACATATAACAGTATCCATCATGGTCTGGCAAAGAACAAACAGAATTTTGTAATACTATCATTAGATCTGGACCACCAAAAATCTTCAGTTACCATCAGCATTTTCAGAGAATGGATAAATCGTTTAAGCTCAGTAAACAATCAAACCAATATTTAATGGTAATTAATGTACATGACTGTGGCCTACTTAATGAAAAACAAATACACAATAACCTGGTTTTTAAAACAAATTATGAGGTGAGTCACACCATAAAAGTTTTCTTATCTTTGAAAATGGAAACACTCCATGGTTCTTTAAATGGGAAGTCTTATCTTTACTGTATTTAAAATACAAAATTTGATCTGTGTAACTTTCCCAGTAAGCTAGAATTGCGTGTGTCATGATAACCGCAGTAATCAAGGTATGCACAGCAAATCCTTCTTCACCAGAAGGGAGGTGGGGAGATGGGGCAGAAGGAAAACCCTAATTCCAAAAGGACCAGGCTAGTTTGTACACGTTGGCCCTTGAATCCTCTAATCCGAATCCGAGCGGGAAGGCTGTGTTCACGCAGCAGAGACTTGGAAGGGCTCCACCAGACCACCCCGGGGGCTGCCAGCTGCTCGGGAGATCCACCCCTTAGCCACTCCCGGGTATGGCATTTTCGGGGTCGGAACTTAAAAGCGTTATATAATCTAGATGACTACCATTTTCTTTCTTAAAACTTTTTTTTTACATGCCTTTCGGAAGAAGAATTTGTGAAATATTAAATTTGCAGGCATTAGACTTTTTGGCATTAATGCTGGTATTCAAGGCCCATCTGTTTAGTCAGGGCTGTGTCTGATGATGAGACTGTTTAGGTTGAAGAGTGATTCAACTGTCTTATCACCTACTCATAAACGTGTTATTTGGCTACGTGCACAGGGAGGTTGTGGAATGATACACAGTTTTAACACGTTGAGGAAAAAGTAAAATGGTCTCACCATTGTTGTGTTATGACACTGAGGGGGAATCATTTCTAAGCTTTGAAAATTACAAATTCAGTCACTCTGAAAGTAAAGACCAAATGACTCAATCTTTAAACACCTTCAGTCTTCGCATGAGGCTGATTTCCAGTCATCATCGGGTTTTTCAGCAAAGTTATAAGTGAAGTCAATGGCAAGAATGTGGTGATTATAAAAGATATGTAAGCACGATACTCTGACTAAATTTATAATTTCTCGTATTTTCTTTGACAAGGGTCTCTGACTAAAATAAACTAAAATTGACATAACCACTTTGAATTTTGTTTTTCTCATAACAGGAGCTGTGTTAACATGTGATGGTGATCTGTTGATCAATTCAGAACTCACATTAGTGAGTCAACCTGGTTACCTACCCACTCATGAGTAAACAAAGACCTGCCTAAAAAGCCATAACATTACTGCATATCAGAATTGTGCTCAATTTCCCCTTTTGAGTCACTTTTTTCACAAACAAAATTAATTATAACAGTAAGTCCTTGGGGTTCTTAGAAGAAAATATACTTGAAGATTACTTATGTAGTCAATCTATACAACTGGAAGTAGAAAAACTCCCTGTATACTTTCATACTATAAAAACAAATGTGTCAAATGAAAATGATGCATAATTTAGTTATAGTCTATACACATTATTTTCATGTGTCTGGATATCTGTAAAAAATTTCATTAAAATAATAAAATGATCTCTGCTGAGGATAATCATGGCTATTTAAGTTCAGTTAGTATTCTAAGGATTAACTTTTTTTGCATTCATATTTCACTATTGAAAGAAGTATGAAAAGGCACAAAGATGGAATCCTAAAAAAATCTGAGCTATATAATTTAACTCTGGATCTCGTTTTTTTTCACCTGTAAAATGGGAACACTAATGACTATTTTGCCTAATTTAATAGAGTTGTTGTGTGGATCAAATAAAATAATGCAAGAAGACCTGATTTTGAAACTGTAAGGTCCCCCAAAAAGAAATGTACTTTTACCTCTGCAATATAAATCTTCCCATCCATATACATTTTTGTTTCTTTTAAAAAAATCAACCCCAGCCGACACATGACATGATTCTGGTAGAAAACATCAGCATCACAGCCCTGGTTTTAAAGTAAACGTTCTTAATTCCAATATACTGGGAAAGAGATTATCTCTGATAATGGAAATTTAAATCTCAGCTTGCCGTTGTTTATTCCAGACAGACATTTGTGTGTTAAGTCTGTTTATCAGGCAACACTTTGTCTAAGCCAGGAAGTAGTCAGTCTTTGTAACAAGATGTATGCAAATGAATTTCCCATGAGTCTCCACAGCAAATTGTAGTAAGAAAAAAAAAATTCCTTGTTACTTTACCAGCAAGAAGCTACCTCAAAAGTAGACTAGAGACAGAGAACTATGAGCTAGACTATGCTGATGAGTTTAAATGAATCCTAAATATGTGCTCACAGTCTGTTGCTCTTTATTCTAGCAGACTTGGTGCCTTACATCTGTTTATCAGACAACACTCTGTCTGGCTTTGTAACCTGTGTGAAAATCAACGGTGACCATAATCCCATGAAATAACCTGTCGGAGGCAAAACTCCAAACCTCCCAACACTTTAAGGACCCCCACCAATAGACGCTCCTATGAAACCTTTGAAACTTTTAAAAAATACATCCAACTCTAACTTTTGCTCACCTTCTATCTTAACTTTTCTACACTCATTGAATTCCCTAAAGGCACGATAGCCTCAGGACAGAATGGTGAATTTTACCATGCAATTTGGACTGATAAATAAAAAATTTGCTAACATGCCCTATCTAATGATCAAGACCAGGGAGGTTTTTTTTAATATACTTTTTTCTATCATAATAGTAAAACGTTTATTCTTTTATTCTATTACTAAAGTCTCTAACCCGGGATCCTCTTTTTTTTTTTAACCCTAATATAACTGACTCTTTTAAAAAAAATCTAAACATGAAGAGTTGAAAAGTGTATTTCTTTTTATTTTTCTTGTTGGTTTTCTATAGGGTTTGAAAATCTTACCAAAGGCATCAAATTGGTTGAGCTTGTCTTCCTAGACAAAATAAACACTTTAGGACTCTACTTGTTTGTATTCTCCTCAGTGGTGCTGTATGCCTCAGCAGCTAAAAACAAAGAAACTTTTTAGCTGCTCAGACAAAATGCAGAAGCTTCCCAAACAAGGAGGCAAGGGAGGGGGCATGGGTTGAGGGGACGGTAGGGGTGGAGAAGTGTGCAGAAAGTCTGACAGTCCATTCAATATAGGGATGATGGCTATAATGCACCCAGGGTCCCCTTGCTAATTAAATATGCATTGGCACAGTTTTGATCGATGCAAGCCATGGATCAGATGACACACCTGCAAAATCTTGAGCCCAGAGCTCCCAGGAAAAGGGAAAATACAGTCTTGTCTCCTTATCTTTGTTTTCAAAGGCTCTCAATTTCTGTGCTTAGATATCTAATTTAATTCTCTCACCCCTCAGCAAACTGGATTAGGGAAGTCAATACTGCCTTTGTGCATCGACAGGAAAACACAGCTTTCCTTTTATTCAATTTAGCTATGACCTTTATACAAAGATAATGACAACTGTCTAAAAGTAAGGTGAAGGCCTCAAGAAGAAGACCCCCTGAGCGAAGGCTCCCATGGAATTTTGGATGACAAGGTAGTGGGGTTTACTGTGACATTTTCCTGCTTGGAAAGGAAAAAAGGAGGAAAGGGAATTAAGAATTGGTGGCGGGTGGGAAGGGAAGGGTTGGGACACAGGGAGAAAAGCATGGTGGAAGAGATTTCAATCCACTGACTAAACGACCAAACTCTCACAAATCACTGGACCGTGTCATATCCATAACCAGAGAATAATGCTGTCAAAGAAGATGATGAGAATGGCATAGTAACAATTTGCCTAAAAAATGCAGACGCCTTAATGAGAAAGCTGAAGATTCTGCGGTTGGGTAAATCAGGAAGTTTGGGTTTTCTTGTTTCTTTCTTCCTTTCCTTTCTTTTCCCCCCCTTGAAGCTTTTGAGAAAACGGGACTATCAGTGTGTCTGTGAGTCCTAACACCAGCGATAGCTAGAGATTTTTGGAGAAGCCTGGGATTCTGCAGTGCTCCAATGTTCAGACCACGACTACTAACCAAAGGGGAAAATGATACTGGAAGAGTCTCCTGAGAAAGCACTGCTTCCTTAACTTGTCTTTGGGCTTACTTGTTCCATTCATTAGTTCAGGCATTCATCAATGCATCTACTATGAGCCTTTCTCCCTGCGCACGTGGTGACAAAAATTTTAAAAAGCAAGGTCTCTGCTCTCAAGGATCTCTCAGTCAATCAGAATAACGATAATAAAATCAAGGTTCTGTGGCATCCCCTCTTGATTAAGTCCTGTCCTCTGGTGAAATTAATGTACAGCAACATGTTATTGTGCACATTTGTAATGGCTTTTATTCTCTTACCATTCGCAATCAGTACTGTACCACTAAGTGTAGCCTTGTAACAGAATTTACAGTAGCCTGGATGCTAACTGTTGGTGGGAATGGATGGTTGGGATTAACTTTTCTAGTAAGATATAGAGAGGTTTAGGCAGAGTCCTTTCAAGTGAAAGATGAAGGTATATTACTGCATAGTTAGCATTGTTGGGAATGGTGTAAAATATCAAAATGGTTTTTAAAAATCAGGTTTTTTCCCCCTTAGAAACAATTTCATAGACAATATTCCTAATCAGGCCTGGTGTACTCCCTTTAACAGAAATGACTGTTTCACAAAGGTAGCTGTGGTACACTGAAAAAGGTAGAGGACTTGGTATTAGAAAACCTGAGTTTGGGTCCCTTCTTGGCCATTTATATTCGCTTTGTGGAACTGGGCAAGCCCCTTTACTTCTCTGAATTTCAATTTACTCATCTTCCAAATGCCTGACTTTCAAGATTATGAGAACTGAATGGCATGATTTAAAATGCCTTGTAAATTATAGCAGCTATAACTCTAACTGTACACTGCATACGTTTGCTAATGTATAGAAACTGGTTAAAGAATCACATTGACTACTTACTTTTATTTCTTGTCTCATTATTTTTTTTATTTACTTATTTTTTTTTGCGGCACGCAGGCCTCTCACCGCTGTGGCCTCTCCCGTTGCGGAGCACAGGCTCCGGACGCGCAGGCTCAGCAGCCATGGCTCACGGGCCCAGCCGCTCCGCGGCATGTGGGATCTTCCCGGACCAGGGCACGGACCCACGTCCCCTGCCTCGGCAGGCGGACTCCCAACCACTGCGCCACCAGGGAAGCCCTTGTCTCATTATTTTTACTGCACAGAGCATGGTATCTAGAACATATACGTACTAACAGATATTTGTTGAAATGGAATTGAAGAGGGTGAAAGAATTGCTCTTTCAGGGCCATGAAATACAATAGGGCCTATCTTGAGAGATGTCAACAGATGTTTGGGGGTAAATTTTCTGGCTTTGGGGAGACTGCATGACTGGATGGTGAGAACAGACCTTATGGGACTCATAGGCTTGGCTTTCTGGTCCTAGATTCAGGACCAGAATGAGGGGGGTTAGGTACCCGTAAAGGTTGCTTCCAGCCCTGGAGTTCTAATTTGAAACAGATCATTAGCAATCAGGCTGTTGGTCTCCTGGCTGCATTCAAGGTTGGGACCCACATTTCATCAAAAGGGACTGGGTGATATTAGCTGCTGATCATAAGTACAACTAGAAATAACATGAGTTCAATAATCTTTACCTTATAAATTCTTTACCTTATAAATGATGACAAATACCCTACTATGAATTGTAAATGTTTATCTTCAGTGACTTGGCCAGTCCTGACTACAGGAGCCAATAAACAGTGTTTTCTTTTTATTTCTTAACCCATTATGTAATTCAGAACACCAGGAAACTTTTTGTTTCACGAGCTACCGTATAAGGTATCCTTGAAGAATTTAGCCTAGGTCCTAGGTCTTAGACTAGTATTGAGGACAATACTTTCTCAAAAACACTTTAGATATACCTTCTCATATATACAGTCAACCACTGACAACACAGGTTTGAATTGTGCGGGTTCACTGTATAAGCAGATTTTTTTCTGTAGTAAAAGTTATATGAGGATTTTTGACTGTGTGTAGGGTTGGTGCCCATAATCCCTGTGTTGTTATAATATGTAATGTAAAATATATATATTTTTAATAATGTGTTTTCAGTTTCCACATTGACAATAACTTTTCCCTAACAACTTGGTTTCTGGACTTTTAACAAATATGCATGAAAACAGGGAGCTATCATTTGGTCAACCAAAAACTGGTCCTCAGACTCCCACAGCATCATAACAAAGTTCAAGTGATAGCTGATTCTCTAGAAATTCACCCAAGCATTTTGCAAGTAGAAATAATCATATATGTTTTGCTTCTATGTCTTTATGATAGATAAAATGATTTAAATGTACTGAATCATTTCACTTTTAGGAGTTTCCATTTGGATTCTATCATGGCTTTCTCCCTGACATATGCAGTGCTAAGTTATTTAAAATTAATTGCAGTACAATATTTTAAAATTTCTTCACATGGTGCTAATCTCAAGTGCTTTGGATGTTTGAACCACACTTGGAAGCCATCAAGTTCTGTGTATCTTTATACCATGGAGCAGTTAAACATGCTAAAAAGATTAGTCAGTGAACTTTAATCTATAACCAAAACTATACTAAATTATAAAATTTCAAAAATGTGTGAGTTGATACAAATGAGAAAACTGCAAACACCCTACATAAAAAGAAAAAAACGAACCTAGATAATTAAAACACATGAATTTACTTACGTAGCTTTGAATCCAGAAAAGCTTTCAGAAATTCACCACAGATCATGGGGTCCTACCCACATAAACCCAGTTAGGTGCCAGTTGAGCTTATGTGCTTTCACCTTCATCTGAAGTTCATTTTATCTGTCATTTTTATTTTCATTTTAGGATGCAATGTACATTCTTTTCTGTGGTTATGTTGAAGGGGGGATAAGTATTTTCCATTTCAGTAACTCAGTACGGATGAGTAATTTGCTTAGTAATAATCCTAAAATTAAACTGTCTTCCATACAATGTCTAGTAATAGTTTACACAGGATTAGGCAAATGAACTATCTTCGGGATGTGCTTTAAAAAAAAAAGTTTCGGGCTTCCCTGGTGGCGCAGTGGTTGAGAGTCCGCCTGCTGATGCAGGGGACACGGGTTCGTGCCCTGGTCCGGGAAGATCCCACATGCCGCGGAGCGGCTGGGCCCGTGAGCCATGGCCGCTGAGCCTGCACGTCTGGAGCCTGTGCTCCGCAACAGGAGAGGCCACAACAGTGAGAGGCCCGCATACAAAAAAAAAAAAGTTTCTTATTTGCCACCTGGATTTATTTTGATTTTAAAAAAAATCATGTTTTCTGGAAAGTTTCTAATAGAGGTGCTATCTTCAACACCTGCTCCTGATCAAAAAGTCTAAGTGGGTGACTGGAACTTCATTCTGATTCACTTTTCAAGAACCATTGTCACTTTAAAAAATGACTAATAATTAGTGATTCCTAGGGGAAGAAGCTTATTTCAGTTCATCAAACATTTAGCACCTACTGTGTGCAAGGCATTGTGAGCTTCTATTCAGTTCTGAGGTAGCTCATAATGTTGACTAAGAATTCCACTCATTCAACTCTGGATCGTTTATTAAAGTGTATATTACTTGTTTTTTAAGAGTAGCTATTCCCCCCAACCCCCCAATCTCCACCAGTGGTGGTAACATGAAGTGTTTCTGAGAACACTTTCCTAAGTCTATTAGGGGAGGAGAGAGGAGGTGGAGATTTCTACAAATAGGAAATGGTTTATCTGTTTGTTCTCTATTTAACAAAAATGACAAATCTCTGGGTTCCATGGTTTTTTCAATTTTTTGGTCACAGTGGAAGCCTACAGACAAGAGGAAGCTGGAGCACCAGTGTATAGAACAAAATCGAGTAGTTCTACCTGCCAATCATACCCCATTATTACCCCAACTCACCCCTACACCCTATCCCTGCTGAGCTTCCTGAAGCAATGTTTAACCCCCTGCAGCATTCACACAGCCAAGGCCCAAACCTGGGGTTCAGAGTGATTTCAATATCACCTCTGACTTTTCAGATTTACAATATTAAGGTAAGCAAAGAACGGGACTTCCCTGGTGGTTAAGAATCCACCTGCCAATGCAGGGGACACGGGTTCGAGTCCTGGTCCGGGAAGATCCCACATGTCGTGGAGCAGCTAAGGCGGTGCACCACAACTACTGAGCCTGTGCTC
The DNA here is from genome assembly GCF_059928025.1 of Delphinapterus leucas. Taxonomy (NCBI): domain Eukaryota; kingdom Metazoa; phylum Chordata; class Mammalia; order Artiodactyla; family Monodontidae; genus Delphinapterus; species Delphinapterus leucas. The sequence goes on from NC_143129.1 coordinate 138,377,369, forward strand.
CTAGAGCCCATGCTCCGCAACAAGAGAAGCCACTACAATGAGAAGCACACACATCGCAACGAAGAGTAGCCCCTGCTCGCCACAACTAGAGAAAGTCTGCACGCAGCAACAAAGACCCAACACAGCCATGAATAATAAATAAATAAATAAGTAAGAAAGATAAGCAAAGAAAAAGGTGACTAAATCATTTTTGGTTGAAATGGCTCAGTGGCCCTTCTAAACTGTCCTATTTTATTTTTTGGTTACAAGAAAAAAAGATTAAAAACAAATTATAAGTGGGGAAAACAAAGAAAAAGAAGAAATAGTAAAAAGAAAACAAATCGCAGTAACAAAACAAGTGGCATCTTTGAACAGGGGTCAGAAATAGCAGCTCTTCAAATGAGACAGGAAATCTTATTTGCAACAGATCTGGGGAAAGTTACAAGAAAAAAAATCAGAGTTTATTCAGGAATTAAAGGTGACATAATACCTGCATGGTGTCTCTCAATTATCAGGTTTGTATTGGGGGATGGTTGGAACAATAGCAGAGCTTAACATGGGAATGCTGTAAAAGAAGGGATGAAGGCCTCCGTTATTTCCTTTAAGTCTGGCTACCACCTCCAAGAACAGCACAGAATTTCGTAATTCTTTTCCATTTAGTAAATTTGGGGCAATAATTTCTTGTTATATTTATCCAAATGATCTCCAAAAAAAAAATCACTGGGCTGGTTTTCATTTTCCATCTTTATTCTACACTTTAGCAACTCGTCTAACAATTTAATGATTTCCTTTTCTCCTCTAAATGGATGTCCTGTAGAAAGGGGAAATTTTCTAAAGTCTTAGTCAACAGAGTCTTAAGTTTTTATCATACAAAACAGCCTCACATCACACTATTGTAGTCACATGTTCTCCCACCTGGTCTTAAAATCAGAAAGCACTTTGTTTTAATGCCGCCATGTTGGTATTGTCCTGACATGCTTAGACTTCAAAGGGGAAGACTTTGAACAAACCTATTTGGAAGGAATTTCATAAAAAACATTAGGCAAAAAGACTATTTTAAATTAACAGGAAGAGTGTAACATCTCACCGGCAGTAGATAGGGAAATGAATTATTCAAAATTGTATACAAACCCTGACGTCATCATGAATAGAGGCAGGCTCTAAGGAACTTTACTGAGAAAAGCTGGTATTTACACAGTGATTGGAAGCAAAAAATAAAAAACCAAAATAAGAAAAAAGAAAATCTTTTTTTTCTTTTGCCACATAAAGAAAATCTGCTACACTGCTTTTCATAACCCCACCTAAACTCCCTACTGTGGCGCTCTCAAAGCACGACCTCTGGATTTCCGTAAGGAAAGTATAGCACAACATTAAGAAGTCCCAAGACTCTTCGAGAAGAAATTCATGCAGAACATCAAATGTTACTCAACATTTTCAAGGAACCATGATATGTCAAACAGACCACATGATGCAAGTACATTTAAATATAAGTTTCTATTTCTGTTTAAAAATAAAAAAGATCAGAAATCTGAATCTGGAAAAGCAAAATCTCTTGCAGGTTTAGAAAGCATATACAAAACCTGGCAAAAGAAAACACTGTTCACTGCCACCATCTGCTTTCTGGCACAGAGGAAACTTTTACTAACAGCAACATTTTCTTACATTAGAAAATCCACTAATTAGTTTTGTTGTAATAAGAAAAATAACCTTTGCGTGGAAGGCAGATTGCCAGCTCGCTTTTTTTTGTTGGCTGCACCTTGCAGCAGGCCTGTAACATTTCCATGTGAAGTTCACCTCTGAGTTCCCCTCTCCTGGAGTACTTTATTATTCCCTGTTTGGTCTAAAGAAAGTATTCACAAATGAGAGATCAAAAGTGAGAGCAACAGAGAGGAAAAGCTTTAAGGTATTTGGGTTAATATCCAAAAAAAGAACACCAGGTTCAGAATCAGGAAATCTGGGATCCAGAATCGATTGTCAAAAGCTCCGTAAACCTGGGTCTCATTTTTCTCATCTTTAGGGCTATTAAAGTAAATGAGCTCTAGCTTTCCCCTAAAATTCCTAAATTCTTGTAGTCTAAATCATTTTTTCCTAAGAATTGTACGTCCCAAGAAACTAGTGATTGCAAAAGAGTGAGTGGAACTTCAGATGTCACTGATAAATCTGAAATAATTGAAAAAATGTTGACATATGCTGATTAAAATATTACAAATCTAGCAACCGAGGAAATGGAAACTCAACTGAAATTCCTTAATAATATACTCTCATCATTTAGTCAGCATATCATTCCACAGATAAAACCAACAAATATGGATCAAGCAACTACTGTGTGCCCAGCACTCTTGTGAGCCCTGGAGACAGAGCCATGAACAGGAGGCTCACAAGCTCTGGGCTCCCAACACCTAGGTTCCAGGAAGCCTGCAGGCCCGGGAGCTGCCGGGCATCCTCTGCAGAATCACCCACCACAAGTCCGCGCGCTGCCCTGGACAGGACGGCACCAACGGGGAGAGAAAATGTGTGTGTGCTCACCACACTGCAAGATCTGCTTGCAAGTTCCTTGAGAAAAGAAAATAAATGGGTACAAATACTTTCCGAGAAATTTTACGGAAAACAGACATCATGTCTTTAGAAGCAAAGCAAAGCAGAACACTGAAAGGGCACACAGCCCCCTGTGAAAGATGTCTCAGGCTTACATTGTTCAAACTGGCCCTCTGCCTTGACTCAACGAATTTCCTTAGTTAAAAAAAACTCACCACTTCCATTTTTTTTTCTGTAGGCTCAAACTTAGCTACATTTAAAACACAAAACTGCAACGCAGGATGACCTATTGCAAACTCAAATGTTCCCCTGCCTGAGGAATGAGTGACAGACTATTGCAACGTTGATTAACCCACTGGTATTGCACAGCCCAGCCCACACTACTATTCTCAACTGTATGGCAACCACACGTTGATGACCAGGCCAAGTGCCCATTGGGTTTATTAACCCTTAGCTGCCATTAAAATACAGTAATTAAAACTCTAACATTTTACCCAAAGCTTCCTGTCAAATATCTGAAAAGATTTCAGTCAATTTATAGAGTTCTATCTTTGCTTTTACCCTCTGTTTTTGTCAACACCCACTTAGGCACAGAAAGTAATTGCCTTCTTTTCCGATGCCGGTTAGTCACACTTATACAGCACAGATCCCTGTCCTGAATTTAGAAGATAATTCAGTGTAGAAGAGGATGAAGACAGGATCCTTTCCCTTCCTCCTGGCAGAATTAATCCCTCCTTCCTCTGGCTTCCTACAGCCTGGTTACTAAGAACAGGGCTCAGCTTCTATTTCATTTCTCCGTGTGTATAATCCCCACCTGCCCTACCAACAAGTTGCAAGCCCTTGAGGGCACACGTTTAAAGAAAGGCTTGCACATAGTAAAGGCTCAATAAGTGACCTTGAATAAAGGAATAGAGGGGAGAGGCTAGTCTGGGCAAGACTTTTAAGCAAGGGTTATCCCAGAGACGGTCTATAGATTTTTCTATCTCCTAGCAGAAACAAAGTACAGTTAGAAAACATGCAGTGTTTTTCAATTAAGGCTAAAATTCCTGAAATGGCTACATATAAGGGAAAGACTTCCCCCTCTCTATCAGAGATGGGCAAATGGCTTGTCTAGTGCCCACGATAACCTTATCAGGTAATTTAATATTTGAAACATAAACAAACAAAAAGTTAGAATTTAAAAGGGAAGCAGATTACTCAAATCATGAGGCAATTCCGACAACTATTTGCAAATATACTGGGACCAGAGTCTTTAAAAACATTTCCTATTATCTGTAGTAGGAAGAGGAAGGCTAAGCTTACAAATTTTGTTTAATGTAAATCTCTTAGGTCCCTACTATAGAAAATTCCTGCAGTATGTGATGACAGGCTTCTGCATTTCTGATTTCATAATTAAAGACTCCTTGATATATATCACAGAGCAAGAACACTTTACTAAGTATGTGAAGGAGCGACATAACCATGTTTGGACTGGTGTATCAGTAAAGCTTCTCTCAGTAAGAGAAGAGTAACTACAGTTAAAAAAAAAAAGACATCGAAAGTTTCATTTAGATAATTGAAAATAAGATGTTAAAATTCCTTTTTGGTTTTCATTCTAGCATGCATTTCAGAAGACCAATATTGAAACTGTGTTGAAAATGTTAGGCTGAAGACCAATTCTGATAGGAATTATGGCCAGTTTGACACACCCTATATATCTTTGGCTTGATGTAGACATAAGTTCAGATACTCTTAAATTCTTTTTTTAAAACCTGGCCTGAAGTTGAGAATGCGGTTTCTAAAATTAGCCAAAAGTTCTGAAAATAGCTTATTTTCTATATATTCACCTTTTATCAGGCACTATGTATTAACAGACTATATTTAGAATATCCATAAGGTGATGTGATCTTGTACAGATGATAAAACAATATAATGCAGACTTTCAAGGCAGGTAAGGATGTATGATAAAGGATGATAAACTAAGAATAAAGATTAAGGAAGTAATATTCACATAACACGATGAGAGAAAAAAAATTAAAAGTTTCACTTAGAAGCTAAGTAAAAAATGGAAAACTCATGACCTGGGAGAGTTTCTTTTAACCTTCGCGCGCTACACTTATATTGCTACAGAAATTGATGATTAGTTAGCTAATCTTAGGCAGCACAGACAGACAAATTTCTGTCACATTCCACGTCCAATCTATTCTTCTCTCATCTCTCTGGGAAACTGAGGTAAAATTCTGCTAAGGATATTGGATTCCTCTCTGGCTGAATAAAGGAACTGACCTTGAAAAACATAAATACAAAGAAATTAATTCTTTGCAAATTTGCTAAAATAGGTGTATTATAATTTTAAAAAATAACTGGTACTCCCTTAATTACAATACTTGAATGCAGCTCTAAAGTAGGAAGGTTTTATTTTATTTACCAAATTTATAAAAACGGCACATCTTTTTTTCTCAAGCCTTGAGGTTCTCTTCCCAGGCTAGAATAAGATCACACACACAGTCACACGCAAGTTTACAAACAGCAACTTGTTAACCTTTCTTTCTTGACCAAAAAATAAAACGCACAAAAAAAGTGGAGTCTGGGTTCACAGAGTTCTTCTTTTCTGGTTTAAATTTAATAACACTTAGGGAGTAAAAGGTATGCTCGGTATCTATAGGGCCAGCAATACTTCCTGCTGGGCTTAAACCTGGCTTTCCTGGGGGCAGAGAAGCCACAGCCCTTCAGTTAATGTAGGAAGCTTGAGTCCCAAATGAAAAATCAACTTCCAAAAGATCTGGGTTACCAAAACTAAGCAACGAAGTACCACAGTTTCCATTTTTGTGTGCTATGGAAACTCCGTGACAGCAAGAAGCCTGCCATCCAACGTGAGGTGAAAAAAGAGACACCTTTTTGCTCACTCCAGCAACTGTCAGTCAGGTCCCAAGATAACTCAAGATCAAAAGCTTCCACCAGAACCAGAACCTTAGTGGGGGTCTGTACCCACTATGGAATACCATAAAAATCTACTTTTAAAAGGATCCGAGCCTCCTAAAGTAGCACTCCTTTCATGTGACCACATTTCAAATGGTTTACTCATCACAGTAAGAACTGAAATACATATGGCACGTCTCCTTGGTCTGTTTCCTTTATTATTCGTGTGGTTTCATCTTTCTAAATTCGGACTTCTGCCCCATCCTAGAAGGTGAGGAGAATGTAATGCATAATGCAAAAGTATTTAAAGCAAATCATATGATATCTGTACTTGATAATTTTTCATGGCTTTATACCAAAAGAATCACCGCATATGGAAGCTTAAACATTTTCTAAATGCTAGAACACGGAGCCTTCCTTTCAAACAATTCAAAGCAAGGGGTATATTGCTGACACAGCAACACTGTGGTCTCCGAGAGACTGTGGGAAATGTCAAATCTATGGTCCTGGGGGTGATTGGTGGATGGTTTTGTGGTGTGTATGGTGTTTTGTTTTGTTTTGTGTGTGCTTTTGCTTTTCTCTTTTGAGTCTCTGACAGAAACAGAGCTCCACAAACTTTCTGGCGACCTCCCAGGAAAACAGAAGGAAGCTGTATCCTGCACTTCCCCTGGGATCTAATGAAATATACAGCCTCTGGGCTTCTTTCAATTTGGACTTTCAGATTGCTAAGCCAGTGGAAAGGGGATCCTAGCTGTCACAAACGTCACATGCTCGGGGTCACCTGCTGCTCGGGGGTTCTCATGCCAGTTGTTGACATAATAAGCACCCCTTACACTTTAATTACAATTCACAGTGTGCAAACTATGCAATCTGCTTTAAGGCAGCCTGTCTTTTAAACCAACACTAAAATTCTATTACTAATATGGCGATGAAATGTAGCAGGGGAAGGGTGTGTCCAGACGACTACTATATGCAGATATCTGCCATTCGAGGACGATACAGGCAACATTTGCCAAGAGATAAAATGGTGTTGCTGCCCTTAATTCTGGGACATGGGACTTTATTCTAATTCTGCTCTGAGATTCCTATGAGTGGACCACAAAAATGAAATACAGTATGTTTCGCGTGTAGCATTTTTACATTTGTGTAACTACTATGTATTTTTTTTCCACATGGGGGCTTAGCTATTCTGTGTAATATCTTGCCTATCCAACAGGGCTGATCGACTGTTAAAGGACAAGGAATTTGTACTCCCCCCCCCCCACCATATCTTCCCCTCTAAACCTAGGGCAGTGCTAGAAACGTTTAACACATGCTTCTACAGTTGTGTTGACTCTCTATGATTTGCTAGATCCTTGTACTTTGCTAACTACAGACCCACGTAAGCTATATTCTTGAAATCAAAGCATGAAAGGTTATTTTAAAGCAGAGCCCATTTAAAATAATATGACAATGCAGGGAGCTGTTTAAAAAGTGCTAACACATAATTATAGTCTACAGTTTTCTCCAAAAACAACAGTGGAAATTAGTTATAATTATATTACAGAGAACTACTATAAACATAGGTGGGCTAACCTTTGAATGAACTGTCCCAGTGCTCTGGGAATTACAATCTCACTTTCAGTGCCACAAATGACGTAATTGATACACTTGAAATAAAACCATGCAAAGTACTTTTATACTTAAAAAGTCTGACTCAAAACACCTTAGCTGAGCTACAAGTAGGCCCCACTGTAGAACACCGCCAAACCACCACCGGCAACAACAAACTAGTAAAAAAAAAAAAAAAAAAACCCAGAAAACAAACATTCAAAAATAGTAAGTAGATATTTTTAAAAACAGTAATAATGCCTGCACTTGCTTTAATAAAGGATGAATCTCAATTACAAATGCCATCCAGATAGATCAAATTAGCCAACAATTATTCCTTGCTTTTTTTGGTGCCAGGCAATACTAGATGACAGGACAGACAACAGCAACAACAATGAAAGACAAAGAGTTTACCTTATTTAGGTATGGTTAATCTAACACTGGAAGCAGATGCATCTTCCACCGTTCTTTCAAAAACAGCAGTTTCCTTGGTAAAACTCTCAGTCCTTTGGCTATTGGGTTTTGTCTTCAAGAAGACAGACACAGAGCTATTTTATTTTCTTCCTTATTTGAACACTTGAAGTCGTCACCTGGCTCTCTGCCACCCCTAGGTAAGCCCTTTGATGTCCAATAGTGTAACAGTCCCCATCTGTAAGCGCATCCGTCCTCCGGAGACAGGAGGGGCTCTGAGAAACACAACTTCCCCAGGGGACTCAGCATTAAGCCACCCCCTAGCCTCTGTCCTCACGCTCCAACTCTGGTACCAGCAATCTGTGCCATGTTCTCCAACAGGTAAACTCCACCTTAAGTGTTCAGTCAAGTACCCTGGCTCGTCTGGAACTGGAGATACTGATGTGCTTTTCCTTACCTGCTTCCCGAGAATGAAATTCTGGCCCTGAAATCCAGGTTAGTACCTGGAACCCTGCTACCTGATGACAGACTTCTCTGATGCTAACCACCTGCCTGGATTACTGTCACCTGTCCATGGACTCTATTTCTTGGTTCTGCCCAATTCTGGGGACTCTCACCTTCTGCCAGTTAGACCTCCATGTTGTCCACTGCTCCACTAAGCTACCACCCAAAATCAGGAACATCTTCTGGCTGGATTGATTTTTTTTTTTATGGAACTGACCGACCTCAGCATATCAACTTTCACATCATAATTTCAGGTCTTGGCCCTTTACGAGTCTCATAGCCCAACATGTGAACCCTATCTGCCAATTCCCTCTAATTTCCCTTGTTAGGAAAACAAAACAAAACAAAACACCAGAACATCTCTAAATCTCTGAAAAGTATATGAACAAGAAACAGAGTAGAGGCATTCCTATCCAATACTCTTGGGGCTAGTAGTTGGTCGGTTAGTTTAAAAAACTGGATAATTTTTTATGAAACACATACACCTCAAGCATTTTAACTGTAAAAACATGTACATTTGTTGGCCAGTCTTTTTATACAGGGATAAGGCCTTAACTTTAATGTTTGTTAACTGCAGCATCTTTCTTACATAAACCACACCTATAAAGCATCATATAAGATTTCCAGGCTTTGTGGGTTTTTTTCAGTACAGGGAGAATCTAAACATACTTCTAAAATAATCTGAGCACAGGATCCTTTCATATTTTTACAAATTTCCCTTTACAGTTGAGACAGCTCACCCACACTTAATCTGACAGAATTTTTTGTAACTCACCTTTAATCAGACTTTTCAAAGCACTGGCTTATTTTCATAGAAATAAAACTTTCTTTTTTATTTTGAGGTTGTATGTCATCAGATCACATAAATTTAATTAAATTACATTACAAAAACACCAATACTACTAGTATAAACAGGTCTGAGAATAACACAACTTTTGGTAAGCACACAACTAGTAAAAACAAAATTGCTAGCTTGTGCTAGCAGGTAACTATTGGCCATTAGTATTCAGCATACTCCAGCATCAGTTAGTATGTTACAAAGAAGAGAAAAAGTCTTAGTCAGTCTTGAAAGCTGGTTAATACAGAGCTTCTAAGGTGAGGGTCTGCCCAATGAAAATAAAATTCAAATAGTCGTCGAGTGGATATTATGAGAAGCCACTGATGCTTGATGCATAATGCTTGATGGTGGGACACAAGATTGAAAAAGGTATCTTTTCCAGCATTCATACCAGAATTTAATTTCTAATAACGTAAGAAATAACTAGAACTTCTCAGAGTTACTATATTTAAAATGGTAGCTGAATTGATATCTCTATCTACCTGCTATAGGAAACAATATTTAAATTCATCTGACTGTATTTAAAGAATATAAATAATTACACAGCTTAGCTCCTGATATAGTATTTTCAAATTCTAAACTTTATTTACATTTTTGTTATTTTGTACAACTATCAGTATATCATTACTTCTGTTGATTTAAATTTGTAATTGGTGAAACATTTTTTTAAAAATTATAGACATAAGTTGGCTTGACAATTAAAAATCACATAGATAATACTGTCATTTTTTAGAATGTTTTACTATTTTCAGGTTAATATAACTATCACTTTTCATGTGATTGTACTTATGATCAATTGTTCAGGAACAAAAAGCCTTAATTTCAACCTTCTGCTTATTATCAGTTAACTTATTATCAGTTTCAAGATCAATATATTACTTAATTATATTCATATATGATGGTGATAGAAACAGCAAGCATTTACCAACTGCCTGAAAATAATAAGAATGGCCAACACTGTGAGCTAAGTTATTTACATTCATGTAACTTTCCCAGCCGCTTTTGCAAAGTAAATATTATTGTCCTTATTCCAGGCTGAGGAAACTGAGAGAGCATTAAGAGAAAAATGTGATCTCAAAAATAGATTGACTCCAAGCTTAGGCTTTATCACTTCAACAAGGTGTGTGTGTGTGTGTGTGTGTGTGTGTGTATTTAAAGTAAACCAGAGATCACAGACTTTCCAGTGAAATTTTTATTTGTACAGATGTGTGTGTACATGTTGGAGTGCACACATATGCATGCATGCACACACACACACACACTCTTTAGCTAAATCAATTTCATATGCAAAAGAAAGTGAGCCAGGGTTAAGTTATTAAAAGAAGCCTTTGAAGCAAGGAGCGATGATGTGTGAAAGACATACCACAAAAGTTTATTTGAACAAAGGACAAGCACAGAGGGATGGAACAAAAGTGAAAATAAGGGAAATGAAAGCTCTCCATCTTTTCCATCCTTTCTCTGTTGTGTATGGATTTCTCATATATAGAAAGGACATTAAGAGATGTCTGGAATTTATGGAATATCCAAAAGTAAAATAGGTTTCATCAATCTATAGTTCAGATGAACCAAATCCACACAGATTTTCAATATTAAACACAATTACATTATTCTCTAGCAGGGTCCATAATTTTAAAGATAATTCCTTACTTGCAAGAAAAAAATTTCAAGGTAAGATTTTATAAAATATTTGTAAAATATGTTTTTCAATGGCATGTTATGAAAGCAGAAGTTTTAACTTGCTTTAGAAAAGAGATAAAGAGAGCCCTTTCATTTTATACTCATAATGCTTTATAGAACATTTCAATATCCCAAAGTACATTTCTAAAGGCACCTAACTGGCCCATAGTTTTCTTATAATTTCAAATTTTGTCTTGTCATGTAAACAACATTGTAAAATTTAAATTCAAATCATGAAAAGAAACATATTATATGGTATAGGCCATTTAATTTCTAAGTCTGTTTCATGTATATACCTATATACAGATGATGCAACATTATAATTGAGCTGTTATATCTATATTATCAGAGGTATTCTTAAAAGTAAGTTAATAAATTCTAAATTATCTCTCAACACAAACATTCCCAAGTATTGTGCTACAGCAGACATCTTAGCTAAAAGTGAAAAATTTGACCAATCATATAAAAATTATATTTATGACACACACCATCCAGGTCATATAGAACTGACATGGTACTTGTAGAAATAAATACTCCTTTTTTAGAAAAACAAAAAGTGACTTTTAAATTGCTCTTGGGAACAGAATTAGAAAGAGTGGCCCAAAAATTGCAAAGGAGAAAGATGGAGTTGGTCCTCTACTCTAAAGTTAAAAATAATTTTTGTCTGCTTGCATTTAAATAGACAATATTATAAAAGTCTTACAGAGACTCTATGCTTATAGAAGGCATTATTGCCTTTGCATATAATGGAAGCACATTTCTAGCACTTAGATTATTACAAACATTGAAAATGGCTTCCAGAAGCTTTTAGCAATATGCTCTTTGTCTTCTTTCCAAAGAAGCAATCCAATTAAAACAATAATTTTCAACATACAGGACAAGGACCTGTACACTTTACCCAGCATCTTACAAATTCAATGAAAATAGATTGAAAACTTCTATATGCTTTCTATGTACTTGTACTAACCAAACACAATTTACAAATATTTTCCTAGAAAAGGAAGTGTATTTTTTATGCCTCTTCTATCCATGATAATTTTAACCTATGTTTCAATTCATCCTTCCTTGAATTCACTGTTTCACTAGTGTACCTGTGTACTCAAACTTGTCAACAGGAACATGGTAATGAATATTATTCATTTCTGATAAATTTCCTCCACCTCTCTCTGTCACATGCCCCATAATAAGCACAGAGAAGACACTAAAATGTGTTGGCTGAATTAATTTTCTTCAAGTGGGATTATTTCATTGTTCACCCTAACTATAATATTTGGCTTCCTTCTAAAGAGAATTTATTCATTAATTTATCATTTCTTATGTTCTAGCTTTTTTCCTCACTTAATTTCATAAATTTAATTCTTGTGGCCATTTTTTTTCAATCAAAAGTACTTATCGAGCAACTTGTATAAGTTGTGATTTAAATCGTTTGCACTATAAAGAATATTGATGAAATTACTAAATAAAAAGATTTTGTTTTATATCTTTCAGCATGTCTGCCATATAAAAGATGGATACCTTCCTTTGAAGATATCTGAATGGATCACCAAATTATTACCTACTTCTCTCTCACAGCTCAGATAATTAAAAGGAGATGTACACAGATTGGCTGCACACTTAAGAGTTAGAATCAATTAAAACAAAACTGTATGAATGCTCTTCCAATAATATATCACTTCAGGGACCATGAAATGCTACCTTTATATTTGCAAAATCACTAAGGTCAGATCAGAGCCTTAATGCTGTCTCTCCATGAACATTTAGAGTGGGCGTGCACAGAGGGATGTGGAAATGGAGGGGAGAGGGTTCTAATTGGCGATTGTTTAGTGACTAATATCTTTATAAAGTGGTTAGAAGTGTCTAATAACACCCCAGAAATGATCACAGAATACTTATGGAGCACACCTAAAGTCAAGTTTCTTGTTTAAGTTGGTATTTAAGTTAGGACTGCAATATGGGCATCTCCCACAAAGAAAAACTTTGTGACTGGTTTTAAATACACATTTAAATCCGCTTCACTAATTGTCTCAGAGCTTTCCTAAACAACTTAACAACATGCTACAGCTCTGCTCCAACCAAAAGAATACGGCCTCAGGAAGATGCCACTATTGCAGAAACAAAAGGTCATACGGAGAGAAGTAGCTACTTTTAATTCAGTTCTGTGGGCAAACTCTAGTTTGCGATTCCAGACAGCCTGAAATCCTCCCTCACAGAGTGTCTTCATATTCAGGGGCCTGTCTATAATTTGTGCATTGAGAAGTTTTGTGCATGAAGTTTTCTCAAATCCATCTCACCCAAGTGTTTAGTTAAAAGCACGATACACAAATCATAACTGTACCCATGCTGTTACACACTTTTACTTCATTTTCACTTTAATCACTCTGCCCGATGTTATGGTTAGTTGTGTATAGGTTTGTCTGTCTTACTGGAGAGACAGCAAGTTGAAGTCAGGCCTTTATTTTCCCTGTACCTCGTTCAGTAGCTGACAGATAAGGGGCTTGGTAAATGCTGGCTGAATGAGATTTTTCAGAACTTCCTCAGATCAGTGTTTACTTATCACCCTGCATACATAAAAGAAATATGTGAAACTCTTGAAGAGGAAATTTAATCCTTTATGCATTCAGAAATAATGATGAAAGATAACATTCTCGCAAAAAAACAAAAAGTTCAAAACCAGGAAACACTTACTTAATAAAGGAGGTCATGAGGATACTTATTCTCTCATTTAATAAACGTAAGAAAGTTCTCAGGGTCATGTTGGCAGTGGACTGTTTCTGGCCCTGAGATGAATAATCCTTTTCCAAGCTAAAATCATTGCCCAGCTGTGAAATAATGATAGCTGCAAGGAATCCAATGGTGGCAGCAAACTCAACTCAATGGTCCAATATTTGTAGGCACCAAGCAGACACTGCAGTGAAACAGCAGTGGTGACCAGATGTCAGTAACGGCCTGAGGGCATCCTCTCACCTCCCCTCACCCACCCATTAAGGGTGGCATCAAGAGCAATTACAGCACGCCCCCAATGGATTGTGCCAGGCTGGCAGCTGTAACACCTGTCACAAGGTCTGCATGACATGAACAAAGACCCAGAAAGTAGCTTTAATGAGCAGACCCTACAACAGACAGAGCCTAGTGCATGTAGTGACTGCTTCAAAGACAGTGTTCCTGGTTGATGGAAGACTATTTCAGTGGCTATTTACTGTCTTTAGCGCCTAGAACTAAGCTAAGCATATACATTCCAAAAGCCCATTCTTCAGAGTGCCATGTCTTACCCGGAAATGAAACATGAAAGTTTGTAAAGCACACACTTCACTCAATGTCAGCTCAATATTCGCTTATCTGAAAATATTTAGCAGTGCCATTTAGGTAACGAACTTAAGGTGCACCTTGACACTCTTCTCATGGTGAATCTGTAACTCTGGAAGTTGCAAGCTCCTGAAGACAAGGATCATATCTTATTCACCTAGTTTTCTCCAGTGCGCAAAAGCCTGTGTGTACACAAGAGGATAGCTGGATGGTTGGAAGAATGCACATAAAAATATATAAAAATTACTTAATCCTTATCAAACTCATCATAAGACTGATAGTCAAAAAAGCAAAATGGTTAGGAGAGTGAAAGGAAGTCCTCATTTTGGTTAGCTGTCAAAATTTACAGGCAAAGGGAATGATTTCAGGATTCCTGAATACTCAAGGACATTGGCCTGTAAAAACAGTCATACAAAATGTGTAGTCAACTTAACAAAATCACTGATACACTAAGACACTAAGGCTACTAATGAAAAACTACAGAAAGACCAGTGAGCTAATTGATGGAAAGAGCTCAGCACACGATATCCAAGGTAGAGTAAGTGCTTGACGTGTGATAACTAGGATTGTACTTCTGACTATGGTGATTAATAAGGGAAATCAGGCCAGTGATTTATAATGTGTCCTCTATGGATCAGTCACCTCATCTTCAAAAGGGATAAAATGAACAATGACACAAAGACTGTTATTTCTGGGGATATGCTTTCTAAACCGACAGCAAGACCATTTGCAGATTTTTTTAAGAGTTGAAAGGAATCTAAGAAGTCATTTTTCAGAAGAGGAGATCAATGCCCCCAAAGATCAATCTACCCGTATCTGAAGTCATGCAACTAGTTGGAAGCCAAGTGACTTAACTGATCAGCGATTCTGTTTCCTTTCTGCATGAAAGGACCAATAATACTTAGCTCCCATCAACTCACACTATCGTAACAAAGGATAGATTGAGTCTTGTTTTAAGTATTTGGCACAAAGGTTCAGGATAAGTTCAAGACAACATTACTCTTCCAAAATAATGTTGATGAGGATCTCTACTATTAATACCATTACTAGGATGACAACCTAGTTCCACTACTACTATTTATGTCTTGCTGACTTTTGAGAGATCCTGGGACTATTAAGACTTGTAAGGAGGCGCCTGTTCCTCTTCTGAAACAGCATTATTATTAGACCTTCACAATGGGATAACTGTATCTAAGGACTAAGTAGCTTATGATTCATACTTTCTAAAATAAAACAGCTCACTTCCAAATGCAAAGTTTGTCTTCAAATTTGGGGCACATTTAAGCAGCGAGTAGAAAACAGTGGGCTTTAATGAAATGCACCAGGTTTAGTTATTCTGATTCTTTGGGGTTCACACAGGGTTTACTGTACTTCACTCAGTTTATGGGGTTCAGACAAGGCTTAAAGTGAACTTCACCTGGAACTTTTCACATGGTTTGAGCATTAACCAGGGATTGAGTGGTTTATAGATCATCCAAAAGAATTTCTGTCTTGGAATCTTGCCGTGAACTCTAAGTATTTAAATTCTGAGTAAATTTATATCACAAACTGACTACAGGTTTTTAGTAACTGTTTCTGTTTACTTATTTTTGCTATTTTAAACGAAAATGAAATGTAAAGAAGATACACGGAGAAAAGAGTTTGATAGTCCAAAGCTTAAGAAAACAGAAAAGAAATAAAAATGTTTTGATATTTACATAATATTTTACAGTTTAAAGGGCTTTCACATACATTAACTTGTCTGAATGTTAACCACTAACCTTTGTAGGATACAATTAGATCAATTTATCCTAATATTATCTCAGACTCCTCACCTATGTAATTATACATTTTCTAACAAATATTTATAAGGAATAATAATTAATCATTAATAGTATTTATTTTGTTAACAAAGTGTTAAAGTCATTTTATGGCATTTTTATTTCCTGAGGAACGAAAGCTTGGACCATAATATATGGACAATACTTTGATATCCCACAGTTAGGACTCTGAAGTTTGAAAAATATAGTTTATACTTATGGAAATGTTTTCAGGGGATATTATAATGTAGACCATGTTTAAAGATCTAACACAATGAATGGTACTTAACAAAGCAAAAACTACGTCCCTCAGTTTAATTTTGCATATACAGTTTATTAGCTTTCAGAATGGTGTCATAACTTTAGTTAGAAAAAGCCATCTGAATTTATGGGGCCAAAGTCATCAAAGGTCCAATTAAGTCCTCCTCATATTAATGTACGAAATGCCATTTTTGCTTGCATATTGCAGATTTAAATTTATCCCAGTCATCTTTCTATATGCATAATGTATTTGAGTTGGAAGAATCTAGCAAGAGGATATTTAGTCCAACTTAGTTCAATCTATTCAAAGAATTTAATGAAGACAAAACTATTTAAATCTCTAATATATCTTAGACAACAGACTAGCAGTTCATATCTGAGTCCACTTACCAGTGACAATTTAAATCTAGACAAGTAGAAATAAAATTTTTATGATTATTCCTTGAAAACTATTAGGTGTGTATATAAAACAGTTTATCTGAAGCAAAATATTATGGCATTTAAAAGGAAGGGGATGGTATTCTTTTGTTTGAGGAAAAATTCATGATTTGGGCCTACAGCCAAAACTCATGAATAATCTAAGGTTTTTCAACAATCAATGATGAAAAGCACTACAACACTGTCACATTATTTGGATGTTACTTTAAACTAAATAATAACTACTCTTCTGAGAATTTCTAACCCAAATCCAGGTGACTAGAATGAACCAGATTATCCATCATTTTATTTAGAATTCATAACTATATAATTAAACTCACATTCATTCAAGAAGCACAACAGCTAACCCCCCATCCCTCCAGCTCCACTGCACACTGGTGTTTAGTGAAGGGCAGCCAGCTTCTCTCACCTATCCTGGCAGACCCAGGCCTCTGGCTGTGAAGAAAACCACAATGTGGGGAGGAAAGCCTACAAAAGAATGAAAACAGAAAGTGTCTAAGGCCTTGGCAGAAGGACACTAAATAAAATAGAGAGCGGTGACTCATTCTGGCAATGAATCCCCCTCAACCCCTTCAAAGCCTTTGGCAAGAGTCCTCAGAGGAGACCCCAGCCTTTTGCCAAGCCACAAAACACCACAATTATTATCGCAGCAGTCATCAACAAAACAGATTTTGTAAACTGACTTGTTGGCACATAGATTAAAGAAGCTATAAAAAGGAGTAACAGCTGTTTGGGTTGCCCTATGCAGAAAGCTACTATATAGAAAGTAAATTTTATATCTCTATACATACTTGGGTAGAACAGGCATAAACATACAACCCATGTACTAATTATACATGCATACTATGTAGAAAAGGGTAAAATGCCGAACATACAACATAAATTTAAAAGACAAACAATTCTTTTAAATTAAAATACTCACTTTGGAAGGACTAATAGAAAAACTTCCTGAAGAAATGATCTTGTACTTCACTAACAGAAAATATGGACTATGTCTAACAATGGCAAAATGAATAAAGTTTCTCTTAAAAATATTGAAAAGTACTGTGTTTTTCATATAAGCAAGAATGTTGAATTCTTTGTGAATCTGCAAAACTCTGCTTTATTCTACCTCCCTAAACATTGCCTGATTGGCATTTTATACTATAAAATTTAGAATTATCTCATGTTCCAGGCCATCTGAAAAAATTCTACTTGCTTACATATTCATGGATACAATACATTATGAACAAAGTAAAAATAGCATATTTTTAGGGATCTAATTTTTACCTTTGCTACAACAACATTATTCACCTAAATAAATTGCCAATGAATAATATATGATAGAAAAGAATGGGAAAAATTGAAAGGTAATAATCAGTACTACTTACACATTCTTAATTTGAAGATTAAAAATGTACTGTGGGGCTTCCCCTGGTGGCGCAGTGGTTAAGAATCTGCCTGCCAATGCAGGGGACACGGGTTTGAGCCCCGGTCCAGGAAGATCCCACATGCCGCAGAGCAACTAAGCCCATGAGCCACAACTACTGAGCCTGTGCTTTAGCGCCTGCAAGACAACTACTGAGCCCGTGAGCCACAACTACTGAAGCCCATGCGCCTAGAGCCTGTGCTCCGTAACAAGAGAAGCCACCGCAATGAGAAGCCTGCACACCGCAACGAAGAGTAGCTCCCGCTCGCCGCAACTAGAGCAAGCCCACGTGCAGCAACGAAGACTCAACACAGCCATAAATAAACAGATAGATAGATAAATAAATTTTTTAATTAAAAAAAGTACTGTGATTTATTGTGAAGAGGTATGAACTCCTGATTTTTAATTTAAAAAGAAAGGTTTTATTCAAGTTCCTTGTCACTAACTCACAGTAAAATACACAAGAATTAGCAAGAAATGCTTTTAATTAAACTACTTTACATTCGTAATATCATATGACATTACAAATGTACTCTGTAAATATGTATTAAGGGATCTGCCATGCAACTTTCATATTACACATTTGCCCAGCTAACCTCTAAAAGCCTATGTAGCTCTATGTTGAAACTTCCAGAGCTGAAGCATCTTAATGGGCATTGATCTTTTACACTGAAGGATGCAGAGTTCAAATTTCAGCACTGTCAATAACATTTGGCTTCACCTATGGAATGACTGGGGCTTGGTTGACAATTGCCTACCAAGAGAGAAAAGACTGGAAAAGAACTTACAAGAGTCTTAGCTACAGTCATTGTTGACTAAACGGAAAAAGTATCAGTAAAAAAGAACTGAGAAGTCACATTTCTTGGCTACCTCTTACAATAGAGTATACACCAAGTGTACATCTCCCCCACCTAAGGGCTCCATGACTTACCAAATCCTAAAACTGCAGATTGCCAAAAGCTCAAACTATATAAACCATCCTACTGTAATATTATCACTAGCCGATTCCAGCACTGATTGACACAAAACAAAACACCACCACCTTCGTGACAACCAGCTCTTTTGTATAGCCACTTAAGTATTAAATAAAATGCTCTATCAATTAAAAATTCTCTTCAGGAATTCAGGTTTTCATCAGTATATAAAACCTAGCCCGTAGCTGATATTAAACAGAAGACCAATTTAAGGAATTCCCTGAGTAAACTGACTGCCTGGAGAAGTTAATTCACCAAGTATATTTTTAAAAGTGTCACACAGAAAAATTTTAACAAGCTGTAGAAATATATTCACTATTAGGTCATTGTTCAAAATATCACAAACCCGACAGTTCTTCAATTTAGTTTACTATTAGTTATTTATATCTAATAACCAAAACACACAGTAAAAACTTCACAGGGTCTAATTAAAATCCTTTTTTCTTTCCAAGTTTTGTTTTCTAAATTCCAACTGCTTTCCCTTATTATGCTTTCCCCAGCTTCTCTGTCTACCTTGGAACCCAAGTACATTATGCAGGCAGCACAATGAACTAACATGCCAGCAGAAGTAGTATGCTCCACCTATCCAAGAATTTTACAAGCATCCAAATACACACACACTGTCTCCTGTGTAGCCTGGAGATCCCTATTGAGCTCATGCCAAGTGTCTGAGAAGTTGGACCCTGCATCCGGTATTTACACTAAGCTAAAATTCTAATCAGCACTAACAGCAGTATGTTTTAATTCACCCTTATGATTTTATTTCAATCTGCTAAGTAGCACAACTGCCAGAAAGCAATTGCTATAAACTTACGTAAACAAATGCAAAACTAAAATAAATCTTAAACCTGTTGTATATAAAGTTTGTGCCACTTTAGGCAGGCAGTACAAAAAGGC
This sequence comes from Delphinapterus leucas, assembly GCF_059928025.1. Classification (NCBI taxonomy): domain Eukaryota; kingdom Metazoa; phylum Chordata; class Mammalia; order Artiodactyla; family Monodontidae; genus Delphinapterus; species Delphinapterus leucas. The sequence continues at coordinate 138,396,881 of NC_143129.1, forward strand.
ACAGCCCAAAGTCTTGGTTAATGCTCTTGGATCTCCGTTAGAAAGCTCTTTGAAAGCACTGCTTCATCTAGTCTCCCCCCTCCCCACCTCTTTCTAAAGAATGATTTGGTGCATGTTAGATCAGGTGGAGAAAATGGCCATGTTATTTTACGGTGGTGTTTTCACCTCACGTATTCCCCTGAATAGTCTTCTGCCAAGCATGCGAAACAAGGAGTACACGGTAACTACTTGAATCTCTGGATGACACTACTACCACTCGTGCCAAGGAGCTGGTGCCAAGTCTTGCATCTTCGGGGTTTTTTTCTCCCTTCCTTTTTCGGTGGTAGTCGTGTGTTGGGGGGGTTGAGGGTGGCAGTGGGAGAATCTGACCAACAAATCCTGCGAAGTTGGTCACCATTTTGAACCTGTTCAGTGTGCTCAGACCTTGGCAGCCATCTTACAGCTTGGCAACCATTTTGAGAATGTGTTTGGCAAGCTCTCAGAATTCGCTGACACTGTTTAAATAGAAGGCTAGTTAAAAATAGTCCACATTCAACAATACAGTGTGATATCAGGTAGAATAACCCTCAATAAATCTTGCCAACCAAACCATTTATAACGTCTTCACCAAGCTAAATGACATCCCAATTTTCTTAACTTAAATACATCAGGCTGAAGCGCCTCAAAATCTGACTCCTTAACCCTTTAGCAGACAAGTTCTTACAAATCAATCCTGGAGGGACATCAGCGAGCAGGAAAGCGGAAGGTATAAAGAAGGAAAGCGATGGCCAAAAACATAGACAGAACTTACATCAAAACATTCACAAGCCCATTCAAATTCAAGATATAAAATAGAAGGGAGAAGGGCTGTCATCACACCCTGCAGAATACAATTCTAGAAAATGATCCCAAAATGTCAGACGGTGCCCTACTTAATGTTCTGTGAGTTCACGGAAACTATCTTAAGGAGCTTTAAGGAAATTACCCAAAACCAAGAACAAATCTTACCTTAAGAACTAGTCTAAAAGAAAACAAAAAGAAAAAACTTGTACATAATACCATTTTTCAAAAACTAAGAGTTATAAATGTTTTCTTACAATTGTGTTATATTCAACCTCACTCTTTCTCCATAAGTTTCAATGTTTCTAACTCAACCAAAAAATAAGTTGTGTCTTTAAAAACATTTCTTGATGGCTACAAATCTGAAATAAAAATGATAATTTTGCATTGGTGTGACTCTTGGCATCCTTACCAGATTTATGTCATTTTGTAGAAGGTTGAATTAACTACATGACACTGGATGATAATTTTGCCACCAAATGGAAAAGCAAAATGACAATCTAATAATCTGAAGTATCTTTTCCATATTAAAAAAATAACATTAATATACAATTTAGTATCTTCCCATCAATTCTGTGAATATTTAATATCATATTATATGAGCGGATGGTTAATGGTAAAAAGACCATATTGCTTATGGTTTTATGAAAAAAAATCTAAATGAACAAAATTTTCTATGTGTCTACAATTACGGTTAAATCATAAATATGAGGATAAAGCCTAAAGAATTTTGAATCTTGTGATGTTAAAAAACAAAAATTTAGAGTCATTAAATAATATCCCCAGCGAAATAGTTGTTATTTACATTTCAATGTATCTTGGGGCATGATGGATACCTAGCTTGTATTTTGGTTTTAACTGTGATATAATTCAATACAGCACCTAAAAGGCTATATCAATGCACTATTTACACTGTTTATAATATAGCAGTGCTTTTTAAACTTGAAGACTAAATTTTAAAATGTCTACTGAAATTCAATTCAAGAACTATTTTACTTCACATAATATCATACAAAGTGAAACAATTAATTAAACCATGATCCAAATTAGAACATAACATAGGAAAACATTATGCTGAAATGGATCAGTCTAAAGTCTTGATACTATTAGATGTCTCTTTATTGAATGACAGTATCTGCAGTAGATGATGTAAACGGTGCTAGAATAGTTTGGAATGCATTGATAAATTGCTCTATCGATTCCATTCTGCTTCACTTACCATAATTATAGCACGGTAATGGAAGACATAAATGATATATTTTTACTAGAGCAGAAAGCCCAGAGTTTGCCTGTTTCTTTATGAGATTATACCCAATCCTTTCAATTAATACAGCATGATGGATATCTAACACTCTGAGAATAAGAGGCCTGATTCTAGTATTCTTGCTTAAATATCATTGTTCAAATATTTGGCCATTGTTTCAAATAAATATATTTAGTATTTTGAAGACACAGCATTTGCACCTCTGTAGGATGCTGTTTCAACATAATTTTACAGAAACATTTTCATTCCATTCAGAAATTTATCTTTCAAAATTTGAAGCCATCTTACAAACACAACTTTATCATCCCGTATTCATTTAACATACTAGCGGTTACCTTACAGCTTCTCAAGGATAATTCTGATAAGACTTATGCTGAAGGAGAATAAATATTAGAATGAAAGAAAAAAATAGGTAAGCAACTTCAACTATTGCTTGTAGAAGAGAAGATGTAATGATTTGCAATCCAGACAGCAAGAAATTTAATAGAAAAGACTCAAATGAAAATTAAAACTTTTTAATAGAAATTTATAGTGACTATTAATTATCTATAATTATTCAATAGCCATAAGTGCCACCATAGAGTTTCAACGAAACCAAAAGCTGAATTAAAAACCACACAAGCACTATATTTGACATTGTGCCATTTTCTTCCTAATATCACCATTCCAGAGTATTGCTAAGGAAGGACACCAGGTTTTCCCAAATGGATACATTTAAAATTAAAAGTGTCATTCCAAGTCATGCAAAAGGAATTTGAGAAATTCTGAACAGGATACGACCGGGTCTTAACAACTCAGAGCAAGGATTGAATTGCTTTTTATTTGAAAATATTCTTTAACGAAAGGCCTCATTCTGTTAGCTTCTGTTGTTTAGAAGAAACAGGGTAAATTTTTAAAAGAACAATCAATTCACAGAAAAAAAAGTTTCCCCCAACAACTAAATGGTGTAAAAATTGATCAGTACTTCCCCTCTCGCTTTACAAAGGCTGTCACAGGGAATAAAATGTAACCCAGGAGGGCCCGTGGCAGCTATCAAACTTTCCCTGATACATTATAATGTCTGAAGCCCAGACACCAAAGGTTTACATCAGAAAAACTCCAACATGTAGTGAACAACTCAAAACCAACTATCGACCACGCTATTGATTTTTTGTGAGGAAACCAAGAGGGGAAACGCACCAGAAAAGATAGAGTTTCCCTTTTCCTTTCTCATCCCCAACTTAGTAGGCTGCCAGCCTTAGGTCTTCTTAGGCTTCAGCCCTCTGAGTTTTGCATTGCACCTAGCCAGGATGTCTGCCTGAGATAATTCAAGCTAAAGGCATACGATCTCAGTGGAAGCTGATTCTCCACCGACTTGCAACACAACCTAACTCAGACCCAAAAGCATTTCTTGACAGAAGGGTACAGGAAGAGACCAGGGAACAAGTAGAAAAATAAGACATATGATTCATATGATTATCTTTTCAGAGGGTGTTTGAAGATCTCTGACTTCTAAAGTTCACAAATTAAACTTGACTCAATAACTGATAGGAAGCTAAGACAAACATATTTAGAACAACTTATATGTATAGTATGGACAAGGTGTCACAGATAGATGTATTTGGAAATTAGGAGGTGACCCACCCACTCCCCAGTTCCCAACTAATTACACAGAAAAGTCCAAGTTTATAAAAAAAAAAAGTTTATTTTTTCCCTTTCTCATAAATTAACACAAAATGGGTCATTCGAGAAGCTGAAAGGTAACAAAGCAAAGTGCTTGCTTTAGCTCCTTGGGGCCTTAATCACATAATTTTGAATTGGTTGAGGATCATTTACTTGGATCATTATAATCATATCCTACAAGTATTCTACCATTTAATTTGTGAAATGCATGACCACCTATCATGTACCTGGGAAGAAGTATTAGATGCATTCATTTTATTACTAAATTGAGAGATGGCTCTGAGCCATTTAAAAATAATAATAATAATAATGATTAATAACAATGCACTTCCATTCTGACTCACAGAGCTATCTCAAGGGGTTTTCCAGCTGTTTGCTAATTAAGTCTCATACCCCCACACACACCTTGCTAGTAGATGAGCACTGTTAGGCCAATTTTACACCTGGGAAAGCTGAGGCACAGCAGACTGGGAAGGGTAAACCAAGATACCAGAGCACACACAAGAACGAAAATAAGAATGTGGGAAACTTACAGAATATTCCACATTCTGACATTTATATCTGAAGACAGTGATAGAAAAGAAAAAAAAAAAACTTGTAGAGCTAATGAAAAAGCAATCTGACTTCTGTTGACTTTGTTGCTTCAACAACAACAAAAAAAATCAAACAATGACTCTTGTTTGTGTGTGTTTGTTTTTACCTATTCTGCTCATGAGGAGAAAAACTAGTTTGTGAATTTTCTGAATTTCATTTCTAATATACTTAAGTACAATATTTTGCCCACCATAGAGACTTAGGTATTTATCAGTTAATTGTCAAAATAATTAACCCTTCTATTGTTAACATAACCCAACAAAGATGAGGTTCTCTTATTATCTTTGGTTTAATAATACCACTTGGATATTTTAAAAGTAAGTGTATATTTTGCAGAATTACGAGAATGCTTTTACTTTAAACGTGGCTATGTTAGTCTGAGGTTCTCGATAATATGAATTAAAAATTACCGTCTCATTGACTCTTTCAAGGGTTAAGAATGCTTTGAACTCATTCATTCAACACTGGAAATGGAGAGGAGAGACACGTACTAGGTACCATGCAGCGTTCTGGGCACCATGAATATAGCAGTGAACACAAGAGGCAAAAACTCCCTGCCCTCTGGGAGCTTACGTTAGACTGGAGTTGAGAATAAAGGTTCTAGATACATATTAATTCATCCATGCAACAATGATTAAACACCTTAGACACTGGGATAAAAACATGAAAAAGTCGTTGGCTATGGCTTCACAGAGTTACCTGTTTTGTTTTCTTTTTTCAAAGGTTAATATTCGCAAAGTTTTCTCACTGATGAAAAGCAAAAGAGTGATTGCCAGAGCTCCTTGGCGGACATAATTAGAGAAATGGGCTATATCTGCCAATGGACTAAAAAGCACACAGTCCTTTGTTGTGCCCTTCACACATTAATACAACAAATGAATCCACTGAGTCATTTTAAACTACTTCAAAACAGGAAAAAGAAAGAAGTCACAAAATAAAGAGATCGATCAGAAACAAGTAAGAGGGTCCTTTCTAGGAAAACTCTTTTCCAGTAACAGTTTAAAATGTATCCAAGTTAGACTCTAAACCAGGTGCAGTTTGGAAGGTGTCTGTTAGTCCTAGAACTTGGGTCTTTTCTATTTCTATATGTCTTTAAATGTTTATATAACATTTTTGTAGGTGAGGATCACGATTTCAGGCTTGGACATGATAAAGTACACTGTGACAGCTCACATCAAAGAAACCATGTAAAAAGTATATATAGCACCTGTGCCTTAAAAGCAGTGAGCACACACTGTCTGTTATTTTGTTCAAGGATATCTTGTGCCATATGTTTTGGGACCCTAACTAGCAGTACACTCAAGATACACCCTCCTCTTCACACCTATTTAGCTTAAGAACTCTCTCCAGCAACGATTATGCTTGCCAGTTCTAAATAGAATAGCTGTTCCCATGTCGACACTGATCTAGAAACAATTACTTCTCTCTACCCCCTTTCCCCACCTTTTTTAAAAGATGGATATTTTCTGAAATGATAAGTATATCCTGAACTGGATGCAGATTAATTGCCCATTTGAGGATGTTTTTAATGTGTTCTGAATCAGAGTTAGAATGCAAGAGCAGCCTCAATGTTCTGTTACAGGTGGGGCTCAGGGAGGGAAGGGAAGTTCAGAAACCACATGACTAAGACATCATTCCCAGTGTAGATCTATCATCTACACTGTCAGACACTAACCTAAAAAAACAGTGAGTCTACATAACAGCAAAGCAATCTTCAACTGAGTTGGGGCAGGGGGGACTCAGTCCTCCTACTGTCTTACAAATGAAATGACAAGCTGATAAATCTACTTTTTTTCACTTTTTAAAATTGCTCGTGGGCTTCCCTGGTGGCGCAGTGGTTGAGAGTCCGCCTGCCGATGCAGGGGACACGGGTTCGTGACCCGGTCCGGGAAGATCCCACATGCCGCAGAGCGACTGGGCCTATGAGCCACGGCCGCTGAGCCTGCGCGTCCGGAGCCTGTGCTCCGCAACGGGAGAGGCCACAACAGTGAGAGGCCCGCGTACTGCAAAAAAAAAAAAAAAAAAAATTGCTCGTGATGTAGTAGTTTCCTTCCTTTATTCACTCGACAGACCCTGCTCCTGCTGCCTACCATGCCTTGTATCGCATGTTGTAACTTCCTTTTGTAGGAATAGCTTCTTTCTTGAGAGTGGAGTATAAGGGGTAGAAAGGCTTGACTTGGTTCAAGATAGGACCCACCAGGCAGAGAGAGGGGCTGAAACATGAAGTGGGGAAACCACAGACAGATGTCACAGTGGTCACAAGTGTGTAGAAAGCTAGACGTCACAATTACAGTTGAATTTCCGGGAAATAACCCAGTTGTGGTCATCCTTAAAAAACAAATTAAAAAAGCAAAAATATTGTAACCAAAATGTGTTTCTTCTTGTCTTTTAATAAAAATCCCATTCTGGAAGTGCCAGAACTCAAAATATATACTCGTTCTTCTTGAAAAACTTGTAAGTCATCGGATCTCTGACCAGTAAAACAGTATAGCTAGAAAGGCGGGAATATGGTCAGTTTTACGATAATATGAAAAGCACAAACTTTTTTGCCAAAATAGTTAGATTAGTTAGATACCACATCTATTGCTGGGGCTCGAGCTAGCTGCTGGGGCCTCTCTGAGGGATTCGTTTCATTCACATGCCAGTATTTCTGAAAGGATTACTAAGGGCCAAGTAGCCTGATAGGTGTGTAGAAAGACAAAGAAGAGAACAGACATTCCAGCTCACAGAAGAGCTGACAGAGACCAGGGGAGGCAGACACGTACCCACATAATGCAAGGACGGATCAACATCAAGCATTCAAAACTGCAAACCTAGGGTTACGGTCTGAGGAACTGCTTTTTATATTAGGTCCCTGTGAAACAGGCCCTTAGAAGCCCTGAGTACCAGGGCAGACTCTCCTTCTGCACACATTATTTAAAATGAAAAAAAAAGGTAAGAGTTCAAAGATCACTTCACAGCTCTCACCTATGGATTCTCAGTAGAAAATATTAATAAAGTATGCCAAGTAGCTACTGAAACCAATTTAATGGAACCAGCATTGAGGATACCCCAACTCATGGTCACTCTACTCAAGCTCAGAGAAATTAAAGAATTTGCTTAGGGTCATAGAGCCCCAGGATTTCCACCACATCAGTATAATTCTAAATTCAAATATTCATTCATATATTCATAGAGCAAGCATTAAGCATCAATGATGACATCACTCCTCTGACCTCTCCAGTTTCAGTAGGTGTTCCTCCACTGGGCTCCTTGAACACCTGGAGCATGTTGCTATCAATAGGACTTTTAAAATAGCCCAGCAGTCTGATGATCGCTTATAGTATGTTCTCTCCTAACCTATAACTAGGATTTCTCAAAGTCTGTGGGTGCTCAGCATCAGAATCACCTGGTGTTTAGAAGTATAGATCTTTGGCTCCCAGCCCCTAATCTCTGGGTATAAGGCTTAGGAGTAGACTTTCTTAACAATTCTCCTTAAGGTATTGTTAGGTACACCACAGTTTGAGAATCATTTCTATAAGCTCTTCTCTAGGCAGCCTTTCTTCTTCAATATCCAGTGCATACTAAGGCATGAAAATAAATAATAGGCACTCTATCAATGTCTGTGGAAGGAAAGGAGGGAAGGAAAAAAGAAAGGACATTAAAAACAAAGAAACAAAAATACTGTCCTAGAGGCCAGGAACAACATAAAGCATTGAATACACTCTCTAGGAGCTTAGAATTTATTTGGGAAAGACAGTATACACTCAATTAAAAGCTTAATAATGGTAAACTTTAATAGTTTAACAATAAACTACAACTGAAAGAGTGGTTTAAAAGAAATAAAAACATCTGCTAACGAATTTATGGGCAATAAGTAAAAGTAAGTGTTCAGAAAAATGAGATTAAACTTAGGGGTGATGTGAAGGACCCATGGAGAGCTCCTTGGAGATGGGGCTTGAAGTAGCTTTTGAAAAGACAAAAAGATTTACATAGAAAGGGAAAAGAGAAGATAGTATTTATACTTAGAACTGAAAAAAACAGAACTAAACTAGAAAGAAATATGTTTTAAGAAAAGACCCCTATCATGAGTGTTTTTTTTTTTTAAACTCTCTGTTCACTAATTTTTACAATTAATGGAACTAATATTTACCAGGTCAGCAAGTTTGAAATATAGTGCCAATAAAAACCTTTATAACTCTGGATATTTCTAAAATTGGTTCTCTTTTAAATTTGCAGCATAGGCAGAATACTGGATGATGTGGTACAGGAAAAACATTTTATTGGCATTTAGTTGAGACGACCTGCATAACTCACTGCGGCTTTGCCACTTATAAGAGGTCATCTCAAACTCACAGCAATAAAACTTTGATGCAATATTGTTCTACTATGCTTTACATAAATATGTACATATATAATATGGCTTAGTTTCCCTTTTAGTTAAAATGGTCTAGTCCAATCACTCAGAGGAATGTTTGTGACCTTAGATTAATTAGTATTTCTGGAATGCCTACAAAATATCAGAGACACCCAAATGCCATGCTTTATTATTTAGATATAACCTACTCAATATTTACTCCTATATATTCATAAGTAAAATAGAGGGAAACAATTAGAAAACTCTTTGTGGAACTTGCTTTATGTTTTTCGAATTCATCAAATTCCTCTTTAGCATATTAAACTCTGTTCTGAGCCCTTCATCAGAGACTGAAAATCTAGGTCCCAGCCTCAAACCCATCATTAATAGCTGGGTTTGTAATGCTGGTAAAGCCACCAAACTTCTTTGAAGCTCTGTTTCCTTATCTATAAAATGATGATGATGATACTTGGTTTCTCAGGATGAAATACTCTTTTGTTTTATCTGGTCTGGTTGTTATGCAAGCAAGTCTTTTCTTTTATACAACCTTCTTAAAGACTGAGCTGTTTTATACCTTTCTAAAATGTAATAGCACCAAGTTCAGCCCTAAGCATATAAAAGAATCTGAATAATTATTTTGAATGGATCTGAATTTTACATATCTATGATCTTGTGTCATTTATTAGTTTAAATAAAACATGTTATATGATTGCAGATGTCAGCAAATAAGCTAATGACCTTAACCTAGGCATCTAATAAAGAAATGATTAGCACTAAAAACATAAACACAAATTATAGCCTAATTCATAAAACTTTATTATAATTTATTTCTGAAACAACAAAAAAAACTAAATATTTGTCAAACTTTAGCTGTGACATAAAAAATGTGTGTACTTATGTTCTATGTCCAGTCGTTGTTTAGTTCCAAAATGCCACAAAACTAAGAAATTTTAAAGCAATTGTCCCTGAAAACAATTATATAGCTCAGAAACATAAAACTTCATGAATTTCAAACAAAGAAATTTTTTTTTATATTCATTTCAACAAATAATATTGAGCATCTATTATGTTCTAGCCACTGTGCTGGATGTTAGAGATGCAAGGAGTTCCTACTCTATTGCGGGTTTACCAATGGCTACAGTCTAGTGTGGTACGTAAAATGAAAGAAGTATACCAAGACCGTAAGGGAACAGGGAGACTCAGTAACTTTGCAAGACTGTGTCTGCAATGGTCTTCCAAATGACACAAAGCTTACACTGAGTGTTGCAAGAGGACCTGGAGTTTTCCAGGCTGTGGAGCCATTTGGATGAGAGTATTCTCAGCAGAGGAACTAGAACACGCAATGGCGCCACACTGATATTGCAGTACCGAGGCACTGATAAGGCACAGAACCTTGGTAAATTGCAAGTATTTCAGCAGAGCCAGATCAGAGGGCTGGAGCGCAATGTACCCAAGTGTGAAAGATGGGGGTGGGTGGTAATGACACCAGAGGTGTGAGGAGGGACCAGATGATAAAGAATCTTGCATGGATTGCTGGGAAATGCAGAATTTCTATAGCAGGTGATGGGAGCCATTGAAGGGATGTCAGTAAAGGAGTGATAATTCTCTTTTCGGAAAGATCCCTCTGGCAGTAAGTATATGGATGATAGAGAAAGAATGAGAGCAAAAAGAGGAGGCAACAGAGACAGTCTAGGTTAGAAATAATAAGGGTGTAACACTAAAGGAAGCATGGGGTAAGATGCGAATTGACTTGCATGCTAATAAGAAGGCAGACTTGGCAGAAGTTGGTGGCTGATTAGATAGGAGGCACATGAAAGAGGAGTAAGGTATAACTTCCAGGTTGCAATTTGAGAGAAATGTATAAGGGACGATCCCTTTAGATGCCATCCTTTCCCGTTCCTATAACCCTCATGATTCAGAACACAAACTTCAGAGCAGCCCTTTTCTTCAAAACACTGACAAGTTATTCTAAGGTTATTCCTAGATATTTTGTGCTTTTTACTATTCTCCTGAATGAGATCATTTTTCCACCATAGGCTCTTATTGGAGATGACTGTATATGAAAATTTATTGCTTGGGGGTATTTATCTTTTTTTTTTTTTCTTTTTTTTGCGGTACGCGGGCCTCTCACTGTTGTGGCCTCTCCCATTGCGGAGCACAGGCTCCGGACGCGCAGGCTCAGCGGCCATGGCTCACGGGCCCAGCCGCTCCGCGGCATGTGGGATCTTCCCCGACCGGGTCACGAACCCGTGTCCCCTGCATCGGCAGGCGGACTCTCAACCACTGCGCCACCAGGGAAGCCCAGGGTATTTATCTTTGAATCAGATATTCTGCTAAATTTTCTTATTAATTCCACATGGTTTTGGTTGAACCCTTTGTTTGTCTTAGTAGATGATTATATCATTTGCAAAGAGTGATAATTCTGTCTCCTCTTTTCTTAATTCTGATTCAAATATTATTACATTGGCCATAACTTCTAGTAGAACATTAAATAACAATGGTGATAATGCTCATCTTTGTTTTGTTCCTAATTTTAGTGAGGATGACTCCAATATTTCACAATTCAGTATGATTTCTTCTGTTGCTATGACATGGATAACTTTTATCATGTTAAGGATACTGTTCTCCTTTGTTACTGGTTATCAAAAAAAGGTTTTAAAGGTTTGAAATCGTTGTTGAATTTTATCAAATCCTTTTGCCCAAAATGACTTTTAATAATGTTTTTGCACCTGTATCCTAGGTTTTAATTGAAAATTCAACACTTAAGCATTTTCCAAGGGTAATAAATGAATGTTGGGGAGGAAGGAAAGACACAGGGCTCCTGACTCAAAATCATACTTTAATCTTCCATAGGTCAAGGATGGGGTTTTTTGCACCAAGTGTAGTAGGCACTCAATAAATAAATCCATAAATGATTTCTCATTGAGATGACATCCAATTTAACACTTCATTTTTGCTTGATAAGTTCATCTAGTTGAGTGAAATCAAATAAAGGGAATTTTTAAAAACACTGTCTAAGGATCCTGTCTGAGGCATCAGTGATGTTTGGGGGGACCTGAGTATAGGAAAATATGTAAGAGTTGGGATATAAATTTCACTGTACTGTAAACATAACAAATTTTCAAGCATAAACACAAAAGATATTTCTTTTCTTCAATATATGGTTGGTTAATTGGTTGGGGGTGATACTGAGGGAAGCAGCATAATAGTTTAGTTTTCCAAGAATATCTTTTAAGTGATATGCTCTTTAACTAAATCTAATTGACACTGAGGTACATATATATATATATATATGAAATATACACATACCATATATATGGTATATACACATATGAAATTTTTGATCCAATAAAGGAAAGAATCTTGTTTTTTTTTTTATTTTGACACCATGAATGACTTATTTTAGATGATCTGGATGAAATGTATTCATTTGCCTATATCAAACATATACATAAATATCATAAATATAAATGATAAATGATACACATCATTTTCCTATATCAAAAAGAGGGAGAGAGTTTTTGTATTATTTGGGGGGATATTTGCATTCTTGATTATTAGTGTGTCCTTATAAGGTTCTTTTATCGTTCTTATAAAGAACATTAAAAGGTGCAAATAATTAACAGCCTTTTCTTTGTCCAGAATTACTGAGCTTCCTGTTGCTCACAAATGTTTTTAAAAGAAAAATTTGTATTTCAAAATGAATGAGGGGATAATAAACGCTCAGGAGCCAAGATATGAAAGATGGCTACCTACTACAAAAAGCTTAACTCATAAGATAAAAGCATGAATCAAGGAAGACACTATGAATATGGTTGTCAAGATTCTTTTGGATTTAACGTTATGCTGAAAATCTTCATGTACACATAAAAAAATAAACTGAAAGCCCAGTATTTCTTTCAAGCAGGATCCAGAAAAACAAGCAATGTAATGAACATTACAGAAATTTTAGAATTTTAGAAATGCCACAAGGCTAAATCTTACAGTTTGTGGAATATAATAGTTCTCATCTTCAAACATTAGCCCTATGATATTTTGGTCATTATTATTGGAACCATACCATCCATTCCTTTCGAACATCTTTCTTCAGGGTAAGTGCTCAATACTGAAGCCCAGTCCAAGCCAAGGATGCACAGATGGGTGGTTACAGCTGCAGCTCCTCTGACAGACTGCAAAGCCCGCTGGGACACTTCCCCCATCTCTGTCTATCCATCTTGTGAGCTGGTGCAGCTCCACCTTCTCAGGCCTTTGTTGAGTGTGTCCGAGGACTTTGGCCAAAATGTTACGATCCGAATGGGTCTTATTAGTGGAATGAAAAATGGGCCCCCAAAATACATACACACACACAGATCACATTTTTCCTGAAATGACTGACAATTCTAATCAAAAAGAACATTATAATAGTTTTTTTTAAAACCCTCAGAAATAGTGTATTCAGACTCTCTTCAGCAGGGTGAATGAGTCAAGTTACTCAATAGAATCCATTCAGACTGATTAAATTGGAGCCAAGCCAAAACAGATCTTCAAGATCTGAGGGATAGTGGTCATTGAGCCAGGAAGAGGGAAATGGCATCCACTAAGAATGTACAGACCACAATACTGATGGGAAATAATAAATTGGCCAGTCCAAGGCTAGTGCAGAAATTTATAACAATGAACGTTCTAGGCCTAAATCATCACAGTTCCCTTTAGTTAAAACATGGGATGATTAATCTGAGACACCTGCAATTATAACAGAAAAGTCCATTTAATTAATTCTAAAGTTTCTGAATTTATATTTACTTATCACACCTACATTCCCAAAATGATTTGAGATGGTTCACAAACATATATTAAATGCACAAATACCTACACACATAAACAAAAATTTAAGGCCATGAAAGAGAAAAATACGACTAAAAACAACGGGGTTAAAGAAGAGAAGTTATGCGGGAAGAAACCTGGGCTGAACTATTTACTGAGGCTAAGAATTAAATTTATCTCTGAGTTGCTTGGGAGCCAAGTCCAAAAAGGAAATAAGACATACTATATAATTCTTAAGATCAGATGAAAGAAAGAATACTACCTTTTAGTAGTAAGACCTTTCCTATTGTGACTTTTGAAAAGAACAAAATCAGTCTTCGAGATTCCATCCACAATTTTAAGGTTGCCTGTCCTGCACAATTCCTGACCTAGATTGCCAAAGACTATGAAATCAGGCTTGATACATAAATTATGCAACCGCACAACCAATGTCTAAACTAAACAAAAAGGGAAAAACTAAATGAACAAACGTTTCCAAACATTTAAAAGTTAGAAGCACCCAAAATAAAAATTGAAACCGGTGGCAAATAGAGTCAACCCAAACCTCAGCAAACCAGAATCACAAAAACCCTATCGCTGCAGGCTTGGGAATAAAATGCTGCTTGTCAGTCAAAGTGTCTACGGCATATGGGTAAAGGTTTCAGGCTGCTATCTCCAGACTCATCTTATGGCAATGGTTCAACACCAGTGAATGGTGTTTTAAACAAAAGGAGAGCTCATTCAAAATGGGTGTTTGTGAGTTACCGGTCAGTGTAGCTGTGCCGTTTGTCTGAGTGAAAACTACTGGCATGGGAGAAATGAAGTGCAGCTCCCAGGCCTTTGGAGTTTCCTAAGCACTGAAAAGCAGCCGGGAGGTTAAAGCTGGCTGGTCGGAATGGCATACTTGGCTGAATGCACAGCCAGGTGGCTTGGGCATATTGGCAAACAACTGGCAACCTGCCCAATACATATGGCTTAGATTGCTTTGCTCTTCCCATGAAGCCTTCTTCGACTCTTGAACAAGCATTCATTTTAGAACAAAATGCATCTGAGTGTTAAATAAAATCTTTTAATAATATCTGACATAAAATCCTTTTACCAAAAATAAAAAGAGGGGAGGGGTGGTTGACAAATGCATAAACTAAAGCATTTCTTTTTTTTGGGGGGGTGTGGTGGAGAGAAACTTTGCAGATCCCTTCTCGAGCGTCTTTGGACTCAATTATTCGGAACTTTCAGTTTCACGGGGGTTAAAATGACCCCTGCAATCCCTAGGAAGCAGGGTTAATGTGAAGTTTACAGAAGGCTGCCAAGAGGTTAGGCAACCATGGATTCTTAATGAATACGTAAAAATACAAAATATGTAGGGTAACTTAATGGAAATGAACACCAGATACATTTTATCAAGGAACAGTATTAAATCTTGATTGACAGATAACACTAAAAGGTGTTAGTATGGTCTATCATGTAAATACATATCTGGAGACTTGTTAAAACACAATCTCTAAGTGCTAACTGTTGAGGCACATGTTACTTTACGGGCTTTACCAAGTGGCTGCCTAATGTCAATAGCATGACGCAAACTTAAGGCTTACGAACCCCAGCTGGTCACTGATCTCTTATAATGCTACCATAGTACCACATTACATATTCCACAAATACTATTTTCCTGCTGGAGTTGGATTTTCTCCTATCACACGTGTTTGCTGGGTGCCCAACATTTCATTTTAGTTTACAGGATATCTTAAAGGTACTAACAACTGATATATTAGCTAATTAGATTATATGAATTATTATCAAGATCCTGTTTCACTTATAATAATTTTTAAATGTATGTTCATGGTCTCTTAAAATTGCAAGTCATTTATCTAATAAACTGTGTTAAATCCTCTGGAATTACTATAGTCTACTTGGTAAGAAGATTATAGAGTTGGTATTGTATTATGTGGTTGGTTTTATTTTCTTTTTTTAAAGATATTTAGCTCAGTAACAGCTCAAACACTAAAACAGATTCACCTCTCATACTAATGAGGGCTCAGACACTAACAAATCTAATATCTCTTAGATAGCTGCAAACATACATGTTATGATAGAAAAATAATCCTTTATGCTTATTCAGCAAATACTGAAGATGGCAGCTGGATGAGAACAGCAAACTTCTTTTTTGGTAATAAAAAATAAAATCTCCTGCCACACTTGTTCCATCTCTTTCCCATGCAAAAAGATACTAAGAACGTATAAATTCATATGATGGTTTTAGATTGAATATTTACTGAGTTTTAGGTTAAAATCTTCACATCAATTTCCCTTCTGATGGATTTTATTTTCTTTCCAAAAAAAAACTGGAACTGATAAAAACCTTTTTTAAGGCATGGGGCAAATTTAAAGCAGAAGTGTACAATGGATTCTTATGTCAGGAATCTTGAAAATAATTCTTTTTAAAAGTCTGTTTCGTAGGAGGCATGACATAATAAAAGAGAGCTTCATTAACAAATCTTTCCAATGCTTAAAATTATGGGGTGAAAGGAAAGGAGACATTTTAAAAATGGACTTTAGAGTCATATGAAATGACCTTTGTAGCATCACACTGTCACCACCCTTCCCCTCTCCTCTTGATCAGCAAGTAGTACCACTTAGAGCTTTATTAGAACATCCCTTTGGCAACTTGGAATAGCTCCAGGCAAAGCTGTCTTCCAAGGACACAGTCAGAAGTACTTAAAGTAAATTGCAATGGACTGGATGGATGAGTAGTGGGGGTGAAACAGATAAATCAAGCAGCATTGCTTCTGAGATAAAGTCCCCCTCCAAGGGGTACTTGGTACCCACATAGAGACCAGAACATATTCATTTTTAAGGGCTCTCCCTGAGCAGAAGGGTCAACAGGAAGATGACTTTTGCACCAAAAGGAACCAAAATCCTAAATTTCTTCACCTAATAGCAGAAAAAAAAGACTGAGGGCATAATTTCGCAAAGTGTGATTTGGGGAGATTCATAGGGGTTACAAGCAAAAAGGTTCCACTGACAAACAATTTTGGACTACTAGGTTAAAAAAAGTTCTCAGACCCCTTTAATATATTAATGTGCACTGTGACTCTTCAAGAGGGACAACAGTATGCATTTATATTTTAAATATATTTCACCAAAAAAACCCAAATCCTTTTTCCATGGAGCGTAAGATGCAAATATTGAAAACTGTACTTCGGTTAGTATTATGTTAGTAAAATGTTAGATTTAAGTAGAATCGTTTAAAATTAAATTGAATAGCTGAATTCAAGACAACAAACTAACACAAAATCTTTTTTAAAAACTAACTGAAATTCTTTAATAATTACCCTATTTTAAGCACATTGTCTGGCCTTACTGTTTTATACCTCAATAAATAAAATGTAATTCTATCAGCGGTAAAAATCTCTCCTCCTCGCCACAAAAGCTCTACCTCAACCTTTTCTCTTCATATTAGGCAAGAACCATCTGGTAATTTGTAAGTGGAGAGGTCAGTTTTCAAACAGGCTGATTTCTGAATATTGGCTTTAAATTATTTATAACAAAATTTAAGGTTAATTTTCCTGGAAGGTTCCTCTGATGAAGGTTTAGTTGATATCCTCAGAAAACCTCAAAGTAAATGTTAATAGAGTTTAGCACCGCTGATTTCCTTGATTATGGCGATAGAGCTGTCTGATAAAAGAATGTGAATATGAATAAACAGAAATACAGAGGATAGAGTGGGGGCATAATAACTATCATTCTAATAAAATTACTGCTTAATATCAAATGGGAAAGCTACACTTTCGGACAAAAAAGAAATTTAGGACAAACAATCCTGGAATTATGTGGAATCTAAGAAAAAGTCAAAAAGTGATTACAAAAATATTTTCCAAAATACAATTTGAAATGTTTATCTTATGTTATAAAAATAAGTGAAATTTAATGGAGCTTCCAAGTAAATAACAATCTCATTTTATATTCTCAATTCCCGCTCTCAAACTTGAAAAACTGTAAGTTGGTACACGTAGAGTGTCAAAATTTAAATTATGTTTCCGTGCAGAAGTACACGGAAAGGCTCTTCTGCCCATAGTTGCATGGAGTACCTTTCATAAAAGCTACTTTAGAAAAGTGATACAAGAATCTCCTTGGGTCACAGTTAATTTTCCTGGTAAACATTTGTTCTGTTTTATTTTTGCTTTTGGACTCTGCCTATTTCCTGCCCAAAGACTAGTCTCATCTAATGGTAATAAAGGACTCATTTCTTGGTTCAAACTCCTGAAGAAAATGTCCTTGAGATGGTGTAATTTTATTTAACTTAATTTTAAAAGAGCTGCTGTTTAAAAATTCCAGTTAAAAAGAAAAATTAAACAGTTCTAAAAATAAACAATATTTGGTTAAACAAATACACAGATTTAAAGCATATGGGTAAAAATGAATGTTAGTGTAAACATACGGCAACATTTTTTCCCCTTCAAACAATCTCAGAGAATAAACCAAAAAAAAAAAAAAAAAGTTATTTTGGTTTAAGTTGTGAAGCCATTTTAATAAGTAACCTTTTTTACTCAACAAAAAACATTTGTATAGCCTCAGAAATCTGTTTCATTTCAGTCTTTGTGTAAAACTGCACATGAAAAGTATATTTATAAAAGAAATACCAGACTTGGAATTATTTATGTCATTGTAACATATATATAATAAATGAGAGCTCACTGGAGATATACATATCTTACACACGTAAAGGTTGAATTCTGTCCTAAAACTTTCACTAAAAAAGTTTTCTTTTCTAACTGAATCAGATTTTAAAGTTTTAAAAAGCATTATTTCAGTAAGGTTTTCCATAATGCTTTTTAAAGTATAGGTAATAGTGTGTGTGTTACCTACACTTTAGCAAAACAGGATCTAGCTTTTTCCCAGATGTGCTACCAACCCTAAAAACACACCATTAAAGTTAGTAAGTATTGAAATATACTGCTCTTGGCTCGGGGTTCAGTCCCGTTCTAAGTTAAAGGAAGGCTATGAGGACTCAAATCTTAAGCTTCTGGTAACATTCACCCCAAAATGGGAAACCAGAGCTGTATAAATCTGCATCTAACAGATGTTTCCAGAACGCAAACAAACAGGTTGAAAATATATTAACGAGGAGAAAAGACAAGGTACATAGAAACCCAACCGCAAAACTCTTAAAGGTGTATTGGGAACCTTAGAAACAAAGTACAAATCACTTCACTTTCTTTGCAGTCTGACATTCCTGGTTTTATATTCAGTATTTTACATCATTGCTATGGGAATTGTTCTTTGAAGGTATTGCTTCTGCCTGCAAAGTTTAGAAGACATAGAAGAAACACATGGAACTTTTAAACTTCTCTGTAACAAAAAAAGAGCCCATACTATCAATTTCTAGAGTAAAAATTAAACAAGTAGATCATTTTAAAACTTCTTATAGTGATGGTGTTTGATATAACTTTCAAAAAAGTGTCTTGTTTTAGGAAAAATTTTGAATAAAAATGTTGTACTGAGTTCAGAGCGCTTTTGAAGCCCAGGGACCAACTGTTCAGTTTTAACAAACCAACAATGTCTGTTCATTTTGCCCAAATCTTTTCAGCTTAAATATTCACAATGTGCCATTATTACCGAATCATTATCTGCCTTTAGCTCTGACAACAGCATCATACGGGCTATGAAAGGCTCCTTTCTTCTCATGATTAGTCCCTAAAACATTTCCTCATCTTACAGTGCTTTTCAACTTCCCAGAATGCATTGCTCAATTACAGTGCTGAAATTAACTGTATGCCACTCTTATTTATTGAGGAAAGAATAATCAAGTACTCCAAACCATGTCATGGGTTGCCCACAATTTTATATCAAATTTCAAGTAATAAAAATATTAACCCTTTCCAGATGTCAATTTTTTTAAATCTACTATTTGTTTATCTTTACTTTCTGGGCTGCGTCTTACCAAAAAATCAACAGTTTGGATTTCTGCTGTTCTTTTTAATGTATAGCTTTTACAATGAATTCTACATGTTCATGGAAGGGCTGTTTATTCTTAAAATAAAGACCTATCTGAGTTTTTAAAAGTAAGTTTTTATCAGAGCCCTCTTTAAACTTAAATTCCTTCTTTCTTTGCTTAGGAAAGTAGGATTTCCTTCCAGTTCTACAAATGCA
The DNA here is from genome assembly GCF_059928025.1 of Delphinapterus leucas. Classification (NCBI taxonomy): domain Eukaryota; kingdom Metazoa; phylum Chordata; class Mammalia; order Artiodactyla; family Monodontidae; genus Delphinapterus; species Delphinapterus leucas. The sequence goes on from NC_143129.1 coordinate 138,416,485, forward strand.
CAGTGTGGAACTGCTGCAAATTATCTTTCTGAAAGCAGGAAGCAGAAATAAATAAAAGCCCCGAGATTAAAGTGTAGAAATGTTCCAATTCCACAGTAATTTTGTTTATACCACTAGATAGCACCTCTTCCTCCATGATAATAGTACATAATCTTATTAAACAGAAAATGTGAGTAATCTTTTTACATATGCTCTTCTAGAAATAAGTATGACTCTAATAGGTATTATTTTGAACACATTATCAATTAAATTTGCCAATCTTCAAATATTATTCAATTGATTATTTCTATATTGGGGAGAAAGCTTTATTCAAAGCACTTAGCAAATTTAAAAATGGATTACATATCAAACACCACAGTTGAAATATAATTAAAGGATATGCGTTGAGTAAACAAACACAAAAAGCACAGAAAACAATGAAAAGACTATGATGGTACTCAACGCTGCAAATACTTGTATGAAAACGGATGGGAAGATTTAACACATGTGGATTTGTATTTGTTTGTTTTATACCTTCAGCCAATGGAAGAACGTAAATAAAAACACTTTTTAAACCTCAAAGATACTTACTAACCCATGCATACATTAATCATTCATACCACATGATTATTGTTCAGTATTTTCTGCAATAACAAATTGGGGGGTGTGGGGGTTATTGTGGGTTTCAGCAAACCACATTCTATTTAGGCAAAGCCAAGTATTAAAGAAAGGCCTAACTTGCCAAACCAAGATAAATACATGCCATTATTATGATTACATAAAAGCCACTGTTCTCAGCGTTACAATTTCTCTTATAATTGGCACTATTATAATTAAATGGATTCATATGTTTACAATTCTTCTTTGAATTGTAAAGTGATTTAGCAATGATAGTGTCTCTAATTTCTTTTAACTATACTGACAGACTTCACTTAATCAGTGGTCTAAATACCACATTGCCACAATAAATTAGGTAAATACCCAGTAAGGCCTGAATTGCTACTGAGTTTAAGTATGTTATAATAAGGTAGCAAGTAACTTCTCCAAAGTCTGCTGCTGGACTAGCCCGCAAACCCACAAATTGGAGGGGACAGGGTAAAGTATTCCAATGGCATTTGAGATATTCTATGATGGATACAGAGGCATAAAGGCAGGGGAACACACACACACACACACACAGAGTTAAAACCCCAGGAAGTAAAAGATTATTTTAAAAAATATAAACATTAATATTGTGGATTTTGTGGTCCCTCTTCTTCCTTAAGACCCAAGAAATTCTTCACTTCCCATCACCAGGGAGACAGTGGCATAAAACATACCCCCATATTATTGGTGGAAAATGCCAATGGAATATGCCCTAGTTTACCTTCCTCCCCCCAAGTGGAAGCTATTTCACGTTGTTCTATTAGTGAAAATAATGTGAGATAATTGGTATTTCCTTAAACATAAGATAACTAAAAGTTTAATAACTAAATTACTCACATAACATGTCAAAACTATACAGCTAATAAATGTTTAAAAGCAGTTTTTAAGTAATTGAGGTGAGTAGTTGGATAAATAATTCTTTTACAAAGTGTACAGACAATAAAGTATACAAGGGAGGAATTGATCAAGTCCATATTACTTAGTTTTGTCTAAAAAATGTTTTAAAATCATAATATTGCTTTTTAAAAAGATGATCTATAAATCACAATTAATATATGGATATTTATTTCCATATTAATTATAATAGCAAAAACTTGCAAACAAACTCAGTATCCAATGCAGAACTGATTTTATAAATAATAGTCCATTCATTATGGCCCATATATCATGGACTAAATAATAGTCCATATATCATGGACTAAATAATAGTCCATATATTATGGAATATAAGACAGCCATTAAAATGATGCTGGAGGAGAATATATGACAGAAAAAGGTGTTTGTGATAATGCACTAAATTTTTAGACAGGATTTTAAAACTACATACATATATTCAAGAGGCTGAATCCCAGAATGGCAAAATTTTAATAATGGTTTTCCCTAGGTGATTTTTTTTCCCCAGGTGATTTTATTTTCTTCTTTTTACTGGGGTGTATAATGCAAATTACAATGATGGCATATAAATCCTATAGTAATAAACAGAAGTAAGCTTTTGTTGTTTTTTATAAAGATATTATAACACAAAGCACTTGCGCTCTGGGCACTTAATTCACTCCTATGAATTTCAATCCTCATGGTAAATGTATTTTAGAAATGTTAGCAGTTTTTTTGTGTGGCAGTACTAATCACTACTTGTTAAACTCTGCTAAATTCCCAAATGCTACAGGGAAGAAAATTGCAGAGACACAGTAGATATAGACTGCTATTAGATTACTACCATGAAATTCTCTTAGAGAAAAATTAGGTAGAAGGAAAACTCTTAAAATTTAAAAACTGTCAAGAAGTAGAACAGGAACCAGAAAGATTATGCGACTTTGACCAAAGATACACAATTTAGGTAACACTCCTAATTGAAAAGTTTATTAGGCTCAGGTTTACCTTTCCTCAACAGTTTTCTAAGTAACTTATTTGAAACAGAGTTCATAAGAAGCAAGTAAAGTCAGTCATATCCAGTAGAAATTTAAAACAAAATATAATGAATATGTAGAATTAGGACAAAATTGGCTTTTTCACTTTTATGTTCTCTGACATTCTAAATGAAAGAGAACCCATAACTGTCTGGTTTGGTTTCCAAGTTTCAATGGAGACACCATATTCCCAGCCCAAATGAAGCAAAATCCTCTAACTCCCCTAAAAAGTCAAAATCCTTTGAAGAATCTTCTAAAGATGGCTTTAGAAAAACAGCAATTCTATTATGAACGTTTTGTAATGCATGCTGGATGTAAAACTGTAGAGGATCATGCGGTCAGGAAAAAGAGTACCCAGGCATGTAATTCTATTTGATATTCATCATTTTTGATGCTATCACTGTATTATTTTAAACACAACAGGTATGTTTAAAAGACAATAGACATGAACAAACCCCAGGTACAAAAGGGCTACTTCAGGAGATGGCCGGTGAGGCTGGACAATGATTCTAATCAAGGCAAATACAACCCTACCTCTAACTCACAAGTTTTGATAATTTCAAGCTATGCACATATCATAATAGGTCAATTCAACAACACACTAAGAATTTGCTAAGACCCCATATTGAAGATTTCCTCAAACCGGCCAGTGTCCAGCTATTTGGCAGTATGTGTTATCCCTAATTTTCCCAGCTGTAACCGGGACACTTCAAGGCAAAAGGCTTCCTGCTATGGGTTTTTTAACCAATCTGAATCTTCCGTAGATTTCCACCCCCTCCCCACTCCCATAGAGGGGATAAAGAACAGTCGGAGCTAATGTTTCTGACAATGGTAGACTTTACATACCTACATAGAAAATAAATAAAATCCCCCCCAAACTGAGGTTCATGGTCTAAGGTATATTCCACACACCATGATTTATGAAATGATCATCTTAATATCACCTTAATTTTTCAATGCTTTAAAAAAACCTCTAAGACCTTTAATACATGGTATAGAAACACAATACTATTATTGAATCACAATTTTCACATTTGGGGTAAAACTATGTACAAAGTGAACAGTGGAATGAATTGTCCATCCCTGGTTTTGGTCTTCTACCATGCTAAGGCAAACTGTGCCTGGACTTTCTATTCCTGATGCCTCTAAAATACCTCTGTGGGCTTTAGGTTCATAAAGGCCCAGGTTCCACTGGGATAACACATATAATGAACTTAGCCCAGCATACAATAAACCTTCAACACATATCAGTAGCAACATTTGTATTCTTGGACCAAAAAATACAAGCATAACGTCATCATTAAGATCAATATTAAACTTTTGGGGGCCCCTAACTCTTCAGATATGATGAAAGCCACACACCCCCTTCCCAAGAAAATATATATACTCAAAACATACACCACTTTGTCAATTCAGGGGATTCTCAAATATCTTAAAGCCAGCACATGAATGGAGTTGAAGAACCCCCATTTCAATCAGAAGACCCCCAAAAGAATTTATAAACATATTTTAAAATTATAAGATTTTCAGAGACACAGAGGTAAAATAAGAATCCACAATGCATTACAAAAAAAGGAGTAGTAGCGGGCTTCCCTGATGGCACAGTGGTTGAGAGTCCACCTGCCGATGCAGGGGACAGGGGTTCGTACCCCAGTCCGGGAAGATCCCACATGCCGCGGAGCGGCTGGGCCCGTGAGCCATGGCCGCTGAGCCTGCGCGTCCGGAGCCTGTGCTCCTCAACGGGAGAGGGCACAACAGTGAGAGGCCCGCGTACCGCAAAAAAAAAAAAAAAAAAAAGAAGTAGCTAAATTGTAAAATATCTCTGCATATTTAGATATGCGTCTCTCTGTTTTAATTACTTAGCAATAATGAGGTAAATACGTTTGGCAAATGCTACTGAAGTAATGAAATATATAAACATCCCCCCCACCAGCTTTCCTCCTTAAGCTTTTGCTGAACACGAAGGAAACCAACATTTATGAAGTATCTTCAATGTGCCAGCAACTTTGTGAAACACTTTTCTTTTTTTTTTTTTTTTTTTTGCGGTACGTGGGCCTCTCACTGTTGTGGCCTCTCCCGTTGCGGAGCACAGGCTCCGGACGCGCAGGCCCAGTGGCCATGGCTCACGGGCCCAGCCGCCCCGCGGCATGTGGGATCTTCCCGGACCGGGGCACGAACCCATGTCCCCTGCATCGGCAAGCGGACTCTCAACCACTGCGCCACCAGGGAAGCCCTGAAACACTTTTTAACATTACCTCATTTCTTCTTAATAACGATGCCACAATATAGACATTGTCATTACCCTTTGTAGAGGCAAAGAAATTGAGGCTAATAGATAAATAAGCAGCGTGCCTGAAGTCCCAAAGTTCTTAAGTGGCAGATCTCAGACTGAATACAATGTCAGATCTTAAGCCTTTATTCTGTCACATTTATGAGTTTCTAAACCACTGAAGTCAGGTTTATTCTAATTCTAATTCTCATTGAGTAAGTCTGAGAAACCTTTCCTCTCCAAAGTAAAGGTTAATCATGTACAGGGTTGTGGGGCAAATATTTCATATTCTCCTTTGACCTATGCCTCCAAAGTTCTATTTCTCAATCCTGAGCTTTTCCCAACACGAGCCAGCTCAGGTCCTCTGGGACCATCCCTTCCTGACTTTAGCTCTGTCATGGGTTATTAACCTAAACTTGTACTCCTGAATACCTCCTAAAACACAGCTAAAGGAAAACTAGAAGAAAATAATGTATAGATCACTTAACCATAAATTTTGTAATTACTTATAGTTCTCTTCCAGGCATAATTATGTACATTAATATAGTTCATACAATAGACTCAAGCTACCTCCAAGTTTAATCAACTACCTTTCTAGAGTATATATACACAATTAAACAAAATAGGACAGTAAAGACTATTGCTACACACTGATACCAAAGATCGTACATGAATAATTATTCTAAACATTTGCCTCAGAGGCAATTAATTTGCCTGTGCCATCAGTCCTGTCTTGTTGAATCGATCAGTTTTTAAAAAACTAAGATGACGATTCAGTTCAGCTGAAACAGTGAAACTTTTTCAAGTTCCAGGAGCCAACTGGAACAACGTTTATGTTCCACCATGACACTCCATCTATGTGCCACAAGAAGAAGAAGGAGAAGCCTTTCTTTGAAAGTCCTCCACTCACCTTAATATTTTTCATATATATATATATGTATGTATATGTATATATATATATATACACACACACACGTATACATTTTTGTATACATGTATGCACACACACACAATTTAGGGCTTATAGGACTGGTAGGCAAAAACTGAAACCCATGATACTGAACTGGGCATCCCAAGAAGTTAAAACCTACTGAAGACGCACCTTCCAGGAAAAGATGATATGATGACGGCACAGGGTTATTACTCAGACCTCACAGCCCTTCCGGAAATGGGAACTATATACCACTAGGAACTGCATACAGTGATGGTCCATTAAGGCCCAAACTCTCTGATGGAGTGAATGGAAAATGAACCAGGAAGCTACTAACACAAGGTTTAATTGTGCCAAATATCACTATGAGAGTATATCAGCACCATGCAAAGTTCATAACCATCCACATTTCTCCTCGCACTTGGTAGCATCAGCAATTGGGGGGAACTGTCAAGTTCTTGGCAAATAAACCATCAAGTACATCAAGGGTTTATTTAACCAGAGCAACGTACATGACTGATGACCACAGGTACCTAAGTTTGCGTCCTCATGGCCTCTTGTTCAATTTACCTGTTTCAGTCAGAACGACCTTAGCAGAGCAGAGTGCAGAATCTGATTCTGAGTCACATGGAAAAGGGATGAACAAGTCTTGAAATACTTTAGACCATCATGTTACTGAAATAAGTTAATAAAACAGTGATTTCGAAGTGACCTGATTTGAACAGGCAATTAAAAAAAAAGAAGTCATTTATAGGTCAGATACTATCATCCTTGTTCAGTTGCAGCTTGATAGATGGGGAGCTGGTTTATCTCACCTACTTGAATAAGTTACACTTGTACAATGACGAGGTGCACTTTAAAAGCCTTTTATGTTAGATGGTCATCACTGGAAAGCTCCCAAGGAACTGAATTTTTATCAATAGGGTTAGTCTTCTGATATTGTTCTGGTCTTTTGATTTCTCACCTAGTTCTAAATGTATCTAATGATGCTAATTCCTAAAAAAAAAGTGACAGTCTTTTGTCTCCAATGGTGGGTGACTTTAATGTTTGTGTTCAGAACAGAGAAACCTGGAACATGCTTATCAAAAACTGACAGCATTACACAATCAGTAATTGCATGGACATGACCCCATCAGAATTTTCCAGCTGTGTTACATATAATGGAATTATTCATATAAGTGATATAAAATATTTTATACCTCAAATTACAGTGTAATAATTTTTAACAATTTGTCAATGTTGAATAATCCATAAAACGTACTTTTTAATTCTCTTCATTAAAAACACATTTTAATGCAATGATACAAATTCTTTTAAAATACCATTGTTTTCAGTTTTAAAAGAAATATACTCATGAAGAAAGACCTAAATTTCAATAAATATTTCACCTCAGGCCCATATCTTCTGTTGAAGTCTCCAGACATGTCATAGTGCTATCTGGTGTTAGGGAGGGTAAAAGTGTGTCTCAATCTTTGCAGTCCTTTGCAAACTTCATTATAATAATATAGCAGTTAAGTGTTTGGGAGCTAAGGGAGTTTAAGAGAGGTAAGGCCTTTTCACAAATTGTGCTGATTTTAGGAGGCAAAGCCTATAACTTCAATGCCATTTCCTATATTGGCTATGGAAGTATTACAAAATATGCATTTATAAAACATCCTTAATTCTGCTAGAATGCCAACTATAAGATAATAAAGGACAGTGAAGTCCTCAGAAAGCTAGGCTTACCAACAGTATACTTCAGAGGCAAAACACAGGATCCGGAGACAGAGATCTTGGCATATACTCAGATTCAGAAGTAACAGTTTAGTAATTTGGGAAAAATCTCTTAAAATTCTCAGAGCCTCAATTTTATCACTTATGAAATGGAAGGTGATGTTGATAATAATGGTAATAGTAATATTAATAGACGTTTTCCCTCAGTGAACAATTATAAAGCTCAAATAATATAGTATAGGTGAGGCAGTTTGCAAGCTGTTAACTGATATGCAAATGAAAATTTACTATGAGCTCAACTTTTAACTTCCATCATCCAAACACAATTCCCTGGCTTTTCGTCCCAATTCCCATCATTGAGAGCCTACATAAGATATTAGCAAAACTCTTACTTTCCAGGATTTTCTGTTTTTACTTGCAAGGCTGAGGGTGAAGTTCCATTTAACTTAAGTGGTTCAATCCAAACTGGACAAGCAACTTCCAGCAAGGAATATCCTGAAAAACCCTAGCAGAACACAAGAGTAGACCCCTTCTGACCACAAATTAGAATCCTCTCTCTCTGATATGATCCATGAATTTGTACCTTTTAATTGACTGTCCACTCAGGCCTAGGGGAGTCATGACATGATGCCCTCCACACACCTGTAAGAAAATAGCAACCCAATCACCTACAGTTTTAGGTTGATTGGGGGAAACCTCCAAACCCCCATACTTCCAACAAAACGCAGTGGTGCTTTTTTTAAGTCAGGCAGGTCAACAGCCTGATTCTTACTTTCCTGGCATCCATCCTTCCCTGCTAGAGTCATGAAAGGTATAACCAGGTCCCTACACGTGCCTGATGCGTCAGCAGGCCTCACACTGTTTGACTGGCAGGGGGTGGGGGGCATCATCTGTGTGCAGCGTGAGAGAGCAGGAGCCGCCAGGAGAAGTTGAGTAACATGAACTCTGACCATATTTCAGGCCACCCGAATTGCAAGGTTGCTGGTAAATGCTAAAGGGAAAAGTGGATTTTACTACCCCTTTATGAAACCCCTGATATCCTTTCCAAGAAACTGTACTCAAGCAATAATAAATATTCAACATACAGTTATTTGGTATCAAGGGCAGTTTACCCTCTGGATAAAATAGTAAAGTAAGATCACCAAGACCTGATGTTCTTCTAATTGAGGTTCAACGTGGGTAGGAAACTAGGCCCAGGTGTTGGTGCAAATATAAATGATATATCAACTTGAGATGAGAATGGAAAAAGAAGAAAATGCAGGTTAAAAGAAACAGGAAAAAGAAAATGAACAAGGCTACGTACACTAAGTAGCTCATCCTGGGAGATGTGGGTTTGCAGTCTGTCTGTCCCACGTGAACACGTCTCTTCACAACCTTCCTCTCCTACGGACACTGAGACACTCACACATCATCTGTAGCCAGCACGCCATGCCTCTAACTAAGATGGTATCCAAGTCTGGAGCATCAAGATGGATACACTGATGGACTCAAATATCAACTGCCCATCAGAAACTTCTAAGGGTCTGAATCAAAGCACATGAAAGAGTTGGAGGAGCCAGGAACATTTTCACATGCTGTAAATATTTATATCCAGCCAAACTCAGGCCATGTTAAATGTAACATTTCATTATTATTATCAGGACTTTCTTGATTCTTGTCTTTTTTTCTTTTGCACTCACTGCAACTGATCCAACTGCCTGAGACCAGAGAGCATGGCCAACTCAGTGAAAACACTGGAACACGCAAAGGAACTGTCAGAGGGGAGCCATGGTGAGCTTCCTCAGATGCCTCTGCCAGGTCACCAATGGTGAGCAAGCCACAGAGTGAAGACAGCCAGGGAAAACTGCACACTTGAGGAAGAAGCTAATGCAGCTGCCAAATTGAAAATAAGTATGGTCGACTTTCGATTATCCCAAGTGGTTTAACCACAGGGCTTCCTTCTTCCCTCTGCCCAACCTCAGTCTGGGCTGCAGCCCAGACGCTGAGCAGGGTGGGGGTCTGCAAGTCTGAACAGAGTGTCTGTGTCTGAAGGTGTGGTCCCAACTCTACTGAATTGTGAATTTTCTTTTATAAACCAAGCTACAAAGTTCTCTTTTATCAATAAGTCCAATTACAATATATAATTTTTATCAGTAAGTCCAATTACAATATATATGAATGAATACTGAATGAATTCATATTCATAAAACAAGGTTATTAGCCTCTTTTTACTGTTATTAAAAGGAGGTTCTTTAAAATCATAGGCAGGTGCTTAGTTGACGATAGAAGGAAGCTCTATAAGTTTTGTTCATTCATTCCTTCGCTCATTCATTTATTCAAAAATCTTTATGAAGTCCTTACCATGTTATCTGTCAGACCCTGTCCCAGGCACTCTAGACGTAAAGATGAAGATAATTCAGTACCTACTCATGGGCTCACAGTCCCTACTGGATAATAAAAACTTAGAATGCAAATCTCAGTGTTTCTAAATCTAAAATATTTCTCTAGATTCATACTTTACATCCTCAAAGTAAATGTACTTTACTTGGTAGCTCTATAGAACAGTAAGCTTTGGTATGTGTCTCAAAGGTGACTTATAAGAAAAGTTTTATTGGAGTAAAAGGTGAAACTTTAGCAGTAGATGGAATCTGTCTTTGATGTTGTGCCCCATCCTGTGCCCTTGAGCACAGAAAGCCAGCTTGCTTGCTTGTCCCTTTTGTTAAAAAAAAACTTTTTAAACCATCACCCCTCCTTTTTTTAAAAAAAAAAAATGTATTTATTCATCTGGCAGCCCCAGGTCTTAGTTGCAGCATGTGTGATCTTTAGTTGCAGCATGTGGGATGCAGGATCTAGTTCCCTGACCAGGGATCAAACCCAGGCCCCCTGCATTGGGAGCAAGGAGTCTTAACCACTGGACCACCAGGGAGGTCCCCTTCACCTCTCCTTTAAATCTCTCACAAACAACCCCATTATCCTACAGCTACAAATCCAACAACTGGTTTGTGCACTCAAATTCACACCATAACTCTGTATGATTAATGAACACTAAAACCTCTACCAAGGTTTTCTCTTTTTTAAAAAACAGGCCCCTTTTCCAAAACTCTCTAATTAATGGGCTATGCTATGAAAGCATATTTAATGGAGGGGAATATTTCCCGATATCACTTATTTACTCTAGATATTTAAGACCTATATTCAAAAAGAAGTTACTTAAGCGCTCAAAAAATTCAGTTTCCTCATTTATAAAATGGGAATGATAATATTATAAGATTTACAAGATTGTTGAGAGAATTAAATGAGATAATTCATGAAAGCATTTAGCTTGGTATTTATCTTTTAAAAAAATACGGTGTTACTATTTATCATCATCTTCATCATTTAAATATTGTTATTAAATAAATAGCAATTGGGCAATTCATTTCTGAACTGTAATCCACCACTGATTCAAAGAACAAGACAATCATGGAACCAAAATTTTCTCAATATTGTTAAAGCTTCATAAGATCTCAATGACTGGGAAACACAATTTTATCGTAATCTGCTTATTAAAAAATTGGGCACTCTTTGTTTTTTAAGTTAACGTATGCAATTCATCATAAAACCCTAGAACTTAGCAGCTATGGGGGCAGCAGTCATGAGAGGGTATCTTCAGGCTCTTAGAATGAGAGAGAGAGAGAGAGAAAGTCACAACCAAGCAATAATTCTGGGAGCTCAATTTAGTTTAAAAAAAAAAAAAAAAGCCTATCCTTTAACTGGCCAGACACATCAAGAACAACCAAAAAGCCTCTGAACTTATCCCTTTCAGTTCACTCAACCAGGGAAGCGGGAAGAAGGTTACACTAAGATACCAGTAAGCCACAAAAGTATCAAACTTCCTTCCTAATACAGCATACTCCTTGCAATCTATTTCCTTGCTTAAAATTTATTGCTATAAATACAGAGCATGAAAAATGTGAAATGATGCCAGTTCAGCCATCACTTTGGCCCCGATCCTTTGCTAAATTTATGCATCTCTCTAGCTTGTTTAAATGCCAAAGAGCTAGGCAAACTTGAAGAATATTATGCTCTTCTCTTTGGTAAAGAAGTCCACCTGAGCATTGCACACAGATGGAGACAAGAGAGCCAAGGGAAAAGGGATAAAAACATTCACTTTGCAGATGAGAATAACAGGTTTGAGATGTCCAATCAGGGAGGATTACAGTGAAATCATCTCTCAGTACAAGTGATCTCTGAATATATTGCACATTTCCCAATGCCATATCCATTCTTCCAGTCTTTGTCCAATAATGGAGATATATACATGTATACATATGTATACATATGTATGTATATATGTATGTGTGTGTGTATATATATATACATATATGTATTACATAAAAAAACAGAATAAAGTATGACTTGTCATGAGAAAAGTCAGAGATGCATGGGCCAGACTGGAAAGCAACTAAAAAGAAAGGTATAACTCAATAGAAGATAATCATGATTGAGGACAGTCATGCTGAAAAAATTTGTATGTGCTAACTATTCTCAATTCTCTTATGTTTATGTCTCCCCCTCCACATTTGAAGTTAATGACAATAGTTTAATTCCTAATGGGAAATGTTCAAGGGAATAAAGTTACCTTCAAAACTTGGACATGTTGGAGCTAATGATTTTTTTCTGAATACAGGAAAACCAAAGCACAGCAAAATTTTTTTTTTTTGATTGCCCTTGTTACCTACCACAGGGACAATATGAAGATCTCTTTTGAGTTCGCCTATCCTCCCTTTACAGTCTTTTTTCACTTGAGGAAAACCACACTTGCCACTGCAGAGATGCGTGCACCCTGGGCTGAGGAATCCAAGGGCACTCCACCCTCCCCTGTGATTCTGTCATCATTATGATTATGTTCACACACTTTGCCTGGATACCATCAGTTTCTGTCCAACGACACCTGGCCTCAGCATGAGAAGATCTTTGAAGATCCTACATATATATTCATAATAATGAATATCTACCATAGTGCTCTGTACAAACAGAAAAATATCCAGAAGGAAATGCACCAAGATTGAATGATAATTATTTTTAGATGGTGCAACTGTGTATGGTTTCTCCTCCTTCTATTCTTCTGTATTTTCCAAATGATCTATAATAAGCTTATATTAGTTTTATAATAAAAGTCTTTAAAAATAAAGATGTGGGGCTTCCCTGGTGGCGCAGTGGTTGGGAGTCCGCCTGCCGATGCAAGGGACACGGGTTCGTGCCCCGGTCCAGGAAGCTCCCACATGCCGCGGAGCGGCTGGGCCCGTGAGCCATGGCCGCTGAGCCTGCGCGTCCGGAGCCTGTGCTCCGCCACGGGAGAGGCCGCAACAGTGAGAGGCCCACGTACCGCAAAAAATAATAATAATAAAGCTGTGAATATTAATTTTCAGCGTCGGTGCACACTGTGATGTGTACTTTGAAGGCTATCTGATCCTGCCCTCAAAGAGATTATATGGAAAAATGAATCTTTAAAAACTAATCTACAAAAACCATTTAGGGGAGAGAAAATTATTTGACCCTAAAGGGTTAATGATGGCTTCCAGGAGAGCAAATCTAGACACAAATAACTGCTTTTACAGAATAAACAGGTTTCAGTTTCTCCAAAGAGAAATATGTAAATCTGACAGACAATTCAATTCTCTCAAGTATTTCTTTTCCTCTGAAAAATCAACTTCTACTTAATATCATTAGGATGCAATAGATCAATTTCTGAGAGAAAAAAAAGAAACCTGCATGTTTTAGTTTCCAAGCTCCTTTAATTCAGGAATTCTTTGGGGTCCTTCACCCAGGGCTTCTCCGATGCAGCAGGAAATCCACCCTTTTCCCAGCAGCACTGGGAATGACTTCTCTATTTGGTCCTCTAATTAAAGGGGCTGTTACCATTACAAGCTTCATTCAGTACTTTCTCTTAAACATGTCATAAGATGAGTATCTTATGACTGCCCACTACTTAATCACCAAGAAACCAATCCTGTGTGAACCCTTTTTAAAGTCTTAAATCTTAAACTCTAGACATGTTTATTAAAAGTTTTAAATCATATTCAATCATAGAGCTTAATATGTATTTTATGGAAATTACTAATGGGAAGAAATACCAGAACATCTTTATTAATACAAGAATAATAACAAGCCACTTGCTACGTGCAAAGCCCTGTGCCATAGACCTTATATGAAGTGTCTTATTTAATCCTCATAACAACTCTATGATATACTGTTATTCCTATTTTACACACAGCAAACTGGACCTTGGAAAGATTAAGTAGTTTGTCTAAGGTCACAAAGCACAGCTCCAAACTCTGGTCTTCTGGACTCCAAAGCCCATGCTTCTATATCTCAAGTTGCTTCCCTTTGAATAAAAAAAAAAGGGGGGAGCTTGCGTCTTCTCAAAACTAAAAAACAAAACAAACACAAACACAGAAGGACCACCAGAATACTCTTTTCCTCTTCATGCTCTTAAACCACTGTATGTTTCTCCTTCCTCTGCTGAGCTCATCCTCAGCCCGGCGTAAACCAAGTGCACTCCGGCAGAGAAAGGCAGCAAGAATGATGAACTGATCAGAACTTGCTCGCAGCAGGATTTTTAGATGCAAGATCTCACTGGTGTACAAGAACAAGAGTTTAATCATAATGCTAAGAACAGAAAAAAAAGAAAGAGATGATCTGTTATAGGGAAGGCTTCGGAGGAGCTAAGTTGTCTCTCTTGGCTAAATGTTAAAGAAAGGAAGCACCTGACCTACTCCTGCTACACCATGCCTCCACTGGGAGTTCTCACTTTTTAAAAAGTATTTCACACATTGCAGATAGTGCCTTACCTTACCACTCCTGAGAAGCTGAGTCAAAAAAAAAAAAGCTCAGTGCATTACAAGGCATACCATCATCTAGCTACACTGAGTGAAACTTCATTCAATTCTGTTTGTTTTCCTCAGCAAAACCCCACACAAACACCAAGATGAAATGTGCATATCTCCCCCCAAAATGATAACTCAGGATGTTATTAACATGGACGTATGTTCTAATCTTGTAAAAATGTGTGTGTGAATAAATAAAAGCCCCTTGCCAAACAAAAGCGAAGGGAGGCAAGAAATAGTGAACATCAGCAACGGTGACGCCAGAGAAGGCTTTTTGTTCATGAATTGCTTTGCTGTTAATGCCACAAAAGTCCCACTTCACAGAAGAGAGACTCGCGGGAATTCCATCTGGGCACATCTTAACAGTGCTTCTCTGGTCAAAGATGAATGCTCACAGCTACATATTTCCCGGGACTCCTCCCACACTTCCGACCATCAGCTGAACTCTACATGCCCCATGAGCGCCCAAGTTTCTTTTTCATGGCAGCTACCAAGCTGGGGAGGGAGGTACATGTAAGTGGAATTTGTAGATTTTTCTAGGACAAAATTATGAAGTTGAAAAGAAAGGAAAAAAAAGAAAGGAAAGATGATCATATACAACACAGTTTCTGGCTAGACAGTTTAACATTGCCTTATGGTCTTGTTTTTAAATTTTAAAAAATATAGGGAAAGAACAAATATGGGTATATGTGAAATGGGTCTACTGTTTATTACTCAGGAATAATTTCCCAGTGAGTGTTTACTTAAATCTGAGCAAAATAAAGTGGAAGAAAAACACCAGTTGCTCCCCCAACCAACAATTCACTAAATTTCATTTCAAAATCTTAAAAAATTGTACAAAATTTTGAAGGTTGTCTCATGCAATTTCCCAATCCATCTAAGCTACAAAATCCCTGAACCACTTCAGCAGAACCGTTCCCTCTCAGATGTGGGATCCCTAGCCTCTCTACAAGTCCAGTCCACTGTTGGACATCTTCAATGATTATAATGACCTTCCTCATACTGACTTGACTTCTGTCTACCTCTAAGTCCCACATAATAATCCCAGCTGTCAGAAATTCACTTATTCTTTCATAGGACAGCTCTTCAGAACAATAGGGATGTTGATGCCAAAGCAAAGGTTTGCAAACTACAGTACAATGGTGTGCGTGTGTGTGTGTGTGTGTGTGTGTGCATGTGCTGCAACCAGGTCGGTTCAGGAATGCAATGATGGGCAGAAAATAACAGTTCTGAAAGACAAAGAAGGAAAGGATGGTTCCGTGACTATCTTTGGTTCTTTTCAAGCGTTAGAACCCAATTAATTTATATTTATCTAGGACACACCTTGCATCTTTAAAATGCTTTTTGGTAACATCCAAAGTAGGAGAAATTCCATTTGGTCAAAGGATTCAGAGAAAAAGGAGGCAATATGTGTCTCTGAGGTCACACTGACAAGAATTATCAAAACTGGGGGAAGAACATCTTCAGATTGACTTCTAATCATGCTTACGACTGAGAGAAAGAACATGCCAGTCATTGGTTTCAGTTTAAAGCCCACCGAAGTTCAAAGTTTTCTGTCCCATCAACACAGTGAACTTGGTCTGATCTGAAGCCTTGTTAGCTGTCAAGGCAGTGCCTGTAGCTCTTCTTCCTAGCAATGGCTGATACCAAACCTTGAAAGCTTCTCAGCAAGAAACTGGGCATCAAATTGGATAAGATTTAGTGTGTTGACCAAAAGACTGGTGCCAACACTGAAACATGGAATAAACTCCGGATCACTGGAGTTCTCATCAGTTCACTTCAACCAACTCCTTGGTCCTGCCTCTTCTGATAAACAAGTGTTTGAATGCTGCCCAGTCTCACAACTTTCTGACCTCTACTTTCAAAATTTTAAAATGAAGACTCCAGTGACTAGATCATCTCCAGGGACTGTAAATTTGCATAATTCCAGAAATTTCTATATTTTTATATCATTACTACAATATCTATGAGGAAGCCTCACTTCCGAGAACTAACTTTTAAGAAAATCTGTTAAATAAACCTTCAGAGAAACTGAAATGATGTACACCATTTAGGCTAAGTCTTGCTAAAAGTCCTGGACAACTTAGTGTGATATTAAGAGAACAGACTCAGAGATTAAGACTAGCTAGGTTCACGGTTTGCAAGGCAGAAGCAGAGACACAGATGTAGAGAACAAACGTATGGATACCAAGGGAAGAAAGCGGGGGGTGGGGGTTTTAGTTATCTATCTGAAACAGATAACTAATAAGAACCTGCTGTATAGCACAGGGAACCCTACTTCACTTCTCTTTACACTAGAAACTAACACAACATTGTAAAACAACTATACGCCAATTTTAAAAAAAAACTACCTAGGTTCAAATCCCAGTTTTATAACATATGCTAGCAGTATGACTTTGGGTAAATTGATTTGCCTCTTTGTGCCTCAGTTTCCTCATCTATAAAATGGGGATAATAATAGTATTCGTTCATTGCTGTAGAGGTTTCCATTGTTTGAATATACCACAGCTTTCTTTTAAAAAGTAAACAGAAGGGCTTCCCTGGTGGCACAGTGGTTGAGAGTCTGCCTGCTGATGCAGGGGACACGGGTACGTGCCCTGGTCTGGGAAGATCCCACATGCCGCGGAGCGGCTGGGCCCGTGAGCCATGGCCGCTGAGCCTGCGCGTCCAGAGCCTGTGCTCCGCAACGGGAGAGGCCACAACAGTGAGAGGCCCGCGTACCGCAAAAATTACAGCCACGTGAAACAACACAGATTAATCTCACAACACAGAGTTGAGCAAATGAAGACAAACTACGAGTAACTATGAAGAGGCAAGCAAGGAAGTGATTACCATAAGGGTCAAGAAAGGGATCATCTTTAGAAGGGAGCTGTGAGCCGGAAAAGCACACGCTGGCTTCTGGGCTCCTGGCAGTGTTGCTTCTTGACTGAGTGGTGGCTGCAATCAGTGGTTCTCATGATAAAATTCCTGAACCTGCTCACTTAAGTTGTATGCCCTTTTCCTAGATGTTTGATTCCACAACAAAAGGGTTTAAAATAAAAAATAATCTGAAATTTAAAAAACAGTATTCCTTCATAGGGTAGCCTTTAGAACATAACTGAATAGACAGCAAAATCGATTTATAATTGGCAATGGCCTTTAAATCAATCAACATGTCCTAGCACTACAGTAAGCCTTCCCAGAAAATTATGTCTGAACTAATAGAACAGAAGCCCTGGGCCTAGAAGAGTGGGTACTATGTAAATAGTGGTTGGGTGAATGAATGGTAGGTAAGAAGAGCAGCCGAGTTTGTTCTAAAATGAAGGTCAACGTCCAATCTCCACTGGAGAGCTTCATTGTCTTCAGCATCCACCCTTTGGGGCCATAAGGCAGACTAGGGCAGATACAGTCAAACATCCACAGCTATAAATTAAATCAAATTTTAGTGCATTTTTGCTTCTTTGTCTTTTCAAGGAATGAAGATGGATACAAATAAAAGGAAACCACTTAACAAACCATCTAGAATTACACAGTAAAGGCTTTTTTTTAAAAAAAAAAAAAAGATCGGTCCTCCTGCTATGTCTTATACCAGGTACTTACTACCTTTAGGGTCATTTACATACATGCTCTAAATCCAAACAGATGCATGGATCAGACTGACTACAGGAAGTTCTGTGGCCCAGGACAACCTCCTAGGAACGAGATGTGAATCAGTTCAAGCCTGAGTAACTTCCAGTCCAGCAGCTAACCGGCTCCAGTTCACTAAGCACAACCTCAGCTTAGTTTTGGTCCTCTGAGCCTATACCTAAGTAGGTGAGAATCTTAAGACAATAAACTAATCAGAGGTTCTTCTAGACTAGATCCACTTCAAGGAGGCCACAGGAAAAGGGGAGGTCACTTTGATGAGAACAATCCAGCTGGAGACAGACCTCTGTTCCACTTTATCATTTCATAAATTGCTAGGCAGTTAGTAACTAAAAAAAAAAAACCTTCAGAATTTACAGAAGAGTGATTTATCGGAATATCTGTAAAGAAACAGCTTCTCTGGTCAAAAATGAGTATTCACAGACCACAACACACACATATACCTTAAAATCTACCCTAAAACATGGGGTCAGACTGTTACATAGTCCAGTTGGAGACTGGCAACCAGCCTTGATCCTGGAGAGATACAGATTTCCCTCAATGTATCCTCACCACTTTATGGCCTGGCTCCTACTGAAGTAGACTTCTCTCATTTTTTCCTTTAATTCAGTCCCAACAATAGTTATTGAGTATCCACTGTTACAAAGAACTATCTCAAGCAGTAAGAAAACAGAGCCTCATGAGGAAGACCAACTCTCATACAACTAAGTACAAATGCAAACCAGGCTTAACAACCGTAAAGCAACCTAAACCATGTGCAACGGGTGAAAGGATAAGGAAGAAGGCTAATCAAGGGGGTCCGGGCAGAAGAAGAAACATGTATTCCCTGCCCTCATCCTCCAAAGACTGGAGGCAGCTTTAAGGATGAGCAGGGTTCCAGCAAGCAGAGGAAGAACTGGGCACCCGAGACAGAAGAACAGGCATAGACAGAGGGGAACAGGGCAAGTTATGTGCAAAGGATATATCTTGTTTTATAAATAAGGGAGGATGGTGAGTAGTCTCGTGTAACTTTACGCGTTAATTTTGACATGTACACTTGAGCACTTGAAGTGTTAGCATTTACACTTTCTCCCTATTAATAATGTTACTGATTTCAAAGTATTCTTGAACTCATTCCAGTATAAAACTCGCCTGCCTACAAGGTCTTTTATACCACTTGACTCCTTCGTTTAGTCAGGGCAGGCTTTAACATGTGGTTCACGGAGAAAAGTGAAACCATAGGCACCAATGGAACTCAGAATAAAAAACACATTTTGAAATAAAATAAAGGTTAAGCTCTCATACCAACAGACCTTGCTAGATCAGCAAAAACGTAGGTGTTACAGGAAATCGCTATATTGTGCAATCCCCATTTCACCCTCCACAAAATTGCACTATAACTCAAAATAAGTGAAGCAACAATTGGATGGATGACCAGTTTTTGTTGTTTACATAGTTTAATGCACAAATGTGCAGTTTCCATGACTTTCAGAATGACGTGATTTACATGAGGCTTTAACAATAAATAAACTTGAGGCGCTGTGTATAGTTAGCATATGGTGAAATTCTGAAGCAAAACTCTTTCTTCCACTCCCTGCAAGACATTTAAAATATTCTTCCCTATTGGGGGCTTTTTGTCTTTAATTTACACCCTGCTAATTCCCCTCTTCTGCAAATGTAAAATTTTTGTTTTATAAATAAAATCTAAGGGTGGAAAATAAAACAAAAAAACATGTTCCTTACACATTAGTGCCACAGTAATCAGTAACAACTGTGCACAGACTTTACAGATATTTATAACTTTGCCATTTTAAAAGTTAGTCATGGATACCACAAATACTTATATTCCTATGTAATAATTTATGGCATTTCCATAGTCCTGTTATGTATCGTCCTTCTTTAGCCACCCGGCCTGTCGGGATATCTAGGAAAAGATTAACAGGATTATTTGTAATAAATCCCCAAAACATACCTTCTGAGGAACAGACACAAATAAATCCTTACACAACAAATTATTCTCTTGCCAATTTTTTTAAAACCCTCCGTACAAATCTTACATATATGAGATTTCCCAGAGTCTTAGGGAACATATTTTGACCAAGGTTAAGGTCATGCCTTTATTGCATCCTCCTTCCCCCAGTTTCACCACAGTGTTTTCCTTCCCCTTCACCAACTTGGACTTTATTTAAAAGAATCCTGATAAAGTTTATGACCACAATTACATTATAGGGAGATAACGTCCTAATTCCCTCTGACCAGAAACGGGAAACAAACCATGAAGGCAAAATCTCAATCTAAAGTCACCGTTGGCACCTATCCTTCTGGAGTATCAGGACAGTCAATGAGTATGCAATGCTAAATGAGGTGTGATCTAACACGAGTGCAAGACAGGAGTCAAGTGAGGCCAGGACTACACTTAGATGTTCATTGACCAACTAAAGAATGCATTGGAATCTGATTTTTTAAAAAGAGAAAAGGATTATCTTGCTTGTGATAGCTGTTCACTGAAATCATCATTAAGAAATACCAGTATCCACGTAGTTTACTGAATACTCTTAATTCAGAAATTGCCACTGGGGCCACTTGACAGGTTCTGTTTAGAGCTACATTTCTATGCCCACCTGCTACAAATCTTTTACCTGAAGTATTTTGTGTGGGAACATTAAAATGCTCTTGTGAAAAGACAGCACATCACTACTGCCTTCCCTTTGTCTAATGGCACAGGACCTCTCCCTCATAAATTCATTCTAATTAAATATGCTTCTCAAGGTGCCCCCTCTCACGCAATCCTTATGTAATTGTACCTAATACTTTCTCCACAATTGACATTACATTAAACAGGCTTTTACTACCTGCTATCCTCCTAACGGCCTTACCCTTTTTCTTTCTTTTCTTTTTTTCTCTTTCTTTCTTTTTCTTTCTCTCTCTCTCTCTCTTTCTTTCTTTCCCTTATTTTTCTAGCTCAATGGAGACAGGAATTTGACATGACAAACTCTATTTTAAGAAATTTGCCTCAAGCTTTCATCAAGTTCTTCATAATTTTCTTAATGACACGTAATATACACAAAGGCTTAAACAAATATATCTCTTTGAACACCAGGGAGAGAGTTACATTTTAAAGCTCAATGAAGGCAGGAAAACAGGTGGGTTCATGGGTCATTAGCCAGTTTTATCTCAAGGCTGTGATGCTATAGGTGAGAGGATGTGTTGATTAAAATGAGTACAATGAATCTCACGAAAGTTATCAACAGTCGTTACCTTTTCACAGATGTAGTAAAAGATACTGATTCTTTAAGCTATCAGAATGTATTTTCATATGACACTTGGGGTTGAAAAAAAGCCAAATCTGAGAAAGTATGTGAAATCTTAATACATATCTTGGCTTGTGTCTCAGATTCTCATCAGAATTTTCTATTTTTAAACAAAATGTAGAGGGCGTAGTTGTTTTCTCTTTCACACTTTGCTGTGTTTCAGCAACCCTGTGGAATACATGGGAGTTTTACAAGAAATGAATAATTTGTGGTGGGAAAGATTTGAGCTGATAGAATTTCATAACTTTGCTAAGTATGTAAATAGCTTGTCTAGAGCCATAAGAGTAGCTGCTTACATGTGCACTGCTGGCATCTACTTCTGTTATAATCACTGTTAGAAATATTACTATTAGCATTATATATGCTATTAAAATTTATGGGCATGTTTTTGGGTTTGTTTAGCTTTTCTCCATCCTTTCCGTCATTACTTAGGATTGAGTACACATTCCATTATGTAGTTGTGACAATTCACTGTACTACATTTGTAAACACTCCAGAGCACTTGTTGAAACGTAAGTAAGAGGATATTTTTTCTACCCAACATGACAGGAACCCTTTAAGGTTTATGATAATACTTTTTATTTTGGAGATTCCATACACCAGAAGCGCCATCAATGATTGTTGATTGGCAGATCCAATCAAGAGGGTGACTCATTTTATTTAGTCAGTCATTTTATTTATGCTTTCAAAAGGTCATTGTGTTAATATCAGAATTTTCTGTAAAACGGAGCAATTACTCTTCCTCGAAAATAACTTCTTTTTCTGTGTAAAGTGTTAAATGTGATGATTAATTTTTAGCTAGCATTGATTGAGTACTTCCAGTGTTCCAGGAGCCACATTCTAAAGTGTTTTACATGGATTAATTCATAATATTATCATCCCTCTTACACAGATGAGGAAACTGAGGCACAGAGAGGTCAGGTGGCTTGCGCGAGATGATAATGTTAGTCAAAGGGGAAGCTGGGATCTGAACCTGGAGGAGTCAGGCTCCAGTGTCCACACTAATGACCATGCTGCCTCCTCACCTGGTCACCAGTCTCCTAGTTATTGAGAAAGAAAACCACATGCATTCCTGCTTCTGCAGACGAGTGGCCTCATCATTAATCACAAGTTAGTAAGTAAATAAATGAGATAAATTCCATGACACGTGTTTGATCAGCCACGTAGGCCTGAGCAGTGACATCTTTGGCAACAACGTCCTCATAGAGCTCAATATTGGAGTTTGTCAGAGATTTAAATAGACCACAGGCATATTTCACCACGAGGCACTAATGATCCCAACCTGGCTGTAGATGAAACTACCCCTGGCTTGTCAACACTGCATATGGTGACAAGGGGTTGATATGAAATGAATTGTATGAAGCCTAGCTCAACTTTCTGAACACATCAGCAAAACTTACTAAGACTACACACAAGAAGCTAGGATTAGAATGAACCGGAAAAAAACTTGCCTTTTCTTCCCAGAGAGGAAGCAGTATAATATGCATAGTCTCCTGTCAGGCAGATCTGGGTTCAAATCTCATTTCCATAACACATTGGGTGTGTTACCTTGGAAAAGCTTCGAAAGTAAGCCGTAACATGCACATCTCTGAAATGAGGACGCTAGCAGCTGCCGTGTAGTAGGGGTGGTGTGAGAGTTAAATGAGGTGCATTTTCCTTAGCCTTTTGTAATTGATCAATAAAGGGCAGCTATTAATAGATGATATTCCCAAGCAGCAGGAAGTCTCGGCTGCTTTGAATAGAGGGACTTATTCCATAGAATTTCTTTGTTACTGTTTTACAGGAGGGATCAATCTAATCCTTTTCAAAAAATTTCAAATGTAAACATACAAAGAGCTATATCTATGCACAAAGAGAGGACAGCACAAATGAAATACACGTACTTATTAACACCACCTCACGGTGTCTAATTTTAAAGTATAAATATGTATCATAATAAACAAGCTTCATTAAAAAAAAATTATACTATGTTTAAGGGATAGTAATATTCACTTTCCTTCAAATGAGAAGAGAGATAAAAGACTGAAGAGTACTCCGTGCAAGCCACTGGTAAAAACAGGGACCTCACTTCTGGCCTTCGGAGATCTAGTCGAGGGCACCAGACACATTTTCTCACAGCCCTCCTTCTCCCTTAAAATAGGGACTATTCTTCCTTCAAAATGGGAGGTGAGAGAACAAGAGAGGGATGGTTTTTCCGTGAGGAAAGGCCGTTCTCCAACCCGTACCTACGGATGTCAAACATAATACCTCAGAGCCGTGGAGAAGGAGGGCAGGCTGGGGTGGTGAGGTCTCTGCCTTTTAAGCAAGTCAGCCAGCAAACACAAATGCATGCGATTTGAAATTTTAATTAGGGTGCCATGTGCTGGTGACATATGGCGACACACTGACAGCTGGGCGTCCAGGTTCAGGAACAGACCTGGGTTCTGAAGTCACAGTTGGCAGAAGCAAAGTTCTCCGCTTGTGCGCTAGGTGCTAGCATGCCTGGAAAGTGCTCGGCCGGCGTCACCCCGCTACCAGCACCGCCTTCCCGCCGCTTACCGGCCTGCCTGCCAGGGGCCACTGCTGCAACTCGATGGAGTGGAGAGCAGGGCAAAGAAACGCAAACGGTTAAAAGCCCACCTCCCATGCTCTGCTTCCAGCCAGAAAGTATTCAGAACAGCCTAGCCACTGATTTCTTGTGACTTCTCACTTGATCGCCCCTGCAGGGGGCGCTCTCCCTGTGGCTCTGACAGGACGCACAACAGGACATAGCAATCACAAACTGTGTTACCTGCTCCGAAGTCCACTGCATTAAGCCCTTACATAAAACCCAATATGATGTAAAAGTCACATTTACATAGATTAGAAGGTGAATCATGTTAGCAAAGTATCTAGATTGAAAAAAACACTTTAAGACAACTTGTTATGTATTAAAGGTCAAGATGGCTAACTTTGTGCTTCTACCAGAATTTTTTCCCGTGATGAATTCAATGTCGGTCACTTTGACCTTTGAAGCTTAACAAGTTGCTTGAAAATGTCTTCAAATGGGTTAATGAATTGCCTTGTGGCTTCTTCATTGGCTTTTCCCGGCCCCGCTCTGCTTATTTATTCTACTTGAAGCGGGAATAGTCTAAGTCTGCTGTTTCTAGGCAAGTCTAGGACGCACGGCGAACAGAATAATAAAAAGGTTTCTTAGCCAAACGACGCAATATTAAGAGAACCATTCTTTAGATCCTTCTCTACCTACAAGACTCCTTCTGAGCTATAAATCTTTGTAAACAATAAGGGTAAGTAAAAGTACATGCCAAATCGCACCATCTACAACTCTGTGGGAAATCTGAGTTTCTAGCCAATAAGCAAGGAAATTCTTCTGCGATATTATAAACACGGGGTCCAAATCCTTATCTCTTCCTTGCATTCCAAATACTGCTATCAAATCAGCCAAATGAATTTAAGGTAGAACCATCACTGAAGTGGAAACTCAAAATTCATCAATTTGATTAAAAACCAGAAATTTCCTGCTTCCCCTATTCAATTAAACACACACACACACACACACACACACACACACACACTCCTTTAAAGTTTTTAAACACTATGATATATAGGAAATTTCACTTTATATCTTACTATTAGTATTGTTGTTATTATTATGCAGGGAACTTGATTTACATCACATTTTCTTTTACTTCAACTTAATTTTTGGAAAGCAACAAAACAAACCGAAGATTAACATCAGTTGTTTCAGGCTTCAGACAACACTGCTGCAAGCTGGAAAATACAGATACTAGAACTTACACCCTCCAGTTGTAAGCCCATTAACTCGTTTGGACAGCAAATATGCATTCTGCATACAGCTACGCTTAGAAAAGTAAAGCATGCTGATAAAACAAACCAACAACAAATACCGCAGTGTCCTATATATTAGCATGAGCTTTTTGAAATAAAATACCACTGGCCAGTCATATTGCCTGTAAAATTTGCTCGACACTAAGAATGCACTAAAATGTACCTTCGTGAACAACAGAGAAAACCAAAGGCATATATATTCTCAATTCTAGATATTTTCCAACTGTATCTTAAACTAGCTTTTAACTGGTTCAAGTAAAGATTCCTTTAACTTGAAGAAGAGCTCCACAGACCTAGGAGTTTACTAATACATAGTACTGAATATTGCCTTGGGGATGTACTTTTTTTTACCCTGCTAAAATCCTCTATAAAGTTTATACCAATTTCTTGTCCAAATAAAGTGTTAGATACTGATTCCCAACCCTAGGCTTTCAGTAGCACATTACAGCTACAATTTTCTCAAAAGATATGACTAAATTTCATTTAAAACCCACCTATAGCACCTACACAAAAGAAGAGTAAACACACCCCCAAAAGCAAATTTACCTTTAATTTTCTTTATCAAATTGAAACCTTGTAAAAATTTCTTTATAAAGTTGAAAACTTATAGAGTTTAAAATACACTGTCCAAGTCAGAAAGAGAAAGACAAATATCATATGATATTACTTATAGGTGGAATCTAAAATATGATACAAATGAACTTAGTTACAAAACAGAAACAGACTCACAGACATAGAAAACAAACTTGTGTTTACCAAAGGGGAAAAGGGGTGGGGGAGGGTTAAATTCGGAGTTTGGGGATAGCAGATACAAGCTACTATATATAAAACAGATAAACGACAAGGTCCTACTGTATAGCACAGGGAACTATATTCAATATCCTGTAATAAACCATAATGGAAAAGAATATATGAAAAAGAATATATATATGTATAACTGAATCACTTGCTGTACACCAGAAACTAACACAACATTGTAAATCAACTGTACTTCAATAAAAAAAAAAACTTTCCAATCAATATTAGCAAAATTAGAATTCACATGTGGACAAACAAAGCAAAATCTATCCCAAAAGATCGAGTCTCTGTTATGAAAAATCCAGTTACTCTGTAAGAAAAAAACAGGCCCATTAAAAACTGTTAGAATATTTTACTCTGCTTTATTTATACATGTATTTTTTTCTGATATCATAAAACTAGGTTAATAAAAGCTGCAATTGAATTCCTAGTCTCTGAAATAATATTATAAAGAAAGAGCATTTAAAAGAGATATTTCTTATGGTTCTAAAAAATGTCTGCTGTTAATCTGATGTAAATTTTTACTGAGTCTTTCACAGAATGGCAAATTACAGAACATTTACAGAAAATAAGCATCACCTTTGAATAGGCTAAAACTGTCAGGAGTTAAAAGAATTCATAAATCTAATACAAAACTAAAATGTTTAAATATAGATAAGGCAATAAATTATATTTTTAAATTTCTTAACTTTGAATGACACAATGTAACCAAAAATAAGAAAAAGGCAAACGTACGGAGGAGGGTATGGAAGAAAGGTCAGGAGAACAATATTGCTTATGGGAGTAAATTACAGATTAGAATTGAAGTACAAAGAATTCAAGAAAATTAAGATGTAAGTGAAAAACCTATAGCCCCTCAGGTTGCATTTCACATACAAGTTGGTTATGTTCCTAAGTGGCTAAGATAATATTAACTAACGGGTACATATTCATGATTGCGTAAGACCCAGTGATCAGAGCAGTTCTGACAAAGGAATCTCAGTTGAACAAAGTTAACATTCCATAAAATAGAATAGGAAAAGGAAAATCTGTTAAATGCATACCTAGAAGCCCTGTAATGGCCATATTGCAGAAATAAGAATTAATTGGAAGTATTTCAGTACTGATTCCTAGCTATCATTATTTTAAATGTGGCAGCTACAGTCAGAGGAGCACATGTGACAAGAGGTGGTGACAGAAAGAAGCAGAGGTCTACAGAACTGATTTCTCAGAGGGCTATAGAAAAAGAGCCAAGATGTTAAAAAGGGGAAATTGATAGGAAACTGTTATGGATTCTATGCTGTACTTACATAGGGATCTTTGAAACTGAAAGGAGCACCATATCGTCAGAGTATCTGGATTTAATCCAGGTATACTTATTAAACAGTTTTGAGAACCCTAGAAATTAAGAGCTATGAGCAACTTGCCAATAAGAGGCCAGGAATAGGGCATGTTTAATTTAAAAAAGAAGTGATCAGCATGGTGTGGTGGAAAAGGCACTGAACTCAGATCTGCTTTGCCAGCTTTGCCACTTACTACACAGAACTTGAACACAGGGCTTCTGCACCAACCAAATGACGGGGTAGAGTCCAGGCCACCACATTTCCTGCCACCTCTAAAATTCTGTATCTCTATGACCTAACCTCTACCTTGACCACCTTACAGGGTTTTGAGAAAATGAAATAAGATAACCTTGTAGATAAATTATTAATTTTTTTTAATATAGGGACTATTATTATGACCTGAAGTTGATGTGAATAAGAAAGGGAGGAATGTCTCAACTGCAAAAAGGTGGAGAAAATTCCGAGACCATATGATGCTTGTGCTACTGATGTCTTCAGAAAAAGAAGTGACTCTGTTCACTCGCAAAGAAATCTGACAGCAATCTGAGACATGGTGTCCTTCCGAGGACACATATCTAAAAATCCTAGAACATAACAAAAGGTACTTTTGTCCACCAGCAACTGTGAGCCCAGCGCTGTGCTGAGCACTTTACATGACCAATTTCACCAATTCTCACTGCACCCTTATGAGGTATGTGCTATCATGCCATTCTAATAGGTGGGGGGAAACACACTTAAAACATTTAAGACAAGGTCACCTAGCTAATATGGATTGGAACCCAGGTCTCTGACTGACACTAAATTATCTTGTTAATCAAATTATCAAATTAATTAATTATCAAATCAAATCAGTCTTGTTAATCTTAACTACCACATTATACTAATGCTGGTCCTCTCTGCACAAGCACTTCGCCTCTTTTAATTAACTTCATCAGGCCAATCAGTTAATTGGGTCAAAAAGTCAAGCTGACTTTGGATGCATGTAGACAAAGCCCTGAAAAAAAATGTAAGTATAAGGAGACATATTCCTAAGAATCTGTCCTATACCGTTCAGTCCTATGAAATTAGGATATTTGCCTTCTGGCAACAAGGACATCAATGGGGAAATTTTTAAAGGGAAAAGTGGGCAGATTATAACATAAATGCATTAACCATCAGAACTCATCTGGGACACAGCAAATTTGTAGCTTGTCCAGGAAATATATCTTACTGGTGTACTATCTTTGGTAGAAGCAAAATACAACTGACTACAGACGATGATCCTTCATCATCTCTCTTCTACCACATTAGTAGAGAAAACATTTGCAGAATAACATTGAAAAGCTCCTACTGCACCTTTGTAAATAGAGAAAGAACTATTAATTTTGACTACCTGTTAGAACCCACTTATTTCTGTTACACCTCATTCAGAAGCTACTCTATCTTTCTCTGGATGGGGAGAGGCAGGGGCAACATAGGAAGCTAGTAAGTTCCACTTCTCACTAGATGTAATTCTACCGAAGAGACTTCTAAGAGTGGAAAGCCTGGAAATGAAAAAGACCCTTCTCACAGCACTCAGTGACTAAAAGAGAGATACTGGGAGTCACAGAAAAGCTTCTTTTCTTATACTTTTCTGTTCAACTTTATACTCAACTATTCTGAATAGCAGAGATTTAGATTTTCACAAGCATGTGAACGTTTTATAAATTGGTCCAAACCAAACACATGGCCAACGCTGGTTGGTCTGGGGGGGGGCACATTCGATGGTAACAGCCATGGTTTTTCCCATGTCATAGGATTCTGACAGCGCCTGCCAGTTTTGAACTCTATATTAGGCTCTGAAAAATATTTAACCGAAGATCTTAAGAATATGAGTATTAACATTTTCAAGAGTGAGCAACAGAAATGTTCAAATTTTGAAATCCAGGTTAGGACCAGGTATACGGTCAAAGGCCACGATGCATGACAGAAATTGCCTACACCTCCCCAGAATACCAAATGAGACATTACCATGGATGATTTATGGAACTTCCTCTTTAGATCAGAAATACTTCCAAAACCACCTCCCCCTTGGTGCTTCAGCACTTCCAGTAAATGAAGTCAAAAGTGAAAATATACACAAATCCCTCCTTATTTTGACATTTCAAACCTCAATAAAAGCTTAGTTCCACACGGTGGCCTAAAATTAGACAAAGTTTAGTAGACTAAAGAAAGAGAAGGAAGTTTTTTGTTGGGTTATTTTTAATATGCTTCAAAGCTTGTTCAGTCCTTTTTTGTAAATTTTAAGACACAGTTTAGAAAAAGGAAACAGGTTCCTGCAGGGGCAAACTAAATTCCAAACTTCAGGGCTCAGAAAAGGGCTATCTTACTTAGCATCTGAAAGAAAAGTAATGGCTTCCAAATGATTTACCAATATTTGTGAAGAAAGGCAGGGCTTGGATTTGATCAGTGCAATCATCCCCATTTTGTGTCATGGAAGAGAGAAAGGAAAGAGAAGGGGGAGGGAAGGGGGAGGGGAAAGGAGAGAAAAGACAGAAACTGATTTGAAAGTCTTGAGTTGAGAAGGGATCAGAATCCAGAAAGATGCACATCACAACACCCTCACAACGTTCTTCTAAACAGAGCTACTGTCTGCACACCAGAAGCTGATGGCATCAAAAACCTTCAGCACTATCTCCTTCCTAATTGAATTGGTGCATGTAATGGGAGGAAGCTGTTTCTCAGAACCGAAATAAGTGGTGCTGGGAAAAGGAGGAGGCCAAAAAGGCAGGCTGCAGACAAACAGAATTGGTGGAACAGGCACCCAGATTGTCCAGAAAGCAAATCCTGTTTAGCCCTTATCCATCCAGGTCACGGTGAAGCCTGTATCGTAGCAACTTGCGACTTTAAATACTACTATTCATTTGGTCATTAGTTTCTCTTGGTTCCTTTCACTTACCCCTACTATTTTTGATAGCCAAATCCTCAAATGAAAGCAGAGACTTTGAGAATGTTGTCAAATTTCAATAATGCTCAAAGGAAAAAAAAAAATCGCCAATCTCCTAATGGTTTGGTCTAACATTCTTTCTGGAGTTACCCAGTAACAGATTAATGTAGCTAAGCATTGTAACATTGAGCTGAAGTACTAAGAAAACATGCCTGAAATTTACAAGTAGGGCTCACTTGCTAGTTTAAAA
Source organism: Delphinapterus leucas (assembly GCF_059928025.1). NCBI lineage: Eukaryota > Metazoa > Chordata > Mammalia > Artiodactyla > Monodontidae > Delphinapterus > Delphinapterus leucas. Next base: position 138,446,794 of record NC_143129.1, read on the forward strand.
AACAAAAAACATTAAAGAAACTTCCCACATTTTCACTGCTATGTTTCTTTATTTATTTATCTTTAGTTTATTGTGGTGTCAAAGCCCATGTCTGGTCTTGGAAAAATTCTGGCACAAAATTGGCTTTTTATAGTACCAGACCATTAAAACTACAAAACCTCAATTAAAAAACTGCCCGGAGAGTTTGGTGCTCAGTACCAAAAATGATATAAAGCCTGCCATGGGGAAGGAAAAGAAAGGACTTCCTCGTGCAAGAAATCCAGCTCTAAGTCACATAACTAAAATCCTTGATACAAGGGCAATCAAATGTAGCCTACATTTTAAGTATATCATCCAACTCATATCCCTGAGTCCTGATTTCACACATATTCTGATTCCAAACTTTGTACCTAAAGGTCAGAAAGCATATTGTTTATTTGTTTCAGTAGATGCCTCAAATCAGACCCAATCAGTTACACCACAAGATGTGTACATGATAAAATCTGCAACAAATCCTGAGACACATTAGCTTCCACGCTCGCTGCCCTATTTGTGTCTGAATAAATGCAAATCATTCCTGTGAGGTAACCATAAAAATAGGATATAGTATGTGTGTCTGTTTTACAAGCACAAGGCTGCAAGCCATGAACTTGGAACTTTAAATTACAATTCTGACAGCAGCCCTACTTTGGAATATGACTTAGCCTCCAGAAATAATTCCATATCCCATCCCATGCCTAGCCCAATTCTGGTAGCACAGAAGTAACCGGCAAATGAAGGAATTCACCAACCTCATGGTGCTGGGGCGAGGATTAATTAGTCCAAAGTACCATGAAGATGGAACTATTCTGACTGGAGACATGTGGGGTGATTAAGACGGTGGCTTTGGAGTCACCTGACTGGTGCCAATTTTCCACTCAGCATATAGAAGGAATAAAAGTACCTCACTCAGAGAGTATTGTGAGGATTAAATGAAATACCTGACATAGAACACTGCCTGCCTGCCACACAGCAGCGTTCAATAAACGCTATCAATAATATTAAAACTCACTAGCATCATCTAATCAGAAATAGCCATCTATGAGATTTTCCCTTATCCTAAAGCTGTAGATGTGCACGAGAGTTTCCCCCATTCCAGATATGACCCAAGCAAATCAATCCATCAGCAAGTATTTAATGAGTGCCTATGACCCAACATTCCTAGCACTCCTATTGACCAGCTCTCCTTACATGTAAGACAAGGAAGTCTTTTTTCATACAGGCAAATGGATCCTATAAAATAAAACATTAGTGGTGAACTTACTGATTTAGAAATACAGTATTTCTTGGAAAACAGGGGAAGCGACCTGTGGCTTATTTTTGAACCACATTTAGAACTTTCTCTCCATTGACTGGGATTGACATATATACACTAATATGTATAAAACAGATAACAATAAGAACCTGCTGTGTAAAAATAAATAAATAAAACTAAATTAAAAAAAAGAACCTTCTCTCCATACCTGTAACCTGTACTCCAGGTTCTGAAGCCATGTGCTACCCAGACAGACAGGAGAGAGGAAAGCAGAACTCCAGGAGTTGTGGCCCGAAGATCAGGCCCAACCCCACACCTAATCTTCAGGACTCCTGCTCTGTCTGCCTTGGCTTCCAAATCCCCTCTTCACCTTGCCTTCTCTTTACCTGCTTTCTCCTGGCCACAGAAGACCACCCACCTCCTTGACCCCCCACCTTGTCTACACCCGCTGACTCAAGGACTTTGAATCGATCACAGGTTATCTGCTGGTTCCTCATAAGCCCGAATGCCTGACTAGCCATGATGCCCTCAAATTTGTAAAAGGCACCCAACTGGCCATTTTTTACAGGTATCACGTATCATCTTCACGAAGAGCCTGTTACGTAGGTATGGCTATCCTTGTTTTACAGGCGAGGGAACACTTCCTGAAGTTAAATAATTTATCTCCAGATGGAATCAGACATACAGGACTTTGAATATCAACTCAAGCACCAGTTACTATGACCTTAAGTAATTTATTTAACTTGGAAAAGATACAAATTAGGTATGGCCTGGTAAGCAACCGTTACTAGTAAAATAATGACTAAAACTGGCCCTAACTGTTAAGGAAGGAAATTTTTAGGTACGCTGAATGACTGATTACTAACTTAGAAGAACGGGTTTCCATCCACCATAAATGCCCTAGAAGATTAATTCCAAAATTCAGCTAAATAGCATCAAACAGCAACAGCAGCACAGAGTTAAATAATCTGCCTAAAATCAAACAGTGCCAAGTGGCACGGCCACGATTAGAACCCACATCATTAAGTTATTCTGTTTTAAGACCCAAGACTGAATGCATAATTCATATGGGGAAAACAAATTTTTCAGGCTAAAATAAAAAAAGAAAGAAAAGAAATCTCTAGTAGCTAGTTCTGAGTTCCCAGTATACATCTTGCTTTGCAGTACACCACACAATAGGTGCTTTTGTTCGACTCAGCAGAGCTATTTATATGTTGTAACTCCCGGTGCTTCGGGGGACTGCGTTCCTCCCTCTCTGAACTCTGAAGATGGTCATGTAAGAAAACTTCAAGAATAAGCCCACTCCGTTTCGGTTACACGACCAACCACACCAGGCCCCCCACCTCTGGAGCTCAGAGCCCACCTGCACCAGGACAGCAGAGTCAGAGGCGGCTGCAGCACTGCCTCGTCCAGGCACAGAGCGGGCACCGTCCCCTCTCGCAGAGACCCACTTCCACAAGAGGAAAAGGGAAATTGGGCTAGCGTGAGCCTTGCCCTGGATTTTAGCGGGCACAGGACCCTGGCTGTGGGAAACAGGGGCGTCTATCCAGTTCTGAAGTCTTGGAGACAGGGAAACATGGGACCAAAGGAACAAGAAACAGAGGCAAGTTGGGGGCCATCGGTGCTTCCCCTACTCCTGCAGATAAGCAGAGTCCGGGAGGATGGGCCCGTCTGTGGTACCCAGTGTGTGAGGGGAAGGAACAGATCTTTCCGAGGCTGTTCTCTGACACTGCAGAGCGAGTGGGTGGCAATATTGAGTCTAAACGCAGCGCGTCTCCATACCACCACCAGGGCTCCTTACACTTCCCCAGGAAAACAAACTGCCTCACAGATGCATCGATTTCTGAGCTGAAATAGAAAACGGGAAGAGTAATTTTTAAATTACGAAGGCAGCTATGGCAGTTGGAGAGGCAGCTGAGGGACGACGCTAGCAACCTGGGTGGTGTGCCATTTCAGCTCCGGCAACTTGCTCTCTTTGGAGGTGGCTGTCCCACCGCGGGGGCTACCAAGAGAAGGAGGGCCCAGGCCGGTCCCAGGGGATCACAGAGCTCATTTCAATGTGGCTAAACATACAACGATACTAGTTATGGCGAACATTTGTTCAGTGCTTACCATATGCTGAGCAATATGCTAAGCCCTTTACCTGAATTACCTCATTTAATTCTCATCATCACCCTATAAGGTAGGTGGAGACGGCTACAGCTGACATTCTACCAGTAAGGCAACAAGGGCTAACAGAGTGAAACCAGCTCTTCACAGAATCCTTTTAGGGTTTCCATGCATTATGAAAGCAAAATGGAACACCACAGAATGCCAAAGTGACTGAGCAGGGGTAGCTCTCGTGTTCTAACAGCAAAAACGTATGCAATCCCAGGACTGACAATGGACAGCGGTGCCACCTTAGACATGCCACTTAACTGTTCTTTGGCTCCATTTATACTCCTCTGTAAAATGGGAATAATCGTACTGCTTCACAGGGTTGCTGAGGGGATTAAATGAGATAATATACGTAAAGCGCTTAGAGTCTTGCATATCACTAGAATTACATAGGTATTAGCTGCCATTATTTTATTACTATCTCGAAGGAACATATTTTACCTGAAGGGCAACTTAATCTGGCACAGTGCTCCTTCGCTGTCTACTGAGAGGCAGACGTTCCCCTTTCTGTGTTCATTAATGCTCTGTTCACATATCCTTACAGCTCTTGGCTACAATGTACTGTAGGTAATTCACCTACAGCAGGTCATTGACACAGATGTCTCTTCCACAGACTGAATGGACAGGGATGTTTCTTAGCACTGTTGCACTCCTGCCGCCACGACTGAGCCTGTCACGGTTCTTTTTTTTTTTTTTTTCCTGCAGTACGCGGGCCTCTCACGGTTGTGGCCTCTCCTGTTGCGGAGCACAGGCTCCGGCTGCGCAGGCTCAGCGGCCATTGCTCACGGGCCCAACCGCTCGGCGGCATGTGGGATCTTCCCGGACCGGGACACGAACCCGTGTCCCCTGCATCGGCAGGCGGACTCTCAACCACTGCGCCACCAGGGAAGCCCCTGTCACACTGTTCTTAATGAACAGGAGTGGTAGTTAACAATAGTAGTAATAGTTAATATTTTTGTGATGCGAGTCTTACATATGATATCACATTTAATCTTTACAATAGTCCTGTGATGAAGGAACTATTTTGAACTCTACTTTACAGATGAGGAAACTGAGGTGAAGGGTAGCTGAGTCACCTGCTTCAGTTCCCACAGCTGGTCGACGGCAGAGCCAAGATCCAAGGACAGCCCCACTGAGGGTTCCCAGCTTGGTCCTCTCTGAACCAATGTGTTCTACTGACTCTCCATAGACAACTGAAAGCATTAGTCTAAGGAGGCATTTTATCCTAAAAGTTTTCCGAGTATAAGTAATAAAATATAGGACTCTACAGTGAAATTAAAGGTAAATGAAGTACGCACTTTGGAGTACTCTAATTTGCCCATTTCATTCCCAATGTGCTTACGTGTGGTACGAAAGGCAGAAAACAGAACAGTAAAGATCATTGTGGGACTGAAAATGGGTCTAAAATGAGTAATCAAATAAATCAACGAGACCACTTCAGATCGCTAAAAGTGCTCTGAAAAATAACAATATGGAGGCTGATTTTAGATAGAATGCTCCTCTACAGAGATATCATTTGAAATGAGAGCTGAAAGGTGAGAATAAGCCAGCCACAGGAAGAGCCAGGAAAAAATGCATTCTCAGCAGACAACAAGGAGCAAAGAGGTTGACAGCTTCCAAAAATCAAAAGGAGGCCAGTGTGGCATCCAAGGAATCCGTGGTACAACGTGAGGCTGGAGGAGGAGACCATGCAGTGTCTGTAGACCATGGCAGCAAGTTTGGATTTTATTCTTAATCCATGGGAAACCATGAGAGGTTTTTAAGCAGAGGGATGATAAAAAAAACTAACTGAATTCTTTAAAGGCCATTTTGGCTGCCGTGTGAAGAAGCAAGAATGAAAGAAGGCAGAACACCCAGAATTATAGAAGTAGAGTCTGAGGAAGGATGACGGTGGTTTGAACTAGAGATATTCCCCTTTTCCCCTTTAGACTGACAAATTTCCACACAAAAACTGAAGATGTGTTTTATACTTATGCCTGCTGTTTATTCAAATTCAACTTCTGGTGTCCTGAGAGCTCAAAAGGATCTTAACTATCTTCTTTAATGTCTTCATTGTACATATGTGGAAACTGAGGTACAGAGAGCTTACTTACTCCGCGCACGTAATTAACAGCAGACTTCACTCAAGATCAGACGTCAGGGGGCAAAAGCGTAATAAAACATGTAAACGTACAAAGTTTTCTGTTGTTCCTAAGAAGCCTGCCAAGAGTCCATATTTGGCATTTGCAGCTATCCTTAGATTTAAGTCTTTTTAAAGTGCTTAAATCTCACATTAATTCTTATTTGCATATTAAGTAGCCCACCACTCAGCCTAGACACATAGATGGAGCCTACAGGGTTAAAAGAATGCAAGCAGAGTCAAGTCAGGCTACTGTGTCTTATGTCTGGAAAAAGTTCATAAAAGCAATTTTTAACTCCTCTGTTTTCTTTCAGTTCGTTCCTTCGTGTTTATGTGCAAATTACACCTTACTGTCTAGGTTGCATTTTGCTACTTTCCTTTCGTTTCCCAAAGAAAGCTCCCCAAAGTGACAATGCTTTGTGGGGGGGGCACGGGGGGGGGCGTACGAAGTTCCTCTGAGTTCCTGCTCTCTTCGAGCACGGCTTCTATCACACAATAACGTGTTATTTTGTTGAATTTTGGCATCCATCGAGCTTGTTTGGTCAGAGGCCAAAAAATTAGAGTGTGTCGGTCCACCAGTTTCTCAGCAGAGAAGCTCTCTTCTCACCCAGCGAGTGTGCTGTACCCTTGGCCTCTGGCCAAGAAGGGAAATCCATTTTACATAAAGAATGCACAAAGCTCAAGTGCTCGGAGACTTTTTACCTACTAAAATAACTTTATGGACAAATGCCAGTCTGCTAGACACATTCTAAAGGAACATTTGGCATGCAAAACAAGGTAAAGCGCTCTGTGTAGGTAGCAAGTCTTTCAGCAGCGAGGAAATGGCTGAGCGTGCCCTCGTGGCGTGTCACGTGCCCGGCCCGGCCGGCGTGATTGGCTGCGGCCAAGTAAATACAGCCGCCATGTAAGGAGCCCAGCGTCGCCCGGCGCCGGCTTCTTAAAATGGCGGCCGAGCCCGCACCACGAGAAGCCGGCCCGGCTCCCGGCTTCTCCCCTGAAGTTTTCTGTTTTTGTTTTTGTTTTTCACGAAACCTTACGGATTTGAGTAGAAACAGATTTCTCACAACTTGCTTCTCCGGCTCGATTTCACAGTTCGGCATACACTCGGGCTCTGTCAAAAGCTTGACAATGTTCCAGGGAAAATATTAACTGTAAACCTTCCAAGAGGAATTAAAGGAGCAGGCAGAAATGTCAGGACACCCTCCCTTCGGAAAGCACACCCTCAGGTTGCGCCTGGATACGTTTGGGAAAGAAGCACATGCAGCCTGAGCTCCAGCGACCTCCAGGATGGTCCCACTTCACCAAGTCACTCTGTGGAAGGGGAAGCAGGGCGGGGGGGTGGCGGGAGGACACATCCTCTTTGGCGAAAAGTCACGGAGGTCTCTCATTTTCCCTCTCAGGCCTGACCAGTTGAACACTGCACACTCTGATGTATAAATATTTGCCTCTGGCTAAAGTTCAAGCAGCCCTGTGTGGCTGCCAGACACAACAGAAAACCAACATCCAAGGGAAAGTGTTTACTGCCGTGGTGGCCAAAGGAGCAACTGCCAACAGAAGAGAGCATTTGATTGGCCAGGCCTGCCTGCGGTGTTATCCTAAAGCACCTGGCCACTGGCCACTGGGCTCTTCCCACCCTTTGGGTGATGGTTATGTTCTTTAATGCACAGCCTTGCCACAGTTAATAAAAGACCGATAGACATGCTGATGGTTTTACACGTGTTCCTCCAGAGAGAGGAGCGTGAATGAGCCAAACCACCCATATACCTGCTACCATTGCTGCGAAATAAGTGTCCGCTCCTTGAAGCTACCTCAGCAGGGCCTGTGACCTCTTCACACAGTCCCACCTCAGCAAACCACGGGCATTTCTCGGGTCCAGTGACTCCCGCACACCTCCCAATTCTCATCCCTACCTATTCTTCATTAAATTCCTCAATCATCATCATTTGATGAATTTAAGCATCTTTGAAATTCCTGCAAGAAAATTAATGAGGAGAGACCTCCGATAGATAGCTGCAATAAATAAATAAACCCATGCGTCCTTCAAATTCTCTCTCCGAAAACCAAAACATACGTTCGTTACGCTATTTTACCGGTACCGTAGCTCTGAAACAGGTAGAAATAATGGCAGCTGCCCTTCAGAAGATTAAGATCTCTAATTGGGATAAAGGGACTGAATGAGAAAAGGATCTTGAAGAAAATCTTTTCAGAAAAGTTATGAATTCATAGTTTACGCTAAGCAAGCAGCTAGCAGGGCAAAGTCTTTTCATGGTTTTCGGTTTTCACTAAAGGCAGCCTGAATACAACCAAGTTAAGTCGCCATATTTTTAAATCACTGTCATCCATATAACATTTCTATTTCATAAACAATAATGCATGAATCAAACTTTTCCTCAGTGCTGCAAACGAAATGTTTGTTTAGTTGAACTGAAAAGTTACACAGGAAATGGGATAAAAAAAATCAGAATATGAGGATAAGAGATTCTTTTAAGTAAAATTTTTGATATTATAGAACAATAATTTAGGTAAAGCAAGCCAAGCTGTTATGATTTCATCTGTTTCAAATAAAATACACATTTGCTTAATTGAAAAATTTGCTGTTTGTTGAAAATAAAGAAATTTTACATCTACGCACAATTTAGAGTTCTAACTTTGGAAATTCTTCAAGGTCCTGAATCTTGATTGATCTTGGGCTTAAAGAAATTTCTAAATTTGAATTTGTTGCAAAACTAAGATAATGTAAAAAAAAAAAAAAAAAAACCTAAGATAATGTTCCAAATAATTCCATTTTCAATTGTTTGTGAAACTTTAACGACTACCTAGGTCTTGTCTAATCTAATTCTTAACCGAATGTGTCAGTATGGTTGATCTGTGCTCAACCTCAGAAGCCCAGGACTTATGGTATCAAGTTTGACCTCCAAGAGATCCCAGCGAATCATGGGCAAGAGGATCACAGAGGAATGTTCTGTTCCCAGCTGTGAACAAGACAGAATTAACTCTGAGACGCTTCCTCCTGCTGCCCTGGTGGACAGAAAAGGTCAAGATGGTTAGCTCTTATAGTTTCAGTACCAACCGTCAAAACAACATGCACGTTAAAAATAGATTGTCTGTAGGCAACAAATGCAGAAAGAATTTAAAATAAAAATAGTTTTAATATATTTAAATTTCAGCTTAAAGTATTTTAAAGACTGTAAGATGAAACCAAGGAGAAAAAGGACAGAACGATAATTTTCCCAAGTGCATTAACTTCACAAAATTTGAGTCTTAATATTTTAAAAACAACCATTCTGACCCATGGATGACACTTTTCTTAGGAAATTCCTTGGATTCACAAGTAATTCATTGGGAATTAAAGCACAAGAGACAAATTTACCACTTTTATTTGTTTATATTTTGATAACTGCATTTTTCTCAGCTCAATTTCTATGGAAATAAAAATACTGTTTACTGTCAGAGGAATTTCTTTATCTATCAGTGGGGAATAGAGTTGAAATATTATGAGGGTTTTTTTTTTTTAATGCAGTGGAATAATCAAGGCATTCCAAGGTGCTATGATACTTCAATTCTATCATAGCCATGTAGAAAAACAGGGGCAACTGCTGTTTTATATGTAAGTAGGTACTTAAGACTTATCAGCAAGCAGCATGTTTAATAAAGTCTGTGGCACCTGTACGATAAAATGTTAAAACATTAATAAAACTAAACTGGTGATAAAAGTAATTCCATCTTATAGACTTTCACAATGAACAAAAAAGTACCTTCTAAATAAAAATAATGTTACAAATGTAATATTCCTTTTAAAGCTGCTGAATGCATCACTTTACTAGGAAAGGCTCAGCTATGTTATTTGCAATTCCCTCATTGCACAACAATGTACATTACTGTCTGTAAGCTCTAATTTGGCATGGCGCATCATTAATGACCTGAATGGTGGCTGTTTCACACATACATATTTAATTACAACAGCTGAACAAATTACATATTTATGCTTTATAAAGGGGATTGCCAGTCTAATTCATTTGCTATGCATGCAGGTACAGGACTCCATCTGCAACAGCATCTGCATAACAAGAGCTAACAATTATCCATTGTACACCAAGTAAGCATATCTGGGGAAACCTGTAAGAGAGGCAGTCCTGTTAACCATTTCACTGCCAAAGGCTCTGCATTTTTTCCAGGGGTTGAAATCTTTTACAACAAAAATTGTAGCCCTAATGTGCCTGACCAGTCATTTAACAGAATCATCCAATCCTCTCATCCATTCTAATTTCCACTGGGTGTAAGATGAGAGACAGAAATAAATACTCTAAATCCCACACTATCCGGTAAGGTTGTACTCCATGTGGCTTCTTATAGAAAGAGGACATTTTCTTCTGAGACGTGCAGCCCCAGAACTCAAGCACTGGTCCTTAACAGCCCAATAACAGCCTTCACCGAGATGTCAACAGGGCTTATCTTCAGCCAGGATAGAAGTTAAGTCTTTGTTACCACACCCTCCATCACACCATAGCCCCGGGTGTTTATAGAGGATGCGCCTGAAGAACTTTCTTAAAAAGAAACACACTCTGAGACCCTTTTGAGAGTCCCAAGCCCTCTGCTGAGCCATTCTTATCATCAATATACTTTCCAGATAAGCCACAACTAAAAGCTACTATCCCCTCTTTTGGAAATAAAGTCCTATTCACCAGTGCTGCAACCTCATCTTAAATGGCTTCAGGACTTTCGTATGTTTAATTTAATATATCCAATGAGTAATATAAATATTCTGGACCATCACTTCTACTTCGAAACCCAAAGAGGAAGAATTAAGAGTCAGCCAATCAATAGTGAGGTTTCCCATTATCATTTCAGGCTCTTGCTAGGCAATAAAGAGGCTCCATGGTGATGGCCCCTAAAAGCTCCTTACGGCGTCTTTGCCTCTTTAGGCCGCAGAATCAAAGCATGAGTCAGAGGTGTGGGTTTTTTAACGTTCCCTCTTGAGCGATGGAGTTCAAGCCAGGGGCTGACTGGGTGGGTGGGGTGAAGGCACGGGGTCCTGGGCATGGCGCTGGATGTGAGGGGGTACAGCCACGGCCACGTGTTCTCCTCCTGGAATGTGACTCCCGAGGAGCCAGGGGGTACTGCAGGGTGGATACCAAGGTGGGCTCCCAGCCATCCACGCAGTTCTTGGCTATATTAGGGCCAAAAATCACATGTGGAGAGAGTCCTGATTCACTTGACATCAGTCACCCATGGAAGAGTCAGCCTCTGGTCAGAAACCAAAAACAAACTGAGAGTGTGAGAGATGAACGCCTTGCTGACATCTTCTAAAAAGACTGATGGACCTTTAGAAGAACCAGTGCTTGATCTACAGGGTTGCAAATCCAAATCAACTCTCACCAGAAAAGAAATCGGCACTTCATAGGGAGCTACTGCAAATACAGTCTCACTCTGGTGCAGAATTGGGGTTAGCAGTTCTCAGTTGGTCAGAAACCACACTGAGAAGGAGGGGCCTAGACAAGGTTTGAATTCACTGACCTTTGACTTCCAAAGTGTCAGGATATTTGAGGATAGGCTTCCGGGGGCTATTAAGATGGTACTCACTCTTCAGGAGCATCACATAAGGCAAACAGCTGCGCTCGAAGTTCCACTAGCACCTAGCACTCCATCAGATGCCTCGATCAGGGGCACCAATGTTGCATATTGCTTTATAATTTACAAAGGCTTTTTTATGGACCCTGTAAGGCAGCTATGTCCACTTTATAGATAATAAAACTGAGGCTCAGAGAAATTAAGTGATTTGCTAACACACATTTAATAAGTGGCAGAAACTGGGACCAAAGCCTGAGACTGCCTGACTCCAATTCCTGAGTTCCTCCCTTGGGACCAATCCCAGCTTCACTGCCTTCCCTGCTGCCTTGCTTGGCTCATACCAAGTGTCAACCCTCTAGTCCGGGTGAGCAGTCTAGATGCACCTTTATCAGCACAAGTGTTGGCTTCAAAAGCAAACGTGGGAGAAACTATTGATGCCTTTCACATGCTGCCGGTCTCACCCTGGGGGTCACCTACTGCTGGGGTGGACAAGCTTTCCCGTCTCGAATTCAAACACCTGAGTCCCTCTGCCTCGGGGCTTTCTCTGTCCGCTGGGCAGAAAGGGACAGACTGGAAGTGCAGGAGAGTTAATGTAACCAGGAACAACCTCAACCAATGAAGGACAAGAGTTGGCCCTCGGTGAAACAAGTATGAGGCATGCGCTCCGGACTCTCAGTGGGGGACCCCCAGCGATTGAGGCCCAACTGTTCACAGGGGTAATCTGCTCATTAAGGTGCCTTTTATTGGACTTACTCCCTCCCCACACTTCCTGGGATCACCTCCCAAATAAACTACTTACACCCAAAACTTTGTCTCAGGGTCTGCTTGTGAGGAAACCCAAACTATAAAAACAAGCGTTAGCACTATTAGCAATGTAGGCCTGGCCTCGGCGTCCACTGCTAACTGTAACCTCATACCAGTATCTGCCTCGATTAATCTGCTGGCAGAATGTTATGTACAGTCTGCAGCATCCTTCAAACAGTGGGTGATTCCAGTAAAGCTGCAGCCTTGCCAGAGGATGGTCACAGAGGCAAATGTTGGAGATGCTTGGTTTTGAATCCTGATTCTGCCCTCTGGTTATGTATTCTTCAGCAAGTTATTTAATCTCAGTAATGATCAACTCATCATATGAGAAATGAGGATAATGACTCCTCTATCACGGTCGAATTGTAAGAAAAATATAGAGCATTTGTAAAAGCACCTAGAATATAGCCTAGGTACATAAAGGTGCACCATTCTCATCAGCATAGAATTAATTACGAAGCCAAGAGGATGCCAATATAATTTGGACAAATGTTAAAGAGGAAAAAACACGTCTAATGGTAGGATACAGTAACAAACGTTTTCTCCTACTGTTTTGTCTATCCTCTAGCCACCTTTAATTAACCAAGCATAATTCGAATGCTTAGCAAATTAACTCCTTTGCTGGTGTGGGTGATATCACCCTAAAAGTTATGGGTGATACTCAGTGCCAGCTCTCTGTAAGTCAATGCCACAGGCACCTCAGCTGACCTTGGCAACTTTTCAAGTACAAAGCCATCCTCTACTGCACTTCTGCCTTGATCCCTGGCGATCTAGGGGAAGTGGGCAGAAGGAATAACTAGGAACCCACGTAAGATAAATGAGCTCTTACAAGGTGCCATATACCAATTCATGCGCTCAAAGGGAGAGATGAATGGTGCCTTGAAAGAGCTGATTTACAGTCTAAGGAGAAAGCCTCCTATAGATCTTCATTAAGAATGCTAACTTCCCAAGGTTGATTTGCAAGAGTGGCTACTGTGTGGGACAAAAGACAGAAAATAAAGTTTGCAAATGTCAAGGTCTTATAGAACCAATAATAGAGATGGTTTATTAAAGCTCCTCTTTATTCAGGATGGCTTAAATTCAAGGAGGGGGATTATGGAAAGGGAAGTCTGACTAGCTTAAAAATCAAGAGACTTGTATACAATGCATGGCGTTCCAAAACACACACACAGAGGATACAAAACATTCTTACTATAAACACTATACTACATATAATATAATCCTCTTTAATGATTCAGAGCATACCTGAGGATCACAGCACAGGGTGATTTTCTCCATGCTTCATTCAATATTCTGGTCTTTAGAATTATTGGTAACAATAGTGAGTTGTGAGAATTAAGTGAGATAATGTACATGACATCGCTAGGTAAATGGTGTTATACGGATATTACTTTTTTAAAATCAGGGTTATTATTACCGTCATCATGAAATCACTAAATACTGTTTAAGATACATATAGAAAGTATAGGAGGTTGGAATAACTTGACCCTATAACGTGCATTTGAAGTTATTTTTGAACTAACTCCTCTTAAGCTTCTTTTGAACTTTCTCATAAATAGAGAACTAAATATAGATGGGGAGAAATACAGTTACTTCTGCTTTTCCAGTTTTGGTATGCCCAATAATTGTCAGAGTTCCCTACAGAGGATTTAAAAGGTTTGTTTTGATATGGAAACGTAATAATACAACTATCTCTTGAATAAATTGATTTTTTAAAATTATTTCATTGCAGTGTGATCCTGCTTTTATTTTTAAATGCATAGAAGGAAAGAATGCAAGAAAAAATGAAAAAAGGCAGAGTTAATTCTAATATTCACCTATGTATTTTTTCTAGATTTTCTATACTGCAGATATTACGTATTTACAATCAGAGATAAGTTATTTTTAATATCAACACATTTTATACGAAAAAAACTTCAAATGAAAGTAAGCAATTAGAAGAGAGAAAAATCCATGATTTTATGTCTATCCTATTAAATGTCTATTGAGATGAAAAGAGGAACTCAGTAGGACTACTTAATTAAAGGGAGATTTAAAGGCCTCTGCCATTCACTAATTCATGCTTGCCCCCCTCATCCTGCAAAAAGCTTTATGACCCAACTTAAAACAGTAACATTTACAGTCAAAACGATGGCAAAATTTACAAAGGGGAAAAAATTATTAGCACCTGGGAAGGTGTCACTATGGCCCTTGTGATAGTACTACACCAGCCTCCACGCAGCTTTCCACTCTGAGGCCACGGCAGTTAGCCATGGCCTTAGAAAGTTGCATACAGCTTCACACGCCCCAGGCTGAACCAGGCACCACTGCTGGAACATACTCTGCTCTCTCCAAGCTCTCCACTTCTCTTCACACACGCTACTCTTTCCATCTCCTCCCCAAAACAACCCTCTGCTCTTAATTTCCACTCACTCATCCTCTAAAACTCAGCTTAGAGGAAACCTCTCTCAGAAAGATAGCCCGAAATACTCTGCATTTAAGTCTATCACAGATCAAACTTTACTATATTCGCTTTTCTGTCTCTTCATTGGGCAGTGAGCTCCTTGAAGACAGAAACATGCCTAATACGTGCATGGCACATAGTTAAGTGTCATAGATTGTTGAATGAATACGTGAGAAAATGACTGAATATATAACTGGAACCTAAGAAGGAAACAGTCACTTGACAGAAGGTAATCGCATAAAGATGTAATTACCTATGAAATAACTGACTTACAATGTCGTGTAGCAATAAGTAAACGTGAGAATTCTCTGCATAAATACTGACCTGCTAAACAAGGCTTTCTGTCACATGGGTTTTTAATACCGTCTTTTTTGAGGGGGAGGCAGGGGAGGAGATAAGCTATCAGAAGGATTCCGAAAAACCATGACTAAATACTACCTGGTGCCCTCCTCTAACAGTTATAATGGCAGGGGGAAATGCAGTTAAGAGTTTTTTGCATCTGTAGTTGTATGACATTTCACAGGATCTTGAAATAATGATAAATATCAACACAGAAAGGCTTAGCTTAAAAGTCAACAATCAATAATGTCTTGGGGACTGGTCTGTTAATACCCAATATATTCCACATCTTGAGATGTATTTTTTGAAACCCTTTACACCCACATTGGGGAGGAGGCCACACTTTCGGGAATACCAATCCTCAAACACGTTCCAGCTACAGAGGGTGCTTCTCACTGCATACCAGGGTGCTCCTCAAAAGAACAAGCTATTCCTTGTCGGTCCCCTATCCAAAGTTCATCCCCAAATCCTAACATTTATCATTCAAAGCATAACTTCAGCTCCATCACAGTGGCTCAAACGAACGTTCTCAAAGACAACATCTGTATCTATCTTCCTCATACCCTAGGCATCTACCACAGTGCCCGGCACATTGCAGGCACTCAAAGGTTATGGAATAGAACCAAACCAATTTGCCCTTCCACGCGGGATCAAAGGCAGAAACACGCTCCTTCCCTTCTTCTCAGTTTTCAATGCAAATGGCAGATGCCTGGCTACTCACTCGTTTCGGACCACAAGGTAGCAGCTTCATTCACTCACTTCCTTCTCCTCATTCCCCCACCCCACTGCCAGATGAAACCAGGAGTATAAATTCTTCTACAAGCTGTGGGTATACCATATCTCTGTCCTTGTACCAGAGTCACAACAGTGTGTGGAATCCCCCAACCCACTCTGTTACAGGTCCATTTTTTCATATTCGACCACATGGAAAACAAGAGAAGCCATCTGCTTCGTGAAGTGCGTAGGTATGTGTGTCGCTTTCTGAGCACGTGGCACTGCCTGGGTGAAGCCTTCTCGCAGCTTTGCAAACTACCCTGGCCTGCTGAGGGGGCATGTGCTCCAAAATTGAGGAAACTGGGAAGAGGGACTTCTGCAAGTACCGTTAGCCATGGACCTCTCCATCTGCATAACGCCCTCACCTCCTAGGTTGTCTTTTCCTTGAAGACACCTCCCATTTGAGAGAGAAAAAAATGAGAGACAAAATGAAGTCTGATAGATAATACAGCAAACAGTGTTTCCAGTGGAGAAAACGGCCGAATCCCAAAGCCATCCCTCTCTCCAACGACTTCTCTCATCAGCTCTGCCCTAATCGTCAGTCTCTAACACAGAATAATATTTATTGAGAGCATACTGAGTGCCGGCCACTCTGCGCCCATTACCTCACTTCATGCTAATCCCCCTAGGCATCCCCCTTATCTCTGCTTGACAGAACAGAAACTGAGGCCGAGAGAAGTCAAGTCTCATGTCCAAGGTCACCCAGCTGGAAAGTGGTGGCCGCTGGGCTATCTGGCTGTAAATCTGATATTCCTTCCATGGCAGGCCTTCACCTCGCATAGGAAATGCTTAGGGACATCTTCACAGTCCCGCCCAGAGAGGTGAGAGAAAGGAAATAAAGGAAGAGTAAGCAACTGACTGAGGGCAAACAAAGCAATCCCTTCCTCTTCCCTGGAGGGTAGATTTGAGGCCCCTATAAATGGAAAATGACTGCTTTTCCACCTCACACCTCAAACTCAAATACTAAAAAGACGTGTAGTGATACCACCTTTCTGATGTATAATGTGTATCACCCAAGGACCCCCCCCCCCCCCCCACCGCACAGAAATCACTTCTCTATCATCTTCACCATAGACCTGCAGGATGGCTACGGCAGATGAGAGATGATCGTCCTTGGCGAGATTAAAAGGGAGTTCTCAGGCATGGAGAAGTTAAGTGACCTGCCCATGATCACACAGGGAGTGAACCAGGGCAGGTGGCCAAGACCCCTGACCCCCTTGGTCTTTTCTCATTTTACTCTTGAGCCAGTACAGCTCTCTCGGATCCGTTTCTCCCAGCAGATTTCCGTGCTCTCCAGCAAGAGCTGCCAATTTTTCTTTCCTAGATGAGCAATGAACCTTCCAAGGGTATCAAAACAAACAGTGGAAAGAGCACTGGCCTTTGAGCCAGAATAAAATCTAGGGGGCTCGCGTCCCAGTCATTTACTAGTTGTGAAACCCTGGGCAGGACTTAGAAGCACTTGAGTTTCAGTGCTTCATTACAAGCCTCATCTGCGACTTGCAGGTGATAATACCTACCCTCTCTACCTCATGGAGTTGTCGGAAAAAATCAAATGAGAGAATGGATGTGAAGCTCCTTATAAAACTGCAAATACTAGACAAATAGAAAGGATTATTATTTTTGGATTCAATAGACTTTCTCAATTGAACGAAGCCCTGTGTAGCTGGGTGGTCAAGTTATGTTAAAAATAACCAAGAAAAATGTTCTGGTTCCTGAAACAATTTTACCAGCCTGCTTGCTCCCATGAAAGGACACTGGTTGTAAAATGAATTAAATCAGCACTCTGCTGTCTTCAGGACGTAAGTTGTAACTGGCTGAGAATAGGTAGGGGAATGGCCATTTTCAAAGGCATACATACCTCTGACTATAAAAAGCTGACCTTCTCTAGTCTAGAACACAGGGCATGGGGCAAGATGGAAAAACAAAGGGGATGTCTGCTGGTTTTACAGCAGGAATTATCCAATACTGGCTGCCTTATCTCCAACAATGGTTGAAAGAGCTCATATGCTAAACTCAGCTTCTTGTTAAATATTTCAAAGATGCTAATGGAACCAAAAGATCAACTCTGTTATGCATCAACAGGCTGGCTTTATCCTAAAACCAATTATAAATAAACTTCTAAATACAGCCTGCTTTAAATATGTATTTAAAAAAACATACCCCACCTTCATGCCATCCGTCCCCAGCACACATCTGACTCATCTAAAACCCTCTGTCTTCGGACCCAGTCCTGTGCCTCTGTGACCATTCGCCTTCGGAATCATGGCTAGTCCAGCATTATTTCTAATAACTTCTAAAGGTCCCTTTCTCTTCAGGAAGCATAAATCCACTGTCAAACACACTGCTTCCATTCACAAGATTGTTTATGGCACTGATAATTGAATTCCGGTCACATGACTAAGGAAGACTGGGTTCAGAGGGAAAAGAACCCAACCATAATTTCTAGAGAGATCCATAAATTACTGCTTTTCTCCCCTGGAGGTTGAAGTCCTTGGAGCTCTATGGATTCTTCCCTAGCATTTATTCTAAGTTTGGAATCATCACAGAAATTCCTCTCTCTGCACTCAGGGACAAAGCTGCTAAGGTGAATCCTTTGAAATTACCCTTTGCACCAAGCCCTGAAATCCCCTAAGGGGTGCATAGGAAATCCTCCCTTTTGCAAGGATCAAATACTGCTGTCTCCAATAGGGCACACAGTTCCTAAGGGGGACAGCAACTTAGAATGAAGGGTCTAACCCTTTCCAGCGTTGTCCTTCCCCAGCAAAAGCACAGAGCCACACCAGCACAGGACCACGGCATGGTGGGCACAGTGAGGTGCAGTTTCTTATTGCTTCTCAAAATAGATCAGCAGGGTGGGCATTTCCCTCATTTCTGTAAAGAAGACCTACCAAAACTCTTTCCTAAAAAGGAACTCCTGGGACTTCCCTGGTGGCGCAGTGGTTGAGAGTCCGCCTGCCGGTGTGGGGGACACGGGTTCGTGCCCCAGTCCGGGAAGATCCCACATGCCGCTGAGCGGCTGGGCCCGTGAGCCATGGCCGCTGAGCACGGTAAGAGGCCCGCGTAAAAAAGGAACTCCTCCTCCCAAATCATATATTCAGTGTTTTAACAAAGATGGGGCTTTTAATGATTCAATGTAGCCTGCATTACAGATAACATTTATCTCTTATTATCCTTTGGTTCAACCAGACAAGAAATGTCACTATAGTTATTTTAAACATACTTTCAAGTTATGTTTAAATTAAAAATACAATGAATAGTGTCAGTCTGGAAGGAACATCAAACATTTTTTTTCCCCCTCTAAGAAACGCCCTCTTAAATATATCACATTTCCATTTGCTTGGCTTCTTACTTCAAGTAGACGGGTTAAACACCATCATTCTATTGTAATACCTTTAGCCTGGAATAAATTTAGTATTTTGGAATTTTTTTCCACAGTCCCTTTTATTTAACAATTTCAGAGAACATAATAAACAGTGTTTGATAAAAGATTGGGAATAAAAGGAATTGAGAGAGCAAATAAATCTTCCAAGGTTACAGAGCCAATCTGGTATCCATTCAAAGGCATTATACTAAGTACACAGACTAGCAGCCGTGTGTGCTTGCACACACAAACACAATCGCAGGACAAGGGTAAACAGTGGGTTAGCAACTTAGCGTTATTTTCTATAAACTTTCTGTCTTTTCTATTTAGGAAAGAATACCTCTTCTCTGTCTTTTTCTCTCTCTTTCTCTCTATTATGAAACTGAAACAGAGTCCAATAGCTATTTTTTTAAAAAACAACAACAACAAAGTCTGCTTCTTCACAAGCTTATCAAGACCAAACACCTTCGTGGCATACCGTCACTGATGTTGACACGGCTTGATGATAAGTGTCCAGCCGTTAAAGAGGCAGTGACACTCATTTTTGCTCTGCTCAGACCATCATCTAAAGTGCCAAAGTAAAGAAATACACAATTTTGCAGGAAAGTTCAAAATATTATTGATAGTTATCCTTGTCATTTAGACGGCAGTGTGGGGTGAGGGGATACTCTTAGGCAAGAGTACAGGTTAGGTGACAGAAACATCCAGAAATCCTACACTGGCTAGAGTACAGGGAAAATGCCAAATGCTATGACCAGGGCCATTCTCTGGCAAGCTGGGTTTCTAGGCCTGTCCTAATAATGTAGCTCTTCGCCATCATTTGCCCAGAAGCCCTACAGCTTCTTGGAGGTCATCTCCAGTTTTAACTCTAGATTCACATTTACAGATGTTACTCCTCCCCCATCTAGGTAAAAGGAAATTCTGCGACACTACTATGGATCGGAGCAGCTGTGAACCTGTCCAAATGCCACCTACATTTTAGATCCTTCAGGGAGACAAGTGTGAACTTACTCATTCACTTAACCTCTCTGGGGTCATGAATGCCTTTGGAAACTTGATGAAAACTACAGCTTGACAGGGCCCAAAAGTTGAAGTCAGTCAGCTATCTATGCAGGAGGATCCCTAGGGTAGCTTAATGGGGCAGGATGAGGAAGCCAACACGGTATCCACCAGTACTCAATAAAATTCTGATTGCCTGACCCATGCTGTCACCATGCCTTCCAAGAAAAATAGCAAATGCCCAAAGAGTACATGGCAGAGGTAGTGGGAACATCTTCCTTTATATACCACAAAAAAAATCACAGTGTAATTGCAAATGGCATAAATAACCCTGCTTTCATTCGGATCCCAAAGACAAAAGCTAATCCTTCTTGTTCAAATTCAATCAGAAGAAAACTGATTTAGTCAACCAATTTGACGCCATGAAGATTTACTGAGCCGCTACTATGTGCAAGAAGCCAGGATTTTCAGAAGTTACCCAAGAATCCTAAGACTGCTTCTATCCGTCGGGAATTCAGAGCCAACTTGGGAAAAGAAAAGACCAAGAGGTATTGACATCACAGGCCATGTTTCAAACCTTTGGTTTCTCCAGTAAATAATACACATCTGGCAAAAGCAGGCATTTAGTAAATGTCTGTTGATCCCCGAACACTACTAAATATGCAAATACCTAAAAGGCAAGGCAGAAAAACAGTCTACGGGGCCCAACCACAAGGTAGGTAAGGGAATTGTATTGGAAAGCGTGGACCCCTTTCCAGAATAACCACGTCCTGTTGGGGAGTCCATGAAGACTTCAAGGAAGAATTGGCACTTAAAATGCAGATTGAGGATAGACAAGATTCCTTTGGACAGAGATGTGAGGGTAGAAAGAAGAGCATTCCTGGAGGAACGAACCGAGAGAGCACAGCGTGAAAAGTGTCCTAGAAACACACAGCAAGTAATCACGTTTGACTGGAACACAGAATCGTTTGGGGGGGTGGGGAGATAAATATTTGGAATCCTCTATTCCGTGCTTCTTACACAGCTGGAAAAACCAGACTTCAGGCTATCTGTGTTGCTTTTTAAGCTTGGGGGAAAAAAACTTGGGAGTATTTATCTAAAAGCTTTAAAGAGCCACTAAAATTACCTTTTCTTTTCCCCCCCTTTAGGGAGGAATCAACTCAATTGTGTAAATAAAAAGATCTCCTTAAACAGAATCCGGGCTAAGTTTAACAAGTTGCCATTTTATTCGTTTAGGCTTCCCCCAAACAGAGGCCTGATATGAGGAGCGAAAGAGTCACAGGTTTGTTCTTTGTTTTTTGTAGCCACATCTTGTCGCCAACAAAATTAGGATAAGACAAGACTTTGTTTTCTAAACAAACGTGGGGCCTTCCATAAGCAAAGGAAGCTAGTCTTGCTGCAAAAAAAGAAAATGCTGATAAGTGGGTAAAAAAAATGTTTAACAGCCATTAATAATTAAGCTTTCAAAACCTGTGATCAAAGCTTTGGGCTTAGAGAAAACACCAAAACTGCTATAAGCCAGGGTTTAATTTTTCAACCTCTAAAAAAAGAGATATGTAACCTCCACCCCAGAGGCTTGCACTAGTCCTTAGGATATCACAAATTTAATGTCATTTTAAAGAACTATAACAAGAGAAGTTTTCACTGACTATCTTCAAGAATCATGGCCACAGAAAATGTTGGGTCCATAATCTCCACATATCTCCAGTTTGGGAAACTAAAACTATTCCTTAAAGGGATCTCAAAAAATTATTTTTTTAAAGGCTCACCCAGCTGTGTATTTAGTTTGAATTTATGTTACAAATAGTGCTCTTTTATTTTTACTTAATCTTTAAAATTAAAAAATAAAAGTGCAATTTACTTTAGTATTTTTTGTGTCAAACACTATTATCTTTCCAATTATATCTCTCAATATATACCTATAATAGACATGTACACACACTAAAAATCTACTTAGGCAGAAGTAGATGTACCTGAAATTAGCTGCTGTAGAAAAATAATATAAGTCAATTCTTTTTTTTTTTTAATAAATTTATTTATTTATTTTTGACTGCGTCGGGTCTTCGTTGCTGCGCACCACTTTCTCTAGTTGCGGTGAGCGGAGGCTACTCTTCATTGTGTTGCATGGGCTTCTCATTGCGGTGGATTCTCTTGCTGTGGAGCACAGGCTCTAGGCACATGGGCTTCAGTAGTTGTGGCTTGCAGACTCTAGAGAGCAGGCTCAGTAGTTGTGGCACACGGGCTTAGTTGCTCTGCGGCATGTGGGATCTTCCCAGACCAGGGCTCGAACCCGTGTCCCCTGCATTGGCAGGCGGATTCTTAACCACTGCACCACCAGGGAAATCTAAGTCAATTCTTATACTTCCACAAAAGCACCAGTTGTTAAAAGTCTTACAATTTTGGTCTTTGTACTGGTTAAGACCTCACATATATCAATATGAGTTAATTCCACAAGCTTGTATGACTGTTAACGCCTTAATATTTAACAGAAATGTGTTTGTCAAACTTGGCTGATACATAAAGAAACACAGGAATCTTTTAGTAAAAATCCCTGACAATGTCCCCACAACCTCCAATCACTCTCCCATTAGCCCTTCCATAGTCCTTTGATCCATCCTGTAAATGCAAGGTATCAATTGGCATGAAATCTTCATAATCTTATTTCTACATCAAAATCTGTATATATGGAGAGCATCCAACATTGGAATTTAACCTTAGGATTTGAGCTGGGGGTTTTTCCAGGCACACCCAGAAATCTACTGGAGATAAGGATAAGCTGTGACACGCTTTTGAAAGACTGGAGACAGAGGAAATGAAATTAAAAGAAAACTAAAAGGATCATAACACCTAAAACCTGCGAATGTTTTAATGGGAAATAACACCCTGGAAATGACATTGAAATAACTCTGGCTCACAGAAATAACAGGATTAATAGTTGCAGATTTGTCCCTTCTACTAAGATCCTTTTTCAAACTATTTCAAATGAATACATAAAGGACTGATTTTTAAACCCATGTAAATTCTTAGAGACAATGGAGACTGACTTAATTATAACCAATAAAATTTACAGATGTTGAGGCAACCCAGCAGAAACGTTGCTACCAAAAAGCATGGCATAAAAATCACTCCGTGGCTCCCTTTGTATGCAACAGTGATATGACCTTAATAAATATTTCATTTCTTTCAGTGAATAACCAAGCATCAAGATGGCAAATTTTAATAGCTAGGAAATATCATAATGACTCTACTAAGAAAATACCTCCTTTAGATCAAAGTAAACTTATTCTAACTTCTAGTCTTCATTTCCAAAACACACTCCAAATCAGTACACGGCACTGAAGGAGGGTACCCTTATCTCTCCTTTCCATATACAGACCAATGTATTGTTTAGAGAGCTTTTACAGGGAACTTTTCTCACTACAGCAACATTAGAAAAGTCTTATGAGAAAAGATGTAAGTTTTTCAAGTGCAAGAACATTTTCTTTCTATCTCCACGCAAAGTAAGTGCTCAACAAATGTTCCTGGATTGACTGCCGTTAGGGAATGGGCAGCAGTCAGCTTGAGTGACAGCCTACACAGTGGGCCCAGTCAGCTTGAGTGACAGCCTACACAGTGGGCCCAGGTTTCCTTCATGACGTGTAATTTGTAGCTAAGCACCCATATCCTATAAGTAGTTTGGATTGTTCCTTTGCTAAGTACATTAACCCACATTTAAGTCCATCTGCTATTTGTCTCCTCACTCGCCCAATGTAGGTGGAACTTCTGATGAAGGGGGACGAGAATGAGTGTGGAACACAGAGCTGGGTTCAAAGCTCAACTCCAGAATGTTCTGTGTACCTCAAGCAATTGAGTCACTTGGAGGACTCAGAGCTTTGGTATCTTCATCAAGGAAACACAGGTCACAATACCCAATCTATGATTGATCTGAGGAGTAGATAATTAGTTTAATGCATCTGGCACAGAATCTCTCACATGATAGGTATATACTACACAGAAGTGCACTACATTTTCCCATACAAAGAAGTCTCCTATTCTTTTCCTTGTCTCTAAAATAGTCCCTCATTGGGAATTCCCTGGCGGTCCAGTGGTTAGGACTCTGTGCTTTCACTGCCGAGGGCCAGGGTTCAATCCCTGGTGGGCGAACTAAGATCCCGCAAGCCGCGCTGCATGGCCGAAAAAAAGAAAAGAAAATCCATTCTAAAAATAAAATAAAATAGTCCCTCATTACAACTTCACTCTAAAGTAGATTTTGATACAGCATCTGGGCAATATTTTTAATCTTCAACATATTATTTATAGTGGACTGGTTCACCTATCTATTGACCCCCTTAAATCATTCTAAAAGGTTGTCTCAGCATAAGTTTCCCTAATAAAAAACAGTTTTGCCTTTTATCTTAGAGCTTATGGTTACTGAAGTATTTAATTATCCTAGTATTATTAGAGATTTCTCTGACTTGCTGGGTCTGACAAAGTGATTAGACACTGGAATTATATGAAAGCTGTAAAGTGTGGTTTCCATGCTTCTAGTTACTCAGTAGGTGGCCAATTCACAGTCCCTAGACTCTACAATACCCTCCTACAATGACGAGTAACCCTTCAGACTATCAGGGGTTGCTTTGTTTGGGTTTTTTCTTTTCTTTTCTTTTTTAATTAACATTGGGGTCATGCAAACCCAAATTTTATAACCCTGAGAATCAACGATCAGGATTGAATTGGCAGAAATATTTTCTCTCAATTTATGTACACACGGTGGCTTCCCAAATTTGTCAGGGACATTAGAGAACAGCTAACTCAGCAGTAAAGCTGCAAAAAAGTGTAAGCAAAAATATTACAAGAGAGTCGATTGGCTGGAGTCAAACGGATTTGATTTTCCTTAGTGTATGCTTACCTGCGATTAAGAGTTCTTAATCTTAAACTTCCATAATTCTTGAGTTTAATTATCTAAATATATACTTGGTTTGGCAGCATTTCAACTACATCCATACATATCAAACGTGCTTTTAATCAGCTTAAAATGGCTGCTTTTATAAAGCATTTTGGAAGAGCTTCCCGGTGTTTAAGTTAAATATACAGATAAATAAAAAGGCAGAAAAGATTTCTTTCTGATAAAGGTTATCAAAATCAGATTAGAATGATTTATAAAGCATATACTTGTTTCAGAATAAAAACAATTAAAGAAAAATATAGTTTATCCATAAATTTTAAAAAACATGTATAGGGAAATTTACATATTTTATTGTAATGTAGTAGTCGTCCAGAAATAACATTAAATGGTATGTTCTTTCCTAACTCCTCTACTAAAACTCCAGATAAACTTTTCTAAAAATTAAATAAATTCTTGTTCCCTCAGCAGTTTCCTCATTGCTAGCAACGACCTATCTCATACAATGCAAAACCACTAAATTAAAAAATAAAGCCCTGGCCTTTCCCCAAATGATACCTTCCCTTCACAATGCTCAGATCTGGAGATTTCTGATACACGCTGGAAGCCGAGGGGTCTCCAGGCCCTGCAGCTGGGTTTCCTGCTGAGCCGGGTGCTGGGGTAGGCACTGTGCCCTGGCAAACACCACAGCCATTTACAACCTCCTCCTCGCTGCCCACTGCAGGGACTGGCAAGCTGCACACTCGCTTCCCCAAATTTCCTTGCAGCGAGTGATCCAGTTTTAACCAGTGAATGAGGAGATGCCACCTGTGTCGCTTCTGGGGCAGTTTCTCCTTCCCTGATAAATGGAACTAATTAGGCTAGCATGACCCATCTCCTCATCATCCTCCCTCGAACATACATATGGCGACTGTAACATGACAGGAATTACAAAATAAGTCAACAAATAAAGCATGTCAGAGCATAAAAATGGAAAATGCCGGGGGGGGGGGGGGGGGGGCTTCCCTGGTGGCGCAGTGGTTGAGAGTCCGCCTGCTGATGTAGGGGACACGGGTTTGTGACCCGGTCCGGAAAGATCCCACATGCCGTGGAGCGGCTGGGCCCGTGAGCCATGGCCGCTGAGCCTGCGCGTCCGGAGCCTGTGCTCCGCAACGGGAGAGGCCACAACAGTGAGAGGCCCGCGTACCACAAAAGAAAAAAAAAAGGAAAGTGCCGGGACTCTTGTTGGCATTAGTGAGCAAATAAACCCACATTAGCTATTACCTCTGAACTTATCGTTCTGTAAGAAAAATAAATCTGTGTTGAGACCACTATTTTTTGTTTCTTGCAGCCAACAGCATTCTCAAAGACACAGCTGCCAGTATTTAAAACATCTGTTGATTCACATGAAAATGTGGATTTCCATGGATTCTTAAAATAATAATAATAATAATTGGGACACTGCATCCAGGTTTTCACCCAACACCAATTGACTCAAGCTAAGGGGCCTTTCAATGGGACTCACTGGCTTTCAGTGGGACTTGGGTGCTCTCTGCCCACAGCCTACTTCATTCCTCCTGCTGCTTCAGGAGTCTGAATGTGAGACCCTAGCACAGAGCATACAACAATATATACTATGCACCATAGAAATGAAGTTCCATTATAACAAAATGCTTCTTTTTTGCTGCCTAGAATCCGGATATCTGGCATGGACCATCATGGTCTCACTTAGGAAAATACATTTTCTTTTTCCAACTACTAACTTTTTCAACAGGCACACCAATTTTGGTTTTGCTTTCAAAGCACACCTACACAGAGGGGAGAAAAACACTGTGTCACCAGAGAGCAATATACTGTTAGTTAGGGCTAAAGACAATATGATGGTGATAATAATGATATTAATACTATTTACTGGGACTTTACTGAGTCTAGGCAATGGGCTAAGTGCTGTACAAATACAATGCCACTTAATCCTGAAAAAAAAAACAACACATATTAGGTAGCACTATTACCTTTTTTTTTTTACCTTTATTTTTAAAGTCTCAGAAAAAACAGCTGATAGAAAAATCATACAGCTAACAAACAGTGGATAGAGAATTTGAATCTAAGTCTCCCTGACTCTAAGACACAATACTATTAACCACAGGTTACACTGCTTCACAAAGATGAAACCAAAACTACCTGATTTTTTTGAGAAACATTCCATAAACTTTCTCAGATCCTACATCTCATTCCTATGTAAGTACATTCTAACAGGAATATTATGTCAAATATTTGATTTTTAATACCCATTAGTATCAGTCTTGATTCCGGTATAGAATTCTTTTTCAAAAGGCATTTCCTTCTTAAGTATAACTGCCCTGGTACAGTAAATTCTCAAGATTCAAAAGTGACTCATTTCCAAAGCTGCACACATTAGCAGCTGGTATTATTCAATCTGAGATTTAAATTTATAATGTACTCTTGATAATGTACTCCCAATACATTTTTCACTTCTCTATCTCTTGAATGACACAAGATAAAAGATCTTTAAGGTATAAATATTTTATATAAACTTTCCCTCTGTTTTTCCTCAGCCATTTCCATTTGCAAACACTAGACATCATGCAAAAAAAAAACGGGGGGGGTGGTTGAAAGAGTTTTATGGATTGTGTTGGGGGGGGCTGAGAACTGCTTATCCATTCTGCTGTGGCAGCAGACATCACGGCAACTGGCCTAACGGCCCTCGCTGGCTAATCAGAATGTTCCACCCTAAATGGGGTCTGATTCAAAGTACTGCTTTTCCATGGACCAGAGAGTGGACTGGAAGAGAATGCATTCCCAGTATCGTCTATAGTGATGATAAGTTTGTGCAGGGCCCTGGTAGAGCCAATGGAACCCTGGTACTGGGCTACCTCATTCAGCCAGAAGGGGTAGGACACAGCCGTTCCTTCCAGGCAGGATACAGAACAGAGGACCTACCAGAAATCAGAAGACCCTCACTAGGCATGTGGCTTTTGGCAACGCATTATTAAGTCCAAGTCTTTCTTTTCACATTTACAAAATGAAGAGGTTGAAGGATTTCAAACTGTCTACACAGATCCCCCAGGGACTTGCTACTCAAATTGCGGTCAGTGTATGTTTAACACCTCCGGAGTTAATTTAAAAATGCAGAGTCTCAAGCCCTACCCTTGACTTACAGAATCATAATATGCATATAACAAGTTTCCCAGGTGATTCCTTGCCCTAGGGGTCAATTCCAACAGAAGCTGCTTCTGGAAGAAAGAATAGAAAGGCCAAAGCCAAGAGAGACCCAATACCCAAACACTTTTTCAATTATTTATATATATATATATATATACACACACACACACACATATATATATACACACACACTATATATATATATATGGGGAGAGAGAGACAGAGAGAGAGTGCACACTTCTCCATGAATTTAGTTCGGAATAAAAGATCTCTGTTTAAAGAAAATCTGAAACCACTGGATAAAATGATCTATAAGGTTCTTCATAACTGCAGATGTCCATGATTTTATGAACTGGCAAAGGGCTCACATTTATCTCCTTAACGACGATTTGTTTTCTACATTAACTTATTTTAAAGAGAAACCTTCTGTAATTGGTAACTGATATTCTTACATAAAGAAACATAAGTTCCTGAAGATATTAAGAACGTGAGTTACATGAGTATTCCATTACAGTAAATACCCAAAGAACTATTTGGGAATATTAGTATATAGAATATATGTGTGTATGCATCTACAAAAATAAAAATGCAACTATTGGGTTGGCCAAAAAGTTCGTTCAGATTTTTGGTAAGATGTAATGGAAAAACCTGAACGAACTTTTTGGCCAACACAATATTTATACGTATATACACATTTGTATACCATATATATTTATTTTTATATATACGCACACAGGTATACTCATATGCACTATATATATACTTATTATATTGCACACAGAAATACATATATGTATACATGTGTATATCTATATACACATAGAGAGAGGGGCTCAAGCTACTATCTATCTTGCCCTCCTACCTGCTCTACTTTTGACAGTACCTCCAAGTCTTTCCTCACTGCTCAGCTGCCAGCTAACACCTCTTGTTTGTCTCCACTCTCCAGACTCAAGCAACTGCCCATTATGGCTTTATTTGCTGCTGTGGAGTAAAAAACAATCAGACTTGTATAGACGTTGCTAGGCTTCACTGAGGGTCTCTTCTGAGCGTAAAGATCATGAGCTTTAGTGCTTGAACTTGATAAAATCTACTTTGGACAACTGGAGGCCTGGTTAATGCTTTTGTTGTAATTTTCAGATGTATTTCCAAAAGTAAAAACAAAAAACCCAAAACTGCAGGCACATGAAGTCTAACTGGAAATGAATTTAAGAAAATCATGTATTTTACTCTCAGCTCTCATCTCACGCCAAGCTACCCTACACAAATAGACTGCAATCATCTTTGTGAAAGTGCTCGAAAAGTCTGAAAAATATAAGACGGTGCTGGGTTAGGCTGACAACCATCAGGGGAGCAGGAGAGGAAAGAGGAGGATGGACGAGAACCTCCTGGGTCTGCACGTTCTGCTCTGCCTCAATCAGCTTTCATGGGCCACTGAAGCAGCCTCAAAGCTGGGATTAGCTAGAAAGGTATAAGTCAATGCGGTAACAATCTATTCTGACCTCCAGAGAGGTGAGGCTTAAACCCCCGGCTGTTCATCCCTCCTTTCCAGATGCTCAGTGAACACCTTGGGGAACTCCCAATTCTTCTCCGCCTGTGAGACAGGAGATGACACAAAATTTAGACTGGAAATCTGCATTTCTAGAAAGTTTCCAAGTGATGCTGACGCTGCTGGTCTTGCGACCACACTTTGAGACCCACTAATCCAGGCCGAGCCCTTATTTTAAAGATGAGACAATGAGAGACCAGAAGGCTGAACTGATCTGGCCAAAGGCAGCGCAGAGTAGATGCTAGGGAAGGAAGGATTCCAGAGTCTCTCTCACCATTCAGGGCGCTTCCCATCACAGAGCAGCTCACAGTGATTCGGGGAAAGATATTCAAAGAATGTCTTTATCTATAAACAAAGATCCTTGGTGTCTTATACTCGTGTAGCCTTTTAAAATTTCATCTACATTATCTCATTTGATTCTCATAACAACCTGATGAGGTAGGGAGAGCAAAGATTAAGCCCCCTATTTTAGAGATTAGGAAGCAGAGATGCAGAGTCGTTAGGTGTATCCAAAACCACAAAGTTAGTTAAGCGCTCTAACGGATACTTGGCATTCGGGGTGTGGTCTGGGGTCCCACAGCATGGACATCCCGGGAAGCTTGTCAGAATCTTGCAGAGAAACTTGCAGAATCTCAGCGAGCACCACAGGCCCACTGAGTCTGAATCTGCAGTTTAACCATCTCCCCAGTTGATTCATACGCACATTAAAGTTTGAAAAGGCCTGGTATAGACAGGCCTAGAAACCAGGTCATCTAATTCCAAGATCGATGCCTTTTCGTCCCTCTTTTCTCTCCCTCTCTGAAAGTACTGGTCAGTGTCCTATTTTGACTTGTTTTCCAACAGAGCCTAATTAAGAAGCTAACTCTCACCAGGGAAAGGACAATTACGAGTGTTTTGCCTTAAAAAAAAATATTATACCAGGTTAAATTACCTTTATTACCAGTCTTGGTAATTCCTCTATAGTCATTTTCTTGACTGATGTACAGACACCTATGAAATGAATCCTCTGAGAAGAAGATGGAAAAAAAACAAGACAGTGATCAATGGATTCAACTAGTTACAGTAGAATTCTACCCAGATGAAAGAAGATCAAGATGCAACTGCTCCAGGGTGGCTAAAATATTTTACCCAGAAAGTATGCCATTTCTTTCCCACATTCTTCAACTATTAAGTTCAGGAAAGCACAAAACAGCTGCTTCTAAGACACCTGGGAAAATAACCACAATAAACGTAAGGCTCCTCACAACTGGAAGGATTTAAATACTGTTCTAATGGTCTAGGCAAGATGACAACTGCATTTCTTCACACACAGGAAGTGTTACACAGACCAATTTCTCTAATGACAGCAAAGAAACCCCTCTCGCGACACTCCGTCAACCAAGGATTAACTCAGTGGTTACTGTAAGACCACAGTCCTGAAACACGTATGCCGGTTTTTCCCTGCAACTTTTCAAATCAATTCTTTTGATTGAGATTCTTTGTTGAACAGAAACCAGACTGCTGATACAGTGCACCTGTGAAAAGCTGTTTGATGCAGCATGGCAAAAGGTAAATGCAAATGACTTCTTTTAAAATATATCAATCCTAGGAATTGGGAGGACTGAACAGAAATACACACACACAAGGGTTTTCTTGTTTTGTTTTTGTTTGTTTGGTCATTTCACAGTGGCTTTGTGCAAACACATGATTAGTTAATCAGGGTGGTGAGATTCCAATCATTAAAATGAACACTCAGGACACAGAAACAGCCATTTATAATCCCTGGGCAGGTCAGCATATTAAATAACACCTCTGCAACACACAAATTATTTTAGAAAGATGCACATCTATTAAAAGGAAGCTTTCTCACCTAGTTGAAAAATAATGTGATGACTTAATAAAGCTGATCAAGTGACTTAATAGAATCCACAATCTTAATCTTATTATTTTCAAAGATTAAAAGGCTTTTCCACCAAGAGCCAACTGTCTCCATTTGCCCACGAACGATAAAATCTGATTGACTGTGATCTACCTACGCTGAGATAATTTGGCACAGGTCTGTCTTTAATTCTCCTTGTATTTCTTTCTTAAGATACACAAAGCTGTTAGTGGTTTATCCCTCTGAAACCTGGGGACTCACGTAAATAACTTTTAACAGTGAGATCGCACATAACAATTTACAGAGCACTGTGGCATAATGCAATTCAAAGTTGCTCTTGATTTAAAATGCTTCAAGTCCAACTACAGTGTCAGCCTGCCCAGAGAAATCTCTTATAAAAGTTTTCACACTCTGTTGGGTTAAGAGACAGTGGGTATTAATCCTATGGCTTCTACGCAAAGCTTCCTTTTTGTGGTCAGCAGAGAAGCTATGTGGTTGGTCTGAAGGAGTCCAAAGTCTTTTTTCTGTGTTAAAACAAGGGAAAGTGGGCCGGTTACAGAGTAAAAGAAAAACCACAGCCAGCTCACTCTGCTGTAGCTTTTCCCTTAAATGTGGCCTAGAGCAATTCTGCTTTCCAAAAAAAGGTTTAATTTAAACCATACACAGTGCTGCAGGCTGCCACGTTTCCAAACTCAACATTCCTTTCTAATCTGTGCACTTCAGAACCAACGTACTCTGTTTCCAATGGTACTCCGATGAGCTTTAATAAATAAAATATCACTGCCCATCCATTACTTAATTTGATAATAATACGCCCTTTTTTCCCCTTCCTCTATTGACATTATTCTAAGTGCTTATTCGAGTGTGTTGAATGTTGTAAACATCACCTCTGAAAAATCGGCTCTGTTCTCTTTTGGGGAGTGAAGGGAAGGAAAAGGGAATTACTAAGTGAGGGAACTTCAAAATGTTAGCAAGTGGGCCAGAGCTCCAGAAAACCACTGCTCTGTGAAGAGGTATGTGCCAAAAATAGCCTATATGTTAAAAAAAGAACAAAAAATATATATTTATTCCTTAGATATACAACACTAGGATCTGCGCTGTCATTCAAAATGTCACTAGGAAAGACCACAGTCACCCTAGCTGACAGCTACCAAAAAGCCGCATGACCAATATGGGTCTCTGGCCATCGGTGTGGCTGGGGCTAATCACCACATTGGCCAGGATGAACAGAATGAATGGCCCACAGTTGGGGCGCTTTAATTTTTTGCCTCAGTGTATTCAGTTGTATGTTCATTAAGAACTCCAACCCCAGCAGGAAGCCCGGCCCATGGTTTTCTATGTGAGTTGCCATGCTCTATTACACATGACACTTGTCAATTAAAGAGGAAGCCCTTTTAAAGCAAACTGAAGTTAAGCTGGTACTTTCTTCAACATCTGACTTACCGCTGCTGTTATCATCCAAAAGGAAGTTTGTTTTAGAACAATGATAGCAGTAGTAATCCTCCTATTTCAGTAGTGAGGGATTTAAACACATTCAGGGCACTGGGGAACAGTGAAAAGGTTTCTTTCAACAAAACTATGTATTTTCAGTAGTAAAAGGAAGGTCTAACTGATGGGATAACTGCCAAGACTGGACAATTTTTCAGCTTCCCAGTTTAGAGGCTATCATTTTAGACTACCTGGTATAATACAAATGTGGCACAAGGGATCAACGCAATGAATTCTCTCTAGTCAGTAAAATGCTCTCCCATTACTAATGATTACTACCCCCATGCCTTTGCCACAGAAGTAATGCCCAGTGCTACATCTCAGTGGCCTCTAATAAATACATACAATCCCCACAATAAGAACATAATCATAACATGGCAAATTAGTGCAGATTCCAGGGAGAGTACAAATTAAAAAGCCATGAGGAAGGATAGTTCCTGTTCAAAACCTATTTTACCTTGTAGAATACACATTCCTTATCTGTAAAATGGGGCTTAGAGGAGAGGGTCGCTTAGGTCCCTTCCAGCTCTCTCAGTCCGTGAGGGTTTAAAGTTTTCTCAAGGGTTTTAAATCTTTTTTTTTTTTAACATCTTTATTGGAGTATAATTGCTTTACAATGGTGTGTTAGTTTCTGCTTTATAACAAAGTGAATCAGTTATACATAAACATATGTTCCCATATCTCTTCCCTCTTGTGTCTCCCTCCCTCCCACCCTCCCTACCCCACCCCTCCAGGCGGTCACAAAGCACCGAGCTGATATCCCTGTGCTATGCGGCTGCTTCCCACTAGCTATCTACCTTATGTTTGGTAGCGAGAGAGAGGCATGGACATATATACACTAAATCTTAATGCACTAACTTTAGGACTCTCACCAGCACACCGACAATCATTAATGCTAATAAGAGTCCATGAAACGTGTGCAATGAAACTTTAATTTGGATCGATCTGGAGGGAAAAGAAAATGTAACGGAGAAGATTTCAACTTTAGATTTTTAAGGTCGAACGTCATGAAAAAACTGAGAGCGGCACATTTGGACTGCTGAAGCATATGACTTCCTGGAAATGGAGGTAGGTGATCCAGCGTGTATGAACACTCTTAAGAAAGCATACCTTTAACCTCTTAAAAAGAACAACTCAAAGCAGAGAAATATATTTCAATTATGTCTTAGCTAATAATGATAATTAGTATTGTTTATTCTGTGAGGAACAGCATAAATCCTTCGTGTGAATTACTCTCATTTACTCCTCACAACAAGCTATTATTATCCCCATTTGACACATGAGGAAACTGAGGCTTATGGAGCTTTAGGTAACCTCTCCAAAGTGAGAACTGATAAGGAACCAAGACAGAACTAAACCTAGATTAGTGGAACCCCAGAGACTAAGCTCTTAGCCACAATGCAGACACTGCCTCTTCTTGTTAATGGTATCCACGTGGTGATCTGCTTAAAGCAGGTTGCTATCTTCCAAAGCCCCTAACTGTTGCGTGATGTTGACCACTTTAAGCGCCGAAGGTCAAGCCTCAAGATTGGTTTGCATGCAGGTTACTTCTATGCTATAGATCTTTAACTTGCTCTATTTAAATGTGTGCTTTTAAATTCTCAACCTTCAATATTCAACAACAGCCTCAGCTGGGATGAAAGAAAGGATTCTCCTTAGCTTGGGAGTCAAGTATCAAACTGTCTCCCTCTCCTTCTGACAAATCTTCTAAAATGCTCTTGACTAAAGGGAGAAAATGGAAACGAGGGCCTTTGGGTAAACTCATATGAGGAAGCTCTTTTCCTCTTATGGAGTATAAAAGACAGGTTCTTTAGAGGCTTCTCTAGGCTTACCCGTAATGAGACAATTAAGACGTGGACTGCATACGGAGACAAACAAGTTACTCGAAGCTCTGAGGACAAGGGTAGCCCAGAAACTCACAAAAGAATAAGCTAAGCATTCAGGTAGAGTCCTTGGACCCTCATGTGTCTAAAAAGGCAGGAAGATCTAGGAGCTATTTTTAGTATATCAAAACCTCAAACAGAAGCTATATACTTATCCACAAAACAACGGCACAAGCTTGCTACAACATCACCCAACTCATCACACAAAAACTATTTCATACTCTCAGCTCGTGTGTATCTGCGTGCTCAGTTACAGATGACCGTTTGCTTCAAAAATGGGAAAGCAAATTAATTATTAACCAATGCAGTTTGTCTGGAAAACAAAAGTTTTCCAAAATGAAATAAAAAATAACAGTTGAGGTTCTTGTTGATAAAGGAAGTTAGAGAATTAAAATTACAGTCAAAGGCATCCCTGAATCTCAGATTTCGACCCTTACTGTAACAACAAAACAGAAGACCCCATTATAAATCTGTAACTACGAGGAATCGTAAACACAGGCCATGCAGGCAAATGGTTAAAGCAGGCTGCTGATACAATATAATACAACAGGGGACGGCGGGGATTATGGCAGCCTAGAAAGTCCAGATTCCATCTAAAGGCATTCCAGATTCAAATGTCTGAAAACTGGGCTGGCAGCATTCAACTCACAGAATACCGATTCACCAGCTCTGAACGCAATACACCCATTTCATTGATCAGGAAACTTGTTTTCAGAGAAGCCAAGTGACTTGCCTAAATTCACTGCCTGAATCCACTCCCCACCTTAAACGACTGTGTCAGGACTGGAAGGGAAGTTTCCCAATTCCCATCCTTAAAGGCAGTTACTGAACAAACCCCCAGCTTACCCAGTTCGGCTCTCCAGTAAAAGGGCTAGAAAGACAAATGATTGAAGATCCCTGCCCTCACTCTCCTTAGAGTAGGAGACACAGGCCAGGAAACAAACGTTACAATACAGCACAAACAGGACAACAATGCTCTGTTCTCAAAAACTGCAATGAGAACACAGAGAAGGGGAACACAAGCCACTTTAGGGGATGCCGTGCTCAAATTTTAAAGTGTCCAACCTTGGTAGGTATGGACTACTATGGCATAATGTTTCTGGGCTTTATTATTGATATCTTTAAAGAAACATAGTCCACAAAAAGAAAAGAAAAAAAAAAAAAGGTCTCAGATCATGACACTCGTGGAAAGTCTTAGCCCAAGAAAACTTTAATGGTCCAGTTATATAAATCTTCCAGAATGAGAATTTCCAATAGAAATACTGACAGACCTTTAATTATGGCATTACTATGGGGCTTTGTATAATAGAGCCCACATATTTTCAGCTTAGGTCATTACTTATAGGATGTAAGGATTTTATTTACAAGTGCCTGACTGAATCAATGAGGTGAAGTTTTACACAGGAAAGGAAGTGCAAAGTACACGGTTTGAAAAAGCAGGGATTTACCTCCTGGGGTTCAGGAGGCCCAGGGACCAGGGGCTTCAGGCAGTGAATGATGATTTTGACTCCTCCAGTTTGTATAAAAGGTTGAAGTTCAGTCGGGCGCAGTGCAGCATTCCACAGGACCTGCTGCCTCTTTGAGCAGGCGATTAATCTCATGATCGATAGACCATATGATTAGGCACTAATAGCTGATAGGAGGAGAGAATAAACAACCATAAATTTGCTTTGTACCGAGTAATCCAAGTGTAAGCAGGGTCATTTAATGGCCACATTGGGTCATGTTACCTAAGGAGCCATATGGAATAAAAATGGAAGATCCTTACACTTTTTAAGATCTTCTATTGTTATCTCAGGGGATGGGACCAGGGCAGGGGCTCTCTGAGCAACACCTTATCAGTTTAGTATTCTTGGTGACAGATGCGAAGGTTTCCATGTGCTGAGTGCAGAGGGCTGATTACAGAAAGAATAATGGAAAAGTCCCATTGTTGAAATAATTCCTCTCTAAGCACCTCTTCAACCATCCTCCGTATAACGTGAGTGGCCCTGGGTGGTCCGTCTCATAACTCCACGAAACACCAGAATCCGTGCTGAGGGGGCAAACTAAAGAGAAGCAGCACTTGGGATCTAGAACAGGACTGTATGTGACTCTCAATCAAAGCAGTTGCTGGACTGTTTAATTTCACCTTTGCAAGCAGATCACTGCTCCGAGTTCCAGGGCTGTTTCTCAGGGTGTCATGAACTTCCAGTGTTGGGAATGGTTATATGACATAAAAGCTGGGATCCAGAAGGTCATAAATCTCATTCTTTCTTTTCTCCTTTCCCTGGCTTCTTCCCCTTTCTAACACACTGACCTCCTCCATCGGCCCCTTGAAAGAAAGAAATCAATCACCCCCCCAGACCGAAATGCAAACCTGAGCCTTCCCTGTGCACTGGATGGTTTTTCCTTGTCTGTGACAAAATTCACGAAATTTCGGAAAATGTCATTTCCCTCTTATGTGTGTCCTTGTCTCTACCCTACCCTGAGCCCTGGGAAGCAAAAAAACCCTTAAGCTCTTGCTATCAATGACCATGAAAAAGGAAGGAAGACACTTTGTTAGCCTAAAAAGAAATGTGCCAGAGAAAAGTAATTGTTGGACAAAAAAGAACATCAACTGGTTTTGCACTGCATTCTCAGCCCCACAGCAAACTACACAAATCTCTTTTCTTTGAAAACTATCTGGGAAACAAACCCCTCCAATCACCCTCTCCACTTCTGAATTGTTCCTCCCAGCCCCCATTCTCTTCATCCCCCTCCTCCCGGGACTGACTAATATGGCCTTTGTTAATTTCCAAGCCTTTAGGGAACAACTGTTCACAACCCTTCCTTCCAGTCTAATTGTTCAATACTGCTGATAGCTCTTGAGCCCGCTCTGCGAGAAGAGAGCAGGCGCTTCAGACACCCTGGGGTTTGTTGGGGGAACGGTTGTTGTTGTTGCTCCTAGGAAGCTGGGAAATTCATGCCCCATTCAAAGACAAGCGTTGTCGATACCCCGAAGAAGTCCGGTGGTCTGAACAGTTGCTACAGCCGAGACAGATGAGAATTTTTTAATTTACCCTGACGATCCCTTCCTGGTTGACATTTATTCGAAGCGTTTCAACTCACAGAATTTCTCAGCTGGAAGACTTTTTGGCCGGGTACACTGTACCATTAAAGGCTTCCCCAAAATGTCAAATCACAAAGGACACTCCGACGTCCAGCCATTGCTCTGCTGACACTTTTTGGAACAATAAAACCAGCCCAGCTGGGGCCACCCATACTAACTCCCAGTCAGGAAGAAGCACCTGCCTGGGCCAGGATAATTGTCTGGTCCAGCGTGCTCACTCCCGGGGAAGAGATGAAGGGCACAGCAAGAGAAAGGGACTCGGCAGAGAGCGCAGAGCTGAGCCCCAGGGAACACGGGTCAGTGCTCTTGCCTCGACACCACCTTGTCTCCTCACATCTATATTTTTTAAAGCTCTTCCTTAGCAACTAGTACCAATTTCTAGCCATCTTTGAAACACCCAGAACATAAAGAAGACACTGTCAGTTCCCTTCTTAAACCAACTTGAATTCTCCCCAGAGGAAAATAAGAAAATCTCCGTTGCACACACAGAGAGGCTGTTTAAATGTTAACTCCGCTGTCCCACCCTTATCCCGGTGGTTACTGCTAACCTTGTCCTCACTGAAGCTCTGGAGGGCCTGTAGCCAACCTGGTTCATAGCAGTAATAGTAGTCTTAATATCTACCATTTACTGAACATCGAATATAGACTAGGACACTTACAAAATCATTTCTAATTGTCAAACAACCCTGTGAGTTAATAGGGTCCCCCCACCCCACCCATTTTACAAAACAGAAAAAACAGAGATGAAGAAACTCAGAGAGGTTAAACAGCTTGCCCAAAGTCACACAGCCTGTCCGCAGTAGGCACAAGATTTGAATCACACCTATCTGTCACAAAAGCTGATTAGTTTCTCAGGAGCTTACGCTGTTTTCCACACTGGCTTAAGAATGTAAGAATGAGATTGCCCTATAGCTCTCAGGAACTAGTTGGTACCGGTACCAACAGCTGGCCCTTCTGGTTTACATTTTTCTAAGCATGAAAGCAATACAGACTTACACCATTCCCATGGATACCAGAGTCTCATATCACGAAGGCAATCAGAAACAAGATGAGTCAGTTTTAGCAAAAGCACTAAGTATAGACTGAGGTTAGGGCTATGTGTGCAAAAAGGAGCGGAGTGGAAGAGACTATCTAAGGATTTTTTTTTTTTAATCTTAACATAATGCCCAAAAAAGGAAAAAAGTAACTTGATTTATTTATTCTTCCATCCTCAGCAAATGTTGGCTGAGCACCTACTATGCACGCAACTTTCTAAATTCCATTAGAAAGGGAATGGTTCAGTTTCTCAACTTCTTGCCTACTTAGTCCCTTTGGTATCAGTCACACCACTGGTAATTCATCAATGGTTCTCCATCGTCCTCTGTACCCTGATACTGATGCTCTGTAAACACAATAGAACCTGCTGCTAACCTGACGACTTCTGTTCCTGTTATGACAGAGCCATGTTTTGCCCATTCCAAAATGGAAAGTACCAATAAAGTAGAGTTTGGGAGATGTAATCCAAACGACTCCACACCTGACAGTGTTCCACATGCTCCCGAAAAGAAGGCTCAGACACAGATTTCAACAGTTCCACTAGTCAGTGTCTTCCTGTTGTTATCCAAAGGTTCACCTCGATACCAGCAATGATGCCTTCTAAAAGTCTTCTAGGAGACGCCAAGTCATAAAGTTCTTGCAGGAATTAGCCAAACTGAGGGGATAGGGAGGGTGGGGTTAGAGGCAGAGGGAATGACAGGTACAGAGGTCCAAAGGCAAGAAAGAATGTGGAATATTTAACAAGCTATCAATACAAATAATACACTGAAGGTGGGCGGTAGTAACAGGGCTAGAGAGATAAGCAGAGGCCAGTATTTTTAAGGGGCCTTGCCTCAGCGACCATTCCTTCGTTCTTCTATTCATTTCACAGACGCTAATGAGCGCCTACTATGTACCAGGCATGATGCTAGATCCTTGAGATATCGAGATGGGTTAGCAACGTCTCAGGGTATCTGTTACCACCACTCAGTGATGAGCTGTACCTCACGCAGCTGGTTAACGTTCAACGTGTAATGTAAACTGGAACACAAGAAAACACCCCTTGTTTTTCCTAATCCACCTACTAAATTAAACTATTCACACCTGCAGGGGAAGGACTCCCTTGCACTGGTTTACAATGAACATTAGCCAAGCCCCCTAGGATAATGTTGGACTTTTGCCCACTCATCAATATTAATTGCAACACATATAGATCCAACCCTGTGTTCTCCCATTTCTCCAATTTCAGCCCTCACATCAAGGTATGTTCTTAATCCAACTGAAATTTCAGGGCACACACTTCAGTGCAGCTGGGACCATAAAAATTCACATGGTGTCACTAAGCACCACTAAGTGAAAAAAAATAAAATGAAAATTACATGCTTTCCAGCCACACAGAAAGCCCAAGGTCCACTTACAGAGAAGAAAAAAATCAGCCTGGATACTGTAAAAGAAGGCAACATGATTTTCCAACAACAACTGTATAGGACTCACAGATGTTTCCACACAGGAAGACGCTACTTTTGAAAACTGAAATAAAGTAAAATATCTCAATTACCAGAAACCTGACTCCAATGACAGTAACCCTAAAAGTGACCAGGCCACAGAATCTGTTCTTTGGTGACAGAAACTAATTTTAGATTTAAAGATTCACTCAGTCTTTCACCTTGATTTACATCATTATTTCCAAATATTCAGAACCTACCTGGTTTACGGTTGAGATTTCTGGTGACACAGAGAAAAGAATGGTGCATAACTTCAGGGTTACATTCACCTGGAAAGAAGCATCCATGAACTCAGTCAGGTGTCCTAAAACCGTGACATACAATTTAGACAAGCCACATGATGCCAGTCCTTCCACAACCCACGCTGGCTGCACTCCACTTTCAACTTCTAGTGAATACCTCATTAAATGAAATTAAGTGAAACATAAAACAATTTTTTTTTAACATATGAGAGAAGAGAATCTCCATTCATCCAAAGAGAAACTTTTATCAAATATCTTCTATGTGCCCAGGACACACAGCGCCTTCCTGTAAAGAGCACACCATTTAGGGGAAGGAGAGAGAAGAGGGGGGCAGTGGGCTGCAAGTAAATCCACACAATACAACAGGGGAGGTGTGGTCCCGTAGTCACTTACACACAACACAGGGCACCACGGAATCACAAATGAAGAGCGTCAAACAAGCCCAGGAAGGCTTCCTGGGGGAGGGTTTTTTGAGCTGAGTCTTATAGAAGACACTGGAATGATTTAAGGTTTTCAGGTAGTGAAGCAAGTATAACTAGCTCTGCATAGTTAGCAACATTTGCATTTTAGAGTGTACTCTGCTGGGTTGGGTTTCATAGACCAGAAGAGACTACTCAACAAAACTGGCTTATTTGCTAATGAACCCAGGGACACTGACAGGGTGTGGGTGGCTGAACAATGATGACCCCCCCCCCGACCCACACCCCCAAATGGCTACGTCCTAATTCCAGGTCCTGTGAATATGGCAAAAGGTGATCAAGTTAAGGATCTTGAGGTAGAGAGATTATCCTGCATTATTCAGGTAGGCCCAATGATGTAATCGCAAGGTTCCTTGTACGAGACAGGCGGGAGGACAAAGACCTGGGAGAAGGAAGCAGAGATTGGAGTGATGCAGCTGTGAGCCAAGGAACACCAACCCAGCGTCTAGAAGCTGGAAGAAGCAAGGAACAGGGTCTCCCCTGGAGCCTCCTGGATGGACCAGCCCTGCTGACACCAGACTGTTTTTTCAGACTTCCGAACACCAGAATCATTAAGAAAATAAATTTGTGTTGTTTTAAACCATTAGTTTGTGGCAATTTGTTACAGCAGCAATAGGAAACTTAAACACAGGGCTTGCAGTAATAGGAAGAAGAGTTGAATTAAATCAGCACTGACCTGACCCCACAAATCCAAGCACCACGATGTGCCTGAGCAGAGAAACGATGACAGTGACACTGACCATAACTTCACACATAAAACTTAAAACAGGTGCAAAATACTACAAATGGTTCGACTTGCTTATAGGTGAGCAGTCACCTAATAACTCAAGGTGAGCAGTCACCTAATATCCAGGGAATTAATATCTGACTGCCTCTGCCATGGCCAGCCCACCCACAGGCTCAGATTCTGCATACAAATCACTACTCCCAAGGCACCTACACGCAGTCCCTTGTGTGAAAAAGAAAGAAGCCAAGAAGCTGGAGGGCTGGGATTTTTGTCCTGTTCAGCGCTGTATCCCCAGCATTAGAACAATGCCCGGCACATAGTAGGTGCTCAGTAATATTTAGTGAACTGATGAAAGTCTGGAGTTAAAAGATAATCTACTTGTGAATAACAACTAAGTCTCCCGTGGATAATGTTTCTACTGAAAGGTTATCTGATTGGCCAGACTCTGCAGATTTCGAGAAAACTCCTTCCTCATAATTGCACTTCTGGTTTTAGCCATACAACGTGACGTGTAATAAAAAGGGCAGAATGAAATTTCGGAAAGTCAGTGAAACCGGGTTATATGGCAGTGTGTTAGCTCCGTGCTCCTGCCATGCTTGAGCGAAGAATTAATTTCCTTGAGAGTTTTTCTCCTTGGCTTAGTGCTGAAGTGGCACAAAACAGGCAGAGGTTTGATTCTCTTAGACTTACTATTAATGCCACCAGCATTTCAAGAAAAAAATATCTACAAGCAGATATGGAAGCCCCTTAATTAAATGAAATTTTACAGGCATTTGAAATATCCCAAAGCTAAGGGCCAGAGGGGAAGAAGGCAACGTGACACTTAAACCTGTGAGGATTAAGTAACAGCAGCAGCTAAACTGAGGCAGGCAACACACATTTCCAAAAGGACCTTGTACGTCAGGTATGTTCTGATGCCAGGTCTCATTATCCTAGTTTCTTCCACTAAAGATGGACAAAGGGTAGAAATTAAATAGCTACAGGCCTGCACTAATGGCTAACGCAAAGGAAAAATAAACATCCATCTATTTTCCCCAAGACCGTTTCCTGAGCACCTATCCTGTGCCAAGCCAAGTGCTAGATCCTAGAGACAGGAAAACATTCTAATTAGTTCTTGGGCATGTTCTCTGTATCAAGCAGCTGTGCTAAGTGTGGTCCCATTACTATCACCCTCATTGTCACAATGAGAAAACTGAGGCTTAGCAGTTCCGTGAGTTCATGGGGCTAGCGCCTGGCAGAGAAAGAATCTGAATCCAGCTACGTGTGAATTCCAGGGCTCAAATTCTCGTGGACAAGTGTCCCCATGCCTCTGCCCAGCAAGGGCCCATCACTGAATGGGTGAGTTAAGACCTCAACACACACACACGTACACACACACGTACACACACACTGATCAGGATAAATCTAGAGACAAAAGTTTTCCACAGAGCTGCCTGTCACAGGAACACAAAAGCGTTGTTTTAAGCCTTCTAGACCAGTGGTTTGCTTAAAAACAGATTACTGGGCCTTAACTCCTGAGTTTTTGATTCAGTGGGTCTAGAACTCAGATCAAGGATATGAATTTCTAACAAGTCCCCATGTGAGGCTTATGATGCTGATTTGGGGACCATACTGTGAGAGCCAGCGATGTATAAACCTGCAAACGTGATCTCTAAGGGCAAGAATTCTGTCTTTTTTGTTCTCTGTATCTAGAAGAATACATGGCACATGTTCGGCATTCAGGAAGTAATTACCAAATAAATAAATCTGCTGTGTACTTGAAAAAGAGATCACCAACCTTATTAAAATTGTGTGTGAACAGGTTCTGACTGGGGTCTGAGAAATCTTCTCGTGATTAAGGGCCATGAGCATCTTAATGAATGTTGTGACAAAGCCTTTGGCCTCTCAGAGGTTTGGTGTCGATGCATGGGTCCTGTTATCACAGCCTTTCTCAATCATGGTGAAATGGCATATTGAACAGAATACGGAATCAGTGCTAATTCCGTACTTAGTAAGTACAGATTCTACACAGCTAATGCTAGACAGCTCAATGTCCTCTGGCAAGTTCCTAACTTAGTAAAGCTCAGTTTTCCCTTCTGTACAATGGGTTCTTAGGAAGATCAGAAACAACATACATGAAGTGTTCAGATATGTGTCTAGCACATGGTAAGAATTTTTCAACGGTAGCTACGATCAACCGAATCACAAACATACCTCTGTCAGAGCCATCACAGAAATCTTCATCTTCAGTAAACAGTCGTTCGCCCAACAATATTTAGCAAATATTTACTAAGCATGCCATTCACTCTGTGGGGAGGCTTTGATTCTCTGATGCCACATTGAGTAATAGGTTAAAAAAAAATCCCCTCCCTAGATTTCCTGTCACCCCAAAGGGCTTGCTCTAAAAACCTTAGGAGGAAAGGCCCAGAAGTGCCCTCTGGAAGAGCTCAGGGGCAAGAATCGACAAGAGTCATGTAGAGAGATGAAGCCAGGTGTGCCTCCTCCCTCAGGAGGCATGAAGAGGGTTGAGTCAACAAGCCTACTTGCTCTTGGGCCAAACAGTCACCACAGGAGCGGTTCTCAGGGCAGGTGTGAGCGGATCAGAAGAGAAGCTGCACTGTCCGGTGGCTGCAGCTGGGAGGTTCTCTCCCAGGTGCTCTCTGAGGCTCCTGGCACCCACGGAGACACCTGCTGAATGCCAAAGAGCCTCTCTGTCTTCAGCCTCCATACCTGAAACACTAGCGCCGAAACAAAACGCCCCTCCCTTTGTGAAAGACTTCGTGCAAGTTAGCGTGTCTGCATCAAGTTATACTGTTAAGAAAACTAAAATCACGAGTAAGGAACCAGATAGCAGAAAGTAACCTTTACAATTTCATATTCCTGTGTTCATTCATAATGTAAAAGACTTAGAAAGGTACCCATTTGGACTCTTGGGAATAGGAAAATCCCAAAACCATAGTTTACTATTTTCAAAGGAGTTTCAATATGGGCTGGAATCAAGAATACCGTTCTTCAGGCTAAGTTTATATCCTGAAATATGCTTCTTGTAAGAAATAATTTTAAAATGTGGAATCTAAAATTAAGCAAAAATAACATACAGTATGTTCAGCTTTGAAATTTGCCGGGACTAAGCCAAGTTTACCATAAACAGAAGGCAGAATTGTCTATTTTTAACTTTACAGCCCTTGGGTGATTAAAATTTTGAGCCATAATAAACAACTTTTTTCTT
The DNA here is from genome assembly GCF_059928025.1 of Delphinapterus leucas. Classification (NCBI taxonomy): domain Eukaryota; kingdom Metazoa; phylum Chordata; class Mammalia; order Artiodactyla; family Monodontidae; genus Delphinapterus; species Delphinapterus leucas. The sequence continues at coordinate 138,491,713 of NC_143129.1, forward strand.
CTTCGCAACATAATTTCTCATTTGAAATTGCAGTCTTTTTAGTTGTTTAGGAGATATGGATTGAGCACTTCATGTTTTTAAATTCTTTCTTAAACGGAAATTTCTTGCAGAGACTAAGTGCGTGCATTAGCATGCCAAGAGCACAGATTTTAAAAAAAGAAGAAAAGACCTCACCAAGGCCCCAAACTACACTGCCTTCTCCTCTTCTGTGCTGTTGAACAATTAGTACCTTCAGCCAGCTGCATTTTGGGAGAACAGAGTAAGTGATCCCACCATTCTGCCTACATAAATGGAATCACCACAAACACCTCACCATCACCCAGCAGATTATTTGGCAATTGGGTATCTTTGCAGATATATTATGTCAGCAGAAAGTGTACCTTCCCACCAGGAAAGACAGTTGCATATGCAATAAACCTATAGCCTTTGACACACCAGTTAATTACATCAGTTAGCTACTATCTCCTGTGCATGATCTCAGCGTTAATGAAACTACTTTGGTGTGGAAGTGTTAACAGGTCAAGACAAGCAGATCAGGAAACAGAAGGGATTTAGGGTCACACAGAATGTCAGTGTGCTGAGTCACAGAGAACTTAAGCTTGGCCCCCAAAAAGGATATAGAATTTTTCCCTCTGCTGCAAGTAGCTAGTATTCCTTTCCTTTGGCATCACTTAGAGCAAAATAGCTCAAAACTCTTTAGAAATTATCAAGTTTAATGGTATTGCCTCCCTATCAAGAGCTATTAGCAATTGAGTTACTGGAGATAAACTGAAGCCTGGTACCATGGGTGCTGACTTTACAAGCAATAGTTTTTCTCCCTGAGGGAAAGGGATGAGTGAAAGATGATGCCTGATTTCTGGTTTGGATGACAGGGTGAAAAATGGTGACAGACACTGATTCTGAAACACAGGAAGATGAGCAGATTTGTTGGAAAAATGGGTCAGGCGGTGCAAGATGTTAACCCAGGTTTTTGTCTCCATCTTTTCTTGTGGAGTGTGTGTGTGTAAGGCTTCAGAGAAAGCCCCAAACTCCTACTCCTGTCTTCCAGAGCAACAGAGAATATCCTACCAGGACACTTAATATTGAAGCGTGTTCTTAAGGTCATTCTAAGGAATCTCTCCTCCAGACTTGATAGCTACGCTTTCCTCACCTGCCCCTCCTATGATATGATTTCCTGATCCATGAGCGTCCGGATCTCCATTCTGTTGGCGTTCCTCTTAAACATTTTATGCCCAAAACTGGGCAAAAAATTCCAGCTGTGGTCAGACCACAGCCCAACACAGCATCAGCTTTGGGAATGACACTGTCACGCTGCTGGGCCCTATTAATCTTGTGGTCAACTTACACTCTTAGGCTGTTTTCACATGGACTGCTGTCAAATTATGTTTCCTCCTTTGTACAAGGAAATTTCTCATTCTAAATTCAGGATACCCCATTCCTAGCCTGTCTATATTTAACAGAAAATGAGGATTTTCATTCATTTTCACTTCATTCTTACCAATTTTGTTCCCAACTTCGCCAGGATGCCCAGAGGCCTATTGGAATGAGCTTTCCCACGCTACCTTCCAAGAAGCAGTCTGAAAATGTTCTTATCCCTTTTATCACTGGATTCTCCTTATCCCAGGTTACTTTATAAACAGCATTTTTCCTTACAGAAAATATATAAAGTTACGGGGGGAGGGGAGGCACCTGCATATTAAGAACAAGATAATTTGTCATTAGCCTTGGAACAGTGCAGGTCTACTATAAATGATTTCTTATTCTGGAGAACAAAATTTGTATTTTTATAATGTAAATTTACATACTGTACACTGGCCTTCCTCCACCCACCCACCCCAAAAGAAACCCCGAAACAAACAAAAAATACCAGCCAGATATGTACCAACAGCCTGGAGGTCAGTAAATAATTTAGGTCTTTTCTGTAGGCAGTAGTAAGGAATGCTGATTGCTTTTACTTAGCTATCAGTATGTAACAGGCTGCATAGCCTTCAGGGCAGAGGTACAGAAAGGTGCAAAGGAGGGAGCTATGTTTAAAAAAAAAAAAGAAGTACCCTGGCCAGTTTTCGGTACTTATCTCAGCCTTGCAGCCCCACTGCCTGGCTGTCTCAGGGTCATATAAGGATTCGAAGCTTAGGGAGTAGGTGGTCTCAAGCCTTCTATGTCTCTGGATATTCCTATCACTATTTATTGGTTATCATTCAGTTTGGTCGAGCCTAACATCTGGCTTTTCACCAGGTCATGGAAGTGCAGGGAGAGCTACTCTTCTACTGAGTTCTCAAAACATCCTGCAAATTCAACCCATTAGCAGACAGCAAAATTTTCTTTGTAAAGATCCTTAAGTAAGAGGTATACAAACAATTTTATACCTCTAAGGAAGATGGCAGGAGTAGAAATATATTTAACCTGATGCTTATCAATGTTAGAAATTAGAATGAGCTTCTTAATAGTTAAGCTCATTACATAGTCTTTTAAAGAAGACTGGAATACATCTGTTTGGGGCAATTTCAATGTAGTTGTGCCTGAAGGCAAAAGGAACGACAAGATCACTTCCCAGTAACCGTCTGAGTTCATTAACAATGCCACCAGAGCAGGCACCAATGACTCAGAATTGAAACGAGAGAGAGTATCATGAAATCTCAAGTTAGGGAGTCACTGATTCCTATCAGCTACCAACTCCCAGACCGGCTTTCAGGGCAGTACCCTAACTTCTTACTTTCTGTCTGTAAAAGAGATACCCAGGATCTCTTAGGTGAAAGAAAAAGATCTTTTTGAATAGAAGCATCCTCAATTAGAGTCAACTGCAGGCCTCATTGCTCTGCAGAACCCACCAGCCCTACAGAGTCTTCTCTGGAAACCCCCAAACTGACCAGTATCCAAAGACACTTGTGTCTCCTAACAACAGAAGCTACCCAGGTCAGGCTCTGGGCCAGCCTCTGCAAACTGTTTTTCTTCATTTCATCCTCGCAGTAACTAAATGAGTTAAGAATTATTTCTCTTTTACAGATTAGGAAACCAAGACTCTGAGAGTTTAAGATGACTAATTCTGTAATAAAAAGTGAGAGCCCAGGTTTGACCACAGATCAGTCTGACCACAAAGACTCTTCCCACCTCAAGGGAGCAGGGGTAAAGGTCAGTGTATTTTGTAAATAATTTTTGTTTTACTAAAAATAAAGAAAAGGATGGTCTTACTCTTTCATTCTTGAGGGAAAAAGTTGCCATGATCACTTTTCTTTTTTTTTTTTTTTTTTGCTGTAATCTTCACTCCATTTAACTCAGCCTTTTTCAACCAGAAAAAAGAGAAAATGAGCTAACAGTAAGAATAGGGAATATTTAATTTTTATGTGCTAATTAATGCATAAGCAACATCTATCACAACTAGAAAAGATTTTAGGCCTTCTATATATCTTCCTCTAAACCAGCAGGAGGATCATAACTGACTCTGACAAATCACTGCTGACACTTAGGCTTAAAACTGGGGACAACCAAAACACCCATGCCTGCGGTAGACATATCCGAACGCCTTGGTTGCATACCAGGAATCACCAGGGAAGCTTTAGAAAATACTCATGCCCGACCCCATCCCAGGTGATGCTAAAAGGGCAGTCATGGCTGAGAACCACAGTCCCAAAGCAATGGAACTGAGGGTTAAACACAACACAGAATAAGTGCATTGAGAAGTTATCCAAGGATGAAGAGAAAGAGAGCAAGCACTGTGAACCAAGCCAACCCTGAGTTCCACCCTGGTAACACACAGCTCACTCAGTCCTTCTGAATCTCTTTTTCCTTGTCCGTAAAATTAGGTGAATAATACCTACCTTGCAGAGTTGTCTTCAATAAGGTATACAAGACACTTAGCATGCAGCACTTAATAAGTGTTTCAACTTTCTGAAGTGTCTCTCCATTTGGCTACTCTAGGCTCCACACAATTCACTTATTAAATTTGAGTCAACATTCTTTCCAAAATCTATGAGCTTCTGTCCTCTAGCATTTTTCCCTTAAAATGACCTTGATCCATAAAACTATGTGTAGAATATTTACATTCATAATCCAATTCTCACATATTTATAGGATAGTTCACTTGAAACCACCCTTAACTAAGTGGAAGTTTCTTTTAAATATGGACACCTATTTTTGAGCACCTATTATGTGCCAGGCATTGTGCCAAGCATTCTATACATATAATCTAATTGAATTTCTCTTAATTCTTATAAAGCCTCTCCAGGAAAAGAAACATTTCACTCATTTTATAAATGATGAAATTGGATTTCACAGAGATGAAGTAACTTGCACACACATACACACACACACACAAAGAGCAAATGGGGGAACTTTCTAGAATTTGAACCGAGGTCTCTCAAAAACTCCTAAGTCAGACCATAATTGTGTCTCCCAGTGTATACAATATTTCACATACAAAGTGCATACGTATGTATACTTAATGTATATAGTCATAAAATACTTTGTGCATATGTGTGCACATGACATACTTTAAGAGATTTAAGCTAAACTGCATTTCTGCACTTAGAACAGCATCATAAAATTAATTTCTAAACCAATATTTAAATTCATCTAGTTTGTATGTTTAGCGATTGGTGTTAATTCATCTCTCATAAGTGTTAGAAAGGGTCTATAGCCCCTCCCCCCAGCCCTTTTATACTATTCAAGCTTTTTATTAGCCCTAATGTTGATTCCCTTCCCAGGGCATCTACTGGTTTGCGTATAATTTGTCTAATTAAATTTAAAGAAGAGATGTTTCAGTGAGCACCATTTCATCATTTCCTCTTATACTCCATGCTGTGGACTTTAATGAGGACCTAAACCCCATCTTAACTCAGCCTTAGTTTCAGCACAGATGAGCTGTGCTTGTTAAGACAGTCTTCAGTTGTCAGGAAAAATAGCTTTATTAAGGTCATGGAATGTGGAGAGTTTGATTAAAGCTAATCAAGGAAGAAAGCCAGGCGGCAGCACAGTGAATCAAGCCTCGGTACAACATGTTTAACATAACTTAACCTAGCCTATCTGTTAAAAGCAGACATAAATAAGATCAGGTTTCCAAGAAGAATGCATGGACAAATGCAGGCATATTACACAGTGTAATATATCTCCTGAGTTTAAGTTGAACAACTCTTTAAATAAGCAGCATATATTTTAAGCCACATGGATGCAAGTGACAGTGGAGGGTTTTCAATAGCCCCCGTCATTTAAACGAGTGCAGGGGTGGTGGTGGGGTGAGGGGGAGATTACTTATATTCTTTCAGATTTAAAATGTGTGATCTATGGATATGTCTGGCCAGTGATGGCACATTCGATATCACTCTTATTAATCTGAAAGTGAGGCTTCCGGCTCAGTAAACCTAAGTGACTGCTGTTAGCACATGTAATGCCAAGGCATTCAACCCTTACAATATTTTGGAAGGTTTTTCTAAGGGGGGTTTATACGATTGTTTTAGTTTTATGAAAGTTAAGTAGTTGAGTAACAGGAAGGAATTAGTCGGAATCTGGAAATCTGAAGACCTAGGCTACAGTCCTGATGCTAAAGTAACTGGTCACATGACCTTCCAAAAGATTCCTGGCCTGGGCCATGTGGGTCTCAGTTCTTCAAAGACCCAAATGAGAGTATCTGGACTAAATGGTCTCTTAAAATCTAAAACTCCTATGATGCTCTTACAGTCTACTTCCAAATCTGAAGTTCTACCATGCTATTAAAGTCTACTGCAGGGACTTCCCTGGTGGCACAGTGGTTAAGAATCTGCCTGCCAGTGCAGGGGATACGGGTTCAAACCCTGGTCCGGAAGATCCTGCATGCCATGGAGCAATTAAACCCATGTGCCACAACTACTGAGCCTGCGCTCTAGAGCCCGCGAGCTACAACTACTGAGCCTGAGTGCCACAACTACTGAAGCCTGTGCGCTTAGAGCCCATGCTCTGCAACAAGAGAAGCCACCCAATAAGAAGCCCGTGAACTGCAACGAAGAGTAGCCCCCTCTCGCTGCAACTAGAGAAAAGCCTGCACGCAGCAACAAAGACCCAAGGCAGCCAAAAATTTTTAAAAATTAAAAAAAAGTCTACTGCAGCCTTCACACCATTTTCTTCCTAATTTAAGGCAATATGTTAAGATGAATGGCCGTCCTAAATTGTTACTCGGCACTGAAATTTAAGAATCTTAATTCAAAAAGTAACTGTAGAGAATGAATGAAGCCTTGAAGAGTTTCAAAAATGAAGAACAATTGTCCTGATGATGATGATCTCTTTTCTCTTTGTTAAGACCACTCTATTTACTTTTTTTTTTTTTTTTTTTGCGGTACGCGGGCCTCTCACTGTTGCGGCCTCTCCCGTTGCGGAGCACAGGCTCCAGACGCGCAGGCTCAGCGGCCATGGCTCACGGACCCAGCCGCTCCGCGGCATGTGGGATCCTCCCGGACCGGGGCACAAACCCATGTCCCCTGCATCGGCAGGCGGACTCTCAACCACTGCGCCCCCAGGGAAACCCATCTACTTACTTTTTACTTTCTATTCTTTTCCCTCCCTTCCAGGTGTGCAGCTTCAGGACATATTATTTTTAACACACACACACACACACTTTTAAAAAAAATATCTTTATAGCTAATTCCATGATACTCATTATCTAGGCAGACTCCATGTTAAATTCATGATTATCAATCTAGTATTAACAACTAATAAATATTTTAACTTGGTCATCAAAGAATCTTGAAGTGGTCGTATCTAAGCTATTCCACATCCTATGCTATATCTTATAAAGCTGAAACAGGTAAGAAACTTCATGAGATACATGCACTCAAGATTTTAGAGTTCCACAGAGTAAAATGGACATCAGAAAACAGCAGACCTTGCTTTCCACTCTAGCCTGACTCACCACCTTTTTCTGATTTACTGGAGGTAATGGAATACAGAGGCTTAGGAAGAACAGAGGAGAGCTGTGCGTAATAGGATTTAAATAATCTGATTTTCCTAAGAAAAGAAATTGAGAAGCAAGAGATAAAGGATTTTCTGTACCTGTACACACACACACACACACACACACACACACACATACACAGACATCTTTAAATCACCCTGTAGTTTCCAAAGCACTTTTGTATCTCTTAGATATCATTTAATCATTATTTTTTAAAAAAAACCTCAAAGGCAAGGAGGGCAGGTACTATTATTTCCGACTTTTAAGAAATGGAGGAGCAAAGAAATTAAGTGACTCCGTTAAGAAATTAAACAACTTCACATAGTTTGTTAATGGCAGTGTCAGAAGCAGACTCCAGGTCTTCTGAATTCTTATCTAATGCTATCCTACTATACGATGCTGCCTATTTACATTCATTTTTGAAAAAATCAACAGATATTTACTGAGTGCCAGTTATATGTCAAGCACTATTCTAGGTACTAGGAAAACAACAGTGAACAAGACCAATAATGTCCCTTCCCTCCTAAAACATTCTAGTGTACATATGCACGTATTTACAATATGTATAGTTTAATATATATGGCTTTTCATACACTTTTCTATACCAGCCAGTTTCTGAGACTCATTAAAAATTAAGATCACATATAAATATTTATTATTTTTTAAGAACTGCACTCATTAGGTCAGCACAGAACAAATAAATCCCAGCCACTCCTGCCTCCCTTCCTTCCTCATTCCTCCACACAGCTAGCCTTTTAAAACAATCTAAGTAAATAGCAAAGTAACATCTATTCCAGTTACATATTTGTTCACATGATGGGAAGAAAAAAATGGCTATAAAAGTCTTCAGAAAAAGGAGAGGTTCAAAATTACGGAGAGGGCTTTTTCTAAGGATCATCTTAAGCACACAGGATCTTAAAGAAAGCACGTGGACATCTTGTTTGGAAAAAGTTTGTTCTTTTTTTCTTTCTTTTTAATCTACACAAAGCTCAGTCTTAAAAAGCCTGGGGTGGGGGGTGTCCTCTCCCCATCTCTAGTTCTGTTGCTGAATGAAAGATCGACAGGAAATTAACGCAGTGGTAGGGAGATTCTTGCCAAGAGTGAATTCTGAAACAAAAGACTCACTATTGTGTTAAGAAAATCTGACATCTATACCCTCAGCCATGTTCTAAACTTCAGTGATCCTTTAGTATGATCTATGATTTGTTGTAAGTTTTTAACATACATATCTAAAGTGTTGTATTACTCCTCATTTTCCAACTCCCAAAAGAGGAACAGATTTGTTTCTTTGTTCCTCCCTTCTCTGCTTGTTTGTCTGTTTTTAGCCAGTGACAGAGTTAGTCAATGGATTCAACTAGCTTCCTCCTTTTACCGTCCAGGCCAAAAGCATACCACTTTTGAGGTTTACAGGATTTCAATTACCACTAAGTTACCTATGATGACGGTATTGACCTCCGTTGTTTTGAGCTGATGTTACAGAAAAGGCTCATTTCTTGATTCCACATATAAGTGATATTATATGTTATTTGTTCTTCTCTTTCTGATTTACTTCACTGTGTATGACAATCTCTAGGGGGGAAGGGGGTTGGGATGAATTGGGAGATTGGGATTGACGTATATACACTACTATGTATAAAACAGATTACTAATGAGAACCTACTGTATAGCACAGGGAATTCTACTCAGTCCTCTGTGGTGACCTAAATGGGAAGGAAATCTAAAAGAGAGTGTATATATGTATACGTATCACTGATTCACCTTGCTATAGCAAGAAACTAACACAACACTCCAAAGTAACTATACTCCAATAAAAATTAATTTTAAAAAAGGCTCATTTCTTGACAAATTTGTGAACTTGACATTGTTGCTATTTCCCCATTTCTAACAGCCTTTACAACATTAATACCACGGAAAGAATACCAGACCATGATAGTGGAAGCCAGTAACCTAAGAATTTAAAATCAAACCAAGTGTTACTCAGGTAGATCCACTGAGCATGAGGCATATATGAGATTAAGTTAAAAGGTGAGATTCTTTTAGTAATCGTAGTGGATCGCCTTATTTGATACTCAGTGCTAATCTCTCAGATAACTTTTTAGACAGATTTTCTTGATTTTTTGGTAATGACATAACCAAAGCTGGTCATATCTTCACTGCTCTTCTCAAAAAACAAACTGGGTTCACTTTGTTTCTATCACTTGGCTTACCTATAGTTAACTGCTTCTAAAGAAATGTATAAAATTGTGACCTACCAACATGAAATCGTGTTCCTCTGCTATTGAAATAGGTGCCAGTAAAGCCAGAAGTAGGAACAAGTCACCAGTGTATCAGCTGTAGAAGTTTTCTGGGCACGTTCCAAAAGTCTACATCTGCTTGGCAACAACTCAGAAAAGAGATACGGTTACTCTTTCTACAGTAACATAGCTTTCCCAGGCTTCAATATATGAAAAACAGCTTGCTCCATATCAGAAAAAAATCCAACTAGATTTGTGAAAATCACATACTCACTATTCTGTCCCATCAACTTAAAAATCACTGCCATAGGTGGAACCAAAATCATCAATGACATAGTTATCCTCTATTGTCCTGTTCATGTGATCTAAGAGTCCGAGTGGGAATCTTTTTTTCCTTTTCTTTTTGCAACATAAACACTTAAGCATTTAGTGATAAAATATTAAAAGCGTGAGGCTCCAGACCCAGTGAGTACAAGTTGCTGATAGAGCACCAGGCACCAAGGAAAGGTGTCAAGTATGTTAAAATACGGCTCTAGCTTAGACATTAGGGGGCCTATTCTTTCTCTAATATGCTTGCGTTATTCCTACTGTCCACAGTTAAATGTGCACATCAGCACTAAAATGCATCCCCTTAAAATCTAGAGAGGAAATTCAACACATCGATGTCAATGAACAAAGCAATTGTCACATTTGTTCACCACAAACAACAGATCTAGACACTGTTTTTAATTATAACATTAATTGATCTTTTGTCACCACTAATTAGAGCGATAACATCACATTTAGTTACTTCACTAGCAGGAGTCGACTTTGAGTTGCTGGAAAATGCATCAGTGGGGAAGAGAGTGAAGTGGGCAGAAAAAGGAGAATTTAGGGGGGAAAAAGTCATAGTATTTTTTTAAAATAAATGTTTATCACTGTTGAGAGCATTTTCATTATTTAATTAATCTTGTTTCTCATGAAAACTTCACTTTGTCTGTTTGCAGTTAGGGTTCATACTGCTATTATATAAAATGTTCCCTCATTGTTGGGAAATTACGGACAAGGAAGACTAGGTTGATGACCGGAAAAGCTACCTTTGTACTTTGAAAAAACAAAGTTGCACGAACCTGTCATAGCCCTAGTCTATGAGAAATGTAAGGAACTTTAATGGGAATTTTAGTAGAACCACTTAAAATTAAGTGATGAATTAGAATGGGAAAAGTTATCCCAATAAAAGCAAACAAATTAACTCACCTGACCTTGGTCCACATAAAAGATTCATTTTCTTAATGGAAACAAACTCTGAGTCTAGCTCAGGTTTAACCACTGAAGTGTGTGTGGAACCTAAATTAAGCTATAGAAACGTATGCCTCCAGAAACTCAGGTGTACATGCACAAGTAGGTAAGCGTTCTTGTAGCTGCGGGATATGCCACTGTCATGGTCTAGTATGACCCACTTCTGCAATGATTACCACATGAGTCAGAAACCTGTTAAGACCCAATTAACAAAAATGTTATGCATCACTGATGCATGCTTTGTCCAGAGCTTAATTCCACTGTTTCCCTAAGTAAATTCTGTCTTTTCTATTCATTTAACTTTCTCTTCCCTTGGGTACAAGAAGCAACTTCTTCCATTTTGTTTAAAAAGGTTACAGAAGATCTGAAAGTTACTGGGCAATGGGCATGCCTTTTTATCCATTACTCTAAAAAAGTAAGGTAACATTTGTCTTCATCATACATCTGGCAACTCTGATGCTGTAAAAACCAAGAATCTTTCTTATTTCACTAGCAGTCTGAAAGATAACTTTAACACAGCCCAAGAGAACTGGAAATGGGTTGGTCTTTCCTCTTCTTCCTACCTCAACAAGAAAAACTGTTTTAAAACAAAGTAGAATTACTGAGTAAGTCATTCTGGGAGCGTAAGAAAAGCTTAGAGTCTAGGCTGTATGCTTGAAGCAAAGACAATGACTTCGAGTTCTTGGAGAAGAGTCAAGGAAGGTTCATCATAACATTGTAAGAGCCATTACATTGGGTCAGCTCCCTTGTCTATCAAGCAAGGATTCTAATTCTAATGGGGTCCCCAAGAGACAGTTTGTAGGAACGTATGGCTAGGCTCTGAATGTCTCTCAACATTCCTAGCTTTATTAGATGTCTTTAACACAGTCAGTATTTCTAAACTCCCCTTGGAAAGTATCCCTAATGGGAAATACAGCAAAGAACTCACAACTTCAGATGAGAAAATGTGACTGTGGTCTTTCTGTGGGTATTATTTCACTTGCACAGAAACTGTCCTTTAAAACCAAGTTGTGTGGATTTTTGCTCTTACGCCACTAGATAACGGTGGATAGACATAAAATAAACTACTCCTGGGGCAACTGGGCTACTTCACATGGTCTAGAAATGATCTTTACTTAATCTTATACTTTTGACATTTAGAAGATAAAAAAAACAAAGCATGAGGTAGGTAGGCACCACTGTTTATAGGAAAAAGTCCTACTGTTTTTAGTGTGTGACCTTAGGAAAGTCACTTTAGTATCAGGACCTGAGTTTCCTTATCTAAAAAGTACAGGGGATTGTAGTAACTAACCTCTCTAAAGCCTAGATGTCTAAAACTCTCTTTTTATGTATGTAAAATTGTCAATTTCCGTTTCATGCAGGCCAATGCCCATCTTAAACAACAACATATGAGGGGGGTTATGTTCATCAACACTTTCGCGTCAGCTACATATTTTTTATTTCACACATAATAAAGCTCATCATTTTTAACTGGGCTCTTCACTTCCCTGTAGCTCACAACTCATTATGGTCCATTATTCTTCCTCTTCATTGTTTATTAAATTAATTAGGCACTCAGTACAACTGCATTTTTACACCATTCACCCAAAATAAAGGCACATGAAATAAGGTTGACTAAAATAAACAACCCACAACACTAAATAACAGGCAGTTTCATCTCAATCACTCCATTCAGTTCAGAAACCTTCGGAGTTCAAAATGTGCCACACATGGGCTTAGTGCTAGGAAGTCAAGGGCTTGCCAAGGCCCCTGCTCTTGAGAATCTCCCAGGCTACTGAGGACACCAACACCTACTCAACAGCAGGTAAGTGCCAGGCGTAGACAGGATATTTTTCAATATCCCACCTGTTTTCAAGGTTCCTGCAGAGTAAAGGGTAAGGTCTTGGTGAATAACACTTAGGCTTATAGTTAAAAACAAAGAAAAATGGAAAATAAATGCAAACTCTTTTAACATTTATATTTTTTACCTTTTAAAGGACACTTTTTAAGAAAAGGCACACTTCCTATAAGACTATTACAGTCTCTCTTCCATTTTTAAGGGCATAATTACCCTTTTACAATGTCCAGGAGTATCAAGAGAATGCAGAAAACACAGCAAACTTTAATTTTAACCAGGCATCTTATGAGACTATTTCACCTGTCTGCTGGACAAAGTAAATGGTCTAGATGATGGTTATGTGAATTCATGGTCATTTGGGAAGCCCTCCTCGAAGAGGTTAGTTAACTCAAGCTAGAGGAAGTTCTCTACTTTGAGTAGTTCTCAACTTTTTAAGATAATGGGTTCCTTTAAAAACCTGACAATCATTACGAACCCTCTTCCCAGAAAAATTCACAGGCAGTGTAAATTCTGCATGCAATTTCAGGAACTAATACACAGACCACAAGTTAACCTAGCCTGTTTGTCCTGTTCATTATTTTTATTAATGGCCTGAATGATGGCATACTAACAATTGGCTGATGAATCAGGCAGGGCGGAATGAAACTAAGGTATCTGCTAACACCCATCTTTTCTGAGTCTAGACCCCTAGGATTCAAAAAGAATCCTTCCATGTGTTGGAAGGTGAATCGCAGTCAGAAAGAGGATGGTCGAGTGTGTGTGTGTTCGTTCAAAAAAAAAAAATCAACTACGTACAAGATGGCAGAGACCATATGGGCAGCAGTGGTTGTTAACATACCTGAATGAGGAAAGAAAATTCCATCAACTCTGTGATGTCCCTGAGGTGGAATGGAGACCAAGGAGAGATTTTAATGAGAGGCAGATGTCTGCTAAATAAGAGAAAGTATTTTCAAACAATATGCATTAGGGCAGAAGAGGCTGCCCTGTGAGGAAGGGAGCTCTTCTTCAACCTGGGAGGCAGGTTAGTGCCGTGCCAAGAAGATGGAACTTCGTTCTAATTTCGCTTTTGCCTTAAGCTAGATACATGAGCTGAGGCAAGTCGCCTTACGTTTGTATAACTTAGTTTCCTCATCTGTAAACTGGAGGTTATAAAACCCAAACGTAAGTCAGATGAGACAGTGAGAAAGTGTCTACTACAGTATCTTGCAGATATGAGGTATTTAACATGAGGGCCTGCAACCTTCTTCTCCACTCCCTCACTTTTCTCTGGGAAGTATTTAAGCAAAGGCTCTTGGGGGCATCACACAGGAGCTTCTTACAGAGGAAGGCTGTTAGACATGATGGCCTCTAATATCCTTTTAAGTCTAGGGTTTGATTAGCAAAACCGTTCTTAGGTGATACCTCTTCCACATTATGTGTATGATGTTGAAAATGATTTACTTTCGTCCTTCTCCCTTCCTTGAGCAGCCCCACCTGAAAATCAGAATGAATGCGCCTATTTTTCTCCTCAGGTATTATATGCTTGCTCGCTCATTCCACTTTATTTCAAAGAATTTTCCATAAGCTCTTAAATGTTTCCATATGACACCATATTCTGCAGGTAACCTGAGTTCATACCATTCCCCAAACGAGAGTCCCTATAAAACGTTCCAGGATCTCTTTGTGTGCCCTGAATAGAATTTGTTAGGCTGCCAAATCATTCGGTCTTCTCCAGATACCCTTGTCGTTCCTAACTTGGGTTATCGAATTCTTTTATCAGCATATTTTAATCAAAGCCTTTCAAAACAGTCTGAGGGTTAGGAAACACCATAAGGTCTAAACGAAAAAAGGCAAGAGGGTAAAACAGAACTACCAATGGGGACAAAAGCAAAGGGCTGTTCTGACTCTGCTTTAGGGTACAACCACAGCGGAAGCTACTGTTATCTTAGGAGGGAAAAAAGACGCCAACTCAAATGTCACATGTGAATAAATTATTGGCCGTTCATAAACAACAACAAAAAGGAAGGTATTCTAGTTTTCTTCCTAACCCATGAGTTTACACAAGAGCCTTGGTTAGCACAGTTTAAAAAGAGGGAATCGTTCTTTTGTCAAGAAATCATCACCCACCACTCAAAAAATATAAAAATAAGACGAAGAATTAAAAAAGGAAGAAAAGTCGCAGGCTCCACGCCTCCTAAGGCATCAGAGATTCACTCCTCTCGCAGTGAGAAGCAGAGATGGTGGGCGCGATCCAGAGTCGCAGCTGCTTTGGAAGCCGCCGGGCTCCGCTGTCATTTCAGAAGCCTCGCTGCACACACACATCTGAACACGGCCACCTGGACTCCCTCCTCCCATGGAGGGAGGCCAGGCTACAGCGGTTCCATCCCTGCCACTCTCTGCGAGGAAGGAGGAAGGCCTCTGTGCAGAGCACTTGCCACCCCCATGCAGGATGCTTTGTCACATAGGGCGGCGATTGAAATGAGGAAAAACAAACCAAAAACTGGCTGCCTCCTCCCATCCAGCACAATTTCAAAACTAAAGGAAATCATTGTTTCTTTCATTATTACTTTCTTTCAGCCACGACAATAAATACTCTTGGGCAAGTAACTCATCAGTGGAAAGCTATTCAAAGAATTTTACATTGATAACACTACACATGTGGAACTGGAGAGAACTTTGTTGATAATTTGTTCTGAACCTCTCACCATTTAGATACCTGGAATGTCTAGAGCTCCTTGGCCTGTCAAAATAGAAAAGCCCTAGGAAGGATTCATAACACAAATCTTCCTGTCTGTTCCGGACAGAAGGAATCTTCCCTTCCTCTGTGAGCCCGTATCTCATTTATGCAACACTCACTCCACTGTTCAGTTGTAAGGTCTATCTCCACTGCAAGACCTGAAGCCTTTTGGGCCTCTCACTGTTGTGGCCTCTCCCGTTGAGGAGCACAGGCTCCGGACGCGCAGGCTCAGCGGCCATGGCTCACGGGCCCAGCCGCTCCGCGGCATGTGGGATCTTCCCGGACCAGGGCACGAACCCGTGTCCCCTGCATTGGCAGGCAGACTCTCAACCACTGCGCCACCAGGGAAGCCCCTAAAGCCTCTTGAGTAGGACCCAGGCTTATTCCTCTATGGATCCATAATGCCTCACAGAATGGTTGGCTCAGAGAAAATTCTCACAGTTGCCCCAATAAGCGGTTGCTGAATTAAGTGGGATCAAAGGACACTGAAGGTCAAGAAGCTAAAATGACTGGCCAAGGATCACACGGCTAGAACCAGAACTAAATCCCCCAGTGGGGCTCCCTCTCCTCTTCCACATGACTCTCTCACACTAAAAAAGGTGATAGGAATGGCTTAGGATTTTATTGTCTCTTGAATCCCAACTGTCCTTCTTTCAACATTGAAGCAACTCTTCTTCCAGTAAGACACTCAGATTCAAGAAAAAGGAATCTGTTTTGCCAAGTATTAAATAATTTGATAAAAGGCTGGTAAAACAGAAAGGTTTTGCACATGCAAATCTGCCCTTGCACCCAATTTCAATTCTCTTATTTTCCTGATCTATATTCCTGCTCTCCAGATGGACCATCAGCTTTATACCAATGCCAGCAACAGCTTGCGTATTGTTTGTTTAAAACAAAGATGATGGATTAAATATCATATGCAATGTGAGGAAAGAGGTTAAGGCTAATATTCCTGTCCTGAAATATAGCATAAACCCAGTCCATGTAGCTTTTTTCCCCAGTGGATTCGTATAAATAAAAATTTAATTTTATTTTTCAGACTCATAAGAGGAAGCATGCATTCCTCTAAGAATATGGAGCCTTTCCATCGCTCCAGATTTATTCTTGTTCTAAGGCATCATTACCCTCCAAATTATACAGACTTATGTCATTTCATTGAAACACTCATTCACCCATCACATGCCCAGATCCAACAGTAACACTTTTGTTTTAAAATTATGCCAAAATGAGCAAACTTGAAATTCTTTCACCTATATTTGAGTACTCTGCAAAATATCTTTAATCATCTCAAATAAATTCCAACCAAAAAAAAATCTGCAATTTCAATGCAAAATATATAAACCAAAGAAATCACAGCAGAGGTCTCTTTTTGTACCCTGTGCATTATTATAGGAAGCATCCTACAGAGTAGTTGCCAACAGGGTGGACTGTGTATCAAAACCAGCCCTACTATGTAGGTTTTCTGCCATGACTATGGATTCTGTCCTGCATATTTATATGTAATTTCCATTAGAAAACTGACTTAAGGGGGGGGAAAAAACACTTTTAGAAGCCAGGATGAAAGAATTGTGCAAAATGCAAAGATAATTCCATCAGGGGATTCTGATGATAAGATATCGTTTAAGTAGATTATCATCAACAAAAGAATACTGATTAGTGTCTAGGAGTCCGAAGAGGAATATCTCTAGGAAGAGAAACCAAAGGTGGAACTCTCCACTTCCTCCTGGCTACAAGGATGGGTGTCCTGAATAGAAACAAGGAGCCGATGGGGAACAGTCGCAAACGCACAGTCTAACCCTAGATACAGTCTAGGCATCAGTTTCTTGACCGAAGGTTTTATTACTCTGCCATTTCTGTCACTCAGGTTGAAACTTTATTTGAGGCTGGAATTTGGCCCTCCCCAGTTGTACCATGAAGAGAAAATATTTAAAGAAAGGTGTTTTGCAATTCCTATGTTTGGAATGAGTGATAAAATCTGTAGTGCTACCGATGCTTTCTAGATGCCAGTTCAGTGACATCCATTTTATATGTCAGGACAGAATAGCAGGCAGATTGTATGTCTAATGAGACACTCAACAACCCTGTACAGACTCTGGGATGCATGCGGGGTAGTCTAAAACTTTAAAATATGACCTTTATGGCAACTTGACTGCCAAAAGCACAATTAATCCAGTCTTTTTGCATTATATAACTCTCCATTTTACAATACTGGATTGCCATTTTCTCTTTTATGTTTGCACATGTGAGATTAGTCGACTAACAAGCATATACAAGCACCCAGACAAATAAAAAGAAGCGATAATACAGAATGTTCCCATTAGCGATATGAAAAAATAGCCACAAATAGATCATGGTAAACAAGTGGACACATTAATAAATTTAACTTTTAAAAACAGAAAAGTCCCATTCACAACACAGAATATAAATTTTATCTAGGACCTTGAAGCTTGAATCTGGGTTAAATGAAACCTCAGGTCCCTTACAGCTATAACATTCTATAATTCTTTGAGTCTATTTTTATTTGTTCACTTGAATTTCTTCTTGTCAGGGAAGGTAGCTTTAGCCTCCCTTTAGAATATCTTTCCACCTACACATCTTCCTACTGCAATAACACAAGTTGAGCTGAATGCACAGTTATGTAACTTTAAGATCAAAAGAAAATGGAAAAGAGAGTCCTACCCCAGCCCCACATGCTATCACCACCAAGAGCCAGCTAGGGAACATTTCATTTTACCAATATACTAAAGACTGCACTAAAATACTTCGCAACAGGTTAAAAATTCTTTCTTTGGATTTACGGCGGTGGGGGGCGGGGGGGGGGAATCACACCATTGAAAGTTACCTGAATGATGGTATCTACTGCTATAATTTCCTTCACAATGCTATTTAAGAACAGCAAAAAGAGTCTTTTATTGCACACATCTACTTATGGAGTGCAAATTCTTTGCCTCTTAAAGCAAACTCTATTTGTGTTGAATGTATATTCACCATTTCCTGCTAATAGGGTAAAAACTGATTCCAGATGAGTAGAAAAATGTCTTAGTTTTCACAGAAAATTAATTCCAGGGAAAAAAATGTTTACAAGTTTTTAAAAATTTTATAACTTTGTACATAAATTTCTGGTTTCTTGTTTCTATATTTTACTCCCTGGAATTTTTTTTGGAGGAGGGTCAGTTTGTGATAACACAGTGTACATTTACACTCTGTGCATAAGGTTGCTAATTTCCATCCAGGATCCAAGAGAGCTTTAATGTTTTATTGCCTCAAAGAGAACACTTTTTTAAAAGAACAACAGAACACAGCATAGACTATCACCTGAAAAACAAGAGTACAAAAGCCCCGGGAACAGCAGAGTTAAAGATGATCATTTAATCAACCTTAACTCACACTAGAATATTTAGCAATTGCATCATTCCTAGTACACAAGTCACACGCTGTCCTCAGTGCACTGCATTGAGTAACAGACAATGCAATGCTTTAAATTTGATTTCCTAATGTCCTGGAGGTCAATGTAAGACCTTGCAATTTGTTAATACATTTATTGTAAATTTATTCAAGATTTTAAAAACCGGACCTTGTACTACAGCTAATGGATACTATTAACAAAATACCTTACAAGGCACTAATTAGACATCACAAAATGCAAAGCACTGCCATGTTCAAGTTTTGAATCTGATCTGGGCAGTTACAAACTTAAAAGCATCTTCTGCCCAAGAACTGTCTTTGACTATTAATTTCTGATGTTTTCATTTTCCTTAAAGTTAGAACCAGCTACGTGTTTAAAAAGGAGCTGGTACAACAGCCACTTTTCAGTCTGAAATGGAGTGAAGTGCAGATTGTTAGTGACTTCAAAAACCTGAACTGTGCAGGGCCTAGTATGTGCTACCCTGATCACTTTTAAAGACATTTTCAATGCTGTCCTTTGAGATGGGGCGAGAAATGACTTTATTACTTTCCCAAAGGCTTCACTTACAAGCTTAGCACTCTTGATGGCAGCTCTGTGTTACTGAAAACTGTCACTGTCATGGCAGATGTGAAATGAGTGGACATGAGAGTAACACCGTTAAAAACGACCGGAGTTTGCCTGGAATGCCCAACCCTGTGTAGCCACAAATGTTGATTTTGATTCTAACAATATTTCCAAACAATCCTTAAATCTGGCAGACAGAAAGAATACTAATCACCTAGATAAATGTGTTTCTTCTACATTTTGGAGAAGCGCCATAAGAATATATCACGTTTACGAAGCTTATGTGAGTGGAACACTGTCCCACTTGGCATTACTTACTGAATTTCATATTACTTTATTAGGAAGTTGGTAAGGACACTGTGTAAAGCTCTACAACTAAGTTAATTTAATCGTCTCATCTCACATAATTACAAATATCACAGGGCCCAAACCAAACCTATGGCCACCTGATTTAGGCCAAAGAATCCTGGTTTGATCTATATGAACCAAAAAATTAAAGTGGAGGGGGAAATTCCTTTTCCTTGGCCTTGAGGATTCAAATATGCTATCTCTTAAGGTCAGGTTCCCTCTGAGATGTGAGTATACCCTACCAACCCTCTAAACATGCAAACTTTCTCCTTCAAACATTTATTTTTATTTTTTCAAACATTTATTTTTATTTTTTCAAACATTTATTTTTAAAACAATATCGAAGTTAACAAGTTCACAGACAGGGTGAGCAGAGGCAAAGTTGTTAAAATTCAAAGACATTAAGTACAAGTATCTACTTACCAGCTATAAATTTGCTGTAAGAGAACTAGTTTTCCATTGAAATTATATATACTCTCAAAATATACATTTCTTCCCCAACAATGAGGCAAGTGAATATTATAGTGGATATATTTCCACAATAAACGTTTTCAGTTACAATAAATGGCTCAAACCTTCAAACCTAAAGATTGAATTTTTTTCCCTTTCCAGAGTTTTAGTCTGAATAGATGCAAAAATTTAGCAAGAAATATCACAAGAGTTATTCCAGCCAAATTATTTAATGAGCACCCATGCAATCTATGCCAAATAAAATGAAGAACACAGTGCAATGCCAACTTCTCTGATTAATGCATCCTTAGCTTACATTTCCATACAGTTTCTCTTAATTAAAGACAAACAGAAATTTCCTCTCGCTAAACACTTTTAGGTTCAAGTTTACTTTCTAGAGCTATTTCTAAAAGTGTATATCATTTGTTTTGCTGAGTAACTGAATTGCCTCATATGATAAAACCATTAATTGTGTGGACCTGGTAACAAAGGAAGAATGCTTGGCCCAGGAACAGAGGCTGGAGAGTATACTAGTGGTGTGGACTTTGGGAGTTGGGTAAGCAAGATTTTGTAAGTGTCACTAGGGGGAAAAAATACCTAAATAAAAGCAAAAATCACCAAATTATATGCACAAATATTTAAGATTTCATGGGAAAAGTTTAGCTAATAAAAAACGCTTTATGTACATTATTTCTTTCAGCAAGAGATCATAATAATTTACTGGAACATTAGCCTGAATAATTTTATGATCATATCACAGGAGGAAAAGACCTACAATATCTTTCACATTCTGTACATTTTTGAAAAGAGAATCCTGAGCTATCTTCCAGATCAAAGTGATTTTCCTCTCGTCTGAATGCCTGTAGCAATTATCTCTTCTACTACTCTTTGGCACTTGCTCCCTGGTGCTTACAACATGTGGTAGAACACCAGCATAGTCTGCAGTCAGACAGACCTGAGTTAAATGCTACTTCCACCTCCACTAACTCGCTATGTGATCTTGTGGCAAGCTGCTCTTCCTCTCTGGAGGGACTTAGTTATCCCTCTCTAGGCCACTCTCCCCTAACACACCACTATCCACAATGGCCTTCCTGTCTTCAGTCCCTAGGAGACACACACACACACGCACACACACATACACACGCACACACAATCACTCCATCCCCCACCCGGTTCTTTGCACTTGATCATCTCTCTACTTGGAAGCTCAGGTGCCCATGGTCTGATCCTCCGCAACCCCATCTAAAGCAGGCCCTTCATTTATTCTCTACCACCATGTGTTTCCTTTAGAGATTTATCACATGTGTTTACCCACCCCAAACTGTAAACTCCATGAGAGCAGGGCTCTATCTGCCTCGGCCATTGGTGCACTCCCAGTACCTAGCACAGTGCCTGGTACACAGTGGGCAGACAACAGTAGTTAGCTGAAAAGATGAACTACCTAAAACAATACTGATTGAAAACATCATTACATATAGAATTATTTTCTCTAACCAGATTCCCCGAAGTGATATTACTGATTCTGAATTCTTTTCCCTTTCTTTAATCAGGGCAAGTTTCATAGTTTGTGTCCCATGGGAAAGTGCCTTAGGGACTGGGGTCTACTTTTATCATAAGATCATAGGCAATCTGAGATAAGGGTTATGCCATATGCATTAAGCTCAGAGCCTTATACACAGTAGGTACTCAATAAACACATTTGAGAGCTTTAATACCTAAATGATAAACTGCAGTCTGTCAGGATAATGAATTATTAAGCAACGCTTATCAGCGAAGAATATTAGACCTCTTAAAACATTCAAGTTATGTCTACCAAATAATATTAAGTAAAACACAAAATTATATATATACACTATATCATTACATAACACAAAAATTATACCTACCCATGAATCCCTATATTTTTTTTCTCTGTTCTTAACATTATTGTAGACTTGACAACAAAGGATTAGGATGGAGAGAGGCTAGTCCCTAAATGTAAGACCTTAAACTTTTAGGAGGGAAAAAAAAAAATGGTATTAGGGAGAACAAGTGAATCCTGTATCACAACCCAATAATTCATTACTAGCATTCTTTTCTCTGGGGCTCATTCTTCCATCACTATGGAGGGATTTATATCCATAACCTCCATTAACATTAATGGAAGGTACCCACATAACTTCACCAGAAGTCTACTAGAGAATCAGACCTGTAAGAGAAAACGTTTTCATTTATTAAGTTTATAAAGAATTCCTAATATAACAAAAATAGCGGTGCCTCTGTGAACAGTTAAACTAACTCTGCTATATTGATAGAAAACCCAGTTCCTAAAGCTATATGCCTCTAACACCTTCCACCCCTCCCCACTCTCAACAAAAGACTATCCTTTGCTACTCTACAGTAATTCCAAAGGCAAACAGTATTTTTAAAGTATTTCTTGTATGAAACTTAAAACCTTTTGCACAGCAAAGGAAAACATAAATAAGACGAAAAGACAACCTTCAGAATGGGAGAAAATATTTGCAAATGAAGCAACTGACAAAGGATTAATCTCCAAAATTTACAAGCAGCTCATGCAACTCAATATCAAAAAAACAAACAACCCAATCCAAAAATGGGCAGAAGACCTAAACAGACATTTCTCCGAAGAAGATATACAGATTGCCAACAAACACATGAAAGAATGCTCAACATCATTAATCATTAGAGAAATGCAAATCAAAACTACAATGAGGTATCACCTCACACCAGTCAGAATGGCCATCATCAAAAAAATCTAGAAACAATAAATGCTGGAGAGGGTGTGGAGAAAAGGGAACCCTCTTGCACTGTTGGTGGGAATGTAAATTGATACAGCCACTGTGGAGAACAGTATGGAGGTTCCTTAAAAAACTAAAAATATAACTACCATACGACCCAGCAATCCCACTACTGGGCATATACCCTGAGAAAACCATCATTCAAAAAGGTTCATGTACCACAATATTCATTTCAGCACTATTTACAATAGCCAGGACATGAAAGCAACCTAAGTGTCCATCGACAGATGAATGGATAAAGAAGATGTGGCATATGTATACAATGCAATATTACTCAGCCATAAAAAGAAACAAAATTGAGTTATTTGTAGTGAGGTGGATGGACCTAGAATCTGTCATACAGAGTGAAGTAAGTCAGAAAGAGAAAAACAAATACCGTATGCTAACACGTATATATGGAATCTAAAAAAAAAAAAAAAAAAAGTGGTTCTGAAGAACGTAGGGGCAGGACAGGAATAAAGACGCAGACGTAGAGAATGGACTTGAGGTCATGGGGAGTGGGAAGCGTAAGCTGGGACGAAGTGAGAGAGTGGCATGGACATATATACACTAGCAAACGTAAAACAGACAGCTAGTGGGAAGCAGCTGCATAGCACAGGGAGATCAGCTCAGTGCTTTGTGACCACCTAGAGGGGTGGGATAGGGAGGGTGCGAGGGAGGGA
Organism: Delphinapterus leucas; assembly: GCF_059928025.1. Classification (NCBI taxonomy): domain Eukaryota; kingdom Metazoa; phylum Chordata; class Mammalia; order Artiodactyla; family Monodontidae; genus Delphinapterus; species Delphinapterus leucas. The sequence continues at coordinate 138,514,922 of NC_143129.1, forward strand.
GACACAAGACGGAGAGGATATGGGGATATATGTATATGTATAGCTGATTCACTTTGTTATACAGCAGAAACTAACACAACAATGTAAAGCAATTATACTCCAATAAAAATGTTAAAAAATATAATAAAGTATTTCTTGTCATTTAAAAAAAGCATATTTTAAAATGGAATGTTCTAATGAAATACATTCACATATTCAGGAAATAAGGAATTTACAAGCCAACACAAGGTCATTATTTAATTTTTAATTAGGTTTCACCTAACAATGGAAAACTAAGTTTTCCTTCATCCATTTAACAAAATGTTCATTTAGAATACTCCATGGCTTAGAAAGCTTCCGAACAGATGTCTAAAATGAGAATTCAAGACTCAGGAAAATATGAAACTCACTTTACTCTGTTCTCTAGTGATGTGATAAACAAACAGCCTCACCCACAGCAGTCATGGTTGATAATTTATTTCTAGAGTCTGATGACTACATGGCAATTCACTTTGCTGATGAAACATTCTTTATTTGGGTGGGATGCACACAGATACCAACTTAACGAATGTCATTCCCCCAAGATAACAGACCATAGAGAAGATGCATGCCAGGCAGTACTGCATCAAAAAAACACTTTTCACCTATCAGAAGATGCCTTAACAACTGACAGTGTTCATCAAATTCATAAAACCTCATTCTTGTTAGGCAAAGTTCCAAATCCGACTTTATTTCTTCATTAAAGTCGTCTAAACTTTCTAATATCCATGTTTTCTTCATATTTGCAGTTACCAAAACTCCTTAACTTTGCAAATATTTGCAGACGCGCTGGCAGTGGTAGATATGTACTGTGAAGTTATTTTAATTAACTCAGGGTCTCACTTTCACTGTATACAAAACTTCCTCGAATCCAAAAGACAATTCTACTGGTAAGTAAAGAGCTCTCCAACATTATTTGGGGATCTCTAACCTGGGCCTTGCATTTACACCACTGACCTCTCTTAACTGGGCAGCCTTGGAAGGAGAGACAATCAGCATCAGAGTCTCTTAGGGGAGGGAAAACAAGGGGACTCCTTAAGGCAAGGGAAAGACTCACGATATAGCAGATACTCCTCAGGTCACGCTTAGAGGGAAGGCAGAATCTGGCTGCAGGTGAAGGAAGGGAAAGAACAGGGAGAACAATGGTCTTCACCATCTTTCTTATAGGTTCAAAATTTTCACACTTTGGCTAAAGGAATTTTTACAGGTTCAAAATTTTCACACTTGAGCCAAACTCTTACCTATGCCAAGGGATAATACATCAAAGGCACCATGCATGGACCTTCTCCCTCTCTGAGGCAGAGGCAACTGCACAAACTCTTTCCATTCTGTCCAGGAAGAAGTTGGTGAGTTCCTCACGAGCAGCCTCGCTCCACAGTTGGCACAAGGGAAGCGATGGGTGCTTGCCGAATGACTGAGGACAGGAGTGAAGACACCACATACCCTACGCACCCTGAGCTCCATCTCAACCACCTGCCATTTCCACAACACAAGTCCCATGCTCCGTCCCTTCACTTCCCTTGCCAGCCGTCAAGGCCCTGCTTTAATGCCATCTCCTTCACAGAAGTCTTCCTCAACTCAGAATCAATATAAACACACCTTGTTTCATTGCTCTGCACTTCATTATGCTTCACAGATACAGCATGTTTTACAAGTTGAAGGTTTGTGGCCACCCTGCTTGTTAGATGATGGTTAGCTTTTTTTTTTTTAGCAATAAAGGATTTTTTAATTAAAATAGGTACATTGTTTATTAAGACATAATGCTTCTGCATTCTTAACAGACTACAGCATAGTGTGAACGTTAACTTCTATATGTACTGGGAAACCAAAAAATTCATGGAACCTGCTTTATTGTGATATTCGCTTTATTTCTGTGGCCTGAGACTGAACCCGCCATATCTCTGAGGTGTGCCTGTGCTGTCCTCTCTCGGGCCATGTGGGTCCTTTGTATTCTACACTTAACATAGCACTCAACATGTTTGCCTCTTTCCCTACTAATCTCTGAGCATCTGGAAGGGAAGCACAGCTTCTCGATTTTCTCTATTATTCTTCTATCAACATACACCACATTACCTTATTTCTAGTAAATGATTAATATGTATTTGTTGAATGCTTAAGATGGGTACTTCTACCAATGCCAATGCATTCTACCCTCCTGTCGGAATATAATACCCTATTTTCTCCTGATTACATTAAAATACCCAAAATGTGGTGTCTGAGGTCAAATCTCTTCTAGTCTCTTGAAGGCACTCTCCGATTACATACTAAGAACAAGGTAAATATAGAAAAGTGACAAAAAGAATGATAAAAATCACCATGTACACATCATGTCCAACCTTATCAAAGATAAGCCTTTAAAAGATAAGAAGAAAAGTCCAGAACATTCTCCTGAGTAACTCTGACATGCCCTCAACTTCCAAGAAAGATCAAATATTGACAATGAAACAATTTGGCCATATTCCAAGAAATAGAATTTTGTTCTTTTAAAATCAACTTTTAAAAAAATAGATGGGAAAATAATCTGGAAATAATTTTCCTTTGAAAGGAGAATGAAAATAATGTTCATTTTTTCCATACCTATCTTTCTAAACATATAGAGAGAATTAATATTAAAAATAAAAAAGAGGACTTACCTGGTGGCACAGTGGTTAAGAATCCGCCTGCCAATGCAGGAGACATGGGTTCAAGCTCTAGTCCGGGAAGATCCCACATGCCACGGAGCAACCAAGCCCATGCACCACAACTACTGAGCTTGCACTCCAGAGCCCACAGGCCACAACCACTAAGCCCACATGCCACAACTACTGAAGCCCGCTTGCCTAGAGCCTGTGCTCCACAACAAGAGAAGCCACCACAATGAGAAGCCTGCGTGCCGCAACGAAGAGTAGCCCCCGCTCGCGGCAACTAGAGAAAGCCTGCAGCATCGAAGACCCAACACAGCCAAAAATAAATAAATAAATTTTAAAAAGAAATAAAATAATAAAATGAAATAAAATGTTTTATTATACAGAAATATATCTTTTTAGTTTTAAGTACCACCCAGAATCAGAAATAATTTTTTTTTCTAAAGCACCCTTGCCATTTATTTAGTTCATTATATTACTCAGGGAATAGGAAATAAAAACTATTATGATTTATAATTTTGTGCTGGGATAACTACATAAGCTCACTGTCCATAACTTCACTCCATCCTCTTTTTCAAGGCTCCCTGTATTGAGCCTCACGATTAATTTTGCCAAAACACTTCTTAAAACATGTTCCTGTTCAAAAACCCTACTAGATTTTCTCTTGCCTAAATCTCTAATTGGGTACTCAGTGCCCTCCCCTAGAGGAACCCCCATTCCAACCAAACTTGTCCGCTTACCTGACCTGGAAAAGATCTTGCATATTCCTGCTTCTGCACTTGTACTCATGCCTTTCCCTTGCTCTCCAGGTCTCCTCTCTACTAATTCCTACCATCACCCCTCCTCACTAACTCATTTCCAAACAATCCTTCAATCCACAAGTCAAATTTAGTTTTATACAAAAGCCTTCTACACTGTCTCAATTCTTCATGAATTTTCTTCTACATTTCTACAAAACATGTTCTCATTTGTTATTTATTTATTTACATATCTCCAAGAAGAATGTATGTTTCATACAAGCAAGGACTACATTATATATGTATATATAAGATTACATCCCTCACCAAACCCAGCACAATGGCTCACATGCAGTTGACACTCAATATGTATTTGTAAATTAACTATTTCTAACATAGTAATTTATAAACTTTACTTTATAAGATCAAATTAAAGAATATATGTAAAGTACCTATAACTAAATTAGGATAAACTATATATTATAAACAAAATGTTTTCAAGACATACAATTTTAAAGTGAAACTTTCATTCTAATCTTATTCCTGAGCTCGTCACATTTTTAGTGCTAGTAAAGTACTGGAAATACTAATTAAGCAGCCTAATTTTTAATTCCTCAACCCAAAATTACTATAAAAATTAACAACAAAAAAATCCTAAACCTTGCTGGTGACATTTTATTTCCATATATGCACAATGTAATTAATGCAGACTCAATGGCAACAATAATTGCATATGAAATAAATGAATGTTAGACCTACAAAGGAGAGTACAGCAGAGTTTTGTGGGTTAGTATGAAAACTTCATTAATCCACTATATGCAAACATGTCCCTAATTTTAAATGAGTCGTAGAGAAGAAGAGAGTTTACTGTACTAAGTCACCCCCCAGGAAGCTAACTGCATTTGCGTGGCCACTAAAAAATAAGTTTTCGGACTAGAGGTGTGAGTTATCACACATGTAGAAGACCTGGGTAAAAACTACCTTTAACATATCCTTAATCTACAACAATAAAAAGGCAAATACAAGACATTGAAAACACCTGCACAGATCTGAACGAGACCAGCCAAGACTTAAAAACTTTAACTGACCATTGATAATCTACAGGGACACTTAAATTCCTAACACACACACACACACACACACACACACATTCTTCATGATACATCTAACGAGTCATGTAATTCTACACTATTACATATAAATGATACCGTACCTTGATTTTAATCTCGTTATCACTGATTTAGGAACCAGAGTGTACTGGGCTTTTTTTTTTTAATTTTCAAAGCATACTAAAAATGAAATATTCTAAAAAGGATAAAGAAATATATTCTTAAACAAATAAAGCATTTATTTTTTAAACGGCACAGCTCAACATACTAAAGACATACTCAAGCTGCCAGTTTTTAGAGCATGGCTTTTTTTAAAAAAAAAAAATCTTTCTATTTTGGACAAATAGGATTAAGCTTCTTAGACAATTCTTTGTTGTTTTGACTTCAACAATTTATGCAAATGAGATGTTAATTAGTATAATTGTAACTTAAATTATGCTTGTGTAAACCTCTCCATTGGTAGAAAAGTGTGGGAATCTACACAACTGGTATTTAAAGTAGCTGTACTAACCCCCTTCTGAAAGCCCAGCATAGCAAGATCACTTTCATGTCTTTACAATTTGTTTTTATGAGGTGATAACATTTTTACAAATACCATCATTTTTGGTTTTTTATATTGTAAGTGACAGTCTGACATTTTACAACTGGCTTATTGAAAACAAGAATTGAGCACTCTAGCAGTAACGGACATTAACTGCTGAATAGAGATTCAGATGCTAATGAGGTGAGAGGGGCTCCAGAAAGTTTTGATAAATGCTACACACACTCTAACTAGCTGTGAATGTGGGTTGACAAAGAACATCTACACCAGAGTTCAATAAAATGTAACCCTTTAAATTAATCATACTGGCAGTATTTAATAGAATGCACAACAATCTCCTTTTCTGTTGGCCATAAAGCTGGAGAAATGCAAAGTCTTCACAAATGAATGCTCCCACATTTCCCACTCCACATTGCTACTTTCATTTGAACGTCTACAGCTGTTTCAAAAGTACTTACTGTAAATAGCAAAGTATAAGCAGATTTCAGAGTCTGACTCTTTCACAACAGAGGATATCATTTTTTTCTCCATTTTTATGCCTACACTGAAACAAAAACTCCTAAGTAAGAAAAAAACATGGGAGATTTGAGTGTCTGGTACAGAACCCAGCACATAGTAGGTTCTCAATAGACGGGATTTCTTGTTATAGGGAAGATCTGGCAGCTTACAAAAAGAAAAACCATCTGGTCATACAGGAAAAAAAATCAAAGAATCCTGGAAGTAAGGCCTTCTGTCTTCAAATTCACAAACTTAAAGTAGGCCTTTGTTCTCCAGGGGCTGTTGGGAAACCCATCTTACAGTTTTTGTGAAGAATTCTTACACAGAAGAAAAATTAAAATGTCCTAGTAAGTGAAAATATAGTGAGCCTTATTATCACAAATGTCAGAACCTCAACCTATTTTATTTAATTTTTGATGCTCACACTAATCAAACTTTTCTATTGATTGCAAACTCATAGAATTCAACAGACTACAGTTCAAGAGATCACCCTTATATTTCTTAAGCAAATGCAGAACATTAACATGTTATTTTTTCTTAAAGTGACAATCCCTAATATCCTCTCTGGTTTTTGCCAATTTCAATCTTGGCAGGAAGTGGAAATCTGTGCACTCAGCAACACTGCAATCTTGCTGGCTGTCAAAATTATGTGTCAGCCAATGCCGGAGTGGTATTCTTGTCATTTCACCATGGTAAGAAACTTATCAGTCTGACATATAAAGCCTCTAAAAGTAGTGATTTATGCCAAAATGTAGATACATTTACCCACCTCCTAAATTTCATTTTATAATTTCCAATTATTATAACGTCCCCTAATTATATATCTCAATTGTAGTTATAATCAAGTTTATAAATCTAGGATGCTTTAAAAAATTCAAGGAATAATTATGAGTCAAATAGGTTTAGATCAAAAGACAGCTAAATTTTAAAACACATACATGCGCCTATATTAACACATTATACATGTTAGTATGCGTGCCTGAGGATACTGCATACTTTTTAAAAAGCCATTTTCTCCCAAAGAGTCTCCGTGTGAACCACACATTTCCAAGTCAACAAACTACTCGTTTCTCAACAGACTGCATAAAAATGATACCTTTACCCTTCAGCGAGCACTGGTTACTCTTTGACTTTTTAAGAGTAAAAACTCACTTAAAAAAAAAAAAGAGTGAACAAGTAGAGAATGTCTGCTATGGTTTAGAAATGGCCATTTAGCCAAATTGCATACCTGTGCTGTGTCAGCGTCCTGGCAGAGCCATCTCATTCCACTGGTCTAATGGATGGCAATTGAATTTAATTAACAAAACTCCTTTGACTTAGTTTCATACTGCGCTGAATGTAATGGAATCCTCTCTCTCTCTCCTTTCTCTCTCTTTCTCCCTCCCTCTCTCTCTCTTTCTTTTGCATTCAACTACGAATGTCCTTAACTGCCATCCACTTTAAGAATATTAAAGGCTATACATTATACTTAAAAGATGTAATATAGTCATCTCCTTCCCCATGAGTTCAATTTAGTTACTGAATTATATAACATGAAATAATTAAAAAGATACTTTGATAGTGATACACAGTACAGATTCAATTACCACAATGTATCCATTAAAGGTACTTTTATAGTATGAATAAAATGCAAATCCTCTTTATGGATCAATACCAGAACATAATTCTATTCTTCCTCCTAAAAAAAAAAAGGAAGTTAACCATTATAAATCATCTTCACATGAAAATGGAAAAAAGGTATTCCTCTGAAAGTTTTCTGTTAATCTCAATGTATTAAGAATGTTACATTCTCTATTCTACTCATTTTTAAACAGTAAACCTAAATTCCAGCAATATGTGATAATCAGTAAACATAAAATTTCTTTACCATCCTTTTTCATATTTCTCACATTTATTTAAATCCCTGACACTAAATTCAGAGAGACATTCCTATTAATTAAATAATCTTTTCTAAATAAAATCAAGAACACACCAAAAAAAAAAAAAATGCTCCTAAGGGATTCTGAGTAAATATTACTGCTCTGCCTAACTTTTGCCTGGCTGGGCACCCTGAGACAAGTTCCTATGATTGATTATTGTGTTATCTCTGAATCTTTGACTTTGAACCATAACCTTTTTTGCGAACAATGACAGTTGGGACTTACCATTTGCCATCTGTAGAGATGGAGGGGGGAAAAGGACTTCACGTACATTAATCAACCAATTAAGAACAGACTTAAACAAAACACTAAAGCATAATAAACCCCTGACTGCTTAATAGCCTTCTACTTTTAATAGTTGTCTTCCTGCAGTCTGCTCACAAGATTAGGAGTAATCTGTTCAAGTCTTAACAAAAATTGCATGAGGAAACATGGAAAAAGTAAACCCATCCAAATCAGGCATTTTAAATTGTAAAAAATTATCCTTAAGGATTCTATAGTTCAAATTCAAACTTAAGAAGCTGATCCACACACCACAGTATCAAAGATTCTCAAGTCAATACAAAATATGGTACTTGTCTTCACTGAAATATCTAGAATGATACTTATATACAAGTTGGGCTATCATTTTGAAATTTTAGATGAGTGCATTCTTCAAAACACCACTCACCTAATAATTTATACTACTTCATTTGACAAGAAGTAATTTGCCAGGAGAATGTGAGGTCTCAGTTACTGATAACATAGAGCAAACCTAGTAAGAAAAACTCGGGAAAAATGAACAAAACTAGGTAAGGTCTTGCTTGACCTTTCTCTAATTAAAATGTGATCAGCAAATGTAATATTTAAATAGTAAAGCATTAACTCAGTCTTATTCATGAATAAAAAATAAATAGGAAACCGAGGAAAAAGTCAAGGATGCCCACACTCACAGGTTAATTCAACAATGCCTTGGAGGTACTAGCCTGTGTAGTGAGAAAGGTAAGGAAAATAAAAGCATAACGTTAGAATAGCAGAAAGGAAAATGTATGATTATGTACACAGTAAACACAAAATAATTTACAGACAAATTATTGGCTGAAAAATACGTAAATACAGCTATACGTAAGATCACTATACAAAAATAAACTGCATTTCTATACTAGAAACACAGAAATGTATATATTTTTAAAAACACAACGTACAAAATCAGCTTCAGAAAAATGTCCAAGACCTGGGTGAAAAATATCCAATTTATTGAAAGATAAGATGTAAATAAATGGAGAAACATACCATGTTCATAGATGTAGTAAGATCTGACAGTAAAAAGATGCCAATTCCCCTCAAATTCATCTGTAAATTCAATACACTTCTAAACAAAAGCCCAACAGGACTTTTCATGAAACTTGACAAGATGATTCCAAAATATATATGAAACAGTGAATGGTCAAGAATAACTAAAAACACTCCTTAAAATAAAGCATAAAGGATTTGCCTTACCAGATATCAAAACTAACTATAAGGGCTTAGCAACTGAAAAAACATGCTTTTGACACAGAGTAGACAAACTGATCACTGGAATAGAACAGAGTCTAGAAACAGGCCCACACAAATATGAAAACTTAATAAATGACAGAGATGGCACTGAAGATCACTTGAGAACAGAGAAACTATTGAATAAACGATATAGTGAAAACTACTATTCATAGAAAAAAAATGAAATTGGATCCCTACCTCATGCCATACCCAAAAATAAATTCCAAGTGGAATACAACCTTAAATGTGAGATTAATATTTAAAGATGTATAAGAAATACCATGTATTTCTAAACTCAGAGTAAAGAAGATCTTAAACAAGACACAAAAGCACTGACTGTAAAATAAAGGGTTAAAAAAATTTATATTAAAATTAAGAATTTCTGTTCATCAAAGATACCTTAAAGAAAACGAAAGACAAGCTAAAAACTATGAAAAGATATTTGTAAACATATAACACAATGAAGAGAATTGAGGATATATGAAGAACTCCTACAAACGAAAAAGATAAGCCACAAAATAGAAAAAATGAGTAAAAGGAATGAGCATTTATTTCACAGAAAAGAAAAGATAGTGGCTCATAGATATACAAAAAAGATACTTAATCTCACTAGCAAACAAATTAGAAATGAAAATTAAGACCACAATGAGGTATCATTTTATAGCCACTAGAATGGCAAAAAGTAAAAATTCAACAATGGCAAGTGTTGGAGAGGATGTACATCAACAGAATCTTTTGTACACTGCTACTATTAGTGAGAGTGTATATAGGTACAACTATTTAATAAAATAACGTTATCTTTTTTAAAAATGTAACATTTACATGTCCTATGATTCAACAATTCTACTTTTAGACGTATACCCTAAAGAAACTCTTACACACATGGTCCAGAAGACATGCTACTGTTCATAAAACTTGCTGATAATAAGAAACTGAAAACACCACATCAATCCATTACACAATGGCATGCTATATAAGAAGAAACGAAGAAATTCCAGTACAGTTAATCTTTGAACAACACGGGGGTAGGGGCACTGACCTCCATACAGCTGAAAATCTGTGTAAAACTTTACAGTCAGCCCTCCATGTCCACAGTTCCACATCCTTGGATTCAACCAACCTTGGATCCTGTAGTACTGTAGTACTGATTTATTTTTAAAAATCCGCATATAAGTGGACCTGGAGTAGTTCAACCCATGTTATTCAAGGGTCAACTGTACAGGTAGTTATATTAGAAACATGATGTTGAGTGAAAATGCAATTTCCAGAAGAACATATGTATGTATGTACGTATATATATATGTACAATTTTTATAAAATTTAATAACACACAGAACTGAACATATATTTAGTACACATATGTGACAAAAAATTTTCTTTTATCGAAGGGGACTGAAAAACACAATCCTCATGATAATGGGGGGAATTTCAGGGTGATATTTTTAGAGAACTTGGAAGTAAATACAAGGTATTGGTAATGTACTCTTTCTTGGGTCGGGTGGTAGGTACATAGGTCTTCACTTCATTATTATGTGTCATAAATTACATATATTCTCACACTGAAAAATAAAGGGAAAATCAATAAGAAATCAAACCAGTAATCTTTATTAAAACAAAATTTTTTCACAATATCCTAGAACCTTTCAGCAACAGGTTTGAAAAGATTTAAAAGAAATACATTTGAACTTCTATTTTGGATTATTTTAATAATGCTTTTTCCTCCAAGAAAATATATGAATAGTCAAATTAGAAAAAAAGTCTTCATTCCTTTTTACTTGACTGGTGTGAATAATTTGTATTTTAAATCGAATTTCCGCTTCCCATGCTAAAGGGGAGGCTACAGTGATATAGGAGGTTAACTCCAGTATGGACAAATCCAAACAGCAGATAATCCATATTTCTGTTCAACTTAAAATGCATCATTCAGTCTTTTAACATTCTATTTCATTTCCTGATTATGCCTGGTTTCAAAGAAATTTCTATTCCTGGGAAGGGAAGGGGCTAAGAAAGGATGATGATACAGGTTTGCTGTAAATAGCTAGGCAGTATCTTTGTGTCTCTCTCTCTTTCTCTCTCTCTCTCTCTCTCTCTCCCCCTCTCTCCCTCTCTCCCTCTCTCCCTCTCTCCCTCTCTCCCTCTCCCTCTCCCTCTCTCTCTCTCTCTCTCTCACACACACACACACACACACACACACACACACACGTCATATATCATATATCTAAGAAGAAATCAACAAGGTGGGATTTTTGTGCTTTGGCAGAGAGGAAATGATAGATGAGTACAAAGCCTCCTTCCAATGATAACATTCAATACCTGGTTATAGATTTGAGTTTCTATAAATAATCTCCAAAAGAAATTTTTTAGAAACCTGACCGAACATGAGTGGCATGCAGAACTCAAAGATGAACTGAACTGAACTGGAGGGTTCCCTATTTCATCACAAGCCCAGTCAGAATTTCACCACAACCATTTTGTAGGTACACAGATACACCATTCTTTAAAAAGGTATTCTACCTCAAAATGCCTTTCCAGGTGTAGTGAATTAAGAAATTGCAATAGCAACATCTGTCCATCCATACTTTGCCAGAATGAAGGTGATCATCTTCTCTCAGATACAAAAAAATAATCAGAGAATTAAGTAATAATTAAATGAGTTAGAATTTCACTGATAAGCATTATAGTGGCTGATATAAAGTTACTCACTACCAGTCAAGATATCTCTACTCTATGCCATCTAAACATATACTCCTCACCACCTGAGAGGTGTTCAAGCAGCCACACAGGAAAAAGAAGATGAACGTTACAAGAAAGGCCATGAAGGCACTGCTATATAGCATCAACTACCTTATGAAATTAGAAAATAACCAATTTTTTCAAGATGCTGTAATTTCACTAATTAAATATCTCCTTTAGAGATCAATAATACTCTAAGGAATAGAAAACTTAGAGCACTTAATTCAAGTGCTTAATATTAAACATAATTTTAGTATAATTTTAAGGAAGGAAAAGTAGATATATTTACCTCTCCGACACATTATTCTTTGTCATTTAAAGATAATTTTTGAGTTACTGTATGACTACAACATGGAACAGATATTTCTCCTTCCCAAGATTCTTACTTCCCTATAAGCCCTACATTGACCTTGACCTGAATCTTACACTTCAGAAATAAAGTGGAATTGCAGGAACATATATAAGTAAATGCCAGTTTTCTCATTAGTTTAAACATTTATAAGATGTCCCAATCATATGAAGCACATTGGGAAAATCCCATACTTTATATCACTTTGCAAAGTGTGGGCTGGTACACTATCCTCTCTGCAACTCTGAGATCCAATTAGAATGTAAGGGGAAAAATTACATTCTAGTTTCCATCCCCCACTGGAATATTGCTGGTGATTGCTCACCAAAGAAGACAGCCAGAATTTCGTCCCCTTTAGCAGTCTATGAAAACACAAAAGAAGACTTAGTCTCTTTAAAGCAAATTATTTTCATATGATTTTATAAGTTTTTCTTTTTCATTATTATTAAAGTTTTAGTTAAAAAAAAGAGAAAGAAATGTATATCCTGTCAAAATCCTCCCATTATCCTTTGCTGAAACAAGTAGGAGCTTTCAGATATGAAAACAGGGCCAGGCAGAAACACTGTCTGGGAAAGTCTGCAGTGGAATGGTTTTGATAATGAACATGCCTAGAGAAATAAAATCATGAATGCTGTATGTGTCGAGGGAAGAAACTCTTATCTCCAGTTGGGTTCTGTTTCCCTTAGAGAGGCTTATGTTACCTACAATCAATAGGTCTCCAATTAAACAAAGAAGATTTACATATGCTGGTGCATTTTGGAGCTAATGAAATTGGTCTAACAGCTTTAATGAAAGTGAAGCATTGGATAGGAGGACCCAGCTCCTTAATTCTGATCTTTACCTTTTCTACCACTACTGCCCTTGGCCTCTCCCAACTTAGGATAAGTAACCATGCCGAAATCTATCCTATTTAGCGAGGATAGACAAACAAACCTGCAAATGCTCACTAGAGATAAGGCTATGATTGACAGACACCTTCCCTGCAGAGCAGGACAGTATGTGATTCAAAACCAAATGTGTGTCCATCCTGAGGAGAGGGTTTCCTTTTTAATCAAGCTTGTGCTCTTCACAAATTCAACAGCATGGAATTAAAATCCTTTCTTTCCCCTCCTAGCAGGGTAGCTAGCACATAGTAGGTACTTGATAAATGGCTATTGGTATAAAGATGGATTTCCTCACATATAAGCTGGAGCAATGACTACATTACTCTATTAACCCCAAATCATCTTTTCTAGGTAAACAGTCTGGACAAAAGTCAAGACTAGGATCTCAGATGGAAACAGAAATAGCCTATATAATTTTATATAAATGTCCAGCATCACCAAAGCTTTGTTTTCAGAATTATAATTATTCACATGTCATAACTTTTAGGTTAAAATGAAGCTTTGGATTTTGGTGAAAAATCAGAATCAGTTAACATGATAGAGTGAAAAGGGAAAATTATTCTGACCAAAAAAGTTTAGGCTTAAATTCAGTCCTGAAGTGAACACCTAAAAACTGTATTATATGTTACCTAGTTTTAAAATTCACGTTATAAGCTTCTCACATTTTTTGGTTTTGTTCAACCCAGATTCTCCATTAATTTATACATATATATATATAGTGTGTGGGTAGAGACTTGGCAAGGAGACAGGTTGCCCCTATATGTTCCATGCCCCAAAATTCTCATTTATGTCTTTGCATGTGCTCTCTCCAGTTTCAAGGTTAGTTATGTCCACTGATTCACTCAGTCCAGAAAGGTAATTTACTCGTGTTAATTATCCCACATTTGTCTCATACACCTTGCCCTTATTTAAACATTGCATTTATCATCTTGATAACACATAAGAACCTTCAATAACGCACAGCATTGTGAAAGGAGCCTTGTCAGAAGCACAAGTCACCCCATAACGCGAAGTTACTTAAGTCCTGAAACCCCTTCTTAGAGTTCAGCCCCTACCTCCAAAAGTTCAAGAATCTAAGGCTAAGACATCAGGGTTTATTGAAACATCACCCTGGTGGGAATCTGCGATTGGGGATTCATTCCAAATTTAAAGATGAGCAATCTTTTTCCAGATGTCAGACTTAGTTAGACAATGAGTATCCCCTCAAACAATTTCCCTCTAAATAACTGATTAAAAAACAGAAAATGGTGTTATATTGACTCATAATTATAGACTCATAATTCTACCTGAATATATATAATTTAAAATATATAACATTAATGAAGGTGGTTAATCATTAATGTGTCCAGTTTTATTCATATTTCATGAAAAAAAAAGGAAGACCAAAGAAAACAGAATTAAGGCCAGATGTGTAAAAACACCATGCAGGATTACAAGTGGGTAAAGTGTGGTCAAGGAAGGAGGAAAGAGACAGGGTGATTCTAAAGATTAGTAGAAAAAAAAAGAGAGATTTTCAAACTTGTTAAACTTTCATTATTTGGAAACAAGACATTCCTAAAGTAAAGGAAACATCAGATATTGTGAAACTCACAAGGTAAATTCTGATATTTGTATCCAAGTGGTTTATTTAATCTGAAGTCAACTGTGTTTTCCCCGGAAGAAATGAACTGCTAGTATCCCATGAACCCTATGAAGTTTGCCTCACTTCTCATACTGTCAAACAAAGAAAAACGTCTTGTGTTCCATGATGTCCCCCATGTCACTGTGACTAATCCCCAACCATTTTTATTTACAGCGTTCAGAACGAGTTTCTATGACAATCCCATGCCACTCTCACTGTTACACACACATTTTCTGCCTTTTGAAAATAATTACAGAACAAATCATTTGTTCTGCACTCTATACAAAGAAAAGCACATATATTAATGGCTGCAGAAACAGATTTCACTTTCAGATTAAACAACAAGCGGATATAACAGAGAACAAAAAATTTCCAATATTTGGGACCACCAGATTGCTGTTGGTGCTGTCGCTGTTTGTATTTCACTTATCAGACATGCAGTAGTTCTCCTTTCTATCACCATCTGTACACACTTTCCCAAAGGACCCTCACAGCTGCCCCATTACCACACTAACACACACTCGTACACAGAGGACCCCTTAATACATTATCTGTTTTCTTCTCACAAGAGAAAGAAAGGCAGAGCAGCTTGAGAACTCGGACAACTTAAAATCCACTTCCACGTCAAAGTCTCAAGATTGCTACCTTTCTTCGGAGATGGAGCAAAATAGAGAATTTAAGTGGTTATGCTACTGGGACTTGGCTGTGTTTTAGGAACTACCAACTGCCAAATGAAATCACCATAGCTTGCTCTCAAGGCCTTCCCTTCCTTTCTGTTTGTTACTCCCTCATTCTCCTGCTGTTTAGTTTGCCTATAACTGTTTTATACCTCAGCATTACTCAAAGGATGTCCTTAAAAAAAAGTAGAACTTTTTTTTGTGCACCAGCTTTCTCTAGAGAAGACGCGCTATGATGAACTATTAAATAATAGAAAACACCTGTGCCCTGTTCTGTGTCTGCTTAGGTTTTCTTTCCATTTAAATAGGTATTTCTGACCTAAGAAAACCAAAAAGTTAACACTTAGTAGTAATATCACCAAATGATAGAATTCCTCAATGTACACCAATTGTACAGGAAAAAGGTAGTATCAACAACCAGTTCTGCAAATGTCTAAAACTTCTAATGGGCTATTAGTTGGGAGAATCCTAGTTTTAAAACATTGAAAGCCTTAAAATCTTAGTTTCTGAGGAAAATTCATCTAAGATAGCAACAACTCATTTCCCAGTATTTTCTTCAGTTGTGTATTTTTGGCACCTAACACAGTGCCTAACAGGTAGTGAGCGCTCAAAACATGTTTGCTGAACTGAGTTGCCAAGGACATGGTGGAAACTGTCAATAAAGGCAACCAAAATACATCTTCTATGCCAACACCAACCAAAGAGCATCCACCTTGATGCAAATGATAACAGGCCACAACTGCTCCTCAACTTATACAAGAATTTTCTATCTCCAGAGCTCCTGGGATGCACAGACTCAGTTTCTTCACCAGCAAAATGAAGGTTTCTTCTAAGTTTCCTTCAAGGTATAAAATTCTGAATCTATTAACAAACCAGGACAAGGTCTAGCTGCTCACCACTTTTTAAACTTTAGAGAAAACAATGGTTTTCAGCACTATAATGTACTCCCAGAGAACAGTTTTAGCCCCATCCATAAATTCCAAGGCAGAGCTTAGGGAGTATGATATACTGGGAAACACTTGAGAGAGAAAAACAGGCCATAAAAGGGTCAGACCTACTTACCAGCCCTAACCACTTACTAACCATGTACCATGGACACATTACTCAGCCTCTCTGTTTCTCAGCAGCATAAAGGCAATTATAAAAGCTCCCCTACCCAAAAGGTAAGGTTTATATGAAGAGCTAATAAAATAATGTATAAGAACCAACTTAAATATCATGGAGGTGAACAAGACTAGTCTGGGGTCTGACAGATCTGGCTTTCATCCTGGCTCTGCCACTACCATTGGCGTGACCTTGAGTGAGCTACGAGCACTCTCTGAACCTCTGTTTCCTGAATAACAGGAGTAAACCACAACAAAAGCCATCTACCAACTCCACTCGCCCCTACCACCCAACATGAAAAATTCTCCAAAACTTGGAGAAGTCCAAAAGGAAAACAAAACAGAAACAAAGAAACCCACATAAAACCAAAGGAACCCATATCCACAATTTAGAAAACCAACAAAGCCAATCCTAAAAAATGGCACCCAGCTATGTAAACTCCTTCAAGTGCCCAAAGTATTTAAGAGTCTGTCACAGAATGCTCTAGCACAAAGCAAAACGTACCGTTGCAGCTGCTCTGCTCTCACTTTTTAAAAGGTGTCAGTAATAAAGGGCCAAACATGCAAATCCCTAAATGTGCATCTATGTTCCTCTCCCATCTAGCTGTCTCCCTCCAGTTCTGCTGTCTCATGACCCGGCCTCACTTACTCAGCATCACCCCCATCCCAGCACCTCTGAGGCTCAACTGCAAATAAAGTTAAAAGCTATGCATAATCAGTCATTAGATAGCAAAATTGAAAATGTCTCTCTTTGAAGAATCACAAAGCTTTCTGTCTGAAACCTCTGACCTTTCTGGAGAAATCACAGTCACTGTAGTTTAAAAATGTAGGTGGTAAAAGTACAAAGGATTACATTTATCCGTTTTGCATGTTTGCCGTCTTTTCTGAGATGAGGGGCAAATATCTTCAGAACAATTAGTTCTTCAACCCTAAAATTTCAGGCTGCAATAACCTCATTCTCCAAGAACTGTATATATCCTGCGCCCAATGAGATGGCACTTTTCTGTTAATTTCTATTCCTACTTTATTTTACAGAAAATCTAAAATACATGATTCCGGAGCCTTTTTTAAAAAAAAAAAATAAGACTTTTGTCTATACAGTAAATGAGCCAAGAAAATAATAAAAATTCATTTGAATCTTCTTAAAAACCACTGTAATCCCTGATTGGGTCAGGAGGGTAAGGGACTTCTAAAAGTACATTTAAAAGAAAAAAGAATTCTTAATAGAAGTCCTTGTCACATATTAAGAGGCCATACAATAAAAGTACTGCAATGACTATCTTTCCCTGACAGGAACATACAACAATAGTTATGCTGTTGAAGAGCATCAAGTTACAAAGACTTCATTCTCAGAAGTTACTCGAAACTACTCTCCCAAAGAGAACCTCCACCATTTAAAAGAAGGGGAGAAAAAGCCAACTAAATGAATCGATCAGAAACTTTAGTAACTCAGTACTTTTTATATAAAAGACACCCATGCAAAAATCGTGCCACAGTCCTACAGAGATGCAGACAAGTTTTTGCCAAATTCTTATCCAGAATCCTTACTTCATCTTAAGTGTTTGTAACCCAACTTATCTTTAACTTCCAATTACTTAATGCTAAAAATATATTCTCAGGTATACACTGTTTTCCATCAACACTTTTTTATATCTAATATTATTTATGAATTATACTCAGCATAAAAGATGTTTACGATTTTCATTGTTAATCTGCTATTATATCTGAGCCCATACAGCTCTGCTGAATAGTATGCTACGAAGGTTTACATGCAGATGCACAGTATCTTAATTACTTATTCTACAGTAAGCTCTGTAAGCATCTCCATTCCTCATTCATTTGGAATGTTTAAAAATGCCACAAGAAGGGCTTGATGTCATCTTAACACTGAAATCCATCTGTCTATGGCCCTCTTTTGACTTTACTCCTTCTGCAGCCAAAATTTTCACAAAAGTTGATGAGAATTTGTCAACCTAAGGACTTGTAATGTCAGCTCCTTTGAAAGGCAATGGAATATTTGAAAGTGACAATGATGGGATCCCGTACATACAATATTCACTTTATGTGGGACCTTAAACTTAAATAACTAATCCCCTTAAAATTAAAATACATAGAATTCTAAATGCTTCCAATAGGGGAAGAGGAAAGAGGAAGGCACATAACACAGAAGAGACAGTTCTGAGTTTCCCATATTAATATGTCCCTAATTTTAAAAATCCAATTAAAATTGATATTGTAGCACCACAGTTCCTATTATCCACTGACAAATACCTTTCCCTACCAAAAATTACCCCTTGGATAAAACTCACCACAGATACATCTTCCCCAACAGCGTGAACATGTTGCATTAGCCAATCACAGGCTGGCAAAATTACAAAAGGAAATAAAATCACCCAAACCATAGCAACAAAGACAACAGCCTGACAATGGCAGATGCTACACAGACATACATACAAGTTGTTAAATCTTATTCATTTTTAAAATACATTTTATTGCTACTTTTATTTCATCTGGCTTTTATAACCCATAGAATATTTCAAAAATAGCCATTAAAATATTTACATCAATATATATGCTCTGAAAATTGTTTCTGTTTGGAAACTCATAAGCTATTGGGACCACCAGAAACACTCATCAGAGACATCAAAGGTAGGCAGTATGGAACCTGATGGAGAGGACAATGGGGCGTGAGTCCTATTTTTTTTTTATTGCAATCCTCTTTTGTTTCCAATTTAATCACTTTTATCACACACCTCAGTTTTCCCTTTCTGGGGTGACTGACATTCCACACCCTAACTTTTAGATTTATTAGCATTTCTAAAAAAAAAAGAAACTTAAAAAGAAAGTCACATTTCTATTTTATTCAATATAAGTTCAGTTCAGCAGCTTTTTAAAAAAATAAACACTAGAAGAATTCATACATAAAATGAATAGATGTAGTATGTTATAATTATAATCTTTTTTTCTATTTACAGTTATAAAATTCATGTTGAGTGAGGCTTTGAACTTCTGCACTAAAGTCATTAAGAACTAATCTTGCCAAAGTTTAAAGAAGTGAAAATAAGGGCATTAAATAAATCCATCAATAAATCAGTTAGTCATTTAAGGGCGTTGAAATGAAACTTTTCCCTATTTTCAATTTTCTTCCTTTGTCTTTTAAGTTAAAAAACAATTTTTTAACTAATAAAATTCCATTTTTGCTTTCCTTTAAATAATTACACACAGCCATAATCACAGAAACTTTTGGAAACAAAGTAAATTTAAAACTTTTAAATCTAATCATCAAAGGACGTTAGAAATACATCTCTTGTGCATATTTTAAAATGCATAAAAATTTACCTAGTAAAATATTACATGCAATTCTGATTTTTAAAATAATGCTTGCTTTAATTCTCAATGGCTTACCAAAGCATCTAGAACCAATTCATCTAACTTCATCTTACAAAAAAAAAATTCTTGAACCTGTGTTATAATGCTTCTATTCACTAAACTTCTACATTCTAAAAACAAGAAAGAACAAGTCATTCCAGATTTTTGACCCCAACACTAACAAGCATGAGACCATTTCTCCCTCTTCTAACCAAGTGTGGCTTCATTCTGAGGCTAAAACCAAACTCCACAGTAAAATATCTCCGTGGGAAAGGTTTGGATTTTGACTTTTTATTTCCCCTTTGACTCAAGGTGGGTGTGTGATACCACTTAAGTGACATCCAAAGCCAGACAACAGGATATAGAGAGGGATATAGAATGGATCTGAATTTTGTTTTTAAAAGCATAGGATATGGAATCAGGAGGCCTGGGTTTAATCTTGCTCTGCACAAATCCCTTGGCACCTCTGAGACTTGATTTTCACCTGTCCAAACGGACAGTGCATTACTTATTTACAATACTCCTGTGAAGTTAAAGAAAAAAAATAAAAGAAAGCTACAATGTATGGCAAAACTTAGGACTGTACTTGCTGCAAAATAGACAATAAAAGTTATTTGTCTGGCTGCCTGCCTTCCTTCCTTCCTTTCTTCCATCCATCTCCTTCTCTCTACTCTCAATCGATTTAGGTCCAAAATTTACCACTAGGAAAATATGTGTAAGACATGAAGACAAAGAGTTTAAGACAAATAGTTTAAAGTTCTCAAAAAACATTAAAGCTATTCCACTTCAAACTCCAGTTATTATGATCATCCTGATCATTTCTGAGATTGAGGTTAGCAATATATCACAGAACAACACTTGCCAAAATACATAACACAAATGAACTTATTTCTCTCAATCTTATCTCATTTAGTGTCTCTTACAAACAGAAAAGCAAAAATATCCTCTGCTACAAAGTAGCAGCAATTTGTCATTTGTGGAATTATCCCTTTGGCTCATAAGCCATGTTTATTTCACTAAAGTATTAATAAGAAGACTAATTCCATTAGATAAAGTATACTTTTACCCTGTGGAATTATCATACCAAAACATGAAGCACTGTTTTCTAATATTTTAGGAAATGCCTAGGGAAAAAGCCATTTCTATCTTAGCAGCGGCTGGAGAATTCTGGTAAGTTCAGGGACACCAAAGTCTGGATCAATCATTTCTATCTTACAGTTGCCTTGGCGGGAGAGAGCTAAAATGTTGACAACACTGTAGGTTACCCCTTAAAAAGCAAAATGGTAATAATAATGAATATCTCAATAGCCCCTTTTCCAAGTTTATGCATGCCACAGTGTCCCTAACTAGACCCCTAAACCCTACAAAGAATTTTTGCAAAACTTTTCTTTCTAACGATCTGAATAGAAACTCCAAAGCCCCCAATAGGTCTCTTAATCTGAAGCATACTATGCAAAAATGATGGTGAGATGGATTATAAAATTCTCCACTAGATATCTTGCTGCTTGGGATCCTTTTACAGTCATTACTTAAACCAAAACACTTTTTAGAGCATCTCCATTTGCCATTAAGTTCACGGTTTTATGTTTCTCTTAACAAAGCATGTCAGTTTATTCATTCTCTTCCTCCTCCACCTGACTCCTTCTTCCTTCCCCTGACATCACCTTCCAAGGCTTTACAATTTATAATATATTTAAAAGCAAGATCTAACCTCTAAACGACCATGGGGAAATAATTGCTGAAATGACAACAAACTGGTGTTTAGCACATTCAATGAATGCAATCTGTATTTTATGTTTTTTCTTCTATTCTAACCTCAAAATTGTTTTCAATAATCTATATTAACATTTGTGAGCAATTAGAATTGTTGCTGCTTCTGTGCAAGTTTTAAAAAACCGACAGGCTGTTCTGCATCCTCTGGAAGCAGCTTGAGGCCTTAACCAAGTAAAACAACCAGTCCTACTGTGTATACCAGTGACCACAACAAAGGCTGTGGTTTCTCCCACACTAGCCCTAAATAGGTTGAAATTAATGCTATCCATCACTGGGTGGAAAAGCAGACAAGGCAAATCCAAGGCAGCAGCATTGGGAAATTTCTTACCAACACTCAAACCTCTGAGCCATAAATGAGCTGACCTCCCTTCTACTCAAGAACACCCTTTCTCCCTATACCTCTACACTCTCTACCCTTCAACTTCCATCTTCCTCACTACATTCTAGATAAAGGGTATTGTTACTACGTTCTAAATAGAGGATATTGTTACAATCTTCAAGTTATGCAGAAAATACTCAAGGATATAAAAGCCATATTTAATCTCAAGTTTGTTGATTGTTTGTGCTATCTCCCTTAAAGAATTAAAAGATAAACAGAAAGATAAATGACATTTTCTATAACTGTGTGCATATACCAATAAGTTACAGTAGATCAATCAGCCACAAAATCCACCTTTAGTTTAAGGTTAGAGTTTGAGATAGAGTGGTACTTACTGTCTTCATTAAATATCACTGTATATTAATCTTACCCCTTCTTTTTCCAAATTTTTTTTTATTATTATAAATCACAGAAACTAACTACACAACTTTCTACTAAGGAGTTTATTAGGGTAATGAAGAAGTTTAATTCAATAATGTATAGTCTTGGATTTGAGTGTAAACACACATACACACAAATCCCTGTTAACAGAATATATTGAATATATTTTAGATATACAATCCTGCCACAAACTAACATGGTAAGTTACCTAAAACTTTAAAAATTATAATTAATTTGGCATAAAATTATAAACTGTAACAATCTAACATTATCAATTTAAATTTTTTTACAATTATTCTGTATGCACTGATAACCTTACACAGTTACACTGTGTTTAAGGTACCAGCTTTTTAAAAAAAGAAATCATTCCCCCTACTCTAACCAGCACTGTGTGTGCAGCCTGGATGTGCACACACATGCACACGAAGAGCACACACGTTCCTACACAGACACTCCTAATCTTACACCTGCTCTGGAGCAGCAGGAAGTGAATTCTCAATCTGTCAACATGACCATCTGGTCTATCTGCATATCACGGCTTTCTCTATTACTATATGAAGGAATGGCAATCACGAAGCCAAAATACAACTAGAATGCACCTGAATGGGAGTCTCTCTCTCTCTGCTGAAATGGAATAATACGTGGCCTATCAGAGCAGAACTAGCAGTAATGTAAATAATTTGAAATGAGCGTTCAGGACAGCATAATTAAGTGAACAATATGGTACAGGTAATGTGGTCGTCAGTAACACCGCTGTCAGGTTTCCAGGACAGGCACCAGGCTTCGCAGACACCGCAACTCTTTCAGTAAGCGACGGGACCTTTACTATTCCTGCCGAGCAACACTAAGTAAAGGTAGTAAAGGGAGACCATGGAAGCAATCCGTAACTATTAAACTAAAACACTGCTGTGCAAACGCGTTCACTTTCTACCCTGAAACTAACAAGTACTCCTGCTACCATTAGGACAAGTTCAATTCGCTCAGTCCCTGGCTAATTAGCAATTACAGCAACTATCTGACAAATTCTGGTCATGTATTAGTCTTTCAGAGTGAATTTTAAGGTAACTAAAAATACTTCCAATCTTAAAAAATTCCTCATCTGCAAAAAGTGAAGATGCCCATTGTGGTTTAGCTTTGGGGCCTAATGCCACTCAAAAATTAGCAAAGGCCTTCATTGAATTAAACATAATTCTATTTGTTTAATTTTAGTTTTTAAACATCTCCACACAGCTACCTCAGCTTTCATTCTACCCGCAGCAGGTGATAACTATAAAAAGTCATTTTATGGCCTAGATACAGCAACCTACCTCTATCCAAGAGATGAGTCCTTAAAAAGTCTAACCTCTTACAAAATTTAACTAACTCAACTGAAAATCTTTCTAGAATCTGATTACATTACCAGAAGTTATACAGAAGCAGTTAAAAAAAAAAAAAAACTCTCCAGAAAGTTCTCGGTTGAGTGCCTACTAATGAACAAAGGTTAACTTTATCTAAAAGGTCAAATGCCTGGTGGCTAAGGTTATGACCTTAACAACTTAAATTGTGACCTTGCCACGTGCCGGGTATATTGTAGATTCTGATACAGATCATCTGGTAAAGACTGGTCATAAATTAGCTTTACTGTTACACGCCCACAAAGAACACCATTTACCACAATACCATAATATCTCAAAGTTGTCATATGATACATGGGAAGAACGACTCAAAGGGAGACCAAATTAAAGGCATAAAATGGTTTTACTCTTTTATACTTTTAATGAGATGAAATTCTCAGGCTTATGGAATCACTCCGATTTCATTACACTTGTTACTGGTTATCAGCCACAAAATTCACACAGTTCTAATGCCCCTGGATTTAAAGGAGAAGAAAAAGGAATGCAGTTTATGTATTGTATTTTAGCGTCTCAATACGTCTTAGAAAAATCACCTCCGCTTTTAAAAAACAATTGATTCTGCAGTAACTTCCAGTATTTACATGTGCGTTCTAAGATTTCAACTTCCTTCCCAAGAAGAGGCCGAGGCATGAAGCAATAATTATTATATGCATTTTTAGAAAGAAAAAAAAGGATCTTCCTGTGGCCATCAAGGGGGAAAAATGGCATTTTGGAAGAAAAAAAAATACATGTAAAAGAAAGAGAGGAGAAAAAAAGACTATAGGTGAAAAGGCCACAATGGTTTTGGCATGTTTCTTGAAGCACATTTCAGAGTCTCTGCCTCCTGCCAATACTGGCAAGTTCTCAAAACTTTTAAGGAGGTAAAAACATTGTTTAGTGTTTACAAATCTTCAGCATTATAACAGATGCTTGTCAAATCAGTTGTATGTGAGTTGACCGATCTACCTCCTATTTGTATTGGCAGCTTCCCTTCCACAAATAACAGGTCTCTAAATCTCTTAAATCACATTTGAGATATTTTCAGACAAAAGGCCTTGAGCATCCCTCAGACCCATCCTGGTGCGCACAGAGGCGCCACGGCTGCGCAGGGAGAGCCAATGGCCTGTACTTGGCCACCGTTCAGGCGACCGAGGGATTCTGGGAGGCGCAGGAAAACCGAACCGAAAGGTAGTCTGATCCACAGTGCTGGCAATAAATCTTTCATAAGCAATAAGGATGCTAACTCTCCTAAGCAACAGTCTACCTGCCATTTTACCAACATCACCCTTCAGCTCACTGAAACCACCAGCAACTATGATGGCTCAAGGGATCTGGAGCCACAGCACAGGCACAAACTGTCAATAGCGAGAGAGAATCCAACGTGAAACGGCGAGAGCGAGGAAGGCCGTGTCTCTGTGAATCTAAGGGAAACGTTCACATCTAAAAATTAGAAGAGATGCTGCTCACACCAATAAACGCATAACAGGTATTTCCCTTTGATGTTACCTTGTAAGGAAGCACCTACCATGATGGGCATCACCCACTGATACCTGCAATTTCTTATATTGGTCCATTAGGAGCATTTATTATGTTATTTACTTCTCCAAATATCAAAGAGATGAAACACAAGATTTTTAGAGAGTGCTCCCCCAAAGCATATAATACCCACAACTTCTTTTGCACCTTGTCCTAGTAGATTCTCCACTTATATATGCAAATAAATTTTGAAAAAATTTTAACTCTGCTTTTTCAATAGACAAAATAAAGTAACAACAATAGGGTTAACAGGGAGTTAAGAAAGGGCCACTTGTTCCTGTTCAGAGGTCATCTGAAAGGTGCTGCCTTTTCGTTTTCGCTACCCAGAACTGGCTAAAGCAACAGGCACTTCTTATAATTAAGTATACATTTTCAAAAACCCAAATATTTGAAACACTTACAGATCACATCCTCTAAAATACTCATTTATCCCCTGCCAACAGAATGCAAATGATGATGTGACATGCTTGCAAAGTAAATTTCTCCAGTTTCTTATGTAAGGACGGATGGATAACAAAAGTTCTCTTTCTAAAACATATATTGAGAAAAATAATACAGAATAGGATATCAGATGACTTCTAAGAGCTCATATTTTTAGAATTGAAAATGTTTTGCAAAACAATGGAGTATCGCTTTTACAGGTAACATCTTCTCTGTCCTTTATGAAAAAAAAAAATACATGAACCCCAAAACAACGTACTGGTAGGATTCCACAACCTTCTTTCTTCCATCTGGCTCAAGTAACTGCCATGAAGGTAATCTAGCAAGACCGATATGTACATATAAAAAGTCAACAAGTTTCACAAGACCTGCGCTTTCACGTAACACAATGAGCCTTTTGTCTAAAACAAGATGAGAGGAACAAAGTAAAAATGCATTATTTTATCCAGTCCTCAATAGTTTTATCCTGAATGCTATTCTACATGCTGTAATATGCACAGGTAAAGCATGCCTTGAAAACAGCCTTGGAACAATAAAGAATTTTATTACAAATCAAGCAACTCACCAAATCAATTATCAATATCTATTTCTCAATGTGCTCACGCACTATACAGGTTTGGTTACTTTTAAGATTAATCTTTCCATCAATTACTTAAAGAATTGGTTTGTTTTTTCCTTTAGCTATTGTAAACAACACTAAGTATTCCTAATACAAAGCTACTAAGTTTGTACTAGTGTGATTTCTTTTTCCTTCATAAATGATCAGCGATTTGATAGCAATCTTACCTCCAACCTCTTCTTAATTAGCAGGGGGTTCAAGAGACCCCAGTAGATAAAAACACTCCCAGAAGAAAAGCAACTAAAAATATTGCCTCAGTACCAAACTAAACGCTTTTTAACTAGATCACTTGCCAGTTAAAACAGACTCTTTCTTACAAGGGTTTTTATAAGACTTCTCTCACCCCTCATCAAAAAACGTGATTTAAACATATCCCATAACTGACTACCAACACCTCTGATAACACTACTTGACAAAAGAACTAAACTTAGCGAGAATGCTCTCCAAGCTATGCTTTTCCACCTGAATGAAGGTGGAACCTCAAACAATGGAGGATCTGGCTACTCTGATGCTGGTCTACCTTGGATACCACACCGTCCATGTGGACATGGCCTGCCGTAGGGAGCTCGGGAATGGCCCAGCACATACAAAGGTCATCAGGAAAAAAAGCACACGCGAGAAAGTGGACCGACTTTTCACCATTGCACTTACCTGCTGCATGCACAAAGTATGCCAAATATAAATCGAGTTCCTTAACAGAAACCCCTATGTGATGGGGCTGGACACAGAGCCCTGGATTAGAGCACTGCGGGGACTTTACAAGGCGCTCGCCATCAGTACTTTCAAGCGGAATACCTTTAAATAAAATCACCATAACAAGGTCCAACCTCCAGACTTTATCTGCCTGGCGGAGGCAGTCAATTCTTCGCATCTTGCCTTTCTGGTCTGGGTTGGAAAGAACACAACACGGAGGCTTTTTCCCTGTGACTGTAAGAACAAAATCCTCTCGGTACTCAGGTCGGATATCTTTCCGCAACTTGGCCAGAAGTCGAGATGCCCACTTCTGCTTGACCTCTGGTTTTTCACTTAGCAACTCATCCTTCACGGCTCTCTCTTCTTCTTTTGACATACGCTTTTCATGTTTTTTGAAGTATTTTCGTTTTCGGGCCTGCAGGTTGAACCATGTGTAGGCGAAGGCTCGGACGTGGGGCAGAAGTGCTTCGATGAAAGGATGAAATTCATCCTGAGGAAATGAATGAAGACAAAAATATAACTATAATGAAAACAAAAGGCAACAACGCTTCTTCAGGTGTTCACCTTTAAAAAAATATATCCTTATTTCACTTGAAATTTGATTCAAGCATTATGTTACCAAAATCATACATGGGATCCCTTTGGGAAGTCCAAGGGGGGGAAAAAATTCATCGCTATCATGTCTCACAATCTTAAAGAAGAAAACCGTTAAAAAGTAAAAAATGTTTTGTTATGTTCACGGAAGTGTACCAGGTTCTATTGTCGGGCCTAGGTCCCAGATTCTTTAGACAGTAAGTGAAGTTTATCGAAATGTTTATAACAACATATAATCTTAACCTTATTTCAAGGAAGGCATATCTAATTTTGCTCCAGCCTTGACCTCACTACTTGTAGTACAGCCAGGGCTCGGCGGCCAGATTGGCAAATCCTAAACATTTAGATGCCAGTCAATGTTTATGGAAGTCTAGGAGCAAAAATCATCTCTACGATCAATGGAAACAAAGACTTTCCCCTCTAAAAGTAGACTCTGATGTAGACTCTGATCTGTTTCTTAGTCATTTTGGTGACATCTAATTCCTTTCTAAGTATTAGTTACACACAATTTTTTTTAGTCAAAAACTTAGAAAAATTTGGCAGGTCCATATACAAAAGAAGAGATGGATTTGATATTCACCAGACTAAAATAAAAGATCTATGTTCAAGACATAATTGCTGATATTATAGAAATGAAACAAAACGGGGAAAAAAGGGAAAAAAAAAACAAAGAAAAGCGTACAAGCCAGATAGTAAAGAATGCGTCACTGTGACAACACAGTTGCAACTAAACACATTCAATTTACTGATCTGATTGTGAAATACCTTCAGTAATAATCATTCCGAAAAAACAGAATACTCATTCAAATTTTAAAAATAATATTTCAGGCTTTTTCTCACAGAGAAACAGGGAACCTGGTATATTCAATGTTTACGAGACTCCCGGGAAACCCTCATGGTTGCCTCTTAAAATCCAAGTAATTTGAAAATAAAATTGAATTTAAAACATTTAAATTTTCTTACTGTTTTATGGAAAATGTTTGATTCTTTTACTTGACATTTTCTTAGGAAGTAGAAATATAAAATTAAAGAAAAATTAAACAGTAACTCCACAAAGCTTTCTGAGTACATCTAACTTTTGATTAACCAACCCACAGTAATCTTACTAATCTTAACTTCTCTCCACCGCACAACCCTCCCCCCAAAAGATAAATTATTTACTTTCAAATAAATGAGGATAAGAAAACCAAAGAGATATTTGATGACTTTTTTTAAAAGGGTGTAGGACAGACAAATATAAAATGCATTCTTTTTTGGTTTGTAATATCCATCTAAATATATTTTGGAGGCACAAGTAACTGTAATGTCCAAAATATTATTACTATTAAAGCAATTACTAATTTTTAAACGTTCAAATATAAACTGAGTGCTTAAAATTGGTGAAATACTTTAACAATCAAGCCTGTTAAAATATTGTAAGTTATAATCAATCACTTAAACACTACATATGACTTTTTTTTAAAGTAAGCTTATATTAATATAATACACACTAAATCAATTCAATAATCAACATTTTTTTTTCCTCTCTCAACAAATTTCAGGCTCCGTATTTCATGTTTAGGTTTGAAAACTGCTCTTTTTCAATAAAAGAATCCAAAAGAGAAGTCAGCTTTCACAACACATGTGCATTCTTTAAGTGGAGAAAAAAACAGAGAAAAATACAAGAATTCTATTATTCTTCCCCATACACCATTAGCACTTTAAAATTTCTGATGTTTGAGAATCTTTCCTATTGCCGTACTTTAGAAGAGAGAAATGGGGTGGGGGGAGCATTTTTCAAGTCACAGTTTATCTATAAGGTATACGCCAAACAGCAAAGCATTTAAACATTACTAAATTCTGAGCTCATCCTTGAAATGCTCTAAAATACATAAATTTGGGGTTTGAAACAGTCCTTCACATTGACTGATTTTCTTATATACACAAGACATGCTAGGGACCAAGGCTCTGTGGAATTATGCAAAGAACGCCCGGAGTCTACCTTAACTACAAAGTGAGCTTTCACCAAAATGAGGATTTCATTTTAAAGTCTCAGCCCCATTTGAAAATGCAAAGAATAACTTAGCTCCAAACAATTCATATTTATGTCAAAACCTTGTCATATTAAAGAGCTTTATTAATGATGATAAACATTTAAAATAAACCTTCTAATGTGACATTTAAGTGTTCGAAGATACTCCCAATATGCTTCTCAGAGAACTGCGAACTGCGTGCATTCGTGTTCAAAAGGATTTTGTTTACCTGCCAACCAACTGCCCATATATCTCATCATAAAAATCCTTAAATGAGGCCAACTATCTCAACTAATCATTAAGAATAATCTAAGTTCCCAGTTTTACATCAAAAGTATTTACAAGTTATTACTCCCCAAAGGTTTTAAGAATGTGCCAATAAAAGTGCACAATATTTTGTATGACTCTTAACTCACATACACAAGGAAAGGGCTAGTTATACTTCTCAATGCACAATTAGAAATATTCCAGAACATCAAAACTAAAGAACATCATTCACTTGCAGGAAATGCCCAGGCACAGCATAAATTAGTTTAAAAACAAAACAGTATGCCCTTATAAAGCATGTTGTTGCACATATCGCCATAAGCTATATAATATTTCAAAATATTCAAGAGAAAACAAAGAATATTTTACGTTATGTACTCAGTGAGAAAGTTATGGGCCACCGATAAAAACAAACCTGAAAACCTGTTTCAAAAGTGGTAGGACTTTGAATCAGCATCTTCAACGTTCATCTGTTTGTAAGTAAGCCAAGTTTCGGAACCACGGAATGCTGATATTTTTGGAACTACTTCTTTCAAAGGTTCACCTATAAATTTCTACTGTTACCGTTCTATGACCAGGTACATGATTTGGTTAAGATGTGTCCACATGGATTAAAATACGATGTCTGGAATTTTCCTGATAAAGTTTTTTAAAAATTGCACACGTATATGGATTTTATTCTTTCATTTAGAGTAATTTTTATCACTGCGCTTTACTGGACTTTCTTTAATGACCAATAAACTACCGAAGTTTTTCTTTTTAAAGCTGGCTCTAAAGCTTTATAAATATTCCGGCAAGTTAAATAAATTGTGAATCAATTTCTAAAAGAAGAACTCATAAAATATATGGCCCTCGTTCACTATTTAGTGTACATTTTCTTTACAAACTGTTACACTAAGTAAGCGTTTCTCTTAGTGGCGTTTCCAGAAGAAGGCCTACTAAATGTCACTGCCAAATAGGTTTAAAAAAAAAAAAAAAAACTTCTTTCTTAATGTGATAATAGCTCATGAACCAAAAGAATCCAACTTTGTTAAATACCTGACTATGCCCTGGGCCTGCATGGGTACACAGGTATCCTCATGTATGCACCATCCCAAAATACAAATTTATCTATTGAGAGCTCACTGGCGAAGACGCTAATGTGTCTGCTAAGGTCCTTCCCCACTAGGGCAGCACACTGGTATTATCTACCAGTTCTACGTGTTGCAAACTTTTGCCAGCTAGAACTTCAGCCTTTGAATCTCAGCATTTTCACTGTAGTCATAACTCATTCAAATTATCTTACACTTTGCATCTTATCCATATGCAATTGTGAACCTTGCCAAAACTGGTTGGAAAAGTTTCATTCCATACTTCCACGAGTTACTAAAATAGGAACTTTGGAAGTTTGTTAGGGAAAAATAAAAAACTTTTACAATAACTAAAAGCAACTGCTATCCATTATTAATGCTAGGCCTAAATCCCAAACAGACCATTTCAACATAGAAGATGCATTTAAGAGTCTTCTGAGATCAAATAGCCGGTAGATGACTGTTAGATATTGCAATAAGAAGGCATGTCATGTGGGAAATAAATCCAGAAACTAGAGAGGAGAGAAAAAACTATGGATACTTTTTAGTCTTCCAGAAAGTATTCTGGTTAAACCGTTATCTCCTGCTAAATGAAAGCAAGAGGTGGTAGCAGGTTTTTGAAGGGAGTGGTGAATAAACATTTTATATGAAGCATACAAACTTCATCTAGGTGATTAATGGTCAGATCGCAATGTACCAAAACAGTATGAAGGCTCACACTTTTCTTCAAAAAAATTTTAGCGCAAAATCACTTTAGCTTCATGCCTTTTACTCAAAGAAAATAAATAATATATTCAAAAGGGACCAAACTTGGGGCCGTGAAGTAGCAATATTTTGCCTGGGGGTGGTGCAGACAAGAGAGGGATGGAAAGGGAGGGCATGCAAAGGAGAGGCGCTGGGGCGACAGAGACCCACGCTCCGAGTTAGGTCGGAGGGAAAAGTTGCCCCCGTCCTGTGCGCCGGGCGGCCCGAGTCGCGCGGCAGCAGCGGGAGGCGGCGGCGGCGGCGGCGGCGGCGGCGGGGGGGTGGGGGGGAGTCGCGTCCGGCCCGGCCGCCGCTCAGGCTCGCGGCCGGTAGCCGAACTCCGCCCGGCGCGCCCCGGCCCGCGGCTCGCGGCCTCCGTCGCTCGCCGACCCGCGCAGCGTGGGCTCGTCCCGACACCGAAACTTTCGCTCGGGAAAGCGAGCGGGCGACTGGCGGCGAGGACGCAGGCTCCACCCGGCCGGCGCGGGGGGACGCGGGGCCACGCAGCTCCGCTCCGCCGAGCCCCGGGACCGGCTCGCCGCCGCCCGCCCATGCCCAAGGGGCGCTGTCCCGGCGGGGGCCCGGGGCCCCGGCCCGCGTCCCTCCCGAGGCCGGACCCCAAAGGCTGACAAACAATAAACAAAAGTAAGAGTTTGGGGAGGCTGCTGCGGCGCGGGCTCAGCGGGCGGGCAGCGGGCGCGGGGACCCGAGCTCTCCCGCAGCCAGGGGTGCAGCGGCCCCGAGAGTGCGGGGCGTGCTGGGGGCTCCGTTGGCGGCCCCCTCCCTGGGCGCCGCGTTAACTACAGAAACCGGCCTCGCGCCTGCAGAAACGCTGAGTCCAGATTTCAGCGTGTCATGGGCTGCAACCCCGCCGAAACACGTGCGGGCCGTCCGAAAACACCGCCGTTCCGCAGTCAATCGCCCCGATATTAATTAACGCATTAATAAGAGGGCGCCATTAGCCATGTGCCCACACAAATGGCCGTGCAAAAGGAATGCACCCGCATGGAAACAAAGTTACTTTCTTAAAGCTGTATTTCTCCACCACCCCCCCTCCACGAGCATACGCGCGCACACACACACACACACACACCGAAACACGCGCAGACACGGGCACACCCCGAGACACATGTCCCAGGCCCTGCTGGCGCCGGGGTCCCCGGCACCCCCGGCCCGGCTCCAGGTCGGCCCCCGCCACTCCGACCCCCACAGCCCCTCCGCATCCGAACAGCTGCTTACCTGGGTGAGACAGAGCGGAGAATACATCACTGCCCGGCGGTGGGGTGTGCGTGTGCGTCTGGGTGTGCGGTTTGGAGGTGTGCGTGAGTGCGGGTGAGAAAGGAGAAAGAGGGAGAGAGGAGGAGAGAGAGAGAAGGGGGGAGAAAAAAAAATCAAGCCTGCTTCTTGCGTTCACATTTCCAACTCGGCTCAACTGCAGCCAGCCAGCGCTATTGCCGCTCCATGAGCTGAACTTTAACCCCGCCTAGAGTTTCCCTACACTCCACTATACATGTCTACTGTACGCGGGCGTTAAAGGCATAGCGCACCCTTTCCAGCTCCCGCGCCCGCCGGCCGGGTGCCCGCGAGCTGCCCGCGCGCCCGCCTCCGCCTCCGCTCTGCACCGCACCGCACGGCCGCCGCCCGCTCGCGCCGCCGCGGGGGGGTGGGGGGGCGGTGTGGGGGAGGGGGCGGCTGCGGCGCCGCGCGGCCAGCCGGGTCCCGAGCCTCCGCGGCCGCTCGCGCTCGCTCCTCTCTCGCTCCCTCGCTCGCTCCCTGGCTCGCTCGCTCGCTCGCTCGGCACCCCCCTCCGCCCCCCCAGTCCCCGCTCAGCGCATTACTGGGTAACGCAGTGAGGAGCAGTTACAGTCTGTACTCCCGGGCAGCTATAGGCTGCCACAGGATGTGCTTAAGCAAACAAAACTACTTTTCCTCGTTCCCATCCCCCAACCCCCGCCGCAGACCTTCGCGGACCTCGGTGGAGGACTTGGGCAACTTTGCCAGGTTGCCCTGCACCCCTCGGTTCGCTGCGTGGGCACGTAGAGAACCGCGGAGAAGGCGGGGGGGGGGAAATTTGCATGTATGCAAATATTTTTAAAAAATCAGACCTCCTAGGTAACTTTTGTTCCCTTCTGAAATGCGGTACGGCTCAAAGCATTGTAGTCTCTCCAACGAAGCTTTTTGTGGGAATAGATCGTCGGCAGAGGTAATTATGCACAAAATCCTGCAAACTTTGTGCAGCTTCAGTCCTATGGCCTCCAGAAGCGGGGGTGGTGGGGGAAATTTTCACAAGGAAGATTCACCGGATTTGGGGGCTGGGGGGGGTGGTGTCTGGAGAAAGGGAGGCGGAGATTAACTAGCTTTCTCCCTCCCAGGACTGTGAAACTAGTGGGTTTGAACACAGACGCCATAGAAAAAGTTCTATCACGTTCAGAAACAACAGTGGTTTAGCTATGACATCTTTCTCTTTTTAGGAAGAAAAAAAAAATGTGAAAGGGATGTCCCCTTAGGGAAGGGAGATATTCTGGTCCACAAACACGTGCCCAGAACTGGACACATGCTATCATTACTGTCCCTGTTCCTGAGACAC
The DNA here is from genome assembly GCF_059928025.1 of Delphinapterus leucas. Classification (NCBI taxonomy): domain Eukaryota; kingdom Metazoa; phylum Chordata; class Mammalia; order Artiodactyla; family Monodontidae; genus Delphinapterus; species Delphinapterus leucas. Next base: position 138,549,088 of record NC_143129.1, read on the forward strand.
CTCTGGAAGGGTGCCTTTTAAGAATCCCCTCTTTTTCCCTCCCCCAGGTAATAGTTCTTAAAATGGAAAAGAGCTTCCTGCAATTATTTTAGGTTTGCTAAAGTATTGTTTTGGCAAAAAAGGGGGTGGTTTTTAGGGTTTGGCAAGTTGCCAATAAGCCTGCTTTTCCAGTTTTTTTTAACCTCATATTTTCTCTCTAGGCTCTCTTCACTGATGGGAAAGAAAAAAAAAAGTATACCTCCTTCCTCCAAACCCCCATCCCATTTCTTCCTTCTCATCTCCCTCACTCTAGTTTGCATCCTGCTGCATTTTCTAATCCTTCTCAAGATTCCAAAAGGAAAGACGACTGTATCACGTTGAAAGGCTCTGGCACACAGACAGGGAAATCTGCACCTTGGTAGAGGTTACACAGCTAGAGAGCCTCTGAAAAGAGGAAATTACTGTAGGAATGCCCACTCAGCATGTGAGGGTGAGGTGACATGTTAAGGCCACTCTCATTCAGACTCTCCCCCACCCCCTTTTTAAAAGTAAGGAGCAAGAAATATGCTACTGGAGAAAACAAAGTTCTCTGAAATAGTCTGCATCTTTCTAACGTGATTTTATGCTTGTTCTCCAGTTACTTTATTGCCAGAATAATTCCTGAATTCTCAAGAGACCATTTTCACACGCGCCCCCCACCCTGCTTCTAAATCTCCTTGGAAAACTCTGATTATTTATTAAGGGGTGAGGGGAAATAATGACTTAAACCTTTAATGAGAGAGCCCTGTCTTCCCAAACTACACAACTGCTTTTCCTTGGTTCCTCTTGGATTATCAGTAGGGGAGAAACGTCCTAAAAGGCAAGCCGAATAACGGAGACAACATCCCTGGCCACGAAAACCCTCGCTGGGATCTATAACTTCAACGCGCTCCAAGTTTCCTCGATAGAAGTTTCTGGCTGACGGTTCCAACATGTAACTGAGGCACAGTGAGAAGTTATTGTTCCGAGTGTGTACTCTTGGGAAGCTTTCTTCCAGAGCAGATTAAAATCTTTCTTTTGGTGTGTTAAAAGATAGACTTCACATCTGCCTCTTCCCAAAACAGCAAAGATGCTGACTTTTAATTGAATCTCAAAAAAAAGGAAAATAATTTTTTAGAAAGGGCTGGCACGTCGCCCTGGTTTTAAAAAAAATGGAGAAAAGTAATTTAATGCTGCTATTTCTACTTTGAAAACTTCTTTTGTTGCAGCAGTGGATGTGCCCGCGATTTCCAGCTTTCTGCGGTTAGCAATATTATCTTAAGTAACTTTTGGCGCCCTTCGTAAGACTTTTGGATATGGGACGATTGTTTGCGCCCTCTAGGCAAGGGCTGGATCCAAGTTCAGCACCAAAGCCCTGCACATCCGCTCCTGCTTTCTCTCCTACCTCCGCCAGCTCCCGCTCCCTCCCCCGCGGGAGGTGGGGGGGTGGGCCGGCGGGGGAAACACTACAAAGCACAGTTCCAACTACAGCCTTTGGAAACAGGACTGCGAAAAATACAGTAGAAGAGTTACAGTTACAGAGAGGCTTCTGGTAACTTTCTCTCCAACAGGCATAAATTTAAACACACAAAGAAACAGATGTTCCTCAAAGGGCAGACTGGGGGTAGAAAACCTTTCCAACCCTCTCCCCTACGTCCCAAGTTGCAAAAGTAAATCCTTGTCCAGAGTTCACAAAGATACTAAGACCCTTGAAAGAGAACAGGGATGGAGGGCGAAGAGAAGAAAGAAAGGATAGTAGAGAGAACAGTATAGGAAACACAGGTGAAGTACAAAAACTAGTTTACCGCAATCATATAAGTGACCCATTGTTAGGAAGGATAAACCCCTTATTGGAAATAACCACTCCAGTCATTTATTTTGCAAGTGCTAGGCGGCTGCCTTGAAATGGGATTGTCTCTGCGCAAAGGAGTCTCCTGTCATGCTCTCTGCTATCCATATTCTCCCTGGCACAGAGCCCAGCCTTGCATTTGCTGTGTTTTATTTGCAGAAATGTTACCTTGCCAGTTTTAGTGAAATCCTCTTAGATATATAAATTATGTCAATAAGGTTTCACTTATATGTACATCTCAAATACCTCTCATTTTGGAGGTTACTTAATAGGAAGATCTTATTAATATGATTTAGATTTTAATGTACAAAGCAATGAAGGTAAAGTTGGGGTTTGTAAGTGACAACGCCATTTACTATAGTTCCTACCAAGACTAACTTTATTACTAGCATCTTCCAACATTTTTCTTCTCTAGTTTTTTGACCTACAGTCACTTGTGTGCAGATTTTCTTATATGCATATATTCCTAAATTGAATCATGTTCCTGAACTGAGCATCCAAGTGGATTCTTACATCAGATTTCCAGGCCAGATTTGATTAGAATGCCTAAAGCCTTGGGAAATAGCTCAATGGGAATTTAAGCCAAAGATGGGAAAGAGCCTATATTATTTTCCATTCACTTCCCAACAGAATTAGGTGTCTACACAGCTCAGAGGGAAGGAAGAGATGGATATATTTTAGTCAGAGGCTGCCAGTTACTGTCTCCAAGACAAGCTACCGCAGTTGGTTTCCACTGGATTGGTGTCAAAGACTTGTCCAAGAGGCCAGACTCCAGCTAAGAGTTAGCGAGTCAGCAATCTTCCACACACACCCTCCACAGGGGTTGTTGTGGTAACAAGAAGAAACGTGAACTTGGCCAGTCTCAAGATCCTATTCGCTACTGACCATATATTTAAACAGAATTCAAGAAAAGTCAAGAACAACACTCTCTTTCTCCCCATCTTCCTTTCAAATGTATAAAACAGCTGTCAGTCCACCTGTGAAACAGTCTCTCTCCCTTAAAACTGTTGTTTAGAGTTCAAGAGAGGCTTGCCTATTCCTTCAAAGTACCTGAAAAGCCAAAGCTTCTAAGATAATCAGAGTAAGACGTTTTGCAAGGCTAATTGTGCAATATATTACTTCCCAAAGCTCACTACAGTCCCAGTTTTCAAGCCACACATTTTTAAAAGTTGAACCTCACCTTCCACAACCATTAACAACTTCCCTGAATTTACAAATAACAATTCATGCAAAGTTAAAGATTTCTCTAGAAGAATTTTTTAAAACTTTTCCCAAAAGGCAATGAAGAAGGCATACAATTCACGCAAAACAAGACAAAACAAAACCCACGCTGTTTTGGGTTTTTTTTTTCTTAAACTCGAAAACTCTTTCCTATTGTGTTTGCTAAATCCGGAAGAGCTTGTAGCTTTGACAGCTTGAACCGCACCATCCCCTTCAGAGCCGCAGAGAACTTCAGATCTTCTCTGCCCGGCCCCCTCTGGCTGTTGCGAGCCATTGTACACCCATGCTTGGATATGATTGGATAAAGCTTTTGTCAATCTCCCATGTTGTCCCATTGATTAGAGGATCGAATAGTCAATTACTCTCCGGGTCCAGACATTTCTTTTCGGGTTAGGTTGACTGCTGAGGCCAGACGTCTTTTTACAGAACAGAGCACGTACAGGATTTTTTTCCCCCTTCTGGAACCGAGCAAGCGCTAGGAGGAAAAAAATCTGTCAAGCTCAGCAATTTTTTCAAATCTCGGGGAGGAAAGAAAAAAAAAAAGGAAACCCGGTCTCTGATGCACATAGCAAAAAAGAAAAAAAAAAAAGCCATCCACAAAGCTACATCTTTAAAACAAAACCATTACAATAGACATTTACCCAGCAGTCACTTCAATGCATATGCAAGCTAGAGAAATTTTAAAGTCTTAGCCATTAAACAAAATCATTCTACCATTATCGTTGTTTATAAAACACGTATCCTATAAACACAAAATAGAAAGTTTAAAGATGTACCACGTACCACTGCAATGCAAAAAGAGTACGTGAGAAACTTTAAAATGTTCGGACGAATTGCTTCATTTGTGGTCCCCATTTTTTTTTTTGCATGAGAAAAGATATCTAAATAAACTTGGAACCGTTGAAAACCCGGAAGAGATTTTTTTTTAAGCTGTTGGCCAATTGCAGGCTTCTTGGAGTTTTTTTTTTTTTTTTTTTTTACTCCAAATCAGGAGGCTTTTGCAATTGCAACGCGCGCTATCTGCCTCTCTCACTGTCTCTCCTCTTTTGAAAGCGATCCAACCCCGGCTGGCTGGTTCTCAGATTCTCTCTGGTTTTGCCTTGTGTGCTTTGGATTGTACGAGACTTTGCAGAAGTTGCCATCGATTCGCAGTCCCTCTCTCCCGTCCCTACTCCCTTGTTTATTTCCGCAATCGCTGCAATTTGCATAGTAACCACGCAAGAGGCGCCGGCGCTGCCTGCGGAGGGGGCCGGGAGGGGGCAGGGAAAAGGCCTTGCCCCCTTCTCCCTTCCTCCTGTCGCTCTCCCCGCCAGTCTCCTCCTCCCCCACGGCGTGTGGCCAATAGGAGCCCCGGCATTCAGCGCAAGCTCCGGTCGGGACACCGTTCGGAAGAAAAGCCCCTGTGTTACTAGGCCCCGCGCTCAGGATGGTGTTTTTGGCGCAGTAGTAGATCCCCGGCTTGCGGACCTCGCAGCCGGTACTAGGGAGATGTGAGGATATAGTACCTTTGCCTGCGATTGTGCGGGTTTTGCACGTTTTAATCAAGTCTGCACACCTGCTTTCTCGGTTTCTTTTTCCACAACCTCTTGTGAGTTATTAGGCTAGTTCATGATGGTTAGTGAGAGATTTAACCTTTATTTGCACTGGTGTAGACCAAGAGTTAAAGCTCCTCTTTGGTTCATTAAATCAAGAGAGTGCAAAATGTCACAGAGAACTCGCAGTGAAATAAAGCTTCTGCTCCAGGTTCAGAAAGGAAAAAGCGTTGACTCTGCTCTCTGCAGATGGCTGACATAAAATTGTTAGGTGCGCTCTCTCAAGAATAAAGCTCTTCCTTTAAAGCAGGAGATGCAGTGAAGTTCTAACTTAATTGCAATTGTCTGGTTTGTCAATATCCTTACAAAACCTGGGTTCCACAAAGTTTAATGCACCCCTCTACCTCCCATCCCCCCAAAAGAAGAGCTGTAAGAATCTCGACATTTAAAGGGGGAGGAGGGTTAAAACACAATGATTGGAATATTAAGTCCTTCATCTCACTGATTCATCTTATTAATCCAGACTCTTTAAGATCATGTAATCAGGATATTTCAATGTCAACCTTTCATGTGTTTGTTTTAAACAACAAACTAGCCATTGATGCAGTGGTGGTGTGGGGAGAGTGTCCCTTTAATTGGAAAGCTTCACAACCAGGCTATTGCGTTTTTTTTAAATGTGTTTGCTTTACATCAGTTAAGTATCTTAGGACGTTTTGCTGAATAACTGAGTTACGTGAAAATGTGTGCTTAGCTCACTTGATAAAAATTATCCAATAAGCAGTCAAGAGGAATAGGAAGCAACCTGGCAGTTGTCTGATTTTCTTAACTGTTCTTGGTGAAGGTACCTAATTAATTAATAACAGGACCTTGCACAGTTAAATTAGAGGTTAGAGAAACCTATTTTATTTTGAACCACATTTTTGGCTGTAGGCTTGCACTTTACAACTCGCTAACTGATGCAGCATTGCTGGGAGGTTTAGTACTGTGGCTGCCCTTGGTGTTAAGCAAGCTTGGCTGTTCTGGTCTGCCGCTGATAGATTCAGATATTGTCTGGCTCTAGAAAGTCTGTGGCATTTAATCCTGACCTCCTCCACTGAGCATACATTTCCACTTGGCATACTACTTTAACCCTAGAAATACACTTGATGAGATGTAGTGGCTTAAGTAAAAAGAAAAAATAATTTTTTAAGTAATCAAAAAAGTTCTAAGCCTAGTTCAGCTGGTGCTAGGGCTGTGTGATCTTGAGATGGTTACATAACACCTGTAAAATAGGACATCGACCTATTGTGAGAATGGAGGTCTGTTTTGTCAAGAGCTAAGAGCCTTTGAAATGCACAAGAGGTATCACCTTGTATTGCATTGCTCTGTAGAGGCCATGGTCTGAATAATTCCCAATGCTAAGCAAGCCAGGCCTTGTCAGTAAGTGGTAACAGTGAGTTTTGTGTACAATGTCTGTAGTTCATTAACTTAGTCTAATGTGGTAGGTTAGTACAATTTCCAAAGTGAACTTTTATATCTCCGTCTAGTTAACAACATAGTATAGGCTTTGGAGTCCAACTTAGGTGTTAATGTTGGTCCTACTATGTGACTCCAGGCAAATTATTTCACCTCTGTAAGCTTTAGATTCCTTATCTGAAAAATGGGACATATTAAGAACATTTGTAAATTACCTAGTACATTATATGTGGTCAATATATGGTAGCTATAATAATTATATTATTACTGTTTAATATGTACCATGTTCTAGGTACATTGAATGTGCTAGCTGGGGATACAGAGAATAAGATATTATCCCTGCCTCTAAGAAGCTTTCAGTCCAATGGCAGAGACAAGACATAAAGGTAAATAACAATGTAATGTAATAAGTGCTATGTCCAACTTAGATATACATAAAGGGCAATGGGAACACAGATGACTGATTTTGCCTGGATGTACAGATAAAAAGCTAAAAAAAGGAAATGACATTTGTGTTGGGCCAAAAGTATGAATTTGCCACATGAACAATCGAGGGGCAGGGCACTCCTGTCCAGGAAAGCACGGAGATGTCAGTGTATGCAATGGGCCAGAGAATGGGGATGGGTTCGATTGTGGCTTGTTGCTCTAGCTAGTATTAGCTTGTGTTACAGTAACTAGAGATGTAGTTAGAAAGGCAGACTGAGGCAAGATGGTGGAGAACCTTGCGAGCCATTTAAACTTTTGCTTGAGGGACCGGGGAGGCATGAAAGGTATTTAATCAAAAGATAGACAAGGTAAGATTTGCAAATTAGAAAGATCATGCTAGCAATGGAGGCAAAGAGACTAGTTAGAAAAAGGTGAGAGAAGATAAAGTCTTGAACTATATAGCATAGCAGGAATGAATGAGCAAGAGAGAGAAAGGGGGGCAAGAGTAGAGGGTAGGAGAGAGGTGAGGAAGCAAGGGAGACGCGCCATTGATATTCACTTTAGGGACTTTGATCAACAGGGACAACTTAAGAGCGCAATTTGTCCAGACTCTCCCCAAAGTTCAAATATCCACCCGATGTATAATAAGACCTATTAGTGAAAGAGGCTCTCCTTATCCCACAAATTGCCACTTCTATATCCTTAAACCTACCAATATTAAATAATTTTAAAATAAAACAGTAACCATAACGATAGCTCACATAGATTGACTGTTTACTCTCTATTAGCTCTTCCCACACCCTGAATTTGTGTTCCAGTAACTTCAGCCCCACTGAAAATCAGCTGCACATCGAATAGGGTGATTTTGAGTCGTCAACCCCATTGAGAGCCTCATGTTTCCACATAGGCCTGTTTTATGCCTTGAAAATAGTAGGCTCTTCCAGGAATTCTGCTTTGTTGACCCAAATAAAAACTTAATCCTCTTGCAGGGCATTGATATGGAGACTAGAACATCAGAGTCTTACAGAATTAGAAACATGATTCAGAATTGCAATATTTTTCTCATAATAAATTTAAATTTCCAAACTAAGTTGAATGTTGAACACACAGATATATTTCACATTTTCTTGATTTGCTTGGTAAATCCTAGATCATCCAAAGTACTTTTTAGGCTAAGTAATCAACACTGGCATTTAGAGATCTAACATGGCAATATAAAGGATAAATACTAGAAGCAAATTTAAATCTAGGATTTGATGAGGCTTCCAAATAAGCAAGTTGTGGCAGACTATTGTCTCCCCTAAATCTGTTCCCTATTTTTGGAGACATAGATGAACAGTTTAGAGCCTATATTTCCCAGCCTTCCTTGCAGATAGGCATGACACATGATTAAGTTCTTCTCAATAGAATGGGAGCAGAATTTCTGAGTCCAAGCTCCATGTCACTTGCTTAAAATAAATTTCTTGTCAATTTTTGACCTAAGGACTGCAGTGAGGCTATGTTAGAGACTGAACTTCAGTGAAAAAGACCAGGACAATGCCCTAGGAGACAAGACAGCAGCAAGGTAGGAGAACCTGTGTCCCTAAACGACCTCATGGAGCAAAGCTGCTCCTCCAGCCTAGATCATATTTAAACTGTTGTGTTCTGAGGCCTCTGATATAGCAGCCTAGCCTTTACTATAACTAATAGTCAAGATTATAAAATAGTCTCATGATACCTTTGGATTTCTCTCTAAAATGTTATGGTTTTTCCCCAACTTGGTATAGATCACATTTGGTTTTATTATCACCCTCCTTTTCCAGACTCTCCTCCTGCCTCAATTCTCTCTGATACCCCCTCGTCCCATCCACGCTAAATGACCCACTTTTCTCATCACTTTCTGAACACACCATACATGTTAATTCATCTCTTCCCTTGTTTGTGTGCTTTTTTTCTGTCCAGAAATCCCTAAAAAATGGGTTCCACTCATTTTTTTTCGAGAACCAAATGCTACTTCCCAACTCCCCTGGCAGAATCCATCAGTACCTCCTGCATGTTCGATAATGTCTTATACTCACCTCTAGGACAGCTCTCTACATATTGTATATTAGTTATTTGTTTGTCCATTTGTCTGCTAGACTATGAGCTCCTTGAAAGTGTGATGACTTCATTCATCCTTGTATAACTACAAGCAAAGTGCCATAGTAGATCCTCAATAAATGTTGGGCAAATTCACATGTGAATGAATAGATGAACAAATTGTTAGCTTTCCAGCCTTGTAGTCTGATGAAATACAGGGTCAGGAGTGTGGCTCATGCAAGATGTGGCATTATTACCAGGTGGAAATTTTAAGTATCAAAATAGTAGGACATTGAGTTTGTCACAGGCCTTCCACATATGTTCTCACCTTTACCTTTCCTCTGGATAAGTCAGCCATTGTCATTCTCACCGCACAATCGAGGAAACTAAGGCTCAGGAAACTGTAGGGGTTACTCAAGGTCATTCACAAAGTGAGTGGTTGAATAGAATTCAATTTGTTTAGCATTCCTCCCCAAAGCTCTAGCTATGATGTGTCTGACTTGGGAAAAAGTTCAGGCTCCAATTTTTTTAAGTACTGTTTTAACAGTTAGTGGGCTCTAATCATAATCAAAGGCAAACACACGGACCCATCCTTTTTTTTAAAAAAAAAAAACAGCTTTATTGAGGTATAATTGATATACAAAGAACTGCACATACTTAATGTATACAGTTTGATGAGTTTGGACGTATACCAACACCCATGGTACCATCACCACAATCAAGGTAATAGATATATCCAGCACCTCTCAGAATTTCCTTGTCCCCCACCCCAACTTTTGTTTGTGGTAAGAACATTCAACTTGAGGTCTCTCCTCTTAAATCCTGAAGGACACGGTACTGCATTGCTAACTCTAGGCACTAAATTGTACAGCAGATTTCTAGAACTTATTCTTCAAGCAGAGCCGATGAATAACATTGAATAACAACTCCCCATTTCTCCCACCCCCAGACCCATCCTTCTTATCTTAGACACACACCATAATAAACTAGAAATTCCTCAAGACCAAAGATGATGGTGCACAACTGAGCTGCTAGGACAACCAGAGAGAGGAAATCTGTATCATGACTAAAGTGAAGGTAGCAAAGTACGAGTTCCCAATTCACAGAAGAAGAGCTGAAAGGGACCTCAGAAGTCTCCAACCACCACATTTCACAGATGATAAAACTGAAACTAGCAGAGTGAAGCAGCTAGCTCACGGCCACACAGCTGGTAAAGAATTAATCCCCAGTTCAGTGCCAGTTTCATTACATCATGCAAGGGATATTTTGCAGGAATGGGAAAGGAGTGAATAACTATCTCTGCTATCAAAGTTGAAAAGAGGCCTGGGAAAGTGAAGAAATACTGTTTGTGAATCTGATAAGAGAAAGAAAATGGTTAATTATCTAAATTGAAGGGACAGCTATAAAATCCAGGAAGGTACCTGAAAGATTTACCTCTACGTGCTCAGACAGTTCAAGGATAATTCTGAGGAAAAATAAATGAGGATGGGGGTGAGAGCAGCAACTGCAACTTGGTGTGAAGAGCTGTGAGGGGTCTGGTTCTCTATTCTCTGCTCTTTGTGGCCTCCGGCAGTTCAACCTCTCCCTCTGGCTTCCTTCTCTATAAAATGTGAATATCATCAGCCTCGCTTACATCATGAAGTTTTGTGAGGGTTCAATGAAATCATGAATGCAAAACTGTACAACAATTTGGGTCTCTCTTCTGTGAAGGCCTGTACCACCAACAGTTGTTTATTATCCAGCACAGAATCAAGAACATGGATATTTAGTTGGTCGTATTTATCCTGCCTCTACTCAAAAAGGTTTTGGAGTGGGGATGTGTGTGTTTGTATATGTGTATCTGTGTCTATTTATCTCTGTCTAATTATAGCTATACACATACAGACACATACCAGTCATATATATGTCATATAGTCACACATATATCATGTATATACATATATGTGTGTATATACATATACACATATGTATATATACATACACATTATATATGAGTGAGAGACTATTAAGATAGAAATAAGATAAAATCAAAGCCAAGGTTAGTGTCCAAAATACACGCAGTGAGATCCTATGTACTTTTCTAGAGTTGGCTTGCAATTTTGACTTTGAGTTTCCTTCTAATCAACTTAAGAAAGGAAAGGTAGGGACTTCCCTGGTGGTGCAGTGGTTAAGAATCCTCCTGCCAATGCAGGGGACACGGGTTTAAGCCTTACTCAGGGAGGAGCCCACATGCCGCAGAGCAACTAAGCCCATGTGCCACAGCTACTGAGCCTGCACTCTAGAGCCCGTGAGCCACAACTACTGAGCCTGTGTGCTGCAACTACCAAAACCCACACGCCTGGAGCCCGTGCTCCACAACAAGAGAAGCCACCGCAACGAGAAGCCTGCGCACCACAATGAAGAGTAGCCCCGGCTCGCTACAACTAGAGAAGCCCGCATGCAGGAACCCAACACTGCCAAAAATAAATAAATAAATTTATTTTTTTAAAAAAAGGTAAAAACATATGAAATATACAATATTCATATGATTATAAAATGCAAATTCAAGAAGGGTTGTTCAAAAGCAACACAGACATTCTGAGGTCTGCAAAGTTGTAATACATAACCTTTCACCACCACCATCACTACTGCTGCCATACATACACACAGACACAGGTTGTCCTGAAGAGGACAAGCTTCACTATGAGGCATGGAACCATGTACTCAATCGCTGGATGAGATTCCAGCCAGCATAAGGACAGAGGAAGTAGGAAGGATGGCATCTTCTAAAATGACTAATTTAGGGACTCCTCAACTGTAGCTTGAGTGCCCTGGGCTAGTGGTACTAGTGTTCCAGATACCGCTAAATTAGAATGTACCCGCTATTGGTTTGACAGCAGTGACTATAGGTCCCAGAACATCAGCAACAAAGAAAGGAGAGAACCAGTTGAGGTTGACCCCTATGGCCCTGGGGTTTTTCATACTCTGATTTTTTTTTTTTTTTTTTTTTGGCTGCATCCCACGCAGTTTGTGGGATCTTAGTTCCCCGACCAGGGATTGAACCTGTGCCCTCAGCAGTGAAAGTGCAGAGTCCTAACCACTGGACTGCCAGGGAATTCCCCACACTCACTCTAATATTCTTAAGATCATATCCCACTCCCCCCAACTAGTATGGATAGGAAGGAACTGGACAACCCAGTTGGCATGGACACCAAGTTCAGACTCTCTTTTCCATCCTCAATCCTTCAGCTCTCTAGCTTCCCCTTCTCTTTCATAAGGTGACTCAAAATGGGATCAGCAAAGGGAACACCAGCAAAGGAATTTATAGAATTGGGGTTGTTGTTATTGTGTTGGATACACTAGCAGTAACAAGTGTGTAGCTTGCTTCAAAGCCCAGTTAATAGGCTAAGAATCACAATTATGAGTCAACCAAAAACATTCCAGAAAAAAAAATACCTATGTGGGTCAGGGTAGGGAGATGGGGCACAATCTGACACTGTACTGGTAGAACGCTTAGGAAGATGGCAATCTTTTTTTTTTTTTAGTTGTGGTAAAGTATATGTAACGTTTACCATTTTAACCATTTTTAAATGTCCAGTTCAGTGGCATTAAGTATATTCACATTGTTGTGCAACCCTTAACACTATTCACCTCTAGGATTTTTTCTTCATCCCAAACTGAAACTCTGTATCTATTAAAGAGTAACTTCCCATTCCCTTCTCCCCCCAGCCCCTAGCAACCAGCGTTTTACTTTCTGCCTCTATGAACTTGATTACTCTAGGTACCTTATATAAGTAGAATGATTCAGTATTTGCCCTTTTGTGAGTGGCTTATTTCACTTAGCATAATGTCTTCAAAATTCATGTATGTTATTGCATGTGCCAGATTTTCCTCCCTGTTTCAGGCTGAATAATATTCCACTGTAAGTATATACCACACTTTGTTTATCCATTCATCCATTGATAGAAACTTGGGTTGTTTCCACCTTTTGGCTATTGCGAATAATGCTGCTATGAACATGGGGTATAAATAAATATCTGTTTGAGTCCCTGCTTTCCATGCTTTTGGGTATATAATCAGAAGCAGAATTGCTGAATCATATAGTAATTCTATTTTTAATTTTTTGAGAGGAAATGGCAATTTTAGTTTGGCTTTGGGAAAAAATTGAACAAAATATTTAATGACATTTCATTTACAGAGTTGCTTTCATGAGCATCAGGAATCTTGGATTCTATTCTCAGTTCTCCTATTAACTGTGTGATCTTTAAAGCCACCTGTATTTTCAGGACCACTCTCAGTTTGCTCATCTGAAAAATGATATCTTTGAGCTAGTTGATATCCAAGGTCCTTTGAAATTCCAAAAGTCTCTAACTCTGCATATTCTCTTTGGTATATGAGTTCATCCTCTCATTTCTTCATTCATTCATTTTGGAAATGCTGTTTGAATGTCAGAGCAGGGTTTTTTTTCCTCAAAGATAAATAAGAGTTATCCAAGGGGAATGGGAATGGGAATGGGAATGGGGAGAAGGAAGGCTGGGGTAATAGTTGAAAGAAAAAATAAAATGAACTGCAAGCTAGTTGAAGGGCAGGTACCAAGAGGAGGCTGAAGGGGTAAGTATGGGTCAGAACACTCCAGGCCTAGTGATCAAATTTTAAGATTTTAGACTTTATCCTAACATTAATGAGGAGCCATTGAAGGGCATAAAGAAGGTGGTAACGAGATCAGTTTTTGTTTAGAAAAATCACTCTGACAACAAGGTGGAGAACAGATTGCAGGGGTTCGAAACAAGTGAACCTATTCTTTCTCTGCTCCCTTGCCTCATTTTTTCCTTTTGCTTTGAAAGTGGGAAAATTAGTCAAGATGTCCCAGAGCCTAACTTGGAACAAAAGACATTTAGATCAAATTTATTTCATCTTGGTAAATAATACTGTACTGTACTTCTCCTTACACTGAAAAATATTTGGCCACCATTTTTCCTAAACTGTAAAAACTATTCACCATGGTTGGGAATGTATTGTTGTCTTCAGGTCATTAGTTTGCCAATTAATACTTCAGGACTATGACATTAAAGCAATTTTTAAAGAAGTTCTGATAGGAAATTATTATCCCTTTATCTGCAACACTAGAAAATTAAATATCACATATTAATATAATACCTTATATTTTATGAGAAAACTTAAGAAAATTCATATTTAATTAAGTGGAGTTTTTCTTTAATTGGGATGCAAATAGTCTAGTTCTGGCTTTATATAATGTTCTTTATATAAATAATGTAGTATTCTAAAATCATAAAAATGCACAGTGATGCTGTTTTCCTTTTTTATAGACCTCTTGTTTTCTTTACTAAGGAAGTTATGAGTTGTGCTGCATCCGCAGATTGTATACCTATGAAAACAACAAATGATCCTTGAAGACCATTATTTTTAATGGGTGAAGAAAAGGAGTTGGTTTCTATCTTAGATCACACGAATGCAGAACCAAGTTGTTTGGAAAAATACTCTGAGTTTTAGTGTGCAAGAATAATGCCTTGCTTTACTGCAGACATTAAGATGCGTTCAATCACTCATGCCTCGTTTGGTAAAATAATGCCGAAAAGGGTGGCATTTGCCTTCAATAAATTTTGGCAGTTTGGCATAGTTTTTACTTTGTGTTTACCAAGGAAAGAAAACCAAAATGAGAGCAAGGAGAACCAATTATAAAGAGTGCTTTAGTCTGGCGAGGATGCTTGAAATGGCCAGCTTGTAGCAAGCAGGTCCAGGCTGAGAGCCGAACAATTAAAGTTTGTATGGTACGTGGTATGTTTTTAGTATACTGAAAAAAGAAGTGCTTCTTCAAGAACGAAGCCAAAGAATGGTAAGTGTTTCTGGTTTTAACATTATTCCTATTACTTTGCTAGTCCTCCCAAGAGCTATAAAGTTGACAATAAATCAAATATATTTTAATTTGTCATGAGATAGTAGATAGAAACAAAATTTTCCCAACTGGTTTTCTGCCAAAGTATTTCTACTAGCCCTGTCCACTTCCAAAATTTACACTCACTGTCAAAAATTAAGAAAAAATTGAACTATCAAATAAATTCAAGGCTGGGAAACCTTTACTGGATGCTGCAGTAGCCTGGCACTACATTATGTTCTGGGGACGCAGGACAAGTAAGTGGTGATCTGGTCTTCAAAGAGGCAAGTGACTCTAGGCAAGGCTGGGTTATCTTATTTGCCAGAAGGCCAGCACAGAATACCTTCTTCAGGTGAGTTAAAACATATGACACATGACATTGTACCAAATAATAAGGCACATCCTACCTCACTGCTCTCCCTCCAAATCTAGTGCCTTACCTTAGTAGGACTAACTTTTGAAAGTCTCTATTTGAACATCAGATTGTAGTAAATCCTACATCATGTGGAGGTATAATATTTGAGTACATCCTGAAAATATAATATGTATGATACTTGTTTCAAAGTGTGTTAAAAATATAATGTTTCATGTTCAGTTTAGTTTCTCAAAGTCAAAATTTGAGAATACAATTGAATTTTATATTACAGATAATTGAAAGAAAGACTCATTGCAATATCAATATCGGTGCTAGTTAAAATACTACTTGAATTTTGGGGGGGCATGTAGCATGACCAGGAAAGAGTTTTTCTCAGTGGATAATTACAGTGATACAGACACCTGTTATTTCCCAAGCTAAGGGTTAATTGGAAAGGCTTATAAAGCTCATCTTCCTTGTTCTTTTTCTTTTGTAAATTTGAATGTAAATAATGACTCAAACACATAATTTTACAAGTGTCTGTATTGTTTTGATATTGTTACTTGATCACTCTAGTTGTCTCAATTTGCTCACATCCTTTGCTTTAATTTTTCTAAAAAATGTATTATATAACATTACTTACTATTAGTCTTAATGAATTGCTAGGTACAATAGTAATAGACTCCCATGGACTGTAGATAAAATAATTGAATTAACTTTGAAATCAAAAAACAAAAAGAAACAAAAAACCTTTCTGTTTTCACAATTTGTTATATGAAAGTTTAATATAACAATCCTAAATTGAAAACTAAAAAGCACCTCACTGATAGAGCAATCCCACAATCCCAATTATGAGATAATCTGAAGCTTTTCACTATCAGAAATAGTTACTTTGAAAATAAAAAACATGATCAATTAACTAAGAAAATACCATAACTAATGCTAATAGTGTTCAGATATTTACTATTATCATCAAAGGAAATGCCTGTTCACATTAGTTCTAAAGCAGCAACACATTAAGAATTTTACTAAACTTTTCCTATAACAAGAAAGTTTAGTTTGTGATTTTTTTCCCCTTTAAAAAAAAAAACTTTGATACCACAAAATTTTTAAAAAGCTAACTCTCCTGCCCGAATAGGGTCTCTGAAAATGACAAATCATGGTTATACAGAAGATATCACAAAAAAGTATTAATTCAGATAAACTTTAGGGAAGCATTTCCTAAGTTTACAGCCCTGCCTAATGGCCAACAAAGAGTTCTTCATTTTTTAGTTTTCATATGTCCATGTGTGAACTAATACATTTTGGTATATCACTTATAGTTATACATCAGATTCATGCCCAACTCTGAGGTCCTGGAATCTGGGTCTCTAAGAAAAAATGACAGTGGAAGTGTTGCTGCCTGGGAGAGTGTGGGCTTCTGAGTTGCTAGGCCGCCTTTCTGTGGACCTAGATGTATAACTTACTTTCATTTGTCTCTAACGACTGAATTAAAACACTCATTTATCTCCAAGTCATTATAACATGTAAATTGTGCACTGTCTACACATCATGGGCTGTGAAACAGCAGCCTGAACACATGACAGACTCAGTATGTCTGAAATGGTGGAGCAAAACGGTGGTTGGTTTTGAATTCATTTGCACTCATTTTTACTACTTGAGACACGCTCATTAAAAAGCTGTATTTCAGCTCCCATTTAACTGAGCTGGATTTTCACAGCACTGCTGCCTCTGGCTTTTTAGTTTGCCTTGAACAGGAGTATTCTTCCAAGTCATGGACAATTCAGGCAGACTTTTTCAGGTAAAGCCAAGTCATCAGCTTGGCCTTTTCCTTCCACCCTACTCCTGGGACCTACAGGTTGGGATTGCAGCTAAAGATGGGAACTGCAGATCCCAGGTGGGAGGGCTGAATCACGCTCACTTTCTTCAGGGCAGCTGCTCACTGGCAAGCTGCTCTGCACTTAAACCCTTTAAAGCTACCAACAAACTTTGGGAAAGTTACATCACAGTAAACAAAAACAGTTGCTTAAATTATTATTATGCAACACTGTGTCATTACACATGGACACTGCAATTATCTTCCCAATTTGGCAAATACCACCGTAGCTTTGCAGGCAGCTTCGGGAGAAGTAAAAATCTGGGATAAATAATGTCAGTGCCACCCTCACGAATGGAAAAGGTTTCCTACCCTCTGGAAAGATACTCAGGTTTTCTCCAGCAAACAAAGTGGGACGCCGAAACCGCCTCCCAAGTCTTTGGAATCCCACATTTTAAATGTAAATGATTAGTCTGGTAGCATCCATAGGCTCGGCTGTAGAGAAGAGCAATACAATCACGAACACGTGAAAGTGAAATTCTCAATGTGGTTTTTAAAAACTCGCAGGCGTCAATACACATCTGGTAACTAATTTGTTAATTAGACAGCCCCCCCCCAAAAGGTATAGGTAACCACTGGGCTGTGTCTGCCCCAGGGGATCTCTACAGATCGGGTCCGGAGATTGCCCTCACCCCACCCCCGCTGCTGTTCAACCGCTGCAATGTTGGGTGTTTAAGCAGAAGACAAATCAGATATGTTCCGGACACGTTTTTATTAAAAATTTGAAACCAGGTGAAAAGGATCAGTTTGTAAAAAGAAAGAAAGAAAAAAAGGTAACTACTTGTCGAAACAAAAGAGCGAGAGTGAGGACAGATGACCCGCACAAGTGCCTAGGACCATTTTTTCTCCCTGGGCTGTCGCAGAGCAGACAGGAGGATGGGGGCGAAGGAGGGAGGAAGAGAGAAAGAAAGAGGATTTCAAGCATCATCTCCCTCTCTGCAAAGGTCTGGCCTCCCCTGTGCTCGGGAAGCGGTGGTAGCCATTTTCATTTTTTTCCCCAAACGTAAAAGGAAAATAGAACAGAAAAGGTATATCTCCCGTCCTGCACTAACAGCTGGGCTCCTCCTTCTAAAGAAAAAATGTATTTTAACAATCTCAGGTACAAAACCCAATCCGCTTGCATCCACCGAGGCTTCTGGAATCAACGGATTCGATTTGGCGACCCGCACCAAAGGAGACGTGATCTTGAAAAATCAATCCGCGCTCGCGCCCCCGCGCCGCCACCGCCCCGGCCGCGGCCGTGGCCACAGAATTAGCGGCTCCGAGGACGTTTTTGCCGCAGTGCACGTCCGCCGTAACAGCCGAGCACTCGGGTGAATAATGCCAGTACAGTGAGCAGGCGATCAGGCTGATTTATCACGCAAAATAATTCACGGCTACAGTCCGGCTCTTGGTCCTGCCACTTTAAATCAGAAACGCGCGTCTACACAGTTCCACAGGCGCCCACCCATGCATGGTACACGTGTGTGCGTGTGTGTGCGCGTGTGTGTCCGCGCGTAGGGCCAAGTGGAATGATTCCAGATTGCTTCATATATAGGAAGGGGGAAAAAAAGAGCAAAAGAGCCAGTCACCCCAACTCCTACCCCCCACCTTTTGCAGCGTGGACAAGTGGCTTGTAAGGCAGCTTGGAGCAAAATAAAGTCTGAACAAAACTAGACTGTGAGACTAGCACGTCGCAGAGTGAAAGTGAGTGACGTTAACGCAGACTCTGTAAAGACTCGGATCACTTGCAGGCAAAACTAAAATTCTCCCCCCCCCTTTTTAATAAAAGAAAGAAAAGAAAATCATTAATTGGGTTCAGATCTAAAATGCTGCTTTGAAAATACACGCACATGTTGAAGACTCTGCGAATGTAATTTCTTGGGTAAACATCTGGTGAAGATATTCCAGGAACACATCTGAAAGGAAGAAAGGGGTAAGACAGCCCCTTCTTTATATATCTTGGGTCAAAAAAGCGTTGTTAAAACTTTTTAAAAAGAGTGTGCTCTCAATGTAAATACCTTTATGAACTCTAAGGATGAATTCAGGTTGGGAGAAGAACTGAACTGGGAGTGGGGTCCTGGGTCCCACACATTGGGATGGTCTGTAAGCTTGGGCAGGTCTCTTTCTATAGCCCTCTTTTGTCATCTGTAAAAATCGTAGAGAGTAAATGATATGCTTTCTAAGGTCTTTTTTTGCACTGACAGCATGATTCTAGCTAGGAGGGAATGATGATGGGGGGCCAGGAGGAGGTCTTAATGTAGAGAGAAAAAGAGGTCACATTCTTCAGGTGGCATCTGTTTAAACTGGTGGTGATAAAAGTGATGAATCCAGTATGCCTGTGTCCTTAACAATAAAGATTGTGTCTATATTAAGAACTGCTATTGTTCCAGCTCTGAAGTATGTATAGCATACAATGAATGCTCTTTGAGAATACAATGTAATCTTGTAATTATATTTTGGGGGGTAGAGACTATTTTCAAGGATCAGCCAAAAGGATTTTGGGATTGGAACAATCTTCAATATTCTTGTTTATAATCTGTTTCTGAAATGCATTAAATTACTTGGATAATTCAGAGAAAATAAGTTTTTAGTAGGTAAGAGTTCTTCTGTGCCAGATTGGCTGTCAAGATTGACTGCATTAAGGGGATTAATTACTCCCTGTCTACTTTTTTCAGAAAACAACTCCAAAGGTCGCAGGTCTTTGACACTCCTCTTATCTGTGTAGTAACTGGTCAGGAGTGTGGGTGCTAGAACCAAACCACTAACTAATTTTGACATGCACTAGCTGAGTAATCGTAGCCAAATTATTTAGTTTAGTTGTGCCTCAGTTTCCCACATTTATAAAATAGGGATTATAATAGCAACTAATTTGTAGCGCTGTTGTCAGGATAAATGAGTTATCGTATTAAAGTGCTTGGAATAGAGCATGGCACATGTAACCAACAGCTCAATAAATGTTAGAGGTTATTATTACTCCAGTGTAAACACAGGGAAAGCAAGGTCAGATATAATAGAGGGATCTTTGATCTGCTCCTGGATTTCAACTAAGGCCTCTAAGCACTTTATTTTATCGGGCTTTTATGATGTCAGCTTAAAGCAAGGAGCTCAGCAGTCTTTATTATTATTAAGAATAGGCCAGAACATTATCTACCAGAACTCCATTCCCATACATTCAATAGTTGTGAACCTGGAGAATTCTCCACTTGACCAGATCAATGCAAATGTGTAGTATTGGGTCTGTATGTTGAGTGCATACTTATTCATGTGTGTCTTGACTGTCCAGGTGGTAGGAAGCCAAGGTTTTCTTTGGAGAAAAGTTTCCAAGCCATCAGTTCCTGTCTGTTTCTGTTGTGATACTTTCTTTCCTACACAATGTGTTACCTCAGGCCTAATCTCTGTCATTGAATTATGGAGTCAAAACAATCACAAATCTCTGGCGTGCTCCCTTTGTGTCATTTATTAGTTTAAAGGGGAAAAGCAACATCCTGACTCTTTCTCCTCTCTTAATGACCCCCAGAGTGCAGACTTGAACCAGGCTTTAGGAAGGGTCACAGGCAAGGAATGCTTAAGGGAGCAATCCCGATAGTGTTTGCAATTTGGGATTGGAGGCGAGCTGCAGTTAAGCTTTATAGAGGAAGTGGAGATTAGGTGTTTCCAGAACTGGCAGGCTTAGGTCACTGCAGGTTGGAAAGTAAGGTCCCACTTCTTTCCTCCTAAGGCACCTGAAGCCCCAGGTGCACTAACTGTTTTACCAGGGGCTGGTGAAGAGGCCGCCCCATCCAGGGCTGGCAGACCTGGGGCGCCCGGGGTGACGTCCAACCCCAAGCTGAGGGGGCTGCAGGCACCAGGTTAAGTTCTCCGTTAGCCAGACAATGTCTTGCTGAAAGCGCCGGAAGAAAAGTTGTGTTCCAAGCGCTAGCGTGAGCGCTCGACTCCACTTTGTCAATCTGATTAACACAATCTCCTAAATAAATAAATCAATAGAAGAGGGTGAGCTGCCTTTCACAACACCTGCTTGCCTTCCTCCCTTTCGCTCGTGGGGACTCCCACCCTCTCCATCATACACACACTCCCTCTAAAGAGGCGCTGTAAGGTGCCGAAAGGAAACCGAAGGTACCTATATACTTTAAGAAATTTCCGGAAGCAAAGGTGGGAACCCCGGCGAGTTTCATTCCTCCGCGCCCGCAGCAACCTGGCACCCAGAAGCCGCGGGCACCTGGCCTCGCAGAGCATTTGGAGACCTCCAAGGAGTCCCTGCGGGGACGGTCCCCAGTGGCCCGCGGACTTTCCAAGTTGCAGAGGTACTGGGGGAATATGAGAATAAATAAATTCAATTCTACCCTCCATCATCACCGACCCGGACGATAGGTCGCGGATCCTCCGCTCCAGGCCCTGAGAGGGGGTGGGGGCGAGGGCGGGTGGAGGAACCGAGCGGGACTCGCAGAAGCTGCCCGACAAGGTCACGACCGCGAGGCTGCCGACCGAGGCGCGCAGTGGCCGGGCGCCGCCCTCTGGCCCCGGGGCTGACCCCGCGCTGCTCGGGTCTCGGCCACCGTCCCGACACATCCCTAGGGGAAGGAGGGGGCGCGACGCCGCAGAACCAACCCTTACTTTTGAGGTGGAAGCTGAAACCCGCGGGGCTCCCTGGCGAGGTGTCCTGGAAGGCAGATCGGATGCCCAGCACAACCGAACTTTAGAAGGGGCTCTCTGCTCTGCCACCCCCTTCCTAGTGGCGACCTGTGAGAGACTTTCGTCCCCTCCCCTCCGCGTCTTCATACCCGGGGAACTTGGCCCAGACAACCTAGTTTTCCATATTAATTGGTGGTTCTACCAACTCAGCAGCCTCTTCTCTCAGACGGACTTCTAGGATGTCTTGTAAAGGGAACCAGTTCAATGCTTCCCCCCCCCGCCTTTCCGAGGGAGTATTGTGTGAATTAAAAATCTTTTAGGTGTTAAAAACCAGACCAAACAACAAACCCAAAACCAAAACGTGCTGCCTTCACGTGAGTGGATATGAAGTCAATTCAAGACTTCCTTGAGCCAGCCTTTGCTCAGATAGTAAAGTTCCTGAATCCATCAGCAAAACAGAGCCCCTTTCACGCACTTCTGGAGGGGGACTTAGTAAGACTGCAATATATTATTACCATGTTTAAAACGTTCCGCGGAGGCAAGGTTTCCTAAAAGTGACTTGCCAGCGATGCATGGAAAAGCAAATCCGCTTACAGAGAGGGGCCGCTGAAGAGGAAGGGGGGAGGCAGGACCCAACCTCAATTAAAAACCGCAGTTTCCAAAGCTTGAACCACAGTACTGATATTGTGGGACTGGTGGGATGTCGTGACTGCCCCTGGAGCTGACAGGTTGCAGATCTCTGGGGCTCTTTTTCACTGCTTGCTGGAAGTCCCCAGCTTCTTCAAGATAGCCCTTCCTAACACCCAGAATTAAGCTCCCCTTTTGTGTTTTGTGGGCATGTATTTGGACTCTGCATTAAGCCTTGCTCCTTACACACTTGGGGTGGATAAGCTCTTGTTAGCTGGCAGTGTGTGCACCCAGGGTGGGAATGAGGGTGCCAGTGCAGATGAAGATGTGTGTTTGTGCCAGTTTGTTGTCTGCCCCCCTGACCCACTGCTAAGGAATAGGCTCTAACACAGCCCTCATCTCCAGAAACTCTCCCTGCAGTTTCTTTCTGGGAGAAAACACCTCCTAAATTATTTAGCTATCAAGGTTTCTGTGTTTTGTATAATGAACTCAAGAGAAAAGTTGCAGAGTTTGCTAGTTGTGTGATTTCTCAGGTCAAGAGCGCTTGCAAAGCTCTTAGATCCCATAACTCTGAGGGTGAAATCACCAAGAGTGTTTTGCCCAGAAAGTATAGCCTTCCAGCTTCGTGAGAATAGGACAGCTTTCTGTAAACCTCAAATCATTCAAACAACAGCATAACAAGTCTCAATCACCCCCCTTCACAAACACAAATGCACACCCAAGTATTTCTGGTCCTCTGTGGTTACCGCATTATTTTGTAGCACCTTAATCTACCTCTTTGAATGGTGATTCCAACTTTTCAAAGTTTCTTGCTCTTTACTCTGATAAGTTGCACTTGCCCTGTGTGGAATACAGGCTTGCCTTTGAGCCCTTGACCATGCTTTCAACCTGTTTTAAACGTTACATTTTAGTCTTAAGGGATAAAAATGTTGCTTTCACCCTGTATACGGGGAGAATGCTGGGCGCAAAGTGGGCGAGTCTATAAGAAACCCGATCGCTTAGCTTTTGTCCATCAGATGGACAGTTTCAACATGCCAGTTCTTGTCTGCTAAAACGCCAGGGCAAGGTACTCTGGACACTGCTGGCGGGTCATCTGTTTCTCTGTCTCACCAGGTCCCGGCTCTAGCGCCGTGGATGCTGCACACACCTGCCGATTTTACAGCAGCGAAATCGGCTCAGGCCACCGAGAGAAGGAGGACCACTTTTACCGTTGGGGGCAACTTCATTGAGCAAGTGCTAGACCTTCACAAAAGGGAACACATTTTGCTTAAGCCTGCTCTTTCTTAGGAAGCGCTTAGAGACAAGGCCCACCAATATTCCGGGTAAAGTTAACACTACCAGAAATGTGTACTGCATTAGGATGCCGACTGGGGACTCATTGAAGACCAGGCTGTTACAATTAATCTCGTCTCTCTCTTTGTTTCCATTGCTTTGTTTTTCCTTCCGTCTCTTTCCTTCCTAGTGTTCCCTACCTCCTGAAGTTAGAAGTTAATAAAAACACTGCCTTATTAAAAAAAATACATGAAGTCAACACTAAATTTGAAGAGTTAATGTTGCAACTAAACTCTCCTGGCGTCTACCGATCTGTTCGCCACATCTCTGCTGTCTGTAATGCCAGCAACTATTGTTCTTAAAATTTGCTAAAATAATTCTTTCAAGGCCTTTGAGAAAGTGTAATAAACGCTAATTGGAAAAAAGCATAACCCAACTCTCACTTATTTTACTTCCTCAGATCAGGGAAAAGGACTCCAAGCAAAACAATAAACTTTATGTAGTTTATTTTTAAACGACTCTATTTTCAGCAGCTTTTTCTTCCTTAACTAAATCACGCAGCTTTGTTCGATTCCATGTCTACCTCTTCCCACGTGTCCCCACTAACCCACCCATCAATTCACACCCAGAGAGACCGCAGGGGTGGAAACGGTCCTACGAGGAGCCTCCCCGTATTTGCTCCCCAGCTAAAGAGCTCAATTTCAGAAGATTTGAGAAAAATGTCTTCTTCAGAAACTACCAGTGGAGCAAATCATTTACCTAATTCATTCAAGAGCCTCTATAGGAAGGACTTTGGGGCCTGATGATCCTCATAATGCGGTACTAATGCAAATCCCTTTAGTTCCCTCTCTGCTCCGCGAGGGGCGGCGTCCGCTCTCTGTCGAAGAGCCGCCCTGGCCAGCGGCTGCCCCTCCCCGTGTGCCCCCAGATGGCACAAGCGGGGCGCACAGCGATATCGGCGACTCCAGACGCCGCCCGCCGGGACGACTATCCGATCCGCCACTATGCGACCCTCGCCACCTCCCCTCCCCAAGCGTGGGCCCCTCCTCCCGCTTTCCCTTCCTTCTTACCCTCCCCAGTGATTTTTATGGGGGTAGAAGGTAAAATGGGAACGTTTCCTCCTTCGCGATGCCCACTTCCTCGGCCGCCTCCCACCCGGGCGGATTGGAATTAAAATCCGGGAATTCAATTTTGCTGCGAAATCTCGGGTTCCTAAGGAGGGGCCTGAGGGAAGGAAGACCCTGCGGGGAACGCGCGGCCCAAAGAGGCTCCCACCCCGCCCCGCTGCTGTCCCGCGGGGAGGATGAAAGCCAAGGTCCCGGGAGGGGCCGCGGGTTCCCGGAGGGGGCGAGGGCTTGGGATGGAGGAGGCTGAGGCCAGGTGGCGAGTGCGGGGCCGAAGCTTCAGGGCTCGCGGGTACCCAGACCCTCTTCCCAGGCAGTGCGCTCCCAGCCCTACAGGTGCACCCTCCGCCCCCTTGTAGGCCCCTCGGTGGATACCGCCTTAGGGCCCAAATTCGGTCCCTGGAGGCTTTGAACGTGGCCTTTCAGAAGTTTTTAAAGCTGCCCCGCTCCGCCCAGCATTCACGGGTCACACTCTCTCCCCATCCCTCCACCCCCTCTACAGCTGCGGCACCAGAGGGGGCGGGAAGGGAGCGGGGAGGGGCGGGGGCTGGCAGGACGAGGCTCTGGGGCCGAAGCACCGCCCCGAAGCGCCAGGCTCGGCCTAGAGGGCTTGGAGATCTGCTCCCGAGCCCGACCTCAGGGGAAGCGCAGGAAGACCGCTTCCGCACCGCACCAGCCGCTGTGGGGAGAGGGGGTGGAGAGGAGGGGCCAGGCGGGGGAGGGGAGGGGCGAGGTGGGGGAGAGGAAGAGAGACCGGGCAGGGGGGCACGTCCACATTACCAGGGTTCCTGTGCTGAGCTCCAGCCAAGGGACTATTTAAAATGGACTTGAGGGGAGGCAGCTGGTGACCCGTGTCCTCGCCCTCCAAATTCCCCGAGCGAATCAGGGCGCCACCTACAGGCGTGTTCCAGATAGCAGCAGAGAGAAGGGAAGACAGTTGGCCCAGAAAGGCGACCCAGGGGAAGCAGGGCCCTGTTTTGTCCAGGGCCATCTCTCAGCTCCTAAGCCTGAGTTCTGAGCTCCAAAGTTACGGATCTGTTGGTAGCAGCACGAGTCCTGAGGGCACTGAGAATGAACTTTTGGGGAGTGGGGAATTGAGGGAGTAAATACAGGAATTGGGGGAGTAAATACAGGAATTGGGGGATTCGAGGACCAAAGACGTCCCTCCTCCAAGGCCTGTCTCATGGAGTGCGGCTTGTTTCACTGAGAAGAGTGGCTGTGTGGCCTTGGACAAGTTGCATGATCTTTCTGAGTCTCGGTTTCTTCATTCTTTAAAAGGGGAATCGTTGTACCTGTCTGACAGGATCCTTGTGAGAATTAAACGAGATAATGTAGATGAGAAACTATAGGTGCCTTCTAGAGTGAGCTTTCATCGATTTCTAATATGAGAAAACCATCTTTTATACTAATAAATCTAACTTTTAAGACTTTGTCTAGCTCTTTTCTGTTTTTTTGAAGATTAGGGCCTTAGAAGAGGGCAGAGAGAGCCAGAGAGGTTTGAGTGTCTGATTAGGGTAGAAGGACAGGTTAGTGGAATTTTGATAACGACTCTAGCTAATCCCCTCCTCATAGACAAATAATAACATATTATGTTATGGATCACTTACTACTGCTATTTACTATTACCTCGTTTAATTTATATCACCTTACATGTTA
The DNA here is from genome assembly GCF_059928025.1 of Delphinapterus leucas. NCBI lineage: Eukaryota > Metazoa > Chordata > Mammalia > Artiodactyla > Monodontidae > Delphinapterus > Delphinapterus leucas. The sequence goes on from NC_143129.1 coordinate 138,575,019, forward strand.
TCCTCATTTTGAATATGAAGAAATAAAGACATGGGGATAGAAACCATAGTTGGTACATTTTGTTTCTTTAAAGAAATTTTCCTATGTCAGCAACGCAGATCTATATTCCAGAATCTACCTTTAACATCAATTTATTAGGCACCTACTATGTGCTCGGTTACTGTATTAGAAATTTTACCTATGAGGTCTCATGTGATTCTCATAACCCTTCTGTGAAGTAGGACTTCAAGTTTCCTCTTCACAGAAGAGGAAACCTTGGTTCAAGGATACCCGGGGTGGGGGCTCACTTAAAGTCCTACAGAGAAGTGGTGGAGTCAGGTCATGGAGAGCCCAGATCTTCTGATTATACATCTGGGTGACTTCTGTTGCACCACAACCTAGCATAGTCCCAACTAACTCTGGGGCATTATTACAAGTTATTGGGAAAGGTCACCTGGAGAAATGGGCACCTTGGTGGTTTTGCCATGTTGAAGGTGTGGTACAAGATGGTGTTTATAGCCTTTAGTAATGGTAGAGTATTACAACGTTTCACAAGGAAGTATTAATGGTGGAGGAAGGGGGCAAGTGTGCATTGGGAGAAGCCAAAGAATGAATTGATCTATACTTCTATAAATATGAAGAACATATTTATTTAATGACCAAACCAACCAAATCTCATTTTAGCATACTATCACACAGAAAAATTTGGTATAGTGTAGCTATTGCCATATCCTGGCATCTGACCTATAGTGATGGTCCTTTGTTGATTTGGTTACAAAAATTATTTACAATAAGTATTGTTGCACATTAAATATTTTTGCTGGTCTATATCTATGTAATAGTAACAGTTCGTGATGAAAGGACTGGATTATTTAGGCAGGAAAATTATAGTCCTTTCAATGCTTTTGTTTTTCCATTGTGTAATATTCATTAGTTCCCCTTCTTCTTACCTACCTAAGTACCAAATCAAACCAGCATTCCTACCCAGAACACCTCCTTTTCACTTTTGAGAATAACTCAACATATCAAAAGGAAGGTTAAAGAAGGCTTTGGGTTGGGGTATTGGATGTAAATGTGTGCATCCCACTTTCTTCTTCTTCTTTTTTTTTTTTTTTTAACTGGGTCCAGCCTTGATGCTTCTGCTTGCCAATGCAATGTCAAGAGCTCAGACTTCGGCTGCATTTCACTTCTATACAGCTTCTGTACACTGGGAGTGTGTCTAATAATGTAATAGACTTTCATTTTGAAACAGATGCCATAGGAGATTCATTAGCAGGAAAACCCCACTGTGTAACTAACAAACACCATAAAGTTATCAAATTTAAGGTCAGATGGCTTTGGATTGTCAGCTTTTGGGGACCAGTTAGTAATTAGGTAAGAGGGCTTTGTGAAGAAAAACCAGTTGAAACCAACACATATTTGTGGAATTTATTTTATGTGTCCCACACTGTTCTGGGTGCTAGCAGAGATATGAAGAAATGCAGGAGTATTTCTCTTGGGGTTTACATTCTAAACTTTAAGGTAGAAACTTCTCCCTCTCTCCCAGTCCCTAGGTCCATGCCTTAGTTCTGTCATAATAAAGTGATGGGGTTAATGTTCAAAGAATACAAATCCCACCTCATACGTTGAGCTGACGTTTCTCTTCTGCAATTACTACCTTTATCCTAGAATTTTAGTCACTCATCTCATCATCTTCACGCATAGTTATATAAATGAACGAATGGAGGAGACTTTAGAAAAGGTGGGAACTATAGCTTATGGCCTCATTTTATAATGAGACATTTTATAAGAGACAGCATTGTACTTTGGAGACACCTGTTTTATTCTCTGATGTGTAATTGTGCTTTTTTTTTGCGGTACGCCGGCCTCTCACTGTTGCGGCTTCTCCCGTTGCGGAGCACAGGCTCCGGACGCACAGGCTCAGTGGCCATGGCTCACGGGCCCAGCCGCTCCGCGGCATGTGGGATCCTCCCGGACCGGGGCACGAACCCGTGTCCCCTGCATCGGCAGGCGGACTCCCAACCACTGCGCCACCAGGGAAGCCCCCTGTAATTGTGCTTTTATGTCATGGAAACACATATTGGTTGGTGTGTGTGTGGGCATATATCTGAAGATCTTAGCTACTTCTTTTCCGTACCTTTCCCCAACAATGGGCAATCCAGGGCTCTTTTTAGTAATGAAAGGGCAGAGTGGGAGCCAGTCTATATGTCACTTTGAAACTCATTAGTATTCTTCACATCACCTGTGTTGAATCAGAGCCTCTCCCAAGTCTCATTCTCAGAGCTTCTGAATGTGGGCTATCTCCCCAAGTCAATTGCAGATCAGAGGTTGTTCTGTGTAGGCCCAGCTCTGGGAAGGCAAATACTTAATAAAAATGAAATGGCCCCATGAGAGTTGTTTGAGAAACTGAACTGCTTCTCCTGCTCATGGAGAATTGAGTTTTCAGCCAAAGCCATTGGTGAAGGTCTAATAAACCCATGTTACACATGATTGGCATCAGATGGACCAGTCTGATGGGACAGCTGCTCAGAAAGCTTATGGTAAATACTCAGTATTCTCAAAGAATTTAGATATTATAAAAGAGAGCAGTATAGCATGGACTCTTGAGTGTCTGGAGGCAACCGAGCTAACTGAATTTAAGCAAGAGGGGCATAGCCACATGTTTATTTGGATAACCTTTAAAGATGCCTTGAAGAAGCCTAGGGATCATGGGAACACTTGAAATAGTTGAAAGAGAAGAAGAGGTTATACTGGTCCTTAATGTATTAGGACCAAGGACATTGTCTCATATAACCCTGTGTAATCATGACAGCACGGAGGCATATTTATCCCATTTCACAGAGGGGAACGGAGACTCCTAATTACAATTTGTAAGAGGCACAGATGAGATGTGATCTAGTCTGGCTCCAAAGCACAAGCTTTTCCTACTTTACCCACTCAGTCCAGGCCCCTCAGCCTTCTCAATCTGGCCTTGGTTGACTTGTCCAGCGTTCTCTTCTAGCACGAGGGATTGCCTCTTTTTCTTGGCACCATCATGTCAAACTTTATTAAGTATCTGTTTCCTGTGCTGTGCTGACACAGAATCACCTCTGACCTGCAATTCACTTGTAGGGATGCCCAAGTACAGAAGTTCTGAGACTCTAATAGCCAATTCTAATTTTACCCACCCTTTATTTGTATACCCAGCCTGGCTGCACCATTTGAATATTTAATCAAACCAGTTTATCCCTTTTTTGAATTTTACTCTCTAATCAGTTTGCAAATTCCTACTTTCTCAGTAATTGCTGGTCCCTGGTTCAGTGCTTCACACATTGCTGTCTATCTAGAAATATTTGTTGGTTGCTTGTAAGAATCCAACTCCTCACTCCCCCCTTTCCCCCCAAAAAAGGCTGGTGCAGAAGGATGACAAATGGGGTTCGGGGTGGAGGAGGGACAGGTTCAGCCAGGTTCTTGACCCTGGGCCCCAAGGTTCCTTCTCTTCCCAACTCTCGGAGTGAACTTAGGCACGCGGACTGGGAAAGAGGAAACACGTGCGTGCTGTGGGGTATTTGGGGGGAGACCGGAGATAGCAGCAACGGAGGGGGCTGAACGTTTCCCAGGGAACCTGAGAACCACATTCTTCGCGACGGGCGACTCGCAACTCTCCCAAAGAAAGCCTCGGGCCCAGCTCGTTCGTCAGTGTCACGTTTCAATGGCAGCGCGGGGCCGGCCTCGGCGAGGTGCCCGCACGCCTTTCGGGGACGGCTGGGCCCCGCGGCGATTCAGACGGAACCGAACAACAAAGGCCCCGCGGCGGACGGCGGAGGACCACCTCCCGGGACGGGTGCCGGAGCCCCTGCCGCCCCGCACCCCGCCACCGTCCAGACCAGGGGCTTCTCTTTTTCCGGTCTTCGGAGCTCAGGGCCCGCCCTGGACCTCCACGCCGAGGCCGCCCGTGGGTGCCTGCACTCTGGCCGGGGCAGCGCGGGAGCCCGGCCTGGACACGGAGGCCGGGGGCGGGGTGTTGAGTCCTCGCGCGACCCGGGCGCGCCCGACTGCGGCGTCCGCGCACGACGCGTGCGCAGGGTTGCTAGCCCCTTCGGAGACCTGGGCTTTCCGCGTGCGAACCGGCTGTAAAGTTAAGCCGGCTGCTCCAAGCCTCTCATTTTACCTGGCGGCGGCGAGCCGACGGCAGAGGGCGCCCTTCCAATGCGCGTCGGTCGGGACCCGCGCTAGTACGGCGGGAGCCGCGGTCTGGGAACCGCCGCGGCGCCTCAGCCCGGCGCGCTCTCCCTCGGGTGGAAAGCTGGGCTAGGGGTGCGGACCTCGCCGCCCTGCCCCCCCTTGCCTGCTCCCGAGAGGCAGTCTACTGGCGTGGTTTACGCCCCGGCTTTTTTCACCGAAGGAGGGTTCCTCGCAGCCGTCTGGGTGAGGACGAGGAGGAGGGGCCCCTCACTGACGCCGTGCCCCCCCCAACTGCTAAGGAACATGTCTGCAGGCGTCGTTCAATGGCAAACGACTAATTAATTTTCCAGCACTTGTGCAGAATACTTTAAAATGGAAAAATGAAGGTCTTCGATGAAAATGAAGCTTGATAGTGTGCACCTGCCACTAATGTACGGTGCACGGTAACTTCCCCTCATTAGAGAGATGACTTGGGTTGAGAACAAGTCATATAGTGAAAATCACTTCAACACGTGCCTGTTCATATGCATAAACTCCTGTGTACCAGATGGCAAAATATAATGACATCTTAAACAGCTAATTGCATAAACCTTGTAATGCAGATAATTGCTGTACCAAAGTAGGAGTTAATAATTTCCCACTATCGCCTGGCTTCAGAGTAATCCTTAAGGAAAGTTGTGACAATTCTAACACACTAAAGTTCACCAAGCGGTAATTAAAACTAGCACTTAAATCATTTGACTTTCAAACCCTTAATTACGATTCGGAAGAACTGCTTTGTGGAAATCCAGAGATTATGAATAGTTACGGGATAACATTTACTGCTTGTATTTTATCAAGTTTCCTTTCATGGGTCTCCTGTGGCATAATATTATAGGGAGTCAATGGGGATACGTTCCATTCTCTAAAATTATTTTCAATAGCAGGAGCTTTGTATTTTGGAGCAGGAACAGGTAACTCCCACTCCCAGATGGATCTGTTGATTATTTTCAGCTTACATTTCTTTACAGAGCCCCTGCTATAATAACTAATTCTAAGCCTTAACATGTGCCTGGAATTTTTCTAAGCACTTTACAGGTATTACCTCATTTAATCCTCAAAAGAGCCATCTGAAATGTGTACTATTAACATCCCCATTCTCCAGATGAAAAAGCCCAGGCAGAGATGCTAAGTAGTTTGCTCAAAATTAGTTCGAAGTCACTGATCCAAACTCATTTTGGCTCCAGAGCCCATGCTGTTTACCACTGTATTATACTGACCCACAGGCTAAGCCAGGGCTTTAGTAACATAATATTTCTTACTATTTTATGTTCTACTAATATTTAGAAATAAACTAAAATAACATAATTGAGTTTAACTTGTCAGCTTAAGTTATAATACATTTCAGAAACAGGTATCTGCTATTTTCCATAAGGTAGTATTAGAACAGTAAATAAACCAAGCAAAGTAAACCTTTGAAACTCAGTTTTGATTACATCGACATCTAGTTTAAAAAGCATGTGTGGCTTCCTGTTTCTATTTCTTCATCTTCAAAAAGACTTTACAACACAAAGAGGATATATAATAATGAACATAGAACAAAATCCTCTTTATTAAGTATATTGTGAAACATAGTCTTTTTTTCTCCGTATTAATACTGCAGGGTTTCCCTTTCCTCACTTTGGGTAGACGTATGTGGCATAAGATGAGAGATACTATTTCCCTAGTATGGAGGCCATAGCATCTGAAATCCTACCCGTAGAGATCCTTTTCTGTGAGTCAAGCACTATCTCCTCTAAGATGCTGCTCTTAAGATCCTTGATTTAGTGGGAAGCATATTGGTCTAGAAATCAAAAGACTGGCATTCACATTTTAGTTTGGCCATGAACTTGCAGTATGATCTTGGACAAGTCACTCCATCTCCCTGAAATTCAGTTCCTTTGCCACAAAAATAGAGAACTTGGCTTATGACTACTTACATCCCTCCCTGTTTTATCATTCTAGAATGTTATGCACCTACATCCCACTATTACCTTAGTGGGAATGAGATTTTTAGGTTGTATTTTCTTTAATAGAAACAAAGTCCTGGATTTGGGGAATGAGTGAAAGAACATCTGTAAGGGAAGGAAAGACAATTTAAGGAGAATTTTTCAGGTGCAGTCCTGAGACTACAAAGAGAAATAAGACATAGTCCCTGACATCACAAGTTCTTAACTGGTTGGGTGACTCTGACAAGTAAACAGAGGAATACAGTGTAGAGTGATAGGTGCTGTGATAGAGATGAATACAAAATCCTACAAGATAGGAGTTACTCCTAGCCAGGATGTGGGAGTCATGGGAGACTTCCTTGAGGAGATGACATCTGAGCTGAATTTTGAAGGATAAATTGGAGTTGATAGTGAATAGAAGAAGAGAATTCCATGCGAAGGACACTGTATTCATGGTATAGGGGAGAAGTAGAGAGAAAGCATGGCTCTGTCTGGGAGCTAAGAGGAAGTCAGTATTGCTGGCTGTTAAGGTATAAAGTCGGAAAGGAGAAAGTCTAGGCAGGAGAAGTGGGAAACAGGGCACATCTCAAAAGATCTGTTAAGGAGTTTGGACTTCATTAGTACTGGGGAATTCAAACCAAAGCTTGTCTATTTTAGAGTGTTGCTTAGGTATTATACTAATTTCTTTTTTTTTTTTTTTTTTTTTCCGGTACGCAGGCCTCTCACTGCTGTGGCCCCTCCCGTCGCGGAGCACAGGCTTCGGACGCGCAGACTCAGCGGCCATGGCTCACGGGCCCAGCCGCTCCGCGGCATGTGGGATCCTCCCGGACCGCGGCACGAACCCGTGTCCCCTGCATCGGCAGGCGGACTCTCAACCACTGCGCCACCGGGGAAGCCCTACTTTGCTTTTTAATAGAGGGTTTGTGGGTACCAACCATAAAGTAGAAAGAGGAGCCCTACTTTGGCCACTGGAGGGCTGAAAGTCAGTGGCCACCCCTGGAGATCCTCAGTAAACCAGCTTTTATACAGACCTCCCTGCTGTCCCCCACCTCCTCCACAGAGGAAATGTTTGATCTCCAATGCTAAGCCCCTAAATCCCTCCAATCCGCAAGCTAGTGGCTTATTTTATATACTAAGGAACAAATCAAAGTCACAATGGTGGCAAAAGCAGGACAGAGAGCATTTAAACTGCTTTTTATTCGTTTTAAAATGGTAAATCTCACCTATGTTGGTAAGGAAATAATTGCTCAGAAGTTCTAATCTGATTTTAGGAGTTGAACACTATCATTCTCAAACACTGCTGGTAGAAGTGTGCATTGATAATGCTCTTCTGGAGGACAACTTGGCAATATATACAATGCCTTCTATCTTTTGACCAGCAACTCCACTTTTAGGAATTTATCCTAAGAAGATAATAATGAACTGTTAGAATATTTGATGAAGTAATGTTTGTGATAGTGGTTTTATAATGATGAATAATTGGAAAAATTTTGATATCTAATTCTATAGAATTGTTTAAATGAATTATGGCACATACATGTACTAGAATACCATAAAGCTATCAAGAGGTTGTGATATATTAAATGAATAAATTCTGTTATAAAATAACTACAGTGTGATCTCATTTTTGTTAAAAATGTTTGTATATATGAGAAAAAAGACAAATAGGGAGTTATAAGTGATTTTTAAAATTTTCTTCCTTCTTGTGTTTGTATTTTCTAAATTTTTGACAGTGGAAATGTACAACTTTCAGAATAAAAAAAGCAATCATAATAAGAAAACATAATAAGGAAATTCCCTGGCAGTCCAGTTGTTAGGACTCTGTGCTTTCACTGCAGAGGGTGTGGGTTCAATCCCCCATCTGGAAACTAAGATCCCGCAAGCTGCGTGGCCAAAAAAAGAAAGAAGAAAGAAAGAATAACAAGAAACTAATGTAAATCACTATTTACATTAAAAAATAAAATAAATGGAGAGCAGACACTTACACTTATCTAATTATGGTGGACCAGGTAATTTGGAATGATCATCTCTCTGAGGACAATAAAAAAAACTGATGAAAATATATAAAAATATCAGCTTTAAGGCATTGGAGGACTAACAAGGTAGTGAAGAATGACCTAGCTAGGATCTAGAGGAGAGTGAGGCCGAACAGGTAAGCTCCTCATTTGGACCTACTTAACCACTAGGGGGATATCAGGTCTAGAGAGGGTGGCTGAGGGGTGAGGGCAAGGTGGGGAGAGATTGAAAATCAGGACCTGCCCAGTTTGGGAGTCCTGGCTGTGACCCTAGAAAGCTATGAGCCCTGGGAGTGTGTGTGAACCAGAAATAAAGAGGCCCAGCAGGGACTAAGACCAGTTCTGAATCATCTTCAAATTGGATTGAAGTGATTAGGGCTTGAGGGCAGAGGCAAATGTAAACCCTCTCTGGAGAAGTTAACCTCATCCTAGGTCTCAAATTAATTCTATAAACACATTCTTGAACATGATGACCATCATGTAATAAGAAAAGAAAATAAGTAGGAATATAAGGAGACCAGACAACAGGAATGAAAACTAACAAAACCAATAGGCAACAGAAACAGACCCATGGGAATTCCAGATATAGGAGTTATGAGACACAAATTTTAAATTACGATGCTTAACGTATTTATAAAAGGCATGCCTAAACATAAAAATACAAAAATTTGAAGGAAAGGAGAGTAAAAATATACATAATACAAGTACTAGCCAAACTTAACTGTTATAGTTATGCACTTTAAGTCATTATAAAGTATTATTAGAGATGGAGAAAGACACTTTACACTGATAAAATATTTAATTCACAGGAAATTTGTATGTTCCTGATAACAGGCAACAAAAATATATAAAACGAGGATTAACAAAACAAAAAGGTGAAATAGACTAACTTATAATCATAATAGGACATTTTAATAGTCACTTTTGATATCTAATAGAAGCTGCAAACCAAAAATCAGTAAGAATATAGGGGGCTTCCCTGGTGGTGCAGTGGTTGGGAGTCCGCCTGCTGATGCAGGGGACGCGGGTTCGTGTCTCGGTCCGGGAGGATCCCACATGCCGCGGAGCGGCTGGGCCCGTGAGCCATGGTCGCTGAGCCTGCGCGTCCAGAGCCTGTGCTCCGCAACGGGAGAGGCCGCAGCAGTGAGAGGCCCGCGTACCGCAGAAAGAAAACAAAAACAAAACAAAACAAACAAACAAAAAAAAAGAATATAGGGGATTTGAGCAACATACGATCACATTTGATTTAATAGACATAAATAGACTAAAACAATCAGTAATGGCAAAATACACATTTTTTTTTCTAAGCACATGCAAAACTTCTATACCATAAAGTATCAAAAACTTTTCAAAAAATTTCCCTCCATGCAATTAACCTAGAAATCAATGACAGAAAGATAACTGGAAAACCCCTGAATATCTGGAAATTAATAAATATAGTTATATAGTCTCATAGTTCAAAGAAGGAATTACAACAAAACTCAGAAAATAATTTAAACTGAAAAATAATGAAAAGTATGTATCAAGACTTATGAGATACGGGACTTCCCTGGTGGTCCAGTGGTTAAGAATCTGCCTTCCAACGCAGGTTCAAACCTGGTCGGGGAACTAAGATCCCACATACTGTGGGGCAACTAAGCTCAACCACCGCAACTACTGAGCCTGTGTGCTGCAACAGGAGAGCCCGTGTACCACATGCTTTGGAGCCCACGTGCCACAACTAGAAAGAAGCCCACACGCCGCAACTAAGACCTGCCGCATCCATAAATAAATAAATATATAAAAAAAAGACTTGTGAGATACAACTGAAGCTAGGTATAGAGGGAAATCTATAGCTTCAAATGCATATAAGAGAAAAAAGGCTGAAAATCAGTGAGCTAATCATCTGTTTTAATAATTTAAAGAGAGCTGAACATTAAGGTCAAATAAAGTATACGGTAGGAAACAATAAAGATAAGCACAGAAACAAATGAAACGGAAAATAAACATAGAGTAGAAAGGATGAACAAATCCAAAAGTTAACTTGTAAAAGTTAGTAAAGTTGATAAATCCCTCATGAGGCTGATTAAGGGAAAAAAGAAAAAGAAAACAGTAAACACAAATAATCAATGTCACAAATGGAAAAGGGGACATGATTACAGATACTACACACATTAAAAATTTTTGACGAAAGTATAGTATGAATAACTCTGTGCAAATATATTTGAAAGTTTGGATGAAATACACAAATTCCCTAAACAATACAACTTTCAAAATAGATAAAAGTAGAAAGAGAAGGTTTGAATAATTTCATAATTATTAGAGAAATTGAATCCATACTTAAAAACATTTTTATAAAGAAAATCTTGAACTAGATGGCTTTCCCAGTAAATTCTACCTATCTTTTGAAAAAGAAATGTTGCCAATCTTCCAAAAACTCTTCCAGAGAATAGAAAAAGGGGGAATATTACCTATTTGATTTATGATTTATCAGCATAACCTTAATACCAAAACTTGATGAGGACAGTTTATGAAATTGTGTGCTACTCTCTGTTGTGAACATAGATGTAAAAATTCTAAACAAAAATTCAGCAATACGTAAAAGGATAATAACTCATGACCAATTTGGGTTTATTCCAAGAATTTAAGGTTGGTTTGATATTCAGAACTCAACAAAAAGGCTGCATTAACTGAATAAAGGAGACAAGTCATGTGCTCATCTAAATATATGCAGAAAAAGCATCTGGTAAAATTCAATATCCATTTATGATTTTAAAAACCCTAGACAATTAGGAATTGTCAAATACTCTCAAATACTCAGGAATAAACCTCAAGAAAATAATAATATTGTATAAAACTGCCTAGATAAAAAGAGGGATAAACCATGTTCCTAATTGGACAATACAATATTATAAATATGTTACTTCTCTCTAAAATGATCTATAGATTCATGTATTCCCAATTAAAATCCCAACAAGATTTTTAAAATGGAACTTGAAAAGATTGTCCTAAATGCGTATGTTAATGCAAGTGGCCAAGACTAGCCAAGACACTTGATGAAGAATAGTGGAGGATGTGCTCCACGGGATATGAAGACTGCAGAAATTGTATTGCCATCTGAATAATGATAAGATAGGGATTCCAGAAAGAGACCCATGCATATGTGGACACTTGATTTAAAGCAAAGGTATTGCTTCAGAGCAGTCTTTTTCAAAACTGCGTCAGTTGGTGATCCTTATGCAAAAAATGAAATGACTACTGCTCTGCACCAGACCAAACAAACAAACAAACAAACAAACAAATTCCAGGGTGGCTGTAGTTCGAAAAATTAAAGATAAAATAATCAGTGTTCTAGAAGATAATACAGCATATCTTCACAACCTTGGACTAGGGAAAATTTTCTTAAATTGGACAACATAAAGCACAAATTTCAATAGAAATGTTGAATAATAATGAGCTACATAATATTTAGAACTTCTTTTCCTGCAAAAGAAGTTCTAGGAGGGTGGAAAGGAAACCACCAAATAGGAGAAGATATTTGTAACAGATATAACTGATAAAGGCTTGTGTTCAGAATAGATAAAAATAACTCTTATAATTTATAAAAGGAAATGACAAATCTGGCACACGGGCCTGAACAGTCACTTCACAAAAGAGGGTATTCAAATGGTCAAAATATATATGAAAGATGCCCATTAGTCATCAGGGAATAAAAATTAAAACCACAATAAAATAACACACACACATCAGAAGGGCTAAAATTCTCATACTTTGCTGATGGAAGTGACATTGATGCAACAACTATGAAAACCATATATGCATATGAAAACCATATGGCATTATCAACTAACGTTGAACATAACGAATACCTTATGACCCAACAATTACTCTTGAGGCATAGATCCAACAGAAATGTGTGCTCCAAGAATTGTGTATTAAAAAGTTCATAGCAACATTATTCAGACTAGTTAAAAATTGGTAATAATCTAAATATCCATCACCTGTGGATTGGATAAATAAAACTGTCATATATTCACACTTTTTAATACTATACAACAGTGAAAACTAAATGAGCTACAGCTATCTGCAGCAAAATCGATCAAGCTCATAAACATAATATGGATTAAAAAATGCAAAAGAAAGTATAGCATATGAATTGATTTATATTAAGTACTCAAAAGAAAAAGAAACGAAGCAAAACCAAGCTATGATGCTTAGGGATACATACTTCGGTGATAAAACTATAAAAGAGAGCAAGGACGTGATAGCCTTAAAAATCAGGACAATGGTGGGTAGTGTCTGGGAAGGAGTAAAAGACAGGAGTTTGTAAGAGACTGATCGTGTTCTATTTCTTGACCTGGGTGGTGGTATCACACATGTTCACTCTGGACAGATTGTTGAGCTGTATATGTATATCTTATATATTTTTGTTTAGTAATGTGTTTTGGATCAATATGTTATTTAGATATGTTTTATTTCATAGTAAGAAGTTTAAAGAAAAGGCTAGAGTCACAGGCACACCACAGTTTATAAGGTGAAGGATGATGTTGAGCATTTAGATTGTGCCAAAAATCTTTTTTTTTTAAATTCATTTATTTTTGGCTGCATTGGGTTTTCATTGCTGCACGCAGGCTTTCTCTATTTGTGGCGAGTGGGGGCTACTCTTGGTTGCAGTGTGTGGGCTTCTCATTGTGGTGGCTTCTCTTTGTTGCAGAGTACAGGTTCTAGGCGTGCAGGCTTCAGTAGTTGCAGCATGCGGGCTCAGTAGTTGTGGCTCACGAGCTCTAGAGTGCAGGCTCAGTAGTTGTGGCGCATGCGCTTAGCTGCTCTGTGGCATGTGGAATCTTCCCGGACCAGGGCTCGAACCCATGTCCCCTGCATTGGCAGGTGGATTCTTAACCACTGCGCCACCAGGGAAGCCCCAAAAATCTTTTAAAAAGCCACATTAAAGGCAACACCTATCAGGGTTGGCATATGTATAGCCCTTCTGTTTCCCAATCACCACATCCTTCACCTGTGGTCAATAGACATGACCAATAGATTAGGCCTCATCTTCCCACAGAGCCCAGCCAGCTATTCTCAACCAACCTGACCGCTGGAGAGAATGGAAGAGAGAGAACTCATGGAAGTTCCAATCTATTTTCCATCTGTTGTCTATGTATCCCGACCTACCAGGCAATGTAAAATAATCAGACTGGTTTGTGTATGAGCTTGGAATACTCTCCAAGACTCACTATATCTTGACATATATAAAGAAATTGTGCATAAAATTAATGCCAGCTCACAGACTGAGGGACCTTAACAAAGGACTCCAAAGGCATATTCTGTCCTTGGAAAGTAGGACTGAACATACAAATAGTAAGTATGACTTACAGTTCTTCTAAGATGAGTGGAACAGATTTTATTGGTTTATTTTATCAAGAGATAAAACCAGGCACTCCACTGGTCACTTGGCATAAAGAGGAAACATCACAAATATGATCCCTGCCGTCATGGAGTTTCTGCCCCTGTCTTCCAGGACCCCTCACTATGTGTGCCATTTTTTCTGGTTATCACCCTCCCCTCTGATGTCCCACTGCTGTTGTTTGCCAGTCATTGCTGCTGTCTCTATTCAATTCATCAAGAAAAATTTCACTACCACCTTGGTGCTTAGAACTGTGGACAGAATGGAAATGTGAGCCATAGTTTCAGTCTTCAATGCTCTTCCGTGAATTGAGGGATGAAAGATACATGTACATGTTAATGAGGTAAAAATATAAGTATATGGTAAAGGGGCAACCTGCCCCTGGGATGGAGAAAAACTGCTGTAACATTTTCAAGGCAGGAGGGATTGGAGAAAGTTGAAGTGTATGGGGAAGACCTCATGGACCAAGGCTTTTTTTTTTTTTTTTTTTTTTTTTTGCGGTACGTGGGCCTCTCACTGTTGTGGCCTCTCCCGTTGCGGAGCACAGGCTCTGGACGCACAGGCTCCGGACGCACAGGCTCAGCAGCCATGGCTCACGGGCCCAGCCGCTCCGCGGCATGTGGGATCCTCCCAGACCGGGGCACGAACCCGTGTCCCCTGCATCGGCAGGCGGACTCAACCACTGTGCCACCAGAGAAGCCCTGGACTGAGGCTTTAATGAAAATCTCTAACGCTATTAATATAAAATCCAGTCTTCTAAAATGGCGTAGGGGCTTTGTGACCTTAGCTCATGACAACCTCTCCACCCCCAACTCCTTGTTTGGCCAATTTACACTTGACCTTCAGATTTAACCCAGGCACCCCTTCCTTTACGGAGCCTTTCTTGATCCCTCATCATAGTAATGTGTCTCCCTCTTTTTCTCCCTTATCATCTCTCCAATAAAATAGTCCATTATGGTCTGTTCAGTGTAGTTACATGATATGAATATTATTAAAAAAAATCTGAAACAATGACAGAAGTTCCAGGGTCAAACATTAAGGATTTGATTTTTTCCCACTCAACTCGTCAAAAACAAAGCAGAGTTTTGCAGAAAGAATCATCTACAGAATCTCACAAAAGACTGATGAAGAAACTAAAAAAACACCAGGGTATCAACCTACAGTGAAGAGAAAAATAATAATATTGATAACTAACACGTACGAACCCCGACTCAGGGCCAAGCACCATCACACACTATCTCATTTCATACGCACGACTTTGTAAGAAAAGATCACAATTCTCCCCATTTTAGAGATGAAAATTGCCAAAGCATTAGTAACTTGCCCAAAAAGGCATAATTAGAACTTTGCACACTTGGTTTAAGAGCCCAGGTGATCAACTTAATTGTTTATTTTCCTCATTTCTGTAACCTCAGCACATATGCACAGAGATTTTTACTTCATCAAGGCAATAAATTATAAAGGGCAAGGAAGTATTGTAAAGGTACATCAAAGGTGGTGATCATGATACTAGCACGCCTGCCAGAATGTAGCATTATGGAGAAAATCAGGAGAAAGACGGAACAAGACTCTTTTCAATAGGGCATCTGGGATCAATTGTAGTGACCAAATTTTCTTCCTCATGCTCAGTCCAGTATTATACTCACTTTTTTTTTAATCCCTCCTGTCATACTATCTGTGCTTGGCTTTGCGCAGTTCAACATTTCTGTCACTTATTTGCCTGAGGAATAGATGTTTCATTTAATAAAATCTACAGATGACAGAAAGCTGGGAGGAGTAGCTGATACCACAAATGATAGAATCAAGATTTAATATAATCTTGACAAGCTACAACACTGGTCCAAAACCACAAGATGAAATCCCATAGGGATATATGCAAAGTTTATTTAGAAAAAAAAAATCAATGGCACAAGTATACAAGCCTAGCTTTAGACCAGTATATTGGAAAAATATTTAGGAGTTTTACTTGGTCATTGAAGGAAGTTACAAGGCATCAGCAAGGAACCCTGCCTCCAACAAAATCCAAAGACTTAAATTACAAAATCAACATATAATGGGTGGGTACAGAAGCACCTTCAAGAGGAGAAACTGGAAAAGCAAATGGAATTTGACTGTGGCATAATCGATGGTATTGTATCTAAAAAGAGATATCAGTGAGAAGAATTGGCTGGTCAGAGTGAAACACAGAAAATAAAGAGCCTGTGCAGACAGATTGGTCTGGTTTCAGAAGAGAAGAATTTTTCACACAGTGTAGTCAGTGGATAAATACATGCCCCTTGGGTCAGCCAGGTACCTGGGCTCTTAAACCAAGTGTGAAAAGTTCTAATTATGCCATTTTGCGCAAGTTACTAATGCTGGGCAATTCTCATCTCTAAAATGGGGAGAATCATGATGCTTCCTTACAGGGTTGTATGTATGAAATGAGATAGTGTGTGATGGTGCTTGGCCCTGAGTTGGGGTTCATACGTGTTAGTTATTACTACTTTTCTCTTCACTGTAGGTTGATACCCCGACTTTTTTAATCAGTCTTTTGTGAGATTCTGCAGATGACTCTTTCTGCAAAACTCTGTTTCATTTTTGACAAGCTGAGGAAAAAAAAATCAAATTCCTGAATGTTTGACCCTAGAACTCCAGTCATTGTTTGTTTGTTTTTAAAATAATATTCATATCATGTAACTACACTGAACAGACCAGAGTGGACTATTTCATTAATTTATAAAAGTCTATACTCTAAAAATGACATGGACAAACTGAAATATATCTGGGTTGCCATGGCCTAAGAATGGCTAACCAGCTAGAAATGCTAAAAGGTGCTGGTATAATTGTCTTAAATCCCTTGAATACGTACCAAGAGGAAGAAGGCTCAGAACGTGCTCAGGTCCATGAAAGGAAGGAGCTGCCTAAGGGCACAGCAAGCTTCTGTCCCTGAATATGGACATTGCAGCCCCTGACAGGAAAGCTAGGGAAGAATGGCTCTTTGGGCCTGTATTTCTGTAAGTCTGGGTGTAGGCAAAGAGCTTTACCTGCCATTTTGTCTTTTGAGGCCTCATGAACACCCTACAAAATAACCAGGATCTAGAACTCAGTCTTTGGCCTCTAAATTCAGTGTTTTAAAGAAATGTGTTCTGCGGTCCCCTGTACCAGAATCACCCATCTGAGGTGTTTACTCAAAATCCAGATACTTGAACCACATTCTTAGAGATTCTGCTTCAGTAAATCTGATTGGGACCCAGGAAGTGGCATCGGTTCAGTTCAAAGTGCTTTTTGCTCTTCTACTAAAATTTCTACTATAATACCCATTTTAAGACTCTTTCAATGGATATTTGTACTTCCAAACATGTACCAGACCTGCCTCAGAGGCTAGTGGCTATGGTGGTGAATAAGACTATATAGGATCCTTCTAATTGAAGCTTGTATCTAGTGGGAGGTTAACTAAGCAAACCAATAAAAACTAAGAACCATATCAGACAGTGAGAAGGGCTATGCCGAGCATAAACTCAAGTGTCCTTGCTGAGAGTGATCAGGTGACCCTTCTGGATTTTGGGGTGCCTCTCTCAGAAGGGGAAGTTGATCTGAGGTGCTAAACGATGAGACCACCATGCAGAAGGTCGGGGTTAGAGAGTTCCAGCCAAGGAGCTGTCTAGCGCCAAGGCCCTAAGAGGAGAATCCTCTTGTTGTGGTTGAGGAATATAGAAACAAGCCGTGGCTGGTGCATCCTAAGTGAGGGAAAGGTCAGGGATCAGGCCGACGGTTGACAGTACCCAGGTCATGCATAGCTTCGACTTTACTTTAAGTGGGATGAGAAACCATTAGAGAGTTTTTTTTGCGGTACGCGGGCCCCTCACTGTTGTGGCCTCTCCCGTTGCGGAGCACAGGCTCCGGACGCGCAGGCTCAGCGGCCATGGCTCACGGGCCCAGCCACTCCGCGGCTTGTGGGATCTTCCCAGACCGGGGCACGGACCCATGTCCCCTGCATCGGTAGGCGGACACTCAGCCACTGAGCCACCAGGGAAGCCCCGATTTACATTTTTAAAAGGTCCCTTTTGCCGTTGCTCGGATTCTATAGGTGTGTGACGCCCAGCTATTAAATATACCATCACTACCTCTGGAGAGAATTTGCTTTTTATGGGTTTCTCTGTTAGCACCTATATAGTGCTTTACAGTTTATAAAGCGTTTTTATATACCTTATTTCATTTGATCTTCTGAAAAAATCCTATGAGACTCATTTTACTATAATCCTCATGTTACCAATGGAGAGAGTAAGGGTCATAAAGGATGAGATTCTTCTAAGACTGCCTGTCTCCTACGGGTAGATGTTTGAAAATGGGGAGATTTTACATAAAAATCTGGATATTTTTGCTTTAAAAAAATGAAGATGTGTCCCCACCAAAGCCACATTCCTCATGGAGAAAGTAGGCAGGAGCTGCTGTGAGAGGTCCCTTAGGATGAGAGCTGCCTGCTCCTGTCCTATTATACCAGATCAGCTTCTGTCTCTGTCATCTGCTGACCCCTGGCTGTATCTGAATTCTGCTCTCAGGTGACCTCAGCCCGCTCCACTCGTTTGGTACCTCGTCAACAGCCATTTTCCTCTTCCCCCATCAAGCCTGTTCCCAGAAAAAGAGAGAGAGCAAGGGCCTGGTGCAGCCTTGTTATCCCTAGTCAGGGGACTGTGGGCTTGATGCCCTGGGGCTTAGCCCAGTACAGCCTGTGTAACAAACAGGTTTCTTTGATGTATGTGCTTTAGCTTAGAAGATTATGTTAAAGTTGTCTTCGCTCTATAATATGGCTTCTTGAGATTCTGATTCTCTAGGAAAATAAAAATCCATGTTTATCCTATGTTTCCACTTACTTTAACCTCTGGATGGCTGGGAGCCCCCCTAAATTATATGCAAAAATTTGTGTTTGTGTGTTTTTTCCTAAGGAGAGGGTTCATAACTTGACTCAGACTTTCAAAAGGATCCATGATCCAGAGTGTCGTTTCTGGCGTAAGAATTAAGAGTCAGACTGAGCAGAGTCAGAGCCTGGCTCTGCCACTAATTAACTCTGAAGTTCTCCAAATCTCTGACCCTAGGTTTCTTCATCTAAAAAATGGATTCATTAATCCTGGGCTTGTGGAGCACTGATCAAATGAGATAATACACAGGAAGTGCTTAACTCAGTGTCCGGCACATAGGAGACCCTCAGTGGCAGGAATCAGTATTGTCATTGCTTGTGTTGGATGGGCCTTCTCCCATAATATCTAAATACTTGCTGCGGACTGAATTTTGTGTCACCCTCACACCACTGCCAGATTCATATGTTGAAGCCCTAGCCCCTCTTCCCCTCAACGTGACTGAACTTGGAAATAGGGCTTTTAGGAGGTAATTAAGGTTATATGAGATCATAAGAATGGGCTCCTATCTGATAGGACTGGTGACCTTTTATTTTTATTATTTTATTTTTTTGTTTGTTTTGGCAGGCTTCAGAGCTAGCTATATCATATATATATATATATATATATATATATATATATTTTAAACATCTTTATTGGAGTATAATTGCTTTACAATGGTGTGCTAGTTTCTGCTGTATAACAAAGTGAATCAGCTATACATATACATATATCCCCATAACCCCTCCCTCTTGCATCTCCCTCCCACCCTCCCTATCTCACCCCTCTAGGTGGTCACAAAGCACCGAGATGATCTCCCTGTGCTATGCAGCTGCTTCCCACTAGCTATCGGTTTTACATTTGGTAGTGTATATATGTCCGTGCCACTCTCTCACTTCGTCCCATGGTGATCTTTTAAAAAGAGGAAGAGAGAGCCAACTCTCTCTTCATACACAGGCACCAAGGAAAGGCCATGCGAGCACACAGAGAGAAAGAGGCTGCCTGCAAGCCAGAAAGAGAGCTCTTACCAGAACCCACCCACGCCGGCACCTTATCTCAGACTTCCCACCCCCATAACTGCAAGAAGACATATTTCGGCTGTTCAAGCCACCTAAGGCACAGTGTTATGGCGGCCCCCAGGGTCAGGCAATGCCTAACACCCTTCTTTCTTGAGCCAGTTCCTTCTAGAGCGGGGACAACAGAAGGAGCCCCTACACCATCCCTGGGGGTGAGGTTGGTTGGAATTAGCCTGGCTGCTGTATGGTCTAGGACTCATTGTGCTTGAAGTGTCCTGGTGGTCCCCAAGATGCAGCTTTTTTTTTGTTTGTTTGTTTAAATAACTGGTAGGCTGACCTGTGCTACACCCAAGCTTCTGACTGTCTTTCCTGCTGAGTACTCCATTTCCTTGTTGACTAGAGCATAATTATCATCAGTCTTCTGAGGAAGCAGTGGGGTTTAACGATTAAAGAGGCAGATTCTAGAGCCACCCTGCCCAGTTCTGAAGCCCAGTTCAGCCACTCACAACCTGTGTGACTTTGGGCAAGTTACTTAACTCCTCTGTGCTTTAGTTTCCTCACTTCTTAAAATGGTGTTAATAATACTGCCTATGTAAAAGGGCCACAATCAGGATTAAATTATTTAATACATGGGAAGTGTTTGATTCAGGTCCTCACCCAACTTTGGTTGCCCCCTCCCCTGATGGTCTTGGACTTGTTTCCTATGAGAGCAGCTACTTGCAGGAATCCGACTCCAACTAGGTGTAGCAGGTGCGTGATGTTGACTATAACTTTGCCTGGAACGTCCGGCCACTGTAATGCACTCACTGGATTTCAGCCGTTTGTGTGCTGACAGCAGTGTTGAATTACTCTTCCTTATAATGCAGTGCCCTACCCAACCCAGAAAATAGGATGAAGATGTGAAATTAATGTTGATAACTTAAGGCCTTTCTGTGTTCCTAAATAACAATAAAAAGGGGGGGAACTATTTATCATATCTCTCTGCTAAGAGAGCTTATGTATCATTCTGTTTATGGGATGAGGGGAGGAATAGAACTTTGGTTTCTAAATGTAGTGGTTAAAGACCACAATCTCTTGAGGAACTTATTATTAACCTGGATCCCTAGATGCCACAACCACAGCTTCTGTTTCAGTAGGTCTGGGGTGGGACCTGGAAAATTGTATTTTTAATAAGCAACTCAGGTAATTCTGATGCAGCTGTTTGACTTGTTTTTGAGAATTACTTGGCCAAGTATTCTTTCAAGGATTCTTTTAGTTTTCAACATGTAAGACTCCAGAATTAATATAAAGACAGGGGAAGGTCAGGAAATAACTTAGAGCAAGGTTCTACTTCCTTAAAGCAATTCCCAGGTCAATAGCTGGCTGGCAAAACCACAGCCAGACACACTTATGTTAGGTTTTATCTAGATTTTCATCTAAATGGGCTGCTGGATGTCTCTAGTTTACAGCAACCAAAGAATTGGCAGTGACCACGTCAGAAAATGGAATCACAGGGTAAGTTATCATAGCTCGATTTGCAAGTAGTCATTCTCAAAGACTTTCAGCCACACGTTCTGGGAAGGGTCTCTGGAATGGTGGTCTCATCTAATTTACTATAAATTACCTTCTGGGCAAGATGGATCGCTGACACTTATGGTAACGTTTATTTGTAAGAATGAGCTATCTATGGTGGCTAAGATCTTTCATGTACTAACTAGAATTTCAGAGTAGCTGGAACAAGAGGCGTCCTTTTAGGGAAGACTTAAATCTTAGAAACGACTACCTAGGAGATAAAATGCCATCCTCAAGTATCCAGTGAAGACAGTCTGGGATTTGTTGAGAAAGCTAGCTGGTGTCAAGGAGGCAGCAGGCACTGCACACTGAAAGGCATCTTCCCTTTGACGGGTGTTTAATTTGGCCTTGTTAGTGTATAAAGTGAAGGCATTTAATTTGTTTGACAGAAGCAAGCCCCAAGCTCCTCCTGTAATACTGTGCCGCGGGGGTTCACGAGTCTTAACCACATGTTAGGCATAATCTGGGAGTCTGTATGAAATAAGCTTCCAATAAGAACAATAGTTTGACAAAGATCTGCTTTAACTAAAAGACACGAACCTCTCTCTTCTGAGCCAGGTGGAGGGACATAAAGGATTCCACCATCCACCATCTTGTCCTAAGGAAGACTTTGCTCCTTCCTATAAGAGGTCAAAGATGGGACAGGCAGGTAGGAATCTATCAGTGGGTCTTAGGATGTCTCATGTTGCTGGCCTCCTGAAACATTCTCTTTCCTCCAACAATGCTGGTTATCTACCACAATATCAGTTCTCTCTAGCTGAGACAGTAATGATCTAGGATACCACTTTTTAAATATTATGTTTTAACAAAGCAGAACTAGGAAACCCTACAAAATCCACACACTTTGATACCCCGCACATTAATATCCAGCTGCTCAGAAATCAACCATATCCATCAAGCTTTTCTGCCTCAAGCATGTTAAATGACCGTATTTTAACCATCTAGTAAATATTCACCCAATCCGAGTACTCTGCGGCTCCCTGTCATCTGCTTAAGCTTGGCTATTTTTGTATGAAGAGCGAGTAGCTCTCCTCTTAAAGAATTCTGAGATGACAGGTAGGCTAGATCTAACTTGAGATACACATATGGCTCTCTTTTGGGGGATCGTTCACTCTGAATTTCCATTTCCTCATAACATGGTCTAATCTTCCCTTTCCACTTCATTTTCTGCCACTTTCTCCCTTGCTCTACATGCCCAATGGTGTTCTTGAGTTCCCTCAAAATCGATATGCCCTCCTGCTCCAGGAACTTTGAGAGAGGGATCTCTCTACTGAGAAATCCTCCCCCCTTATTGCTGGTTCCTACATCCCCAAGCCCATTTCACTAGTTCCTGTGTTGTATTTATTGAGGGTCTACATGTGCCAAAGACTTGAGTGAATGAAACTGATTTGCAACCCTCATAGAACTTACATTCTAGTTGGGGGAGAGGGTGGTACTCAGACCAAAAAGAAACATAATAAGTAAATTGTATGTTAGAAGATGATAATTGATAGGGAAGAACAGAAAGGAGTAAGGTTTATGAAAAATGCTTGTAATTATGAATAAGGTAGAAGTCTTTACTGACATGGTAAAATTTAAATTAATTCTCAATTGTTCTTAGAATTTAGTGCAAATTAACTTCCTCAGGGATGTCTTCCAGACTAGATCTATCAGCGAGTCTTTGAATCCCTGACTAGGTCATCTTCTATTATATGCTCATATAATCCCCAATACTTTTCATTCAAAGCTCTTAGCACCATTTGTAATTACATATTCATGCAATTATTTATTAAAGAATGTCCTGCTCACTATATTGTAAACTCCATAAAGGCAAGGATGAGATCCTTTTTGATTACTTCTTTATGTCCAAAGCTTGCTAAAGACAAGTGCTCACCCCTTACAAATTTGCTGTATGAATGAAAGGACCATACAGTGTGGATAAAAAATGTACATTCAGGCTCCTTTAAGAGAATCAATTGAGATAATGAATGGTGAATGAATGATATGAATGATAATGAATCAGTTATTTTTTTAAATCGCAGGCATCATTATTTCTGATGGCTGAAAGACCCTCTTGTATCAGTGTGATTCTGTGTTCATTGATATTATATGACCCAGAATCCCCTTTACGGAGGCAGTGAGGTTTAGTGGATAAGACCATGGGTGCTGAAACCAGACTTCCTGGGCTGATTCTTAACTCTGTCACTTACCTCGTGGTTTCATTGTGCCTCTACTTCCTCATCAATTAAATGGGATGACAATGGTACCACCCTCACATAGATGCTGTAGGATTAAAAGAGTTTATATCTCTAAGGCGCTTAGAAGAAGGCCTGGCATATAGTAACTACTGAATAAATATTATCATGACTATGGCTGTTATTATCTGCCATGCTTTCAACTGCCACCCTGGGGCTGATCTGTTGACTGAAATCTTCCTTGATTTCTTCTTAGAGACACACAAACTAGTAATTCCTAGTTCAGTGAGGTTTTCTTTAACATAGCTCAAAGACTGAGGATGATTCTCTTTCAGGCCCCATCCTGTAGGTTTTAGCATCTGTTGTAGTTCATCAGTGACTTATGTTTTAACTTTCCAATTGTCTTAGCTGCTGGAAGTTAAGCTAGCACCACTAATGGTTGAGAAAACTGGGTCTAAATCCTAGTTCTGCCACTTACTGGTGGAAAGACCTTTGGCAAGATATTAAGCTCTCTGAGGCTCACACTCTCATCTATAAAATGGGACTCATAATTACTCGCCCACGGGGTTACAGTGGGGCCTGAATGAGATAATGTCCTGGAAGGGCCAGCTCAGAGAGGAGTTCTGCAAACATTAGTTTTGCCTCCTTGCCCTTTGCTCAGGAGGAAATCTACATTTTAAAAGGAACCTTCTGGAGACGTGGTGACATTGGTCTATGATGAAGGCTCTGACAAACATTCTGAATCAGGAAGCCAATTCGACACATTTAGAGCTCACTACACATGCCCTAAAATGATTTATATTATCGGCAGAGATTAGTGCAATAAGCACAGTGTTCATTTGTTATCCTATAATCAGGAGGAAAACACTCATTCAAAAATATTATTTTCAATGTCAGAAATGTATCACTTTATAGAGAACTAGCTAACTAACTAACCAAATAACTAGAAATGCCATACAAGTATATTGTGGATTGCAGAAAAATTTTACAAAACAAATTATTATTGTTGATTAACAAATATTAGTTAGGGATATTTGATGGTATAATAGTCATAGGAGCTTAGAAGAATCTTTCTGAATGTTCAGAGTTATTGCTTGATGTTTGTAATTAGGCATTGTCCCAGGTCATGTGTGTGTACACATATGATCGTGACAAAAAGGAAATAAGTCCAAAACGTTCCCTTCACATGCATAAAGATTCTAGATTTTCTTTTTTCTCTTCTGAATGTTTTTGCTGACTTTAGCTGGTGATTTTCTCCACTTGCTTACTTGCAAAATATGCTTTTCAATATGTCACATTTAAACTCTTCAAATTCTGTTCCACTTCAAAAGACTTAGTTTTAGTTTCCAAATCTTCTTTTTCCCATGTTTGCGGTTTTTGATCAACAAATGTTTATTGAGGCACCACTGTCTAAGTGGCAAGCTCCCAGAAAGGCTTTTCCAGTGCCCTTGGTGTTCCAGAGGTTGGAAAAATTGGAAATCTGTGAATCTGAAGTTAAAGCAGAATTAAAATTATGTGTGAACATGAACCGAGAGCTTAGAGGGCAACATGCTGCTCACCAGAGGCAGCAGCAGAATTGGGGGATTTATTTTCTGCTTATTGGCTTAAGATGTGAAATCTAGCTGTGAGGGAGCCTAGCCTACCTGTCCTGAGGGACTCTTCGTACCAAAACTACTTATTCTAATTCATCTGACAGTCTTGTTTGCTTGGTGAATATTCTAGCCATTCACTGTTGTTCCAGACAGTGTCTTTGATAACATTTCATGGTCAAAATTTGGCATTCTAGGCTCTTCATGATGTGAATCCTGCTTACTTTTCCAGCTCTGTTTTCTTTTGCTCCTCTGCTAGCTCCCAATGGTTTAGCTGAAACCAGCTTTTTACCCCTTCCTCTTCATTTGCTGAGTACTTATTCTTGGCCAAACACTGCTTCCTTAATTTAATTTTATTTTTAAAAATTTATTTATTTTTAGAAATTTATTTATTTTGGGCTGTGTTGGGTCTTTGTTGCTGTGCGCGGGCTTTCTGTAGTTGTGGCGGGCAGGGGCTACTCTTCGCTGCGGTGCGCAGGCTTCTTATTGCGGTGGCTTTTCTCATTGCGGAGCACGGGCTGTAGGCGCGCGGGCTTCAGTAGTTGTGGCACGTGGGCTAAGTAGTTGTGGCTTGCAGGCTCTAGAGCGCAGGGTCAGTAGTTGTAGCACACGGGCTTAGTTGCTCCGTGGCATGTGGGATCTTCCTGGACCAGTGCTGGAACCCGTGTCCACTGCATTGGCAGGCGGATTCTTAAACACTGAGCCACCAGGGAAGTCCCTGCTTTCTTAATTTTAAAGAATATTTTATTCCCTCAGTTTTTCTGGGAGGTAATTATTGTTATCCCCACTTGATAGATGAAGATACTGAGGCTCAGAGGTATCAACGGACTTGTTCAAATTCATGGGTGAGCACGTGGACCAGTTGTTAATGTAACCCAGGTATTTAACTTCAAAGCCACAGTGGAAAGGGCTCTTTCCATCACACTAGATGCTTTCCTCTTCAGAAACGCCTCAACACTGGCTCATTCTGTCTGCTTCTACCACGTAGTGGCAGAATAATGGCCCCTCAGATGTCGCAGTCTCTGGAACCTGTGAATACGTCACCTGACATGGCAAAGGGGAATAAAGGTTGCAGATGGAATTAAGGTTGCTAATCAGCTAACTTTAAGATGGGGAGATGATCCTGGATTATCCAGGTAGACCCAGTGTAATAATGAAAGCCCTTAAAGGTGGAAGAGGGAGGCTGAAGGGGAGAGTCAGAGAAGATGTGAGGATGAAAGTATGATCAGAGACAAACAATGCTGCTGACCTTGAAGATGGAGAAAGAGACCAGGAACCAAGGGCTATAGGTAGCCTCTAGTCACCAGAATAGGCAAGGAATGGATTCTCACTGCTGGTCCATAGAAAGCTGGGGGACAAGGTGCTGGAGATGTTTGGCTTCAGCTAGAAGCATGAAGTCTACTGTCCTGTGGTCCATTTACTTTTCTTTTTTCTAAAGGTTGCTCTACCAGAGCATGGTTATTTGTATTTGTATTTATTTATTTTTTATTTATTTGGTTGCACTGGGTCTTAGTGGCTGCAGGTGGGCTCCTTAGTTGCAGCTCGCCGGCTCCTTAGTTGTGGCAGTTGGGCTCCTTAGTTGCGGCATGCGTGTGTGATCTAGTTTCCTGAGCAGGGATCAAACCCAGGCCCCCTGCATTGGGAGCGTGAAGTCTTATCCACTGTGCCACCAGGGATGTCCCTGTGGTCCATTTTCTATGCAGCTGCTAGGGTCATCTTTCTGAAGTGTCAAGTTGACTATGACCCAAATCCTCAGAAGGCCTTTTCTCCATGGTCCCCAGTTCCTTCTCTGGGGTGACTGGCTACTCCTCCACGTCAGGCACTCAGTGCCTTACCTACTCCTTACTTCCTCTTGTGTGTATATTTGCTATGGTGTGACATTGCCTGGAACGCCCTTACCCCACTTTATTTGTCCAAAGCACTCCTACCCCCTTTAAAACCCAGCTCACACATGACTCTGTGAAGCTTTCCCTGGCTTCTCCTCCATGAATCACCCCATCCTCCTCTGGGCTACCTGGTGTCTTATACAGATCTCTTAGTTCATTGTGTACATTATGCTAAATTAACTATTTATTCATCAACCTCCTCCATCAGACTGGGTGTTCCTAGAGAGCAGTTTTGTGCATCATTCATTGCTGTATTTCTAGCACATAGTTGAGACTTGGTAAATGTTTATTGAATGACTGATTGAATCAATGGATGAAAGGCAGACAGATCTTCAGGATTTTCTAGTAGCTAGCTCTTTTAAAAAGGTGGATCAGGATTCCTATAAGTAATTACACTATCACACTCTGTAATGGATTGGTGCTAGCCAGGGAATGACAGTATGTCCAAAAGGTAATGAATTAAAATCTCGCTTTGGCATATACCTTTTCAGAAATGGGGGCAGTCTTTCAAGTGACTTGAAAAATAGGCTTCAGTAAAGTGTGAGAAAATATATGCAATTAGACTCAATAAAGTTGTCCTTGACTAATGTCTACATTTAAGGGAGTTTAACTAAATTATGAAAAAGCCTTTCTGATTTAACTGGCAGTCTGGTTTATCATGTATGTACATGAGCTCTGCATAGTGTTTTCTTTCAAGATTTCTAGACCCTCAACCAACACAAAGACATAAAGAAGTTATCAACACAATACCTAAGAGGGGAGAGTCTAGTAGGTGAGCTCAAGAAAGCAAGGAAACCAAAGCAATTTTTCCAGGAAGGCTGACAGAAATATGCTTTTTCTCCCCTCATTCATTCATTTAGAAAATACTAATTCAGCACACACTATATGTCAGGGTTTGCGCTAGGTGCTGGCAATGCAGTGGAGTAGAAAAGGCAGATATCCATCACAAATATAAATAATTATAGATTATGTTTATTATGTTTATGCTCCCACAAACCCAGAATGTCCTATCTTATTTATTTTGTTTATTAAATTTAACATCCTTGCAATAAACAAGAAGTAAGGAATAATGTAAAAATGTGTGGAGTCTACTGTATGTCAGACGTTGTGCTAGGTACTGGGGACACAAAAATACCTTCAAGGAGCTTACAGCTTTAGTGGGAGAAACAGACATGTGAACAATAAAATATAATAATGTAGTATGAAAAGTGTAGTGATAGAGGTAAGCACAGGGGCAGCCAGAGGAACACGGAGCAGGGGAGCTTCCTTCCTCCCCTCCTCACAGGCACAAAGGCTCGACATGGGACTGGAAGAAAATGAATAACATCACCAACAATTTTTCCTAAGGAGAGCTAGCTTTGAATGGAACTCTGCACCTCTGCCTACCTCCTGTCTTACACAAGCAGAGGAAGGGTGGGCTGTAGGCAGGGTCATTTCTCCTGGGCAGTTGGGAGAGAAATAAAAACTGCTACAGTTAGGAACTCCCGGACAGAGCAGAGGAGCTGCCCAGAGGCAGTGGTCCTGAAAGCTGCATTCAGGCACTAAATCCTGCAGGAGAGCTCAGAACCCACCTGGACCTACTCCATCACCCAGAGTCGCTCCAAGGTGCCCCAGACAGAAGGGACTGATGTCAGAGGCAGCAGCAGAACCAGTAATGGCCAAGGAAGGCTCAGCTAAAATTTCATATTTGAAATCTATTTAATTTCACCAATTCTTTTTAAAACATCCTAAATACTTCTGAGATAAAGGGTCACTAAATAAAATAAGTACTGAAATACCAGTAGCATCATTTTGCTTTGGCTGTAATCAATACCCAGAGCCCAAAACTTGCAGTTACAGGACGAATTTCGATTGCAGAAGTGTCTTGCTGTTCAAGCACATTTTAAAATTTTGGAATAAAATTGCCTTTATAGGTGGTGCAGGCTTTCTCTGTTCACCATGGCTCTGAACACTCCCTGTTGGCTGCTACTGTCAGCTATGTGACCTGCCTGGTCCCAGAGGGCGGTTGAGTTTCCAACCTCTCATTTAGGCTGACACCTTCCTTTTGCTGATGGGTGAAGCTAAGACTTGGAGGGAAAAGTGACTATAATACAGCAGAGCTAGGACAAGAATCTTGGGGTCCCTACCTCACCAGGCTCTTCCTACAACAGGGGCTGCCCTCTCAGAGAAGCACTTTGTGAATATAGTGTGCCTGGGTTGCACGAAACAGCCTTCCCCAGCTGCCCTCTGCAAGGGAAAGAATCCCCTTTAGTAGCAATAAGTGCAGGCAGTGGGGTTCAGAGGGAAGGTTGCTGCAATCTATGCAACAGTTTGGTCTTGTACCCTGAGATAAGTGACAGGCTACTCACCTGATATGGGTACATGATGTGTCTCCCTTTAGGGTACCCCTGCAGGTGAGAGATGGGTGTGTGTGGAATGGAACTCAGGGCAGTCTTTGGCTGGGGAGAGCACAGTATGGTGAAAACCCTCAGAGCCAGGGTCACTTTTGAATGCATATTTGCAAACTCAGATGTGGATGGGTGGGGAAGATTATGCATCAGGGCTTATCTCTCCCTCTCAGCTGGGTTTCTCTTATCCCTGGGCCCTGTGGCAGGGGGCTGGCAAAGGGGCTGCCCTATTCGCCTGGCAGGTTTGATCTGCATGTGTTCATCTTCACTGCTTGCTCGCAAGGAGCGAGCCTGGGAAGGGAGGGGTGGGGTGGGGTAGGCGGCTTGTTTTGATCAGAACACAGATAGGAAAAAGAAATCAAATCTACACATCCAGAAACAAACTTACAAAAACACGGGATAACCGGCTGACCCTCACTATTCAAGAAAGCCAGGCCTACCAGTTGAGGGAGAATATGCTTCTGGGAGGAGAGCTGATAAACAGCCTTTTTCCCAGACCAAAGCATGCCCTTGCCTTGCCCTTGGGACTTTTAAGTTCAACCAACACACAGTTCTTGCAATTCATTGCCACTAGTCACAAGGTGGAGTGGGGTGGGGGTGATCCCTGGATGGGCTTTATAAGCCTGTGACTCCCTAAAATTGGGTGCAATATCTAGAGATTTCCCACCCACATGGACACCCTGAAAGATGGGGAATCAGGCCAACTGTTGCAGAGAAAATTGTCACTTTTCTCAGAGGGTCCAAGGGAGACTGTCACCTACTTTGCAGAGGCCTTGTAAGTCACTGCTGGTCCTCTCCCTCAGACCCACCACCTGCATCCAAGGACAGATGGAGGGGATCCCTCAACCCCTGTAAAAAAGTCTGGATATCTGAGTTCAGTACCCTCCCCCTTGTGCTGACAGATGGCTTCTGAGGCAGCTCTGTAATAAGAGCCCTGGCCCTGGAGTCTATTTGAGTGACATCTTGCTTTCTCTACAGAGAGACCCCAAAGTGTTTACCTCAGCAGGTTAAAAAAGGATCTTATAACTTCAAAGAAAGGTAAAGAACCCTTGTCTCAAGAAGAACTACAATCCTGCAGCCTGTGGAACAAAAACCACATTCACAGAAAGATAGACAAGCTGAAAAGGAAGAGGGCTATGTACCAGATGAAGGAACAAGATAAACCCCCAGAAAAACAACTAAGTGAAGTGGAGATAGGCAACCTTCCAGAAAAAGAATTCAGAATAAAAATAGTGAAGATGATCCAGGACATCGGAAAAAGAATGGAGGCAAAGATCGAGAAGATGCAAGAAATGTTTAACAAAGACCTAGAAGAATTAAAGAACAAACAAACAGAGATGAACAATAAAATAACTGAAATGAAAAATACACTACAAGGAATCAATAGCAGAATAACTGAGGCAGAAGAACGGATAAGTGACCTGGAAGACAGAATGGTGGAATTCACTGCTGTGGAACAGAATAAAGAAAAAAGAATGAAAAGAAATGAAGACAGCCTGAGACCTCTGGGACAACATTAAACGCAAGAACATTCACATAATAGGGGTCCCAGAAGGAGAAGAGAGAGAGAAAGAGCCCGAGAAAATATCTGAAGAGTTTATAGTTGAAAACTTCCCTAACATGGGAAAGGAAATAGCCACCCAAGTCCAGGAAGCACAGAGAGTCCCATACAGGATAAACCCAAGGAGAAACACGCTGAGACACAAAGTAATCAAATTGGCAAAAATTAAAGACAAAGAAAAATTATTGAAAGCAGCAAGGGAAGAACGGCAAATAACATACAAGGGAACTCCCATAAGGTTAACAGCTGATTTCTCAGCAGAAACTCTACAAGCCAGAACGGAGTGGCATGATATACTTAAAGTGATGAAAGGGAAGAACTTACAACCAAGATTACTCTACCCGGCAAGGATCTCATTCAGATTCAATGGAGAAATCAAATGCTTTACAGACGAGTGAAAGCTAAGAGAATTCAGCACCACCAAACCAGCTTTACAACAAATGCTAAAGGAACTTCTCTAAGTGAAAAACACAAGAGAAGAAAAGGACCTACAGAAACAGACCCAAAACAATTAAGAAAATATAATAGGAACATACATATCGATAATTACTTTAGATGTGAATGGATTAAATGCTCCAACCAAAAGACACAGTCTTGCTGAATGGATACAAAAACAAGACCCATATATATGCTGTCTATAAGAGACCCACTTCAGACCTAGGGACAAATACAGACTGAAAGTGAAGGGATGGAACAAGATATTCCATGCACATGGAAATCAAAAGAAAGCTGGAGTAGCAATACTTGTATCAGATAAAATAGACTTTAAAATAAAGAATGTTACAAGAGACAAGGAAGGACACTATATAATGATCAAGGGATCAATCCAAGAAGAAGATATAACAATTATAAATATATATGCACCCAACATAGGAGCACCTCAATACATAAGGCAACTGCTAACAGCTATAAAAGAGGAAATTGACAGTAACACAATAATAGTGGGGGACTTGAACACCTCACTTACACCAAAGGACAGATCATCCAAACAGAAAATTAATAAGGAAACACAAGCTTTAAATGACACAATAGACCAGATAGATTTAATTGATATTTATAGGACATTCCATCCAAAAACAACAGATTACACTTTCTTTTCAAGTGTGCATGGAACATTCTCCAGGATAGATCACATCTTGGGTCACAAATCAAGACTCAGTAAATTTAAGAAATTTGAAATCATATCAAGCATCTTTTCTGACCAAAATGCTATAAGATTGGAAATGAATTACAGGGAAAAAGACGTAAAAAACACAAACACATGTAGGCTAAACAATATGTTACTACATAACCAAGAGATCACTAAAGAAATCAAAGAGGAAATCAAAACATACCTAGAGACAAATGACAATGAAAACACAATGAACCAAAACCTATGGGATGCAGCAAAAGCAGTTCTAAGATGGAAGTTTATACAAATACAAGCCTACCTCAAGAAACAAGAAAAATCTCAAATAAACAATCTAACCTTACATCTAAAGGAACTAGAGAAAGAAGAACAAATGAAACCCAAAGTTAGTAGAAGGAAAGAAATCATAAAGATCAGATTAGAAATAAATGAAAAAGAAATGAAGGAAACGATAGCAAAGATCAATAAAACTAAAAGCTGTTTCTTTGAGAAGATAAAGAAAATTGATAAACCTTTAGCCAGACTCATCAAGAAAAAGAGGGAGAGGACTCAAATCAATAAAATTACAAATGAAAAAGGAGAAGTTACAACAGACACCGCAGAAATACAAAGCATCCTAAGAGACTACTACAAGCAACTCTATGCCAATAAAATGGAAAACCTGGAAGAAATGGACAAAGTCTCAGAAAGGTATAAACTTCCAGGACTGAACCAGGAAGAAATAGAAAATATGAACAGACCAATCACAAGTAATGAAATTGAGACCATGATTAAAAATCGTCCAACAAACAAAAGTCTAGGACCAGATGGTTTCACAGGTGAATTCTATCAAACATTTAGAGAAGAGCTAACACCCATCCTTCTCAAACTCTTCCAAAAAATTGCAGAGCAAGGAACACTCCCAAACTCATTCTATGATGCCACCATCACCCTGATACCAAGACCAGACTAAGATTCTACAAAAAAAGAAATCACAGACCAATATCACTGATGAATATAGATGAAAAAATCCTCAACAAAATACTAGCAAACAGAATCCAACAACACATTAAAAGGGTCATACACCATGATCAAGTGGGATTTATCCCAGGGATGCAAGGATTCTTCAATATATGCAAATCAATCAATGTGATACACCATATTAACAAATTGAAGAAGAAAAATCATATGATCATCTCAATAGATGCAGAAAAAGCTTTTGAACAAAATTCAACATCCATTTATGATATAAACTCTCCAGAAAGTAGGCATAGAGGGAACCTACTTCAACGTAATAAAGGCCATATATGACAAACCCACAGCAAACATCATTCTCAATGCTGAAAAACTGAAAGCACTTCCTCTAAGATCAGGAACAAGACAAGGATGTCCACTCTCACCACTATTATTCAACATAGTTTTGGAAGTCCTAGCCACGGCAATCAGAGAAGAAAAAGAAATAAAAGGAATACACATTGGAAAAGTAGAAGTAAAACTGTCACTGTTTGCAGATGACATGATACTATACATGGAGAATCCTAAAGATGTCACCAGAAAACTACTAGAGCTAATCAATGAATTTTTTAAAGTTGCAGGATACAAAATTAATGCACAGAGATCTCTTACATTCCTATATATTAATGATGAAAAATCTTAAAGAGCAATTATGGAAACACTCCCATTTACCATTGCAGCAAAAAGAATAAGATACCTAGGAATAAACCTACCTAGGGAGATAAAAGACCTGTATGCAGAAAACTGTAAGACACTGATGAAAAAAATTAAAGATGATACCAACAGATGGAGAGATATGCCATGTTCTTGGATTGGAAGAATCAATATTGTGAAAATGACTATACTACCCAAAGCAATCTACAGATTCAATGCGATCCCTATCAAATTACCAATGGCATTTTTTATAGAACTAGAACAAAAAATCTTAAAATTTGTATGGAGACACAAAAAATTTGTATGGAGACACAAAAGACAAATCACAAAAATTTGTATGGAGACACAAAAGCCAAATCAGTCTTGAGGGAAAAAAGCAGAGCTGGAGGAATCATACTCCCTGACTTCAGACTATACTACAAAGCTACAGTAAGCAAGACAGTATGATACTGGCACAAAAACAGAAATATAGATCAGTGGAACAAGGTAGAAAGCCCAGAGATAAACCCACACACCTATGGTCAACTAATCTATGACAAAGGAGGCAAGGATATACAATGGAGAAAAGACAGTCTCTTCAATAAGTGGTGCTGGGAAAACTGGACAGCTACATGTAAAAGAATGAAATTAAAACATTCCCTAACACCATACACAAAAATAAACTCAAAATGGATTAGAGACCTAAATGTAAGACCAGACAGTATAAAACTCTTAGAGGAAAACATAGACAGAACACTTTTTGTCACAAATGACAGCAAGATCTTTTTTGATCCACCTCCTAGAGTAATAGAAATAAAAAGAAAAATAAACCTAATGAAACTTAAAAGCTTTTGCACAGCAAAGGAAACCATAAACAAGACGAAAGACAACCCTCAGAATGGGAGAAAATATTTGTAAATGAATCAACGGACAAAGGATTAATCTCCAAAATATATAAACAGCTGATGCAGCTCAATATTAAAAAAACAAACAGCCCAATGCAAAAATGGGCAGAAGACCTAAATAGACATTTCTCCAAAGAAGACATACAGATGGCCAAGAAGCACATGAAAAGCTGCTCAACATCACTAATTATTAGAGAAATGCAAATCAAAACTACAATGAGGTATCACCTCACACCACTTAGAATGGGCATCAACAGAATATCTACAAACAACGAATGCTGGAGAGGGTGTGGAGAAAAGGGAACCCTCTTGCACTGTTGGTGGGAATGTAAATTGATACAGCCACTATGGAGAACAGTATGGAGGTTCCTTAAAAAACTAAAAATAGGGCTTCCTTTGTGGCGCAGTGGTTGAGAATCTGCCTGCCAATACAGGGGACACAGGTTCGAGTCCTGGTCTGGGAAGATCCCACATGCCGTGGAGCACCTAGGCCCGTGAGCCACAACTACTGAGCCTGCGCGTCTGGAGCTTGTGCTCCACAACAAGAGAGGTCATGACAGTGAGAGGCCCGCGCATCGTGATGAAGAGTGGCCCTGCTGGCTGCAACTAGAGAAAGCCCACGCACAGAAACGAAGACCCAACACAGCCAAAAATAAAAAAACAAAACAAAACAAAACAAAACCTAAAAATAGAACTACCATATGACCCAGCAATTCCACTACTGGGCATATACCCAGAGAAAACCATAATTCAAAAAGACACATGCACCCCAATGTTCATTGCAGCACTATTTACAATAGCCAGGTCACAGAAGCAACCTAAATGCCCATCGACAGATGAATGGATAAAGAAGATGTGGTACATATATACAATGGAATATTTCTCAGCCATAAAAAGGAACGAAATTGGGTCATTTGTAGAGATGTGGATGGATCTAGAGACCATTATACAGAGTGAAGTAAGTCAGAAAGAGAAAAACAAATATCGTGCATTAACGCATATATGTGGAACCCAGAAAAATGGTACAGATGAACCGGTTTGCAGGGCAGAAATTGAGACACAGATGTAGAGAACAAATGTATGGACACCAAGGGGGGAAAGCGGTGGCGAGTGGTGGTGGTGGTGTGATGAATTGGGAGACTGGGATTGACATGTATACACTGATATGTATAAAATGGATGACTAATAAGATCCTGCTGTATAAAAAATAAAATTCAAAAATTCTAAAAAAAAAAAGAATAAAAGAACCCTTGTCTCCTAGAGTATGACATTCTTAAGAGAAGAAATTATCTTATATAGGACCTATACTGCTTTATAGGACCTATAATGTGCTGAACACATGCGTGGTGCATAACAAAGGATTCTTAAATAAATTTACAAAGTGCTAATTACAGAATATAGTATTTTCCCCCTGTGCTAATCAGAACACAAATAAGCTGCATGCTTAATCCACAAGGAGCTTAAATTTTATGGGGGAGAAGATGCAAAGAAAGAGTTCCATTCGCAGAAAAGAAAGGGTGATCATCTGTTGAATGGAAGAGCACAAGCAAGGGTATGGAGATGGACCATTTCTCGTGACAGTGCCCTTCTGCACGGACATCTCTTTGACTGACTTATGAAGAAATGGCACAAGCCTTGCACCTCAGGTTTCCCATTTCCCAGCAGAACTGTGTTGGGCTGGGTCGTAGGTGCCATGTCTTATATGCCTGGACTCTGGCCCACTTCCTATGTTTCCTACAGGTAGTCACTCCATCACTGGAACTACTTTTGGTGATCAGATTCACTTTGAGAAAAAAGTTTTCTGGATGTCTTTTTAGAGCTTATTTTTGAAAGATGGTCCACCTGGTGCCTGCTCCCCAGCTCTGGATAGAGGCCAGGGGATGACAGCAGCATGAACTTGCTGTGGATAACAAGTTCTCTGTTATGACTGGGAGCGTTTGCAATGCTATAAATAACTCTATCAATATTGTGATAATGGCACTTTAAAGAGGTCTATTTTACAAGTGCTGAATGTAAGAGAGACCGCAGCTGCGCTCATTAATTCTGAAGTATGCCTCCCTCCGTGTACGACATGCAGGTGTAACAATAGGCGTGCTGACTCAATGAAAGTCAAGATAATGTTTAGATTAAGAAAAAGGTTAGAGTAACATTGTTAGTTTTTCCATTGTGTTGGCATAATGAAAACAAATTATAATAGCTTAATTGGAAATAGAAAAGAAAAAGGGCAAAACATAACTTGGTTACAGATTTCAGAGGCTCGCGAATAGCTCCTCCCCGCTCAAGAGCAAGTATCGTAATTGACAGCAGTAGATCTTTTGATAATTAATTGCAGTAAATTATCACTTGGCACAAAGAAGGCATAATTGTAATTAATTTGCAACCTCCCCAGCATAACACTGAATTAGAAATGGCACTGCCATCATTTTTCCAAGGAAGGAAATGGGGGGCGGGGGGGGGCGGAAACAATATGCCTTTCCATTGATGCGCATTCGGAGTTTTGAGGCAAGCCCTGGTTGTAATTTTTCCGGTATGATGGTGACATCTCTGCAACTCTCTTGGGCTAGGGGTGTTTAATTTAGATTGTGACTGTTGGCTTTGGGCTGTGATAGTTAGCAAGAGCGGTCCCCTGCTGAGTTCTGCCATGGCCTTCCATTGTGTCAGCCACCAGTTAGTCACTTAACCTCAGCATCTTTCCGTATCTGTCTTTCTGTATGTCTCATTCTCCAGGGTGCTGAAAGACCTCATTAGTTCAGGTAATAGGTATTGTTTCAGGACAAAATGTTATTATATTTTTAATTGAATGAATTAAGAAAGATTGGCTCTCAAAATATTTTTCCTCTTTTTTTTTTCCAGAACATCTTACTTTTGTGGTGATGCAGATCATTATTAAGACTCTTTGCCATGGTACAGTTTTATAGTGACTGCCACAGATCAAGGTTCAATCTAATTGCTCAACAATTAATTAGAAACAGAAATGAGGAATAGAAACTATTTTCACTGGCTTCTAGAGAACTGTTTATATTTCATCAGAGTGCCTGGGAGAATAAATCATTAAGCTATAAAAGATTACATCTGGGTTTCAATTAAAGTCAAGTGGATTCATTAAGCCAAATGGTGGCCCAGAGATTACTGCCATGGTGTGCTACACTGTTGACCAAAGCCTTCCAGGGGTCATGGGAGCTTCCTTCTCTTGTTCCACGTGTCCACTTGAGAGAATGAGGAGGATCTTACTTCTGACAATAAATGCAAGGAATTGTTCTGTGTAGTGGTTAGTCATTAAAAAAAAAGATAAGGATCATGGCCCTATTTCAAGTAGGCCCATATAACAAAAATAAGCTTTATTAAATTGTACACTCTTCGAAGTTCTTAAACCCATTGTTATAAATGCTGAAAGAAGGTGAATTTATAGCCAGAGCCCTTTAGCATGGCCGCCCTGGCAATGAACTCAGGTTTGACCTATATGTAACACCTTCTCTGGGGGTTAACAAATCATTTCAGTCTTCATTCATGCAAGTTTCCTTTCTCAAAAAGCAACATCTTAAGTCACCCCTGCTACCCTGCATCCCGCCAATAACTTCCTCCAGTTGGGTTGAATTAGTCATGATAGTTTTACTGTGTGATCTAATACTCACAAGTGTCAGAGTTCAAGCCACCCAACATATTTCACAGGAGACTTCAAACTGAACTCAAACTTTAGCTCTAGTTGCCAAAGGCCCTGATAATTATTTTACTGAAGTCCCTATATGAAGACCTAAAACACACAACAAGGTCTTGGAGACACCATCTACACGTGCTGTATTTTGCGCCCATGACCCTGGGATGTTAGAATCTGCAGTGGGCACAGAACTCTAATTTTCTGATCTGGAACTGGAACATGATTTCCATGGAGCAAATGGAGGAAAGGCATTTCTGAGAGGCTCTTATTTGAAAAAGGAAGGAGGCTTAATCTGTGTATCCTCAAAGGAGTAGAAGAACTGAGATTCATGAATGGTTGCTTCAGACGTAGGTTTTGGCTTAAGGAAGAATCATTTTGACATTTACAGTTGTTCGAGAGGCAAAAAAATGCCCATTGCAGGAGGAGTTGTTAGAAGACAGTAGAAATTCGTAGGTAGGGAGAATAAAGAGATTTAAGTATGGGATCAGAGAGGGCAGGGTGAAGGCTTTAGACGATGTGCTTTTTTTTTTTTAATATAAATTTATTTATTTAGGGCTGCGTTGGGTCTTCGTTGCTGCACGCGGGCTTTCTCTGGTTGCAGCGAGCGGGGGCTACTCTTCATTGCGGTGCGCGGTCTTCTCACTGCAGTGGCTTCTCTTGTTGCAGAGCATGGGCTCTAGGCTTGCAGGTTTCAGTAGTTGCAGAACGTAGGCTCAGTAGTTGTGGCTCATAGGCTCTAGAGCGCAGGCTCAGTAGCCATGGCACACGGGCTTAGTTGCTCTGCGGCATGTGGGATCTTCCCGGACCAGGGCTCGAACCCATGTCCCCTGCATTGGTAGGTGGATTCTTAACCACTGCGCCACCAGGGAAGTTCCTAGACTACATGCTTTTAAAGTTCTCTTCTAATTTAGAAAAATTTTGTGGGTGTTTGATTGCATGACGTAGGAGAAAGCAAGTTAAAATGAAAGACAAAAACTGAAGCCTAGGAATCTAGTTTTTGCTGTGGAGGATGGGATGGG
Organism: Delphinapterus leucas; assembly: GCF_059928025.1. Classification (NCBI taxonomy): domain Eukaryota; kingdom Metazoa; phylum Chordata; class Mammalia; order Artiodactyla; family Monodontidae; genus Delphinapterus; species Delphinapterus leucas. Next base: position 138,613,896 of record NC_143129.1, read on the forward strand.
GTGGGTAGCTCTCAGTGGGTGAAGGTCTAGCCCACGGCTGAGAGCCTAATGAATTAGTTTCTAGCTCTTTGGGCAGAATTATCAATAAATGAATGGTTAAACTGAGGGTCACTTGTTTATTCTTTCAGTCATTCATTCATGCAACAAATGCTCCTGCAACATCCTAGTGTGCTAGGCCCTCTTGCGTCCTGCTGCTCTGAATTATTCAGGTATAACATCTGCCCTACGGCTGTGCTTGGTCAGGTTGGCCAGTGTGACTTAATATCTTGATATTTTTATTTCTCATCCTCACTAGCCTCCAAAAGAAGGAAAATACATTAGCTAATGAGAAAAAAGTGGGAAGCAAAAATTTCTGCATCCTGTATAAGGTTTGGTTTGCTCATAAAAGCTTCGTCTGTCTCCTACCTGCCTCCCTCACTAAACTCATCTCTCGACTCTCACCATTGTCCTTTCCTGCCAGCCACACTGGCCTTCTTTCTTCTACTTCTTTATTTTTAAATTTTAGTTATTTATTTTTTGGTCACGCTGCGTGGCTTGCGAGATCTTAGTTCCCCGACCAGGGATCGAACCCATGCCCTCGGCAGTGGAAGCGTGGAATTCTAACCACTGGACCACCAGGGAAGCCCCTCTTCTACTTCTTTAATTACTCCATGATTTTTCCCGTGGTAAGATCTCCACTCATGCTCTTCCCTTGACCTCCCCACACCCCTGCATCCTTTAGCATGCCAACATAACTTCTTTCAGCAAATCTTCCCTGCTCCACCAATCCCAACCCCTCCCACCACTGAATGTTCTCCGGGCATCCTGTACTTTTCTAGCACTGAATCATAGTTTAAAAAGATTTGAATTTATTAAAAAATTGAAATGTGATTCCATTGTTTGCAGAATTCCTGAAACATCAACTGAATCACAGTTTGAGATTCAGTGGTGTAAAGATTGGGTTAACATCCACGGCACCTCTAGGAAGGTGCTAGTTAAATTAAAAAATAATAAGGGAACAATAATTTCTTAAATCATATACATGTTTTGGTTTACATGTATTTTAACACATATTTCTTTTCTGTTCCTCGAAAAAGACTGGGACGGCGGACATTCTTTTCTCTCCATTTCACAGATGAGTTGTCAGAGCTGCACAGCTAGGAAGTGACAAAACTGGCCTGAGAAATCAGACCTCCTGACCCTGGGTCAAGATTCATTCTGTTTACAATGGCAACTTCCTCCTGCAGTGTGTTTTACAATTAGATTGAGGTATACATAACCAAGCACTTATATGGGCACCATTTTGTTTTAAAGATTGTCAAACTGAGTGAAGTAAGTCAGACAGAGAAAGACAAATATCATATGATATCACTTGTATGTGGAATCTAAAAAAATGGTACAAATGAACTTATTTACAAAACAGAAATAGGGTCACAGATATAGAAAACAAACTTATGGTTACCAGGGAGTAAGGTGGGGAAGGGATAAACTGGGAGGTTGGGATTGACATTTACACAGTACTATATATAAAATAGATAACTAATAAGGACCTGCTGTATAGTACAGGGAACTCTGCTCAATACTCTGTAATGCCTTATATGGGAAAAGAATCTAAAAGAGTGGATATATGTATATGCATGACATTCACTTTGCTGTATACCTGAAACTAACACATCTTTGTAAATCAGCTATACTCCAATAAAAATTAAAAAAAAAAAAAAAAAAGATTCAGGGCTTCCCTGGTGGCGCAGCGGTTGAGAGTCCACCTGCCGATGCAGGGGACACGGGTTCGTGCCCCGGTCCGGGAAGATCCCACATGCTGCGGAGCGGCTGGGCCCGTGAGCCATGGCCGCTGAGCCTGCGCGTCCGGAGCCTGTGCTCCGCAACAGGAGAGGCCACAACAGTGAGAGGCCCACGTACCGCAAAAAAAAAAAAAAAAGATTCATTCTGTTTCCAATGGCAACTTCCTCCTTCAGTGTGTTTTACAGTTAGATCGAAGTATACACAACCAAGCACTTAAATGGGCATAGCTTTGCTTTTGTTTTTTTCTCTTTACTTCTCCTCTTCATTCTCTTCTTTCATCTGAAATTCCCCAGCCTCCAGGCTCCTGGGGGTGGGGGGCAACCAGGCTGAGTTGGGGCAAAGGTAGAGAATTGGGGTTAGCCCTGTGACTGGTCTATTTTGGAGTAAGCATATTCCCACAGTCTGTCGGAACTGGAAGGGCATTAGGTTGTCCTGTGATTGTTTGAACCGTGCTCTGAGGAACTTTAAAGTTAGTACTGCTCTACTGCACAACCTCAGGGGGTGCCTCCCACGTGGGCTGCCAGGTAGGGAGTGCCTCTGCAGCACTGTGTGTCTGTGGGTGACTTAGGGCCTGCCATGGTTACCTTCACTTTCTTCCAGCCAACTGCTTTGATCTCTTTTGTATATTGAGCTTCTGAATAAGATTTTACTTGAAGAAAGGGCTCTGCTCCTTGAAAGAGAAAGCACTTGACACCTCATGATTTAATAATGCCCCACCTGAGGCTTGAGTAGCTGACTGACCTTATTCACGGTAGTACAACTGGAGAAGGGCAGAGTTGAGGCTTGAATCCAAACTTCTGGAATTAAAGCTAGCACTCTGGCCTTGACCCTGGGCTGCCCATCTAGAGGTGTCGCAAGTTAGAGACGTGCTGTAGTAGGAAGGGAAACTGGGTTCCTACTGGAAGAAACCTTGTGAAACAAAGGGATAAAGGTTGGGATGCTCCAAACTAGCCACCCTTTGGGGACCTACCTGCTTGGTTAAACCTGCTCATTACTTTGATCTTCCCAGAAAATATGCACCTCCCCTACTCTCATCCTAGCCACCTGCTAACCCCTCTCCACCTCCACCCTGAGGTCTTCTCCCCAGGGGAGCCTTTTATCTCCCAACCTCAAGGACATTGGAGAAGATGAACACCAAGGTCCTTTCTCTGTTTCCCCAAATTCCTGGGTGTGCAACTTCCTCAAATTCTCCCTTATCTTTCAGATTGGACCTGATTGGGACCTTCCACCCAGCAGTGACCTGTGTGTGTCTCTAGGACTTTCCAACATCTCAGATGATCTTTTTCAAAGAATGAGAATGTTTATTATTGCTATTCTTGATCACTAGTAAGATCAAAAAGGCTAAATACTGTGAGCCTCTTTTATGCTTTTTCCTTTGGAGTGAAGCAATCTTTCTCCCTTGACCTCATGACACCACTAATCATGTGTGGTCCTGTGAAAGCTTATGCAGTTGGAACTAAAGGGTTTCTGGAGTATTCAAACCTAGGCAAGCACAAATATACCAAACAGAAAGAAGGAAAGTTACTCTCAATGTGTCTAGTTTGCCGCCAGAGTCAGCAAACATTACCGGCTTGGATTAACGACTGTTACTATATCTTAACTCTCCCTGTGCCCTGACATTACAGGCAAAATCTGTGTTTCTACAGTGTTAGATGCTCTGGTTAGGTGATATATAAATTGAACACCAGATGGTATCTCCCCGTGAATTAAAATGAAAACAAGGCAGGCTCAGACGCCCATTTCATGGAGTGTGTAAGCAGTAAACTCTCCCCAGGACGATGGAGCATTGCCCAGAGTCTTCTGTTCTTGCAGTCAGCTCTGGCTTTGAGCTCCAGTTTTAATTCAATCACCTCCTTTAGGGATTTTCTCACTGCCCTGCTCATGTGTCTGATTCCTCACCTCACCAAATGAGATATAAACTCAGCTCTTTCTCCTGATTTCTGCCAGGAAAGCCACTCACAATATGGCATTTGAGTGTATAGAAGGCTTTCTTTCTTTTTTTTTTTTGCTGTACGCGGGCCTCTCACTGTTGTGGCCTCTCCTGCTGCGGAGCACAGGCTCCGGACGCGCAGGCTCAGCGGCCATGGCTCACGGGCCCAGCCTCTCCGCAGCATGTGGGATCTTCCCGGACCGGGACACGAACCCACGTCCCCTGCGTCGGCAGGCGGACTCACAACCACTGCGCCACCAGGGAAGCCCTAGAAGGCTTTCTTGAAAGCGGAGGAATGGGAGGGATTTTGATTGCAGCGGCATAGATAACTTAAAATTTCATGTTAGGGATTTTTGCTTTTAAAATCCCTCTAGTCAGTTTGGCACACTGGACTCCAGCTTCCTGCCCGGGGGCAGAGCCTCCACCCCACCCCATCTCTCTCTTGTCCCCTCTATCACCACTAGCAAACAAAACAAAATAAACTCGTCCCTTTCATGCAGCGAAGTTGAGCTTTCTTAAGCCTTTACCCCCTAAATTCAGACCTAAATTCATCAAGGTCCTTAGCAGAACAAAAGATCTTTTATGTAACAGGTGCTTTTCTCCTTAGAAATGAAAAGCATAAAGACAAACCAAAATTGCCCTTGCTTCCATGTGGAATCTGTGTTGGGTACGGGACTGAGATGAAGCCTTTGGTGGGTGTTGGCTGGCACGGGGTACCCCAGACCCCAGGAAAAAGATCTGGGCTTCCAGGTATAATGAGGAGGGGCAAAGGGTGCGGGGTCTCTGCAGGGTCTTTGCAGGCAAAGCGGCTTCCCTTCTGCTGACTCTGCATTCCCGGCTGCTGTCACCATTCGCTCTTTGGAAAGGGGACTGCAGAAAAACGTGCCCTGCTTAGAAATGACGAGCCACCAAGCCTTGCTGGAGATGGGGGATGGCTGCTGGGTGCAGGCACGTCCTGAGGATGCTCCTGCCCGGAGCCTGTGGCCTGGGACAAACGTTATTACCGTCACTAACGTGAATGAGTGTGATTCTGTGCTGTGCTCCTGCGCTGAGCTGCCTTTTTACACTCCTCCCAAGAGATGGGAATTTGAAAGGTGGTTGACAGATCTATGTTAAAATGGCAAGCCAAGTGCAAGAGGCAGCTAGAGCTGGTGGGATGTACGTAGGTTGTGTCGGGAGACACGGTTCTAATCCTGGTTCTGCCTTGTCCTTGCTGAGTGACCTTGGATAAGTCATTCCTTACCCTCTGGCCTCGGTTCTCTTATTATAAAATGAGGGGTCTTGGTTTTCAAAGTGTGTTCCCCAGGGGTGCTGTGAGGCTTGGCATGAGGGTGGAGAGGTCAGCAGAGAAAGAGGCCGCACCAGAGCAGCTCTGGTTCATGGCTAGTGGGCCTAAAATTTTTCTTTGCATAAAGGATTTGGCCATAAAAGATGTCTGAAAACTACCGCTCTAAAGGATGGCTGTCTACCGTCTCCTCTAGCGCTGACATTACATGATTCTAGAATGAGGCAGGAAAGAAGAATGGGTGCTGGGAAAGACGCAAGCATAAGAAAAAGAAATTCCTGCTACAAATAAATCCCTCGACCAATCTCTCTTAATCTCTGAAAGTTTAAAGATTTAAAATCTACTTTAAAAAAACCCTGCAGTTCTCAGCAAATAAAGACTACTTTAAATTATTCAGGTTTGTTACACCCACAAATCACCCATACAGTACATTCTAAATAAAAAACTAATAACTCTCGTTGCAAGAAGTGTCCCTTCCAGAGGCCACAGATAAGGCATTAACCGGCACTGGGACAAAATAATACTAGCGATTTCCAAATTACACTCACTTTAGGAAATAACTTAAATACGTGAATTTGGCCAAATGCAGCCTGTTTATTTCCTCTGCATTGAAATGCAGGGGTAATATTTTTCTGCCAGCAAGTATTGGAAATAAAATCACTTAGAGCCATACTTAAAGAACATTTTCAAATCTTTCACAAAATTAGTTTAGCTACATTTCCAAAGCCTTGGCTTTTTATAGTGCTCAGGAGAGTTGGTGAGGGGCTGGGGTTGGGAGGGTAGGAGAGAGAGGGACCCAAGGTCTATGGCCTCAGGCCATCCCCATCCCCACCAGATGCTTCTGTCTCCGCTTTTAACATTGCTGCTAGGTGCTCACCCTGCCTCTAGGGGACACCCTCCAGGTGTGGCCAACAGTCTCTTCATTTCCGATAGATCTAGTTATTGGGAAATGCTTGGCACATAGTGAGCACCCCATGTTTGTGAATTCATGCGAATATTCTACCCTCTGGTTTTTACCTGTTGGTCCTGGTCAGCCCTCTGCGGAAGCCCACAGGACAACATTCCTTTAGGGGTGACCCATGAGGTTCGTTTCTCAAAGGATGGTTGAGGCATGCTGACTGGAGGTGGGGAGAAGCCAGGACACATGTTTCTTCCTTCTGCCTCAGTGGCAGTGAATGGCAGGGCTAATTCTGTGTACTAACTCAGGTTGGAAAAGCAGAAATCAATTGAAGCATCCAAGACTGAATAAGGCAGGGAGGGGAAGGAGATGAGGGCAGGGGCTGGAAGCCTGAATTTCAGGCCCAGCTGGGGCCCCTCCTAAAGGCTGATGCTGAACAGCCCTGCAGTGTGTCTGAACGTCCACCCTGATTTCTACAAATGAGTGTCCTCACTTGTAAAAACGAGGATAACAATGTTCACTGCATGGGGTGGTAGTGAGGATTCAGTCCAGGAATATGGGTTGTGTACCCACCATTTTACCTGCAGCTATGCAATATCTCCGCCTTGAAGGAGTTCACAGTCTGAGGAGGGGAGCGACAAGTAAACAGCCTGGTGGTGAAGTGAGGAAAGCGCTGCAGAGAGAGCAAGCACAGGAGCTAGAGGACTGCAGAGGAAGAGCCTCAGCTCAGCCAGGGCGTGAGGCACGGGTGGGTCAGAGCTGACTTCCTGGAGGACAGAACGACGCAGTGAAGCCTGTGACCTGTGCTCTGGGGATGAAGCCAAAGCAACAGACAGGGCCAAGGTCACGAGAGCCTTTGTATATTATGCTAAGAACCTGGGCTACATTCTGGGTGAGGGGAAGCCATGGAAAGTTCTGGTGTAATGACGAAGTCTGCTGATGTGTTGGAAAGTACCTGGCACATAGCTCACTCTCAGTCAACATTCATTCAAAATTTTGAACTGACGTCATTTGTTTTTTTCCAGGAGCGTCCCTATATATCTTTGCTTTATGCATGTGAAGTAATTCATGACGAAACATTTAACGCTGTAGAAAGAGCAGTGGACCAGGAGTTAGGAGACATGAGTTATCCCAGGCTCCCCTATTTACTAACTGTGTGATCTCAGGAGATTCACTTGATATCTTTGATACTCAGTTTCATGATCTCTAAATTGGGATTAACTGTACCTGCCCTATCTACCAAGAATGCTGTGAAGGTAACCTGCTATATCAATATCTGGGGCGGGGGGGTGTTGTACTTTTTGTGACTCTCCAGAAGACGCTGGGAATCTAAGATCCTAGGACAGGGAAGGAGCGTGCAGGCAGGGTCGTGAGGACAGAGTTTGGGGAGGGATAAATACATATCTTCCTTTACTTTCTCAACCTGCACCTCCCAAGTGAGAGAAATGTATGCTGTGTGCATCTGGAGACGGCTGAGCAGAGTGGCTGAGGATGGAAATAGCACTGCTGATTTATGAGCAGGAGACAGATTTGCTTTAATATCGCAACACAAGAAAGTCAGGTCTCTTAAATAATACGGCTTGCAGATTTACGGCTGTGCTGCATGTTCGCCTCATTGCTGTCTCTGACCGTGGACAGTGCTTTACTCTGGAAAGGCTGAAGTCAGCAACTTCCAAGATGCTGGGAAATAGATCCAGTGGCAGCAGCCAGTCCACTGGGTCAGCTGTTTTCTGCGGGCACGCCACTCCCTCCTGTCACTTTGTCATAGATTATCAGGGCTCAGGCGAACTTCCCAGCAGGCCTGGGGCTGGTTTGGGTCTTGTGAAGCCAGGTGTATAGCAGAGAGAAAGGGCTGGTGCTCCCAGGGCACAGTTTGGGAGATGCTGGGAACCTCCAATATTACCTTTGCCCATAGCCATTGGTTTTGACCACTGACACATAGGGTTGCTCTGCCCTTAGGCCTTTGGAAAAGTTGCAAGTAAAGTCGTCCCTTGGTATCCGTGGAGGATTGGTTCCAGGAGCCCCTGCAGATACCAAAATCCAAGGATGTTCAAGTCCCTTATATAAAATGCTGTAGTACAATGGATACAGTTTGTCCTTCACATCCTCGGATACTGAGGCTCCACTGTAGCTCAGGAAGGGGGGACACAGGAAATCACTGGTTCCTAATAACAATAATTAACTTATTCTACAGATTTTTAGAAAGCGCTTATTATATAACCCAGGCACTGTTCTAAATGCTTTACAACTATTGACTACTTTAATTCTCCTGACAGCCCTCTGAGGCAAGTCTGCTATTATTTCCATTACACAGATGAGGAAATGGAAGTAAGTGTCTGAAATAAGTAACTTGTCCAAGGTCCCAGGGCTAGTGAGAGGTGCAGACAGAATTTGAACCCGATGGTCTGGCTCCGTTTTCTGTGTTCACGGTCACTATGCCATCAATAATAGCAAGACACGAATGACAATAGCTATGAAATGTTGCTAAGTACTGTACACCAGGCACTGTGGTAAATGCTTTTCATGCGTCTCATGTCATCCTCACATAACCCTGTGAGGTGGGTACTATGATTGTCATCCCCACTTTATAGAAGAGAAAGCTGAGCACACAGCTTGCTGAAGATCACATAGGGAACAAGTGGCACAGCTGGGGTTTAAACTCAAGTAATCTGACCCAAGAACTTGGCTAAATATGAATGTGGTGATTGAATTTTTTCCCTTGTACTTTGGAGCAAAGAAGTGATGAAAGAGGGAGAGAGCTGTTAAGGCTAAATGTGGGAACGCAACGGTACCTATTTTAGTTTCTGCCAGGGATGGTTCCGTCGGTCCTGCCACTAGGTTTAGGGGATGAAGATGCCATGGAAACTGCACAATGTAAGGAGCAATCAGGCTCCCTGCACCCTTTTGTTCTCATTAACAGGGGTTTTTGGCTTCCTTTCCATCCACTACCTCTCCTCCTACCTCAGCAGCTCCATCAGCTATCAGAAATCATCCCTATCTCGGGGTCTTTTGTCATGCTCTTGAGACCAACCCCAACTCTTCTCTACCAGTTCTAGTACCTGAGTCCCTGACTTTTTCCTGTACCCAAGTGTCCACTTTGATGAACTGTCCAAGTCCTACTTCCTGTAAGACCAAACCCGCTTTGCTTTCTCCAGCCTCCCAAATGCTCAAGGTTTGACTCAGCCCTCCAGACCCGTGAAGGTGTCTTGCTCTATACCTGCTATCAAACTTCCCTGCGTTGATGGGACACCCTTCTCCATTCATTCAGTGCATGTGTATGGAGCTGAGAGGGCACCTACCGTGTGCCAGGCACTGTGTTAGATGCTGGGGAAGCAGAAATGCGCAAGAATGTGTCCCTCCCAACAAAGAACTCACAGTCCGGCAGGGATGAGATAAATCAGCCGTTACAGTACAGAGGATGAAGTGGTGTGGTAGGTGTGAGCACGTGGCATTGTAGGAGCAGAGGGGAGGAGTACCTGAGGTCACGTGGAGCGTGTGTGTATGTGTGTGCGTTCATGTGTGTGGACTGGGGGTGCGGGAGGCATGAGGAGATGGAGGAAAGTTCAACCTTGACACAAGCTGATTTCTGAATGTTGAGGGAGTGGGTGAAGAAGGAGAGGGATCAAGGTTTTGCACAGAGGAAACAGCAAAGGTGAAGGTTCTCGAGTGTGGAACGTCATGACAGTCTGGGTAACTCTTAGCAGCCTGGTATGGAGTCAGGGGACCCAGGAGGGGACGTAGGAAGGTGTGACGCCAGAACTGGAAGGTAGGGGAGAGAGCAGGAGGGGACTTGTGCACGGAGCTAGGGGATTAAAAGTTAGATGGAGAGCCACTAGGAGATCGGCATGCTCATTGTCGCCTTTCAGTGCTGCCTACGCAGGCTTGCTGAGACCTGAACTTGTGCTCAATTCCCCTGCTCTCTCCAAATGCCCCATATTCTCATTCTGCATCTACTCCAGACAAATCGTGTCCCACCCATTAGATTGGACTTCCTGGAGGTGCATCAGGTGCTCTGCCCATTCAGAGCCCTGGTGGGCTCTGCCTCTGTGGCCCACTACTTCTGGGTCATCTGAGGAACAGTGAGGAACCAGGGGAGTGGGTACAGAGAGGGTGGGGAGGGGCGTGAAGATCCATGGTAAGGAAGGTAACGAAGGGCACACCATTAGGAGCATGGTGGGCCAGTGTAAGGACCTGACCTTGCACTTTTATTGAGATGGAGAGCCACTGGAAGATTTAAACACAGACACAGCATAATCTGATTAAGGTTTTAATAGGATCATGCCAACTGTAGTGTTGAGAAACAACTGTAAAGTGTCAGGAACGAAAGCAAGGAGACTAGTTAGGGGGCTGTTGCCTAATTCAGGTGAGAGATGATGGCAGCTTGGATGGGGTGAAAGTGGGGGAAGTGGTTCAATTGGGGGCATATTTAGGAGGCAGAGGTAATAGAATTTCTTGCTGTACTGGATGTGGACTGTGAGAAAAAGAGGAACCAAGGGTGGCTCCCAGGTTTATGGCCTGTGAAGTGGAATGGCAGGGTTGCCATTGACTGATATGGGCAAGACTTCTGAGGCTATAACCTGTTTGTCAGTGTCCCCAGCAGATTTTGCATAAGTGTGGTGTGACAAGGGGACCAAAGGAGAGGCTCAGGAGATTCAGGGGATGCTCGGGGAGTAGCATCATGGCCATGGGGTTCCCACTACAGGGCCTAAGGTTTGCAGTTTCATTACAGGAAGCCTTCATTTCTGGAAAATACGAGTAACTAAGTCACTTCCGTCAATTTTCCATATTTAGATATTTCTGGGCACCTGCATGCCGCATCTGCAGCCCTGCTATATCTCTCTGAAGGTTCTGTCTTCTCTTGCTTTTTGCTAAGTGATGGGATTTACTGTGGCCTCTTGTGTTAGGCTTAAATCAGGCTCTGTGATGTTGACATTTTGCTAAGCAGGAGCTCTGATGAAGGGACTCAGTAATGAATGGGTCTTTCCACAAGCCTCGTGTGTTTAATAACTGCTAGGTTATCCCCAAGTGGTTTCCAAGGGAGTGAACCAAAGATTGCCTATCAGTCCAAATGAAGTATGCCAAAATTTCCCCTGCTTTCCAGTTACTCTTTTATTTCAGCACCACCTGCTCCTACTTCCACCAGGGCTGACTCTGCCAGCATAGTCATTAAGGGTTTTGTCTTTCTGTGATGTGTAACTCATCATGGCATAGGCCTATCCCTGCTCAGTGGCTAAAAAATGTATTTGTTTGTGTATCAGCATCTCTGGTCTGAGAGGCAAAAAATGCGCTGCCCTTTAATATCCCGAAGAGACTTTGAACCCATCGGCAGAAGTGTGCCACATCATTATGCTGTGTGTAAATTATTCTTGGCATCAGGGTAGATTTTACCCAGGCATGGCATATTGAAGGAGCAGGGCTTTTGGTGTCAGAAAGGACTGGGCTGAAATCCTAGCTTTATGACTTACTAAGCTGGTCGCTTTAGGCAAGTTAATCATGTTAATTAAGTGCTTTGAGTTTCACCAACAAAACCATGGGTATGATACCTGCCTCACGGGATTGCCACGAGCAGTAAGAGAGCACATGGGAAGCACGAGGAATGGCTTGGCACATGGTGAGCTCCTGCTCTATATCAGTTGCTTCCCACTGCCTTATGTGTATGGTCTCATGAGTTTCCTCATCTATAAAATGGGGATACACTGAACACAGCTAGAGGTGGAGAGTGCCAGCATTGGTGCCAGGGCTCTTAGGTCTGAGTCCCAGCTCTGCCTCTTTCTAGTTGCATGACTCTGGGAAATTACTTAATCTCCTTGTCCTCAGTTCCTCATTTGAAAAACAGAGATAATAATAGTTCAGGCTTTAAAAGATTGTTGTAGGGATTAGGTGAGTTAATTAATTCCTGGAAAAGCCCTTAGAACAGTGCTGGGCACAGAGCATGCCCTCTACAAAATGTTAGCCATCATTCTGTAAGGTCCCTTTTCCATCAAGGAGCTATTTTGTTTGTAGTTAATAAGTCCCTACATCAACCTTGCAAAGTCAATTCAGATACTTGATTTCACTTGATGCTCATAATCCTGAGAGGTGGGAGAAAAGATTTTTTCAAACTATCATATGGGAAACTGAGACACAGCAATGAGGTCACAGACTCAGGTCACAGACTCAGTTAGTGGCAAAGACCAAGTCAGACCAGCTCCTCAACCCCTCGTCCCAGTTCTCCCCACAGTGTGATTCTGACTCCCATCACCAGCTGGGTGGACCTTATGGGCCAAGTCCTTGGAGTGGTATGGAGCCTGGTGGCCCACGTAACTTTTGAATCTATGACCCTGTCCTCATTCAGAATGATAGAATCACTACAGGTTTATTGAGCATATTCCTTGTGTCAGGTGCTTTACATATATTATCTCATGAAATAACCCCACAGCCTTACATCCTAGATAATTACATAAAAATAAATTTTCAAATAGAGACTTGCGAAACAACTCTAATCTATTTTTTTTTTTTTTTTTTTTTGCGGTAAGCGGGCCTTTCACTGTTGTGGCCTCTCCCGTTGTGGAGCACAGGCTCCGGACGCGCAGGCTCAGTGGCCATGGCTCATGGGCCCAGCCGCTCCACAGCATGTGGGATCTTCCCGGACCAGGGCATGAACCCGTGTCCCCTGCATCGGCAGGCAGACTCTCAACCACTGCGCCACCAGGGAAGCCCAGTACTTCATTTCTTTTAATGGCCAAATAACATTCTTTAATGTGGATATACCACCTTTGTTTACCATTCATGGCTGATAGACATTTGGGCTGTTTCCACTTTTTGGCTATTATGAATAATACTGCAACAACACTGATGCATGAATTTTTATATGAATACATATTTTAATTTTTCTTGGATATATACTTAGAAGTAGAATTGCTGGGTCATATGGTAACTCTATGCTAATTTTTTGAGGAACTGTCAAACTGTTTTCCAAAGCAGCTGTACCATTTTACATTCCCATCGGCAATGTATGAGGGCTCCAATTTCTGAACATCCTCACCAATAATTGTTATTATCCATAAGGTATTAATTTTATAAAGCCATATTTTTATTCTGAAAACTTCCATATTGGATACCATTAAAAAACCACACTGTTCAGTCAAATAGATCAGGGAGAATCTTCAATGTTCATGGATACTAGAAGAAAAAAAAAGTACGCTTGCTTTTTTTGATTTTAAAAATAGCTTTAATGGAAAAGAATACTTAATTATTGGCTTATATATTCCTATTTACCATTTATTCTTAATATTAATCCTTTATACACTCCTGTTTTAAGAAATCATTTTCAAGAATGTGCATCTTGGAATAGATTAAATTACATGACTCTTAAATTTGTTAGACCTGCTATTGCAGTAGGACTAGTAGTACTTACTAGTACTAGTAGTAATACGAGTTACTACTAGTAGCAGCATAGGACTGGTAGTAGTATATTTCTTCCATGTGCCTAGCATTTACTCTATGTATATTATGCATATTAACACACTTAATATGTACAAGTTTTTGAGATGGTTACTATTAAAATTTCTGTTATGCAGATGAAGGAACTGGAGCACACACAGCAAGTAAACCGGTGGAGGAGAGATGGGAATCTATAATCTGTGTACTTAATCACTTTCTACCGTGGGACTAACTTTTGTAGACTTTGTCTGAGGTCTCAACTTATTCTGGGCTGATACACTCTCAGACTCCAAGATCTTTGGGCAGAGGCTTGACTTGTTGAAGTAGGTCTTCATAGTACCAGGACCATAATATTGCTCTGTGTTTGAGTAATGCTATCAATTGAAACAACAAACTTAGAGAAAATTCCAAATTAAGACTTTAAATCCTCTTCCAAGAATTCTTTGATCCCCCCATGCAAAATTATCTTTTATTCTTCATTCATACTTTGTAAGACAATTCAATTCAACAAATGTTTTTGTGCCAGACACAGTAGTAGGTGTTGGGATGCAGACATAAATAATCCAAGGATCCTTCTAGCACTTTACAACAGTTTGGATTGTATTCGTTATTTACATGTTTCTCTGTCTCTTCTTTACCCCTTCTTTCTACTCCTTTCCCCAGGTGAATTAAACTGAAAACAAAATATAATTTTAGGGTGAGCATTTGTAAGCATTTTCTTACAGGCCTATGATGAAATTTCTCCTCATCTCTCTAGGAGGAGAAAGTATGGGATCTACATCTCTTGTCCTCCTTCCTAAGGACTGACCTGATTGGAGACACCAAGAGAAGGAAGGGAACACACCCATCTCACTCCACGCCCTTCTCGCACCAAACTTCACACATGGTCCTCCACACCCTGGGCCTCTGCTGGTTTCCTATCTAAGGAAATGGCACTGCCATCTACCCCATTGTTCAGGCTCAGACCTAATAGGGCCCTTGATTCCTCTCTCTTTCTCGTCACCCACTTCAGTCATACACAAGTTTGTGACCGCTTTCTCCAAAAACATCCCACACCTGTCCACCTCTTTGCACCTGCACTCTTACCCGAGTCTGTAGTCTCTCTCGCCATCACCCCTCACCTGGACCACCTCCATTGTTGCCTCTCTCCTGACTTCTACTCTTGTCTCTGGCAAGCCATTCACCACACAGCAGCCAGGATGATATTTTAAAACATAAATCAGGTCATGCTACTCCCTTGGTCAAAAGCAGGCAATGGGGCTTCCCTGGTGGCGCAGTGGTTGAGAGTCCGCCTGCCGATTCAGGGGACGCGGGTTCGTGCTCCGGTCTGGGAAGATCCCACATGTCGCGGAGCGGCTGGGCCCGTGAGCCATGGCCACTGAGCCTGCACGTCCGGAGCCTGTGCTCCGCAGTGGGAGAGGCCACAGCAGTGGGAGGCCCGCCTACCGCAAAAAAAAAAAAAAAAAGCAGCAGTCAATGGCTTTCCAGTGCACAAAGTCAAATCCAAACTCCCAATGAAGGGATAAGGCCCTTCGGGATCTTGCTCATGGCAACACCTCCCCTCTCTTTTCCTTCTATTCCTCCCCTGCCCACCCTCTCCAGCCTCACTGAGCTGCTTACTATTCCTTGAATTCTTCTTGAACATGGCAAGATAGTTTTGTGCCAGAGCCTTTGCATTTGTTGCTGCTGCTGCTGCTAAAATATTTTCTAACCCTCTTCTCTCCCCAAATTTTGTTATTTATTCCTTCCCTTCATTCAGGTCTCTATAGGAATGTCACTTCCTGAGTGTGGCTACCCTGACCCTACCTAATTGTCAAACTTTCTCCCTACCCCCACTTCTATCATTCTCTATCCCCTTTTTATCCTTTTTAGTTTATCTTTGTGGCACTTCTCAGTATCTAATACATTATTTTAAAAATTGTCTATGTCTCTTCCATTAGAATACATGCTCCATGAATTTTGTTCATAGCTCTCATGCCGCCTGGCACATAGTAGACGCTCAATAAATTTTCCTTGAATGAAAGGAAAAACTGAGCATGTGTGGCTCCATTCCCACCGCCCTACCCATTTTCTTTTAGAGAAGTCCTGTTCTCGGGATGCCCACAATCTTTGCTCCTACACACGGTAAGCTTTCAGGGAGCTACTAGTTATCTCTGTCCTGCCAAGGTCTTTCACCAGGGAGCAACTAGTCATCCACTAGTTCTCAGTTTAAATGGGAACACTTCCCTGGCTACCCTATCCAAAGTAGATCACCCTCATCAAAACTACTCTCTTTCTCAGCATCCCTTTGGTTTCTTTCTTCATAAGGCTTATAATTACTGAGTTATTTGTTTATTGACTTCATACTCTAGCCTCTGTTACTATTGCAAAACAACCTCATGCCAAGAAGCCGGCAAGCCCCTTGGAGGTGTGACGTGGTCATTGCACTCTGATCACCTTCACTTTAATTGGGAAACAGAGGAAGCAAGACAGACAGACATCATGGCAGCAAAATTCTAAAGTGCAGGACATCAGGCAGGGAGCATCTGTTGTCATTGTTCATACCAGCTAAGCTAAATTCACTTACGACTGAAAGAAGGTGTAAGAGATGTGGCTCTGCCAAAGATTCACTATGTAATATGCTTCTTTGTCGATGGTAAAAAGATAACAAAAACACCTACCCTGCTGGGATAAGAATGAAATAAAACTGTATATGGAAAAACACTATAAAGTGCCATAACTGGGTAAGACGTGTTAATTGGCAATGCTTGGTGTTGAAAACAAAAATCCTGGTTATTTCAAGCTGAATTTGATTCCTTCCCTTTCTGTTATGGGGGTTGCCAGCTTAGTAGGTATTTGTAGCAGATTCTCAGGCGTGCAAGCCAGGTTGGTTAGGAAGGCACCGTGGTGCAAAGTTTCCTCTCCTTTACCACCAAGACACTTATGCGGAATGGAGAATCGTTGGAGGGTTTTGATCAGAAGAGTAACATGACATATTTGAAAGGGTCATGACTAGATGATGGATAAAGAATGAATTTTGGAGGAGGGGCACTCACGGAAAGAAAGATTATTGAGGACTCTTCTAATAATCCAGGGAAAAGCAAATGCTGGATTGGACCCAGATGGCAGCAGTGGAGCTGGTAAGAAGTAGGTAAGTTCTAGATGCGTTTGGAATATAGAGCCAAATCACTGTTGACTAATTAAATGGAGTTAACATGGCTTAAGAATATGGTCTCTTTTGAGGATTTTTTTACATGTTTCAGTGTATTATCTCATATGATACTCTTATGATGAAAGAGGGACTGGCAGCCCCATTCCCAACACTGAGAAGTCAAATGGTTCTCTCAGGGCCACACAGTGTGGAAATTTGCTGAACTGGGACTCTCAGCCCCCCGTTCCCTGGCTCCTTTTCCATTCTGTCTCTTACTGGCTACCTTGAAAGCCAGTATCAATCTTAGCTAGATTTTACCCTCTATTTTCCGAGCTCCTGCTGGACCGTCACCATTTTTAATGACCTTACTTACTCATATCCATCCGAGCCTCTAAATGCAGCGATTCAACAAGGACAAACAGGAGTCAACAGAGACTTTCTGGCTCCCAGGCCCTGGACCCCCTCCCTCTGTCTTTCACCTCCCCTTAGTTTCTCCTCCCTCCACCCCTGTTCGTCTGGACTGAATTCAATTATTTCTCGCACTCTCATTACCGTCTGACCAAGATTTATGAGTTGATAATTGTTTGAAAGTAAGACCACAACGTATCATTTGTGTTTGGAGCTAACCTTCCTGGGGACTGTTAGGATTAAAGGCAAAGTGAAAAGTGCGATTTCTGCAGAGCCAAACAGGGTAACGTGATCCAACCAGGCTAGTCATCCAGAGCCTCGGATTTCCCTAGCGGAGGACATGTTAAAGCTGGCACAAAGGGGGACAACTAATCCTGCAGGTTCACTTCACAAATTGAAAATCTGAAGACGTCACAACGTCCCCCCTCGCTTTGGGGTGCATTCTGAGTGATGTTTTCCAAACAGGATGGTGACGACACCTCACACCTCTGTGGCCTCTATCGGATTATTTTTACGGGCTATTTAAAAACACTTTTTTGAGAAGCCTAATTGAAAACAGACCTCTCCCTTTGTCTGAGTTAGCCAATGGAGCATCACTGAGGGTGAGAGGAAAATGACTTCATAAAGACTTTCCCAGGTCGGCGGGTGAGACCTCATCCCAAACTTCCCCGAAGCCGTGATTTCCTGAAGCCACCATCCTGGCCCTTCCTGATAGCTCTTCCTCACGTGCCCGAGCTGATCAAAGACAAAAGCAGAGAAAACACTACTTGGGACTCAGAATAAAGCTTCCAGCCAGCCTGAGACATTTGTGAGGTCTTTGCGGTTCCCAGCGGGGAATGTGCAATACTGTGTCATTCTGAGTCAGGAGGCCACTTCCTAAGGAGCAGTTGGCCCGTGTCCCATGCAGTGACTCATGAAATGAGAAGGCCTAATAAATATGGAATGGTGGGAATTCCTCCCCTCTGCTCCGGCGGCCTTGGGGTTCAGTTCAGCACCTATTTATCATCCCAGGCACTGTGCTAGGTCCTCCGGTAAAAATTTCTGTACAATCTCAAGACGCTCTCAGGCTAGAATCTCCGGTCTGGGGCAAGGACCCAGGCTGGGCTGCAGGCTGGGCTGGGGTCTGGTGCTGGGCATGGGTTGGGCTGACTTGCACGCACTGGCCTTAGAGCAAGAGGTACCAAAGTTGTGTTTGGAGAAAGGAGACTCGGGAAGCGAGGACTGCTCGTGGCGTCACATCTGAGGTGTTGAGCGTGGGAGTGAAGGGGTGAAAACTGGAGCTTCAGGAGGGCAGGGATTAGATTTGTATTTTCCTCAGCGTGCTCACAGGGCAACTGGTTCACCAAAAGGCAAGATCGGCCGCTGCTTAACTTAACCCTCTCCCTCCCCCATAGGCAACCTGTGGTGATACCTCTGAACACAGATATTATTTTGGAACAACTATTTGAACACAGGCTGGAAAACGAGTATTTATTCCACTTTGGAGTATTTCTTCACATACTGCTTGTTTTCTGGAGAGCATTTTAAACCAGCCCAGCACACACATGTGCCTGCATCGCAAAGCTAGGGTCACCACAGGCTCTGGAGTTCGGCTGTCTGCCCCATCTGTAAAATGGGGCTACCAGTAGTGGGATAAACATGTGATGCACGTACAACAGCCCTCGTCTATGTTAAGTGCTCCATAATGATTATTAAGTGCTCATGAACAATGATCAAGGGTATTCATTAATAAATGTGAGCTGCACAATCGCTCAGATTTCCGTAGTGCATTCCAAAAACCTCCTCACTTCTTCCCGACCTGTTCTCTTTGTTCTCTGTCCGACCGAGGCTTGGCCCCATATCAACTCTCCACTGCATTTTCTTTGTGGAGTTGGCCCCTGGCTCTTTTGTTCTGCTCTCAGTACTTTGTCTCCTCTGTGTCTGGCTTTCAACTCCCTGTAAATGTTGGCTTGGCCTGCATCCCTAGCTCTTGCACTCCAGATGGCTTCAGGTAAGCTCTCGGCACACATCTGGCCTCTTTGTACCCCTGCCCTGGCACTGGGGCCCTGCTCAGCTCTCCGTCCAAGTGAGGTCCATCCAGCGGTGTGCTGGAGTAGGGTGCAACCACCCATAAAAGCCAATTGTTAAAAGCTGCAGGAATTTTGTGAGCTGGTTGTTAAACACAACCACCATTAAAACCTAAATTAATCTCAATTTGCAATAGAATATATGATACTTAAAACAGAGTTAATAAATACTCAAAATTCATTGCTGCCAAATTATTTTATTACATTTTACCATGCACCACAGAAATCTGAGAGATTGTGCAGCTCACATTTATTAATATCTAGAGTCTTGAGGTTATTACGTCTTTTGTACCTGTATGGTAGAAGTACTACATACTGGGGTGCCACTGTGCATCTTTGCCCAACTCTCTGTTCTGTGACATCATGTAGGTAGCTTGAAATTGGTCATCGTGGGAGTATTTACACCACGGAAATTGGCAAGAGCTACAAATCAGGGCTTCTCCCCTGGACAGCTGGCTGTTAAACACTGACCAGCACACCATTGGGTCCAGCTCTCCCAGGCTGGAATATTGAGGCTGCTCAGACTTCTGATATAACAGTCACCACACTCTTTGCAGTTGATGATTTATCAACTGTGTCCCTTACTGCTTGGTGACAAGGTTGAGGTTTCTATTCATCTTTGGTGCATATTCTCCATTCCCCCCTGCTGCCCTGACCCCAGCCTATTTGTAGAATGAAAACTTGAATGTGGGCTTATAGAAAGGTGGCCTCTGGTGCCATCTGCTAGCCTCTCCTGGCCCTTTCCCTTGATGTCACAGGGTGACAGAGGGAGAGAGGGTGAGTGGCAGCAAGGGCTGTAATCCCATCCTCACCACTGTGGCTGGAGGAAGTTGGTTTTTGGTTGGGGTGGAGTTTTTCGGCACACTTCGTGGCTAATCTTCTACACCAACACATCTTGTGCCAGGCAGTTTCTATCTGCAGTAATTATCTTTTCAAAATGGAATTGTGTGTGTGTGCGTGCGT
Source organism: Delphinapterus leucas (assembly GCF_059928025.1). Taxonomy (NCBI): domain Eukaryota; kingdom Metazoa; phylum Chordata; class Mammalia; order Artiodactyla; family Monodontidae; genus Delphinapterus; species Delphinapterus leucas. Next base: position 138,633,780 of record NC_143129.1, read on the forward strand.
TTGTGTTTGTGTGTGCGCATGTGTTGGGTAGATAGGAAGAAAGTTCACGTTGTTGGTCTGTAGGAGGGAGGGGCATGGTAAGAAGGCAGGTGCTTAAATATTATCTAAGGATGCTAAACACTTTCCAAAGTTCGAAGAGGTTTATGGTGATCAGACTATTGATATAAATGTTTTCATTTAAGGCCTTTGCCTTGAATTTGATGTTGGCATTGGAAAGTCTAAATAGGGAATACCGGCTCCTTGTAACTGCGAATTATTGAAGAGCCTAGGAAATAATATATAGCCCTGGGCTAGGTACATTCATAAATTTCATATAATGATAACAAGTTAACACTTTCCAAAGGTCCTAGGAAACAGCCCGTATGAACCTTCACATTTAAAACTCAGCTTCACACATTTTATAATTAAACTGCCTTCCAAGGGACTTATAAGCTGGGATTTTTCTTTTTTCCTAACAGAATGCCTTGGCCCCTTGTAGAACTTGGCTGTTAACTTGGGTGTCTGCCTTTTGGGAACACTCCCTAATTCTGGAGAATAAAAAGCCATTCCTTGTGCTCCTGCAAGAGCACAGTCTCACGCGGGAGACCCGTGTTATAGGTGGCTCACTCCCCAGTACCCCGAAACATGTGGTTAGGTGAGTCTGTTAAGATGTCACAGCCTGAAGTTTCTGACTGTGGGCACAGTGAGACATCACCAGAGATGAAACTGCTCTTCAGCTGAGAAGTTGTCTTCCAAAAAGCAACTGGGGACAACTGAGATCTGTAGGGCAATCGATCTGAATCTGTTTTAAAAATTGTCTTAAACAACATGGTGGTGGTCTTTGTTCTAAAACAGTCATTTTAATCACGTGGCTACAAGACTGTGGGCAAACTTCCTACATCTGAGGGCTCTTCACTAAATCAGGGCCAGGCACTATAGCACCTTAATGATAATTAATGCACATTTACGGTGGTGTCTACTCAAAACAATCATAACTCTAGCTAACATTTCTTGGAGTGTGGCTATAAGCTGGCATATGCTAAGAATTTATGTACAATTTCATTTTGTCCTCTATGCTGGGTGTTATGCTTATCATCCCCCATTTTTACCAGGGAAGAAAACTGATGCTTCGAGAAGTTCAATAACTTGTCCAAAGTCACAAAGCCACTAAGTAGTTGAGGTAGACTTTGAAGCCAGAGCAGGGCAGGGTGGAGAGGGTAGAGGGGATCTGGAAGGGGAAATGAAGATACCCAGCACAAGATATATTGCCCAAAGAGGGCCAGGTGCTGTTTAGGGAAACTTTTATTTCATTTGTGTGTACTGGGTTACCGTGTGAAATGTATTTCTTACCGTGGATAACAGTTAAAAAAAAGTCTGAAGAACATTATAAAGACAGCAAGGACTCACAGGGGTGGTAGTTGGTGGTGCTGGTGGTGGTGGGTGTTCAAGCAGGGACGTGACCAGGTGACTAGATTAGCTCTGCCACTTACGGTAATCCTCTCTGGCTTCTTAGTGCAAGTGGGGTGGGACCAAGGCCAGGTGGGTGAGTTAGGTGGCTACACTTGTTCAAGTGCTGGCTGATTTCCTCCCAGTCATGGAAAGAGTGTCCACTGCACATTTCAAAAACCTGGCCTGTTCTGTTCTACTGAGAGGCAGGACTCTCAGATGATTGTGAACTCTGGCTAGGTGGCCTCGAGCAAGATTTCTAACTTCTGTCTGTCTCAGTTTCCTCATCTGTGTAATGAGGATAATAACAGTACTGGCCCTGTAGGTTTGCTGTGGGGCCTGAGTCCTCAGTTAGTTTAAGTCCCTAGATCAGGGCTCATTACATGTTGCCTAATATAATTTTGAAATTGACATAAATATGGCAGTGTTACAATTATGGATTCATCTAGTCATTGTCTATTCAAAAGCTGGTTACTGAATACCCATTGTGTGCCTGGAACTTTGCCAGGCCTGGAGATACAGGTCAGTATGGGAGACAAAGGGTGATGCTACAGAAATAATAAAAATAAGCTAACTATGAGGGTCACTGATATTTCTTTAGGGTGATGTCCCCACTAGACTATTAGCTTCATGAGGACATGGATTTTTTTTTTGTCTGTTGTTTTTATTCCCTGTTGTATTTCTAGCAATTACAGTAGTGTCTGGCATATGGTAAATATTTATTGTTAGATAAATATGCCAGCCACTATTCATATATATACATATACATACATATTCATATATAGATTTGAATGTAACAAGGCACCTAATTTCACAACAACCCTATGAGGTACAAACTTTTTATAACCCCATTTTCGCGATGAGGTAGGTGAGCCCCAAGGTCACTCAGTTGGTAGGAGGTAAAGCTGGGATTTGAACCAAAAGCAGCCTGGTGCCCATAGCCCCTGCTCTTAACCTCTCTGCTTTGCAAAAGAGATATAGCATTAAAGACCCACAGATGTTCTGTGGTATCAACCAGGGGCACCACTGATGCACAGAGAATGTCCACCCTCGGTCACTATGTTTGGATCTGAGCTACTGCAATGGGGGATTAGCTCACTGACACAACCCCACTCTGGACTGTGTGCTTTATAGGAACTTTCCAGACAGAGTAAACATCCCAGGACCATCTTTTTGTACACACCTCCTTTCTGAAGAACTTCAACCAATCCAACAATTTAATAGGCATTTACCATGTGCTGGGAGCTGTGCTGGGAGCTGTGCTGGGAGCTGTGCTTGGAGCTGTGGGGACGATGGAAGAATAAGATCAAGTTTGTGCTTTCAAATTACCTCGACTCCATCTGGGGAGAAAGAATCTCTGCAGAAGGGAAGGTCACTAAGGACACAGGTGTTTGGAATGAGGTGGAGAGGCCATGGCCATGCCAGGGGTAGGTGAAGCCTGAGACGGAGATTGGAGTCACAAGTCTTCCAAAGCACCATGGTGTGGATGGAACTCCCTCTCTACACAACTCCATCCAGCCAACTCTTGCCAATTCTTCTTCTTGGCCATTGGTCTCTACTGCTCAAGGGGCCCCATATGGTTTCTGGACAGCTTGGCCTTCTCCAACGTACTCTCTTACCAGCTGGAATCTTCCTTATTTCATAGGTTTTGGTTAAGGCAGAGAATTGGAAGAGAGCATGGGGAGCCTCAAGGGAGGGCGAAGGCTTGAGGAGCAGCATGTGGTACCTGGCAGTGAATATGCCTTGATTGAGAAGTGGATTTCCCAGATGGTAGTAAATGCGAGCTAATGTCTGTGCTAAGCTGTGTGCCTTTGAAAGAGAATGATTACGGATGTTTTCCCTTCTTATTACACACACTAATTGCCCCCCCACCAGACCCCCCCCCCCCCACACCAAATAACAAGTCCTGAAGGCTGACGTCTGCTGGGAAACTGTATCCTCGGGAGCCATTTCCTGCTTGTAAGTTCATTTGGAGTTTGTTCGGTGCTGCAGGGAGTGCCGGGTAACCTGCCCCTCCCTGGTTGCCAGCTTTCCCTGAACAGAGGACAGGGCTCTGTGGGCTCCTGAATAAGTTTGAGAAGCCCCTTCTTGCCTCGGGCCCCAGGTCTGCACCCCCCTGCGTGGCGGACTCACCGAGATGTCTTCTTCCCGCCCTGAACCCTGGGGAGTCCCGTTGGGCCAAGCACAAGCTGCTGAGTGGCTTGTTTTGGTTCGTGGAGCCGACCCACCAGTCATCGGGCCCCATGATTGATGGAGGGCCCAGCGCTCTGGGTTAAGCAAAGCCTGGGTGTTTTCAAGGGAAAATTTTGGTCATAAGGCAAAGCCTAGCCAGATTTGAGATAAGTGAGAAAAACACATTACAAAAGGAAACCGACTTGAAGTTCCCAGACAAGGGGAACGTTTAACCCTGTGTGGAAGGAGTGTGAGAAGCACTCAGGCAGAGATGCTGCATCTCTGTGCGCTCACGTCCCCGCCAGAGAGGATGTCTGAGCGCGTGGGGCAGACAGCGCGTGTGCCGGAGGCTGTGAGTGTGCCGTGTGGCTGTGTATGTGTGTTACAGAAAGAGAGAGAGAGAGAGAGAGGGAGGGGGAGAGAGGGAGGGAGGGAGGGAGAGAGAGAGAGAGGGAGGGAGGGAGGGAGAAAGAGAGAGGGAGGGAGAGGGAGAGAGGGAGGCAGAAGGAACGCGCCTGGGGAAGGCAGGGGTATTAATCATGCTAAAAGCAATCTGGCCCCATGGGAATTTATAAGGATCGAACTAAAATCAATGGGAAGTTTTATGAGGCAATTTTCTTCTCGCTGGCTCTGGGGATTGTTTGAACTCTCATCGAGCTTAGGGTGGCTCTGGCTCACATCTCCTCCAGTTCTCACACCTGTGCATGAGACAATGTGCATTTTCCACGTTCGCAGCCGTGAGCTGACTCATCTCGAAAGGCTGCCACCGAGATGGGGGCCCGGTCTCCTCACCGCCCTGCTCTCTAGTTCTGACCGCAGCATCTGGGGAGAGGTCTGGAGATGCGTGAGGAGGGGAGGGACCAAGGGGTGGGTGGTGGGCCCCCTTGAGTCTGTCCAGATAATGCCAGGGGCCTGCAAGAAGCACGGGGGGCCTAAGGGCCTCAGCTAGCTTCCGTGGTTCCCCATTGGTCTCAGAACATAGTCCAGATACCTTGGGGCGGCTGGATCCCACTGACCTTTCCCATTGTCTTTCCCAACCCAGCATCCTTCACGCCTGTCACAGCGATGCTTTGTGTTTCACCTGGAACCACTCCTGGGACACGTGATGCTTGCATTATTCTGTGCTCGTGGTGGTGTCGTTTCCTCAGCCTGGAAAGCCTACTCCTCTCCATTTCAAACCTTGATGTGGCTTTTCTAATTTAAACAGGATTAATTATGAACTAGTTCAAATTTCCATCCAGAAAAGTACAGAAATTGTTTACCAGAAACACGTATGCTCATCATCCAGCTTTAAGAGAGGTTGGCATTTGTAGAAGTCCTTTTCCTTTTCCCTTCCCTGGAGGTAAGCACCATGGTGAAGCTGGTATATAATCATTCTCAATGCACTTTTACTATATTCAAATGTATCCACAAATAATACATAACATTATGTGATTTTATATTTTGCATAATTGTATTAATCTGCCCATGTCCTCTGGGGAGCCGTTTGGCAATAGTTAGTAAGGAATATACACCAGTCATTCCACTCGTAATTGTCTACGTTAGGGAAAGATCTCAAAAGTGACTGAGGCATGGACAGGGATAGTCAGCCTAATAGTGCAAAATGGTAACAGTTTAATTGTCTCTTAGTAGGCAAATCAAAATATGCTGTGGCTTCATAAAATGCAATATTGTATAGCAGTTAAAATAAACTCTAAATGCATTGTAAACATAATGATAGGTTAAAAAAAAAGTCAGACTGCGAAATTGTCTGCTCATTTTTCATGGCTAAGTTAAAAATGTAATCCTTCTCTTTATAAATTTATTTATTTGGCTGCGTTGGGTCTTCATTGCTGCGCGTGGGCTTTTCTCTAATTGCAGCCAGCGGAGGCTACTCTTCGTTGCAGTGCGCAGGCTTCTCATTGCAGTGGCTTCTCTTGTTGTGGAGCATGGGCTCTAGGCGTGTGGGCTTCAGTGGTTGTGGCATGTGGGCTCAGTCGTTGTGGCTTGCGGGCTTCAGTAGTTGTGGCTTGTGGGCTCTAGAGCGCAGGCTCAGTAGTTGTGGCGCATGGGCTTAGTTGCTCTGTGGCATGTGGGATCTTCCCGGACCAGGGCTTGAACCTGTGTCCCCTGCATTGACAGGCGGAATCTTTTTTTTTTTTTTTGCGGTACGCGGGCCTCTCACTGCTGTGGCCTCTCCCGTTGCAGAGCACAGGCTCCGGACGTGCAGGCTCAGCGGCCATTGCTCACGGGCCCAGCCGCTCCGCGGCATGTGGGATCTTCCCGGACCGGGACACGAACCCGTGTCCCCTGCATCGGCAGGCGGACTCTCAACCACTGCGCCACCAGGGAAGCCCTGTAATCCTTCTCTTTAATGAAACTTTCTCTGAAAAATCCCATCCAAATGAAATGAATTGTTCCTCCTCTTCCTACAAAGCTTGATTTACAGCTTTATTTAAGGATTACTTCTTACCCCTCATTCTCCATCACATGCACATTGTGAACTTCTTGAATACAGAAATCCGGTCTTAGACATGTTTGTGTCCCCAATGTCTCAGCCTGAGAGCTTGCTTATAGTTGGTACTCAGTCAAGTGTTGTGCAGAGAGCCAAATGCACATATATGTGTTTCTAAACACTTCCACATAGTTCATGACTTTCTCATGTCTTGGCATCTTTATTGTCTCTATATTCTGATGAGGAAACCGACTGTAGTACATTACATAATGTGACTTGCCCGTGGCCACTGAGGGCAGTGGCACACAAGACTCCAGATGTCTTGTCTCTTGCACTAAACTGGCCTGCATTGATTTCAAAAAAGTGGGATGATTTAAATTTTGTCGCTTGCCTGATGTATTTTGGAGAGATGGTGGAAGACTTTCTTGGAATCTTAGAGTCAGAGTGAGAAAACTGAACCCAGAGGGAGGAGTGATTTCAACTCAGCATAATTGAATAAATATGTTTGAATATTCATAATGTGCCAAGCAATTGCGTGAGGTCACCCAGGTAGAACAGTTGGAGAAATCACTGCGGAAGTGCCTAGTAGAGCATTGGCACAGGGTAGGTTTCAGTAAAGGTCAATTCCCTTTCCTTATTTAAGGACAGATTCAGTACTAGAACCCAGATCAACAGACCCCAAGCCCAGCATCCTTTCAACTCTGTCACGGTCATCCAGAGGTGCAAACAGGAAAATGAATCTGTCCGGAGATCACCCCTGTAATACTGTTGGTGGAAAAAATGATATCGCAGATTTTCTGACAGCTCTTTTGCTCCATCACTTCAGCCCCCATCTCATTTTATGCTCCCATGGCCATTACTCTCTATTAGCATACTAATAAATGTTTATGAGATTATACTGTATAAACTATAAACTTTTACATATTATTAATGAACTCGTCCATTGGATTGGGAGCTCCTGAACATTTTTACTGACTTGTAAAACAGGAGAGTGGTGTAGAGGGAGCCATGTCTGCAAAACTGGTCCTATTTGCTCTGTCTGGAGGAAGGCATGCATTTTCATTTGTGTGTTCCTTAAGTGCAAGCCACAGACAGCGCTGTATTTAAAAACAGCAGAGCTGGTCTTACCTCTTCCCAGCTGTGACCTTGGGTAAGTTTTCTAACCTCTCAAAGTCCCAGTTTCTTTGCTTGCAAAAAAGATGTAATAATGTGTCTATCTATGGGGTGTTTGGCACATAGTAGGTACCCAGGAAAACAGAATAACATTGAACCACTGCAGAACCAATAAGTGGACATGGCAGGGAGTCAGAGTTCTGTTTGTTTATGACATAAAGACAAATAATAGGGATTTCCAAGAGTGGATGGCCTGCATTTCAGTGTGGGAAGTGGTGTGCTTTCACTGGAAGTGTATAAGGAGAAGCTGTCTGCATGGGGTGCGAGAGTACACTACATGTTTCTTCTATCCTTGCCATCCAAGGATCCCATAGCTGTCTTTTTTCAAAGCCAGAGAGAAGGCAAAAGGGGGAGTGGTAACCCAGGAGTCTTAGATTCTAGTTTTAACTTAGTTGCTGACTAGCTTTACATTTTGTCTACACTAGAGACACTTAAACGCTCTCTCTATTCTTTTTATTTTTATATTTATTTATTTATTTATTTTTGGCTGCCTCAGGTCTTAGTCGCGGCACTTGGGGGAATCTTTCGTTGAGGCGCGCAGGCTTCTCTCTAGTTGCCTCGCACGGGCTCAGTAGTTGTGGCACGCGGGCTTAGTTACCCTGCAGCGTGTGGGATCTTAGTTCCCCGACCAGGGATCAAGCCGCATCCCCTGCATTGGAAGGCAGATTCTTTAGCCCTGGACCACTGGGGAATTCCCTATTCTTTCATGTATAAAATTGCTACACAAATTCAGTGTAGTGACTAGAAGAGAGAATGACTGAGAAAGCACTTTTATAGTATAAGGTTGATCTTTAACAGTTAAGTCTGTTTCACCACCTGTAGTGTTCAGAGTTGAACATGCCAGCATTCACTCTGGAACACTGCAAAGACATCACTGGAAGAGCCCAGGCCTGGGATTCAGAGCCAGTCCAGGCTGTCACTAATAAATTGTGTAACTTTGGTTAAATCTTTCTACCCCTTGCACCCCAAGTAACTGATTTTATGTCTGTAAAATGAGGCTAGCAAAACTTCTATGCCAATATCACTGGGTGTCCTGAAAATCAAATAAAAAATGGATTGGATTTAGTGCTTCATAAACAGGAAGGGCCTATGTACAGGTAGGGTACACTTAGAATACCTCGCCTTATTTCAAATCCATTATGTTCACATTTTTTGTCCCACTAGGCTATGAGAACTTTAGGGACCAAGCTGTCTTTCAGATCTTTGAATTTGACAATGCCTAGCAAAGTGAATTCATTGATTCAATACACATTTATAAAACAACTACTACGGGTCAAGCCTAGTGGTAAATGTTGGGTTAAAACATGGAAAAGATAGGGCCGCTGCCCCCAAGGATCTTGCTTTCTAATAGAGGAATGCACTACAGACATATCCAGGAATAAAGTTTAAGGATATGAGATTTAGCCTTCAAGGGGGAATCCTGTTTGTGAATGTTGCCACTTCCAGGACAGGAAAAGCTTCCTCCCCTCTCTGCTCTCCTAGAGCCAAAAAAATGATGGGATCCAGCTTCTAAGTTGTTGATGGTCACCTTTATTGATATAGCCAGGCAGTTGTTGGTTTCGTGTGTTTCCCTGCCCTTGGACACTCTCCCATGGAGTGCACAATGGAAACTCATTCTTGGGGTCCACTCACAAGGAGTCTGGATGCGAAAGACTGCTGAAATGATTTAAAGCTTAAAGAGATGGGTAAGTCCCCAGGGGCTAGAAGGTACTTTCCAAGGAGGAAGAGCATGCCTCTTTTAAATACAATTACTATTGATTACTGTCAGACTCTTTATCTGATTCCTGCCCATTAGGCCCTCTCTTGTTGCTAGAAGCTCTCTCTTGCCCTCTGCCTCCTATTACCTTTAGAAGTGCCTCTTAAATGAGTCGTGTGGAAGCCTGGTGATCCCTGAATAGCTCGTAGGTGTTATGAGAGCATTTGGAAGAATACTTCAAAGCTTAACAATAAATAACCTTTTTCTGATTATGACATAAGTGGAAAGAAGGGCCACATCTCTCTAGTGTTCCGTCTCAGAATGGTGGCGACAACAGCGAAGTTGGTTCATCTCTATACAGCTGCTTAGCAACCAGAGGCTTTGAGTGGAGCCGCTTTTGCTTTGGAAGAACTTTCCCTCCCTCATTTTCAGTCCTGTACATTTGGATGCCTCCGGGGGTGGAATACTTGACATGGGCATAAATCAATATGCGAATTCCATCTTCTGGTCACAGGGGTGGGCATGTGATCCAGTTCAGGCCAATGAGAGAGGCTTATGGAAGAACCTACTGGGAGAGACAGGGTTGGGTAGTATGATGTGGGTCTGCAGCTGCTGGCAGGAGAGAAGGGGACTACAGTGTGAGCCCGAGAATGGAGCCATCACGGGAGGAGCAGAGCCAAGATCTGGGTCCTGGTGACTTCATCTGAGCCTGAGTCAAACTGTGTCTGAAGCCAAATCTGCTCACAGACTTTCCAAGACGTCCCTTTTTCTAGCTTGAGCCAGTTTTGGTTGGCTTTTCTGCATCCAAAAGATTCCTAATGCAGTACAGTATGTGACGATTTACTGCGCTTTTGAGACTTATTTGGCTAAACGATAATATATTAAATGATTGTATTTTAATCATCATGCAGGGTTAGGAGGTAAGCTTTATGATCTTGTTTTGTTAATAAGGAAACTGAGTCTCCAAGAGAACAAGTGACTCACCTGAAAGAACACAGCTGGTAAGTGATTGGGATGGGACAAGAACATGGGCTTCTGATCACAGTGATTGCTAAGACATATTTTCCCTAAACCAGACGTTTACAGAAAACAAATATAAAAGGAATGCAAAGGAAACCACAGGTAATGCCGATTACCACAGTATGTTATTTGCTGGGAAGTTTCATCCGAAACTACAAGGGAAATTGGGATTGACATATACACACTGCTGTATTTAAAATAGATAACCAACAAGGACCTACTGTATAGCACAGGGAACTCTGCTCCGTATTCTGTAATGCCCTAAATGGGAAGAGAACTTGAGAAAGGATAGATACAGGTACACGTATAACTGAATCACTTTGCTGTACACCTGAAACTACACAACATTGTTAATCAACTATACTCCAACATAAACTAAAAATTAAAAAGAAAATACAAGGTTCCATCCATAATTAAAAGACCCTCAACCACCTTTCCTATGGCCATTGCTTTGGTCCAACAGGTCTTCATCATTTCTCACCCAGTTTACTCCAGTACTTTTCTAGATGGTCCCTCTGCCCCCAGTTTCATTCCCCTACCATCCATCTTCCACCCTATGATGGAGTCACTTTTCTAGATGGAAATCAGATTGTAGCATTGCTTGCTTACAACCCTTCAATAGCTCCCATAGCTTTTAGGATAAAGTACAAATTCAGCTTTGCACACAAGATATTTCATGATCTGAATCCTGTGTATCTCTTTACCCCATTCCTCTAGTGAGGTATACTTCTGCAAATGCCCATTTATTGCTCTGCCTTTGTGTCTGCCATTCTTGCTGGGTGGAACCTGCATCCTTTTTTATTTTTTGCCTGGCATACCCCTCCTTATCCTTAAAATCACCTTTATCCTCCAGATTTGTTTCCTCTGGGAAACCTCTTGTGATCCATCAGGCTGATTTGGATGTTTCTTCTTGGTGTCCCCACTGCACCCTGGACATATCTCTCTCGTCACACTCCTCACACTGTATAGTGACTGTGTATTACATGCCACTGTCTTGCCTAGACTGTGGAAAATGATTGTGCCCTTTTCCGTTTTACATCCAGGGGCCTAGCAGTCTTCCAGGCACATGACAATCTGTAAATTTTTTTTGTCTGGATATCAAGAAGGAAGGAAAGAACAGAGGGGGGAAATATACAGGCATCGTATACTGATGATATACATTTTGCTTATTAAATTCAACTAGTGTGTTATTCATGGATTTAATTTTTCTTTTTTTTAAATTAATTTTATTTATTTATTTTGGCTGCATTGGGTCTTCCTTGCTGCACGTGGGCTTTCTCTAGTTGTGGTGACTGGGGGCTACCCTTCGTTGCAGTCTGCAGTCTTCTTGTGATGGCTTCTCTAGTTACGGACCACGGGCTTTAGGCCCGTGGGCTTCAGTAGTCGTGGCACGTGGGCTTTAGAGCGCAGGCTCAGTAGTTGTGGTGCATGGGATTAGGTGCTCTGCGGCATGTGGGATCTTCCTGGACCAGGGCTCGAACCCGTGTCCCCTGCATTGTCAGGCGGATTCTTAACCACTGTGCCACCAGGGAAGCCCTATGGTTTTAATATTTGAGTCAATTGCTTTTTGTTTTTGTTGTACAAATTTTTTAAGAGAAAATTTTCATGGTGTTTCAAGCTAGATTAATGATGTTTATTTTCCTCTGATCTCAAGACACTTAGGAAACATTGCATGATGAGGTGGAAGAGAGGGGTGGTGAGGGTTCTGTGGAGGGTGAGAGAGAAAGTAGAGATTAGGAAGCTGAGAGCTGGGGTCTCCTGGCCCCATTGCTGGCTGAAGCCTTTGGCAGGATGAAAATGATTTCTGTTAGGGATCTCAGAGCAACTAACTTCAGTTTCTGTGGACAGAAACATTTGCCTCCCAAACGTGTCAGGCTTGGGGTCTTGTGCTTACTGGATCTGACAGTTGGTAAAGAATCTCATCTCCAAGGACCTTGTCTTAAGTTTGCCCCTGAAAACTTCCAGGGGGAATGGTGTATGTTCCTTGGGTTTATGCATCTCCTTCTAATTACGGTGCTTACCTGCTGTTTCCTGTGAGTATTAAGAGTGCACGTGCTGAATTTTCCATGTTAGGTCTATTATCCTATGAGACTGAATCTTAATTACCGACCCCTACCTATTCACAGAAAGTTTAGCTTCCATCTCTTATTCGAGGACTTTATGTGTCGCAAGGGACCCTATATACTGGCTCAAAAGTATGAAAGGAGCTTTGGGCAGATTGATTTCTGTTTGTGATATCTCAGGATGTGATATCTCATCCTTCTATTCAGACAGACATCCAATAACCACGTTCTGAAATCCTATACTGTTCCATGTACTTCTGTAGGCGTGCTAGGAGAGATACCTAAGCCAGAGTGGGGATGGGTGGGAGGTAGGGGCGGGGAAGACTTCCTGGAGGAGTAAGTAGACGCCTGAGAGGAATGGGAGTTAGCTCCTTGGCTAGGTTGGTGGTTGGGGTGGGGGAATGGCTATTCCAGAAACACAGAGCAACGTAGGCAAGTGGCGCAGAGATAGGAGAGAACACGATGAGATTCAGGAACTGCAAGCAGGACGGACAAATATTTACTGAGCACCTTTCTCTTGCAAGATGCTGTACTGGGGTCTTCTGGAATGAGCTTTGCTGTACAACTACTACAACGAAAGCTGAGTGCTGTGGTATTTAATAAGTATTACTCTTAATGGAACATTTAATAACTAAGTTAGATGTAATGGCGGAGGCAGTGGAGAAGCATAAGAAGAGGGACTGAATTTTATTTATTGTCTACTATGTGCCAGAAGCATTGTATTCAAATCCTCTGTGATGTTCCATTGTAGGAACAATTCCCGTTAGAAATAAAAGATGAAGAAATGGAGTCTTTGAGAAGATAAGCAAATATACACTGCCAGCTTTTGGAACTAAAAAAATCCACAGTCTTTCCACTGTGTCATTCTGATGATCACCATGAAAGGTCTTCCCTTTGACTAATGGCTCTGAGGATTAAGCTCTCCCCTCTTAGCTCTACAGCTCTGGAAACAGAGCTTCATCATGCAAGCAATGGATACAGAGAGTCCTTTCTGAGGAAGGGCCCCGAGAAAGGGAGCCTGGATAGAAAGTGGATGTCAGGGAGTCATGTCAGTTTTGTGCTTTTGGGCCAGCTTTAACCAAATCTTTCAAGACCCAGCTTAAATCCTTCCTCCTTTCATAAGCTCCCCAACGACTCCACACACTTCTGTCTGTCTCACTGCCTCTCCTCTTCTACTATTGCCTTACACTGATATTTCACTCTGGTCTTGTAATTCATCTTTGTATATGCATGTCACCATCCCCCCTCCCCCCCGCCAATTAGCTTATAATCACCTTGAGGGCAGAGACTTTGTCATAAACATTTAAAAAATCCTCCCTTCTTCTTCTTCAATATCTAGCACAATGCTGAATAGTAAAGGCTTAACAAATATATTTTTTTAGTTTCATATAAAAGGCCACTGCAAGAATTTCTGAACCAAAACTATGCTAGAGATCTAGTCACTTAGTTTGAGGACCAGGAGTTTTCCATTTATAACCTATGGTAGAATTCAATATTGACGCAATAATTGGAAGCAAGTCACATCAAGCGTCAGCATGTTTCCCCACTTCCTCAATCTGGGCCGGCCTTGTGATTTGTTCTGACCAGTTGAATGCGGTGGGGAGGATGTGTGAGTTCTGAGCCTAGGCCTCAAGAGCCCAGCAGAGCCCAGCAGGACTGCCCAGCTGAAACCAGCCCAAATTGCAAACCCACAGACTTGCGAGTTAAATAAGCAGTTGTTATTATAAATCACTAAGTTGTGGGGAGATTTGTTAGGCAGCAAAAGCTAACTGACATGCAGTCTCCTTTAGTTATCGTGATAAGTTCTTGAGATACATGTCACCATCATCCCTGCTTTATGGGTTACGAAGCAAGGGTTCAGGTCACAAGCTGCTGAGGGACAGAGATCTCTCTGACTTGAAAACCTGTGATTTTTCTTCTACATGATGCTGCTTCCGTTCTCTAATCTGTGAGGGTTTTACCTTGGTCCCTAACCTGCTGAGTGTTCCTAAGAAGACTTTTTAGGACTTTAGTAATAACCAGGGAAAACTTTCTACTAAAGAGAATTTGGAACCATGTGATTGAGAATAATCATAATTAGAGTCTTTAAGAGCTGTCGTGAGTTAGTGTCTTTTAGCAAATGTTCCCTGGGTGGGAAACACATTAGAAGGCACGTGTCTCAGCAGGAACTGGCCTATCTGATGGGAGGGAGACAAAGGAGTGTTTGTTGGCAGAAGTCAGGAAAGGTTCAGACCATGGAGCTTTGTCTACAGTGGGTTGAAGGGGAACAGGTAAGTCAGAACTTGAGGGCTCTTGGGTTCCTGCATTCAGGCTGAAATAACTAACTAAAGAGGAAAATGATAACAACAACGACTACTAAATTCACAGAGCATCTCTTATGTTTCAGGGTCTGTGCTATGTCTCTAATCCTTGCAATTGTCCTAGGGGAGGCTGAAAGAGATTAAATAGGTCTCATAGCTTGTAAGTGGTTGAACTGGCAGTGAAACGTAGATGTGTCTAACTCCGCAAGGAAATGACAACAGAAATAAATGCCTTCTTCAGAATATTGTCTGGTCTGTAATATTGTGTTCTACCTAATTTGCAACAAACTGAATGGGTATCAGTACGTCACTGATGGCAAAATTCTTTGGATGCCATAGAGAACAGCTATATACAGCAGAAAACTCGTGACTTGCCCCATGTTGGACACAGAGCAGTGGTTACATTAGTTCGATAAGATCAACCCCCCTACCCTTGCAATATGCTTTTATGATAACATTATCTGGCTTAGCAAGCGTTCTACAAACAGGGCTCTTTTGGAGGGAACTGTCTCTTCTGCTTTTGCAGTAAGGTGAAAATGACCCTCGAGCAGAGATCTTCAGAGGCTTTCAGGAGGTGGTTTCTTCAAGACTAAACTAAATTATGTCCCTTTCATTTATCCAATAGTTTATGCACTGTGGATGCATCCATCTTGTTGAATTGAGTAACACAACAATTCTGTGGGATTCACAAGGCAGCATGATGATTCCCATTTTATAAACTGAGAAAACTGAGACTCAGAAGAAGTTACTTGATGTGCTCAAGGTCACAAAGTTAATTTGTAGTTGAGCTGGGACTGGACCTGGTCTATTTGATTCCTAATACCATGATCTTGAACTATTCAGTTAAATCAACTGAGTCAACACAGACGCACCTACTAGGTGCAAGGCACGGGGAGTGTGGAGATGCTTTAGACTGGGACCCTAGACACAGTAACAGCAAATGCCTGACCAGCACTTGCTGTGGGCCAGACCCGGCTCTGAATGCTTTACTTTGAGTAACTCATATAATTCTCATAACAACCCTATGAGGAAGTACAGTTATTATCCTCATTTTATGCACAGGAAAATGGAGGCACGAAGCAGTTAAATAGAGCTGGGGTTCAGATACAGACAGGCTAGGTCAGAGACCTTTTCCTAACCACTGCACCACACTGCCTCTACGCTCAGCGAGGCTCCTGGGGAGAGAAGGGAGATGCTAAACGACAAAGATAGCTGTTACTGCCTCAAGATGGCAGGTCATTACTGCTTGGGTTCAAATACTTGCCCCAGCACTTAATGATGTTTGACCTCGGTCAAGTTACTTTTTTTTTTTTTTTGCATCAGCTTTTCATCTATGAAATGGGATTTTGATATTACTTATCTCAGAGAGTCGTGAAAATTAAATGGCTGTGCATGTGTGTGTAGCTTAGAACAATCCCTGGTGTGTGTGTGTGTGTGTGTGTGTGTGTGTGTGTGTGTGTAGCTTAGAACAACCCCTGGTCCTGCAGTTAGTATGATCTGAGTGTATGTTACCATCATCATTACAAGGGGGCCATTATGTGGACTAACTTCTGGATGCTCAGCGTAGAATGTTATACATTCTCAGAAGGGGAAGAATTTATTTCTCATGGGAAAGTTCAGGACAGGCTTCAGTGAAGAGTGAGAAGATGTCAGTTGGATAGAATCATAGAATTGGGGGTTGAAGCATCCATAGAACACGGACTTATTTCATAGAAGACATCTAGGACCATAGGAGAGGGGTGACCTCCCCCTGTTTCTCCAGCTAGTTGTGGGCAGGACTTTGACTAGAACCCAGTCTCCTCTCTTCCAGATCTTTCATTTTAGTGTTCTGCCTCCAAGCAATGCCTGTCTGAATCATTCTAGACTGGTTAAATTAGAGACGATGATTCCTCAGTCCAACCTGGTGCTGCCTCTTGTGGTACCAAGTTCTGTCTGAGTTTCATCAGAGCAAAGTCAGTGTGATGCTTTTTCTCTGTCATCACTTTGGGAGAGATGCAACTGAGCAATAGATTTGACAGTGGTGGAAAGGACCTTTCACAGAAACAAGTGACATAATCCATAGTCTCTGGATAAAAACAGCTAACTTTTATTGAGCACCTACTATATCAGGTGCTTAGTAAATTTTTTCATTAATCAACACAGTAAGTGTACGAATTCAGTTCTTTATCTTACTTTATACATGTTGAAAAACTAAAGGCTTAGCTTTATGGTATCTGAGTTTCAGTAGCTTTGTCCAGGTCTCCACAGTAAAAAAATGATTGAATCAGGACTTAAACAATGGTCTGTCAGGCCCCAAAGCCCAAATTCTAACCCTGGGACAGAAAATTGGTTGCATCATGTTTGATAATAAATAGTACCTGCCTGGAGAACTACTGGGGAAAGTTGAGAGGAAAGGTCTTAAATCTGTTGGCAAGAATACTGTGGCCAGTTGTGATGTCTGCCATGGGTGAGCGAATGGGGCTTGGCAGCACTACAAGTACATTGCTGGCCCTGCTAACACCAGCCTGTACTACCTCTCTGGAGATCTAGAGTCCAGATTGAGGCTGTCAGTGAGAGGACTCAGTTCTTTTAGAGAGGCGTAATAGCATCTTTGCTTGCTTTATTCTTCCATCCATCCATCCATCCACACATCTTTTCATCCATAATTCATCCATCATCCATTCAGCTACCCATCCATCCGTTCCCTATCCATCTCTCTGGCTGTCCATCCATCCCTCCATCCCTCCATCTCTCCATTCCTCCATCCAGAAAAGCTTTATGCAGAGTGTGCTCTGTGTAAGGCACTGTGCTCTGTGGTATGGATCTGGGGATATATGTAAGTCTCCTGGCCCCATAGAGTTGGGTGGGGCCTCCTTGAAGGGTACTGTTGGAATAGTATTAGGGAGAAGCAGTGATGCGGAGATGGTTTATATTACAAAGACTGGACATTTGGGGAGACCATGAAAAAGAGAATCAGGTGGGTCGCTTTTCCACTCTTGCATCTATGGCTACAAAGAAGTGCCCAGCTGGCCAGCTGGCCACTGGCACAGTCTGCCTCTTTGTGTGAAAACCAGTGGAATCACATATGTGCTGCTCCCAGATGCGGCCTCAGCACCAGCACTTTCCAAGCGGGAGGTTCTGTCATGGTGTTGCCTGCCAAATCTTGTCCAGAGGACTGAGGCCACTTGGCCAGCTGAATAAGGCTCTGCGCCTGTGAGCAGAGCTGTCTCGCTGCAGAGAGGATCAGGCTGGGGGCGGCAGGGAAAAGCAAGAGCTTGGTGTGTGTGTGTGTGTGTGTGTGTGTGTGTGTGTGTGTGTGTTTCAGCTGGATTGAAGCCCTCTCTCCCTGCACTCTGTACTTGAGATGTTTCACTAGGTGGGAGACAAAGGGACTTTGTGTGTTCTTCAAAGTGCTCCGTGCTGACTCTGATATACAACCAGGAAAAACCCAGCCCAAAGCCACAACATTGCCCCTGGTTCAAACCCCAAATGCAGTTTGCAGTGGTTAGAAATGACAAAGGGTGGGTGGCAGGACCCAGAGGAAAAAGAGTGAAATCCAATGGACCTTAAGTACCTTTGAGGGCAATGGTTTGATTTTTCAGGTGAGAACTTTAAGAAAATCTTAATCAGGTTTTTCCTATCTGCACATACAGAAAAATTGGTGGAGTGTACATTTCATGTCTGTCTGGCAAAGGTAAGGTCCACTTTAAATTTTCTTTGAAGATTATTGTTGTTTTTAATATTTAGAATGTATGTCAAGGAGAGAGACAGAGAGGCAATGTGTCAGATGTTTTTCTTTCTTTTTTTTAAGGCTCACTTACTCTTAAGAGTGAATTGCACTTTGTCAGTGGCAGGAGAATGCCTGGCGTTCGGGTTAGTGTTTTGGATATAATTGAATTGCTGGGGTGCGTTAAACATTGCAGGGTTTTAAGCCGAGAAATAATTTAATGATGTGGGCTTTAGGATTGTTAATTAACACTGTCTGTATGAACATGTAACAATAACACCACCTACCGTAAAAGCGAATGTTCTACACTTCAGAACACTCATTTCTTTCAGGCTTCCCGCAGAGAAGCAGTCATTAACTCTTTTTTTGACAGATGCTTTTAGACAAGGTCTGTAGGGCCATGAATTCACCCCTCTGGCCAATCCTGATTCCCTCTCTGCAGTTATCCATGGGGCAAGCTGGCAAACTGGGAAGTGTGCAGAACTGTGAGCTCAGCCCTCCACCATGGCACTGAGTGAAGAGGAGGGTGGATGACCTTTTCCCCACGAAACTCCTGAGACACTGTCACTCCAGAACCCAGGGAGAGATTCAGGTGAGGATGTGGGGAAATTGGAACCCTTTGTGCTTTGTTCGTAGGAATGGAAAATGGTACAGCCGCTGTAGAAAGCAGTATAGAGGCTCCTCAAGAAATTAAAAATAGAACTACCATATGATCCAGCAATCCCCCTTCTTGGTATTTATCCAAAAGAATTGAAATCAGGATCTGGAAGAGAGAGTAACACTCCCATCTTCATTGCAGCCTTGTTCCCACAGCCAAGATGTAGAAACAACCTAAGTGTCCATTGACAGATGGATGCATAAAGAAAATGTGGTTTATACATACAACGGAATATTATTCAGCCTTAAAAAAGAAGGAAATTCTGCCATCTGTGACAACATGGAGGAAGCTTGGGGACGTTATGCTAAGTGAAATAAGCTAGTCCCAGAAAGATAAATACTGTAGGATTCTACTTCTATGAGGTATATAAAACAGTCAAATTTATAGAATCAAAGAGTGGCACGGTGGTTGCCAGGGGCTGGGGGGAGGGGGAAAAAGAGACTTACTAATCAGAGGGCCTAAAGTTTCAGTTAAGCAAGATGAGTCAGTTCTAGAGATCTGTTGTACAACATGGCACCTATAGTCAATAACACCGTATTTTACACTTAAAAAAATTCTCTTGAGGGTAGACCTCATATTAAGTGTTCTTGCCACAAGTAGAAAAGATGTCATGAAATCAGGTTATGGGAGGAGTATTTGTTGGCTCACCACCTGCCCACCCCCCTGGAGGAAACGGTTAGTGGCTGATTCTTCCACCAGAGCTCAGGTCAAGGTTCAGGGTCATTCTGAGCCATGGGTCTGCAGGGAGCCTAAGTGTGTGGCGAGCAGCGGGCCACGCACATCAGACTGGAGGCTGTTGGAGGACTTTCCACGTTTTCTTCCGTTCACCTTGTAATGGCCCAGTGCCTTTTCCACCTTCTTCCTCCTAAGTCACAAGTGTCTTTCTCTTCTGAAGACATTTCTCTTCTTCAGCAAGACAAAAGCAGCAGCATTTGGGCATCTTAACACTAGATTGTGCCTTGTCCTCTATTCAGCCAGATCGTTCCATGGCCGTGTTCCAGGCCTGGACATCTCCTGTGAGAATTCCACCCTGAAAACCTCAAGTTCCAGCATCTTCTCTGACCACTACGTCCTTTTCTTCTGGCTCTCTCACTCCTTCACTCTCACAGCTTCATCTGGCCGTTAGTCCAGAGACGGCAGTACTTGGCTTGGCAGTTGCCACTCTTTCTGTGTCCTTGGAGAACATTCCCAAAGGATGGTGCCACCGTTTCCTATGGAGTACACAGGTAACTTTGGAATCCAGGATTCTATCAATTGGAGTTGACACCTGAGATGAAAACTATTTACCATTCCGGTTCCAACGACTTGACCCATTTTTTTCAGCCCATCAGGCCAGACCCTGTGGTCGGTCATCTGAGATTTGCATTGCACCCCTGGTCCCCTTGCACACGCACCTGCTGTGTCTGTCCAATGGCGAGTTCCCTCTGCTCTTATGCCCAGGCCTCTCAGTGCTATTGGAGTGTCCTGCGTTTCTATGTGGATTTATGCCACAACACACTTGTGCTTCATACTTCAGAGCTGCCTTTTGCTTGTTCTTTATTAGAAGCTACTCACATTTTCAAAGCAGCCTCCCAGAGCATAACCTGCCATTCCAGTCCCCCTAGAGCACTCTGTCTTCATCCCTCAGCTGTTAACCTCCCGTCCTGTTTCACTGCGAAAACTGCAGAAACCCCTCAGCCTCTGTCCTCATCCTCCTTCCTTGCTTCCCGCCTGCACCCTCAACTCCCTGCTTGACTCTCACTTGAAATGTGTCTTCCCTCTTCCTTCTGTTGAGATGGTCACTTATCTTTCACACCCAAAAAATCTCATCAGCTTGGTAAAACCTTTCTTTCCTAACTGTCTCACACCACAAACCGGCTTGGAAGTTCCGTCCTCCATTTCCCACCACGTCTCCTCCCAACCTGGAGGTGTTTACTAAGGTATTTATCCAGGGAACTGGCATGTCTCTCCTTTCTCATCTGATTTTCATCCCAGGCCTTAATAACATCTAGAACGTGGCAAGAATTCAAGTTGTATTTGTTGAGTAAATGAATGAATTAGGAAATTGAGGCAGAGAATGGATTTTGCCCATCTCCCAGAGTTGGTCATCCCGTCATCCTTCCTGCTGAAGTTCTTTATCTACACTTCTCTTTTTCAATGATATTTATCATTTTTAAACGTTTATCTATGGACAGTTATCTATATGTACAAGTCTTATCATGGCTCCCACACAGCAGGTTCCCTGAGGCAGTTATCTAGATCCAACTATGTGTATCTCCAAACAGCCAATCCAGTATATCACACATGTTGTTTTCTTAATAGTTGTTGAATTTATAATTCTTGAGTTGTCCTTATGTTACTGTGCTCAGAATAAGAGCTCAATACAGGTTTGTTCAATTAAACTGAATTTAACCCTCTGTCACAGATATGCCTAATATCTAGAAAGGCCTAAAAACGGACTGTATTATAAAGTCCATGAGGGCAGGGGTGGTGTCCTGTCTTGTTTAATATCGTTCTTAGCAGAAGGATGAACAAATGGTAGGTACGAAATAAATATCTGTTAATGAAACGATGAACATCTGCTATCCTACCCTTAGGAAGAAAGCAAACCCAAGTAAGTGAGAATAATTTTAGGCCACTTTGTGTGAAGATCCCCAGAATGGGCAGCATTTTTTCTCCGAATACAATTAACCAACCAAAAGTCAGGAGTGACAGTTTTCCTAAGCCCCTTACTCCCTTCCCTAGTTTGATGAATAAACTTCCTTTAGATTTAGACTAGAGTTAGGTATGTATCTTTTTAATTCTGATGGCTCTGGCATGGTGTTTGGGTTTCCAAAATCACGAGCTCAGATTGACAGCCATGTTATCTTTCCTGCTTAAGCACTTTCCTTAATAGATGGGGTCTGGTGTCCTTAAATGCAAATGCGGTCCCCTAAGGGCGAGTGGCCATATTTCAGCTGCCATGATGGAGTGGGCAGTGCTCTGTCAGATCAATTATGTACAAGGCCCGTCTTCTTTAGGGTTCCCTCGATTTTTTTTTTTTTTCTCTCCTGACAGTTCACTTGTGCCCAATCTTCTGTCTCCTGGAGTCCTGCAGACACTTGCATGCCACCGGCTGTCTCTCCTCCTGAGAATGTGACACAAGGGATGCTGCCTGTCACATTCTTCATTATCCTTCAGATAAACTTCCCCTGACTTCTAGAGTGGGAACTTAAAACTGTTGGGGGCAGTTTTAAGACAGACCTTCCTCATATTTTCACTGATGAGCCATGAGGAAAATCAGCATTCCCTAATTGCTTTCAAATAGATGAGGTGGCCCCTTATGTTGACCTCGGGTTTCTTCTAGCTCAGATTGTTTTCTCTTTGTTCTGAAGTAACTGTCACTTTGACCACAGCAAACAGGACAAAGCATCACTGAGGCTGGTTTAGATAACCAGGGAGCTCTCTGCCAGTGGTTTTCCTCTCTGTCTTGGCCACGTTGAGTGGTGGTCAGGGGAGCTGTTTGGCTTCCTGACAGGCATTGTTTTTTGGTGAGACTTCATAAAACTGTCTCCTGGGGTGAGCAGAGGCGATGACGGCATCCCATTCTGTTCTTTCAGCTTTCATAGTCTCATCTGGCCAAAGCCAGTCAAAGCTTAATGAGAACAGTGGGCAGGGGGCACTATCCGGGGTGTCAAGAAAGTAGCAGCTCTTGTCTGTGTACGAAAGTGCAAGGTGGCAAGTGAGGCCCACTCTCCCCTCAACACAGATTCAGGATGTGTCCGCTTCTCTACCTCTCCTGTTTAAACCGAATCTGAGCCACATTCCTGTTCCAGTAGGATTCCTGCCATGGCCTCCCCACTTGTCTCCCTGAATCCTCTTGTGTCTCTGCCAAACAGCAGCCAAAATTATGTTTTGAAGATGCAAATCATTTTAAATGCTTAAAACGCTTTCACGTCTTCTGCCTTTACTTAGAATAAAATCCAGTTCCTATGACAGCCTGGTGGCCCCGAGGAGACCCGGCTACTCCTCTTTCAGGGACCTCATCCTGTCCCACCCTCCTCCCTCCATACATTCTGATCCGCTGTGACCTTCTCCTCTTCTGTGGATACACCAGGTTCCTGGTCTCTGTACTCGCTGTTTCACCTCCCAGAATCCTTTTCAACTAGACCTTTGCATGGTTAGAACCTTCTTGGCATTGAAGCCTCGACTTACAAACAACTTGCTCAGGTGACACCTACCCGATCACCCAATATAAAGTAGACCTGTCCACCACACCCTGCTTTATTTTCTCGCTTGTCCTCATTACTATGAGGACTTTTCTTATTTATCTTATTTGTTCCCCATTTATAGTAAATCCACTGCCAACCCAAAGAATGTTATTCCATAATTATCACTGTATCCCTTGAGCTTAGAAAAATGCTTGAGCTGAAGTAAGAGCTCAATAAATATCTGTTGAATATTTGAATGGATGGATACATTCCTTGAGTTTTTTCTGGGCTGACTTAGATTGCCCATCTATAACTTTCATTTAACCTTTCTTTAAGAAACATCAAGGTTTTGTAGTTGGTTAGAGCTTGGGATCTGGAATCTGATAATGTTGTGTTCAAGGTCTCACTTTGCCACGTGCTAACTGGGAACCCTCCCAGCCTCAGTTAACTCATCTCTGTAATGGGGACGATAACAGTAGGGCAACTCCCTAGGCTGGTTGTGAAGACCAAATGGCATAATATTTTATTGGTATCTGACATACAGTAATTGTTCAATAAAAATTAAAATGTGGTCAGTTTCTGTGGGGTAGAGTGGATTCAACTCAAAGCCTTGAGAGGAAAAATAGATGCCTGCCAAGTCCTATTTTCAAGAGAAAAATGTCAAGCACAGGCCTTGGTGCCAGAAAGACCTGGGTTCTAATCCTAGTCCCACCATTGAAGAGTCACTTCATTAGTTTTAGTTTCCTCCCTTATAATGTGGAGAAAATTATACACCCCTTGTAAGGTTGAGGTGAGGATTACAGATAATGTCTGAAAAATGCCAAGTCAGGGCCCAGTTTGGGGCTCAGTAAGCGGCGGCCGCTTTACCTTGTCCTAGCCTCCTGGGTGGCAGGGTTTGCAGTGTGGAACGGAAGAGAAGAAGGGAAGCAGGCAATCTGGCAGTCTGTGGAAATTATTTTCTAACACTTCTGATAAGCACAGGCCCAGGGGCTGTCTCATTTGACTTCCTCTTATTCACTTTCCCGTCTGGTTGGCAGTCACTGGGCTGGGAGCCAATGCCGTGGCCCCTTGCTGGTGGGTCAGCATGTTTTATTTCCCCTTGCTCCTCTAATGAAAACCACTCGCATCCAGTAAATCTTTCCTTTGCTCTTATTAAAGCACTTGATGTTGGTTACTGAGGTCTGTTCCAAGCTAGGTGAGAATCAATAAGGTGATCCACTTAAGTCACTTCAGCAATCAACGAGCTCTTTTCTTAGTTTGCACTCTGGCTGGTGCCCACAGAACTCCAAAGGCTTATCAGGCCCTTGGTACCCATGGAGCAGCGCAGAGATGACCCCCTTCATTTCCTCTCCCCAATGACCTCGGGGGTCCCAGGTCCTCTGAGCCAGCCCTGCTCTCTGTTCTCTGATTGGCTGTATCTGGCAGAAGAGTGAGCAACCCCGTGCTTCTGGAAAGCACGCCTTGCTGTTGAGGGCTGTGGACAGTCAGTACCTGATTACAGATGCTCTTGTTTGGGCCATTGTGTCTTTGTCCATATGCTGAGCAACTGCCTAGAATGAAAGCTACCTTGTCCCTATAGTGCAAAGCCCGTCTCCCACCTCAAGACTCAAATTCCACCTTTGCTGGGAGGACTTCAACTCCCTGAGGAAGACTCAGTCATTTGTTCCCTGTAATGTTTTGAACGTAGGTCTACTCTAAGGCATGTTGCATGTTATTTGGGTTCTTCCCTGAATTCTGGCCGGTCTGTGGTCTCCTTAAGGGCAGGACCTCTGTCTTAGTCATCTGCGAATCATCAGGACCCACCCGAATGCCTGGCATACAGTAAGAGCTCAGTTGTGTTGGAAGGAAGGAAGGAAGAGAGGAAGGAGTTAGTTACTTTATATAGTCCTGGAACTTAGCATAGGTTCAAGGCCTGGCATTGCCAGTAATTGCTGGGTAACCTTAGGCCAGATATGTGATCTATTTCAGCCTGAATTTCCTTATCTATCAACGAAGTAGATAATCCCCCAAATTCCTTCCAGCTGAAACATTTTGTAATCTTATGCCTCTAAGCCTGTGGTTCTCAACTCTTTCATACCCAAAGCCACTTTATGTAGCAAATATTTTAAAATCCCCTTTTGCCAACGTAAAATGAAATGCTCCCATAGTATAACCTACCTCCATGCAATTAGAAAAAAGATAATGTTCTAACTGTACTATAGAAGGAAAACCATGTTTGATAAAGTAACATGTTCCTTTCTGTGAAAGCATGGCTAGGCCCCCACGAGAAGGCATGATGAAGGAGTCAGATGCTTATATGTCCACAAGTAACACTTTGAATGACCTGTTGCCATCATGAATGTAACTATTTTTAATTTTTTTTTTTTTTTGCGGTACGCGGGCCTCTCACTGCTGCGGCCCCTCCCGCTGCGGAGCACAGGCTCCGGACGCGCAGGCCCAGCGGCCACGGCTCATGGGCCCAGCCGCTCCGGGGCACGCGGGATCCTCCCGGACCAGGGCACGAACCCGCGTCCCCCGCATCGGCAGGCGGACTCCCAACCACTGCGCCACCAGGGAAGCCCCCCAATGTAACAATTTTTAATGATAAAGTTCGAAACAAGCAGGATGCAGCCTTTCCAGGATTGACAGAATAGTCACGTTATGGAAAATTCAGGATATGTAAAACAAAGGTATTTTTTAAGCTCAGATAATTACAAACAGACTTTTAACCTATGGGAATAGCTGGTGGGGCATTCAAAGGTTCTCTGGGAAGCAGGAAAGTTCTTTATAGTGCTGGGCTATCTCTGACACTGAAGATCTCTAGAACCTTTGGTCCATGCCCACTGTCTACTGGCAGGGTCTCCAAACATTGCACCACCCAAGAACTTCCCCACCAATATCCAAAATGCTTTCTACAGGATGCTATCATTCCCACCAAGGACCAGCACTCTAAGCTCTAAAATGTTATATGCAGGGCTGACTTCATGGGTGTGTGAGTTGTGTAGTTGCGCTGGGCCCCTGTTCTTAGAAGGGCTCTGTGCTTGGTTTAATTCTTTGTTGTCATGTCTTAAAATTCTTAATGATTTTTGAACAAGGGTCCCCGAGTATTCATTTTGCACCAGGCCCTGCAAATGATGGGGCCAGCTCTGGCTATGTATCCTGATAGGATCCCTGTTTTCTTAAGTATCTGAAAGAGGTTTAGTCTTTGAATGGTTGCCTTGCTTTGCCTACCAATGCTTTCTTTTTTAATTTTTTTATTATTATTTTTAAAAACTTTTAATTTTATATTGGAGTACAGTTGGTTAACAATGTTGTGTTAGTTTCAGGTATACAACAAAGTGATTCAGTTATACATATACATGTATCTATTCTTTTTCAAATTCTTTTCCCATTTATGTTACATCAATATAATGTTGAGCAGAGTTCCCTGTACTATACAGTAGGTCCTTGTTGGTTATCCATTTTAAATATAGCAGTGTGTACCTGTCAGTCCCAAACTCCCTAACTATCCCTTCCCCTCACCCTTCCCCCCGGCAACCATAAGTTCTTTCTCTAAGTCTCTGAGTCTCTAAGTTTTGTAAATAAGTTCGTTTGTATCAGTTTTGTTTTTAGATTCTGTATATAAGTGCTATCAGATGATATTTCTCTTTCTCTGACTTACTTCACTCAGTATGACAATCTCTAGGTCCATCCATGTTTCTGCAAATGGCATTATTTCATTCTTTTTAATGGCTGAGTAATATTCCATTGTATATATATATATATCACATCTTCTTTATCCATTCCTCTGTTGATGGAATGCTTTCTTTTAATTAGATAGATTATCCCTAATTATTTTTATTGATCGATTGATGAGCAATTTGTTCATTCATTAAATTGACGCATATTGAGCTTCTATTACATACCAGGTAGACTCTGGACTCAGAAGGCCTGAATTTTAATCCTGTAAGAACCTAGAGACCCTTGGGTTCTCTTTCTTTAACATGGTGTTAATAATAACTATCCTGACTTCTTGTCTAGAATAACTGTGAATGCAAAAAATATGGGTACACTTGGAAGTAAATAATACATTATGTCAATTGCTAATTTTATTATTGTTCTCTCCATCTCTGGAGTGCAGTCCCCCCCACCCTGTTTTTTTTCTGTTAGATGCCATGGAACATGACACTTTTTAAAAAATTTCAATTTTATTTATTTATTTACAATTTCTTTTTTTAAAAAATTGATGTATAATTGACATATTAGTTTCAGGTGTACGACATAGTGATTCAATATTTTTATCCATTATAAAGTAATCACCGTGATAAGTCTAGTTACCATCTGTCATCATACAAAGTTATTACAATATTATTGATTATGTTCCTTATGTTGTACATTACATCCCATGACATTTAGTTTATAACTGAAAGTTTGTACTTCTTAATCTCCCTCACCTATTTCACTCATCTCCCCCACTGGCAACCACTAGATCGTTCTCTGTGTCTATGAGTCTCTTCCTATTTTGTTATGTTTGTTCATCTGTTTTGTTTTTTAGATTCCACCTATAAGTGAAATCGTATAGTATTTGTCTTTCTCTTTGTGACTTATTTCACACAGCATAATACTCTCTAGGTATTATGTTGTCATGAATGACAAGATTTCATTCTTTTTTTTAATGGCTGAGTGATATTCCATTTTATGTATATACCACATCTTCTTTATCTATTTATCTATTGATGGGCACTTAGGTTGCTTCCATATCTTGGCTATGGTAAATAATGCTGCAAGAACATGACACTCTTGACAGGGTACCAAATATTAACTTTCCTATGAAAATCAGGAAATGAGTAGAGTAATTGGGTTCAGCAAAATTTATCAATTTGGGTTTCACTAGTTTGGAATTTATGATAATTCATAAAAGAATCTTACCAAATTAAAAGGAAAAGATGTAAAATTCGTTGATCACAGAATTATGGAAGTTTTGAAATGGACTTCAAAAAAAATATCCAGTGCTTAAATCTGCTGTAACACCCTGCAGAGCAAGCTTTCGATAACTCTTGTGATGTGTGCTGTGGAAACATGTGCTTTCTATGTTATGAACATTTAAAAAAGCAGTTTAGCAGCCTTCATATGCTAATTACAAATTATTCTTATCTACTCATTAAAGCAGGGCAGGGCAGCATGCCTTCTACTTGGCAACACTTACTTAATCTAGCTGTATTTTATAGTAACAAAACTGCTCTGAGAAGACAATTCATAATTCACACCTCTCACTAATTCAGCTCAGCCCTTAGCAATTAATTTTTTATTAGTAAGGTATTACCATTACCATAAGAAGAAATAAAAAAAAATAAGGACTAACTTTAAAAATTATTATGCTTAGAATCCACTGGCATATAGTTAATTGATTCAGAGATTATTATGCAGCAACAATTTGTGCTTTAGAGGAAGATGAAAGCCAGTCTTGCTTTAATTTGTTGGAGTTATGGGCCGAGTCCCGGTATGGTCCAGGCATGGTGTCATATCAAGGATGATCCTAACACTCATTTATGGGAAGAGAAAGGGCCAGTGCATGTGGAGATTGGAGTTCTTCACTTTGTGGTGACTTTATGGAAATGGAATTGATAGGAGTTAAATTCTTGTATGGATTACTAGCTGTATTAGGCTTATAGCTGAGAGTTTGCAAATTAATACTTTTTGATGACACTAAGGAACTGGCAGATTTTGTTTAGATAGATTGTATATGCAAACCTATTTATACGCTCATGGACGTCTGTGTGTGTGTGTGTGTGTGTGTGTGAGTGTGTGCGCGTGAACATTTGTGCTATGAAGCATGAGGAAGTCAAACAGTCATGACCTTTGATAATGGTGGGTGGAGTGGGCTATTTAACAGTGTTGAAGGACTCAAGTGCCTTGCAAGCAGAACGTGAGCCTTTCTGCCCAGAGGGGCGTGAAACCCCCCTCTTGCTGCTAAAGCTCACAGAAAGCAGAAACAATGCAGCTGCCTAAAAATGGAGAGGCAGACGATTCAGGTTAGATAGACAGGGAGCTGCAGTAAAACACTGAGTATGTTGGAGGGAATCAGAGTTTTCCCCAGAAATAAATTATTTAATACTTAGTGCCTAGTATTTACAAAGGCTGAGTTCTAAGAAAGTGTGTGTGGGCAAAGCCCAAGGCTTATGAATAAGGGCTCCAAAATAAGAAATGGGCATTCCTTTGTGAAGAATGTGGGATGAGAGCGTGGTGGGCAGGAAAGAGAGCCAGTTCTATAGACTTATTAGTTACAACGTTCTTCAAAGCTGGTCCACCAACCACCTGCATGAGACTCACTGTGGAGCTCATTAAAAATGTGAATTCCTCAGCCCCACTTCAGGTTTGCAGAATTGGCAGTATGTATTTTTTTTTTAACAAGCTTCCTGGGTGATTCATTTTTAAAAATTTTTTTATTGAAGTATAGTTGATTCACAACGTTGTATTAATTTCTGTTGTACAGCAAAGTGATTCAGTTTTATATATATACATATATATATGTATATATACTATTTTCCACTATGGTTTATCACAGGATATTGAATATAGTTCCCTAGCTATACAGTTGTACCTTGTTTATCCATCCTATATATAATAGTTTGCATCTGCTAACCTGGGTGATTCTTAGACACGTTGAAGACTGAGAATCAGTTCTTTCAGAAGGAACTGAATAACTATTGGCTTGATATCTGTCTCCCCTCTAGAATATGTATTCCATGAGGACAAAGGATCATGTCTTGTTCCCCAGTATATTTCTGGCACCTAGTTCAGTCCATCAACCATAAAAGACACTCAGTAAATAGTTTTTGAATAAATACATAAATAAATAATAAAAGGAACTATAGGGCTCCCCTGGTGGCGCAATGGTTAAGAATCGCCTGCCAATGCAGGGTACACAGGTTCGAGCCCTGGTCCAGGAAGATCCCATATGCCACAGAGCAACTAAGCCCGTGCACCACAACTACTGAGCCTGCCTGCCACAACTACTGAAGCCCACGCGCCTAGAGCGTGTGCTCCGCAACAAGAGAAGCCACTGCAATGAGAAGCCTGCACACCACAACGAAGAGTAGCCCCCACCTGCCGCAACTAGAGAAAGCCCGCGCGCAACAACAAAGACCCAATGCAGCCAAAAAAGGAACTATAAAGTGATATCATAGCCTACTATGTATCTTTTACAGTTCTTTGCGTTTTGGTAGTGGAGCCAAAAGATTCTAATTCTCGTTTCAGAATGGAAACATTAAATATATTTAATGTTTAAAAAAAAATCCTGCTTTAAACACCTTAAAGCATTGTTGTATACAGATATCTCGAGTAGGTGGAATCTTCCTGATTATTACAGTGAAGATTTTGGCACGCAGAGTGGGGAACACCAGGTGTGTGTATCATCCCTCATAGAATTCTTTCTTAATTAAGTTTGTTTCTGCCTCTGTTGTATATCACACACCTGGTGAGAGAGGTATTTCAAGGAAACATGCATGAACTTACAGTTAAAACCCGGAGGAAAGAGTTCAAAGACAGAGCACATCATATTGTGGTGCTTTGACCATCTTTCAACTCCCTCCCTGTTACGTAACGTAAGGATACAGTGGAGCTGCAACCTTACCCTGAGCCCTTCCTCCTCACACAGAGCTTGTTTCATAAAATCCACTCAGGCCCTTCTTCTCAAGTTCTTCATACACTTTTCAGCAGAAAAAAGAAATCATTCATATCTAACAAAGGGTCTTGGATTCTTTAAATACTTTCCATTATAAGTTTTTGGCGCTGCTATTACCCTCAGCTCAGGTTACCTTTCTGATCCCCCTTCTTTCATCTGCTGAAAATGGATTATTTCCTTATTAGCTTGAAACCATTACTGTTCACTGAGAGCAGCCTGTGTATGAACAATGCTACCTCTGGAATATTCCTGAAGATCCATGGTTGCTCAGAAACGTTCCCTGAAAAAACAGCTTTCCTGAGAGTGGCATGGCAGTGTGTTTTGTGGAAAGGGCTATTATCACTGGAAAACCTTCCAGACCTCTGTCTTGAGAAAGTTGAGCACTGCCAACACGTGTTGGGAAACCATAGTAAAGTATTTTCTGGGGAGCCCTGGGTTCTGAGGAGACACCTCATGGGTTGGCTTCATTGGGAGTGCCTAAAGGATGGGACCAGGAGACCCAGGGGGTGGGTTTCCAAGTCCTCCATACTCCTTCTGTTTCTGCTTTGAACTATTTCATCATTGAAATTCTCCTTTTTTTAAATTTAATTTTTATTTTATACTGGGGTATAGTTGATTTACAATATTGTGTTAGTTTCACGTGTACAGCAAAGTGGTTCAGTTATACCTATACATATATCCATTTGGGATTAACATATACACACTACTATATATAAAACATTTAGATAATCAGCAAGGACCTACTGTATAGCACAGGGAACTTTACTCAATATTCTGTAATAACCTATATGGAAAAGAATCTGAAAAAGAAATTCTCCTTCTTAGTTCATTTGAAAAAATGACCCCATCTCTAAATATTTTAGAAATCACTCTTATAGGTTATCTTAAATTTGAAACATTTCTCGAGGTTCTTAACTAAAGTCCATGGATATTATTCAGGAATATTTGAATTCGGGTGAGAAAAATTACACCTTTATGTTCACTAATCTATAACTGAAATTCACCATTTTTATTAATTACGATTAGAAGCAAGTTAGAGTAACATTCGCAAAACTCATGACTGTCACCAATAGGAATCACAGATACTTTCATATTGCACAGCAGTTGTTGAAAAGATCTTGAAACATGATTTACATTTACCAGTATTTTGAAATTCTGCTAATGATTAGTCCCTCCAATAGAGCTGGCTTTTTGATGCATTAATAAAGAAGCACTTACATTATTGTAACATTTAAAATATTTTTATAACTGTATTTCAATATTATTGGTATCTTTGGTAGTTCGATTCATTTTTATACATTAAAAAAATTATTCTGACGAGACGTTTGTAGGCTTTACCAGACTGTTAAATGGGTCTACAGCACATTGAAAGGTTATGAACCCCTGAAACAACTCAGTGTCTGCATTTTGTTGTTGTGGTATCTAATGGATTATGATGAGAAGTGAAAAGAATCATAGACTTGAAGTCAGAAGGCCTGGGTTTGGGTCCCAGCTCTGTTACTTGTCAGCAAAAGAGCAAGTCGTGAGCAACTTCTTGTTAGAGAGAAATAATAGCTCCTCCCTGGGGTTATTGGGAGGATTAAATAAGTAGCATAGGATCTCCCTATCTGTCATGTCCGAGCTCATTTCTTTCATCACCAACATGCATGTATTTTTCTTCTAAAATAAAATGCTAATGATGCTACTCCATGCTTGCCTGTAAGATTTCATCCAGGTCCTCAGCACTGCACCAGGGGCCCTAAGCCATTTTACCCTGCTCCCCACTAAACCGCTTCAGCCACAAAGAACTTTCTGTCATTTCCTTGCCACATCATCCACTTCCTACCTTTAGCCCTCAGCCCACGCAGTTGCCTGTGCTTTTAATGCCTATTCTGTCTTTTCCATCCAGAAAATGGCTACTCAGTTGTGACCCGTACTCAACCTGGCTTTCCCAGGTTCTCCCAGCCAGAAGACTCCCTGCTCCGCCATGCTCCCAAGGACTTGCTCTGATCCTCTATTATAACATTTCCCACATGTTATATTAATTCATTTTTTCCATGTTTGGTTCTCTCATTCTCTATGACGACTTTTTTCAAGCACGGGTTAGGGAGTTGTGTTATGGAGGAAGCTTGCAAAAATACGTTGATATTATAATTGCATTGATTTGATTTGAACCATGATTTTTCTATTATTTTGAATTCCAGAGACCACTGAAGGAGGACTTGAGGATTTTATGTGACTCCAAAGATGGCTTTTACAAAAGGTTGAGAAACATGCATTTACTGAAGAAAATGGATTAAAAAAATCAAGGATAACAATGCATGTGGTAAGTTCTGTCAAAGCACAGAAGAGGACACTTAGCTAAGGATGATCACCTTCCTTGAGAAGCTTCAGTTTATTGTCTCCTCCTGGAATAAACTTGCAATAAAGCCTTCACCTCTCTCCTTCCCTTCCAGCTCATACAGTTCCCAAGGAAAGAATGAGCCTGCCAGGCCATTGAAAAACTAAGGAGGGGATAGAATCTTCTCTCCTGCCCTGCTTCTGGTTTCTGATTCTTGGCTTAGAGAAGTGGAATTCTGGCTAGAGCAGTCACTGTTTGGAGGCAGGGCTATTCTGTCCCTTCATCCAGATCCCGGAACCGAAAACCCCACAGCTGCGGGAAGAATGGCTGGGGGGCAGGGGGGAAGCAAGCTGGGCTCTAGGGGCAGAAGGTGAGAGAAAGGACCCGCATCTGGTGAAAGCTGTGTCAGGCACTGTGCTGTGTATCACAGTACCTCAAACCTTGGGACAGAAGTGTAAGTTAGAAATGCTTTATTTACAGATAAAGGAACTGAGGCTCAGAAAAGCTGAGATTTGCTCTCATTTCAGCAGTAGTGCTGGGATTTGAACCCAGGTCAGTATGACTTATGACTCTACAACCCATGTTCTTTCTACTCCAGCAAACAGCACATATAACAGCCCCAGTCCTTGCTCACCCTACAGTCCTCACTGGTCAAGGTGACCTTAGTTTTCCACAAAAGGTCTAGAAAATATGTTTATTCATCTTTAGCTTTATGCTTTTAGACTAGTTCTTAAAGTCTACTTGGGGTACGTTAAGGACCATAGGAATGTGTTTTCAATACAGTAATATCTATTGGTTATAAAATGCTGTCATATAATCATCTTCTTTGACACAACATCCCCACCCCAAAACTTAAAGCGAAGAAGCCGAGGCACAAAGTGGTTAAGGGACTTGCCCTAGGCGGAGATTTGTTCAATCATAAAAATGGGCCAGAACTATTCCCACTTTGTGTTCTGAGTCGAAAGACTCAAAACATAAGCTCAAGGGGGAGATCTCACCAAATTTCATGTCAGATCGTCCTCTTGGTAATTTAATCCTGTCATTCCTAGTTATATCCCTTTGGAAAACCACCACCAATCCTTTCTTTTTTGATAGTTTCATGCTAAAACAATTCCCTGTACAAATCACCTCACACTTTCACAAACAACCAACTCAGCAATACTCCCTGAAGTGTGTACTGCACATCCCGCCTGCACCCCATCCTCCAGGCGGCTCTAGTTTCACTCCCAGTTGGAATTAATACAGTATCTCCCAGGATAGGAGGGGGCAAGGAAGGAGGTGGTTACCTCGTGGGCGCGGGCTCTCCTGGACCCTTTGTCCGAGTGGTCATGTCCCAATTAGAGTGCAGGGCTCCCCAAAGGGGGAGGACTATTTAAGTTTTGTACATGCTGCCCTCCAAAAACCTCTTGACATAAATGTTTCATGGCTAGTCTCTGTGAAGCCGGGGCTGCAACACTCAGCTGTGAGGGTGTTTATATTTGTGGAACTCTCTTGAACATTTGCTGTGGGTTTCAAACAGCTGCTCTGCTGAAGCTCTGGGGATAGGAAGATCATGAATATTCAGGTGAAACCACCAGAATGAACAGCCGTTAATAGAATAAATGCCTAAACAGTTGTGTAAGGCTTATTAAGACCTATTGGGGCTGAGATAATAAATTCCCACTCTGACATGTTGCAACTACTGTTGCTTAAACACTTTGGACCACCTCTTCCGAACTGAAGGAAAAAATGATGTTAGTTCTCTGCGCAAACACAAAGGAACACCTGGAAGCCTTGGCAGGGGAATGAATTTTGGCAGAGATCTTTCCGTGGACCGACGTATCCTCAGGAAAATGATGTGCTGTTCATTGTTCGTGCTGTCAAGGTTATCTCAATCGACTACGGGCTGGAGTGGGCATTGCTCTGGCACTGGAGAGAATCTGTCCCGACTCCATGAGACCCCCTGGACATCAGCCTACACGAGCCCCTGTGACACTGACCCGGACCCTTGGCTCCCCTCACCCCCAGCCCCTACGGCCTGGGACCTCCCCCTCTCTCAGCCGCTTCCAATATGGTATTGGAGGGACCAAATAAACACTAACATTGGGCTCTTTTGTCTTCTGCTCCATAAATCCATAGCAGGGAACAGCATGCAAAGATTGCAAATGTAAAAGTGACCTTTCCAAGTGGCAACACCTGGTGAGTTAAAAAGTCCCTTGCACGCTGGGTTTGAGATGTGCACGATGTAAAAATGGGGAACATGGGAGGCAGTGGAGAGGCACTGTTTTCTCCTTTGGATGTTACCTGTCACATTTTGTTAGGCTGAGTCAAACTGCATTGTTCTGGCACCCAGGGTCACAAGGCATTAACCACGGGGGAACAGAGGAACTTACCCATGTTCTCACCTAGAGGCAGACTCAGTAATATTTGATCAGAAACCTGCTGTCAATTCAGATAAAGAGTATTTGACTTCAAATAAAGGTGACTAATTTAATGAAGGGAGCTTGCACATGTAAGGCCACGCTGGCTTCTCCAAAGCTGTCAGGGAGAGCTTACCCAGACTAGTCATGTTCGCTTATTTTCCTCACCTCTGAAGATACGATGGGGTCCCGCTAAAGACTCAGAGTCATCAGAATTTTGGAAAATACACTCACAACAAAGAAATGCACGTTTCCCAGTGCATCTAGGTAGAAGTAGATTTGAGGATGTAGTGGATCTGAAGCTGAATTGAGGCTTGAGTAACCCACGGCAAATTATTTTGCTTCTCTGAAGTCTAGTTGCCTTACCTTTGACACAGGCATTATTCTACCTACTCACAAGCTTGTTCAGAGGATTAAAAACATGTAAGCCACCTGCTAAAGGAACTGGCTCATGGTAGTTGCTCAGTTAGTATTGTTTGTTCCTTCATTCCACAATTATTCGCGAGTTTGTTTACTTCTCTTCCTCCCCATTCCTCCCACCAATGACTTGAACAGGGTTAGGTTTTAAAAATTCCCTTGCAAAGCAGAGATTAGCTTCTTTCTTATGCAGTTTCAGATGTCTCCGTGCATTTAACCTACTGCATAAATCAGCAGTTTGCATAAAAGCCAAGCAAATGAAAGGGGAAACAAATCTTAGGTGCCCCTTTCTTTCAGCCCTCCATACTCTACTCTGCATCAATTATGGGTGACCTGGTTACCAATATAAGAACCAAATCCATTTCGGAACCTTTGTCATGGTCAAGGTTCCTGAGGAAGAACAGATGGAATAAATTAGTCAAAGCATGCTTAACTGGAAGGACATTTCTTTCCAAGAGTGGCCAAAGGGTAGGGGGGACACACAAGGGACAAGGTAGCAGAAGTGCCTCAGAGAGCCCGAGGGCTAGGACTGGGCATCCATCTGTATTTTGAATAAAGATGTATGGTTTTTGTTCCCATTTACAAGTGAGTCAGGAGGGATCTGATAGCTATTATTCTTCCAGAGATGGGTCGGAAAGTGACCCTGAAAATCTGTCCAAATGGCAAAACTCTTTCAGAAGAGGGAGTAGGAAGCCTTTCCTTTCATGTGTTCTCAATAGAGTTGAGGCAGACATTTGTCTATAATGATGCCTCCTGGCAGGAGTTTGGATGGGGTTCGTGGATGCATAGAGGAAACTGCTGGCAAAGCCTCCTTGCTTGGCCAAAAGCAGGGACCTGGCTGATTTGAGACCAGATTACCATACTATTCCTCTTTCTCTTGTTTTTTTCTCCCCTCTATTTCTGGCTAACAGTCATTTCATCACTTCCCTGCTTCCCCTGCTTGGTGCCTCTTAATATCCACCATCGCTCCCTGGGTTCTGATCACTCCACTCCAGGGTGGAGATCTCTGGGAATACCATTTTGTTATTTTTATCACACAACAGGTGTGCACTCTGGTCAAACCCATAGAGTAGAAGACCCTCCAGTGCCCCGGACTGTGGATGTGACACGTTCACTATACCTGCCCCCTGCAACCTGTGATGACTTTGTCACGTGAAGCTACTCTACTATTTCTCTTTCCCTCTGAACCCAAACAAACAGTAAACAACACATGCTTTTTATTCCAATTCTGGAAAAGAAGAGCTGTTTCCTATGAAAGCCCATGCCAAGCAGAGTCCTTCTTTTTCCAAGAGGTTTTGGGAATGAGTGATTTTTTTTTTTTTTTGTCCAGCAAGCAGGAAAAAAGAAACAAAATAGAAGTTGTTTCATAGATAATCAATGCAGGAAGGGATCTGAGAGATGACTGAACCGAATCTGTCCATGCAGGTGAGACCTGGGGCCCAGAGGTTGAATGACTGCCGCAAGGTTAGGGAGGTCAGGAGAGAGCTGAGGCTGCCATTGGAAATAAAAATAAGGATAAATTACATTGACTGTGGACTTTGTTTTAGGTGCAGCCATTATCTCTTTAGTCCTAACAGCCTTCTCTTATTCAGGGGAGGAAACAAAGGTTTGGGGCTCTTAGGTGACTCACCAAGGTCACACAGATAGTAAGTGGCAGACGGAGGACTCACACTTGGGGCAGTTCAGTTTCAAAGCCAAGTGCTTGAACACTACTCGTCCTAGACCACTTCCACTGCTCCCCACTTGCAAGTAAAGTCTGTGCTTCCACAACAGAGCTGAGGGTTCCATTCTCTCAAGTGACAACAATTGGACAAAACCTGCCATGTTAAGTTGCCCCAACAGAGCCAGTGAGAGCAGGGGAAGCGGGGATACGGATCTCCTGTGCTGAACTTTAGCAAGTGAGCCTAAGCCACTGGCTTAATCTTTTGCAATCTTTGACTCAAAAAAACTTACTTTGCAGTTGTGGTTAGAGGTAATTTCAAATACGTTCCAGATGTGACTAGAGGCTGGTGAGCAGCTCTTGGGGCAAGAGGGCGCTGGGCCATGTGCGCATAGCACCCAGGGCTGGCTCAGGAAGTGGGTCTATCAGCTGAAAAGGTAACAAGCTTCCTTTTGCCTCTGGCCAGAGGAAACACGGGAGTAGCAGGGAGAGGGCTGCAGCTGACCTGAGCTGGGTGGCTGGGGAGGAGGTAGGGCAGCTCCCAAAGGGGAAGCAGCCCGCTGTTTCTGTGCAGTGTGGCACAGGATGCATGATTTCTGGAGCCGGATAGATTTGGGTCTGCACTTGATTGGCAGTAGCTGGTAAGTAGTTTAATTCCTGTAAGCCTCAGTATACTAATCTGTAAAATGGGGCTTGATACCTGCCTTATAGGGCTGTTTTGAGAATTAGGGAGAAAGTATGCAAAGAATCTGAGACAGAAAATGTTGGCTATTATGCTTTTATTTTGGGCCAGGAATAATAATGAAATCAATAGTTTTAGAATATTTTTCCAGCTCTTTCTTCTCAAAAGTTTCTGAATTTTTTGTTTGTTTGTTTTTCTGGCTGCGTTGGGTCTTAGTTGTGGCATGCAGGATCCTTGTAGTGGCACGTGAACTCTTAGCTGTGGTATGTGGGATCTAGTTCCCTGACCAGGGATTGAACCCGGGCCCCCTGTATTGGGATTGTGGAGTATTAGCCACTGGACCATCAGGAAAGTCCCAAAAAGTTCCTGAATATTTAAAGAGAGTGGATCCCAAGGAGTATTATTAGGTTTCCTGAGTGGTATTGGTGGATGGGGATGCCAATTGCTCTACAAATAGGAGAGACAGAGGGCGTGGTAGGAGTGGCTATAGGAGGGGAAGGAATCTAGGGAAGGTGCAGGGAGGAGGAGAGAGGTAGCAGCAACTCTATGGAAAAGAACTTGGGGGAACCAGAGAGACTTCCAAGGGCGAGTTAGAGGAGGTTTTGCTTTGTGACGTGGAATGTAAACCTCCCACTCCGGCTCCATTAAAGAAGCCTTTGGTAAAAGGCTTCTATCTTACACATCAATGCTTTTAGAGTATGGTTTGTGATATCCATTGACAACAGGCTCCAGGATAAGAATGGCTGAGAGTGGCCAGTTTATTTAAGTTATTTCCGAGGATCTGTGTGTTGGGTAGGGTGACCGTGTGTTCTCTGGGTGTTGCCCAGAATGACGAACTGAGCAGACCCATGGAAATGGTCATCTGGCTTGCTGGATTGAGTTGCTCTGGAATTCAAAGAGCTGTTTTTCTCAGTAGCCTCTGTGAATGGGATGAAATTGGTGGCAGTATGTATGGGTAAAGGTGATGATGTTCAATTCGGGGCTCAAATCTGGAAACTCTGAAAAATTTCAAGGAAAGACCAGCATTTTGTAGGCATCTTCTTCAGTGCTACATGTAGAGTAAGGGTGCATAAAGAAGGAAGAACTCTGGGGGGCCCATTTTTGTCCTGGAGGATAGGACATAGAAAGTCCTAGTTGTCTGCCAGTGATGATAATCAATCCACCCTGCTCTCTGGTTGTCCTGGAAGGAGGTCTGCACAGAGTGGGGGAGCAGATAGAGGGAGCCCAGGCCTGGAGTCTGGGCTCTGCCACTCTTCTTGTGACTGTCACCAAGTCATTCAGCCTCTCAGGTCCCTCTGCCTTAGAGGGAGTCAACAAATGGCCCTTGGGAAGATCTAAGAAGTCATCTTGAAAGTGCATTGTAAACTAGAAAATGCTACCTAAGTACACAGTATGATACAAATATGATAAAACTCAAGGCTCGACCTTGGCTCTGATGTTTTTTGTTAGGTGACCTGGAGCACCTCCTGTGACCTCTGAAAACCTCCGTTTCTCTGAAGGAAAGGAGAGGCAGCAGTACTGACTCTGCTGGGTTGTTTTGAAGAGTATCGTTGGCCAAAGTGTTTTATAAATGATACAGTGCAATAAATGTAAAGGTTTACTGCAACTGCTTTCGCTACTTATGAATTTTAGTATTGATATCATGTAGATTAAAGAAAAAAAATGAAGCCCTTATATTAAACACTATGTAGGACACAGAGCCTTTTAATGCCCTGTAACACTCACTTCCAGTAAGAGGAAGAAGGTGAGCCTTTCTGAAATGAAACATGCTTCCAAGCCGTTTTATTTGAACTTAATTTTACTATGTGACTATTGTGGACAGAGTTCTTCTGTGGGTAGCACATGACTCACTCCTCAAGCTTTTCCAACAGCAGCGAAAAGTTACAGATATTTGATTTCCCCAGTAAGGAGTTATTAGCAGTAATAATTCCTGAGAATATTAGGTTAGGTGTGGCCGTGCCTGTTCTCAGGAAGGCCCAGGCTTGAGTACAGTAAATACTTCATGATAACTCACTGGCTAAACAAAACACATACAGAGACCTGGGGCTCCGAGCCCTGACTGAGGTCGCCTTGCTGAGTCAGCCCACCAGCCTCTGGCTTGGTCATCCCACCATGGGCGTTACACACCTGCACTGATACAGCTGCTGGACAGAGGGTCCTGCAAGTCCCTAAACTCAACATGTCCTGAGGCAAACAAAGCATCGCTTCCTCGACCTTCTACTCCTTCTTGATTCCCTGTCTGGCTAGCAACACCCCCATCTCCCTAGTCCCAGAGTCTCATGATTTTAGGGTTACAATAGACACCACCCTCTCACTTCCTAAGGCCAATCAGGTCTGGACTATGGCCAGCTGGGCAAATCACCTTGCCAACATTTGCTGTTTGTCACTCCCTCTTGTAATTGCACTGCTGTCCCATTTCAGGCCCTCAGCATTCTCATGTGGACCATGGCAATTTTGTTTGCTTTTGCAAATCTTTGCTAATCTTACTTGGATCTAGTTGTCCTGCCCACCTTTAGTGTGTCCTTCTGTACACTCCTCTCTCTACTCATCGGCATTCTGAGCTTCGAAATGCACAGGTCTGGGCACCCTGCACCCTGCTCACAAGCCTGCCATGGCTCCCTACTTACTGCCTGTAGGATTTTGTTTAAATTCCTTGGCCTGGCACTGTAAGCCTTCCGCAATCTGGTCCTTTTTGATCATCCCTTGTACCTTGTTCCTTAGTTACACTTAACTACTTGCTGTTTCCTACACTTAGTTTCCCGTTTTCTGCACACATCAGATCTCTGCTCATCCTCCCACGAGACCCCAAACTGGTGCCTCTATCAGGAGTAGGCCCTTAGCTGCAGGTAAATGTCTTTTTAACCTACATGCCCACAGAATATCCTGCATCTTATGTTAGCCCTTATTATATACACTGTGCCGTGAAATATAAGTATCACAGGTAGGGGGCAGCACAAATGATACTTTCTCAGAAAGGTCACCTCTGAGCTCTCTCTTTTTAAAGTATATTTCTCCTATCACTCTCTTTCATAGAATCTCATTCTTTTCCTATAGAATATTTAACAATGTTTATAATTTTGTACTTTTATGTATGCTTATTGCTTAATGTTTGCCTTACCTACTGCATTGTGAACTCCCTTGTTTGCATAGGCATGAAGTATGCCAGTATGTTTATGTCTATCACCAGGGCTTAGCAAAAGTGCCTGGCTCATAGTAGATGTTAAATAAATAATAAATAAGTAAATAAACAAAATAAATGTCTTCAAGCCTACCTAGATTGTCAACTTCTTGAGGTTGTCTTTGCATTTCACCATTCCGTCTAGCCCAGTCCTTCTTCTGGTAGGTGCTCAACCAACAATAACTAAATTGGATTTTAATTTTAGTTCTTCGTTTCTTTCTGTTGAGTGAGGAAATTACTATGGCTGACTTGTTGGCCTTTGGATTTGTTCATGAAAGAAAAGGGATGGAAAAGTATGCAATTAGATAGTCTTTGATCGTATTCTAGTAGATTTCCACATGGGAGACCCCCAACATGCTTCCCAATAAAAAGCGTTTACGGGGCTTCCCTGGTGGTGCAGTGGTTGAGAGTCCGCCTGCCGATGCTGGGGACACGGGTTCGTGCCCCGGTCCGGGAAGATCCCACATGCCGCGGAGCGGCTAGGCCCGTAAGCCATGACCGCTGAGCCTGTGCGTCTGGAGCCTGTGCTCTGCAACGGGAGAGGCCACAACAGTGAGAGGTCCGTGTACCGCAAAAAAAAAAAAAAAAAGCCTTTTCATGGTAAAGCAGATCAACACTGTGGCTGTTAGCAGCAGAAATAATTACCAAATTTCTGACATGAGTCTGTTTATCCTGCTACTGTCAAGGGTAATCATGTTAGTTTAAGAAAACCCTTTTGCCTTGATTCTAAGTGTTCACATGTGAAAATGTTGTCAGGTGTGGATTCTGGCTGTGAAATTAACATGTGTAGAAATTTATGTATGTGTTCACGTTGTGGATGACCCATAACTTTAATGAGGGCAGGACACGATTTATTTGTGAATTAACTGATCAGAGCGTTCAACCATTCATCTATTTGTTTATTGTTTTGTTCTTTTATTTTTAATTACTCATTTGTTTGCTCACTTGACAAGTCCCAGAGGGGTAATTGTGGGCTTAGCCGAGTCAGGGCTATAAGCAAAAACACAACGTGTACCAGTACCAGCCCTCAGTGAGAGCTCAGGGTGCATAAAGTGATCACAAAAGGCTTCATGGAGAAGTCAATATGAAGAAAAAGGTTTCTTCCCTTTGATCAATAAAGGGAAAATGGGATCTCCATTCACTAATTTTACATTGCTCTTCCTTGTTGGGTTCATTTGGTCATTGACCATATTGTGTGTGTACATGTGTGTGTGTGTATAAGCTGTGTATGTGAATATGTATACATTTTGTATGTGTGTGTATGTATACAGTGAACTAGTCATGCCTAAATTCTGGCTGTGGAAGAGATGAAGGAAATTAACATTTCTAGTTTTCAAAATCCATTATTTAGCAAGTGATTATTTTTTCCTTGTAAACTGCAGAACTCATCATTCACATACTCTACTGAGAGGAAAGCCAGGATGCAGTCAGATGAGAGCACTGCTGGATGGCTGGGGTAGGAGGCCCAGCATGGGTCACTCAATCTTCTCCCTCTAAAGAGTGTCTAGGGCATTGAGTTATATTATATAAAATCTACTGGCTGAAATTATTACCTTTATCGTCTCCCTTTCATCTTTTTCTTTTAACTTTCAAAGTTGTATTTACTAGACCCATGTAATTAATATATCAAGAAGCAATAAAAATATAACTAGCAGTGGGCATAATTCTCCATGCATATGATCCCAGCAGATGAACAAGAATCTACCAATACCCATGTGGGGAAAGAGTTCGCACCTCCTAACGTCTCTAAACTTGCAAGCAGGGTCCTCCAAAGGGTCTCCTGGAAGCTTTGGCCCAGATCACAAAGGTAGTGACCAGATCCCTAATGTGATTCCAGGCATGTCTGAAATATTTCAGGCCCATCAGATAGTGCATAAGATGAAGAAGTAAACACCCATGTGCCCATCGTCAGCATATGAATAAAATGTTATAACTATTATGGAAGTCCTCTGTTACCCCCTCTTTAATTGCATTTCACCCCCTCCCTACCCCACCCCTTTTGGCTTTGTGGTGATCACTTTCAGCCTGCCATCATTTTCTAAAGCCCATAGGGTATAATTTGGTTTGTATGAACTTTTAGATTCAGTTACTCAACAAGAAGAGTTTCCAGTTCCTTTGCATTTTCTGCCTTGGATTATCACCATTTTTTTTTTTATTAGTTGATCTGACCCTTGGAAGATAATTTAAACTTGGCTGAAGTGTTTAAGTAGGTGGTTTCAGTTAGAGTATGTTGTCCCACAGAGACCACGGTCAAGCTCCCCATTACTTCAGTTCACGTATTGTGAATAGCAATATGTGTGGGAGGCACCAGGATGATGTAAAAATGGAAAACTGGGTTATTAATCCTGGAGGGAGGTTAATGAAGAGAAATTTGGGGAGCATAATGGTCATCCAGCTATTTTAGGGGCTCTCATTCTCCTTCATACTCCTGACTCCTGATTGGTCATCAAGCGTTTTCAATTCCTCTTCTTAAATATCTCTCAAGGGGGAGACGCACGTCTCCCTCTTCATCGCATACACAGGGCCTTTGTGTATTCAGGCCCTCAGCACTCTGGCCTGCTCTATTGTAATAAGTCCTTAACTTACTTCATGCTGCCACTCACTCCCCTCTAACTCTATTCCTTTTGCTGAATCCAGAGAAATCTTTCTAAAACAAAAATCAGAGTAGGTTACCTCATTTTTCTTAACACCTTTCAATGGCTGCCCATGGCCTTCAGGGTAATACCTGGTATTCATAGTTGGGGTCCCTGCCCACCTCTGTGCGTCCTCTCTCTGTCTTCTCCACTTCCCACTCTTGCTTCAATCAGGTTGAGCTCCATTTGGTTTTTTCCTCTCGTGTAGATGTGCCTGCGCCCGCTGTGAACTCCTACTTGTCCTTCAAGGTTTAGATGTAGTGTCA
This sequence comes from Delphinapterus leucas, assembly GCF_059928025.1. Lineage (NCBI taxonomy): Eukaryota > Metazoa > Chordata > Mammalia > Artiodactyla > Monodontidae > Delphinapterus > Delphinapterus leucas. The sequence goes on from NC_143129.1 coordinate 138,677,793, forward strand.
CTTCTGTGAAACTTTCCTTGATTGCCCCTTTCTGAGTTCTCATAACACCCACAGACTCTTCCATCTTTGCACTTAATAAATTTTCTTGTAGGGTTTTATTTGTCTGTCTCCCTCTCTGGACTGCAGGCTCCTTAGAAGGTAGGATTGTTGCTTATTTCTCAACCATAGCACCCCTCACCCTGCCTAGTCTGATCCATGTTTGTGAAATGGATGAATGCACGCATGCCTGAAGCTAGAGGAGGATAACTGAGTCATTCCCCCACTTGAATGTAAGCTACAAGAAGGATGGGTTTCTGACTGTTTTGTTCTTTGCTGTAGCCTCTGCACCAAGCACCATGCATGGCACATAACTGGCATTCAACGAACAGTTGATGAGAGAATGAACTAAGACTTCTTCTGTGTGACTCCATAGGGTAGATGTCTGACAGTGGGTAGAAATTCCAGGGATATTATCTGGGGGATCTGTTCTAGCCCTGCAATTTACCAGCAGGAGGCTCAGTCTTGTGCAGCCCTTGAGCCAATGTAAATCAGGTCTAGCAGCATGATTTTCACTCCCTTCCCACTGGATAGTTTTCAAAACACAGTCTGTGGACCACATGGGAAGCACCTGCACCAGAGTCGCTGAGGTGCATATTAGAATTGCAGGTCTCTGGGTCCTGCAGTAGACTAGCTGAATCAGAATTTCTGGGGTGGCTCCACCAATCTGTTTTCCACTTGTTTCCTGTGGAGACTAGGAAAGTTCAACAATGGCATTGACTACACTGGAAGGGTAATAAATACCCCATCAGTGCAGGAGATCTAAAAGAGGTTGAGCAAACTAGTTAGGGTAACACTAGGCTGACTCTCCCACTCACCCCCTAAATAGTACATGAACAGCACAGTGTAGGCACTCAGTAAAATTTGCTGAAAAGAATGAATGGGTCCGAAACTTGTTCATACAAAATTAGATAAACACATGTTAAGTGATGCTAGGTGTTTGTTCTTTATCTGTATACTTCGGAAAGACTGAGCAATTTATATGAGCCAACAATCAGACCTGGTTTGTTTTTGGACTTGAATTTCCCTTTGTATTCACAAATAACACTACAGGTAGGAAGTCATTAAATTTCACCTATAACATTTTTATAAAAGTGACTTTTCTGAGCATTACAAAATCCCAGTAAAGTTGAATCTCTTAAAGTTCACTTGAAGTTGACCTGGAAAAAAGAAAATGGGCCTTGAAATTGAGGAATCACAGTTGTAATGACCTTAATCGATTTACAAAACACTCACTCAGGAAGGAGGATGTGAAGATATATAAACATGGCACGCACAACATAAACATTTTATTTCATTTGGCAGGAGATATCTTTAGGGAGGGTGATGGAGGGGCTTGTTTCCCCTTCTTTTTGGCGTGTTTCATCTTTAATATTTACAAGGAATTGGCATCTTCAAGGATACCTAGACACTTTTCTGCCTGGGATCTTCCTTTCCAATCGTTAGAAATACCAGCAGCAGAAAGAATCAAGAAATCTTTGTTAGGCTGGGAATGCCTTTTCAAAATAAACTGGGAAACTTCCTGACTCTTACTTTTGGAATTTTCAGCAGGTGGCCATAGATCCCTCCAAGGATGTACTTTTTGATCCAGCGAGCACGGAATCATTTTTACCCTTCTGGCTTTAACACATTTCAATATCTGTGTTTTCTATTTATTTGGATATTTGAAGGAGATGATTAAAATACTGTCACCTTGCTAAGTATCATTTGATCTTCAAGGATATAGCCTGATATTGCTGAATATTACCTCCTTGTACCTCATCTCTTTCACTTAATGGGGGGGCACACTCTAGAGGGGGTTGAATGGCTCCCCCCTCCCCCCAAATATATATCTACTCAGAACGTTTTTTTTAAAAAATATTAATTAATTAATTTTTGGCTGTGTTGGGTCTTTGTTGCTGCGCACGGGCTTTCTCTAGTTGCGGTGAGCGGGCTTCTCATTGGGGTGACTTCTCTTGTTGAGGAGCACGGGCTCTAGGTACGTGGTTTTCAGTAATTGTGGCACGCAGGCTCAGTAGTTGTGGCTCCTGGGCTCTAGAGCGCAGGCTCAGTAGTTGTGGCTCACGGGCTTAGTTGCTCCGCGGCATGTGGGATATTCCCCGGGCCAGGGCTCGAACCCGTGTCCCCGCACTGGCAGGTGGATTCTTAACCACTGCCCCACCAGGGAAGTCCCTATTTGGAACCTTTATAGGTGATCTTATTTGGAGAAAAGGGTCTTTGCAGTTGTAATTAAGGATCTCAATATTAGATAATCCTGGATTATCTGGGTAGGCCTAAGTCCAGTGACGAGTGTCTCTAGAAGAAAAGGAGAAGATAGACACAGGAGGAGATGATGTGAAGACGGAAGCAGAGATTAGAGTGATGTATCCACTAGCCAAGGAGAATCAAGCATTTCTGGCAGCCACTGGAAGCTAAGAGAGAGGGACTGTTTGTCCCTCAGAGCCTCCAGACATGCTAACACCTTGATTTCAGACTTCTGGCCTCCAAAACTATGAAAGAATACATTTCTGCTGTTTTAAGCCACCCAGTTTATAGTAATTTATTAGGGTTGCCCTAGGAAACTACTACTCTATGCTTTGGACCCAATCTCTCCACCTTTCTGCCACCCTACTCTGCTATAAGGCTAGACTTATCCTGAAGTTTGAGGCCTCCTGCTTTGGTGAGGGATCTTACTCCACAGTCTGTGCTGGGCAACCAGACTTTGAGAACAACCATGGTTGTCTTGGGGCAGAGAATGTTGAAAAATAGCTAACATTCCTTAGTCACTTATTATTTGTCAGGTGTTGTTCTGAGAGTTTTACCTGCATTGTCTTATTCAGTCTTCACAGTAGATCTCTGCAGTTGGTTCCATTATTTTCTTCCATTTTCAGAGGCTCAGAGGATTTACCTATTACATGTTTAGGCAATTATAGAGTTGAGAGCAGAGCTGAGCTCTGAACCTCGGTCAGCCTCACTCCGAAGTCTTTTCTCCAAATCATTTGGAATTTCAAGGAAAACAGAGAGCCCCTGGAGGGCCAGGGCCTGAGCAGAGCTTTGGCATTCACAAGGGTGCCCCCGGACATCTGTGTGACTTCTTAGGTTCTAGAAATCTCCGTACTGTGCTTGAGAAGGGGATGGCGGACTAACTCAGAAAAGGACTCCCAGGATGAGTGACTCAAATCTGATTTTTATTTAAATCCCCAAACGTTATGAAGAAATCATTATTAGCACTATTATAAGTTACTTCAAGTCATGGGATATTGAGGTTGAGGGTTGCTTTGCTGGCGAGATGGTCCAGCCTTTTATGTTTAATGCTTCGCATGATAGCGTGGCTGCAATATCACTCCCTCCTCTTCCCTCCACGTCCCCTTAACAATTTCTTCCAAAATCTACTGAACTCATATACGCTTTGCCTGAACTTTTAAATAAGTAGAAATGGCCTCTTCCTTGACTAGGTGGACAGCAGCCCAGGTAGAGATGGCACTTACCAAAGGAGCCAGGAGACCTGCGTGACAGTGAAGACAACACAAGCCCCTCCAAGAACCCTCAGAACCCTTCAGACCTCAGCAGAGTAAGTAGTGGGGAGTCACACTGATTTTATGAAGATGGGGAACCCCTATGGATACTTTGTTTACCTCTGTTGCCTTACTGTCCTTTGCACATGATAAATGCTTAGTGGGAATTTGTTGAATAACTGAGAACAATAAAAAGAATGTCTATGTGTCTCAGGCTCTAATCACGTAGGAATTCATAGAAGGGGGAGGCCCATGAGTTAGGGGAAAGTGGAGAAGGCCTGGTTCAGAAAGTGTCACTTCTGACACCTTGGAGAGCTGACCCAACAGTGGGTTTGGCTGTTGTCACTGGGTTGATAGGAGCAGTGGACAGTGTGGGTGCAGCCAGCCAGCTCTACACCTCATTAGAATCAATATTTGCTACTTTGGGCACCTCTGGAGCATACTTGGATGTTATTGGGGGGTGGTCAGAAAAGGATCATGTTGTGGTCATCCCAGAGGAAAGAGGATCAATGAGTTCATTTTGGAGGGGAGCAGGTGACTCCCAGATCCAGGTGCAGGTGGTCTGGGCCTGACCAAAGAGGAGGGGGCTTGCTGAGAGCCTGTGTGTTCAGAGAGGATGGGATTCAGCCACAGAATCGTCAACTTGCCCGTTGCCTAGGAAAGGGCACCTTGGACGCCTCTCAGTTGGAAGATATTATCTCCAGATGGAGTCCTATGCCTGCTGGCAAAGTCAACAGTATTATTTGGTAATATTTTGATGTGCTATTTATGTGGAAAGGGGGTTTATTGACATATCTTTCACATCATGCACAAACAGCTCTAACTTTTTCTTTTGAAAGGGACGATAGTGATGAAGATGGCGAATCTTGGAAAGGAACTGAGGGGCAAAGAATGGGCTGGGCATGGCTTTGTGCCCAACACCATGTGTCCTGGTCTGAGCATTCAGGCCAAAGCTTGATTTGCATTCATGCTGCGTCCCTGGTTGGTGAAGCTGGACTTGCTTATCGTCCTGATGAGACTGGCAAAAGCTCCAGACGAAGAGTGACAATGAACGGGAAAACACTGCAGAGGGCAGGGATGGGAGGGGAAGGCTCGGGGGAATTACCCAGGGGTTTCATGTCATGCATTTGTCTGTTCATCATCTCCATTTGGGCAACAACAACTTAAGAGGAGCAAGCAGAGAGGTTCACATTATTTTAGTGACCCCTGAAAAAACTCCCACATCTCTGCTGGGAAATGTGTGCTTCCCCTCCATGCAGCATTTGTTTTAAATATTTAGCTTCCCCACACAGTGGCAAGCTCATTTACCCATTTCCTCTCTCTTTCTCCTTCTCTCCTCTCTCTCTCTCTCTCTCCCTTTCTCTGTCTCTCTCCCTAATGAAATCACTTTAGTCAGCACAAATTTGAAGGCAGAACCAAACCCAGTAATAGCATATCTCAGGCTGCTATCAATTTTCCGCCAGAAGAACATTTCAGGACACAAAGTCCTTTGTCTATTTCCAGAAGCTCAATTCAATGACATTACATGAATGACTACAACCCTATAGCATGTTCTGCACCGTTTCAAATTGTAACCTAAAAAAAGGGAATAACTTGGATTGCGGCCAGAGTGTAATGATTTCAGTTCTTAAGAAAATCCAGCAACCATTACACCACATTCAATATTTTCTTGCTGTGGAAATTTAAGAATTGACTCTAATCAAATAGCAAGCCCACCACCCCCATCCTCCATTTTCTTATGGTTCCTGTTACTAACAGGCCTCCCACGTCTGTTTTGGCTTAAAAAAATAAATAAGTTTACAATATGTTTTTAAAAATTGGGCTGAATCAGACAATTGTATATTTTAGAAAATGAAGGCAAAATGTAAAACAGGCTAATCATGATTCCAAATTCAATATTCAGGGCCCTAATTGATCCCATCCCAAAGGTAACATTCTATCTTAATTGACATGCCGAGATGGTTACAATTATGTAAAATAAAACTGGGCCTGTTGGAAACTCCATGTTTTCTCGTCGAACAGGAGATGGCTAGCTTTTATAATAGTTGATTGCAAAAGGATGCGACCACTTTGCTCATATTTCCTATTTTGGTTTGGCCCTTGTACATGTGCAATGAGGTCCCCCACCCTTCCAGTGAAGTATGGACATCAAGGGGGATTTGATGTCATTATATTTTCCTTGGGGCTGAAGGAGGCCTGATAGAAAGGGTCAACATTTTCAATGTCCATTTTGGAAGTCAGTTAAAAAGAGAGAATGGAAGAGAGAGAGGGGATGAAATCGAACATTTTCCCATTTGTTGGCAGAGGGATATGTCTGCGCGATGGTGACCACACGCGCGAGCTCGTGCTCAGCCTTGATAGGAAACAGATGGCAGCGAGCAAGCACTGAGCAGGCGGAGATTATAGAATGCCGGGCCCACGGGATGGACCCACAGCCCTTCTGTCTCTCTGTCGAGGGCACCCCGACTGGGAGGCCAGGACTCCCTGGGGGCCATACAGGAGGCTGAGGAAGACAGGAGACCTGTTTATGCAATCAGGAAAGGCAGAGGCTGCCTTCGATGGGGTGGAACACCTGTGCCTCTTGGCAGCTTGCCTCCCTGGATGGGTGAACCAAGGGAGCCCGGTGCGTGGTGGTTACTATTAATCACCCTCCTTCTGCCCAGCAGTGCCAGCCACAGGGGCATCTTCCTCTCACACGCGGCGGCGGTGCTCACTCTCTACCTCCCGACAAGACAATGTCATTCTGTCAACATCCACACTGGTCCTGATTTAGTTTAGAGCGTCAGGTCTCTCCTGCACGGTGGCAGTGGCTTTTCTAACTGGCCTCTCTGCCTCCAATCCTGCCGCCTCTAATTCGCAAACCTGCCTATGTGGCAGGTCTAAACCCTGCCAGGGCTCCCCAAGAACCTCAGAAAGGAGAACAACTGCTGTTACTTATTTGTGTAATTATTTGTTTCATGCCTCTTTGGCTGCCAGTTTACTCCTGGATCCTTGGCATCTAGCACAGTGCCAGGCCGTGTGTGTGGAGCCTTGGGGTATTTTTGTTGATTGAATAAAAATGCTCTTCCTTGGGCTTCCCTGGTGGCGCAGTGGTTGAGAGTCTGCCTGCCGATGCAGGGGACACAGGTTCGTGCCCCGGTCTGGGAAGATCCCACATGTCGTGGAGCGGCTGGGCCCGTGAGCCATGGCCGCTGAGCCTGCGTGTCCGGAGCCTGTGCTCCACAACGGGAGAGGCCACAACAGTGAGAGGCCCGCGCAGCGCAAAAAAAAAAAAAAAAAAATGCTCTTCCTTGAGCACTGAGGCCAACTCCCCAACCTAGAGAGCGTTATATACAAGTGTGCTCATATATTCTTCTCTTAGCAAAATATCAGTGCTTTAGTCAACATTTATCACCTACTCTAGACCCGTAGAGACAAAGAACACAGTGAAAGAAGTACTCTTCAGGCTGACAGTATGGTCTGGACACACTTAGCTCCTCTGGAAGGGCCTCGGACAGGAGCGGTCCGATAAGCAGAGAATATTATATTTTGCTGTTACTTTTTGAAGACCCTCAAGACCTCAGGGCTGCATGGGTCTTAAATCACCTTGCTCAACAGATTAATTTTGCAGAAGAGGAAAAGGAACCCTGAAGAGGTTATGTGACTTCCTAGGCGATCAGTTGTCAGTTACAGGTAGGGCTGTGATGAGCACGGGGGGCTCCTAGCCTGAGGCTCTTGTACCTGTTGGGCTGGAGTCCCAGGTTATTTGGGAAATCAGCAAAATCCCTCCACGGCACCTCCTTTAATTCCATTTCACGTTTACACCCCTCCCCCCATCCATTTCCCATTTATATGTTATTTGTGCTCAAGGCCCCCACGGAGAGCCCTGTTCCTGAGAAGCAGCCTGGGACAAAGGAAGGAGAGTCAAGCCTGGAGCCAGAACGACCTGGGCTCGAGTCTAGGCTCTGCTATTTCCTTGCTTTGTGAACTTGAGCAATTTACTTAGTTCTCTGGGCCTCAGTTTCCTCATGATAGCAACCTCACAGAGTTGTTGTGAAGACTGAGTGAGGAAACATATGAAAAGCCTCTGCCACGTTATAGGAGCTTAATAGATATTTAATACATGTTCCTTCCTACTCTTCTTGTACCCTACTGAAACTCACCCGTCCTGAGCTTCTGTGCCATACTCCCCTCCAGGTTATTCATACCATTGCATGTCTGCCCTTCCTTCCTCCCTCTTTGTATCTATCCCAAGGTGACATGTGCATTTTTAAAAAAATTTATTGGAGTACAGTTGATTTACAATGTTGTGTTAGTTTCAGGTGTATAGCAAAGTGATTCAGTTATACATATACATATATTCATTCTTTTTCAGATTTTTTTCCCATATAGGTTATTATAGAATATTGAGTAGAGTTCCCTGTGCTATGTAGGTCCTTGTTGATTATCTATTTTATATATAGTAGTATGTGTATGTTAATCCCAAGCTCCTAATTTATCCCTCTTGCCCACGTTTCCCCTTTGGTAACCATAAGTTTGTTTTCGAAATCTGTGGTTCTTTTTGTTAATAAGTTCATTTATATCATTTTTAAGAATTAGATTCCATGACATGTGCCTTTAGATAGACTAAATCTGGAATAATTTATAATGATTTTGACTATTATGTATTATCTAGCATAAAGCATATTTTATAGTTTATTATATATTATGTTTCTATTATATAAAAAGTAAAAATACTCTTTGTCAGAGATGAATAAAATACTGGGGTCAGTAGATGAAATAGAAAGGATGCAGCCTTTGGAATCAGAGAGGTTTTGAATCTCCATGTCCCATATTACCAATAACATGTCCTCGGGAAAGCGACTGTAACCTGTGGAAGGCTTAGTTGTCTCTCCTGTAAAATGGAGTTGATAATTTCCACCTCTCAGGCCTGACCTGTGGATGGAATGGAATGATGGCCCCCTGCCTGGTACAGGGGAGGTGCTCAGGAAAATGGCTAGTCTCTTCCTAGCTCCTGGTACAGACTGGAGCCATCAGATGTAATTTCAACAATTATCTGTTGAATTACATTGCATTTCTGAACGCTAAAGGATTGATTTTAAGGTGGGGTGTCCTGAAGGAGAAGAGGATTTTGCCAACAAACATGCCCTGAATTCCATTATGTGCTAAGAAGTGGAGGTTCTAGATGTGTTCAGTGGATCCCTGTGATCCTTTAGGGGGTTCACAGCCTAGGTATCAGCAGAACATACACATTTCATAGTAAAAAACAAGACAACCTGATCTAGGCTAAAAGCCACAAGGGTGCTTCCAACCGAAAGTTTCTTGAGATTGAGAAGAAGGAATTTTTCTTTTGAATGGGGCTGGAGGACCATTATTTCCAGGAGGCACTAGGGTATGAGGTAGACCTTGAAGGAAAGGTAACCAGTCAGAATTCAGAGAAGAACCACTTTGGTGGGAAAGCAGAAAGGATGGGCTCACTCATGGATCCTGAAACAGGTCTTACAGTTTATCTGGAGGCAGAGTAGTTAGTTGGGTCTGAAGTTGGTGGAGTACAGCTGACTGGAAATGCCCATAAGTGACATTCACTGGTTCAGTTACTCCTAATCCTAAATGTCTTAGATGTCACTTTTCTAATTCTACCATGTTGGTCATAGGACTACAGGAAGAGGGTGTTGCTGAGTGACATCAAAATAGAAAAGCCATATGTGGGTAGACACACCAGTCCCAACACTTGCTGCATTCTCAATCATTCCTTCATTCAAAGTTTAAGCTTATTATATGCTAGGCATTGTCTTTGGCCACACCTGAGGTAATATATCTGTGTCCTCTCTCCCTCCACCCATTCGGACCATGTTGCTCTAGAATTGTCAAGAGTAGCATCTTTGTGGTGGCTCCATACACTGGTTCCAGAGACACAGATTTCCCCTCTGACTTCCAACCCATGCATTTGTATTCAGCATTATGCACACCACAGCGATATGCATGATATGGTCATTCTTTCAAGTTCACGGTCTAGTGTGTAAGTCAGTGAGTACAGAGAAAATCACAGTAGGGGTTGATCAAAGCTATGATAGACATAAACATGAAGTGATGTGAGGGAACAGAAAAGGGGGATTGGAACCTGATTATGGTGTCAGGAAGACTTCTTGGAGGAAGTGATCCATGAGATGGGGCCTGGAAGATAAGTGTGAGAGAGTAGTTCTGGTGAACTGAAAACCCACCGTGAACTGAGCACCGTGGTAGGCTTTACGGTTACAGCAGTGGTGAGCAGAACAAAGTTCTTTCTCTCAAGGAGCTTTCGTTCTAGTAGGGAGATAGCGACGGGCAGAGGGAACAGCATGTACAAAGAACCAGAGGTGTGTTTACAGAACAACATATAACTCAGTATGGCTAGGACCTGAGTCAAAGGTGGGGGATTAAGAAGAGGGTGGCTTGGGAAAGACAGGACTGAGAGGTAAACATTGTGTGTGTGTGTGTGTGTGTGTGTGTGTGTGTGGTCTTGAATGACCTTGTGTGTCAGGCTAAGGAGGGTAAACTTTGCCCTGAGGACAGCAGGGAGCCATTGAAGAGTTTTCAGCAAGAGTGACATGATCACATTTTCTTTTTAGAACAATAACTCTGGCCACAGAAGTGAAAAAATCACTGGCTACAGGAACAGAAATGAATTGGAGGGAAGAAAACTGTGTGACTTTGGAAAAATGATTTAACCTCTCTGAGCCTCAGCTTCTTTATCTGTAAAATGGGAGTACTGTCCACCTAATAGGATTACTGTGACATTAAATAAAGCAAAATAGATCAAATGGCTCTGGTGTTACCAGGTCCTGTGTACTCCTCACATTTCAAGATGAGAAGTTTTTAGGAAGCCCAAGAGCCCATTGGATTTCAGGGAGCAACTCTGGGAGAAGAACTGGGGTGGCACTGGCCTGGGCCAGGTAGCAGACTGAGGTCAGGGGCAGAGACATTCAGCCCTTGATTCAGAATAGAGCTAATAATGGTTGCTGTGCGTCTAAGGATTATTGCTGGAGGAGAAGTGTGGTGTGTGGTGGAGCGGGAGAAAAATCACTACTTTGAGACAAAGAGTAGAATCCCTGTCAAGAGAGAGAGAAGACTTTGTCCCGGACACACTTTCATTGGTGTGTAGCTGGGAGGAGCCACGGGGAAGAGATGAAGAGAGAGCTAAATGAACATGAAATAAATTGGTATGTGCTAGGTTGGGAGTAGACAGAGAAGAAAAATATAAGAGGAATCGAAGGAGAGAGGGGGAGATAACCATGGCAGGAGGCCAGGGATTCTGAGGAGAAGTGAGAAATTCCCATTGTGGGTATGGCCGAGAGATTTTAAGAACAGGAACATCTAATTGCTTAACAGTGTTTCTTACCGTATCTGTGTGTTGTTCTGTTTCGTGACCACTTATCACTGTTCTATATTTTCAGTAAACTGTTCAGGAGTGGTGTTTGGGGTAAACCATGGAAAGAGGTGAAACTGTATATTTGAGTCAGCTTGGAACAGAGAGAAGAGTACAGACACTGGAGGAGTAGCAAGAATGCTTTCTAGATTTAGTAGGAGCAGAAAATCTGAGTAGCAACAGATCAAGAACATTTAAACCCTGGAATCCACAGCAATCTTGGGGAGAGTATTAGATTTGATGTAGAATGGAGTGGAGGTAGTGTCTCAGCAATGTTATTAGAATCTCAAAAGACAGAGTGATTCCAGCTCACATTTGAGTTGTGTATGGAATTTGTTCTGACAAATCCGAGAAGCACAACTACTTTGGGAAAGTATGTGTGGCCTTTTGGGGAATACACAAAGCAAGTGCCTGTACTAGAACCTTACCCACTTTATCCACATTTCAAAAACATTACCCACCTATCCACTTACCCATCCATCCACTCACCTACTCACTCATTCCTCCCTCCCTCCCTCCCTCCCTCCATCCATCCACCCACCCATCCACTCATCCATCTATCCTTCCATCCATCTATCCATCCATCCATCCATCTATCTATTCTTCCATCCATCCTCCACCCATCCAATCTTCCATTATTTCTATCTCTTTCATTGCTCTCTGGAGCTCAGATTGATAAAGTTAAAAAAAAAAAAAAAGAAAACCCTCTCCCCTCCTTTAGAATTTCCACTGAATAACTTTAGACCTTTCCAGCCTCTTTTCTTACTTTATGGACAGTTACCCAACAGTTACCTGCACTGTCAACAGAATCATCCTGAACCAATGTGGTCTGCCTTTCCTTTCGCAGTTTGCAATCTAGATATGGATTTGGGACTTTAGGATTTAATTAGAATCTATTTCCCCCATTTTTAGAAGCTCATTTCAAATCCCCTTAGCTTGATCTGAATCTCTTGAATTTTTCCGTTAAGTATTCTGATTGTTATAGATGCTTGGGAGATTTTGTCTTCAGCCATTAAAAGAAAATGGACAGTTTTTAAAAATTTTGTAAGAATCCCACTGATATTTATTATCCATCTTAATTTCATCCAAAAACTATTTGGATAGTTGGTTTTTACTGTGTTAGTCAGTCATTGAGGCTCCCAAACTGGCTTTGAGCTTGTGGTGGCGAACAGACCTTTGGATTACAACTCCATGAATCTGATTCGGGGATGTAAACTCTAGGGCACAAATGATTTTAAAAGTAGGTTGAAGCCACATTTCTGGCCTGGGGTTCTGAATGTATTGGGTTGGTCAAAAAGTTCGTTTGGGTTTTTTCTGTAAGATGGCACAAACAGCCGAACGAACTTTTTGGCCAATTCAGTAGAAATCCACCGTGTCGGGGGAGTCTGAGGTTGAATCATAAAGACAAAGGCAAACCTTAGCAAGGTCATGTAGAGAGAAGCACATGGAAACCTTAAAGATCAGCCTGGCTGATCCTGTCCCTGGAGTCCTCTAATCCCCCAGGTGCAGCCACTTCATCTGCACCTGTGGGCTCAGCCTTGCCCCAGAATCTGGATTCAATCCTCTCCCTATTTAAGGGGAGTTTAAGGAATTCTGGGCCATTAGTTCAATCAGTCCAATGACTAGTTCCCAATGACCCAGATTTGAATCTTAGTTCCCCTGGTTTTTCTAGGGCTCACCGCAACCTGACCTCCTGCTGTTCTGTCTGAAGTTTAGTTTCCTGGGAACCTATTCTCCAATCCCTCCATACAGACTACCCACATGTCTGGAAATTGCCAATGCTGTTGAGAGACTTTACTAAAACCAGGATGTCACTTACAAAGCATCCAAATGCCAGCTGCTGTCTACATCTTCCCCTACTTCAAGCATCTTCTTCATTTGTCCCTTTAACTGGGGTCTGCCTGATCTCTGGGTTCAGGTTCATTTTCATCTTTTTTAGTTTGGAAACGTCTGTGAATCAGTCACTCTACTAATCCTAAGAATACAAAGATGAGTAAGACACCGTCTCTGTCCTTTGGGAGTTCCCAGCTTGGCAGCAAAGACAGATGTGGAAACAAACAATCCTACTCAGTGGATGAAGAATATGCAAAATGCCAGAAGGAACAAGGAAGGGTGTCCTTCTCCTGGAGGGTTCAAGGTCAGCTCCACCACGGTGGAGAAAATTTGAGCCTTAAAGGATGGGTTGGAGTTCGCTGCACAGATAATTTAGATGAGCATCTCAGTGAAAGAGCAATCAAAAGCACATGTGCTTTTGGGGGCAGTTCAAGCAACCTGGGAAGGCTGAAGGGCGGGGTGGTTGGGAGATGAGGCCACTGAACTGGGCAGGGGCCAGACTCGTGATGACCTTGTATACAGCAATGATAATGACGTTGGCAGTGGTAATAGTAGAGGAGGATGCTGTTAATAACACCAGATCCAATGTTTCTCCTTATAATATTCACATAATGTCAATAGGAATAACTTAGACAATAATAATAACTGCCATTTAGGTCCCACAACCAGTTCCCTAGAATGTTCCTGAGCGTTTTTAACATGCATGGTCAGATGTGTGGGAATTGCCGGGGTAAAGGGAATTAGGCAGATTTCTCAGAGCCTTCCGTGTGTTAATGTGCTTTGTGACCGGGACGTGACCTGAAGCACTTCCCAAGTTTGACTACCACTTTCCCCTCCTTCAATATTGTGAGGGACTACAGTTTTGAGCAACACCCTTTGGGGACAGACATAGGATGTTTTTCACATCCTGCCCAGTCCAGAGCATTTATCAACAGCCATTCCCAGGATGTAAGAAGGCAGCAGCTGCGGGAGCGTTGGAAAAGTGCGGTGTTAGTCACCTTCCCTTCCACCCTGCTTTCTTCCATCATTCACACCCTGCCCAAGATGTTACTGTTAATCTCTTTGATACTGCACAAGGATAAGGCTGTCAAGCAGTCACAATTTCTGAAAGTGAAACACCGGGGAAAGAGTCAGAGTGGGAAGGAGTGAACTATGGTGATGGAGAGACACTCATAGTGGGAAGAGTGGCCTGGGGAAGAAACTTGAGAAGGGGTAAAACACTTGCACTGACGATTGGATATGGAGCCCATTCCCCAATTATAGTCTTGGTTTAGGGACCTGGGTGTAGAACATTTGGGTAAAAATGACCAGTAACTCAGTGTTTCCCAAGCCCTAGAAGGGCAAGACCCTACTATACTAATTTCGTAGCTCCAGAACAGCCCCCGTGTAAGGTAGGTGCTCAGTTCATGTGCTAAATTAAATTTTGGTTTTCTCTCTGGGACTCAGCTCTTTGTTAGTAGGCCTGCTGGTTTCTGGTGACATTAAAGATAACTTTCCTTTGAAAACAGTGGTGACCTTTGGAGGCAGGGATTGGGACTAATTTTTTTTTTTTTTTTTCTGTATGCGGGCCTCTCACTGTTGTGTCCTCTTCCGTTGCGGAGCACAGGCTCCAGACGTGCAGGCTCAGTGGCCATGGCTCACAGGCCTAGCCGCTCCGCGGCATGTGGGATCCTCCCAGACCGGGGCACGAACCCGTGTCTCCTGCATCGACAGGCGGACTCTCAACTACTGCGCCACCAGGAAAGCCCGATTGGGACTAATTTATATTTTGTTATAATAAATGTGTTACATTTATAACCAGGAAACAACAATAATTTTTTGAAAGGTGCATCCTTAGTTCTCCCTTCAAGCAATTTTTAAAGGTAGAAAGAATGGGAGGTTGAAGGGGATATCTTTCGTGATGATTCAAATTAATCATCCCCTATTTGGCAGGAAAGGATGGAGAGAAAGGTTGAAATCTTTGGACCTAATGTTTCCAAATGTTGAGACCAGCATAGTACATGGCATGCAGTAAGTGTTCTGTCAATACCTGTTGAATGAATGAATATGAGGGAAGTTGGTGAAGCTTATTATCCTATTAATTCTCCCTTCCTTCCCCCTTCCTTTCTTTCTTTCTTTCTTTCTTCCTCCCTCCCTCCCTCTTTCTCTTTCTTTCTTTCTTTCTTCTTTCTTCTTTCTTTCTTTCTTTCTTTCTTTCTTTCTTTCTTTCCTTTCTTTCTTTCTTTCTTTCTTTCTTTCTTTCTTTCTTTCTTTCTTTCTTTCCTTCATTCATTCATTCATTCCCTCTTCTAAAGATCTTCCCAGTTACAGAATTCCTCCTGTGGCCTATGGGTAAGGGATGGGTGAGTCAGGAGGGTCCAAGCAGGTTGAGTGACTGGACCAGGTTACTCCGTAGTTTGGGAGGCCAGTTAGCAGAGCCAGAGCTAAATTCAGAGACTGTGCTCAACCAGGCGCACCTGGTCCTAGAGGTTCAGCCAGTCAGGGCGATGCATTGCCATGGATTGTGCACATGTTGCTTTCCATGAACGGTGCTGGTGTTTGGAGCATAAGGCTGCCTTGAACAGATCGCAGCTACATGGAACAAAAGTAACTTTGCAGAAAAGAATTTCTCATACACTAGCACCCTTCCTGCCGGCCCTGTTGTGATTTTGCACCAAGGGTGCATTTTAATTGATGAAATGTGCTGCACAGCCCAACCAAATTGAAAAGTAACAACCTTCACTTACCATTTGGAGATGTGACAGAAGTGCCAGAAGTTAAACTCTGAGGACTAAATGAAATAACAGAAGCTCCCTATCTTCTCTTGAAGAAACTCATTAGTTTTTGCTTTCTCACATTCTGCTTGCCATGGCCCGCAGCCAAAAATGGCAACGGCAAAGATAATAAGGGAGAGTTAAGAGCATGTGCAGAGTGGCTGGGCTGTGTGGGACCCCAGACAGTTGGAGGAGTGGCTCAGGTAGGGAGAAGCTGGGAGGCAGGTGGGAGGGGAAAGGGGAGGGGGGAGGAGGGTGGATACAGACTGAGAGAGAGAAAAGAGAGAGATACCTACGCACAGAGACACAGACAGAGAGATGGGGAGACAGAGGCAGGGCAACAGAGAAACAGAGAGAGACAGAGAGAGAGGACAGAAACACAAGAGTGTATGGGAGATCATATACACATGCTCAGAGATAGAAAGATACACATTGAGATGGAGAAAGAGAGGAAGAGAGAGAGAAGGAGGGAGGGAGAGACAGAGAGAGAGAGGGATACGGGAGATCGAATGTGTTCCGAGTAAACATCTACACCATTTGGGGTGGGTCAAAATCAAGACCATGCTGTGGGGAACAGCAAGGGCATGGTCAACTCCATCAAGATGCTCCCTTCTCACACTCTGCCCACAGCAGCATTTAGACACAAGGGGAGTTAGACTTAATGTGAATTTCGAAGGCAGCCTAGAGAATGACGAGTAGGAGAGCGATCCCTCTTGTCCGAATGACGAGTTACAAAGAGTGGTCCTTCTGGTCCCAGCCTTCACTTCCCAGCTGAACCAAGCATCCCTGTGGCTCACCCCATCTCATCACCTAATCCCTGTATCCCCAGGCCTAGCATCAGACCTGGACGGTGCAGGAGCTTGCTGAGTAAGTGCTGGTGCACGTAAGGTATCGTGGCACCACCCTCTCCTTTCCAGCTTTTTCTTGACATCATACAGTCCACTCCTCTATTCAGCCAACTCCTGAGCACCTACTGTGTGCCAGGCACTGGTGAACGGACACAGTCTCTTTCCCCAAAGAACTTCCATTTTACTGGTGGAGACAGACCAGGACATCAGCACCTCCACCCCAAGCAGAGTGTGCAGGGGCCCAGCTGGACCAACTGGGGCCAAGCTTGAAGGAGCGTTACGTGGACAAGTCTTTGACGAATGCCACAGTGCGCAGGCAGGCTGGGGTCTGAAAGGGAATGTCAGAGAGCAAAAAAAGAAAAGGAAAAGAAAAGGAGAAGAAGGTAGCACTTACTCTTGTGCCAACCTCTGTCACATGTGTTATGTCATTGAATCTACACAGTAACCCTAGCAGGTGGCTCTTTTTATCCTCACTTTTTTTTGTAGATACGAAAACGGAAGTTCAGAAAGGTTACGGAACCATTCCAAGTTCCCTCAGCTATTTAGTAACAGAGTCACTAGCCCGGGTAAGTCTTTCTACTGCCTCCCGATGCCTCCCGAGGCCTCGTGGAAATCCTCATCCTCCCACGAGACAAAGGGCTGCCTTTAACACTGAGGCAGGCCCAGGGCTGGCTGCCACCCACCCCTCCATAAATGTATTTTTCAACAATGAGGTTTTCTCTGCAAGTTAGTGATTTTATGGCTCTCAGCAAAAATCTGTGACACCAGATGTTAAATGCAGCAGGAGAAAGTTATTTTCATCGTCGGTGAAATCGTGCAAAGTGCACCGAGTCTGGTCACATATCTGACTCCAGGCAACATGTGATCTGATTTCTGTTCACAGAAAGAGGCTCGGCAAGGGCCACAGAGATGTGAGTGGCTGTTTGGGCCTCTGGGTATCGGGAAAGGGGGCAGCTCCGTCTTCTCTTGTGAGTTGACTGGTAAACAACACCTGGCTTGTCTGTGTGACCAGCCCCCTCGGTCAGAAACCCTTGACAATGGCACTCCTGGGACTTGTCCACACTGCAGCCATCATTCCCTCGAATCCCAGCGGGTTGCGTCCTACTGACCCCTCCTCTCTTTCCCTTCTGTCCTCTCTGTTCACTTCCACCAACGCATTCAATCCTAACTAGGTTCCTGGGCCAACCATCCCGATAGCCACGATTGGGTGGGACCCTATGAAACTGCCATTTTCTTGGTAGGTAAACAACAGCCAAATATTGGCAATCGCATATCATTCATGCTAATATATTGACAACTTCAGTACTGTATCCAGAGTGGTTTCTTCTTTGTAAATCAGGGTGCTGTTGGTACCTATTAGATAATGTTTATCAAGCACCAAGGATATTGCTTGGAATGTAGTCAGTGTCCAACAAATGGAAGCCAGTATTAGGCTGTTACTATTGTTCCAGGCTCCTTACACTGTCTGACCCCAGAGAGAGTCTTGCCCCGAAGTCCTGCTCAGTGCTTACTTGTTCCACTTCCCACAACTTCAGACTGCTGGATACCCCAGCCCAGATGCCAGATTCCCACCACCAGAGACTGTATCTCCTGGCCTGATCTGACTCCCCTGAACGTCTGCCATTTCCTGGGCTCAGGCAGCCCCTTCATGGTCTGATTGCCTCAGGATAGCCAGCTTCTGGGGCAGAGTCAGTTCCCTCATCCCCTGTGATCCCTGGGTCTTAGGTTTGCTTCTCATTGTATCTAGAAGAAATGAGACAGGGCTTCCCTGGTGGTGCAGTGGTTAACAATCCACCTGCCAATGCAGGGGACACGGGTTCGAGCCCTGGTCCGGGAAGATCCCACATGCCGTGGAGCAACTAAGCCTGTGCGCCACAGCTACTGAGCCTGCGCTCTAGAGCCCGCGAGCCACAACTACTGAAGCCTGCACGCCTAGAGCCCGTGCTCCACAGCAAGAGAAGCCACCGCAATGAGAAGCCCGTGCACCACAATGAACAGTAGCCCCCTCTTGCTGCAACTAGAGAAAGCAAGTGCGCAGCAAGGAAGACCCAAGACAGCCAAAAATAAATAAATAAATAAATAAAATTAAAAAAAAAAAAGAAATGAGACAGCAGTGTGTTCTGGGGGACTCCGGCTGGGCAGTTCTATAAACTTAGAAACCTGATATTTGTTCTTAAACTCCGAATGAAGCAGGGTTCGGGGGGGATTCCAACTAGCCTGGCTTCCAAGAGACCAGTTCATGAGCTGAGCCAATTTATTCATTTTCAATGAGAAACAGAGCTGCTGAAGGGACAGGAATGTTGGGGTCAGCACATGGTCTCCTGGTAGGAAATGCGCAGGGAAACTTTATGGGCTATTTGGTGAAGAGTGCATCTGAGAAGAGGAGGCCAAACATCTTGAGGTGCTGAGGAATCCTCTGCCCGCGGCAGAGCACCCTCTCCAGCCCGGCGGCCGGCTGGAGTCAGTGGTTGATCCCCTGACTTTCTCTTGAGCAGAGCTGGGTCAAAATAGCCAGTTCTTCCCTCTAAGTTTTTTGTTTGTTTTGTTTTGTTTTTTCTTCCCCTATTCCACTATGACCCTTCCCTTTTGGTGAAGACCATCTTTCATCACACATGGCAATACTATTTGATGCTATTAACCAGCTATTAACTTCCTGAAATACAATTAATCTCAGTTTGCCTTCCTGAGATTATCCAAGTCATTTTCAGTTTAATTCAGTTCAATATGACAAATATTTATTGTACACCTACTATATGCTAGGCCTGCCTAAGATTTTCCAGCTCATATTAAATTCAGTCTCTTCAATTAAATTTAATTTGACAAGTATTTATTGAGTTAGGCCCTGTCGTAGACCCCAGGGCTACAATGGTAGACAGTATATACACCATCCTTACCCCGTAGTCTAGTTAGGGGAACTAGGCAGGTAAACAAGCAATTACAAAACAGTGTAGAAAGGTTAAAACAATAAAGTACAAAGTACATGGGAATCATAGCAAAGGCATCTAATCTATATTTAAGGTTTCTGGGAAGGCTTCCTGGAAGAAGTGACATCTGCTCTGGGGACTGAAAGTTCAATAGGAGTGGGTGGAAAGTGTGCACGTGTGCTTGTGTTTGTGTGTGTGCAACGTGTGTTTGCATATGTGTGCAAGTGTTTGTGTATCTGTATGTATTAGTGAGCGTCTGTGTGTTTTTGCGTGTATGTGTTAGTGAACGTGTGTGTAGGCCTGTGCAGGTGTATGTGTGCATTTATGTGCACTGTGTGTATGGGTGTGTGTAGCACAGTGGAGATAGGAGGTGAGTGGGCAGGGAGGCAAGCCTGAAAATTCTCGCAGCCTGTGTTAAGGATGTAGGACTTTGTCCTCACAGCAACGGGAAGTGATTGAAAAGTCGTAAGCAGGTTGTGAAGTAATCGTATTTGTGGTTTAGGAAGATCACTCTGACTACAGTGAGGGCTTTGTGGGATTTCCAGTATCCTTTACTAATACTTTTATAGTAGATACATGTCTCGATCTCTGCTTACATATGATCAAATTTTCCCATAAATTATGGATTTTCTAGTTTGCCTCATCCATTATTTCCAAGTTTCTAATGGATTGGGGTGAGGGTTGGAGAACACTCTTTGTCACACCATGAATGGAACACGCCCCTGTTGCTTCTCTCTTCCTGCCTGGCATTGCTAGAAATGACCCACGTTGCCTCATACCTGAGACTAGTGATAAAATATGGAATGACGCTCACACAGAAAAAGAGGTATTTCCATTAGTGTTAAAACACTTTTTTTTTTGGAGGGAGCAAAATGGCTGTAAACATGACATTAAAGATAAGAATTATGAATTGTGCCATTGGTTGTTGAAGTTACTAACTGATCTCTGTGCTATGGAGGAGTCCAACGTGTGAATACAGGCGACATCACTGATGACTTCATTAATGGGAAAGGCTCTGGGGAGGGACAGAGATAATCCTGTTAGGGAAATCAGCATGTTCTAATTGACTTAGAAGGAGTGGCAGCAGAGGGCTCCATTTCTTCTCCCTCACTTACTATCAGCAGATTGAGAGGAAGCAGAGCCCGGCAGCTCTGCCTGGAACTAGGTATTCCCTTGCCAAGAGGAGTAAGAGGAACCTAACCTGACTTGCACCACGACCTGCCTATTTGGGGATTTCACGGTGAGGTGGGGGGAAAGGAGCAAAATGGAACTTCTTGGTACTTCCAGAGATACTCTTCACGGTGGTTCTGGTTCTAACACATGCAGGGAGGCTTTGCCTAAATTTCCCATCTTTTGCCACTTATCCATTAAAAATCAAATGTTTGTGTGCTTGAGGTATGTGGACAACAAGGGATGCAGCCCCTGATGGGGCTCGCTCTTGACAATTTTAGAAAACAGATGAATTTGCCCTTGTGATTCATCAAGCTCCTTGGCTGTGTGGGCTTCCATCTGTGGGTTTCTCATTCCCTTGGTGGGATATTCTTCCTTTCCTCTCCTTTCCCTCCCTTCCACCCTCCTCCCTCCCTCCCTCCCTCCCTCCCTCCCTCCCTTCCTTCCTTCCTTCCTTCCTTCCTGTCTCTCTTTCTCTTTCTTTCTTTCTTGAAAGATTAGTAAATTGCAACTTAAACTCATTCCATAAACATTTCTAGAGCACCAACTATGAGCTATTACAATGGCAGCTACAAAAATGTGTAAGACACAGGCCATACTTTCAAAGGCAAGCTACTAATAGTTGTTCTATAAGGAGCCATGTTCTCAGGGTCATAAGACAGTGGGGGAAGGCCCTTAATGAGCAACTACTATTGGCCAGCTGCTTTACACACATTATTTCCTTTAATCCTTATGAAAACCGTATGAGGTAGGAATTTTAATCCCCATTGTATTTATGAGGAAGTGAGATTCAGGGGAGGTAAATAACTTGTTCAATGTCACAGACATTGGCTATGACCACAAGTCCATTTGATTCCAAATTCATGTTTATTTGACTAGTGTTTCAAAGTATAGAGAGAACACATCTAGCTTTTGTTGGGAGAACGAGGCTCTCAGTAAAGGATTCATAGAGAAGTAATATGGAAGATGGATATTAAAGAAACAGTAGGATACTATTTTAATTTTTTTAAATTAGAATTTTATAGTGGGATAAGCTTTTTAATCAGAGAGAGAAAGGAAACAGACAAGGAAACTTTTCACATGCATATTAAATGAGAGTAAGTATCAAAGGGAGACATTTACTCTGCAAATGGAGTTTCTGGGCAGCAGCAAGATGTATCAGTGGGGGGGAACAGGCTTTGAAATCACCCAAACCTGGGTTTAAGACCCAACTCCATCACTCACTAGCTTATGAGTGTGACCTTTGGCAAAATAACCACTCTGAGGCTCAGTTTCTGCATCTGTAAAATGGGAATAGTAATATCAGTGAAGATTAAATGAGCTCATGTTTATAACATGCCTGGCACATGGTGGGCCCTCAGTCCATGTTAGTGATTCTTAAGATAAACAGCTACCTGTTGGGGGCAAGGTCAGCAGACTCAGAAGTGAGGGAATTTCCAGACTCCTCTGGGAGTGGGTGAAGACTCTCAGAAGCAAACACTGTTGCCTCTAATGACACGTCACTTGGCCACATCTTGGAACATCACTATTTCCACCTTTTATTGTCTTGTTAGTAAAAGCTTTTATAGGCGTCTGTTCCCTAAGAAGACCATTCTGGAAACGTTTATTATCTCTGGTGCTAGCTCAGAGGCTGGCTCGCTCCTCTTTGCCTTTGCAGTATGATGTGGAAACAAGAGACCAAGTGGAGCCCCATGGTGGGAACATTAAAATGCTTTGGTCTGTGGAGGCCAGTTTGGTATGTGCAGCAGAAGGCCTGTGATGCTTGCGGTCCAAGAAATCTGAAGAAATGGGTCTGTGAGACTCAGGAAGATGCAGTCTCATAAAAATCCTGCACTAGTGCCCTGGAGTACAGGGTCTTGCGCCAAAGGGTCAATGCAGCAAAAGATGTGGCAAGCCCTGGGCAAGCTGCCAAAGCAAATTGATCGTGAAGATCAATTTCTTTATCCAACACCAAACTTTCCAGGAGAACAGCTCTTTACATACTACAGCAGAACCAGATCCTGTGCTTCTCTCAGCCTCCCCATGGCTTCTGTTCATGCTACAGCTTAAATCCGTGGTCTGCCCCCTCCCCTCTCCCATCTGACCTCATCTCCTACTAATCTCCCCTTTGTCTGCTCTGCTACAGCCATGTGAGTCTCTCTGCCTTTCTAGAATCTTCCAGTCCTGTTCCTGCCTTAGGGCATTTACTCTGGCTTCCCTTTATGCCTAGAATGTTCTTTCCTGACTACCTGTTTAATAATGCTCCCTCAGGCGCTAGCACTCTGATCTCCCTTACCTGCTTTATTTTTCTAATTTATTTAACTTATTACTAAGCTACAGTGTTAATTAGCTATATTACTTAGTTGTAATTCTAAGTTAGAATGGTACTTTAACATTCTTATGGGCTGAATTGTGTCCCCACCCCGCAAATTCATATGTTGAAGTCCTAACCCCCAGTGCCTCAGAATGTGACCTTATTTGGAAATGTCTTTACAGAGGTAATCAAGTTAAAATGAGGTCAAGCAGATAGGGCCTATCTGCTTGACTGGTGTCCTTAAAAAAGGGAAAATATAGAAAATGTACATAGAGGTACACATAGAAGAAAGATGCTGTGCAGAGACACAGGGAGCAGATGGAGGCTGGCAAGTCAAGGAGAGAGGCCTGAGCTCATCCTTCACTCGCAGTCCTCAGAAGGAACCCACCCTGCACACATCTTGATCTCAGACTTCCAGCCTCCAGTGAGGCAATACATTTTTATTGTCTATGCCACCCAATTTGTGGTACTTTGTTATAGCAGCCTTAGCAAACTAAAATACAAAATCTCTATAATTTACTTTTTCAAAATAAAATTTATTCTGTATCTCTCTCTGCTAGAACATAAGCTCCATAAAGCAGAGATTATTTTTCGTTTTTTTGTTTTTTTTTTTGCCGCTATTAACCCCAGGACCAGAACAATGCCTGGCATGTAGTTACTGTTCAACATATATTTATTGAGTAAATCTTTCAGAAGACAGAGAATGAATAAGCTTGCTCTCAGAGTGCCCGTGGG
The DNA here is from genome assembly GCF_059928025.1 of Delphinapterus leucas. Classification (NCBI taxonomy): domain Eukaryota; kingdom Metazoa; phylum Chordata; class Mammalia; order Artiodactyla; family Monodontidae; genus Delphinapterus; species Delphinapterus leucas. The sequence goes on from NC_143129.1 coordinate 138,701,263, forward strand.
AAGAATGAGACTGGGAAGGGTAAGTCTCTGCCATTCTGTGTTTGGTTCTCCTGTGTAGGGCTGAGCAGCCTCGGGCCATGGGTGATATTTTCATTATGAGCAGGTTTTGGAAACCTGAGCCATTCTGCAGAAGACCTTTAAGGATGAGGAGGGAGCAGCCCTCATCAGTGTTCAGAGAGAGTATCTCCAGATGGAGCATTTAGCACACAGCTCGGGATCCAATTACACTCCAGCACGTGGGCACTAATAAGGCCCAACGGCCGAATGGGCAGGATGTCCTGTGGTGCGGGCATGTTGGGAAGAGGTTACCAATAATAAGATTATTCTCTTGGTGGTGAGGTTGGCAGGGGTCAGCAGCATGGGAAGAAGGGTTGGATCAGGTGGCTAGGTGGGGACTCGTGTGGAAATTCTGTGCTCCCAAGCCAGTTTCAAAAGGAGAAGCACCTTCCCTTTTTGCTGGCTGCAGCACTGAACAAATTCCCAGAGACATAGAAGGCTCTCTTTCTTTTCTCTGGTTCTTCTCTCCTGCTGACTCAGTGACGAACTGAAGTTATGAGCTTATAGAACAGCTTTTATTGAGCACCTACTATGTCACAGGTGTATTCTAGCAGGAGGAGATGAAGAAGTTAGAGACATTCATTAGAGAGGTGTCTTGAGAACAGAATTAAGGGAAATGAAATAATAATAAAGAATGTAAAGTGCTCAGGATGGGGTCTGGTTAGAGGAAACACTGAAGAATGGAAGTGTTCTTTCTTTGGCTTTTAATGGGAGTAACAACCTAGGGTGGAGGGCAGAGCCTATTGAAAAAAAGACAAGCTGTCTCTTGGTGTCTCATGGTGGCAATGGCAATTATGTGTTAGAGGGTTTCAGAGGAGGAAGATGTCAAGGGGAGAGGAACGGGCCCTGAGGCTGAGAGGAATTCTGGTAAGGGGAGATGGATGCAGGTGTTTTGGTTGAGGCTGAAGCCTTTGAGGGTTGTAGGGACAAAGCCCAGCTGTGGGAAGAAGCATGTGACTTTGGGAGGCCCTCAGGGTAAAGCTTGAGACTGGGGATGTGAGGGCCAGGCTCTGGGCTGAGGACTTAGCATGCATTATTTCTTTTAAAAGTCACTTGCTTCTAGGAGCTACGTTCAGTTATCATCTCCATTTTATAGCTGAAAAGATGGAGGTCCAGAGGGAACTTGGCCAAGGTTTCACAGACTGTAGGAAGCAGAGTGGGGCTCAGTCTTGACCTATTTGATTCTAAAGCTTCTACCTTCACCCATGAACCAAACTGTCCCCTGCATTCTTTCTCAGAGAGGAGTTGCTACCTCCTTTTCTGCCAAGTTCTCCAGGGTACGGGGATACAATCTGTTCATCTGGCAACGTAATTCCTTCTGGGGAGTGCAAAGTGCTGGGGTCATTTCATATACTTTACGTTGTCCCTGTGACGGACGGTCGCATCTTTACTAACACTAAATGAATGTTTGAGAGTGTGTATTAGTGTCTTAGGGCTGCTGCAACAAGTACCACACACTGGATGGCTTAAAACAACAGAAATGTATTGTCTCACAGTTTTGGAAGCTAGAAACCCCAAATCAAAGTGTTGGCAGGGTCCTTCTCCCTCTGAAACATGTAGGGGAGAATCCTTCCTAGACTCTTCCTAGCTTCTGGTGCCACCTTTGGTATCCATTGGCTTGCAGGTGCATCACGCCAGTTTCTGTCTCCATCTTCACAAGGTGTTCTCCCTGTTCTCCTCTGTCTTTACAAGGCACTTTCTCCTTCTTATAAGGACACTAATCATGCTGGATTAGGATCCACCCTGGATGACTTAACTTCATTACATTTGCAGAGGCCTCACTTACAAATAAGTCACATTCACACGCACGGGGGTGCTGGGACTTCAACATATTTTTTTGGGGGGTGGAGACACAATTAAACCCATACAGAGCACCTTTGTCAAGGTCCACTTCTGGCTGGGACTTCAAATTGGACTGGATTTTGAGTTTTTAAACTTCTAACACTTTCTTAGTAGTGGCTCCTTGCTTTCTCCCAAATTCTCTATGTTCTTTCTTACCATCTTGCTTTTGTTGATCTAATTCACCATTGGGTTTATCCTCTTCCTTCCTTTGTGCTGGAATCTTTCTCCTTCAAGTCCCTATTACCTCTACAAATTGTCCTCTTCAACCCCAGCACTACTGGCTGCTTCATTTTCTAAACCCCACAACAATTAGGGGCATATTGTCATTAGAGGGACTGTTTTACAATTTCCTGATTCCTGCTTGCCACTTGGTCTTATTTGCCGAGCTAAGGTATAAACTCTGATTCTCAGAGATAGAGGCTATGATTTTGTTGCTCCAGGCTTCAACATAGGGTTAGCACATTGCAACTGTCCATGAATCCTTGGTAGGGGAATGATGTTCTTTTGTTTTAGATCCTAACTGATCTCTTGGAATAATGTGATCTTCTACCCTAGTGACATGGAGAGCTGAGCAGTGATCTGGTTAGGCTGATGCTTTACAGGGAGCCAAGCTGCACCAGGCCCCCATTTAGTACTCTTACTCCTTTTAAAAGATTTGACTCATCTGGATAATTGCCTTAACTTTCCACCTGACTTAGCCTGTGCCCACCCAGCCAATATCACTAGCAGTTTGGTTAATCTAAGCACTGGTAGACTGGAAGCTAAAATGATTACAGAATAGAGCAGGACCAAGTGGAAAATCTAAGGGCCTCTTTGTTCCAGGTGTCCTCAGGGAGGCTCCGCCCTGGGGGATCACATTGCTGACTCCACTCCTGGGGAGCAGAGTGCTTCTCCCTCTTCCCCAAAGGCCGGCAAGGGCCCTGAATACTGTCATTCTGTCCCTGACAGCTGTTTACCTTAGCGACAGTGCATTCTCTGTGGGGCCCTGGTGTCTCCTTCCCCTTCCTAAGCACTTATCCTGAGATTTCCCAGGGATGGCAGTGAACAGAGCAGTTCAGGGCAGGACTGAACAGAGCAGATGTTCCTTCCTCTTTGTTCCTGGAAGTGACTGTCCTGATGTCTGTTACACCCAAGAGAGTTGGCAAGAAATTAAAATTTGGAATCTGAGACTTTTAGGTTGGATGATTTTTCCCAAATGTGTCTTGTTTGGGTGGAGGGAAACTGAGGCATCAAGAAATGAAGCTAAATGGAGAAAGTGTGGAGAAAAGGGAACCCTCCTACACTGTTGGTGGGAATGTAAATTGGTGCAGCCACTACAGAAAACAGTATGGAGGTTCCTTAAAAATAAAAATAGAGTTGCTATATGATCCAGAAATCCCACTCCTGAGCACATATCCAGAGAAAACTATAATTCGAAAAGGTACATGCACCTCAATGTTCATAGCAGCACTATTTACAACAGCCAGGATATGGAAGCAACCTGTGTCCATCAACAGGTGAATGGATAAAGATGTGGTGTATGTACACAATGGAATATTACTCAGCCACAAAAAAGAAATACTGCCATTTTCAGCAACATGGATGGACCTAGAGATTATCATACTAAGTGAAGTAAGTCAGATAAAGGCAAATATATGACATCACTTATATGTGGAATCTAAAATATGATACAAATGAACTTATTTACAAAACAGAAACACACTCACAGACATAGAAAGCAAACTTATGGTTACCAAAGGGGAAGGGCAGGAGGGATAAATTAAGAGTTTGGCATTAGCAGATACACACTACTATATGTAAATTAGATAAACAACAATAGGGAACTATATTCAATACCTTATAATAACCTATAATGGAAAAGAATATGAAAAAGAATATATATATACACAAGTATAACTGAATCACTGTACTGTACACCTGAAACTAACACAACATTGTAAATCAACTATAGTTCAATAAAAAAAAAGAAATGAAGCTTAAGATATACTTTACGAGGATTAGGTGACAAATCTGAGATTGGGACACAGGTCTCCCTTTCCATCCCAGGCATTGTTTGTTCTCCCAGGTTGCCTTGGTAATCATTGAGCCAGGGACTCAGGCGGGGACTCTGCCTCATATAAGGAGTCTGGGGAGACGTGTTCCCCTTGTGTGTGGAATTAACTCCATTTGAGCTGGCCTCTGCTCACCTCACCAGCCTCACCGTGCACCTTTCTTCCCCTTGTTACCAAAACTCTAGCTGTCCTTGTCCTCTCTCATTTCCAAGCCCCTTCCCACCTCTGAGCCTTCACACGTGCTCTTCCCACAATCTGGAGTAATCTCTTGCCCACACTTCCCCTGGATTATGCCAACTCGTTCTTTAAGTCTCAGCGTAAATGTCACTTCCTCAGAGCAGCCTTCTTTGAGCTCCATCATCTAAATCACACTCCCCATTAACTGCTTTCACAGGACTATGCATTTTCTTTCACAGACTTGTCTATTTATGTGAAATCTGTGCTCCCCTATCTCACATAGACTAAGGCTCATGAGGGCAGGTACCATGGCTGCCTTGCTGACTGCCGTATAATCTGGGCCAGGTGCATAGTAGGCACTCATGTTTGCCAAATGAATGAATGAATGAATGAAGTAACAGACTGACTTTTTGGAAATGGGAGAGCCAATGTGTCCATCTATTTGAGCTTTGTTATTGCGACCATGTTAGAGAGACCTACTCAGCCACTGCTCCGCAGGACTGTTATGTGGGTCTTACGATACTCAAGCTCTCATACAAGGCAGCTGAGAGGACAAGTTGCTTGCCTAAAGTCACCCATCTCACACTGCAAGTGGCTGAGCCTGGGCTAGAATGTAAGGGTCCCTGGCTACGAAGCTGAAGTGCTTTCATCATGTGATGGGGCCTCCCTTGCCCATCATACCTCTGTGTCTCAGGAATGTCACCCTGTCCCCTTTGTGCATCAGGTAGTCCCAGTTTGCTTTCCCATGACTGTGCACCTTCTTAGTGGAAGAGCCAGGTCTTGACAAAACTTTGCTGACTCTTTAGTCAGTGCTCTGGACTCCAGCTCTGCACTCAGGGCCCCCCATGGGTATGCTCTCTTTGGGGTCATAAGGCTTCTGGGGCTAGTAGAGCCCTGGGCCATGTGGGGTAAAAAAGAAGCCATTACAACACCCATTTGCCATAAATCCTGTTTTTTATTTTACTCTAGTAATGGAGTACAAAGCTCGTTTCACCAAAACGTTCTCCTGGTCCCAGGGCCCTGGTGAAACTCCCGTTTTCAATCACTTGCACGCAGTTAAGCGGGGACAGTTAAAACACCCTAATTACTAAGCTGGTGGGTCCTGCTGACACCTGTAAGACATTTGGTGCAGTGCAGGAAGTAATGCTTCCTTTCCAGTTTACATCACCATTTAATCTAATTATTCCTTCCAGTGTAGCTTTCACATATTCCATTAAAGACGAGATTGCTCATTTCCTTGAGAAACTGTATACATCCACCGTAATGCCATTTTTTTTGTCTCTCGTAAGTAATCTGAGATTTCCTAACCTTCTCCCTCTACTGTATTCCCTGGTTAATGTATAAACTTGGAAGAAATTTCTTGACAGAGAAGTCAAGAGGGTCTCACCTGTGGGAATAGCATTTACATTTCAGGGAATTTGAGAGCTCAAAGGGGCCTTTCATGTCGTCTACATTAAGTCCCTAGTTTTCTAACTGAGGAAACTGAGGCCCAGACTGGGGGCGCCAATCACCCCGTGAACTCTTCCTGAACTGCTATGTGTCAGGCTCCAGGAAAAAGTAGGCCCTGCCCTCAAGGAGCTTGTGTCCAGAGGAGAAGAGATAAATGACTGTAATTGAAAATAGTGAATGAATCCCAAATGCACAAAGCAAAGTGTAAAAGGAGTATAGGGTTTTAAATGGAAGATTCCATGAGTAAGTGATACTTAAAATGAGTCATAAAGAATGAAAAAGACTTCGTAAATGGTGGGTGGAGAAAAAGCATTGCAGGTGGAGGGAACAAATATATGGTTAGGGCAATGGAGAGATGTCTAGAACAGCTGTAGTGGGCAGATGAAGAGAGAATGCAGTCAAAGAAAGAGCTGAAGAGTAAGGTGGGGACCAGTCCACGAAGCCATGGAACCCATGTTAAGAACATCTTCTCGAGGTCATGAATGAACATTCTCTTTGCCCCTCTAAGTCTGCTTTCCGCCCTTCCATACCGTGCTCTTTGGCCTAGGAGGTTGACCTCTATAAGCTACCTTGACAGGGCTCCCTTGCCCTCTGACTTCTGGTTGGCTTTGGTCAATAGGAGGCACCATGGGAGATGGGAGAAAGTGAGGAGAGAGGTCAGGGTATTCATTCCCTGGGCTGCTTCCTTCCTGGGTGGCAGATTGGCAAAATGCTGTGTTATGGAAGGCCACAGTTCCTGTTAGGTGGCCGTCTCCTGCAGCTTTCCTTTCACTTGTCCCTTTATGATTGAGGGTGCTAACAGCTCTCCGCTCTTGCCAGTTTCAGGTTACTTCACATCTCTTGTTGGTCTCACCCTACCCTGTCCCACTCCATTGTAAACAGTCCCTTCATGAAACTACCCTCAAGGACTCCATGTGTTTTCCATCTGCTTTCTGCTGGCCCCTTTAAAAAGGGGTCCTGCTCCAAAGGGCAGCATGCAAGGGAGAAAGCCTTCAAAGGCAGGACATCAATGATGTGCATCGGTGGATCAGATCAAGGGAGAGGGAGCTGGGGGCAGGGCTAGCAGGGGACCCTCTGAGGCCCCGTGAAAGTCATGTGACAAAACAAAGCGTCTCTCAACCCCTCCCAGGCTCAGAGGTCTCAAAGCCATCTTCAGAAAGTACCTATCAAGCAGGGACTTTCCTACACTCTCTTTCCAGCACCCCCTCCCCCCAACTCTGACCCCACCCTGTGTGCCAACTACAGAGGGGCCAGAGTCAGGCTAAGCAAGCTCAGGGAAAAGATGGAGAAAGAGAGAGGTAAACCCACTTGCTCCCAATGTATGGGGACACGCTATCCGAGCCAGCCCAGAAGGCTGAAGTATGAACAGATACGTTCTAATCTCTACATTGAGTCACTGCCTAGGAATTTCAGAAAAGTCAAAGGATTGCCTGAATTTTCTTCTAAGTGCAGGGGAATGATTACTACCCCCATCAAACAAATTTATAGGGATTATTGAAAAATAAAACACCCACAATTGCTTTCAGGATTACTCTCTATTGAAGTCCTACTTGTTACTGGTTTTATAACTTTAGGATGCTGCATACTAAAACTCTATTGTGAACTTAACAAGTTACCTAATTCAGAGCAATGCAAATCAAAATTACGAGGTAATTTCACACTGGTCAGAATGGCCGTCAGTAAAAAGTCTACAAATAGGGCTTCCCTGGTGGTGCAGTGGTTGAGAGTCTGCCTGCCGATGCAGGGGACACGGGTTCGTGCCCTGGTCCGGGAAGATCCCACATGCCGTGGAGTGGCTGGGCCCGTGAGCCATGGCCACTGAGCCAGCGCGTCCGGAGCCTGTGCTCCGCAACAGGAGAGGCCACAGCAGTGCGAGGCCCGCGTACCGCAAAAAAAAAAAGTCTAAAAATAACAAAATGCTGGAGAGGGTCTGGAGAAAAGGGAACCCTCCTACACTATGTTGGGAATATCAGTGGTGTAGCCACTATGGAGAACAGTATGGAGGTTCCTTAAAAAACTAAAAATAGAGTTACTGTATGATCCAGCAATCCCACTCCTGGGCATATATCTGGAGAAAACTACAATTCGAAAAGATACATGCACCCCAATGTTCATTTACAATAGCCTAGCCATGGAAACAACCTAAATGTACATCAACAGATGAATGAATAAAGAAGATGTGGCTATATACACAATGGAATATTACTCAGCCATAAAAAGAATGAAGTAATGCCATATCATACTAAGTGAAGTAAGTCAGACAGAGAAAGACAAATACCATATGATATCACTTATATGTGAAATCTAAAATATGAGACAAATGAACTCATTTACAAAACAGAAACAGACTCATAGACATAAAAAACAAATTTATGGTTACCAAAGGGGAAAGGGGATAGGGGAGGGATAAATTAGGAGTTTGGGATTATCAGATACAAATTACTATACATAGAAAGGATAAAGAATAAGGTCCTTCTATATAGCACAGGGAAATATATTCAATATCCTGTAACAAACCATAATGAAAAAGAATAAAAATAAACAATTTACATAATTCACTTTGTTGAACTTATTTGATCTTGAAATCCTTTTTTTGGAACAACTCCTATGTAACTGATGTTCCTTGAAATGTACTTTGGAAAATATTGTTTTTGGTGCCAAATATGCAGTAAGTTAAGTAAGTAAACTTGTCTTCCCAGGGAGGACATGAAAATGGCTGGTTACAGCTGCTATGGTGAAGCAATCTACCCCCAAGCACAATTTTATCCTAACAATATAGTTGAAAAAAAAAATTGGTGCTCCTACCAGGAATTTATAAAAAATCATCACAGAATACTTTGCACCCCTGACATGTATATAGCTGGTAAGTCACACTAACAACGTGGACACTTTGTATCCCTTTAATGAGCTCTGAGACCCACAGCTCATGGTGAGTCCTGGGAGGAGCTTACTGGGCACTAAAGAGAGAGTGTTGACAGAATATTGAGTATTTGTCTAACATATAATGGTCATCAAAATGAAATATTGTGGAATTTCCATTTATAAAGTGATATCATAATTTTATAACTTATTTAAAGTACTTGCCAGAATCATAGTAATAAAGCAATAAATGAAAACCAGGAAGAAAAAAGCACCAGGTGGAAACTTGCCCTAGAGGGACCTTGAAATTCACCTTTGAGTGATGGTGGACTGACCAAGTGGTCCCTCTTAGACCCCTCACGGAATCTCTGCTTTGCTTTCTGTCAGGTACTTCATAGCCATTAAGTCCAAACCACACAAAATCTCTACTAGGCAGGACTTATGATTCTTATTGTAGGATAAGAAGTCAAGGTCCAGAGAGGTCACACAGCTGGTGAGTGACAGAGCGGGACTTGTCACCCTGATGTAAAACTCAGTAAAATGTACCTTTTCTTGGGTTTGCTGGACTGTTGCACATTTAGCCCAAGATGATGACCGCAAATGTAGAGGAGACATTTGTTACCTTTCTAAAAAGCTTTGAATATGAGAGTTTTGGGCCCAGTAGCTCTAACCACTTTAGGAAACCCAAGTGAAATAATACTTGATGGGCATTTCTAAGGGTGTAGGGTTATATAAGATGCTGGAAAAGAGGTCTTAAAATTGAGAAAACTTAAGAGAGGATGATACATATTCTAATATTTGACAGTATTTTGAAATGGGTAGGGTTTGCCTTTGGTGCCCTCTCACCTCCATTTACTGCCTTCAGAATCCACAGAGCTAGACATGGTGGAATTCCAGGCATTGCAGTAGACAATGCAGGCATTGTTTTGGGTGTTAAATCATAAAGAAGTCCCATATTTTCTTCTTATGAGCATAGCCTTTCGTATTCCTCTGAGGTTGTCAAGTTCATCTTCCCACTCCATAGAAGCCTCATTTCCTGTGGTCTAGTCTTATCATAGAGAAACACATCTCAAGGTTTGGTGAACCGAGCTAAGCCAAGGTAGGGGCCAACTGCATTCTCCTGTGACCTTCAGGCTTGTTAGTTCCTTGACTCATGGAGAATGCCATCCCTCATATTTTGTTTCTTTACCCAGGTACACTGGGAAGGTCTCATTGAATGAAGCTTATTTAAATAGATCATGTTTACAATCTCTCTTACTTCCATTACCACTCTGACTTCATCTCTTACCATTGTCCCCTGACTCACTCTGTTCTAGCTACATGGGCCTTTCTGATGTTGCTTGAGCAGTTGGCATGCTTCACCTTAGGCCTTTGCATGGCTGTTCCCTCTTTTCCTCCAGACACCCACATGTCTTATCACTGACCTCCCTCAGCATCTTAGTCAAATGTCAAATTTTCAGACTCAACTCTCCTGATCACCTCATTTAAATTGAACCCTTCCCTCACCTGGTACTCCCTTATCCACCTTCTCTACTGCTGTATCTGTTGGACCCAGAACAATGCCTGATACAGAGAAGATACTCCATAACTACTTTGAATAAATGAATGAATTCCAGCAGCCTCTGCTTTAATTGGATTTTCTGTAGCCACTCAAAATTCTGAAATGCCTGTTCCTGGGTGGAGCTTCTCTTGCTGCCCAAACACCTCCCATTTTATTAAGCTCCTTCCTGCTGGCCAGTCTGACATCAAACCCTCTGGCCAAGATGGGTAAGAAGGAAGATAGACTTTCAGCGAAAATGCTAGGAGTGGCTGTATATTTTGAATCAATCCCACTTTTTGCCTACAACACCCTTCATAAATCCCTTTTCATTCCAAATAAGACTGACCAAAAAGAACCAAGAGCTCACAATTGAATTTGGTCTTCCATGTCGAGTCAAAACTCAAGTCATTCTTTATTTGTATCAGTCTTTATTTTATGGTCAAGATTGTGGGTTCTGGAGCTAGAGCATTGGGGTTTAAATCCATCACATATTAGCTCGGTGATCTTGGATAACTTACTTTACCTGTCAGTGCCCAATTCCCTCACCAGTAAAGAGAGGGTAGTAAAAACTATTTCATGGGGCTGTGGGGAGGATTAACTAGGCTACCAAGCATAAAGCACTTGGAACTGTACAGCATCTAAGTGTTCAGTAAGTGTTAGCAATTTCCCTGTTACTCCTCGGATGAGAATTCTGTCACCTTCCCCTTGAGTAAAGGGGAAGGAAATGCAGCCCCGATCTCCGCTCCCCCTCAGTTATCCATGTCAGCCGCTGACTCCTGCTTGGTGAGGGTAACGATTTCCTGGGTCTTGTATCAGTGCAGCTGAATGAGGCCAGGAGACAAGCATGTCCAATAACTACTTAAAAACAACACTCTGGCCAGCCAGGCTGGGCCCCCAGTGGTCATTCCTTCCCACTGGCACCCCTACCCACTGGTAGCCACTGCCTGTGGACTTCCTGTGCCTGCTGGCTGGAGAAAAGTCCACACTCAGTGCTTTCGCAAGTCATGGGTGAGAGGCAGGCTGGTGCCTTGCCCAGCCCTGTGACACAGGAGCCTGTTGCCCCAACTGAGATAATTTTCTTGTCACCAGGCCTGAAATTCTCACTCGAAGTCATCTTCAAACTGGTGTTCTGAAACAGGGCCAAGTCCCCAAGCCCGAGTTTCCAGGCTGGGGGACCTGGTGTTCCCTGTAATGTACCTTTCTAAGAAAAAGAAAAAACTTAATACGGCTTGCCAGGGAGAATTAAGTGTCAGTGTCTTTTTTTTTTTTTCTCCTTTTTTTGGAATAGCTATTTAGATAAAGACAGGAAGCCTCAGAGTCTTTTGCAAAAATAGGGAAAAAATAAAAAATAAAAGAGAGAGAGAGAGAAAAGAAATCTCTCTCCTCCCTGGGGAGACATTTGAGGAACAGTCAAGCCTGAGGGAAGTTTGCATGCCAAGAAAGCGGTGTTCTGAGCTAGTCAGAATGTGGACACAGTGGGCAAAGTTTGGGCAGCTGCACAGCTACTGAGCAGCTTTCTATTCAAATCCACTCTGGCGGAGGGGAAGTGTTTCTTTCATTCTTTCATCACTTCTGTTTTTTAAAGGAAAAAAAGAAGAAAAAAAAAACCCACCACGAAAGATCCAGAGACATACTGATGTTACTGAGAAGGGCGACTCAGGTCATAATCAAAAGTTGGCTTCAGGGGAACCCTCCCACCCCTCCCCCACCCTCACCTTACAATTAAAAACCTTGCTCTAAAAGGCAGCCCAGACAATGGATCAGATGCCAAACCATGTGAAGTGCCCAGAGGCAACTCCACAACACCCCGCCCACCAGCGGGTGGAGGCTGCCAAGGAGCCAGATGCTGTAGCTTTAAAAATATCTTCGGCTGCCTGGCATCTGCAGTTGCAGGCTGCTGCCTGGGAGAAGGGGAGAAAGAGCGGGCAGGGCCAGGACAGCCAGGCGGGCGGTAGCGCCCTGCGTGTATGTAATGGAGAGCGCCTCTAACCACGGGGCTGCCCATTTGGCCTTGTTAAATCACCCCCGGCATATGGTGAGAGACATCTGCCCAGGATTTGGACCTCACAGACTGGAAGAGGAGGGCTTAACACAAACAGACTGAGGCCTGAGAGACGGGAGGTGGCTGGGAAGGCATTTCTAGGGCCAAGGGCCTCATTTCACAGTGGAGCTGGGATTCTGAGAAAGAAGGCACTGGCTCAAGGTCATGCCACAGCCTGCTGTCAGAGCCGTAGGGAAGCGTTCATCTCGTTTCATTGAGCCTCTGTTTATTTATCTGTGAAATGGGGTAAATAAGCCTTACAGGCTTGATGTGAAGGTTAGAGGAAGTCATTTAAGTGAATGGCCCCTGCTCCATGCATTTTCATTGATGTGCTTCTCAATCTTCCAATTATAAATGTCAGAAGCAGCCACTGACGTGTTATGTCATCAAGAGGCTTTAGAAAAGATCCAGTACTTCCTCAAATCCTTCTCCACTGGCCTAAGCATTGGATGACATTCAACTGCATCCTTTTGACTACTGTTAGAATACAGCCTTATTTCCATGGGTGAAAATTTCAACTGCAGAAAGTCTACTGTTGGGGTAGCTTGCTTTTTCAGGGTTAGTAGGGAGCTAAAGTGTGTGCTTTGTGGGAAGCCTAAACAAACAGGAAAACGAGGAGGGGAGCCAGCATCTTCATTGGAAGGCAACTCTTTTCCTCTCAGAGTCATTTAACTTCCCTCTACCTCAAACCTCAACTCCAAATATCGAAACTATGGCTTCCTTTTTTTTTTTTTTTTTTTCTTTTTGGCTTCCAGACTGGATTATCTTTGTACCACTACCCTCCCATTAAAAAGAGCCACCAGTAAGTACATTCTTAAGTAGGGCATTGGCCCAGCCTGGAATGTAGTGGGGAAATATATCCCCAAAGTGGTATTAACAAGGAGACATTCACACAGATATCCTTGTGGACCTTAACCATGAACGCATGCCCGAGGTGGCTGGTGGTACACCGCTTTTTTCCCCTCGCATATGAACACTTCATAAATACCTCTGAAGAATGTGACATATCCTTGGAAGTATCCAGAGTCTTTCCCAGATCAAATCTAAAGACTTCTATTACAGCAATATTATTGCCTTTTCTTCACTGCAGTGGGTATTTGTGGCTGCCTTGCCAGCCTTTATTCTCACCTGTCTCCAATCCTTACAGCTTCTAATAGTCTATGAGAGAGCCTAGAGGTTCCAGATTGCACTTTAGGTGTGGAACACATGACTGAGTTAATTCAAGCAGTGTCTTCCATCCTCTGACCACAACTTTGGGTTAAGGATGGGCCATAGGGCCTACATGGATCTAAAGAGTGACTCTTCAATTTTTCTTGGGAATGCTGGGACTCTTTCTTGCTGGGTATGAATGGGGAAGTAACTTGGAAAGATTCCTGCGTTAGGATTCGATTCCAAGACAGGCAGAACGGAGAAAGTGGGTGACTGTGAGTTCCTGGATCAAGCCATGACTGCAGACAATACTATCTTTGGGGTTATTTATTTATTTGGCTGCGTCGGGTCTTAGTTGCAGCACGTGGGCTCTTCATTGTGGCACACAGGCTTCTCTCTAGTTGTGGTGTGTGGGTTTTCTCTTCTCTGGTTGTGGGGCATGGGGTCCGGAATGAGTGGCCTCTGTAGTTAGTGGCACGCAGGCTCTCTTGTTGAGACACGTGAGCTTAGTTGCCCTGCAGCGTGTGGGATCCTAGTTCCCTGATCAGGGATCGAACCCATGTCCCCTGCATTGGAAGGTGGATTCTTTACTGCTGGACCACCATGGAAGTCCCCATCTTTGGGGTTTTCAATCATAAGAGCCATTTATAATTTACATATATATATATATATATAACATTTATATAATATTTATATTTTAAGCCTGTTTTCCATACTTAACAACCGAAAATATACAGATGCACTCAGGGAAGCACTAAGAAGTTGTACTTAAAAGACATTTGGAAAAGAAAAAAAGACATTTGGCCTCGGCTTACCTTTAGATTGTCAATTTAATTTTTGGTTTGCCGCACCTGTTACATGACAAAGTCATCAGACCTGAGGGCTGAGCGTGCAGACCTTGCCTTTGTTGCATGAAAAAGATAGTCTTCCTGAATTAGGAATGAGGATAAATGGGGGCAAGTCCTCATTTGCCAAAGGATAACTTTTTGGTTCCTCATCTCTCCACTTGTATTAGCAAGTGGGTTGTATTAGATTAGGTTTTGCCAAACTGCAGTGATTTATCTATTATCTTTACAATTTTTTCTATGCTCACCTATGCTATTAGTTACTAAATATTTTTCTTTAAGTTAACTCACTCTCTTTAATTTTATAAGTCACTTCAGAGTAAAATAAAATGTATATCATGATAGAAAGTGGAAGAGCCAATATTTAATACATATTTAAACAAGTACATCATTAACATAAAAATCATCAACATAAAAAATGTTGGTATACCACCTAAAATTATCTTGCTTATGATCCATTGGGAAAATCTAGGTTGATCAATGGTTTTCAAACTGTTTTTATGGAACTAACTTGTTTTGTTGTGGTAGTATAAGATGCAAATTTCATTATGTAACATATTTTTATCTACTTTGAAAATTGAAATAGAAGTCCATGAATATACTCAAGTCTGTGTGTTTGTATCTTATATTTATATTGGAGACTGCCAGCATAATTATTTGAGCTGATAGGTTACTAATTTTTACATAGGCTTGGAAGAAAACTTCAATCATCTCTGTGAATATATTTAATTTTACTTAAAAAATAATTCCCATCAAAATTTTAACAGAAAAAGACAGATAAAGTGTAAATGGATAATAATTCCACTACCCGTAGAATCCCCTTGATGTTAAAAAATAACAATACAAGTCTGTACACTTTCTAATTTCTTGTCGATATGTCATTGATTAGAAATAATCTTTCTGGAATTCAGACTTTTAACCTAAAATTGTATGAGTGAGTCACAGGTACCACAAATAAACGCCAAGCAAATATCTAATCAGCTACTTTGGCCAATCTTTTTATCAAGGTGTAATATTTTAATTCAGAAACTTGTGAATGTGAGATGTGCTGATCTCCATGAAACATTTTATAGACAACTTTAGTGTTAGTGTAAGTTTTGGGCTCTTCATGTCTGATTTTCATATTTATGTCAAAGACAGAGAACCATCGTTAAGTGTTGTTACTGATTCAACTATGAAACTGAAATGTCTTGCTACTTTGCGTTCAGACTTCTGGCCCAGATTAAATGAAGAGTATTTTGAGATTGTTAATCAAACTGTTTACAAAAAACAAACAAACAAACAAAAAGCCCACAGATGTTACCACTTCGACTGCTTATCAGTTAAATCAGAATTTTCATAAGGCCAGATGTTCAAAACAAAATACTGAAATAAAGATGATACTGAGGTTATGAGAGCAAATATCATCCATCACTTCAAAATCAAATGTTGGGGTGAATCTGAATAAACTCATTGCTCTTTTTGGTGGAACTTGAAGTAAATGATATCATTTTGAAATTATAAAACAATATTTGTCAATATAATAGCAATATTTGCATTCACATATACATACATATAGACATACACTCATTCATTGTAAAACCCAGTGGACCATATGATTTTTAAGATATTCCTCCAGCTCTAAAAATAAAGTCTCCATTTCCTCTTGGGCTGACTTAACCTCAAAGTTGTGGTGGTGAAAAAGAATAAGAAAATGACAGGTAACATCTGCAGTGCTTTTTACATTCACAAAGTGCTTTCCCTTGAAGGAAGAGTATGAATTTCAACCCTGAACCCTAATCTTACCTCTTCTGTAAAGCTTTCCCTCACTGCCTCAGGCAACGTTAAGCACCTCCAGGCTCCCAGGGCTCTTACTTTGCAATATTGCACTGCCCACGACACCATTTTAGAGTTGTTACCTTACATGCTTGCCTCTGCCCCTGGATTGTGGATGCCTCAAAGGAAAAGACCATATTCTGTACACCTTCGTATTTTTAGTGCCTAGTCTGGTGCAGGGTACCTGCTTAATAAATGTTTGGTTGCTTACATGAATGAATGGTTTCCTGGGAGCCAGTAGAAAAACTGAGCCCTGGGTGATAGTTTGTTGTTTTTTCCCCATCAGCTAAGCACATGTTTCCCTGATCCGGAATATTTATTAAGTAACAGCATATGTGGTCCTCATCAAGGAATATTTCTTAAGCAGCACATTTGTGCATAAAGTTTGGCAAGGTAGCACTTCTTCTGACATTTATCTTCCCCTCTCAGTCCTGACTATCCCAGTTTGTGTCTTCGAAAGCTTTTCCTGGGAATTCCCTGATGGTCCAGTGGTTAGGTAGGACTCTGTGCTTTCACTGCTGAGGGCCTGCAAGCCACGAGGAGTGGCTAGGAAAAAAAAAAAAAAAAAAAAAAATGCTTTTCCTGGGTCTATTTCCTTGAACTCTTATCAGCACACATCTGACCCATTCCTGCCTCTGGGCCTCTGCTCATATGTTTCTCTCCACCTAGAGCACATTTCCTCATCATTTTTGCACGTTCATTGTCACCTGAGCTCAAACTCTTCCTGATAGTCTATTCCGGTGCAGTCCTAGCAGGAGGTGATAGAGTTCAGATGTGCCATCTCCTGAAACCCCATAATGGAACATACCACTCTTTTACTGCGTATCACAGTTTCTTATAAACAGGCCTTCTTTACTTTTCTGGATTTTGTTCTCCTTGAGGGAAGAATTTGTGTTGAATTATTTTTGTTTCCACCAGAACATCCAAACCCTAGAGTAGATGCTTAAAAATATTTGGTGAATAAATAATTTGTATGGCCCCTATGGCTCATTCTGCCTTTGTCTGAAACAAATTACGGGCTAGTCACCACCAGAATTGGAATAGACTCTTAGAATCTTGAATGAAGGTCACTTCTTCCATCAACAAAACAAACGGATATTATTCCTGCTTTCCGTTGATGCTTACATATCACCAGCTGTGTGTTCCCATACAGGTGACTTAGTTTTTCCAATTCCCCAGCTTTTCTTTTTTGCAATCATGGTTAAGAGTATAGACCTAAAGAATGAAATGAGCTCATATATGTAAAGTGGCTGGTACACGGCAAAGGTTGAGTAGATAGCCAGTATTATCACGATTGTGGTCATTGTTATTGCCAAAAGATGCTGTAGAAAAATCTCATAAATACTGGAGATTAACTTGTAGTTAACGAACCAGTCTCTTCTGTTGGAGAACTCGCTGAGTGTAGGCTGTCTTTTCTGTCTTTGCATTCGGAACACTTAACATAACACTTGGTACAAAAAAGGGATGTATTAAAAGCTTCCTGATGGAACCATATGCATTTCTTGGTTATGTTAACAATAACCTTAGGATACTGGCTGTTCCCTAGGTGACCAGTCGAGATCCTTTACAAACTGTCTCACGGACTCCATGCAACATTCCTGTTGGAAATGAGCTGCTCTGTTTTGTGGCACAGGCCACATAACATGCCCACAGCTAGCAGGTGGTGGAGCCATGATTAAGATGCAGGTCTATCTGGTTCTAGAGACCACTGGCTTACCCCTTGCTACGCACACTGCAAGGTTGCCTGGCGCACAGTATTACAAGACTCGTGGAGGATTCCAGGCCCTGAACTGATGGAGGTGGCAGAGGTGACATTAGGACAGAAGAGAAGCAGCAGGCAATGTGCCTGATCCCTTGGAGAGGGAAATCAGGGTATGGGGGTGGGAAGAGGGAAACTGATGATCATGAAGAGAGTCCATGCTTGAGGCCGGCTGGGGAGCCAGAGTGCCCGTTTCTAGCGCTCTCCACTGCCTACACCCAAGGCCCAGGCCAGCTTCCCTCCTAGGTTTCCTAAGAAGCCCTGACGAAGGCAGCATTGACTGATGGCAAGGCAGGCCCGGCCCAAGCTGTAACAGCAGTGCTAATGGGAACTTGGCCCTGCCCCAGGCGGGTATGGAAAGCGGCTGTTGGCGCTTGTAAAAATCCTTGGTCCAGGCCGGTTTTTCCACAAAGAGAAATTCACCGCCCCGAAGAAATGCCATCGCCTGTTCCTGGTGCCAAACTCGAGGAAAATCAAGTGGTGAGACTCTCTCCTCTGCCTGGGTGAAATGACAGATAGCAAAAGAGCTTTCAGTTTCCTCTACCCCAAAAAAGTCTGCCAGAGATATAAATATTTAAAAACAGGAGCTAGACTGAGAGGGTTAGCTTTCACTGTGTCTTCTTTGGCAGGCTCTCCATCCACCCACCAGATATCATTTTATTCTGTGTAATGGAATGGCAGTTCTGGGTCGCACATCCCAACTTCTGACACACTGCGTGGAAAAAAAAAAAAGACTGTGACCCTTGTAAACTATTTTTGTAGTTGGAAACAGAGACAGACCCAGGTTGTGAATGCCAGATTGAACATAGCTAGGAGAAGTTTAAGTGGTTTTTTTTTTTTTTTTTTCTTTTTTCCTGCTGTTCCCTTATTTTTATCTCCTGCTAAGAAGTCCTCTCTCTAATTTCCATCCGGTAGGATAACTCCCTTTCCCTGTTACTCAGGAATGCTTTATTTATTTATTTTAACTGTTCTCTTCTCAAATTGGTGAAACAAAGTACAGGTCTATAAAAGTGTGCAGTCTGCATTTCTTTGTTTCTCTCCTGTGGCCGTGTCTGAAACTGTAGACACAGAAGACAATTCCCAGCTATTCATTTTCTTTTTCCTATAGAGAAATGGGTGCCAACCTCCATGAAATTAAATAGGTTTGAATCATCACAGACGACCTTCACAATCTAGGTCTTATAATTTTAGGTGGATTAGAGGAAACTAATGAGGATTTTGAAACAAGCTGTGGACTAAAACTCTCATCATGCAAATCCACTGAAAAACCCCAGAACTTTAAAGCACAATTAACCCATCCCCGGTCCCCACCCCCCTGTATCTGACTCATTTTATTTCTTCTGATTTTGTAGTCTTCATAAAACAACAATAACAATAATGCAGTGGGTATTTTTGTTGTTCTAGTTTTAAAAATCAGATTCCACAGTCCTTTTTCTTCTTCTGGTTCTGTTTTTTGTTTGTTTGTTCTAAATTGCTCTGTCCTCAGAGTCCTTTTTATTACGGTTTAGGACTCACAAGAGTTAATAGGCGAGAGTGGGGGGAGGAACCCACTTGTTTTAAGCCTGGAGCCTGTCACCTTTTCTTGGCAATTACACTGCTAATGGCTGGGTCCCAAGCAAAGTGGCAAAGAATATCTCTTCTCACGTTCCCAACTCACAGTGCATTCCCAAATACCAGATGGTGTTTTTGGAATCCATTTCACTATGTTTGATATGACAATACTTTTGTATAACGTTAAATTATATATAACTATTGCAAATAGCTGAGATCAGAACAACCAAGAAGCGGAAAATTAGACACAAGAAGGAAAGATAGAAACTAAAGACTGTGGACTTTCATCTGCCCTCATTGTGTCCTGTTTCCCTTGGATTTTCTTTTAATCTGAAGAGGATTGGCAGGAGGGGGCTGGGGGGCAGGGGCGGTGGTGAGGGAGAAGTGTAGGGGATGGGGGAGGAGTGAGAAGTAGTGCTGCTGTGTTGCTGCAATGCAGTTACATCAAATTGGGATCCTCTCCCTGCTAGAGTTTAGTACACATCATGGAAAACTTGCCAGACATTTCGAGAGCAGCAGCATCTCACTTCAGTGGCCAAAAACCTCAAAATAAGCCAAAGAAGACGGATAAAGCCCCATGTTCAACCTTTTTAGAAAATGTGTGTGTGTTTTTATTCCTTGGGGAGGGATATGCAGATGAATTCCCAGATCTCAAAACCTCAGTCACTGACTTAGGAAGCATTAGAAAGACAGTGCGAGAGAAAACAAATGCCCACTCGATGTGTTACAAAGGAATTCAACAGAAACAGAGAGAGGCTTTTCCTAGTTTGGGGGCACATGTATATATTGATTTGATTTCTAAAACGGTGTGGATGGAACTGGACCCTTGCAAGAAAAATGCCTCCAAGAATCCACCCTCAAAAAAACCTGGGCAACGCCAGTGGAGCAAGTGTTTCTACCCCAGATGGCCAAATGGGGTAAACATATCACTTTAATTTTAATTTTCTGGCTATTTGACAATAGGCAACCTCTGGTCCTCCTTCCCCAACCTTCAAACGGGCCTTATCTCCACATTGCAGGACTTATTGATTTCAGCCCAGAGCGAATGCATTACAGCCAAGTGATAAATTGCTTAAAATTATTCTTAAATGAAAACGCTGGAAACCTCGGATGCGGCTTTTTGAATGGAGGGTGGGCAGGACAATTTCCAAACTGCCTGTATCAGAGATTCTTTCCGCCGATTGATTCCTTCTTCCTCAGCAACGTTACTAACCTTCCGAGCCAGGCGTCAGGACCAAGGGCTCACCCTATTCATGCCGCTAGGGTTTGATGAGTGGTTTTTCCCTCCCACCCCTCCATACCCCTTCTTTCCAGTCACCCCTCCCCCACTTCCTTCTTCCCCCGGCATATAGCCTCACCACCCTCCCCAGAAAGCTCCCCCAGCTCCAGTGACTACTACATAATTAACAATAACTTGTAGTAATGCAATTTAAGAGTCCTTTTAATGGGCAGCGATGGTAGAATGTATAGCCCATCTTTCTTTGTCATCTGAGAAAAGCGGCCCCATGCAGAGCTGCTGGTTGCTGAGTGACGCTTTGTTGTCTGCACCAGACACAGTACCAGCTGCACTGGCAGGTAGCCGAAGTGCAAGGAGATAGCTGCCAAGCTATGCTATACAAAGGGAGCGGTGCCAGAGAGAAAGGGACCTTTGCATGCGATGACCTTTGACCCCCAAGCCAGCATGGATCCCATATTCATCCTTTCCAGACAATTGCATCTTTCATTCCTCCACAAACTATGATTAGAAAGGGGCCATTTGTGATCAGGGTTAGTTAGCTTATAAGTTCCCGACAATGCGGTTATTGCGTTTTTTTTCTGTTTTAATGGTGACAATATTTTCCTTAATCTGGGGTCAGTAATTAAACACGGGAAAATTCTGAAAGCAAACCAGTTACCCAGCCAGTGGCGTGGGGCAGGGATTCAGGGAAAGTGAGAAGTGTGTAGACAAGGACCATATGGCATTTAAAACGTCAAACAGAAATTGAACTCTCACCTGATCACGGGGAATCTTCCCACAAGGAGCCTAATAGAACTATGCGTTTTTAAGGAAATTGCTAACTTACTCAACACTGTCATATAATACTTCTTTTATTCCCCAGCAAAGCTTTTGTTTGGTCAACTTAGATTAATGAGAAACTAACAGCTTGTATTTGAATATGTCCTAGCAAGTTCACTTTTGTTCTTCTTTGAAAAACATCAGCGATCTTTGGAAAAACGGCTTTTATTTTGTGTTTTCAAGCCAGTCTACATCAGGACATATGAAAAGAAGCTTACAGCCTCAAGTAAGGACCACCTCAAAGTCACGGCAGCCTTTTTGAACCTAACCCTTGGCCACCGTGTATAGTGGGCAGAGAAGTCAGTTGTCAGCATCACATACCCACCACAGCAACATACCCCCCAGGGTGCCTAGGAAACGCTCTCACAAAGGCAGGAATATAATGAACCAGAGTTTCAACTTCAATCTCTTTCCAGAAAAAAAGGGAGTCAGTTGTGTACGTGGGGGGACTCTCTGAGAGCCGTTCCAGTAGCAGAGGCGTTCTGGAACAGCCCTTCTTTGATCTGTCTTCTTATGGAAGGCTATGTTCCTTTGAGGCTGGGGAAAAAATGAATACCTGCCGGCCAGCCTGGAGGAGCCGCACCTGACTTCAGGCTCCCATGTGAAGCCGTCTGTTCTTTATTTTCACTCTGTATGAAGCTAATGGAATTTGCAGTTGATTAACCTCAAATCTGGAGAAGTGATCCAGCCTGGGATCACAGCTGGCGGGGCGGAGGCTGCATGTACTTCTTAAGTGAGTCAGACAGCAACAAGTGTTTGCCCACAAAAGCAGAGGCCCGGAGAAATGGGTGTGAGAGGGAGAGTCCCTTGGGTCCATGGACAGCCAGCAGGCCCAGAGGCAGGCTACGTGAGCATCTGACCTCCACAAATAAAATGCTGTTGTCTAGATGACAAATTAAATGGGGAACCTGAATCTTCTTAAAAAA
The DNA here is from genome assembly GCF_059928025.1 of Delphinapterus leucas. Classification (NCBI taxonomy): domain Eukaryota; kingdom Metazoa; phylum Chordata; class Mammalia; order Artiodactyla; family Monodontidae; genus Delphinapterus; species Delphinapterus leucas. Next base: position 138,723,380 of record NC_143129.1, read on the forward strand.
AAAATCCCTGGGGCTTCCCTGGTGGCGCAGTGGTTGAGAGTCCGCCTGCCGATGCGGGGGGCACGGGTTCGTGCCCCGATCCGGGAGGATCCCACATGCCGCGTAGCAGCTGGGCCCGTGAGCCGTGGCCGCTGAGCCTGCGCATCCGGAGCCTGTGCTCCGCAATGGGAGAGGCCACAACAGTGAGAGGCCCGTGTACCGCTAAAAAAAAAAAAAAAATCCCTAAAACATAGAGGTTTCACTCTGTGGAGAAGTGTGGAAGTTCAAGCATGGACCCTGGAGCTAGACTGACTGCCTTTGAATCCTGGCTCTCCTGCTTACTGGCTGTGTGACTCTGAGCAAGTTACTGAACTTCTCGGTGCCTCAATTGCCTCATCTGTCAACTGGGAATCATCATAGTAATCAAGAAATTGTAATGAAGATTAAACAAATTAATATTTGTAAAGTATTCAAGAACAGTGCCTGGCCCATTGTAAGCATATATGCATTTCCTTAAAAACACATGGATTCCCCCACCCCCCCCAGAAAATGTGCAACTGTATATTTTGTTTCTGTCAGAGTCATTACTCTTATTCATCTTGCATTAAGAGAAATTGTCTTTCTTCATCAACTTTTGAACACAAAGGACAATAGTCTAGATATCCTGATATTCTGTTTGGCTAAAAAAGTCTACAGAACTAACTCTCATGTTTAAAACAATCAAGAAGGCAAGTCAAAGACGTAAGGTTGTTCCTTATTGTTCTGCGTCAGTCAGTAAAGGTTGCTGTAGAATTTTCTGAGAGGAAGCTTCCACATACGGTATACTTAGTGCATGAAATGTGGCAGTTGGATTCCTGTGTGTTTGTTTTTTTAATTGTCATATAAACAAATAATTCCAAACATATTTCTTCTTCGTGGATTTGTTTCTATTTTGCAGATTGTTTCAGGCATCAATAAACAGGATTACATAAATGTGCATACAACTGCAAAACTCACTTAGTTTAGCAAGTGCTTCTCACATATTCATTTACTCAACAATGCTACTTTCGAGTCATGTCAACATTACTCCATTGCTGCCTCATGACTAATACAGTGTTACTTAAAACCCATTTCACATCTTACATCCAAGGAACACCACCAAACTTTGGTTTGCACCACCTGGTTTCTAATTAAAATCAAATTGAGAAAGAGGCTTTCCGCAGAAGTGCAGCGTCTGTCCTAACACACTGATGGGTCCTCAGCAAGGATTTAAAATATAAGATGACTAACATAAAAGCTCATTATAGGAAAAAAGCAAAAACTGAGAAGCACATTATACCATTTAGGAGGCTGTGAGTGAGAGACCCATGGGTAACCGACAGTGAGATGGTCTCATTGTCCATTCTGTTCATCAAGGAGGGTGAAAAGAATCTTTCACTTGTAAAGGAATACTTTGCCAATTTTAAATAATCAAAATTGGATCTATAACATTCATGGATGTTAGAATGGGGGAAACACAAACTGAAGCCCCTCACCCTGGGCGTTATAGTAACAGAATCTGCTGTTTTGTGTGTTGAGTCAAAGATTTTGAAATGTGCAACCATTCTAACCGCGGCAAATAGGAAAACAATACCCGTTATTCACTCAATTTTCTTGAGCTAAAAAAGGCGAATGATAACAACATATGCTCTGAATGTGACCCATGCCGTTTAGCTTAAAGGCAAAATAAGATAAAAGTCAGCACTGCACACAGAGTTTAAACAAAAACATACGTATCTATACACTTTCCTTCCCTCTCCATATGTTACCCTGTGGTGGGAATTATAATACTGTGCATCACACCTTTCACTCAAGGATCTTAAGCTCCTCTCAGAAATGAACATAAACCCATACACCAGCCCTGGGAAGCAGGTGGTGGGTATTATTATTACCATTTTACAAATGGAGACACAATGTTCCCCAACTTCAGCTGATTGAACTCAAGGCGCTGGAGTCTTTATGGGGGAGGTGCTTTCTCTCTTTCTGCCTCTCACTATCTCTTTTTTTTTTTTTAACATCTTTATTGGAGTATAATTGCTTTACAGTGGTGTGTTTGTTAGTTTCTGCTGTATAACAAAGTGAATCAGCTATATATATACATACATCCCTATATCTCCGGACCTAGAGACTCTCACTCTCTTTTTAAAATTTCAGTGACAATACAAGTGAATTGTAGCACTTAAAAGTTCTAAAGGTTCATGCTGGCATTGGAAAAAGATTTGCTTCCCTGCCATGGACTTCTTTTCATCCCCCAAACTGCCAAATATAACTGTCGTCGCTAAGAATAATGATCTCAAACTTTCTTCTATGTATCTCTTTTGGGTAGAGCTTGGAACACTAACAAATGAAAGTCACAACCCAGGGAAGTGAGTTCTTGAATTGGATGTTTTTATAACCAAGAGTAAAACTTGGGCAGCTTAGAATTGAAACTGACAAGGAGCATCCTCTGTGATCCAAACTCCTGGGCTGTGGTTGGGGAAGTGGACTTGGACAGCTTTCTGAAGCAGCCCAGACTCTAAATCCAACACAGACAGGTGTGTTTCACAGCAGAGTTACCCAGGGCAAAGTTTCAGATTAAGTTCTCAGCTGCTAAATTTATTTATTTTTACATCTTTATTAGAGTATAATTACTTTACAATGGTGTTAGTTTCTGCTTTATAACAAAGTGAATCAGTTATACATATACATATGTCCCCATATCTCTTCCCTCTTGCGTCTCCCTCCCTCCCACCCTCCCTATCCCACCCCTCTAGGTGGTCACAAAGCACCGAGCTGATCTCCCTGTGCTATGCGGCTGCTTCCCACTAGCTATCTATTTTACGTTTGGTAGTGTATATATGTCCATGCCACTCTCTCGCTTTGTCACAGCTTACCCTTCCCCCTCCCCATATCCTCAAGTCCATTCTCTAGTAGGTCTGTGTCTTTATTCCTGTCTTACCCCTAGGTTCTTCATGACATTTATTTTTTTCTTAAGTTCCATATACATGTGTTAGCATACAGTATTTATCTTTCTCTTTCTGACTTACTTCACTCTGTATGACAGACTCTAGGTCCATCCACTTCACTACAAATAGCTCAATTTCGTTTCTTTTTATGGCTGAGTAATATTCCATTGTACATATGTGCCACATCTTCTTTATCCATTCATCTGATGATGGACACTTAGGTTGTTTCCATCTCCGGGCTATTGTAAATAGATCAGCTGCTAAATTTTAACCCAAGTACAACTGCTTAGGAACCTGAGGCCCAAGTCGGCACAGGTAATGAGCAGGCTGCCTGGTGAAAGTGGACCTCTCAAATCAGAAAGCTGGTTCCAGCTTGGGGTTTTCCTTAAGAATCACTCACTTCCTGCCAGGTTCACATCCTCTGAAGTAGGGCTTCAATTTGCTACAACTGGAAAGTCATACCCTTTCTAATTCGACACAATGGATTCTTGGGAAAAAAAGGTTTTAGAAATTTAAAAAAAAATCATGTTGCTTTTCAGGTCATGTATCTAAGGGGGAAACATTCATTTTTTGCTGAAATCACATTTATGAAAATATATGTCTATGGGACAGACTGTTCTTATATTCCTGATGAGACCCTGCCCAGTATGAAATACATAGAGACACTCGAGGGAGGCCCAGGAAGTCCTTGGTTTTTTCTTTTTCGGAGGGTCACTTATAGCCATAGGAGAAAAATAACATGAATCAGACCTCCCTCCTCCCTTCCCCTGCCAAAAACAGAAACAAAAATTAAAAAAAATTGAAAACAAAGGAATAAGAGGATTCATTTATCTAACAATAATAGCTAACCGTTTTGCTTTTTGTTACACACCATGCATGCACTGTGCTGAGCGCTATAAGCTCACACCGTTTAAAAATTATGAGAAAAAAGAGGCTTAGAGAGTTTAACTCACTTACTCATAGTCACACAGGAAATGCTTTTGGGTACTAGATTTATTAGTCTCTAGAGTCCATGCTCTTAATCCTCGCTTATGCTGTCCAAGGACAAAATATTATTTATGTGGATTGCTATGACCTAATAAAATAGGAAGAGAATGAGGTAGTAGGTAAAAGAGTGACTTATAAAATCATTTCTTCATGAAGAACTGCTGTGCTGGGTGATTATACACAGCACATGGCTCTCCGAGGTTGCCTTTCTTCCTCTGGATTGATCTCATATCAACTTTCACCAAGCCCTCCAAAAGCCTAAGGGACTATATCATAATTGCCTTTGTCTTCTTAGTGGCTAGGACAGTGCTGGTCTCAAGTACATGCCCAATAAAAGTTTATTGAATGAATAAATAAATGAAATGACTCTAGGTTCTCTGAAAACACATTGACCTGTCAGTGGATTATTGGTGGCAACTTTAAAAATAGTGGTTAGTTTTCCCAGGCACTGAGCCAGCCTCCCCTTCCTCTCTAGTCTGCGTGTACTCATGGCATGCATATACATTGATGTTAACCTGAGTAAACCATGATTAGGTCCAGAGAGAGTGTCCCATGATGAGAGATGACACCAGGGAAAGTCATGCTACTAGCATCTAGAGGAGGAACTCAAGGGAGACTTTCTGCTCATTTAAAAGAGCTGGCAGTGAGTGGTGGAAATTCTGAAGAGGCAAAGTCCTCATTCAAAATCTATCCTCTGAAAACACAGGGAAAGGTCCTCAACATCACTAATCATTAGGAAAATGCAAATCAAATCATGAGATAACAACTCACACACATTAGGTTGATCATTATCCAAAAAAACCAGAAAGTAACAGTGTTGGTGAGGCTATGGAGAATTTGGAATCTTCGTGCATTGCTGTTGGGATTGTAAAATGGTGTAGCCTCTATGGAAGACACTATGGTGGTTCCTCAAAAAAATTAAAAACAGAATTACCATATGATCCAGCAATTCCACCTCTAGGTATATACCCCAAAGAATCAAAAGTGGGGACTTAAACAGATATTTGTGCACCCATGTTCATAGCAGTATTATTTACAATAGCCAAAAGGTACAACTACCCAAATGCATATTGACAGATAAATGGATTACTTATGGCATATTCATGCAATGGAATATTATTTTTCCTCAGAAAGAAAGGAAATTCTGTTGCATGCTACAACATGGATAAACCCTGATAACACTATGCTCAGTGAAATAGGGCAGACACAAAAGGAAAAATATCATATGATCCTACTTAGATGAGGTACCTAGAACAGTCAAATTCATAAAAACAGAAAGTAAAATGGTGGTTACCAGGGGTTGGGGAAAGGGGAAAATGGGAAGTTATTGTTTAATGGGATTGAAGCTTCTTTTTTTTTTCTTTTTTTTTTTTGTGGTACGTGGGCCTCGCACTGCTGTGGCCTCTCCGTTGCGGAGCACAGGCTCCGGACGCGCAGGCTTAGCGGCCACGGCTCACGCGCCCAGCCGCTCTGCGACATGTGGGATCCTCCCAGACTGGGGCACAAACCCGCGTCCCCTGTATTGGCCTCTCAACCACTGCGCCACCAGGGAAGCCCAAGGGATTAAAGGTTTTTTTTAAACATTGAGTACAGTTGACTTAGCAATATTATATTGGGTTCAGGTATAAAACATAGTAATTCAGTATTTATTATAGATTATATTCCATACAAAGTTATAAAATATCAACTATATTCCTAGTGCTATACATTATATCCTTGTATCTTGTTTATTTTATGCTTGGTAGTTTGAACCTCTTAATTCCCTTCATCTATTTTGCCCCTTCCCCAAATCCTTTCCCCACTGGTAATCACTAGTTTGTTCTCTGTATCTGTGAGTCTGTTTCTGGTTTGTTATAATTTTTCATTTGTTTTATTTTTCAGATTCCACATATAAATGAAAACATATAGTATTTGTATTCCTCTGTCTGACTTACTTCATTAAGCATGATAACCCAGGTCCATCCATGTTGTTGCAAATGGCAAAGTTTCATTCTTTTTTATGGCTGAGTAATATTCAACTATACATATGTATATGTATGTATGCATGCATGTGTGTATATATATATACGTATATATATACACATATATATGTGTGTATATATACACACATATATATGTATATATATACACATGTATACACATATATATATATATACTACTCATCCATATTATACCACATCTTCTTTATCCATTCATCTGTGGATGGACACTTAGGTTGCTTCCATATCATGGCTATTGTAAATAATGCTGCTATGAACATTGGGTTGCATGTATCTTTTTGAACAAGTGCTTTTGTTTTCTTTGGATGAATAAACAGGAGTGGAACTGCTGGATCACATAAGTTTTAGATGAAAAAGTTCTGGAGATGGATAGTGCCAATGGTTACACAACAGTGTGAACGTACTTAATGCCACTGAATTGTATACTCAAAAAGGCTCAGATGATAATTTTCTTGTTATACATATCAAATATATCTTACCACAATTAAAAACCCTATTATCAAGGTTAGTGGGCAGTGGGCTAAAAGTGTGAAAATAATTATAAGCTTGGAACAGGCCTAATGTTTCAGGAGACTTTAATAAATTCCCAGCATCCACTGTCATAGTAAAAGTGTACTTGGTGAGGATACTCATGTCCCCTTGGCCAGCTCCCGGGGATGGAGAAGTATGTGGCAGGTGCATAGCCCCAAGGGTGTGGGGTTTCTGAGCCTGCTGGTAGGTCCCACCCTCTGGCACACAGGGCCATGAGTTCCCAATCTCTGTTTTGAACACCTTTTGAATTTGAGCGGGTCTGTGGTACAGAGCATAACGTCTGGGTTAGAGAGGTGCTTCCTTTTCACCACTGCCTGTCGCTTTTACCATCATTTCCGTGCCAGGCAGAGAAATAAATACCTTTTGTCCTAGGTTGACTTAAAGGACATTGCCCTTAGGCTAGTTCCTCCCTAGTTACAATGAGGGCTTCAACACAGGACCTCAGAATCAGATGCCTAATGATTTTTTGAAGATGTAGACTAATTCCTTTCATGCTAAGTGTACTCCATGTGATTGTTTAAGGAACCTAGAAAATGTAGGAATCTAGAACAAAGGTGCAGACTTGAATTTTGGTTACCTCAGACCTAAATTATTAGAACTTTATTTTTTATTTTTAAATTTTATTGAAGTATAGTTGACCCCCAATGTTGTGCTTAATTTCTGCTGTACAGCAAAGTGACTCAGTTATACATATATTCTTTTCGTATTCTTTTCCATTATGGTTTATCACAGGATACTGAACATAGTTCCCTGTGCTATGCAGTAGGACCTTGTTGTTTATCCATCCTATCTAAATTATTAGACCTTCAAATCATTCAATACATGGATAATGATATTAGTCTCTTCCTGTTTGTATTGTCTTCAATATTTTACAGCATTGCTTTCACAGCCACTATTGCCATTAAGATTCTCACAATAAAGCTGCGAAGGAAGCAAGGCAGAAATTTTGTGTAGTCTACACATGATGAAATTGCTACAAGTTCCTTAAGACCAGGACCTGCGTCTTGTTCCTCGGTACGTGTCCTCAGTATGTTGGCCTTTCCACACGAGCTTCGAACACAATAGGTTTTCCATAAGTTCTTGCTGAATGACAATGAAAGTATGGAAAACTTTTCGTTAACTGCGTAAGGTTCTATAGTAACGAGAGCAGGGGCTGGAATTCCTTCTGATTTCGTTTTCTATAGTAACACCTTAATTTAAACAGCAATACTTCCTGCGCCAAATTCCTTCTGGAGAATCTGTCCACCTGGAAGGTTAAATACATCTTAGCCAACCAGCCACTAGCTTGGTGGGCTGAATGCCTCAGTGGTTTCCCCTTAAGTTAAAGATGCACATCTTGATTGGAAGCTGGCAAGGCAGCAGCACTCCTATCCGACCTCCCCAAGCCACCCTGCACCTCACAGCCCCTCCTCTGGTACTGAGCTCTCTGGTTGCCTGGCTTCTGTCACCCTTTGCTGTCCGTGTCAGGTGATTCCTTGCCTGCTTTCTAGACTAGCTGCTCCGGGCCAGACTTCCTTTATCTTGTGGTTTTCTATCGCTATCTTATCAGGCAACCCCACTCCTGTTCCCTCCTTGCAGGCCTCCCTGCTGAGTCCTGAGCCTTTGGTAGCTGGGCACCAAGGCTCCCCCCCACCCCCCTGCACCCCCTGCCCCGGCCCTGACTCACAAGGAGCTGCTTCTCTCATCCCCCTTCTCCCTTCGTTCTATCACAGCCTGCTCTGTTTCCTATTAGGGGAGCGTGCATTTTAAATGTCTCAGCAGTGTCTGTGTCTGCAGCCACAGTTCCACTGCTCCCCCCCCAATTCCCCCATCCCCTTCCCCAAGTCAGACACTAGAGTGGGGAGCATCAATTTACAGTTTCTGGCCAGATACCAGATGTGCTGGGTGGAAGCAAATTGTCACAGAAAATGTTTGTAATTTCAGATAAAGATCACTGCTACAGTTGTAAGGATGGACAAGAACAAAAAGAGCTACAGTTTTTATTGTTATCACGATTGATAATAATCCCAGACAGGCTCTCTCTCTCTCTTTCTCTCTCTCTCTCTATCTCTCTCTCTCTCATCCAGTTGGAAGTGATTATAAAGTTGCTCTCTGTAGCTTCGCCGGTAGACAGCCTCCATCATGTCCTGAGGTACCACAGTAACACAGGAATTGGGGAAGGGATTTTTATTAGTTAGTGGCAAAAAGTTAGCAGGCACCAGATTTGAAAGGTGCTGGCTGGTTACCTAACACATGTACCAGGGGCTGGGAGACAAGAGCAATATTCTGTAATATTTAAAGTGCCTTAGATAACAGAATCTATGGGTGGGTCTTTGAAATATGAAACAGTTATTTTGGAGCCATATATCTCTGTTTTCCAATTACTTCTTCCTTTTCTTTCTTTTTTTTTTTTTTTGCGGTACGCGGGCCTCTCGCTGCTGTGGCCTCTCCCATTGCGGAACACAGGCTCCAGATGCACAGGCTCAGCGGCCATGGCTCATGGGCCCAGTCACTCCGCGGCATGTGGGATCTTCCCGGACTGGGTCACGAACCCGCATCCCCTGCATTGGCAGGCGGACTCCCAACCACTGCGCCACCAGGGAAGCCCTTCCTTTTTCTTTTAGTCTTCTCTTTTCTTCCCTGATGAGTGGGAAATGAGTGAACCAACCCAAACATTCACACATGCTCAGTCAACCCTGGGACTCTACTGGGACCCAAGAAAGAAGGTTGATGATCTGGTAAACTAATTCACTCACATGGGATACATGGGCCCATTCATGGCATTTCAGCCATGTGATATCTTGAAATAGAAAGAATTTAGATTCTGCACCTCAGATTATAGTGTGTAGGTGACTGTCTACCCTACCTGTGTGTGATGAGTGAGAAAATAACATGAACAAGCTAAAATGGCAGATTACTTAGTTTTTACTGCCATGGGACTCAAAATGAAAGAGGTAGGGAGACAAGAAGGTCAAATAGAGTAATCGCCCAACTTTTAGGAGGGGAGTTTTGGGCACCTTCAACTCAGAACTCTGATGGTCAGGAGAGGTATGGCACATTCTCAAGTCCTTGCAGACAATGGTAAAGGGAAAGAACAGTATTCGGAAAGGAGCATGATGTGGTGGTAAAGAGATCTATAGTCCTCACTGATACCAAAGCCCATCATCACAGGCACTCAATACATGAATGAAGGAGGGAATGATCCTTAGTCAACCACTGTATCATAGCACATAAAGCATAGCATAGTGGGGGGTAGAGAAGAGTTAGATCATCAGCCTAAGTGGATGAGAGATTACAACACTTGTCATAAGTTTTACAGAGATTGTTGTAGCTTAAATTCATATTTGTGAATCTTGTTTCAAGTTAGCTCATTGCAGACTCCATTTAATCCACAGGACCTGTTGTAACAAGAGAATTCATTCAAAAGCAAAATAAACACCTTATTATTCTGAACTAAATTAAGTGGAAATGTGCAATTTTCTCTTGCTTTCTAATTATTATAATAGGATAATAGGCAGCCATACGGACAGAAATTGAAATCAGAGTTTTTTTCAAAAGTCTTACTTGGTATATCAAAATGAACAGAGAAGACATTTCAAAGCATGCCTGCTTGCTCCTGCCTTGTCCGAATCCAGGACCTCAGGGTGTTTGTTGAAGGAAATCCCCAACTGTCAGGTGTGCTGATAACACCCTGTTTTAGAACCACTTTTAGGGGGTTAGTCCCCAGTTCAGGTTCAAAAGAAAGACCATGGGATTTGGGACCATCTTGGAGTAGTTTTATGACATGGAACAATTTATTAACTCTTTGAAGCCTCAGTTCTTTTGTTTGGAAAATGGGGATAACCATACCTATGTTTGAAAGAGTGTAGGTCCATGCGTTTGAAAATGTCAGGTCAGTGCCTGACACAGAGTATAGTGCTCAATCAATGCAAAATTCCTCTAAATTTAAAGTCATAAATTTATGTTTGGAACAATGTTTCTAAATTTAAAGTCTTAAACTTATGTTTGGAACAATGCCTGTGAGCTCTGTAAATCCTCAGGCATTAAATAAAGATTCAGCATAATGTTCTGTTGAGGCAGAAAAGTATGCTATTATATAGAAGAAATCTTAGCCCCCAGAGTGGGAACCAAAAGGGTCAACTGTCAGCTAACTAGAAAGTAAAATCAAGTACACCACCACTTCTCCAAAAATACTGATTGACAGATATATTTGTAGATTTGATGAGTGCCCAGAAGATCAACCGTAGGGAACAATTTGGTTCAGGAAAGGCCAAAGGTCTATAAATAATATTAAAGTTCTCCAGGTTTTACCCTTTCCAAGCCTGGAGTGTGCCCTTCTTTTTAGAAAAGAGAAGTCAATGCTTTAAGGATTGAACTTGCAAAGCAAGTACATTTTCAACGGGAAGGGTGGGTGGGGAAGAAGGTTCATTTAAAGAAACTATTCAACCCTTTGTTTCTTTTCACAGCAGTCTCCTTAGAGACCTTATAATTGACTGGTTGGTTTAAAGACTGAAGAGTGCAGGGGGATGGAGCCCAGAAACTTCCAATGAAACTCCCACTCTTTAAATACCAATTGAAAATGAAGAGTATTTCCTTAACATTCTCTATCCTCTAACTACCCCATCAGCTTATCTCTTGCTAAGTCCTTGAACTCTTGCTCTAATCACATTGGATGTTTTTTCCACTCTTCTTTCATCTTGACACTTCTACAGGTTCTGTTTTCTTCTCTACCATGTTCCCACTTCTGTCCGGTGAATTTCTGTTTGGTCTTCATGACTCATCTCACATCCCTCTCTTCTTAAGTGTTCTCTCATAGTCCCCAGACTGGGTTTTTGGCTTCTTTTTCAGTATCCTGTGCATTGAATTGTAACGGTCTGTTTTCTTGTCTGTGTCCCCTACTAGAAGGTAACTGGCGTATCATAATCATTCAATAAACATTTACAAAATTCATTTATTCTACAAATATTTATTAAACACCTACTGTGTTCCAAGCCCTTTTCTAGATATAAGAGATGTAGCAGTCAAGCAGATTATGTTCCTGATTTTCTAAAGCTTTTACTTTAGTAGGGATAGACAGACACTAAATAAATGGTGAAAAATGTGAGGAAGAAAAATAAAATTGGTAAGGAGGAAAGGAAGTATGTTTTTGTATGTGCAGTAGAGCTAATCTAGCTAGGGTGGTCAGGGAAGGCACATGTCACATGGCATTTGAGCAGAAATCTCAAAGAATTAAGGAAACACATTCAGTGGCTATCTGGAGAAAATACATTCTGGGCAGAGGGAAAAGCATGTGCAAAGGCCCTGAGGCAAGTGTGTACTTGTCCGGATGACAGAAGAGCAAGGAGGGTGGTATGGCTGTGCAGAGTAGTGAGTGAGAATTGTAGCTGGATGTGAGGTCAGTCAGAGAGGGGATGTAAGGTGTCCAGCTGGCCTCTGTGCCCACAGTCTTAGCTCCTTTCCGTCCACCCTCCACAGAGCAGCCAGAGCAATTGCTCAAAACATAAATCTCATCATGTCATTTTCCCCTTTAAAAATTTAAAATGATTCCTCAGCACTTACAAACCATCTTCAGGTTCATGCCAATGCAAATCTCTCAGGCCTCTCACTCCCGCCGTGTGCCTCATGCTGGCCACACTGAATGAACCACTCTTGCAATACCCAGGTTTGTTTCCCTCATCTGGGATTGTGTGTGTTGTTTTTCCTCTACCCACAAGGCCACTTGGGGTCCACTACCCCCAAGGCAAAATTCATATAACTCATCAGCCTTCAAAATTCAGCAGTAATTGTCACTTATTCTCGGAAGTTTTTCCAGACTTTGAACTTTCTTTTAACCCTCTCCCCAGCCTTTACTTACCCTAAACCTAAGCCTAAAACTACATTGGACCCAAACATTAGCCCTACACTAAATGCAGCTTCAACTGCCATGCTAATCGTAACCCTAACTTCAACCTAATCCTAAACCTAGCTTAAACTCCATCCCAAGCCTCACTCCTGACCCCAACCCTGACTCTGACTTGGTCAGCCAAGGATCCCTTTCCTGAAATACAATGCATGTGGCTCTTGAGAAGAAGACAGTAAGTGAGAGTCAGCATTCCATACTGAGCTTGCTCCCAGTGAGGAAGTGCTCCTGTTGACTTACCGGGATGTGTCGCTTCTCTAGTTTGAAAGAAATCCACCTGTACCTTTTATTTGTGATTTGAAAACATTTGGTAGATTACCAAATCTCTTTGTGTCTCAATAAAGTCATCCATAAAATGGAGAAAATTAAATTTATGTTGCAGATTTCCAATGAATACAACATGGTCCAAATACCAAAGAACATGATAGGCCCTGGGAAGGTTATGAGTTGGCCTCCTCCAGGATCCTGGGTTTTCTCTGAGGCCTCAGTCTCTTCTGATACCTCTTAGGAGTCCCTACCCTCAGTGAGCAATGTATCTTCCATGTTAGAAACCTAATACATTTTATTTGGTGATAATGTTATTCTTGAAACTTGGTGTAAAGATACCTCATTCTAATGAAGAAGATGGTAATCTTCATCTCTTACATTTATGTAGAAATTTGAAGTAAAAACATTTATCCTCTGATATTTAAATTCCAATAAACTCCAACAAAGCAACAAACTACTGCAATACCTTAGGATTTTGACATGAATGGCATTGAAGCTAAAGTTGATTTGGGAGAAAACTGTTATATTTGCAATTTTAGGATGTAGCGTGTTATAGCCCCACACTGCGGATATGTTTATAAAATCTTCTTGGTAATGATTTATAGTTTATTCATTTAGGTTGTACATACTACTTGTTGGGGTTACTTCTAGGTGTTTCATGATTTTGTTTTTGTTACTGTTGGGAATGGAGTCATTTCCCATTATGTCTTTTATCTGCCATTGTTGTATATAATTAGCTTGTGGCCATAACTTAAGTAATCTATCTTTTAATTGCAACAGTTTTTCATTTGGTTCTTTTGGATTTTCTAAGTATTTAATTAGGTCACCTGAAAATAACAATGCTTTTATCTTCCTTCAATAATTATACCTTGTATTTCTGTTTCATATCTTTTGAACTGGTCACAATTTCCAGGACAACATTAAAGAATAATGATAATTTGGGGCTTCCTTACGTTGCTGCTGATTTTAATGGGAATGCTTCTTGTTTTGCCATTAAGTATGTTGTTGACTATTCTTTGATATTATTTTCTAGCGTCATTACGTGTGGCTAGACAAGAAAGCCTGTGCAATTTCTACTTTTAGAATTTATTGTTTTGTGTGTGTGTGTGCATGTCCATGCACCTGCATGACATAATACATTTTTGCAGTGCTTTTATGAGTGCTTTTAAGGCCAGCATATACTGTGTTTGTAAGAGGTCAACATTGTCTAGTAGACTTAATATTATTAATTATATTTATTTAAATTCTCCATATTATAATTTCTGGCTTGTCTAATTGAACTAGAAAGAGTGGATAAATCTGTGTTAAAATTATACATACAAATTGTGTTCTTGTCAGTTTCTCCTTAATTTTCTGAGCATTTTTGCTTTATATCATTTGATATTAGGTTAATTGCTGCATAAAGGGGTTAATTACACTGTACATTCATTATGCTGTTTTCCAGTTTGTAAACGTAAATAAGTAATCTATTTTTCCCTATTTATTACTTTTGCCTTGGAGCCTACTTTGCCAGAAATTAATACCACCTCTCCTCTTTTTAAGTTCGTCCTATTTAATAACGATTTGCCTCTCCTTTTATTTTAACATATGGACATTTTTGTCTTAGGTATGTCTCTTAGAGACAGCAGATATTTGGATTTAGTGTTTTTACTCCAGTCTGAGAATCTTTGTTTTCTAATGGTTGGATTTAACCACATATATTTATTGTTGTACAGATGGCTTTGTTAACTTCTGTCATTTTGTTCTACATAATTTATTTTCTTTTTAATTTTTTGCTATTTCTTTTGCTTTTGGGCCTTGAAAATATGGAATTTTGTGTGTGTTTTTTTGTTTCCTTAGTAATTGAAAATGTGTCTATTCTCTTTTCAACCTAACTTGTAATTTCCAAAAACCAGAGTTTGGCTTATATTTTTCTAATTCTCAGAGTCAACAATTTGAAGTCTAAATAGAATTTAGAGTCTCTTCTATGTGAGATCAGGCCTTTAGTGAATTTTTATTCCTCTCCCACCCGATTTTATAATCTTTTTTCCCATCCTGAACAGCAGGTGAGCTAGGTAGGTTCTCTCATTGATCTTTGCCTGGAATATAGTAAACTTGGCTCAGTCTATAAATGCCTCTAGTTCACAAAGTTTTTTTGTTTTTTTTTTTTTCTGTTATGTCTTTGATTATTGCTTCCTTTTGCTGTCCAATTGCTCTCTCTCTTTGGGAATACCTATGTAATTCTTGACTTGGATCTTCAGTTTCTGGGATAGGTGCCATTCTCTGTCATATGAGTTTTACATTTTGCGTGATTTGTGTGTGTCTGGGAGAGTTATTCAAAGTTTGACTTTGAAATTACTGGATCAATTTTCACAGTATTAATTCTGCCTTGCAGCAGACTTAACACTGCTAATTTTCTCGAATTACTGCCTGATTTTGTCAATCTCTTTTAAAATTTTATCCTCCAGTTTTTTTTAATCTTTATTCCTCCAGCTTTTATTTCATCATCTATTTTCTTTCTAATGGCTTTCTACTCTTGTCTTAGACAGCAGACATTGTTCCACTTTTTTTCTCTCTGTTTCTATCCTTTATGGTTTTCAGATGTTTTTTTCTTCCGAGTCTCCCTTTGCTCTTGCTTAGCAGCATGTAATGCTTTCTGTTTTGTATGTTCTTTTTGTTTATCCATCTTCCAATAGGAAGAGACTGGATCTGTGTTTTTTACATATAAGGTACATGTATTGCTCTAGGCGCCACTTGCTCTCCAATTGTGCTCCACTGAAATCCTCTTCCCACATCTATAATTGTATATCAGATTGATGTCCTGGCCCGACTTACAGTGTATTAGCATCTTTCTGCTATTTTGCTGGTCTGTGATAAGAAGAATTTCTTATCCGAATGGCTGACTCCCTAATATTCAGAGCAGATGAAATACATAAAAGCACAATTCCCAGCATGCAAGGACACTGCAGCTTTCTCCATTTCTTCCCCTGTCTTTTGGGTTTTACCAATGGGACCACACTTCCGAGGATGCATTGTATCACTACCAGCTTCCCCCCAACTCCTACTTAATTGTTTTACGGTAGTTACATTATCTCAACGAGTATAGAAATATTAGTGGCAAAAGAGGAACGGCTATCTCCACGTGTTGTAGAATATGAGTTTCTGAATGAGTAGAAAGAGGTGTGGAAAGTGACCAAAGATCTTCCTCCCTATTGTCATGTACTCATGGGACTTCTATTTTTGAAGCATAGCAGTCATGGGCCACTAATTGTATGTTTCTATTCAATGTCACAGATGTGTAGTTAGTGGAACTGCCTACCAGAAATGTCAGTGGGAAATTTCTTAGTACCAGTTGTCAGTATTTTTAAGAAGTCTTGCCTTCTTTGGTATCTTAAGTATTGGAACATTGGCAAGGATTGCATTAGGGACTCCTAGTTAAAAGCCCTTTTAAACCAGAGCTTTCCAATTCTTTCCACTGACTCACCACCAAGAGGGTTCATAAAGGCGCTTAATTATTATATTTTCCAGAAGGTCTTTAGTGCTGCAACCTTGAACCCTGGCTCTCAATGCCAACTTTGTGGTTATTATTCCCCATGTGGAAAAATATTAATATGGTTAATAGCTAATACAAAGTTTAAACAGCAAACATTAATGTAACAACACATTAAATTACACACTATAGTCAGGTGGTTGAGAACATGAGTTTTGGACAAGCATTCAAATCCCAGATCAATCACTTCCTGACTTTTGGAATTAAATTTAGGTAAGTTACTTAACATCTCAGTTTATAATCTGTAAAATGGGAATATTACACAGGGCTATTGTGGGAACAAAGTTATATAAGGCAAGTAAAGTAGTTGGTAGATGGCCTGACATAGGGATGTACTCAAAACATGTTGTCTATTATTATTATTATATTAAAAATATATTTTATAACATTTTATTATTATATTTTAAAAACTATACTCTTATAGTTTCCTAATATACTTTTCTTAAATAAAGAGACAGTTACTGTTTTTGTTTTATTTTACTGTGGCCTGCAGTATTAGATAAAAACTCATGAGTTAGTTGTACACAGGCCATGGTTCTCTCTCTCAGGGGAATAAAAGGCCACTGATATTCCACGGAAACTGCTGCATAGAGGTTGTTAAGCTGAATTGAACACGTGACAATTCCAAGTGTAGAAGCATGCTTGTAATTCAGCACGAATTTAAGTGACACAGCAATTCTTCTGTGGGCCTCTCTCATTAAATATCTTGGGAAATGGAATTATATTGAGAAGAAAAGCACATTTGCTTGCATGAAATTTTATCACAAAATGTGTTATTTCCACAGCATGGGATGAGGTTATCGTCAGTAGGATGTTTTTTCACGTACTCTCTCTGTTTCTGAGGCGTCTAAACCACATGGTCCTTGTGTTGCCCAAACTGAGTTGATAGGGCAGGTAATCGAACACATTAGGGGAGCAATTTCTTTGCCTCTAAATCCAAACGTGCCACCTTGGAAGAATGAGTCTGTTAGATATTGTTTGACTGCCTTGCTATCTTCCCACACTCCTGAATATTGATCTCCTAAAAAGCTATAGCTAACAGGATGATGATGGTCTGTCTCTACACTTACATGTACCTTCAGTTACCAACTGCTTGAGGTCACTGTTGAGTAGGTGTGTTGAACCCCACTCTCATAAGAGAAGATACAGAAAAGGCCATGAAAATTTTGGTTGAATGTGTTTATTTGGAACTTGTGTTTCTTAGGTTTGTCAATAGTGGTGTATTACATATCTGTTGCACTTTATAATTTTCAGAGAAACTTTTCCACCTGCTGATTTATTTTATCCCCAAAACGGCCCTGTGAACCATGTGAGGATGATATTATTATTCTAAAGATGATGAAGCTGACAACCAGAGAGGTTAAGGGGCTTTCTAAAGGCCACATAGATTATTAGAGGAAGATTTGGGATTATCTATAATAATGATAATAATAATAAACCATTTACTAAATATTTATGGTATGCAAAGCACCATGCTAATCACATCAATGTCATTAACTCGTTTAATCCTCAACAATCAAAGATGTGAAATGACACGGCCAAGTTTCACTCCTAAGACATGACAGAGCCAGGAATCAAGCCTAGGTTGAGGCTCTCAGCTCTTAATTTAAGTCTCCACTTCTCTAATGAGTTTTCTTTAAAGGACATTCTATCTACTTTTAAATACCTATCAGTATGTGTAAAATATTAATTATGATAATAATAATTAAGACTATGTCAGTGCTCGCTATGGAGGGAACTGTACCACCCATTTGCTCATTGAATGAAGTTTTGACTTATCACCTACCATGTGCCAGGTACTGTTCTGGGTACAAGAAAACATATATGAGCAAAGTGTTATCCTTCATGGAGTTTACATTCTTTTGGGAGAAACAGAAAGTAATCAAATAATCACATACATTTATGACTATAAACAGTGCCCTGCTGGAAAGTCTGGAGTGCTCTGAGAGTCCATCAGTAGAGTTCTCTGACACTCTCTGGGGACAGGGATAGCTTCCTGACAAAGCCATGTTTGTATTGAGAGTGGTAGGTGTGGAAATGTTAACTACAAGAGAATGTGTTCTAGGGAAAGGAGAAGACTGTTTGTAGGATCTGATATTTTGGGGGTTTTGAGGAACTAAAAGAAGGTTAACTAACTAGCTGGAGTATATTTAGGGAGAAGAATGGCCCCAGACACGCTTGGAGAGGCAATGCTATGCAGTCCTTATTAAGGACTTTCCCTTTAAGAGAAAGGGTAATCCATTGAAATCACAGATTACTTGTGTTTGAAAAGATCCTGTCGCCTTAAGTGTTAAGAATAAATTACAGGGGGCAAACATGCACACAATGAGACTAGGAGGCTTCTGTGGCAATATGGGCTAGACAAGGTGGTAGCTTGGACTGCAGGAGGGTGGTGGGGATGGATTTAGAAACTATTTAGGTGGTAAATTCAACGGGATTTATTTTGCATTAGATACATGGAGTAAACAAGAAGAAGGTGTTAGAATGCCTCCCAGGTTTCTGGCTTGTGCAAAATGCCTTGTTTCATTTAATGCTCACAACAGCACTATGATGATTTTACTTCCAAGTTTCAGGAACCTGATTCAGAATTTTTTAGTCACTGTCGATAGTCATACCGTCCATCCAAAGCAGAGCCAAGATTCCCTCAGGTCCATCTGAATCTGAAATCTGTGCTCTTGACTGCTATGCTACACTGGGGGATGGTAGAACCACAGGACCCATTATAGGACAGGGAATCTTCAAAACAGCAGTTAAGAATGGAAGTTAGTGGGCATCACTCAACTTTGAAAATATGCACATCCTTAAAGCCCAAGCTCCTGTGAAGTCTATGCATGTTTGCAGCTGGTGCTACTTCTATGTTCATGAGATCAACGGGGACAGGACTAATATCTTTAGTATGTATGATTTTGTTAAAAATCATTTTTATAAATAAAAAATACATGTTCATTATAGAAAAATAAAAAAAATAAAAACAGAAAGAAAAACAATGAAAATCTCCTGTAATCCTCAGAGTGGGTAGAAAATACTTGCTTGCTTTTAATTAAACAATGCCATACACTATGATTAACCACCACAGGTATTCAGTAGAAGATCACTAGAGACCCCAGTTCTCAATCCAGACTTCTCTGGTGATTTTGACCTCTGGGGGACTTTAGACTCTGGGGCTTCCCCTTCTCCTTTGCAAAATGGAGTGAAACTATGTTGCCACTTAATGATCACAGTCTTTTTTTGAGCCTGAGTGTGGCAGTGCTGGGTGAATTGGTGTCACTACAGCGTAGGACTATTCAACTATTTAACTGGCTTCTTCGCTTCTACTCTGTTTCCTCATTGGTGGAGTGGAGGTAATGATACTGGTGTCACAGGAGGTTTTGAGGATTAGCTCACACGTGTGCAGAGTGCTGGCTGGGCCCAGTCCCTGGGCATGGCAAGCAGTAAACACACAGCAGTGAAAAATCTCTACAAAAACATGGTCAGGCAACAGTGCTGAATGATGGCCCGTGCTCGGGGTCAGGGTCAGCAGAGTCAGGGAAGTCCCACTAGTCCTAACTGCTCTCACTCTGCCAGCTGCTGGCTGAGCTGCACAGAAGCCCTTTCTTGGGGTACTTGCCACAGGCTTTTTATCTCTTTTACTGGAGATAAAAAGAACTGTAAGACCTAGACTTCATTCTTAAGGAACAAGCCACATACTGCAGCTTGATAGTAAACAGAAAAATGCCAACACAATTTCATCAATGTCCTAATACTATGAGCAACGGGCTGTGGGACCAGGAGAGGGTGGAGAGGTGACTCATTGTGCCTCTGGGGACCTGGCAAGGCTTCATGTGTCCTGGACCTGGCAGGAGGGTAGAATTTGCTGGGTAGAGAAAAAGGGCATGAAAACCCTCCTGTGCGCTAGTGAAGAATCCTTTTCTGGAATGCCCATGAGAGCCTACAGATGCCAAGGCCACTTTCAGAAATCTGGGGCTAGAGCAGAGGGAATTGGGGTGAGCAGGTGAGGCTCAGCAAGCATGTCTAGTGCAACCACCGAGCTCCCACCTCTGCATCCTCTCCACATCCTCCCATATCTCCTAGCTCCCCTTTCTGCTAACTGCCTTTCCTGCTTGAGGGCCCCTCCCCCTATTTTGGATACTTACAGGGTCCTCTGCTTCCCCTCCTCCATCCACAAAAGACTGCCAGGAGAAAAGAATCAGATGTGAATGGCTGAACCTGCAGTGTAGTTTATGTGGTTTATGTTGCTGTGATCTTTTCCCAGGGGTATTTGCCTGTAAGTTCCTTGCTTTTTGTGGAATGAAACACTTTGATGCTGGAATCCCACTCTATCTTCTGATCCACAGTCTGTGCTCAATCACTTTAGGTCCCTGGATAGCGGATGCGTTTTGTTTGGTTAGTGCAGTGTCGTTTTCACTGTTGTTTAGTGGTAAATAGGTATCACTCTCCAGTTTCTCACAGACACCACCATCCCCTACTAATTTATTACATCCTCATTGTCTTACCCTTGGCTGACCTGCCTGGTCTGAAGGTATTTGTGTATGTGGCCCCCTGTATGAAGCTTTGTTATTTCTTGACTTTTCAATTGAGAAATTACATCAGCCCCTCCTATAGTAATTTCCCCCTCAGTTCTTTCCTTTCTTAGGCAGTTCTACCAACAATGCTGTATCGATTTGTACCCCAGGGTTGGGCAATGAATTACAAGTGCGTCAGGATTCCCTCCTAGTGAAGAGTCCAGACTTTAGCACCTGTTACTAAGTTGTTTCTCACACGCTTACAAAAATGAGAATCGAGGCTGCTGTTTTTCTTAAAATAAAACACAACAGAACAATTTATCATGATTTTAATTGATTCTTAAATGAATGGGTGAGATCAATTATTTAGCCCACAAAGTTTAGCTTTTCAACATGTGAAGGGAGCTTATCAAACCCAGCTGCTAAGGCATTTCATCAGCAGACTAGAGTCATGCGTCTCGGGGGGAGAGGGTGGCTGAGGATGGTTTGGGGGTGGGGGGAGGCGGACGGGACCATCCCCAGAAGAGTGTTCTCAACCGTCAATGAGTATGGACTTTGCCTACACCTAGGTCACGTGGGGAGATGGTGCGCCTACTGAGGCGAGAAGCGTCAGCTGCATTCATTGAATGTCTGATTCAGCTCACAAGCGCTGACTCTCTGCTATGACTCCCCCACCTACCCTCCGGGGCACTGCGACTTGGTAGAGGGCTGCTCTGCCCAGGATCATGCTTCCCCACCTCTGACCTGGTCATTGTTCAAACAGTGAATAATTATCATCCATTTCAAACAGTCAGCAGGGCAATAACATGTGCGCATCAAGGATCACAAAAGAAACTTGGATTATGAGGAATAGAAAAATCTGCCCAACATGTGGCACCATTAAAGAGTTCTGGCTGAGACATATTGTTTGTAGTCAGCAGTTGTCTGGAAAATAGATGTTTACCTACAGGGAGTGTATTAAGATCTTTGCCATTAGGCAATATATATCCTGCATTGTACCTTCTCTTACAGAAAACTATGGTGGAATAAACCTTTAATTAACGATTCTTGTGATAAGGAAAAATATTAAACAGCAATACTGTTCTATGTTGGTGTTTCTGCTTATTAAAGACAGAGAGAGCGAGAGAGAGAGAGAGAGAAGCATCAGGAACATTTCTTTGGAAGGATGGCCTTTTTAAAATGGTACATTCCATTTAAAACTGCAAGTGAAATATTCGCTAAATATAGATTACATTACTTAGGGAAAAAAATGTCCCTAATATTCAGCAAGAACTTAAACACACTGGGTTTCCCTGAGCCATCCATCTTCTGATGAAAAGGTGTATTTTAATAAGACTAAGTGTATTTTAATAAGACTAAGTGTATTCATTGCATCAGACTCTCATGTCTCTTGTGAGTTTCTTTAGTCTGTGATGATACAAAATGTTTCTATTGCATAATAGGAAATTTTCTTTGCACAACTCTTTCAGAACAGGGACTGGGCATCATAAGACGAGTGTCCTATCTTGCTTTTGACACATTGTAATTTCTCTGCCTCTGTTTTCATAGCAAACAGACTTGTGCCTCCCCAATACCATCGAACAAATGGATGGATGATCCTAATCCTGTAAAGCTCTGAATTCCATTACATTCTAGTGCTAAAAGAATTGACTTGTTTATGACAAATTTGGTCCAAGATGAAGCTGGAGGGCGTGCAGTCTGAGCAGCTCATTCTAGGTGTGTGCCCATCCTTGGGCAGTGTGCCACCTTTCCTAAGTCTTTATTCCCTTGTAAGTAAAGTGGGGGCAATAGCACTTCATCATTTGTGGTGAGGATTAAATGAAAAAAATATACGTAAAGCACCTAGGACAGATTCTAGCAGACAGTTTGTACTCAGTCAATGCTAGCTGTCAGGATGAAATTTTCAGTTAGGTAAGAGAGGTTGGCCTAGAGCCTTTAAAACTTGAATGATGGCATCTGGCAGAAGCAGCAGCTGACTCTCTTCCCTGCTCTGCCCCAGGCTCTCAGTAGGGGCTCAGTACATATTTGGTCAATGAATGAAGGACCACCAGAACAAGCTCCTAAATTTTAACTCCCAGACCTACCAGTCTAACTGACTAACTCATTTGGCCAGATCACATATTGCACATTTTTACATCTATTTTTCTCTGTAGAACCCACCATTTCAATCAGAAGCAGGAAAAACCGTTAGATATTATTCTGGAGCTTTCTTAAGCCAAATCAACAAATATTTATTGAGGGCAAGACAGGCGAGCAGAGTGGAGCCAGGAAAAAGAATTCTCAGCATGGTTTCTAGAACGCAGCTCTGCAAATATAAATGACACGGTCAAAATCGAGGTCAGTGGTTTATTTCTTACTTATTTTCAAATTTAAATGATCTAATGTCATGAGATGAATCCTAACCCTCTTGCCCTGATTTGCTATTTCATTCCCTATCAAACACTCATTTCACAATATAAGATCACCTGGAACATTCAGACTTGCTGTCCCAGTAAGAGAGAGTCCTTTCTCAGTTGGTGCCAAGGGGATCTCAAAATGGGAAGCCTCTTAGATTAACTCTCTCAATATCCTTCTCTACTCGCTTGATAATATGGGTGTTGGGAATTTGGAGCAGAACTAAGGAGAGATGAACTGCATAAGGGACCACCAACTATTTTCCACTTCCAAAATAGTACATCTTGCTTTCCTTATAGTATCTCCTTATTTGCTTGGCTTCACCGAACTGTTTTAATGAGAAAGTTTCAAGAATATCCTGGGATTATAGTCTTGGAATGAACTTTCATACCCATAGTATAAGCCCCTTTGGTTTAAAACTATCCCACTTAAAGGCATCTACTTATAACTACCAGCTGCTGGCTCTTTTCTCTTCATACTCATGAATGCACACACAGACACATATAGTACGCACGTGTACACACACACACACATACGCGCACACACACTCCCTCATGTGCACTGTACATATGTAAACATCCAGAAGGAACAATGCATTGTAAAAATTGTCCTGTTGAGTTTGTAATCCAGTGAGAGTTACTGAGTGCTGATAAGTAAAGGAAGTTCAACCAGACAGTTTAATCCTCCAATTTCCTGTCTTCTAATCAGCCCCTGATTCTTTTGGTTTTAAATTAGAAACATTCCTGACGATATTTGGGACAGGTGAAGGAAAATCAACTAGAAAATAAGTAAGGACAAAGCACTTATTTTACTGTTTAAAGCTCATAGGAGAAATATGAGCATAATAACAGGAAATCAAGATTTTAAAAAAGATAGTAGAAGTACATGGGCTAGCTTAAGTAACCAGTCACATTTCTGGATGAAGTACATTTGGATCATAATTTGATTTAAAGAAAAAAATAGGAACATAGCTTAATGTATCTGTTTCTCCCTAAGTATAGCAAATGGTACTTTGAAAAATGTTGTGTAAGACTAACCAAAAAGGAAATGGTAAGGATAATTTCTTAATGTATGTAGGAGAAAAAAATTCTACTTCATTCAATTGATAATACTGTGAGAAAATAATGTTTGGGGTGTACAGGAACCTTTGACGTTAATGCATATTCTTAGATATTAATAGAGTCGCATATATTTATAATGGTGGATAAAAATAAGACAATCGTGCATTTAAAAATAAGCTCACGTAGTGTGTAAATGCTTGAAATAGAATGTGTGTACATCTGTTAATCTGTTAATCATGGACACTTTCTTTTGAAAAAATACTGGATGCTGAGAATATGATAAGATTTATTATTTACTGAATTCCCTCATTTTAATTCTTTTCATTTATAGCCATTGTAGTGAATTCCAAGTTATTTTAATCATCATCATGAAAGACCTAGAACAGATGCAGAGAAAAATTTTCATTAGGCAATGTCTTCTGAGGAATATAGAAGCCAATAACTAACAAAAGTTGTTCCATTGAGAATTAACATTTAAAAAATTGAAATGATAAATACAACTGAAGATGTGAATCCAAGCAAATAACAACAAAAGATCTGCATGAAATATGAGTTCTTCTCCCTTTTCTATAAATCTTTAGATTAATTCTTATGTTTTACAGTAATTCTGGTCACTCTGATAACCCTCTCCCTTGTCCCCTTCTTGCCACTTCACCAAGTGTTTACCATGTGCGTGCTTCTCTTTGGGGTTGCAGGATGCTGCCCATGGTTCCACATGGTGAGTATATGTGGGGAAGGAGCCCAGACCTGAGCTAGAGGGCCCAGGTGTGGCTCCTGGTTCAATGAAACTAGGTGAGTCACTCAGCCTCTTTGAAATTCCCATTTCCCATTTCCTTATAGTAAAGCCCTTCTTACTTACACTGTTATACTGTTGTGTAAATGTTCCCTTTCAGCATTTCCTTGTTACTTGGAGTATACCCCCATGTATCTGTCTGAATTCCTTTCCAGATATAAATTCCTTTGACGCCTGTCCAAATAAATAAGGGAACTGTCTTATTTACCTTGTATTTCCCACAGCACCTAGAAAGGGCTCTGTACATCGTGGGTACTCGTATTTGTTAAATTAGAGTCACATGTATAAAAGCACAATATAAGTCCTTCGTAAAAACAAAAACAAAAAAAAAAAAAAAGAAAGAGTTCTTGTGTCTGCAGCGGTTAGGGCTGCCAATCATTTGGGAAGTAGGCTGGAGTTGACAGTTTTTTTTTAATTGTTGGACACAGTAAGACAGTATTTCATAGAAGTACCTTGCTAATTTATCTATATCTATATCTATATCTGTCTATACATGCATACATGTATTTTTTAAAGGCATTTACATTATAAGGCAGAGCATGTCTTTCCTGCCCAAGTGTTTTCGTGGCATACAAAGTCTGAGCTGTAAAAATTTGGATTAAGTGATCGATAGTTCTTGACTGAAAAATTGTATGGCAATTTCTAAAGATAATGCTTCCAGAATAAGTGCTTGGGAACATAGCATGGGGTGAGGGAGTTGCAGGATGATTTAATAACCTTTATTTCATAGTCACTATGAGTTTTTAAATTTGATTGCAGAAGCAAGACACATGTATTTTGTAATTCACATAAAAATAGTCCCATAATATCTTGTTATCAGCAAATCATTAGGAAGAGGAGATTTATTTTGCCTTTATTTTAATGCCATGTGTGTAGAATGAAGGTAATTCCACTGGATAGAATTATATTTTGAAGCATATACAGACATTCAGGGCACTTCCATGTCATTTGGAGTGAAGGAAAATTTCACAAGGGTTTTCCTTAGTTTTATGCCGGAAGGTTTCAAATAGAGATGTCACAACATAGCTAGATTAAGTTGATACGTAATATTTATTTCTTGATTTGCATGATTAAAGCATTAGAGAAGTGGCTCAGATATCAAAAGATTTCTCATAAGTGGCAGCGCCAAAGGTAATTACTGTTAAAATGTACATGCTCGAACCCTGGTCGTTTGTTAACTTCTAAGTTGCTTACAACTTCTTGGGTTGGAATAAAAGTTTTTATTTGACTTTTGCATATCAAGACCACTTTCTTGCTCCATTTTGATATCAAAAGTGTGTTTAGCATTTCTTATATCCTATGTCCTTCAAGACAACATTAACTTCAGCAAAAAAAAAAAAAAAAGAAAAAAAGCGATAGAAGATAGAGAAGGCCCTTCTAAGTATTTCTCATTTTAGAACACTTGTTTCTTAAGCAAAACTAGTTTTTTAAAGACAAAGCTAAATTTATACTTAAAAAAGCCCCTGATTAATTTAGTTAACTGCCCTCCAATTAGTTATCAAAAAGTGCAGCTAAAGCCCTACAGTAAGTCTGGGTGCATTATGAGGCTGCGGGGGGGGGAGGATGGAGAGGGAAAGAGGAGAGAGAGGAAAGGGAGAGAGGTTGTTATTCTCAGTCTTTGATTAATCGGTTTCTTTCATTCTAGTGGGGTCTTTATTATTTAGAAAAATAAAAATGATCCAGGGATCTCTCCATTCTCACCCCAAAATTTGGAGTAGGTAATGGCTGTCTACAACCTGGTCCAACATATGCCTGCAAACTAAAACAAACAAACTCATTTGCCATACAAATTGTTTACGATTCATTAAAAAGCAAAATTGCATATCCCGGTACTGGCAGCTGAGGCCGAGGCGGAGGGGGCATTCACTGAGTTGCCTTTGTATGCTGGGAGGACCAAGCCGGAGGTTCCCACTATGCAGCCCGGGAGTCTGTGCAGCCAGATGACGCATGAGGTAATTTTAAAGCTTTATTTGCCTTTAGTGTGAAACTCAGATCTTGTACTGTTCTTTGGTTAAAGAAGCATATCAGCTAGGAGCAAGTCTAAAATTTTTTTTTTTTTTTGAGTTGAGGAAAATTGTTTGGGGTAGTGAGGGGAGTGTGGAGGGAGAGGAAGTGAATGCTATTCAAGGAAAGACAAGCGCTAAGAGAAAATGCAAAATTTGTCTTAATTTTAATTAATCCTCTCCCCCTTCACCCAAGTCCTCAATTTCCCATAAATAATGGGAAGTTTACATTAGAATTATTTGTAACTGGCAGATCTAAAATGCTGTGGTCTGTGGTCACCTCTGAGGGAAATAAAAAAAATCGATTTATTCTCTATGGTAACTTCTACAAGTTCTTTAAAGAGTACTCTGATTTCTCACCCCTTTACAAAGTGAAGACCTAGAAGTACTGAAGTGGAGAAACTTCCTGCAGTATACAGCCTAAACAGCAGCATGTGAGCTTATAGCATTGTTTATATTTAGTCAACTGCATTGCTAAATGTTTCCACCACTTTTATATTTTATATTCCCGGCGGTAAAACATCTGTAAAATAATTCTAAATGAAAAGCAACTTCCAAGTAAACTTTACATAAAAGAAATGACAGTTTTCCAAGTTACAAAAAAGAGGAGCATTTGGTGATCTTTGCAAGAAAGAACAAAAAAGACACAATTTGCTATAAAAAGTAACAGTCTATAAAATCTATGAACTCTTGAAATACAAGGAAATAGAATGTCACCCAGAATATGACATCAGCGTGCAGTTTTTTAAAAAAACTTACAACTTAGCTTAGAAAATAATAGCTAAACCAATCAGTATATTCATTTCTAGTGTTTAACAAACTGTATAAGGCAAAAGCAATAGAAAACATCACCACATACAAGCAAACCTTGTTCTTGCTGGCAGAAACTCTTATGGGAAAATAAGTGCCCTGAATAAAAAAGTTCAGGATCGAAGTGAATAGTCTGCTGCTAGTCTAATTAACCAAAAGCTGCAAGTAACATTGTCCTGAAATCACTGGTAAAGTTTCTAAGGTCTAGTTAAGAAATTGCAAGTTCAAACACACATGTACACACATACCCACAACCACCTTAACTCAAGAGTCCTTAGGATGGACATCCTGCACCCCAAGAAGCAGCCGAATAGAATCCTCAGAAGTTCACTTTTAATAGTCTCTCAGTCCTCAGAATTCCTAAAACATGTCAAAATGATACCACCTCTGGTCCAGGAAGGGGAAAAGAGAACTCTTCCTGCAGTTCATACAATGAAACCGACATGTCCCGTCTTGTAATTCCATTCGCCAGCCTCCCCCTTCAACACCACTCTCTCCCTCTCTCTCTCTCTCTTTTTTTTTTTTCTTAAACTGATATCTATGTGAAATGAGCTGAAGTTCACGGTCCAGTTAGGAACGGATAATACATTCATTGTCCTGGCAGCAAACTTTTTTTTCACTCCCTGGAAGAATTCACGCTTGCCGCAAGAATAATAATTACGGAAAACTAGAAATGCACTGCTAATGAATTAATCCTTAACGGACACCACCCTAACAAGGGCGGTAATGATTTGGGGACTCTCTTCCTCACAGGACTTGCATCTCCTGTGACAATAAGCTATTGTGCATCCTCCCAACTTGCTCTACCTCTTATAGATCCAGGATGTCAAAGGTTGTCTGGCCTGGTTGACCGTGACATGTGAGTTAACTCATTCTGCGGCCGCAGTGTGGAACTTTACTTAAACTTTATTTGTACCCAGAATATTGAAAAGATAGTGTGTGTGGGAGACTTAAGACCTGCTCTGACATAAACAAATGGGGAAACGTTAGATGAGAGCTGTGGGTTCCCGGATGGAAAACAGGGAGTGGGGACTCAGGGTTCTCCCACAGGTGACTTCAGGCAATCCAATTAATGGGGCAAAACTGGAATTCTCCCAGGGTTTGCTTCTCCCCAGCATCCAACATGCGTCCTCAGAAAATACCACAGTCAAGGAAAAACCATGCATCCCATAGTCCCTGAAAACAATAGTAAAGGGGATGTAAAGCTAGAGAGAAGGAGTAAAACCTGAGGGCCAGGACAAATGTCTCATTTTTTTACTCCAAGATTGGTTTGGCTAAAATACCCACCTCTACCTTAAAACTTCTGATACTCTTTAAAAAAAAATTACAAAAACAAAAAACAAAAAAACAACAACTCTCATACACTGTCCCATGGAAAACCAGGACAAGCATTCCTGGGAACTCAAGTCGCAGAGTGGCAGAGAGAGGATGGCAAGAGGAAGCAGTGTGAGGCTGCCTCACTGAAGAGTGTGAAAAAAATCAAATGTGAATTTGATGAATGTGAGGTCTGGGACATTTTGTCAAAGAGGGAGGGAAAATAGAAAAGGGAAAAAAAAAAAAGCAGCCCCGGCTGCCAACTCACCATCCACCAAGTTCTGGCCGAGATGTCGTAGCAGAGCTGCCATTTGATGGAGCCGTCGGAAGCTTTCCCTGCCATTACGCTGTCAGCAAGCTTCATCTGATGCTAACTCACGGGAGATAAGACACCTAATTGAGAAAACATTTGCAGTGGCATGTGGGGCAACATGTAGTCCGGTCCATACCATATGGAATCATGGGTAAAAAAAAAAAATCTCCTTGACAATGAACCAATCTCTCACAGACCCAGTGGCAAGGTGAAGTGGAGATGAAAAGTCTTCTGCTCCTAGCACTGTCTTCTCTCTCCTTTTTAAAAAACAAGAACCCACTGCTACACATCAAAGAGAGGCGGTTAAAATTAGGGCTTCATCACTCAGATGATTTTGGTCTGCAAGGTTTTTCCTTTCCTTCCAACAACCAATCCCCCCTCTTTTTTTTTTTTTTTTAAGGAGAATAAAGAGATTTAATAGGACAAAGGCAGGTAGTGGACTGCGGAGGGAGATCGCCACAGGCTATTAGCCTAAAATTTCTGCTTGACAGATGGAACTGCTTAGAGACTATCATGCGATGTTTTGGGCTTTTTTTTTTTCTTTCTACCCCCCTTCTTCGACTTTAAGTCTGATTCAGTATCTGTTTTTCACAGCCACTTTTCTCAGGAACGTGAGCTGTGCATTTTAAAAAGTGTTTAGTTCAGTTTTCTTGTCTTACACATCTCGTTGGAAGCAAAGCGAAAAGTCTAAAACTAAATCTGGGAACAGCTGAACAGGTTTTCCAAGGAGTAGAAAAAAATCTGGGGAAAAAATATTTCTCCTTCCTTACCTTATTTTAAAAAAATGATTCTTTAGTTGATTTGGTTGTGAAGGAACGTAAACATGTGAGGACAGCGTTCAAGTCCCTTGATTTTTGGTTTGGCTGGTGTTATATTTACATGTGTGTTTTTCTGGGAGGGAATACATTACTGGTTTCACAAGTTCTCATCTAGGCTAGGCGCCATCTCTATCTTTTGGTGTACCTATTTTTTGAAAGAAAAATTAATTCTGGGCTTTTCCATTGTTTGTAAATAAAGTGATCAGTCATTATCAATCCAGTTTAACACAATTCAGGCTAAACTTGACATGATGACTTCCTTATTCAGGGAAAATCACTTCTGATTTCCTTACTGTAACCAAGCCATTTTCTTCACAGGGGTTTTTAACCACACATCCTTTCTTTAGCAGGAAAAATAAACCACAACATGGACCTACCAATAAGAATGTCTGTAAATATAATTTTTTAAAAAAATTTAACTGAGAAGTCTAAGCAACTGCTGAATTTCAAGTCATTTGACTTCAGGAGTAAGAGGGGAGAAAGAAGTAGGGAAGATGTAGTATATTTGTTATATTTTATTCTTGCTAACTGTGTGAAATTAGGAACTGCAGAAATACCTTTATAAGAGTACTGTACCAAACACATCCCAATTTTTTTCCCCCAGAATATAAATGATACCTTGATCTCCAAGAACCTAGCAGTGATATTACAATTCTTTACACAGCACGTCTCCTATATAGGCACTCTGGAGCATGGGAGAATTTATCTCCGGTATTTTTCAGGTCAACTGAACTGTGATTATTTAAAAAGTTGTGCATTGACAGCCCAACTATCCAGTGGAGTTTTTTCTAGTCACATTTTCAAGTGAATAATATTTAGATGAACTTATTCAGGACACATTATAAGTTCTTAAGGGTGAAATTTGGTGGCTTTTGCTTTCCTATTTCTGAGCTTTTCCTTAGTTGGTGTTATTTTAACCATTTAGCATCAAGGAAGTGGCTATTTTGACAAAAATAATTCCAGCAAAGCAAGTTTTATCCAGTTGCACCTGAAATGTTTCATCATTTAAAGCACAATCCACAGACTGCTTCTACAGAATGAAACACAAATACAACAAATAAGGCATTTTTTTTCCTTCTCATCTCTCATTTAATGGGATTTCTTCTAATAATATGGGGGTAGGAGGTGGTATCGGGAATGATCATAAATACGGGCATTGTCATTACTCTTTAGAAGCATCTTTGTAGTCTTTATTAGTTTGGCGTCACCTCTCTATTCAGAAAAACAGTCGATAGCACAGGAAATGCTAAGCTACCTTTGGTCTCCGCAGGCAAACGGACCTTGCCCTGAGCTTGCTGGTCAAAACAGTTGTTGCCTTGTGTAACTGCAGCGCCATTAAAATGACCTAGTCTTTCTTCAGCTTACCATTTAGAGAAAGAAAGAGGAAAACGTTGAAAATCCTATATAAATGTAAAATAGCATAAACCAGAAATGAAAGGGAAAAGGGAAAAAGAAAAGAAGTGAAGTAGCGTTCTGTCTTTGAATCAACCTCTTGTTCCATCTCATCCTTTCCAAGTTGCCTCTGACAAGCAGACAAAACCAAGTTTCCTTGCTTTAGTCTCCTCAGCCTTCTCGTAGAGCAAAAAGGCACAAGGGTATTTTGGATTCATGGGTCCAAGTTTGTGGGTACAGTTTCTAAATTTGTGCCGCAGCAGACTCTGAAGTTGGAGGTGTCTCTGATCTGAGCCGCTGCGTTTCTGAGACTCAGAACACCCTATGCATGCCCATTATTTATGAATGAATGGGGCATAAGGTAAACTGGAGTCCAGATTTCACTTTGTGAATGATGGAATACCCAGGAGGATTTTACAGGAGATGGCACCGTAGTTTTGAACAAAGAAATGAGAAATATTATTGGATAATAGTGTTTTAAATCCAGAACAATTAGGTGCATTTAACTTTATCATTGTTCTCTAAGAGGCTGGTGGAAACTGTCCTTTCCCATATAGCAATCAATCTTTTCACTGTGTGGCCTGTTGTTAATAGCCTTAAAACAAGATTAAATAAAACATGTTAAATATTGCAATTATTGTGGGAAATAAAATTATTTGGTGAGCATAATGGGGAGCAATTCAAGCATTTAACATGATCCAGGAAATTCTACTCCAAACAATTGCATTTGCTTTATGCATTTTTCCCCTTTGATTGCTGACAGATGCCTTTTTGGAAACAAACATCTAAATGGTTTGCTTTCAGTCAGAAAAAAAATATAACAGAAAGCGGCTACATGTTTTGAATTTAACTCTTGTCATTTGAATACTTCTTCCCACTGCACGTGAATGAATCTGAGGCAAAAACAGCACTCTCATCAAGAAATAAGCCCATCAGGATGTGGACTTCCTTACTTCCTTTGAACTTGTTTTCTAAGAAGTAGGAATCCCCTTAGCTGTGAAGTCAAGTGATGGGTTAAACTGCTGGGCACGGATGAGGAATATGGTCCGGGTGACTAAGAGGGAACATTAGGACGGGAATTGTTTTCTTATAATATGAGGTCCCTGGGGCAAAGAGCAAGCCACTTTGCAGCCTCTTTCTGGCTGTCGTGGCCAGTGCTACCCAAATCAGCTACCCATCCGCCTTGGTTGAATGGGAAGAACCTGAGGGGATCTTCCCCTCCCCTCTGAATGGGAGAGTTGAGGGCATGGGGGATTCTCATCTGTGTCTTTGCTGCAGTGCATTTGGATAAAGGCCTTGAAGGCTCTGCTGCCAACAGGTGTACAATACGAAGGTGAGTTTTTGGTGTTTGTTGTATGTTGCTAAAAGTCAGCATGAAATGCAATATTATTGATTTTCAGAGGCTGGCTAGTAGAGTCATTAAAGAGATAGTTTCTGAAGTCCAATTACCCATGTCCTGGCTTGGTTGGTTACTAACTGTGTGACCACTTCCAAGTTACTTAACCTCTCTGATTCTCTGAGTCTTAATCAGAAAAATGAAGATAACCATTGTTATTAAATATATATATATAGTTCGAAGCAAAAATATGCATAAAGTCAGTAGTTCCTGATATGTAACGAGTTTTCAAGCAAAGCTATTATTTTGTTATTGATGTTTTGTTATTATTCCTTTGTTGAGGGAAACCCCCTTTCTTCCCCCTTCTGGTCCTGCCCTGTGAGGCTGGGTTAGGTCCCTTCACTCTGTTCTTCCATAATAATCTCTGCCTTGCTCCATTTCAGCTCTTAGCACACTTTTCTGGAACTCTCTGCTTCTCAACCGGCCTTCCCTCCTGGACCTTCTGATGCTTGAGGGCAGGGGCTGTGTCTTGTTTGTCTCAGTAGCTATGAGGTCAAGCTCAGAGCTGGACAAACAGTAGGGGCTCCCTAAATAGTGACAGAAAGATAGTAAAACGGCACAGAACATTAGTTGATTTGAAATTTGATTGCATTCTTCTCATATTTACACAGCCTTTTCATTTACCTTGGTTTGAACTATTGCCCCTTCTAGTACCACATCTGCCTTTACCAGTTAACACCTTTCTTCAAGCTCTGGTCCGCAGTGATCTCTAGCACCTTTGAATTTCTGTTGCCTTCCTTATCTGTATGATCCATTGGTACCTCACATAGATGGATTATATTATTATTTGTCTTTAATGAGCATGTGTCATTCATTCATTCATTTACTCATTTAACGGAAACTTCCGCAATGTAGGCAACTAAATATTTCCCCCCTTTTCAAGCTTTGTTTCTACCACCATGGGAAATCTGAAACTCTAGAAGAAAAACTTGATTTTGAACGCAACGTGTAATAACAGCTAACATGTACTGAGCGCTTCCCTTTAGCCAGGCACTGTTCTTTTTTTTTTTTCAGATTGGTCCTTATGAGGTAGGATCTATTATTAACCCCATTTTACATACAAGAAAACAGGCTCTAAGAGTTGAAGAGACTTGTTTAGCATCCTGGAATTAGAGGCGGAAGAAGGATTCAAGCCTAGGAATTATGTCCCAGAGCTTCACCAGGGTGGTGTTGCCTCCAAACCACGAAAGGACTTAGCACCTGCTATGTGCTTGTTAAGGTGCTTTCAGATATGATATACCATTTAACCTCCACAACAACCCTAGGGGGTTGGTATCATTATTTTCAATTTGAAGGTCAGGGTCAAAAAGGTAAGAGTCTTGCCTAAGGACACATACTAAAGCAGAAAGAGCCACGTCAACCTGATATCTACTTGACAAAAAAGCCCATGCTTTTCGTGTTCCAATTAGCTAGCTCTCAGAATATTTTTTTAAAATTTCTTTTGTATCATTTGACGTTGGGCTTAATGAATATGTATGGCCTTGACTCTCCAGGCTCTTGGGAATAATGAAATTAGAAAGGTACCCTGTTGCTGAAACTGTAGAGAAGTTCAGTTTAGGGCAATGGGTGTCTAAGACTTAAAAAAAAGGCTTGTATTGAAGAAGGATTATCTACTATTTACAGACCTAGGTCTTTTTCTAACCTTAATCAGGTGGAAAATCCTAAAATGATGTTCAGGACATCACTGTCTAACATTGAAAATAAGTGTGTACTCACATGTAAGCTTTGGAATCAGAGGAAGAATCTACACAAAAGGATAGAGAGTCTAGTTCTGCCAAAGCCTAGAAAAAAATGCCGAAGTCTCTGGTGGGAGATTTAGCCCTTTTTGATGAAAGTAGCAAAGTCTTCTGCACAGGTATTCATATTATGGGACATGAGTGTGGTGACTTAAAAAAAACAGTGTCCCAAGTCACCTGGCATGGTTTTCTCACCGTATGGCAGAAGCAAATGCTGCAAAGCTGAAAAGGGCAGAATTGGAGAAAATGCCAAGGGGTCCAGACAGCACCATCCATTTTAATGATATGCCCAGAGATTGCCCAGATTTTTGATCTAGGATATGTATTTTTTCTCGAGAAAATATTGATAATTTTTTTCAGCAGAAACTCACCTACCTATGCCCTGCAAAGAATTGGTTTTAGTGGCAGTTCTTGTGCTTCATTGCCATTTAGAAATTCTCTGACTTATACTTTCCTTGCATTTTCTGTTAACCAGCTGCCACCCAAGATCGGACTAAACCCTCTGCCCCCTGTTAAAAAGGAAAAAAAGAAAAAAAGATGCATATAATACAGCCCTCTAATAAGTATATTCACAACTTCTACGCAGGCGCTTAAGAAAACGAAAAGGTTAATATATTCTAACTAGATGTTGGGTATAGAATGTCAGATCTGTCAAATTTCATTATAACTTGCTGCTCATTGGAAAAGATTTGATTTCTTTTGCCACTGTCCTACTATGTTCAAGTCACAGACTGCCAGCAGCAGCTCACTGAAGACCACAGGCTGGCAGTGAGCGGGCTCGAGTGGGAAACCAGCCGCAAGGACCATCTGTTTCCGATTTCTAGCTGAGCCAAGATGTGCAGTGAAGTGCATTCCATTCACCAGGCCAGCTTCTCCCCTGCTCAAGTTATTAGTGTTACAAGTGAAATTATCTTTTCCAAACAGCAGGGGAGCTATAATCCCTATGGAACAGGACTTTACAACACACACAAGCACTCACAAAACACACACCCACATACACACACACACAACGTCCAGACATCCTTTGTTCAGGTTGTGTGGAGGGCTCCTGTAAATTTAATTACAGTCTTCATGGGGTTTTTAAAGTATGTTTTACTAAGCGTGATAACTTCTGAGGTGGCAGCATATACACTGGCCTCATTTAGTCTAATTGAATGATCAAATATCTTTAGGATGCTTTTTGTGGGCATGGTTAAAAATGACAAGATGGTTGTATTTAAACCATCTTAAAATGTAATGGCTTTCAGAAGCGTAATGGCTTTTTAGGAGCAATCAATGGAAGCCCTTGTTCAGCTGGCCCACGTGAGCCAATCTTATGCAAGTAGACAGAGTGGAGGTTAGTTAGTCAGCTATAGAATCCCCAAGGGGCCAAATGACTAGTGTCCCTGTGTAAATTGGGAGATTTAATAAGTTATATCTTTGGGATTTGGGGTTGATCTTCTGTCTCAAGATTAATCATTTTTAGAAAAAGTCAGAGATGAAGAAGCAAAGCCGATTGTGAGACAGTATAATAGAAATAACAAGAGGAGAAGTCAGGAGTCAGAAGTCATTAATTAATGTTATACATATGCATTTAGTAACAATAGATGCTTGCCACTGTGCTAGGTGCTCAGGATACAAATCAGAGAAACATGGGACCTGCTGTCAAGGAGCCCCCCAACTCTAGTTGAGGAGACAAAGGAACAGGTACCTCTATTATGATGCGATGGAACCATGGTGGGTTCTAGCCTTCATTCTTCCAGGTTCTCCATGCATGACTGTGGTTTGTCACTTGTCCTCTGTAGGCTTCACCTGTAACATGGACAGGGCAATGTCTTACTTTCAGGGAGTGTTGTTGAAATTAAATGAACTAACTACATAAAAGGATGAAAGTCAGTGATAGGAACTTAGTGGTTTCTCAATATATGTTAGTTTCCATTCCTTTCTAGTTATGCTCTGAATACACAACAACCTTATACATTGAAGAGTGAACTTCTAGCAGATTTCTGCTTTGTGGTTGAGTAGCACGTTGAATCCAGGGAGACTGCCTCTTTGGCAGGGTTGTGGCTCCCTGTACACGTCAGCCAGCCTCAGATCAAAGATTTCTGAGGACCAGGCCTGCAGAAGGCACCATACAACGTCATGAAAAATTAGGCACCTAGTGTGTGCTTTTGGTTGATATCGAATGAGAGACTGATTTTGCCAAAAATGACCTTTTTCTTTTTCTTTTCGAAGCAGAGGTCACATGAATTTATTTAAAATGAGGAGAAGGGTGGAACATGACAAAGCCTCTTATTTTGTAGTTTAAGAAAATGAGGCCCAGCAGAGAGAATCACCTGGAATCACCCAGCAAGTTAGTGGCAGAGACAGGGCTCCAACCCAGAGACCCTAATATTCAGTGTCTCTGTTGCCACTATACCACTTGTTTCATAGAGTTTGAAGAGCTGTGTCCTGGATTCTGTAATTCAGATGGATTCAGAGACACATGAGGTCCAGCCTCTTCTCCCTCTACTGATTATATTATACATCTGGCAGTTGGACCACTGTACTTTACACCTGTTTACAGACAGAAATGGAGGCATCTAGCATAGCCCCCTTATTGGATTGATGGGAAAGCTAAGGACCAGTGTCCCAGGTGGGTGGCCAAGTTTGAATCTTGGGTAAGGCTTGTGGAGATTTGTGTACAATAATTTTATTGGAGTGGCTGTCAGGATCAACACCTGCAGGGAAGGAAGAGAAGAAGAGCTGGGCAGAGGGAGGAGTTAAAAATCCATGTAGTCCCAACAAAGGCATAGCTAATCCTACAGGGAACCCAGAAGCTGGGATGGCCCTGTAGAACTGTTCCAAATTAGTCAAGGGGGCCAGACCTTGGTACTCTTGCAAGGACCAACCAGTCATTAAATGCAGCTTTGGGCTACATGAATATTTCAGCTAAGACAAAATCCAGAGGGGTTTTCTACTGAAAACCTGTTGACTTCCAATGTTCCCAGTAGATGCAGGGCATCTGGATGGTGTGCCATAGGATCTATCTGAACTCAGAGAAGTCAAATGGCTTACTTAAGGACACCTGCCAAGTTAGTGACTTGGGCCTGGAATTCATGAGTCTCAGTCCATAGCTTTATTCATTTCCCAAATGGCAGGGAGAAAGCTTCATGCCTTATTTGAGCAGAATCTACCCAGTACACCTCTTCTTTTTAAGAACGATACACCTCTTTAAGAGAATATTGTGAACTGCCATATTCATTGCCAGAATGACTACTTTGGGAATTATCAGTTAAAAAAAGCATTGTCTGGGCTTCCCTGGTGGCACAGTGGTTGAGAGTCTGCCTGCTGATGCAGGGGACACGGGTTCGTGCCCCGCTCCGGGAAGATCCCACATGCCACGGAGCGGCTGGGCCTGTGAGCCATGGCCGCTGAGCCTGCGCGTCCGGAGCCTGTGCTCCGCAACGGGAGAGGTCACAGCAGTGAGAGGCCCGCGAACCACAAAAAAAAAAAAAAAAAAAAAAAAAGCATTGTCTGTTAATAGATAAATGAGGAAAGAGAAGGTCATATTTGTGAGTGAGAAGAGAAAGCTGTGAGGGATCAGAGAAAGCTCTTGCCAGTATACACCCAGGAGCACCTCTTCTCATTGAGACATAACAGGGAGCAGGGAAAGGAAGCCAAGGCAATGAGGACAATGTTGGGCATTTCTTGGTTTTTTCTCCAGCTCTCCAGTGACTGGCATCTTTCTTGGAATATACAAGCGTTCAGAAAAGAATGAAAGAGAGGTTTGGAGTGTGACTCTAAACCATGCAATCAGATCTCTGTTTGCACCTCCAAAGAGTCCCTTGGTAGAAGCATGTGTTGGCATCTCCCTGGATTACTGCACCAGTGAAGAAGAGAATTTGGGTGAGGGGAGGGGGGCGCAAAGAGCAGCCATGGAGTGAAAAATTGGTGTTTCTTAGTTCCTATATTTTCATCTCAAAGAAACTCTCCCATAGAGCACCTTGTCAAGAGAAGAAAACAATAACAACAAAAAACAAAACAAAACAACCCCCACCCCCAAACCTGTAGTATTAATGGTGTGGGATGATTAAACTCTCAGCTTCAAAGGAGAGTTTTGGAGAACAAATCCAAGCTCTGATCATATCTTAAAAAGAGCAAATTTGGGGCTTCCCTGGTGGCGCGGTGGTTGAGAGTCCGCCTGCCGATGCAGGGGACACGGGTTCGTGCCCCAGTCTGGGAAGATCCCACATGCCACGGAGCGGCTGGGCCCGTGAGCCATGGCTGCTGAGCCTGCGCGTCCGGAGCCTGTGCTCCGCAACGGAAGAGGCCACAACAGTGAGAGGCCCGCGTACCGCAAAAAAAAAAAAAAAAAAAAAAAGCAAATTTGTTTAAAGCTGAAAGAAGGCTTTTTAGATATCCACTTCCCCATCTCACCCCTGAGTCTTTAATTTCTTTTTCCTTTATGTCTTCAGTTGGATTCTTTTATCTGCTATAACATTTTTTAAAAAATATAAAAATATAACATATTTAGAAGACACCATTTTTTTTTGAGGCTGTGCTTTTTTTAAAAAAATTAAATTAAATTAATTAATTAATTATGGCTCTAGAGTGCAGGCTCCATAGTTGTGGCTCATAGGCTTTGTTGCTCTGCGGCCTTTGGGATCTTCCCGGACCAGGGCTCAAACCCGTGTCCCCTGCACTGGCAGGTTGATTCCCAACCACTGCGCCACCAGGGAAGCCCCCACCATTTTGTTTTTTGAGCCGTTGCCATTTCTAACATTCCACTGGCAGAGAGCATGACATAAATGACTTGGGAATCCATGGGGCACCCAGAATATCTAAGTTGTTATGTTTTCCCTGGGTCTTGATGGGACAAATCCAAGAGACATGTTTCTGCATTTCTTCACTGTCCCAAAACAATGGGAAACAACTTTTACTGGGGGTCACGGACTACCCCTCACGAGAAATGGAAATAGGATATTCACAACCACTTCAGGCAATTTTTCTTCCATTTTTCTCCTAATGGTTTGGTGTAGGCTCCCCCCCTTCTCTCCTGCCTCTCTATATCCTACTCAGAACCTGTGTTTATAGTTACGTACTTCTATCATTTTTCTTTTCCCCTTCCCTACTTTCCTCCCTCCCTCTTGTCCCTTATTTTGACATGTATTTAGCTCCTCTTATATTCCAAACACTGTGTTAGTTACTAAGCAGGTACAGTTATAGTCAAGACAGGAACCTGCCTTCATGGCACTTGTCCTTGGAGCAGGTAAGCAAGCCATTCCAATCCAGTGTGATAGACACTATGATGTGAACGTATAGGGTGTTGAGGGAGAACCCAAAAAGGGCACCAAAATTAGTATGGGATTGGAGGTAGGGGTGGGTGGGTTGCATTTCCTGCAAGAAGTAACAGCAAAGTTTGGCTTAAAGTATGACAAAGAGTATGATGGACAAAGGCAGATGTTGAGAAGGCAGATGGTGGCAGGAGTTTGTAGTCCAAAAGAATAACACAGCAAAGACCTGAGGGAGAGTCTGGTAACCTAAAAATAACCTAATATGTCTGGAGAGTCTTATGTCACCTGATCACCATATTCTTTCTGTAGATAGAACTACATCTTACCATCTGTTTTTATAGGGCCCACGAGCTAAGAATAGTTTTTACCTTTTAAATGTTTGGAAAAAAATGAAAAGAAGAATCATATATCGTGACATACAGAAATGATATGAAATTCAAATTTCACCATCCAACAAGTTTCCATGTTGTTTATGCCTGCTTTCACTCTACAGTGGTAGAGGAGAGTAGTTATGATGGAGACCATGTAGCCTG
Organism: Delphinapterus leucas; assembly: GCF_059928025.1. NCBI lineage: Eukaryota > Metazoa > Chordata > Mammalia > Artiodactyla > Monodontidae > Delphinapterus > Delphinapterus leucas. Next base: position 138,763,834 of record NC_143129.1, read on the forward strand.
AAAAGCCTAAAATATTTACTATCTGGCTCTTTACTGAAAGAAGTTTGCTGACCCCTGGCCAAGTGAATGGGGCTTAGGGTTTGTAGTCCAACAGGCTTGGATTAAAATGCTGAGTCTTCAACATCTAAGGGTGTGACCTTCAACAAATTTCTTAAACTGCCTCTATGTCAGTTTGCTCACCTGAAAAATGGTCATAATAATACTTCATGGGCTTATAAAGATTGAAGGAGATACTGTCATATAAGTTACTTACTGGGAAGAGTAAGCCTGAAGTAAAATTATTTATTAAAAATAGTTAATGACAATTTCAACCATTTTGAGCTATTAATAACATTTGTGATAAGATAAATATGATAATGTTGTGACCTGCTATATTCATTGCCAGAATGACTGCTTTGGGAATTATCGGTTAAAAAAGCAGACAGTAGATAAATGGGGAAAGAGAAAATCATATTTGTGAGTGAGAAGAGAAAGCTGTGAGGGAGCAGAGACAAGTGTTACCAGAACTCCTCAAATAATTTAATAATTATAGCTAAAATTGATTGAATACCTGCTAAACTATGCTGCTAAGTACTTTACATGCTCTGTCTTATCTGATCATCATTTCAACCTATGAGGTAGCAACCACTGTCACTCAATTTTGCATTTGAGGAGATTGAGGTTTAGAGAAGTTATGTAAGTTAATCCAAGACACAGAGCCAGTAAGAGGCAGAGTCATGATGGACCTGGAATGTCTGATACCAGAGTTTCTGCCTTAACTGCTGTGATTTTGGGAACATCTGACGAGAGCAAGGGACCCAAGTTTCAGGGCCCACAGCTGTTCCTGGTGACTACCATGTTGGAGCATCACTCTGAGTTGAGTTCTGCATAAGTGTCAATTTAGGAAAATGTTGCAACTTCCTACATCCATTCTAGAGCCAGTTTCTCAGAGGTTTCCCATGAGAACTACAACCAGGGTGATTCCTTGAGAGTTGTCCTATTAGGGGTTGCCCTGTATGTTCTCTGTTACTTGGGTCTGTGAATGTGGGTGTGGCTGCACTGGGAGTGGATGAATGGGGGTATGTTTGGCTGTATGACTGGGATAAAATACTGTGGTTAATAAAATCTGTTTGGTCTTCAAGTATTATTTATCGACATGGAAATACGTCCATAAATTATTCTACCAAAACCAAACCTAAGCACAATGATTTCAGTTTGGTAATTGTGTGTGTATATGTATATGCTTTCAAAAAGATGGGGAAGGAATATGCCAGAATATTCAGTAGTGTCTGCCCCTGGGTTCCTTCTATTTCCAGAATTCTAAAACAATGTTTGTATAATTGTGCATAAATAAGAAAAAATATATTATAAGTGTTATAAGTGATGTGGAACTATGTACCAAAGCACTTTAAAAATCTTCAATTTCTTTAACGCCATAATTTCACCTTGGTACACTATCAAGGTGGATCAGTGGTTGATAAATGTGGATCAACCATCATATACACAGATACCTGTTCATTTTAGCATCATTTGAAATAGTGAAAAAATTAGAAAAAATGTTCTGCATGGCACAACTACTTTCAAGCATATTATGTAGCTATGAACGAAAATGTTTACAAAATGGAAAATGCTTATAATATTGTAAATAAGCAGGATACAAAACTGAATATACAGAATGAACACGGTTCAGTGAAAACTCAACAATCTATTCATTAAAAGGCAGAAAGAAAACACATTCAAGTGTTAATGGCTGTGTATATAATTGGTGGAATTATAATTTTTTCTTTTTTTCTTCTTCTCTGTGATTTCAAAAGTTCCTCTAATGAATGGATGTTATTTCTATAATGGAAACAAATAGGCATAAAAACCTGTTGAAATTGGAAATCTGTGTCTACTGCTGATTAGTTTTAAAGATTCCCCCCTTCCTCCACAGCCGACTGTTTCCTCTTTGGTCAGCTGGATACTTCCCAGGTTAGTTATAAGGAGCTTAACGAGTATAACAAGCTGGGAACTAGGAGATGTGGATTCTAGCCAGGGCCATGCTGTTAATTTACTGAATACTCCTGAGTGAGTCCCTTTTCTTCCCAGGGCTTCAGGTTCTTTATCTATAAAATGAGGAGAGCTTAGATGAGATCAGGGGCACCTGGGGATTGGGCTGAAAGAGAGAGAGAGGTCTCAGTGACAGTGTGTACTATCAAAAATCTGGATTCCTTCCCTCCAACCCAACTCAATACAGACAGTTCTGCTTTTATAGTTTCCTCACTGAGTTTACAAGAAAAATTTTAAGTGAACAATGACTCCAATGTTAATAAAAGTTTCAAAACCATTGGACTGGACAATCTAGATTGTCTATGTCTAGCTTAGTAACTTCTTACAGAGTGTAGCTGCTGTTCATGTCTCTCTTTTTTAATTTTAATTTTTAAAATAGTGGTAAAAACATATAACATGAAATCAACATTCTTAACAGTTTAAGTGTATAGTATAGTATTGTTAACCATCTACACATTGTTGTACAGCAGATCTCTAGAACTTTTTCATCTTTCATGACAAACTCTATACTCATTGAAAAACAACTCATTATTTCTCCCTCCCCCTAACCACTAGCAACCCCCATTCTTCTTTCTGCTTCTACAAGTTTGACTACTTTAGACATCTTAAGTGGAATCATGCAGTATTTATCCTACTGTGACTGGTTTATTTCACTTAGCATAATGTCCTCAAGGTTCATCCATGTTGTAACATATGACAGAATTTCCTTCTTTTTTAAGGTTGAGTAATATTTCATTGTATGCATATATTATATATTTTTATCCATTCATTTTTTTGATAGACTTTTAGGTTTTTTCCCACCTCTTAGCTATTATAAATATTGCTGCAATAAAGATGGGAGTGCAAATATCTCTTCAAGGTTTTGATTTCATTGATTTACTTGCAGGTGTCCAAACTTCCCAACACCACTTGCTGAAGAGACCGTTTTTTTCCCATTGTATATTCTTGCCTCTTTTGTTGAAGATTAATTGACTGTAGGTGTGTGGGTGTATTTCTGGGCTCTCTGTTCTGTTCCATTGATCCATATGTCTGTTTTTGTGCCAGTACCACGCTGTTTTGATTACTGTAGCTCTGTAGTATTGTCTGAAGTCTGGGAGGATTATGCCTCTTGCTTTGTTCTTTTTCTTCAGGATTGCTTTGGCAATTCTGGGTCTTTTATGTTCCATATAAATTTTAGGATTATTTGTGCTAGTTCTGTGAAGAAATTGATAGGGATTGAATTAAATCTGTAGATTGCTTTGGTTAGTATGGCCATTTCAGCAATATTAATTCTTCCAATCCAAGAGCATGGGATACCTTTCCATTTCTTTGAATCAGCTTCAATTTCCTTTATTAATGTTTTAGAGTTCTCAGTGTATAAGTCTTTCACCTCCTGGGTCAGGTTTATTCCTAAGTATTTTATTTTTTGGGGTGTGATTTTAAAAGGTATTTTTTTTCCATTCCCTTTCTGATATTTCATTGTTAGTGTTAAGAAATGCTACCAATTTCTGTATGTTAATCTTGTATCCTTCTACCTTGCTGAATTTGTTTATCAGTTCTAGTAGTTTTTGTGTGGAGTCTTTAGGGTTTTTATATACAGTATCATGTCATCTGCATATAATGAAAGTTTTAACTCTTCCCTTTCAATTTGGATACCTTTTGTTTCTTTTTCTTGTCTGATTGCTGTGGCTAGGACTTCCAATCCTATGTTGAGTAGAAGAGGTGAGAGTGGGTATCCTTGTCTTGTTCCAGATTTTAGTGAGAAGGCTTTCAGTTTTTCACCATTGAGTATTATATCTGCTGTGGGTTTATCATAAATAGCTTTTATTATGTTGAGATATGTTCTCCCGATACCCACTTTTGTAAGAGTTTTATCATGAATGGATGTTGAATCTTGTCAAATGCTTTTTCTTCACTTATTGAGATGATCATGTGATATTTATTCTTGTTATGTTAATGTATTGTATCATATTGATTAATTTTTCTATGTTGAATCATTCTTGCATCCCAGGGATAAATTCCATTTTGTCATGGTGAATGATCATTTTAATATACTGTTAGTTTGGTTTGCTAGTATTTTATTGAGGATTTTGGCATTTATAGTCAACAGGGATATTGGCCTGTAGTTTTCCTTTTTTGTTATGTTTTTCTCTGTCTTTTCCAGCAGGGTAATGCTGGCCTCATAAATGAATTTGGAAGTGTTTCCTTCTCTTCAATTTTTTGGAAGAGTTTGAAGAGAATTGGTGCTAATCCTTTTTTGAATGTTTGGTAGAATTCTCCAATGAAGCCACCTAGTCCTGGGCTTTTCTTTGTTGGAAGGATTTGATAACTTATTCAAAATTCTTACTACTTCTAAGAGTTTGACTACTTTAGATATTTCACATAAGAGGAATCATGCAGTATTTATCCTTTTATAGTTACAGGTCTGTTCAGATTTTCTATTTCCTCATGATTCAGTCTTTGTAAATTGTATGTTTTTATGAATTTATCCATTTCTTCTAGGTTATCCAATATGTTGGCATAATAGTCTCTTGTAATCGCTTTTATTTCTGTGGCATCAGTTATAATGTCTCTTCTTTCATTTATGATTTTATTTTATTTCTTTTTTTTAGTTTAGCTAAAGCTTTGTAAATTTTGTTGACTTTTTCAAAACACCCAACTCTTAGTTTTGCTGAATTTTCTCTTGTTTTTCTATTCTTTTCTATTCTATTTCTGCTTTAAGTTTTGCTATCTCCTTCTGTCAACTTTGGGCTTAGTTTGTGCTTTTCTAGTTCATTGAGGTATAAATTTAGGTTATTTGAGATTTTTTTCTTTTTTAATATATGTTTTTCTCCATAAACTCTCCTCTAAATACTGCTTTTGTTGCATCTCATAAGTTTTGGTATGTTGTGTTTTCATTTTTGTTTGTCTCAAGATAATTTTCAATTTCCTTTTTGATTTCTCCTTTGACTCATTGGTTGTTCAAGAAATGTGTTGCTGAATTTTAACATATTTGTAAATTTTCCAGTTTTCCTTCTGTTATCAATTTCTAGTTTCATTCCATTGTGGGTGGAAAAATATACTTGCCATGGTTTCAGTCTTCTTAAATTTGTTAAGACTTGTTTTGTGACCTAATATGTGATCTATCCTAGAGAATGTTCTGAATGCAGTTGAGAATGTGTATGCTGGTGCTGTTGGTTAGAATGTTCTATATATGTCTATTAAGGCCATCTGGTCTAGAGTGTTGTTCAAGTCTTCTGTTTCCTTATTGATCTTTACCTAGATGTTCTTTCCATTATTGAAAGGGGGGTTTTGAAATCACCAATTATTATTGTGTTGAGGTCTGTTTCTCCCTTCATTTCTGTCAGTGTTTGCCTCACACATTTGGGTACCCTGATGTTGGGTGTGTATATATTTAAGTTGTGCCTTGTGACAGTTTTTGACTTAAAGTCTATTTTCTGGTATAAATTTGGCCACTCTTGCTCTTTCTTTGTTACCATTAGCATGGAATGTCTTTTTATATCTGTTTACTTCTATCTGTCAGCATATGTATGTATGTCATTAAATCTAGATTGATTCCCTTTTAGATAGCACAAAACTGATATACAGATTACCAACAAACACATGAAAGAATGCTCAACATCATTAATCATTAGAGAAATGCAAATCAATACTACAATGAGATATCATCTCACACTGGTCAGAATGGCCATCATCAAAAAATCTAGAAACAATAAATGCTGGAGAGGGTGTGGAGAAAAGGGAACACTCTTGCACTGCTGGTGGGAATGTGAATTGGTACAGCCACTATGGGGAACAGTATGGAGATTCCTTAAGAAACTACAAATAGAACTATCATATGACCCAGCAATCCCACTACTGGGCATATACCCTGAGAAAACCATAATTCAAAAAGAGCCATGTACCAAAATGTTCATTGTAGCTCTATTTACAATAGCCCAGAGATGGAAACAACCTAAGTGTCCATCATCAGATGAATGGATAAAGAAGATGTGGCACATATATACAATGGAATATTATTCAGCCATAAAAAGAAACGAGATTGAGCTATTTGTAGTGAGGTGGATGGACCTAGAGTCTGTCATACAGAGTGAAGTAAGTCAGAAAGAGAAAGACAAATACCGTATGCTAACACATATGTATGGAATCTAAAAAAAAAAAAGGTTCTGAAGAACCTAGGGGCAGGACAGGAATAAAGACACAGATGTAGGGGATGGACTTGAGGACATGCGGAGGGGGAAGGGTAAGTTGGGACAAAGTGAGAGAGTGGCATGGACATATATACACTAGCAAACGTAAAACAGATAGCTAGTGGGAAGCAGCCACATAGCACAGGGAGATCAGCTTGGTGTTTTGTGACCACCTAGAGGGGTGGGATAGGGAGGGTGGGAGGGAGGGAGACGCAAGAGGGAAGAGATATGGGAACATATGTATATGTATAACTGATTCACTTTGTTATAAAGCAGAAACTAACACACCACTGTAAAGCAATTATACTCCAATAAAGATGTTAAAATAAATAAATAAATAAATAAATAAATAAATAGCACATAACTGGGTCTTTTAAAACTCCATTTAACTACTCTATGTCTTTTGACTGGGGGAGCTCAATCCATTTGCATGTAAAATAATTACTGATAGAGAAGGACATACTATTGCCATTTTGTTAATTCTTCTCTGTCTTGTTGCTTTTGGTCCCTTTTTTTCTCTTTCTCTTTTGATATCTTCCTTTGTGTTTCATTTTTTGTTGTTGTTGTTGTTTGTCTTTTTGTTTTGTTTTGTTTTTTGTCGTGATTCCTATTTATTTTCTTTTGTGTATCTTCTATTAGATTTTTTTTTGTGGTTATCATGGGACATATAAAACATGTTATCTACTTTAAGTTGATATCAACTTATTTTTAATCACAAATGAAAATTCTACTCTTTTGTCCCCCTTGTGTTATTGAAGTCACAAATAACATCTTTTTTATATTGTGTATCTCTCCATTAACGTAATTTTATAGTTATATTTTTATATAATTTTATCTTTTAACTCCTGTACTATTATTAAAAGTGATTTACCACCACCACTACAGTATTTCAATATTCTGTATTTGTCTATACCTTTACCAGAGAACTTTATAGTTTCATGTACTTTCATGTTGCTGTATAGCATCTTTTTTGAAGGACTCCCCTTAGCATTTCTTGTAAAGTTGGGTCTAGTGGTGATGAACTACTTCAGATTTTGTTTATCTGGGAAATGCTTAATTTTTCTTCTTTTTTGAAAGAGAATTTTCCTGAATATATATTCTTGGTTGGAAGTATCTTTCTTTCAGTACTTTAAATATGCCATTCCATTCCTTCTGACCTTCAAAGTTTCTTCTTTGAAATTTGTTGATAGTCTTATGAAGCCTTCTTTGCACATGATGATTCATTTTTCTCTTGCTGCTTTCAAAATTATGTCTTTGACTTTCGACAATTTGATTACAATGTGCCTCTGTGTGAATTTCTTTGGATTGATCCTAGTTGAGATTAGATGGACTTCTTGAATCTGGATGTCTATTTCTTTCTCTACATTTGGGAAGTTTTTAGTCATTATTTCTTCAAATAAGCTTTCTTCCTTTTTTTCTCTCTTCCACCTCTGAGACTTCTATAAAAGTCAATATATTGGTCCACTCAGTGGTGTCCCATAAACCCCTTAAGCTTCCTTCATTCTTTTTTATTCTTTTTACTTTTTGCTCATATCACTGGGTAATTTAAAATGGCTTGTCTTCAAGTTCACTGATTCCTTCTTTGCAATCAAGGCCGACACTGAATCCCTCTAGTGAATTTTTCTATACAGTTAGTGCATTCTTCGGCTCCAACATTTCTTTTTGTTTTTATTTAAATTTTCTCCCTCTTTGTTGACATTCTCATTTTGTTCATGCACCATTTTTCCTGAGCTCATTGATCATCTTTTTGATGGCAATTTGATTTATTTTTGTCAGGTAATTTGTATACTTCTGTTTCTGTAGGGTCAGTTTCTGGAGATTTATTTTATTCCTGGGCCATGTTTCTGTGTGTTTCTTCATGTGTCTTGTGTTGAGCTTTACACATTTGAAAACACAGCCCACCTCTTCCACTCTTTATGATCTGGCTTTGTACAGGGAAAGACCTTCACTAATTAGCCTGGCTAGAGATTCTGGGGGCCTCTCAAACATTTTCTGGGGTTGCATTTTCTCTGGCTTGTGCATATAATTCCCCAATTAGAGAGGTTTGCCAACTGTTTTCCGGAGCTTGCAGTCTCTTGGTTCCTCTGATGTCTGTCTGTGGTATTACAAATTCTCTGGTGCTGCCACAAGTCATTGACTCTCTTTTGTCCTCTGTGGTCCCCCAGGTATCCAAGGTATGCCAGTTCCATAAGTGCTCTGAGTCAGTCAAGAAAGAAACCAGTCACTCTGACAGCCCCTTAAAAATCCATATGTTGGTTGCACATTCTACTCTTTTCTTTCCCTCTCAAGAAAGACGTCACAAGAGTGTTTACCTCTGATCACGGTGAGCCGTGCCAGTTTCTTTCTGTGGTTTTACAAATTCTGTGGTGCTGTCATAAACTGCTGAGCTCTCTTTTGTTCTCTGTGACCCCAGACACCCAAGATATGGTGGTTCCTGATCAGCACTCCATATCAGGTGAGACAGAAACCAGTTTCTCAGGTAGCCCTCAAAAAGCTGGAATGTTGGACATACATTCCACTCTTCTCTTCCTCTCCCAAGGGAGAATCCATAAGTGGGGCTTTTCCTCTTGATTGCAAGCTGTGTCATCTTGGGGAAGGAGCTAATACGGTTGAAATGAAATGCTTTTTCTTACTCATTTCAGTGTAGCTGTTCTTGGCTTTGAGAATGCCTGGCATACTGTAACTTTCTAACTGATTTCTGAAATACTCATAAAAGCTTTTTGGACCATATATATTGCTGTTAAGTCAAGGAACAAGATCTGGGGCTTCCTATTCCACCATCATGCTGATGTCATGTTCTCATATCTCTTAAATAGTGAGAAAAGAAAATGTGCTCACTCTATACTTGCATGTAGGTGAACACACACCTCCTATTCCCTGATTCTCCTACCTCTGGTCCCCTTCTTATTTCCATAATCCTCCCACTAGAGCACCCTTTCCCTCACTATTGCCCAGCCAGTGAGCTCTGAGGTTTCATGAATAGGTACTAAAATACCACCTCTAGGCTCAAACCATGGGGTTTCCTCTCTGGGTTTTGTATTGGAGGGCTGTGCATATCACAAACAAAAAAAGACAGATTTATTCAAAAGCACATGCGCACCTTTGTTGTTCAGGACCTGTTGTTGAGGGCTGACACACACAACCTTTAATCCTATGCCTCTGCTTTCATTATTGACACCTTTCAGATCTCAAGGAAAAGATTCTTTACATGTCTGGTCCATGGTATTTGGGCACTATATTTTTTCAGCAAGAATCACTGTTTGAGGTGGTAGCTCACCCTCTTCTTCCATGTGGCAACAAGTTTCATTGCTAAGCCTTCTAGTAGAGTACTACAAAGTGAGGAATTGAATGACATTTGTTTAAGGTTTATATGTTGTTATTTGCATTACATCCAGTGACTTGGGACTTGGATTGCAAAACGTTTAGGGGTACTTACAGCCCTCTTTTAATGATTTCATTTGCATAATACTGGTGGGTCCTGATAACCTAAACAGCGGTTTTCAACCCTGGCTGTACATTAGAATCACCTAGAGAGCTTAAGAGAGAAAAAACAATAAAACAAACAAACATACCTGGGCCTCACCCCAGAACAACTAAATCAATCTCCAGAGATAGGGCCCATAAAATGCCTGTTTTTTTTTTTTAAAGTTTCTCAGATTATTTTAATGAGTAGCAAAAGTTAGAAAGAATTGGCTGAAAGGAAAAGTGCAAGATTTGATTTCCAATTATTTCCCTGCTTCTGTTTCTTCAGTCACATTGATATTCTTGGTGTCCAGTGTCCATACTCATTCGTAACTTTAAGCCTGTGGTTCTCACAGATTGCACAGTTACCCTTTCTGCCTTCTTTTATAAACCATCTCAGCCTTTATCATCGAGCTGATGACTTATTTTGTCTGCAAATCTTGCTTTATTTGCCCTAGTTTTCAGTGACTGCTTCTTCTGTAATTTCCTCTAATTTTAACACATATACCCATCAATGAGAGCAGGAACAATGCTGTATCCATCTCTATATCCCATCACAAGCAGTGTCTACCCATGGTAGGTTTTTAGAAAATGCTTGCTGTTGCTGATTGTGCTTTCCTTAGGGAAGGTGGACAGATTCCACTTTGTGGAGGTAGTGAGGAACAAAAGGAATTCAAACTCTCATTCATCACTATTTTTTCTTTCTTGTTAAGGCATATTTAGAGTGAAGGTGAGAGTCCAGGCTTTTAGGAAGGATCTTACCTGTATTGGTAGGGTTTTCCATTTTATCATCTTTCTTCCACTTCCATGCCATGGTGAGGTGTTAGATCAGGCACAGTGTTCATCATAATGACAAACAGCTTAAGCCAAAACTCCCTGCCATGGTGGGGGCCTGGACTAGAGCATAGCTTGGAAACATACCTCTTGTTTCTAGATCTCCTTTGGTATCTTCTAAACGTCTCTTGATGTTCCCTTTCTTGGGAAAGGAATCTTAACTCTAACCCCAAACTCATGTGAACAATTTTGATATTCATTCATTCATCTCTTCATAACTCATTTGTGAGTACCTTGTGTGCCAACTCTGCTTCAGGCCCCATGAAGCCTCAGTAGGGCCTGTCTGCTAGCTAATTACCTACAACCTTCAGAGCAGGAGTGTAGAGAGTAATAGTAATTCCTTACAAAGTTTTCCCCTCTACTTTATTTAGCTAAATTATGCAGATAAGCACATTTAAAAAAATGAAACATACCTGAAATAGAAAAATGTAATCTTGCAAATGTTTACAAATGCAAAGTAAATAGATCCAGGATTCATGCAAACACAGAACTGTAAACATAAGGCACATGCACATATGATATGTGTTGCTAATGCATATCCAGACCCTTGTAAGATATCCATTTCAACACCAAACATTAAAATTCTCTTTAAAGATGGCAACAAGTTGCTAATTCATGGTAGTTTCATCCCACTCTAAAACCTACAGTTCCAAGTATAACTGGTACATAATTTTCAGCACTGATATTGAAGCCTCAAGTTAGGAATTGGATAATTACTGTGAAATTATGTGGCTTTTGGTTTCTATACACACTGGTAGTGGCTAAAGGAGGGCTGGGTTCATTTTGTACACTTATAAATTATTCACCTGTTCTGCTGAAGTTCTTGATTTTGCATTCATATATTCAAGTAATATCTCATTTTGTGTGTATTTTCCTGGGGCTGAAAAATAATAGAGTCTAATGAAAACAAAACCAAGTTATTGGTCTTTGCTTTACAATGTTCTCGAGAAGTGAATCTCATTTTAAAATTGTCATTTCTAATCTCTAGATCTTTTGGTGACCTAACCAAGCCATTTGAATTTTGGAGGCTGAGACTTTTTTTTTTAAGATTCTGGGACTGTGACTTAGGCATAACATATATAATTCCAAGAAAATTTGAAAAGGAATTTACATAGAGCTATATTGGAAATATTAGCAAAGGAAAATTGTACCCAGCTTCTGATGCTGTTTCTGGCTTGTATAAAGGGTATCAGTAATTTTTGGTTGCTCATTATCCTTTCTACCTTCTGGTATTCATTCTCCCCCCATGATGTATTGTCCTGGTGGGAAAGTCAGCAAGATGCTCTGCCATCCCCAGCCAGAAGATGAGAAGGCCGCTCACCCTAATCCATTTCCAATCTTATGCTTGGGAATTTGAATATTGAGTGGGATGGAGGGATGAAAAATGGAGGTGACTCATTGTGTAGGCAATGCCTAAAGAGACCACACTTCTGCTTAGATTCTCAAATAGTCTGGTTTCTGATGTTTCCAAGGTTTTTTTTTTTTTTTTTTGGTACCCAGGCCTCTCACTGTTGTGGCCTCTCCTGTTGTGGAGCACGGGCTCCGGAAGCACAGGCTCAGCGGCCATGGCTCACTGGCCCAGCCGTTCTGTGACATGTGGGATCTTCCCGGACCGGGGCACGAACCCGTGTCCCCTGCATCGGCAGGCAGACTCTCAACCACTGCGCCACCAGGGAAGCCCCAAGGTTTTGTTCTTAATGTTTGCCTTAGACCCTGTCTTTTCATATCTTTTCAATACATTCCTCTTATCTGGAGGGCAGAGTCTGATGTTATACTGAGCCTGTTTGTGATGTTTGCAATCCAAGAACCCTAACAGAACTTGGAATTTTGGAGATAATCATAGATTCATAGAGGTTTTATATCTAGAAAAAACCCAAGATATCATTTAATCCAACCTGCTCCTTTTACAGACAAAGAAATAGAAACCTAGAAAAGAGCTGACTTGTTCAAGGTCATATAGATATTTGTTGGTAGAGCAGGAAATAGAATTAAATTTGTTCAGTTTTACCAGTGTGCATTGTTGGAGTTAGAGCCATAGCTTGTAAAGATATAAGAAAACTTAAAGGAGAACCTGGTCCATTTACCCAATTTAGGTAATGTATTATTATTACTTCACAGGTGAACTGGGATTCTAAACATTTGTGCTTGCCTGGTTTTGTAGATATCACATGATTTTTCTTTAAGATCCATGGTCATTCAGATTTTTCTTTGGGGAATTCTCTCTCTCAAACTCTCAGTCTATGTGATTCCGGTGGAAATGACCTTACTCCCAGGGATAGATACATGAACCAGGTCTGGCTAATTGAAACATTGCATTTTTAGGGCCACAATTATTGGTGATCATATAGCTAAAGCTATGACATGGAAGCCAGTGAGCATCAGCCCTGAGACTTTTGCTAGAACTATTGAGAAAAGGAAGTTATCCTTCCACTGGTCTATAAGTCTGTGTCTCGACAAGAAATAAATGACACATTCAAATTAGATGACTCAAGGAATGTCTATGTACAAAGGGACTTTTAACAAGAGCACTATAAGAGATACTTCAGTATCTTGAGGTTAGTAGGAGTGGAAGAGCCGTCTCCCTGAGGCAAAGGGATGAGGGAAAGGAGCATTTATAAGTAATTAGACAGAGTCGTGTAAAATAGACCACTTTGGTCATGGGACACAGACAATTCAAGGTGACCTTTTTGGGAGGGAGCCAGCTGCACACATTCTCTTTCCTCTGTCCTCCTTCCATGGCTTACTATTGGCCAAATCTACCCCAAAGCCAAATCTACCCAAAAGAGGACATAGGAATGATTTGAGGTAGTCCATACCAGACAGTCTTCTAGGGTGCAGAGTAAGGTGGATAAAGGTGGAGAATGGGTTTGAAGGGGTAAATGGAAAATATTTGGGGTAGCTGGAGATACTAAGCTGTTAAGATGATTTTTTTGAGGAATCGCCTCAGCTTTTTCAACTTTATTGGGGTATAATTAACAAAATTGTAAGATATTTGAAGTGTACAATGCAGTGATTTGATATATGTACACACTGTGAATGGATTTCTTACCTTTTTCATTTTCCTAATTTCTTGACAGGTTTTCTTGCCATTTAGGATTTGGAAAAGCATACTTTTATCAAGAAATGCCAGGAAAGAATTCTGACATGGAAACAGTGGTATACACACCATGTCTACTAACTGGTTCTTGATTTGCTCCTGTATGCTAGATGAAACAAATCTAAGCCTTCTATAATAGCTAGCTCTTTGGATAATTAGAGTCATATCGCATGTTCCTGCTTGTGTATTCTTTCCTAGGCAAAGCAATCCTTTTTCCAGCCATATTCTTTGACGTTTTTCAGGCTCTTCACTATCCCTTTTTCCTAACACTATTAAGGAGGAAGTATTGCTTCTACTGGCAAACAATGCTCAGAGGAACTGGAGTTCAAGGTCCTCAGCTTCACTGGAATCTGCTCATATGCATCATCCCTATTTCAAGGGACCTTATCCCTTCTCATTCAGTACCTTAACTTTAATACAAGACCCTATGAGCTTGTGATACAGTCTATGTTATAAATCAGCTACCTTTAGGATTAGATTTTTGGTCTGATTTTTTGAAATCTCTATCCATGGCTACGAGAGCTAAAGGTTTCTTGTAGTATGGTCATCGAAGATTTCTGGTTCCTTAATCAAACTTTGAACTGGGAATTTAAAGCACTAAGCTCATCACTCTCTTCCCAAGTTCTCCATCACTCTTAGGAACAACCTACCAACTCCTTATTTTTCCTAAAATACTCAATGGCAGCAACTAGTTGGCCACTCAAGGACTTCTCTTGTATGATGACTTGATTCCAGGTGCTACAGATGGTCATTTAGGTAATGATTTTTCCACTTCATGATGTGGATGAGCAGTGTCCCTTTTACCACTGGTGACTGGGTCATTAGTCAGATAGGAGAACCAGGGTCTAGAGCTGGGGGAGAGAGATGCATAGGGTGAAAAATTTAAGGGGGCACTTGCACAACCCTGAGAGTGAATGCTTTTTACATATTTGCATTCTAGGTAACTTGCTTGCCTCACCCTGGTCCCTGTACTCCGAAGAATCAATTCCGGATTTTCACCTTTAAGGTTTTCTTTCCCTGAAACAACATCAGCTTTCTATTGCTGCACAAAAAGACACCTACAAAATTAGTCATTTTTTTACTGGTGATTCTGTGGACTGGCAATTTTGACGGGGCTCATCCATGTTGTACTGGCTCACTCATGCATTTAAAGTCGGTTGGTTTTCTAGGGAGTGGCTGGTCTAGATGACCTCACTTATACATCTAGGACTCAACTGGGACTCAGCTGGGATGGCTACAGCATTTGGGATGCCTGATCTTGTATACTTCTTCATGGTCTCTCTCACCATGTGATGTTGAATCCTCAAGGAGGCTAGCCTGGGCTTGTTCATAAAGTGGCAATGACCGATAGACTAAGAATGGAAGTGGTACATGCACAAGGGTGAGAGTAGAAGCACTAAGAAGCCATACAACATCACTTCTCTTGCTTTCTATCGTCAGAGCAAGTCACATGGCCACCCCAGATGAAAGAGGTGGGGAAATTGACTCTCTGTCTTGATGGTAGGTACTTCAAAGAATTCATAGCCATTTTTCCTCCCTCCACCCCCACTCCACAGTATATATTCTGGTCATACTTATTTACATTATTCCCACATACAAAATAAATTTATCCTCTCATTATGGGATAAAAACCCCCAAAGCCTCATCCCGTTATGGCAAAGGCCTGAAATTATTATCTCACTCTCTGCATCAGAACTCGATGGAGATGAAGTTCCTCTAATGTAGCTTTTTGGGGATAGCTGCTCTTGATTCAGAGAACTATTAATTAAAAAACAAGTTATCTGTCTCTGACACATCCAAGATACAATGGTGAGATAGAGAAAGGGTAACTGCAAAAGACACATTCAAAAAGGGGAGGATTGCAAAGTAAAGAGTGAAGAATTTCCATAGAAATTCTGAAATCCAGCAGGGCACATGTTGTCAGAGGTCCCTACTCTAATGATGGGGCATGTTCATTGACAAGGGTTCAGTTTTGAACCTGTGTGTAATTCTCTAACCCACTGTTCTCCTTTGCTATTGATCCTCTTCTGTTTTGATAGAACTCTCTGAGCTCTTCTTTTTCTTTCTTTCATTTTTGGAAAAGAGCTGGCCTGTGTTTGCAGCTGAGTGCATTATCAGCCTACTTTTTGCCCAGAGAAATTTTGGCATCCTGAGGGATTTGTTTTCATTTTGAATGGTTTCTATTCCTTTTCATCCAATTTGATGGTGTTTTTGTTAGTACAAGTTTCGTAAAAATTTTGTGGGTTTCTATATATCTCCCTGGGGTTCAGTTCATGTCTAATCCATATCAGTAAGTCTTTTTGAGAAACACTTCCCTTTGCCTTATGCTGCAAGTCAGACTGTTATGGGTGACACCCTTAAGACTTTTAACTCCTTTTTGCTTACTGAGAAGATCCATTAGTCACTAATTTAAAATTTCCTCAGCTCTTAATAAATCCTCTTACAGCCACACGTTTAATTTAACCTTTACTCAGAGGCTGATTCTTAATTTAAGAAGTTTTTACTGGCTATAGAGACTAGGAAATGTGAAATAAACTTTATTTTCTAACTCAGCATATGTATAACACACACACACAGACACACACACACACACACACATAGGTGTTTGCTCATAGCAGTCTGATTTGCATATATAATTTTAACAATTCTGCTTCAAAACTGGTCATTTCTCTTTTTAGCTCATATTTCTTTTCCTGCAACTTGTTGGATGTAGATAAAAGATGCCAATTGACACTTTCAACATCCTGCTTGGAAATGCTTTTAGGCAGATCAACAAGGTTATTCAGGACATTTTCTATCTTCCAAATCACGACAAGTGAGAGCTTTGCCAATTGTTTCACCATTGTATAATACTGATTGCCCTTTATCTGGTCTCCAGTTTACTCACTGCTCTTAGCCTCTACAAACAATGTCCTAATTGCCCTTCCAACCTCTGCTTGCTGCCATTTCAAAGGCAATGCCACATATTGTAGATTTTATGCTATGGTACCTTTTGATTTCCATGCAGAATTTTCTGTATCTCTCAGGGATCAGTCAGGGAAGCAGAGATCCTGTGGGTGTTCGGATAAGGGATTGATCGGATGAATTAGACCTGGTGCAATTATGGAAGGACCTGATGAAGTGATGGTCCAAAAGGAGATTTGAAGTATCTGAGAAATATGTTGCAAACAAATCTTTTTGAAACGTTGGTGCAAAAGAACAAGTTGGAGATTGCAGGGGTTCCTGAGGAGTCAAGTATGTTCAGCTGCTGGAGTGAGACCTTGAGGGAGCAGCTTGTGATGAATGAAATCAATGGGAAGTTGTTGTCTTTGAGTAGCTACTGCCTTCAAGTGTCTGGTGGTGAGCCTGGGACCTGCTCTTGTACAGCAGAGCCCAAGGTCCAGAAGAAGAGCTCGACATGTAGAAGAGAAGTGAGGACAAGCTGGAAACCACTGGGAACCTCTGTGTCTGTCTGTCACTGACCACAATAAGACCTTCAGAGAGTCATGGCCACTGTTCCACTTCTGGTCCTCTGATCTCACACAACTTCTTCTCTTGGCCAGCTCTAACTCAGAATCATACATGGAAGGGAATTCCAGTTTAATCAAGTTGACAACTGAACAATCCAGCATAAACTCCTTCCTATCTTATGCTATCAATAGTTCCTACATGCACACACAATGAGAAGATTTTGATGCTTCCCTTTTCTTTTTGTCCAACTGCATTGTCTTTTCCCCCTTTTTGGTTATCTACACGTCAATTTAGTATAGCTCATGTTTTCCACCAGAGAAAAATTAATGTCCTTATAAAAGCACTGTTTAAATAGCCCTTTAATTTTAGTAGCACCAACAGTGGTTTTCTGTGTACTATGTACAGTCTGTTGGTACACATTTAATTCTGGGCCCATAATAGGAATGTCAGAAAGAGCTTCTTACCCTATATTAATTGAAAATTAAACCATCTTACAGGGAGGGTTTCTGTCTTTTTTCACTTTCTCTGGGAGAAAGCTGTGCCTATTTTATTGTAACCAATTCCTCCTTTGACCTAGAGTGTACTAGGGGACTTGATGCTTTTCCTTGTTCTATAGATGAAGAGACTGAGACCAGCATTGAAAAGAACTACTCAAAATCACAGAGTTACATTGTAGCAGAATTGAGAATAGAATTTATCTATAGCAACTGTGGTTTTCAAACACTTTTTAAACTATAAAAGTCTTTGTTGAAATAAAATCATATCTAGCCCACTACATCATATTGTTAGAAATAGAACTGCTGTGATTGTTATTGTTGGTGGTGTTGGCACGGGGAGAAGGAGGCAGATATAAATGCTTGGAGCTGTGCCTGCTCCTCCCACCCACCCCATCCTCTACTTCCAACCCTCGGGCTCTCCAACCTTTGGAAGGGTTCCATGGAATACAGTTTGCAAAACACCGTGCTACACTCTGCCCCCTTGCTTTCTCCTCTGGCTCTATAAATAGCTAAACAAACTCACAAAGGAACAAAACAAAATCACACACACATCCACTGCTCATGACCCCTCCCCTAAGCAGGAAGTTTTGTCCACTTGGGAACCCCAGTGGGGATCAGAGGAGTAAGTGTTATTTTCAGCCCAGCAGTACAAAGTGCCCATTCTTGCACTTTGAGTGATGGTAGCACAGCCGGGCGGGTCTCCCGAGGCACATCTGCAGGGCTGTATCTCACAGGAAGTTGTGCAGCTCTTCAGAGATAAGTTTCACTGGGGAACAAAGAGGGATTTTGTTCCCTGCCTCAAGAATGATGCATTGAACCTGGACTTGGCTTTTCAACTCATGTAGCTGGAAACAGGTCAAAAAATGACCCAGTGTGCTCTTTTCTTCTTCCCAGGTCAGGCAGAGTGGCATCCTCCTCCTCTTGCCCTCCAAAGAGATTGAGAAAGAACTCTCCCCGCTTCGCTGTACCAATCATTTCTGTTACACCCACCACTTTCCCTGAAATCAACCTTGAACATTTATCATTGTGCTTATTTCACACATTTTTCATCCTTTGGGAATCTGGGAAGTTCAGATGTTGACAGTAAGATGCTCCAAACTGTGGAAGCTATTGTTAAGGGTTTTTGACCCTAACAGTTCCAGCAAAGTTCCACTGAGTCACAGTGTTAGAGCTTTTTCATTTATGGAAGCACATACTTATGAGTCAGGACAGACACACTTGGGCTTGATGCCTGGATTCCCTTTGACTAGATATTTGACTTTGACCTTGAGCAATTTTCTAACTTCTCTGTACCTGACTTTCATCATTTGCAAAATGGGAATAATGATACCCCCTACTCCCATTTTAAAGATGAAACACTGAATCCCAGAAAGGTGGAATATTTTCTTAATGTTCCACAGCAATTTAGTGCCAAAGATACCTGGGTGAGGCTCCTTGTGTGCACTCAGGAAGAGGGACTGCTGTGCAGCAAGCATCTGCCTCTCAGCTTTGTGTCTCCATCCCAGCTTCAGAGACACAGGTCTGACCACATTTGACTTTCCAGAAGTTGTACATTTCCTTTGAGATAATGAGGTGTGGTATGGAGGCAGGCAGGATTTATATGGTAGTTAAATGTAGTTTGGTATCAAAAATATGATTGCATTATTCACTGTAGCATAGCAAAGATCACCTCTGCCCCCTCGTTTTTGGCTGGATCAGCAGATATAGACCATGATTAAGGAAACACTGTCAAATATTTCTTTACAGTTTAATTTTCCTCTTACTCTCCACTGCCTGCAATGCCTTTGCCTTTGGAAAAGTGGCAACATAAACATGGCTTTTCTTATCAGTTTTGTCTTTTCTGCTTTAAGGGAATGATGTAGGAATTCAGATTGTCTCTGGTGGTGGATTGTCATCTTTGGCATGTTGCATTTGGGAATGAGTTGGCTAAAGGGACAGAGAATCTTTATTCAAAACAAAACAAAGACCTTTTGGCAGCTGAGAAAGTCCTGAGATGAGAAGATCATTGCCCCCCCCCCGAAGCAGCCCATTTCACTTCCGGACTGTTTTCATTTTTAGAAGCAAACACTTTCTAACAATCGGAGATGTTCCATGATGGGTTGGGTCAAATGTCGATTATGAGCTCTTAGTCCCAGAAAGTGGTTAAGCATGAACTAAATGTTCCCTTTTCAGGGAAGCCGTCAAAGGGATGCCTGCACAGAGATTAGACAGTCCTGGGCTTAAATATTAACCTGACACTTCATTCTCTAAACTCTGAGTCTTAGCTTCCACCTGTGTCAAATAGGGCTAATAATGCTTACCTCACTGTGTTGTTCTGGGGAAGAAGTGAGATAGTCCATATAAAATGCCTAGTATATGATAGGTCCTCAATAAATGTAGTTCTCTACTTGCTTACATTTTTAGAGACATAGATATTTGATCTTTGGAAGAGAAAACACCTTTACCAATGGAAAGAATTTATAGTTGAAGAGATTTCGAATACTATGGGAAATGAGTGGGGAATCATTTTGGGAATGGTAATATGAAAACCAATGTATGAATTGAAATTCATACAAATTGGAGAATGATCTCTCTCAATGGTCCAGGTCAATGTGGGGTCATGTGAAGCTCAGGAGAGCATCAGTGGTCCAGAGAGTCTAGGTCTCTGCTGAGGGATGGGTGTATTTATATCAGCAGTGATACCATGAACATGGGTTAGATTGGATGGGGGAGTGGAGTGGTGAGAGGCAAGAGTTGTTGTGAACTTAGTGAAATTTTCTACTTTCCCAGGAAGAACATCTATCCTTGGTTTTCCTGAATTACAACACTCTCCAGAGGAGACTTGATATTGACTGGTGTCTTAATATATGAACTCCATGAAAACAGGGAGGGGGCCCAGTTACCTTTGAACTTATAGCTCTTAATACAGTGCCTGACCCAGAGGCATTCAATGAATGTTTGCTCAACCACTCTGCAGGTTAAGAGTGTGAGCTGGTCATGCAGCTCAATATCAGAAAAACAAACAACCCAATCCCAAAATGGGCAGAAGATCTAAATAAACATTTCTCCAGAGAATATATACAGATTGCCAACAAACACATGAAAGGATGCTCAACGTCACTAATCATTAGAGAAATGCAAATCAAAACCACAATGAGGTATGACCTCACACCTGTCAGAATGGCCATCATCAAAAAATCTACAAACAATAAATGCTGGAGAGGGTGTGGAGAAAAGGGAACACTCTTGCTTGCTCTGTTGGTGGTAATGTAAATTGATACAGCCACTATGGAGAACCGTATGGAGGTTCCTTAAGAAACTAAAAGTAGAAGTACCATACGACCCAGCAATCCCACTACTGGGCATATACCCTGAGAAAACCATAATTCAAAAAGAGTCATGTACCACAATGTTCATTGCAGCTCTATTTATAATAGCCAGGACATGGAAGCAACCTAAGTGTCCATCGACAGATGAATGGATAAAGAAAATGGGCACATATATACAGTGGAATATTACTCAGCCGTAAAAAGAAATGAAATTGAGTTATTTGTAGTGAGGAGGACGGACCTAGAGTGTGTCATACAGAGTGAAGTAAGTCAGAAAGAGAAAAACAAATACCATATGCTAACACACATATATAGAATCTAAAAAAAAAAAAAAAGGTTCTGATGTACCTAGGGGCAGGACAGGAATAAAGGCACAGATGTAGAGAATGGACTTGTGGACACGGGGAGGGGGAAGGGTAAGCTGGGATGAAGTGAGAGAGTGGCATGGACATATATACATTACCAAATGTAAAATAGATAGCTAGTGGGAAGCAGCCGCATAGCACAGGGAGATCAGCTCGGTGCTTTGTGATCACCTAGAGGGGTGGGATAGGGAGGGTGGGAGGGAGATGCAAGAGGGAGGGGATAAGGGGATATATGTATACATACAGCTGATTCACACTGTTATACAGCAGAAACTAACAAAACATTGTAAAGCAATTATACTCCAATAAAGATGTTAAAAAAAAAAAAAGGAGTGTGAGCTGGAATGTTGAACTATCTTGGGTTTGCATCCTGGATCTGCCACTTTCTATGTAACTGTGAGTGGGTTAGTTACTTAACATCTCCATGCCACAGTTTCCTCATCTATAAACTGGGGATAATGATGGTATCTATACTGTTTGAGGACATAATGTGATAAACAATAGGAGCAAAATACCTAGAATATTCCTGAAAAATAATGAGACCTTAACAAGTTTCCTGATCATGTTGCTGTTGATAATGATAAGACTCCAGAGGGGAGAATTGGGATCAGAGGTTAGTAGCAACACGAGGTATATTTCAACACAAGGTGAGGAAGAATTTTCTAATAAGTAACTGAGGATATCTGAAGGCTGAATAGGCTGCCTAAAAATGTTGTGAATTACAGTAATCAAAACAGTGTGGCAATGGCATAAAGATAGACATATAGATCAATGAAATAAAATTGAGAGTCCAGAAATAAAACCATACACATATGGTCAATTGATTTTTGACGAGGGTGCCATGATCATTTAATGGAGAAAGAATAGCTTCTTCAACAATTGGTATGAACAATTGGATCCACATGCAAAAGAATGAATGTGGCCCCTTACCTCATATCGTGTAGAAAAATTAATTCAAAATGGATCAAAGACCTACTTACAAGAGCTAAAACTATAAACCTCTTAGAAGAAAACATAGGAATAATCTTCATGACTTTGGCTTTGGCAATGGTTTGTTTGACATGACACCAACAGCACAAACAACAAAAGAAAAAATAGATAAGTTGGGCTTCATCAAAATTAAAAACTTTATTGCATTAAAGGACACTGTCAAAAGAGTAAAAAAACAGAATGTGAAAAAATATTTACAAATCATGTATCCACCTATAGTCTAGTATCCATAATATATAAAAAATTCTTACAACTCAACAAGAAAAAGACAAACAGCCCAGTTAAAAAGTGCGCAAAGGACTTGAATAGACATATATCCAAGGAAACATGTAGATGGCCAACAAACACATGAAAAGATTCTCAGTGTCAATTATTAGGGACATGCAAATCAAAAGCATAATGGGTTACCTCTTCACACCCACCGGGATGGCTATAATTAAAAACAACAGAAAATAACAAGCCTTGACAAGGATGTGGAGAAGTTGGAAACTTCATACATTGCTGGTGTAAATGTAAAATGGTACAGCCATGGTGGAAAACACTTTGATGGTTGCTCAATGAGTTAAACAAAATTACCATATGAACCAGCAATTCTACCCCTAGGTGTATGCCCCAAATAATTGAAAACAGATGTTCAAAATATGTGTGTAAGACTATTCACAGCGGCACTATTCACAATAGCCAAAAGTAGAAGTAACACAAAGGCCTGCAACTGATGACTGGATAAATAAGATATGATATATCCATCACATTGCAATATTATTCAGCCTTAAGAAGGAATGAAGTACAGATACATGTTAATACATGGATGAACATTGAAAATGTACTGAGTGAAACAAGCCAGATACAAAGGCCCACTTTGTATGATTACATTTATATGAATTATCCAGAATAGGCAGATGATAGAGACAGAAAGCTAATTAGTGGCAGTGGGGGAGCAGGGGTGAGAGTGACTGCTTAATGGGGAAGGGGGTTGCCATTTGGGGAGATGCAAACTTTCTGCAGCTAGAATGTGGCAATAGTGGTACGACATCATGAATGTACTAGATGCTACTGAATTGCGTGTTTTAAAATGGTTAAAATTTTATGTATGTGTGTTTTGCCATAATTAAAAAGGAAATAGTGAGATTCCTTTTGTAACAGGTATTCAGACGGACACTGAAAACCCACTCAGTGGGGATGCTACCCAGGCAACTCCACAGAGTGATGAAGGTTGGACAAGATGGCTTCAAGGGCAGTCAGTGAACACTGAGTGAATAAGAACTCTGCTTGTGGGTTGGGCAGGCTGGGAGCCAGTGTGCCCTGTCCTGGCCCCGTGACCCTGGGCATTACTTAACCCTCTCCGAGTCTCAACTGTAATGTGAGGACAATAATTACCTGGTCGCTGGGAGGATTTAGGGTGAGAACACAATGCCTGACACGTTAAGTGCTCCAAAAAGGCCATAAGAAGAATTCTGGGTGCTCTGGGAGGCTCACAGAAATCAAGATAATTTGAAGGCAAACCTATCCTTTCCTATCTTCTCCCTAAGGAAACCCCACTGCCCCTAGACCTGTTTTTCAGGTCTTGGAAAATTTTTGTTTCTCATCTGTCTTTGCTCTGTTTTCTTCAGCATCCCTCTCTGAATGGGAAGGGAAAAAGTGTCAAGCCTGTGAGGAGAACACCTTCTTAGTTCTTTCACAATTGATTTCTGGAAAATGTCTCTACCTCCAGCTTGCTTTTGGACTCCAGCCCTCCCTGGGTTTTGACTTCATAGTTTCTGTAATACTTCAATTTGTTATGATTCTGACTGTATATGGTCAGTCATCTTTTCTTTCTCTAACTAATTACATCCATCAGGATTTCCAAGGCCAAGATCAATATTTCCACAGGCCTCTGGCATTTTCAAAGAGCTCAAACTCACAGATTTGCCAGAAAGCTACAGTGGAAATTCAAAACACAAGCATTCCTTGACCTCTGAATACCCAATTTACAAAGGTCAAATATCCGTGAAGCCTGGGCCCATGCTGGGCAGGGAGCTGGGCCCTGGAAAGGGAGAAAGAGTTCCAACTGTTGTCCATATTGTCTTCTCACTGTGGAGACCATGGCAGAGGAATTAGTGAAGGGGATTGGGAGTCAGGGCAAGAGAAGTGTTCCTGAGAATTTCCATCTTTGCAGGCATCATGGTTGTATACTTCAGAGCCTGGAATTTGAGAATCAGAACTGGATTAGAAATCTGGCTCTACATTTTAAAAATTATCTTTTATAACTGTGTTTCCCTGAGCAAATTGCCTAACCTCTGTGGGTTTCAGTTTCTTCTTCTATAAAATGGAAGATAAATGGTTTATTTATCTTGAAGGGTCATAGCAAGGATTAAATGAGATAAAATATGTAGCATGTTACTAAAAATGGTTGACATTTATTGAGTACTTACTATGTACCTAGAACTGTTCCATGTGTTTTGAAGTAGTAACTTATTTAATCACAACAACAATAGGGATACTCCTTAAATTCCCATTGTATAGATGTGGAAACTGAGGCACAGAATAAAGGAAGTAACTTGTCCAATATTCAGAGCTACATAGTGCTGGGAGACAGGAGTCAAACCTAGATAATCTGGTTCTAGTGCCTATGCTATTAAATATTAAGCTGTAGTGCCTTCTCAGATATTCTCTTCTTTATACAAAGGCTGAATTCCCACTATTATATGGCTTTCAAAATAGTTGTTATCGAGAGAGAGGGAGAAGAGATGCATTTCTGATGTTTCTGAGATTCGTAGGATCTTGCCTTAGTGCTTAGATGTAGCACTGTTTTTACATCAGCATCATGGCTTGACTTGGCTTTTAAGGGTCTTACTGGGAATCCAAATTTTGTTCACAGTATTGTTGCTATGGGAAAACATGGCCAACATGCCAGAGGATAGATTCACACAAGGATATTTTTCGGTAGTACTCACAGTAGTGACAGTAGTATGGTAGTAATTTTCCTGACTCCTAGCAAAGGGCAATACGCTTAACATCTCTTTTTTGTTGAACTGTTTAACTTGAGATAGAGAGGGGTATTGGAAAACTGGTTTGTGTTTTCTTTTCTGAAAGCAGAAAACAATGTAATTAGTAGGAAATTTACCTGTAATCTTGATCTTCCAAATCTTCTGCCCTTTCACTCCACTAAGATTGCCTTTGTTTCTAAAGGAAGAAAAAGAAATGCATAAATAGCCAGGCTACTAAATTCTCTTTAATGACTGAAGCTAATAAATGTCTCTGGTATTTCATCCAGCCTCTCAAATAATGGCTCTGCTGTTTGATCTCAGAAGTGTAAGGAATCTTTATATTCAGTGGTGGGCATCCCTGTCTCAAGCACCTGAGAGACTGCATTATATATTTGAAAACCATTTTACAATGTCCCTTCCCAGAGTGTGAGGCCATTGATGCTTTGATGTGGTGAAGTAATTTAGGACAATCATGTAATAGATTAAATTGGATGTCAGCTTTCTTGAATTTTTGAAGAATACACATGAAATGAGTACATCCATAATCTTGGAGCATTGGGAGCATTTCCATTTTTCTATTTTGATTTTTCCTCAGCAAAGTGCAGGTAGAGAAGGCAGCAGACCCCCTTCTCTTGATCTTGGGTAGAAACAGGAGAAATTCCTGAATTTCATTCTGAAGTACCCATGCTGGGAGAAAAGAAATAAGTATGGGGGAAAAAAAGAGGGAGAGGTTTTTTAAGATACGGAGGAAGAAGCTGCTTTATTTTCCATAAAATAAAAGTTACATGGTGGTGGGCGAGTGGGAGGCGGTGGGGAGGAACAAAGACTTTGCAAGCGACTTGTAAATAGGCAGATCTAAGTTTTAATCTTGATTCTACAATCTCCTTGTTTTCTTACTTAAAATTCCTGAGCCTGTTCCCTAATCGATAAAATTGGAATCACCATATTAAAGCTGAATGGTTACTGTGGGGTTAAATGAGATGCTGCAGACAAAATGTCAGAATGCCTGGTGGAGTCAATGCTTAATAAATAATTGCTTTTTCCCTCTGATTCCAAGTTAGTCAATTAACAAATATGTATTGAATTTGTATTTTGTACTGAATACTAGATACTGCATTGAATAAAACATAACCTCCCCACTTGACATCAGCTGATTTAGCTTCACTCAAACTTAAGATATCCCCAAATGAACTCATGATCTTCACTTTTACCAGTATCCCCTAGCTTCAGCAAATGGCACCCACTTCAAGTGGCTTTCCGCAAAAGAAAACCAGGAATCATCTGTGAAATCGTCCTCTTCTTCACTCCTTATCACTAAGTCCTATCAGTTTTTTCTAACACATTTTTAGATCTTTTAATTTCAGAGAAAGGTGTCCAATTTCAGTCTTGTTAACCATTTCCAAGCAATCTTTACCTGTCTTCCAAATCACAGCAACAGCCCTGTCCTCTTCCCCTTGCATTCACCCCTGTGCTCCTCCACCCAGTTCCTCACAGACAGAGTTTTACAAACGCAAATCTTATCATGTTACTTCTCTGCTCAAACTCCTTTCATGATTTCCTATTGCTTTTATAAAAAAGACCAAATCTTTTTGTTTACCACTGTGTACCAGGCACCTAACATTAACGCATTGAACATAGTATTAATTCAGTAAATATCTGTTGAATGAGTGATTTTTAAAAAACAGTATTGGTGGGCTTCCCAGGTGGCGCAGCGGGTGAGAGTCCGCCTGCGGATGCAGGGGACATGGGTTCGTGCCCCGGTCCGGGAAGATCCCACATGACGCGGAGCGGCTGGGCCCGTGAGCCATGGCCGCTGAGCCTGCGCGTCCGGAGCCTGTGCTCCGCAACGGGAGAGGCCACAACAGTGAGAGGTCCGCGTACCGCAAAAAAACAAAACAAAACAAACAACAAAAAACAGTATTGGTCTGGCTCCTATTACTCAGCCATAAAAAGAAACGAAATTAGGTTATTTGTAGTGAGGTGGATGGACCTAGAGTCTGTCATACAGAGTGAAGTAAGTCAGAAAGAGAAAAACAATTACTGCTAATACATATATATGGAATCTAAGAAAAAAAAAACGTTCTGAAGAACCTAGGGGCAGGACAGGAATAAAGATGCAGATGTAGAGAATGGACTTGAGGATATGGGGAGGGGGAAGGGTAAGCTGGGACAAAGTGAGAGAGTGGCATGGACATATATACACTACCAAACGTAAAATGGATAGCTAGTGGGAAGCAGCCTCATAGCACAGGGAGATCAGCTCGGTGTTTTGTGACCACCTAGAGGGGTGGGATAGGGAGGGTGGGAGGGAGGGAGACGCAAGAGGGAAGAGATATGGGAACATATGTATATGTATAACTGATTCACTTTGTTATAAAGCAGAAACTAACACACCACTGTAAGACAATTATACTCTAATAAAGATGTTAAAAAAAAATCAAGTGGGGGAAATAAGAGGGTTATTGTAAGGGAGATATTAATGAATAAGAATATTAAGAGGTGACGATATGAGGATATTCCAGGAAGGGAGGGCATCATGGACCATGAATGGAGTATGGGTAAACAAGGGTAAGTGAAGTGGGAGAAAAAGTTGAAGAAATAGTGTAGAACTCTGAAAATTATACTGAGGGCTGATATATAAGGAGCTTTTTGAGTGTCTTTAGGACAGTGGCTATCAATGTCCTAGCTGTGGACCACTCACTCCACATGTTCCTACTTCTCAACTCTCCAAGATTTTAATGCTAGTAAATAATCTGAGAGAAATGTACAAAAATAGGTTATGATTTAATTTCTAGTGAAAAATGTGTATGCATGCTTTAATATTATAGGACTATACCCAATGACCTCAAGATAACTCAATAATTATAATATATTAAGCTTTGTTATTTGTTCCCTATGATATGTCCCTATTTTTTCTTTTGGATTATTTGATGATTTTTTTAGAATTCAATTTCAATTTATTTCTTGGTTTTTTAGTTATACCTCTTTGCATTATCTTTTTTAGTGGCTGCCCTAGGGATTAAAATACACTCCTTAATTAATAAAATAATTATTTATTTAGTTAATTTTAACATCTTTATTGGAGTATAATTGCTTTATATTGTTGTGTTAGTTTCTGCTGTATAACAAAGTGAATCAGCTATACGTATACATATGTCCCCATATCCCCTCCCTCTTGCATCTCCCTCCCACCCTCCCTATCTTACCTCTCTAGGTGGTCACAAAGCACCTAGCTGGTCTCCCCATGTGATGTAGCTGCTTCCCACTAGCTATCTATTTTACATTTGGTATTTTACATTTGGTAGTGTACATATGTCCATGCCACTCTCTCACTTCGTCCCAGCTTACCCTTCCCCCTCCCTGTGTCCTCAAGTCCATTCTCTACGTCTGCATCTTTATTCCTGTCCTGCCCCTAGGTTCATCAGAACCATTATTTTTTTTTTTTAGATTCCATATATATATGTTAGCATACGGTATTTGTATTTTTCTTTCTGACTTACTTCACTCTATATGACACACTCTAGGTCCATCCACCTCACTACAAATAATTCAATTTCATTTCTTTTTATGGCTGAGTAATATTGTATATATGTGCCACATCTTCCTTATCCATTCATCTGTTGATGGACACTTAGGTTGCTTCCATGTCCTGGCTATTGTAAATAGAGCTGCAATGAACATTGTGGTACACGACTCGTTTTTTTTTTGCAGTATGCGGGCCTCTCACTGTTGTGGCCTCTCCCGTTGTGGAGCACAGGCTCCGGACGCGCAGGCTCAGCGGCCATGGCTCACGGGCCCAGCCGCTCCACGGCATGTGGGATCTTCCTAGACCAGGGCACGAACCCGCGTCCCCTGCGTTGGTAGGTGGACTCTCAACCACTGCGCCACCAGGGAAACCCCATGACTCTTTTTGAATTATGGTTTTCTCAGGGTATATGCCCAGTAGTGGGATTGCTGGGTCATATGGTATTTCTATCTTTAGTTTTTTAAGGAACCTCCATACTGTTCTCCATAGTGGCTGTATCAATTTACATTCCCACCAACAGTGCAAGAGGGCTCCCTTTGCTCCACACCCTCTCCAGAATTTATTGTTTGTAGATTTTTTGATGATGGCCATTCTGACAGGTGTGAGGTGATACCTCATTGTGGTTTTGATTTGCATTTCTCTAATGATTAGTGATGTTGAGCATCCTTTCATGTGTTTGTTGGCAATCTGTATATATTCTCTGGAGAAATGTCTATTTAGATTTTCTGCCCATTTTGGGATTGGGTTGTTTGTTTTTTTGATATTGAGCTGCATGAGCTGCTTGTATATTTTGGAGACTAATCCTTTGTCAGTTGCTTTGTTTGCAAATATTTTCTCCCATCCTGAGGGTTGTCTTTTCATCTTGTTTATGGTTTCCTTTGCTGTGCAAAAGCTTTTAAGATTCATTAGGTCCCTTTTGTTCTTTTTTGTTTTTATTTCCATTACTCTAGGAGGTGGGTCAAAAAGGATCTTGCTATGATTTATGTCATAGAGTGTTCTGTCTACGTTTTCCTCTTTTTATAGTGTCTGGCTTTACATTTAAGTCTTTAATCCATTTTGAGTTTATTTTTGTTATGGTGTTAAAGTATACTCCCTCATTTTAATATTTTACCACTTCATGCAAAATGTAAAAACATTGCAGTCCATACTGATACCTGATATGCAATAGTTTCCATTTATATATTGTAATTCTCACAAGACAATATTATAATATTTGCTTTAAATAGTTATGTAAAAAGAAATTAGGAGGAAAACTATATTTTATATTTACCTATGAATTTAATACTTCCAATTATCTTCATAGTTCCTGAAGATCTGAGTTTTTATGTTATTTCTTGCTTTCAGTTTAAAGCATTTTTAAAAATACTTTCTTATAAGGTGACAAAATCTTTTAGTTTTCTTTTATCTAAATACATCTTTATTTCACCTTTATTCTTGAAGGATATTTTTGCTAGGTTAGAATTCTGGGTTGACAATTTCCTTCAGCACTTTCAAGATGTTGTCACACTGTCTTCTGAACTCCATTATTTCCCCATTATCATCTGAATTGCTCTTCTCTTGTATGCCATGTGTCTTTTTCTTTGGTTGCTTTCTAGATGATTTCATCTTTGGTTATCAGTAATTTAACTATGACATGCTTAGGTGTGATTTTTCTTCATTTTATTTTGCTTGGAGTTCATTGAATTTCTTGAATTTGTAAACGTATGTCTTTCATGAAAGTTAGGAGAATTTTTGTCATTTTTTTCAAATCTTTTTCTGCTTCTGTTGTTTCCACCTGTAACTGTAATTACATATATGTTAAACAATTTGATATTGTCCTATAGGTCCTCAAGGCTTTGTTTAAGTTTTTCTGTCTTTTTTCTGTTTCTTTTTCAGATTAGATGCTTTTTATTTATCTATCTTCAAGTTAGCTGGTTTACTGTATTCTCCACTCTGCCATTAAGTCCATACTGTGAATTTAAAAATTTCAGATATTTTATTTTCATTTCTAGGATTTCCTTTTGATCTTTAGAAATATTTTCTATTAATTTTCTGAGATTTTCTATTTCTTTGTTCATTATGACCATATTTTCTTTTATATTATTGGGCACACTTATAATGGCTGTTTAAAATCTTTTCCTGCTAATTCCAAATTTTGGATCATCTTGGGGTTGGTTTCTATTGATTATATTTTCTCTTGAGAATGGACTATATTTTCTTGTTTCCTTTATGTTGAGTGATTTTGGATTGTATCTTAGACATTGTATCTTGGACATTTTGGATTGTATCTTGGACACTGTTAACTATTATGTTGTACAGATTATAAATTCTCCATACTCCTCTGAGAGTGTTCTTTTTTTTTTTCCTAATAGAATGTTAACTTTATTGGGCTCAAACTGAAAAATATGTCTTTTTGAAAGCATTTCAGATTTTAGTTCAATTCTATTATTCTTATTTTAGCTTCTAATAATCTGTCCCGTGTGTGCATGATTCAGAGGTCATCCAGAGATTTGGACAGAGTTCATGTACAGAATTTAAGGTTTTCCACTCTTATTATCTCCTTTCTGAGGACCCCCCCCCCACTTTACAATAGCTACAGTCATACTAAACTTTGTTCTCTAGTTTTCAGGATAAAAAGAATATATTTTCTATTGGGGTTTTATTTATTTAGTGGTGCCAACTGTAGCCTGTTGTTAGGGTTAAGTCTATAAAGAAGTGAAAGTTACCCTGCTGTTCCCTTCTCTCCAAAATCTTTCTCCTTTTTTCATTTTCCAGTAACTTTAGGTTTTTCTTTATATTTGTCTAGAGTATATACTTATCTTCCCAATAGCTGATTCAGTTGGAGTTTAGTTAGCTAAACCAGAAGCAAAACCCTATGTGAATGGCTCAAATTCACAGGCAATGCCAATCAAGTGTTATCATACATTAAAAGAAATTATAATTATGTATCCATCTGCTTTATCAATGAACTGATTCATGTTTGAAACATAATGTATGCATGTCAAAGTCTAGTATTAAATCAGTATATAAAAAATACGTACATATCTATCATTAGGTACTGCAACGTTAACCAAACAACCCACAGTAAGTGAGATTGATATTTCTGTTAAAGTAGCAGTAAAAGGTCATTACAAAGCAAGAATGGTAGAAATAAAACCATGATCAGAGCAATGCTGGTGATGCAATGGTAACAAAATTTCTTTCCTGTAAATTGCAGGCATTCCAATGACCTGCTTGAGCTACAGTAGGAACTGTGCAACGTAGGAGAACATTTTGAGGAAGTCAGGTTTCTTAGTAGAAAACGGATTTCCATCTTTGGGAGACTCTAGTAATGTATTAATAACAGTTTTGAATAATAAATTTTATAGCCTTAAATATCTTACTTAGTAGATAACTTAGTAGTAGGTCGAAGATGTATGGAATTTTGCACCCTTAGGAACTACAGAAAAGACATAAATTTGGAGGACTACTTATAGGAGGTAATTATTCAACCACTGGCCTGTATCCATCTTGGCAAACTCCAGGCACTGAAGTATTTGCTCACTTTGGTACGTCTTCTTTGCTCTTGGCCAAGGAGGTGAGATAGATCAAGAGGCTGCTCCCACTGCACTGAGAACTGAGGTGGGTGGGGTCAGGCACGTTCTGTATTTATTTATTTATTTTTTTTGCAGTACGCAGGCCTCTCACTGTTGTGGCCTCTCCCACTGCGGAGCACAGACTCCAGATGCGCAGGCTCAGTGGCCATAGCTCACGGGCCCAGCCACTCCGTGGCATGTGGGATCTTCCCAGACCGGGGCACGAACCCGTGTCCCCTGCATCGGCAGGCAGACTCTCAACCACTGCGCCACCAGGGAAGCCCTACGCTTACTTCTTATTGCATGCTCTCCGTAAGTCTTTCCATGACTTTGGAATAGTAAGAACTGAGTTGTATGTTAGGCTGCAATAAAAGCAGGCAAAGCACAACAAAAATTGAGAAAGAGGAGAAACTTCACATGGGCTCTGGGGTCAACTGTATATTTAAATCCAACCTCATCATGTAGCTGTGTGAACTAACAAGTTACTTAACCTTGCTTAGCCTCATTTTCTTACCCATAACATGGGGATGGCAATAAAAGGACCATCTAAGGACTTATTCATGGGATTGAATGAGATAATGGATGCAAAGCACATTATGAGACTCTGTGGAGACAGAGGCTTGCTCACTTGCAGGAAACTCCCAGTTGTTCAGCACAGTGTCTGGCACACGGTAGGTGCTCAATAAATATTTGATAATTAAATCAGTGAATAGGTAGAATAGTACCTGAAACACAAGATTCATAATAAATGGAAGTTCCTTCCCTTTCCAACCAACTGGTGATGTTGTAGGATGGGTGGAGTTTGGGCAGGCACTGGTAGGATTTATTTGATAGATGTGAGAATAACCTGGCTATCATTCAAAACTCAAGGCAGGAAGCAGCTGGGCATTTATATCAGGAGTGAAGAAGACAGATCCAGACCTATGGGGATGGCTCCAGGCAGTATTGTGATAAATGTTCATCATTATTATTTTTATAACATCTTGCATGAGTACGTTTCACATCTTTCAAAGCATGCTTTACACCTATGATTTCATTTGTTTTTAGGACATTTCAAAAGAAAAGCTTCTGGCATTTCATGGATGCTAATTATGTGTCAGGTGTTATATGTGTGTGTGTGCGTGTTTGCATGTGTATGTGTGTGTATTGTATAATTTATATATATTATATATAATATTATATATGTATATATATAAATTATATATATCTAGCACTCAACTCATAATTTATTTGTATTTGCCTGCCACTCCTATGAAGGATGCACAGGACTGAAATCAGAATGTCTAGAGTTGCTTTACCTCTAATGACTTTGAGCAACTCACTTGATGTTCATGGGAATGTTTCCTTATCCTGAATGCTGATTCTTACTACTAACTATAAATTATTGGAAAAGATACTTAACTGCTCTGTACCTCTGTTCCTTAACTGAAAAATGTAGATAACAGTATATATCTCATGAAGTCATTCGTTCACTTAATACATATTTATTAAGTGCCTACTGTACACCAGGCTATGTTCTGGGAGCTTGGGGCACATTGGTGAACAAATGAAATGGAGACTATTGTAAGGTTGAAAGGAGTTAATACATACAAAACAGTGTTTGTCATAAAAAGATCAATCAATAAGTGGTGTTATTACCTTAAAATGAACGAATAGTATTTTCTGTGGTCTAAATTGTTCTGGATTTTATTATGTATAAAGGGCAATATTATAATTTAGAATATTTTTTCTTTTTACAAATCCTGACGTTTAGGACTGTGGGCTTGTTAAGGATTCAAGAGGGTCAGCTTTGAGTTGACTAAAGATTCACATTTTTGTAGTTTGTTCACTCTTTCCTGGGTTGATCTTTCTTGCTTAGCCTTCATTGTTGAAGGCTATACTAGAATGTGATTTCCAGGGCAAAGACATTTATAGAGGGATGAGAAATACTGTGGTTTAATATCATATTATATCAAGCACATAGTAAATGTTGAATAACTAATTATTTCTTTTAGGAGTTCCTAAAATTGATCTAATAAAAAAGCTTATGTCGGGCTTCCCTGGTGGCACAGTGGTTGAGAGTCCGCCTGCTGATGCAGGGGACGCGGGTTCGTGCCCCGGTCTGGGAGGATCCCACATGCTGCGGAGCTGCTGGGCCCGTGAGCCATGGCCGCTGAGCTGGCGTCCGGAGCCTGTGCTCCGCGACGGGAGAGGCCACAGCAGTGAGAGGCCCGCATACCGCAAAAAAAAAAAAAAAAAAAAAAAAAAAGCTTATGTTGAGCAAATGACTTGCCCGTGATAGGACCCTTTGGTAATATAGCATCTTGAAGAACAAGTTCATTGAGGGTAAGTAAATATTCATAGGAAACCGTACAACACATACTATAAAGGCCAATAGTCTAAATAAAATCAAACTGTCCTTGGAAATGGTCATCTTTCTTCAATGGAGAACAGAATGGATTGACCAGGAGTATGTTAGAAAGACAGAAATTTCACAGGTTTGGTGATCTTCAGCAAATTGGCTTCCCCTCTTATTTCTCCAGGCGTTCCTACAAAGCAGAGTAAAAGTCAATATTTTAGGATTCTTGTTTGATACAAATATAAACATTTCTGCATGATTTAATATCCAAACGTAGAAAGATGCATTCGATTGTTTTCAACAATGGGGATTTAGGGGTCTAATCTAGAATTTATGTAGTGGTGATGAGTTTCAGAGTGTTTCTGGAATACACTGCTGGTTATCTGCACAGTGGAGGCTTCTGTAATGTATACATTTTATTGGAGTGCTGTTAAATTGTCTAAATGCACCTCTCTTTGTCAGAAGAGTTGACCTGGTTGGTAGGCCTGGTGCTGCAGGAAGAAGTTTCTCACTCAGAGCTGAAAATCTTGGCAGTGCAGTACATGTAGGCTAGATTTGACCAGAAAGTTAAGTGTAATAAGTAAAAGAAGTCTCTGTATACTTGGAAACTGGAATACGATCCAAAGGTTGGGAGAACTGTAGAGACCAATGAAGACCAGCAGGTTGAGAATATGTGAGGGGTTATCATAGACATTTATGTGGAACAGACATTAGAGTCTTTGTTGGTCTTCAAGGATATATTTCAGCTTGGAATCTGGGAGGGTGGGCTACATTTAATGGTCTAGGCATGAAATGAATGCTGTAGCTATTATGCTTATTTAAAGGATGTCCATTCTACCACTCTTTGCCATCTCTAAAAACCAAGTTGCAATCTGTAAATGCCATTGTGCCTCTTTTTCTCCACCTTTCCTCCATGATGAAATTAACATATTTGTGTTTAAGAACTGTGGTATTACCTATGCATTGTGTCTATCTAAAAACAAACAAAAATGAAGATGGGCTTCACATCCCAACTGGCTGTGGAAAGCAATCATTATGAACACCTGTGAGAAATGCCTTATGCATGAAAGCCTCTGATTGGAATGTTAGATAGCAAAATCCTTCCACTCTAGTAGGAAAATAAGTCCAGAGTGGAATGACTTTGAACGATTTAATGCAAAATTAGCCATTAGAATTGAAATCAGAGTGGATGGGACCACAATCTTGCAGCATAAGTAAAGCAGTGGTTCTCAAACCTGGTTAAGCATCAGAGTTAACAGTGAACCTATTAAAATACAGCTGACAGACCCCACTCAGTGAATTAGTGTTTCTTGGGATAAGGGATTCCTAAATTTATAGTATGAATTTTCTTCATATTTTAATCTGAAGCACAGAAAAGCTTTATATAACTATTGGGGTAGTACACCAAAATGATTTCTCTCCCTTAGGATTTGTCCAAGTGTGGTCTGTAGTTCAGTTGCATCTGAGGCTTAGAGTGAGAAGGTGAGAGTGGAAGTGAGAAAGAAATGCATGTTAAAATACAGATTCTTGGGCTGCACTTCAATCCTGCTGAAACTGCCTTTCTAACTAATGTCAAAGGTGAAATTTTTTTAGAGCAGTTTGAGGTCTAGAGCAAACTTGAGGGAAAGGTACAGAGATTTCCATATTCTCCCTGCTTCCCCCATTATCAATGTCCCTCAACACAGTGGTCCATTTGTTACAACTGATGAACCTATGTCAACACATCATAATCACCCAAAGTCCATAATTTACATTACAGTTCACTCTTGGTTTTACACATTCTATGAGTTTGGACCTGTATAATGACATGTACCCATCATTATGGTATCATACAGAATATTTCACTGTCCAAAAAATCCTCCGTGCTCCACCTATTCATCTCTCCCCTACCCCCCAACCCCTGGCAACTGCTGATCTTTTTACTGTCTCCATAGTTTTGTCTTTTCCAGAATGTCATATAGTTGGAATCATATAATGATGTACTCTTTCAGATTAGTAATATGCATTGAAGTTTCCTCTATGTCTTTTCATGGCTTGATAGTTCACTTTTAAAAAGGCTGAATAATATTCCATTGTCTGTATGTACCATACTTTATTTATTCACCTATTGAAGGACATCTTGCCAAATCCAAGTTTGGACAATTATGAATAAACCTGCTATATACATTCATAGGCTGGTTTTTGTGTTGTCATATATTTCAACTCCTTTGGATAAATACCAAAGAGTGTGATTGCTGGATTGTGTGGTAAGAGTATATTTAGCTTTATAAGGAGCCATCAAACTGTCTTTCAAAATGGCTGTGCTATTTTGCATTTCCACCAGCAATGAATGAGAGCTCCTGTTGCTCCATATTCTTGCCAGCATCTGGTGTTATCCGTGCTCTGGATTTTGGCTATTCTAATAGGTGTGTAGCGGAATCTCATTGTTTTAATCTGCATTTTCTTTTTTTTTTTCTGAAGGGACAAACATTCTTTTATTAACAGAACAAGGATAAAGCTGATACTGAAGAGCATGCTACAGCATAACCATGTGCAAACTTTCCACAGTGATTTTTATCCTTCTGATTGTAGTAAACCTTCAAGCTATAGTTAACAGAATTTTAAAGCTATTTGTAAAGCAAGGCTTATTTAAATTTTCCTCAAAACTGTTACTGTTATATCACTTAGAACTGTGGAGAGATGCTCTTAAATATACATGAATAAATCAATCACAAATTAAGATACTCCCCTGAGAAATATTGGCAGGTGATAATTGATTTGTTGTGCTCCTTATATTAGAACTATTCTTCAAAGGAAATTATTTCTTGATAATATTTATAGAATTCTCAATGAACTTTAAACACATAATATGCCCTATTTTAACATATCTGTAATGTCACTGGAGAACAGTGTGAAATATGGCTTCCTGAATAGTCAGTCCTTCTTTCAAACCTGTGGGACTGTCTTCATATCCCTGCTACGATCTTTGCGTTTTTTTGAAAAATGTATACTATTTTATTTTCAAGAAAGTTCCGCAAATATTTATGCCTACAGTTAGGTCAGATTGTTTGACAATGGGTGAAAACTTGACAAAGTACAATATTTTTGCCATGATTTTTTTAAGCCTTCTTTTTTTTAAATTGATGTATAGTTGCTGTACAATATTATATAAGTTACAGGTGTGCAATATAGTGATTCACAATTTTCAAAGGTTATACTCTATTTACAGTTATTATAAAATATTGGCTATATTCCCTGTGTTGTACAATATATCCTTGTAGCTTATATTATACATGATAGTTTGTACCTCTTACTCCCCTACCCCTATATTGCCCCTCCCCCCTTCCCTCTCCCCACTGGTAACCACTAGTTTGTTCTCTATATCTGTGTAATATGCACTTTCTTCATGACATAGGATGCAAAACATCTTTTCATATGCTTATTTGCCATCTGTATATCTTCTTAACCGAGGTGTCTGTTAAGGTCTTTGATCCATTTTTAAATTAGGTTGTTTACTTCCTTATTGTTGAATTTTAAGAGTTCTTTGTATATTTTGGATCAGTCCTTTATCAGATGTGTCTTTGGCAATATTTTCTTCTGGTTTGTAACTTATCTTCTCATTCTCTTGACTAGGTGATCCTTATGTTAAAGGAGTTTGAGAATTACAGTATATTCTCCTATGAATGGACCATGGATATTGAAAATTTGTGTTATTTGAATTGACTCTAACAAACAATTGGGTGGGTGTTGTCTCAGCCAGAGAAATGGGGAAGGGAGCTAGCTACACTGGGACCTACTGAATCTAAGGCAAGGTACTTGGCAAGTTATCAGTATAATGTCATTTTTTCTTGATAACCATGTCATAAAACAGATACTAGGACACTCATTATAGAGGGCCTTATTTGAAGTCCCAGAGTTAGAAGAAGTAGAACCAAGATAGAAATTTGGGTCTAACTGACATTAAAGCCTCATGCCTGACTATACCATACCAAATTGCCAGGAAATCTGTACTGAGCAATGTGTAAGTCAAAAGAACTAAACTTGAATCCCCACTCTGATAGTGTCTATCTTTGTGGTATTAGCTATGTCTCCGGGCCTCGGTTTCCTTACTCTTTATAGCCTCAGTGCTGTGTAAGGATATGGCTCTATTTTCTCTAGTGGTCATCCTTCTTAAATATCTAATGAAAGACATTGGACCACAGAAAGAACATCCTTGGGAATTGAGTCTGACATCTGAGGGTCATATTTGTTTTCTCTTCTAAGTAACTGTCTGAAGTCAATATTTAAATGTTTAAAAAGAATTCTACTTTCCTCATATGTGCAGGTAGCTTGAGATAGAAATCCAGTGTGTTGAAGATGTATTGGCATTCTTTATTTACTTGTGTAATTTAGAATGCTCCTGGCCTCCTGCCCTTGAAGTAGGACCATATATATTAATACCAACAGAATCTCCAGAGACTTATTCAGCAAAACTAGGAAAATAAAAAACTGTCTCACATTTGCTATGCCTATTTGCCTTCTACATTCCTGGATGAATGTTGTCTAACCTCGAGGACACTCTGTGTACCAGCAAAGGTTAAGGGCCTTTTTTCTAAATGCCTGTTCTATTTATAATACAGCCTGCCTCATTTTAGAGCTAAATGACTTTGGGAAACATTAGCAATGCACCTAGGCAGCCAGGAGATCTCCGGTGGCTAAGTCACCCATACTTATGCTTACACCATCCTCACAGACCAGCAGGTGACTGAAGCCATGACCTAGGAGACATACTTGCATGTCCGTCAATGTGACTAGACTTTACTGAATGATTTCCTCATGTACTCAGCTCTGTGGCCCCTCCAGCCTTAGCATTAATACTTCAGGTTTTCTCCAGGTCCTGGCTCGACTTACTCTTTCATCTCCTTGCATCCAGGTTTCCTTAGCAGCGGCCTCACTGGATGCTGTCCACGTCAGCATTCAGCACTCAATACTGTGGTGGTGAATGGCTCTGTTAGTGCTCCCACCTTTCCACAGCTCCCTGACAACTGGAGGATAAGACGGACGAGGGTTTTAATAAAGATTAAGCTGACCACATACTGGTTTGCCAAGAATGATCCTTGTTTACTTCCTTATCCCAGCGCAGTTATTAATAACATTCCCTTTCACTTACAAAATAGTCCTGATTTGAATGATTAAATTATATTGTCACTCCATATGTAATGTTCTCTGTCCCTTGGAAGTGGTTCTGTAGTGTCAGGCCCAGTGTCCAAAAGACACAGAATGACACACCAAGTAAAAAGCTGCCAAGCTCTATGTTAAAGGAAGACCCAGTACATACATTCCACTTGGAAGTAAAATCCTAAACTTCTCTGACCAACTTGTTTACATTTTCTATTGCCTGATTGCCTTACTTACCAGTTCTGTAACGCATTTTTAGATAAAGAGAAGTGAGTGTTAATGACAGGAGATGCTGTTGCATAAAACAAAGAACCGAGAGGTCTGGATGTAATAAGTGTTTGTAGCAGAATCAATCCAAGGTAAAGGAGGAGAGAATGCACATGAGAAGAATGTCTATTGGGGTTTTATATGTGACGATCATTTTAATCAAAAAAGAAGGGGGATTCAGGGTGAAGAGGATGGGAAGGATTTGTGGAGGCTCTAAAAGTGCTTTTTTGTTATTTTTTGTTTTGAGATGTCTAGCTACAGTGAGGCCTCTGTGTTTCAGATGATGTAGGAAAAGTGCTCTCCCATCTTGGGCCCAAAGGAAGTGTGTACTCTCTGAGGCAGCCAGATTCCAGGTCTTGAAATGAATGGTAAGCCTTGGAGCAATCACATGTCCTCTGCTAGGAATGCATTCCTGGGGATTTGTGGTCTCCCCATCTGGGCTGCAGGTGATGGAGTGGGATTAGATCAGGGAGGAGGGAAAGGCCCAAGAGGGGATCCAAGACCTGGGGCTCGGCAGGAGTTTTAGCTGGTTTAACATGAAGGCTGCAGTCATGGCCAGGCAGAGGAATTTTCAACTCCCAAAAGCAGCATGATTGGGTACAGTGTAGGGGGCAGGCCCTGGGGGTCTAAACAATACTAGAGGAACACCTGAGTTTGGAAGTGAAGGAGAGCAGGATACTTTTTAAGCAGCCAAGTTCAGGGCAGCCATGTCTAAATGCATAGACAAGAGCAGAAATGAAGGACCAAGAGGTTGGTCATAAAAAAGACATATTTTGGCACGAAACTAGCTGCTAAGTACTTGAGGAAAGATCAGAGTCTGTGGCCCCTTAAATATGTGAGACAACTTGCAAGTGAAGGCCCAAGTTTCTAAATAAAAGTACTATGTTCTATATCTCGACTCAGAAGGGGTTGATTTAGATGGAGAAGGCTGTACTTAAAAAGATTAGGGTTAAGTCCTAGGTCTACCCTTAACTTCTTATATGTGCTTGGACATGTTCCGTTTTGCCTCCTTTTCTTTGTTTAAAAAATTGAACTCTAGATCTTTGCTGTCTAATATGGTAGCCACATATGGTTAACTTTAAATGTAAATTAATTATATGAAAAAATTTAGTTCTTCAGTCACACTAGTCACATTTCTAGTGGTCAATAGCTACACGTGGTTAGTAGCTACCATATTGCACAGGGCAGATATGGAAGATGTCCATCACTGCAGAAAAGTATTTTGAACAATGTTGCCTAGATTATCTCTAAGGCATCTTCCAACCTGGATTTTCTCTGAGTCAGTTTGGGAACTGAAAAGAAAGTTACTCTGTGTCAGGGATGAAGTCAGATGCCATTTCTGCCCTTCCCAGGATTCCTCTATGAGCGATTTTTGCAATGAAGCTCCCATTCATTGCATTAAGAGTCTGAGGCTCTTTCTACCCAATCCTTCTGTCTCCCCCTCTCCTTTCACAGGTGTCAGATCTGCATTGCAGCCTTGCCTGCTTCTTCTCCTCTCCCTTTATCTTTGACAAGCATCATCCTCAATAAATCCCTTGCACTTCTAATTCCACCCTGGCATTTGTGTTTTGGAGGACCTGACATGTGAGGGAAAGTTCTTCATGAAGGACAATTAGGATCCCCAAAGAATATGACTGCAAGTCATGGTCTGAGCAGGCAGCCAGGCCTGTTTTGTTTATCTCAGAGTCTTTCATAGCTCTCTTCTCAGCCATAAGCTTCCTGGAAACATCCTATGAAAGATTTATTGCCCTTCAC
The DNA here is from genome assembly GCF_059928025.1 of Delphinapterus leucas. Lineage (NCBI taxonomy): Eukaryota > Metazoa > Chordata > Mammalia > Artiodactyla > Monodontidae > Delphinapterus > Delphinapterus leucas. Next base: position 138,805,576 of record NC_143129.1, read on the forward strand.
CTTTCTCATCTTTGCCGTCTGTGTCCTTTAACTCTGTCCTGCCTCTTCTCTTTAAGCAGACTCAATAGTTCAGAGCTCATATTTCATCTCTGATCACTGTCTGTATCTTGATATTTTTGACTATACTGTTATTCAAGGCCCAGCCTTGCTCAAGATAAGAGATCCTGATTCTTCTTTCATCTGTACTCCATGGTCTCAGCCACTTGGCTCATTCCCAGCCTTGGGTGTTTGAATCCCAGCTTGGGTAAATCAGTGGGCCCCTTCTTGCCTGGATGGGAAAGTGGACAAGACTATAAATGAAACTCAATGCTGGAAAGTGGGATATTGCATCAGGTGGAAGTTAGGCATGGATGCCCGGGAGTCTAGTTGAGCTGCAGAAGGGTACTTAGAAGGGTGCAGTCAATAGGATTCCTTGATAGTGCTCTAATCTTTGGAGACAGGCTTGGAAAAATAGGAAAGGCTCTTAAGAGGGCAGTGGTAGAATATAACATATCATTCATTCACCTTTCTTTTTTTCTTTTAATATTCAACAAGTGTTTGTGCTGTGCTAGGTTCTATGATAGCTGGGGATGGAAATATGAATGAACAGAGTTCCTGCCTTTGGGTATTCATAGTCTAGACTTTAGACTTGAAAGAGGAATTCAAGAACATTATTTGAGGCAGAAAACCAGCAATAGAATGGGAAGAAAACATCCTAGTCAAACTATGGGCACGAGAGACTTGAAGCCAAGACCTAGGAGGAAGCTGTGGGGCTACTCAAACTTACCTACCTCAGAAAGATTTGGGGTTTGGACTTGAGACTCAAGCAGTTCCTGCTGGGAAGAGAAAAGAACAGTAGAGACTGGGATCCAGGAAGAGTCCAACACTGGCCTCCCTAGATAGAGACTTTACAGATTTCAGGCTGCTACCACCTTTGAGTGACACGCAAGCTGTCTGATGACTCACAGAAATGCCCAGCTGGGCTTCTGACTATAGTTCATCATTTCATAATAACTAGTGTTTTTAGATCTCTTATGTTTGGCATATTTGTCAATTGAAATATACAGAATTTATCTGGACAAATAACTCTCACTACAGGTAGGTTTAAAAGGATATAAATATGGCTGTATGCAACAGAAACCCAAGATGATAGAGGCATATGTGAGATGGACATTCAATTATCTGTCGTATAAATGTCCGGCTGCTGCGGTGACTCTGCTTTATGAATTCATGCAAGAAGGACCCACGCCTCTTTTGTTTTGTTGCTCTGATATTCCTAGGTGATATTCTCAACCACATGGTCCAAGATGGCTCACTACCAAGCCTGGATTCCATCCAGAAGGAAGGGGGAGAGGGAAAGGAGTGAACATGATTTTCCCTTTAAAGGCAGAGCCTGGACATCACATACATCACATGTGTTCAGATCCCACTGGCCACAATTTATTCTCAGGGTCCCTGGAAGAGGCCATGTGCCAAGGCAAAGACAATGGGCACCAGGGGATACTTGCCATCGATCCCGTGTGCATGCTTAATTTACAGAATGTGGCTCATTTCTAACACTGCCCCAGGTGGGGTTTCTAAACCTTCTTTTTGTCATCTGTTGGACTTACCTCTATTAATACTTTTTTTCACCGTGGATTGTAACTCTGTTTATTTGTATCGGTGAGCTTCCTGCCAAGCACAAACTATTCATATTTATTATGTGCCAAGGCTGGCACAAAGTAGATGCTCAAAACACAGGATATCTGGCTCAGTAAAGGCTTGATGAACAGGTGAAATCCTTTAGAAATGAAATGTTACAAAATCCCTGCATGAAAAGAGATATTCAACTAAAGGCACTTTTTCCCTCTGTGAAGACAGGCTGGACTTGTACATTTTTTTCTTTCTTTTTTTGCAACTTTTTGAGATGATTTGAAAAAAAAATCTAATCACATTTGGTATTATTTACTGAAGAAATGCCTAAACAGGTGCAGAAGTTACAGATTTGGCATTCCCACATGCAAAGGTCATTGTGAATGTCAACCTCAGGCCTCTCTAAGTCACTAGTTCACTCTACTCCTCTCTGGCTAGGAACTGGCTTGGTTATACCAAGTGGAAGTAACATCCTTTCCCACCCCCTGCCACATCAAAGGGGCCCTGGGAGCAGGGAGGAGTGTTATTGTGGCTTTTCACTTCAGGAAGCAAGCATAATGATGCTATTCATTGCATTAACTGCAAAAAACTATCATTAAGTCTTTGACTGTCTTATAATCATGGGGAAGGGAACTAATACTTTGGAGCTCCAAATATGCCAGGTGCTTAGCGACCACCATCTCTTTTAATTTTCTCAATATTCTAGGAGAGAGGTAATTTGAATCCCCATTTTACAGATAGGAATCATCTCAGAGAGATAAAATAATGTGCCCGATGTGGTGCTCGGTTGACACTAGGATCTGCCTGTCCCAAAGCCTGAGCTCTTCCCAGGATGTCAAGCAGCTCTGCCTTATATTCCTGGACTACTTTGTAATGCGTAAAGTGCCTTCATAACACAAACTCTCTTGACCTTGATAGTCATCTTGTGGGGTGTCGGAGGCAGGGCTTTGGGTCCCCATTTTGTAGATGATGAACAGAAGTTCACAGATTATCTGACTTGCCCTGGGTCAGCTGCTACCAAATGACGGCCAGACCCAGGTCTTCAAGTCTAGGGTTATTTGCCCTGTCCACACCCACCTTCTGCAGAGGTTCTGTAGGTGTCAAGAGGAAAGAAGTTGATTTCTTAAAGTCATCAGATGGAATCCAGGAGAGGTGACCAACTTGTCTTGATTTTCCCAGGCCTTTCCTGGTGTTAGCACAGAAGTCTTTTGTCCTGAAAATACCCTCAGCCCTCGGCAGACTGGGAGGGTTGGTTGCCCTGGCCAGGTAGATTTTCTTGAATTTCACAGAAACCATTAATTTTCTTCGGCAATGTCAAGGCAAGGAAATAGCATCATAATAACACTAGATTTCTGAATTATAATAATGTGATCATTGTTGGCTCAAAATCACTCACTAAAAAATGTTAATTCTGGTGGGGAATTCCAATATCTTGGAGTTCAAGAACTTGACCCAGCTGAGCTGTGTCTTGTACTTTTGCCCCATCAGTCATCATCTTAGAGCCGAGACCACCCTGCCCCCATCTGTGCATATAGCCATCAGTGGTTAAAGTTTATTGCCTGTAGAATCACGCGGGAACTTGTTAAAATACCAATTGCCTCAGCCCCAGAGGCAGAATCAGAGATTCTGATTCCGTAGGTGGGGAGCAGGGCCTGTGAACTTGGACCTCTAACAAGATCCCACGTGATTTGGATGCTGTCACTTTGTAGAACACACTTTGAATAGCACTTGGTGGGTTCAGTGGTCCCTAAAGGGGCGGTGGCAGGCAATCCACAGTGGTGCAGGAAAAAAATTGAACATTTATGTATATTTTTAGTAAATTTTAAAAATTTGTGATTTTTAAATATTAAATAAGGTAATGTATTATTACAGTAGTATATGTAAATATTTATATGTAAATTTATATGTAAATAAATACACACAATTAGGGGTGCATGTCAAAAAGAGCATGATAGAATTGACCACTCAGCTTTTCTCCAGTAGGGCGGAGTTCATCTCTCTCATCAGAGTCCCCTATATGGATCTGAACTGCATCACAGGAGGAAGCAGGGACTGCATATTCAGGTTATCCAGGTGATTCTTATGTATACTTACACTTGAGAGCCCGGATCTAAATTCTGGCATCCATTTTCTGGGCCAGGGGTTTTCGAGGTGTGGTCCCAAAGCATTAGCTTTTGCATCATCTGGAAATTTGTTAGAAATGCAGATGATCAGGCCCCACCCCAGACACACTGAATTGAATCCTCTGAGGTCCCGCCCAGTAATCTGTGGTTTAACAAGCCCTCCAGGAGATTCTGATGCCTGATAAAGTTGAAGAAACACTGCTCTCCACTGGAGACCTTTAAGGAGACTCAGAGCTAGTGACTCAATAGTGGGTTAGTCTCAGAGTCCCACCGTTTCTGAGTTTATAACCTGCAGACGTCTCTCTTGAAGGCTGAGTTCCCTGAGAAACTGTCATGGTATTAGAGATGAACAAAGTATGTCATAGATGAAGCCTTGCTGAATCTCAGTTTTTTGATCTGTAAAATGGGTGAGCCCTAATAATACCTTGATTGTGAGGATCCAATGAGACAGTGGGTGAGAAGGGGTTTTGCTGATTGTAAAAAACTATGAAAATATTATCTAATTTTAAAATTTGAGCTCTGTTTGAATGTTTTCCCCAGGATTTGTTCATCCTTCTCATCCTGTTCATCTCTGAGCCATTCCCACTTGTATTTTCTTCTAGTGAGGATAATAGCTACCATTTACTGAGTAGCTGTTATGTGCCAGGCACTTTGTTACTGTTTACACACATTATTTCTAATCCTTACCAGCCAAGTAGGTATCCCCATTTTACAGATAAGGAGACTGAGATACAAAGAGTTTACATAATTTTCCTAATAAATAACAGACCTTGGATTTAACTCAAGGCTGTCTGACAAAACCCACATCCCCTAAATCATAGCACGTTAAATCCTCATTCTGGTCTCATCACTAGAAAGTTGACCTTTGCTTGTCCCTTATGGGCCCCAAGCTCCCTTGGGATAGCTTGTCTCCCCTGGCCCTGAGCCCTAGTTTGGACTCTATTACAAGGGACTAGCCATATCCTGCTGAAGTCAGATGCTGCCAGAGGCACATGAGAGTCTGTAAATATCACTGCTTCACCCCAAAGCAATTGCATTTCTGGTTCTGCCTCAAACTGCATCTGAAAGTCTAGCTTTTAAATACAGTGCTTTCTATTTTCGGCACATGCTCATGCAGGCTGCCCTAGGAGCCTGTCCTATCTGCTCCCTTGGTATCTCAGGCTTAATTATTCTGTATTCCTTAAAGCAGTGAATTGTGTGCTGCAGTCACTGTTGGGTGCCCACCCCCTACTCCTTGTTGTAACATGCTGATTGGTTCAACTGCCTGCTTCTTTCCCATGTGACTCAGGAGAAGTGACCCACTCCAACTCTAGGAGTAAGTCATAATTGTCTATTCATGGCAGCTCTATTCTGCTTTCTAGTCATTGTTTTAGGGAGGGGCATATTACACAGTGATGACACAGTGAGTCTCCTGAGGGCTTCTGGGAAAAGGTTCTTCATTGACAAAAAGACATGCAAGAAGCTGTGTCCTTGCTTCCTCTGCTGCGTGATGTTGCCCTACATGTGGGTTCTTAGAACTATGGCAACCATGTTGTGTTTATGAAAAGAGCTAGCCTGTGGTGATGCCAATGTGCTGGAAATGGAAAGAAGCTGAGTTTTTATAACAGTATTGAGATATTGCATAAACCATTCTTGAAGGAGTCCTGTCTTAGTCTGTTCGGGCTGCTATAACAAAATACCACAGCCTGGGTAGGTTGTAGATAACAGAAATTTATTGCTTACAGTTCTTGTGGCTGGGAAGTCCAAGATTAAGGCACCAGCATGGTTGTGTTTGGTGAGGGCCACTTTCACAGCTGGTGCTTTCTTGCTATGTCCTCACATTGTCACATTGTGGGATGAACCAGGGTCTCTCTGGAGCCTTTTATATAATGGCACTAATCCCATTCACTCTACTCTCATGACTTAAGCACTTCTCAAAGACCCCACTTTCTAATACTATCATCAATTTTGGGGGTTAGGATTTCAACACATGAATTTTGGGGGGACACAAACTTTCAGACCATAGCACCTACCTTGAACTTCTTGTTGTATGAGGTAATAAAACCTCCACAGATGTAAATTCATGCTTTGAATTTGGGTTTGTAGTCCCAGTATTTGCAGCTGACAGCATTGTAACTGACACCTTGAAACTCTCTCTTGGTCTGTCTCTACCTTGGAAGGTAGAGATTTTTTTTCTTGTTTAAAGATATATCCTCACCATCTAGTATTGTAACTGACACACAGTGGGTGCTCATCAAATGTTTGTTGACGGAATGAATAACAGCTCTGTCAGGGAAACTCACTGAAAGTGGAAATGCAACACTCTTGTCTGTGAAGCAGTTTGAAATCAAAGCTTGAGGAGACACTGAGTGTGGACAAGTAAAAATTTATGCTGCATAATCCCCACTTGGAGTTAGAGTAAAATCCTTGACTATCAGATCAGGAAGGGGTCTTAAACACAGCTATCCCCAGCTGCTTTTTTTTTTTAAGCTGAAGAAAAGAGGCCCAAAGAAGGCAAGTAATGTGTGCAAGGCACCTGTTATGGACTAATGTTTGTGTCCCCCACAAATTCAGTTGTTGAAATCCCAACCCCCAATGTGACTGTATTTGGAGATAGAGTGAGGTTAAATGAGGTCATAAGGGTGGGGCCCTGATCCAGTAGGATTAGCGTCCTTATAAGAAGGTTCATCAGAGAGTACACTCTCTCTCCACCATGTGAGGACACAGTGAGGAAGAGAGTCCTCACTAGAAATGGAATCAGCCAGCTCCATGATCTTGCAGAACTGTGCAAAATTCCTATTGTTGAAGCTACCCAGTCTCTGGTATTTTGTTATAATGATCAGGGTCAACTAAGTCAGCATCTATATATTTCATGGCCCTGTTTCTTTAACCTGGACTGATTCTTACTTGCTGTGTGACTGGGGCACATCACACCTACTCTCTGAGTCTCTTTCCAACATAGGTAGCAAAGGGTAATGATTCCTGTTTGCTCACTTCCTAGGTCCATGGTAAAGATAGATGTTGCAACAGAAGTAGAAGAGTTTTGCAAATTGCACAATTCCAAGCAAATTAATTTTGCTATTATACTAGATACCTACTATATGTGTATTGCAAGTGATGAAGAGCTAACCAGGGTGCTAACAGGCCTTGGTGGTGGGTTTGTAGAGAACACACACACACAAAGGGTTTCATATAGAAAAGGGAAGTAAAAAAAGATGTTGGACTGCAAAATTGCTCACTCTTGAGGACTTGTTCGTGTGTCAGGCACGGTGTTAGACACGACACATCCATTATTTTGTATAATCATCACATTAACCCTGAAAAACAAGTGGTTTGGTTTTTACCAATGAAGAAACTGAAGCTGTGAGAGGTTCAGTGGGTTAATGGGTGAGATAAATGGTGGTGGAGCAGAATTCAGACCTTCATCACCTGGCTCAGCATCCATGCTCTTTCTGCCACATCATTGGCCTCTCCAGAAACTTGAAGGCATCTATCTGGATGACCTACTCTGAGGCCCTTCTGCCTCAAGCATACCAAGGCTCCCATTTTCCCACAGGTCCTTCCATGCCTGAGCAGAGGGTTGGTACCACAGTGGCGTGGATAGTGAAGGTTCAGAGGTCATGCTGTAGATGATCATAGTGACCAGCCACAGCGACCTCTTCCTTCCCCATCAGCCTATTCCATGAAAACCTAGGCCTGGATGACTCTTCATTTTTGTTTTGGTGCCTAGGTCTTGTAATTTGTGTTCACTTCAGTCATGTTTGGTCTACAAATCTGAGCTCTGGGACGAAGGCAGCAGGAACTAGTGTGTGTGACTCCAAGTGAGACAGGCCTGGGTTCAAGCCTTGGCTCTACCACTACTCAATTGATGGCCTTGTGCAAGTTCTAGGTCTCAGTTTACTTACCTGTGACATGGGAATGACACCTTACATGTATTATGGCATGTGATGTTGAATATAGTTTCCCCATATAATGGATACTTAAAATGGTAGTCATTCCTTAAATTCATTTATAAAAAAGAGAAAAAAATCACTTTTCTTCCTCCCTATTAGTCCCCCAGATCCTTCAAGTTCAGTTACTATCATTCCCTCTCCCCATCTCCATAGATGTCTCATTTCTTCTCAAACCATCCTCTATTTCCTACAATTATATTTCTGATAGGTCCTTCTCCATATTTTCTCTGCTTTTCCCTTCCAGCATTGTTTATCCCTCCAAATAGATTCTTTTGTTCTTAGCCCCTCCATTTCTGTCTCTGTCTCTGGTCTCTATCCACACCCCACCCTTGCCCTGTCTATTCTGCAAAAGGGGCCTTTTTTTTTTTTTATCCGAGACTCCTTATATGTGGTCATATAGACAGTTGTGTTTGCCCTGAGTTTGTTTCCAGCTCCATTCAGCATCTATGCTGCTCGAGGAATTTTTGAGGCCAAAACATTTGGCTGTGGAAGTGACTCCCCATGGCATCCACTGAGGTGCATCTGGATTCTGCAGTTAGCAGCCTTTGAAGCCCTACAGTGCATCTGGTTGAAAATGTTTTTGGCCAAAAAGGAGCTCAATTATCTATGCACTTTTTTTTTTCCAATCTATCTTTCAATCTGTTAAAAACATCCAGATTTCTTGGGTTCCGTTTAGGATGGAAAGCTATAACCACTTGGGAACTCTGATAGTAAAAACCTTTGCTGGCTCCCCATTGCCTACAGAATAAATGCTGAAGCACTCTGCAGGCAATCAAGGCCCTCCAAGTCCAGCCTCACATACAGCCTTTAATCAGGGCTTCTTAATCTGGGGTTTGGGAATCCACTGAAGCTCCAAGCAGCATTGTTTGTATATACTTTTTTTTTTTTTTTTCCTGGATAGAGAGTCCCAAGCTTTCATTAGCTTTTCCAAGATGTTCAGCAATCAAAATGATTAAGTACCCATCAATCCATTAGGCTTGCCCTTGAATCAGGCAACTGGCATATCAAACTCATTTTTATAGACCTTTAGTTTTGAACTTCTTGCCCTGCTGTGCCCCTACCTACTGGCTTCTTAGCCCATATCTTGCACCTTCTCTCACCTTCCTACTTACTGGCTTATCTCCTCTTTTTCCTTTTACAGCATTTTTCCTGATCATCAAAGATGACTATTGGTTTTATTTTCTTGATAATGACTTAGTTTGTCATTAATGATAATTTCCTGATAGTGTCTCAGTTTGACTTCCCCTCAGAAGCAGACCGTGAGACTAAGTCAGGTGTAAATGGTGTGTTTTGAGGGTGATCCTAGAAACCAAAGCAAGGGAGTGGAGAAGTAAGACAGTGTAAAGAAGGAAGCAGATGGAGAATTATTATCAAACAAGTTAAAAATGTGGGCAGCTGGAGCCTAATCCTGCTGGCCTACACATGCCTCAGGGTTTCCATAGTTGAGATAAGTGAAGAGGGGTGTTATCTACCATTAATCATTGCTTGGGGAAGGGGGAGAGAAATTATCAACTCTCCAGCACTCTGGCCTGCTTAGCATGCAGGCAGAGTGGGTTATAGCAGCTAGAGCAACATAGGCTACCGCAATTGCAAGTTGGGCTGACTTGGACAGAAGTGGTACATGATGAAGAAATACAGGTGGGGCCCCCACAGTGGGGCTTCAGCTCTACTTGATTTAGCTTCATCTTCTGACTACCTGGATTTTTTATAGCTTTGGGTAAACACCCCTCCCAGTACAGCCCAGTCTCTGGGCCACCTGTCCTTACAGGAGACACTCCTCTTGGATTTGCTGCACCAAACTCCTCACCAATTCTGAAATATGAACAATATGGTCTTGTTTCTGTTTGATTTTTCATTTTGTTCCCTTTGCCTAGGATGTCCCTGTATCCTTAGTCATAATTCAAGACAAAGATGAAATGTTCTCATTTCCACGAAGCCTTCCCAGATCCACCTAAGTTAGAATCAAACTCCCCCTCTCATTTGATCACTTAACATGTCAAGTTTGCTTCTACGAAACTGGAGAAATGTCCCAGGTGGAGGTACTCTCTCCTTTCCTAGGTAGTGGAGTCCTGAGTTCAAGGATGGGTTTAGTAATCTTTGTGTTTTAGAGATGAATCAAATGCTTGGCATACAGTAGGTATTTGCAAAAGGTTTACTGAGATGAAGTTCGCAGTATCCAAGAATACAGTTCTTAACTATGTCATGTCATTGGATATGAACTGTTTCATTTGGCCTCTGAAATCTGACTCTATATGCGTTCATTCAAGGGACAAAGCCCTTTTTTTTTCTTGCACTGATCTCTTGTGATATCATCATTTTTTGTTGCCTCTATAGAAATCAGTGTTTTAGGATTGCTGCAAGATTGTCCTACAGAGAGTGATGTTGATTAACCCAACAAATATTTACTGAGCACTAACTATATTCCAAGCACTGGGAATACTCACCTGAATGTACTTTCAAGGAATTCTGTCTTGCTCTGTCACTTCATGGTCATGTGAACTTGAACTGCTGAGTCAGTTTTCTCAAAGACGATTAGATTCACTAGCTTTGTAGGAGTCTGTCTCTAGCTCTGTTATGCTTAGACGTTCTTGATGAAAATGATAAAGATAATCTTCTTTGACTCTTTCAGCCCCTGCTTCCTCTTTCTTATCAATACTAAACTACAACTCATACAGTTGGAACGACAATGTCTAGCCTGTATCTACAGTCTTGGAGAGGTGCCTGCTCTGTGTGCATGCAGTCTTTTCTTTATGACCAGATTGTAAACTCATTATGGAAATGTCCAAGTCTCCATGACCCAGAATGTGTGCACTGGATTGGGTTATTGTAAAATAATGAGGGACTAATGGAAATCTTTTGGGTAGCTTCAGGCCCATCTCAATGGTTCTTACTCAGTCTTCAAGGCTCAGTTCAGATGTGTCCTTAGGAAACCTTTGGGCATTCAAGTTGGGCTAGGTGCCCATGTGGTGGGTCCACTAGCATCTGGTGCTTGTCACATTATGTTAAAATTATTAGCTCTGTTTACCTAATCTACTGTCAGCTCATCGAGGTCAGGAACTGTACTTCGTTTGGCTTCTTCTTGAATGGAGTGCCTAAAAATGGAAGATTCTCAGTTGGTGTTTGTGAATGGAATTGAACTCAGTAGTACGTGTTTTGGAAGGAGAATCTATGGTAATTCCAGAGGTGGGAGGTTTTCTCAGCAGACCTTCCAACATCCTCTTCTTCCTCGGATTTGTTCAGTCCTTCTTTACCTTCTTTGATTGATTTGTAGAACAGGTTAGATACAACTCTAATGAAGCCATTTTTTTTTTAACAGTACCCCTGGGGATTGCTGTACTTACTTACCTCCTAGAGATGATTGTTCACTTCTCTCACTTCATTTTTGTTCCTTTATTCAGAGATGGGAATGCTTTATGCCTCCTAGAGGGTGAGAGAAGCTCCAAGTTATTTAAGTTGGTCAACATAAAAATGTGGTGACTATAGTGGGCATGAATATGCCATGTCTGTTTTCTGGGAGGGATTTGTAATTTTAGAAAACCATTGGATGGATTTTTAGTTCTTGATGTGTCCTTAATCATCTTTATGATCTTTTCCAGATATTTTCTTTTATTTTAATTTACTCTCCATTGATTTTTCCTGCCCTCAGACATTTTGGTGCTGTATTATCGGAATGAGGCTTCAAGAGTTCAAGGGTGGGTCAGGGCTTTCCCTCTATCAAAGGATGAGATTGATAGAGTTCTTTTCCACAGGGTAGCAAAGAGGTCCAGGCTTGGGGAGCAGGGATGGGTTACCCAGTGCAGCCAGAAACAAGGTACCCATTTGGGAGAAGGAGAGCAATCCATCTTCCAAGTAGTCTACTTCCAACTAGTGTTCTAGACTGTAAAAACACAGTATGAGTAAAAGGGTGGAGGGAGACATGATGCAAACATGAAAAGATAAACCATTTCTAGAACTCTCTATATTGGAACAGTGTGAGATGTGAGCTACAGAAAATAGAAAATGGTTAAGGAAGGAAGTCGTGAGTGGAAGAAGCCACCAACACAACTCATTTAACTGGAGGAAGCCACCAACACAACTCATTTAACTGTTGCCTCGTATAAAGTAGAGACAGGTGCAGCACCTTAAAGATCTCAGTAGTCTGGTTGGAAGATATAGACAAAAGGCTCCTTTTTATAGGGCTTGCCTTCACCCCATAATACTTTCCAGCCCCTGGAAACTTCTCTGGAGTGGGATTGTACTATCTGTGGAGAGATTAAATATCTCAGGCAGTCATGCCTTTTATGATTTTCCTCCAACATCTATTTCTCATTCATTTGATTTTACTTAAAAAAAAAAAAACCCTCAACCCACAGACTTACCACGCCTGTACTTCTCCCGTGTGGTATTTGAGCCTGTGGGATAGCTATGAAAAATCAAATAGAAAACACATGCCCAAGCCCTACAAACAAGAGAGAGCAAGACCAAATTGATTCCAGTACCATGCAAGAAACACCTCCATCCCAATCTGCAACCTCCATCCTTCTTGTGGCTTCGACCCTCCCATACATATGTCGCATATTATGGAGCTGTAGCACGAACAAGAAAAGGATGGTTTCCATACAGTTCAGCTCACAGCTCTCCTGTCTCCTCTCATATTAATGCTGGCATATCCACCCAAAGAATAAGTCCATCCTCTCAACCCAGATGGACCACAATGCCATATTACTTTTTAAGATTTAAATTCTTACAAAATGGTTGCCAAAGAGCAAGCAAGCCTTATACTCGTTCATTACAATCTTGGTGAACTATCTACCACAATCAATTCCAACTAGTTATTTCTTTTCCTTTCCTTTTCTTCTTCTTTTTTTGTTTTTTGGCTGCATGGTTTGCAGGATCTTAGTTCCACGACCAGGGATTGAACCTGGGCCACCTGCAGTGGAAGTGCCAAGTCCTAACCACTGAACCTCCAGGGAATTCCCCCAACTACCTATTTCATAAAAGGCACAAATTTCAGAAATCTAATTACTGAAAACCATGGACTGAAACTCAAGATGTTCAATTCAATAAGTGTCTCTTGATTTTATAATGGAAGTGAAAGAAATGGAAAATGCATGGCTGTCCATAGGAAGCTTAGTGCATCAAGTGATTCAATACACATATTCTGCGTGCTGACAGTGTTAGGCTCTGTGAAGACAACAGACATGGTTTAGACCTTGTTCCTGGCCTCAAGGAGCTCACAGTCTAGGGAGGGAGATATTCAAGGGCACTATCTGCTGATACAACATGATGAATTCCACTCCTATTGGAGGCACAAATTAAACATTTCTGAGTCCCAGCTCCATTTATTGCAATGAGGCCTTTCTTCTCAACACAGAGTCACTACTGTAATTGAGTCAAGAATTCCCAGTAACTTGAAATACATTCAAGAGGTCAGCCCTGGTTAGTATCACCGTGCAGAGAAAACATAAGAAATTCTGCATCGTAACCTGCATTGGTCCTGTTCTCTGCTGTAGCTATTCTCAGAGGGAGTTGCCCCTCAAAATCAGGCTGCTTCTTGGCATACGGCCTGACCATTGCCGTAAGTGTTGCAGAGTCCCAGACCCAGTCACAGAGACCAGGCATGCCTGTCTGATGGGAGGTCAGGCAGTCAAATGCAAGAAACACTAAAAATACTGACTTGTCCCCACCCCTCTGCTGTTGGTGGCTAAAAGGGCATAACATTGCCTTTGGTTTGGAGTTCAGAGAACTGAGAAGATGTTTTGATGTGTTTTCCATATTAATGTTTAAGATCTTCAATTTGATAGAATTGTTAGGATGGAATTTCTGGGAACTTTTTACAGAGATAGAAATAGCGGAGAAAGTGCAGAGCTGGGGGGAGTAGCCCTAACTTCAGGTTTGCTTATGTTGATTCTTGGGCCCCTGTGAATCATCTGAGAGCAAATTTCAAGTAGGCATTTGGATATAAAGGTCTGGAGCTGTAAGAGCGGCTGAGCTGGAGATATAAATTTGTGTATCATCACATTATTATTAATCTTACATTGACGATGAGGTTAAATAACTTGCTGGAATCTCTCCTATATCTTACCTGATGTCTCTCTGGCTAACTGTGTTTCTCTCTCTCTCTCTCTTTCAATCATTCCTGTATGTCTCTGTGCCTAGAGTCGAGCCTTGTTCCTAGAGATGCTCACTAAAAGTTTTCATATATCCTAAGGGCTCCCTAGATAGGCATCTCAGACCCACTTAAAATCTGCTGGAGACTCTAGTCATTTGGAAGAGTGTTTTGAAAATGTGAGCTTTATGACGGCTGTACTCCGGGAGACAACAGACGAGGAAACGCACGGTGAGACTGCTAATTGCATTTACTGGACCACACGCCTTCCCTGGCTCTCGGAGGAATACACGTTTCCAAGAAATATGAGGTTTGTCTGAGGTCCAAGGGCACTTAGACAATGGAGAAAACAAGTCCCCCAGATTGTGGTGAATGTCTCTGCCTGTCTCAAGACCTAATTCACTATTGCCTTACTTATGTCCAAACAATCAGCGCTTCAGGATACCTGTGTTTAGATTTCATGGTTACAAATTTAACGCCCTATCCAGGGTTTTCATACTCTTCATGTGAAGTGGATATGGGGGTTTGGATTTGGAGACTGAAGACCAGGCTCTGTATGGTACTTCTGACCCCTAGAAGCATATGACTTGGGCAAGTACCTGTAATGGTCTGAGCTCTGTTTTCTTTACTCATAACAAGGATTAACATTACCTGCCTCCTAGGGTGGTTGTGAGGGTTCAGTGAAATGGCCAGTGTGAAAGCATGTGCTACACATTCATTAAAAAATAGCTGGCAGGTGGGCTTCCCTGGTGGCGCAGTGGTTGAGAGTCTGCCTGCCGATGTAGGGGACACGGGTTCGAGCCCTGGTCTGGGAGGATCCCACATGCCGCGGAGCAACTGGGCCCGTGAACCACAACTACTGAGCCTGTGTGTCTGGAGCCTGTGCTCCGCAAGGAGAGGCCGCGATAGTGAGAGTCCCACGCACCGTGATGAAGAGTGACCCCCGCTCTCCGCAACTGGAGAAAGCCCTCGCACAGAAACGAAGACCCAACAGAGCCAAAAATAAATAAATAAATAAATTTAAAAAAATATATATATGGCAGGTGTTAGCAAAGTCCAGTCCTCCAAGGCTTTTTCCTGTCTTCAGCTGGAGAGGATCCTCTTATTCCACACTTCACCCCATCTGTGGATAAATTAAGCTCAACGCTATGCCAGCCATTGTGCTAAATACAGAGGATAGAAAGTTTTGCACAGAATATCTATTTAAGAAATTTATAACCCAGGGATATATTTCCTAAAGCATCTTTTGAAAAGTTGGGCTCCACAGAACATTAAACATTTTATGAAGAAAAAATTTATGTTATCAAATATTTGAGAAATGTGGGGTTCAATTAAAATCAGACATGCTCTTTATTGTAAGACTTTTAGGGCATTTAATGTGCATCTATTAGCCCTGAACAAATGTTTGTCAAATGAAGCTTATTGGACAAAAGTGCATTGTACATCTCCAAGGTAGAGGCAGGATTCTCTGACTTCAGAGCTTCTTTACTTGAAACTTACATCTGAACTATTTTATTGTGGAAAATATTTTAGGAATGAGAACAGAAAGGGAAATCAAAGCATTCCTTTTCCATTTCTCTTTTTTCCTTTCAGGTTGACCTCGTCCAAGGCCTGAACTTCTGCCTCAGTTTCCCTGTCTCCATTCCTGTCTAATGATGAAGTATAGACACAGCCCTGAACCTCAGTCTGCTGGTTGAAAACTCTGACAATCTTTCTCACTCTTGCTAGGACTTCTTTCTGGGAGCTGTGTCCTGTGTCAGACACCTCATGGACAGACATCTTGCTTCGAAGGGACTAAAGTTCCAAACCATGCAGCCAGTATTCACCAGAGTTTGAGACTTTCCCATTCATTAGATTGGACCCCAAATGCTGCCTGCCAGAAGCATGCCTGAGTTAGCTGGCCTCTTCTTGGCAATTGACAATAAGACTAGTTACCATTTATGAAGGAATTACCTTGGGCCAAGTCCTGGGTGGAAGTATTTGCAATACTTTATATTAGATTGAACCACACAAAGTTATGACTTTTGTAGGTCAAAACAGTTAAATATTGGCAATTGTGTGGTTCCACTTAATATCACTTAATCTTTACAATGTTTCTATGAGTTAAACCTTTGCTGGGCCAGAACAAGGCACATGGGCATCGTGGTAACTGAATAATTTGTGCCCTTTCAAATCGATCATCTTTAAATGTCTAGTACTTATAGAAAGGCTAAAGGAAAGATGGGGCAAGTAGATAAAGGGGATTCCTGCCATGCCAGCCATTCTTCTAGTTTACAAAATAATTAAGGTCTGACCGAAGATTTCATAAAAAACTCTGCTAAACAAAAGTCCTCCTGTTAACCAGACACACCTGTCTTTAGAAGGTGGTTTAGCAACTGTTTATTATAACTTAATATTGCCTCCTCCACAGACAATAATTTATTAAAACATTTCTTCCTGCCACATATTTTACTCTTTGTGAAAGAAGTTCTGGAACATACTTTTTTCTTACCTCATTTCATCTTCAATGATGTTTTGATGTATCATAGATAACTGCCTAGAAGGCTTGAGAGATTTCCTCTTGCTCTGGGTATTGTCTCCCCATTTTTCACACGGGGAACTCAAAGCTCAGTGGGTTAACGAGTTTGTTAAAGTTCATACTGCCAGTATGTGCTGGAACTGGGACTTGAACTTAGATCTTGATGACTCCAAATCCACCTGTCTTAACCACTATAGGGTCCAGCTCTGGTTGCCTTCAGACATAGTTTCCCTAGTTAAATTAACTAAAAATAAGGCTGTGGGCAGCCTGGGCTTGAATTCTGCTTTACCACTTACTAGCTGAGTAAGTAGGGTAAATTACTTAACCTCTCTGCTTCAGTTTCTTCATCTGTACAATAAAGATGCATCCTTTAAGATATTGTGAAGATTCAATGACTTAAAACTACTAGCTACTGATATCATTTATTATTCTCTATCCTCATACCACTTATTTCTACCTTCCTTGCTTTTCCACTGGCTTATGTTGCTGAAGAGTCAGGATGACTTGGTCTGGCACTTATTTAATCTGGAGTCAGCCAATTTAAGACCCCATAGAAGCTGCATCCTCATTCCCAACTGATGCCCAAGAATTCTAAATGGCTAACATTAGGTCCTTAGATGGTACAAATTAAACAGCCACCAATAATCCCCTAGTGTAAGATATTTAGATTGTGCAAAACTTTTGCAATTATAAACACAAAGAGCAGGTACAATTAGTAGAAAATGAACTAGAAAATTTAAAAGGCTGAGAAACAGACAATGGCAAAACCATGTATGACAATAGAACTCTGACCTCCATCTTACCCATGAGCCAGATATGCAGGCTATAGTAGAATTGAAACCATGAACCCAAGCTGAATTAAGAAATATAATTAAGGATTTCCCTAAACCCAGACATGGCCAGCAACAATTTACAGAAGAAGTTAGAAGTTTTGAGCATATGATCCAGGGTTGATCTATAGTCAACTTTTACAGATAATGGCTGGAAAATTAGATGCTAATCCTGGGTGGTGAAAGGAATTGGACTGACCCAGAAAGGGACCTACAGGATCCCTCTTTCCAAAGTAAACCTGAGATTCAAAGAAAGGCCTAGAGAGTAGGGCAGTCTCCCTAAAGCCATACCTGAAACATTTCCAATAAAAATTGATTGGATCATAATTTAATTATGTAAACAGAAAAGATGAAACTTTAGGAGATTTTGTTATAGACCAGAAAATAACTTCTGACAACACTTGGGAGTTAAAAAGGCACTGACATAACAGAAGCCCTATCACTGGAGACTTAAAAAGGAAACAGAAATTAGAATGGAAGTCAGCCCTTTTACGTGAACTACATTACCTGATAGAAGATTTTGAAAGGACTCAAAAACAAAAATGAGACAGGACCACAAGTAAAAGTGTGGCCCTAAAGATCAAAAAGTTGGGTGGCCCACTTCCTAACAGACCACCTATTGACAAGGATGCTTGTAGAAACTATAAAGAACAATGAAAAAAAGATGGTCCCATCTTGGAAAAGAAAACACAAGACAAAGAAAAATTTCAGTTCAGATCAATGAGGGTGCTCCAAAGAGTGAAAAAATGTCCAGTATTTTGCCTTAGTCTTATTAAACATGCAAGGTAAATTAATTATTAGTATACATGTTCAACCTCACTAATTCCTGGTAGGTATGCATGCTACTCTTTCTACATTAAACTCTGCTATCTTTGATCAATCTCTTCCTTGGAGTAAACATACCACAAAGGTGGTAGGTATTTCAAATAACCCAGATTCTCTGTTTCCTAGCCTTTCACTATAACTCTTGGACCCTTGACTGAAAAACATTCCCTCCTGCTCTTTAGTTCAAATTTATGACACTCCCACTGAGAACTTGTCTTAATATTATTTCATGATGGATCATACTCAAAACAGAAACTGGTGGTTATCAAGCAGGATATGGTATTACTAACTTAAAATACCCCTTTAGAATATACTCCTCTACCTGAGGCAACATCAGCCTAGATGACAGAAATTACTGCATTTATTAGAGCTTGTATACTATCCAAAGACCAGAGTGTAAATATATATACAGATAGCAGGTACATTTTTGGAGTAATACCCAACTTTGAGATGCTTTGGAAACAAAGAATTTCTCACCTCCTCTGGAACTTTTATCAAAAATGGACAAGTTAAGAAACTTTTAGATGCTACACTTACTTCCTAGAAAGATAGCTATTATAGAAGTTGAGGCCCATGCAAAAAGAATGGGATTTTATCCAGCTTCCACCCTCCATGGGGTTTAAACATGTTTTAGTTATTGTATGTCTATTTTCAGGATGTGTTGATGTTGAAGTATTTCCTTGCCAAAAAGCTACAGCTTTTACAGTTGCTAAAAAGCTGCTTGATTTTTTTGTTTGTTTCTAAGCTAAGATATACCAACTTTTATATTTATATTAGCTGATTGAGACACACACTATGGGAACATTATATAAAAAACTCTATAAGGCGTTATTAAAAACTCAAAAACTATACTGCTGTTACCATCTAAATCTTCTGGAAAGATTAAAAGAACAAATGGCATCCTTAAATTAGAAGGCCTGAATAGACATTTTTCCAAAGAAGACACACAGATGTCCAACAGGCACCTGAAAAGATGCTCAATATCACTAATCTTCAGAGCAATGCAAATCAAAACCACAATGAGATATCACCTCACACCTGACAGAATGGCTATCATCAAAAAGACCAAAAATAACAAATGTTGGTGAGGATGTGGAGAAAAGGGAACCCTAGGACACTGGTGGTGGGAATGTAAATTGGCACAGCCCTATGGAAAACAGTGTGGAGGTTCCTCAAAGAAATAAAAATAGAACTACCATATGAACCAGGATTCCACTCCTGGGTATATATCCAAAGAAAACAAAGGCACTAATTTGAAAAGATACATGCACCCCAATGTTCATAGCAGTATTATTTACAATAACCAAGATATGGAAGCAACCTAAATGTCCATCAACAGATGAATGGGTAAAGAAGATGTGAGATGTATATACATATATATATATATATATATACATATACACACACACACACATATATATTCCATATATATATATAATGGAGTATTACTGAGTTGTTAAAAAGGATGAAATGTTGCCACTTGTAAAAACATAGGTGGGCTTGGAGGGTATTATGCTGAGTGAAATAAGTCAGACAGAGAAAGAAAAATACTGTATGTTATCACTTATATGTGGAAGTTAAGAAATAAAACAAACTAGTGAATATAATAAAATAGAAACAGACTCACAGATATAGAAAACAAACTAGTAGTTTACCAGTGGGGAGAGAGAAGGGGGAGGGGAAAGATAGGAGTTGGGGATCGAGGCACAACTATTATGTATAAAATAAATAAGCTACAAGAATATGCTGTACAGCACAGGGAATATAGTCAATATTTTATAATATCTTTAAATGGAGTATAATCTACAGAGATATTGAATCACTATGTTGTATACCTGAAACTAATGTGATATTGTGAAACAACTATACTTTGATAAAAATTTTGCATAATTATCAAAAATTTCAGTAATCCTTGGCGAAAGATACTTCTACTAGCCCTTATGGCCATATAGTCCACTCCCCTGGGGATACAACAGTTATCCTCTTAAGAACTGGTAAGTGGAAGACCCATGCATTAAGAGATTTCATCTCTAATACTAGACTCTTCCCTTTCGCATGAAGACATGGCAAAATATTGCAAGGGACTCATGTACTATCCTTGGTTGTTTCACCCATAGTTTAAGGCCTCTTTCCCATAAAATCTACCTGAACAACCTTTTCATAATTTTCAACCAGGAGATTACATACCCTGGAAAAGACATAGGAAAATAAATTGCACTTGAGCTTGATTGGAAGGTGCTTTCACAACAAATACAGTGGAGCATTCCTTGGGATCACGTTTCACAACTAAACAAGCAACACAGAATTCCCCACGATTCTACTCAAGTAGAAAATACAAAAAAGGTTTTCATGGATCCTCTAGAAATATCTGATCTTTGGAAGTAAATATCTGACCCAGGATCTTCAGAACAATCTGCTGACATTAGCTCATGGACAGCTTGCACCCAACATGTTGGACAAACACCTCAGTATAATTCCTATTTTGTTTCTCATCTGCTTATTTATAATCATTTTCTATAGAGTTCTGATTGTTGTCTACCTGTAATGGCCCCTTTTCTTTTATCATTCTTCTTTATGATAATTGTTAGGTCAGAACATACTCATTGTAACACCATTCTTAGATTATCCCAAACAATAGTTCTGACTTCCACTGTAACAACTTTTGGATGTGCCATCAACCACCAGACCCCCATACTAAAAACCTTAGAGCAGTTCCAGTCTCATCAATTGCAGTCTCAAAGAATTGCAGCTAATACTATTTCCATTTGCACCTCCATGGACAGAGGCCCTTAAATAAGTCAACTGGTGTCCCTCTTTCCTAGAAAAATAATAAATTATTACAACCTATTGATCATAACTTAGATAATATAAATTTGAATTCAACAACCATCTTAGGATGAATGGCCAAATAAATACTCACCAACTGGAAGAGACTAATAAAGATACAAATATGTAACCCAGCTCAAGTGAGGCCTTGACCTTATGTCATGAACAACTTTTTCCTCTGGATGTCCATGTGCTCCTACCATGTACTTTATGGCTAGGACTTCCTGATTCTTTTTCCCTCAGAGTAATATTTCATGCACTTTAGGAATAGCATGCAGAAATTGTCAGAACACAGGAACCCTAATTCTATAAAACATCAAAGCTGGAAATTTCAACTCAGATTCGAGCTCCAAAGGAGGCCACCCTTGATTACACAGGCACTCAGCTTGGGGGAATTAATCATTGTTTACATGAACAATCAGAGCAATGTTCCTAATTGTGTGAATTCTACAAATAGAAAAGACTGTAAGAAGCATATCACTAACTCTAAAGAGGTTATTAATGGTGCCACTCTTGCCCTAGACTGATATGGATCAGTCTCAACTTGTTGGCATGAGTAGTAATGGACAATTGCATTGCTCTAGATTTTTTGTTGGTTAGTCATGGTGGTGTTTGTGTCATTGCTAATAGCCCTGGATTATGTAAAGCAATGAAACAGGCAAGATAGAGCAAGCTATAAGTCACCTTAAAGAAAAAGTGACTTGACCCTATAAAGCCAATCGTCATGGCCTATGGGATTTATGCTCTTTGCCTGGATTAGGCAACTGGAGTTTCTAGTTCCAACCATTTTAAAGAGACTATTGTTCTTGTTTTTGTCATATTAGTTATAACGCTGGTTCATTACATTCAATGCAGGGTTGTAAATTCTTCTGTGCATCATCTCTCTCATCACCGTACTGATTCAACAATTAAAGGTCAAGAAGATCTTGGGATACAGTTAACTATGGAGACAACTGGACAATCCCTCATCAGCACGATCTGGATTAGTCTCCTTTGAATTGATCAACCTCTTGCAGGTGAAAGAATGATCAAAAGGGGGACTGAATATACAAATGGAAAATGGCCAGGTCGTATATGACAATAGAGCTCTGACCCAAAGCTGTAAATAAGGAGTTTGGATTCGGATAGGTTACATCAGGGGTCAGTAAACTTTTTCTGTTAGGGACCGGATAGTAAATATTTTAGGCTTTGCAGGTCATTTGATCTCTGTAGCAACTAAAGCAGTCATAGGCAATAGTAAACAAATGGTCATGGCTGTGTCCCAATAAAACTTTATTTGTGAAAACAGCAAATGAAGTTTTATTGGAAAAACAGATGGCAGGCTTATTTGGCCCGCTGGTTGTATATGCTGACCCTTGATTTACTTCTTTGTAGGTGAGAAAGCTTCCCCCTTCTTTGACAAGAGGGGCAAAGTGGAAGGACATTAACCTTGATTGAGTTCATACTATAAACTAGGCACTGTACTCATGGGTTTTACATTCATCCTATCACTTAATCCCCACAATTTAATCCCTATACTACTGATCAAAAAATGGAGTTTTAAAAAGCTGAAATAGATTGTCCACAATCATATGACTGGCGGGAAGCAGAATCCTTGGAATCCAAAGTGCTCTTTCTTCCCCGTCATCACAGCTTCCCTTATTTCCCACACACGTTTTGCCCCTAGTCTCTAGTCACACTTGCTTCTGTCTCTATAATAACAATGAAGACAAAGAAACAACAGTAGCAGCTAAATTTTATTGAGAGAGATTCCCCCCGTCTCTCATTTTTATTTAATATCCACAAAAATTCCATGAAGTATATTGTCCCTGCTTCACAGAGGTGGATCCCCAAGTTTGAAAAACTGGAAATTGGCAAGTCCACCATAAGAACCCCAATTTCCTAACTCCTAATTCTCTAACTAGGACTTTATTTCCTGGTCAACATTTGTTTAATTAACACAGGAGAATATTTTCCTCTCTCTGGACCTCTCTAAGTACAGCTGCCAAGTCAATTTTGACCAACAGAATTACCTGAGACTGGGTTGATGGTTTTGGAGGGAATATCAAGTTCAATGCAATGAAATCCTGTTAAAGCAATATGGATTGGTGTCCAGGAAATATCAGAAATGCTGGTGCTTTGTCAACAACTTGGCTATCAGGCTGAAGGCCACCTGGATTCCTTTTTAAGGAGTTTCCCAAATGAAAAATGTCTTCTCAGAACATCTGACTCTTAGATCACTCAAAGTTCTGGGCAGGAAGAAGCCACTGTCTTTGGCTGACATGTCCCAAAATATAAATACAGTGGCTCAAGGGTAGGAAATCTTTTTATTTTTTTAAGTTGTGCATTGAAAGAGAGAGAATTCAGAACTATTCCCACATGATACTGTTGGAAACTCTTTAGCTTTTTTCCTTTTGCAGACTCATTTTAGGCAGTTTTCTGGTTTGACTTGAGGCAAGCTTCTGCAGGAGAAGGCTCCCTGTCTCCCAGGCTCCCACTAGACCTCCCTGTGCTAACGTAAGTGTTGGGGAGCACAGAGAAGGTTTGAGGGGAAGCTCTCAGTGGAACTTGTCTGATTAGGAGAGTGTTATGTGAGCCCCAGCACTGCCCGACTGTGTCAGGATCTGATCTTGCGACATTAGACACTGAGATGCCATTAAGGAGGGGAGGAAAAGAGAGGAAGGAGGAGCAGGGGAGTGGAGGGGAGGGAGGGGAGAAGAGAGAAGAGGGGACGGTAGGAGGGAAGGAGAGGGGAGGGGAGGGAGAGGAGAGAAGAGGGGAAGGTAGGAGGGAAGGGGAGGGGAGGGAGGGGAGAGGAGAGAAGAGGGGAGGGTAGGAGGGAAGGGGAGGGGAGAGAAGAAGGGAGGGTAGGAGGGAAGGGGAGGGGAGGGGAGGGAAGGGAAGGGAAGGGGAGAGGACATATGTACTTATGTCCCTAGTTCCTGGTTCATACCTGTGCTTTAGATGCAAAGGAGTCTGGGAAAGCAAGTATCTAGCGTCTCTGCCTCTATAAGAAGAAGCAATTTTACCCTCCAATAAGATCCATGCTGAGTAGCCAATGTAAATGACTAATGTTCATTACAGTCTCGTGCTGCAAACGAACTCTTCGCTTCCGAGGCTTCCGAGGAACACTATGGCAGCATCCTCCGAGGAGGACACTCTGAGTTCCAAACCTTTCCCTCCTCATCTTTGACCTCTCAGAGCCCCCCTCTCTCATAACAAGCTTGATGTATAAACCACAGAACCCTAGCATCTCTGTCAGAGAGGCACCTGAAGGGCCATCCAGGTCAATGTTTTCAAACATGCTCTGGGGAGCCACAGGGCTTCCTCAGACACCCCACTGAGGTGAAGATCCCCTTTCTCCCTTCCCTTCCCTCCCCCTCCACACACAGCCTGTTTCAATTTGGAGCAGCTCAGCTTGGAACTGTGTTGCTTTTGTTCTTTTGAAGGAAGATGACAAGACTCAAAAATGTTTGATAGTCACTGGTGCAGGCCAAGCCCCTCTGTGAGTCTCATTCATCTTTGTAACCCTGGTGCCTACCACGGACCCTGGCGCAATGGAGGTGCTTCATAAATATTTATGAATGAAAACAAATATAAATTTCATTCATTCATCTAGTCACCAGAGAAACACTTGTTCATCTGCTGTTGGGTTGTGAGGAGAATTTGCCCATAACTTCTGTGACCCCATTGACTGCCAGCCTTTTAGTTAGCCAGTGTATGTGGTTAGAAAGCATCCCTTTCTTCCCTCACCATCTCTGTGGGACCCAGGCCGTATCCCAGGCCGAATCAGCCTGAGGGTTAAAAGTGTGGTCATATTAACAGGAACAGACATTATTTTTTGGCTTTACTCCCAGTCTGTTATTGCACATTTTCTCTCCTTTGCTGGCCTCATTTCTCTTTGAGACATGCTCTGGTTTTAAGCTTTGTCTCCTTCCTAGCACACAAGATAGAAGCGGTGGGAAGAGCCTTTTGCTGCAAAGAATGTATATCTGAAAATTCTTTGAGCAAGGGAAACTGCTCTTCAAGGGTCAGAGGTTGTTATTAAGTAGGACTGCCTGCCAGCCAGCCGGGTACTTGTGAGAAATTTAGGGTGCCAGGGAGAAGATATTCACCCAGAATAACTGATGCTGTTGTTAAAAAAGCATGTTGTGGTCAAGTCACAGCCAAATCTTAGTCTTCCCCACGGGGAAAAGCCACAGCTTGTTGGTCTTGTCTCTATGTGGTACTGGTATCATTCTATCAGCTATCTGAGCTAAACTATGGCCCTTTGCTTCATTCAACTAACATTTAATGAGTCTCTTTTAATGTTTCATTCACTCATTCATTCACTGATTCATTCAACAAATACTTATTGAATTCCCACTAGGTGCTAAGGGTACAACCTTAAATGAAAGAATCAAGAATCTTTGCCCTTTCCGATTTTATATTCTAGTGGTGGTAACATTTAAGTGAAAAGAGAGATACAGTTGTAGAAATATATGGAGTATCAGATGGTGATAAGAACTGAAGAGAGAAATACAAGCAGGGAAAAGAGAGAAAGAGTGTTGGGGGGCTGGGGTTACCATTTTAGTTAATATGACCCAGGTAGGAAAGACCTCGTCACAAAGTTGACGACAAATCTATGAATTAGGTGTAATTTCTATTTTATAGATGAAGCACCTTGGCTCAGAGCCGTGAACTGACTTGGCTGAGGTCACATAGGGAGTTAATGGCTGAGTACGTATTTGGACCCAGAGCGACCAAGGTCACTGAGTGACCTTGAATCCAGGCTATTTCTGCAATGCTACACTGCCTGTGGTTTTTCATTCGTAAAACATAGGGCTAGACTAAGTCAGGACATGTAGAATTCTTTTTCTCTGACTCTAACATGCCTTGTGCCAGTGGTCTTTTCTGAAGGTGATAGAACATTCTTAACTGCTGTCAGTAATATCAGACATAACTGATGTTATATTACCCACCTTCCCACTCACTTTAGAATAATTATTCCTGGTTAGAGATTTGACCAAAAGTTAGATCCTTAACACACAGACACAATCCTAAAAAGTAAAAATGGCCAAGCTGCCGGTTGTCGTGAAAATGTAGCAATGTGGCTGGCATCAGTATTATTTATGGTAATAAATTATTTAGGTCTTTAATAGTCAAGAAGCTCCTAGAATCATAATGCTGAATAAATCTAAATACTTGGGATACCAGAAAATCCTGGAAGAGTGGGTCACACAATCAGGCTGTGGGTGGTGTGTGAGAGTTGGGGGCCAGTGAATTCTGTGGGGTGTGATGTAAGAGGCACGTTGCTACTCGAAGTGCCTTGAGGGCAGAGCCTGCAGGATCATGTGCTGAATGTTGCAGCTAAGTTCCCACCGTGAGGACAGGGACTGCCTTCTCACCCTCCTGAACCTGTAAGGCCAGGCACAGTACTTAACTGATGTTTCAATAAATATTTGCTGAATGAATAAATGTACGATGACAAAGAGATCTGAAGCCATAAAAGACAAGGAATGGATACTGGAATTGAGAATATACATTGCTTTGTCCACATCCCCTCACCTACCCTTGAACTTCACTTCTGCTCCTTAGGATTACCTCTATATTAGTTTTCTAGGGTTGTGGTGAGAAATACCACAGAATGGGTGGCTTAAACAACATGAATTAATTTTCTCGTAGGTCTGGAGGCTAGGAGACCAAGATCAAGGTGTTGGCAGGACTGATTTCTTCGGAGTCCTCTCTCCTTGGCTTGTAGATGGCCATCTTCTCCCTCTGTCTTCACAAGGTCTTTCCTCTGTGCCTGTCTGCATCCTAATCTCCTTTTCTTATAAGGAGACCAGTAATAATGGATTCAGGCCCATTCATATGACTTCATATAACTTTATCCCACTTTAAGGGCCTATCTCCAAATATACTTACATTCTGAGTATTGGGGGTTAGGACTTCAACATGTGGATTTTGGGGCAACATAATTCAGCTCATAACAACCTCTTAAACAAGTTACTTGCACATAAGTCCTTCTCCCAGCTCTGCTTTTGCAAGGGAACATAAGCTAAGCTATGATACTACTAAATCTCTCTTTCTCTTTCCCCTCTTATATAAATGTACACATCTACACATTATCTATCTATCATCTATCTATCTATCTATCTATCTATCATCTATCTAACTGGTTGTTTTATTTTTGTTGTTGTTGTTATTGGTGGTGGTGGTGTGTGTGTGTGTGTATGTGCGAAATTGCATCCAAATACAAAATCTCGTCATCTCTTCAAGAAATTCTGTTAAGGAAATTATAACAGTGTCTGAGAAGAAATAGACTTTTCTTTCATGCCCGATGTTTAAGCAGCCTTAATTGTCTAGTGCTTTCGACAATGCCCTGCTGATGCCTGAGTTGTTGTATGCTATGTAAACCCCAATAAAGGCTATACAAACCCCTTTTGAGCTTTCTCACAGCTAAGTAATTATGCCTTGATTGATGGAAAAGTAAGCACACCTTGATTGCTTATGCAATTTTGAATTAATTACATTACTTCCAGATTTGTATGCTATTGAGGAAGGTGCTTATCTACTGATCCTAATTAATATATAACAACCTTATGATATATAGAGAGGCTTTAAACACTTAAGATAATATAACCCCCAAGGTTCAATTCATTCATTCATTCAACAAATATTTATAGAAGTTTTAATATGTAGAAGTTACTTTGGGAGTCAGCGTGGTGACGAAGGTGAGGGTTTCTGGAGCCCAGGGCTGGGTTTCACTGGGAGAATCTTGACGATGGCTAGTCTATAAGATGGGATCTGTACCTATGGAAATGATGTGGCTCTCGAGCATAGAGAAGGGGTGGGGGATGCTCTACTTCCCCCTCCCTCTTGCCTCTTCAGTCCTCTCAGAACCTTTCCTGGGAGCTGCAGGCTGTGAAGGTGAGCCTCGGCTATGATACGGCACAGGGGAAGGGTGAGGGCTGGATCTGAAGGCAAACTGGCCTCAGCCTTGCACAGAACTCTAAGATTTATCACTGCCTAACGCACATTACCCTTAAATGTAGAGAAAGTGTATACATCACCCTGAAAACACATGTAAAGTCTGCTATTTGCAGAGGAAACTCTCAGTATGAGTGTATCTCTGTGTGTGTGTGGTGTGCACACCTAAGTGGGTGGGAGTGGGGTGGGGTAGACAGCTTGCCTGGGAGAAAAGGGAATGACAGATTCTTCCCAAGTAGTGGATAAGTGGGAGATCGTTAGTGGCAAACTGTCTGCCATCAAGGTAAGATATTTGGTAAAGAGGACAAAGGATTGGAGCTTACTTCATGATTGAGCTGAGGTGGGGATCCAATAATATAGAGAGTGTAAAAATATAGCCTCCCTGAGAAGCACTTAGCAGTGGTTAATCCATTAACTAATTAATTCAACAAACATCATTAAAAGCCAACTATGGACCAGGTGCTAGCGATAATAATATTTGCAAAAACAGACTTGCTTCTGGCCTTTTGGATTTTGTAGTCAGTGGGTGAGAAAGATGCTTATATTTCAAAAGTGATAAGTGCGGTAAAGGAAGACTGCAGGGAGCTATAATGGTATATTGTAGGGGATACTGGTCTAGCCTGGCAGATTAGGGAAGGCTTCCTAGAAAAAAAAGTAAGTGATCTGATATTTTTACATCTTTATTGGAGTATAATTGCTTTATAATGGTGTGTTAGTTTCTGCTTTATAACAAAGTGAATCAGTTATACATATACATATGATCTGAGTTTTTTAGTATCATAGGAGGACTAAAAACAAACAAACAAACAAACAACCCCCCCCACAAAAAGACAAAGAGAGGGTGTGGGGAAGAGAGTTCTAGGGACAAAGAAGAGCCATACAAAGGCCCTGGGGTGGGAAGGAACCTTCTAATGAGATTGTCTGTGGTGGGAAATAGAATCTTTTGGTGGAGCTTTCCAACAAGTTAATCAACTATAACTAAGAGGACTCACTCATCACACCTTTCCATAACCTTCCAATCCTAAAATGACATGATTTACAGCATTTAATTGCTTGGGTTCAATCCAGTGAGAGCTGCTTTGAGAAATAAAAGAAGAGCAAGAGACAGGGTGCTTTGGTGAGTAGAACCTAACACGCCAGCAAGTTGAGAAACCATATATGACAGCATATAATTAAGGACCACAATGAGGGGTCTAAGTGGCTCGGAGAGTTGGAGGTCAGGGAAGAAAGCAGAGTGGGATGGGGCTTCCTGTTGTCACGTCTCCTGATCAGACAGCTGGAATTCTCCACTCTGCAGAAGGGAGTCTGACTGAAGAGGAGAATTCTTGGCAGCCAGTAGGTAATCCCTCCATCAGCTGTCAGCGAGCAACTCTCAGGAAGGAGCAAGGACACTGGGGAACCATTGCTGCTTTGTACCAGATGCTTCAAGTGTACTGTCTCAGTCCTCACACCAGCTGTATGAAATAGTATTATTATTCCCATTTTACAGACAAGGAAACTAAGATTTGGGAAAACATGCCCATGGTCACGCATTTAAGCAGTGACTGGAGTTAGAGACCAATTCTGTCTGGATTTAAACTCAGTGTTCCTACCATAGTCCTAGGCTTTTTCCCCACTGTGGAGTGTGTGTGTGTGTGTGTGTGTGTGTGTGTGTGTGTGTGTGTCTTGCTTTATTCTATTTTATATGTTTTTAAAATATGTATTTAAAAACATATACTAGAGTATATGTTTTTAATAAGGGAAGGAGATGAAAGAGTGGGGAAGGGAAGTAATTTTTTGAAAAATCTGCTCTTCACCAAGCAATATGCTTGCTTATTACATAGACCATTTCACTTAATGTTAACCACAAACTGTGTGCCACATATTATTCTCTCCATTTTAAAGATGAGGAAAATGAGTTAAGTGTTTTGTCTAAGACCTTTCATCCACCAAGACAGTAGACCTGGGATTAGATTGCAGGTATGCTTGAGTCCAAATTCCGTGCTTTTTATAGCCCGTCACCTTAGTCACTGGGGCCCTCAAAGTCAATGTTATATTCTGCACTGTGTCATGTGCCTTCTAATGTTCAATAAATATTTGTTCACTTATTTACAAAAATAAATTTATTTATTTATTGTTGACTGTGCTGGGTCTTTGTTGCTGCATGCGGGCTTTTCTCTAGTTGCGGCGAGCGGGGGCTACGCTTCGTTACAGTGCACAGGCTTCTCATTGCTGTGGCTTCTCTTTTTGCGGAGCTTGGGCTCTAGGCATGTGGGCTTCAGTAGTCATGGCACATGGGCTCAGTAGTTGCAGCTCACGGACTCTAGAGCACAGGCTTAGTAACTGTGGCACACAGACTTAGTTGCTCCACAGCATGTGGGATCTTCCTGGACCAGGGCTCGAACCTGTGTCCGCTGATTGGCAGGCAGATTCTTAACCACTGTGCCACCAGGGAGGTCCCTGTTCACTTATTTACTTTTAAAACAAACACGGTGCACCATTTTTGTGCTGGACACCATAGTGAGCATAGAGAGTGGAAAAGAATTCTTTTAATTCCTTTTTGCTGTTATGGTCAGTACCAAACTGTGTGACAATTGTTCTCATACTGTTTCTTGGATTTTACTCGATGGATATTAGAATTGAAAAGGATCTTAAAGATCATTTAGTCAATGTTTTCATACTTTAAAAGATTCTTGTAATCAAGATGCAAAAGTTTAAAAGTAAAACATTAGCTAGAATAACCCAGCAGCATATTAAAGAATACTACAGGGCTTCCCTGGTGGCGCAGTGGTTGAGAGTCCGCCTGCCGATGCAGGGGACGCGGGTTCGTGTCCCGGTCTGGGAAGATCCCACGTGCCGTGGAGCTGCTGGGCCCGTGAGCCATGGCCACTGAGCCTGCGTGTCCGGGCCTGTGCTCTGCAATGGGAGAGGCCACAACAGTGAGAGGCCCGCGTACTGCAAAAAAAAAAAAAAAAAAAAAAAGAATACTACACCATGAGGAAGAGGAATTACTCCAGGAATATAAAGATGAATCAATATAGAGACATATATTAATAAAATTCTTCATACTAGTAGATGTAATGACATAATTTCTATGATCATATTCCAGAGGTAATGAAAGGCAACATCCCATATTTTTTATGTATATACAAATTATATATGCATATATAAGACATTATATACATGTATAAAAGCAAGCACACGCTTGTCCACTTGTCTACATGGGTACAACATACAAACACACACACTTCTGAAATTCCACAAAAGAAGAGCTGAACAAATAGCAAGGCATATATTAATTTCTTGGATAGGAAGACCCAACCTAATAAAGATGCAAGTTTTCCTTACATTAATTTATAAATTAAATATAATTCTAATAAAAATACCAAAATAATTTTTAAGAAGTTCTTATGGAAAAAGAAACAAATAAGAATAGCCAGAAAACACAAAAAAAAAGCAATGAGGGAGCACCTGTTCTAGAAAATATTAAAACATATCATAAATCTTTAACAAATTAGTGAGGTATTGGCTAGTAAATAAGACCTATAGAAAAGAATAAATTTCCAAATATGTATGGAATTCCAATATATATACAAATTAGGATATAATAAAGTTAGCAACTAAGCCAGTGTGTGTGTGTGTGTGTGTGTGTGTGTATAGAGGAAAGGAAACAGACTAGTCCATACAGTAATAACTAGGTAGCCATTTGGAAAATAATTGGATTGACATTCACACTGTACACTAAGATGTGTTCCAAATGGGTCAAAAATTTAAAAGTAAAAAAAGAAATTGTAAAGGTAGTAGAAGACATGTGAGAGTTACTTTATTACCCAGGAATGGAAAAATCATTTCAATTATTATACAAAATGAAAAAGCCAGAAGAGAAAAAAAAAAACTCACTTTATGTATTTAAAAAAATCTCTCTGCAAAAATGCCTTAAGCAGAGTCAAAAGATAAATGACCCTTGACGAAATATCTGCAACTTATCACAGAAAAAGGGGTAATGTCTTTAATATGTAAATAGCTTTTACAAATCAGTATAGAAAAGATCATCAAACCACTAGAAAAGTGGGCAAAGGATATGCATAGATAGGTCAGAGAAAAGGAAAATCCAAAACTAAACACTCTATAAAAGGGAGAATTGACTGTTTTTTTGCATAATAAAAGAAATGAAAATTTAACTTATTCTCGTATACCATTTTCATCTTCCAAATTGGCAAACTTTCAAACATTTGATAATAACTTTATGTTGCCAAGACTATGTGGAAACACTTTTATATGCTACTGGTGAGAAGTAATTGGTACAGTTTAAACAATATCAAACAAAATTACAAATACATCTATTCTTTGACCCTATAATTCCACATCCAGGAAATTATACTACGGATATATTTGCCCATGTGAAAAATGACATAAACAATATTATTCTTCACAGCAAAGAATTAGAAATCACCTAAATATTCATCAACAGAAGACTGGTTAAATGGAATTAGGCAGCTGAAGCTTTTTAGGAACTGATACTGAAAGACCTCCAAGTTGCATTTTTGAGTGAAAAAGCAAGATGTAGAACAGTGTATATGGCATGGAAGAAATGGAAAAAAAGAATAAATATTCATCTTTGCTTCTGCATTCATTAAAATATATACTTGAAAGGACAGAGTTGACTTAATGACAGTGATAACTTTTTCTGTTCTCTTGTTTTGTTTTTTTCTTTTGGAGACAGGTAAACTGGCAGCTGTAGGATTTGAAGAGGAGAAAGATTTTTCATTTGACACATTTTTTTACTTTTTGAATTTTGAACCATGTGTAATATAAAAATTATTTTAAGAAACTCAATACCTACAAAATAGATCAATGAATAAACCCCAAATTTTCAGGTACTTTTTCTAGGTAAAGTTGGGATGGCCAAACACAGAGGCCCATCCAATGAACCTTCTTGCTTCTCAATGACCTCTAAAGCATCATTTGAGAATCCTGTTACCATGTGGACAGTTTGAAAACCAACTTTTAAAATCCAAGAGTGAGTGGATATAGAGCATCTCTAAAAAGTCTGGCACATAGTGATTATCTTGGCAAATCTTAAGTATTATTTTTATTTTTATATTTTGTAGGTGGGCAAACAATAACACAGAAATAGTCAATGAGATTTTAAGATCCTCTTTTTTTCTTTCTTATATGGTGCTTATTGATGTCTTGACACACAGTAGATAGTCAACAAGTGCATGGTGATGGATTGACCTCATCCTGTTGTACCGTCAGTGATTAATAGAGGTCATATTGTTGGTGGAGGGTAACAGATATCACAATATGGTAGCTTGTCCTGTTGGGGCCTGAGGAGCTTCACCTCCTGAGGGAAGAACATTCAGGAGGCAAAATTAATTTTAAATCACAGCCTATGGAGGCCACATGGCATCATGGAAGGCACATGGAATGTGGAATCCAAAGGTCTGTTTAGATTCATGATTCATTCACAGAGTAGCTTAGTAGACCATGGTTGGTTCTTTTCACCTGTATCAATCATTGACCTCATCCCTGTGATATCTGTCCTCCTATCCTCATAGGCTGCTCTAAAGCTTGAAAGATCTAACTAGATTTGAAAGCTTTTCAAAACTAAAAAGTAGCACAGAATACATAACGATTTCAAAATAATGTCAGGCCTGTTTGCTCTCTGCATAAGTGGCGGAGTATTTGTGGCTGGTGAGGACAGTGTTAAATTTACAAAGCAACCTAAGGAGAGACTCGCTTGCCATAAGGGGAGACCCAGGACTGATGGTAGGCACTTAACAGCATGTTCCAATTACAGCATTTAAATCTAATTGCATACTCTGTTAATCTCTGTCAGTGCAGCATCATTTAATATCATCTCGGCAGCCTCTAATATCGTGAGCAATGTGAGCTGAGCTGAGACTATTGAAAAAGTTCAGTCCCAGGTCTTCATATCCCCTTTAATTCTCTCTGTCAATTATGCCTCAGCCAAGAGTTCAAATAAAGGTCTTGGGATCCGGGGTAGGAGCTACCTTTTTGAAGCAAAGCCTCTTATAAATATATAGATTATGTCAGGAGTCTCCAATTCCTTGTGCTGGTTATTTTTGACGGGTTAGTTGCAGTGACTAGTCCCTAGGGTATAACTTACTATAGACTTATTCAAACAAATACTGTAAATGCAATCTGTTCCATAAATTATAGTTCTGGAAATAACATGATACCACTTGCACATATATTTTCTCTCCTCCCCCATCCCCCTGGCTCGAGTAAGGTCGATGGGAAAAAAAAACAACCTCAGACTCTTACTTAGCTCAGTTTTTTGCACATAGTAAGCTTTTAATCTTTGTTTATTCTTACCATAAATTTTAGTTGATTAGCATGAAACCTCTGGTCATGGACTTAGATTTTAAAATACAATTCTTGAATCAGAAAAATCAAATTTAGGAATATCACCGACCCTATTTAAATCCTATTTTAATTAAGAATCATTTATTCAATCAACAAACACCAGATAAATGAGTGCCTGTTGTGCCAGAAATTCTGGCTGAGGAGTTATGTTCTTTCTGAAAGAACTCTAGGGCTCCAGTTCCAGCTCCATGTTTTACAAGTCACATGGTTAGGTAATTTTCTAAGCTTCTCTAAATCTAAACTTAGTTTCTGTAATATTTTAATACTTTTGCCTCCCTTGAAGCACTGTTTGGGGGATTAAATGAGATAATGTATGTAAAGTACCCGGTACAGTTTGGGGCACTTTTTATGGCTGTTTAGTTTTTGCTAATAGTTAATGAGTAGTTATTATCTGTCAGTCAAAGGACTAAGCCCCTTCCAGAATTATTATTTTATATAATATTTTTGGCAGCCCTATAGTTAGATACCATTATTGCTCCCATTTTACAGTTGAGGAGATTGAAACACAGGGAAATTAAGAATTTTGTCCATGGTGCTATGGCTGGAATGTGGAGAGCAGAAATTTAAACCTAGGAGATGAGAAGCCGCAGGTGTGTTCTCTAAGACCATAGTAGGATCAATTCCATGCCTTCAAGGACTTTCTTCAAATCTCGTTAGGGAGATGAGACTTACCAAAAACTATAATTGGTTAGCCACACAGCCATGTGTGATTAAGAGCCCAAAGGGATTCTGCCTGTCTTGTTGGAAAGCCCTGAGACAAAGTGGCTGGAGAACAGGCTGAGCTGCTCAAAGAGACTCGAAATCACATAATGGAAATAGAATAGAATATGTTTCTCTCTCAAGGAGTCATCCAGGGATGTGTGGTCCTGGGATGTCCGGTTTTGTCTGCCATCCTCACGTGAGGGTTGGGTCCGAGGCAGCTGCTCCAGTTGTTACTGGTCTTGGGTTCCTCCTATCTGGGTGGACACCTGGGATAGCGTAGCAATTAAGACCTCTGTCACTTTATGTCTGTGGGAACTCAGACAGGGTATTTACTCTCTGTGCTGCAGATTTCTCAACTGAAAAATAAGCAGAATAATAGAGTTATTCATATAATTGAAAAATGTCTAGAATAGTGCTTGGCATATAGTGAGTGTTATATTATGTGCTCGTGATTTTTATATGTATATAGCGGGGTCTTAGTATTTTCCCATCAGTTGGTTCCTGGAGATGGGTGTCCCCCTTTCTGGAGATGACTAAGGTGAGATTACTCACTGGAAATAAATGAAGTTTATAATCTCCTCCACCTGGAATTCCTGCAGTGGAAAGGGGGACCCAGATAGAGACTAGGGGAGATGGGGACAGAAAGATCAGCCCACAATGCAAAGAGTGTAGGGCAGGCCCCTGTGTCTGCAGAGGGAGGGGATGGGAAGCAGTCTGGGTGAGTGATGGGACACCTGCACCCTCTAGTTGAGGTGAAGGATTGTTCCATCTTTCCCTTCGCTTCCTCACACCTTAAGAGAAAATGAACTCCAATTTTGGTCAAGGACATACCATGGGCCATGGAGCTAGGCAGGGATGGTCTAGTATTCTGGGCAGTCTTTCTTTGGGAGGTCTTGCAAACATATTAAAATGCAGCCACGTTCCCTATTTCCTATAATTATGAATAACCCTAGGAGTAGAGTTGTAATCTAGTAGCTGACAAAATGTTACATTTATATAGATGCTTAATTCAACATTCATTCGTTTTGATTTGCAGGTTTTTTTCCTCATTTTGGATCCTATTAAATATATTTTTAATTTATTTTATTCAAGTATAGTTGATTTACACTGTTGTGTTTTTTTCTGCTATATAGCAAAGTGATTCGGTTATACATACATATATTCTTTTTCATATTCTTTTCCATTATGGTTTATCACAGCACATTGAATATAGTTCCCTGTGCTATACAGTAGGACCTTGTTGTTTATCCACTCTATGTGTAATAGTTTGCATCCGCTAATCCCAAACTCTGGATCCATCTTTCCCCACCCCCTCCTTCCCCTTGACAACCACAAGTCTGTTCTCATGTGAGTCTGTTTCTGTTTCATAGATAAGGTCATTTCTGGATCCTATATTTTTTTCTGCATGCAGGTCTAAGGCCCTGAGCTCACAGTACTGAATAGATGAAGCCACTTTGGCACTGGTGGTTGAGCACAGATGATTTGGTCAAAACAAGAAATTGGTTGAAATGACAATTTTTGGTTTTCACTGATTTATTTTTGGAAATTTTACTCAAAACTTTTGTGGTTGGGATTTCTTATGCATGGAAGGGGAGAAAGAGGTCACAAGCTCTTGTGTTTTTTCTTCTTTTTGTTTTTTTCCCTCTTCATTCTTGATGGTGAGGTTAGATAGTCTGGGGTTTCTTCTCACTGAGGAGGTAGGACTCTACCTTCAAAGGCACCTCAGGGTCAAGATGCTGCTCAGTGAAAGGAACCTGGAAATGGATGCTTAGGTCTGATGCTTGAGTGGGAAAAAGATTCTGGAAATGTCCACTCCAGATAGTTAGGGTGGGGAGAGGGCTTTAATAGTGGCGTGACCTTCAG
This sequence comes from Delphinapterus leucas, assembly GCF_059928025.1. NCBI lineage: Eukaryota > Metazoa > Chordata > Mammalia > Artiodactyla > Monodontidae > Delphinapterus > Delphinapterus leucas. The sequence goes on from NC_143129.1 coordinate 138,842,214, forward strand.
CAGGGGTTAGTGAGATCACAGATGGGGGAAGTTGGAAGCTATGGGACCAGGGATCCCAGTTGAAAATCCAGCAAACTCCCCATTGATATGGCCAGCAGAAGGTTTTGCAAATATATCTTTCTTTGTTCTGTGGGGGTCCAGAACCTTCTGGGAGTCACTTAATTCCTAGCATCCTGGAAGCAGTGACCCTCCCTAGGGCCAGAGTTGGGAGAATTTCCCTAAGCCAGTCACTTTTCTTACTCTACTGGACCAGAGAAAGTTCTGCAGGAGCTTAGTAAAATGCCTTAAAACTTTAAACTTCTCCTTTTGGCTGTTTTGGTGAACACTTACCTGTTCCCTGGCAGTGATGAACAATACAAACCCTTATAATAAAAAGGGCTAATGAGCTTGCCTTCCAGGCAGCAACATATATTTTAAAAGATACTTAATAATATAACCTGAATGAGAGGTACTTATGGAAAGGCAAAGGTGGGTCCACAGTTGGGGACAGGTTTGAGATGGGGAGAAAATAAGTGGTCAGGGACCCAAGTTTTTGAGTTAGATCAACTTGTGTTTGAATTTTACTTTGGATCTTATTAGCTGTGTGATGCTGAGCAAATGATTTAATCTTTGTGAAACTCAGTGTCCCCATCTGTAATATAGACCTAATTATTGCTGTGACATAATTCCTATAAAATGCTTATCATGGTGGTTTGTACACACAGACATGTAACATGGAGAAGTAGAATAACATAGAGGTAGCTCACAGCTGGGAACAAATTTGCTGTTGCCTCCCCTTCTAAAGTCAAAGAACCCTCTGCTCCAATGCTCAGTGATGGCCACACATTGGTTTTGCACAGCATGGCACTCCATAAGGAAGTATATGACAACCCTACCCCCACTTGTCTAAACAAATAGAGGGTGTTGTGTGTGTGTGTGTGTGTGTGTGTGTGTGTGTAGAAGTAACTTTGCAGAAAGAGTTTAATGGAGAGTATTATGTGGAAAGTTAGCTCCCTTTCCCTATTCTAATTGAATTCTTATTTTTTTTTTTCAAGAAGGGAAAACTGGTAGCTCATTCTTCAGATGGTTGTTTTCTAATTTAAGACATGCCCCCAAGACCTTGGAGTTTGGAGACAGAAGTGGTGCTGGATGTTGGAAAGGGACAGAGACTGTCCCACATACTATTGTGGGTTCTCAAGGAAGAGTGAAAAATCCCACTTGCTTCCACAGACTTTGAGTTTGGGATGAGGAGGGTAAGGATATTGGTAATCTGCAATTTTGCCAGAGATTATTGTGTATCTTGAAGATAGGGGTCTGGAGTCAGACTGAAGATGTTCTTGAATGTCTTGGGGTTCCCTGGAATAGGGCCATGTCCATGAATCAATTCCCACCTATCTCAGATGAATGCACAGACCATGACAGAGATAGGAGAAAGGTCACTGGAACTGCTAAGTGTGCCCCTCACATTCTCCTGGGAAAGAGATTGCTCCCCCACCTACCCCTCCCCCAGGTTAGCCAGTCCATGAGACATGGAGGAGAAAGAGGAAGCACAAGAGCGCGAGAATGAACGGTCAGGGGTGAGCAGGCCACGCTTCTCTCCTTTCTCAGCAGCCCCCTGCAGCTTCTTCACAGAAGATGCAGGGATAGGGGATGGCAATTCCTGTGTGGGATTAAATATCTGCCTGGAATGAATCAGAGGATCAGAGTCCAAAAACTGCTGAAACAGGTTGAGTCATTGGAAGGACTAAGATATCGTCAAGTGGTTATTTGATAACCTTAAGGCGTCACCAAACCCTTCCCCTCACTGCCCCTCTGCACTAACATGTGGCGGTGATACTTGAAAAGCAATCAGCATATCAACAAAATATTATAAAAGAATGGGAAAATAGTGTGGTAGAGGTAAGTAGGCGATGCTATGGGTACACAGTCAAAAACTGAGGACTGAGCCCATGGAGAACATATGTGTGCAGAGGTGTAAATATTGAATAATGGCTCTCTGGAAAGAAAAAGCTGTGATTTGTAACATTTGCCAATTTCTGTGGTGTAAATACTCCTGCCATGGCTATCAACATTATGTTACAAGATGACAAGTTGAGAAAAAGTGTGCACAATCAGCTCAAGTGAGCTATTTCAGATACCTCCAGCATACGTGTGTGTGTGTGTGTGCATGCACATGCGTCAGTGAAGGCTTTCTAGGAGAACGGACCCCTGACCTAAGTCTGAAATGATGAGCAGGAAATAACCAGGCAAAGAAAGGTAGGAAGGGCATCCCAGGCAGGGGAACAGAACGAACACAGGAAGGAAGCCCAAAGTGCAACGACGTATAAGGACAGAGTGTTTAGTCCGCTTTAGGGTGGTTATTGAAGGTTAGCATGTGTTCATTTCTGCTCTCTCTCTTTTTTTTTTTGTTATAAACTACATGTATGTTATGTAAATAAATGAACTCAAATAAATTATTGTCATATTTAAGTCTATTCATTGTATTTTTTCATCATTCGTCAGTCACAACAAACATTTATGAGAGCCTACTTAGTGTTTTTCCCTGAAACGATTTAAAGATGAGTAGAACATAGTCCCTGTCCTCAAAGAACTTGTCGTGTGGTTAGAACCAGAGCGTAAACAGATACATACAATACATCATGCTGAGCACGCTGGGTAAAAGATGCATATGTTCTAAGAGGCTGGGGGATGCTGAGTGATGGACCCCAAAGATATGGACATCTTAATTCCTAGAGCTTGTAAATATGTTGCCTCACATGGCCAAAGGGACTTTGCAGATGTGGTTAAGTTAAAAACCTTGAAATAGGTAGGTTATCCTGCATTATCTGGCTGGGTCTTGAATGTAGTCACAGGGATCCTTATAAGAGAACAAAGATGTAAGGATGGGAGCAGAGGGAGAGAGAAGATGCTGTGCTACTGGCTTTGAAGATGGAGGAAGGGGCCATGAGCCAAGGAATGTCATCAGCCTTAGAGTCTGGAAAAGGCAAGAAAATGGATTCTCCTTTAGAGCCTCCAGAAGGAATGCAGGCCTGTCATAACTCGATTTTAGCTTATTGAAACTTGCCTTCGGACTTCTGGCCTACAGACTGTAATTCACGTTGTTTTAAGCTACGAAATTTGTGGTAATTTATTAAAGCAGCCATAGGAAACTAATACAGGGGTATGAAAAGGAGAGACATAACATGGTAATTAAGAATCTTGATTTGAGAGTCAGAGTGCCTCTTTTATAATCATAGCCTTATCTCTGAAGAGTTCTATGACTTTGGGCAAGTTACTAACTGCTTCATGCTTAGTTTTCTCATCTGTAAAGTGAGACAATTATACCTACTTCATAGATTTAGAGTGTGGGTGTTGTGAAATTATATACATATTGCACTGAGTCCATAGTGAGCAATCTGTGAATGTTAGCTACGATTTTCTTTTAGACGATTAAGTTTCCTCCTTCTCTCTGCTCTCTGACCAAGTTGGTGAATACGTTGGGATTTTAAATGGGATTTTGTGTTCTGGCCTGGGCAAAGGGCTGCCATTTCTAATGTTATTTTTATGGGCACATACGATCTCAAGTTGGAAAAACCCAATCCTTCACAAATTTTGGAGCCGCAGAACAATTTTAATTCTGAGTATGATCTCGTCTCTCTCAGAACAAACATTCATATCTGATCAGCCAATAAAAGGGTTAAGAGTTTGTATCTTTTCCATCTCCCTGCCACCCCTCATCCCCGCCCCATCAATAAAAATCATGTTTTGTGCACCCTCTCTTTGGCCCAAGTATTATTCTCTGCTCTGTGATTCCGAGTCAGCCTGTCTGTCCCCAGACTGAGCAGGAGCTGCTGAACAGCTGTGAAAACAATGCAGAAGCTGAGGAGAGCTGTGATTAGTGGGGGAAGCTGGGGAAATCTGGGACCCACCAGGCCCACTTCCCACACCAGCACACAGCCCGCAGAATCTGGGTATCACTTGGCACTGCTCAGCCTTGGCAGTCCCGCTCCCAAGCTGGGGCTCCCCATCCCGGGCGCCGCTCTTCTTCTCTGGCACCCTCTCTCCAGAAAGGCAGGGTCTTTTTTCTCTTATTCCCTCCACGTCCTTGGGACCACTACATAAACATAGTGTTGCTAGGCAGCCCTCAAGCCTCCTTTCATTCAGGATCTCAGCAAATTCTGTCCAAGCAAATTCAGAGGAGTGTACTTACAGCTGGTGTTGTCCCCCTAGCCAGCTCTCCCCTCTGGCCCCAGGTTTCCCCGCCAGAAATCTCCCAGCCTCTGCCTTGTGCATTTGATTTTATAGATTGGGATATTTAAGCGAGTTTAGAGATCCCCCCCAAATCTTCCCCCTGCTATTAACTGTCCCTTACTCGGCGGGCTGTGCATACAATCGTAGCCCTTTGCAAGTCAATCTAAGATTGCTGGAGAACAAAGAATTTCTCTTACTGCCCCAAGGAAACACCCGGTGACCTCCCAGTAGTGCTCACCATTTTCACTCCACTTTTTCAAACTTCTTGCTGCCAGTGGCTTCCAAATGCTAACACTCTCTTGGTTCCCTTTACCTAAGTGACAGTCTTTCTTTCTTCAGCTTTTTGTTTCCCTTCCTAATGACAGCAGTGCTGCATCTATCTTCATAACCTCAGCAACCAGCACAGAACCTGGCACACATTGGGTTCAGGAAGCATTTGTAGGGTGAAGAAATGGTGAAATCATTTAAATGTGCTCTTTCCTTATTTTTTCCCTTTGAAATATAATTTTTTAAAAATCTGTTACTATACCGATCTAGGTTTAGTATTTTCTCTTCTGGATTGAGTCATCACTATAATTATTCTTAGTTCTCATTTGATCAAAATAATCTACATACATTATAAATATTGACAATTATTAGACCTAAAGTTAGAATTTCATTGAAAAAAGCATCTCTCAATAATGGACTTATTCATGTAGTTTATGGATCATTGGAGGACTACTAGTTATTCTAATGACAGAGGCTTCTATATTAATTCTATTTCAATTTTCTGTTTTTCTTAAATATTTTATATTATTGGAGATTTCAAATATGCGCTAACTAGAGAGACCAGTATAATACAATTATCATTTGACCTTTTTGAAGGTTGCCAGCAAATTGCACATTCTACTGCATGTAAGCTATTTAGCATGTATAAGTCTTTGCTTAGTCCATTTTTATTGAGTGAATGGTGTGAGCGTCTGTCCTTATTCGACTTCTCTACTTGTTATATACAAAATATTACTCTCATTTTTATTAGGCCTTTGGAATGTTGACTGTACAGCCTGTGTGGCGTCACTGCTTCTTGAGAGCCATGGCAGACTGACTGATGAATCAGAGTATTGTTTTCTGCTGAGCCTTGATGCGACTCAAAAATCCTTCTTAACATGCTGCTCCAGGCAATTACTACCAACCAACAGAGTGGGCATGAGAACTGACAACAATTTTATGTCCTTGTGGGGTTTTATGGTATAGAATAATATCATTATTATATTTGCAAATATGGCATGTAATACAAATAAAAATCAAGCAGTATTGAAAAGTTCATAGAAGAAAGTAAAATTTCACAACAAATTCCTCCACCCATATAGTAGCATTGTAATGTGAGAGTGTATTATTTTCTACGCTCCGTTTTAGAAACATAGGGATAAAGCTCGGCAGAAACAATTATATAAAAGTGTGGTCCTTAATATGCATGTCCTTTTTAATAAAGAGTATGTTTATTTTTTGTTGAATCTAATGGGAGAATAAAAACAATGAATTGCTAAACCTCAGACTGTTTCTTTACAAGATATTTGTTCTTGAAAAATCCTTCTGAAGTTAAGAAAAACATTGTGAAATACATTAAGGGGATGAGGAAAAATTGCTTTTAAATTACGTGCTTCAAATTGGGCCGTATCTATTAGTGCCTTTTTTGAAATATGAGAATAGTGGGTCATCTATGTCTTCACAGCCCTTCCTCACACCTCTCATTTTTTCCTTAGTGAAATTATTTTACCTTGTTGGAATTCATAATATTAATATTCTAATTTATAAGCATAATTCCCAGTTGTTTAATCTTAATTCAATATTCAAATCCATTTAGTGCTCACTACCAGCCCTTTTACCATGGCTTTGCCATTGCAGAATTCTTCTATTTTGAAGCATCATTGATTTGCTATATTTTGTTATTAGGCACCTTTTTCACCAAAGTCTCAAAGGTGTTTTGTTTCTGAGTTTTTAATGTGCTTGAGAATGCGCTCATCTTTATGCTTGAAGGGCAGTAATTAAATTGTTTTTATGGTTCTGTGATCCAGACAACCAAAAGATGCTACTATTTCTTTGCAGGGCGACTTAAAAACAGCCCGCATCTCCAGCGTTTAAGTGTTCCCTGGAAAACTGCCTGAGGTCTGGAAGGATAAACCTTTTGCTCACAGCCAGCATGGCTGTACCCAGGAGGCCCACTTTGCCTTCTCTGCATCACTTTGTCTCTCTCCAATCCTTTCCTGCTCTTGGCTCAGCCTAATACCTCTTCCTTGTTTACCATGTGGATAATAATTCTGGCCTTAGTCCATCCTCTGTGAGATTTAAGTTCTTCAACACCTGTTCTGGAAAGATCTTGTTTGTCACAAAATTTCCTTTTTCTTACTCACAAGAAAAATGCATTCTGTCCTTGGCATCTCTGAAAATTGAAGTAAATGATTTTTCTAAGTTTTCCTGCAGGTTTTGCTACTTATTCCATTTAGGTTTTCCATGTCATCTCTCTCTCTTGTTTTGTAGCCCAGTGTTTCCTCAGTTCAGGATATAGCTGCTTGTTTTGAGCAGTTCTTTATTATATCTAAAAACGAGATGTGTATTAAAGACCTATTACCCTACAGTTCTAAGATGCTGACCAGTTCAAAGTCTGATAACTGATCAGTGACATCTAACTTGGTTTCTCCCTTCATCCCTTGCCCACTAAACTAAATAGCAGAGGCCACTGTAATAATCCTTTTTATTAGCATGGTACAAACACAAAATCTCACTAATTGTGGTTGATGACTGGTTTGTGATTCTAATGGGGAAGACACACAAGGCAACAATTTTAATATAATCTGAGTTTTGCCTTAATTTGGCAAGAGGAAGGATTATGGGAGATGATCTACATCTGTGAAGGCTTCAGGGAAGACTTTACAAAGGATCTGGCTTTTGAAGGAAGGTTTGAAGATCAAGTTAGAGTTTGTCAGGAACGCAAATCCTTGGGGAGAATTCAGCAGAGAATGACAGGATGTGCAGAGAAGTGGCAGCAAGGAAAAGCACAGTGGGCCATGGGAACTGGAAGAAGGTTAGCATGGCCTGGAGGGAGGAGAGTTGGAATCTGTGGCTGAGAAGGTAGGCAGAGCTGTGCTTGCCATAGAGAAGAGTTTTTCGATTTTATCGCATAGGTTAAGGAAAGTCAGGGAATTCCAATTTTGAAAGACAAGACTTTGACATAATCAGGTGTGCATGTCAGGGGGGTAGCTCTGGCAGGGAGTCGGGGCTGTTGTCTGAGGGTGAGCCTAGCGGCAGTGAGACAAAGGCTACTGTTAAGTGCACAGGTGAAAGGTGGCGGACATGACTTGGCCCTGACCGACTAGGAAGGAAGTGGAGGTGGCGGTGGGTGGGGGCTGCCGTGAGAGATTTCTTAGATGATATCAAAGCCAGAGAGCAACTCCTTAGAGAAAAGCTCTGGATGCACCTGACCTTGTGGCACACTGGCTCTGTCTCTGATAGGCTGTACGATCATGGGAGAGTCACTAAATGATCTTGGACTTGGATTCCTCATCAATATATGCGACAGAAAATGCTCGACCCAAGATTGTTGTGAATAATATATGTAATAATATTCTCCCTTGGGAGAATGCCTGGTGCTCTGTGACCCTGCAAAATGAGTTAGCTGTCCCCATTCCAACCTTCCTTGCCCCGGAAGGTTGTTTGAGAATGGTTATGCCGTCAACTCTCTGAACAATTTGATGAAAATTCTATACTTTGGGCTACCTAGCACCCACTTTGTAGAACTGAATAGTTCAGAGGGTGAGTCAAGAATATAAAATCTATCAAACCCTAGCTGAGTAAATTTTGCATAAGACATCTTATTAGTCACAGGATGAAATAGGTATTTCAAACAAGCAACCTCTGTTTGCAGTTCCTTGGGGCTGGAATCCATGTGGACAGTAGGGTAGGAAGAAAGTATATTGCTACTTCTACTATCACTATTATACTGCCACTAATCTTAATACTCTCACTAATGGAGTATTTAACATGTACCAGTCACTGTGTGACAAATATTTTAATTATATAGTATCACTTAGGTCTTGCAATAAACTTATGAAATAGGACTTATCCATCTATTTTACAGATAAAGAGTATTGAAGCTAAAGCACTGTAAATAACTCGCTCGAGGTCACTTAGCTAGTAAATATTAACTCTGGAAAAGGAACTTTTCAGTTAGCTTTTGCTGAATAACAAACCCACGGAAACAGGGTGGCTTCAAAGAACTACCATTTATTATTCCTTGAGAATTGAGGGGTCAGCTGGGTGTTTTTGATGATATGGGTCAGGCTTGGCTGGTGTCAACTGGGCTTACTCCTGCATCTGTGGTCAGATGGAGCACAGGCTAGTTTTGAATGACCCCTCTCAACAGCTTTCTCTGGCTGTTGGCCTGCTGTCAACTAGAGCAGTGAGAGTGACTGGACCTCATTAACTAGCAGGCCAGCCGGCTTATTCACATGGCACAGAGGGAATGTTCCAAGACCAAGAGCAGACATGAGCAGACACTTGTGGCCTGGGCTCAGAATATTGCTTCTGCTGCAGGCTTTGGGCCAAAACAACACAACACAGATACGAAGGATGGAATAGTAGGTTCTACCTCTTGGTGGAAGAAGTGAAAAGAATTGTGGCCATTTGAGTTATATGCTACACAAACCTAGGTGTGGCTTTGGACCCCAAAGCCCATGATCCTATGGTGAAGGACATTATTTTTCTCCTTATTTATAGATGAACAAACTGAGGTTCAAATATATAAAACAACTTGCTCAAAGTCTCTTGAATAGTGAGTTGCTAAACCTTGGTGTGAAGGCTGGCATGTCTGACTCCAAAGCCAGTGAATTTCTGCTAGACCTGGATGGTGACATTCAAGGTTCAGAGTCTGTGAGATGTGGAGCCATTCACTCTTTACTCTTGGGAGTGGAAGAGACCTTAGAGGTTGTCTGGTCCATTGGCTGATAGGCTTTTGAATTTCCATGGGTCACTATCATTTCAAAAGGTATTTTGGCAACCAACACAGATTTCTCAACCTGCTATTTTTTTGCCAAGTCAAGGCACTGTTAAAACCATCTCCTATCATCCTCATATCATTAAAAGAATGAAACTTCAACACCGAAAGGCATAATTTTTTAAATTAAGCGCTATTGTTTAAATTGACTTAGTTCAGCTTTGTGAAAACTTACTACTTTGTCTTTATTTTTGCTTATTTTGTTGTCAGCCAGGGATGTCTTTACATTGGTGAAAGGACCATCGTATAGAAGCCACTAATCTAGGCCTGCCTTTTCACTTTTCTGGTACTTGAATCCCCTCTAAAACATTCCTAACTTGTGGTCTTCAATGGTTGTTTGCATACTTCTAGTGACAGAGAGCTCACTATTATCTGAGGCAGTTCACTCCATCTTTAGATAGCTGAACCAAAGAATAATATTCTTTTATTATATTGAACCCTAATCCTTTTCCCAGTGACAACTATCCATCAGCTGAAATTCATCTTTTGGTGCTCAACTAGAAAAATTAAACACACTAAGGTGTTTGAAAACAGACACAGCTCCCCTGAACCCTAGTCCCTTTGGTCGCCACTGAGACAGTGTTGTCTTTGAGTGCCATCTGCTCTCATCCTGCTCTTAGGCTTCATCCAGTTTGACTACATCTGCCTTCATGTGCATGTAGAAGTCCATTTATGTCTCTGGGCTTGGCCTGATCAGCTGCAGTAGATTAGGTCATCCACTTTTTCTTTCTACATATGATTCTTTTGTTAATGAGGTTTAAGATCATACTTGCCTTAGCAGAAAATCTTATCAAGCTGTTGACTCAAGGCTCAAGTTTAAGCCTCAATTTGTATATGAATAAAATGTGAGCATTATGGAGCTGTTTTAAAGGCTCAGTAGATGGTAAATGCAAGGGTTTCCTTAATTTCTCTTTCAGATTTTTCGTCATTAGTGTATAGGAATGCCAGAGATTTCTATGCATTAATTTTGTATCCTGCTACTTTACCAAATTCATTGATTAGTTCTAGTAGTTTTCTGGTGGCATCTTTAGGATTCTCTATGTGTAGTATCATGTCACCTGCAAACAGTGACAGCTTTACTTCTTTTCCGATTTGGATTCCGTTTATTTCTTTTTCTTCTCTGATTGCTGTGGCAAAAACTTCCAAAACTATGTTGAATAATAGTGGTGAGAGTGGAAAACCTTGTCTTGCTCCTGATCTTAGAGGAAATGGTTTCAGTTTTTCATGATTGAGAATTATGTTGGCTGTGGGTTTGTCATATATGGTCTTTATTATGATGAGGTAAGTTCCGTCTATGCCTACTTTCTGGAGGGTTTTTATCATAAATGGGTGTTGAATTTTGTTGAAAGCTTTTTCTGCATCTATTGAAATGATCATATGGTTTTTCTCCTTCAATTTGTTAATATGTTTGTCACATTGATTGATTTGCATATATTGAAGAATCCTTGCATTCCTGGGATAAACCCTACTTGATCATAGTGTATGATCCTTTAAATGTGATGTTGGATTCTGTTTGCTAGTATTTTTGTTGAGGATTTTTGCATCTATGTTCATCAATGATATTGGCCTGTAGTTTTGTTTCTTTGTGACATCTTGGCCTGGTTTTGTTATCAGGGTGATGTTGGCCTTGTAGAACGAGTTTGGGAGTGTTCCTCCTTCTGCTATATTTTGGAAGAGTTTTAGAAGGATAGGTGTTAGCTCTTCTTGAAATGTTTGATACAACAAAAAGAATAAAATACCTAGGACTGTACCTACCTAAGGAGACAAAAGACCTGTATGCAGAAAACTATAAGACACTGATGAAAGAAATTAAAGATGATACAAACAGATAGAGAGATATACCATATTCTTGGATTGGAAGAATCAACATTATGAAAATGACTATACTACCCAAAGCAATCTACAGATTCAATGCAATCCCTATCAAACTACCACTGACATTTTTCACACAACTAGAACAAAAAATTTCACAATTTGTGTGGAAAGACCCCGAATAGCCAAAGCAATCTTGACAAAGAAAAACGGAGCTGGAGGAATCAGGCTCCCAGACTTCAGACTATATTCCAAAGCTACAGTAATCAAGACAGGATGATACTGGCACAAAAACAGAAATATAGATCAGTGGTACAGGATAGAAAGCCCATAGATAAACCCACACACATATGTTCACCTTATCATTGATAAAGAAGGTAAGAATATACAATGGAGAAAAGGCAGCCTCTTCAATAAGTGATGCTGGGAAAACTGGACAGCTACATGTAACAGAATGAAATTAGGACACGCCCTAACACCATACACAAAAATAAACCCAAAGTGGATTAAACACCTAAATGTAAGGCCAGACACTATAAAACTCTTAGAGGAAAACATAGGCAGAACACTCCATGGCATAAATTACAGCAAGATCCTTTTTGACCTACCTCCTAGAGAAATGGAAAGAAAAACAAAAATAAAGAAATGGGACCAAATGAAATTTCAAAGCTTTTGCACAACAAAGGAAACCATAAACAAGACGAAAAGACAACCCTCAGAATGGGAGAAAATATTTGCAAACAAATCAACTGACAAAGGCTTAACCTCCAAAATTTACAAGCAGCTCATCCAACTCAATATCAAAATAACAAACAACCCAATCCAACAGTGGGCAGAAGACCTAAATAGACATTTCTCCAAAGAAGATATACAGATTGCCAACAAACACATGATAGGATGCTCAACATCACTAATCATTAGAGAAATGCAAATCAAAACTACAATGAGGTATCACCTCACACCAGTCAGAATGGCCATCATCAAAAAATCTACAAACAATAAATGCTGGAGAGGGTGTGGAGAAAAGGGAACCCTCTTGCACTGTTGGTGGGAATGTAAATTGATACAGCCACTATGGAGAACCGTATGGAGGTTCCTTAAGAAACTAAAAGTAGAAGTACCATACGACCCAGCAATCCCACTACTGGACATATACCCTGAGAAAACCATAATTCAAAAAGAGTCATGTACCACAATGTTCATTGTAGCTCTATTTACAATAGCCAGGACATGGAAGCAACCTAAGTGTCCATCGACAGATGAATGGATAAAGAAGATGTGGCACATATATACAATGGAATATTACTCAGCCATAAAAAGATATGAAATTGAGTTATTTGTAGTGAGGTGGATGAACCTAGAGTGTGTCATACAGAGTGAAGTAAGTCAGAAAGAGAAAAACATATACTGCATGCTAACACATATATATGGAATCTAAGAAAAAAAGAAAAAGAAGTCATGAAGAACCTAGGTGTAAGACAGGAATAAAGACACAGACCTACTAGAGCATGGACTTGAGGATATGGGGAGGCGAAAGGGTAAGCTTTGACAAAGTAAGAGAGTGGCCTGGACATATACACACTACTGAACGTAAAATAGATAGCTAGTGGGACGTAGCCGCATAGCACAGGGAGATCAGCTATCTGGTTTGTGACCACCTAGAGGGGTGGGATAGGGAGTGTGGGAGGGAGGGAGACGCAAGAGAGAAGAGATATGGGAACATATGTATATGTATAACTGATTCACTTTGTTATAAAGCAGAAACTAACACACCATTGTAAAACAATTATACTCCAGTAAAGATGTTAACAAATAAATAAATAAATAAAGGCTCACTAGATACTCAGAACAACCCAATTGCAACTTCAATAGCATTTAAAGAATATCTATCATGGACTAGGCCCTGTGATAGTTGCTGGGAATATAAAGAAGAAAAGACAATTTCTGTTCTCAAGGAAGTCAAAGTCCAAAAAGTAAAACAGACATGCAAAAACAATAATACAACAAGATTGTCAGTTTATTTTTTTTGGTAATGGGAACCAACTGAGATGGGAGAAAGGGAAAAGTAGTATCAATGTCTCCTGGGGTTCAAGGAGGGCTTTATAGAGGATGTAGTATCAGAACCAAGACCTGGAGAGTGTTAAGGTTTGCCATGTGGGTCTGATCTCTCTACCTCTGGGGCAGGTATTAAATCCCAGAGGTTAAGGAGCACAGGCTTTGGGACCAGACCGTTGGAATTCCAGTCATGACATTGCCACTTCTCACGGGTTAAAGCCCCTATATCTCAGCTTCTTTCTCAAGGACATTATTGCTCCCTCCCCAGTGTTGTTATGAGGATTAAATGAGACAATATCCATAAAGTTCTTGGCATAATCCTGGTGCATAAGTGGTAACTACTCTTATTCCAAATGACCCAAGATGACTCAAGTTCCAAGCCAGATCAAGTATACCCTTTAAGTTCCTTTACTTGCAGTCTTCCTGATACAATGATTCAGGGTACATCCAGGATGCATCCTTACTTGTCAGAACCTTAAAAGGATGGCTTTAGGAAGAACATATATGTGGGCCAAAAGGCTGCTGCATTCAGAAGTGCTGATATCCACTGGAGTAGCAGGATAGTCTGAGGCAATCAGGTTCACATTTCTCTTATGAAATGTAATCATTGGAAACCCAATCCAACATTAAAAACTTTTTTTTAACTGGAAATAATTTCAAACTTAAAGAAAAATCATAAGAATAAGAATAGTACAAGGATAGCCATATGTCCTTTACCTGGATTCTTCTATTACTAACATTCTGCTCCATTTGTTTTCTCATTTCCTCTCTCCTTCTGTCCTGTACACACACACACACACACACACACATGCACGCACACACACACACGCACACACACACACACATAAAATATTTTTTCTGAACCATTTGAGAGTAAGTTGCATATATTATAGACTTTACCCTAAATACTGCAGTGTCTATTTTCTAGGAACAATGGTATTCCTTTACATAACCACAATGTAGTTATCAATTTCAGTAAACACTGAAAAAATACTTTCATATAATCTACTGTCCTTATTCCAGCTTTGTCAATTGATGCAATAATATCCTGTACAGCTTTTTTTAATAATTGAAGCTTAGTTGATTTACAATGTTGTGTTAGTGCCAGGTGTACAGCAAAGTGATTCATATATATATATTCTTTTTCATATTCTTTTCCATTATAGGTAATTACAAGATAGTGATCCTTTACAGCATTTTAAAACCTTCATTATAGAATCCAAAAGTCAAAACTATATAAAAAGTTACACTCAGAGGAGTGTCACTCCCTCACCTCCCTTTCTCCCTCTTTCTTTACCCCAGTAGGTATCCAACTTAATTGTTTTCTTGTTTACCCTTCTTTTTTGAGTAAAGATAAACAGAGATTTGTATGTTTTCTTATTTCCCCTTTTGTTTTACATAAAAACTAGCATACTATATATGTTATTTTACCAATTAACATTACTTCCTGGAAATCATTTCCTGTCATTATATAGTGATCACCACTCTTTTTGACAACAGCATAGTACTCCATTGTGTAACACTGTGGTTTATTGAACCAGTCTCCTATGCTTGGACATAAAGGTAATTTCCAATGTTTTGCAAATAAGAATGATAAATAACCTTGTGTATACGTAGTTTTATATTTTTAGAGGTATATGTCCAGGGTAAATTCTTAGAGGTGATAGATATTCTGTGTAGAAGAGTAAATACATATGCAGTTTTATTACATATGGACAAATTGTCCCTATGGGGATTATGCCGTTTTACATTCCCACTAGTAAGAGAGTGCCTGGGAAACCCGATATTTTGACTTTTTTTTTTCACATGATGATAAATTAGAAGGGTTTCAGGAGCCAGGACAGAATGAAGATCAAATGTCAAGTGCTGCACAAAGTGGGAAAAAAGACGCCCAACACAAAACCAATACACAAAGTGCTTTTTCAGACCCTTGGACACCGTCTGCTTAAGGGCAGGGCAGTCTTATTTAATTTTTCTCTTTAGGGCAAGGCAGCTCTAGTAAGAGATCTTAGCAAGATGCCTAGCACATTGTAGATGATCTATAGATATTGACTGTTGAAACGAATGGAAGAATAAACTGGCAAAAACCTGGCATTGCCCCTGGGAATAAATAAACCTGGCTGGGAGATTATTTTGAAAGAACAAATCTCACCTCTTCTTCTCCCCTTCCATCCTAGACAGACGCTTCCTTGTACAGCTGTTCCTGGGGACTGAGCAGTTTGAAGTTTCCAAAGATGAAAACATGTAAGCAGTCCTTGCATTAGGAGATGGGGCCGCACAGAGGTCTATTGTCTGCAGGGACACAGGGAGCTCTGTGGTGAAAGGGGAGTGTCCTCCAGTGCAGCCTGGTCTTTTCAGCCTGAGCATTGCCTTTTCTCTCTGGAATGTAATATTCTACCCATGCCCTCGGAGTGGCATTGTGCAGTAGTGGGGTCAGCAGTGGGGAGGGGGCACAGGCAGGGAAATGATCTCTGTATGGGGAACCCAATAAGTCAGAGGCAGCATCAGAGGGCACGGCCAGGACGGGGCCCCTGAATGAGTGCTTTGTGCAGGTCTTGGTGGCAGTGGCTGGAGAGGCACCTTCCTCTTGCAGCTCACCTGGTGGTGAACAAAGCTGCCTTTCAGGCCTCGGGCCCCACAGCAAACACTGCGCAGGTGATAGACCTGCTTTCCTGCCCTGCAGTGGCCCAGGTATCGCATTTCTGGCTGGCGTTTCTTGTGGGTTGCCACTAGGGCTCGTCCTCCCTCTAGGATTATGAAACAGCAGAACTCGCCCATGAGAAGATGGGCCACCTGTTCTGAGGCCACCAGGGTCACTGCAACTTTAAGGACTTTTTTTTTTCAGAGTCACAGGTGAGCAGGCACAGCTAATCTAGGTTTCTGCCGACTTTTGGCCTGGTCCACACTAGCAAGCACTCCTTGTGCAGCCCACAACATGTATAAAATTCCTTTTCTCATTTGATTTTCGTGATGGTTTTGGAAGGTCAATGGGACAACTTTTACACAAAAGAAAATGGAGCCATGATGAGCTGCAGTGGGTCCAGAGGGTGAAGTCTTCCAACTCCGAATTCAGAGTTCTTCCCAGGATGCTATTAATCCACAGTATCACGGGAACTAGAGTGATGGTGGGGCATGCTACGCTGCAACATGATTTTGGCATTTTTTTTCTGTTATCTATCCAGACTTGAAAGAGCAAGCTCCCTTGATATAAGAGACAAATCTCTGTTCTGAGTTTGGGTGCCTTGTCTAAGGGATTGTTAATAGTTTTTTGTGTTTTTTAAAATGGTTTTAATTCAGTAAATGTTCAGTTTGATTAGTTGAAGTACTTCCTAAACCATAATTAAATCTATTATAGGTAACACTGCCTGATTCCAAATGCTTCTAACCCCAGTCCCTGGAGTAGTTAAAGTTCTCATTGCTGAATTATCACCAACTGAATTCTTTTTTTTTTTTTTTTGCGGTACGCGGGCCTCTCACTGCCGTGGCCTCTCCCGTTGCGGAGCACAGCCTCCGGACGCGCAGGCTCAGCGGCCATGGCTCACTGGCCCAGCCGCTTCGCGGCACGTGGGATCTTCCCGGATTGGGGCACGAACCCGCGTCCCCTGCATCGGCAGGCGGACTCTCAACTGCTGCGCCACCAGGGAAGCGCTGTTAATAGTTTTTATGTGTCAGAGTTGAAAACAGAAACTGTGAAGCACTCATTATTATATTTGGGCTTACAAACTCATGGACAGAGGCTGGTGCTGTCATTCAAGGCAACAAAAAGGGTTTATCTTGAAGTAGGAGGATGAATTTCCCTTTCTCTGACTGAGACAGGGTTAGTTAGGATTTGGGGTGCTTCTATGAGTGGCAGAAATCCATGACCTATGTGGACGAAGCAGCAAATAATGGGAAGATGTCTATGCTAACACTGAGGCTTTTGGAGCAGGTGTTGGATCTGTGGTTGGGCTTGTTGTGTGTGGATAGCACTGCTGGGGAAGCATCTCTGAGCCCACCTGGCGCACCATTACCTACTAGATGGTGGAGGACTGTTTGCCCAGTACTGTCATGCACAGGATAGATATGACTGTAATGAGCTTAAATACCATGAAGTAAGCCCTCATTTTGTACATCCATATAAACCTTCAAGATTGTTTTCAAAACCCTAGGCAGGGAAGAAAATCACCCTCAAAAGTGACTGAGATTGAATCCTCTCTGCCCCTGGCAAGTAGGATCTCAGAGCTGAATTTAATTTGCTTAAAGAAAATGAAACAATTTACTCATTCAACAATATTTATTGAGTTGTCATTGTGAGTTGGTATGATCTCAAAGAATGTCAGTATATCCTTCTCTGGACAGCTTAACAAAATTTGTTTAAAATGGATTATTTTGATATTTGGCCTCTATAATGTTTCTGCTTTCTCTGTCATGCTTTTCTTCATGAATCATTTGTTGCAGTGTTTCCATAAATCCTACTCTGCCTTCAAAACATGGCTCATATGCCTCCTTTTCCACAGATACTTTTTCCTCCCACCTAACCCATAAATTCAGGTGTAGCTGGGTCTCAGCTTGAGCGTGGGCCATGTCTACCCGTGGCTCTAGGCATGCCTGAGAGTGTCTGGAAAATTGCAGATTGAGGCCTGATGAAACTCTATTTTGGGGGATATTGAGAATCCTCTTGTGAAATAAATCATGTTTCCACTTGTGGGAACCAGACAGACACATCTCAGCATGTCTGGAGAACCAATCGAGTGACCTCAGGTTTTAAGGAGGGGATAACAGATTCTCAAGCAAAAAACTTATCCTCTCGTGAGGAGGAATCCCACTTAAAGATCTTGATGCAGTGACAAGCTTTACCCTCACAGGTCAGAGAGATACAGCTCCAAATATAGTACCATGTTTGCCATTTGGATTTGTCTCCTAGCTTGTGAAGGTTGTGTCTTGGGAGCACAAGAGTTTCCATCTATAAGAAAACAAACCAAACCAAAACAAAACAGAAATAACAACTTTGTTTAAATCTCTGCATTTCAACATTTTGGTAACACCTCCCACCCCCTCATTCCTGGAGATTTACACAAAAGGAATAGAAATATTCTCCTCCATTTGACCATAAAATTGTACTGTAGCTTTGGCACATTGAAGTCTCTGAGTCATTGAAGGTGAGCCTTGGCAGAGCGGAGGTAAAACAGCCATAAACTTTGGTCTAGAGCTTGATTGGGTGGCATAGAGAAGCAGTGAACATGGAGCTGCCTTGTGTCCAGGTGTAGAATTCTGCATGGGTGGGTTTGTTCAGGAGTGAGATCTGCCCATGGAATTCTAGAAGTTACTTGAAGGAGAAGTCTTGAAGGTGGTTAGTGTTAGTTCAGTGGAGGCAAAATGTCACAAAGGTTTTGGTTTTTCAGGTCAATGTGATCCAGAAGCAGAAAGTGTAAGAGGAGGAATGATGTGGACAAGCCTGAAGAGGATGATAGGGAAAGACCATGGGCAACCTTGTAACCTGTCCAAGGTAGCTTGAATCAATTGTGAAGACAGGTCAGATTGTGTTTGAGAAAGATCACTTTGGAGGCTGGTAGGTAACTGATTGGAAAGGGGTAAAATTGAAGGAGGGGAAACTAACAACTTGAACTAATTCTCAGTATTTCTAGGGCTGCTCCTTGCTATGGGATATGCCCGGTCCAGGAAGTGGTAGCATTTCCTCCCCTAGGTCCTCTATTTGGATGGCCTAACTGTCCAGGGAATGAGGTGAAAACTTAGTCTTTATCTTGAATTCTCTTTTGATGGCTTTGTTTTCCAGTCATCAAAGAGTCCTTTAACTTAGAGACTTTTGTTGAAGAATCCTTCATTTTATGAGCCTTCTTGATAATCAATGCTTTTGTCTCAAGAACTAATTTCTGCCTTTATTATAGACTTCTAGAAGATCTGATTATTCTGGGACAGTAGTTAATAAAGAAACAATGAATGAAATCTGAGCCCTACAGTTGGATCTTACCCTTTCCATGTTTTCTCCATTTCACTCTAAAGCAACAGGAATATTCCTTTTCTTAAAACTTATGTTTGCTTTTTAGTGTACCTAGTAATGTTTAGTAGTAACATTATATCTACTAATGTTACAGCCATCAGCTCTCTCTTGACTGAAACACATACCACACACATACACCAAACCCCCCGCATACACGATTTACACACCACCCCTGAAGTGCTTGAAGCTCTCCCATCAGAAACAGTGGTTCATTATGGCAAAAGATCAGGATGTTTAAAGAGGCAACAAATCATGCAGTTTGAAAATTTTCACATAGACATGTTGCTCTTTCTGGAAGGGCTGAGAATCACCAGCCTTACAGGTTGGAGGCCCATTGTCCCTTTGCATCATTCACACCTACTTTCAGGATCCACCTATACTGGCCTCTAAAAAAGGAAAATACTTATTGGATCCCCTTCTCTGTACTACATATGGGAATTTTACATGTGTGGCAATGGAACATGTGTGGCAATGGAAGAAAATTAAATGGGAGTTCAAACACAAGGAATTATTGTTAACAAATGTATAATTGATGTTATTATTGTCATCCATTTGACATGCCATTGGGGTCATCAGAGGATGCTTTCATATGGTACATGGTGAAGATCCACAGGGTTGTGGAAAATGGGCTGAAGGATCATAGGGTCAGAGCAGGAGGGTGATTTTCATGGGTGACTCTAGTGACATAATGAGGGGATTGCTGGTAATTGATGAATTTATTATAGTTTTTAGCTATTTACATGTTTTTATGACTGATAACTATTTTAAAACATTGAACTGAAATTGGGCCATTATAATATTACCTTTGAAAAAGATAATTGAGCTCCTGAATGGTTTAGATATCTAAACTTTAAGAATATCATTAAATCATTATATGGTTTGTGGTCATATAATTTTTCAGAAACCTTTTCTCCAAACAAGGTTGTCCGTGTAAAGAAATGCTCAAACCTTCCATAGTGCTTCAAATTCTCTTCTACCTGAATACCATGTTTCCTCAGAAATGGCTTAACATGTTGTGGTCAAGCCATAGTCGAGGACTATTCTTTTCTTACTCCTAGGAAAGAATCTCCTCTGTCTCATTTTTATTTGTACAAAAAATGGTTAAAATGGGACAATGCCATTTTTTACCCTGAATGGTGACTGCCAGCTATTAAAATGCTAATTTCCCCCCCAAATACAAAAAAAGAACCAAATAGAAGAGCCAAAGACAGCCAGGAAACAAGAGAAATGAAGTCTATGGAGTGATTAATCATTTGATTGACCAGGTAAGTCTCTGGCACATTACTAATTAGCTCACTTACAAAGCCCTGGCCTGAGAAGCCCTGGTTTGATTAAAGAGGTGCCGAGCCATTCAAACTCTGTTACTTGAGCTCCTTTTATAAAACAAAATACAATGTTCACGCTAAGCTCATCTCTTTAATCCAGCTGTGATTTCTCAGGTCTCTGACACTCAGGCCTAGGCACATAAATCAAAAAGTAGAAAGCAGTCCTTGTGAATGTTCGGAGACTAGGATCTATATTTTAGAACTCTTTTTTTTTTTTTTTTTTGCTAATTTGAAAAAGGAGTTGTTTACATTCTGAGGTTGCAGGAACTACCTGTTGACTGTCTTAAAGCTGCAGTTTTTGCTGACCCTTTAGGTTACCTGGAGGCATCAGTAGAAGACTCTGCCTTGGGAGGAGGGTATAAATCCGTTCTAGCTCCACTCTATTCCTCTAGGAGGATTTATGAGCTGTGAAAAAGGATATTTGACATGAATAATAAAGATCTTCTCAACTTTACTAGGGAGCCTGCCTTTAAAATATACCCAAAGCTGATTTCTTCTTGGTTAAGTATTTCTATTCTTAGTCATGTTGAAGGTTTTGTTCTTTCTCCCTAGATTGAAACATCCATCTTCTCAGTGGTACTAAATTAGGGCCACCCTCACTACTTAAAGGATAAGAGGTAGAGCAGATTCTCCCCGATTTTACTTTGAATCCTCATACAGGATATATGCTTCTTTACCCTTAGGTTTGATTAAAACAGCTGAAGACTTTCTCAGGTACTCTCGCTGGACTCATGAGTTCGGCAGCTCCATGGTAGTTTTCTTTGTGACTGCTGCAAGAATAGAGAAACTAACAGAAGCCAACAGAAATGTGTGGCTGGATTAGCTGAAGTAGAGGGTTAAGGCCAAAGCCAAATTCTCCTCCTGTGATAGTCCAGGTTGATAGTGGAATTCATGGCTGGATGGCGTCTCCATTGTGGGTGCCATATTTTCAACAGGCATTGATAAAAACAACTCACCTAGTGAAGGCCAGGGAGGAGATGATTCCATGGGGAAATCTTGTTTTGGGAGAAATAGCTAAGAAACCAGAGAAAACTGGAGTGGATATGGCGTGGAGGAACATGACGCCTGTCTTTAAATAGCTGAAAGGTATCATGTTGTACATAGTATGAAATGTATTCTTGTCCACATTGAATCCCCAACATGTAGCACAGTTCCTGGTAAAGAGCAATCAGTAACAACAGTAATCACCACTTTTTGAGCACATACTATGTTCCAGTCATTGTTATAATGTTTTGCTTGCCATATCTCAATCAGAAATGATTATTACCTCCAATTTATAGCTGAGGAAACTCAGGCTTGGAAAGATCGAGAAACTTATCCAAAGTCACATAGTAAATATCTAAGTTAGGATTCAAGCCAGATCTGTCTCCAGGCTCTGAGTCCTCTTTATGGTGCTCTGCCTCTCAAGAGACCTCTCCAGATGCTTCAATGAGGATGATATCACTGGGATCTATGGGTGGCCAAATTCTATCACTTTTATCTTTTCCCTTGTGGATGAGGAACTGAGGTTTGGAAATGGAGTTTCCACAGCCAGTATGTTCCAGAGTTAGGATTAAAACGAGAAAGGACTGTTTTTGTACAAAATCCAACCTCCTGATCATTAAGTTCTACTACCTCCCTGGTACAAACAAACCCAATACATGTTTGCCCTGAGTGAAATATTGCTATTTCAAGTCTGAATCTCCGCTGCATCTACCTTCTTCTGCATAACTTCTAAAAACTGAGGACTCCCTTGGCCGCTGTACCAGAATTTTTGGTTTGCCCTCATCTGGTGCTCAGTTCCTCCCTGGATCCTCCATCTGCTCTGCTCCAGCTGACCTTTCTCCCTGATGGTGATGAGGATAATATAAGTTTATGAAGTGTTTTGTCACTGTCAAGATATTAGACTCAGTACTGAGGCTTATTTAAATGTTTCTTATTTAAATAAAGAATTTAAATATTCTTTAGATTTAAATATCCTTTATAACAATTCCATAAATAGAATTATTATTGCCTACATCTCACAGATTAGCAATCAGTGTCTCAGAGAGGATATGTGAGTTTTCCCAAGGTAACACAGCTAGTTAATTGATAGCCAATTCAGGCTAATAATTAATATAATATGTATATTCTTTATATTGCATGAGTGCTAGGAATTCTTTTCTCACTTCTCATCTTCACTTACCAACTTTTTCCTTCTTGCCCTGCAAAGAGTATGAAAATCCCCTAGTTCACTAGGGCATCACCAGATAAGTAACATCACCTTTATCATTATCAATCTAAGTAGAAAACTATAGAAAAAATATAAATAAAATAACTCTCATTCTGTTCTTGGAGATAGGAATTCATTATTAAGTAAGGAAACTGAGGTTTACAGAAATGAAGTGGCTTTCTCATGGTCATCCAACTAGTGAGAAGGCTGTGCCTTGATGTCAGGACCTTAAAGGTTGGATGACATGTGTTGTTAAACAAGAGCAGATGGATAATCCAGATGTTAGTGGAGGAGGAATAGACAAAGATGGAAAAATGTTTAAGAACTCTACAAAAGGTAGTGAAAGGTCATAGAAATGTCTTGGAAGCCTTAGTAAGACATAACTAAAATTTTTAGTGATATTAAACTGTCTGTACAGGTGGACAAAGTAGCCCTTTTTAGTTCAGAGGAGATTTAGTCAAGTGGCCCCTCTTGATTAAGGAAATGTAAAACTTAAGGAAAGTATGTATCTATGGTCCTAGTAGGAGAGGATATCTGGACGTGAGTGCACGTGGGCACATGTGTGTGACTTAGCAAAAGCTGTGCCCCTTAGATCCTTTGACATATGGAACCTCCAGGTGGGGAGAGATCAGTTTGCCTGCTGAGATAGAGGTGTAAATAACCAAGCACTTGCTTCGCATGATGTGAATGTAGGGAACATGACTGAGTAGACTAGGGTGGGACTGACTGAGGTGTGCTGGCGAGAAAGGACTTCAAAGACCTTCAAAGGACTTCAAAGAACGCAAAGACCCCAACGAGTAACTGACTTGGAGCAAAGAGAAACTCGGTGACTCTCAGATTTCTATGCCTGGACTCTTTCTCTTTTGTAGAGCCCAGACTTGTACATCCATCCTGACATTTCCACATAACAGGTCCAAAAACAATCTCTTGATTCTGCTCCAAACCCTCCACTGGTTTCCCATGTTGCTCAGAGTAAGAGTCTAAATCTTCACATGGCCTCCGAGGCCCTTTGCGATCTGGGCCCTGCTTCCCTCTCCTTCCTTGTTTCTACTCTTCCTGATTTGGTTCCTGATGCTGCAGCCACACTGGCCTCCGTGATGTTTCTCAGCTATGTCAGGCAGTCTCTGATTTCAGGGTTTTTGGATTTGCTCTTCCCTCTGCCTCAAATTCTCTATCTCCAGATGTTCTCCATGCTTGTCTCTTTGTTTCATTTAGAGCTCAGGTGCCACCTCACCTGAGAGGCCTTCTGTAAGCCACCACCCTGGAATAGCCACGACTCTCCCTCACCACCTCCCCCTTGAAACTTTCTCTCTATGCCTTGTCTTGTTTCTCTTCCTTGCACATATCACCATCTGACATGTTCTCTCTCAATATTTTGTTATTTGCTTGTTATCTGTCTTCCTCAACTGGAAATATGAGCTACTGTGTCCCCTTTGCCTGGAACATACAATGGACACCTAATGGGCACTTGTAAATATTGTTAAATGAATGAATAAAATGGGACATCTGGACATGTGATCGTGGTCAACCTAAAGGTCTAAGCAATTGTGATGACTCCCATCCCGAGAGGTGATGGGGTCTGGTGATGGACCAGTGTCTGTAAGGTCTTACAGGCCCAGCCTTCAGTAGTGACACTCCGTGGAAGGAGAAACAATGCTGGCAGAGGGCTGACTGTAGATCCTCCAGTTTTCTGTCAGTCTGGCATTTGTAAGTAGGATTGAGTAAGCTCCAGAGGTCTTGGGCAATTCTAGGTGATGTGTTTTAAAAATTTTAATTCAACATATGATTGTGGTAAGGTAATATATTCACATGGTTTAATTTGCAAAAGTGGCATAAGGTATGTGTGAGGGTTCTAGTAACCCAGAACCCCTCTTCAGATGTAGCTAGTGTTATCAGTTTCTTGTGTGGCCTTCTGGAAATAGTTTAAACAAATCCATGTAGAGACCTGTATATTTTTTCTCTTTTGCTTACTTTGTGCAGACTATAGAATAGTATACATACTGTTCTGCATCTTGTTTGCATTTTTTTAAACTAAGATATAACATGTACAGTAAAGTGCAGAAATGTATACAGTGTGGTGAATTCTTCTTCCAACATATACCTATGTAATCACCATCCAGATCAAGATATGTATTTCTAGCACCCCAGCACTACCCTTGTGCCTCTTGCCAGTCTCTCCTGAGATCATTACTAGCCTCACTTTTATCACCATCTATTAGTTTCTCCTGGTCTCAAAGGCCATATGGATGGAATCATATCGTATGTGCTATTTGGCTTCTGACTGTTCACTCTAGATTCTGTATTTTTTAATATAAAAACGTATCTTGATGATTGTATCTCATAAAGATAAGGGACATACATTTTTTTCTCATCCTCTTTTACGATTACATGGCGTCCCATTGTAAGAATGCACCATGTTTTAGTTAACCACTCTGTTCTTATGTAGATGGAATTTGCAATAAAATATGCACAAGCACATGTGCAGGTATATCTGTTTGATGAATACAAGGAAGTGAAATTACTAGGTCACAGGTTACGTACCTGAGTAATTTGGAAAGGTACCGCCCATTTGTCTCCCTGTGCATTTGTAGTAAAGTACAAAAATATCCTACCAGCAATATCCAAGAGTGCTTGCTTCCCTCATCATCTAAGCATATTTTCAAAATATGGATCATTGCTGATTTTTAAGAGAAAAGTTGCATCTCACTATATTTTCTCACCATGAGTGACATTGAACATTATTTCTTTTTTTGAAAACCCATTTGTACTCTTTGGTAAGCTAGGTACATATAAGTTTATCATTTTCAATGGGATTGGTGATATTTTCTCTATTGCTCTCCAAACACCTTTTATGTATTAGGAAAAATATCTCTTTTATGTGATACGGATTGCAAACATATTTTTCGCAAATATTTCATTTGTCTTCTGACTACTTTTTAGCCATTCATAAATATTTTATTTTTATGTGGTCAAACATCGATTTGTTTAAAGTTTCAGGGTTTTGTGTTATTCTTTAAAAAGGCTTCCCTGCTCCTAGATTGTTAAAATAAATCATACATTTTCCTCTAGCCTTTTTATAGTTTCCTTTTAAATTATTGAAAACTTTGATACTTCTAGAATTAATTTGTGTGTGAGGTATGAAGTAGGATCTAACACATTTTTTTTTCAAATTGTACCTATCACATTAATTTTGTTTATCCACTGATACAGTTTTCCCAAAACTGATATGTCACTTATCATATACTAAATTCCTCTATGCATTTGGCTTTATTTCATAATTTGACATTGTTCTATTTATATGTGTGCCAGTCTAAATACTATGCTTAATATCTGGGGCTTATATGAAGGGGCATGTCAATGTAGAGGTACTGTTTTTCCTTCTAATAATGGCAAGAGACCCCATAGCGATTAACTATAATAATAAAAGATATGAATATTCACATCTCAAGTTTGGGGAGAAGAACATAGTAGCTAGAAAAGAATAAAATGTGGCCATGAGAGGGATCTTAGACTAAGATTCCAAAGTACATTCCTATCAATCACCCCCAGCCCCAGTACACACACACTCAGCAGACTGCCTGCCTGGAGCAGGCAGGACCATTTGCCCTGAAGAGTGTGGATGGTAACATGAAAGTGACAGGTTAGGGTTTGATTGTGGATGCTCTCTCTTTACTCCCAGTCTTCTAAAAGTGATAATATAAATAACAGATTTTATAACTCTACTTTCTTAATGATTTAGAACTTTATTTCATCTCAATTTATTACTAAAACATTTATTTATTGAAAAAATACTTGTTGACTATACACCTATTGGAATGGGCAAAATCCAAAACACTGACAACACAAAATGCTTGTGAGGATGTGGAGCCATAGGAACTCTCATTCATTGCTGGTGGGAATGTAAAATGGCACAGCCACTTTGGAAGAGAGTTTGGCAGCTTCTTACAAAACTGAACATACTCTTACCATACGATCCAGCAATCATGTTCTTTAGTGTTTACTCAAAAGAGTTGAAAACTTATGTCTACACAAAAACCTGCACACAGATATTTATAGAAGCTTGATTCATAATTGCCAAAACGTGGAAGCAACCAAGATGTCCTTCAGTAGGTGAATGGATAGGTAATTTGTGGTATGTCCAGACAATGGAATATTATTCAATGCTAAAAAGAAATGAGCTATCAAGCCATGAAAACACATGGGGAAACCTTCAATGTATACTATCGAGAAAAAGAAGACAATCTGAGAAGGCTATATGCTTGATGACTCCAACTATATGACATTCAGGAAAAGGCAAAACTATGGAAACAGTAAAGAAATCAACGATTGCCAGGGGTTAAAGGCAAGGAAGAGATGAATAGGATGAAAAGTAAGACGTTTAGAGCGGTGAAACTATTTTGTATGATGCTCTAATGGTGGATTTATGTCATTATACATTTACCAAAACCTATAGACTGTACAATACCAAGAGTGAACCCTAATGTAAACTGTGGACTTTGGTAATAGCGATATTTCAATGTAGGTTCATCGATGGTAACAAATGCATTGCTCGGGTGCAGGATGTTGTTGGTAGAAGAGCCTGTGCGTGTGTGGGGCAGGAGGTATATGTGAAATCTCTTCCTCTCAATATTACTATAAACTTAAAACTATGCTAAAAATAAAGTCTATTAAAGGATTTTTAGAAAAAAATTATTGAGCATCCATTGTATTTTAGGTACTTTAAAGGCAGTATTTGGGATTAAATGATAGTCCCTGCCCTCACGGATCTTGGGAGTGCCAACCTAAAGTTTATGTGATGTCTGATGAAAGAGTCCTAAGAATTCTCAGAGGGGGAGCAGTAAGAGTTGAAAGGGCTTTGGTGGTAGTCAGGAGTGGATTCGAATTCTGACTATGCAACTTATAAGCACAACTCTGGGCATATTTTTGAGCCTCATTTGCTCAACTGCCAGAAAGAGATAAAAATACTTATCTTGTAATATTATTCTGAGGATTAACTGATAACTGTAAGAGGGGGTAGCACCTGACATATAGTAGGTGCTTACTAGAGAGCATATCCTCTCTTTGCTCTGTGTGCCACTCCACTTGGGCAAACTGAAGGGCAAGGTATCTCAGTGAGTGCTGGCTGATGCTTTCCAAATACGTAGTGTACATACCTCAGAGAGAGCTTGCCTGGCCTTGGCAGTCCCTCCCATAATCTTCCTAAATTAAACGTGTTCTTGGCAGACTATTAGACACAGACTAAACATTCATCCTCTGTTTCCATCTACCTTTCCTTGGGATTTTCATGTTTACTCTCTCCTCTTGCCCTCAGCTGAAATACCGACTTTGTAAGAAATTTCCCACATAGAATGTTCTTCTTTTTAACTAAGAAAATAGATGCTTCTGACAACTGCACATCATTATGATAGTTATACTACATACAATAATCCTAACATACGCTCCTTTGTCAGCTTCCCAAGGCCTAACTGACTAATAACATGATGGGCTGATATAAAATCAACTGTATTGGTTTTATGCACAGGTCTGCTTTGGGGGGAAGGCACTGGAGGTCACAGCTGAGTATTCCCTTTAGTATTAGCCTGAATGGAGACTGATTTATGTAAGTCAGACAGGAAATGTGTACCATTCTTAGACACTCAGGCTGGACTAGACTCCTTCCTTCTCTGCTCCCATAGCTCCTTGTGTGTTTGCCCCTGGACAGGTAGTGTTGAGTAGTGATTAAATCCTGTGGGCTCTGGAATCTGCCTGCTAGTTTCAGAGCCAAGTACCATCATGAAAGCATTCTGGATCTGTGCTAAATTGCTTATCTGCTCTGTGTCCTGGTTTTCTCACCTGTAAAATGGGCTTTAATAATAGCACTTATGTCACGTTGATGTGAAGCTTGAGTGAATTAATGCATAAGGAGCACTTGTGCTTGGTACTATTCTAAGTGCTTCCTATGCATTAGTTCATTCAATCCTCACAATAAACATACTAGGCAAGTGCTATTATTAAAAGTGCTCGGGCTTCCCTAGTGGCACAGTGGTTGAGAGTCCGCCTGCCGATGCAGGGAACACGGGTTCGTGCTCCGGTCTGGGAAGATCCCACATGCCGCGGAGTGGCTAGGCCGGTGAGCCATGGCCGCTGAGCCTGTGCGTCCGGAGCCTGTGCTCCGCAACAGGAGAGACCACAACAGTGAGAGGCCTGAGTACCGCGCAAAAAAAGAAAAAAAAAAAAAAAAGTGCTCAAAAGGCTTAATATGTTTTTCTTTTTTAAAATGTTTTTAAAAATTAATTAACTTATTATTTTTGTCTGCGTTGGGTCTTTGTTGCTGCACACGGGCTTTTCTCTAGTTGTGGCTAGAGGGGGCTACTCTTTGTTGTGGTGCCTGGGCTTCTCATTGTGGTGGTTTCTCTTGTTGCAGAGCACGGAGCTCTAGACACACAGCCTTCAGTAGTTGTGGTGCACAGGCTTAGTTGCTCCATGGCATGTGGGATCTTCCTGGACCAGGGCTCTAACCCGTGTCCTCTGCATTGGCAGACAGATTCTTAACTGCTGCACCACCAGGGAAGACCCCTTAATATGTTTTTCTATGTCCAAACAGTTAAAACACCAAATTGTAGATATATGTTTACTTGTCTCTTTACCCCACTAACCTGTGGGGTTTTGATGGCAGGAAATGTGTCTTGTTTGGTGTTGTATCATCAGAACCTAACATTGGGCTTGCACATAGTCTGTGCTCAATATTTGTTTAAAAAACAACAACAACATGGATGTCTTGATAGCAACATTTTTCTGTCTATTCACACCATACTACCTCAGTCCTCAAACTACTCAATCAATGGGCTAGAGTGATATATTAACCATTTGTCCTTTTTTTAGTTTTTTAATTGACATATAATTAATATATAACTTTGTGTACTTGTGAAGGCTTAACTCTGAAACTTAAGACTTTTCATTGTTAAAAAGATATGTTCTTATGGTACAACTAGATTTATTTAGTAGACTTACTTTTCATGATATAAGAAAGCCCAGCTGTGAGTAAATGGTGAAAACTATGGGAAAAAAGGGCAATGAATGATCTTTTTATAACATGCATTCCAAATAATTCGGTACAGATTGAAGAGTTGTGTTATGGACAAAAAATATGGACATTTTTGACTTGGTCCAGTGGTGAAATCTGTGCATTTAGACAGGGAACCCAGTAGTAAATAGCCTGATGGGCTTTCCTAAGATGAGAAAATGCCCTAGAACTCTTAGGAAAATATGTTGCTTATCTCGGGTCAACATCAACTTTGCATTTGCTTTATTAATAGCCCTCTTTGAAAGTATGTGCCATTTCATTTTCACTGATTGACCTTCTACTGTTTTGAGAACTTGAACAGGATTCCTGAAGCTCCTTGTGGAATACCACATTTTCTAAATTGGTAGCTGTAACAGAGAGATGTGTCTAGAACTTAAGTGGCTCAATATCAAGACCATGCTTCAGTCTCTCAAATTTCATCTCTATCTGGGAGACAATTCTAGAGTCACAGTAGTGAGCTTATCAGAAAATGGAGATCACACAATGACCATCATGTCATGCTGAGTCTTCCCTTATTCAAAAGTTCCAGGTACTGGATACAAAGGTTAAACAATATGAACAAAGATCTGCCTTCATAGAATCAGCACTTCAACGTCATGGGGGCACACTTAGAAGGGCCAACTAAATTGGAATTTCAGGGTCAGGAAAGGTTACTGGAGAAAGTGGCATCCAATCTGAGATGCAAAGGGCAAATGAGAGTTAGCCAAGGGCAGCTTGGGCATGGAGGGTCCTGGCCAGCATGTACGCCACCCAGAAGAGTGAGAAGTTTAAGTGCTGGGAGATTTGCAAATCATTTGTTACTATTGGGGTTGAGTGAGACAAAGGAGTGTCTCTAGGTGAGTATCCAGGGTTTAGGTCATAGAGGGTCTTGCTAGCAATTATGAGAGTGGGCTTTCTAATAAGGGCAGTGGAAAATCACTGAGGGGGGTTTAAATAAGGGTGAGGGCATGAGAAAGTGTTTTCTTTTTTTTTTTTTTGCGGTACGTGGGCCTCTCACTGTTGTGGCCTCTCCCGTTGCGGAGCACAGTCTCCGGACGCACAGGCTAAGCGGCCATGGCTCACGGGCCCAGCTGCTCCGCGGCATGTGGGGTCTTCCCGGACTGGGGCACAAACCCGTGTCCCCTGCATCGGCAGGCGGACTCTCAACCACTGTGCCACCAGGGAAGCCCGAGAAAGTGTTTTCTTTACAATAACCTTTCTAACCACAGTGTGAAGAATGGGTAGAAAAAGAAAGACAAGAAGCAATGAGACCACTTAGGACGTTATTGCAATAAAGTTGCAAGAGGTGGTGATGACTCACAAACATGGTGCTCTTAGGGATGGAGAAGAGTAGATAGATTCTAGAGATATTTTACAGGCTTAATGTATGGAGCTCCATGATTTATTGGATATAAGGAGTGAGAAAGAGGTGAGACATCCAGGTTTAAGCAATTGACTTTTATGGCTGTCATTAGTTAAGGTAAGAGGAGAGGAGCATGTTTTTCAGGAAAGAAAATAAATTCAGTTTAGGACCCAGTATATCCAATTAAGACGCAAGTCGGGAGATAATGACACCAAAGCCAAAGGAAGAAGTCTTTTCTAGGAGGAAGGAATGATCAAAATATAAATTCTGCCAATAAGTCAAGTAAAAAAGAAGTAAATTAGAAAAGTCTACCAAGGAGATCCAGGTTTCCGTTAGGAAAAAAATTGTAGAATTATTATACAGGTTAAAGATGCAAAAGGGTGATGTTTCCATGGAGAAGGGTTTCTAGTGCAGAGGTTTGGGAGAGAGGGGAACAGTAAAAAATGGGTCTGTGAAAAGTAAAACAGCAACATCAATACTAGTTATGGAGTGCTTAATATGTACCTTGGAAAGTGCTTTACCAGTATTACTGAATTTAATACTCTCACTATCCCCTGAAATTGGCACTCTCATAGAGCCCCTTTTACAGATGAGAAAATTGAGGTTCTGAGAAGTTAAATAAATCTCCCTAAGGTCATATAGCTAGCAAATGACAGAGCCAAGATTTGAACACAGCCCTTGGTTCAGAATCCTGTTCATAATTACCAGCTATGCTGCTCCTTAGATGTCATATACAAAACACTATAAAGAGTAGAATACAGGAAATAACAGGTGACCACAAAAACTTGAATCTTTGAGAGTTTGAACCTGTGAATTGCATTATTTGGGATCCCTTGCTGATTGCCTTCTGATTGGGTTCAACCATTGGGAGATTGGTGGGCAGAAGGAGAGAAGTCTCTCCTGTTTTGGTGCCCCAAATTTGGCAATAGCTACATCCCTCTGGCTAGCCCCTCCTCCTTTAGGACTCCAGTCCTCACTGAGCTCTGATAGAAGGTATAACTGTTCTTTCATCGACAGTGGGAAGTAACTTCTTCCAGCTATTGCTGGCCTCTTGGTACCTCACCATCCTTTGTTTATTCCCTTAACACTATCTACACCTTTCTAAGTAGGGGCTTCATTAGAGTCTCTCCATTTGAATCATCTGGAAATGAATTATGTCTTCCTGAATGATAGAGACAGTAGCCAAGGGGCAATGGGGACATGAGGACTGAAAGATTTAACTGGCTGCAAATCCTATATGCTCCACCACCATAACCATATGCTCCACCATAATATGCTCCACCATAATATGCTCCACCATAATATGCTCCACCATAATATGCTCCACCATATGCTCCACCATAATATGCTCCACCATAATATGCTCCACCATAATATGCTCCACCATATGCTCCACCATAATATGCTCCACCATAATATGCTCCACCATAATATGCTCCACCATATGCTCCACCATAATATGCTCCACCATAATATGCTCCACCATAATATGCTCCACCATAATATGCTCCACCATATGCTCCACCATAATATGCTCCACCATAATATGCTCCACCATAATATGCTCCACCATAATATGCTCCACCATAATATGCTCCACCATATGCTCCACCATAATATGCTCCACCATAATATGCTCCACCATATGCTCCACCATATGCTCCACCATATGCTCCACCATAATATGCTCCACCATAATATGCTCCACCATAATATGCTCCACCATAATATGCTCCACCATAATATGCTCCACCATATGCTCCACCATATGCTCCACCATAAATAACAATGATGAGAGTTTTAACAATCATAGTTATTAGCACTTTACAATTTATAAAGTGCTTTCCCATAAATTATATCATTTGAGTCAAGAAATAATCGCCAATAGTAGGTCCTATTATTTACTGTTTAGACAAGCAAACTGAGGCTCAGAAAAGTCTCCCAAGGTCTCCCAGGTGACAAAACTGAGCTTCCTGAACCTGGCCTCCTGAGACCAAGACCAGCATTCTTTCTACTGCACCTTGTCTTCTTTTTAGTTAGTGAGATGACAGGACTCCTTTCCTGTATAAAGCCTCCTGCAGTGGGTAGGTGAAGAACGTCTAAATCATGTCAGGAATCCCAAGGACTCAATGCGTTTCACACATAGCTAGTTTCACAAGAAATAAAACTTCCCGCCACCTCCTGGGACCTGTCTCACGGTGTGTAGGTTGATGAAGACTCACAAAGCCTGCCAACTTTATGAACAACGTCAGTATAGAGTGGGAACTGATAAAAGGTCTCTGGGGGCTGAAAATAACTGGACAAAGTGCTAAAAATCACCCCACAATGCCAAGAGATCATGCTGATGATTTCATTGAGCTTATTCCTTGGGTCTACGGCCCTTTTCCAACATATCTAATATCTCCTGTATGAATGCTACTTATTTCTCAAGTTCCATACTCCCTGACTATAGATTCAAATTTGATAAGGGTCTTCTGAGGGCCTACTCTGTGCCAGATGTTTCCATATGTATGATCTCCTTATAATTCCCATTGCAGCCCAGAAAGGTGAGGCCATCTTTGCTCAAGGCCATAGGGCTGGTGAGTGAGAGGGTGGAGTAAAACCCAGGTCTCCTGGTTCTTTTCACGGTCTAATTCCCTCAATTCTGCTGCCACAGGTTGGGATGCAGTTTCTGCAATTTCTTCCCCTTTCTTTTCCTTTCCTTAGATGTGCCCAGTGGACACTTAAAGGGGAAAGGAGTCCATGGTGTTGAATCTGTTAACTCAGTCTAGGGGTATATGGAAAGGACTCTGCTGCATAAATAGGGAACAGGGCTGCTGGCCTGGGGATTTATGTTGTCCCAAAGCCAAGTCTTTTCTCATAGTTCTGAACTTGTTTTTTGGATTAGGAGGAAATTGGCCTGGAAAACCTCTCCACTAAAAGTAGCCTTTGAGAGGTTATGTTCTGATACAGTGCTTCCGCTCAGTGACTGTGACAATCAGTATATACTAGCCATTGTTCTTTTTATTATTGTTTGCTGCTTAAATTATCAACATAGTGTACCAGCCTCTGGGTTTATTTCCTTAATAACTAATGATTCATCCAGATAGTCTTTCTCAATGGGAGTCTTCAATTTCCAAGTGTGACAGTAACAACCTGAATTAGGTAGTGGCAATGGGATTATGCAGAGAAGGGGACTGTTGAATAAACTCCTAGACATTTAGTACGAAGTCCAAGCCTTCTCAGTTTAACCCAGACTTACTCTCTTGCCACATAACTTGCTTATGATTCTCCTCCAGGCAGCCTGGGTTAAAGTCGCAGCAAATCGCTCAAGCTCTTTGAACATACCATACTTTCATGCCTCTGTGAGGTTTTCCTGCAATGAACTTCCGTCTTTTTCCACTTGAGGAATGTCTGTGTTTATTTTAGGACCCAATTAAAAAATCATCTTCTTTCTGGAAACTTCCATGATCTCCTGTTCTCATCCCTATGCTAGAACTCATCACTTCTTTTTCTGGGCTCTGTAAGTAATGATGTCTTACCTTTAGTGTAGGATTTATCACTTTATAGAAAGAAAGCTCTTTGTATTCGCAACACTCTGATAAACTCTCCTCAGGGGAGGTGGCTGTTCCAGGGTGGGCACTGAGTGGAAGCTGATGCTGAAAAAGGGGTTGAATCCTCATTCTATGTGTTAAGGATTCTGGGATTTGCTCATTCTCGGATGCTCACAAAGCTCTCCAGATTGTGGTTACACAACGGCAATTTATATCTCTGCTTTCAGATAGGACCAAGCTTTGGCTGGGTGCCTAACAAGATAGTGGACATAAATTAACAGTGGAGCAATTTACAGTCTGTCATATCTTACTGCTGAATGAATTTGTCACAAATCATATTACTCTGAAAACTATGGCAAGTGGCATCCATGGGGCTTAGGTCTTTAAGAGCGAGATTGTTCCAGCCTCACTCAAGTAAAACTGCCTTACTATGTTCCTCTTGTGTATGTGGACACCAGAATCTCTGAGCACTTCTGCTTATTTATCAAATCTCTGTTGACATTCACTTTGTGTTAGGGCTACCAGGGATGACCTTGGCCAGTTTGCTAATCCCCAACCCCAGTCCACCTGCTGTCAGAGCCAAATAGGATTTAGGAGTCTCTCTTAAACTCCTGATTCTATGCTAATATGATGTCATCCAGTCCTGGCTTATGCTCACCCCACTCTTTATTACTCATTTTTCAAACAAAGCTAAAGCCTTGTCCTCTGTTTTGAGGGCACCAAGCAGAGCCCTCTTTTTTGCTCTGCCCCATCTTCTCCTTCATCCTTCTTCCTCCTCTCTCTTCCTCTTTCCCTATTCATTTGTTCCCCGAACCTTTCCCAACATTTGTACCCCTCTGTTTCTCACAATATCTCTGAGAAACTGTTTGTTATTTCACAGGGTAAAGAATCAGTTAGATTTGGGTTTCCCTGGGCGTTACTTTCCTCATTTGTAAAATGAGATTAATAACTGCTAAGTTACTGGGCTCGTGTGAGTATTAGTGTGCCTGGTATCCATCCATTCATCCATCTGTCCATCCGTCCATCCATCCATCCATCCATTTAAAATACATTCATTCACTTTATAAATATTGTTTGAATACCTTAAATGGGTCAGGCCAAATGCTTAGCATTTAGGATACATAGTTGAACTCTAGACTATACTGTCAAGGACCTTGGAATCTACTGGAAGGATGGACAAATTAAAAGATAACTAAAAACTAAGGCGGGAAGTTCCGAGATTGAGATATGCTCAGACAATATGACAGTTTCATAGCAATCTTCACAGGGCTCCTGGGAGGTGTGTGGAGAGCTGCCAGGGCTCTGTTCTTGGGGGAGGGTTGCTCTTAGGTTTGAGGCCATAGTTAATACTCAAAAATGATGATGGCACTGCTGGTGGGAATGGCAGCACTGGCAATGGTAGCTCTGATTATTATTATCACCTTTCTCAGTCAGTTTCTCTCTTTTCTTTTTCTCTGCTTCTCTTTCAGTTTCTTTCTGCATGTTTCTCTCTGTTTTTTTCTTTTTTTTTCTTTTTTTACTTTACATCTCTGGATTTCCCCTTTCACACCCTGTCTATCTTATAATTCTTTTGGGAGCATGTAACTATGGATGAACTGATGGCTGATTAAAACACAACTGGATCTTTTTATTACATGTTTTTCCTAAGGAAAAATTGCCCCAATGGCACCTGAACATATGGAAGAGCCACGGCTGCCTTGCAAACTGGTGGGGGCTGCCCCATGGAGGTAGATGCCCGGTGGCAACTCCCTGGCTCATCCTGTGATCTGTCTGGTTGGCCAAATGGAAGCAGGCCAGCCATCTAACAGTTAACTGTGATTCTTTTCTTCCCCATTTCATTTCAATCTCTTTGTTCTATGCAACCAAAGAGCTAATGGCTGGCGAATTTATTACAACCCATTGTTTGGCTCGTGGAATAAACTGATTCTTCCCCTTTCTGTGTTTTGACTCCCCCCCACCCCTTTGTCTGCAATTTTATTTTATGGTTCTTTTTGTACACATCCAACACATGCTGAGGTTATTGAAAAGCGCAAATTACACGGAATTCTATTTGCATATCTATTGAGGGTCCAATCCCAGAGTCCTTAGTCAGGCAGAATGCCCACTGACTCTTACCTCCTTTACTCTGCTCCTTCTTGGCACCAAAAGCACAGTCTGCCCCTCTGTTGCTTCTAGCAGACCCAGCAAATGGCCTTCGTGGACTGAGTAAGCAGAATCACACTGTAGAGCACAACGGTTTGGGCTTTCGCAAAGTTCCAACAAAGTTACTCAGTATCTTAGTGGGTAAGGTGCAGAAGAAGAGGTCAGATGACAGTACTAATTGGGACCAATTTAGTACTGGTGTGACTGGAAAAGTATAGGTATTGGAGTCACACAGGGTTACATGTGGAAACCTGCTCTGCCAATTATTTGCTTTTAAAAACTTTTTATTTTGAGATACTTGTAGGTTCACAGGCAGTTGTAAGAGAGAATACAGAGATGTCTCATGTACCCTACACCCCATTTCTCCCATCAGTTGCTTTTTTTTTTTTTTTGAGGTACACGGGCCTCTCACTGTGTGGCCTCTCCTGTTGTGGAACACAGGCTCCGGACGCGCAGGCTCAGCGACCATAACTCATGGGCCCAGCCGCTCCGCGGCATGTGGGATCTTCCTGGACCGGGTCACGAATCCATGTCCCCTGCATCAGCAGGCGGACCCTCAACCACTGCACCACCAGGGAAGCCCCATCAGGTGCTTTTGACCTTAGGTAAGTTACTTCATGTACCTAGGTCTCATTTTCCTCATCTGTAAAATGGGAATAATAATAGTACACACCACATGAGACTGTTTGGAAGATCATCTGAAATAATGTCTGTGAGACATCCTAGCACAGCACTGGTACCCAGCCTGTTCTCAAAGAACAGTCTCCTCAGCATGAAATGACAGTAGCCAAATAATTCTGATTAATGGAGGAATATTGACCTGGAGAGGGTCTCTAGCAGTATATTCATTGTTTTGATTTAATTCCTGTCATGAAAAATAGCATATGTTTTTAAAGTTTGATATAAGAATGATGTTTTTGTAGAAAAAATTAGAAAAATAGAATAACAAAAAATAGACTAAAATAACCCATCATCCTAACACCCAGTTAAAATTATT
Organism: Delphinapterus leucas; assembly: GCF_059928025.1. Classification (NCBI taxonomy): domain Eukaryota; kingdom Metazoa; phylum Chordata; class Mammalia; order Artiodactyla; family Monodontidae; genus Delphinapterus; species Delphinapterus leucas. The sequence goes on from NC_143129.1 coordinate 138,879,910, forward strand.
GCTAACATTTTATTGTATTTCTCCCATAGTCATGTTTTAAACAAGAAAAAAGTATGATCATACCTCTCATACATACCACATTAGATAGTGGTGTCTAATGGAATCATTATAAAAAATGCAGCAGTCTATTTTAGGGCTGCGTGGTATTATACAGAAAGGAGTATCACATTTATTCACTTTTTGGGGGTGTCCAGTGGTCTGCTGTTGGGCAACCAGTTTTTTTCCTTTCTTTCCTCCTTCTCCATCAACTTCTTCAATTCTTATGCTTTCTCTTCTTCCTGTTCCTCCTCCTTTTTCTACTTACAAAGAGATATGTGTTAAACATCCTTGTAATCGAATCTTTGCACTCATCTATGATTATTTCCTCAGAGTCCATTTCTAGGAGTGAATCTTGATGGCTCACAGGATCTGCACATTTTATGGGTTTTGAAACACAGTGAACCACATTATTATCAGTTATTTAGATCAGAGATTCTTTAATCAGGGTGCATATCAAAAATCATCTGGAGAGCTTTTTAAGGCTATACTTCCCCAGGCTCGACCTCTGGAGGTTTTTATTCCAGGGATCTGGCACTTTTAAATGTTCCCGGAGGATTCCCATATGCACATCTGTTTGGGTACCACTGGCTGAGAGGAAGACAGAGGTAAAATGTCAACAAAATTTTCAAATGACAGGAGGCTGGAAAGAAGAATTAATTAATTAGGTGGTAATATAAGTTTTCCCCAAGATGTCCATATGCTGGAATAATAAGTGAGTGTGCTGAGGGGTCTTCATATAAATGGAAAACCTTCTGTAAGTGCCGCACTGTGTAGCTACAGCACGTAGATTATCTGACGGTTGCAACAACCCAGGCAGGAATGCGTTCTCTTATTTTACAGTTGAGGGAATTGAAACTCAGGGAGTTAACTTACTTGTCCAAGGCCAGCATTTGCAGAGGAGGTGTTAAACACAAGTCTTCTTATCTCCAAAGCCCATGCTTTTTATTCTTCACCACGATTTTTCATTGGTGCTTTTAAGAGGTATCGATACAAAGTTATGAGCTTGGACCCTCAAATCCAAATTCACAAAGAACACCATTAGGAGATACGCTTTATCTAAGGCATCTGTGAGATCGATTTAAAGCAAGATTTCTCAAAGAACAGTCCAAAAATCACCAAAACAAGAATTATCAGTGGTGGTGGGGGGAGGACTGTTAAAAATGCAGATTTTGGAGCCATGCCATAGATCTACTGAATTAGGATCTCTAAATTGGGATCCAGAAATCTAGCAAACATCCAGGTGATTCACATGCACACCAAAGTCAGAGAACCAGAGGCTAAGAGTTTAATTAAACTTGGGCTTAATATAAATCAACAGGGTAATAATTCTGAAAATACAAAGAAATCTGGGGGCTTCCCTGGTGGCACAGTGGTTGGGGGTCTGGCTGCTGATGCAGGGGTTGCGGATTCGTGCCCCGGTCCGGGAGGATCCCACATGCCGCGGAGCGGCTGGGCCCGTGAGCCATGGCCACTGAGCCTGCGCATCCGGAGCCTGTGCTCCGCAACGGGAGAGGCCACAACAGTGAGAGGCCCGCATACCGCAAAAAATAAAAAAATAAAAATAAAAAAAAGAAATCTGAAAGTGAGACAAATTTACGTTGATCAAGGAGCAAACATATCTGCATTGCTGAAGTCACTTTTGAGCAGCTCATTTTAAGGAGATTTAAAATTTGCAGTGTACTCTGAGAAGAGCAATCAGTGTGATGAGTGTCCTTGCTGTAGTTGAAGGAGCTATGACCACTCAGCCTGGAGGAGAGAAAACTTGTGGACCAAATAGCGTTGCTACCATCCAGTTCTAGTTAAGTGATGCTCTTTGCGATTTAGTGTAAACCAGAACTCAAGTTCTAGGAATATCAAAATTAGACATTAAACGCACATAGCAAAACTTAGGTTCCTGCTTTGAATTATCATGCTAAGCTACTCTTCTATATGTTGACTGAATGAACCAGTCAGTAAAAGAGCTTGTGGAAATAACTACTTTTTCTTGAGCCTAGGGAAGTTCTGCTTCCTGCATGCTATCTCTTTTGCTCATAAGAATAAAGTTTACTGACAGTTTTTTCTTAAAGGCTAATGAGGGTTGGGTTTTTATTCTAGGACCAAGAGTTTAAAAATTATGTATAAGCTCTTCACTTAAAACTCAAGGGAAGGTCAGTCAAATATTTTTAAGATAAAAAAAGTATGTATCATAATAGAAAAGATTGATACATTGAAATTTATTGAAATTAAGAATTTGTGTTCATTAAAAGCCCATTAAGAGAGTGAATATGCAAGTCACACACTTGGATAGAATATGTACAATACGTATCTCTAGAAAGAATTTATATCCAGAAGACACAACCAATTCCTCCAGGTCAACCAAACAACAAAAGAAAAATACCACAATTTAAAAATGAGCTGAAGACTTGAACAGTTATTTCATAAAGAAGGACAGAAAAATGGTCAATGAACATTTGAAAAGTTATTCGACATCATTACTTATCAGCAAAATGCAAATGAAAATCACAATAGTATTTCAGTCTACATCCATCTAATTGGCTAAAGTGACTAATAAAAATGTTGGTGACAATGTTGAACTCATACATTGCTGCTAGGAATGGGAATTGGTATAAGTAAGTCGGAAAACTGACTGGCAGTGTATACTAAGGATAAACATATGTTTATCTTAAGACGCTCCTAGATATATACCCCACGGAAATGAATGCACATGTGCACCAAAAGACATGTACACGGATGTTCATATAGCAGCTTCATTCATTATAGCCAAATCAAACAACTCAACTGTCCAATAGCAGTGGAAAAGATTAATGACTTCATATGATGGAAAAGTACACAGCAATAAAAAAGTGATGTATTGCTGTACACAATAATATGGATGAATCTCTAGACATAATAATGAGTGGAAGAAGCTTGACTGCACACTTCATTGTTTCATTTAGTGAAGGTCAAGAGTAAACAAAGCTAATGACAGTGATAGCAGTCCAAAAGTGGTTATCTCTGGAGAGGGGTGGTGGATATTGATTGGGAAGGAGGATGAGGGAAATTTGCAGTCTTGGAAATGTTCTATGTATTGAACTGTGTTGTGGTTACAAGGATGCGCACATAGTCACACACACACTTCATATAGATGTAACCTAAGATTTGGGATTTACTGTAAAACTTTGATAATAATAGTAAGAATGAAATGTAAAAGAAGGAAACCAGCACTTCTGAAATCCTAATGTAAGCCATATACTGAAATGGGGGTTTTAAGTGACATTGATATGAACAAAAAGACAAACTACCACTGTTTATTAAGTACCAGTCTTTTAAGTTTGTTACCTCACCTAAAAACCACAGTGGTCCTATGAGACAGGCATTATTATTTTACAAACGAATAAACAAAAACTGAGAGAGGTTGAGTCACTTTCCTGTGCTCTGTCAAGATAGGGTTCAAAAACAATTTTTTTATACTCAATATTCACCTGTAGAGGATGAAGACATGTCTGTTTAACTTACTTGTGTATCTCCAGCACCTGGCACAGGGTCTGGCATATATTAGGTACTCAATAAATAGAGTTAGATAAACAGGGTAGATAATATTTGAATGAATGAATAAAGGTATATTATTTCCCCTCTACAAGGCTAGGTACCTCTCTGCTGGTCACGTCAACATTAGTGAGGATCAAAACATATTTTTTCAGATTTGGCTGGTGTGTTGACTGGAATCTAAAAAGCAGCTCAGAACCAGGAATGCTCATGGAATGGGCACATCATGGGGATCCCAGCCAATCATGAAATGTCTTGAATTGGTGGCTTTCTCTTCCCTGCCCCACCTCCCTCCAGCCCCATGCACCTTACTCAAAGGGCCTCCTGCAGATAAGCAATTACACCTGTTCCGTATGGCCTTAGGGCTTGACTTGGACCAGGTCTGATACGCAGATGGCATGCACTGCATCAGCCTGGCAGGTTGTTAATACTTTGAATATTACCCTAACTTGAGACCAAAGGGCAATAAGCTTCATGGAGGGACTGATCATTGCTTAACACAGTGAAGAAATTCCTAACAGCTGAAGATTACATGAACTGCTTCCTGCAGTAGCCATGTTCCCATCAGTGGGGATGTCAAGTTCTTTGGACAAGTTCTTGCAGATGCTGTAAAGAAAATTTGAATACCAATTGAGAGCATGGACAAGATTTGCGATTTTCAAACTATTTATTTGCTTATTATTCGTGGCAGAAACCTTTCTGAATCGAAATCTTAGGCAGAGGCTCAATCCATGAAAGAAATAAAAGAGATCCTGAGATGGTGACTCAGGGCTTCCTTCTTACCCTCCCCTGAAGACCCCAGCAGTGCAGCTGGAAAACCTAGCACTGGGGAGCTCATGTTCTGTTCAGCAGGGTAGTAGAGGCTTTCATCTCTGTGGAAGTCTTTCCCTAGCAGGAAGAAAGGCTGTCACTATAACATGGGACTAATGGCAGCTCCTTTCCATGTTGCAGGAAGCTGAAGATTTCATCTGTCAGGCTGTCCTCACTGTTAAATAATATCATAGTGCCAGAGAAGTGCCCTCACTGTTGTCCCCTTCTGGAGGTACAGCCGTGTTCATCACCTCCTTTCTCCATAATGTGGGAGAATAGACGGAGTCTGGGCTTCAGCATCAAGATAACTGGGTTTGGCCACAGGTTTGCAATTAACCATGTGGCTAAGCCAGGACCTGCAATCTCTTTTGAGTGTTTCTTCACCTGCAAAATAGTGATCATTGTGGCTGCTCTGCTTCATCATGATATGGCCAAGGGCCAAATTAATAAAAGACAATGAAAATGGAACAGCCATAAAACACTGTATATCAAGTCAGGAGTTAATACAATTCCTACAACATATTTTATTTATTTTTATTTATTTTTTTACATTATTTTTTTCTTCTCTCTGCCTTAGATGGTGTTTCTGACAATGTCTGTGACTCCTTTGGTTCTTGCTTCTGCCAGGTGACCCTGACCCCTTGGCTTTGGTAACCCTGCTTCTTCCCTTTGTCCTAAGAGCCTAAGCATGCAAGTGCCTTCCTGTTGCTAACCTCTGTACTGCTGTCTCCTGTTCTCAGCTCTTCTGTCACCTGTGCATTAATTCTCTGCATTAAATTCTGTTTCACATAGAATGGTTTTTATTTTCCTGGTTGAATCCTCATGGATACTCATTGTTTTTGCATTCCCTTCCCATTCCCTTTCACCCTGTGGAATTTTGAACCTCAGTTCTCAGGCCTTTCTTTCTTTCTTCGGGCCTTTCTTTTTTTTTAAAATAAATATATTTATTTATTTTATTTATTTATTTATTTTTGGCTGTGTTGGGTCTTCGTTGCTGCACGGGGGCTTTCTCTAGTTGCAGCGAGCAGGAGCTACTCTTCGTTGCGGTGCGCGGGCTTCTCATTGCGGTGGCTTCTCTTGTTGCAGAGCAAGGGCTCTAGGCACACGGCCTTCAGTAGTTGTGGCACACGGGCTCAGTAGTTGTGGCACATGGGCTTAGTTGCTCCGCGGCATGTGGGATCTTTCCGCACCAGGGCTCGAACCTGTGCATTGGCAGGCAGATTCTTTACCACTGCGCCACCAGGGAAGCCCTCTGCAACATATTTTAAATATATATATTTAAACTATGTTGTTTGCAAACTGAGAAAAAATACTGTGCATTAACCTAAGCTCAACTGTAACAGAACAGATTATGCTAAAATAGGATGAATTGGAACAAATTAATTATAACAATAAGTGCCTGTCTCTTTATCCAAGCTCAACTTTCTACCTGATAGGGTTATCGTGAAGGATGCATGAGTACATGTGTGTAAGGAAGGACCATGAGTCTGCCAAATGGTTTAAATGCATTGATTACTATATTCCTACCAAAATCCTTGGGAAACAGCTATTGGAAGCACCCTGTTTTACAGCTGAGGAAACGGAGGTCCAGAAAGTGTAAGCATCCTTCCCTGAGCAGTCACTGGCTGCTCCACATCACTTTAGGCAGTGGTGATCGGGGAGGGGACTGTATTCTTCTTCTCTGATGTCATTGGTGAAAAAAAGGTACCATAATTTAGCTCAGATGGAGAGTCCAGGAAGGTATCAGGAGCAGAGAAGTTGAGAAATACGGTGGGTCTGGGATGATCTTGAGGCTGGTTGGTCTTGTCTCACATGCGTTTAACGGGGCTCCTGCTCTGAGTTACACACTCCACTAGTTATTGGTGGCATAGCCAATTACACATGGTTCCTGCAATTACAATGCCCTCGTTACTAGTGTAAACAGTTTACATTTACACTTTCTTGCTGTAGCTTCTGCTTCATTCCTCCTCCCTCTTTTTCTTCCCTCAATTCTCAGCCTGTTAACACACCACGGAGATAGTTTGGCTATTCTTCCTTCTCTCCCTCATTCTCTCTCACCCTTTGCCTTCCTCTTAGTAACAATTTCTTGTATATTTACTATGTGCCAGACTTTGCGCTGCACACTTTATTTTTTAATTTTTTTATCTTTATTGGAGTATAATTGCTTTATAATGTTGTGTTAGTTTATGCTGTGCAACATATTGAATCAGCTATACTTATACATATATCCCCATATCCCCTCCCTCTTGAGCCTCCCTCCCACCCTCCTTATCCCACCCCTCTAGGTCGTCACAAAGTATCAAGCTGATCTTCGTGTGTGCTCCAGGTGCTATGCAAGCGCTACACACTTTAATTAGACCATCTCTTTTAGCCTTCATAGCAGCATTATGGTATGTTTAATTATCTTATTTTAAAAAATAGGTCTGGGGCTTCCCTGGTGGCGCAGTGGTTGAGAATCTGCCTGCTAATGCAGGGGGCACGGGTTCGAGCCCTGGTCTGGGAGGATCCCACATGCCGTGGAGCAACTGGGCCCGTGAGCCACAACCACTGAGCCTGCGCGTCTGGAACCTGTGCTCCGCAACAGGAGAGCCCGCGATAGTGAGAGGCCCATGCACTGTGATGAAGAGTGGCCCGCACTTGCCACAACTAGAGAAAGCCCTCACACAGAAACGAAGACGCAACACAGCAAAAATAAATAAATCAATTAATAAACTCCTACCCCCCAACATCTAAAAAAAAAAAAAGGTCTGGGATATTAAGTAATTTATTCAAAACAACCTGTTGTGGCCGGTAAGTTTCTGAGCTGGCTTTTAAGAGTGGGTCTTTGGACTTCAAGGACATCACATTTAAATGATATAATAGCTGCCTTTATTCAGCATGCATATATATTTGCTGTTGATGTGATAATCACTTCAGCAGAAGAATAAAAGTGTAACAACTTCTGGAAACCATAGTTGAAGAGAGTCGATGTGCTATATATATGAGAATTATAAGTAAAGCTTCTATGTCTTGGAGTTATTTATCTTGCATGCAAAAATAGTAACGGCTACTTACAGGCTATCTTCATTAACAGCCTGTAGAGTTAGAAAAATTGGATTTGAGTCCTGACTCTACCATTTAGTTGATGTGTGACCTTGGAAATTTAATTTTGGTAAGCCTCATCTGTAGAATGGGAGTCGAACATATGGTAATTATAGAGATTTGAAACACAGCATAATTCCTAGTATATAGTAAGTGATCAATATAATAATAATTATTGTTATGGCTATGATTGAGTCTTTCATGTTTCTCAGGTACTCTCAGAGGATGCTGTCATTCTTCATTCTTTTATACTCAATACATACAGAATGGATGGAAATTTGGTGAGTAATTAAACACTGTTAGAAGGGAACACCTTTTCCCTACACCTTGCCCTATTCATATTCTTAGTCTCCCTTTCTTATGGAATTGCTCTGTCCCGAGTGAGGTGTCAAGACATTATGAAAATATTAGGTAAGAATAACTGGAGGTTCTCTGTTCTTTTTTCCAGTTAATTTCTCTTCTTCTTAGCCACGTTATGAGTGTCATCTGAGCCTGCTTCCCCTGGCTAATGTGCTATAACTAAGCCTATGTTGCCAGGTTTATGTTTTCAGGTGCTAGGAAAGCCATTTTGATCCTCTAATCTATCAGTTCAGGCACTAAAGCTGAACTTTTGACTGTCATCTGCCACTCTTTTGCTTACTTCTCAATGTGTTCAAGAGTCAGGAAGAGAAGAGGGGTGCCATACACTGTGGTCTCCCTTAGAGATCCCCAACAACCACTTTCCAGCTAATTTGACAATAACATTAAACAAGTCAAGTGAGATCCACAATGCAAGGAGCTGGTAAGTTCAGGCTGAAAAGGGATTACAGTGATATGGGAAAGGCAGGACTTACCCATGGGGAGCCTATGATCTCAAATGACAATGTGAGTGGTGTGAGTGGAGCAGGCAAACCAGGGAAGAGCCAAAAAAGGAACTGGTATGGGCTGGAGTTGGTGGGGAGGTGGGCCCTGAGATGATGTCTGGAAGGATGGGAAAAATGGGGTAGTTCAAAAATACTTGGCAGGCCTTCCAGAGAGCAAGAGAAATAGTATTAACATCAAGAAAACAGCTGGGCCCTGGAGTTTGAGAGACTTTGATTACTGGGCAAACTGAATGTAGACTTGGTACAGAGTTTGGGGGAAGGGTCCTCATTTTTGTCATTTATTCACTGAATGAGCTTGGACAAGTGAATTCCCCTCTCTGAACTATGGTTTCATCATCCATAAAATGAAGACAATAATTTTGCCTTTGTCTGGCAGTTGTGAGATCTTAATGAGACTGGATAGGAGGCATATAGCCCAATGCCTGACACATATCAAAAAACTTCATATATTTATTTGTGATGACCGAAGAGTAAACTGAGGTGCATGTAAATGAAGTGATGTAACCTGCAGTCACTGAGTGTTTTCTCTGCTCTCCATTAAATCACGTCAGAATTCTTTGAACTTTGAAAGCAAAATACCCTAATTTTTAAGTGGATATAGTTATTATTCAGTAGACCAGAGTTCTACATTTAACTTGTCTCTACAAAAGTCTTTAAGCTCTGGTCTTTCTTAAATTATTCATTTTCACTAAATTTTTAATAAAAGAAATGTAAATACAGAATCAGCCTGACCAAATTACAGTGCTGACATTTTGTACCAATTATTACATGTAGGTTTTAAATATTAAACAACAGGATTACAAAGGAGGACTTTATGAAATCAAGTCTTGCTAGAGGTTTCATCTGCCTCAAGTTCTTATTATAGATTCTCTATCAAAGTTCTGTTTCCTCTTACCAACTAAATTGCTCATGATTTTTGTGTGTTTTGGAATACTTTCAAGCATGGCTCTTGGGTGAAAATAGCCCTATCCTTCGACAATATTTAGCTCACAACTAGCAGAATAACAAACATTGCATAGGAAATGGAGAACAGCTCTTGACATGCAACCAGAACCAGATGCGCCACTTGAAGAACACCACCTTCCATGTCACATGGGCCACACCAGTGATCGTGGTGAACCGTTGATGTCACCCTCTTGACGACCACTGTCATGTGTACACAGATGACTTCCAAATCTAGATCTCCAGCCCAGAACTCTCCTCTCTGCTCCACACCCACCTGCCCATCTCCTTGCTTGGCTTTTCCACCATGATGTCACAGGTGCCTTGATTAACGTACTCCCCCCAAAACTTGGTCTTTCTCCCAGTATCTGCTCTTTTTCCTGTCAGGATGTAAATGGTATGGCCATCTATCCAGTAGTCAACTAAGCCATTGACTCTTGGGAGTCAATCTTGGCAGTGTATATTACTGGTATTAATGTTCGCGGTTAAGAACATAGACTCAAGGGGAAGACTATCTATTCATGAGCTGAGGGACCTTGAGTAAGTGACTTAACCTGTTGGTGTCATATTCATCTCATCCATAGCATAAGGATAATAATTCTAACATCATAGGTTTGGTGTGAGATTAAATGAGTTAATATTTTTGAGGGCTTAGAATAGGGCTTGGCACATAGTAAACGCTATGTAAATGTTTGTTAAATAAATAAATCATACATTGCATTCCCCGAAAGGCTGTTAACTTCGCACCTTCCTCTCCATCTCCATGGAGGCTGCCTTTGTTCAGACTCTAGCTCCTCTGGCATCCTATAGTGATCATTTCTCAGTGAGCTCCCACCTCCAGTCCTGGGCTCCTCCAGGCTATACTACCTATGTTAACCAGAGTGAAGTTTACTGAATGCAGAGCTGATCATGTTTCTCCTCTGTCTACAACTCTGAGTGACTTGATCATCTCACCAAGGCTGACTTGGCTCTGCATAGCCTGGCTCCTGCATCTCCAGGAGCTATTGTCTCTCCTCAGCACCGCATGTTCTAAGCATTACCAAGTCTGTTTCCCTAAGCCTGTCTTCACTTGCTCTGCTCCCTGTTGGCGGGAAGCCCCTCTCAGCTTTATTCACCTTCAGATCCAACTTAAGCATCTCTTTCTCTCTGAAGATTCTCCAACTCTTCCACCAGAAAAAATTCCTTCCTTTGCGTTTCTTCTGTATACATGATTATTATTACACAATGCATTTATTTGTTTGTACATCTATCTCCCCAGCCATAATGTGAACTCCTGAAGGCATGGAACATTTCTCTGTCTCTCTCACATTTAATTTTAATTAACATTAAAAAGATTTTATTCCAGTACCTTCCACAATACCTGACACAGCATAGATGTTCAATTAGCGTGCATTTAATGAAAAAAGAAATAAACAGAATGGCATCTTATTGACCATTTAACCAAACTCCTAATTTTATGAATGAGAGAACAGATCTCAGAGAAGTTAGTTACCTTGTTCTAGGTTACCAATCTGGGCAGCATTAGAATCTAGACTAAAAGCAACTTTCCAGCGTTTGCCATTACTACATAGCCTCAATTATGAAGAGCCTTTTGGATCAATTACACCACTTAGAATTCTAGACTGAGGAAGCGAAGTATTCTCTGACCCCATTCTTCTCACATATCCCCATTAGAAATACCTTTCTTGATACTCTGGATTCAGACTCTGTGGACAGGAATGTTAACTGAATCTGCAAATCTCTCAGGGCTTCTAGGACAGGAGTAAGACTTGCCTGTTCTCCAGGCACTGCAAGTGACCGTTACTCTTCACCATTTTAATTTGGGTTGGGGTTGGTGCAGCAGACCACTTTTTGAAATTTAAATGTGGGAACTCTTATAAGGAGAATTATTTTGTCCTTGAGATGTATGTGTGTGTGTGTGTGTGTGTGTGTGTGTGTATTGCATGTGGTGAGCAAGGGGTGACAGGTTACTTAAGAGAGTGCTTCAGAGGCAACAACATAGGGCTGCTTGGGTTTTGCATTCCAGTTGAAAAGTCATCAGAAAAGAGTAAGGTCAACTCTGAATTCTGCCAAGTTTTGCCTTCGGTGCTGCAGTGTGAAATGAGGTAATGTACTTTATGAGCTGTGAAGAACTACAGAAATGTGAGGCATTTTTAGAAGCATTGATTTATGGAAAAGGAAGGTCTTTAGAAATGATGTAGCCCTCCCACTTCCTCATTTCACAGTAAGGGGAAGTGGCTCTCCCAAGGACATAGCTAGAAGGTAGCAGAGTTGGACTCTGCTTCCTCCCCAGCCCGTAGCTTACCCCTCTCTACAGGTGCTCTGCAATCTCACCAAGTACTGTGGCACCTGACACTTTGGCAGGACACTTTACTTCTCTGTGCTTTTGTAAATGCTGTTTCCAGTGCCAGGATACTACTTCTTTCATGGCTGCCTGGGATACTGCCTCATCCTCTGAGATTCTGCCTCATCTGGCACCCATTTAGTCTCCCAGCTCTGTACTCCTAAAGCCCGGTCACAATATAATAAAGTCAGGGAGTTTAAAGGAAGCAGTTATCTTAGGGCCATATGACCTCCAAGCTTCTATCTGGCTCTGAGGTTCTTGATTCAATGGCATAACGTCCATCCCATCTCTAATATCGCAATTTTGGATCGTGATCCCACAAAGTGAAGATGGGCTTTTTTCCTGTGGACCTCCAGAGGAATGTTATTTTCATCAGGGTTGGAATGACCAAGTGAAGGTTCTTCGAAATGTGAAAAAAAATCATAAGTGTGGTGTGGTTGTATATATGCGTATGAATATGGCGAGAGCAGAAAGTATAGATATATTATGTAACTTTTATCATCTCCCTCATCTTTTCCATCCACTGATAATTCTGTGAAAATCCATTCAATACACATATATTGAGCACATCTTCTGTATCCCAGTTTCTAAGCTAGATGCTGGGGGTACAGATTACAAGACAAATAAAATTTGGACACTTCTCAATTTTCTCAGCTTAGAGGGGAGAGACAGGAAAGAGAGCCTCCCCACCTCTCTCAGTTAGCTCTGAGCTTGTTTAGTACCTCAATATGTCCCTAACAAAATATATTCATTTTTTATTCACCTAAAAATGAATTCCCATGCCCACCTATTTATTTAGAGTTCCTCTGCAGGACTTAGAGAACATGAATCTGTCAGAGTCCCAGAAAGACACAGAATAAATGGCATACTCAAACTGTGTGATTAGAGAAGAATTGAATAAAGGACTCCCTTATAAAGGTAGGGATCGGTTGTATGGAAATCATAAGGATAATGCAGTGTCCTGGGGCTCGTAGCAGCTGGCTATTTTTACACTTGTGTGTGAGGGATAAAAGGCGGGGGCAGTTACCATGATCCAGAGATATAGAAATGGAGGGAGAGGACCACTTGGCAGTAGTTGCACCCTTGTGCCACGGGTGCAGCAGCCTGAGATGACTGCGGAGGAGGGAGCTGGAGCTGACTCTTGCTTCTCTGATTTCCTATGATGCCCTTCATTGCTGGACCCACCTGGAAGTCAGCGAGGAAGCCCTCTGTTGGAGTCCAAGCAGGCCAGGCTGCCAGAGCACGAAGCTGGAGACAAGTGTTGGGGAGTGGATCTGGGGTAAATAATTGCAGATGGATAGTTAATTATATTAGATAAGGTAAGTCTTCAGTCCTACAAACACATGCTCAGGGGCTTCTCTTTGATCCACACACTCATGTGCCCACATGCAAACTCCCATCTCTCCAAGTTTATGAAAACTTGCTGGTGTCAGATACTGTATGAAACACATGATGTACTTTATTTTCTCATTTCAACTTCACAAGCAAAGTAGGTGAAGAGACAGAACAAACATGAGAATAAAATTTCTCAGACTCCAAAGCACATGCTGCATGCTGAGTTTCCAAGTAGTGTGAGCACGTTGGCTTTGGGCAGTGTCTTCAGGAGACAGACTCCCTTCTGCCTGGACACCCTTCCAATCCTCATCTACTTGACCAGCCATGATTCTTCACCCAAGACTCAGGTTGGTTTTCTCTCCTAGGAAGCTTTTCTAGAACTTCATAGCTGGTGGTGCGTCCCTCTTTTGTGCTCCCTGTGTACCCTGGCCTCACTTCCCAGGTGGTACCAATCGTATTGAATTTAATCATCCTGATTGCTTTTCCTGTGAGACTGTTAGGTCTTTGAGATCAGGGATCGTTTCTTTTTCATTTACACGTCTGTACAAAGCACAGTGTCTGCCATTTACTAGGGCGCAGTAAATATTTCTTAACTGAGTGATTGAAAAATAAGGACTTTGTCTATAACTAAAACAGATCAGGTGGAGGGGAGCTAGGAAGATAAAGTACAGAATATCCTTTATTCCTCAATATTTCAGGAACATTCAATACTCAGGAAACCTAGCAGTTTCTGTAACCAGATAGACCAAAGTGATGTCATGAAAATCCTACCGTTTTCACCCATGAGAACACCACCCTACTGCAGTTAATGGAAATAAATGTACCATCTAGTACTTTATTTTTTTTATTTTTTTGCGGTACGCGGGCCTCTCACTGTTGTGGCCTCTCCCGTTGCGGAGCACAGGCTCCGGACACGCAGGCTCAGCGGCCATGGCTCACGGGCCCAGCCGCTCCGCGGCATGTGGGATCCTCCCGGACCGGGGCACGAACCCGTGTCCCCTGCATCGGCAGGCGGACTCCCAACCACTGCGCCACCAGGGAAGCCCAACAAATATTTTTTAATAAAGTTAAAAACTCCTTCTCAGGGCTTTTATTCCTCCTGTCATAGTCAGCCCCCTACCTTCCCTGTCTCTACCTCTAAAGCTGAGTACACACCCTGAGCGGCCTTGTCCAGTGGACCTTCTAAAGGGAAATAGGAAGGAGGCTAAGCTCTCGTGTCGTTAAACTTTCCATTTTACAGACGACGAAACTGAGGCCTAAAAGGGAAAAAGACTCATCTCAAGTCATAAGAACTATCAGATGTAGCATTAGAAAATGAATCTCTTGTCTCCTTTGTTTGCCATCCTATTGTAACCCCCAAGTTCATTTTTTTGGTTCAGTGGCTTTCAACCTTTTTTTTTTTTTTATTTTAACTAGGAAACTCTTTGTTCAAAGAAAATCTTACCTAAAAGCTCAATATGTTGGGCTTCCCTGGTGGCGCAGTGGCAGAGAGTCCGCCTGCTGATGCAGGGGACACGGGTTCGTGCCCCGGTCCGGGAGGATCCCACGTGCCACGGAGCGGCTGGGCCCGTGAGCCATGGCCGCTGGTCCTGCGCGTCCGGAGCCTGTGCTCCACAACGGGAGAGGCCGCGACAGTGAGAGGCCCGCATACCGAAAAAAAAAAAAAAAAAGATGTTAAACAGATAAAGTCAGTGCTGCTTTGATTAGAGCAGCAATGCAGACTCCCCCCAAACTCAAAAACAAATGGCTCCGGGGAAGCTCGGAGGAGCACAGCTGGAAAACCATTGATGTAACAGGGTGCGTGGATCTTTATTCAAAGCATTCTGGGTGAGGGCAAAGGGAAGGGTCAGTTGAGATTGGGCTCTTCTCCATAGCTTCTTGGGAGACTACATAGTGCCAGTGGCAGTTATAAACTAGCTATGCCCAGTAGAGAGGAATCAAAAAGGTGATAGGGAAGTAGGACAACTTGGAACAGAGGTTCCAGGTTCAAGGCTCAGAGCTGCCAATTACTAAGGGCAAATGTTCTTTTTTTCCTCCAATTTATTCTTGAATTCTTCAAGAAGATATAAATGAAGCTTCATATTATCAGTGATGAACAAGCTATTCACCTTCTGATGCTGATTAATTCAGGAAATAAAAAACATTTAAGTGCCACTTATTTTAAAAAATTCAAAGTGAAAATAACTTTATTGAGTTCTATAGAAAAATTATATTCTTATAACCTGTATTGCCTCTTTTATTAAATAGGAGACTTTCAGTGAGAAACTTGAAAGCTTTTTAAGCCAGTAAAATTAAATCTTAGCATACTTGAGAAATGGCAATACAGAGACAAGTTCATAATATTCCATCCTGAAGTTGTAATTTAGCATTCAAGTTTGTTCACATGCATCATCTCGATTCGTTAATGAAAAATCCTGCAATGTAGCTATAATTGATAGGGAGACTCGGAGAGGTAAAGTGATTTTCTCCAAGTCATCCAGCAAGTTTACCACAGAGCTGGGACTCAAAGTGGTTAATTCCAGTTAATGCAATGTTTACTAACTTTGTTAATGAAGGCAGATATAACATCTGTAATAAATAAACCTCCAAAATTTAATGCTTAACACTATAAAAGTTTTTTTTTTTTTCCAATCTAAGAGCCCACCGTGTGTGCTTGTGGTTAGTGCGTCTCCAAGTAGTGATTCAGGGAGCCAGGCTCTTTCCATCTGTGGTTCTACAATTTTAAACACATGGCCTCCTGGTTACCTGGGCGGCCATCTCAATTCCATTCAGCTGGAAGGGGAGAAGCACACGGAGGATTGCATGAGAACATTTTTATGGAACAGGTCTGGAAATGACACACCACTTTCCAGTAGGTATAAGTCAATCACATGACCATCATTGGCCACAAGTAGCGTGAGAAATATACCCTCACTGTGTGTCCAGTAAGGAAAGGGGCATGATGGTCTGCTACACTGTTATCGTGAGCACCTTAAGGATTAGTGATGGGGGGGTCTTATTCATCTCTCTGGACTGCACATTGTTTTTGCATGTAAATAATGTGTTGAATATCTTCCCACCATTGAAACCTCCCTCTGCCATTGTTGAGGGCTCTTTTCTTTCTGTTGGTGAGATAGAGTGCAAAATCCTAATTCCTCTCCCTTCTTCTGGTAGTATTCCCCTCTTTTCACACGAATACAGTTGGGGTTGCCATACTGTTGAACATAAACTTTCTGTTCTAGAAACAGCTGATTGGTAAAGTGGTAGGCACCACCCCTTTACCCCACACTCAACCAAATAGAATCCTCCATATGAGCCTTACTCTGGGATTTTTTCAAGCTGTAAACTTACTTCTTTGGAGGTAGAATCTATGCAATATGAGGCTCAGGAGCTGCTGGTGGTCATGATTTCCACTTTGCAGCAGAAGGCAGTCTGCAGTGATAGACAAGGAAACCAGCAGTGCAAAACCAGGGAGGTGCAGACAAGAGATGAGACACGTCCTTCTGGTTCATGTCCCCGATTCCAGTTTCTCCAAGGCCGAACTATAAGCCCGCATTCCTGCAGTTTGGTCCAATACTTCCATCCATGTGAGATAACCCAGTATCCTTCCAATAAATTCTACCTTTGCTGACCTAGAGTGAATTGAGCATATATCTAAGCAGTCGCTAGAGACCTGATCACGTGGGGTGAACCAGAGGGGAGCTGCTGTCTTCCAGAAGGGCCTTCTCACTCCAGGGGGCTGCAGTGAACTCAATCACCACCATGCAGGCCTTTCCAGACTCAGTGGGGGAAGCCACCGAACCTCCCATGGGATTCTCCCAGGAGGATATGTGCCTGAGGATTCTAACAAAATGTTCTGTGCGGTTGCCTGGTAGACTTCCTTTGGTCTTTCATCTGCCTCATGGAAACTGAATGGACAGGTTTCCAAGTAGACTGAAGGTCTTCTCTGAAAGCTTGGTGGGCAAGTGAGGCCCCTGGTTCTGGGCTCACTCGTATCCACTTCAGATGATGCGTGAGCTCCCTTCCATCTCTGAGCTTTGTGCAAGTGCTACGCATGGGCCGAGGGTGGAAAAATAATCATTTCTCAAGTGCCTCTCTTTTTACAAGTGACTCCCCCATCCATTTCTCTTTTAAGCCTCTAAGGGGTTAAATGACTCCATCACACATGAGCTTGGTAGCCTAGTGACCTTTAGGATTTCTGTTTTCTCATGTGTAGAATTAGTGATTAGTGAGGTTTACCTTGTGTGAATGTATGCAACACACCCAGCACAGGGACAGGAACTTGCTAAGTGTCAGTTTCTCCCTCCCATCTCCCATTACCAACTTCTACACTCAGGGCTCTGAGCAGCGGAGGGAGCTGAAGACAGAGGGATACAGTGGTTGTGTCCAGATTCTCTCGGAAGCCATCACTTACCCCCCCTAACCTGCTCCCCTTGGCCCTCCTTTCCTTCCATGCTCCACGACGCCTCTTTTTCTCCTCTCCTCTCCCTTGCAGTGTCCTTGTTTTCTCCCAGGAGCTCCCTCTCCCCTCCTCCCACCCACCCCACCCCACACCCCCAGCTGCTGCTGTGGCTGGCTGTTTTGAATCTATTGATTTTGTTCTATAAAAGATTGCTTAATTCATTTTCTCCACTGCGGCCCAGTGCCAGACCTCAGGGTAGGTCCCAAGATGACCGAGTTGATTATGTGCACAGCTTCCCATGAAGGACAGCAACTACATTCCCTCTGGATGCCCAGGCCGGGTAAGACAGTGAAGGTGAACATGATTCATAAACTCAAAAGAGCTAAACAGAGAGCAGTGGACCCTGACCTACTCATCTCCATATTTACAAGGCCTAGCATGGGGCCTGGCATCGAGTCGCTGTTGGTAATGTTGGCTGAAATTAAATGAATCTCTTTTCTTAGCTTCACAGCATTCTAGATGCACAGGGAGAATCTCCACTGACTTCTGATTGCCTGCAGCAGTGGTTCGCAGCCCTGGGTGCACGTTAGAATTACCTGGGGAGATTTTAAAACGACTCATGGCCGAAACTTACCCAAGACCAATTAACTTGGAATCACGGACAGTATGGCCCAAACATTGGCACCTTGCCAGAGCTGGACAGGTGACTCTGATATGCACCCGTTGTGGGCTTACAGGATACGACTATGTTCCCTAGCCTAGCACTCAAGGGCCTTCATGTCTCTGCTCCTGCCTGGTTGCCAACCTCACCTCCTTCCACTTTTCATTCTGCACACTCAACGTCCCAGCTACTTGACGTTCTCGCTCTTCCCCTTGGGCATCACTATGCCTTTGCTCGAGCTGTTTCCCCTTCCAAGACACCCCTTCCAGGACACCCCTTCCTTTGTATCTCTTCCTGGCAATTTCCTACTCATCTTTTAAGACCCAGATCAAACACCACCTCCTCTGAGAAGAATTTTCCAGCCTTTTCAAGACTACGGTGCTTCAGATTTTCACTCTGCATCATGTTCTCTTTTCTGACTGGGTTTTGCCTGATATCTCCAATTTCTGTTCTACTGCCCTGCATTTAGTTTCTTTCACTCTAGCCCCTCCTGCCTCAGTCCAGGCAGATTTTTCACTGGGCTTTGTACTCCAGCTTTGTCCTTGAACATGGCTCTTTGGAGATCTTCTTTGGCTCTAAGCTTTGAAGTCCACTATCCTTCCCCTATCCTTTCTCTGCCTTCAGAACACTTACCTGGATGCAGTGGCTGGGACCCTACATCTCCAGGAGAGGCATTTGAAAACAAATTGTGTTGGGTAACAAAGACCCACATTTTCTGAGTGCTTAGTACATACCCTGTTAAAGTGATTCATTGCATTATTTCATATAACCTTATACCAATGGGTCACTGGGCCTTAAAGACCTTAAATGAATTGTCCAAAAGCAAACAGGCAGCAAGAGGCAAAGCTGGATTTCCCTGTGGCTGAGTCTCCCAAGTCCACATGCTTCATGCCTCTGTGATGCTTTAATGCTTCTTCTCTGTGCATTTGATTTTTAACTCTGCTGTTATGTTCTCAGTGCTGTATTGTAATTTATTGGTTGGTATGTCTTGTCTACCCCACTAAACTGTGACCTCCTCAAGGTGAGGGATTGAGGTGTTTGAGTCTGTATTCCTAGCACTTAGCAAATTGCCTGGCATGGAACAGAGGCTCGGAAAATGCTTGTGGCCTGAATAAATAAATGGCCACTCTAGCCTGAAGGGAGACTGGTCAGGAAAGTAAACAGAACAATCGAGATCACAGTCTGACCAAAAATCCCATTTTCCTATGGCCCTGATTAGTGATATCTCTGCTAGGCAGGGTAGGTAGATGGGTGGCAGAGTAGGGGCAGCAGGCCCCAGGGTGCCTTTCCCTGGTTTCCTTGAAATCCGGCGTCTGTCCCGTCCTGTCACCCAGCAGCCAGAGAACATTTGTTCCCCAAAGGGCCGGCGCTGTGCCAGCAGCAGGTGGAGGCCCGTCCACTGGGAGGGAGGGAGACAGCCGGCAGGAGCACTGATGTGTGCCGGAGACAAGATGCTGCAAGTCTGCCGCAGCACGCCGGTGACAGCAGCTGGGACAGGGCCGCAAGTCACCATTCTGTAACCATTAAAAACCAGTTGCTGTCCCTTTCATAATAATAAATTAAAATATCACTCCACATCATGCTGGTTTCAGAGAGCAAAAAGAACAAAAAAACCCAAGACAAAAAGAAAAAAAAAAAACAAACACCAGTGATGGACCATATGTTATAAGTTGGGTTGTCTATAAAATTGATAGGTTTCTGGGTAATTACAGAAAAGCTTTATGGCTGCTTTTCAAGATGCAATTTTTCATTCCCTTACAGAAAATTAATTTTCATTTCCCCAGCAACCTACAATCAACCAACAACGTACACGTGTGGAAATAAGAAGACGAGGAGAGTAGAGGCAAAGTATTTCTGCCTGCTTACTTGGTTGCTTGAAAAACTTAAGTGTTATTACTAAGCCGAGTCATCAGTATCCTTCTCCACAACTGCCTGAAAACACGCAGGTTTGATGTCGCTGGGACCTGAATAGAAGTCTGTGATGTTGACCTCAATGGACCCACGTGCATTGGCCTTCTGCAGGCCACTTTTTAATTTAATGACCAGATAAAGTGACCTGGAACAGCACTCCCATCTATAATGGGCAGCCCAGTGCCCTCCAGAAGATTTAAGGGGATTCATAACACAACACCCTATGATAACTTAGAGCCTCTTGCTGTGAATTTCGGCTTCTTGATCAACCAGCTCACACTTTGCCTCTTGTGGCTGCCCTCCTGCCTCTCCCCACTCTGTGTCATTTATTGATGGGAGTCTTCTCCTTCATTTTTCAAAGCATCACTGATGCAGGGCAACCATATGCAACAGACTTTTACTAAAAATTTAGGGATGACTGCATGGATTAGAGCGCAGTGCAGGAAACAACGTAAAATGCAAAACTAGCCTACTAGATGTCTCAAAAACTTCCAGCCCTCCTTCTTGCAGGAAAAGCCTCACTCGCTGCGTTTATGTTCACATCCTGTTTGCAGACGTGTCTCCTTAGACCGCAGCTACAAAATTCCTATTACTTCATGTTCAGAGCAAATCAGGTCTTTTTTTTTTTTTTTTTTGTAAATTCTTACCCATCCAGAACAATATAGGAGGCCTTGCTGTACATAAGACTTGTGTTTTATTTTTTTTTTAAAAAATAAATCAGTAAACAGTCTCTAAATTTTATTCTCGAAGAAATAGGAATCTAGCTTTTATCATTCTAAGAGAGGAAATCTGGTTCGATAAGTTTGATATCAACTTCTTACTATAAAATATTGCTACTACTCTTACTATCAAAACTACCATGACTATAAAGAGAAAAAAAAATTGGAAAGTTTCCTGCCATGTTAGCTTAGAGGCTCTGAGCTCATGCTCTGAGGCCTGATCCAAGCGGTCTGAGGACGGTAGCAGGATAGCACTGTGGCTGTCGAAGAAATGTTATACACAGTGTACTTGGAGTGATTTCCTTAAAAGGGGGCTGTGAGGATGGCAGATATTTAAATCTTCAGCCTGTTCTCTGGTAGGGTAAAGCCAGGCTTTACCTGGAGATAAAGGGGATAGCACTGATATCCTGGCTGTGGGCTTAATAGTTGGCTTAATAAATGGAAGGAGAAACATTACTTAGTATTAAAAAGGACCTCTTCCACATTTGAAATCATGCCAAACATAGGAGACTGTTTGTGAGGTCTTGTTCCCGATGGATCAAAATAAGCTCTTCAAGGCAGTGGCAGTAGACAGTGGGATTTTGCATTCTTCATTTTGGAATCTTCTACGGAGACTTGCAGGATACCTGGCATATACTGAGTACTCTCTTTGCTAAATCAGTAAATGGAACAGATGTCATATTCCACCAAAGAATAACCCTGAAATAAGTTATTCCTGTACCCTGGAATGCTTTCTGTAAACACCTCTCTCAGACACCCCACACACCCACACACATTTTTCTCGCATAACTTGGTTGATTCCTACACATCTTAGTCCCTTGTCGTCTATGTCATAATACTTGTTAAATTTGTCCCTTATACCCTATGTTCTCATCACATTTGCAATGGTATTGTTTAAATATATGTGTTCCTGTGTTTGTGATTAGTTGTTGAAGCTCTTGATTTTTCTCCACACTTTCTGCTCTCCGAGGGGAGGCCATGTCTATATTGTAACTGCTGTCTTTTCAGTGTATGACTTAATGTCTCAGACAGAGCAAGCACTTCTGTTCCGGCCTATGGAATGAGAGTCATATGTACCCCTTCCCAGCCTTGCCTTTTAAGACCTCCCATGTGAGACCTTCCATGATTTTTCCTCATACCACTGGCTTGTGACAGACAAGTGTAGTGATTTGGGAAACTGCATATTGAGGATGGTGGAGTCACAGATGGCAGGAACCTGAGTCCTTGAACCATCGCTTAGAATAAAGACATCACTCATCAGGATTACCTGTGTGGACTCTACTTGATCGAGAAACTTTTATTTTATTTAAGCTTTTATATATTTATGTATTTGAGCTTATTTGCCACAGTGGCTAGAATTACCTCAATTAATACAATACTTAAGACAAATACCGTATGCTAACACATATATATGGAATTTAAGAAAAAAATAATGTCATGAAGAACCTAGGGGTAAGACAGGAATAAAGACACAGACCTACTAGAGAATGGACTTGAGGATATGGGGAGAGGGAAGAGTAAGCTGTGACAAAGCGAGAGAGAGTCATGGACATATATACACTACCAAACGTAAGGTAGATAGCTAGTGGGAAGCAGCCGCATAGCACAGGGAGATCAGCTCGGTGCTTTATGACTGCCTGGAGGGGTGGGATAGGGAGGGTGGGAGGGAGGGAGACATATGGAAACATAGGTATATGTATAACTGATTCACTTTGTTATAAAGCAGAAACTAACACACCGTTGTAAAGCAATTATACTCCAATAAAGATGTAAAAAAAATTACAATACTTATTTTTGTGTGTGTGTATAGAATTAATAGATGCATACAGAGAAGCAGATATCTAGGTACAGATTGTGTCATTAGAAAAGTGGAGGCCTGCCGTATGATGCCAATCTTCAAGGTACTAAAAGACACATGATTCCATGGGTAAGAATGAGGTGGTATCCCATCAACCTAACATTCTCTTGTAGCCTTGAAACAGATCCCTTAGACGGAAGTTAACAGAGGATTGTTCTCCCTTTACACCTATAAAAATACTGTCTTCTCTAAGACACCTAACTTTGCTAGTTGCTGTAGACTAACTCTTTATGTTCCCCCCAAATTCATTTGTTGGGATCCTAACCCCCAAAGTGATGGTATTGGGAGGTGGGGCCTTTGGGAAGTGACTAGGTCATGAGGGCTCCACCCTTACTATAATATTTTATTGTAAGAATTTGATAACAATGAGATTAGTGCCTTAATAAAACAGACTGCAGAGAGTTCCTTGACTCTCTCCTCCACGTGAGGATATGGCTATCTATGAACTAGGAAGTGGGCCTTCATCAGACGCTATATATGTTGGTACCTTCACCTTGGACTTTCCAGCCTCCAGAGCTGTGAGAAATAAATTTCTGTTGTTTATAAGACACTCAGGTATTTTGGTATTTTGTTATAGCAGCCTAAACATACAAGCACCAGTGCTCTCTATCCCAAAATGACCCCCCTGACCTTCCTGTGCCATCAGAAAATCCAACATTTTACCAGGTATTAATGATCTTTGAAACTTGTATTAAGGAGTAGACCAATGCTTTCTGCTTTACTTTCATAAGGAGGATTTGCATTTTTAGGAAGAATGGCAATAATTGGTCTTTAATTGCTGAAATTTCAGGACTAAATTAAAACAAGGCAAAGATTATTAAACAGTGACAGACCGTTTACACGCTCATCATCCTAAAGTATTTGCAATACTCTATCCAGAAAGCAGAGGAGAATGATAGAAGGAGTCCCAGATCTTGATTAAAAACATAAAACTGCCTTCCCAGCCATAGACTTCAACCTCTGAACTTCTGTTATTGAAGGAAAATAACTCCAAATGGAAATAGGTACCAGTGTTTTCTCATGACAGTGTGATGCCTCCAGCATCATGGATGGTAGGAGACTAAAGGGAGAGGGTGGGAAGCTAGATGTTACAGGACCAGGAGGATTGTAGAAATGCTTTGTCATGGGTTCAGTCTGACACAGCTGGAAGAGATGAGGCAACTGAAAAAAAATTCTACTCCCCCTGGAACCTTTCTTCCCAGAAGAGTAGAACCTGGTGATGAAGGCCAGACTTGAGGGACCAGAGGAATCTGCAATGTCCTTGTCTGCATCCCCCCACTCCCAGGTCTAAGAACTAACAACTCAGCCTATCTGATATATTAGGACACTAAAAGACCAGCTCTTGCTGTGAGTGAGGGCTGGATAAATTGTGTTACTTCCAGAGTGAAGTGTAGGTAAGTCTTGGACGAGTATAGCACCACTCTGCCTCCGTGAGTCCCGGGCTTTTGCCCCCTTGCCTCACCCTCACCATTGTGGCTTGTCTGCCTGACAGACCCAGGATCTTTGTTCTCAAGTACCCTTACAATTAAAGCCTAACCCTGCATCCCAAGATGGTGAGCTGGGATTCAAGGCCACCTTATCCTGCTAGCCCCCTTTCCTATGGAGCTAAATTCAGGCAGACTTTCTTGATTCATAACAGACACCTACCTGACAAAGACTGGTCCCTTCCTGAAAGCCCCTGAACTTTTTCTCCACCATTTAGTCTCATGTGCTTATGCTGTCCTTCATGGCACCCTGCCTTAAAGTCCTGGGCCACATCTTATTCACTGCCATATCCCCAGTGCTCAGCATGGAGTTTGGTATACATTGGCTACATAAATTACTCGGTATAATTTGGAAAACTGGCCTCATTGTGGGAGAAAAGACCAACTCCTGCTGCTCTGTTTAATTTTCTTTCCCCTGGTTGGCTCTAGCCTATGGCCATATAACCAAAGCCATCCTGGGCTGGGCCAAGAGTCAGCTACAGATTCTTTCCAACTGAGTGGGTGGGAAGTTAAGAAGTATCAAACATAGCAAAACGTAGAGGGAAAAAACAAGAATCTGCTACTATTACCAAACATTTTGGGTAATGGGTATATTTTTTCTAAAGGAACATTGAGCTTGGGGAACTCTGACTTCAGGGGGATGAGATAGTTGTTCACATTGGAAGGGACTGATGAAAGAAAAGCAGATTGCTTCAAATCCAAGATTCTGAAGTACATTGAGTAAAATGTGGTCACTAAATCCTAACAGTAATATTTCAGTAGTAATTGTGTCTAATGTGACAACTACAGAGTTATGATGATTGCCATCTTGTCGCTATTGCCACCTATTATCTGAGCATGAGTTTGATGCTTTTATCAACATCACCTCTTTCAATACTCACAATAAACTCAGATAGAGATAGAGTGAGAGAGAGAGAGAATAAGAGAGAGGGAATCATAATCTCCATTGTTTAGGTCAAACTGAGGTCCAGTAGAGCTAATGCTATGACAGAGCTAATACTATGTGCTCACCACAGCATTTCCTGAGCACACAAACAGACTACATTCCCAGCCTCCTTTGTAGCTACATTAGGTCATAAACTGAGTTCTGGCCAGTGGAATGTGGGAAGAAGTGATGTAAGTTACTTCCAAGACTGATCTTTAAAAACATTCTTCACAAGTCTTCAGCTCTTTCTTGCCCTTCTCTGGTGACCTTGGGGATCCTTATCATAGATGGTGTCACTACAAGATGGAGGAGAGCTCCAATACACACTGGACTGAGACATAAGCAAAAATAATCTTTTATTATGTTGAAACAACTGAGATTTGGGGACTTGTCTCCTATTGTACCAGCCTGGCCTACACTAACAAATTTAAGTAACTTGCCTAGATTACAAAACCAATAATTTGTAAAGCTGTTGTTTAATCCTTTTTATTTTTATCAGATGTTCTACTGAACGTGGTTTGTAATCACTCCATATTATCTTGACCATGGTTTTCTGCTTGATGCTACTGATGGCCCTCTAAGATCACCTGACAAGAACTTCATTCTTACAAGCTGAAGAAGGGAGGTTTTGATCTCCAGTTCTGTGGCCACCTTTGTGGCAGGGTCAGGTCATCATGGCACTCCACCTGTTTCCAGGCTCTCATGTTAACATGATGGCTCCTGTTTTGTGGCTTCCTTGCTGCTGCAGAGACAGGAAATAACATGGAGCCCTAAGGTTCAGAGTGATTCTTATGTGCTGGCTCACCATGGTTCAGCTCCCGGTTCAGCTCCCCCCACAGGCTCCCCCCACTGCCGAGTGACTCACAACTCATGTACTGTCAGAGACTGGCTTCATGTATCCAGGGATCTGGATTCCCTGAGGTTGCCAAGGGGCTGGGTAATGCGAGTTGGACTTGTGAGGGAGTTGGCCCCCCATAGAATGAACTTTACCAGTGGGATAATTCTCCCTTTTTCTCCATATTTGGCTTGTATGGAGAGGCAATATGTTCATAGGATCTCTCCAGAGACATCTCCTGGGACTGAGTTGGGATAAGCTCAGTAATGCCTTCCTTATATTTGCTTTTCTTTCTTCCCATCCCCACTCCTCTTTCTCCGCCTCCTGCTTCCCTGGGATAGTACTCTCCAATAAAGATTGCCATGAAAACTTTTGACTCTGGATCTGTTTTTTAGAGAACTCAGACTAAGATAAAAAGCTTCATGGTAGGCCAAGTGTATGTAAGCCTACCTACACTGGGATATTTGAGCTGCCTAACAAAAATGAATATAATTATGGGAATAATCGGGTGAAATTTTAAAAATTTATTTATTAATTTTTTTCAAATTATGAGAGTAATATATTTTTATAGAAAATTCAGACTTTATTGTTAATGGACTCATCTTCTCTCTTTCTCTCTGCCTTTCCTCCCTCCCTCCCTCCCTCCCTCACTAATCCAAGCACTCATTCCTCTTATTAATGAAAGAAAGGTCTGAGAAATTCTTTCCCAAAGAGGCATTATGAAATTTCTTCATTGCCTTTTTCAGGGAGAAGTTCAGTCTCTTTAGAAATACTAACCTCCTGAACTGGAGCTGGATCTGTCAGGCAGAAAATGGGAGTAAGGAATTTCTTGAGTCATGGGAAGAGAACATGAGAATACAGACATGAAGGCCTGGAATGATTTGTTTGGAGAATAGAGAGATGCCCAATGGAGCAGGTGAGATTATTGGGCAGATGCAAAGATAGGCAAGAGCCATGTCATTAAGGACCAGGGTAGCAGGGTTAGCACCCAATATCTTGAACTGGGAAGATGCAGAACTGCTGTGCAGAGTTCTCTCTCCAAAGTTCTGTCTCCAGACTTGCCTTCTTCAATCCATTCTGCCTGACGCTGCCAGAGTCATCTTTCTAGATCTCAGAGCTGAGCATATGATTCTCCCAATAGAGCCCTCCATGCCTTTCAATCCCTGCAGGATAGAGCTCAAACTCCTCAGCATGGCATTCAAAGCCCTCATGATCATTCCAGGACTCTGTATGTCCCTGCTGCCACAGCTGTGCCACAAGGAAACAGTTCTCCCATTCCTGCTGCTTTGTTTCTCTAGCTGTAGAGTCAGAGCCTTAGAAAGGGAAAGAGAGAGATGGACACCAGGTTATGTGTCCATACCTCAGCTGCCAGGCAGCTGGGAAAAGGAAAACCTCCATTTCCATCTCTCAGGAAAGCATGAGATGTGAACCACTTTTTCCATATTCCAAATATAAATGGTGGTTGACCTTTCCAGGGAAGTTTGTATTTGAATGAATCTGGAAATTTTTGCCACACTGTGTTGACTTCACAGGTATTTTGACTCCTTTTGTTTCCTATTTGCCATTACAAAGGAATAAAAATATATTATTTTTATGGAATATTACTCACCGAAATATGGAATATTACTCTTATAAATAATCAAAATAAGAGAAAATTGGCAATGACTAAAACTTTGCATGATTAAATATGTTACAGGTGAAAAAATAGGTAAAGGTGAAAATGCAAAAATTGCGGAGACATATGGTTTCTGGAGAAATAACCCAACAAAACTATCACAGGCTAAAACTCAATAAAGTAAAAAAGTTGACAAGATATTAATGAGTAAATAAAACAATTTAGACAAAATTTATAAATACAAAATTGAGTTAAGAAAATTAGACTTTGTGGAAATAATAACCCCTAAAAAACTTCCCATGGCAGAAGCTATTAGTATTTAATTTAATGTGGATGAAAAAGTAAATAAAAATCTATTATAAAATGTACATGGAAAACAGGGGATACTCATGGAAATAATTTTTGTAAGATAGAAATAAAGATGGAAAATATGACTAAATACAAAATTGGTCAAAGAATTAAAATGACTTAATCATACCAGAGAAATATACTTTTTTTTTCCCTCAGGGAAAATTCATCAATATTAGTATAGTTCTGGGGACATGTTTGTATTTGTGAATGCTGAGTTTAATTTCAGGGTCACTAAATTTTGATTGAATTGAGCAATTGTCAACCAGAAATTATACCACTCATTTACTGGCAATAGCACTGTAAAACTACTTATTAGAGAAACAACTTTTGGCTGAAATATTTCTCTGAACCAAAGATAAAAGGCAAGGACATACGCATTTCTTCTGAGTTGATAGTTAAATTCTGAGAGCAAGCTGCCATGCAATGTGCTACTAATCTGAGAGGGTTCTAATTGGGGAGGACAGCAACTGTCATTCCTCACTACATGGAAACGTATAGAAAAGTCCACATTCTTCAAAGGCACTGGGTGGTGAGCAACTAAATACAGCTCAGACTGAGCTTCTTGGAGCCTCCCAAGGGGTCTCCAACTCTCTTAGTCTCTTTTGTCATCTCCTCAAATAATTTCTTCTCTCTGTTTCTGGGACACGAATAGGACTAAGGGATCCTGGGTCCTGCTTCCTACTGTTGGCAATGCCTTGCTATGCATAAGATGTGGGGCTTTAATGTTTAGAAATAGGTCACATGGGACATTTGCTCAATGTAGCCCCATGGACATTGCCAGCTGAGATCTGTTTCTGCATCCATTATCGTCAACTGAAAGCGTTTACTAAGATCTCTCTGTGCATGCTTCATTGTTACACTGGATACAATGAAGAGAACAGATGTGGTGGGCCAAACTCCAGAGGTTTGTAATCCAAGGCAGAAGGATAGACAGTGCGAACACAGGTGAGTGCTCAGGCATAACCTGCGAACCAGGACACAGATACGACAGTTGGGACTGACACAGCACTGGAACCAAGGCTGAGTTCCTCCCTTTACATAAGGATGCTTCTTCTTACCGCAGGGGCCTCTCTAGGGCTCCTTTGAACAGCGGGTTCTTTGTGCATTTCTAATAAGATCTGATTTACAGAACCACCTTGAAAACAATTTATGCAGGAGCATATTGACTGTATACAGCTCGTGATGCTGGTACAAAGAAAGAAAGCTAATACAGTATGTCCCCTACAAATGAACGAGTTCTGAGAGCATGTTCATAAGTCCAATTTGTTCTTAAGTCCAACAGAGTTAGCCTAGGTACCCAACTAACACAATTGGCTATATAGTACTGTACTGTAATAGGTTTAGAATACTTTTCACACAAATAATACATAAAAAACAAACACAAAAAATAAAGAAAAAAATTTTAATCTTACAGTACAGTACCTTAAAAGTACAGTAGTACCATACAAGAGCTGGCATACAGGGGCTGGCATCGAGTGAACAGGCAAGAAGAGTTACTGACTGGAGGAGGGAGAGGAGGTGGGAGATAGTAGAGCTGAAGGATTGTCAGCAATAGGAGATGGAGGGCAAGCTGCCATTTCGCTCACAACTGACATTGATGGCACAGGTTTTGGTTCCTTGATGGAACCAGATTCACATTTGCATCTTTGAAAGTTCGCAACTTGAAGGTTCCAATGTAGGGGACTTACTGTATTGAACAGAAAGGTAAAGAAAATGTGAACTTGTATTTACATTATAAACAATCTGAGGGGCTCCTTCCAATGTGCATGAACATCAAAAACCCTGGTTCATTTCCGTGACTAGCCGAAAACCTGGCATGTGGTAGATGGTTAACTAATATCTATTAAATGAATGAATGAATGGATTTAAAACAAAATATTAACACCATTCATAGGGAAGATAGATACAACTCATTTCCATTTTCTACTTCTTTTCTTCTCCATTCTCCTCTTCCCCTCTCTCTTGCTTTTCTCCTCCTCTTCTTCCTTTCTTCTATTCCTCTTCTTAACACTTATCATTTTACTAAGTATGTCATATATTTTGGTATATGGTATGAGCCTTTACATATTTTCCCGAGAGTATTAGTAAATTCCCAATGACATTCACTAAATAGTCCTTCCTTTGCTCACTAATTTAAGCTTCTTCAGGATGGGAGCTCTGCTTTATTAATCTTTATGTCTCTAATACCTGCAGCAGGGCCTATAAGGTATTATCCTCTTATTGTGTGTATGATGTATTTGTATTGCCACACTTAACACCTATTATGATCTGAATTATGTCCCTCCAAAATTCATATGTTGAAGTCCTAACCCTTGGTAGCTCAGAATGGAACTGCATTTGGAGATTGTGTCGTAAAGAGGCAACTAAGTTAAAAAAGAGGTCATTAGAGTTGACCCTAATCCAGTATGACTGGTCTCCTTATAAGAAGAGGAAATATGGACACAGGCATACACAGAGGGAAGACCACATGAAGACAGAGAAGAGATGGCTATCTACAAGCCAAGGAGAGAGGCTTCAAAAGAAATCAATCCTGCAATCACCTTGATTTCAGGTAAAATTAAGCCTCCTATCCTCCAAAACTGTGAGAAAAGAAATTTCTGTTATTTAAGCTATCCAATCTATGGTCCTTTTTTAAATGATACCCTAGGAAACTAATAAAGCACCTATAAAAGTATATATATATATATATATATATATATATATATATATATATAATTTTTTGTTGTTGTTGTTGCGGAGCACAGGCTCTGGACACGCAGGCTCAGTGGCCATGGCTCACGGGCGCAGCCGCTCCGCGGCATGTGGGATCTTCCCAGACCGGGGCACGAACCCGTGTCCCCTGCATCGGCAGGCAGACTCTCCACCACTGCACCACCAGGGAAGCCCAAAAGTATATATTTTTATATTAAGATCTATTTGTGAGTTATCTACTTTATTATCAATAGTTTGAGCTATCTGACTATGCATTCAATGGAATTATTGTATCATTTCAAATATGTAACATATGTGTAGGAAAAAAACAAAGGAGCAAAATGTTAACCAGGGTTATCTCTGGGTGTGGATTTTGGGTGAAAGTATGATTTTCCTTTGTGTCTTTCAATATTTTCCAGATTTTGTATAATGAGCATGAGTTACTCTTCTAAATGGGGAAGGAAGCTATTTAAAATTTATAGGAGGGTGTTAGTGTGTTTATAAATTGGTGGCCTAAGTGTGATATACAGGTAACGTTTGTGTGTAGATGAGTTTTGCAGTCTCTGATGCTCCTTATCCATTTTTGAATTGCTGTATCCTAGGCTTATTCTGTAAAAAATGCTTGTTTCTGAAAATAATGATTTGTTTGGACGATCCCTTCCCCACTTTTTGTCTTTTTATTGTGCAATCACGATGGGAAGGCATTGTTCGCATAGACTAGCATAGTTCATACTATTCCTGTCACTGACAGTATTATTTGCAACTGCTTTTTTTAGCCTCTTCTAATTTGCACGCTACCACTTACTGTATTTCATTAAAACTGGTTTAGAAATGCAAGGCATATAATTAGATTGAGAAATATGCTATCGATTTAGTTTTCCATTATGATGTTATCACATGTACAAAAAAAGTCATTGGTACAATTGTTATGATTAAAACCACAAAAGAGATCTGTTACATCAGACTTAGTTTTCAGTGCCTGATGCAGTGTAAAATATGAAAGAGAGGGGTTAATCTGTTTTTATTAGAGCTGCATATGTCATGTATCCGTAAACGCCTATAGGCTAATAATTTCAATTGAATCTTCTCTACAGAAGATTTTTTTCAGGAAGTCATATTAAATAAAAATAAATCAATATTTAAATACTCAATTTTTAAGACTGCTGTGAATCACAATCCTTTCCCAGCTCTGCACTGCGCAAAACCACATGCCCCAAATCTGCACAAGGCAGCTTTTACTGCAGGAAGACTACGAAGGGCAAAGAGCATGGATTTTGGAGTCAGATGGAAGTGGAGTCAAATCACAGTCCCACTGCTGTCTAGGAGAAGGTGGCATCACTATTTAATAAGTATGTGCCATGAACCAGGCTTTTAGAGACATCATTTCAGTCAGTTCCTACAAAGCTGTTAAGTTACTGACCCAAATTCATAGCCAGTAATTGACCTGACTTTAGTCCCCTTCACCCCAAAGTCTATGTACTTTCTGCAGTAATATTCGCTTTCCTTTTGTTGAGTGATTTTGAATAAGTTGCTTAATGTTTCTGAGCCTTAGTTTTTCTCATTTGCTAAACAAGGATAATAATACTTCTTCATAAGGTAGTTTTGATGATCAAATGAGTTAATATCTGTGTAAAGTTGAGAATCCTGCTTGGAAAATAAATGCCAGTGAACGCATTTGCCCTTTCCCTCTGGCAACCTGAGGTAACCTGGATGTTGTACAGTTTGGAGGAGAGATACTGATACTCCTCACCCTTGCATACATATAGGTAAGGAAAATGCAGGTCGAAAAAAAATTATGATTACCAATATAGAAAGATCTTATTGATTAGAATAGCCGGGGAAGTAGCTATAAAGACTATCTAACAGTTATGTTTTTTAAGTTTTTAAAAAATAATCTTTATTTTTAAGAGCAATTTTAGGTTTATTGACAAATTGAGAGGAAGTATAGAGGTTTCCCATATATCCCTTGCCTCAACACATGCACAGCTTCCCCCATTGTCAACTTTCACCACTAGAGTAGTATGTCTGTTAAAACAGATGAACCTACATTGATCATCATTATCATCCAGAGTCCATAGTTTACATTAGGGTTCACCCTTGGGTTGTACATTCTATGGATTTGGACCAATTTATGATGACATGTATCCATCATCATAGAACCATACACAGCAGTTTCACTGCTCTAGGAAACTTCTGGGCTTCACCTATTTATCTCTCCCTCCCTCCTAACCCCCAGCAACCACTGGTATTTTTATCTTTTTTCTGTCTGCACAGTCTCACCTTTACCAGGACATCATACTATTGGAATCATACAGCATGTAGCCTTTTTAGATTGGTTTCTTTTACTTAGTATTATGCATTTAAGGTTCCTCCATGTCTTCTCATGGATTGATAGCTGATTTCTTGTTAGTTCTGAATAATATTCCATTGTCTGGATGTAACACAATTTATTTATCCTGTCACCTACTGGTGGACATCTTACAAACTCAAGTTTTGGCAATTATGAATAAAGCTACTACAAACATCCATGTGCGGGTGTTTATGTGGACATATTTCACAACTTTGGATAAAAACCAAGGAGTGTAACTGCTGGATCATATGGTAAGAGTATGTTTAGTTTTGTAGGAACCACCAAAATGTTTTCCAAAGTGGCTACGCCATTTTGCATTCCCAACAGCAAGGAATGAGGGTTTCTGGTGCTCCACATCCTCACCAGCATTTGATATTGTCAGTGTTCTGAACTTTGGACATTTTAATAGTGTGTAGTGGTATCTCATTGTTGTTTTAATTTGCACTTCTCTGATAACCCATGATGTGGAACATTACATATGCTTATTTGCCACCTGCTTATCTTCTTTGGTGACATGTCTGTTAAGGTCTTTGGTCTATTTTTTAATTAGGTTTGTTTTCCTATTTTTGGGTTTTATGTATATTCTTTATATCTTCTTTGTGTATAGTTCTTTGCATATTCCTGATACTAGTCCTTTATTAGATACGTCTTTTGCAAATGTTTTCTCCCAGTCGGTGGTTTATTTTTTTCATTCTTTGACAGTGTCCTTAGTTCATGATCTGCCTCTGGGGAACTTAACCTAGGGGATTTCCTTAGTCAACTACTGCTGCAATAGTGCTGAATAAAAGATGTCATCAAAATCTCAGCGGCTTACCACATCAAACATTTTATTTTTACTAACAAGTTGGCTAGGGAATCTCTACTTCAGGCTACCGATTGGGTATAACACTTTTCCACATGTCTTGTTCTCTGGGACCAGGGGTTATCCACAGCATCCTCTTCTCAAGACAAAGCCAAGCCAAACAAGAACATTTAAAGCCTCTGCTCACATTACATTTATTGACCAAACATTTCATTTACCAAAGTAAATCAATCAATAGGCTAAGAATATCCTCCTTTTGCTCTAGACACATGGCAAGCGGCATGGATACAAAATTCAATCACCAGAGCAGGATGAGTAAGAGAGTGAAGGAGATACTGTGCAGGCAAAGCCAAAAGATGTGTACTCAAATTTACAATAAGCCATGTGTGGTAGGGAATAATGACACATTAGATGGCCATGTCCTAATTCCTGGAACTTGTGAATATGGCAAAAGTGACTTTGCAGTTGTGATTAAATTAAGGGTCTTGAGATGGGGAGGTTTCCAAGATTATATAAGTGGGCACAATGTAATTACTAGAATCCTTATAAGAGGGAGGCAGGAAGTCAGAAAGGAGAGAAGATGCTGCTCTTCTGGCTTTGAAGATGTAAGGGACCATGAGCAAAAGAATTTTGGCAACCTCTAGAAGCTAGTGAAGGCAAGGAATGGATTACCCCCTGAAGTGTCCAGAAGAAAGCAGTCCTGCCAACATCTGACTTCTGACCTTCAGAACTGTAAGAGAATAAATGTATGTTGTTTTAAATTACTTTTTGTGATAGTACCATCAATAAAAAACTAATACACCATATGATTTACTTATATATTTTTTCCTAATACTTTAACTAACCCTATATAGTATGCATTAATTTTCCTATTTTAAAGATGAACATCCTAAAGTTTCAAAACATTAAATAATTGGTCCAAGATTTTACCACTGACAAGTATCAGAGTCATCACTGAAACTCATCTCAAACTTCAATACCAATGCCCTTGCTATCAAATCATTAGTTCAGCTTCTGTTTTATGCTAATGGATAAATTAAGGAATAAATGCAGTGAACTCTAGACCTTTCATAATTCAGCAGGAGATAGGGAAAATGAAGCTTTTTAACAATTGCCTTTCCCCCCCAGCTTTATTGATGTACAATTGACATATAACATTGTGTAACTTTAAGGTGTACAACAAGTTTATTTCATACACATAAGTATTGCTAAATGACTACCACAATAAGATTAGTTAACACATTTATCATCTCACAAAATTACCATTTTTGTTGGGGGAGGTAAGAAAAATTAAGATCCACTTTCTTAGCAACTTTCAAGTATATAATATAGTCTTGTTAACTATAGTCACCATGCTGTACATTAGATCCACAGAACTTATTCATCTTATAACTGGAAGTTTGTACTCTGTGACCAAA
The DNA here is from genome assembly GCF_059928025.1 of Delphinapterus leucas. Lineage (NCBI taxonomy): Eukaryota > Metazoa > Chordata > Mammalia > Artiodactyla > Monodontidae > Delphinapterus > Delphinapterus leucas. The sequence continues at coordinate 138,914,850 of NC_143129.1, forward strand.
ATCTCCCCACTTCCTCCACAATCCAGCCTCTGGCAACCGTCATTCCACTCTGTTTCTACAAGTTTGACTTTTTTAGATTCCACTTATAAGTGATATTATACAGCGTTTGTTTTTCTCTGACTTATTTCACTTGGCATAATGCCTTCAAGTTTCATCCATGTTTCAAATGGCAGGATTTCTTTCTTTTTTATGGCTGAATTCCCTTTTTTATATATACCACATTTTCTTTATCCACTCATTTATTGATGGACACTGCGGTTGCTTCCACGTCTTGACTACTGTGAAAATGCTGCAGTGAATATGGGGATGCAGATGTCCCTTTGAGATAGTGATTTCATTTCCTTTGTTTATATTCCCAGAAGTGGGATCATGCGTTAGTCCTACTTTTACTTTTTTGAAGAACCTCCATACTGTTTTCCATAGTGGCTGTACCAGTTTGCATTCCTACCAACAATGCCTCCACATCCTTGCCAACATTTATCTCTTGTCTTTCTGATGATAGCCATTCTAACTTGTGCAAGGTGATATCTCATTTTGGTTTTGATTTGCATTTCCTTGATGATTAGTGATGTTGAAAATCTTTTTATGTACCTGTTGGCAAACTAGGTGTCCTCTCTGGAAAAATGTCTATTGTCCTCTGCCCAGTTTTAAATCAGATTATCTGTGTTTTTACTATTGAGTTGAATGAGATCCTTTATCAGATATATGGTTTGCAAATATTTTCTCCCATTCCATAGGTTACACTATCATTTTGTTGATTGTTTCTTTTGCTGTGAAGAAGCTCTTCAGTTTGATGTCCCACTTGTTTATTGTTGCTTTCATCGTTTTTGCTTTTGGTGTCATAGCTAAAAAAACATTGCCAAAACTGTTGTCAAAGAGCTCTTTTCCTATGTTTCTTCAAAAGTTTTCCAGTTTCAGGGGTTCCATTTAAGCATTTAATCTGTTTGAATTAATTTTTGTGTTTGATATAAGGGTCCAATTTCACTTTTTTTGCATGTGGATATCAAATTTTCCCAGCACTGTTTATTTATTTATTTTTTAACATCTTTATTGGAGTATAATTGCTTTACAATGGTGTGTTAGTTTCTGCTTTATAACAAAGTGAATCAGCTATACATATACATATATCCCCATATCCCCTCCATCTTGTGTCTCCCCCCCACCCTCCCTATCTGACTTACTTACCACCCTCTAGGTGGTCACAAAGCACCGAGCTGATCTCCCTGTGCTATGCAGCTGCTTCCCACTAGCTATTTATTTTACATTTGGTAGTATATATAAGTCCATACCACTCTCTCACTTCATCCCAGCTTACCCTTCCCCCTCCCTGTGTCCTCAAATCCATTCTTTACATCTGCGTCTTTATTCCTGTCCTGCCCCCAACTTCTTCAGAACCATTTTTTTTTTAGATTCCATATATATGTGTTAGCATACGGTATTTGTTCTTTTATTTTCCATATATATGTGTTAGCATACGGTATTTGTTTTTTTAGATTCCATATATATGTGTTAGCATATGGTATTTGTTTTTCTCTTTCTGACTTACTTCACTCTGTGTGACAGACTCTAGGTCCATCCACCTCACTACAGATAACTCACTTTTGTTTCTTTTTATGCCAGCACTGTTTATTAGAGACTATCCTTTTCCCACTGAGTCTTCTTGGCTCCCTTTAAAAATATTAGTTGACCATATATGTGTGGATTTATTTCTGGGCTCTTGATTCTGTTCCATTGGTCTATATGTCTGTTTTTTTATGTCATTACAATACCGATTTCATTACTACAGTTTTTGTATTATAGTTTGAAATACAGATGTGTGATGCCTTCAGCTTTGTTATTCTTTCTCAGAATTGATTTAGCTGTTTCAGGTCTTTTGTTGCTCCCTATGAATTTTAGGATTGTTTGATCTCTTTCTGTGAAAAATGCCATTGGAATTGTGATAGGGATTGCACTGAATCTATGGATGGCTTTGGGTAAGGTGACACTTTAACAATATTCGTTCTTCCAATCCATGAACATGGAATATCTTTCTATTTATTTATATCTTCTTAAATTTCTTTCATCACAGTCTTATAGTTTTCAGGGTACAAATCTTTAATTTCCTGGGTTAAATTTATTCCTAAGCATTTTATTGTTTTTGATGCAATTATAAAAGGGATTGTTTTCTTTCTTTTTCAGATAGTTTGTTGTTAGTGTATAGAAACACAACTGATTTTTGTATGTTTCCTTCGTATCCTGCAACTTTACTCAAAGTTTTATTGGTTCTAACAGTTTTTTTGTAGGGTATGTTGCATTTTATATGTATAAGATCATGTCATCTGCAAATATGGACACTTTTACTTCTTTCTTTCCAATTTGTATGTTTTAAAATATCTTTTTCTTGCCTAATTGCTCTAGCTGGGACTTCCAGTACTTTGTTGAATAGGAGTGGTGAGAATGGACACTTTTGTCTCATTCCTGATCTTAAAGGTAAAGCTTGCGCAGGCCCGGTGGCCATGGCTCACCGGCCCAGCCGCTCCGCGGCATGTGGGATCTTCCTGGACCGGGGCACGAACCCGTGTCTCCTGCATCGGCAGGCGGACTCTCAACCACTGCGCCACCAGGGAAGCCCCAAGGAAAAGCTTTTAATCTTTCAATGTTGAGTATGACATTCGTTGTGGGCTTGTCTCATATTTGGCCTTTATTTTGTTGAGATATATTCCTTCTATACACAATTTATTGAGAATTTTTATCATGAAAGGATGTTAAATTTTGTCAAGTGCTTTTTCTGCATCTCTTGGGATGATCATACATTTTAATCTTTCATTCTATTAATGTGGTGTATTATATAAATTTATTGATTTGCAAATGTCAAAACATCCTTGCATCCCAGGGATAAATTGTACTTGATCATGATGTATGACATTTTATATTTGCTGTTGAATTCTGTTTTCTAGTGTTTGTTGAGAATTTTTGCATCTATATTTACCAGGGATATGGGTCTGTAGTTTTATTTTATTGTAGTGTCCTCTTCTGGCTTTGATATCAGGGTAAAGCTAGACTCATAAAATGAGATTGGGAGTGTTCCTTCCTCTTCATTTTTTTGGATGAATTTGAGAAACATTGGCATATATTCCTCTTTAAATGTTCAGTAGAATTCATCAGTGAAAGTCTGCCAGTATTTGTTTAAAATGTTTAGGTGCTTTGATGTTGGATGCATATATATTTACAACTGTTTATTCTCTTGATGAATTGACCCCTTTATCACTACATAATGACCTTATTTTTCCATTTTTATAATTTTTGACTTAAAATTTATTTTTATGATGAATATAGATATCCCTGCTCTCTTTTGGTTTCTATTTGCATGGAATATCTTTTTTACATACCTTAACTTTGAACTATGTGTGTCTTTAAAGGTGAAGTGAGTGTCTTGTAGGCAGCATTATAGTTGGATCTTATTTTTTATCCATTTAGACACTCTATGCCTTTTTATTGGATAATTTAATCCACTTATATTTAAAGTATTATTATCAGGTAAGGAGTTACCAATGCCATTTTATTAATTCTTTTCTGACTGTTTTGTAGTCCCTTGTTCCTTTTTTCCTCTCTTGCTGTCTTCTTTTGTGAATTGATGACTTTCTGTAATAGTATGCTTTGATTCCTAATCTTAACCTCTTGTGCATCTACTGTAAATTTTTGCTTTGTAGTTACCAGGAGGCTTACCTAAAACCTCTTACAGATATTACAGTCCATTTTAAGCTGATGACAACTTAAATTTGATCACATACAAAACCTTATCCTTTTAGTCCCCTTTCCACATTTTATGTTTTTGAATTAACCATTTACACCTTTTTACATTGTGTATGCATTAGCACGTTATTGTAGCTATAGTTATTTCAATACTTTGTGTTTTAATGTTTATGCTAAAGGTAAATTATTAACACACCACCATATTAGTGTATTAAAGTATTTTGAATTTGACTGTATACTTACCTCTACCATTGTGTTTTCATATATTTTCATGTTATTAATCATCATTCTTTCATTTCAGCTTGAATATTTCAGCATTTCTTGAAAGGCAGGTCTAGTATTGATAAATTCCCTCAGGTTTTATTTGTCTGAGAAAGCCTTTATTTCTCCTTCATTTCTGAAGCTTAGCTTTTCTGGGTAAACCATTCTTCATTGGAAGCTTTTTTCCCCCTTTCTTTCTTTTTTTCTTTCAGCACGTTGAATAAATCATCCTATTTTCTCCTGGCTTGCAATATTTCTGCTGATAAATCAGCCTTATGGGGGTTCTTTTGTATGTGAGGAGTTTTTTTGTTTTTTTTTTCTCTCGCTGCTTTTAAAATTCTCTCTTCATCTTTGATTTGACAGTTTTATTATAATGTCTTGGAGAAGATCTCTTTGAGTTGAATTTGTTTGGGGATCTATGAGTTTCATTAACTTGGATATCAAATCTTTCCCCAGATTTGTGAAGTTCTCAGCCATTATTTCTTTTAATAAACTTTCCTCCCCTTTCTCTTTTCCTCCACTTTCTGTCCCTTTTCTCCTTTTTTCAGGGACTCAAAAAATAAATACATTATTTCTTTTCATGTTATCCCACAGTCTACGTAGGCTTTCTTCACTCTTTTTTATTCTTTTTTCTTTGTTCTCTTTTGACAAGATAATTTCAAATGGTCTTCTGTCTCACCAATTCTTTGTTGTGGTTGATCAAGTCTGATGTTGATTTTTCAGTTCATACACTGTATTCTTCAGCTCAAGAATTTCTGTTTTTTTTTTATGATTTCTGTTAAACTTCTCATTTTCTTTGTGCATTGTTTTCTTCATTTTGTTGAATTGTCTTCCTGCATTTTCTTAGTTCACTGAGCTTCCATAAAATAATGATAGGGCAAATCGAAGATCTCCATTTCTTTGAGGTCAGTTACTGGAAAATTAGCATGTGCCATTAGTGTGTCATGTTTCCTTGACTTTTATGCTCCTTGAAGTCGTGCATTGCTCATTTTGCATTGAAGAAGCAGTCACCTCCTCCACTCTGTATTGACTGGTTTCAGGAGAGAAGTATCTTCCATCAGCCCTGTTAGGGATTCTGAGGACCTCTTCAGACCTTTTCATTATGCTTACTTCATACTTCTTGTTCCCTCTTGTGAAGGAATTCTTAAGACTGTGTACTATCCCTTGATCCTGCAGAGCCAGCTCAGGAATTGATGGCCTCCCATTTGCTTTCCCTAGGGTGGCGCTGAATGCTCACATTTGTAGGTTTTCTCCCAATCCTGCAAAATTGGGATGACTTTTTGTACATACTAGTCTGCAAAGGCTTGTTCTTGCTGACCTCAGGGATTTGCACAAGGAGCCAACCAAGTGGTGGGGGTGTGTGTAGGTGAGACACACTGAACATTGTGGGAGTTCAGGCTTCCTGTCAGAGTCTGCTATGCAATTAGTAGGATCAACCCTTTGATGCCCTCTGAGAGACCTGGCTGTTTTTCTCCAAATTGCTCCCCACCCCTTAGTTGTGCAGGACACCTTGGTATTCTAAGTGGGACAAGAAAGAAATGGATATTTTTGACAGCATCCTGTACAGATGGGGAAGGCAAGTGATCACTCACATGCTTTCATTTTCCTTAGTGGGAGCAATCAAGAGCCTAGAAGGTCTTTCTGGGGTCTGTTACTAGAAAGTTATCATGTTCCTTTGATACTGAGCTGTGCCACCTTTGGGGAGGGGTGTTGCAGGTAAAGTGAAACTGTTCCTCTTACCTTCTTCAATATGTCAATTTTTTCCAATTGTGGGCTAGAATTTCTTTGCTGGACTTCCACGAAGACACTCTTGTCCATGGACAATTGTCAAAATCAATCTTCTTTGGGGGTGAGATGGCAGAAAACTCCTATTTTGCTATTTTGATGACATCACTCTCCAACGATCACCTTGGTTTTTGTGGTAGAGCTACAGGTTTTACATCAACTAGTGTAGCACACACAGTGATGTGTTCCTTAGGAATAAAGATATTGTGCTTCTAAGTATGATGTTATGGCTTGAATTGTGTTCTCCCCTTTAATTAATATTTTGAAGATTTAGCTCCCAATGCAACAAGATTTTGAGGTAGGGCCTTTCAGGAGATAATTAAGGTTAAATGAGATCATCAGGGTGGGGTGTTAATCCAATAGGGACTGGTGTCCTTATGAGAAGAGGAAGACACCAGAAGCATACCTAGAGAAAAAGCAATGTGAGGACACAGTGAAAAGGCAATAATATGCAAGTTAAAGAGAGAGCCCTCAGGAGAAAACAACCCTTCCAGCACCTTAATCTTGGATTTCTAGCCTCAAGAACTGTGAAAAAATAAATTATGTTGTTTAATCCACTTAGTCTGTGGTATTTTGTTATGGCAGCACTTGCAGACTAATACAGATGACATTTGGCCTCTTTCACCTTTATGGAGGCTTTGCAAAACTTGATTTGTTCTCAAAAGTTTCAGTAATTCATACCTTTTATAATGGTAAATGATAATTTTTATTTAAAGAAACAGTTGTTGTACCGATTAAATTGTTGTGATTCAAAAGCAGTATCTCTTTTCATAACATAGAAAAGAGCTGGAGAAGGAGAGATCTGAAAAATGAGCAGGCAAGGAGGAAAATGTGCTGTAGAGAAAGTTCCTGGTTTTTTTTCTGAAACTAAATGTGAACCTGGTATATTTGTTATTTTGCTCATAAATATGAGCAGCAGCAGGGCTACAGTCACATCCTGAGGACTTTTGAAAGGAAAGAAAATGTGTGGGAGATATTTAACCAAAAAGGAAATCACACATTCCCAGAAAGACATTAAAGAAATTGCAAATAGGCAAGTATATAGTATTTATTGACCCTAGCTCTGTGCCATGCAAGATGCTGAACCATTTATTGAGCTATATACATTATTATTTATCTCCAGTGATAATCCAATGAGTTGGGTTTCATTTTACTGCACTCATTTATTTGTATGGTAGGCTTCCTTCTTGAAATGTGTGCTTCTTGTCATTAGGATTCATGTCCAACTTGTCCCTGTATCCTTGGTGCCTGGCACAGTGCATGGCATATAGTGAGGACTCAGTGTCTGTTGGCTGAATACATGCGTGGACAGGTGGATGGATAGATACTGGTTAGTATCTACAAGGCCAAGGTCATGTCATAGAGAGCTGATGGGCAAAACAGAGTAGGAGAAGAAATGTTTGAGAAATAGACATGTATGCTAGGTGGGGGATAGAAGCTAGATGCTAGATAATAAACTGATCTTCAACTGAGAGAAATTCTAGTCAATAAATTCAAGCACGAATCAAGAATATGTGTGTTGGTGCTATAGCCCAAGCAAGTGGTGAGGAGGTCTCCAGAGTTAAGGGATCTGGGAGTTGTCCTTTAGATGTTCTAGGCAGGTACTCATGAATCTGTTGGGCTAAACATTTCTGGTCTACAAATTTGCTGATTTAGTAAAAACCATGTATCTAAAATGTTTGGTTACCTAAGATTGAAGAGTAATCAGAATTTTCTGGCTAATGTCAGCACTTTTTTTTTTTTAACATCAGATGCACAGATTTAAGTTAATCATCCTCCTCAGTCTGGTTGACTCTCATCCTCAGCATTTGTAGGTGCCCTTTTTTCTTGCTATGTTTTTGTACTTTCTCCCTTCATTCTCTTTCCCTACCTCTACTATTTCCTCCCTCTTCACAGTTGTCACACAAATGGTATATTTGATATATGCCCTTCTAAACCACCTGCCACACACGAGTCAGTATAGCACATTGTTAAGAATGCAGGCATTGGAACCTGGATTCCACTCCTCACTCTGCCACTGTGAACTTGGGCAAGCTGTTTAGCCTCTCCATTTTTCAGTTTCCTAATCTGTGTATCATTATTTGATGATTAAATTGATTAATACATATACAGCATAAAGTTAGTGCCTGGCATAAAGTAAGTGCTTATAAACGCTTGAAAATGTACATATTGTTTGTGTGTTTTAAATGGATATATTTATAAATCAGTAAATCATATTTAGTTTATTTTCATTGCTGTTAAGGTCTATAGATATTGACAAATGCATGGTGGCACAAATCTACCACCATAGTACCATATAGAAGAGTTTCATTGCCCTAAAAATCCTTGTGCTTCACCTAAACAACCCTTCCCCTCTACAGATCTCTGGTATCCACTGATCTTTTCTCTATTTCTATCATTTTGCCTTTTCTGAAATGTCATATAAATGAAATCATAGAGTATGAAGTCTTTCAAACTGGTTCCTTTCATGTAACAGTATGCACATAAGATTCATCAGTGTTGTTGCATGGATTAATAGATAAATTCTTTCCTATCACTGACTTGTGTTCCATTATATGGATTAGCACAGTTTGCTTACCATTCACCTATTGAAGGACATCTTGGTTGCTTCCAAGTTTTGGCAATCGTGAGAAAAGTTGCTAAAAACATTTTCATGAAGATTTTTGTGTGGACATTGCATCTATTTTTAAAATAGAAATTGGCTTGTATTTTTATTTTCTCATCCTGATATCTGAATTTGGTAAAAAGCACATATTACCTTCATAAAATGAATAGACTTGTTTAACCTCTTTTTGTATTCTTAAACTTATTTAAGGTTGGAATATTTATTTCTTGAAAATCTGGTGTAATTCATCTGAAAATCTGTCTATGCTGTGGCTGTTTAGGTAAGCAGAGGTTTTTGGTTACCGCTTCATTTTTTAAAATAATTATTGATTCATTAAAAATTTCTAATTTTTTATGTGCCAGTGTTGGCATTTTATATTTTTCTGGAAATATATCAGTTTGATACAGGTTCTCAGAAGTATTGTTTCATTAAAAACATCTGTTATATGTATACTTATTTCTTGTTTTCCTTCTGTGTGTGTGTGCATGTGCCTATTTGTGTATTTTCTTCTTCTATGTCAGTTTCTCCTTGCTAGAGATTTATTTACATTATTAATGTTTTTTTTTGAAAAACAGATTATGGTTTGCTATTTATCTGTTTTTTTCTTTTTCATGTATTTCTTTATTTTATTGTTTGTTTCTTTGTGTTTATGTTGGCATTCTTTTTCTAGCTTTTTTTTTTATTCTGGCAAAGAAAATCCAGGTAGCATGACATTTATCCTCAACATATTTTTAAGCTTACAGTATAGTATTGTTATCTATATGCATATTCTTGTACAGCAGATCTCTAGGAATTTTTCATCTATGACTAATACTCTATAGCCATTGAGCAGCAACTCCCCATTTCCCTCTCTCCCCAGCCCATGGCAACCACAATTGTATTTAGTGATTCTATGAGTTTGACTATTTTAGATACCTCATGTAAGTGGAATCATGCAGTACTTTTCCTTCTGTGACTGTTTTTTTCATTTACCATAATGTCTACAAGTTTTTTCCATGTTGTAGTATATGACAGAATTTCCTTCTTTGTTAAGGCTGAATAATATTTCACTGTGTGTTTATGTTACATTTTCCTTATCCATTCATCCTTGATGGATATTTGCATCATTTCTACCCTTGGCTACTGTAAGCAATGCTGCAATGGACATGGAAGTGCAAATACCTCTTTAAGATAGTGTTTTCAATTCTTTTGGGCAAATACCCAGAAATGAGATTGCTGGATCATGCCGTAGTTCTACTTTTAGTTTTTTGTAGAATATCTGTACTGTTTTCCATAGTGACTGCAACATTTTACATTCCCATCAACAGTACACAAAGACTCAAATTTCATCACACCCTTGTTAGCATTTGTTCTCTCTCTCCTCCCTCCTTTTAATAATAGCCACCCTAACAACTGTGAAGTAATATTTCATTGTGGTTTTGATTTGCATTTTCCTGTTGATAAGTGATGTTGAATATCTTATCATATACCTCTTGGCCATTCATATGTCTTTGTATGTCTCCTTTGGAGAAATGTCTATTAAAGTTCTTTGCTCATTTTTAAATCAGATTTTTCTGTGTGTGCCTATTGAGGTGTACTTTAAAAAAAACCTTATTGTCAAATGCTTATTTTATTTGTTTTCAGTCTTTCTTATTTTTAAATAAATATTCAGAGCTAAAATTTTCCCCTTAAACACTGCTATAATAGTTATCTCACAAAATTTATCATATAGTCCTTTTATAGTCTTTCAGCTCTAAATATTAATAGCTTCCTTCTGACTTAATTTTAATAGATATATTATTTAACTTTTAGGTATAGGGAATTTCAAAGTTATCCTTTTATCATTTATTTATGATATCATTGTATAGTAATTAGAAGACACAGCTTGCTTAATTTCGATTCTCTCTTTCATGTTGGGCATTCAAATTTGTCTGAATTCTGTGAACGTCCCAAGCATTTTAAAAAAACAAAACATGTAGTCTTTATTTAACCAGCGTAAAGCCTTCTATTTATATTAGTTCAATGTTAATCATGTGCTTTATTTTTTCCACCTAGGGTTATTTTTTTTTTAACATCTTTATTGGAGTATAATTGTTTTACAAGGGTGTGTTAGTTTCTGCTTTATAACAAAGTGAATCCACTATACATATACATATATCACCATATTTCCTCCCTCTTGCATCTCCCTCCCACCCTCCCTATCCCAACCCCTCTAGGTGGTCACAAAGCACTGAGCTGATCTCCCTGTGCTATGCGGCTGCTTCCCACTAGCTATCTATTTTACATTTGGTAGTATACATAAGTACCTGCCACTCGCTCACTTTGTCCCAGCTTACCCTTCCCCCTCCCCGAATCCTCAAGTCCATTCTCTATATCTGTGTCTTTATTCCTTTCCTGCCCCCAGGTTCTTCAGAACCATTCTTTTTTTTTTTTCAAGATTCCATATATATGTGTTAGCATATGGTATTTGCTTTTCTCTTTTGGACTTCCTTCATTCTGTATGACAGACTCTAGGTCGATCCACCTCACTAAAAATAATTTCATTTCTTTTTATGGCTGAGTAATATTCCATTGTACATATGTGCCACATCTTCTTTATCCATTCATCTGTCGATGGACACGTAGGTTGCTTCCATATCCTGGCTATTGTAAATAGAGCTGCATTGAACATTGTGTTACATGACTCTTTTTGAATATGGATTTCTCAGGGTATATGCACAGTAGTGGGATTGCTGGGTCGTATGGTAGTTCTATTTTTAGTTTTTTAAGAAACCTCCATAATGTTCTCCATAGCAGCTGTATCAATTTACATTCCCACCAATAGTGCAAGAAGGTTCTCTTTTCTCCACACCCACTTCAGCATTTATTGTTTGTAGATTTTTTGATGATGGCCATTCTGACCGGTGTGAGGTGATACCTCATTGTAGTTTTGATTTGCATTTCTCTAATGATTAGTGATGTTGAGCATCCTATCATGTGTTTGTTGGCCATTGGTATGTCTTCTTTGGAAAAATGTCTGTTTAGGTTTTCTGCCCATTTATGGATTGGGTTGTTTGTTATCTTGATATTGAGCTGCTTGTAAATTTTGGAGAATAATCCTTTGTCAGTTGCTTCATTCACAAATATTTTCTCCCATTCTGAGTGTTATCTTTTCGTCTTGTTCCTGGTTTCCTTTGCAGTGCAAAAGATTTTAAGTTTCATTAGGTCTCATTTATTTATTTTTGCTTTTATTTCCATTTCTCTAGGAGATGGGTCAAAAAGGAACTTGCTGTGATTTATATCATAGAGTGTTATGCCTATGTTTTCCTCTAAGAGTTTTATAGTGTCTGGCCTTACATTTGGGTCTTTAATCCACTTTGAGTTTATTTTTGTGTATAGTGTTAGGGAGTGTTCTAATTTCATTCTTTTACAGGTAGCTGTCCAGTTTTCCCAGCACCACTTATTGAAGAGGCTGTCTTTTCTCTACTGTATATTCTTGCCTCCTTTATCAAAAATAAGGTGATGATATGTGTGTGGGTTTATCTCTGGGCTTTCTATCCTGTTCCATTGATCTATATTTCTGTTTTTGTGCCAGAGCTATGTCTTGATTACTGTAGCTTTGTAGTATAGTCTGAAGCCTGTAAGCGTGATTTCTCCAGGTCCGTGTTTGTTTCTCAAGATTGCTCCAGCTATTCAAGGTCTTTTTTGTTTCCATACAAATTGGGCAATTTTTCGTTCTAGTTCTGTGAAAAATGCCAGTGCTAGTTTGATAAGGATTGCATTGAATCTGTAGATTGCTTTGGGTAGTATAGTCATTTTCACAATGTTGATTCCTCCAGTCCAAGAAGATGCTCTATCTCTCTATCTGTTGGTATCATCTTTAATTTCTTTCATCAGTGTCTTATAGTTTTCTGCATACAGGTCTTTTGTATCCTTAGGTAGATTTATTCCTAGGTATTTTATTCTTTTTGTTGCAATGGTAAATAGGAGTGTTTCCTTAATTTCTCTTTCAAATTTTTCATCATGCAAGAGATTTCTGTGCATTAATTTTGTATCCAGCTACTTTATCAAATTCATTGATTAGCTCTAGTAGTTTTCTGGTAGTGTCTTCATGATTCTCTTAGTATCATGTCATTTGCAAACAATGACAGCTTTACTTCTTCTTTTCCAATTTGGATTCCTTTTTTTTCTTTTTCTTCTCTGATTGCTGTGGCTAAAACTTCCAAAACTATGTTGAATAATAGTGTTGAGAGTTGGCAACCTTGTCCTGTTCCCAATCTTAGTGCAAATGGTTTCAGTTTTTCACCATTGAGAATGATGTTAGCTGTGGGTTTGTCATATAAGGCCTTTATTATGTTGAGGTAAGCTCATTCTATGCCTACTTTCTAGAGGGTTTTTATCATAAATGGGTGTTGAATTTTGTGGAAAGCTTTTTCTGCATCTATTGAGATGATCATATGCTTTTTCTCCTTCAATTTGTTAATATGGTGTATCACATTGATTGATTTGCTTATATTGAAGAATCCTAGCATTCCTGAGATAAACCCCACTTGATCATGGTGTATGATCCTTTTAATGTGCTGCTGGATTCTGTTTGCTAGTATTTTGTTGAGGATTTTTGCATCTATGTTCATCAGTGATATTGGTCTGTAGTTTTTTTCTTTGTGACATCTTTGGTTGTGGTATCAGGGTGATGGTGGCCTCATGGAATGAGTTTGGGAGTGTTCTTCCCTCTGCTTTATTTTGTAAGAGTTTGAGAAGGATAGGTGTTAGCTCTTCTCTAAATGATAGAACTCACCTGTGAAGACGTCTTGTCCCTGGGCTTTTGTTTGTTGGAAGATTTTTAATCACACTTTCAATTTCAGTGCTTCTGATTGGTCTGTTTATATTTTCTGTTGCTTCCTGGTTCAGTCTCAGAAGGTTGTGCTTTTCTAAGAATTTGTCCATTTCTTTCAGGTTGTTCATTTTAGTGGCATATATTTGCTTGTAGTTATCTCTCATGATCTTTTATGTTTTGGTAGTGTCAGTTGTTACTTCTACTTTTTCATTTCTAATGCTATTGATTTGAGTCTTCTTCCTTTTTTTCTTGATAAGTCTGGCAAATGATTTATCAATTTTGTTTATCTTCTCAAAGAACCAGCATTTAGGGGCTTCCCTGGTGGAGCAGCAGTTGAGAGTCCACCTGCAGATGCAGGGGACATGGGTTTGTGCCCCAGTCTGGGAAGATCCCACATGCCGCAGAGTGGCTGAACCCGTGAGCCATGGCAGCTGAGCCTGTGCGTCTGGAGCCTGTGCCCTGCAACAGGAGAGGCCACAACAGTGAGAGGCCTGTGTACCGCAAAAAAAAAAAAAAAAAGGACCAGCTTTTAGTTTTATGGATCTTTGCTATTGTTTCCTTCATTTCTTTTTCATTTATTTCTGATCTGATTTTTATGATTTCTTTCCTGCTGCTAACTTTGGGGTTGTTTTGTTCTTCTTTCTCTAATTGATTTAGGTGTAAGGTTAGGTTGTTTATTTGAGATGTTTCTTGTTTCTTGATGTAGGATTGTATTGCTATAAACTTCCCTCTTAGAACTGCTTTTGCTGCATCCCATAGGTTTTGGGTCATCGTATTTTCATTCTTATTTGTTTTTAGGTAGTTTTTGATTTCCTCTTTTATTTCTTCAGTGATCTCTTGTTTATTTAGTAGTGTATTGTTTAGCCTCCATGTGTTTGTGTCTTTTACAGATTTTTTCTGGTAACTGATATCTAGTCTCATAGCGTTGTGCTTGGAAATGATATGATTTCAATTTTCTTAAATTTTCCAAGGCTTGATTTGTGACCCACGATGTGATCTATCCTGGAGAATGTACCATGATCACTTGAGAAGAAATTGTATTCTGTTGTTTTCAGATGGAATGTCCCATAAATATCAATTAAGTCCATCTTGTTTAATGTGTCATTTAAAGCTTGTGTTTCCTTGTTTATTTTCATTTTGGATGATCTGTCCCTTGGTGAAAGTGGGGAGTTAAAATCCCCTACTATGATTGTGTTACTGTCAGTCTGCCCTTTTATGGATGTTAGCCTTTGCCTTATGTATTGAGGTGCTCCTATGTTGGATGCATAAATATTTACCATTGTTATATCTTCTTCTTGGATTGATCCATTGATCATTATGTGGTGTCCTTCTTTGACTCTTGTAATAGTCTTTATTTTAAAATCTATTTTCTCTGATATGAGAATTGCTACTCCAGCTTTCTTTTTATTTCCATTTGCATGGAATATCTTTTTCCATCCCTTCACTTTCAGTCTGTATGTGTCCCTAGGTCTGAAGTTGGTCTCTTGCAGACAGCATATATATGGGGGGGTCCTGTTTTTGTATCCATTCAACCAGTCTCTGTCTTTTGGTTGGGGCATTTAATCCATTTACATTTAAGGTAGTTATCGATATTTATGTTCCTGTTACCATTTTCTTAATTGTTTTGTGTTTGTTATTGTAGGTCTTTTCCTTCTCTTGTGTTTCCCGCCTAGAGAAGTTCCTTTAGCATTTCTTGTAAAGCTGGTTTTGTGGTGCTGAATTCCCTTAGCTTTTGCTTGACTGTAAAGGTTTTAATTTCTCCATCTAATCTGAATGAGATCCTTGTAAAGCAATCTTGGTTGTAGGTTTTTCCCTTTCATCACTTTAAATATGTCCTGCCACTCCTTTCTGGCTTGCAGAGTTTCTGCTGATAGGTCATCCGTTAACCTTATGGGGATTCCCTTGTATGTTCTTTGTTGTTTTTCTCTTGCTGCTTTTAATAATTTTTTTGTATTTAATTTTTGATAGTTTGATTAATATGTGTCTTGGCGTGTTTCTCCTTGGATTTATCCTATATGTGACTCTCTGTGATTCTTGGATTTGATTGAATATTTCCTTTCCCATGTTAGGGAAGTTTTGGACTATAACCTCTTCAAATATTTTCTCAATCCCTTTCTTTTTCTCTCCTTCTTCTGGAACTTCTATAATTTGAATATTGGTGTGTTTAATGTTGTCCCAGAAGTCTCTGAGTCTGTCCTCAGTTCTTTTCATTCTTTTTTCTTTATTCTGCTCTGCAGTAGTTATTTCCACTATTTCATCTTCCAGGTCACTTATCCGTTCTTCTGCCTCAGTTATTCTTCTATCGATTCCTTCTAGAGAATTTTAAATTTCATTTATTGTGTTGTTCACCATTGCTTGTTTGCTCTTTAGTTTTTCTAGGTCCTTGTTAAACGTTTCTTGTATTTTCTCCATTGTATTTTCAATCATTTTTACTATTATTACTCTGAATTCCTTTTCAGGTTACTGCCTATTTTCTCTTCATTTGTTGGGTCTGGTGGGTTTTTATCTTGCTCCTTCATCTGCTGTGTGTTCCTCTGTCTTCTCATTTTGCTTTACGTACTGTGTTTGGGGTCTCCTTTTTGCAGGCTGCAGGTTCTTAGTTCCCATTGTTTTTGGTGTCTGCCCCCAGTGGCTAAGGTTGGTTCAGTGAGTTGTGTAGGCTTCCTAGTGGAGGGAACTGGTGCCTGTGTTCTGGTTGATGAGGCTGGATCTTGTCTTTCTGGTGGGGAGGACCACATCTGCTGGTGTGTTTTGGAGTGTCTGTGACCTTATTATGATTTTAGGCAGCCTGTCTGCTAAAGGGCGGGGTTGTGTTCCTGTCTTGTAGTTGTTTGGCATATGTTGTCCAAAACTGTACCTTGTTAGTCATTGAGTGGAGCTAGGTCTTACATTGAGATGGAGATCTCTTGGAGAGCTTTTGCTGTTTGATATTACGTGGGACCAGGAAGTCTCTGGTGGACCAATGTCCAGAAGTTGGCTCTCCCAACTCAGAGCCTCAGGCCTTATACCCAGGCCAGAGCATCACGACCCTTCTGGCCACATGGCTAAAAGCCAGATGCAGGAGGTCATGGAGAAGACATAATGGCTGGTTGAATGGAGAGGTGGACCCAGGCATTTCCCTCCTTTTTTTTAATTAAAACTTTTTTCTTTTTCATTATGGTTTATTACAGGATATTTACTCTAGTTTCCTGTGCTATACAATAGGACCTTGTTGTTTATTCATTCTATGTATAATAGTTTGCATCTGCTAGTCCCAAACTCCCAATCCAACCCTCCCACCCCCCTCCCTCTTGGCAACCACAAATCTGTTCTCTATGTCTGTGAGTCTGATTCTGTTTTGTAGGTAAGTTCATTTGTGTCATATTTTAGATCCCACATATGAGTGATATCACATGGTATTTGTGTTTCTCTTTCTGACTTAATTTTGCTTACTATGATAATCTCTAGGTCCATCAATGTAGCTGCAAATGACATTATTTCATTCACTTTATAGTTGAGTAATATTCCATTGTATATATATACCACAACTTCTTTATCCATTCATTTGTCAATGGACATTTATGTTCTTTTCATGTCTTGGCTATTATAAATAGTGCTCTATGGACATAAGGGTGCATGTATCTTTTTGAATTATAGTTTTCAGTGGATATATGCCCAGAAGTGGGATTTCTGGATCATACAACAACTTTATTTCTAGAGTTTTGGGGGAACCTCCTTACTCTTTTCCAGAGTAGCTTCACCAATTTACATCTCCACCAACAGTATAGGAGTGTTCATTTTTCTCCACACCTTCTCCAGCATTTGTTATTTGTAACTTTTTAATCATGGCCATTCTGATTGGTGTGAGGTGGTACCTCATTTTAGTTTTGATTTTGATTTGCATTTCTCTAATAATTAGCAATTTTGAGCATTTTTCATGTGCCTATTGGCTATCTGTATGTCTTCTTTGGAGAAATGCCTATTTAGGTCTTTTGTCCTTTTTTTCTGGTTGTTACTGAGTTGTATGAGCTGTTTGTATTGATATACACTGATATATATTTTGTTAGAGTATCTTCAAAGCACTGTTGTTTCTGAAGGCTCTCACTCTGTGCTGTATTGCCTAGCCCAAGAATAGGTCATGGAAGGGAGTTGAAGAAATAGTGAGGTGATCTTGAATTTGATGAAACAAAACAGAGAGGGAATATTCATGGGTCAGAATAATCACAGCTCCTGTAACAGTGCCAGGTATATCAGGTCACACCTGTGGTTTGCCTTTGGCTATAGCTATTTCCAAGCCCAATTTTCCACCCAGGCTCTCATGGGAGTCTGTGAAGCTTGTTTTATCTTTTTATCTGTCATCTATCTATCTATCTATCTTTTATCTATCTAATTTGTTTGTTTAGGAAAAGAAGAGTAATTATCTTTTGAAAGCACCCATGAATTCTGTCTAGAACACTATGTGCTTCATTTAACCTTTTAAGATGTAATAAGTTTATAAATTAATGAGAACATATACTCCCTAGGCTTGTCAGCTCAAATAAATTTTTATATACAGTAAAAGATTAAAATGTAATACTTTTATGCTGTAAAAGAAGAAAACAACTGAATTTGTGAATCTATTGCTGGCAAATGATGACTTTAAGTAGGATATGGAGAGCTGATTATAAAATGAGGTTTTAGGAACAAATGTTATTTTGAAAGCAGGTATCATGTATCACCTCCTTCTCCTAGTGAGTATAATTACTTGGTTTCCAGTGGAGCTTCTGCTTCCCAAGTGAAAGGAGAAATGTGTAAGATATTTTAAAGTGTTTATCTGTTTTATTTATTTACCTCTTGGTTGTCTTTCCTAATCATGGAGAAACCTCTGTCTGATTAACGAACAATTTCTTGTTCTGTTTCAGTATCTGGCTGCAGTGCATTTGCTATTTGATATCTGAGAGATATATAACATGTTCACAGTGAATTCTCCAACTGAAAACAGCAGAGTTCAAATGAAGTCAATTAATTCACAGAGTGAATGGACTGAAGCCCAGAACTGCATGTCTTATGGAGGCCTTTTTGATTCACTTGCCAAAAGATATCTGTTTATAAATGTAGAAACGTAACTCTTTGGTTCTCTGGCAGTTACAACCTGATGTGATTTTTCCCCCATGTGTTATTGATGACCTCAGATAATTAAATTACATTTTACCTGCATTTCAAACATTTTTGCACCCTCTCTCTCCCAATGATTCAGTCATGTCTTCCTGCTTTAACATATAGATCTTCTCTCCCTCATTTTCTGCCATTCTCTCTCACACTTCCACCTTCCTCTTTTCTGTTTTCTTTCTTTACCCCCTAAATCTTCTTATAGTTCTCTTACCCTCCATGCTTTCTTTCTTTATATTACATTCTTCCTCTTTCCTTCCTTCTTTTCCTCTCTTCCCTTTCTTTCTTCCCTCTTCCAGCCCCTTCATGCTGGATACCTGAGACCGCTCCCCTGCAGGCTCATGTATCCAGTCCCTCCCAGCACATTAGGAGCCTCGTTCTCCTTGCACTTTTATTTCTATTATCCTCTCTCACGATGTGTCTGGAGCTGGCTCTCAACAGTGAGTGCTCACTGAGGCCCTGGATCTCACCTAACTTGCCTATAAGCCTTGACCCTCTACCTATTGCTGCTTTGTTGTTGTTGTTTGATCATTTTACACTGAATTTCTCTTTTTTGCTCCATTCCTATACTGTATGTGAGCCTTGGCTTAACTCTTAGCTTAGCTAGTGATCAAATATCTCTTTTTAGGTCTCATTTTTGAATTTGGATGCAGTCCCTGATAAAAAAAATAACAAATAGTATCATATTAGAAAAGGTCTGGTAACCAGAATTCTGAGTAAGTCTTACTTTGATTTCAAGGATAACAACCTTCCTGGAGATTCCTGTAGCTGTGTCCTTCCCATGATATTGCATGATATTGGATCCCTTCTTATACACCAGGTCCAGCCCCCACTGCACCCAATTACACTCTGTCAGACACTCTATATTGAACTGTGGGATACACTACTTAGAAACTACCAAACAAGATGTCTCTGGTCATTCCTGCTTCAGCAATGCCCTATTTTCCTCCTTTACCAAATCATGCCACCCATATTCCTCCCACCCTCTCTATATCTCCAGCCCTGCATATTTCTTCTCCCTTCAGCAGGGAGATGGACAAGAATTTGCAGGAGAATAATTGACCCTCCTTTCTTGAAATATGATTTTCTTTTGGCTTTTTGACCAAACAATTTTTTCAACATTTTTATTCTTTTCTTTTCAGTATTGCTTACACACATCTCATCTCTACTGGACCTTTAAACATTAGAGGTCATGAGACATTGGAGCCCTCTTCTCACTACACTCTTTCTTGCACTGAGCTCATCCACTCCTACCATTTCATATGCTATCTTAATCGTGGTTTTTCCTAGTGATTTTCTCAGGACATCTAGTTTTGTTCATTCTGTATGCTTAATGTTAATGGACCTGTGTTTCCAAATTAGTAATAGTAATAACTTCTTCAAGTGTTGTTGCAAACTTTCAATAATATAGTGTTTGCAAAATTTCCCTGTAAAATATAAAACACTAAATAATAATGGCTAACATTTATTAAGAAAAATAGGTATTTCAGGAACTCCTTTAAGCATTTTATATGTCTCCTCTATGTGAATTATTACAGTTTCCTATAATCAGAAACTGCTATTTTCCCCATTTTATAGATGAGGTAACTGATGCTAAAGAGCAATGTGTTAGTCTCAGTACTAATATGTCTGATTTAGGAAAAAAGAATTTACTAAAAGAATTGATGGGCTGATTGGAAAATCAGGTTCAGAGGATACTGCAAACAACGCTACCCAAAATCAACTCTAGAAATTTGGTTCATGAAGGAAAATATTGCTGCTGCTGGAACAGAGCTAGAAATGAGGGGACACTGGAGACCAGCATTAGTCCTGGAATGTTATTTTTCAATGGTAATCTTTAAAGGAGGAGCTTCTCTATGGCTCTGAATCTTTGGGTTATGAGCTTCTAATTCATGGTGAATGTTGCTGATTGGCCACTTCAAATGCTCAAGTCCTGTCTGCTGAGGAGGTTAAAAAGCAAGCATCCAACTTCTTTAGCTTCTATGCTGAGAATTAGGCTATGCTCTAATGAAGATTTGTAAGGTAGAAAATATCCCAAATATGTGAAAGGAGTTAAGATAATAAGTAACTGAAAAGAGTGGCAAATGTCCATTACAAGAATTTGCCCAAAGTCACAATGCTGTGGTGTTAAAGGAAGGTTTGCTAAGACCCAGGAATGAACTACTCTACCATGATGCCTCCCAGGCCAGAAATGGGAGCTAGTGGAGGAAACTTTAAGCAAAGCATGGAATTCTAAAATGCAAGTGTTGGATGGCTCATTAAAGGTGACTTTGACTGGAATTCCTTATAAACTCCCCTCTTTGACCCCTTCAGACACATTGTCTTAATTAACCCAAGTTTGGCTAATTCTGTTCCAGCAGAGTGGTGTGGTGCTACCTGCCTGTCACCCCTGCTTCCTAAATTTGGCATCTGAGCTTCTAGCTTGGCATCTCTCTCTTAGATTTCTGAGTTTGGTTCGTGCTGACTTTGGCTCCTGTTACTGTTTCCTGCTAGATAACATTCTTTTTTTGTAAGTACATGTGTTTTGTAAATAAACACATAGTGAACTCCTCTTATATCGCAGGAGCTTTCACATATATTATCTCATTTATCCTTCTTATTCCTTATGACAAATTTGTAAGGGGGCACAATTGTGACCATGTTGCAGATAAAGACACTGAAGAAAAACTTTTAGGATTTTTGCCCAAATTTTTGCCCAAATCACCACGTCCTAAAAATAGAAGATCTGGGGTTTAAACCCAGCATGGTCTGACATCTGAGGGTGTCACCAGTCCAACACATTATCTCACTGTGTCTTCTAGTTTCTATTTCACTGAGCACTGTACAGATCAGGGAGTTACTTCATGCTCAGGGGGCTCTCCTCAACCCCATTTCCTTTGCCAATTATCTGACATCATGCTGTTTTTAACCTTTTATGGTCTAACACATTCTTACATTTTAATGGTGAACATCTAATTTTTTATCTTCCCTTTGGATAGCAACTGAGGAAATGCGATTTTTCCAGAAGCTGATTTTGAAGTAGAAATTATAACTTTCAGGTGTGTTAATAAAAGTTGCAATTCACCCACTCTTATATAGTTGTTAATTAATAAGTTAATCAGAAAAATATACATTGAATAGCTACCATATTCTAAATGTGTTTTTATGATGTTTGATCACTTTAGGTATTTTTTTTTAAAGTATCCCTTCTTTTTTTTCTATTTTTTTATTTAGATGTAATTGAAGCCTCTCCCCTCTCCCCATCTGAATGTTTCAGAGTATAGCTCAGGATGTCTTTCTTTTCTTTTTTTTCCTTTAAAAAAATGACACTCTCCAAGAAATTCCCTTGAGGATAACTCACATCATCCATGATCCAAATTCTAAGTGAAGAAATCTTTTGAGATTCGGTAATTATTTTCAGCACCACATTAAGTTGTGCCCTCTAAACTATGTGTGTGAGATGCAAGTCCCCAAGCACACATTCTGAACGTCAATAAAACACTTCCCTTAGTACACCAGTATCCTCTTACAAACCCTATACACTGCTTCTCAGATATTCCAAAAGTTAACCCAAATAATTACCTTATTGGATGGCTATTAGCATTACACACTTGACAAAAACCATGTCTGCCCTGCACTTTTGCATGCTGTCATGACTTAGTTTATTATTATTATAGATAATAATAATAACTTCTTATGGTATGAATGAATACATTCTTTATGTGCTTCTAGGTCAGAAACTTCTACTGTTAATCAGATCCCTTTGAGTATTTCACATCTAGTTTTGATCCCCATGCCATACTTTTACACACACACAAAACATGTAGTTTTAATTTGATCATGACTGTTACTGTTTGAATAGGTTTTTTAGACTTTGGGCATTCTGGATATTTAAATGGACTCAGACAGTATAAATCAGACTCCCAGTGGCTTCTGGCAAGCACCTACTCAGTTCTCTACTGAACCTTATTTAAGTCAGCTCCAACACTAAAGTTCTTTAGAATTACATGCAAGGTCATAGGATTTCAATAAAGAACACTCTAACATGAGACCAGAATACCTATGGATGTAACCTGCTCTTGAATAAACTTTCTCCCTATCATTCTTTTCAGGAATACTGTAATCTTTTTATAGATCTTATTCTTTTGCAATCATCCAGGTTTCTATTGGTTGAGTGACCTCTTTGCATCAGATATTTTGAATTTCTTTTATCCTTATATCTACAAGGGAAATAAGATCAACTGCAATTTACGGATGAGGAAACTGTGGCTAGGACAGTGAGCAACTAACTCGTTTACTGCTATTAAATGATATAACTAAGTTTAAACTGGCATTTATCATGTATACACAATGAAGATTTATTCTTAACATAAATTGAGCATTTACTACATCCTAATCACTGTTCCACTGTGTTGAATCACATTAAAATGCTGATCATTCACCTACAAAATAGCAATTCCATGTGATTTAACCTAATATTAGTTGAATTTGACCTTAACAATAGCTTTACAAAGCAACTATTGTTAACGTTATTTTTTAAAAGAGGAAATTGAAGCTTAGCTAGGTTATATAATATGCACATGGTTAAACAGTCAATAAGTGGTGTGCTTTTTTCTTTTTCACCAGGCAATTCTTCTTCACTATGAACTGGTGACTATGATGAAATAATGTGACATTTTTATTGTCCCCAGTGGTGGCAATTCTGGGTTTGCTACTTCACTGACTTCATTCAATATATTGAGCATATGCTGTGTATGTGAATCATATATATTCAACCTTCGAAGGAAGAGTGAGGTGGGAAATTAAGCTAGGTAGTACAGATTTACGTTTAAAAAACCCAAAGCCATCTGAAATAGATTTTCTTCAGCGTCTATGTAGGTAGACCTTGAAGAGAGTTCCAAAGGTATTCAGAGATTGGTTATTATTGGAAGAGCGTGTAGTCTTTCAAAGGTTTTTTTAAAAAAATCTTTATTTGAGTATAACTGCTTTACAATGGTGTGTTAATTTCTGCTTCATAACAAAATGAATCAGCTATACATATACATATATCGTTATATCTCCTCCCTCTTGTGTCTCCCTCCCATCCTCACTACCCCACCCCTCTAGGTGGTCACAAAGCACCGAGCTGATCTCCCTGTGCTATGCGGCTGTTTCCCACTAGCCATCTATTTTACATTTGGTAGTGTATATAAGTCCATATCACTCTCTCACTTCGTCCCACCATACCCTTCCCCCTCCCTGTGTCCTCAAGTACATTCTCTACATCTGTGTCTTTATTCCCGTCCTGCCTGTAGGTTCTTCAGAACCATTTTTTTTCTTTCTTTTTTTTAAGATTCCATATATTTGTGTTAGTATATGGTATTTGTTTTTCTCTTTCTGACCTGCTTCACTCTGTACAACAGACTCTAGGTCCATCCACCTCACTACATATACCTCAATTTCATTTCTTTTTATGGCTGAGTAATATTCCATTGTACATATGTGCCACATCTTCTTTATGCATTCATCTGTTGATGCACACTTAGGTGGCTTCCATGTCCTGGCTATTGTAAATAGAGCTGCAATGAACATTGTGGTACATGACTCTTTAAATTATGGATTTCTCAGGGTATATGCCCAGTAGTGGGATTGCTGGGTCGTATGGGAGTTCTACTTTTAGTTTTGTAAGGAACCTTCATACTGTTTTCCATAGTAGCTGTATCAATTTTACATTCCCATCAACAGTGCAAGAGGGTTCCCTTTTCTCCACACCCTCTCCAGCATTTATTGTTTGTAGATTTTTGGATGATGGCCATTCTGACAGGTGTGAGGTGATACCTCATTGTAGTTTAGATTTTCATTTCTCTAATGATTAGTGATGTTCAGCATCCTTTCATGTGTTTGTTGGCCATCAGTATGTCTTCTTTGGAGAAATGTCTGTTTAGGTCTTCTTCCCATTTTTGGATAGGATTGTTTGTTTTTTTGATATTGAGCTGCATGAGCTGCTTGTAAATTTTGGAGAATAATCCTTTGTCAGTGGCTTCATTTGCAAATATATTATCCCCTTCTGAGGGTTGTCTTTTTGCCTTGTTTATGTTGTCCTTTACTGTGTAAAAGCTTTTAAGTTTCATTAGGTCCCATTTGTTTATTTTTGTTTTTATTTCCATTTCTCTAGGAGTTGGGTCAGAAAGGATCTTGCTGTGATTTATGTTGTAGACTGTTCTGTCTATGTTTTCCTCTAAGAGTTTTATAGTGCCTGGCCTTACATGTGGGTCTTTAATCCATTTTGAGTTTATTTTTGTGTATGGTGTTATGGAGTATTCTAATTTCATTCTGTTACATGTAACTGTCCAGTTTTCCCAGCACCACTTATTGAAGAGGCTGTTTTTTCTCCATTGTATATTGTTGCCTCCTTTATCAAAAATAAGGTAACATATGTGTGTGGGTTTATCTCTGGGGTTTCTATCCTGTTCCATTTATGTATATTTCTGTTTTTGTGCCAGTACCATACTGTCTTGATTACTGTAGCTTTGTAGTATAGTCTGAAGTCTGGGAGCCTTATTCCTCCAGCTCCGTTTTTCTTTCACAAGGTTGCTTTGGCTATTCAGGGTCTTTTGTGTTTCCATACAAATTGTGAATTTTTTGTTCTAGTTCTGTGAAAAATTCCGTTGGTAGTTTGATAGGGATTGCATTGAATCTGTAGATTGCTTTGGGTAGTAGAGTCATTTTCACAATGTTCATTCTTCCAACCCAAGAAGATGGTATATCTCTCCATCTGTTTGTATCATCTTTAATTCCTTTCATCAGTGTCTTATAGTTTTCTGCACACAGGTCTTTTGTCTCCTTAGATAGGTTTATTCCTAGGTATTTTATTGTTTTTGTTGCAATGGTAAATGGGAGTGTTTCCTTAATTTCTCTTTCAAATTTTTCACCATGCAAGAGATTTCTGTGCATAAATTTTGTATCCTGCTACTTTACCAAATTCACTGATTAGCTCTAGTTGTTTTCTGGTAGCATCCTTACGGTTCTCTATGTATAGTATCATGTCATCTGCAAACAGTGTCAGCTTTACTTCCTCTTTTCTGATTTGGATTCCTTTTATTTATTTTTCTTTTCTGATTGCTGTGGCTAAAACTTCCAAAGCTATGTTGAATAATAGTGGTGAGAGTGGACAACCTTGTCTTGTTCCTGATCTTAGAGGAAATGGTTTCAGTTTTTCACCATTGAGAGCAATGCTGGCTGTGGGTTTGTCATATATGGCTTTTATTATGTTGAGGTAAGTTCCGTCTATGCCTGCTTTCTGGAGGTTTTTATCATAAATAGATGTTGAATTTTGTTGAAAGCTTTTTCTGCATCTATTGAGAAGATCATATGGTTTTTCTCCTTCAGTTTAATAAGGTTTATCTCATTTATTAACTTACATATATTGAAGAATCCTTGCATCCCTGGTATAGACCCCACTTGATCATGGTGTATGATCCTTTTAATGTGCTGTTGGATTCGGTTTGCTAGTATTTTGTTGACAATTTTTGCATCTATGTTCATCAGTGATATTGCCTATAGATTTCTTTTTTTGTGGCATCTTTGTCTGGTGTTGGTATCAGGGTGATGGTGGCCTCATAGATTGAGTTTGGGTGTGCTCCTCCTTCTGCTACATTTTGGAAGAGTTTAAGAAGGATAGGTGTTAGCGCTTCTCTAAATGTTTGGTAGAATTCACCTATGGAGCCATCTTCTCCTGGGCTTTTGTTTGTTGGAAGATTTTTAACCACAGTCTCAATTTCAGTGCTTGTGATTGGTATGTTTATATTTTCTATTTCTTCCTGGTTCAGTCTCGGAAGGTTGTGCTTTTCTAAGAATTTATCCATTTCTTCCAGGTTGACAATTTCATTGGCTTATAGTTTCTTGTAGTAATAATCTCTCATGATCCTTTGTATTTCTGCAGTGTCAATTGTTACTTCTTTTTCATTTCTAATTCTATTGATTTGAGTCCTCTCCCGTTTTTTCTTTCTTTCTTTTTTTTTTTTTTTTTTGTGGTACACGGGCTTCTCACTGTTGTGACCTCTCCCATTGTGGAGAACAGGCTCCAGATGCGCAGGCTCAGTGGTCATGGCTCACAGGCCTAGCTGCTCCGTGGCATGTGGTATCTTCCCAGACCGGGACATGAAACTATGTCCCCTGCATCGGCAGGCGGACTCTCAACCACTGCGCCACAAGGGAAGCCCTCCCTTTTTTTCTTAACAAGTCTGGATAATGGTTTATCAATTTTGTTTATCTTCTCAAAGAACCAGCTTTTAGTTTTATGGATCTTTGCTATTGTTTCCTTCATTTCTTCTTCTTTTATTTCTGATCTGATCTTTATGATTTCTTTCCTTCTGCTAACTTTGGGTTTTTTCTTGTTCTTCTTTCTCTAATTGCTTTAGGTGTAAGGTTAGGCTCTTTATTTGAGATGTTTCCTGTTTCTTGATGTAGGATTGTATTGTTATAAACTTCCCTCTTAGAACTGCTTTTGCTGCATCCCATAGGTTTTGGGTCATCGTGTTTTCATTCTTATTTGTTTCTAGGTATTTTTTGATTTCCTCTTTGATTTCTTCTAAGTGATCTCTTGTTTATTTAGTAGTGTATTGTTTAGCCTCCATGTGTTTGTGTTTTTTACAGATTTTTTTCCTGTAATTGATATCTAGTCTCGTAGCACTATGGTCAGAAAAGAGACTTCATATGATTACAATTTTCTTGAATTTTCCAAGGCTTGATTTGTGACCCAAGATATGATCTATCCTGGAGAATGTTCCATAAGCACTTGAGGGGAAAATGTATTCTATTTTTTTTTGGATGGAATATCCCATAAATATCAGTTAAGTCCATCTTGTTTAATGTATCATTTAAAGCTTGTGTTTTGTTGTTTATTTTCATTTTGGATGATCTGTCCCTTGGTGAAAGTGGGGTGCTAATGTCCCCTACTATATTTGTGTTACTGTCAGTTTCCCCTTTTATGGCTGGTAGCATTTGCCTTATGTGTTGATCGACTCCTATGTTGGGTGCATAAATATTTATCATTGTTATATCTTCTTCTTGGTTTGATCTGTTGATCATTATGTAGTATCCTTCTTTGCCTCTTGTAATAGTCTTTATTTTAAAGTCTATTTTGTCTGATATGAGAATTGCTACTCTGGCTTCCTTTTGATTTCCATTTGCATGGAATTTCTTTTTCCATCCCCTCATTTCCAGTCTGTATGTGTCCCTAGGTCTGAAGTGGGTCTCCTGTAGACAGAATATATACAGGTCTTGGTTTTGTATCCATTCAGCCAGTCTATGTCTTTTGGCTGGAACATTTACTCCATTTACATTTAAGGTAGTTATTGATTTGTATATTCCTATTACCATTTTCTTAATTGTTTTGCATTTGTTATTGTAGGTCTTTTCCTTCTCTTGTGTTTCCTGCCTAGAGAAGTTCCTTTAGCATTTGTGGTAAGGCTGGTTTGGTGGTGCTGAATTCTCTTAGCTTTTGCTTCACTGTTAAAGTTTTAATTTCTCCATCTAATCTTAATGAGATCCTTGCTGGGTAGAGTAATCTTGGTTGTAGGTTCTTCCCTTTTATCGCTTTAAATATGTTCTGCCACTCCCTTCTGGCTTGCAGTTTCTACTGAAAGATCAGCTGTTAACCTTATGGGGATTCCCTTGTATGTTCTTTGTTGCTTTTCTCTTGCTGCTTTCAATATTTTTTCCTTGTATTTAATTTTTGATAGTTCGATTAATATGCATCTTGGCATGTTTCTCCTTGGATTTATCCTGTATGGGACTTTCTGCCCTTTGTGGAGTTGATTGACTATTTCCTTTCGCATATTAGGGAAGTTTTGGGCTATAAACTCTTCAAATATTTTCTCAATCTCTTTCTTCTTTTCTTATTCTATAATTCAAATTTTGGTGCATTTAATGTTGTCCCTGAGGTCTCTGAGACTGTTCTCAATTCTTTTCATTGTTTTTACTTTATTTGGCTCTGTGGTACTTATTTCCACTATTTCATCTTCCAGGTCACTTATCTGTTCTTCTGACTCAGTTATTCTGCTATTGATTCCTTCTAGAGAACGTTTAATTTCATTTATTGTGTTGTTCATCATTGTTTGTTTGCTCTTTAGTTCTTCTGGTCCTTGTTAAACGTTTCTTGTATTTTTTCCATTTTATTTCCAAGATTTTCAATCATTTTTACTATCATTACTCTGAATTCTTTTTCAGGTAGACTGCCTATTTCCTCTTCATTTGTTTTGTCTGGTGGGTTTTTACCTTGCTCCTTCATCTGCTGTGTGTTTCTGTCTTTTCATTTTGCTTAACTTACTGTGTTTGGGTTCTCCTTTTCACAGGTTTCAGGTTCCTAGTTCCTGTTGTTTTTGGTTTCTGCCCTAGTGGTTAAGATTGGTTCAGTGTGTTGTATAGGTTTCCTGGTGGAGGGGATTGGTGCCTGTGTTCTGTTTTATGAGGCTGTAGCTTGTCTTTCTGGTGGGAAGGACCATGTTCGCTGGTGTGTTTTGGGGTGTCTGTGACCCTATTATGATTTTAGGCAGCCTGTCTGCTAATGGGTGGGGTTGTGTTCCTGTCTTGCTAGTTGTTTGGCATAGGTTGTCCAGCACTGAAGTTTGCTCGTTGTTGAGTGGAGCTGGGTCTTATCGTTGTGATGGAGATTTCTGGGAGAGCTTTCACTGTTTAATATTACATGGAGCCCAGAGGTCTCTTGTGGACCAATGTCCTGAACTCGGCTCTCCCACCTCAGAAGCACAGGCCTGATATCCAGCCAAAACACGAAGACCCTGTCAGCCACATGCCTCAGAAGAAAAGAGTGAAAGAAAGAAAGAAAGAAAAAAAAGTTATTAAAACAAAAAATAAAACAATTATTAAAATTAAAAAAATTAAAAAGTAATAAAAAAGGAAAAGAAAGAAAGAAAGAAGTGAGCAACCAAACAAAATAACAAATCCACCAATGATAACAAGTGCTAAAACATACAAAAAAAAAAAAAGGGACAGACAGAACCCAGGATAAATGGTAAAAGCAAAGCTATACAGACAAAATCACACAAAGAAGCATACACATACACTCTCACAAAAAGAGAAAAAGGAAAAAAAAAATCTATATATTAAAAAAGGAAGTGAGCAACCAAATCAATAAACAAATCTACAAATGATAATAAACTCTAAATATGAAACTAAGAAAAACATAAAACCAGAAACAACTTGATGCAGAAAGCAAACCCCAAGTCTACAGTTGCTCCCAAAGTCCACTGCCTCAATTTTGGGATGATTCATTGTCCTTTCAGATATTCCAGAGTTGCAGGGTACATCGAGTTGATTGTGGAGATTTAATCCGCTACTCATGAGGTTACTGGGAGAGATTTCCCTTTCTCTTCTATGTTCTCACAGCTCCTGGGGTTCAGCTTTGGATTTGGTCCCACCTCTGCGTGTAGGTCACCTGAGGGCGTTTCTTCTTCGCTCAGAGAGGACGGGTTTAAAGGATCAGCTGATTTGGGGGCTCTGGCTCACTCAGGCTGGGGAGAGGGAGGGGTACGGATGTGGGGCGAGTCTGTGGCAGCAGAGGCTGGTGTGACGTTGTAATAGCCTGAGGCGTGCCATGTGTTTTCCTGGGGAAGCTGTCCCTGTATCACAGGACCCCGGCCGTGGTGGGCTGCACATGTGGATAGTGACCTGTGCTTGCACACAGGCTTCTTGGTCACTGAAACTGTAGCTGTAGTGTTTCATGCCTGTCTCTGGGGTCTGCACTGACAGCCGTGGCTCGCGCCCATCTCTGGAGCTCGTTTAGGTGGTGCTCTGAATCCCCTCTCCTCATGCACCCCGAAACAATGGTCTCTTGACTCTTAGGCAGGTCCAGATTTTTTCCCGGACTCCCTCCCAGGCAGCTGTGGCACACTAGCCCCCTTCAGGCTGTGCTCACGCCCCCAACCCCAGTCGTCTCCCAAAGCTGGAGTGTCAGCTCCCAGCCCCCGTCCGCCCCGGCAGGTGAGCAGACAAGCCTCTTGGGCTGGTGAGTGCTGGTCGGCACCAATCCTCTGTGCGGAAATCTCTCCTTTTTGCCCTCTGCACCCCTGTTCCTGCGCTCTCCTCCATGGCTCCGAAGCTTCCCCCCCGCCACCCCCCATCTCCGCCCCGAAGGGGCTTCCTAGTGTGTGGAATATTTTCCTCCTTCACAGCTCCCTCCCACATCTGCAGGTCCTGTCCCTATTCTCTTGTCTCTGTTGTTTCTTTTTCCTTTTGCCCTACCCAGGTACATTGGGAATTTCTTGCCTTTTGGGGAGTCTGAGGTCTTCTGCCAGCGTTCAGTAGGTGTTATGTAGGAGCTGTTCCACATGTAGATGTATTTCTGGTGTATCTGTGGGGAGGAAGGTGATCTCCGCGTCTTACTCCTCCGCCATCTTGAAGGTCTCTCTCTTTCAAAGTTTTTATTTCTAAAGTAACTACACCGTTTGGGTTGTGTAACTACACCCTGTGGAGAGTGAACGTTTGTTAAATAATCACTTTTACTGTTCTCTTCGCCTGGAATGCCTTGTCCCTTATCACAAGATCTTTGAAGTCTTAGCTCAATGGTTACTTTCTCTATAAGGCTCCTCCAATTATTTCCAGCAGCAAATGAATTGTCCCTAATTTTGGTTCTCATTTCATTTTGTTCTCAGTTTTCATATGTCGCCAGTCACCTTTTCTCCTACATTATGTTTATTTGCTTATCTATCCATCCACTCATCAATCTGTCATTTACTATATGTCTATAAATCTTTAGTCACTGTAATGGGTCCTCAGGATACAGGGATGAAAAAACAGTTCCTCCTCAAAGGCCTGGCAGAGAGAAAGATAAGTGAACAGAATATTTCAATACAACTATAGTTCTCTTATTTTTATTCCCGCTCAACATATCTGAAAAATGTGCTCCTATCAGTAACAGTTAGTCATAATGGCTGAAGTTCTTGTGGATGGTGTGGACTGGTGGGAGGGCAAAGGGAGAAAGAAGGGAGGAGCTATCCTCCACTCCCCCCAGGGTGGAGATGGAGAATACATATTTCATTTCCCTCCAGCTCAGCCTCCTCAACTGGGGACCAGTGTGTGAGCTTAGCACAGGTGATCCTGCTACAAAGAGGAGGCATGTTTATCCCACACTTGGAGCATCCTTGCAGGTTGTGCAGGGAAGACTTCTGGGAGCTGAAGTTTGAACTAAATTATGAAGATGAGTTCACTACACGAGTAAAGGAGCAAAGGAAAGTCAGGTAAAGGGGGTAGTTAATGCCTCAAAAGGCCTGAAGGTAAAATAAAGAATGCTGTGTGTGTGTGTGTGTGTGTGTGTGTGTGTGTGTCTGTGTGAGGAGGGTGGGGGAGAGGTCTGATATGGCTATGTGAGAGGGAAAAGTGGACAAGAATTGAGTGGTCAAGAGCAAATAGTATCCACATAACGGTGTTTTGAAAAAGCCACACTTTATGGTTTGGAGAATGGGAAATACGTATATATCTTACATGCATCTTTAGACTGTGATCTACCTGATGGCAAAGACTTTCATGCTGTCCATATCTTAGTATGCCAGACCCCTAGTACATCATTCTAGACATTTTAGAATTAACTACCTTATAGCTATATCTTGGATCTCACCTCTAATCTTTCATTCTGGGTTGCCCAACTTGCAGGGCAGTGAATTTCAAGAGAATATTGCTAGTTTTGGGGGACGCTGGGGAGACAGAGGCACTGGGCTGTAAGTGAGAGGGTCTGCTTTGAAGAAATAAAGGAGGCTTAAATCCATTATCACAACCACACTCCAATACAGCATTCCTTCTCTGAATGGTATTTGTTCCTGTTTACTTTCTTCCTTGTGGCATCGAGCTGGGCTGCATTAGCCATTGAGGCATAATTACTATTTTATTATTATTTTTTCCACAGATAAGTGGAGCATTTGAGCACAGCTGAATTGCTGGGAACCTTAGTGGAAGAAATCTATTACTGGTGTGGCTTGAAACAATACACAAAAGGCCCCTGCGTGTGGTCTGCCCTCCACGCTTTCAACTTCCTTGTGTGGAACAATAAATCTCCAAGTCAGCTAGAATGCAGAGACTCCCATCCAACGAGAGGGGAGCTACATTTTATCTTTTATTCATTGGCAGGAACATTAGCTGTAGGAGGTATTCAAATCACACTTTTATTTAAACAAACACAGCTGGATCGCAGCCTCTTAATATAGCAATTCTCTAATGAAAAATAACAACATAGTATTTATCTCTTTTCTTTTGTGTGACTCTCAATTTGCTAAAATTAGGCAGACTTCAATCCCATACAAAATTGGCATGTTTTCATGACCAGAGCTCATCGCAACTAACTGCAAAATTATAATGGGGATGTAATTATAGGAGGGCATGTGAAATACACATCCTTTTGCTGCTGTAAGCTATATGGGGTTATACAATTATGTTGTAATAACATCATTTATCTTAAAGGAGTCAGACAGCTGACTTCATTTATTTAACTTGAGTACTCCAATTATGTGCTGTGTCGGTTTAACATAAATGTCTTGCCCAAAGAACACGGTGTAATAATAATGGTAATAGCAATAATAATAATAGTAGCACACATTTGTATAGGGCTCTATGGAACACAAAGCATTTTTACAATTGTGATCTTGCTGGGGTCTCATCACTGCTCTGTAAGGCAGGCATCTGGGACTGTGGTTCTATTTGCCCCATTTTACTGGTGAGAAAACTGTGGTTTGGAGACATGAAGTGAGGTTGTCAAGACTGAATGGTTAGTAAGTGGTGACGTAAGAGCTTCAAACCCAAATTTCCT
Source organism: Delphinapterus leucas (assembly GCF_059928025.1). Classification (NCBI taxonomy): domain Eukaryota; kingdom Metazoa; phylum Chordata; class Mammalia; order Artiodactyla; family Monodontidae; genus Delphinapterus; species Delphinapterus leucas. Next base: position 138,947,928 of record NC_143129.1, read on the forward strand.
GATTTGATATTCAGAAATGGTTATGCTGATCTCCCCAAAGGTATCAGATTTTGGACAGTGTGACACATTTGTTCTCATCTCTTATCCTATTTTATCTCACAGCCTTCGTTTAAGGCATGTAGACCAGTGGTCGTGGGAAGCACAGGTATTAATTCTGTGATCTTGGGGAAATTAAATTAAATTTTTAGACCCCAGATTCTCTGTCAGAAAAAAATGGATTATTATACCTACTAAGAAGATGAACAGAGTTGTGAGAATTAAGTAAGATAATGCTTGTGAAGTCCACGGGTAGGTGCTCAGAAAATGAGTTTTTTCTCTTTCTCTGAAAGATAAGAATTTTTTTTTTTTTTTACACATGATGAAATTGTTGTCTGTTTTGCTTAACTGACCTGCTCAACTTACCAAGCTAGTAATTGTCGGGGCAGTGACTGAAATCCACCTCCTCCTCTTTCCAATCTCCTTGTCATTAGTTTTAGTCAGATTGCAATGTCTTTAAATGCTCGTCATAATTTTCCAGCTGTTTTTCAATTCTTCACAAAATTCATTTGCTTAAATACCCAAAGATGGAATAAAATCCTTATATTTTATTTGAACTAAAATCTTTGGGCTCTTTGCCTGAGTGAGAGACACTGCAGGTGTGGAGAAAGCAGAATTTGAAGTCAGGAAGTTATGTTGAGCTTCTGGTGGCAGTGCTTACTAGCTGTGTGAGTTTAGGTCAATATTCTGACTTCTCTCAGCACGGGTCAGAGATAAATTTATTGCAATCTGAACTTCCTGAGAGGAAACCTGAAGTACATGGTGTTTCTAGGAAAGAAGAAAAGGTTTTAAAACAATAGACTTAGTTTACCCCATGCTAGGCACTGTGAACACATTGGTCAACAAACACTGTTTCATTGAACTCATAAGATGATGAGTTACAGATCAGAAACAGATGAGGAAACGGAGATTAAAAGACTTGTCAAAGAGTTATAAAACTATACTTAGGTGAGTTCTACTTAATGGATTGGAGGACTTAATTTTCAAGTTTCTTGAATAATTAAGTAGTTAAATGGAAGAAGGTGAGTGGGGTCTCTTTAGATGCCTCCAATTTACAGAAGGGAAAGTTTGATAAACTTTATCTGATTCCCAGAGGAATTCCCAGAGGAATCATTACTGATGTGGTTTCTTTCTTTTTGTTTAAGGTTTTCTCTGGGTATATTTCTAGTAGTGGGATTGCTGGGTCATATGGTAATTCTATTTTTAATTTTTTAAGGAACCTCTATACTGTTCTCCATAGTGACTATCAATTTACATTTCCAGCAACAGTGAAAGAGGGTTCCCTTTTCTCCACACCCTTTCCAGCATTTGTTGTTTGAAGGTTTTCTGATGTTGCCCATTCTGACCCATGTGAGGTGATACCTCATTGTCGTTTTGATTTGCATTTCTCTAATAATTAGTGATGTCGAGAAGCTTTTCATGTGCTTCTTGGCCATCTGTAGGTCTTCTTTGGAGAAATGTCTATTTAGGTTTTCTGCCCATTTTTTGATTAGATTGTTTGTTTTTTTAATATTGAGCTGTATGAGCTGTTTATATATTTTGGAGATTAATCCTTTGTCCATTGATTCATTTGCAAATATTTTCTCCCGTTCTGAGGGTTGTCTTTTTGTCTTGTTTATAGTTTCCTTTGCTATGCAAAAGCTTTTAAGTTTCATTAGGTCCCATTTGTTTATTTTTGTTTTTATTTCCATTACTCTAGGAGCTGGGCCAAAAAAGATTTTGCTGTGGTTTATGACAAAGAGTGTTCTTCCTATGTTTTCCTATAAGAGCTTTATAGTTTCCAGTCTTATATTTAGGTCTTTAATCCATTTTGAATTTATTTTTGTGTATGGTGTTAGGGAGTGTTCTAATTTCATTCTTTTACATGTAGCTGTACAGTTTTACCAGCACCACTTATTGAAGAGACTGTCTTTTCTCTATTGTATACCCTTGTCTCCTTTGTCATAGATGAGTTGACCATAGGTGTGTGGGTTTATCTCTGGGATTTCTCTCCTGTTCCATTGATCTATATTTCTGTTTTTGTAACAGTACCATATTGCCTTCATTAATGTAGCTTTGTAGTATAGTCTGAAGTCAGGGAGTGTGATTCCTCCAGCTCCATTTTTTTCCCTCAAGATTGTTTTGGCTATTTGGGGTCTTTTGTATCTCCATACAAATTTTAAGATTATTTGTTCTAGTTCTGTGAAAAATGCCATTGGTAATTTGATAAGGATTGCATTGAGTCTATAGATTGCTTTGGGTAGCATAGTCATTTTCACAATATTGATTCTTCCAATCCATGAACATGGTATATCTCTCCATCTGTTTGTGTCATCTTTGATTTCTTTCATCAGTGTCTTATAGTTTTCTGAGTACAGATCTTTTACCTCCTTGGGTAGGTCTATTCCTAGGTATTTTATTCTTTTTGTTGCAGTAGTAAATGGGATTGTTTCCTTAATTTCTCTGTCTGATCTTTTGTTGTTAGTGTGTAGGAATGCAAGAGATTTCTATGCATTAATTTTGTATCCTGAAACTTTACCAAATTCACTGATTAGCTCTAATAGTTTTCTGGTGGCATCTTTAGGATTATCTATGTATAGCATCATGTTATCTGCAAACAGTGACAGTTTTACTTCTTTTCCAACTTGTATTCTTTTTATTTCTTTTTCTTCTCTGATTGTCGTGGCAAGAACTTCTGAAACTATGTTGAATAATAGTGGTGAGAGTGGACATCCTTGTCTTGTTCCTGATCTTAGAGGAAATGCTTTCAGATTTTCACCATTGAGAATGATGCTTGCTGTGGGTTTGTCATATATGACCTTTATTATATTGAGGTAGGTTCCCTCTATGCCCACTTTCTGGAGAATTTTTATCATAAATGGTGTTGAATTTTGTCAAAAGCCTTTTCTGCATCTGTTGAGATGATCATATGGTTTTTCTTCTTCAGTTTGTTAATATGGTGTATCACATTGATTAATTTGCATGTTTTGAAGAATCCTTGCATCCCTGGACAGATATGGTTTCTGTTTCTAACTGAACCAGCAAGGATGGAGTTTCTTAGATAAATTTTACTTATTGAAGGCATATCAAGTGTCTCACCTAATCCAGCCTCAGCCTAGAGGCTCAGATATTTTTAGGTGGGCAGATGAAAACACAGAAACATGAAATTCCTTAGCCAAGAAGGAATAGAACAAGATTTTATGTCTATGTCAATTTTTTTCCCGTTTTCACTCATTCTTCTCCCCCTACTGATATCCAGTCATACATTTAATTTTCTAAATTTTAAGTTAAAAATAAAGTCCTGTTCTTTCACTGATTTCCAGGAGCTTACGATGTACTGGGGAGACATCTAGGTGAGAAAGTATTAGAGTGTGATGAGATTGCAGTGAGGCAGAAGCTGTGCCAGTGGTGAGTGGTAGGTTTAATGTTGGCTCATAGGTGGAGCTATCAATTCTGCTTAGAGAATGGAGTTGGGAGAGCTTCACAGATGAAGTGTCCCTTGAGCAGCATTTTATTTTCAGATGTTTTAATTGTAAATGATAGAAAACCTATATAAGTGATTTTAGCTCAAAGGAGCTTTTACTGCAGAGAACTCATCATAATTAAATATAGCAACATGGCTGGACCCAAGGAAAAATTGGATCCATTTATTTGAACATTAATAGGATGGCTTTTCCCCTCTAATCTCTGCTTTGCTGCTCTTGCTGCAGACTGGCCATCTCTGCCTCTTGGTGTCTTTGAAAGGAAGTATTGTCACTGACACTTCAAAGTTTTACATCTTACAGCTTCAGACACTGGAAAGAAGCTGCTTTAATGATCTGTCTACATTCCAAAGTTCTGAGGCCAAAATTTTTAGAGAAGGAATTCATTGGTTTACTTTTTGGCCAATCAGCTGTATCTCTAGGACAGAGTTACTTAGAAATAGGCAGCTTCCACAGAAACTGTATTAGAGGACTTGCAAGAGGCAGTTCCCAAAAGAGGGGAAGTAGGATCAGGCTATTGTTTCCACAGAGGAGTGGTTCTCAAAGTATGGTCCATGGGACCCTGGGGTCTTGAGGCCCTTTTAGAAGGTCCATGAAGTCAAAACTACTTTCTTCATAATCCTAAGACAGTTTTTGCTTTTTTTTCAGTATGTTGACATTTGCACTGAGGTTACAAAAGCAATGTAATGTTACAAAATCAGCAAAACTGCTGGCACCTCAGCATGAATCAAAGCACCAAACTGTAAGGTCATCGTTGTATTCTTTACATTGCACTCACAGCTACAAAGGTCAGTTTAATTTAGAATGTCCTTGAATAAACAGTAAAACTATTAATTTCATGAAATATTAACGCTGTTTACTTGCCTTTTAATATCTATGTGCCAAATTAGTTCTGCCATAAAGTTATTTCACTGCATACTGTAGTAAAACATCTGCCTTGAGGAAAAGTAGGTGCACAATTGTTTGAGTTGCAAGCTGAACTAGCTGCCTTTTTCATGGAACACATTTTTTACTTGGAAGAATAACACTGAAAAACTATGACTGTTCAGACTTGGGTGTTCGGAAGACATATTCATGAACAAAGTAAGCCTGTTACTTCAAGGGAAACAACTAACAGTATTCATTGCCAATGGTAAAGTTTGAACTTCAAATAAAAATCAGAATTTTAGAAAACTTGTATCTACCACTGTGAACTTGATGGTTCCTAATACTTAATGACTTTTCTGATGCAATTTGTGGTGAGAGTAACAAATATGATTTCTTGATATTATAGAGTCAACATATCAACATTTAGAAGACCTACATGGCTAAAGCAATATTTTTAAAATGACTCACGCATTGATGCTACGAAGACCATGGATAAAAGATCCATACAGAGTTGACCAATAGATTTTAATGTAAGGGTATAAAAAGCTCACTAGTGTGGTTTGAGATTCAACATTGCAGCTAACCTTTAAGAAGTTACTACTAACTGAGTGTTTTCTTAGATTCAAAGAATAATAGCCACAAAATTCTCCAAATTTTCTTTATATACTTCAGCCAAAACAACATATCAAAATAGATTGAATATAGACACAGATATGAAAAATCTTCTTTTAAGCCAGAAAATTCTTCTATTAAGCCAGACATTAGAGAAATTTTCAGAAATATAAAACAATGCCACTCTTCTTATTAAGTTTTTGAAAATGTAGTTATTTTTCATAAAATACTTTATATATATTAGCATATATTATTTGTAAATAGATTAATATGTAGATATTCAAAATTGTTCTCATTTAAAATTTCTAAATGGTAAATATTAATATATATAACTGACACAAGAAAATGATTTTGTGGTCCTCAGTAATATTTGATTGGACTCTGATTCTGAGACCAAAATGTTTGATAACTACTGCCATAGATACTAACCACAGTCTTTAAATATGGATAAGAGCAAGAAGGTGGGTGAGAGCTGAAAGAGCCTTCCAGTGGAATGACAAGAAGGCATGAAGCAGTATGGCACATTCAGGACCTTAAGAAGAGATGCAGATGGAAAATGGTGTATGTGGAGTAGATTATAGAGAAAAAGGTTGAAGAAGAAAAGTTCTTTGCCAGTCAATCAGAAGACTTTGAAAGTTTTTAAGTAGGAAAATGATGTGATTTTATTTGGGTTTATACATGGCACTTTGTAGGCAGTATGAAAATTGGGTAGGTGTCATAAATAGAATGTTTGCATTCCCTCCAAATCTATATGTTGAAATCTTAATCCCCAAGGTAATGGAATTAGAAGGCGGGGTCTTTGGGAGGTACCTAGGTCAAAAGGATGGAGCTCTCACTAATGAGATTAGTGCCTTATCTAAGAGGTCCAGAGAGATACTTTGCCCCTTCCACCCTTTGAGGACATAGTGAAAAGTTGCCATCTATGATCCAGGAAATGGCCTTCACCAGACTCCAAATCTGCTGGTGCCTTGATCTTGGACTAACCAGCTTCTAGGACTGTGAAAAATAAATGTTTGCTGTTTATAAGTACCCCAGTCTATGGTATTTTGTTATAGCAACTGGAGGTAAGACAGTAGGCAATGGTGTGGGGTATGGGGTTAGTGAAACTGAAGATGGTAAACAAAGTAGCAATAGTTCAGCACATAAAAGATGAGAAACTGAATTAAGGCAATGGTGGTAGAAGTGGAAAGAAAGAGGTATGTAGGTGGGGGTTAGATTAGATAATATACCTGGAATTCTTTAACCTGGATGATCCCCTAGTCATTACTTTAAAGGAGTTGTATCTAAATCCCAGGTTCCCAAGGTTTATTCTTGCAAAGTTGCAGTATCAGTTAGGACTGGGTTCAGCTGTACATAATAGGAAATACCAAACAGTAATGACTTAAGGGTGGAGTTTGTCTCTCATGCAAAAGATATTCGGGGCCAGCTACTTTCTACTTCATATTGCTTTCATTCTCAAGGTCACCTCATTGTTCAAGATGGCTGCTGGAACAATATCACATCTGCATTCCAAGCTGGCAGCAGGAGGAAGCAGAACAGGAAAAAAGAGCTCAGTTTCCAGCTGCATCAGCTTCCTTTAGAAGCTTTCCTGCTTTCTACTTACTTTTCATTATCCAGATCTTTTCAACTTTACCACACTCAGCTGCAAGAAAGCTAGGAAATGCAGTCTTTTAGCTGGGTTCATTGCCATCTCAAATAATAACAAGATTATTTTACAGTGAAAAAGGTAAAAATGTTTATCAGATGACATCCAGCAATCTCTGTCACAGAGGTCTAGATTCCTACCTTCTCTTCCCAGATGCACTGTTATCCAGAATTCTTTATCTCTTCCTTTCACCATGAGATCTTCTGAGAGTGGGAAGGAAACCTACTTTTTATATGGAGGTCTCTTATCTGGCAACTCCAAGTTTCCATAACATAATCTGAGAACTAAGAGTAGAATAAATGAGTCTATACTATAATGTATACTGGACTGTAGTGTAGTCTACACCATACTATTATATTATCATCCCTTAACTGCTTGTCCCTTTAATTTTTAACTTTCAGTCCAATTCTCCCTACACACTGGCAGGACTAATTTTACTAAAGTGTATTTCACATTATTCTATTTAATTTGTCAAGAATATTAATTTCTCATAGCCTCCTGAACATTCACAAATGCCCACAAAGCATTCAAAACCCTCTTGCAATTTTACCAAAAGCAACATTTCCAGGCACACTTCCCATACTATATGCTTGAGCTTAATGGGATCTGACCTACTTTAGGAAATCTAACTTCCGTGGTTTTGTTCAAGTTGCTTTACTTTCTAGAATTCTAGCTGTGTACCTACATGGGCCAGTGAAACCTACAGAGGGTACATAGGATTTCTTGAATTCTAGTCCTCTCTCAATACCATCCTTTGATGACACATTATAAAACCCAACTCTGTAAATATTACATTTCATATTTTATGCTTTAGGAGCATGTTTCTTCAATCCATGCCCAACCATCTGTAATAGTCTTAGGGAAGGAAAGGTTGCTTAGGAGTGCAAGAGTCTGGGCAAGTGTTGCCCCTCCATCTCTTACACAGAATTCTACATTATGTTCCTAATCTGAGCCCTGAACTTACTAAGTGGAAAGTTTTTGTTGTTAGGGTGATTGTGTTGCTGTTCACTATTATTATTTGTTTCTCCTTTGACTTTGCTCTTAACCACCCAAATGTGTTTTGCTTTGAGAGAAGCCATCTCAGCATCATCTGTGCACACACCTTTCTCTTTTACCTGGCGTATATAATTAACCTTACAAACTAACCATCAAAAGAAACGAAAGACCTTGGAGGAGTGTCAAGTACCAGGGGCTTTTATTAATACAGAAAACTTTGTGTTCACATTAGCAAACTGATTCTATTATTTGCTCTGGATTCTTTAGAAAGGTGCCAGGGTGCACAAGCCCTTTAAAACGTGCCTTTCATCATTTACTTCTATGTGCTGCCACTGGAATTGTGTTGTGAGAACACAGTGGACTAGAATGACGATACCTGAAATCTCTTTTCCACTTTTGCCCAAGAGCCACAATAAGGTGTCGTATAAATTGTGCAGGCAGTTGATTCAGAGTCTTATTCAACTGTGTGCTATACAATTTGTAGGACATTGACCCAGTGCTACATAGTCCTATTGAAAGCTATATTTTGAATCTTAATTTCCTCATCAATATATGGAAAAGGGAACTTACAGAACAGTTTATTTTTCACCCTGGCATCAAGAAAGTTAGGACATTTACTGTTAATTAAAAGTTACCTTTAAATGGTAAAAGTTACCTTTTACCATTTAAAAGTTTCAGATATGTTAAATAATTTACTTAATATTGTTTTCTAATTCAAAGTAAGTAAATATCCCTTCTGACATTCCATTCTATCTCTCTTGGTTTCAGTTTAATTATCCATAGAATATATGTGTAGTAATGTTCCTATATCACTAGTCAATTTGCAGCACTAAATGAGATGAAAAATGTGAACAATTCTGGTAGGTTCTCACTAGGGATTGGCCTTGAGAAATGTAGCTCTATCCTTTATCACTCTAGACTCTCCAACCACCATTGGCCGGGATTTCAGCCAGTCTGGTTAGTTTCCTGGTGAGGTAAAACAGACCTTCATCCCTGATGGAATGGAGCCCTTAATTGCCTAACTCTTATTGGGTTGGGGTTGCTGTCATTGACCATCAGAGATTATTACTTGGCATGGAAATATTAAAAGTACCTTCAGTGAATCTTTTCAGTTTTACATACTGTCTTCCCTGTTCTCATCATGTAGTAACTTCTTTTTTTGCCTATTGGTCCACTGAAGGATGTGCCTAAAGTAGCCAGGTCACAGTCACAGGTTTCCCATTCAGTGGAATCATCATTGTGTTCCTTGGTGGATGTGTTCCCCGTTCCCAAGAACAAAGTTGTGAGGGCAGGAAGCACAATTCTGTTAGTGGGTCCCTGGATGTGAGAAAGGCCACACCTACTTCCACTTCTTGATACTCCTGAGCTCTAACAGTTGTACCATAAACTGTTTTATGATGCAATACATATTCTATATTCTGGAAGTTGGGGAGCAAGGCAAGGTGCTATATTACTCATTATCCATTACTTCACAAATGCCACAAATATGTACGTCAGCTATCAGTAGTTGGGTTCACTTTGTCTCATGAAACATTTCCAGTCAGGCTATACAAAGATCCCAGGCCTCGGAGCATTTCAGAAGAAATGAGAAGGAGAGAGATTTTATTTGCTTGGCTTGCTCCAATTTCCTTTATCTCACTGTTTAAAGTTAACCTCTCTGGGAATTAACACATGCACACTTTTAGGATGTATCATCCATTCATTTGATGGATACATTTTTATTAGCAGTATAGTCTTATTAGTATTGTTATTATGGTCATTATTATTAATCTATGTTGGGAGAGAGAGGGGTACATAAAGTTATATATCTATATCTATATCTATATCTATATAGCTGTCTCTATCTATCAATCATCTATATATCATAGTAAACACAATGACAAATGTATTTAATGGGGATGTCAGAGCACAGAGCAGGAAGAATTAATCCTCTTGGTGGTCAGAGGAGCTAGCTCAGAAAAGGAAGAGGACTTGCCTAGAAAGTGAATTTCAGTCACAGAAATGGCATGAATGAAGAATCTGAGGCAAGATACAGAATGAAATGTGAAGGAAAGCAGTTTAGTACTGTTGAAACATAAGTTTTATTGAAATTTAAGGCAAGGCTGTCAAGTCAAGTAGGGGCAATATCATATAGGGACATATAATTCTTTTGAGAACCTTGAAATCATTTCAAATATTGGTAACTTGCTAAGTTGTTACCTTTCTGTGCTTCAAATTCCTCATTTGCATAATAGGAATAATAACAATAACTGCCCCACAGTTTTGTTGTTAGACAGGTAGCAAGCAGTCAATAAATGTTAGCTTTATTAGGCAGCAGGGGGCCATGAAGCATTTTCAGTGACAGAATGATATGGTCAGATTTATGACATTGGAATAGAGAATGGTTTGGAGGGGCTTAGGGCCAAAAGCAGAGAGACGAGTTATTTACTAATATGATATTGTAATAATCCAAGGAGTAATGGTGGCCTAACTAGGCTAGAGTCAATGAAAAAATAAAACATTTAGAAGCTATATGATCAGGCCACTCAAGATGGGTATTTTCTTGCTCTCCGTACATCCCTTGCTTAACAAGTCCCTGCTTCACTCACATGATTATCCAACCCTCTTAATTATAGGGCTTAATTAGTCCCTGGTAACCCTGAGCCCACCTGACATCAATTCTTCCTGACAAAGGTAGCCTCGTTCTCCCCCGAGTAGCAAAGATTGCTGTCACGTCCTGCCTGCCGTCTGCCGTTAACAGTGGGGTGTCACTCCAGGACCTTGCTTCAGATGTACAAGGTCAGATCCCCCTGTACCATAAGCCACTGACGTCTCTGTTGCTGTATCCAGACTCTTTCTTTGGTTTCAAGGCTGGGCAACTACAAGGTGTGCAGGCCTGCAGGGTGCAGCCCAGTAGAAGGTAAGATGTATAGGACTTGGTAGGTAATTCAGTAGAAGTGGCGGATAAAGAGGAGGGCTGATTCAAAGATCACGCCCAAGGTTTTGGCTTGGGTGACTTGGTAACTGTGATGAAAGTAAGTAAGATAGAAAATACAAAAGGAAAAGAGAAGAGAGCAGAGAGTTTTAAGGAGGACATTATCAATAGTGCTGAACTGGAAATGGGCAGTAAAGGACAGAAATGCATCTTTTACATTGGTGTTAGTGATCTTAATGATAGTACTTTCAGGGAAGTAGTCATTGCTATCTCTGCATTACAGAAATGAAAACTGAGGCTCAGAATTGTTGTGAGGATCCATCCCTTAATGTCACACAGCTGTGTAGGTCCAGCATTCAGTGTGGGGTATTAATTCACTAAACCCAGCAACAGCAGTGACAACAACAAAACTCTGAGTGTTTACCATGTAGCAGGCACTGTACTAGGTACTGGGAACCTCAGAAAAGTAATGCACAGTTCATGTCTTCAAAGAGCTCATATTTTTGGAAGCCATGCAAAGAGACAATTGTAAATTTATAACAAAGATGTGATCCGAGTAAGGGGGCAGTGGGCACAAAGAAGGGTGCTTGTGCTAGGGATTTGCAAAAGATTTCAAAGTGGTTAAGTTGTTTAGCTGACACCTGGCTGGAGTGAGTTGGGGCAGAAGGGAAGACAAGATGAAAATTCAGGTTTGGAAGCAGCAGGTACAAAGGCACGGAGGTGAGAAAGAGCCTAGCGTTCCCAGAAATCACAAGCCGTTCAGTTGGGCTGGGGCTGCTTACTGGGGCTTTGGAAAGCCTTACGAAGAATTCTGACCTTATTTTGCAGACTACAGCTTCGTAACTCATGGGCTTCAGAAAGTCTGTGAAGTCCCTGAAATCTTATTCATAATTTTCTTTTTAGAAATTGATGTATAGTAACCTATATGGAAAAAGAATTGAAATAGAATGGATACATGTATAGGTATAGCTGAATCACTTTACTGTACAGCAGAAACTAACCAACATTGTAAGTCAACCATACTCTAATATAAAATAAAAATTAAATTAAAAAAATAAAACTGACCTATAGTTGACTTACAATATTATATTAGTTTCAGGTGTGCAACATAGTAATTTGATATTTTTATAGATGACTCCAATTAAAGTTATTATAAAATATTGGCTATATTCTATGTGCTGTACATTACACCCTTGTATCTTATTTATTTATTTATTTTAACATCTTTATTGAAGTATAATTTCTTTACAATGGTGTGTTAGTTTCTGCTTTATAACAAAGTGAATCAGTTATACCTATACATATGTTCCCATATCTCTTCCCTCTTGCGTCTCCATGCCTCCCACCCTCCCTGTCTCACACCTCTAGGTGGTCACAAACCACTGAGCTGATCTCTCTGTGCTATGCGGCTGCTCCCCACTAGCTATCTATTTTACGTTTGGTAGTGTATATATGTTCATGCCACTCTCTCACTTTGTCACAGCTTACCCTTACCCCTCCCCATATCCTCAAGTCCATTCTCTAGTAGGTCTGTGTCTTTATTCCGTCTTACCCCTAGGATCTTCATGACCTTTTTTTTTTTTCTTAGATTCCATATATATGTGTTAGCATACGGTATTTGTTTTTCTCTTTCTGACTTACTTCACTCTGTATGACAGACTCTAGGTCCATCCACCTCACTACATATACCTCAATTTCGTTTCTTTTTATGGCTGAGTAATATTCCATTGTATGTATGTGCCACACCTTCTTTATCCATATATCCGATGATGGACACTTAGGTTGCTTCCATCTCCTGGCTATTGTAAATAGAGCTGCAGTGAACATTTTGGTACATGACTCTTTTTGAATTATGGTTTTCTCAGGGTATATTCCCAGTAGTGGGATTGCTGGGTCGTATGGTAGTTCTATTTTTAGTTTTTTAAGGAACCTCCATACTGTTCTCCATAGTGACTGTATCAATTTACATTCCCACCAACAGTGCAAGAGCGTTCACTTTTCTCCACACCCTCTCCAGCATTTATTGTTTCTAGATTTTTTGATGATGGCCATTCTGACTGGTGTGAGATGATATCTCATTGTAGTATTGATTTGCATTTCTCTAATGATTAATGATGTTGAGCATCCTATCATGTGTTTGTTGGCAATCTGTATATCTTCTTTGGAGAAATGTCTATTTAGGTCTTCTGCCCATTTTTGGATTGGGTTTTTTGTTTTTTTGTTATTGAGCTGCATGAGCTGCTTGAATATCTTGGAGATTAATCCTCTGTCAGTTTCTTCATTAGCGAATATTTTGTCCCATTCTGAGGGTTGTCTTTTGGTCTTGTTTATGTTTTCCTTTGCTGTGCAAAAGCTTTTAAGTTTCATTAGGCCCCATTTATTTATTTTTGTTCTTATTTCCATTTCTCTAGGAGGTGGGTCAAAAAGGATCTTGCTGTGATTTATGTCATAGAGTATTCTGCCTATGTTTTCCTCTAACAGTTTTATAGTGTCTGGCCTTACCTTTAGGTCTTTAATCCATTTTGAGTTTATTTTTGTGTATGGTTTTAGGGAGTGTTCTAATTTCATTCTTTTACATGTACCTGTCCAGTTTTCCCAGTGCCACTTATTGAAGAGGCTGTCTTTTCTCCACTGTATATTCTTGCCTCCTTTATCAAAGATAAGGTGAAAATATATGCATGGGTTTATCTCTGGGCTTTCTATCCTGTTCCATTGATCTATCTTTCTCTTTTTGTGCCAGTACCATACTGTCTTGATTACTGTAGCTTTGTAGTATAGTTGGAAGTCAGGGAACCTGATTCCTCCAGCTCCATTTTTTGTTCTCAAGATTGCTTTAGATATTTGGGGTCTTTTGCATTTCCATACAAATTGTGCAATTTTTTGTTCTAGTTCTGTGAAAAATGCCATTGGTAGTTTGATAGGGATTGCATTGAATCTGTAGATTGCTTTGGGTAGTAGAGTCATTTTCACAATGTTCATTCTTTCAATTCAAGAACATGGTATATCTCTCCATCTATTTGTATCATCTTTAATTTCTTTCATCAGTGTCTTATAATTTTCTGCATACAGGTTTTTTATCTCCTTTGGTAGTTTTATTCCTAGATATTTTATTCTTTTTTGTTGCAATGGTAAATGTGAGTGTTTTCTTAATTTCACTTTCAGATTTTTCACCATTAGTGTATAGGAATGCCAGAGATTTCTGTGCATTAATTTTGTACCCTGCTACAATACCAAATTCATTGATTAGCTGTAGTAGTTTTCTGGTAGTATCTTTAGGATTCTCTGTGTATAGTATCATGTCATCTGCAAACAGTGACAGCTTTACTTCTTCTTTTCTGATCTGGATTCCTTTTATTTGTTTTTCTTCTCTTTTGCTGTGGCTAAAACTTCCAAAACTATGTTGAATAATAGTCATGAGAGTGGGAAACCTTGTCTTTTTCCTGATCTTAGTGGAAATGGTTTCAGTTTCTCACCATTTAGGATGATGTTGGCTGTGGGTTTGTCATATATGGCCTTTATTATGTTGAGGAAAGTTCCCTCTATGACTATTTTCTTCAGGGTTTTTATCATAAGTGCATGTTGAATTTTGTCAAAAGCTTTCTCTGCCTCTATTGAGATGATCATATGGTTTTTCTCCTTCAATTTGTTAATATGGTGTATCACGTTGATTGATTTGCGTCTATTGAAGAATCCTTGCACTCCTGGAATAAACCCCACTTGATCATGGTGTATGATCCTTTTAATGTGCTGTTAGATTCTGTGTGCTAGTATTTTGTTGAGGATTTTTGCATCTATGTTCATCAGTGATATTGACCTGTAGTTTTCTTTCTTTGATACATCTTTGTCTGGTTTTGGTATCAGGGTGATGGTGGCCTTGTAGAATGAGTTTGGGAGTGTTCCTCCCTCTGCTATATTTTGGAAGAGTTTGAGAAGGATAGGTGTTAGCTCTTCTCTAAATGTTTGATAGAATGCGCTGGTGAAGCCTTTTGGTCCTGGGCTTTTGTTTGTTGGAAGATTTTTAATCACATTTTCAATTTCAGTGCTTGTGATTGGTCTGTTCATATTTTCTATTTCTTCCTGGTTCAGTCTTGGCAGGCTGTGCATTTCTAAGAATTTGTCCATTTTATTGGCATAGAGTTGCTTGTAGTAATCTCTCATGATCCTTTGTATTTCTGCAGTGTCATTTGTTACTTCTCCTTTTTCATTTCTAATTCTATTGATTTGAGTCTTCTACCCTTTTTTCTTGATGAGTCTGGCTAATGATATATCAATTTTGTTTATCTTCTCAAAGAACCAGGTTTTAGCTTTATTGATCTTTGCTATCATTTCCTTCATTTCTTTTTCATTTTTTTTCTGATCTGATCTTTATGATTTCTTTCCTTCTGCTAACTTTGGGCTTTTTTTGTTCTTTCTCTAATTGCTTTAGGTGCAAGGTTAGGTTGTTTATTCGAGATGTTTCCTGTTTCTTAAGGTAGAATTGTATTGCTATAAACTTCCCTCTTAGAACTGCTTTTGCTGTATCCCATAGGTTTGGGTTCATTGTGTCTCCATTGTCATTTTTTTTCTAGGTATTTTTTGATTTCCTCTTTGATTTCTTCAGTGTTCACTTCCTTATTAAGTAGTGTATTGTTTAGCCTCCATGTTTTTGTATTTTTTACAGATCTTTTCCTGTAATTGATATCTAGTCTCATAGCGTTGTGGTTGGAAAAGATACTTGATATGATTTCAATTTTCTTAAATTTACCAAGGCTTGATTTGTGACCCAAGGTATGGTCTATCCTGGATAATATTCCATGAGCACTTGAGAAAAATGTGTATTCTGTTGTTTTTGGATGGAATGTCCTATAAGTATCAACTAAGTCCATATTATTTAATGTATTATTTAAAGCTTGTGTTTCCTTATTTATTTTCATTTTGGATGGTTTGTCCCTTGGTGAAAGTGGGGTGTTAAAGTCCCCTACGATGATTGTGTTACTGTCGATTTCCCCTTTTATGGCTGTTAGTATTTGCCTTATGTATTGAGGTGCTCCTATGTTGGGTCCATAAATATTAACAATTGTTATATCTTCTTCTTGGATCGATCCCTTGATCATTATTGTGTCCTTCTTTGACTCTTGTAATAGCCTTTATTTTAAAGTCTATTTTGTCTGATATGAGAATTGCTACTCCAGCTTTCTTTTTATTTCCTTTTGCATGGAATATATTTTTCTATCCCCTCACTTTCAGTCTGTATGTGTCCCTAGGTCTGAAGTGGGTCTCTTGTAGACAGCATATATAGGGGTCTTGTTTTTGTATCTATTCAGCCAGTCAGTGTCTTTGGGTGGGAGCATTTAATCCATTTATATTTAAGGTAATTATCGATATGTATGTTCCTATTCCCATTTTCCTTATTATTTTGGGTTTGTTATTGTAGGTCTCTTCCTTCTCTTGTGTTTCTTGCCTAGAGAAGTTCCTTTAGCATTTGTTGTAAAGCTGGTTTGGTGGTGCTGAACTCTCTCAGCTTTTGCCTGTCTGTAAAGGTTTTAATTTCTCCATCAAATCTGAATGAGATCCTTGCTGGGTAGAGTAGTCTTGGTTGTAGGTTCTTCTCCTTCATCACTTTAAATATGTCCTGCCGGTCCCTTCTGGCTTGCAGAGTTTCTACTGAAATATCAGCGGTTAACCTTATGGGGATTCCCTTGTGTTTTATTTGTTGTTTTTCCCTTGCTGCTTTTAATACGTTTTCTTTGTATTTTATTTTATTTATTTTATATTTATTTTATTTTTTTTGTGTGGTACACGGGCCTCTCACTGTCGTGGCCTCTCCTGTTGTGGAGCACAGGCTCCAGACATGCAGGCTCAGCGGCTGTGGCTCATGGGTCCAGCCGCTCCGCAACATGTGGGATCTTCCCGGACTGGGGCATGAACCCGTGTCCCCTGCATCGGCAGGCGGACTCTCAACCACTGCACCACCAGGGAAGCCCTGTATTTTATTTTTGATGGTTTGAGTAATATGTGTCTTGGTGTGTTTCTCCTTGGGTTTATTGTGTATGGGACTGTTTGTTCTTTATGGAATTGATAAACTATTTCCTTTCCCATAATAGGGAAGTTTTCAAATATAATCTCTTCAAATATTTTCTCAGTCCCTTTCTTTTTCTCTTCTTCTTCTGGGACCCCTATAATTTGAATGTTGGGGCATTTAATGTTGTCCCAGAGGTCTCTGAAACTGTTCTCCATTGTTTTCATTCTTTTTTGTTTATTCTGTCTGCAGTAGTTATTTCCACTATTTTATCTTCCAGGTCACTTATCTGTTCTTCTGCCTCAGTTATTCTGTTATTGGTTCCTTCTAGAGAATGTTTAATTTCATTTATTGTGTTGTTCATCATTGTTTGTTTGCTCTTTAGTTCTTCTAGGTCCTTGTTAAACATTTCTTATATTTTCTCCATTCTATTTCCAAGATTTTCAATCATTTTTACTATCATTACTCTGAATTCTTTTTCAGGTAGATTGCCTATTTCCTCTTCATTTGTTAGGTCTGGTCGGTTTTTACCTTGCTGCTTCATCTGCTGTGTGTTTTTCTGTCTTTTCATTTTGCTTATCTTACTGTGTTTGCGGTCTCGTTTTTGCAGGCTGCAGGTTTGTAGTTCCCATTGTTTTTTATGTCTGTCCCCAGTGGCTAAGGTTGTTTCAGTGGGTTGTGTAGGCTTCCTGGTGGAGGGGACTGGTGCCTGTGTTCTGGTTGATGAGGCTGGATCTTGTCTTTCTGGTGGGCAGGTCCACATCTGGTGGTGTGTTTTGGAGTGTCTGTGGCCTTATTATGATTTTAGGCAGCCTCTCTGCTAATGGGTGGTGTTGTGTTCCTGTCTTGCTGGTTGTTTGGCATAGGGTGTCCGGCACTGTAACTTGCTGGTTGTTGAGTGAAGCTGGGTGCTGGTGTTGAGATGGAGATCTCTGGGAGATTTTCGCCGTTTGATATTATGTGGCACTGGGAGGTCTCTTGTTGACCAGTGTCCTGAAGTTGGCTCTTCCACCTCAGAGGCACAGCACTGACTCCTGGCTAGAGCACCAAGAGCCTTTGATCCACACGGCTCAGAATAAAAGGGAGAAAAAATAGATAGAAAGAAAGATAAAATAAATAAAAGATAAAATAAATAAAATAAAATAATGTAAGATAAATTAAAATAAAGTTATTAAAATAAAAAATAATTATTAAGAAAAAAATTTTTTTAAGTTAAAAAAAAAAGGAGGGACAGAACCCTAGGACAAATGGTGAAAGCAAAGCTATACAGACAAAATCTCACACAGAAGCATACACATACACACTCACAAAAACATGAAAAGGGGAAAAAATAATCTATCTTACTCCCAAAGTCTACCTCCTCAATTTGGGATGAGTCATTGTCTATTCAGGTATTCCACAGATGCAGGTTACATCAAGTTGACTGTAGAGATTTAATCCGCTGCTCCTGAGGCTGCTGGGAGAAATTTCCCTTTCTCTTCTTGGTTCGCACAGCTCCTGGGTTTCAGCTTTGGATTTGGCCCCGCCTCTGCATGTAGGTCGTCTGAGGGTGTCTGTTCTTTGCTCAGACAAGACGGGGTTAAAGGAGCAGCTGATTCAGGGGCTCTGGCTCACGCAGGCTGGGGGGGAGGGAGGGGTACGGAGGGCGGGGCGAGCCTGCGGCGGCAGAGGCCGGTGGGACGTTGCACCAGCCTGAGGCGCGCCGTGCGTTCTCCTGGGGAAGTTGTCCCTGGATCACGGGACCCTGGCGGTGGCGGGCTGCACAGGCTCCCGGGAGGGGAGGTGGGGATAGTGACCTGTGCTTGCATACAGGCTTCTTGGTGGTGGCAGCAGCAGCCTTAGCGCCTCATGCCCTTCTCTAGGGTCTGCACTGATAGCTGTGGCTCGGGCCCGTCTCTGGAACTCCTTTAAGTGGCATTCTGAATCCCCTCTCCTCGCGCACCGGGAAACAGAGAGTCAAGAAAAAGTCTCTTGCCTCTTCGGCAGCTCCAGACTTTTCCCCCAACTCCCCCCAGGCTAGCCGTGGTGCACTAACCCCTTCAGGCTGTGTTCACGCCGCCAACCCTAGTCATCTCCCTGGGATCCAACCAAAGCCAGAGCCTCAGCTCCCAGCCCCCGCCCGCCCCGTCGGGTGAGCAGACAAGCCTCTCGGGCTGGTGAGTGCCGGTCGGCACCGATCCTCTGTGCAGGAATCTCTCTGCTTTGCCCTCCACACCCCTGTTGCTGCGCTCTCCTCCGTGGCTCTGAAGCTTCCCGCCTCGGCCACCCGCCGTCTCCGCCTGCGAAGAGGCTTCTAGTGTGTGGAAACATTTCCTCCTTCACAGCTCCCTCCCACAGGTGCAGGTCCCGTCCCTTTTCTTTTGTCTCTGTTTTTTCTTTTGCCCTACCCAGGTACGTGGGGAGTTTCTTTCCTTTTGGGAGGTCTGAGGTCTTCTGTCAGTGTTCAGTGGGTGTTCTGTAGGAGTTGTTCCACGTGTAGATGTATTTCTGATGTATCTGTGGGGAGGAAGGTGATCTCCACGTCTTACTCTTCTGCCATCTTCCTCATCTTATTTATTTTATACCTAGGAGTTTGTCCTCTTAATGCCCTTCCCCTATCTTGCTGCACCCAGCCCCGCCCCCAGTAACCACTAGTTTGTTCTATCTGTGAGTCTGCTTCTGTTTTGTTATATTTGGGTATTATGCTTAGTGAAAGAAGTCAGACAGATAAAGACAAATATTGTATGTTTTCACTTGTATATGGAATCTGGAAAATAAAACAAATGAACGAATATTACTCATAATTTTCTAAGATCTATGTAGTCTCAGAAGCTGAGGGAGGAGTTTCATGAAGGTAGTGGTTGTCAATGTCAAATTCTAAAATAGATATACATCTTATTCTTCTCAGGAGGTAGTTGTGTTTTGTAGAAAAAGTGCCTGTGTAATCTTCAGGTGATGAATGCTTCCTATCTGGCCAGGCAGTCAGTGTACATTCTCCAAGAATTAGATAATTAGATGTGCAAGAGAGTTATTGGAGGAAAGACTTGCAAAAGATAAAGGGAGGGGGAGCAGAAGTAGGCAAGAAGAACTTTCAGACCATAATTTCAGTCTGGCACCTGTGAAAGGAGTGAAAGAAGGAGGGAAGATTGAATTGGAAAATCCTCAGACTATAGCACAGTTCTGAGAAGGATTTGACTAGGCTGATGGGGAGTTGCTAACAAAAGGGTGCCCATTCAAGAAATCCTGTTTGGGACATTAATATTCTGGGTCTCACACCTTTCCTACCATGCCCAGTTGTTGGCTGGGAGCAGCTTGGAGGAAGTGTGGCCTCGATGTGATACTACATTAAATTCAAAGTTGTGGCCACAGGAGGCTGTCAGTCAACTATGCTCTATACAGTGAGTTCTCTAAAAGGAAGGTCTGGCTGCTCCATGATATTTTAGATTCAGGGAAAAAATCATGAAACAGAAGATTGATTGGTTATGTCTATTGCCAGAATTATTGAATAGGGTCTGAGTTGAGGACAAAGATCCTAGATCCTCACAATTTAAAGATAATCAGGGGCTTCCCTTCCCTGGTGGCGCAGTGGTTGAGAGTCCGCCTGCCGATGCAGGGGACACGGGTTCGTGCCCTGGTCCGGGAAGATCCCACATGCCGCGGAGCAGCTAGGCCCGTGAGCCATGGCCACTGGGCCTGCACGTCCGGAGCCTGTGCTCCGCAACGGGAGAGGCCACAACAGTGAGAGGCCCACGTACCGCAAAAAAAAAAAAAAAAAACAGAAAAAGATAATCAGACCCCTTCTCTCCCCAACTTCATCTAAGGGAAGCATAGTATTTTCAGTTGTATGAAAAATACAATATTTCTGTAGAGGAAGTGCCCTTTCATCTGAAAGCTAGGAGTGGGGGTGGGAGTGAGAAGTACTTCCAAGGAATTACTTGCAGAGAATGGAGTAGCTGCAAGATGTGGAGACTGGCATTTTGCTGCCTGACTGAATGGACTTATTAGGTTGAATAATCTTCAGTCTTATTTGGATACTGTCTTGGAACCTTGGTGATAGAGTTTTGGGAGGGCTTGATGTGTGTATCTGGAAGGTGGGAGGTTTAATTTGTACAGAGAATGCTATTTTTTTCTTTATCGGGTTTCCTGAATGTAAGGTGTTTACTGGAGCAAAATGAAATAAGGAGCCAAGGAAAGATTATAAGGTTATCTAACTGGGGGTAAAATAATGGTTGTTCAGTCATAAGGAATGAAAAGGAAAGCCTTAGCAGATCACACTGCTCCATGTGAAGGAGCCCATAGGGTAGAGAAGTAGCAGGAGCTATGGGGCTGTCCAGGAGCCCCAAGCATGGGGACACACACCTAGACAGGATATTTGGGAAATGTATCACTGGTATGGCTGAAGGAGACATTACAGTCTATCTCTGAGGGGTTTTTCAGGGATGTAGGACATGGGGATGGAGCCAAACAACACTCCAAGAAAGCCCAAGATGTACCCCATCAACACACATTTCACTACATCCTCCACTTAGTAGGTAGGACTGTAGGTAGCTTACTTAACCTCATTATCACAGGTTTCTTGTCAGTAAAATGGGTTAGTAATCATAGCTAATCTAAGAGTATCATTGTATTAGATGAGTTAGCACAATTGCTTAGAACTGTCCTGTATATTCTATATTTCATTAGTTCTCAGAGGCCAGTAATTGTTAGATTCATTTTCACTTTAAGTACCACAAAGACAAAAATTCTGACAATTAAACTATGATACATCATCAATTATAAGTCACATTGCTATTTAAGAAATATTGGAATATGAAAGAATGTATTTTAGAATTTATGAAGTATGGTAGTGAGTACTCAAGAAGCATTATATATTATATCTGTATAATTATAGTTACTATTTGTTATAATTGTTGTTATTTGTGAAAATCACCAGGAGAAGATGAACCAGACAAAATCAGGGCAAGATCAAAGATGGCTTCCCTTTACTAATATTATGACTAGTTATATAAGATGACATCTGCTTCCCCTATTCTTATTTCAGTCCTTATAAAACTCTGGGATAATTGGACCTAGAAGAGGGACTAGAAGACTGTGTATTCAGGGCTTCTTCTATGGTTGTGCAGATCGTGTACTGGACAACATAGGGAAAGGGTCATATGGTATGTTGTATGAATCCTGCTCCCTAGAATTGAGCATTGCATGGCCTGCATGTATCTATACTGAGGCCTGCATGGATCTCATATCCCAGCCTCCCAGTCTGTCTCTGACCCCTTACTCTGATAAACCAGGGTCACAGCCCAAGGCTTAGCTGGAGAAAAGGGAAGAGATGAATTTTAAATCAATTTTGAGGTTAAAGTTTTCAGCTATATTCTCAGTTATGAAAAATACCTAGAAATGATAAAATATGCTCAAGATGTAAAGAAACTGGAAAAGGTGATTTATCAGAATGTGACTGAAGGTGTTAATGGCAAAAAAGTTAAAATATATTCATGTTTTTACCATACCATATTGAGAATCCTCAATAATCTGGTATTGTAAAATTGAAAGGAAGAGATGTCTTCTGACCCAGAGAAACCTCCACTTTTCCTAAGAGAAACAGACAAATGATTATGAGCTAATTGTTATTGGGCAGGAGAGTTCTAGCAGATGCAAAGAGAAGGCAGGGATTAGTCCTGCAGAGGCAGTAGAGAAGAATTCTTTGAAAAGTTTTAAACCAGGCTAAAATATGATAAGTGGAATGTAAAAGCCATGTCTGATTTCTATAAGTGGTAAAGGAAGATACTTGTGAAGAAAAGTCCTTTGGTAACCTGTGTGTTATGGACTGAATGTATGTGTTGCCCTCCCTCCAATTCATACGTTGAAGCCTTAACCCTCAATGTGACTATATTTGGAGACAGAGCCTGTGAGGTGATGATGAAGGTTAAATGAGGTCATAGGGGTGTCCTAATTTTATAGGACTGGTGTCCTTAAAAGAAGAGGAAGAGACACCAGAGAGCTGTCTCTCTGTCTGGTCTGTCCAAGCTCAGAGGAAAGGCCATGTGAAGCCAAAGAGGCAATCTGAAAGCCAGGAAGAGAACTCTCATCAGAAAGCAAGCCCTGTCAGAATGTAACCTGGGACTTCCAGTCTTCTGAACTGTGAGAAAATAAATTTCTGTTATTTAAACCACCCAATCTTTGGTATTTTGTTATGGCGGCCAGAACAGACTACTACACTTTATCTACTCTAATTAAACTAATTCTAGCCCTCAATTATTTTAATCCATAATTCTCCAATCACACAGACTAGCTTAGCTTTTGCTTTGCTTTTTATCCTTCAAATTTTTTAGATTCTCACAATAGTCCAGTGAAAATAAGTTATTTTCCCTTTTTACAATGGAAAAATATTGAGGCTCAAAGAGTTTCAGCTAGTAAGTTGCTCTAAGTGCATTGCTGTTTCTACTCAAATCCAAATACCATTTTAAAGTTAGGGAAAGGGTCAGGAGCTTGGCAACCCTAGATCATGACAGCCACATCTCCCTTCTTCAGCTGTACGCTGTGGTAATTTCACAGGAAAAAAAATAAGGGTCTTTCTCTTAGAAGAGCAAAACTTCCAGGGTTTTTGCATCTTTTTGAAGAGTTAACACCATAAAGTTGTTGATTTTGCAGGGAGCAAGGGACATAAGGAGAAGCAGTTATCCTATGGCTGCAAAGAATAATCCTAGAACATATTTGATTTATCTTCTGTTCAAACTATTCTTTCCAAGGATGTTTTCCAAGTAATTATACTAAAACATCAATTAAGAGCCTTATCAGGTATGGTAAAGCCTCAGGTGCAACTCACAAAGTTCAATTATTAGCGTGTAAAGGTGACTTCACAACATTATTAGAGTGTAAAGGCGGCTTCAAAACCATCAAGCAATCACAGTCAGTTGTGGCATTGAAGCAAAAATAGCAGCATTTGGCATTTGGAACTATTAACTCGAAACTCTTGTTCAGGTTGACTCGAGAGTCCCATTTCTACAGCAGGAAAGAGAATTCCATTTCCAGAGGGCCTTCCCACCCACCCGATTACTGATCATCTCCAAACTAACCCACAGTCCATCTTCCTAGCTCTCTTACCTCTTAGCCACGGACTCTCAGTAGGGTCCTCAAACATTCTGTGAGGCCACAATTCTGGAGAGGCTCTGCACTAATCCTCTCCTACTACATTTTTTTTCTTGCCATTCTTCAAACTGTATTTAACATTAATTTGTCATCTGGACTGGTTATTGATCGGACTGGAGCACATTGAGGAACTGGTTAAGAGACTCCACTCTTTAAAAAGTTCCCTCGTTTGAATTTACAAAGGATGTTAGTGGGTCTGAATTGCTGGAGTAAGGGAACGCAGTCTTGCCTAGGAATAGCCAGCCATGCACATCAGCATTTTCCAGGTGAAAATAAATAGGGCTCCTTAGAGTTAGGCAGCCATGTGCTATTTACAAAATACCTTCTCATATAGGATCTTAGTTTTTCTCCTGTCCTCTTTTTTTCTTTCCCTTTCCCCTCATCTCTTTCCCCTCTTCCTTCCCCCTCTCCCTCCATGCTTTCTTACCACCTTCCATCCCTTCTTATCTTCCTCCCTCCCTCCTTCCCTTCTTCCTCTCTTCCTTTTTATTCTCTTCCCAATCTTTTCTTCTGCAAACATTTAATGACTGCTGGGCACTGTGCCGAGAAAAATGTGAATTCAGAATCAAAAGATTGTTAGTTTTAAAGGGTTCAATGTTTGTGGGGTTGACAGCAAGTAAAGAGGTAATTCTAATGTAGATTGATAAGGGTTATAGTTGGAAGCACAAAATACTTCTTTGACAAGAAGCCCCGAGCTGCCAAGCTGGGTGCCAGGGTGAGGGTGAGGTTAGGAAAGACTTTCTGAAAAATGTGACCCTTGAGCTGCTTCTGAAAGAAGGAATTCCATTTAGGTCAGTGACAAAGGGAAGGAAGAGTTTTCTAGGAAAAGGAACCGACAGTGCAAAGGATTGCAGATAATATGTTTGCTTTTGGCGAAGTCCAAATAGTTAGGTATATCTGGCTTTGAGCGTGAGGGAGGTGGCACGGGGGATCAAGTTGAAGGTCAGAGAACGGGAGGATAATGGTCTGCTCAGATAGGCAATGGTGAAATCATGAAAGTTCCTGTGTGCCACATAAAGGAGACTAGACTTAATCTTGAAGGGAATGGACTGTTCTAAGAAGGAAAGTGTTGCAGTCTGGTTAAACTCTAATTAGATTTTTAAGTCCCTTGTCTGCCTTCAAGATTCAACCAAATGTTCATAGTGTTGTTGCATTCTTACACTTCACCTGATTTCTACGCTGCTGTTGCTTCACCGAAAGTAGGAGAAGAGTTGCTGAGTCAGCACGGCAGGGAGGAGTGTGTAAGGAACATGGATTATTCATGGGACCTGTGCAGTGTTCCAGGTGCAGCCATGATTGCTGTGGACTGGGACCATTTGTAATTCAAAGGCATGGCAAGAAAATCCATTTTCTCATTTTCAGAGCTGATTTTATCTCCATGCTCCTGCCCATGTTACAAATTTAGGCTGATAAATTGGAACAGGAGACACAAAGAGCAAAATGGAATTTTTAATCACTGTTAGCAAAAGAATTTCTTAGATGTCAATTTATAAACTCCCTTATTTGGAAAAAACTAATTCAGAGAATATATCTTGAGACTTTGTGGTATAAAACAAGGGAGAATGAATTTTGAAGTCAGACAAATCTGGATTTGAGTTATGCAATCTTGGGAAAGTCAGCTAGCTTCTCAGTACCACAATTTCTTTATCTGTAAAATGTGAGTAATGATGCTATGGGAAGTAGAATTATTGGCTCCAATTCATCACGTCTTCCTGGATCCTTGGCTTTAGGTTGTGACTGCAGTTATTCCCACTAGAGGAAAATCTAGAGGGATATATATTTTCCTGTCCTTTTACTTTGGGCTTAATTATATGACTTGCTTTGGTCAATGGGATATGCGGGGGGGGCAGTTACAGTGTGATAACCTTAGAAGTATCCCACGGTTCTTTTTCCTTCTTGCACTTCTGCTATTGCCACAAAAAAAAAACTTCTGTAGGATTTTGCAGACTCCTCAGCCTGGGCTCCAATGAAGCAAACTTACACAGAATCTACAGCAAGGAGTCAAGGTCAGCAGAAACTGTAGCTTGAATCAGATGTGCCCCATTAACTCACAGGCATGTAAACAAGAATGAATAATTTTCACTTCAAGCCATTGAGTTTTGTGGTGACTTGTTATGTGGCAATAGCTAATTGATACAAACACTGTGTTGGGCTGCTTCTGAAAAGGCTCCCAGTGATTCCTTTCTCGTACAGTCACCCCTTGTGTAATCTCCTCTCTTTGTATGTGGACTGCATATATTGACCTAGTGACTTTCTTTTAACTAGTAGAATATGGCAAAAGTGATGGCATGCCGCTTCTGAGATTTTGTTGTACAAGATTATGACTTCTGTTTTGCTGATACTTTCACTCTTTCTGCTTACTCACTTTGAAGAAGAAAGTTGCCATACAGGAGACCCACATAGGCAGGAACTGAGACTGGCCTCTGGCTAACAGCTGGGTGGAACTGGAGCCCCCAGTCAACAGCCTATGAGAAACCAAATCCTGCCAGTAACCATGTTGTAAGTTTGAAAGCAGATTTATCTCCAGTTGACACTTCAGATGAGATTGCAGCCTGAGTGACACTTTGATTACAGGTTTGTGAGAGACCTTAAAAGAGGGGATACAGCTGAGCTTCAGCCAGATTCATGACCCTTTAAGGAAACTGCAAGGTAATAAATGCTATTTTATGTCCCTTACTTTTGGGGTAATTTGTTATACAATAGTTGATAATGAATGCACTTGCCTTGGGGCTTTCCTGGGAAGAATAAATGAAATCACATATTTAGGTTGTCATATGTAGAATAATGGCACACTAAAGATGTTCATGTCCTTATGATAGGAACCTTACATGGCAAAAGGGACTTTGCAGGTGTGATTAGTTTTACAGACCTTAAGATGAAAAGGTTTTTCTGGGTTAGTCAGTTATGTCCTGATCTAATCCCATGAGTCATTAAAAGTAGAGAATATTTTCCAGCTGTGATCAGAAAGACACACAAAGAGAAACAAAGAGAGAGATGCGACAATGGAAGAAATGTGGGAGATGAGAGATGCAAGGTGGGAAGGACTAAACCCGCTTTTGCTGACTTCGAAGAAAGGGGGCCATGAACTAAGGAACACAGGTGGCCTCAAGAAGCTGATAAAAGCAAGGAAACAGTCTCTAGATGGAATGCAGCCATATTGATACCTTGATTTTTTTAGCCCACTGAGATCAGTATTGGAGTCTGACATACCAAACTGTAAGTTAGTGAATTTACACTAGTTTAAGTACTAAGTTTGTGGTAATTTGTAACAGCAGCAATATCAAATGAACACATAGGGTAACCTACCTGGCCTTAATGAACATGGATTTTCTTCTCCCTTTTACTTTCTCTCTTTATTCATGTTTGAAACAAGTGGATTCAACTCTATGTAAGAACAGTTTGTGTATAAACTTCATAACATTATTTGAGAGTTACTGAGAGAATATCAGTAAGCCCTTAAAACAATGCACATAGTAAGCAGTCAGATGTTAGCTATTATCATTGTTATCATTGTTATTGATAGTGTTATTGTTTAGAGTCTCTGGATTCAGTTCTCTACTCCAGTAGGGAATAGAGTATTCTTTATTCCACTGAGGAACTATGGTATAGGCAACAGTGAAAAGTGTTGGACATAAGACTTTTTTTCCTGGGAACCCCAGTGCTCAAACTTAAAACTTTGTTATAAAAAGTTTAGGGTCATTTGTTATAAACTTGTATTTTCCTGAAAAATAGTCACAGTTTTAGGCATTTTCTTCTGTTGCCAAAAAGAAGTTTTAGGATGTGAGAATGGTCCTCAGTTATCTCGTGGGCTGTCATATGGAAGCAGGAGCAGATATTTTTTCTTTCTGTGTGATCTCATTTGGTAGAAGGAGCAATGGGTAGAAGCTTCAGGAAAGCAGAAGAAGAATTACTGGAGCTGCCTAGAACCCCAGGGCCCCTAAAAGGAGACTTATGAACTATGAAATGAGCAAAAATTAGAGTATGTAATGTTATCACAGATATGGTGAAATGCACTCTTTAAATTCCTAAAGAGACATACTTACTCTACAATCTAGTCTCATGAAATAATCAAAGGTGTAGGAAGAGGTTATGCAATTAATTTTTAATGCAGCATTGTTTATAGTAGCCAAAACAAAATAAAACAACAAAAAAGAAAAAGAACCTAGCCAATTGGCTATGAAGAAAATTTGAGTCAATGAACACACATCCACTCACTGGTTTATTACACAGACTTTAAATATGATTCAATGTGAAGAGCTTATATGACATGAAAAATATAGTATAATTTTAAGGGCATATAATCAGTGTGAGGAACTGTCTATTCAATAAAATAACAACTAGGGCTTCCCTGGTGGCGCAGTGGTTGAGAGTCCGCCTGCCAATGCAGGGGACACGGGTTCTTGTCCCGGTCTGGGAAGATCCCACATGCTGCGGAGTGACTGGGCCCGTGAGCCATGGCCGCTGAGCCTGCGCGTCCAGAGCCTGTGCTCTGCAATGGGAGAGGCCACAACAGTGAGAGGCCTGCGTACTGCAAAAAAATAAAATAACAATCACGTAAAACAAATAAACAAAAATATGCTTAAAGTGTAGAAAACTATAATGAAATATATTTCACCAATAACAGACGTTTTCTTTGGAGAGAGGAACTCTGATTAGTTCTCTTCCTTCACTTTTACACTTCCATTTTTTCAACATATTTTCATAATGTGCAAATAATATTTTTGGACTGAGAATATAACATACTTTATTTTAAAAAGTGGATAAAAGGTTTTTTCAGAATTTGTTTCTTCCCCAAACATTTTTATTTTCCCCAAGGGGCTCCAGAAACTCCGCTGTGTTCACACATACACCCACTTGAAAAACTCACTGTACAGATTATTCAAAATGATAAATGTTTATGAAACAATTAAATACAAATACCAAAAGAGGTTCCATCCTTATCAAGTACTTACCAAGTATGAGGTATGAGAGTGTCAATAATAAGGTCTTTCACTCATTACTGAGAAATAGAAGTAGATGAAGTACAATTCCCTGAGTGTTTACTATATGCTGGACACTTTACATATGTTCTCTCATTTAATTCTTGCAACAGAGATGTGAATTAAGTATTATATTCTCAATGCTAAGATGAATAAATTAAAGCCTACCCAAGGTTGCCCAAATAGAAGCCTGCCCAGACAGGAGTATAAACAATGTTTGTTTCCAAAGCCCATGTCCTTCTCACTATTCCAGGCTATTCATACAACTATGTAATGCGCCATTTTCTCTACTCTGAATGATTCATTATCTTTGTCTTTTAATGAAAGTGGTCGAGCCTTCTCATTTCTCAGTTATGTTATGTTCCTTTATGATTCCTTTGTTGGTTCTACAGTGGATCAGGCCTAAACTGTTTGAAGTTGAATATTCTGTTCTTCATGGTGTTAGAATTTCCCTACCATTTAACTCTCCTGGCCTTTTTTCCTCTAGGCTCCATGTAAATATACAATTCATAAGTCAGATATTCTCTACCTTCTTTTTAATTTTATTGGAGAGGAGTTTATGAAGCACTGCTTCCTCATAGGACAGTTGCCCAAGTGATCCTAGCAGATTGGTGCAGCTGACAGAGCCAGGGGTAGATTACTGGCTCAAGGGCAGTCTAGGGCCTCGCATAATCAATCTATCCAACAGGTGTGTTAATCGCCAAATGACCCGGTTAGATCCGACCTCAGCGAATTTGAATATAATACATAGAAACAGTGGTTAGTAGTGAGGGCAGAAGCCATAATGCACATAGAGGATGGGAGTAACTGGATGTTTGAGGTGACAGAAGACATGAATACAAAAGTGTGAGTAAGCAAGAAGACTAGCCAGGAATTGTTGGTAGCAGAAAGAGAAGAATGGGTGAGTCATGGTAGTGACAGACATCAGAGAAGGACACTGGACATTTACTGCTGGTGCAGCAGCAACAGAGGCTGGCCACTAGAATGGCCTTCCAGTTCTCGAGCAATGTTCTATCCACCTGGAGGCTGGGATCTGCAGCAATGGAAACTTTTTTTTCTCTGTGTATTCTTAAATAAAAAATCCAAGCAAACAAACAAAACTTATTAATGTAATGTGTATGTGTGTTTTATTTTTAGTCATTTGAAAGAGGCTACCTGTCAAGTTTCATCTGGCTGAAGGGTGTAAGGTCTTTCAAAGAGCCCAGAAGATTGACCATTAAAGAACGGGTAAATGATAATGCATAGCCAGGAGAGCTGCCTTCAAAATGCCCAGTTCTGGATTCCTTCTTGCTTAGAGAAGAAAGGGAAGAAGAAACACTATCTCCTGTTCTTAATTTTTTTCTAAATCTTGGACTTTCTTATTTGATATTTTTCACTAATACAGTGAACAGTTGATGCAGGTAATAGTGCAAATACCTCAGATTATGGTCCCATCTTTCTCTCAGACAGGTTTGGTGCTATGGTGGCAGGCAATATAGGATTGGGGATTCAAAAATTAAAAGTCATACCCTCTTTGTGTCCATATTAGTTCTGTGATTTCTGGAGAATTACTAAGCTCTCTGGATTTCAATTTCTTCATCCATTAAAAAAGGAGAATAATAATAGTCCCTGCCTTCCTAACCTTTAGAACTGCTCTGCAAGTTAAAAAAGATAATGAATTTGAAAACTATAAAGTAATTGAAATAGCTAGTATTTTTCTTACCATCAATAACAGCATGCTGCTAATAAGCCATTTTCTGAATTTGAAGAGTTTTAGTAAATATTACTTATATACCTCACTGTTTAGCCTCGTGGACCATTTGCTAGTAGGGCTATATCAGTCTCCTTAGGCACTGTCCATGAGCTGGAAGTGGCATTTGAATTAGGTTAAAAACATCTGAAAGCAGCTGTTGATGGTGTGTGGTTTGCTAATGATCTAGTCTGTCTTCCATGTCTCTTTAAGGGTGAACAGAAAAGAAAGGGGCAACAAACCATCACTGACAAATGTGCTTGTAACTTCTCAATGACAGCCAACCCACGGTGCAGGTCAGGAAAGTTGGTTGCTTCTTTTATGTTGACTATAGAAAGCCAAAGGCCTTTATTTGAACAACCATCCCAAGAGCACCTGTGGTCCACATATACTTCATGTTTCCTCCTCCCAAAGTCTTTGGTTGTGGGGTTGGTTCACCTTAACCATCTACCCATCAAGGCCCACCTCAAAGGCCAGTGCCATTATGAAGTATTCCCTGGTTCCCCTTAGGTCTCTTTTCCATTTTAAATTTCTTAATGTTTTACCTGTTCTGCTTTTATGGCACTTAGCACTTTTTGCATGGACTTTGGCGCACTCTTGGTACATTTAATTTCTATCACTAGACTGGTATGTTACATGAATGTAAGCTCTGTTTCTGATTCATCTTTTTATGCACCAGAATGCAAAGCTTCTACCTGACATAGAAGTTTCTCAGAAAATGATCAATGAACAAATGGGTATAGACCCACAACAAATAAGAAAATAGAAGAACAGGCAGAATTTAACTTGAACAGTTTGTTTCGAAAGTACTCTACAAGCCAGCTCTTTGAAATTTAGAACTTCATTTCCCATAGAGAATATTATAAGTTGAGAGTAGGTTTTTAGTCCTTTCTCTCTTGGGCTAAAAGAATTCCAGCTTTTGCACCCATTTCTCTCATACTCTTACAATCATAGCCTCTTTCTTTTTCTTGAATTCCATTTACAACTATTTCTTTGAAATCCCTAGAAATTAGCTTAACCCTTTAGACATGATCTGTTGGCCTGATGTTCTGTGGGTAAAGTAGTGTGTATGAGCCTCCACCTCACTCCTCCTCTTTGGCTCCCCCGAAGGCTGACCTTCCCATATCTTACTGGGCCAAAATATCCTTCTACCAGTTGACTTGGCTTTGCTCTAATTCCCAATAACAAGCCAAACTAAAATAGCCTCAGCCTCGGTTAAAGAAACAGCCTCTTGTTTTAGTCATTGATCCTTTATTTTGTTCAGTTAATATATCAAGCATTAGTAACATGAAGGCTAATCATATATTGAACACTTGTGTGCCAGGCACTGTGCTAAGATCTTTGAATAGGCTGTTTTATTTAATTCTCACAACAAACCTTGAAGTATGTAACGTTAGGATTCCTATTTTATAGAAGAAGAAACAGACTTAGATTTTCAGCTGCTTGGTATAGTCAGTGTATATATGGTGGCAAAGCCAGTCTTCAAACATAGACTTGTCTACCTCCAAAAGACATGTGTTTAATTTCCGTGTTAGTTTATAGCAGATGGGCAATAGTCTTTTGGTTGTGGGGTAGGGAAGGGGGAAAGAGAATTGGATAGAAGTCATGCTTTCAGTTCTGCCAGAACTGGAGTGGACAAATAATTTAATCTCAAAGAACTGGTTTCCCTTAAAATTTGTATAACTAAAACCATTCCATTATGAATAGTAAATGAGATGATGTTTTTGAAAGGTATAGGTCATTGCTTGGTGAAACTATTCTGCAAATAATTTATTTTTCTTCTTTCAATCTATTCCTCTTGCCCTTCTGTTTACTTGAAATGTGGTGACCATAAATGCCTGTTCTCTAGAATACATAGGCACACTCCCCTTCACTCTTAAATAGGTCCCCATTTAGACACGATGAATTATATGGCCATGTTCTGGATGATAGTGGTATTCTCCTTGCCTTCATTATCTGCATGCAGTGGAATCTTTCTAATTGCAAATATGATTGCATCTTTCCTCTGCTTAGAACTCCTTACCTCATTACCCTAGAGATAAAATCCAACACCTTCACAGTGGTGTGCGAGGCCCTTCATGACCTGAGCCTGCTGTAATTGTATCCCCTCTCGTACTCACCCAGACTTTTATTCTAAGTGCTGTTCATAGCAACTACCTGCAGTCTCTTGAAACACCTTTGCTGCCTATTGCTTCTATGCCTTTACAGATGTCTTCCTGTGCCTGGAATATTTTTCATCCCTGTCATTGTTTTTCTATCATTAGGATCCTTTTCTATGTGTAGGGAACCTTCCATTTTGAGATACATTGTGGGACTGCACATTGTTTTACTGCATAGCAGATGAAATAATATTACTTCATTACAAATCCACTTTGTGGCTAAGACACGAGCATATGATCTTGACTCTGACAATCAGAATTTGGCTCAGGAACTTGTGACACAAGAGGGAAGGAACAAGCATTGTCTCTTATTTTCTGACAGAGACAGCAACAATAGAAGCTTCAAGGTCAGAGAGCCTGAGTCCAAATCTTCTCTACCTCAGTTACTAGTTGTGTAATCTTACACTAGCCAAATAACTTCTTTACATCAGTTTCTTCATCTGTAAAATGGGGATAACAATAGTGCCTACTTCAAATAGTGCTTGGAAGGATTAATCATACATACGTTATGACTGAAACAATGCCTGGTTCCTAGTACATGCTCAAAAATATTGTCATTATTATTGTTATTGATAATAGTAATAATAATAGCAATCATGGTAAACTACTTTCTGTAGCATCAGCTTTTATTTTTCTTGCATCTAAAAACTGTGACCAATACATTTCCCTCTAACTAGGTTAATTTGGACTTGTGCTTAATGTCTAACTTAAGATTTTTTCCTCCCAGAAACCTTTCCTGAACCTACTGCCACATTAGTGACCACTGCTCTGGACTCACATTTTGTTTTCATTAGAAGCAGAGCACTTATCACACTTTATTAAAATGCCTGGTCCTTGCTGTTCTCTCCAACTAGACCATGAACTTCTAGGCAGCCCTGGCCACTCCCTCAACATTGTATCCCTGGAGTCTAGCTTAGGCAGTACCTTGACACCTTGTAGGTGTTCAGTAAACATTTGCTGGATGAATGATCAAATCCCCCACCACCCTCTGAGATCCTGCAATGGGAGAGTCAGCCAAGTAGGAGAGTCACTGATTTCCATTCACATGCTCCAGCTTTTCCTGTGGGTTCTCTTCCTGTGACCCCATTTAAGATCATGCCAATCAACATTCATATTTGCACTGATGATCCTGAAATGTCCTTGACAATCTCAAGAGAGTCACAGTCAGTATATTTCATTGCTGCAGTGCTCCTGCCTCCCAGGTTTGGGTTAGGAGATGGAACTAACCCCAGAGATCTGATCCCAGTCAGTGCTATTGTGCTTCCCTTTAAGAATATCTTATTAAAGTCAGGAGAATGCAAAGCAGTTCTCCAGATCTGGGAGCCAAATGTGTCATAAGAAGAAACTAGGTGCTCCCATTTATTCTTTTTTGAGTCAATGACCTGAGGCAACACCATGCTATCTTCTAACCAGATAGGATTACTTGCTGTTCTTCTATTCATGGCTGGGCTGAACATTTACATCTTCTTGCCTTTGTGTATGCTATTATCTCAGTTTCCTGTGGTTCCTCACCATTTAAAGTATAAAGACATAATGGCTTAGCAGGCCATTCAAGGCTCCTTACAAACTGAGCCCCATCTATCTTTCTGATTTTATCTCCTACCATACCCTATCAGATCCTCTAACCTCCATCTGATTAATCATTCACTCATTTCTTTTATATCTTTAACAATAATTTATAGATTATACTTCGGACACAGTAGTGACCATCATGGCATTGCAGTATAGTGGTAGAAATAGAAATTTACAAATAGTATAAAATAAAAATAGAAGTGAAATCATAATGAGTCTCCTGAAGTTAAATTGTAACAGAGGCTAACAATGACAGGAGATTGTACGACAGGTGGGTCTGATCATGGAGGGGTTCTTGGAAATTAAAACACCTTCAGAAAGCCCTTTAGGAGTTTGTTGAATTCAGGCATTGTTCTGTGTCATTGCTGTATCAACAGGACTTAGCACCAGACCCAGGGCAGAGCAGGCATGCAATAATCAAATAAATGTATGAATGAAAAAAATTGACATTGATAAAGGATAACTTAATCTACACACAGTCTCATAACCAACTTCCATTCTCCATTCTTAGGTAACAGTTGACAAAAGCACACGTGTGGGCACACATTTGTCTGGGAGTAAATATCAATGTAATTATATATTAATTAATACTTTAACATTTACAATGCTTTTCTACCCAAAGTCTCAATGAATTGCACCTAGAATCATTAATGCAGGAAGATAAAATTCTTATCTTTATTGATAGGAAACTGAGTCTATGAAGTGAGTTGCCTAAGGTGACTCATCTAGTAAATGATAGAAATGGATAGTGTACTTTGGTCCTCTGGCTTCAAGTCTGGGCTCTCATACTTCTTTATTTACAAAGAACTAAGGGTGGTATGACGTCAATAATACAGGAATAAGGAATGCAAGTCAACACTTGACTGGATAAAATATTTAAAAATTTCTTCTTGAAGAAATAGGAACACGAAAATGTAGTGCAGAATCACAGGGGCAGGCCTGGGAGAAAGAAACCCAGAGAGCTGACTGGCAGGTGGAGTCCCTGGTTATCCAGGAATATCTGCCAGTTCAGGCAGAGGCAGCTGCGAAGTTGGCGTGGGAGGTCCAAGGCCTACTGTGGATGGGGAGCCCCAGTAAATCACTCATGCTTTGAATTGGGAGCCCTGAGGTCTCCACTCAAGACAGAACAGAGAGCCAGAAGCAGTCAGGCTCTCTAGAGACTCAGTCACTGTAAATGGCCTGAGGTGAAGTTTCCTTGCCAGTGCCCCTAACCACTGCCAGAGGCATATCTAAATACTCCTATCACCTAGGCCCCAATTATTTCCATAATTAAGTTTTTTAACATAAACTATTCAGAACTCAATAAAAAATAACCTGAGGGGAATCGTTCTTGGATAAGTTAAATTTCCTCTCTCAAGTATCATTTTGTCCATGGAG
This sequence comes from Delphinapterus leucas, assembly GCF_059928025.1. Taxonomy (NCBI): domain Eukaryota; kingdom Metazoa; phylum Chordata; class Mammalia; order Artiodactyla; family Monodontidae; genus Delphinapterus; species Delphinapterus leucas. The sequence continues at coordinate 138,983,395 of NC_143129.1, forward strand.
CCTGGCTTTAATATGGGGGCCATTAAAGGACTTTAAGGAGGAGACTGAAATGTTTGGGTGAGTTTTCTAGAGAGAAAACTCTGGAAGCTATATGAAAGTTGGTTTAGTGTTTGGTTAGAATTATCTTAACCAGCTTCCACTTAACCAATCGGCTAGATTAATCAACCTACAAGGTTAAATGCTGCTCTTCCTCTTGAAAACATTCTGATGGATGTCTACAGCATGCTTGTGTTCAGTAGGCAGTACTCTAGTACTCTCCTGTACTTCTGCTCACTGACTTGTATGTTTCCAAAGAGTCACTTGTGTTAGTTACCAAATTACTTATGCCAATTAGTGTTCTTCCTGTAGATATATAATTTGAGTAAATATTATGTAAGATGATAAGATATTACTTAAAAAAGGACAGCTTTTGTTTCAATGAAAGTATGTTGAATGCTTTAGAAAAACTCAGTAGAGGCACATACTAAAGAATTAGCATCAAATAAGATGTGAACCCAAAATTATAATGATTGTGGAAAAATGAAACATTTCAGAAGGATTTCATATTTAGATTAGTTTTCAAATATTTTAAAGACTTTAAGAGAAAATAGTATACGGAAGCAATGGATACTTGTTGTCATAGAAATTATATCCTAGCTTCCAATGGAATTGTGATATGGGAAAGATTGGCATATCAAAAAGGATTTATTAAACATATGTTACTACTATTAATCAATAACATGGGGTCAAATAAAATTACTTCCATATTAATGGTATGACATATAAGATTATACCATAATATTTATTTAATATCATTATAGTAGTAATATTATATGATTAATATGTTATGATATTCATGTATATTATTAAAATAATTCAATAACACTTTATTTTAATATTAGTTAATAATGGCAAAATAATGAGTAATGTATTCCATTTTTTCAGCTATTCCATATATAAACATTCTGTATCCTTAATGACTAGCCCAAGGCTTTTACAGAATAGGCACTCAAGATTACATAATGAATGAATAAATCAATATACAACCTTTTAGTTTCATAATAATTTTTCTCAGGAATCACTCAAATTGGTCAACATCAGTTGAAAAATGTGAATCCCGTAAATCAACACAATAGCTATAGGTGTGCTCTCACCAGCAATGGCCCCATTTTCTCACAGAAGTGACTTACGGCATTTATCATCCAATAAACCTATAAACCTATTAGTGATTTTTATAACCTTAGTATAAGAATCTGTGTTGATTAACTTATTCATTTATTACTTCCACAAGCATTTATAGAAAGCCTACTGTGTGTTAGGTGTTGGCCTAATCACCTCTATGAATTGCCACTTTATTATTTTGGCCTACTCATTAAATTGCTTGAATTGTTTTGGTTTCTTGAGTCTATCATCTAAAATATTAGCTACTTCTACTAGCTGTTTGTCACCTGCAAATTTGACAAGCGTGTTATCATGTAATTATTCAAGTCATTGAGGAAATATATTTAATAGGTTTGAGCAAAATAAAGAAGATAGTAGAAACCATTGGAATATTCCTTCTAGGCTGTCATTCCTAGGAGAATTATTCTCATTCAGCTGGGGCTGAATATAGAATAAATCTGACAAGGTAGAATTTCAGATAACCAGTATGATTTAGGGATGATGTGGTACATTTTGGTAACGTTTGAGACTATCCAAGAAAATAAATGCAGAAATTCTATCCCAAAGGGGAAATGGTCAATGCCCAAGGGACATCTAAAAGAGGAGCAGCTAGGAATATTACCAATATGGGGAGAAGAAGCCAGGGGAAGTCACAGTTAGGTTCATAGAGATAGAAGGTAAGACTTTAGGAATTCCCTAGGGAAATAGTACGTGGCCATGACAGGTTTTTTAGGCCATCCTGTACGAGTGTGTCAAGGCTCTTAATGGGAGTAAAGCTGAATGGAGATAGGTTGACATCAATCTACAAATCATTCCTCTTTTATACTGTCAAATCTGGTTGGGTCTTTACTTAATCCCAGTTAGTGGAAAAGAGTGTGAATTACTTGAAAGAATAGGGTTCCTTGACCTCCCGAACCAAGGAAGAGACAACCAGCCATTGTATCAATACCCTTCTGGGATTGGAGATGAAGAAAGAATTGGCATTTCCTGGCCGTAGGGTTAAAGGGCTTTTCTGATGCTCTCAGCTGGCACCTGGTCCAGAATTCCCTTGTTCTCAAGTCTTGGTCTCTTTACTTGAATTTCTTCACTAGAAGGAGTTTCTCTGTTCCAGTGGGAAAATGCAGAGCTCTCATTGCCTTAAACCTAGGATATGGGGACATAGTGCAAGTGGAGAAGGTTCTAAACTGCATTAGTTCAACAAATATTTATTGACTGCTATGTTCCAAGCACATTTCTACATGTTCAGAGTATACCAATGAGAAAATAGACAAAGGACCTTGTCCTCATGGAGCTACTGTTCTAGCAGAGAGAAATAGATAATAAACACTAAAGCCAATCAACAAGTGAATTCAGTAGTTTCTTAGAAGGTCATAATTGCTATGCAAAAGGGAAAATAGAAGTGTAAGAGATGAGAGTTTCATGGAGTGGGTGGACAGATTATTGTATTAAGTAAACTGATCAAGGAGGACCTCAGTGTGAAGGTGAAATTTCAACAAATTCTTGAAAGAGGTGAGGAAATGCATCACGTGGCTATTGGGGGGAAGAGAATTCCAGGCAAAAGGAATAGAATTCTAGGTAGGCTCTGAGGTGAGAGTGAGTCTGGCATCTTTGAGAAATAGCAAGGAGCAGGGTCAGGGATGGGGAGTAGTAGGACAGAGAACTAATGGAGGACTAGGTAATAGTGGGTTTAGTAAGTGTTGCAAGTCTTTGGCTTTTACTCTGCATGAAATAGAGAGCTATTGGAGGGTTTTTAGGAATGAAATGAAATGATCTTGAAATTTTAAATGGATCACTTTGTACTTGTACTGAGAACATACTGCAGGGAAGCAAGGCTAGATGCAGGAAGACCTATTAGAAAGTTGTTGCAAGAGTTCAGGGGAAAGTTTTGGTACATTGGCCTGAAATATATAGTAACAGTAACAAGAACCAACCAGATTCTAGATGTATTCTGAAAATATTATCTAATAGAATTTCCTGGCAGACTTTGTATGCGTGGGAGTGAAGTATCAAGAATGACTCCAAGTTTTTTAGCCTCAGGAACTGGAAGGAGAAGTTGCTAGAAGTTGAGATGGGAAAGACTGTGGGTGGAGAGAGTTTCAGAGGGAAAACAGAGCTTAATTTTGGACATATTATTTTGAGATCTCTACTAGACATGCAAATGGAGATGTTGAGTAAGAAGTTGGATATGTGAGTCTAGACTTCAGGAGACAGGTTTGGGCTAGAGATAATAATTTGAGATGTCAAAATATAGATGGCATTTAAAACCATGAAACTGGATGAGTTCCCTAGGGCAGTGAGTGCAGATAATGAAGAGAAGACAATGAAGGACTTGTTTCTGAGCCACCCCAATATTGGGTTGAGATGTAAGATAGAATAATAAACAGTAACAAAAAAAGTTGACCAAGTGAATAAATATTGACTTGTATAAAACAAAAATCTTTTAGTGGGGTTAAAGTAAAATAATGTAAAATGAAAATACATGACAACAGAATCTTATAAATTGGGTGGGTATTGTTAAGAAGGAACATAAAGTATTGATAATATTAGGACTTTGGTAAACGAAGCATACATGTTAATTTCTAGGGTGACTACTAAAAGAATAGAAACATGATATAGAGTGGAGAGAAAAAATTGAATGAGAAATAAATCAATCTAAAAGTAAATGAGAAAAAAAGAAAAAGAAACATAGAAAAGCCAGGTCAATGAGAAAGTACAAAGTGTCAGTAATAAATTCAGATAAATCATTATTACGGTATGTGTAAATTAATTATATTCTCTGTACAAAAGACAAAGATTGTGAGGATAGCTATATTAACAAACAAGATAAATACTGTTTATAAGTCATATCTAAAATACACAGACATGAAATATTGAAAGTAGATGAAAAAAGATAAATCAACAGATATGGAAATGGGTCTCTCATATTCATTTATGACATTTGACAAAAATTACTTGCTCCAAACTACACTGGACACTAGATTCAAATATGTTCTCTGTCTTTAAATGTGTATCTGGCCAACTATTTCTTGATGTGACCCTTGACTCCTTCCCCAATTAGATGGGGTTACCACCCCTGATACAGTGCCATGGGCTATCTTGGTGAAACATTGACTTTGTCCAGTCTTATCCTAACAATCCTTCACCTAAGTTCAAGTGCTTCATGGGAAAGGCTCCTGTTAACATCATTTTGGTAAATGGTCTCCTGCCCTTGGGATGGATTTCATATTTTCACAAAGGCCTTACTTTAAGTGGTTTAATGTAGAATTTCCATGCAGGTTGTTAACAAAAAATATTTTTTTTAATTTTCTTTTTTTGGGATTTCAAACTGGATTTTAATGAATACAAATTGAAACAAACATGGCATCTTACAGTTAATTTTCTTTAGTAAGAAAGTAAAACTATAGAGCAATAAAGTGAGATTTCTAAAAATTAGGCTTTTTTTTTTGACATCCTTTTTGGAGTATAAGAACAGGTTACTTTGGAGCTTATTGATTCATCCAATAGCAGTGATTGGTTCTTTTGCCTTTGTGTGAAGCTATCTATGATTGGAAGGTATTCATTTTTTCATTATCAGCCCCTAAAATCCCTAGTCCAGGTGAATGGGAGTCACTGTGTTTTTGTTTTGCGTGTTTCTTAGTCAAGTTTCATTTACTAACTGCCCATTGCCCATATGTATTTGAGAAAGTGGAGTATATTGTGTTGAGGAGTGGTTACAGGACATTCATCTAGGCTCACTTAGTAGATTGAGGGGCTCATTTCTACACATCTGTCTCACAGAGCATGTGATTCGGGTTCATGCCTCAACAAAATGGGAAATTCTTTGTACTAGGGACCTGTCAGGTCTCTTATGAATTGGTGAAAAATGTTAATGTTAAATTCACAAATGTTAAGGTTCTGCTAACACTTTGCTGTTACTTGTTTCTTTGAGTCTCATTTTCTATTAGATTTATAAATGTTTTCCAAATTAATTCTCCTTCCTTTGGTTAATCCCACACATGCCCACCATGTTAATTTTTCTACAGCAAAGTTCTGATTATGTATCTTTGCTCAAAACCCTTCCATTATTATTTGGTGCTTAGAGACCATATTCAAATTACTTATTCCAGTCTCCAGACCCTTAGTTATCTGTCAAGTCATTCTTTCAAAAATTTTTATCATTCCCCTTTTTCATCCTAAATTCTAAGTTAATATGTGTTCTTTGTATACATCCTATGTTTCCTGCTTACTTGCCTTTGCTCATGTAGTGTTTTCTGCCTGGAGTGCCCTTATTCTGATTTCCATAACAATCACTTTTGTTGTCTTGGTAAATAAGTACGAGGAAAAATAATCCTCAGGTATTATTATGTGTAGGTAGAGACTACCTGGATTTTATAGTCAAAATTATCATGGCCAGAGTGGGTAAAAACTAGCTAAGCGGTCTCCTTAGAGAATGTCTCATTAACTAGTTTATTTATTCCTGGATGTGTTGCGTATTACCTTAGACTGTAGCATATGTGTGTGTATGTGTGTGAGAGAGAGAGAGAGTTCTTGTGCACACATACATGCTCTTGCAGACATCTCACCAAGAATGAGCATCTTTCCTTTATAGTGTCTGATTTCAGTGGATGATACTAAAGGTAATTCAGGATATATGTATTTTTTTCCCAGCCAATCAAAGGGTCTTACCTAAACCTCAGGAAGAGAAGGTGAAATAGACTCTTGTTTGCCCCTTTTTAAATGCACACAAGACAGTTGTTGGCTGTTGCACACAGCATGGATAAGCTCAACATCATAGAGTCTACAAAGCTGTGTGGACCTGGCCAAGTCCAGAGAAAACATCTTTGGAAGTAGGTACATTTTGTTAAGTGAACGATTTCCTACTAACAAGATCTCATTTGTCTAAACTGCTTTCTCTTCACTGTTGACTTAATTCTAGTATGAAGAAGTAAATGCAAACCAATGAGAAACACTGGTCAATCCATTGTGATATTTTCAAAGGTCTGGGTGATATAGGTGATGCACTGGTGATGTGGACCAATGATTTTCATATTTTTCTCCAAAGATTCTTGGGGTTTCTTAAAATGCCTTACAAGCCATGTAAGGGGTAAGGATGAGGATGTTATGGACCAAATTGTACCTCTCCAAAATTTGTATGTTAAAGTCCTAACCTCTGATGTGACTATATTTGGAGATAGGGCCTTTAATGAGGTTATCAAGGTTAAATGAGGTCATAAGGGTAGACCCCTAATTCACTAAGACTGGTGTCCTTATAAGAAGAGGAAGAGACACCAGGAGTGTATGTGCACACAGGAAAGGCCATGTGAGGACACAGTGAAAAGTTAACCATTGTCGAGGGAAGGAGAGAACTCTCACCAGAAACCAACCCTGCTGGCATCTGGATCATGGGTGTTCAGGCTCTAGAACTATAAGAAAATAAATGTTTGTTGTTTAAGCCACCCAGTCTATGGTATTCTGTTATGGCAGCCCTAGTGGACTAATACAGAGGCCAAGAAAAAGTCTGGTCTCTACATCCTCATTTAAACTGGATTTACTCTACTCCTGCTATTAACGTATTAGAGTTTTATGTAAGATTTTTTTCTTTCTTTTTTTTAAAAAACACAACATGATTATATTTTAATAAACAACCAAAATACAAAACACCATAGTAAATTGACGGCAATAAAATATGGTATTTCATTTGCATTGCATGACAAATGGTTAACATCCTTAGTCATAAATGAGTTCTTAGAAACCAGTAACAAAGACATTGATATTCCAAGGGGAATGAAAAAAAAAAAAGCAGAAGAAAATAAAATAACACAAGTGACTAGTAAGGATTAAGCATATATGAAGATGACTGAGCTGAACAATAACAGACGAAAAGCAATTTCTTTGTGATATCACATTACCAAAGATTAAAAACCTAACATTTGTAGAGTTTTAGGAAACAGACCCACATAAACACTGGGGGACAAGATTGATGAGGTCCCATCTATATAGTAGGGGGGAATGTAGTTTGGACTCAAACTATACTTTTCGGATATCCTTAGTCTTAGTAGTTCCAATTCATTGGAATTATTTCAGTTGTATAGTAATTTGTCCATGTATTGTAATGGAGACATTTCTTCCTAGTCCTATATTGGGTCTAATTAGAAAGCTTCTCACCTCCCAGTTCCATTGGTCTCCTTCCCTTGTCTACCTGGACACATGGCTGGCCACACTATTGGAAGAGGAGTTATTTTGATGGCAGAGAGAAGGTATCACTTGTCTCTATGATTTTATCTTACCCAATGCTATGGACTGAATATGTGTGTCCTAACCCCACCCAAATTCATCTTTTGAAATCCTAACTCCCAATGTAATAGAGGTGGGGCCTTTGGAAGTCATGAAGGTGAAGTCCTCAGGGTGCGATCAGTGTCCTTAGAAGGAGAATTCAGGGAGCTAGTGTTCTCTTTCCACCATGTGAACCACAGCAACAAGACTACAATCCAGGAACCAAATCAACTGGCACATTGGTCTTGGACTTCTACCTTCCAGAACTGTGAGACATAAATTTCTGTTGTTTAAGCCACATATTCTGTGGTATTCTGTTATGGCAGCCCGAGCTGACCGAGGCTCCCCACCTCTCCCACCCCACTCTGCTGATAGCACACATACAGGTGTGTGCTTAATAGCATTAAATATGTAAGTAAATTTGACATCAACACATTCAAAAATGGCCTCTTTATCCTCCTAGACCATATATAAACCTATGCTAGAAATCCTCTAGTAACAGAAAGCATACTAGAGGGCAGGCTTTAAAAATCCTTAAAGATTTCTATGAAGAGTTTGCTTTTTCATAATTAGTTTGAATCATTTTTATCTCCATACAAATTTCTGTAAACTCTTAATTGCCTAGATTATTCTCTATTCAGAGATTTTACAAAGAGGATATTTACTTGATGTTGACACACACTAAATTAGAACTAACTAGCTGTTACTGGATATCATTCCTGCTCACTTCTCACTATTACTATAACAACTACTAATGCAGTATCTGTTTATACATATCAGTTGATCTTTGCACTATCCTGTGAGGTCGGTAATGGTATTCTCATTTTTAATATGAGGAAAGTGGGGCACAAGGAGTTAAAAGTAGCTAAAATTGTAATGATAAGACTAAGGGCATTTAAGTTTTGAATTATACATTTTATTCCATATCATTTCCTTTGCTTTTATGTGCTTAACCTATGTAAAAAATAAAAGCCAGATAAACATATTTATAGGATGAATAGTCAGATATGAATCCGTATGGTCAGTTATAATCAGGTCCAGATGGTTAGTGCTCTGAGCTACTAAAGACCCCATTTGATGCCCCAGTTACCTACCATCATCACAATTAGGATGGGCATCAGCCGACACTTAATAAAGGAGATAGCATATTTTGGTGGAAAGAACATGGGCTTTAAAATCTGCCCTGGAATCAGGTTTCAGCTCCGCCACTTACTAGCTATGAGATGTGGAACAATGAAGAGTTAGCTCCTCTGAACCTTCATCTCCATATGTGTAAATTGTGAATAAGAGTAATATCTATCTTAGGAGTAAACAAGAAGCAAATGAGGAAGCACCTATGATTGTCCTTGACACAGAGCAGGCATGTTGTAGGCATTCAATAAATGTTAGCTGAATCTGAATCATATGTTATGCGCTAACACAAATTACTGTAAAATTCAGCCTCTCTCCTGAGGGTTTACAAGCTAATTGGTGAGATACTGAAGAATGATAGCAAAACGACAGCAAAGATCAAGTGAGTGCTAAGTGCATGAAACCATGGCAGGTCAGTGGAGGAGGAGATTCTTGAGGGCTAGGACTATTCGACAACTGATTTCTTTTAGGATCAAGTTTCTGAAGAAAGGCAAACTCTTATTTTGATAGACAGTGGGAAGGGGGCATGCATGTGACAGAAAGGGAGAGATGACGTGTAAATGTGTATTGTGTATGGGAAGAAGAGTTGATCACTGTGGGTGGAGCAAAGATACTGCAAGGTGGTTTGTGTATTGTTCTTTACAGTTAACAAAGCCTTCTGCCTCATTTGAGCCCCTCCTCAGATCTAAGGAGAGGAGAGGACAAATTCTACTATCTCTTTTTATAGAATAGATAAAGATAAAACAGAAACTCTGAGAGGCAAAGTGACTCGGCTAAGGTAACATCTCTACTATGTAAAACAGAGGGGGCCTCAAACTCCAATCTGCAGCCTCCCAAGACTTGGGAAAGTGGCAGGGGAGGGAAAAGACTAAAGAAGTTAGAGAAAAATTTTTGACTTTGAATGAGAACTTTAGGGGTTTGGGATTTTTATTCTGCAAGCATAGAAAACCACAAAAGCTTATGACCAAAGTGCATGTGCAAAGTAATATTTTTGAAAATTAGTCTGGCAGTAAGACTTGGGGTAGATTTCTATTCTTCAGACAGGACAGTGTTCTTCTAGCATCTCTCTCTTCTAAGACCATCAACCAAATGAATTTTAGGCCAAAGAGGGCTTTGTTCTTTATGCCATCTTGGAGAAAGCCCTCTTAATCAAGGAAATGGAGCTATTAGCACACTGGCAGCCTTTTCTGTTCTGCATTTTAAATTGCTAATTTGTTTCTGGATAAAATATCTGTGTAAATCAAGCCAGTTTGCAAAACTGACAGCCCCATGAAAAAAATGTTGGGGGAAAAAAGATCATATGCATGACTAAGCTGTATATCAATCTAAGCAAATGTTCTGATTAAATCATAAAGGGAATAAAAATGGCATAACAGGAAATGTAACTCACTGAATTGGAGTCAGATTCATCTCTCCATATGGCACCACTGCAAAGAAGTACTGGGTCTGGTGGAAAGATTGAAGTTTTGGAGCAGGTCAGATCTGGGTTCAAATCTTGTATGTAAACTCCAAGAGGTCAGGAATGTTTTGCTTACCTTTATAACCCCAGCATTTATGACAATATCTGGCTCAGAGTAGGTCTCGTATAAATTTTTGCCAAAATCAAATGAAATGAGAATTCAGCCCTACCACTTACCAACAGAAAAACACTGGATAAGTGCTTTCCTATTACTGCATCTCCATTTCTCATCTGTAAAAGAGAGATAATAATATTTACTTTATAGATTTATTGTAAGGGTTAGAAATAATGAAAGTAAGCAAAATATGGGCATGTGGAATGGAATGGTGTAGATATCCATTCCTGAACCCAGGTCATAAGCTGAGTTTCCCTTTCATGTGCTTCCCAGCATGCTTTGCTGGGCTGGGGTAGTGTCCTAAAGGGCCCTAAAAACCAGACGTTACTCAGGGTTACATCCTTCTCAGGGATTAGCATAGTACTTTTCCTAATAGATGCTCAATTGTTGAAATTAAATTTTCCAGGATGGTAGAACTTTGAACAAAATTATTCCTAATTAGCAATTAGTTCATCTAGGAAGATGATGGCTGCCTACATAATGGACACATTTAAAACAATTATTATGCTTATTCCATGACTTCTCACACCAAGAGATACTGGATTTATTTTCCTCATCTTTTTAACCCCTACAACAAAGTCCCATTTTGAAGATGAGGGAATAGACGTGGAGAAATCAAGTGATAAGCTCACAGCCACACATTAAATAAGCAGCAGAGATGACATTTGATCCAGGACTTTTGGGTTCAAAGCCACTGTACTTTATGGAAGCATTCCATATACATTTGTTGATTGAATTAGCGGGCAAAGGCCAATCATACCCAGCTTTAACTTTCCTTTAGTCACAAGATGTTCTTTTAGCTCCTGCCGCAGAGATATTAAAAACAAGAAATCTGGCTTTCATTCAGTCGCTAAAAGCATGTATAGTCTGGAACTGTTAGGTTTTTGTTCGACTATTCATAAGTATGTATCAGGCTTACAAGAGCAAGTGCATCCTTTCGATTTATTAAGTACTCTCCCTTCCACCAAAAGAAAGAGAAATGAAATAAAATAAAATGAAAAGGCCAAGATAAAGAGGCTATGAATTTAATGTTCATAACAGCAGTAGCAAACATTTATTGTATACCAATTATGTAACAGGCCTTGTGCTCTGTGCTTTACATACATTGTTTCTCAATGGCCCTCTGGGGGCATATTTTTGTCCACAAGTTGTAAAATAAGAAACTGCTCAGAATTCTCCACTGGCTTCCTGTCTCACTCAGAATAGTGCCTAATGTTTGTACCATGGCTCACAGAGCCCTCCATGAACAGTCTGATAACACAAATTGAGTGTAAGAAACACAGTATCGTGAGTGAGATGAACACCTGTAATGTCTGCTCTACTACAGATGCTGGGATGCACTAGAATTGCATGGGAATATTATGGTCTCCATACTTCTGCCCCAGGTGAGGAAACCTGCTTGAGTTCAGGCTCCAGCCAGGAGAGAGTGAGCTTGGTCAAATCTTCCCAGCTCATGGCAATATTTGAGAAAACCCAAACCAAAAAGGGTAGAATATCACCCTCACACAGCATAGAGAACAGGGAGAAAGTGGGGCTGTGGTGCCACCAAAAGACAAAGGACCTCCCCAGGGAACTAATACTAAGATGCTGTCACTGTTTGGGGCATAAATGAGGACACAGTCTTCCTTAAGGAGACTTTGATTAAAAAAACAAAACAAAATGAAATAAATTCTTTAGTTAAAATGGAGAGTGAACAGTTAAAGAGATGAAGGCTTGCCTATGGGACTGGAGACAGAGGGAGGCCCTGGGCTGTGAAATGTTCACATCCTTCCAGGATGTCAGTTTCACCTTCCAGAGGATCCATTGATCTATTCGAGAGGTAATTTGCTAATTTGGGAGTTGGCATTCTGAGGGAAGCTTGATTTGAACTCAGTTTACTCTTACTTGCTTTGCTGACCATGGAGTAGGAGATGTGAGAGTTGGAAAATAGGAGCATCTCATACTCTGGGTGGAAGTTGTGCTTATCTAACCCTCCTGGGTAATAAGAGTGGCAGATCTCCGTGCTGAGCTCTGCAAGATGCTCTCTGCAGCAACTAAGGACTGTGCCAGGCAGTCATCAATCCTGGACATGTCCTTACCAGCAGCTCTCTATCACTATCCTTTACCCACTCCTGACAGGTAGAAAGCAAATTTGCATAACAAACTGTTTAAACATTCAATTGTGATCCACCTTCAAGGCACTCTTTGTCCTCGGCAGTTCTAATGGTTAGTGACCCTTCAAAATCAACATCATTTGTCAAATCAAATTAGGCTTGTTACAAACTGCAAGGCAGTGTGACATTTATATTTTTGATGCTTTCAAACCAGTCTGAGGTAAATTTCTCATATGGAATTGGGCTTGGTATGCTGAATGAGTCACTTCCTCAATGAGGCAATTGTCAGAAAAATAGACTTAGCTTGAAGGTAAATATTGTTGGGTCACTTGAAATGTATGCAGATTTGACATTTCCCTTCTGATTAGCATGTCTACACATTAAAGGTTTTTTTTATGTCACATCGGATAGTTCGGATGCCAGGGTAATGTCAGTGAGCACTTGATAGAAACTTAATTTTGTTCTTGATGATGAAAATGAGAGGATTAAGGGAGAAATGTAAGGTGGGAACCTTGTTTGGTAACACATGGAATGTATAGAAGGTATTCAGAATAAAAAGAAAATGCTGGGGAGGGAAGTAATTATCTACTGTGTGCCAGTATATCAGTATATATACTGAGATTATATATATATATATATATATAAACACTAATTTAACCCTTATAAGGATTATGATCCCCTTTGAATAAATAAGAGACATGAAGCAATGGGCTTAATGTCAAACAGTAAAATAGCAGAACTGGAATTTCAAACTCATGGACTTTGAAGCCAAAGTCCAGGATTCTCCCACTGTAGCATGTTGTCTCCTTAAGATGCAAAATATTCAACCTTGCCCTGACAGGAAATCTTAATTGAAAGTTATAAGCAATATCTAGGCATCCTGGCTCTGTCCTTAGCCTGCAAATATAAAATCAGAAACTCAGAGGATTTCCTGGTTTAACTTTTACAAACAATGAATATCCAGCCTCCACTTAAACATTTCCAGTGGCCAGGAGCTTACTATTTCACCATTCATCCTTCCATGTCCGTATTCATTCCCATACTGCCGTGTTAATTAATAAACCAATAGCACTACTTATGATCTTACATGTTTAAATGTACAATTGTATTCTACATCTAATTATGACTTTAGCGTATTTGCTCTGCTTGAGACTGTGCTGTGCCTATTATTTATTATATAATTTGTTCATCCCAATAAGCCAATAATGTATGTCCTATTATCATCCCTAACTTATTGAAGAACTTAGACTTATGAAGCTAAGTAACTTGTCCAAGTCACATAACTAAGAGTAGTACAGCAAAGTAGTGCACACCTCCCAGTTTCAAACATTTTCCTAACATAATGGCAATCCACAGCCTGTAATATGCAATGAGAGCATGATCAGGAGAGGAGATGCAGCCTTCACCTTCAATTTGAAGTTGGCCATCTAATCTTACCTTATTATTTCCTGCTGCCAAAATCTTATAAAATATAGCACCTGTGTAAGAGTAATGAAAAAGTGGTCCAGATAAGTCCGGGCTTTCACCATCATCTGTGCACAAACTCTACCACTGGTGACCTTTCTCATACCTCACAACATACATTAAATTAGGGGCTGTCAAACTATGGACCACAGCCAAATCCTGTTCACGTCCTGAATTTTTTAAATAAAGTTTTATTGGAACATATCCACACTCATTCATTTACATATTGTCTATGGCTTCTTTCTCACTATGAGGGCAGAGTTGTGTAGTTGAGCCAGAGACTGTATAACTCACAAAGCCTAAAATATTTACTCTCTGATCCTTTAGAGAGAGTTTGCCAACTCCTGCATTAGGATTTTTGCATAATTTCTTCATGTCACCTATAGAAAAGGTATACAGAGGGAATGACAGGATATCCTAGGGTGGCCATGTGTACTCTATGAGAAATTGCAAAGTAATAGCCAAAACAGTCTGGTTATTTTAAGCTGGAAAACCAAGGCAAAGAAAAGTTATTCAAACCATATTTTAGTTCAAGCCCTCTTACTATTAACACAGGGATTCTAAAATGGCTCCTATAATCCTCACTGAAGCACCAGAGGATGTTAACTTTATTTACTTATCATGACTCTGCCCTTAAAGCAGTGATTCTCAATCTTAGATTCACCTGAGGAGATTAACAAAAAACATACACACAGCTTGTTGCACCATGGATAGAAATCCCAGACCTACTGAGTCAAAAATGCTTCGAACAGAACCACGACATTTCTATTTTCAAAGTGTTTTATCAAGCAACGAATGTCTGATATCATTGCTGCAAACAACTACAAATAGAACTACTTCATCTTTCTGCAAGCACTTGAAGATAATTATCATTCTAATGGCTTTACATAACATCTATATATCAATTACTTTACCTTGACCTTTCTCTGAACTGCAGACATATTTTTTCTCACTGTCTACTTGGTATTTCTTGACATCTCAAACTTCACCTGCTCCAACATAAACTTTTGATTTGTCCACCAAAGTCATCTTCATCACAGTTAATGGTACCACATATTCAGTTTCTTAAACCCAAATTCTAAAACGTTTCTACGATTCTTTTCCCCCCAGTCTCTTATTGGTAAATCCAAAATAAATCCAGATTCTGTCTACCTCTCTCTGTCCTATCCAGCACCACAGTAGGTCAAGACACCATAATCTCTCACCTGGATCACTGTAAGAGAGCCACTTTTCTCCCTGATAGGACTTTTAAACTCCTGTAATTCATAATCCTTTCTCTCCACAGCAGTTATAGTGATATTTCTAAAATTGTGTCAAGCCACTTTCCTGCTTAAAGCCCTCCAATGATGTTCCACTGCATTTAAAAAAGCAAAGCAAACCTCTTACTGTATCCTGAAAACTGCATATGTTCTGGCTGTTGCCGAAATCCATCTTTATCACTTTTCTCCTCTGTTCTCATGACAGCCTCATGAGTCTTCTTTCTTTTCCTTGAACACTAACCTCATTCATTTCTCAGGGACTTTGTATTTGCTATTCCTTGAGCTTGGACACTTTTTCATGTCTGGCCCCTTCTTATCATGTAGGATTCAGCTCAGAGAAGCCATTCCTGACTACCCTATCTAAAGAAGCCACTTTAAAGCAATACATCACTTTTATTGAATAGTCTTATTCTATTTCCCACATAACTCTTATCTATATGAAATTATCATGTTTGTTTGCTTATTATCCATCTTCCTGCCAAAGAATACAAGGTCCACAGGAATACACCAAGTGCCTAGAACAAAGTGTAGTACATAATTGTTGCTTAGTTATTAAACTAACTTTTTTCTCCTTAATACTTTCTTTTTCAGGCTAAATCTTATTATTCTTTCAAATAGTTAGTAAAGTGTACTATGTGACTGCAATGTGAATTCATTAATTATAAGCTACTCTGTGATCACAAACAATCTATTCTAGCCACCTTGCTATATACTTGCTCAGAGCAGAATCTGGTCTTCACCTTTCTTTGAAAGTGTCCTATACATTTGTACAGTATTGTGTACATAGTGAGTATTGAATAAATGTTGATGAATGGAATATATAATGGGCTTTTGACTCCATACATCAAGATTTTCTTGAAGGACAGATAATTACTTCTACTTTATATCTGACATTTTAATATAACTGGTTGTGGTCATTGTCATTTGGAATTGCATTCTAGTCAATTCTTACAAAAAAAAAAAGAAGAAAATAAGGCAAAATTACCTTGTGAGCAATCCACAATTGGATTTGCATTTAAAAATTGCTGAGTGAGCACTCCTGCCTGATGGCCAAATGTAATTAATCTCTTGAAACTCAAGGTCTCATCTATTTGGAGATGGGGAGGGGGGAAGAAAGACTGCAGGATTCCTGGATGGTAAAAGTCATCTCTCTCATTATTTATGTTTATAGGGTGCCTGCATTGTTCTCCCACTAAGCTACCCAAGGGGAATATAAAGGTGGTTAAGGTACTGTCCCTCTTCCTAAGGAGCTCTGTGTCTCTAGTTTACATGATCACTTCCCTGTCCAGCCTGCACACTACTTCTTGGAAGCGTCCCACATCCCTGATGATGGGAAGGGTCAGGGGTCCATGTTAATAATTTATTCCCTTTCCTGGACACAGCTGTTGGTCTATGGGTAGACATGACACAGTGGAGTCAGTTTCTTTTTCTTCAAAGTTTGAATCAAAGGAACTAAGGGAGTTGGCCCCTGAATTGTATGGTAGAATGCAGATGTCCATGAATTCCTTCTGCTCTGGTCCCAGTGAAGACCTCACTCCTGACCCAAGACCTGTTTATTCATTTTTGTTTCTGGATTTCAGTGAGGCCTTAAGAGAATTTAAATAGGCTTCTGTTTGTTGCAGCAAAATTTCCAGAAAAAACAGTTATGTAGATGAGGAGAATATAAACCAAAACCTATACTGCAGTGTGATCAGTGCTATGGTAGAGGTTGGGCAGGTTTCTATCTAAGCAAAGGAGTGTCTTCAACCTGGCCTAAGAAGGGCACAGAAATGTTGCAGGATATATCACCTAAACTGAATTATGGAGAGTAATAATTAACTTGGTGATAAATGGTGGAGAGAAATAAGGGAGGTTTTTGCAGCATGAAAAAATCCAGGGGACTGTAAAACAGCAGATATATTTTGGGAAATACAAAAATACATGTTTAATATAACTGGAGCTCAAAGTATAAGGTGATGAAGTGACAAGGAAAGCATCTGGAAAAGTAGGTAGAAACTAGACAATGGAATGTCTTTGGTAAGATGTGTTGACTGAAAAAATGAACAATGTGAGAGTTTTCAGTTAAGTGTTATTTGGGGCAAAATGAAGTCTATAGCCTGGGAGACGGCATCTCAGCTCTGAGGAAGTGCTCTTAAGAAGTAGGGGGGAAGGTCAATATTATATATGATTTTAGTGAAGAGGGATAAATGCAGCCAAGCACACATTTTGCAGAAAATTGCTGCTAGTCATGAAGAGCAGATGTCTCCATTAATTATTTTAGTGCTTTTCTAGATATGGGGAGATACAAGAATTTGGGCTCATAAAATCTTCTGAAAATATCTAACTATCTGAAGGCCTGTTCTGTAAGTTTTTCCCAAAGCATAGAGTGCCTCATCCCTGATCTCCACCCTGAACTCCTTTCAGGATGTGTTGAAGGTCAGTGACTGCAGTGGCTAGTGACTTAATCCTTGTAGAGGAAGATGGCAAGTGTCAATTTTTAGTTGACAGATGCTAAGTATTTTGGAATTAACGTGTAGATTTATAATCTGATGAATGACTAATTTTGATCCTTTCTCTGGGGAGATCCTGACTAAATCCCCAGGGACTTTCTAACTATTTTACAACTCCTTTTTAGGAGCGGCCCCAGGCAAACTTATGAAAAGAAACAGAGCATGTGGAAAGAAGCCAAGATTCAAAAATCAGTAGTCCAGAGTTTGAGCTTCTGCTCGTCTGCTTTCTGGTTGAGTAATATTGAAGAAGGAATTGAATTGAATTCTACTGATCTTCTGTTTCCTTATATATAAAATGGAAGTTAAAAAATATCTACCTCCCAGAGCTGTAGTTCAGATCCAATACATGTGTTCTTAGTGCCCTGCTGTATGTTAGTTTCTGACCTTACTCTTTCATAGGCAGCACCTCAATGAGTTACAACCATACATTGAAGTAAATATTATTGTCTCATTCAAAATGGGGAAGCTGGGGCTCAGGGAAGTAAAGTGTCTGTTCAGTTTCATACAGCCAAATATAGAAGTACTGATATTCAAAATCATATTTTAATGGATCAGGAACCTATGGAGCCTTCCTGGGACAGACCCCTCCCCTGTATCTACTGCTTTAGCTCCTCTTCAAAGTGCTTAGATAATAGTATCTGATGCACATTTCCTAAGTTGTTTTACAGATGCTAAACCCCCCACCCAAAGGAAGAAATTAACTACTTTTTAAATTTAAAATTTTTCTTTTATATTGGAGTATAGTTGATTTAAAATATTGTGTTAGTTTCAGGTGTACAGCAAAGTGATACAGTTATACCTACATATATTCATTCTTTTTCAGATTTTTAAAATATAAGTTATTACAGAATATTGAGTACAGCTCCCTGTGCTATACAGTAGGTCCTTGCTGATCATCTATTTTATATATAGAAGTATATATATGTTAATGCCAAACTCCTAATTTATTTCTCGCCCCCACCTTTCCCCTTTGGTAACCATAAGTTTGTTTTCGAAGTCTGTGAGTCTGTTTCTGTTTTGTAAATGAGCTCATTTGTATCATTTTTTAAAATTCCCCATACAAATATCATATGATATTTGTCTTTCTCTGTCTGACTTACTTTACTTAATATTGATAGTCTCTAGGTTCATCCATTTTGCTGCAAATGGCATTATTTCATTCTTTTTTATGGTTGAGAAATATTCCATTGTATATATATATATATATATATATATATATATATATATATATATACTAAATCTTCTTTACCCATTCCTCTGTCAATGGACATTTAGGTTGCTTCCATATCTTGGCTATTGTAAATAGTGCTGCATTGAACATGGGGATGCATTATCTTTTCTAATTACGTTTTTTTCTGGATATATGCCCAGGAGTGGGATTGCTGGATCACATGGTAACTCTATTTTTAATTTTTTTAAGGAACTTCCATACTGTTCTCCATAGTGGCTGTACCAATTTACATTCCCACCAACAGAGTAGAAGGGTTCACTTTTCTCCAGACCCTCTCCAGCACTTATCGTTTGTAGATTTTTTTTTTTAATTTGCCCACGCTGCGTGGCATGCAGGATCCTAGTTCCCTGACCAGAGATCAAACCTGGGCCCTCAGCAGTGAAAGTGCAGAGTCCTAACCACTGGGTGGCCAGGGAACTCCCTGTTTGTATACTTTTTGATGATGGCCATTCTGACTGGCATGAGGTGATAGATACCTCATTGCAGTTTTGATTTACAATTCTCTCATAATTACCAATGTTGAGCATCTTTTCATGTGCTTTTTGTCCATCTGTATGTCTTCTTTGGAGAAATATCTACTTAGTTCTTCCACCCATTTTTGATTGAGTTGTTTGTTTGATATTGAACTGCATGAGTTGTTTGTATATTTTGGCAATTAATCTCGTCGATCAATTCACTTGCAAATATTTTCTCCCATTGTGTGGGTTGTCTTTTCATTTTATTTATGGTGTTCTTTGCTGTGCAAAAGCTTTTAAGTTTCATTAGGTCCCATTTATTTATTTTTATTTCCATTATTCTAGGAGGTGGGTCAAAAAAGATCTTGCTGTGGTTTATACCAAAGAGTGTTTTTCCTGTGTTTTCCTCTAAGAGTTTTATAGTGTCTGGTCTTACATTTAGGTCTTTAATCTATTTGGAGTTTATTTTTGTGTATGGTGTTATGTAGTGTTCTAATTTCATTCTTTTACATGTAGCTGTCCAGTTTTCCCAGCACAACTTATTGAAGAGACTGTCTTCTCTTCATTATATATTCTTGCCTCCTTTGTGATAGATTAATTGACCATGGGTGCATGGGTTTATTTCTGAATTTTCTATCCTGTTCCATTGAGCTATATTTCTGTTTTTGTGCCAATACCATACAGTTTTGATAACTGTAGCTTTATAGTATAGTCTGAAGTCAGGGAACCTGATTCCTCCAGTTCTGTTTTTCTTTCTCAGCATTACTTTGGCTATTCAGGGTCTTTTATGTTTCCATACAAATTGTAAAATTTTTTGTTCTAGTTCTGTGAAAATTGCTATTGGTAATTTGATAGGGATTGCACTGAATCTGTAGATTGCCTTGGGTAGTATGGTCACTTTGACAATATTGATTCTTCCAATCCTAGAGCATGGTATATCTCTCCATTTGTCTGTGTCATCTTTGATTTCTTGCATCAGCATCTGATAGCTTTCAGAGCACAGATTTTGCCTCCTTAGGTAGGTTTATTCCTAGTTATTTTATTCTTTTTGATGGTATGGTAAATGAGACAGTTTCATTAATTTCTGTTTCTGATGTTTTGTTGTTAGAGTATAGAAATGCAGGAGATTTATGTGTATTAATTTTGTATCCTGCAACTTTATCAAATTCACTGATTAGCTCTTGTAGTTTTCTGGTAGCATTTTTAGAATTTTCTATGTATAGTATCATGTCATGTGCAAACAGTGACAGTTTTACTTCTTGTTTTTCAATTTGGATTCCTTTCTTTCTTTTTCTTCTCTGAGTGCCATGGCTAGGACTTTCAAAACTATGTTGAAAAAAGTGGTGAGAATGGATATGCTTGTCTTTTCCTGATCTTTCAGGAAATGCTTTCAGCTTTTCATCATTGAGTATAATGTCAGCTATGGATCTGTCATATATGGCCTTTATTATTTTGAGGTACATTCCCTCTATGCCCACTCTCTGGAGAGTTTTTATAATAAATGGGTGTTGAATTTTGTTGAAAGATTTTTCTGCATCTATTTTACATCATATGGTGCTTATTCTTTAATTTGTTGATGTGGTGTATCATACTGATTGATTTGCAGATATTGAAAAATCCTTGCATCCCTGGGATAAATGCCACTTGATTATGGTGTATGATCCTTTTAACATATTGTTGAATTTGATTTGTTACTATTTTGTTGAGAATTTCTGTGTCTATTTTCGTCAGTGATATTGGCCTGTAATTTTCTTCTTTTTGTGATATCTTTGTCTGGTTTTGGGATAGGGGTGATGGTTACCTCATAGAATGAGTTTGAGAATGTTCCTTCCTCTGCAATTTTTTGGAATAGTTTTAGAATGATAGGTATTAACTCTTCTCTAAATGTTTGGTGGAATTTCCCTGTGAAGCTATCTGGTCCTGGACTTTTGTTTTTTGGAAGTTTTTAATCACAGTTTCAATTTCAATACTTACAATTGGTCTGTTCATATTTTCTATTTCTTCCTGGTTCCATCTTGGAAGATTGTACCTTTCTAAGAATTTGTCCATTTCTTCCAGGTTGTCCATTTTATTGGTATATAGTTGCTTATGATTCTTTGTATTTCTGTGGTATCTGTAGTAACTTCTCCTTTTTCATTTCTAATTTTATTGATTTGAGCCCTCTCCCTTTTTTTCTTGATGAGTCTGACTAAAGGTTTATCAATTTCGTTTATCTTTTCAATGAACCAGCTTTTAGTTTCATTGATCCTTTCTATTGTTTTCTAAGTCTGTAATTGATTTATTGTTGCTCTGATCTTTATGATTTCTTTCCTTCTACGAACTTTGGGGTTTTTTTTGTTCTTTTTTCTCTAGTTGCTTTAGGTGTTAAGTTAGGTTTTTTTATTTGAGGTTTTTCTTATTTCTTGAGGTAGGATTATATTGCTATAAACTTCCCTCTTAGAACAGCTTTTGCTGCGTCCCATAGCTTTTGGATCATCATGTTTTCCTTGTCATTTGTCTCTGGGTATTTTTTGATTTCCTCTTTGATTTCTTCAGTGATCCATTGGTTGTTTAGTAACATATGGTTTAGTCTCCACATGTTTATGTTTTTCATAGTTTTTCTCTTGTATTTTTTTAAAAATTAATTAATTAATTAATTTTTGTTTATGTTGGGTGTTCATTGTTGTGCGTGGGCTTTCTCTAGTTGCAATGAGTGGGCGCCACTCTTTGTTGTGGTGTGTGGACTTGTCATTGCAGTGGCTTCTCTTGTTGTGGAGCATGGGCTCTAGGCATGTAGGCTTCAGTAGCTGTAGCACACAGGCTCCATAGTTGTGGCTCATAGGCTCTAGAGCTCAGGCTCAGTAGTTGTGGCGCACGGGCATATTTGCTCCGCGGCATGTGGGATCTTCCCAGACCAGGGCTTGAACCCATGTACCCTGCATTGGCTGACAGATTCTTAACTGCTGCACCACCAGGGAAGTCCCTATAGTCAATTTTTAATTTCATAATGTCGTGGTCAGAAAAGATACTTGATATGATTTCAGTTTTTAAAATTTACCAAGGCTTGCTTTGTGGCCCAGCATGTGGTCTATCCCAGAGATTGTTCCATATGCACTTGAAAATAATATGTATTCTGCTGCTTTCATATGGAATGTTCTATGAATATCAATTAAGACCAACTGGTCTAATGTATCATTTAAGGCCTGTTTTTCTTATTAATTTTCTGTCTGGAAAATCTGTCCATTGCTATAAGTGGGGTGTTAAAGTCCCCCACAATTATTGTATTACTGTTGATTTCTCATTTTATGGCTGTTGACATTTGCCTTGTATATTGATGTGCTCCTATTTCGGGTACATATATATTTTCAATTGTTTTATCTTCCTCTAAGATTGATCCTTAGATCATTATGTAGTGTCCTTTGTCTCTTGACAGCCTTTACTTTAAAGTCTATTTTGTTTTATATGAGTATTGCCACTCCAGCTTTCCTTTGATTTCCTTTTGAATGAAATACTTTTATTCCATCCCATCACTTTCAGCCTGTATGTGTCTCTAGATCTGAAGTGGGTCTCTTGTAGACAGTATATATATTGGGTCTTGTTTTTATATCCACTCAGCCAGTCTTTGTCTTTCGCTCAGAGCATTTAGTCCATTTACGTTTAAGGTAATTATCAATATGTATGTTCTTATTGTCTTTTTGTTAATTGTTTTGGATTTGTTTTTATAGGTCTTTTTTCCCCTTTCCTCTTTGTTCTCTTTTCTTGTAATTTGATGACTCTCTTTAGTGTTGTGTTTGGATTCCTTTTACTTTTTTGTGTGTAGATATATTATAGATTTTTGGTTTGTGGTTACAATGAGGTTTTGGTATAGCTGTCTATTTATATATATATATATTTATATATATATATGACCATTTTAAGTTGCTGATCTCTTAATTTCAAATGAAATTTAAATATCCTGCATTTGTACTCTCCTCCTCTTGCAATTACTGGTTTTGATATCATATTTTACATCTAATTGTTTTGTGTATCCCTTAACTGCTTACTGTGGATACAAATGACTTTATTACATTTTTCTTCTACCCCTGCTACAAGTTTGTGTGTGGGTGATTTCCTACCTTAACTGTATGTTTACCTTTGCTGGTGAGCTTTCCAATTTCATAATTTTCTTGTTTCTAGTTGTGGCCTTTTCTGCCCAGAGTTTTGTTTTTTAGCATTTGTTTTAACGCTGGTTTCTTGGTGCTACATTCTTTTAGTTTGTGCTGTTTTTAAAGCTTTTGAATTCTCCATCAAAACTGAATGAGAGCCTTGCTTGGTAGAATATTCATGGTTGCAGGTTTTCCCTTTCATCACTTTATTTATTTAATAGATCTTTATTGGAGCATAATTGCTTCACAATACTATGTTAGTGTCTGTTGTATAACAAAGCGAATCAGTCTTATGCATACATATATCCCCATATCCTCTCCCTGTTCAACCTCCCTCTCACCTTCCTTATCCCACATCTCTAGGTCATTGCAAAGCACCTAGCTGATCTCCCTGTTCTATGCTGCACCTTCCCACTAGCTAACTATTTTACATTCAGTAGTGTATATATGTCAAGACTGCTCTCACTTCACCCCAGCTTACCCCTCTCCCCTGCATCCTCAAGTCCATTCTCTATGTTTATCTCTTTATTCCTGCCGTACTCCTAGGTTCATCAGTAGCATTTTTATTTTTTTTTAGGATCCATATATATGTGTTAGCATATGGTATTTGTTTTCCTCTGACTTACTTCACTCTGAATGACAGACTCTAGGTCCATCCACCTCACTCCAAATAACTCAATTTCTTTTCTTTTTATGGCTGTAAATTCCATTGTATATATGTGCCATATCTTCTTTATCCATTCATCTGTCAATGGAAATTTAGGTTGGTTCCATGTCCTGGCTATTGTAAATAGTGCTGCAATGAACATTGTGGTTCATGTCTCTTTTTGAATTATGGTTTTCTAAGGGTATATGCCCAGTAGTGAGATTGCTGGGTCATATGGTAGTTCTATTTTTAGTTTTTTAAGGGACCTCCATACTGTTTTCCATAGTGGTTGTATCAATTTACATTCCCACCAACAGTGTACAAGAGTTCCCTTTTCACCAAAACCTTTCCAGCATTTATTGTTTCTAGCTTTTGACAATGACCATTCTGACCAGTGTGAGGCGATACCTCTTGTAGTTTTGATTTTCATTTCTCTAATAATTAGTGATGTTGAGCATCTTTTCTTGTGCCCCTTGGCCATCTGTATGTCTTCCTTGGTGAAATGTCTATTTAGGTATTCTGCCCATTTTAGGATTGGGTTGTCTGTTTTTTTGATATTGAGCTTCATGAGGTGTTTGTATATTTTGGAGATTAACCCTTTCTCTGTTGTTTCATTTGAAAATATTTTCTCCCATTCTGAGGGTTGTCTTTTCATCTTGTTTATTGTTTCCTTTGCTGTGCAAAAGCTTTAAAGTTTTATTAGTACCCATTTGTTTACTATTGTTTTTAATTTCTGCTCCTCTAGGATGTGGGCCAAAATTGATCTTGCTGTGGTTTATGTCAAAGAGTGTTTTTCCTATGTTTTCTTCTAAAAGTTTTATAGTGTCTGGCCTTACATTTAAGTTTTTAATCCATTTACAGTTTATTTTTGTGTATGGTGTTAAGTGGTGGTCTAATTTCATTGTTTTGCATGTAGCTGTCCTGTTTTCCCAGCACCACTTATTGAAGAGGCTGTCTTTTCTCCATTGTATGTTTTTGCCTCTGTTATCAAAGATAAGGTGACCATATGTGCATGGGTTTATCTATGAGCATTCTATCCTGTATCATTGATCTATATTTCTGTTTTGTGCCAGTACCATACTGTCTTGCAACTGTAGCTTTGTGGTATAGTTTGAAGTTGGGGAGCCTGATTCCTCTAGCTCCATTTTTCTTTCTCAAGATTGCTTTGGCTATTTGGGATCTTTTGTGTTTCCATACAAATTGCAAAATTTTTATGTTCTAATTCTGTGAAGAATGCCATTGGTAGTTTGATAGGGATTGCATTGAATCTGTAGATTGCTTTGGGTAGTATAGTCATTTTCACAGTATTGATTTTTCCAGTCCAAGAACATAGTATATTTCTCCATCTGTTTATGTCATCTTTGATTTCTTTCATCAGTGTTTTATAGTTTTCTGAGTACAAGTGTTTCACTTCCTTAGGTAGGTTTATTCCTAGTTATTTTATTCTTTTTGTTACAATGGTAAATGGGATTGTTTCCTTAATTTCTCTTTCTGATTTTTCATTGTTAGTGTATAGGAATGCCAGAGATTTCTGTGCACTTATTTTGTATCCTGCAACCTTACCAAATTCATTGATTAGTTCTAGTAGTTTTCTGGTGGCACCTTTACGATTTTTTATATATAGAATCATGTCATCAGCAAACAGTGACTGTTTTACTTCTTCTTTTCCAATTTGTATTCTTTTTATTTGTTTTTCTTCTCTGTTTGCCATGGCTAGGACTTCCAAAACTATGTTAAATAAGAGTGGTGAGAGTGGACATCCTTGTCTTGTTCCTGATCTTAGTGGAAATGCCTTCAGTTTTTCACCATTGAGTATGATGTTTGCTGTAGGTTTGTCACATATGGCCTTTATTATGTTGAGCTAGTTTGCCTCTATGACCATTTTCTGGAGAGCTTTTATCATAAATGGTTGTTGAATTTTGTCAAAAGCTTTTTCTGTATCTATTGAGATGATCATATGGTTTTTATTTCTTAATTTGTTGATACGGTGTATCACATTGATTGATTTGCATATATTGTAGAATCCTTGCATCACTGGGAAAATCTCACTTGATCATGGTGTATAATCCTTTTCATATGTTGTTGGATTCTGTTTGCTAGTATTGTGTTCAGGATTTTGCATCTTTGTTCATCAGTGATACTGGTCTACAGTTTTCTTTTTTTGTGTATCTTTTTCGGGTTTTGTTATATGGGTGATGGCGGCTTCGTAGAATGAATTTGGGAGTGTTTCTCCCTCTGCAATTGTTTGGAAGAGTTTGAGAAGGATTGGTATTAGCTCTTCTCTAAATGTTTGATAGAATTTGCCTGTGAAGCCATCTGGTCCTGGACTTTTGTTTGTTGGAAGATTTTTAATTACAGTTTCAATTTCATTACTTGTGATAGGTCTGTTTATATTTTCTAATTCTTCCTGGTTCAGTCTTGGAAAATTGTACCTTTCCAAGAATTTGTTCATTTCTCTGTGGTTGTCCACTTCATTGGCATATAGTTGTTTATAGTAGTCTCTTATAATCCTTTGTATTTCTGAGGTGTCAGTTGTGATTTCTCCTTTTTCATTTCTATTTTTTTTGATATGCATCCTCTCCCTTTTCTTCTTGATGTGTCTGACTAAAGGTTTATCAATTTTATTTATCTTCTCAAAGAACCAGCCTTTAGTTTTATTGATCTTTGCTATAGTTTTCTTCATTTCTATTTCATAAATTTCTGCTCTGATATTTATGATTTCTTTCCTTCTACTGACTTTGAGTTTTCTTTTTTCTTCCTTCTCTAATTGCTTTAGGTGTAGTGTTAGATTGTTTATTTGAGGTTTTTCTTGTTTCGTGAGGTGAGATTGAATTGATATAAAATTCCCTCTTAGAACTGCTTTTTGCTGCATCCCATAGGTTTTGGGTTGTTGTGTTTTCATTGTCATTTGTTTCTGTGTGTTTTTTATTTCTTCTTCGATTTCTTCAGTGATTTCTTAGTTATTTACTAGTGCACTGTTTAGCTTCCATGTATTTTTGGGTTTTACATTTTTTCCTGTACTTGGTTTCCGATCTCATAGCCTTGTGGTCAGAAAAGATGCTTGATACGATTTCAATTTTCTTATATTTTCTGAGGCTTAATTTGTGATCAAGATGTGATCTATCCTGGAGAATGTTCCATGTGCACTTGAGAAGAAAGTGTATTCTGCCATTTTTGGGTGGAATGTTCTATAAATATCAATTAAATCTATCTGGTTTATAGTGTCATTTAAAGCTTATATTTCCTTATTTATTTTCTGTTTGGATGATCTGTCCATTGGTGTAAGTGTGGTGTTAAATCCCCTACTATTATTGTGTTACTGTTGATTTGCCCTTTCATGTTGTTAGCATTTGCCTTATATATTGAGGTGCTCCTATGTTGGGTGCATAAACATTTATAATTGTTATATCTTTTTCTTGGATTGATCCCTTGATCATTATGTAGTGTCCTTCCTTATCTCTTGTAACAGTCTTTATTTTAAAGTCTACTTTATCTGATTCAAGCACTGCTACTCCAGCTTTCTTTTGATTTCCGTTTACATGGAATATCTTTTTCCATGCCTTCACTTTCAGTCTGTATGTGTCCCCAGGTCTGAAGTGGGTCTCTTGTAGATATATATGGGTCTTATTTTGTATCCATTCAGTGAGCCTGTGTCTTTTGGTTGGAGAATTTAATCCATTTACATTCAAGGTTATTATCTATATGTATGTTCTTATTACCATTTTCTTAGTTGTTTTTGGTTTGTTTTTGTTAGTCTTTTTCTTCTCTTGTGTTTCCCACCTAGAGAAGTTTCTTTAACATTTATTGTAAAGCTGGTTTGGTGGTGCTGATTTATCTTAGCTTTTGCTTGTCTGAAAAGCTTTTGACTTCTCCATCGAATCTGAATGATATCCTTGCCAGGTAGAATAATCTTGGTTATAGGTTTTTCTCTTCCATCACTTTAAGTATATCCTGCCATTCCCTTCTGGCCTGTAGAGTTTCTGCTGAAAAATCAGCTGATAACCTTATGGGGATTCCTTTGCATGTTATTTTTTGTTTTTCCCTTGCCACTTATAATATTTTTTCTTTGAATTTATTTTTTGTTAAATTTGATTAAGTTTGACTAATGTGTGTCTTGGTCTGTTTCTCCTAGAGTTTATCCTGTATGGGACACTCTGTGCTTCCTGGTCTTGAGTGACTATTTCCTTTCCCATGTTAGGGAAATTTTCAACTATAATCTCTTCAAATATTTTCTTAGACCTTTCTTTTACTCTTCTTCTTCTGGGACCCCTATAATCCGAATGTTGGTGCATTTAGTGTTGTCCCAGAGGTCTCTAATGTTGTCTTCAATTCTTTTCTTTCTTTTTTCTTTATTTTGCTCTTTGGCAGATATTTCCACCATTTTGTCTCCCAGATCACTTATTCATTCTTCTGCCTCAGTTATTCTGTTATTGATTCCTTCTAGTGTATTTTTCATTTCAGCTATTGTGTTGTTCATCTCTGTTTGTTTGTTCTTTAGTTCTTCCAGATCTTTGCTAAACATTTCTTGTATTTTCTCAATCCATGTCTCCACTCTCTTTATGAGATTCTGGATCATCTTTACTATCATTACACTGAAAACTTTTTCAGATAGATTGCTTATTTCCTCTTCATTTATGTGTTCTTGTAAGTTTTTACCTTGCTCCTTCATCTGTGACATAATTTTTTGCCATCTTATATATATTTTTCCTTTTCTTATGAGTGAGATTGTGTTCCTGTCTTACTGGTTGTTTGGCCTGAGGCTTCCAGCACTGGAGTTTTTAGGCTGTTGGGTAGAGCTCAGTCTTGGTGCTGAGATGAGGACCTCTGGGAGACCTCACTCTGATGAATATTCCCTGGGGTCTGAGGTTCTCTGTTAGTCCAGTGGTTTGGACTTGGAGCTCCCACAGCAGGAGCTTTGGCCCGACCTCCGGCTCATGAACCATGATCCTGCAAGCCACATGGGGCAGAAAAAAAAAGAAAGGAGAACAATAACAAATTAAAAAATAAAATTAGACTAGGAAACTAACAGCTATGTTAGAAAAAATGTAAAAATAAAGATGAAACAACAACCAGAAGGTAAAACAGAACCACAATAGTAAAAAAGAGGAGGAGAGAAAAAAAAGGTGGGGGGGAAAGGCCTTGGCTGTGGAGGGCAGGGACTATGCAGAGGTGAGGTTTGCGTGGTGAGTGGGGCCTATGCTTAGTACCCACAGGGCTGGAAAAGGCAGCAGGTGTTGTGGGGGATGGAGCTTAGGCTCAACAAACAGAAGGGGCCCAGGTGTGCCCCCTGCCTCTGGACTCAGAGGGTGGGCACACTACCTGGGAGCCCAGCAGGCTTCCTGGTCGAGGCAAATGCCCTCCACTCCTCTCCTGCTCCTCCTGTCTCAGAGGGACCCTCCCACCTGCCTCTCCTGCCCTGGCCTCCCTCCTATGCTCCCAGGACACATGTAGCCTGGAGGGGGCTTTGGAGAGTGAGGAACCCCTGTCCTGGAGATCCCCCTCTTGCCTGCCTCTCGTGATCTCTCCCCTCTATGTCCCCAGGACCCACCTGGCCTGGAGTGGGCTTTGGAGGGTGGGATATTGGCCTGGGAGCTTAGCAGACTCCCTGGGCCCCAGTGGGTGGAGCAAACGCCCTCTGCTCCTCTGGTCCTGGAGGGACCCCCTGGCAGCCTCTCCTTTTCTCTCCTGGCCTCCCTTCTATGTCCCCAGGACCAACTCAGCCTGGAGGGGACCTCTGGGGTCATAGGACCTAGACTGTGGGCCAGGCCGACTTCCCCGGTTGATTGGGCAGGGGGAAATGCTGGGCCTGCTCCCCCATGATCTGAGCCCCTGAGGGTCCCTCCAGGCATGGGAACCCCACCCCCCCTCAGCCACCCCTCAGGGGCGCTGGTCCTGTCCAGCATCCACTTCTCCTATCCCCTCAGTCCCCCCACATCCTACCAGTTCACTTGGGGGTTCTTCCCATTTCCTTGGGCATCAGGGTACCTCACCAGCATCTGGCAGGCACCCTAGTTGTGGGGAGTTGTGAACTCTGCATCTTCCCACACTGCCATCTTGACTCCTCCCTCCCTTTCATCACTTTAAATATATTATGCCACTTCTTTCTGGCTTGCAGAGTTTCTGCTGAAAATCAGTGAATAACCTTATTGGAGTTCCCTTGTATGTTATTTGTTGCTTTTCCCTTGTTGCTTTTACTATTTTCTCTTTTTCTTTAATTTTTGTCAGTTTGATTACTTGGCATGTTCCTCCTTGGTTCATCCTATATGGGACTCTTTGTTTCCTGGATTTGGGTAACTCTCTTTTCCCATGTGAGGGAAGTTTTCAGCTATTATCTTCTCAAATATTTTCTCAGGTTCTTTCTCTCCTTCTGGGACCCCTATAATGTGAATGATAGTGAATTTAATGTTGTCCCAGAGGTCTCTGAGACTGTACTCATTTCTTTTCATTCTTTTTTCTTTATTCTGTCCCATGGCTGTGATTTTTTACCATTCTGTGTTCCAGCTCACTTATTCGTTCTTTTGCCTCATTCATTCTGCTGCTGATTCCATCTAGTGTAGTTCTCATTTCAGTTATTGTATTGTTCATCTCTGTTCTTTAAATCTTCTAGCTCTTTGTTAAACATTTCCTGTTTCTTCTTGATCTTTGCCTCCATTCTTTTTCTGAGATCTGGGGTCATCTTTACTATCATTACTCTCCATTCTTTTTCAGGTATATTTCCTATCTCCACTTCACTTAGTTGTTCTTCTGTGGTTTTATCTTGCTCCTTCTTCTGGAACATATTTCTCTGCCATTTTGTTTTGTCTAACTCTGGTGCTTGTCATCTCCATTTTGCAGGCTGCAGGGTTGTAGTTCCTTTTGCTTCTGGTGTCTGCCCGCTGGTGGGTGAGATTGGTCCTGAGGCTTGTGCAGTCTTCTTGGTGGGAGGGACTGGTGCCTGACCACTGGTGGGTGGAGCTGGGTCTTGTCCCTCTGGTGGGCAGGGCCTTGTCAAGGATTGTGTTTAGATGTGACTGTGGGCTCAGGGTGACTTTAGGCAGACTGTCTGCTAATGGGTAAAGCTGTGTTCTCACCCTGTTGCTTGGCCTGAGATATCACAGCACTGGGCCTGCAGGTTGTTGGGTGGGGCCAGGTCTTGGTGCCAAAATCACAATCTTCAGGAGAGCTATGCTGATGAATATTCCCTGGAGCCTCCACCACCAGTGTCTTTGTTCCCATAGTGAGCCACAGCCAACCCCTGCCTGCCCAGGAGACCCTCCAAGACCCATAGGTAGGACTGGCCCAAGCTTTCTCCCTGCCCAAGCTTCTATGGAGTCACTGCTTTGCCCTGGGTCCCAGTGCAGATGAAAACTTGTGTGCACCCTCCAAGAGTAGAGTTTCTATTTCCCCCAGTCCTGTAGAACTCCTGCAATCAAGCCTTTCTGGCCTTGAAATCCATATGCTCTGAGGTCTCCTCCTCCCAGTGCCAGACACTCAGGCTGGGGAGCCTGACTTGTGGCTCAGAACTTTCATGTGGGAGAAACTCTGCGATATCATTATTTTCCAGTTTGTGGGTCACCCACCTGGTGGGTATGGGGTCTATTTATATCATGAAAGTGCCCCTTCTATCATCTTGTTGTGATTTCTTCTTTGTCTTTGGATGTTGAATATCTTTTTGGTAGGTTCAATCTTTTTTGTCAGTGGCTGTTCAGCAGTTAGTTGTGATTTTGTTGTTTTCATGAGAGCAGGAGAGCTCAAGTCCTTCTACTCCACCATCTTGTCCCCTCCCCTAATACAGAAATTAACTACGTGATGACCATGAGCAGGCAGCTCCCAGATCTACGGTGCCTAAGGACTGATAATGTTATCCCCTGTGACACTACTCTGTTACCTCACCATCAGCCAGTCGGAGAATTGTGCACTAGCTGATCACATATCATGGGATGCCCCTCCCTCACCTGGCCTTTAAAAATGTTTTGTTGAAACCCATTGGGGAGTTCAGACTTTTTGAGCACTAGCTGTCCCAGACTCCTTGTATGGTGCCCTATAACAACTGCTACACTTTCCTTCACCACAGCTCAGTGTCAGTAGATTGGCTTTACTGTGCACAGGTGAGGGGACCCAAGTTTTGTTCAGTAACAGTAAATGTTAGACTTTAAATCCAGTCCTTTTCCCCAAAACCATAGCTGGTCAATGATAAGAAAATAAGTTAGAATTTTAAAAATTACAGCGTTTTAAT
This sequence comes from Delphinapterus leucas, assembly GCF_059928025.1. Taxonomy (NCBI): domain Eukaryota; kingdom Metazoa; phylum Chordata; class Mammalia; order Artiodactyla; family Monodontidae; genus Delphinapterus; species Delphinapterus leucas. The sequence continues at coordinate 139,015,468 of NC_143129.1, forward strand.
GAAAAAATTTTTTTTGTTTTTTGTGGTATGTGGGCCCCTTACTGTTGTGGCCTCTCCCGTTGCGGAGCACAGGCTCTGGACGTGCAGGCTCAGCGGCCATTTCTCACAGGCCCAGCCGCTCCGCGGCATGTGAGATCTTCCCAGACCGGGGCACGAACCCGTGTCTCCTGCATTGGCAGGTGGACTCCCAACCACTGCGCCACCACAGAAGCCCTGAAAAAATGTTTTACACATAATAATTGTTGTTTTTCAGTGGGTGAAGTCAGTATCTGCTGAGCTCCCACCTCCTTTTTGGGGAAGGATCCTGTCACTCAAGTGCCTTGTGTCTCCTTGGGCTTGCTTCTTGTTATAGGCAAAATACCTCCACACACCTTAGCCTTCCACCTAGGCTGCCCACCAAGGCATCACCTGGGTGCAAGATCATCGCTGACTACCTGTCCAGACTGACCTTTTTCTGGTATTCTATTACATTAGAGTCTTGCAAAGAACCTAAAAATTCACCTGATTGATTTATTCCAAAGTATAGAAAACTTTATTTTATTGTCCCTGCATTGTATATTTCCTTTTCAACAGAGGTTCCTTGGAGACCTAGTTCCTTAATCCAGCATGTTTTAAAACTGTTTTTAGGAATGTTAATGCAAGCAAATTGTCCATTAAAAAAGAATTCTCGAGAATCACTATTTTGATTAATGTCTTAAAGGCTATGATGAGTCCTGCACATTAAAAAAATTAGTTTTTGTAATTTAATGACTCTCCTTTGTTTGACTGCCAATTCTCTTTTTTGTGGATCACCTGTTAACATTTCACAAAATTAGCATTATGCAGAACACACTTCAGGAAACAGTGCCTTAATAAAAAACTGTCTTTGTGGAAATTCTGGCATTGTACTGCCTAGAAGGGAGTGATTTTGTAAGAGTAGAATCATATGAGTATACTTCTCAAAATGCAACATATTGGCATTATTCTCAGGAGTTTTGTGGAACTTGAAGAGTTTACAGTGTGTATTGGACTCTCTAAGGAAAATAAAATAAAATTATGAATATTAGGTTTTGGAGGTGATGTATAAGTGAAGAACCCTACAGTTTAAGCTTCATCCTTTATCATCAATCCACAAATGACTGGCCTTTTTCAAATTAGTATAAGCCCAGCCTGGTTTGTTTCCATGTAATAACTGAAAGAATAGTGGACCAGGTAACAGAACTCTTTTGCTCTTATCCAGAATTGCCCACTTTACCCCCACTTACTAGATTCTATTGGATAAGTCACTTTATTTCTCATCCTCATGAATGTTATTTTTTAAATGGGGCAATAATTGTCCTATTGATGTTGAAGAATCGTGTTGAAGAGATAATTAATGGGAAAGCATTAAAAAAAAACAACATAGCCATAACCTATAACAAATACAGGTTATGATTCTGGTGAAAATTGATTAATTAATTAATTCCAGGTACTACATGACATTAACAATCATTAATATTATTACTAACATATCAAATAAAAAGCAAATCTCAAGTAAAGTAAGGAGAGAATTTATTTGAAAAGAATATTGCAGTAAGGAAAGTGAGACTATTGCAGTAGAGAGAATTCTTTGACTATAAGATATGCAAGCATCTCAGTCAGAAAAGGGACTTTCTTATACAGGGAGGAATAAACACCACTGAAATCAGCTGATTCTCAGAAATCTTTCAAAAGGGGTTGTTCCAAGTTCCACGCTCCTTGGTGGGCCAAAGTTCAGAGATCTGGGAGAAGGAGAAAACCCTCAGAAATATTTGATCATGTCAAGTTATGGGCATGTTGACCAAATCGGTCATCAGAAAGACTCGGTTCAACTAATCATAAATGAGACAAAGAATGGGAATTTGGATGTCTGAGTCTGGTCTTGTCACAAGTAAACAAGGTGTCATCCTTGAGCCATATGTCAGTCACACAGGGAGTGGTGGTTCTTTGCAGTGAGCCATTTTGGGGAACATAAAAGGAGGTGAAAGGAATTTCTTGACCATTGCTGTTTTTCAGGAGCACAAGGCTTATGTAAATTTCATCATTGTTTCTCTTGTACCTGGTTAGTCATTCAAAATATATCTTTACACAAGTTGCCTAATCTTTCATACCTTCAGTTTTCTTATCAGTAAAATGGGAATAATTATAACAACTAATTCCCTAGGTTTCTGTGAAGCTTACTGACAATACAAGTGCCTTATAGCTATAAATATTGTAGAAATGCTGTTTATTACTTTTCATTATTGTTATTAGTGGCTCCATGGGCTCTGCCTCCTTCTTCTTTTTCTTTTCTTTTTCCCCTTCTTCCTCCTCCTCCTCCCCCACTCCCTCTTCTTCTTCCTCCACTTTAATGAGGATAAATCTCACCTCATGCAGCAAAAAAAAAGGGGAAGGCATCAGGCATTTCTAGTATGAATATTACGTGCCTGACAGGGCTACACATTACTCACAGTAAAATCCCAAGATGCGCATTTAGTGTCCTCATATTATAATCAAGGAAACTGAGGCTTAGCAAAGTTTATGTGCCTACATTTACACAGTTCACAGATGATAGAAGGAGATAATACAGACATGAGGTGTCTGACTTGACTCTCACCAGGTACATGGAACACGAGATTGTCATGCGCACAAAACAGCCCAATTTTATCTAGGAAAACGGAAAAGAGACGGAGAAAAAGACACCTCAGCTGTATATGCATGTGAATAATTGATTTTCTTTTATGCTCGAAGCAATGAGCTTATTCTCCTATATAATTTTCCTTGAAAAAGGCAAAGAAAAAGATAAAGAGGAGAGAGAGAGAGAGAAAACTCCAACCCATCAAGCCCATATTGTACTTTGGCTGCCAGCAATGTTTCTTTGAAAAATAAAATGAAAATGTTCAGTTGTAGTTTTTTTCCCTTTTGGAGAGATACAGGAATTGCAAAGAGAGTGCCAGACAGCACTAGCATATGCTTATTTTTCTAACTCAATGTGGGCAGCCTTTCTTAAACAATTTATATAAATATATTTATTCTCCCACTGAGACCTTGCCTGCCAGGTTCAGGAACAACTGAGTAAGCAGATGAGTTATAAATCGAGGAAAGAAAAGGAAGGATTACCATGAAAATGCTGATGGCCCCTTTATTCCAGCTGAGTACATTGCCCTGGTGTAATAAATTACTGGTTGATGCATTGATGATAAATCTATAGTGGTTTTCATATTCCAAGTAAAAGATATTTCACTCTGTCTTTGCTGGAGATGTAGTCAGAAAGCAAGGAAATGTTGACATCCGGTGGGCAGGATTGAAAAAAAACACACACACAGACCCTTTGGTGTACAACCCGCATTTGCAAGCTGTCTGCATTTCTTGTATTGGCCTCAGCTTTGACAAATGTAAAAAAGTCACTAATATTTTGACACTCTCCCTGCCCAAGTCTGATACCAGCTGGCTGCGAAGCCACATTCTCATTGTTCTGCTGGATTTTAAAGACTGGGTCCCAGCCAAAGGACTGGACTGGATCCATTCATTCATTTTCAAGATTGAAGCTGCAGCTTAACTGTAATGACCATTTCTGAACTCAATCTGGAAACCTCTTCCAAATCCAACAGATGCTTGAGAGGAAAATGTGCATTTGGATTAGAAACTGTTCTCTCAGATAAAGAAACAAAAGGTGATCTTTGAATCTGAAAAGAATTCCTTGTTTTTGAGAGCAATTAATATACTCTGTATATTGATTATCTTACTTTATAAAATGCTCATGCTTTTAGAACCTTAGTAAAAATACTTATTTTACCATTTTAAATGAAAATGAACATTTAAATTGCAGAGAAAGTATGACAACAATTATGAAAAAATATGCCCAGAAAAAAATTGGAAGAAAACACCCAAAATATCAAAAATGTTAACGGTGGAGGGAGGAGGAAATCTTTAAGGTTATGGTGAGTTTCTCCTTTCTACTTTTATGTAGTTTTCTTTTATAATAAGTTTTAAATTTATAATTGGAGAAAAAAGAAAATAAACTATTTGTTCCTTTGAAAACATGCTGTTTCTTTCACTATTACTGTATTTTCAACTCCAGTGACCATATTGTTCTAGTAATCATAAGAAACTATTGCTAAAGTAGGCTACAGCCATAGAAAATAAAAATCAATCTATAATCTACCAAAAATACCTTTGTTTTCTACTTCTAAAAAATGCTCCACTGCCATGTGTTCCTCCTGTCCCATTTTTCCAATCACTTAATTATTGGAGAACATTAACCCTGATCATTTGCAAATTTTCCATTTAAATTTATTTTCAGGTAAGCAGATGCTTGGGAAAACTGCCATCATAGGGCTGTAGGAGAAAGGGAGTTATAACTTGATCCTGAAATTATTTGAGGGGATTCTTCTCAGGGCATGATGAGATGCCTATATTTTTCAGTGTCAAAGTAATCTTTGAGAAATAATTTGTACTAACATTTTAATATAAATACAATTTACTGTGTCCTTCTATGTGCCAGATACTGTACGAAGGACTTGTAGGTGCTGTTTCACGTAACCCTCAGACAACTTTATGAACTATATACCTTCATCACGTACACTTCGGTTGAGGAAACTGATACTTACATGGTATAAAACTTTGAATCTACATCGGTTTGATTTCAGCTCATGCATTGTTTACCATTAAGCTATTGCGTTTTGTATCAGAAAGACTTGCCTATTTGATCTCAGTGCCTTCACTTAGAAGCTAGTGACTCCAGTCAATCACTGTGCCTCCTTAAGTCCCAGTTTCCCTGTCAGTAAAATGGGGATAATAAGTCAAAAACATAGGGCAATTGCAAAGATTAAAGTAATGTCATCAGCATTGACTGGGGAAAAGCCCTCTCATTCCAGCGCATCCCTTCTAAATAAAATCTGCTGAAAATGGACACAGAGATAAGCTTCTTTGGAAACGTTTCTTTATCCTGCCTGTAAAATGACAGTATTTCTCCACAGCCAGGAGCCATATTCAACTCTCTGGCTTGTGCTGCACTGATTAAAAAATGGATTGCCAGCAGTCATCTGTGATTGTCTACCACGGAAGGGCCGCACTTCTTTTCCTCCACCCAATTGTCCCATGCACTATTCATGAGTTCTACAATATTCCAAACTTTAATTTCCACAGATTAATTCTCACTAATTATTCACCATATGAACCTTCGCAGGAGAATTCCTGCAAATGCTTTTCCATCCTGAGGCAGGGAAGGCAATGTCGAATCGTTCTCTGATTTCAAGTGGAAAACAAACTAATTATGTGGAAATATGATAATAGATTGTGCTGCAGGGACCAGTCCTCTGCAGGCTTCAAAATGTTTGCTTATGATCGGCTCTTCATGTTATTTCTTCCAGGAGGAGCTGCCCTTTTATAATGCATCAACATTATTGACTGGCCTGTGATTCCTTACTGAGAGTTAAGATAATTTGCATAATTGTATATTACTTCCGTCTGGTGGAAACAAACAAGATGTTCGGGTGCTAATGATCAAGCAGGCAGCAGTGACTGCTGGGAAAATAGCATGAGTGAAGTCCAGAAAACAAGGAAGAGCAGCTTCTTTCTTTGGCATCTTTCACCAGCTTCCTTAGACCTAGCTCTCTATTCCACTTGGCCACAGGTATTGTTCTTTTCTGTCTGTCCAAACTTAGGAGGTTGCTGGAGTTAGTCATATGCTCCAAATCTGTAAAAATATAAAGCATCCTTAGGCTGTGAATTTTCATACTCATTTGTGTTTGTTCAGGTCATTTTTTCTGCTAGGAATGTCTTCCTTCTTCTCTCTGGCAGAAAGTGTCTTATCCTTCAAAATTCAGCTCAAGTGCTGCTCTCCTTTTGATGTCCCCCAACTTTCCCACTTAGTGTGCATTGTTTTCTAAATGAACAAATATCAAATGAACACAATAGGTGCTCCGCAAATTCATTCTCATTTCTTTGCTTAACAAACCGTTTTTGATCTTTATGATTTGCTAGTTCTATTCTAGGCACTTTGAATAGAGTGAATAAATAAAAAATTAATTCTCCTTTCCTTCAATTGTTTAATACTCCTCTTCTCTATAGCAATTCATATTTCTATTTAGCAATTATTTATTCTGCCTTGTAGTGCACCTGATGGACAGTGTCATAGCTTACTTATTTCTATAACTCTTTGCCCAGATACGTAGTAAGTGCTAAATAAATGTCTGTTGCATATACCTGAAGTTTCAGGAGAGTGGATCATGCAAACTGTTTGATGAATTATATCAGGGATGCAAGTGCTTGCCAGCTCCAGGTCATTTGTAGTGGCTGCGTGAAGTGCTGAGGAAAGAATTTTGAGTCGGCTTATGCTTAGTGGAAAAGTTTTCTGTGATTGATTAGTCATGTCTGTACTGGGAGAATAGCAAACCATATATTATGTATTTGCATTCTCATTATAGAGGTTTAACCTAGGGCAACTGCAAGACACTCAATGAGTATAAGTATGTACATTTCGTGGGTAAAGTTGTTGAGTTTATCAGATTGCTTACAGTTTAAGTGTTTAACAGGTTATGATCTACCAAGAAGATTGCAGCATTGTGGTTTTGAACATTAAACCCTTGAAATGAAACATTTTGATTTACATTTTATGGAAGTCATAAGATCTGCCATTATTGGGCTAGGCACTTTCCATTTACTATTCTGTTTAATTTGTCACAGCAACACTACATATTAGGTCACTTTAATCCCATTTTACAGATGTAGAAACTGAAGCTCAGAAACTTGACCAGGGTAAAAAGGTTGTGAGTGGAAAATCTAAAATTCAAGTTCAGTTTGTCCCTATTCCAAAGTTCATGCTGTTTTCCACTATCCTCGATACAAATTGCCATTTAGTTCTAGTCTAAAGTATATTGCTTTACTCTTCTGAGAAAGATGTCACTTTTATCTTGTGGTAAATGTATGTGAGGCATTCCAACTATTGTGGTCTTTGTGGGTACTAGAGGAGCAGGACCTCACGTAAGGGTGTGTGTACAGACAGACTGAAGAGCAAAGGTGGTTTAAATGGAAAGAGGTTGAAAATGAAAGACAACTCCTTTTCTTGAGTGTGTCTTGCTTGCCAGGCATTGTGTTTCATGATAAAAGATTTTCTTGAGCACCATTTAAGATGAGAATTACTAGCTCCATTTCTCAGAATAAGAAAATATAGGCTCAGATAAATTGATTAACTATATTAATGACAAGGAGATATTGTTTATTCTACTTATCAAGTATTGTATCCCTAATTCAATGTCTTCTGTCTAGCACAAATTAGACACTAAACAAACAAATAAATAGCTAGAAATATATTTTTGTGTTGGTTAGTAAGAAGTAAACCAGATTTTAAATAGGACTCTGTTCAACTCTAAAGCCTGTGCTATTTCTATTATGCTAGGCTGCCCTTGAGAAGTTTAAAATGTGCTTGGGACTTTGAAACCAGTTCCATTTTTCAAGGATAACTTCTTATACAGCTGCCTCAATGCAGCTGGTCCTTTGGAAAAAACGTTTATAAGAAGGCTTGGCAGGTTTCTCGGACATTAAATATCTCTTACAAAATAATATTTTGATGGATTACATGTAAATGAATCAGAAACATATGGCTTCCATTTCCTTTAGAATGTACACACAGAATGATTTTATGTGTTTGGTAAAATGGATTTTCCTGAATGCCACCTTCATATACCTCTCCCCTTTCATCCCCCAGTGCATTATGTCCAAGAACGCTGAAAGATCTTCTAAGAATCCCACAAAAACCTGGATCCTTCCATCTTTGCTTCTGACTCCACACTCATATATAGGTTATTTCCCCCTTTTATTTCTGAGAGCAGAGATAGCTGCTATTCAGTAAGGCAATCTAGTAGCCTGCCTAGGGCTTCCCTAGAACATGAGCCTCTCATCACAATAGATACCCGTTTACCTATCTTTGGAATGCTGGACACTGAGTCATTGCAAACAAAGAGACTTCCTCTTCATGTACACAATGTTAAGTCATGTAAACTTTATAATATAAATGTGTACATATTTTGAGCTTTTTTAAGACAGAGACTTGGTGCTTTGGGGCATTTCATCTGAAAAATTCACTGGATTGGGCACAATCAGATACTTATTTTGAACAGATTAAAGCTATTATGCAGTCTGTGGAGTATAAAATGTACCCATCATGACTTCATAGCAAGGGTCGTAACCACAACATACACACTAGTGAAGCTGCAGAACAGACTGATGACCAAGTGGACCACAAAGAAAGTCAGGAAGGCCCATTAGGCTTTTGAAGAGCTTTTTATATCCATTCTCGAAAGCCAATATGTAAATTATAATAGTTGACCTTAATATTTGACTTAGATCAATTGAAAAAGTGAAGTATCTATAGTAGGTTATGTATTATAAAAGGGTTATTGTAACATTCTAATGTTTATGAGTTGGAGAGAACAGGGCCAGGGCAGAAAATATGATCCTATTCAAATTGCAAAAGTGGTAACTTCAAAAGAAAGTAAAGTGTACAGATTTCACCAAAGTTTATAGATGTCACAGACCCACATGCCTCAGGGATCCAGGTCAATGAGTGAACACAGTTAGGATAATAGTCAGTCTGGTTTTTTGGAGGCTGTGAGAAACAGGATTGAGCACAATTCCCTGTAACATATTCAAATTAATAACTTAAAAATCACTACTTGCAGATATATCTTTGAATCACAGAAATAGATATACCCTTACCTGGTTTTTAACCTCTGTGACCAGTCACTTCTGGGCAAATCTATTTCTCTTACACCCGCAAACATGCCTTCTCCTTACCACCCTCATTTACTTCCTCCAACCTGTTTTGATCTATAAGTGGGATGACTGGGTCAGCAGTCAGGAGTTGGCTTGCAGAACTTTTACTCTTGAGAAAATTTGCCAGTGGTGAAGTTCTGCTAGATTTATTTTCTACCCCTTTCTTTCTTATCTTTCTCTCCTCTCACATAATTTCTGCTTTTAGGAAAAGAACCTGATTCTGTTCAAAGCAAAAAGGGAGTTTAGGTTGAAACCAAGATAGTACCAGAGTTGTGTTTTCAGATTGGATGGGCAAGGCTAGAATGTAAAAGAAAACAAGAGGAAAGGTCAATAATAACAGAAGTGGAAAAAAGAGGAGGGTACTATTGAATGAAGTAAATTTAATATAAAAAATATATTTTTAACTGTTTGCTTAAGTTGTTTTCAATTTATTATGGTCCCACATCAGGTCAATTGTTACATGTTCCCTGTAGCATGCATCTGGAAAAGTACCACATCTTGTCTCATAGAATTTTTTCAATAAGAAGTAGTATGGGGGCTTCCCTGGTGGGGAAGTGGTTAAGAATCCACCTGCCAATGCAGGGGACATGGGTTCGAGCCCTGGTCTGGGAAGATCCCACATGCCACGGAGCAACTAAGCGTGTGTGCCACAACTACTGAGCCTGTGCTCTAGAGCCTATGTGCCACAACTACTGAAGCCCGCGTGCCTAGAGCCCATGCTCCACAACCAGAGAAGCCACCACAATGAGAAGCCCGTGCACCACAACGAAGAGTAGCCTCCGCTCGCTGCAACTAGTGAAAGCCCACATGCAGCAAAGACCCAAGGCAACCAAAAATAAATAAATTTAAAAAAAAGTAGTATGATGTAATGGCTGAGATCATTAGCTTTGGTGCCAGATATCTATGTTTGAATCCTGGCTCCCCAAATTTTCCTAAGGTCACAAAGCTTGTTATATCAGACCGTGTTACTTGGTATTAATTAAAATATTTATGGAATATTTATTTAGAGTATTTTAGATTTTACAATGCAATTTTACATCCTTTGTATCCTAAAATGCTCTTATAAGGTAGGAAGGGAAATTTGACTTGCTTAGGGCCAAAAGCTAGTAAGTAGTGGAGTTGAGACTAATAATTCCTATCTACTAATTCTTAGACTACATTCTTCCCCCAGGCTGGATCTAAAATGTGCATGGGTCTGCTTAAATCCAGTAAAATGAGGGTAAATCAAAGGATTTGAGGACGTGAGATAGTGAAAATCATTTTTATATGCAAAATGGTTAATCATTTTTGCTATAAGAAAAAAAGTATACTATGACAACACTTTCCAGAGAACTTCACTGGAGAATTAGCAATGAGGAAGCAAGATTAGTTAGGAGTATTCTGATTTACTCCCACTTGGAATGAATTAAGCACATAGCAGTAAAACCACCCTCTGGCTAAGCAGTAAAACAATTTAGGATTACATGTTAAGGGCTTTGCTAGGGACTGAATGTTTTTGTCCCCAAGAATTCATGTATTGAAGCTCTAACCCCTAATGTGATAATATTTGGAGGTAGAGCCTTTGGGAGGTAATTAGATTTAGATAAAGTCATGAGGGCTGTGCTCTCATGATGAGGTTAGTGCCTTTATAAGGAGAGGAGGAGACACCAGAGCTTCCTCTCTGCACCATGTGAGGAAAAAGGGAGAAAGCAGCCATCTGCCATTCAGAAAGAGGGTCTTCATCAAGAACTGAATCTGTCAGTACCTTGATCTTGGACTTCTCAGCCTCCATAACTATGAGAAACAGATTTCTGTTGTTTAAGCCACCTGGTCTATGGTATTTTGTTATAGCATCTCGATCTAAGACAGGCATGTTGTAGAATACAAAATCCCTCTAGACTTCTAATACAGAAAATTTCATCAGAGAAGACAATCTAGAAAATAGTTAAAAAAGAAGTTTACAGTGAAAAATATAATTATTGAAATTCAGAAATTAATAGTTTTAACAGCAGGTTGGACACAGAAAGAGTAAATAATGGGAAGAAAAATTAGTAGAAAAGATCAGAAATAGAGAGAAAAAAGTGGAAAATGTAGAGAAAAGCACAAAGGAATATGAAACATGGAGAAAGGGTCTCACATATGCATATTTAGAAACCCAGTTGGATATGAAGAGAAGATAGAGGAAAAGGAATATTTGAAGAACTATGGGCTAAGAATTGTCCAAAACTTATAAAAGACATTAAGCCACAAAACTGAAGAAATCTATAAACTTCAAGAAGTATCAATACAAGCAATTTTGGTGTATGTTTCATGAACACTTCATAGCAAACTGCTGAAACTCCAAAGAAAAAGAGCAAATCTTGAAAGCAGTCAGATGAAAAAAATTCATATTATTTTTAAAGGAAAAATAAGGCTGATGGCTGATTAAAAAAAACTATTGAAGCTTAATTAAAGTACACTACATCACACATATTTAAAGTGTACAATTAGATCAGTTTTGACATATGTATATACTAGTGAAACCATCACCACAATAAAGATTCTAAACATTTCTGTTACTCTGAAAAGTTCCTTGTGTCCCTTTGTAATCCAGTCCTCCCTCTACCCCATCCCCAGGCAACAGCTGATTTGTTTTCTGTCACTATAAATTAGTTTAGATAGTCTATAACTTTTTATATGGATGGAACAATATAGTGTGTACTCTTTTGCGTGGCTTGTTTTACTCAGCATAGAAAATTTGAGATTCATTCATGTTGTATGTATGAAATGTATAAATAGTTAATCCCTTTTCATTGCAGAGAATGTTTCATTGCTTGATTATTCCAGTTTGTTTACCCATTCACCTGTTGATGGATATTTGGGCTATTTTCAGCTTTTGCCTATTACAAGGAAAGCTGCTATGAAGATTTGTGAAAAAGTCTTTGTGGACATATGTTTTTGATTTTCTTGGGTAAATACCTAGTAGTAGAGTGGTTGGATTTTATGATACATACATATATATATAATATATGATATATATATGATATACACATATATATATATTTTTAAAGGAACTGCCAAACTGTTTTCTAAAGTGGTTGTACCATTTTGTATTTCCAACAGTAGTGAAACAGAGTTCCAGCTGTTCTAAATTCTCACCAACACTTGGTAAGTTTTTTTTTTCACATCTTTATTGGAGTATAAATGCTTTACAATATTGTGTTAGTTTCTGCTGTACAACAAAGTGAATCAGCTATATGAATACATATGTCTCCATATCCCCTCCCTCTTGAGCCTCCCTCTCACCCTCCCTAACAAAACCTCCCTATCCCATCCCTCTAGGTGGTCACAAAGCACCAAGCTGATCTCCCTGTGCTATGCAGTGGTTTCCCACTAGCCATCCATTTTACATTTGGTAGTGTATATACATCAGGGCTATTCTCTCACTTCATCCAAGCTTCCCCTGCGCCCACCCCACCTCACCACCGTGTCCTCAAGTCTGTTCTCTACGTCTGCGTCTTTATTCCTGCCCTGCCACTATTCAGCTTTCCTAATGGATTTGGTTTTAATTTTAATATCCTGTATGCCTAAAGATGTTGATAATAATTTCAAATGTTTATTGACAGTTAATATGTCTTAATTCATGAAGTACCTGTTTAAATCTCTGCCTATTTTCCTTTTTTTTTGAATTTTACTTAATTTATATTTTTATACAGCAGGTTCTTATTAGTTATCTATTTTATTCTGCCCATTTTCTTTTTCTTTTTTTAACATCTTTATTGGGGTATAATTGCTATACAATGGTGTGTTAGTTTCTGCTTTATAACAAAGTGAATCAGTTATACATATACATATGTTCCCATATCTCTTCCCTCTTGCATCTCCCTCCCTCCCACCCTCCCTATCCCACCCCTACAGGCGGTTACAAAGCACTGAGCTGATCTCCCTGTGCTATGCGGCTGCTTCTCACTAGCTATCTACCTTACGTTTGGTAGTGTATATATGTCCATGCCTCTCTCTCACTTTGTCACACCTCACCCTTCCCCCTGCCCATATCCTCAAGTCTGTTCTCTAGTAGGTCTGTGTCTTTATTCCTGTCTTACCCCTAGGTTCTTCATGACATTTTTTTTCTTAAATTCCATATATATGTGTTAGCATACAGTATTTGTCTTTCTCTTTCTGACTTACATCACTCTGTATGACAGACTCTAGGTCTATCCACCTCATTACAAATAGCTCAGTTTTGTTTCTTTTTATGGCTGAATAATATTCCATTGTATATATGTGCCACATCTTCTTTAGCCATTCATCTCATGATGGGCACTTAGGTTGTTTCCATCTCCAGGCTATTTTAAATAGAGCTGCAATGAACGTTTTGGTACATGACCCTTTTTGAATTATGGTTTTCTAAGGGTATATGCCTAGTAGTGGGATTGCTGGGTCATATGGTAGTTCTATTTGTAGTTTTTTAAGGAACCTCCATACTGTTCTCCATAGTGGCTGTACCAATTCACATTCCCACCAGCAGTGCAATAGTGTTCCCTTTTCTCCACACCCTCTCCAGCATTTATTGTTTCTAGATTTTTTGATGATGGCCACTCTGACTGGTGTGAGATGATATCTCATTGTAGTTTTGATTTGCATTTCTCTAATGATTAATGATGTTGAGCATTCTTTCATGTGTTTGTTGGCAGTTTGTATATCCTCTTTGGAGAAGTGTCTATTTAGGTCTTCTGCTATTTTTGGATTGGGTTGTTTGTTTTTTTGTTATTGAGCTACATGAGCTGCTTGTAAATTTTGGAAATTAATGCTTTGTCAGTTGCTTCATTTGCAAATATTTTCTCCCATTCTGAGGGTTGTCTTTTGGTCTTGTTTATGGTTTCCTTTGCTGTGCAAAAGCTTTGAAGTTTCATTAGGTCCCATTTGTTTATTTTTGTTTTTATTTCCATTTCTCTAGGAGGTGGGTCAAAAAGGTTCTTGCTGTGATTTATGTCATAGAGTGTTCTGCCTATGTTTTCCTCTAAGAGTTTGATAGTTTCTGACCTTACATTTAGGTCTTTAATCCATTTTGAGTTTATTTTTGTGTATGGTGTTAGGGAGTGATCTAATCTCATACTTTTACATGTACCTGTCCAGTTTTCCCAGCACCACTTATTGAAGACACTGTCCTTTCTCCAATGTACATTGCTGCCTCTTTATCAAAGATAAGGTGACCATATGTGCGTGAGTTTACCTCTGGGCTTTCTATCTTGTTCCATTGATCTATCTTTCTGTTTTTGTGCCAGTACCATACTGTCTTGATTATTGTAGCTTTGTAGTATAGTCTGAAGTCAGGGAGCCTGACTCCTCCAGCTCTGTTTTTTGTTCTCAAGATTGCTTAGGGTATTCGGGGTCTTTTGTGTTTCCATGCAAATTGTGAAATTTTTTTGTTCTAGTTCTGTGAAAAATGCCAGTGGTAGATTGATAGGGATTGCATTGAATCTGTAGATTGCTTTGGGTAGTAGAGTCATTTTCACAATGTTCATTCCTCCAATCCAAGAACATGGTATATCTCTCCATCTATTTGTATCATCTTTAATTACTTTCATCAGTGTCTTATAATTTTCTGCATACAGGTCTTTTGTCTCCTTAGGTAGGTTTATACCTAGATATTTTATTCTTTTTGTTACAATGGTATATGGGAGTGTTTTCTTGATTTCACTTTCAGATTTTTCATCATTAGTGTATAAGAATGCCAGAGATTTCTGTGCATTAATTTTGTATCCTGCTACTTTACCAAATTCATTGATTAGCTCTAGTAGTTTTCTGGTGGCATCTTTAGGATTCTCTATGTATAGTATCATGTCATCTGTAAACAGTGACAGCTTTACTTCTTTTCTGATTTGGATTCCTTTTATTTCCTTTTCTTCTCTGATTGCTGTGTCTAAAACTTCCAAAACTATGCTGAATAAGAGTGGTTAGAGTGGGTAACCTTGTCTTGTTCCTTATCTTAGTGGAAATGCTTTCAGTTTTTCACCATTTAGGATGATGCTGGCTGTGGGTTTGTCATATATGGCCTTTATTATTTTGAGGAAAGTTCCCTCTATGCCTACTTTCTGCAGGGTTTTTATCATAAATGGGTGTTGAATTTTGTCAAAAGCTTTCTCTGCATCTATTGAGATGATCATATGGTTTTTCTCCTTCAGTTGGTTAATATGGTTTATCACATTGATAGATTTGCGTATAATGAAGAATCCTTGCATTCCTGGAATAAATCCCACTTGATCATGGTGTATGATCCTTTTAATGTGCTGTTGGATTCTGTTTGCTAGTGTTTTGTTGAGGATTTTTGCATCTATGTTCATCAGTGATATTGGCCTGTAGTTTTCTTTCTTTGTGACATCCTTGTCTGGGTTTGGTATCAAGGTGATGAGGGCCTCGTAGAATGAACTTGGGAGTGTTCCTCCCTCTGCTATATTTTGGAAGAGTTCGAGAAGGATATGTGTTAGCTCTTCTCTAAATGTTCGATAGAATTCGCCTGTGAAGCCATCTGGTCCTGGGCTTTTGTTTGTTAGAAGATTTTAAATCACAGTTTCAATTTCAGTGCTTGTGATTGGCCTGTTCATATTTTATATTTCTTCCTGGTTCAGTCTCAGCACCTTGTGCATTTCTAAGAGTTTGTTCATTTCTTCCAGGTTGTCCATTTTATTGGCATAGAGATGCTTGTAGTAATCTCTCATGATCTTTTGTATTTCTGCAGTGTCAGTTTTTACTTCTTTTTCATTTCTAATTCTATTGATTTGAATCTTCTTCCTTTTTTTCTTGATGAGTCTGGCTAATGGTTTATCAATTTTGTTTATATTCTCAAAGAACAAACTTTTAGTTTTATTGATCTTTGCTATCATTTCCTTCGTTTCTTTTTCATTTATTTCTGATCTGATTTTTATGATTTCTTTCCCTCTGCTAACTTTGGGTTTTTTGTTCTTCTTTCTCTAATTGCTTTAGGTGCAAGTTTAGGTTGTTTATTCGAGCTATTTCCTGTTTCTTAAGGTGGGCTTGTATTGCTATAAACTTCCCTCTTAGAACTGCTTTTGCTGCATCCCATAAGTTTTGAGTCATCGTGTCTCCATTGTCATTTGTTTCTAGGTATTTTTTGATTTCCTCTTTGATTTCTTCAGTGATCACTTCGTTATTAAGTAGTGTATTGTTTAGCCTCCATGCGTTTGTATTTTTTACAGATCTTTTCCTGTAATTGATATCTAGTCTCATAGCATTGTGGTCGGAAAAGATACTTGATAGAATTTCAATTTTCTTAAGTTTACCAAGGCTTGATTTGTTACCCAATATATGATCTATCCTGGAGAATATTCCATGAGCACTTGAGAAAAAATGTGTGTTCTGTTGTTTTTGGATGGAGTGTCCTATAAATATCAATTAAGTCCATTTTGTTTAATGTATCATTTAAAGCTTGTGTTTCCTTATTTATTTTCATTTTGGATGATCTCTCCATTGGTGAAAGTGGGGTGTTAAAGTCCCCTATTATGATTGTGTTAGTGTCAATTTCCCCTTTTATGGCTGTTAGTATTTGCCTTATGTATTGAGGTGCTCCTATGTTGGGTGCATAAATATTTACAATTGTTATATCTTCTTCTTGGATCGATCCCTTGATCATTATGTAGTGTCCTTCTTTGTCTCTTCTATTAGTGTTTATTTTAAAGCCTATTTTGTCTGATATGAGAATTGCTACTCCAGCTTTCTTTTGGTTTCCATTAACATGGAATATCTTTTTCCATCCTCTTACTTTCAGTCTGTATGTGTCTCTAGGTCTGAAGTCGGTCTCTTGTAGAAGCATATATATGGGTCTTGTTTTTGTATCCATGCAGCCAATCCTTGTCTTTTGCTGGGAGCATTTATTCCATTTACATTTAAGGTAATTATCGATATGTATGTTCCTATTCTCATATTCTAAATTGTTTTGGGTTTGTTATTGTAGGTCTTTTCCTTCTCTTGTGTTTCTTGCCTAGAGAAGCTCCTTTAACATTTGTTGTAAAGCTTGTTTGATGCTGCTGAACTCTCTCAGCTTTTGCTTGTCTGTAAAGGTTTTAATTTCTCCATCAAATCTGAATGAGATCCTTGCTGGGTAGAGTAATCTTGGTTGCAGATTTTTCTCCTTCATCACTTTAAATATGTCCTGTCTGTCCCTTCTGGTTTGCAGAGTTTCTGCTGAAAGATCAGCTGTTAACTTTATCGGGATTCCCTTGTGTGTTATTTGTTGTTTTTCCCTTGCTGCTTTTAATATGTTTTCTTTGTATTTAATTTTTGACAGTTTGATTAATATGTGTCTTGGCATATTTCTCCTTGGATTTATCCTGTATGGGACTCTCTGTGCTTCCTGGACTTCATTAACTATTTCCTTTCCCATATTAGGGAAGTTTTCAACTATAATCTCTTCAAGTATTTTCTCAGTCCCTTTCTTTTTCTCTTCTTCTTCTGGAACCCCTATAACTCGAATGTTGGTGTGTTTAATGTTGTCCCAGGGGTCTCTGAGACTGTCCTCAGTTCTTTTCATTCTTTTTTCTTTATTCTGCTCTGCAGTAGTTATTTCCACTATTTTATCTTCCAGGTCACTTATCCATTCTTCTGCCTCAGTTATTCTGCTATTGATCCCATCTAGAGTATTTTTCATTTCATTTATTGTGTTGTTCATCATTGTTTGTTTCATCTTTAGTTCTTCTAGGTCCTTGTTAAATGTTTCTTGCATTTTGTCTATTCTATTTCCAAGATATTGGATCATCTTTACTATCATTATTCTGAATTCTTTTTCAGGTAGACTGCCTATTTCCTCTTCATCTGTTAGGTCTGGTGGGTTTTTATCTTGCTCCTTCATCTGCGGTGTGTTTTTCTGTCTTCTCATTTTGCTTATCTTACTGTGTTTGGGGTCTCCTTTTTGCAGGCTGCAGGTTCGTAGTTCCTGTTGTTTTTGTTGTCTGTCCCCAGTGGCTAAGGTTGGTTCAGTGGGTTGTGTAGGATTCCTGGTGGAGGGGACTATTGCCTGTGTTCTGGTGGATGAGGCTGGATCTTGTCTTTCTGGTGGGCAGGTCCACGTCTGGTGGTGTGTTTTGGGGTGTCTGTGGACTTATTATGATTTTAGGCAGCCTCTCTGCTAATGGGTGGTGTTGTGTTCCTGTCTTGCTAGTTATTTGGCATAGGGTGTCCAGCTCTGTAGCTTGCTGGTCGTTGAGTGAAGCTGGGTGTTGGCGTTGAGATGGAGATCTCTGGGAGATTTTTGCCGTTTGATATTATGTGGAGCTGGGAGCTCTCGTGTGGACCAGTGTCCTGAAGTTGGCTCTCCCACCTCAGAGGCACAGCAGTGACTCCTGGCTGGAGCACCAAGAGCCTTTCATCCACACGGCTCAGAATAAAAGGGAGAAAAAGTAGAGAGAAATAATTAGTAGAAGTAGGAAGAAAGAAAGAAGGAAAGGAGGGAGGGAAGGAAGGAAGGAAGGAAGGAAGAAGGAAGAAAAGAAGGAAAGAAAGAAAGAAAGGAGGGAGGGAGGGAGGGATAGTGGGAGGAAGGGAGGAAGGAGGGAAGGAAGTAAAAAAGAAAAGATAAAGTAAAATAAAATAAAATAAAGTTATTAAAATTAATTATTAAGAAAAAATTAAAAAAAAGAAAAAAGAAAAAAAAGGACCAATAGAACCCTAGGACAAATGGTGGAAGCAAAGCTATACAGACAAAATCTCACACAGAAGCATACACATATACACTCACAAAAAGAGGAAAAAGGGAAAAAATCATAAATCTTGCTCTCATTGTCGACCTCCTCAATTTGGGATGATTTGTTGTCTATTCATGTATTCCACAGATACAGGGTACATCAAGTTGATTGTGGAGCTTTAATCCGCTGCTTCTGAGGCTTCTGGGAGATATTTCCCTTTCTTTTCTTTGTTCTCACAGCTCCCAGGGGCTCAGCTTTGGATTTGGCTCCGCCTCTGCGTGTAGGTCCCCGGAGGGCGTCTCTTTTTCGCTGAGACGGGACGGGGTTAAAGGAGCCACTGTTTCGCGGGTTCTGGCTCACTCAGGTCGGGGGGATGGGGAGAGAGGGGCATGGAGTGCAGGGCGCGCCTGCGGCGGCAGAGGCCGGCATGACATTGCACCAGCCTGAGGCATGCCGTGCGTTCTCCCGGGGAAGTTGTCCCTGGATCCCGGGAACCTGGCAGTGGCGGGCTGCACAGGTTCCCCATAAGAGGGGTGTGGATAGTGACCTGTGCTCGCACACAGGCTTCTTGCTGGTGGCAGCAGCAGCCTTAGCGTCTCATGCCCGTCTCTGGGGTGTGCGCTTTTAGCCGTGTCTCGTGCCTGTCTCTGGAGCTCCTTTAAGCAGCGCTCTTAATCCCCTCTCCTCACGCACCAGGAAACAAAGAGGGAAGAAAGAGTCTTTTGCCTCTTTGGCAGCCTCAGACCTTTTCCCGGACTCCCTCCTGGCTAGCCGTGGTGCACTAACCCCTTCAGGCTGTGTTCACGCCGCTAACCCCAGTCCTCTCCCTGGGCTCCAACTGAAGCCCAAGCCTCAACTCGCAGCCCCGCCCACCTCAGCGGGTGAGCAGACAATCCTCTCGGGCGGGAATCTCTCCGCTTTGCCCTCTGCACCCCTGTGGCTCTTCTCTCCTCCACGGCTCTGAATCTCCCCCTTCCGCCACCCGCAGTCTCCGCCCGCGAAGGGGCTTCTAGTGTATGGAAACCTTTCCTCCTTCACAGCTCCCTCCCACTGGTGCAGGGCCCGTCCCTATCCTTTTGTCTCTGTTTATTCTTTTTTCTTTTGCCCTACCCAGGTACTTGGGGGGGTTTCTTGCCTTTTGGGAGGTCTGAGGTCTTCTGCCAGTGTTCAGTAGGTGTTCTGTAGGAGTTGTTCCATGTGTAGATGTATTTCTGGTGTATCTGTGGGGAGGAAGGTGATCTCTGCGTCTTACTCTTCCACCATCTTCCCCTCGTCCTGCCCATTTTCTTAATGGGTTGTTTGTCTTCTTGTTATTGATTTGTAAAAATTTACTACATATTCTTGAAAAAAATCCCTTGGTATATGTGTTGCAAATATTTTATCATGGTGTGTGACTTGCCTTTTGATTTTCTTAATGAGATATCTTGAAGAGCAAAACTTTAAAATTTTGATGAAATGTGATTTATCATTTCTTTCCTTTGTGGTTCATGTTGCTTGTGTTCTATCTAACAAAACTTTGCCTTCCCCCAAGGCTGCAAACATTTTCTCCTATGCTTCCTTTTAGAAGTTTTATAGTTTTAGGTTTTACATTTAGTTCTACGTCCTGTTTTGAGTACATTTTGTATATGGAGGAAGAGTTGATGTTTGCTTCTTTATGGGTATCTAGTTGATTCAGCACCATTTGTTGAAATGACTTTCCTCATTGAATTGCCTTGACATCTTGTCAGAAATCCATTGACCACACATGTGTAGATCTATATCTGTATTCACTCTTCTCTTACCTTGATCTGTATGTCAGTCTTTTAGCCAATACTAAACTGTTTTGAATACTGAAGCTTTGCAGTAAGTCTTGAAATCAGGTAGTTTAACTCTCTCAATTTTGTTCTTCATTTTCAAAGTTATTTTGGTGATTTTAGATCCTTTACTATTTTATTTCCACATAAATATTAGAATCACCTCACTGATTTCTACAAAAGAAGCCTGCTGGAATTTTGATTAGAATTGTATTGAGTTTACTAATAAATTTGGTGAGAAATAACTGACAGAAGCGAGAAGATAATGGGATGAACTTTTTATAATGTTAAGAGAAAATAATTGCCAGTGTACAATTATAATCACAATGGAAATATTCTTCTAAAATAAAGGGGAAATTAAGATATTTTCAAAGAAACTTATTGAGATTATTCATTGCCAGTAAATCTACCAAAAGGAAATACTGAAGTGAGTTATTCCTACAAAAGGAAAATGGTCTCAAATAGAAGTATGGAAATGCAAAATGGATTAAAAAGTAATGGAAAGGGTAAATGTGCATGGTGAATCTAAATTAATATAGACTGTATAAAACGGTAGTAACTATTTATTATATTTAACATATATATAGGATTAAAGTTCATAACAACAGTAGCACAAAAAGGAAAATGAAGGCAAATTTAGTTCAAGTGTTCTAAAGTTCTTGAATTCCCTAAGTGATAAAAGTACTAATTTATAGAAGAATGATAAGTGAGGATATATGTTGTAATCTGTAAAATAACGGTAAGGAAAAGAAAATTTTAATGCATGCTTTACACACTAATAGAAAGGAAAAATGATATAATAAAAGGATACAGCATAAATCCAAAGAAGACAATATAAAAAGACAAAAAATACAAAGGATACAGAGAAAACAAATTGGAGGATAGTAGATTTTAACCCAAATATATCAATAAGCACATTATCACATTAAATGTAATCAGAATAAATATTCCAATAAAAAGTGAAAACATCTCAAGCTGGATATTCAGCTATAGGTGCTTTATAAAAGATGCATCTTAAATATAAGGACTTAAAAATTTTTGAGTAAAAAGTATGGAAGAAGATATACCAAGTAAATATTTATCATAAGAATGCTAGTATTGCTGTAGTAATATCAGGCAAAGTAGGTTGCTGATAAAGAGTAATGATAAACAAAGATTTTTGTAACTATACCAAAGGGTGGGGTAAATCCACCAATAAGATATCACAATTTTAATTTGTATGTACCTAATAACATAGCTTCAGAAACATATGAACAAGAAACTGACAGAAATAAAAGGAGAAATAGTCAGATCCATAATTATGTTATATGGATAACATATAACATGTTATATGGATAACATATAACATATGTTATATAACATGGATAACATATGAGTCCAAGCTCATACTGCTCACCACATGACAGGCCAACAAATTGAGAGACAAATTGTTGGGGCAAGGAATAGTGACTTTCTTCAGGAAGCAATGGATAGAGAAGATGGTCTACTAGCGTCCCAAAGAACCATCTTGCCCGGGTTTAGATGCTAGTTTTTTAAATAGAACAAAGAGGGGAAGGTGAGGAGGTAAAATAAAAAGGCAATAGGTTGTTGCAAATATTTCCTGGTTCTGGCCAGACTCCAGAGGGGATGTGTTAATTTCTTCTGTCCTGTAGCCATTCACAAGTGAGTCTGGTCAGGATGTTTCCTGTGAGTTAACCAAAGGTATTTTAGCTTATCAGTGTTCCTGGAGATGGGCCATTATGTATGCTTTAAGCTATAGGCAACATCCCTTTAGCGATTAACTTGTAGCAAAAGCAATAGAATACAAAGGTTAAAGTAAAAGAAACAGATGCAATATGGAATCAGATTTGTTCTTCCCTGTTACAATTACAGTGGAAGATTTTTAAATAAACACTTCTTTCAGCTTGAGCTAATCACTTATTCTTTCTGGGCCTGTTTCCTCATCTCTAAAATAGGGAAAATAATAGATAATAATAGTGCCTACCTCATAGATAGTAGTGAATACTAAATGAATGAATACATGCACTGTGCTTAGGATAGTGCCTGAGACTTTTTGATTTCTCATACATATATATATATTTATATTTCATATATATATTTATATGTAGATTATATATATATATTTTAAATATTTTAAACACACTATTCTTGGAATCTAGCTTAGTTCCTGGCACATGGTATGTGTTTATATGCTTTTAAAAAATACATATCATTTGCTCTTCCTAACAATCCTATGAATTTAGTGTTGTAATTCCCATTTTACAGATGAAGAAAAGAGAGGCATAAAGAGGTTATGTAACTTGTTCAAGGTCATATGGCTACTGATTATTTAAACCAGGATTGATCTTAGATCTGTTTGACTGTAGAATCTGGGCTCATAAACACTTTAATAATTAGCTTTAAGGACTAAGTTTTGCTATGGCCTCTTCTGGAAGAATTTCCTTAATGTTGGCACCTGCCATGGGAAGAGAGGTTCCCTCCTCTGAATTTCCTCGATTTGCCTGTCTGTATACCTGAGGGCAAGGTTTGTGTCTTGCTCATCTTTGAGTCTCTAGTTTCTACCACATTGTTAGTTAATTAATTGTTAGTTAAATAAATGAATGTTAAACACTGATATGGAAGGATTCTGGGAGTTTGAAGAATAAACTAAACCCTCCTCTGTTCTAAGGTAGAGGGTCAGTGGGAGATGTTTCCTTTGGGGTAGATAATTATGAAGGGAGTAGTATCTCACACACACTTGCTCACAACAGAGGAGGTTGTGTAGATCGCCATGTAGTGGGACTGGCAGAGGGATCAGCTAATCTTAGATCTTAGAGATTCTAAAACCCAATTCTTCACTTTACAGACAAGGATGCTGAAGCTCAGAGAGTGGAAGGGACTTGGCCACAGTCACACAAGTCTGGGGAGGGCCAAAGTGAGAACCCAGTCTTCTGAGCCCCCATTACAGATTCTTTCCACTATCTCATATGATGAACAATTTGGGGAAATACAACAGCCCAGGGGAAATAAGGAAAGAAGCACTAGCCACTAGCCTTATGGAAAGGGTTTGAAAATGAAAATACATTAAACATTTAGCGAATGAAGACAAATGCACTAACAACTACAGCAGGAAAAGAGACAGGGAAACATTTATTAGCTTAATATATATGAGGCTGAGGCTAACCTGGGGCTGGGTCTGTCTTTGGAGCAGGAAAGAAATTCTCTTTGCTTTACTCTGAAATGAGTGCAGGCAGATAACAAATCATTGTGAACTGCCCAAGAATACTACAGATCCCAAGACTCCTTTACACTTTCCCTTGGATGAGAGGCTAGATGCTTGCTAACTGCAGACCCACACTGGCTCTGCCTGGTGTCATGCAAAGAACATAGGTGCTATGTCTCACTTGACTTTCCCATTCTTTAGGTCCATGGCACTGGGCAACCTTCTTACTTATTCACTCTAAGCCTGAGTGTCCTCACCTATAAATAGTGGCTGTTAATTTTTAAATAAGAGGCTGATAAGGCTTAAAAGAGATAGACTACATAAAATTCCTGGGACAGAGTAGGCATTCAGCAAATGGCAATTATGGTTATTGCTTCAAAGATGATGGTGCCTGTACACAGAAGGTGAACCCATTTAGCATAGAAGCAAACCAGCCAATGAGACAAAGGAAAATTGGCCTCATTCAACATTTTCTATAATTCCTTTTCTTTTTCTACTCTAGGTTCTATTTCGTAGGAAGAGGAGGAGGCATAGTTTTATGGTGGCCCTATTTAGGACAATGTTTTTCTGTGTCTGATTCAAGGAGGGCTCCCTTGAGGTCAGAGTGAGATTAAGAGTTTGCAGAGGGAATTGATATCATTTTTTGGATAAGCTAAAAAATGAAGTGTTAATTAGCCTATGCTAATTTATGTCTCCTTTGATTTTCTAAAATGATGAAAATGGCATGTTAGAAGCAGTAAGTATACTTAAAGCTACAGACAAGGAAAAAAGAAAGACCATGAATAGCAGAAGCAGAATAATAAAAGCACAGCATTCTGGGCCACTTCGTATGTGGTAAAATAGCCAAATACACTTAATTAGCTCCTGAAAGCACAGTATAATTGTTGACGTTCATACAGATTTTCTTAAATCGTCAATTAAAGCATCTACCTGTCTTCATACTGAAAGGACAAGAGATATTGATACATGTTTTATGAAAAAGCAATGCAAGAGAGAACAAGTTCCACATCTAAGAGAGGTAACTTGGTCCACCCCATAGGTATTGGCACATGGAGACCTGAGTTTCCACTTTCATAGGTGCTGTAGCTTCATGGAAATCACAGTCTTGTCTTGTTATAGGCTGAATTTTGTTTCTCCCAAATTCATATGTTGAAGCCCTAATCCCTGAATGTAACTGTAGTTGGAGATAGGCTTTTAAGGAGGTAATTAAGGTTAATGAGTTTATATGTGTGGGCCCCAATCTGATAGGATTTGTGGCTTTATAGGAAAAGGAAGAGACACTGGAGACCTCTCTGTCTCTCTCTCTGCAAGTGCACAGAGGAAAGGCCATTGTAGGACAGAGTGATAGGCAGTCTACAAGCCAGGAAGGGTCCTCCCCAGAAACCAACCCTGCTGGCACCTTGATCTTGGACTTCAGTCTTCAGAACTGTGAGAAATACAGTTCTGTTGTCTGTGCTGCCCAGTCTGTGGTATTTTGTTATGGCAGCCCAAGCAGACTAATACAAGTCCATCAGTGAAAATTAGCAAGCAATGCATATTATAATTATTGTGTTTTACTACTATTAATACTAACAGCTAATTCTTCCCACCAATGTGCTCTCTGTGGACTGAAAAAGATGCTCTAAGGCACAAAATTTCCTTGTTTTACACTCTAAGAAGTTTGTGCAAACACACAGTGGAATTCAGAAAATTCGACAGATCTAAATGGAGTGCTCGCTTGAGGGATGCAAGCAGCAAAGAGATTAGAATAAAACAAAATGCTTTCTACTCAGGGAGGTTTTTTGCCTTTGTAAAATGTGTTTATTCCAACTGCCCTCTTCTGAATATTTTTACCTTCATTTTGAAGTCTTTTAAAATTAAAAAACAATTTTCCTCTAACATGGATGAAAATGAGTCTAAGGTAGAACATTATTCCCTCACTGGAAGAGTAAATTATTTTTCTTCCACATATTAGATGAAGGCCATTCTTGAAATGTTCCTGCCAGTAAAATCCCTGCTCATCTTTTAGGTACACTTAAATGTCACCTCTTCCATGAAGCCTCCTCTGACACCACTTCTCTCAAATTAGAATTAATTAATCCCTCCTCCCTCTGCGTCTGCCAAGTGTCACAGTCTGGCATGGGACAGACACTGCTTGCTAGATTATGAGATCTTCAAAGTCAAGGGCAGTTACCTTTAGTCCTGAGTGCATCCTTCCTCCATAGCCAACGAGGGGTGCATATTTAGAAGAACTTCAATATTTAAGTTTAAAGGAGTCTCCCCTCATCCTATTAAAATACACACAAACTCACACAGAGACTGAATATTTCAGTTTGGCATTCTTATCTTTTGATCTAATCTGAGTTTACCATATGACTAAGGAACAGTAAAAGTGAAACATTTAAAAGTCAAAAACTGGTACCTTATCCTGGACACTCTCACCATGGACATTTAAACACCGATGGACCCATCCCCCCAATCCCATCTCTGGCAGCCATTTTAACCCAGTGGTGGGGAGTCTGGATGTGCCTGCGGCAGTCACCCCAAGTCCTTTGACTTAGCCCCTCACTCCTAGCACCATGCTGGCTTCATTGGCATGGTATCCAGTTTTCTGCCCTATCCCTGACTCTTGAGCATAATGGCTGGTTTGGCTTTCCTGATTTTGACTCATAGCACTGATGTTTCCTACTTTAGCCTATCAGGGTTTTAGACCTCAGCACTGTGCATTGCATGATGGAAAAGTGGTTTTCAAAGTGTGGTTCCTGGATCAGCAGCAGTAGCATCACCTGGGCATATGTTAAAAGTACAAATTATATAGCCCCACCCTAGAGCTGCTGACTCAGAAACTGAGGGTGGGGAGGTCATGCTCAGCAATCTGTGTTTCAACGGCCTTCCAGACGATTCTCATGATGCTAAAATTTGAAAAGAGCCACTAGAGAAAGTTCACCTAATTTCTTCACGTCCTCAGTTCTTAAGTCTGTGGGTATAATTTTCATTCTGCAAGGTGATTTTTGTGACTTAATAAGTCCTAAAGTCCACGAAGTGCACATGGAAGGTGCTAAGTAAACAGAGTCGCATCTGAACCTAACAGTCCCGTGTTAGAGCTGTGGGTCTGAGTAACTGCAACTTCACTTCACAGGGCCTTCTATTCACATGGGCTTTCATGCACCTGTTTCACAAGATGGCAACGCTCCCACCCACACTGTGGAAAGCTCTCCATCACCTGGCGCATATGCTGCTCTGAGTCTCATCACACCTTGGTGAAGAAACACATGGGTCCATATGTCAGCGGATGTGTTTGTATACTTTTGTACAGAAAGGGGAAATATGTTTCACAATAAGTGTTTGCATACTTTGAAGCAGATTTTTTTTAAGAAAGAAAAAAAAAGAGAGACAGAAACTTTGGCTGGAGCTAGTTGAAGACTTTGTTCCTTTGTTTCTATCACCCAGCCTTGAAAAGAGTCTACGTGCTTGCTGGGGAGAGTCTGTGCTGAGGTGTGTGTCCCTGGGGGCAGAACAAGGATGGAGTGTGCTAGTTGAGACAGACAGGAGGAGAAGAGTCAATGGGTTAGAGGTAAGAACTCTCAGAATCCAGGCAGGGAATCCAAAACTAAGAGATACAAAAGCCCACAGGCTAAAGGGCAGGATCTGGGAGCTGGAAGGATACAGGAGATATGGCATCAATAATTTAGGAGATTGCTAGAGGATTGCTGGAGTGTCCACAGCATGCTTCACTTGTTTTTTATGTATACAATGGAGATGGATTGTTTTAGGAACAATAGAAGTGTTTGTTTAGTAAACTAACTGTGATTCAATAATAATGGAATCATAACAGTGACGTAGTAATAGTATGTGATATCATAAACTGATGTGATTTTTATTTCTTCCTATTCTTGTATGCATATGTTTAATCCTGTGACATTTTTCCCATTCAGGATCAGAAACAAGAAGCAAATATTGCTGCAAAGGTGGGATGTCACTGGAGAAAATAAAGAGCAAATAATAATAATAATTATTATTATTATTATGTTAAAGAAACAGTTTATGTATAACAGAGAGATATTTGGGAGAAGATGAGGCCAAGAAGAATTTGCCCCAACCCTCCTTCCTCCTAGACCCCAGGAAACAAATTTACTAGATACATACAATTCTCCAACTATGGAAGAGAGAGCAATTGAAGGATGTAGAATACAAAAGTTAGTCACCATAGAAGGCCTGTCTTGCTCCCCGCATTCCTCCAGCTACAATAAGGAACAGAAACCACAGAACTCTCAGACAAATATGGGCATCTAAGAGTAGAAGGGGCCCATACTCACCTCCTGCCCATAACTCTGAGAGGAGATTCATAGATGGTCCCCACAGCCCTAAAGCATAGGAACTCTATAGTACAGAATTATGCCAAGTTTGGTGCCAGGTTCTCTAAATATATTTTGAACTCAATACTGTATTATTAGACTTTTTTTAAGAGAAAAAATGACATTTAAGTAATAGGCCCAAGATGGAACAGCAGCGACTTAGGAGAGGTGGCCAACAAATTCAACTGAGCAGCAGATGGAGAAAACAAGTCCTTGGTAAATGTCAGAGTTCTGCCTCCATGACAACTTATGTGAATATGGACAAAATACTCAATCTTTCCTCATCTAGAGAAGTCTGGACATTTACATTGGCTATTTCATAGGGTCCTGGAGAGGATCAGTAAAATGGGGTATCTAGTATTTATGCTGCTTGGGGCACTCTGAAATTCTTGGATCTGTGGTCTGATGTCATTTGCTACTTTGTTTTTCCAAAATTCTTGCTCTTTATTCCTTCAAATACTTTTTCAACATCATTATCTCTGTCTTTCTTTTCATTCTAGAACTCCAATTACACATATGCTGTACTGTTTGATATTGTCACACAGCTTTTGAATGCTCTGTTCTGTTTTTCTGCTTGTTTGTGTATTTTATTTGCTGATTTTCACTTTTTTCTCTTTGTGTTTTAATTAGAGTAATTTCTAATTGATCTGTCTTCAAATTCACTGATTCTTTCCTTGGCTGTGTCAAATTTGGTGATGAGCCTGACAAAGAAACTCTTCATCTCTGATGCAGTCATTTTTTATCTCTTCTATTGCCATTTAACTCTTAGGATTTCCATCTGACTGCTGAAATTTCATGCTAATGTTCATATTTTCCAACTTTTTCAATAAATTCTTTACATATTAACCATAGTTATTTTAAAGTTCAGCACTTTGGTCCTTTCTGATTTTGATACTGTTAAATTGTTTTTTCTCTTGACAATGGGTTGTTTTCTCTGTGTGTTTATAATTTCTTTTATTGAATGTCAGACATCTCATGCAGAATAAGAGAAACTTGAGTAAATGCTATTTACTCCTAAAAATGGGCACACCTCTTGTCAGGCCAATAATTTGGGGGTTTGAGAAAATCTAGTTAGCAGTTAAGTAGAGCTTGGGTTTTGTTTTTGCTATGGTTACCTTCAAAGTACTACAAGCTTTCCTCTAAAAATGCCTTGTGCTTAGGATGGGAGTTGTGGTGATGGACGGTTTTTCTCAATGTACATACTTCATCCTCATTGCTCAGCTTTTCTTGTGACATGTGCCACAGAGTGGGGATCTTTGTTCATGCCTTTAAACCTTCCTCAGTGGCATATTTTTGTTGCTTTTTATTTGGTGTGTGTAAGGCTGAGGGAGGAGGGGCAGAGGGGTTTCTGATCTAGCCTTTGTCTTAGGAAGATACTATGTGCCTGGGCCTCCCTTTCCTTTCTGCATTTGCCAGAAAGGGACTACTCTATTCCTCAGTCTGGGTAATAGCATGAAGATAAAGTGGATCAGAGCCAGAGTTGATCCATGATGGACAGGTAATGCGAGTGTGGAATACAGCTTTGTCATTGTAAGCCAAT
Source organism: Delphinapterus leucas (assembly GCF_059928025.1). Classification (NCBI taxonomy): domain Eukaryota; kingdom Metazoa; phylum Chordata; class Mammalia; order Artiodactyla; family Monodontidae; genus Delphinapterus; species Delphinapterus leucas. Next base: position 139,044,744 of record NC_143129.1, read on the forward strand.
AAGGTTTCATGGCCTTCTATTCCTAAATAATAATTTAGCCTGAGGTGACTGATATAACTCTAAAGCACTATTTTTCCTTTTAGGTGATTACAAATATTTATATCCAATCAAAGACCTTTAAAGTTCAGGGAAATCATATATTTGGTTACCCAAGTATTTTAATTACTTGAAAACTCACCTCTTTAGAGTCTCTACTATTTAAATGGTATAGGCGGGGAGTGGAGTAAGATCACATAATACAGTTGGGCTAAATTTTAAGTCAAAAGATATGAATTTGATTTTTTACTTCATTTCCTCCTTTTATAAAATAAGGGAGTTGGGCTAAAGTCTGCTTCAGAGTATGCAAACTTTGGAGTGAATTTAGTAATTTTCAACTTGTGGGACATGGAATGCTGAGTGGCCTTGTAAGGGGTTTATATGCCCAAATAAGCCTGGACCTTATTTGTAGCATGAATAACTAATGTCTTTCCCACACTGTTAAGGGCTGAATTATTTTCCCCAAAATGTATGTTGAAGTCTTAACCCCTAATACTTCAGTATGTGGTCTTATTTGGAAATAAGGTATTTACAGAAATAATCAAGTTAAAATGAGAGAGGGTCCTAATCCAGTGTAACTGGTGTCCTTACAGAAAAGGGACATTTGGACACAGATACAGGCACAGAGGGAAGATGATGTAAAGACACACAGGGAGAAGAGAAGCATGTGACTGGAGTGATGCATCTACAAGCCAAGGAACCACCAAGGACAGCCAGAAAACACCAGAAGCAAGAAGGGTCAAGGAAGAATTCTCCCCTAGAGCCACCAGAGAGAGTATGGTCCTGTTGATGGCTTCATTTCAGACTTCCAACCTCCAGAACTCTGAGACAACACATTTCTGTTGTTTTAACCCACCTCTATCTTGACACTTTGTTATCGCAGCCCTAGGAAATTAATATAGATTTTGGTACCATGAAGTGGTGTACTGCTGTAAAAAATTACCTAAAAATGTGGAAGGGACTTTGGAATTGGTAATGGGTAGAGGATGGGAGAGGTTTGAGGCACTTGATAGAAAAGGCTTTGATTGGTTGAAGAGATTGTTGGTGGAAATATGAATGTTAAAGTTGCTTCTAGTAAGGTCTCAGATGGAAATGAGGGAAATGTTATTAGAAATTGGAGGAAAGGTGATTCTTGTTATAAGGTGGCAGAGGACTTGATGAACTTTGTACTACTGGGTGGAAAGTAGAACTTATAAGTGACAGACTCAGATATTTAGCCGAAGAGATTTCTAGGCAAAGTGTTGAAGGTACTGCCTGGTTTCTCCTTCTTGTTTATAGTAAAATGTAAGGGGAGAGAGAAAACTCGAAGAAGGAATTCTTTTCAAGACGATAACACAGAAGTCTTGACAGAGTTTCCAGCTGCTTGGCCTGCCCTGTGGATTTCAGACTCATGGCATCAACTCTTACCTGAATTTCCAGGCTGCTGATACACAGAGGTACGTGACTCCTTTCAAATCTATGTAAATGCTGTGGTAATTAATATAAACAAATTCACTTAAAAGTGTTATAGTTTCTTTTTGTCCCAATGCAAGCACTGAATCCCATGGTCATGGGCTCACTCCTGTGAAGTGGGACCCCTTTCACTGTGAAGTGGGTCCCTGCTCAGATGGTATGTTGTCTGGTATTCCATACTTGAGAATCAGAATTTCCATAAGTCCCTTAATTGCAGTGCTGGCTGGAGCTTTGTAAACAAGAAAGTCAACCCATAGAATAGATATCTATCCCTGTGAGGATGACTGCTGGTTCATCTAGGATGGAAGGAGCCCAGTATTGTGAATTTGCTATGACATGGCTGTTTGGGTGGGACATTCAGAATCAACAGAATCTAGATCAGCCTTGGTAAAGGGGAATTAATGCTATTTGGCTTATGTGTGGTCTTTATTTCTGCCTCTGTGGCTGCTCCACTCATGTGTCCATCATACCAGTTCTGGGGTGGCTGATTATGTCAACTGGTTGAGTGATTTTGTCTTCTTTGTTCTTCAATGCCTCTTCCATGGTGTGTTTTTTCTGGTTTGAATTACTGGGTGATACAAAACTTTTCATACTTTGTGGTCTCTCACGTTTGTCCCTTCACATGCCTCTATCCCAGACCTCCCTATCTCTAATTTTCTAGGCTTTTCCACTAAAGTCCTTATAATCTGGTCAGATGATTAGCTATTGCCCAGGAAGCTATATATAATCTCACTTTGGACCACTTTTCCTTCTGCATAATGTCCACGAATAGGTTCACTGTTCATAGCTCAGAGTGAAGATTTTCTCTTTCTGCTATCTTTCAAGGCTACCCCTGAATTTGGCTATAATGTAGTTGCATATTTCCCCCAATAAGCCCCTTATTCTTCAAATCCCATTTTGGTGTCTGCTTTTCAGAGGACCTAAACTGAAAACAAGATGGTACCAAGAGTGGCTTGAGAAGACAGAGGTTTGGGAATTGGCTCACTTGCTGACCAGCTGGCAAGGAGGAAGCCATCCTGAATGGAATGTGGAAGACAGATAGTTCCTGGCACAAGGCTGTGCCATAATTGCTGATGATTTCACTAGTGTGGACCTGGGAAGACATTCTAGTGGAAGAGAATGCCTGGGTTACAGTGGGCCTGGTTTCTGGTGTTTAAGCATCATTACCTAAAGTAATAGAGGCCATCATGACCATGGCTATTAAGAAGCCCAGTTCTGATACTATTCACCTATTGTCAACACTGGCCTGCAGAGGGCGCCACCACTGCACTTCTTAGTGATGCTGATGCCCCTCTCACTAGTGCATTCTTTATGACATTGAAGAATGGCAGCAAGTCCAGGCTGTAGTGCAGGAAATCCTGCTGCTTGTACAGGTCCTATGGAGTTGTAAGTTTCAGTGGTAGGAAAAGATGTAGTATAGAGTTTATGGTAAACCCTGTTAGAAAATTCACAGCACAGGCCCCCAAGGTTCTGGAACAAGGCCATGTCATCTGCAATGCAGAATTATACAACTTTTGAGAAACAGTTCCTTGTGTGTAACTGGGTACTAGTAGAAACAGAAGGCTAGTTCATGGGGCAGCAAAAGAGCATGCACCTGGAACTATCCATTATGGGCTGGATTGTGTCAGAGCCATCAATTTTAAGTCAGATGGGGTCAGGGATAATCCACTGTAAAATGAAAATTGTACATTCAGGATTGATCTAAAGTGTGTGAAGATAAAGGGAAGGAAAAAGAAGTAGGGAGAGTGAGCCTTCAGACCACTATGCAGAGAGATATTGGAAAGCTACAGGAGGAGAAAGGGAAGGAAGGAGGATAAATAGGAAGAGATGCAGACTATAGTGCAATTCTGAGAAAATCTTGGCCAGGCTGATGGGCAAACTCTAAGCAATGGTTGCTTGTTTGAGGCATCTCATGTCAGATGGGAATGACCTGGCTCTAATATCCCCACTGTGCTTAGTCTTTGGCTGGGAGAAGGCTGGCAAAAGCTCTGCCTCAGTATGAACACTGTGCTGGATCCAAAGTGTGTTGGCTGCAGGTGCAGTTAACCATGCTTCTTAGACAAAAGTTTTTTTTTGAATGTAGTTCTAAGTGGTTCTTCTCTATTGCTGCTATATATACTAAGTTGTAGAACTTGATTTTCCCTTCTTTCTCTTTCTTTAAGTTACACTACTCCCTCCTTCTGCATTGTCCTAACATATGCTTTTCCTTTTGTGTGGGAAACTCTTCTCCTCCACCCCATCACTCAAATGACTCTTCAGAGTACAGCTCAAATACCACTTCTTCGAGGAGGCTTTCTTTGAATCTCCAAAGAGATCAGATTCCTTATGACATGATTGCATACCTCGCTGTACTTTTTATCCATGGTACTTGTCAAAGTCTGTAATTACGTTCATAAAATGATTTTTTTTTTTTTTTGCCGTACGCAGGCCTCTCACTGTTGTGGCCCCTCCCATTGAGGAGCACAGGCTCCGGATGCGCAGGCTCAGTGGCCATGGGTCATGGGCCCAGCCACTCCATGGCATGTGGGATCTTCCTAGACCGGGACACGAACCCGCATCCCCTGCATCGGCAGGCGGACTCTCAACCACTGCGCCACCAGGGAAGCCCATAAAATTATTATTTTAAATGTCCTCACTAGGCTTAAGCTCTGTAGAGGCAGTCTTTTCTATTCTGTATCCCTAATACCTATCACAGTACCTGGCATATAGAATGTTTTCAATGTGTGTTAAATGAATAAGTGGATGAATTAATTACTCAGTTGTCTTCATTAATTTCAACCAATCTTTTTATAATAATTGAGAAACTCTGAGGGCCTTAGGTTCATAAATCTGGACATAAATTATCATTCTTCTATGTATATATGAAACTACAGAACACTTGAAAGAATTAATGCCAGGAAGTTATAGTTTGTGAAATATAAAAATATTTTGGCTTTTTCTACCAAATATAAAATGGAAGGCTAGTGGGAAGCGCTGCATAGCACAGGAAGAGCAGTTCAATGCTTTGTGATGACCTAGAGGGGTGGGATAGGGAGAGTTGGGAGGGAGGCTCAAGAGAGAGGGCATATGGGGATATATGTATACTTATAGCTTATTCACTTTGTTGCACAGCAGAAACTAACATAACATTGTAAATCAATTATACTCCAATAAAGATATAAAACATTTTTTGGCCCTTTTTCCTGAACATGGAGTTTAACAATAAGAAATATATTGATTTTTGGAGAATTTTGCATATTTGGCTTCCTGGTCTTCCAGACTTTATAAATGAGCATTTAGTTTTAAAAATTCTAATAGTAAAAACAATAGGGATATTATTATAATTTAATCACTCTTTATTATGTACCATATATTGTCTTAAGTCTCCTATATATTATTTCACTAAATATTCTCAACATGATATGTTAGGTATTATTATTATTATTCTCATTTTTCAGCTGATGAAATTAACACTTAGTGAAGTTATATATTTGCTTAAGTTCTCAGACATAGCATGTTATGGATCTGGGTTTAGATCTATAACGTCCGTCTGACTGCAATGACCATGGCTTTATCCACAATCCTATGGCTTTATCCACAATCCTATAACTGCTTAAAATTTGAATTTCTTACCCCAAAACTGAATTTTTCACTTTTATCTGGGGGGCTATCTAAAGATTAAGAACATTGAACTCTTACCTAATTATTTTTTAACATCTTTATTGGAGTGTAATTGCTTTATAACGGTGTGTTAGTTTCTGCTGTATCACACAGTGAATCAGCTATACGTATACATATATCCCCATATACACTCCCTCCTGTGTCTCCCTTCCACCCTCCCATCCCACCCCTCTAGGTGGTAACAAAGCACCAAGCTGATTTCCCTGTGCTATGCAGCTGCTTCCCACTAGCTATCTATTTTACATTTCGTAGTGTATATATGTCCATGCCACCCTCTCATTTCGTCCCAGCTTACCCTTCCCCCTCCCCATGTCCTCAAGTCCATTCTCTACATCTGCATCTTTATTCCTGTCCTGCCCCTAGGTTCATCAGAACTAGTTTTTCTAAGATTCCATATATATGTGTTAGCATAAGGAATTTGTTTTTCTCTTTCTGACTTACTTCACTCTGTATGACGGACCCTAGGTCCATCCACCTCACTACAAATAACTCAATATCGCTTCTTTTTATGGCTGAGTAATATTCCATTGTATATATGTGCCACATCTTCTTTATCCATTCATCTGTCAATGGAAATTTAGGTTGGTTCCAGTGCTGCAATGAACATTGTGGTATGTGCCTCTTTTTGAATTATGGTTTTCTCTGGGTAAATGCCCAGTAGTGGGATTGCTGGGTCATATGGTAGTTCTATTTTTAATTTTTAAAGGAACCTCCATACTGTTTTCCATAGTGGTTGTATCAATTTACATTCCCATCAACAGTGTACGAGGGTTCCCTTTTCACCATACCCTTTCCAGCATTTATTGTTTCTAGCTTTTTTGATAACGGTCATTCTTACCAGCATGAGGTGATACCTCATTGTAGTTTTGATTTACATTTCTCTAATAATTAGTGATGTTGAGCATCTTTTCTTGTGCCTCTTGGCCATCTGTGAGTCTTCTTGGTGAAATGTCTATTTAGATCTTCTGCCCATTTTTGGATCGGGTTGTTTGTTTTTTGTATATTGAGCTGCATGAGCTGCTTGTAAATTTTGGAGATTAATCATTTGTCAGTTGCTTCATTTGCAAATATTTTCTCCCATTCTGAGGGTTGTCTTTTCGTGTTGTTTATGATTTCCTTTGCTTTGCAAAAGCTTTGAAGTTTCATTAGTACCCATTTGTTTACTTTTGTTTTTATTTCTGTTCCTCTACGAGGTGGGTCAAAAAAGATCTTCCTGTGGTCTATGTCAAAGAGTGTTTTCCCTGTGTTTTCCTCTAAAAGTTTTAAAGGGTCTGGTCTTATATTTAACTCTTTAATCCATTTGCAGTTTATTTTTGTGTATGGTGTTAGGTAGTGTTCTAATTTCATTCTTTTATATGTAGCTGTCCAGTTTTCCCAGCACCACTTATTGAAAGGCTGTCTTTTCTCCATTGTATATTCTTGCCTCCTTTACCAAAGATCAGGTGACCATATGGGTGTGCGATTATCTCTGGGCATTCAATCCCCTATCATTGATCTATATTTCTGTTTTGTGCCAGTACCATACTGTCTTGCAAATGACGCTTTGTGGTATAGTTTGAGGTTGGGAAGTCTGATTCCTCCAACTCCATTTTTCTTTATCAAGGTTGCTTTGGCTATTCAGAGTCTTTTTTGTTTCTATATGAATTGTAAGATTTTTTGTTCTAATTCTGTGAAGAATGCCATTGTTAGTTTGGTACGTATTGCATTGAATCTGTAGATTGCTTTGGGTAGTATAGTCATTTTCACAGTATCGATTCTTCCAATCCAAGAACATGGTATGTCTCTCCATCTGTTTAGATCATCTTTGATTTCCTTCACCAGTGTCTTATAGTTTTCTGAGTACAAGTCTTTTGCCTCCTTAGGCAGGTTTATTCCTAGGTATTTTATTCTTTTTGATACAATGGTGAGTGGGATTGTTTCTTTAATCTATTTTTCTGATCTTTCATTGTTAGTGTATAGGAATGCAAGAGATTTCTGTGTATTAATTTTGTATCCTGCAACTTTACCAAATTCATTGAAGAGGTCTACTAGTTTTCTGGTGGCATCTTTAGGATTTTCTATGTATAGTATCATGTCATCGGAAAATAGTGACAGTTTTACTTCTTCTTTTCCAATTTGTATTCCATTTATTTCTTTTTTCTCTGACTGCTGTGGCTAGGACGTCCAAAACTACGCTGAATAAGACAGTGCCATAGCTTCTTTATCCATTCATCTGTCGATGGACACTTAGGTTGCTTCCATGTCCTGGCTATTGTAAACAGTGCTGCAATGAACATTGTGGTATGTGCCTCTTTTTGAATTACGGTTTTCTCTGGGTAAATGCCCAGTAGTGGAATTGCTGGGTCGTATGGTAGTTCTATTTTTAGTTTTTTAGGGAACCTCCATACTGTTCTCCATAGTGGTTGTATCAATTTACATTCCCATCAACAGTGCAAGAGGGTTCCCTTTTCTCCACACACTCTCCAGCATTTATTGTTTGCAGACTTATTGACGATGGGCATTCTGACCAGTGTGAGGTGATACCTCAATGTACTTTTGATTTACATTTCTCTAATGATTAATGATGTTGAGCATCCTATCATGTGTTTGTTGGCAATCTGTATATCTTCTTTGGAGAAATGTCTGTTTAGGTCTTCTTCCCACTTTTGGACTGGGTTTTTGTTTTTCTGATATTGAGCTGCATGAGGTACTTGTATATTTTGGAGATTAATCCTTTGTCAGTTGCTTTGTTTACAAACCTTTTCTCCCATTCTGAGGGTTGTCTTTTCGTCTTGTTTATGGTTTCCTTTGCTGTGCAAAAGCTTTTAACTTTCACTAGGTCTCATTTATTTATTTTTATTTCCATTTCTCTAGGAGGTGGGTTAAAAAGGATCTTGCTGTGATTTATGTCATGGAGTGTTCTGCCTATGTTTTCCTCTAAGAGTTTTATAGTGTCTGACCTTATATTTAGGTCTTTAAACCATTTTGAGTTTATTTTTGTGTATCGTGTTAGGAAGTGTTCTAATTTCATTCTTTTACATGTAGCTGTCCAGTTTTCCCAGCGCCACTTATTGAAGAGGCTGTCTTTTCTCCATTGTATATTTTTGCCTCCATTGTCAAAGATAATGTGACCATATATGCGTGGGTTTATCTCTGGGACTTCTATCCTGTTCCATTGATCTATATTTCTGTTTTTGTGACAGTACCATACTGTCTTGATTACTGTAGCTTTGTAATATAGTCTGAAGTCCAGGAGCCTGATTCCTCCAGCTCTGTTTTTCTATCTCAAGATTACTTTTGCTATTTGGGGTCGTTTGTGTTTCCATACAAATTGTGAAATTTTTTGCTCTAGTTCTGTGAAAAATGGCACTGGTAGTTTGACAGGGATTGCATTGAATCTGTATATTGCTTTGAGGAGTACAGTCATTTTCACAATGTTGATTCTTCCAATCCAATGACATGGTATATCTTTCCATCTATTTGTATCATCTTTAATTTATTTCATCAGTGGCTTATAGTTTTCTGCTTACAGGTCTTTTGTCTCCTTAGGTAGGTTTATTCCTAGGTATTTAATTCTTTTTGTTGCAATGGTAATGGGAGTGTTTCCATAATTTGTCTTTCAGATTTTTCCTCATTAGTGTATAAGAATGCCAGAGATTTCTGTGCATTAATTTTGTATTGTGCTACTTTACCAAATTCATTGATTAGCTCTAGTAGTTTTCTAGTAGCATCTTTAGAATTCTCTCTGTATAGTATCATGTCATCTGCAAAGGTGACAGGTTTACGTCTTCTTTTCTGATTTGGATTCCTTTTATTTCTTTTTCAGCTCTGATTTCTATGGCTAAAACTTCCAAAATTATGTTGAATAAGAATGGTGAGAATGGGCAACCTTGTCTTCTTCCTGATCTTAGTGGGAATGATTTCAGCTTTTCGCCATTGATAACGATGTTGGCTGTAGGTTTGTCATATATGACCTTTATTATGTTGAGGTAAATTCCCTCTATGCCTACTTTTGAAGGGTTTTTTTTTTACCATAAATGGGTGTTGAATTTCTTTTTAACATCTTTATTGTTGTATAATTGTTTACAATATTGTGTTAGTTTCTGCTTTGTAACAAAGTGAATCAGCTATACACATATATATATCCTCATGTCTCCTTCCTCTTGCATCTCCCTCCCATCATCCCTATCCCACTCCTCTAGGTGGTCACAAAAAACTGAGTTGATCTCCCTGTGCTACGCAGCTAATTTCCACTAGCTATGTATTTTACATTTGGTAGTGTATATATATCCATGCCAGTCTCTCACTTTGTCCCAGCTTACCCTTCCCCCTCCCCATGTCATCAAGTCCACTGTCTACATCCGTGTATTTATTCCTGTCCTGCCCTGCCACTAGGTTCTTCAAATTTTTTTTTTTTTAGATTCCATATATATGTGTTAGCATACGGTATATGTTTTTCTCTTTCTGACTTACTTCACTCTGTATGACAGTCTCTAGTTCCATCCATCTCACTACAAATAACTCAATCGTGTTTCTTTTTATGGCTGAGTAATATTCCATTGTATATATGTGTCACATCTTCTTTATCCATTCATCTGTCAATGGACACTTAGGTTGCTGCCATGTCCTGGCTATTGCAAATAGAGTGGCAATGAACACTGTGGTATGTGACTATTTTTAAATTATGTTTTTCTCAGGGTATATTCCCAGTAGTGGGATTGGTGGGTCATATGGTAGTTCTAATTTTAGTTTTTAAGGAACCTCAATACTGTTCTCCATAGTGGTTGTATCAATTTACATTCCCACCAACAGTGCAAGAGGGTTCCCTTTTCTCCATACCCTCTCTATCATTTATTTTTTGTAGATTTTTTGATGATGGCCATTCTGACCAGTATGAGGTGATACATTATTGTACTTTTGATTTACATTTCTCTAATGATTAGTGATGTTGAGCATCCTATCATGTGTTTGCTGGCAATCTGTATATCTTCTTTGGAGAAATGTCTATTTAGGTGTTCTGCCCATTTTGGGATTGGGTTGTTTGTTTTTTTGATATTGAGCTGCTTGTAAATTTTGGAAATTAATCCTTTGTCAGTTGCTTCACTTACAAATATTTTCTCCCATTCTGAGGGTTGTCTTTTGGTCTTGTTTATGGTTTCATTTGCTTTGCCAAAGTTTCTAAGTTTCATTAGGTCCCATTTGTTTATTTTTGCTTTTATTTCCTTTCTTTAGGAGGTGGGACAACAGGATATGGTGGTGGTTTATACCAAAGAGTGTTTTACCTATGTTTGGTCTGTTTATATTTTCTATTATTTCCTGGTTCAGTCTTGGAAGGTTGTGCTTATCTAAGAATTTGTCCACTTCTTCCAGATTGTCCTTTTTGTTGGCATATATTTGCTTGTAGTAATCTCTCATGATCATTTGTATTTCTGTAGTGTCAGTTGTTACTTCTCCTTTTTCATTTCTAATTCTATTAATTTGAGTCTTCTCCCTTTTTTTCTTGATGTGTCTGGCTAATGGTTTATCAATTTTGTTTATCTTTTCAAAGAACCAGCTTTTAGTTTTATTGATCTTTGCTATCATTTCTTTCATTTCCTTTTCATTTATTTCTGATCTGATCTTTATGATTTCTTTCCTTCTACTAACTTTGGGTTTCTTTCTCTAATTGCTTTAGCTGTAAGGTTAGGTTGTTTACATGAGATTTTTCTTGTTTCTTGAGGTAAGATTGTATTGCTATAAACTTCCCTCTTAGAACTGCTTTTTCTGCATCCCATTAGCCTTGGGTCGTCATGTTTTCATTGTCATTTGTTTCTAGGTATTTTTTGATTTCCTCTGATTTCTTCAGTGATCTCTTGTATATTTAGTACTGTATAGTTTAGCCTCCATGTGTTTGTATTTTTTACAGATTTGTTCCTGTAATTGATATCTAGTCTCATACTGTTGTGGTCGGAAAAGATACTTGATACAATTTCAATTTTCTTAAATATACCAAAACTTGATTTGTTACCCAAGATATGAGCTATCCTGGAGAATGTTCCATGAGCACTTGAGAAGAAAGTGTATTCTGTTGTTTTTGGATGGAATGTCCTATAAATATCAATTATGTCCATCTTGTGTAACGTTTCATTTAAAGCTTGTGTTTCCTTATTTGTTTTCATTTTGGATGATCTGTACATTGGTGAAAGTGGGGTGTTAACGTCCCCTACTATGATTGTGTTACTGTCAGTTTCCCGTTTTATGGCTGGTAGCATTTGCCTTATGTATTGAGGTGCTCCTATGTTGGGTGCATAAATATTTACAATTTTATATCTTCTTCTTGGATTGATCTGTTGATCATTATGTAGTGTCCTTCTTTGCCTCTTGTAATAGTCTTTATTTTAAAGTCTATTTTGTCTGACATGAGAATTGTTATTCCAGCTTCCTTTTGATTTCCATTTGCATGGAATTTCTTTTTCCATCCCCTCACTTTCAGTCTGTATGCGTCCCTAGGTCTGAAGTGAGTCTCTTGTAGACAGCATATATACAGGTCTTGTTTTTGTATCCATTCAGGCAGTCTATGTCTTTTGGTTGGAGCATTTAATCCATTTACATTTAAGGCAATTATCAGCATGTATGTTCCTATTGCCATTTTCTTAATTGTTTTCGGTTTGTTATTGTAGGTCTTTTCCTTCCCTTGTGTTTCCTGCTTAGAAAATTTCCTTTAGCACTTGTTATAAAGCTGGTTTGGTGGTGCTGAATTCTCTTAGCTTTTGCTTATCAGTAAACGTCTTAATTTCTCCATTGAATCTGAATCAGATCCTTGCTTATTAGAGTAATCTTGGTTGTAGGTTTTTCTCTTTCATCACTTTAAATATGTCCCACCTCTCCCTTCTGGCTTGCAGAGTTTCTGCTGAAATATCAGTTGTTAACCTCATGGGGATTCACTTGTATATTATTTGTTCCTTTTCCCTTGCTGCTTTTAATATTTTTTCTTGGTATTTAATTTTTGATAGTTTGATTAATATGTGTCTTGGTGTGTTTCTCCTTGGATTTATCCTGTATCGGACTCTCTGCACTTCCTGGACTTGATTGACTCTTTCCTTTCCCATATTAGGGAAGTCTTCAACTGTAATTTCTTCAAATATTTTCTCAGTCCCTTTCTTTTTCTCTTCTTCTTCTGAGACCCCTATAATTCAAATGTTGTTGTGTTTAATGTTGTCCCAGAGGTCTCTGAGACTGTCCTCAATCTTTCCATTCTTTTTTCTTTATTCTGCTCTGCAGTAGTTATTTCCACTATTTTATCTTCCAGGTCACTTATCCTTTCTTCTGCCTCAGTTATTCTGCTGTTGATTCCTTCTAGAGAATTTTTAATTTCATTTATTGTGTTGTTAATCATTGTTTGTTTGCTCTTTAGTTCTTCTAGGTCCTTGTGAAACGTTTCTTGTATTTTCTCCATCCTGTTTCCAACATTTTGGATCATTTTTTCTGTCATTACTCTGAAGTATATTTCAGGTAAACAGCTTATTTCCTCTTCATTTATTTGGTGTAGTGTGTTTTTACCTTGCTCCTTCATCTACTGTGTATATTTCTGTCTTCTCATTTTTCTTAACTTACTGTGTTTGTGGTCTCCTTTTGTAGACTGCAAGTTTATAGCTCCCATTGTTTTTGGTGTCTGCCCCCAATGGGTAAGGTTGGTTCAGTGTGTTGTTTAGGCTTCTTGGTGGAGGGGATTGGTGCCTGTGTTTTGATAGATAAAGCTGGATCTTGTCTTTCTGGTGGGCAGGACTGTGCCCGGTGGTGTGTTTTGGGGTGTCTGTTACCTTATTATGATTTTAGGCAGCCTGTCTGCTAATGGGTGGGGTTGTGTTCCTGTCTTGCTAGTTTTTTGGCATGGGGTGTCCAGCACTGGATCATGCTTGTCTTTGAGTGGAGCTGGGTCTTAGCATTGAGATGGAGATCTCTGGGAGAACTCTTGCCAACTGATATTACTAGTGGCCAGGAGGTCTCTGGTGGACCAGTGTCCTGAACTTGGCTCTCACACCTCAGAAGCTCAAGCCTGACACCCAGCCAGAGCACCAAGACCCTGTCAACCTCACAGCAAGGTATGTGGGGATTTTCTTGTCTTTTGGGAAGTCTGAGGTTTTCTGCCAGCTTTCAATGGGTGTTCTGTAGGAGTTGTTCCACATGTAGCCGTATTTTTGATGTATTTGTGGGGAAGAAGGTGATCTCCATGTCTTATTCCTCTGCCATCTTGAAGGTTCTCCCCAACCTTACCTAATCTGATCCTTGATTCAAGTCATGTTTGAGCCTCTGATTCTCTTCAGCAGGTCAAAATCTCCCTTATGAGTACTAGACACTCTCTCCCCCTGCCTCTCACCCATTTCTCCATCTGGATATCTTTCTTGTTTACTCCTTAATCACAGTATGTCCAACGCCAAACAGTGTTTAAATTCCATATCACTCCTTTTCCTTGGTTCTCTTTTTCAGTGGTGTTGATTTTATAGTGGTGATCATAGATGCCTTCTTTGGTTCCCCTTTTTAATGAATGCTATCACCATATTCCCAGGCATCCACTTTTGAAATCTCAAACCTACTTATTCCTTTCCCAAACATTACTTGATGTAAGCTTCTTGAGGATAGAAATATTGTTCTATTATCTCTCTCTGTGTATCCTACACAACAACTGGCATGGAATAAGTGCACATGAAGTAATTGTAGAATATCTCCTTCTCCCCAGCCTCAGGCATCCATTGTGGATTAAATAGTGTTAAATGCAACATAGTTTCCCAGTAAAGACTATTAACTGCAGTGCTTTTTACTTGGGTCAATGGATGTGTCAGTCAATCATTTGAAAATATTATGAAAAAATTTTTTGCCTGGGCGTATATGATCACTATTTTTTTAGAAAACAGCACATGCTGCAGAGAGTTAAAGAATCACTCCTTGGAATTTTGCAACATGGAGATCATCATCTTCAAGAGCAATTTCAGTGAGTCATAGAGTCAAAATCAGATTTCACAATGTTAAATGAGTGGGAACTAAGAACAGAGAGAAGTAGGCTCAAAAGAGAATGAAAAAATTAAGGTAGATATAAATTAAAAGGATGTTGTTTTTCAGGATGGGAGAGACCTGAATTAGAGGGGGCTATAAGAGTTACACTCATTGGACATTTACTATATTCTGATCACTGAATTTTGTACCTTACATTAATTATTAGTTTATTGATCAAGTCAGATCTTGAGATGATGGAATTGGGGGAGGGGACTAAGGAAACAAATGGAACAGAGGAGTTGGCCTTAGGTAGCATGAGGAACTCCTCATTCTCTGAGACTTGAAAGAGAGTGGGAAATAAGGGTACGAGTGTAGATGAGGGGAAACAGATGCTAAGTTGATTCATATGGATAGTCTCAATTTTTGCTATAAAATATAAGATATAAGACCTTGAACAAAAGTGAGTGGTAAATTTGGGTGTGGGACTTAGGGTAATTGGGAAGATTTTGAAAAATTACTGAGAAACTTTTCTTCTTTATTTAATAACTATTTGTTAAACATCTAACATTAGGTACTGAGAATACATGGTTCTTGTTCTGTAGGAAGTTGCCACATTTAATAAATTATAATTTCTGAAGGGTATGGAACATGTTATAACCATTTACATATTTCTCAATAGTGCATAGCCTAATACTTTGAGCACAGTAGGTAAACATTAAGGTTTTAAGTCAATTGAATTAAATCCAAAAGAACTTTTTATTTTAAACAAAGCCTGAGGCTCTTGGGCCATGGACTGTTTTGGTGGGAGTCCTTTACAACCAAAGAGCAGAGATCTGCCAGTTGGGAATATAGCTTGCAATGTTTAGCAACTGAAAATACATTTAGAGTAGGTTTTTCCCAGCCTCAGTGCTGTTGACATTTCTATAACTCTTTGGGGAGCTGTCATGTACATTGTAGGACATTTAGCAGTATTTCTAGCTTCTGCTGACTAGATTCTGGTAACACCCCCCCACCCAACTCCCACCCAATCCTGACAAAATATCTCCAGACATTATCAAATGTCCTCTGGGAAGAAATATAGCCCCAGACTGAGAACCCCTGATTTAGAGTATTGATGATTAATTCATATAAAAATAACGCTTCATAACAAACATCTAAATTCATAAAGTCCAATTATCGGGTAGTAATTACCAAGGCTTGGCTGCTCCATTTTTGTCTACTGACTGGTGTTTGAACAATTTCCACTTCTCCAGCATGGAGAAGTGAGGAGACCCTCACATGATGCTTGTTCTCTCCACTTAGCAGCTCTAAATGGGAGGTTGCCCATATTTCTTTGATCTTTCACTTCCTTTCTTCGGGATTAGAGAGAGTGTGTTGTCCTGACTGCTGATACTTTCCAGTGATCAGATCTATGTTCATATAGCATACACAATGCATTGTGTCAAGTAAATGTTAGACTTAGACCCAAAGGTCTGGGGTTGCAAACCAACTTATTTATATACCCTTGGCAAATCACTTACTTATTTTGTTCTTCCATTGTTATAGAGTTATTCTGATAATGATATATGAAGGATAGAACTTTGTAAACTCTGACACACTGAAAAATTGAGAATTAACCCTTCTTGTCCTAGTGCTTATATTAAAAATCATCGCTCATTTGAAAATAATGGATCAGGGAGATGATTTAAAGAGAAACTTAAAAATATTTGACTTATTTTATGTGTTGGGAATGACAGAAAGTGAAAGATGTTGCCAAATTTTCTAGGGTTAGTGAATGTGATAGTGATGGACTGATGGTGTCATACATTAAAGTAAGGATCATCAAAAAGGAGATCTAAAAAAATTGAGATATAATTCATATAACAAAAAATTCACCCTCTTAAGCTGTACAATTCAGTGGTTTTTACTGTATTCACAGAGTTGTTCAGCCATCACCACTATCTATTTTAGAACATTTTCATCACCCCAAAGGAAACCTCACACCCAATAGAAATAACTTCCCATCCCCTCCTACCCCACTGCTTGGCGACCATTAATCTATTTCTGTCTTTATGGATTTGAATATTCTGGAAATTTCGTATAAATTATATCATACAATTTGTGTCTGGCTTCTTTTACTTATCACAGTGTTTTAAAAGATCATCTATGTTGTACCGTGTATTAGTACTTCATTCATTTTTATAGCTGAATAATATTCTTTTGTATAGATATACCACATTTTTTTTATCCACTCATCAATTGATGGATATTAGGATTGTTTCCACTTTCTGGCTATTCTGAATGGTGCTCCTATGAATATTTGTGTACAAATTTTTGTGCAGACATTTGTTTTCATTTCTTTTGAGTGAATACCTAGGAGTATAATTGCAAGTTCACATGGTACTTCTATGTTTGATATTTTTAGGAACTGTCAAACTATTTTTAAAGGTGGCATAAAAGAAACAATTGAGAGTTAACTTGGTTTTGTACATATTGAATTTGGAATGTTTTCAAGACTTACAGAAGGCTGTTTTGGGGAGATTGATAGCTATATGTGTCTTAGACTTAGTGGAATAGTATGAGTTTGAGATGTAGATTTTGGCACCGTCACCATGTAGAACTAAGATAAGTGAAAGCAAGAGCTCACCCAAGGAAAGTATTTAGAGAGAAAATAGCAGGGAAATAAAGAGATGGGCATAAGGAAGAACACATCTCTAAGGTCAATTCAGATAAAGAGGTATGGTCTGTGTGAGGGAGGACAGGAAAAGGGGAGATGAATTAGGACTTGGCATGTAATTGTTCAGGATTTTCTTCTGATAGTGAGAAGATTTGCATATGGGAAGAATTTCACTGGCAAAGATGGACATACAGAGATCAGAGATTGGCATTCTGATACAGGATCTTAAACCTTGTTGGATGAGGAGGAGTCTACTAAGCAGGGGTGTGTGGGAAATGCTTCCCACGCATAGGAAACAGCATGTATATAGGCACAGTTGTTCAAAGTGTCTAATGAATGCAGGATAATTAAACACATTCATTTGGTAGTTATTTTGTGCCAGCACTGTACTGTTTCATCCGATGATCTCACTTGAACCTTATGATAGCTTTCATTGTAAAGACGAGGAAGTAAACTCAAGGATATTGTATAACGAGCCAGGGTTACACAGCTGGTAAATGGTAGAGTCCAGCTATGAACCCAGTAATTTGATTCCAGAGCCTTACTCTTACTTGGTGAAATAATTCATCTACGTACTTGCAGGTATAAGGTATTAAGTTACCAGTTTCAGCATCAGTGGTGCACTCCTGGTAGCTGATTATGTGCTTCCAGTCTTGTTCTTCACTTGGTGCTTTTATGGCTCCTTTGGTATGCTCTCCACCATTCTTAATTCTAGAACAGAGATTCAGAAACATCAAAATCATTTGAGAAGTATTTAAAAAATACTGACACCTGAGCCTTTCTGTAAGATTACTCATTTACAATCTTCAAGATGAGGCCCAAGACTTATGACTGAGTTCTCCTCAGGTGATTATGCTGTAACCAGTCTGGCTGTTATACTAGGTCTCTCATAAAGTAACCATTACTGAGAGTTCTCAGATGCTCAAATTGAAAGATAGTCCATGCTGACTTTCCAAGTTTAGTTGCTAAAATAGTAGAAAATGCTAAAGGAGGTTATTCTGGCTATGCTGGACCTTATTTATCCTAACGTGTTTTTTTTTTCTTTGTTTTCGTTTTTTTTCTTTCATGCTTATTGAATACCTTTCATATGCTAGGTGTTTTCACTGAAATGAACTTATTTACTTCTCAAAATATCTTTATGAGATGTGACATGTTATTCCAGCTTGACATATGAAAATATTAAAACTCAGAAAACTTAAATAACTTGATCTGGTTCATGGGCCTACTAAGAACAAAAATTTAAGCCCAGAGATTCAAATTGAAGTCCAGGGCCCTTTCCGCTTTCCCAGACAATCTCTCCTATGGGAAATGTTTAATAATAAGATTAATCCATTTACTAGCTTTCCATTAATATATTCTTCATTTTCACAATGTGCAAAGACCTATAAGAAAGTTCCAAGCTACATACTGGTCACATTTCATAATGTGACTTACGTGTTTGGAAAGAAATTTTAAAAGTTTCAATTCTTCCTTCTCTAATATGCAAATCAGAGCCATCATGTGGTCTGAGACCACAGTCCGTTGAAGGATCATGGACCTTGCTGGCAGAGGAAAATAAACCCCAACAGTTGGAGCTGCAAGCCATCTGTCTTTAGCTATTTCACATTTTGTCAGAAATCATCAGCATACTCAGAAAATAGCAGTGACCAACTAATATTACTAAAATTTAAAGTATGATGAGATAGAATACCCAAGCAGTTTATTCAGAGGTAAAATATATATCCTTTGAAATTTTGGAAGAACACTAAGAATTATGGAAGATTTTCATATTGCAAGGCTATTATAGAATATTTGACAGTTAGAAGAAAATGGGTTTATATACAAATATTTTATAGATACAGAATCTTAGTTTCTTACACTAGAAATGTAATTGAATTTAGAGACCATTTGATTGAACTCCTTTGTTTCATAGGTCAGAAAAATTAGACCAAGAGAGGTTAAACTGCTTGTTTGAGACAATAAAGTACTGAAAGAGGATGGCACCTAAATCTCATAATGTGAAAAGAGAGACTAATACAATTATTATTATTATTACTAATATGAATAGCTCCAATTTATTTCTTATGGTTTTGAGGACTTTAAATATATTAACTTGTTTAATCAGTGCAGCAGATCACGATGGTAAATATTTTCTTTTTTTTTAGCCCTCTCATCCCATTTATTAAAGAAACAGTAAGAAAAGGTACAATGCAGGAAAACACCAACCATCCTTTCACATCAGGCTGAACGAAGCACAGTGATTTCTCCCCTTCATTCCCCCCACCCCCACCCCAACTCCCATAACCCCATCCACATCAGTTTAATTCTGAGGTTCTCTGATTGGGAGTACCAGTGGAGAGGGAGCGGGATGAGCAGTGGAGCCTTGATCCTGGCCTCCTCTAAGTAAGTCCCAGGAGAAGGGAGATGCAGGCCCGGTCAGGCCAGCAGAAATTTGGTGGCTCTCTGAAGCGGTTGCACTTCCCTGTTCTGTGTTCCAGCTCCCAGGGGAAGGTATGGCAGTAGAGGGTGACCAGGTCAGTGCTGCTGAAGCATGGTCCGCTCACCAACGCAACATTTCTAGACAGCAGTGAGCTGGGTAAATATTATCACTGCCACTTTACAGAGAAAGAACTAAGGGCCATGATGGTTAAGAAATTTGCAACATGGACTCTATACAGATGTATAGAATGATATAAATAAATAAGCAAATAAATGAGAAGTAAATATTTTCCTTGGATTAGAGGGCCATCTAATAAATGAGCTTATAAATAAGGAATGATGAAATCAGAAAAATCACCATTTGGCAAGCATATTATTCATTGATTAAGGGAAGAATCATAAATACATGATAGTACAAGTGCATGAAACATTAATGAGATTAAGATATTTATCTAGGCCCCAAAGTTTTGTCTTGTAAGATAATTATTGATTACAAATGAAAAAATAATATCTTTACATTGGAGAAACCTAGCACATACCATCCGAACCAATGATCAAAGTTAATATCTACATGAATAGAATGAATAGTATCCCGTTCCTTGTGACCTCATGCACCGAGAAGAACACAGCATCACCTCTGGGGTATTCCTGTCAAAAATGCATAACCTGAAACATGCATAATCATGTGAAAACTCAAAAATGAGGGACATTCTAAAATATATCTGACTTGTTTTTTCCAAAAATGTCAATGTCATGAAAGACAAAGACTGAATGCAACATGTGACCCAGGATTTTCTTTTGATATAAAGGACAATTTATGAATAAATGGAAAAATATGAATGCCATCTGAAGGTTAGATAATAGAATTGGATCAATATTAATTTCCTGATTTTTAAAATTGTTCTATGGTTATGTAACAGAATATCCTTGTTTTTAGAAAATACACACTGAATTACGAGCAGTCATCATGCCTATAACTTACTTTCAAATGGTTCAGAAAAACTGTGTGTGTGCATCTGTGTATGTGAATGATAAAACACATGTGGCAATGTGTTAACACTTAAAGACTCTGGGAGAAGGTCTTAGGGAATTCTTTGTCCTCTTCCATATACCATTTGTATTATTGTATTATTTGTGCTATTTAAGGAAACTTTGTAAATTTTCCATAAATCTAAAATCATTTCGTAGTACCTGTACCAGTTTACATTCCCACCAACAGTGTAGGAGGGTTCCCTTTTCTCCACACCCTCTCCAGCATTTATTGCTTGTAGACTTTTTGATGATGGCCATTCTGACTAGTGTGAGGTGATACCATATTCTAGTTTTGATTTGCATTTCTCTAATAATTAGTGATATTGAGCATATTTTCATGTGCTTTTTAACCATCTGTATGTCTTCTTTGGAGAAATGTCTATTTAGATCTTTCAAAAAAATAAAATAAAATCACATCAGAAAGGGAGAGAGATGCAAGAGGGAGGAGATATGGGGATATATGTTTATGTATAGCTGATTCACTTTGTTATAAAGCAGAAACTAACACACCATAGTAAAGCAATTATACTCCAATAAAGATGTTAAGAAAAAAAAAAGAAGTTAGGAGAAAAAGAAAAGAAATTTGCAACAAGTCACATACTCAGGTCTGGGACACTCAACCCGGCCTGCCAGAGTTCAAAGGCTCTCCTGCCTCAAGCATCAGAGGGTGCATTAAGCTCCCATGGGTGCTGTGTATTGTCTCATCTTGACAGACGGGCTCTTACTTCATCCATGAATCCTCTACTTTTTACTGTGAGGCAAGGAGTTCTATTTACTTAGATTTATCTCTCATATAATTTCACTAACAATGACCCTTAACTTCACCAGACAGTGCAGTTCAGATGTGAAGTCTGGAACCTATTAATTACCCTGTGTTAATCTCAGTTTTCTCATCTGAAAGAGGGTATAATAATGCCTATATCAAGAGTTGTAGTGAGGGTTAAATGTAATCATGAGGAGAAAATACCTGTATTTTGAAAAACATGTTAGTCTTTCAAGACAATGTTCATTGTGTTTTCCTTTTCCCTTTGGTGTCTACCATGACAAGCAGGTTAAGCAGAAAGGGTCTAGGAAATGGACTGGGTGAGGACCAAATATTTTCCAAAGGTTAAACTATACCAAATTGCCTTCTCTAGTTTTCTAGTTCTGTAAGGGCTGTATTAAGTATTCTGTGGCAAGTGCTGCAGCAGAGAGGAGACTGAGTTCACTTAGAGCAAAGGAACTACATGGGAGCAGAGGGTGCCTCTTTTCTAAAAGCTCTTTATGCTTATATTGCACATTTACAGGATGCAAGAAGAGGTGAAGAATCTGTTCTCTGATAGTATTTTTGAGTCATGAGCTGTCAGGAAAATCTTAAATGGCAACAGTCTTATCATTGAAAAAGGAATATCAGGTTTGGAATTTGAGATTGTCAAAAGCCATTATAAAATACATATTCCACAGTGAAATAAATTGAAAAATGAAGAGTATATTGGGGAACATCCTAAAAGGTCATTTACACCTACTTACATGCTTTATAGTTAAGGAAGGCAGATGTATGGAAGGGAAATGACCTGCTATAGTTGCAGAGTTATTTAGTGAATAATAGGATGAGATTGGTTCCCTTGACATTTAGACAATAGAACCACCACAGAAAGGTGATTTTGTGCTCCTTTATACTTTGTTCAGTTTCTTTAAACCACTGAAAGTGAGTGGTGAAAATTCTGTTTTTTCTATCTCTACTGTGGTGGACTAGATACACAGAGTAAACCCCCACTTAAAAATTAAAAAAAACAACAACTAGTAGATAAAATGTAAAATAAAACTTTTGAATGCACCATTGAAGCAGCAAGAAAATAAGAACTCCCAAGAGGCCAAAAGAAGATAAAGCAGGAATCTAGAACACTAAGCTAGTAAAATTTTAAGACAAAAATACAAGGAAATTACAAAAGATTCTGTGTTATTCATTAATGCTGATCTTGGAATATTTCCAATTCTCTGACTTCTTGTCACATAGTAAGATTGTACTTTCTGGATTGCTATGTAAACTATTCTGGCCAATGACTTGTGAGTGGAACTGACATGTGCCTCTTCTGGGCTAAGCATTTAATCCTCAATGAGACTCTCCAATACTCTCTTTTTTCTAGGATGATTGGCAGTATTCTAAATACTGTCTTTTTTATCAACCTAGGTTTTGGAGTAACACTGACAAGCAACAGAGACGGAGTCAACACTTGTAGGACATGTGGAAGTGAAAAGAAACACAAATCAAAAACATAAAGCTTTGTTTGTTTTGAAAGCATTAGGATTTCACTTTGTTACTGCAGCATATTCTAGCGTATCCCAATACAGAAATAAGAAAATTAATAATATCAGTGGCAATAAAAATAATACTAGCAAACATTAAAATAACTGTTAACATGTGTTAGGCACTTTCTAGATGCTTTACATATGTCAATTAATATAATCTTCTCAACAATTATATGAAGTAGATACAATATTATTATTATTCCCACTTTATTTATAAGGAAACTGAGACCAAAAGGGTTAAATAATTTGCTTAAGCTCACAAAGTTGGAAAATGATGGAATTGGTATTTCCCTCAGTAAGAAGGAAAATTATCCTTGTTAAGAAGGTCTAGTGTACAATGGTATGGCAGATAAAGATATTGATACATATGAGGATATATCTAAATAATGATTACATAAAGCTATAAAATAATTATCGAGAGGTCATAAAAACAAAATGGAACTAAAATATCAGGCATAGAATAGAAAATTGGGTGTTTACCAGTGTTTAAAAGTAAGACAAATATATAGATAATTTTAAACTTGTAAGATATCTGGTAAAACATTTCTAGAGTAACCACTACAAAGTTATCTACAAAGTGTATGATTTCCAAATTCAAGAAAGTTAAAAAATAAAGAATAGAGAAAACCTCAATATAAAGGGATGCAAGAATGGGGAAAAATGGAAAAAGTAGGAAAATAAATTAAAAATTAAATGGTAGAAATCAGGATATATTAGTGATTTTGATTTACTTTAAGGGGACTTACTCTCCATTTACAGCACAAAATTTTTAATGTCTGCTATTCTTGATATCAGAATTAAAGATAACAGAAGAACTAAGAATTCCATATTATTCCTATTTATATGTTAAAAGCCCAAACAAATTATTAGCAAAAGTAAATCAACAATCTGAAAATATATAATACATTATGGATAGTTAAATTTTCCCAGACTGTAATGTAGGTTTAATATAAAATATAAATTAACATAAATTCATTACATTAGCATATGATTCAAAGAGAAACATGGTTGACCTTCTCAATGGGTATAAATGAAGACTTCATTAAAATTCAATAGGCATGAATGACCAAAACTAGGATCAGAAGGAACATTTAATAGAGAAATATTGAAATATATACAAGACAAAAGTGCTCACCATAACCATTTCCTTTTGATGATTTTCTGGAAGTCCAGGACAAGAAAAAGATGTAACGGCATAAATATAGAGAAGGAAAACACAATGTTGCCATCATTAGTCACACATACACTCCTAGACTTGAACAGGGAATTTTGCAATGTTGATCAGAAACAATATCCTCTTAGAAAATTCCATTGCATTTCTGTGATTTAGCAACAAGAATTAGAAAATTTAATATTAAAATGCTATCATTTACAATAACAACAAAATATTATCTATCTATCCACATATATACAGATAAGAAGAAATCTAAGAAAGATTTTCAAGACTTAGAGGAAAAATTATAAAACAATTTAAAAGCATTCAAGAAGGTCTAAACCAATGGGAAGATATACCATGTTTATGAATAAAAAGACTCAAAAGTTTAAAACTATCAAGTTTTCTCAAATTTATCTACTCCTGTGAAACTCTTACCATTGCTTTTGTGCAACTTGACAAATTGATTCTAAAATTCTAAATTGATTATAAATTTTTATGGAGGAAAAGCTAAGAAAAGCCAATATACTGCCGGGGGAGTGATGGAGACAGAAAGTGAGGGACCTATTGGATATCAAGAGGCTTACATAAAGCATTAATAATTAAAAGTGTAGTGTTAGTTTGGGGACAGGCAAATAGATCAATGAAATTTGAATAGAAACAGCAGAACCCAACTCACAAACATATGGAAACTTGCTAGATAACAAAATGTGCAGTTGAAATCATTGTGTAAAGAAGAGATTACTTAGTGATACTGGATAAAACAGTGTCTATACTCGAAGAAATTAAATTGGATTTGTAGCTTTCTATATGCAAAAATCAATCCTAGTTAGATTAAACATTCAAATTTGAAGAAGTACTATCAAATTTTAGAAGGTAGTATAGAATATCTATGTGACCTTGGGGCAGGGGATGATTTTATAAACAAGACACAAAAGCACTATTATAAAAACAAAATTTTATACATTTAACTATTTTATAAAATATACCATTTTGTATTTGCTAGAATGGGAAAGTTTTCATCTGCTGATGTCAAGTTTTTGTAAGAACATAGAATAAAACAGCTCACATCTCTGATGGTAGGTATTTACATTTTACAACCTGTTTGAAAAACTTTAGAATTTAGAATTGTCTCCTAAGTTGAAGATACATTTACCTTACAAACAAGCAATTCATCTCCTGGATTTATACTTTAGAGAAAGTCTTACACATGTGCATGAAGAGTAAAGTATAAATATGTGCATTAGTTTGTAATAGCCAAGAGAGAAACAAAAACAAAGCAACAACAAAAAATGCCACCAAAGGGGAAACAACTCCATTGGCAAGAGGGTGCCAAAGAGGGTACCAAACTACAAAATAAATTGTAGTTTACCAATGTAACGAGTTAATATACAGTAGTAAAAAATTGAATCAACTAGAGGTACTTACATGGTGAATGACAGAAGAACTTGTATGATATGATTCCATTTACACAAAATACTGTTTAAGAATATATAAACAATTTGTAAAAACTATCAAGGAAAGAAAAGGAATAATAACAATTCAGGATAATGATTACTATTAGGGAGTAGGGTAGGGAATGAGTTCAGAGAGAAGCACAGGAATTGTCAAGGCATTGTGTAATTGTGTACCACATTGTGGTAATGTGCTTTTTTTTTTTAAGTTGGATAGTGATTATGTGGATGTTTATTTTATTTTGTTTTTTAACTTACCCATTTGTTTTAAATATTCAGATTGGAGCAGTTGTTTTGAAATCTCACCTGTATCTTCTATTCAAGTGTTGATTTTTACCAAAAACCTGAGCAAAGTTTTGTCCTGTTAAAAAGTCATGCTAAAAAATATTTCTCATTTAGTATTTATTCAGGATATCAGATGAACGATGATCTGTTTTAGATTCAGCAAATTTACCTTTTAGTCAAAGTTATCTGTCTCTGGCATCTTAAAAAGAGTAAATTTCCATTCCCAGAGAACTGAAAGCAATTTACTATAACCACATTGGAAATGGAATCTGAAATTGTCAGGGCCTCCAATGTGGCCTATTTGGTGGAATTTCTCCTCATTCTCACTCAGCCCTGACTCACACCAGCTCTTGCAACAGCAGCAGCATCACCAACCCTGTCCTTTACCATATCCAACAGTGAGTCATTGATTGCCAAGACTCCCAAACTAATGGATTTGCAACCAGATGATATGAGTTTGTGGCTTTGCCTATCCACTTCCTACCTATTGACTTGACCATAATTTGGGTCAGGTGGAGTGGAGTGGCGAGAAAATGGAAACTCAGTGATCAGCAAGAGAAGAAAGCTTAATACACACTTATTAGATTCTTATACTGGACACTGTGGTAGGCAGAATAATGACTCCCCAAAGATGTCCGTGTTTTGATCCATGAAACCGGGAAGAGTTATCTTTTGTAGCAAAGGGACATTGCAAAGTGATTAATGATCTTGAGATGGGAAGACTATCATGGATTATCAGGTGGACCTAATGTAATCGCAAGCGTTCTCATAAGAGGGAGGTAGGCGTGTTGGTGTTAGAGGACGAAGTGTGATGGCGGAGGGAGGGCTCAGAGTGAAGCTGTTGCTGGAAGGGTTCCCTGAGCCAAGGAATGAGGACGGACTCTAGAAGCTGGTGAAAGCAAGAGGGGGGTTTCCTCCTAGAGCCCCCAGAAGGAATGCAGTCCTACCGACTCCTTCATTTTAGCCAAGTAGGAGACATTTTTGAACTTCTGATCTCCAGCACGGTAAGGTAACAAATTTGTGTTGTTGTAAGCCACTAAGTTTGTGATAATGTGTTGTAATAACAATAGGAAACCTAAGACACCTCTTATGGTCACTGAAAATCCTTGTAGGCTTAATCATTTGCCCGGCTATTGCTGTAGTGACCAGTTCTGACTAGCTTTGAGCAGCTACAACCAGAAGGACTTGGCCTCTCATGTATTTTGCTGAAGGTGTCTCTGATGTCTCCAGGAACTCCCTGACAAACATATACCATCTGGAAATGCATGACCTAGAGCTGCCCTTGACTGGAGGGTGGGGATGGTTGCTGATGAGTAGATACTTTCCTCTTTTTTTACTTGGGTAATAAGTAGTAAAGAAAGGGGCAAAATGTTATCTCTTAAACAACAGCAGTGATATGTTAAAATATTTTTTTAAAAAATAAGATGGAATCTCATGTAAAGCATAGAAATTTAAACTGCATAAAACTGGTTAGAGAACACTTAGAGAAACTCTCTACATTTAATCTTTGATTCTGTAATTGGGTACATTATTTTTTTTCAAAAAGAGAAACATTTTACTCAAGTTTTAAGAAGTATCAAGCATAATAGTCCCAATAAAAAAGTTCTTAAATTAAAAAAAAGGATTCTAAGATGCATTTCATAAGACTCCTGAGAAGAAAGGTCAGGCACCAGTCATCTGCTCTGGTGACAAATTCGATCACATTCTTGTACTAGTTTTCCCTTCCTCCCTGTTTTCCTCCCTGGACCCTTACTGCTACTCTAGGAGATGGCTTCCAGAATAAGCCATACGCATGCCTGAGATTTTGATCTCAGGGGATCCCAGATTAAGACAGAGCTATATACTATGTTGATTGGTCTACCTGCATTTTCTCATTTAATTAAAATTATCCATCCAGTAAGATATTTATTCATATCCCCAAGATTTTATTAACTCAGATTAATAATTTGCAGAAGGCCATTCAAGTAACTTAACAATTGATGGAACCTGGATTCATCTTCCAAGTTCGGCTGGTTGCAAAACCTGCATGTTTTCTGATATATTACTCAAATTCTCAAATGCTGTTGAGAGAGATTAAATGAGATCATAAGTGTGAAAATCTTTGTATAGTTCTCAAAAAAAGGTCTTCAATCTGTACAATTCATTTCTTGTCTTCAGGAAAGGAAAATATTCCACACTCCACCCTCAAAGAAACATGGAAAAATTCAGCTGAGACTCCAAATATCAGGTTCTGTGCTTCTTAGAATATTTTGTTCCCACAGAAAAGAAACTTTTTTTTTTTTGGTTGCGTTTGGTCTTCATTGCTATGCGCGGGCTTTCTCTAGTTGCAGCGAGTGGGGGCCACTCTTTGTTGTAGTACACGGACTTCTCATTGCGGTGGCTTCTCTTGTTGCAGAGCACGGGCTCTAGGTGCATGGGCTTCAGTAGTTGTGGCTCACGGGCTTTAGAGCGCAGGCTCAGTAGCTGTGGTGCACGGGCTTAGTTGCTCCGCAGCATGTGGGGTCTTCCTGGATTAGGGCTTGAACCCGTGTCCCCTGCATTGGCAGGTGGATTCTTAACCACTGTGTCACCAGGGAAACCCCAGAAAAGAAACTTTGAAGAATTTGTATCAGTCAAAACTGCTGTAGGGCGAGAACAGAAATCAGTCCATCACATTATGCCCCAAACACAGAAGAGCAGCCAAATCTGATTGCCCAGCACATTTAAGTGCAGTGAAATTCTGGGAATTGGGATCATCTTTCACTTCAGATTTGTCATATTCTGCTGAAATAAAACATAGTCTAATTTGCAAAGTTCTTTTGTGGAAAGAGTCTTAAAAATGTATATAACCTCTGTCCCAGTAATTCCATTAGGAATTTATCCAACCTGAAATCTGAAATGCAGAAAAAGTTCTACATGTTGGATGCTTATGACAACATTCTTTAAAATTATGAAAATTGGAAGCAATCAAAGTCTCCAAATGGGCAAATGGTTAAGCAATGTAGTACGTCCATGCTGTGAAATGAGCAATTGAATATTCAAAGTATATTTATATGGGAAATTATTCATAGTGTAATATTTGGATAAACATGGAATGAACTACATTATATTTTCTAAACAAGTACCTCCACATTTTTATGAGCCTGAAGGATGAAACAGTAAAATTTTAGTCATTTTTCTTTAATTGTCGGGGCTATGGATAATTTTAATTTTCTTAAAACTTTTTGATCTCTTAGTTTTTGTAAAGATTTATCACTTACAAAAGTACAAGTGTTTTAAAGTTTTGTTCTTTTTTATTTTTATTATTTTTTAAAGTTTTTATTGAAGTATAGTTGATTTACAATGTTGTGTTAGTTTTAGGTGTACAGCAAATTGAATCAGTTATACATATACATATACCCACTCTTTTTTAGTGTTCTTTTTTATTTTCAAGAATAAAATTATGGATCAACAACATTCCTCCAAGAATCCTAAAAAAACCTGACAACTGTAATTAAACCATTTGAAATAGATAGTCTGCCTATTTTAAAGGGATTGGAGGGAAGAACAGTAATCAGGTCTAGTGCTGGGCATAATCAAGATGGCATAGACCCTGCCCTTTATCAGTTTCTTTTTCCTTTTATTTTTTGTTCTTGATTTTCTTGACCCCCTGTAATCTACCCTCCACCTTGTGGTCACAGGAAACTTCCCATCAGGCAAGTCTAACCATTATACTCCCCTGAAAAAGCCCTTTGATGGCTATTGTCATCAGGATAAAGTTTTAGTTAATTCTCTCTCAGTTGAAAATATCAGACAATATCAGTAAGTTTAATTTTAAAAAAAGGATAATTCACTGCCTTATATTCCTGAGAATAAAACTGGGAAGCTAAAAGAACTGAAGAAAGAACTGTAGGAAATAAGTCCTCAGGTAATGGAGCTGTGATTTCAATGCAACCTTAACTTTACATAGGTTTCATATTTCTACTGTCTCTTTTTTTTCCGTGAATGTAGGGTTTATTTTCTATACTCAGGTGTTCTCCATGTGGTAGGGAACATGATTGCTCTAGCCCCAGTTTAGTAACTTTAACAGAAATGGCTTCTTTATATCAACATTTGTGTACTAACCTTATGGGAGGATTCCGATTGTACCTATTCACATCACATGCCCATTCTTAGGATAATCCCTGTATCCAAAGGACTAGGGTGCTATGGCCAAGCCTGGGTCACATTATTTCCTCCAGCCGGTGGCAAGAGAAAGGGAGTGTGCTGGGAGATACAAAGTAGAAATTAAGGTACACTATCAAAACGCCCTTAATAAGGAGGCTGTTTGTCTACTTCTCAGTTCTTATCTGCTGTCACACTTTTTGTGCCATATAGAACTACAGGCATTCTAAAATATTCTGTACTGGTTTAGTCTGTGGTTTTGTGATAGATTTCCTCAGTTTAGAAACACCATGAATTATCCACTTTTCTCAACTAGAACATTCTTGTTATTTTAGTTTCACTTCCTCTAAGAAATCTTTCTTGACTCCTGTAGATATTAATTTGTTTTGTATATACTTCCACTGTAGGTGTGTTCCACCTTCCCACTATACTGGAAGCCCCTTGAAAGTGTGGGGAGAGGTGGTCTGTATTATCATTTTATGTTTATATCCCCAACAGCAAGCAAGGCTCTCAATATATAAAAAACATTTTAAAATGTGTTGAATAAATCCCAGTTTTCTAAAAAGATCCATGATAGGGAAAGGAAGCGATTTAATAAAGTAACTTGGACAAGATGGTTATTCACATATACAGTAACTTATTGGATCACACTATATAATCAACTTCAGAATGATTGAAAACTTAAATGTCAAAAGAAAAGTTAAAAAATTTATTGGAAATACAGATCATGATAACTTTCTGACCATGGAGAAAGAAAGGATTTATTAATGAGATTTTTAAAAGAAAATCTTTAAAAGACTGATAAATTTGACTATGAAATTTAAAAAGTGTTCATCAGAAGATATTTCAAAGTATTTTAATTTGGATATCCTAGAAGGAGGACCTAAGATAGAGAATTTTGTGGAAGTAGTTTATTGAGGACATGCTCTCCAGAGTCACCTTTAGGGTGACTCTGAATTCGCTAGACTCTCTTGCCTCTGTGACTGTGAATATTCCTTTTGCCTGAAATATCTTTCCTCCTTTTACCATTTATGATGTCCCTGCCCTTCCTTTAAGAGACAGCTTAAGCTTCATCTCATTTTAGATGCTTTCACTTACCCCTGGAGAGAACTAACCATTTCCTCCTTGCCTGTATCCAGTTTTTTGGTACTGTACCATAGCACCCATCATACTGATGGCTAGTCACATATTTATGTCCCTCATTTAATTGCGAGCATTTTAAGAAGAGAAACCATGTCATATATCTGGTTCCTTGTGCCTCCACCAGTGCCTGACCCACAATAGAAGTCTAGTGAATAGTAGTTCCATAGTTAGATGGATTTCTTGAAGAAACAAAAGGAGAGCCATTAAAATATATAATTTTCTCTCTTCCTGCCCTCATTTCAGTTCAAAGGTTGAATTCTTCCAAGGGTGATTGTGAAAATACCCATATTCTTTATGAAAAACTCCACCTTTCACTGACAGAGGTACTGTCTGGCCCAATGACCACAAGACATTGATACAAGAGGGAGTAGTCCAACATCAATACTGTTTGAAAGACTCCGTATTTACCTCTGAATTCACCGTGTGCCTAAGGTCACAACACTAGGAAGAGATGGAGCTGAGATTCGAATCTAGTCCAACCTGAGTTGTGCTAAGCCCACACAGCTTTTTCATCCAGTTTCTCTTCCAGCTTGACTTAAATTCTGGGCCTACATTTCTTTTCCTACAATCTTGGAGTCTCTATTACTAATCTCTTTTGATCAAATACAAGCATATGCCTCTTGGTCAAAACAAGCAATAATTTACAGCCTAAACTACTTAATAAAGAAATCTTTCTCTCAAAGAAGCAACAAAGTATGCAAAGAAATAGCTTTGCTAAAACATACATTCAATTTGCATTACCAAATAACACATTTATCCATTTAGTATAAAACATGTGCATTCAGGTTATTTCCCTATTTTCTCCAAGAAGGGGGATGGTAGTCGGGTGGGGTGGAGAGTAGTTATATTACATTTGCATAGCTAAGTACAAATATCCAGATGATTCTTCCCACAACAAAGGAATGATTTGCTTCAAATTTAATTAAAATATCTACCATTTGTAAAATAGAAAATCTCTGATATTACTTATTAAAAATGTCCATTTGTTGAGATTTTAAACAAAAAAACTTAGTCACTGTAATTCAGAACAAATGAATTAATGGAAAATAACACTAATAAAATAACAATAGTTATAATAACAAGTTATGATAGCAAGAATAAAGTCATAATAACAATAGCAATAATAATATCAATAGAGGTATTTGCCAAGTTTATTTCTAAGGACTTTCATATATGTTAATGTATTTAATCCTCACAATTACTCTTTGTGGTATATACAATTATCTCCATCTTACAGATAATATTTTAAATAAGACATTAAGATAATCCCTGAGATGCAGAGATAGTTACTTGACTATAGTCACATAGCAATAAGTGATAGAGCTAGGATTCAATTTCTGGGAGTCTGGTTTCATAATCTATGCTTTTAACCAGTACAATATAATGCCTAAATGAATGATAAATACAGATGCCATATTATAAAACACATGTATATGTGTATGCATGTACTCAATTCTCAAATCATGATGAACATAAATTTGTATATACATAGATGCACATTTATATACATACACCATATATATAGACACGTTCTCACATGTGTTATATAAATATACATAGAGAAATGGCGACATACATATTTATATATACACACAAATATGAAAATATACAATATATGATAAATATAAAATAACTTCAGCAATAGCTTTAGTAACTTTTCCTACAAAAATCCAACAATATGAAAAGGAGAAAAAAGTTTCCCTCACAATTATATTTAGCAAATGTTTTCCAAGAAATATTGTTTAATCACTTCAGGGAAGCAGAACTTTCTAAGGCTGCAGCCAAGTTAAACTTTTGAAAATTGTTTTTGTAATGTTTACTCAGTGAGATCATATTTTCATTGCCCTGATGAAATACAGGTGCAAAATCTAAATACATCAGCCCCCATAGTGCAGTTTCCTGCTGAGTTCCTTTCTTAGCATGGCTGAAATCCTTCCACCTCTTTTTCTTCTACCTCCGTCCTTCGTCCCAGAATTTACTGGACTCATGTGATTCTAATAATATCCACTGAAAGGAAAAACAGAAAGAAAATACTATTTACTGAATGCCTACTATGTGTCAGTAACTTTAACAAGCATTATTTCATTTCATAGACTCAATGACCTTATGTGGTGTGCATTACTTTTACAGAAGGAGAAACAAGGGCTCAGAGAAGTTAAGCAATATACACAGGAAAAGAAAGCTATTAAGTGGTAGAGCCAGAAACTTGTGGTGTTCCCTTGTAGTCACAGCAAATCGAAAGAAAGAATTATAGAATTCCATTGTTCAAAGGGACTTTATTTATCCCATTGTAATTGTCTGTTTACTATGTACTCCTGGAGGGAAATAATCTTATTCATATTTGAATCTCCATCCATGTGCATTGTGCTGACATAGTATGCATTGGATAGCTGTTTATTTTTTAAAACTGATTAAAAAAATACATTGCAATATCCAGGGGCTAACATGTGTCAGACATTTTGCTGTCTTTGTCGTATATCTTCTCTCCTTTAATGGATTCTAGCACAGCCTCCTAACACTGCATTTGAGGAAACTGAGGTCCAGAAAGGTAAAACAGTCTATCCAATGACATGCAATGAGTATGAAAGTAATCGTTTGGAATTAGTCGTCTTTGCATGCCACAGGAAATAATTCTTCATTACTGGTTAGCTTGGTTTAGATGATTTGAACCAAACAGATTTGAACCAAGCAGAAGAGAAAACTATAGATTCCTTGCCCATCTAAATTGCCAGAGCCAATTCACAGACCAGATGGAAAGAATGTTTACTCCTAACAGCGCTAGGAGGTTAAGGCATCATTTTTTTTTTTTATAAGCAGGGTGGCAGCACCCTCTAGCCTGGAGCCCATGCTCTCGTGCTAAGGGCCAGAGCTGCCAACCATGAAACAAAAGGGTAGCAGCCTCTACTGGGGATTCAGATCCACATATCCCTGCGTGGAAGAAAATCTTTGTTGCTTCTTAATTCAATCACATACCCAACTGGCAATCTTGCATATCAAAATGGGAATCCTGGGAGGCTGTTGGAATATGCAGATCAACAGAAGCTAATTAGCATTAACTTGCAGCCATCCTGAACTGATTGGCAGCACAGCTGTGGGGACCCAACAAAACATGCTGAGTCGCATGTTTGTCAGGCCACCTGCCACTTGGCGGAATCCAAAATAGTGCAAACCACCGTGCCATAATAACTCAGTGACCTTACTTTAGGAAAAGTAGGGAACAGACATATTTGGATCATGCAATAATTAGTAGTGCCTTCACCTGACATGCATTCAACAATAGGCTTCATGGCAATACCTTCCTCCTCTGACAGGTTGATGTCTTAATTGAGATTGACAGCTTCTTCCTGAGGCTACTAGTTCTCCATGAAGCTTGCAATCTTATTCAGGATCACTATAGGCTTTAGTCACTGAGACTAGTACAATTTCATTTCCAGTCTCCAGGAGCCTGGCTCTTATTTCTTAAATCAAGGACACATTTTAGAAATAAACACAAAAGACATTAGGGCAGGTACAGGGAGTGTGGGAGCCAGAGATCTGGCTGGGTGACATTATGCAAGTTACCTAACTTCTTAAACCTCAGACTTCTCCTCTGAATTGTGTCACCTTATGGAATTATTGTGAGCATTGAATGACGTAACGTGTGAAAGGCTCTAGCACAAAGTAGGGGCTCAATAAATGGCAGCCATTGTTCTTTATAGTAATTAAAACACACACACCAGAGGACAGAGGGACTGACCATTTGGGTTCAACTTTTATAACATGCCAATGGAAACCATGGTAATAGTATTTATGAATCAAAGCACTATTGCTTTTGTTTGGGAAATTTGTAAAGTACATTATAAAGCTTCATTTTATTCTTTTCAAGTCTCCACCTTACATGTCTAAGGAAAGTGAACCTTAATAATGAGAACAATTGCTAACATTTATTGAAAAATTACTGAATTATATACATCTTCTCTAATCCTCACAAACCTTAGGAGATGAGAACCACTAACAGCTCAAATTTAAGCTGAAAAAACTAAGGCTTGCCCAAGGTCAATCTTGAATCCAGTACTTTTTGTCTTTCTGCAGATTTTAGATGACCCAAATAATAGTTACATTTTGCACTTGTGTTGTGCTTAATTCTTATTAGGGAATTGAGCTCCCTGTTCAGAAGGTCTGCAAGGAGATATTGAATACTCCCTTCGTTGCAGAGAAGATGTATGTAGCTAGTGCAAATTTGGGGAGATTGTTAGGTTTCAACTTGGTGGGCTCTAAGCTCCATTCCAAATCTGAGAGACTAGTCAGCATATTTATTACATTTTTATTATAACTAAGTGAAAAGATCTCTAAAGTTTCTTTCAGTTCTAGTAGGTGAGACAGGTGAAGTAATAGCAGCTTCCGTTTTAACACAATTTTAATAGTGGTGAACCTTGGAGAGCAGGATTGAGGGGTCTGAACTTTGAGTGGAATAATTACTCTTTTGGGGATCTGCAGTAACAGATCCACTGATCTATGTCACACAGATGTTCTGAGATATTGTGAGCTTTGCTTTTGTTGGATTTTCAGTTGTTTTGAAAATACAATTCCCTCTGATGATCCATTAGTGGACCTTTTGCAATTGCCTGCTAGAATAAATTCACTGTGCCAGGAATCCCCTTAGTCACTTCCACCCCATCCCTCACCAACACTGTCGGTAACCCCTGCTACCTTTACACACAGCTTGCGAAATGTCTTGAGTATATTAGGCTTGGTGTTGCATCCATTCCAAGTGTGAGATGGCCAAATATGTTTCAGCTTGTATCTTGGCTCTGATGTATTGGCCATAGCAACTAGAACACTGGATGGAGATGGATTTGAAGCCCCTTTCTAGCTTACCAGGAAAGTATGATGTGATGAGTGAGAATGAGATCAATGAGCAATGAACCAAGTAAATGTCACTTCTATTCTAAGTTCTTAACTATTGACTACTTTCTTACAGTAGGTTTACACTGGAGAGTGGCAGGCAGAGAGATCATGAGGGTGATCTATACCAGGAAGGAAAAAATAGAGTCATGAAGATAAATGGGGTAATTTGAGTTGGGTTGTCCCTTATTGGCATCATCAAATAAGGAAGCAAAACATAAACAACTAACATTTGAAAGCAGCTAAGAAGAAACGCTGATGATTTGCCTTTCCTGGGGAAGTCCTTGCCTGGGAGCTAGGTGAGAGGAGCTTCCATCACACTGAGCATGCGGGGAAAAGAGGGGGTTGTGGCTCAAATGCCACAGACTCTAGTTGATCTTACCAACATTTATTAGATGTTCTAGCACATACTATCACAGTCAGTCATTTGACAGATGAGAGAAACTGAAGACTCAGAGTTGGACCAGATGACAGAACTAGCACATGATGGTGACAAGTAGAGCCCAGTCTTCATACATGCTTATGTTTATGCTCTTTTTTCTACATGATTCCATCTCTTAGCCTAGAATGCAAAGATGTTCAGTTAAAGAAGGAAGCAGCATGGAAGGCTACAATGTGATACAGAGGGTTCTAATTCCCTTTCTGTTATCAGTGACCCTGGTCAAGTTAGTTATCTTAACAATATTAAAAGCTACATTTTGTTGAGTCAGGGTGCACAATAAGCATTCAACATAATTGTTTGTTTAATTCTTATACTGCTCTATGAGGAAGATGTTATTAACTCTATTTTTGCAGAGGAGGTTAAATCATTTTTCTAAAAAATATCTGGTGAAAATCTGAGGTACAAGTCCAGGTCTCCAAACCCCAGCTCTTAACAAATCTATCATGGAAGCTCATTTATAAAATTATAGTTTCCAGAATAAATGAATACTTTAGTGAAGTCACTGCTATGAGAGGTGAATTGAGAAAGGGAAGGTAGGGATTTGGGACACCCATGAGAAGTGTACTGTATTGGTAAGAGAATGGATAGTAGTTGGTAAAAGGGGTAACTCTATAATGTACCTAAAGTAGCTGTACATAGTGTACAATCACCAACTCTGGATTCTGCCGTCATATTCCCCTTTACCCTATACACATGAAATTTTTTTTTTTACATCTTTATTGGAGTATAATTGCTTTACAATGGTGTGTTGGTTTCTGCTTCATAACAAAGTGAATCAGTTATACATATACATATGTTTCCATATCTCTTCCCTCTTGCATCTCCCTCCCTCCCACCCTCCTTATCCCACCCCTCTAGGTGGTCACAAAGCACCAAGTTGATCTCCCTGTGGTATGCGGCTGCTTCCCACTAGCTATCTACCTTACATTTGGTAGTGTATATATGTCCATGCAACTCTCTCGCTTTGTCACAGCTTACCCTTCCCTCTCCCCATATCCTCAAGTCCATTCTCTAGTAGGTCTATGCCTTTATTCCTGTCTTACCCCTAGGTTTTTCATGACTTTTTTTTTTCTTAACATCCATATATATATGTTAGCATATGGTATTTGTCTTTCTCTTTCTGACTTACTTCACTCTGTATGACAGACTCTAGGTCTATCCACCTCACTACAAATAGCTCAATTTCATTTCTTTTTATGGCTGAGTAATATTCCATTGTATATATGTGCCACATCTTCTTTATCCATTCATCCGATGATGGACACTTAGGTTGTTTCCATCTCCTGCCTATTGTAAATAGAGCTGAAATGAATATTTTGGTACATGACTCTTTTGAATTATGGTTTTCTAAGGGTATATGCCCAGTAGTGTCATTGCTGGGTCATATGGTAATTCTATTTGTAGTTTTTTAAGGAACCTCCATACTGCTCTCCATAGTGGCTGTACCCATTCACATTCCCTTCAGCAGTACAAGAGTGTTCCCTTTTCTCCACACCCTCTCTAGCATTATTGTTTCTAGATTTTTTGATGATGGCCATTCTGACCTGTGTGAGATGATATCTCATTGTAGTTTTGATTTGCATTTCTCTAATGATTAATGATGTTGAGCATTCTTTCATGTGTTTGTTGGCAGTCTGTATATCTTCTTTGGAGAAATGTCTGTTTAGGTCTTCTGCCCATTTTTGGATTAGGTTGTTTGGTTTTTTGTTATTGAGCTGCATGAGCTGCTTGTAAATTTTGGAGATTAATCCTTTGTCAGTTGTTTCATTTGCAAATATTTTCTCTCATTCTGAGGGTTGTCTTTTGGTCTTGTTTATGGTTTCCTTTGCTGTGCAAAAGCTTTGAAGCTTCATTAGGTCACATTTTTTTATTTTTGTTTTTATTTCCGTTTCTCTAGGAGGTGGGGCAAAAGGATGTTGCTGTGATTTATGTCATAGAGTGTTCTGCCTGTGTTTTCCTCTAAGAGTTTTATACTGTCCGGTCTTACATTTAGGTCCCTAATCCATTTTGAGTTTATTTTTGTGTATGGTGTTAGGGAGTGTTCTAATTTCATTCTTTTACATGTAGCTGTCCAGTTGTCCCAGCACCACTTATTGAAGAGACTGTCCTTTCTCCACTGTACATTCTTGCCTCCTTTATCAAAGATAAGGTGACCATATGTGCGTGGGTTTATCTCTGGGCTTTCTATCCTGTTCCATTGATCTATCTTTCTGTTTTTGTGCCAGTACCATACTGTCTTGAATACTGTAGCTTTGGAGTATAGTCTGAAGTCCAGGAGCCTCATTCCTCCAGCTCCGTTTTTCTTTCTCAAGATTACTTTGGATATTTGGGGTCTTTTGTGTTTCCATACAAATTGTGAAATTTTTTGTTCTATTTCTGTGAAAAATGCCAGTGGTAGTCTGATAGGGATTGCATTGAATCTGTAGATTGCTTTGGGTAGTAGAGTCATTTTCACAATGTTCATTCTTCCAATCCAAGAACATGGTATATCTCTCCATCTATTTGTATCATCTTTAATTAATTTCATCAGTGTCTTATAATTTTCTGCATATAGGTCTTTTGTCTCCTTAGGTGGGTTTATTCCTAGATACTTTATTCTTTTTGTGGTAATGGTAAATGGGAGTGTTTTCTTGATTTCACTTTCAGATTTTTCATCATTAGTGTATAGGAATGCCAGAGATTTCTGTGCATTAATTTTGTATCCTGCTACTTTACCAAATTCATTGATTAGCTCTAGTAGTTTTCTGGTAGCATCTTTAGGATCCTCTATGTATAGTTTCATGTCATCTGCTAACAGTGACAGCTTTACTTCTTCTTTTCCGATTTGGATTCCTTTTATTTACTTTTCTTCTCTGATTGCTGTGGCTAAAACTTCCAAAACTTTGTTGAATAAGAGTGGTGAGAGTGGGTAACCTTGTCTTGTTCCTGATCTTAGTGGAAATGCTTTCAGTTTTTCACCATTGAGGACGATGTTGGCTGTGGGTTTGTCATATATGGCCTTTATTATATTGAGGAAAGTTCCCTCTATGCCTACTTTCTGCAGAGTTTTTATCATAAATGAGTGTTGAATTTTGTCGAAAACTTCCTCTGCATCAATTGAGAAGATCATATGGTTTTTCTCCGTCAATTTGTTAATATGGTGTATCACGTTGTTTGATTTGCATATATTGAAGATTCCTTGCATTCCTGGAATAAACCCCACTTGATCATGGTGTATGATCCTTTTAATGTGCTGTTGGATTCTGTTTGATAGTATTTTCTTGAGGATTTTTGCATCTATGTTCATCAGTGATATTGGCCTGTAGTTTTCTTTCTTTGTGACATCCTTGTCTGCTTTTGATATCAAGGTGATGGTGGCCTCGTAGAATGAGTTTGGGAGTGTTCCTCCCTCTGCTATATTTTGGAAGAGTTTGAGAAGGATAGGTATTAGCTCTTCTCTAAATGTTTGATAGAATTCGCCTGTGAAGCCATCTGGTCCTGGGTTTTTGTTTGTTGGAAGATTTTTTTTTCTTTTGCGGTACGCGGGCCTCTCACTTCTGTGGCCTTTCCCGTTGTGGAGCACAGGCTCTGGACGCAGAAGCTCAGTGGCCATGCCTCACGGGTCCTGCCACTCCATGGCATGTGGGATCTTCCCAGACTGGGGCACGAATCCCCTGCATTGGCAGGCGGACTCTCAACCACTGTGCTACCAGGGAAGACCTGTTGGAAGATTTTAAATCACAGTTTCAGTTTCAGTGCTTGTGATTGGTCTGTTCATATTTTCTATTTCTTCCTGGTTCACTCTCAGAAGGTTTTGCTTTCTAAGAATTTGTCCATTTCTTCCAGGTTGTCCATTTTATTGGCATAGAGTTGCTTGTAGTAAACTCTCATGATCTTTTGTATTTCTGCAGTGTCAGTTGTAACTTCTCCATTTTCATTTCTAATTCTATTGATTTGTGTCTTCTCCCTTTTTTTCTTGATGAGTCTGGCTAATGGTTTATCAATTTTGTTTATCTTCTCAAAGAACCAGCTTTTACTTTTATTGATCTTTGCTATCGTTTCCTTCATTTCTTTTTCATTTATTTCTGATCTGATTTTTATGATTTCTTTCCTTCTGCTAACTTTGGGGTATTTTGTTCTTCTTTCTCTAATTGCTTTAGGTGCAAGGTTAGGTTGTTTATTTGAGATGTTTCTTGTTTCTTAAGGTAGGATTGTATTGCTATAAACTTCCCTCTTATGACTGCTTTTGCTGCATTCCATTGGTTTTGGGTCATCGTGTCTCCATTGTCATTTGTTTCTAGGTATTTTTAAATTTCCTCTTTGATTTCCTCAGTGATCACTTCGTTATTAAGTAGCGTATTGTTTAGCCTCCATGTGTTTGTATTTTTTACAGGTCTTTTCCTGTAATTGATATCTAGTCTCATAGCATTGTGGTCGAAAAAGATACTTGATACAATTTGAATTTTATGAAATTTAGTAAGGCTTGATTTGTGACCCAAGGTATGATCTATTCTGGAGAATGTTCTATGTGCACTTGAGAAAAATCTGTATTCTGTTTTTTTGGATGGAATGTCCTATAAATATCAATTAAGTCCATCTTGTTTAATGTATCATTTAAAGCTTGTGTTTCCTTATTTATTTTCATTTTGGATTATCTGTCCATTGGTGAAAGTGGAGTGTTGAAGTCCCTTACTATGAGTGTGTTACTGTCGATATCCCCTTTTATGGCTGTTAGTATTTGCCTTATGTATTGAGGTGCTCCTATGTTGGGTGCATAAATATTTACAATTGTTATATCTTCTTCTTGGATCAATCCTTTGATCATTATGTAGTGTCCTTCTTTGTCTCTTCTAATAGTCTTTATTTTAAAGTCTATTTTGTCTGATATGAGAATTGCTACTCCAGCTTTCTTTTGGTTTCCATTTGCATGGAATATCTTTTTCATCCCCTTACTTTCAGTCTGTATGTGTCTGTAGGTCTGAAGTGGGTCTCTTGTAGACAGCATATATATGGGTCTTGTTTTTGTCTCCATTCAGCCAATCTATATCTTTTGGTGGGAGGATTTAGTCCATTTACATTTAAGGTAGTTATCGATATGTATGTTCCTATTCTCATTTTCTTAATTGTTTTGGGTTTGTTATTTTAGGTCTTTTCCTTCCCTTCTGTTTCTTGCCTAGAGTAGTTCCTTTAGCATTTGTTGTAAAGCTGGTTTGGTGGTGCTCTGCTCTCTCAGCTTTTGCTCGTCTGTAAAGGATTTAATTTCTCCATCAAATCTGAATGAGATCCTTGCTGGGTAGAGTAATCTTGGTTGCAGGTTTTTCTCCTTCATCACTTTAAATATGTCCTGGCAGTCCCTTCTGGCTTGCAGAGTTTCTGCTGCAAGATCAGCTTTTAACCTTATGGGGATTCCCTTGTGTCTTATTTGTTGTTTCTCCCTTGCTGCTTTTAATATGTTTTCTTTGTATTTAATTTTTGACAGTTTGATTAATATGTATCTTGGCTTGTTTCTCCTTGGATTTATCCTGTATGGGACTCTCTGTGCTTCCTGGACTTGATTAACTATTTCCTTTCCCATACTAGGGAAGTTTTTAACTATAATCTCTTCACATATTTTCTCAGTCCCTTTCTTTTTCTCTTCTTCTTCTGGAACCCCTATAATTTGAATGTTGGTGCGTTTAATGTTGTCCCAGAGGTCTCTGAGACTGTCCTCAGTTCTTTTCATTTTTTTTCTTTATTCTGCTCTGCAGTACTTATTTACACTATTTTATGTTTCACGTCACTTATCCCTTCTTCTGCCTCAGTTATTCTGCGATTGATCCCATCTAGAGTATTTTTAATTTCATTTATTGTGTTGTTCATCATTGCTTGGTTCATCTTTAGTTCTTCTAGGTCCTTGTTAAATGTTTCTTGCATTTTGTCTATTCTATTTCCAAGATTTTGGATCATCTTTACTATCATTATTCTGAATTCTTTTTCAGGTAGACTGCCTATTTCCTCATTATTTGTTAGCTCTGGTGCATTTTTATCTTGCTCCTTCATCTGCTGTGTGTTTTTCTGTCTTCTCATTTTGCTTATCTTACTCTGTTTGGGGTCTCCTTTTTGTAGGCTGCAGATTCGTAGTTCCCGTTGTTTTTGGTGTCTGTCCCCAGTGGCTGAATTTGGTTCAGTGGGTAGTGTAGGCTTCCTAGTGGAGGGGACTAGTGCCTGTTTTCTGGTGGATGAGGCTGGATCTTGTCTTTCTGGTGGGCAGGTCCACGTGTGGTGGTGTGTTTTGGGGTGTCTGTGGACTTATTATGATTTTAGGCAGCCTCTCTGCTAATTGGTGGTGGTGTGTTCCTGTCTTGCTAGTTGTTTGGCATAGGGTGTCCGGCACTGTAACTTGCTGGTCGTTGAGTGAAGCTGGGTGCTGGTGTTGAGATGGAGATCTCTGGGAGATTTTCGCCGTTTGATATTTTGTGGCTCTGGGAGGTCTCTTGTTGACCAGTGTCCTGAAGTTGGCTCTCCCACCTCAGAGGCACAGCACTGACTCCTGGCTGGAGCACCAAGAGCCTTTCATCCACATGGCTCAGAATAAAAGGGAGAAAAAGTAGAAAGAAAGAAAGAAAGAAAGAAGGAAAGAAGGAAAGAAAGAATGAAGGAAGGAAGGAAAGAAAGAATGGAAAGAAGGAAGGAAAGAAGGAAGGAAAGAAAGGAGAGAGGAAGGAAGGAAGGAAGGAAGGAAGGAAGGAGGGAAAGAAAGATAAAGTAAAATAAAATAAAATAAAATAAAGTTATTAAAATAAAAAATAATTATTAAGGAAAAAATATTTTTTAAGAAGAAAAAACAACAACAACAAAAAAAATGGACGGATAGAACCCTAGGACAAATGGTGGAAGTAAAGCTATACAGACAAAATCTCACACAGATGCATGCACATATACACTCACAAAAAGGAAAAGGGGAAAAAATCATAAATCTTGCTCTCAAAGTCCATCTCCTCAATTTGGGATGATTCATTGTGTATTCATTTATTCCACAGATGCAGGGTACATCAAGTTGATTGTGGAGCTCTAATCCGCTGCTTCTGAGGCTACTGGGAGATTTCCCTTTCTCTTCTTTGTTCTCACAGCTCCCAGGGGCTTAGCTTTGGATTTGGCCCTGCCTCTGCGTGTTGGTCACTGGAGGGCGTCTGTTCTTTGCTCAGACAGGACGGGGTTAAAGGAGCAGGTGCTTCGGGGACTCTGGCTCACTCAGGCCGGAGGGAGGGAGGGGTACGGAGTGTGGGGCGAGCCTGTGGCGGCAGAGGCCGGCATGACTTTGCACCAGCCTGAGGCGTGCCGTGCGTTCTCCTGGGGGAGTTGTCTCTGGATCCCGGGACCCTGGCAGTGGCGGGCTGCACAGGCTCCCCAGAAGGGGGGTGTGGATAGTGACCTGTGCTCGCACACAGGCTCCTTGGTGGTGGCAGCAGCAACCTTAATGTCTCATGCCCGTCTCTGGGGTCCATGCTTTTAGCTGCCACTCGCGCCCGTCTTTGGAGCTCCTTTAAGCAGCACTCTTAATCCCCTCTTCTCACGCACCAGGAAACAAAGAGGGAAGAAAAAGTCTCTTGCCTCTTCGGCAGGTCCAGACTTTTCCCGGACTCCCTCCCGGCTAGCCGTGGTGCACTAACCCCCTGCAGGCTGTGTTCACGCCGTCAACCCCAGTCCTCTCCCTGCGCTCCAACCGAAGCCCAAGCCTCAGGTCCCAGCCCCACCTGCCCCGTCGTGTGAGCAGACAAGCCTCTCGGGCTGGTGAGTGCCGGTCGGTAGTGATCCTCTGTGTGGGAATCTCTCCGCTTTGCCCTCCGCACCCTGTGTCTGCGCTCTCCTCCGCGGCTCTGAAGCTTCCCCCTCCGCCACCCGCAGTCTCCGCCCGCGAAGGGGCTTCCTAGTGTGTGGAAACCTTTCC
Source organism: Delphinapterus leucas (assembly GCF_059928025.1). Taxonomy (NCBI): domain Eukaryota; kingdom Metazoa; phylum Chordata; class Mammalia; order Artiodactyla; family Monodontidae; genus Delphinapterus; species Delphinapterus leucas. Next base: position 139,088,625 of record NC_143129.1, read on the forward strand.
TCCTTCACAGATCCCTCCCACTGGTGCAGGTCCCATCCCTATCCTTTTGTCTCTGTTTATTCTTTTTTCTTTTGCCCTACCCAGGTACGTGGGGACTTTCTTGCCTTTTGGGAAGTCTGAGGTCTTCTGCCAGTGCTCAGTAGGTGTTCTATAGGAGTTGTTCCACATGTAGATGTATTTCTGGTGTATCTGTGGGGAGGAAAGTGATCTCCACATCTTACTCTTCCATCATCTTCCCTACGATCTCTGGAATGTTTTTTTAATTGGGGCATACTTGTTTCACAATGTTGTGCTAATTTCTTATGTATAGTGAAGTGAATCTGCCATATGTATGTTGACCAACACTGTAGGGTTATATCAACTCTCAAACTCAATCTTAGTTCTTTGATGAAGACTCCCTGTCTTGTCAGCTAGGGCTGCTATAGCAAAATACCATAAAGTAGGTGGTTGATCCACAGCACTAATCCCATTCATGTGAGCTCTACCCTCATGATTTAATTACTTTCTGAAGGCCCCACCTCCAAATACCATCCCGCTGGGATTAGGGTTTCAGCATATGAATTCTGGGGGAGCACAAACATTAAGTCCATAGCATTCTCGCCCTGTAGGGCCTTTGAGATATCACCTGGATGAACCAGATTCTGCCCACTGCCTAAGAGTGTGCATGGGGAAGTAACAGGAGGAAGAATACCAGGTTAAAATAATCATGGTTTTCTGGTTTAACAGGAAACCATCACTGGGTCCACTGAAAGGAGCCTGACAGGTGTCTAAACACAGAGGGAGAAAGCAAGGAATTCTGAAGCCTGGGAGATCACTTGCTTTATGCAGGAAAAACAGCATTCAGGAGGGACTCTGGGAATTCTCAAGTCTCATTAGGTGTCAGTATGATTTTTCTGGGCCAAATCTTGTGTGTTTGAAATACTTTATCAGTGGAGAGAAAAAGGAAAAAGCAAAAGCAAAAAAAAAAAAGAAAAAGCCTGGTAATGGAGCGGTGATGGATGAAAGAGAGGAAGCTAACTCAGGGGCCTTCCACTTGATACAAGGTACACCAGCTCTGTGCCCATTCTTTCTGGTTAAGCAGACCTTCTCTGGTGCTATGAACTGAATTGTGTCCTCCCAATATTTGTGTGTTGAAGCCCTAACCCCCAATGTGACAATTACTGGTGATAGTATCTTTAGGAGACAATTAAGGTTAAATGAAGGTGGGGCCCTAGTCTGACAGGACTGTGGCTTTATAAGAAGAGGAAGAGAGATGTCTCTCTCTCTACCATGTGAGAGCAGAGAGGGAAGGCAGCCATTTGCATGCCAGGAAGAGAGCCTCACCAGAGCCCAACCATGTTGGCACCCTGACCTCAAGCTTCTAGCTTCAAGACCTGTGAGAAAAGTTTCTGTTGTTGAAGCCACCTAGTCTATGGTATTTTGTTATAACAGCCTGAAATAATACACCTGGAATTTTCTACAGGACTCCTTTATAGGACCCAGCCCAGCCTACTGGGTCTGTGGGAAAACCATGGAGCACAGGACATGCTAGGAGAACAAGGCTCCAGGGTGATGGACTCAGAGAGGCCATGGTTCAGTGCTAAATTTCATGAAAAATAATAGCCATCAGTTATTGAGCACCAAATTCTAAGTGATTGACCTAAGATTTGCGTTTAGATCTCCTCAGAACCCTGGGAGACAGTGTAATAACTTACATGGCAGGGAAAATGAAACTGAAGTTCCAAGGAGAGGTGTGACTCCTCAAGGTCCTGTATCTAGAAACCAGGTTCTGTCTGAAACATTGGATTCTATTAAGAACAGTTCTCTTGGCTTACTGTCTTCAGCTTTAAGGGTAAAGACAGTTCAACCTGTATCATATAGTGAAATTAATAAGATGTGCCCCCTGCTCTTGAGGCATTTTTAATCATGTGTTTGTGTGTTGGGGGGACAATTGTGACTTAAAGGTGTGGAAGAGGATAAATGGTCAACCATGCAGAGTATAAGAAGCATCATTTCTTCTTATCATGATGTCCATGACAGTACCCTGCACTTCTGCAGGTCACCTTGTAGAAACCACCAGTGCCACAACAAGGAAGACCTTCCTTGTTTGCCAGAAATTCTTCAAATTAAGACTCCATGTCTGGTTTTGGTTTTCTTGAATTTTGATTTCCAGTTCTGATTTTTCCTAAAATATGGCTCATTGTGATCTCCATTATCAACAGCTTCCTAATACTTGTCTATCATGCTTTCTCCCCAGTTTGTCTGTTATGAATAATTCTGCTATGAACTGCTTTTCACGTACAAGTTTTGGGTGGATATATGTTTTCATTTCTCTTGCATAGATGCCAAGCAAAGGAATTGCTGGGTCATATGGTAAATCTATGTTTAACACTTAAAGAAACTGCCAAACCAGTTTTCAAAGTGGCTGCATCTTTTAACATTCCAGTTTCCCCACGTTCACATTAACATTTGTTTTTGTTGATTTCTGATTATAGCCATTCTAGTGAGCATGAAATGATATGTCATTATGGTTTTAATTTGTATTTCCCTAATGCCTAATGATGTCAGACATTTTTTCATGAGCTAATTGGGCATTCATGTATCTTCTTAGGCGAAATGCCTGTTCAAATATTTTTGTGCATTTTTAAAATTGGTTTATTCATTTTCTTATTTTTGAAGTGTAAGAGTTCTTTTATTCTGGGTACCAGTCTCTCATCAGATGTATGATTTACAAATATTTTTTCCTAATCTGTGACTTGTGTTTCACTTTCTTGGTGTCTTTTGAAGTACAAAATTTTAAATTTTGATAAAGTCCAATTTATTATTTTTATCATTGATCCCTTGAGGGCATTTTTTTCTAAAGAGGAAGGATTTCATATTTATTTCCAATAAAAATTCTAGAAAATTTAAAATAAATCATTTTGAAGAACTTGGGCTACTGGAAAATTTTCTATGGTAGGCTGACAATGAGTACATTTAAATAAATTCTAATATACAGAATTTCAAAATTCATCTACAGATTATAATTATGTTGCATAAGTGTCCTTCTTTATTGGCATAATTAAAGAAGCTTTTTTTTTTTCAGGATTGTTTTAGAGCTTCTAAACCATCCCCCACACATGGCCCCTGTATTACCCTCCCTTCTTGGTACTCTTAGCTCATGGGCTCATGAGAATATTCCATATATCTACTTGTCAATTGCCCTGCAATTGGACAGATATAACTGCTTTGATCACAGTTTGATCCCATTGTCAAAACCCCATTGCTGGGCCTGCTTTGCTGGCTGCCAAAGCTTTCTGTTCTATGTTTTGTGATTGAATGTAGAGGGTGGAACAGTTTTGTCTCTGATGCTGCTGAGTTCTTATTTTTCTTCTGAAGAGCAACTTAACAGTTTGGGAGTGAAACCATGATTATGACATTTTGTTTTATTGACTTGTTTATTGGTAAATCAAGAGTACATTTTATGGGATTTAAAAGCTAAACGAATACCATAATTGAACATCAAATTGCTGTAGTCTCAATGATAAATTTTAAAGTTCTTTTCTCTGCTCTGAGAACATTTTAAGGTTGTACCGGGAGATATTTTTGGATTCCACAGACGCAAATAATATGTGAGCCAGGCCATTGGGCACATCTTATTTCAACATTGAATCCTGAGAACCTAGCATGGTACCAAACATATGCTTGTACTTAAACAGAAAACAATTTTTCTTTCCACATCTATCCTTTTGTTTTCCTCCTCTTTGCGTTTTTACTTCTCAGTTCAAAATTCTCCAAACATTTCTGAGCTTATCAGGTTTTACATGGGAAAATACAACTATTGCTAGATATTGTTAGTGATCAGATGGTCACCTTCCTCCCACAGGGTGACATGCATGTTCCTAGGATACTGAAAAAGTCTTAAGGTCCCTTTCTGGTTATGATGTTGCAACCACATGGTCAGGAGCTAAATATTAATTCTTATTTTGGAGGTGCCTCTAAGGTTGGATGCCAGACAGCTAGGCTGACTGGACATTTAAAATGTATTCAAATAGGAATATTACAAGAAGTCCTTTTATTTGTTTAATCATTCAAGAGATAAATATGGAACATCTATCATGTGCCAGTCCCTGTGATGGGAACTGGGATAAAAAGATGAAGACAGTCTCTGTCCTCAAGAAGCTTACAATACAATTGGACAGGGTAAACGCAACAGACTCGGACATGTTGTGCTGAAGGCTATGTTGGAGGAATGAATAATGTGCTCTGGGAAGCAGAGAAGGGAGTAAAAAATGTTGCCCGGGGGTGGGGGAAGTGTGTTTGTTTTATTGTTGTGTATACTCTTTCATCACTGGAAGCCCCGAGGACAATTTTTACACATACCCATTTGGCAAGATAATATTTGTAAAATATTTTACTGTCCTCAGATAATAAGGGAAATGATTCATATGGCATAGCAGGACATGAAGCATCAGTCTAACACTGGATTAATACTTTCAAAGTATTTACAGTCATCACTGTGAAATGACTTAGATTCTAATTACTTTGTGACAATGGATGCAAATTGAAACTTGCTAGACAAACAACAGTTTCATCTGACCAAGAATATCTGCTCCCTAATTTGCCAGTGTTAAGAAAATCTTTTCTTTTCTCCCTTTTCTTGTGCCTCCCCACTTCCTCGTCCTTTCTCCTCACCTTCAAGTATTTTTTTTTGAACATTTACCATGTGTTTCTGAGCATACAATGATGGCTTAAACAGTCTAGCAGGGGAAACAAAGAAATAAACAAATCAACTCTATTCACTAGGACACATGCTGTAATAGAAGAGTGCACAGTATGCTGGGGATGCTTCAAGACACAGTAATTCTATCTGCCTCAGGGGAATCCAGCAAGGCTTCCTAGAGGAGGTGATATTTGAACAGGGTCGTGACAGGCACACATTGTCTGTTTCATACATAAGGTCTTCCTTATGACCTAATTAGGGTCTGGACAATTGTAGCGATCTATGCAATTATGAGTTGTGTCTTCATTAAAATAATGTATGAATTATAAATTAAAATTCTGGAAAAAGAGTGTATTTAAATATATTTAATATAAAAACTATTTCATGAATGTTCTTTTGAAGCATTTTTTTAATGAAAGCTGGGTTGGCTGAGGCTTGTTGAAAATAAATTTGATGAAACTGGGATTAATATTCTTTGAGCTTGATGTTCTTTGAAGTATAAAAGGACACTAAATGTTTTTGAAATGTAATTCTAATAGAAGGATAGTTTCCAGAGCAATCACATAAGGTCATGCAATCTGCTCAGGTTCACCTCCAAGCCTCTAAGGGTTGCTATTCAGAAATAAAAAATGTAATATGAATTTTCTCCTGTGAGTTGGGCAGTGTGATAGTCTTGATAATTTCTAAGATGATCTCGTTTGTCTCCTCTCTGTCTTTTGCATATGTATGTATGTATATACACACATCTACACCTGCATATATATATGCATATGTATATATACAAACATGTGTTTATACATTTTAAAATATTTTCTATATTTATATAAATATATATAAATATAGAAAAGTATACATATATTAAGCGTATAACTCATTCAGTTATCACAACTGAAGGCACCCATGTAGTAAACATGCAGGCAATAAATAGGTTACCAAAACATTACCATAAAGTTCCCTTATGCCATTTCTAGTTGTTACTCCCATAAAATTAACAACTATCCTGATTTTTAACAGCATTGATTAGATTTGCCTGTGTGTGTGTGTGAGCTTTAATTAGCCCTACATCTTTGATGTATTTTTTAATGTTTGCTTTAAAGTTCGATATGTGTATCTTTATTTCAGTCTATGTTTTAATATTATACCATTCCGTTATAGTACTAAAACTTTATGACAGTATACTTCCAGTTTTTCCTTCTGTCCTTTAGAATTTTTATGTGTATACATGTTTTAAACTTCCAAATACATAATTATCATTTTTCTTTAAACAATTATCTTTTTTCATCTATTCCTCAATTAAATATTTTATTATTATTAATTATCTTTTGAAGAAAATAAAAAATAAGAAAACAAATATCTTTGGGATTTATTTCATATTTACCCTTTCTAGCTGTCTTTGTACAGATTCAAATTTTCGCTTTGTATCATTTTCCTTCAGCTTGAAGACTCTCCTTTAATATTTTTTGTGTTGGATTGATAGTTATGCTGGTGATGAGTCCTTTCAGCTTTTGATTTTCTAAAACTGTACAGGCCTACTTTGTTTTATTGTTCTTCACTTTATTGTGCTTCCTAAATATTGTATTTTATGCATTGAAATATTGTGGGAACCCTGTGTTGAGGAAGCCTATCAGCACCATTTTTCCGACAGCATGTGCTCACTTCATATCTCTGTGTCACATTTGGGTAGTTCTCACAATATTTCAAGCTTTTTCATTATTATATTTGTTATGGTGGTCTTTGATGTTACTAATACAACTTGCCAAAGACTCAGATGATGGTTAGAAATTTTTAGGAAAAAAGTATTTTTATATTAAGGTATGTACATTGTTTTTTTAAAATTTTTTAACAGCTTTATTGGAGTATAATTGCTTTACAATGGTGTGTTAGTTTCTGCTTTATAACAAAGTGACTCAGCTATACATATACATATATCCCCATATCTCCTCCCTCTTGCATCTCCCTCCTTTCCACCCTCCCTATCCCACCCCTCTAGGTGGTCACAAAGCACGAGCTGATCTTCCTGTGCTAAGTGGCTGCTTACCACTAGCTATCTATTTTACGTTTGGTAGTGTATATAGGTCCATGCCACTCTCTCACTTTGTCCCAGCTTACCCTTCCCCCTCCCCGTGTCCTCAAGTCCATTCTCTAGTAGGTCTGCGTCTTTATTCCCATCATGCTCCTAGGTTCTTCATGACCATGTTTTTTTGTTTTTTTTTTAGGTTCCATATATATGTGTTAGCATACGGTATTCGTTTTTCTCTTTCTGACTTACTTCACTCTGTATGACAGACTCTAGGTCCATCCACCTCATAATTCAAAAAGAATCATGTACCACAATGTTCATTGCAGCTCTATTTACAATAGCCAGGACGTGGAAGCAACCTAAGTGTCCATCGACAGATGAATGCATTGTTTTTTAATTTAAAAAATTTATTGAAGTATAGTTGATTTACAATGTTAGTTTCAGGTGTACAACATAGTGATTAACATTTTTATAGGTTATACTCTTTTTAAAGTTATTAAAAATAATGGCTATATTTCCCTGTTACATACAGTATATCCTCGGTGTGTGTTTATTTTATACATAGTAGTTTGTGTCTCTTAGTCTCATACCCTTATCTTGCCCCTCCTAACTTCACTCTCTCCACTTGTTCTCTGTATCTGTGAGTCTGTTTCTGTTACATACATTTGTTTTATTTTACGGATTCCACATATAAGTGGTAACATAATTATTTGTCTTTCTCTCTCTGACTTATGTCACGAAACACAATACTCTCTAGGACCAGAATTTCATTCTTTTTCATGGTTAAGAAATATTCTATTATATATCTCTCTATATGTCTATATCTTCTTTATCTATTTTTCTGTGGATGGACACTTAGGTTGCTTCCATATTTTGGCTTTTGTAAATAATACTGCTATGAACATTAAGGTGCATGTATCTTTTCAAATTAGTATTTTTGTGTTTTTTGGATATATACCCAGTAGTGGAATTTCTGGATCATATGGTAGTTTGATATTTTTTTTTGAGGAACCTCCATACTGTTTTCCATAGTGGCTGCATCAATTTACAATCCTACCAACAGTGTATGAGGCTTCCCTTTTCTCCACATCCTCATTAACATTTGTTATTTGTAGACTTTTTGATGATAGCCATTCTGTCAGGTGTGAGGTGATAGCTCACTGCGTTTTGATGTGTATTTCTCTGACGATTTGTAATTCTGATAATTTTTTTCATGTGCCTGTTGGCCATCTGTATATGTTCTATGGAAAAATGTCTATTCGGGCCTTCTTCCCATATTTTAATTGGGTTGTTCAGTTTTTTAATATTGAGTTGTATAAGCTGTTTATATATTTTGGATATTAACCGCTTCTTGGTCACATCACTGGCAAATATTTTCTCCCATTCAGTAAGTTGTCTTTTCATTTTGTCAATTATTTTATGTTGCTGTGCAAAAGCTTTTAAGTTTAATTAGGTCCAATTGTTTATTTTTATTTATATTTCCCCTGCCTGAAAAGACAGATAAAAAAAAATGCTGCCGTTTACGTCAAAGAGTGGTCTGCTTATGGCAGTCTCTAGGTCCATCCATGTTGCTGTAAATGGCATTACTTTGTTCATTTTTATGGCTGAGTGATATTCCATTGTATATATGTACCACATCTTTTTTGTCTATGCCTCTGTCGATGGACATTTAGGTTGCTTCCATGTCCTGACTATTGTGAATAATGCTGCAATGAACATTGGGGTGTATGTATATTTTCGACTTATGGTTTTCTCCAGATATAAATCAATATACAATATTGATTACCAGGAGAGGGTTTGCTGGATCATATGATAGCTCTATTTTTAGTTTCTTAAGGAACATCCCTATTATTCTCCATAGAGGCTGTACATATTTGCATTCCCACCAAGAGTGTAGGAGGGTTCCCTTTTCTCCACACCCTCTCTAGCATTTATTGTTCGTAAACATTTTGATGATGGCCATTCTGACCAGTGTGAAGTGATACCTGATTGCAGTTTTGATTTGCATTTCTCTAATAATTAGTGATGGTAAGCATCTTTTCATGTGTTGTTTAACCATCTGTATGTCTTCATTGGAGAAATGCCTATTTAGATCTTCCACCCATTTGTTGATTGAGTTGTTTGTTTTTTGATATTGAGCTCCATGAGCTGTTTGTGTATTTTGTGTTTGTGTATTGTGACAAGGGAGATTAATCCCTTGTCAACTGCTTCATTTTCAAATATTGTCTCCCATCTGAGGGTTTTCTTTTCATTTTGTTTACAGTTTCCTTTGCTGTGCAAAAGTTTCTAAGTTTCATTAGGTCACATTTGTTTCTTTTTCTTTTTCTTTTCATTATTCTAGGAGGTGAATCAAAAAAAATCTAGCTGCGATTTATATCAGAGAGTGTTCTCCCTATATTTTCCTCTATAAATTTTATAGTATCTGGCCTTACATTTAGGTCTTTAGTACAATTTGAGTTTATTTTTATGTATGGTGTTAGGGTGTGTTCTAATTTCACTCTTTGACTTGTAGCTGTCCAGTTTTCCCAGCACCACTTATTAAGAGGCTGTCTTTTCTCCATTGTATATTCTTGCCTCCTTTGCCATAGATTAGGTAACAATTAATGTGTGGGTTTATCACTGGACTTTCTATTCTGTTCCATTAATCTATATTTCTGCTTTGGGGCTACTAACATACTGTATGGATGACTGTAGCTTTGTAGTATAGTCTGAAGTCAGGGAGACTGATACCTCCATCTCCGTTTTTCTTTATCAGGATTGCTTTGGTTATTCGTCAGCTTTTGTGTTTGCATAGGAATTTTAAATATATATATATATATATTTTTTGTGGTACACGGGCCTCTCACTGTTGTGGCCTCTCCCATTGTGGAGCACAGGCTCCAGACATGCAGGCTCAGCGGCCATGGCTCACAGGCCCAGCTGCTCCACGGCATGTGGGATCTTCCTGGACCGGGGCATGAACCTGCATTAACTGCATCGGCAGGTGGACTCTCAACAACTGTGCCACTGGGGAAGCCCAAAATTTAAAATTTTTTGTTCTAATTTTGTGAAAAATGCCTTTGGTAGTTTGATACGGATCACATTGAATCTGTAGATTGCTTTGGGTAGTATAGTCATTTTCACAATATTGATTCTTCCTATCCAAAAACATGGTTTATCTCTCCATCTGTTTGTGTCATCTTTTATTTCTTTAATCAGTGTTTCATAGTTTTCTGAATACAGATCTTTTGCCTCCTTATGTAGGTTTATTCCTAGGTATTCTTTTTGATACAATTGTGAATGGGATTGTTTAATCTCTCTTTCTGATCTTTCATTGTTAGTGTATAGGAATGCAAAAGATTTCTGTGCATTAATATTGTGTCCTGCAACTTTACCAAATTCATTGAAGAGCTCTAGTGGTTTTCTGGTAGCATCTTTAGGATTTTCTATGTATAGTGTCATGCTATCAGCAAACAGTGACAGTTTTCCTTCTTCTTTTCCAATTTGGATTCCTTTTATTTCTTTTTCTTCTCTGATAGCTGTGGCTAGGACTTCCAAAATTATGCTGAATAAACATGGTGAGAGTGGACATCCTTGTCTTCTTCCTGGTCTTAGAGGAAATGCTTTCAACTTTTCACCATTGAGTATGATGTTAGCTGTAGCTTTGTCATATATGACCATTATTATGTTGAAGTAGTTTCCCTCAAAGCCCACTTTCTGGAGATTTTTTGTTTACGATAAATGGGTGTTGAAATTTTCAGAAGTTTTCTTTTTTTTCTATCGAGATGATCATATACTTTTCTTCAATTTGTTAATGTAGTGTATCACATTGATTGATTTGCATATATTGAAGAATCCTTGCATCCCTGGGATAAATTCCACCTGACCAGGGTGTATGATTCTTTTAATATGTTGCTGGATTTGGTTTGTAGTATTTTGTTGAGGACTTTTGTTTCTATGTTCATCAGTGATATTGGCCTATAATTTTCTTTTTCTGTGTGATATATTTGTCTGATTTTGGTATCAGGGTGATAGTGGCCTCATAGAATGAGCTTGGGAGTGTTCCTTCCTCTGCAATTTTTTGGAAGAGTTTCAGAAGTAGTGTTAACTCTTCTCTAAATGTTTGATAGAATTCACATGTGAAGCCATCTGGTCCTGGACTTTTGTTTGTTGGAAGATTTTTAACCACAGTTTCAATTTCAGTACTTGTGATTAGTCTGTTCATATTTTCTATATCTTCCTGGTTCAGTCTTGGAAGGTTGTGCCTTTCTAAGAATTTGTCCATTTTTCCAGGTTGTCCATTTTATTGGTGTATTGTTGCTTGTAGTAGTCTCTTAACATTTGTATTTCTGTGTTGTCCACTGTAACTTCTTTTCCTTTTTCATTTCTAATTTTATTGATTTGAGACCTCTCCCTTTTTTTCTTGATGAGTGGCTAAAGGTTTATCAATTTTGTTTATATTCTCAAAGAACCAGCTTTTAGTTCCATTGATCTTTGCTATTGTTTTCTTCATCTCTATTTCATTTACTTCAGTTCTGACCTTTATGATTTCTTTCCTTATACTTACTTTGGGTTTTGATTGTTCTTCTTTCTCTAGTTACTTTAGGTGTAAGGTTAGGTTGTTTATTTGAGATTTTTCTTGTTTCTTGAGGTAAGGTTATATTGCTATAAACTTACCTCTTAGAACTACTTTTGCTGCAACTCATAGGTTATGGATCATAGTGTTTTTGTTGCAATTTGTCTCTAGGTATTTTTTGATTTGCTCTTTGATTTCTTCAGTGATCTGTTGGTTATTTGGTAATGCATTGTTTAGCCTCCATGTGCTTTTGTTTTTTACATTTTCTTCCCTATGATTGATTTCTAATCTCATAACGTGGTTGAATAAGATGCTTGACATGATTTCAGTTTTCTTAAATTTACCAAGGCTTGGTTTGTGACCCAAGATGTGTCCTGTCCTGGAGAATGTTCCATGTGCCCTTGAGAAGAAAGTGTATTCTGCTGTTTTCGGATGGAATGTCCTATAAATGTCAATAAAGTCTATCTGGTCTAATGTGTCATTTAAGGCTTGTGTTTCTCATTAGTTTCCTCTCTGTATGATCTCTCCAATAGTGTAAGTGGGGTGTAAAAATTCCCCATTATTACAGTGTTACTGCTGATTTCCCCTTTTATGGCTATTAGCATTTGCCTTATATATTGAGGTGCTCCTATGTTGGGTTCATATATATTTACAATTGTTATATCTCATTCTTGGATTGATCCCTTGATGATTATGTAGTGTCCTTCCTTGTCTCTTGTAACAGTCTTTAATTTATTTTTATTTTTTAACATCTTTATTAGAGCACAATTGCTTTACGATGGTGTGTTCGTTTCTGCTTTATAACAAAGTGAATCAGCTATACATATATATATATGTCCCCATATCTCTTCCCTCTTGCATCTCCCTCCCTCCAAACCTTATCCCACCCCTCTAGGTGGTCACAGAGCATCAAGGTGATCTTGCTGTGCTATGTGGCTGCTTTGCACTACCCATCTATTTTACATTTGCTAGTGTATATATGTCCATGCCACTCTCTCACTTTCTCCCAGCTTACCCTTCCCCCTCCCCACATCCTAAAGTCCATTCTCTAGTAGGTCTGCATCTTTATTCCTGTCTTGCCCCTATGTTCTTCTGACATTTTTTGTTTTCTTTTTTTAGATTCCATATATGTGTGTTAGCTTACAGTATTTGTTTTTCTCTTTCTGACTTACCTCACTCTGTATAACAGTCTCTACGTCCATCCAGCTCACTACAAAAAACTCAGTGTCGTTCCTTTTTATGGCTGAGTAATATTCCATTGTATATATGTGCCACATCTTCTTTATCCATTCATCTATTGATGGAGACTTAAGGTGCTTCCATATCCTGGCTACTGTACATAGAGCTGCAATGAACATTTTGGTGCATGACTCTTTTTGAATTATGGTTTTCTCAGGGTATATGCCCAGTAGTGGCATTGCTGGGCCATATGGAAGTTCTATTTTTAGTTTTTAAAGGAAACTCCATACTGTTCTCCATAGTGGCCGTATCAATTTACATTCCCACCAACAGTGCAAGAGGGTTCCCTTTTCTCCACACCCTCTCCAGCATTTATTGTTTGTAGATTTTTTGATGATGGCCATTCTGACTGGTGTGAGATGATATCTCATTGTAGTTTTGATTTGCATTTCTCTAATGATTAGTGATGTTGAGCATCCTTTCATGTGTTTGTTGGCAATCTGTATATCTTCTTTGAGAAATGTCTATTTAGATCTTCTGCCCATTTTTGGATTGGGTTCTTTTGTTTTTTGATATTGAGCTGCATGAGTTGCTTGTATGTTTTGAAGATTAATCCTTTGTTAGTTGCTTCATTTGCAAATATTTTCTCCCATTCTGAGGATTGTCTTTTGGTCTTGTTTATGGTTTCCTTTGCTGTGCAAAAGCTTTGAAGTTTCATTAGGTCCCATTTGTTTATTTTTGTTTTTATTTCCATTTCTCTTGGAGGTGGGTCAAAAAGGATCTTGCTGTGATTTATGTCATAGAGTGTTCTGCCTATGTTTTCCTCTAAGAGTTTGATGGTGTCTGGCCTTACTTTTAGATCTTTAATCCATTTCGAGTTTATTTTTGTGTATGGTGTTGGGGAGTATTCTAATTTCATTCTTTTACATGTAGCTGTCCAGTTTTCCCAACACCACCTATTGAAGAGGCTGTCTTTTCTCCACTGAATATTCTTGCCTCCTTTATCAAAGATAAAGTTACCATATGTGCGTGGGTTTATCTCTGGGCTTTCTATCCTGTTCCACTTATGAATATTTCTGTTTTTGTGCCAGTACCATACTGTCTTGATTACTGTAGCTTTGTAGTATAGTCTGAAGTCAGGGAGCCTGATTCCTCCAGCTCCATTTTTCTTTCTCAAGATTGCTTTGGCTCTTTGGGGTCTTTTGTGTTTCCATACAAATTGTGAAATTTTTTGTTCTATTTCTGTGTAAAATGCCAGTGGTAGTTTGATAGGGATTGCATTGAATCTGTAGATTGCTTTGCATAGTAGAATCATTTTCAAAATGTTGATTCTTCCAATCCAAGAACATGGTATATCTCTCTATCTATTTGTATCACCTTTTATTCTTTCATTAGTGTCTTATAATTTTCTGAATACCAGTCTTTTGTCTCCTTAGGTAGGTTTATTCCTAGATATTTTATTATTTTTGTTGCAATGATAAATGGGAGTGTTTTCTTAATTTCATTTTCAGATTTCTCATCATTAGTGTATAGGAATGCAAGGGATTTCTGTGTGTTAATTTTGTATCCTGCTACTTTACCAAATTCATTGATTAGCTCTAGGAGTTTTCTGGTAACATCTTTAGGATTCTCTATGTATAGTGTCATGTCATCTGCAAAGAGTGACAGCTTTACTTCTTTTTTTCCAATTTGGATTCCTTTTATTTCTTTTTCTTCTCTGATTGCTGTGGTTAAAACTTTCAAAACTATGTTGAATAACATTGGTGTGAGTGGGCAACCTTGTCTTTTTCCTGGTCTTAGTGGAAATGGTTTCATTTATTCGCCATTGAGGATGATGTTGGCTGTGGGTTTGTCATATATGGCTTTTATTACGTTGAGGAAAATTCCCTCTGTGGCTACTTTCTGAGAGTTGTTATCATAAATTGGTGTTGAATTTTGTCGAAAATTTTCTCTGCGTCTATTGAGGTGATCATATAGTTTTTCTCCTTCAATTTGTTAGTATGGTGTATCACGTTGATTGATTTGCATATATTGAAGAATCCTTGCATTCCTGGGATAAACCCCTCTTGATCATAGTATATGATCCTTTTAATGTGCTGTTGGATTGTGTTTGTTAGTATTTTGTTGAGGATTTTTGCATGTAAGTTCATCAGTAATATTGGCCTGTAGTTTTCTTTCTTTGTGACATCTTTGTCTGGTTTTGCTGTCAGAGTGATGCTGTCCTCGTAGAATGAGTTTGGGAGTGTTCCTCCCTCTGCTATATTTTGGAAGAGTTTGAGAAGGATTGGTGTTAGCCCTTCCATAAATATTTGCTAGAATTCACCTGTGAAGCCATCTGGTCCTGGGCTTTTGTTTGTTTGAAGATTTTTAATCACAATGTCAATTCAGTGCTTGTGATTTGTCTGTTCATATTTTCTATTTCTTTGTGGTTCAGTCTCAGAAGGTTGTGCATTTCTAAGAATTTGTCCATTTCTTCCAGGTTGTCCATTTTATTGGGATATGGTTGCTTGTAGTAATCTCTCATGATCCTTTGTATTTCTGCAGTGTCAGTTGTTACTTCTCCTTTTTCATTTCTAATTCTATTGATTTGAGTCTTCTCCTTGTTTTTCTTGATAAGTCTGGCTAATGGTTTACCAATTTTGTTTATCTTCTCAAGGAACAGATTTTAGTTTTATTGATCTTTGTTATCATTTCCTTCCTTTCTTTTTCATTTTTTTCTGATCTGATCTCTATGATTTCTTTCCTTCTGCTAACTTTGGGGGTTTTTGTTCTTCTTTCTTTAATTGCTTTAGGCGTAAGAGTAAGTTGTTTATTTGAGATGTTTCTTGTTTCTTAAGGTAGGTTTGTATTGCTATGAACTTCACTGTTAGAACTGCTTTTGCTTCATCCCATAGGTTTTGGGTTGTTGTGATTTCATTGTCATTTGTTTCTAGGTATTTTTTGATTTCCTCTTCGATTTCTTCAGTGATCCTTTGGTTACTAAGTAGTGTGTAGTTTAGCCTCCATGTTTTTGTATTCCTTACAAATTTTTTTCCTGTAACTGATATGTAGTCTCATAGCATGGATGGTCAGAAAAGTCAGTTGATACAATTTCAGTTTTCTTAAATTTACCAAGGCTTGATTTGTGACCCAAGATATGATCTATTCTGGAGAATGTTCCATGAGCACTTGAGAAGAATGTGTATTCTGTTGTCTTTGGATGGAATGTCCTATCAATATAAATTAAGTTCATCTTGTTTAATGTATCATTTAAAGCTTGTGTTTCCTTATTTATTTTCATTTTGGATGATCTGTCCATTGGCGGAAGTGGAGTGTTAATGTCCCCTACTATGACTGTGTTACTGTCAATTTCCCTTTTTATGGCTGTTAGTATTTGCCTTATGTATTGAGGTCCTCCTATGTTGGGTGCATAAATATTTACAATTGTTATATCTTCTTTTTGGATCAATCCCTCAATCATTATGTAGTGTCCTTCTTTGTCTCTTGTGTTAGTCTTTGTTTTAAAGTCTCTTTTGTCTGATATGAGAATTGTTACTCCAGCTTTCTTTTGATTTCCGTTTGCATGGAATATCTTTTTTCATCCCCTCACTTGCAGTCTGTATGTGTCCCTAGGTCTGAAGTGGGTCTCTTGTAGGCAGCATATATATGGGTCTTGTTTTTGTATCCATTCAGCCAGTCTATGTCTTTTGGTTGGAGAATTCAATCAATTTACATTTAAGGTAATTATCGGTATGCATGTTCCTATTACTATTTTCTTAATTGTTTTCGGTTTATTATTGTAGGTCTTTTCCTTCTCTTGTGTTTCCTGCCTCGAGAAGTTCCTTTAGCATTTCTTGTAAAGCTGGTTTTGTGGTGCTGAATTCTCTCAGCTTTTGCTTGTCTGTAAATCTTTTAAGTTCTCTGTCAGATCTGAATGAGATCCTTGTTGGGTAGAGTAATCTTTGTTGTAGGTTTTTCTCCTTCATCACTTTAAATATGTCCTTCCACTCCCTTCTGGCTTGCCAAGTTTCTGCTGAAAGACCAGCTGTTAACCTTATGAGGATTCTCTTATGTGTTATTTGTTGTTTTTCCCTTGCTGCTTTTAATATTTGTTCTTTGTATTTAATTTTTCATAGTTCGATTAATATGTGTATTGGCGTGTTTCTCCTTGGATTTATCCTGTATGAGACTCTCTGCACTTCCTGGACTTGATTAACTATTTCCTTTCCCATATTAGGGAAGTTTTCAACTCTAATCTCTTCAAATATTTTCTCAGCCCCTTTCTTTTTCTCTTCTTCTTCTGGGACCCATATAATTTGAATATTGGCGCGTTTAATGTTTTTGAGAGGTCTCTAAGACTGTTCAATTCTTTTCATTCTTTTTTCTTTATTCTGCTCTGCAGTAGTTATTTCCACTATTTTATCTTTGAGGTCACTTATCCATTCTTCTGACTCAGTTATTCTGCTATTGATCCCTTCTATAGAATTTTAAATTTTATTTGTTGTGTTGTTCATCACTGTTTGCTCTTTAGGTCTTCTAGTTCCTTGTTAAACGTTTCTTGTATTTTCTCCTTTCTATTTCCAAGATTTTGGATCAACTTTACTATCATTATTCTGAATTCTTTTTCAGGTAGACTGCCTATTTCCTCTTCATTTGTTAGGTTTGGTGGGTTTTTGCCTTGCTCCATCATCTGCTGTGTGTTTCTCTGTCTTCTCATTTTTCTTAACTTACTGTCTTTGGGGTCTCCTTTTTGCAGCCTGCAGGTTTGTAGTTGCTGTTGTTTTTGGTGTCTGTCCCCAGTGGCTATGGTTGGTTAAGTGGGTTGTGTAGGCTTCCTGGTGGTGGGTACTAGGGCCTCTTTTCTGGTGGATGAGGCTGGATCTTTTCTTTCTGGTGGGCAGGTCCACGTCTGATGGTGTGTTTTGGGGTGTCTGCGGCCTTATTATGATTTTAGGCAGCCTCTCTGCTAATGGATAGTGTTGTGTTCCTGTCTTGCTAATTGTTTGGCATAGGGTGTCCTGCAGTGTAGCTTGCTGGTCATTGAGTGGATCTGGGTCTTGGCGTTTGGATGGATGTCTGTGGGAGATATTTGCCGTTTGATATTACGTGGAGCTGGGAGGTCTCTTGTGGACCAGTGTCCTGAACTTGGCTCTCCAGTGGCACAGCTCTGATGCCTGGCTGTAGCACCAAGAGCCTGTCTTCCACATGGCTCAGAATAAAAGGGAAAACAATAAATAAAGAAGAGGATAAAATAAAATAAAGTAAAATAAAATTATTAAAATAAAAATAATTATTAAGAAAAAAATGTTTTTAATTTAAAAAAAGAAACAAAAAATGGACTGACAGAACCCTAGGACAGATGGTAAAAGAAATGCTATACAGACAAAATCACAGAAACATACACATACACATTCACAAAAAGAGAAAAAGTGAAAATATTATATATATCGTTGCTCCTAAAGTCCACCTCCTCAATTTGGGGTGATTCATTATCTATTCAGGTATTCCACAGATGCAGGGTACATCAACTTGTTTGTGGAGATTTAATCCACTGCTCCTGAGGCTGTTGGGAGAAATTTCCCTTTCTCTTCTTTGTTCGCACAGCTCCCAGTGTTCAGCTTTGAATTTGGACCCGCCTCTGCGTGTAGGTTGCTGGAGGGCGTCTGTTCTTTGCTTAGACCGGATGGGGTTAAAGGAGCAGCTGATTCGGGGGCTCTGGCTCACTCAGGCCAGGGGGAGGGAGGGTTATGGATGCAGGGCGAGCCTGTGGCGGCAGAGGCCGGCGTGACATTGCACCAGTCTGAGGCGTGCCGTGCGTTCTCCCAGAGAAGTTGTCCCTGGATCACGGGACCCTGGCAGTGGCAAGCTGCACAGGCTCCCAGGAGGGGAGGTGGTGATAGTGACCTGTGCTCGCACACAGGCTTCTTGGTGGCTGTAGCAGCAGCCTTAGCATCTCAAGCCTGTCTCTGGGGTCCACACTGGTAGCCGTGGCTCGGGCCTTTCTCTGGAGATCCTTTAAGCTGTGCTCTTAATCCCCTCTCCTTGCTCACTAGGAAACAAAGAGGCAAGAAAAAGTATCTTGCCTCTTCGGCAGCTCCAGACTTTCTTGGACTCCCTCCCAGCTAGCTGCGGTGCACTAGTCCCTTCAGGCTTTGTTCAAGCAGCCAACCCCAGTCCTCTCCCTGGGATCCGATGGAAGCCTGAGCCTCACCTCCCAGCCCCTGCCCACTCCAGCGGGTGAGCAGATAAACCTCTCGGGCTGGTGAGTACTGATAGGCACCGATCCCCTATGTGGGAATCTCTCTGCTTCGCCCTCCACGTCCCTGTTGCTGCGCTCTCCTCCGTGGCTCTGAAGCTTCCCCCTCCACCCCCGACAGTCTCTGCCCACGAAGGGGCTTCTAGTGTGTGGAAACCTTTCCTCCTTCACTGCTCTCTCTCACTGGTGCAGGTCCCATCCCTATTCTTTTGTCTCTGTTTGTCTTTTGCCCTGCCCAGGTACCTGGGGAATTTCTTTCCTGTTGGGAGGCCGGAGGTCTTCTGCTAGTGTTCAGTAAGTGTTCTGTAGGGGTTGTTCCACATGTAGATGTATTTCTGATGTATTTGTGGGGAGGAAGGTGATTTCCATGTCTTACTCTTCCACCATCTTGAAGCCTTTCTCCAACAGGCTTTAATTTAAAGTCTACTTTGTGTGATATGAGTTTTGCTACTCCAGCTTTCTTTTGATTTCCATTTGCATGGAATATTTTTCCATCTCCTCACTTTCAGTCTGTATGTGTCCCTAGGTTTGAAGGGGGTCTCTTGTAGATAGCGTATATATGGGTCCTGTTTTTGTATCCATTAAACCAGTCTGTGTCTTTTGGTTGGAGCATTGAATCCATTTACATTTAAGGTAATTTTCAATATGTATGTTCCTATTGCCATTTTCTTAATTGTCTTGGGTTTTGTTTTTGTTGTTTGTTTGTTTTTTGCAGGTCTTTTTCTTCTCCTGTGGTTCCCACATAGAGAATTTCCTTTTGCATTTGCTGTAAAGCTGGTTTGGTGGTGCTAATTTCTCTTAGCTTTAGCTTGTCTGTAAAGCTTTCAATTTCTCTGTTGAATCTGAATGAAAGCCTTGCTGTGTAGAGTATTCTTGGTCGTAGGTTTTTTCCTTTCATCACTTTAGATATATCATGCTACTCCTTTGTGGCCTGAAGAGTTTCTCCTGCAATATCAGCTGATAAGATAATTTGGATTCCCTTGTCTTTTTTTCCTTTTCCTTTGCTGCTTTTAATATGTTTTCCTTGTATTATTTTTTGTTAGTTTTATTAATATGTGTCTCCAGGTGTTTCTTCTTGGGTTTATCCTGTATGGGACTCTCTGTGCTTCCTGGGCTTGGATGACTGTTTCCTTTCCCATGTTAGGGAAGTTTTTGACTATAATCTCCTCAAATATTTTTCAGTCCTTTCTCTTCTTCTGGGACCCCTATAATTCAAATGTTAGTGTGTTTAATGTTGTTCCAGAGGTCTCTGAGACTGTCCTCATTTCTTTTCATGCTTTTTTCTTTATTCTGTTCTGCAGCAGTGTTTGCCAACATTCTGTCTTCCAGCTCACTTATCCAGTCTTCTGCCTCAGTTATTCTATTAATTCCTTCTAGTGTACTTTTTATTTCATTTATTGTATTGTTCATCAGTATTTGTTTGTTCTTTAGTTCTTCTATGTCCTTGTTAAACATTTCTTATATCTTCTTAATCCATGCCTCCATTCTATTTCTCAGCTCTTAGATCATCTTTATTATCATTACGCTGAAATTTTTCAGGTAGATTGCTTATTGTCTCTTCATTTAGTTGGTCTTGTCAGTTTCTACCTTGCTTCTTTGTCTGCAACATTTTCTTCTGTCATATCATTTTGTCTAACCTACTGTGTTTGTGGTCTTCTTTCTGCAGGCTGCAGGGCCATAGCTCCTCTTGCTTCTGGTGTCTGCCCCCTGGTGGGTGAGTTTGGTCCAAGAGCTTCTGTAGGCTTCCTGGTGGGAGGGACTGGCGCCTGCACTCTGTTTGGTGGAGCTGGCAGGGCAACATCAAGTGTTGTGTTTGGGGGTGTCTGTGTGCTAAGTATGACTTTAGGCAGCCTGTCTGCTAATGGGAGGGGCTGTCTTCCTGTCTTGCTGGCTGTTTGGCCTGAGGAGTCCAGCACTGGGTTTGCAGGTTGTTGGGTGGAGCCAGGTCTTGGTGCTGAGATGGGGACCACTGGGAGAGCTCATGCCAATTAATATTCCCTGGGGTCAGGAATTTTCTGGTGGTCCAATAGCCAGGTCTTAGCACTCCCATCACAGGGGCTCAGGTTTGACCCCTGGCTGGGGAAGCTTGGGTCTTTTTTTTTTTGATCCAATCTGCCACCCTATGTGTTTTGTTTGGAGCATTTGGCTCATTGATATATAAAATAATTATTGATAGGTATGTGCTTATTGCCATTATTTTCCCATTGTTTTCCCATTGTCTCTGTAGTTTTTTCCCATTGTCTCTGTAGTTTTCCCATTGTCTCTGTAGTTCTTCTCTCTTCTTTTAGTTTCTCCCCTGAGGTTTGATTTTTCTTTTGTGATATACTTGTGTTCCATTCTTTTTAGTTTTTGTATCTCTATTCTTGGGTTTTGTTTTGTGGTTAGCATTGGGTTTATATAAGTTGACCTATAACTATATCCATCTGTTTTAAGCAGGTGCTTTTTTAAGTTCAAACACATTCTAAAGGATCAACATTTTGTACGCCCTACTTCCACAATTTGTCTTTTTGATGTCATATTTTACATCTTCATGTTTATCCTTTTAGTGATTATTACAGTTATATTTGACTTTACCATTTTTTGTCTTTTACTCTTTGTGCTACTTTAAGTAGCATTAAGCCTTAACATATATTTGCTTTTAGCAGTGGAATTTTTCCTTTCTAATAGACACTTCCTTCTTGTTATAGCTTTTAGCTTTCCACTAAAGAAGACCCTTTAACATTTCTTTTAGAGTTGGTTTAGTATTGATGAACTTTTTTTAGTTTTTGCTTGTCTGAGAAGTGTTTATCTATCCTTTAATTCTAAATGATAATCTTATTGGATAGAGTATGCTAGTTTGCAGGTATTTCTCTTTCATCAGGTTAAAGATATCATGCTACTCCCTTCTGGCTTGTAAAGTTTCTGCAGAAGAATCAGCTGATAGCCATAAGTGAGTTCCCTTGTATATGACCTTGTCTTTCTCTTTCTGCCATTACAATTCTATCTTTCACTTTTGCCATTTTAATTATGATGTGTCTTGGTATGGGTCTGTTTAGGTCCATCTTGTTTAGGATACCCTGTGCTTCCTGTACCTGAATATCTGTTTCCTTCTTCAGGCTTGGGAAGTTTTCAGCCATAATTTCATTAAATATATTTTTGACACCTTTCTCTCTCTCTTCTCCTTCTGGGACCCCTATGATGCAAATGTTGGTACACTTGATGTCATCCTAATGATCCCTTAAACTGTTTTTATTTTCTAATTTGTTTTCTTTTTGCTCTTCTGATTGAGTGTTTTCCATTATTCTATCTTCCAGAATAGTAACGCATTCTTCTGGATCACCTATCTGATGTTCATTCCTTCTAGTGTGTTTTTCATTCTAGTTATTGTATTCTTCAGCTCTCACTGGTCCTTCTTTTTTATTTTCTTGTTCCTTGTTACTATTCTCATTGTGTTCATCTATTCTTTTCCCTAATTCAGTTAGCATTCTTATTGCTAATGCATTGAGTTCTTCATCTTGTAAGTTGTCTATTTCTGTTTCATTCGTTGTTTTTTTCAAGATTTTCTCCTTTTCTTTCAACTGAGACAAATTTCTCTGTCTTCTCATTTTGCTTATCTTTCTCTGTTTCTATGAAATTATGTTAAACACTTAACTATGCAAGTTCTTGAACTGTGGGGTCCTTAAATGGGATCATCCCTATACAGTCTATGTGTGCCCAGTGGCTTTGGTGGAGAGCAGAATTTGACATAAACACAAGTCATATCTTTCCTCAGGGTGTACAGGAATCTATCACCTTGGTAGGAGGTGGGGCTGGAGACAGAGAGGATAAGACTGGAGCCAGCTGTGAGGCAAGACTTCCCCTTTGATTAGTGGCCATCACCACCTTCTGAGGGGAAATGTCAAGTCCCAAGTAGCTGGAACAGAACCCCTGAAGGTTGAGCCTAAGCTGGCTCACTTCCCTTTAAGTGTGGGCTATTGACCCTCCCAGGACTGTTACCCTCACCCTAGAAGAGAGGACGACTGAATCAAGAAGGGCTGGCATGTTCACTCAGCAAGGGTTGGGGCATAGGTGGGTCACTATCAGTGATCCATACTGCCTCTGGAATCACCAGTAATGACTGCTCCCACCCTGCTCAGACACTGGTTCAGGTTTGAGCCATCCCACCATCTCACAGCTGAGGTCTTTCCTTGTTCATGGCAGCTCTCACTCATGGAGCTGTGACGTGAGGCAAGGGAGACTGGAGCATTCCTTTTGCTCAGGCTGGGGAGCCACATGTGCATTCTCAATCCACTCTCTCTGCCCTGTTTTGGGAGCAGGCAAGCATTTGTGAGCTCCTCATTAGTGGAATCCAGGCTTACCACAGCCCTCCTATTTGTCCCACTGACCCTTTAACTAGCCAAGGGGGCTTGTCTTCCCACTGTTGGACCCCACAGTTGGGTTGCCCAATAGAAGGCTTTAATCGTTCACTCTCCAGTGAGGCTCTCCATTTGTGTAATCTCCCTTTTCCTCTGAGTCCCCTCCCAGTGGCACAGGTCCCAACATGATCTCTTCTTTCCCTTCCTACCCAATTTCTTGTGGCTCTTTCTTATACCCTTGGTTGTACAGGAGTCTGCCAGTCTCCAGATAGTTCATGGTGGGAACTGAGTTTCAAGTAATCCTACTACACCATCTTGATCCAATTCTGTGTATTGTTTTTTAAACACAATGCTTTTTGCACTTAGTGGACTACAGTATAGTGTAAAAATACTTCTATATGCACTGAGAAACCAAAAAATTTGTATGTTTCACTTTATTGAGTTATTCACTCTATTGAGGTAATCTGTAACTGAACCCACACTATTTCCTACGTATGCCTATATTTATTTTGCCTTTATTTTTGGAGGATAATTTTTCCTGCTTATAGAATTCTAAGTTAATAGTTAAAAATATTTTGTTATGGCAGTTTAAAAATATTGTTCCATGGCCCATGGCTTCCATTACTTCTGATGCAAAGTCAGTATTAATACTTTGTTCCTCTTTATGCAATGTTTTTCCCTCAAGCTTATTTTAAGATTTTCTTATTATTGATATGGAACAATTTGATTATTGTATGCCTCATTATCATTTTCTTTGCATTTATCCTTCTTAGGTTTTGTTTAACTTCTTGGATCTGTAGTTTTATATATTATTAAATTTGGAAATGTTTTGGCCGTTATCTCTTTAATTATTTTTTCTGCCTCCTCTATCCTAAACACCAAGTATATGTATGTTAGACCACTTTATCTTGTTCCACAGGTTACAGCTGCTTTGTTAATTTCTTTCAGCTTTGTGTGTCTGTGTCTGTGACTGTATGCCCCATTTTGGATAGTTCCTATTTTTCTGGCTTCAAATTTATGGATACTTTATCCTACAATGTATGATTTGCTGTCAAAAGCATCCAGTTTTTAAAATTTTTCAGTATTGTCATTTTCACCTCAGAATTTTCATTTACTTTTTTTTAATAATGTTACTTTCTTCATTATGTTAATGCCTGCTTTTAAGTATTTGAACATGTTTGTAAAAGCTGTTTTAGAGCCTTAAGACATGCTATCATCTCTATCATTTCCATATCTATTTCTACAAATTAATTTCTTCTTTTCTATGAGTTCCATTACTTCTCTTCCTGGCATATCTAATAATTTTGGTTTGGATACTTGACACTGGGATTTTTCTAGTTTTGAGGGTTTGGATTTTGTTGTCTTCTTTTATAGAATATCCCAATTTGTCCCAATAGACAGGGATTTTACTTGCAGATTATCTTAATCTTTTTGAAGCTTGTTTTTAAACTTTCTTAATGCAGGTTTTGAGATGCCTTTACTCTAGGATTGGCTTAGTCATACACCTGAGAAGTGAACTTCAGTGGTCCCTACTGAGTGCCCCATATGGTCAGTAAGCTTTCTTTACACAGCCTGGTCAGTATTAGAACATTACCCCAGCTCTGTGAGCTCTGATATTTATTAAATTTATAGCTTTCTGGTAGTTATTCTTTTATTCATAATTGCTCTTTACTCCAGCTCATGGGATCTTGCCTATGCATGTAAATCTCAGAACTCAGCCAATGAATTAAGGGAACTTCTATGCAAATTGATTGAGGTTTTTTTTCCTGTGTAGATTCCTATTATCATGTACTCTGCCTTACAAATATCAACTGCTTCTGCGTCCTTGAAATCCAGTCTGTGTGTCCTCAGTTTAGGTATATTGCCATGCTCTGCTTGGGTTCCCTTCCTCTAAATCAGTGTCTGGAAAGTGCCTAGAGATAAAAATACAGGTTAAACATAGGTCTGCATTCTCTTAGCAAGTACAGTTTATGCTATTGTTGCCCAATATCTAAAACCAGTTGTTTCATATTTTTTCCAGTTTTACTGACTTTTGTTTTGGTGGCAGATTTGGCCCGGTACAAGTTATACAATCAGCTCTTTTTTCCTAAACCTTGAATGCAGTTATAGACTGTCCAAAATTATAGTACATACTGTAATAAACCACTTAAGAGTTTATTGCCTTTTCTTGTTTCAAATATAACACTGCCATTTGAGTTTGACATCACAGACTTGATTGAATTAATAACTGTTCCAAAAAAGACACCCTGTGGGAGGAGGCAGTTGAAGATGGTGGCAAAGGATAATCCTGAACTCACCTCCTCCCATAGACACAGAAAATATACATCTACATATGTAACAATTTGCTCTGAAAAGAACCTGAGAACTAGCTGAATAGCTACTCCACAATGAAGGATAAAAGGGTCATATTGAGACAGATGGGGGAGGCAGAGTCATGGTCCTGCCAAAAACAGCACACCCAGCCTGCTGACCCATCGTCAGGAGGGATCTCAGAAATGTGGCATTTCTCCCTGAGGGGTGAGGAGTTTGTGCCCCACATGAGGCACCTCAACTTTTGAAACCTGCACTGGAGCAATGAACCCCCAAAATGTTTGGTTTTAAAAACAGATGGGGCTTATGTCCAGGAGAACCATAGGTCTGTAGGGAAAGGAGATTCACCTCTTAAGGGGTTCATACACAAACTCACTCGCCCCAGGACCCAATACAAAAGCATCAGTTTGAAAAGAGCTTAGATCATAAGTGAAGGAATTTATTTTCTAATCCTAAAGCATCTGCCAGAGGGGCAGAAGCTTGTTGAAGCTCTATGAACAGAGGTGCTTATGGGTGCCAGTGTTACATTCTCCCTCTATTTCCTCAGTGCTGGCATATGTTCCAAATGAAAGAACAAGATAAAACCCCAGAAAAAAAAATCCTTAGAGAAACATAGATAAGCAATATACCTGACAAAGAGTTCAAACTAAGGTCACAAAGAAATTAACTGAACTCAGAAGAATGGATGAACACAGAGAGAGCTTCATCGAAGAAAAAACATAAAGTACCAAATGGAAGTCACAGAGCTGAATAATACAATAACTAAACTGGAAAATATACTAGAGGGGTTAAACAGCAGACCAGATGAAGCAAATGAAGGAATCAGTTATCTGGAAGACAGAGAAGTGGAACTCACCCAAACAGAGCAGGGGAAAAAATGATTAAAAACAAGTGAAAATAGCTTACGGAACCTATGGATAACATATTTGCATTATAGACATCCCAGAAGGAGAAGAGAGATAGAAAGGGACAGAAAACTTGTTTGAAGAAATAATGGCTGACAACGTCCTGAACTTGGGGAAGAAAGCAGACATCCAGATCCAGGAAGTTGAGAAAGTTCCAAATAAGATCAACCCAAAGACACTGAAACCAAGACAAATTATAATCAAAAATGTCAAAAGTTAAAGAGAGACTCTCAAAAGCAGCAAGAGGGAAGCAACTTGTTACATACAAAAGAATGCCCCTAAGTCTGTCAGCAAATTTATCAGAAGAAACTTGGCAGGCCAGAAGGTAGTGACATGATGAATTCAAGTGCTAAAAGAAAAAAACCTAACCAAGAATACTCTATCCAGCAAAGTTACCTTTCAGAGTGGAAGAGAGATAACCAGAGGAGAGACAACAAATTCGGGAGAGATAATGAGTTTTCCAGACAAACAAAAATGAAAGGAGTTTCTCACCACTATACTGGCCTTATGAGATATGTTAATGGGATTTACTTAAGCTGAAAAGAAAGAGCACTAATTAGTAATAAGAAAACTATTGAAAGTAAAATCTCACTGGTAAATATATAGCGAAGAAAGTAGATTAATTACTTATAAAGCTAGTATAAATTTAAAAGGTAATAAAAATAACTATAAATATAACAATTAGTTAAGGGATATACAAAAATGTAAAATGTGGTATAAAAAACATAAAATGGGGGCAATAAAAATGCAGAGTTTTAGAATATATTTAAACTGAACTTTCTATCAATGTATAATAGAGTGTTATATTGGTAGGCTGTTATAGGTGAGCCTCATGATAATTATAAAAATTATAAAAGCAAAAAGCTATAATTATATATATATAAAAGCAAAAAGCTATAATTAATTCACAAAAGATAATGAGAAAGGAATCTAAGCATATCACTACAGAAAGTCATCAAACCACAAGGGAAGAAATCAAGAGAAGAAGAAAAAGAACCGAGAGTAACTACAAAATAGCCAGAAAATAGTTAACAAAATGGCAATAAGAACATACCTATCAATAATTACTTTAAATGTAAATGGACTAAATTCTCTAATCAAAAGACATAGAGCAGCTAAATGGATAAAGACCAAAAAGACCCATCTATATGCCAACAACAGGAGACTCACCTCAGATGTAAGGACATATACAGACTGAAATGAAGGAATGGAAAAATGTGTTTCATACAGATAGAAAACAAAAGAACGCTGGGGTATCTATACTTACATCAGACAAAATAGACTTTAAAATAAATATTTAATAAAAGACAAAGATGGGCATTGCATAATAATAGAGGGGTCAATCCAACAAGAAAATATAATATTTCTAAATATTTATGCATCCAACATAGGAACATCTAATACATAAATAAATCATTAACAATCCTAAAGAGAAAGTTGACAGCAATACAATAATTGTAGGGGACTTTAATACCCCATTGAAATCAATGGGTGGGTTATCCTAGACAGAAAATCAATAAGGAAACCTCAGCCTTAAGTGACACACCAGATCAGATTCACTTAATAGATACATACAGAACATTCCATCCAAAATCAGCAGAACACACATTCTTCTCAAGTGCACATTGAACATTCTCTAGGATGCTAGGAAACAAAACAAGTCTTTGTAAATTTAAAAAGATTGAAATCATATCAAGCATGTTTTCTAACCACAGTGGTCTGAAATTAGAAATAAATTACAAGAAGAAAACTTGAAAAATCACAAATATGTGGAGATTAAACAATATGCTATTGAACAACCAATGGGTCAATGAAGAAATCAAAAGAAAAATTAAAAAAATACCTTGAAACAAATAAAAATGGAAATGCAACATCCCCAAATCTATCAAATACAGCAAAAGCAGTTCTAAGAGGAATTTTTATAGCAATTCAGGCCTACATACCTCAAGAAAAATGAAAAATCTCAAAAAATATAACTTTACACCTAAAGGAACTAGAAAAAAGAAACAAAAGAATCCCAAAGTTAGTAGAAAGAAAGAAATAATAAAGTTCAGAACAGAAACAAAGGAAATAGAGACTATAGAGACAATAGAAAAGATCAGTGAAACTAAGAGTTGTTTCGTTGAAAAGATAAACAACATTGACAGACTACCTAGGCTCACTGAGAGAGGGCTCAAATAAAATCAGAAATGAAAGAAGTTACAACTGATGTCAAAGAAATATGAAGGATCAAAGAAACTATGAACAAGTATATGACAAAAAATTAGACAACCTAGAAAGAAATGGATAAATTCCTAGAAACAAAACAATTTTCCAAGACTGAATCAGGAAGAAATAGAAATCTGAATGGACTGATTACTAGCAAGGAGATTAAATCAATAATAATAATTTAAAAAATCCCAACAAACAAAAGTCCAGGACTAGACAGCTTTACAGGTGAATTGTACCAAACATTCAAGGAAGACTTAATACCAATCCTTCTCAGACTATTCCAAAAAACTGAAGAGGTGGGAACACTCTCAAACTCATTTTATGAGGCCAGCATCACCCTGATACAAAAAACTGGATAAAGACACTGCAAATGAAGAAGATTACAGGCCAATATGCCTGATGAAATCACATGCAAAGTATTTGCAACAATACATTAAAAGGATCATACACTGTGATCAAGTGGGATTTATTCCGAAGTGCCAGGATAGTTCAACACCTGCAAATCAGTGAACATGATTATAACATTAACAAAATGAAGGGCACAAGTCATTTGATCATCTCAATAGATGCAGAAAAATCATTTGACAAAATTCAAAATCCATTTGTGATAAAAATTCTCAACAAAGAGTGTACAGAGTGAATGTACCTCAACATAATAGAGACTGTATATGATAAGCCCACAGCTAACATCATCCTTAATGTGAAAGCCTTTCCCCTAAGTACAGGAACAAGTCAAGGATGCCTACTCTCACCAATTTTATTCAACATAGTATTGGAAGTTCTAGCCAAAGGAATTAGGCAGGGAAAAAAAATAGAATGCATACATATTGGAAAAGAGGAAGTAAAACTATCACTATTTTCAGATGACACAATTTTATATATAGAAAACACTGAAAACTCCACCAAAAATTGCTAGAATTAATAAATTCATTAAAATTACACGGTATACAAACAATATACAAAATGCTATTTTTATGCACTAATAATGATCTATCAGAAAAAATTTAAACTATTGCATTTAAAATTGCATCAAAACCCCAAAATATATAGGAAAAATTTAAGCAGATGACAGGCCTGTACACTGAAAATTATAAGGTATTTATGAAAGAAATGAAGAAGACATAAATAAATGGGAAGGTACTCCATGGTCATGGATTAGAACGAGTGTATTGCCCAAAGTAATATATAGATTCAAGACAATACATATCAAAATTCCAATGGCATATTTTACAGGGTTAAAACAATTCTAAAATTTGTATGAACCCTTAAAAGATCTCAAATTGTTATCTTAAGAAAGAAAAACAAACCTGGAGACATTATGGGCCCTGATTTGAAACTATATTACAAAGTTACAGTAATCAAAACAGTATGGTATTGGCATAAAAAGAGACACATAGATTACTGGAATAGAATACAGAGGCCAGAAATAAACCCACACATATGTGATCAACTAATTTATGACAAAGGATCCAAGAATATGCAATGGAAAAAGGACAGTCTCTTCAATAAAGGGTGTTGGGAAAACTGGAGAGCCACATGCAAAAGAATGAAGCTAGATCACTATCTTATACCATATACAAAAATTAACTCAAAGTGGATTAAAGACTTGAATGTAAGACCTGAAACCATAAACTCCTAGGAAAATACATAGGTGATAAGCTCCTTGACATCAGTCTTGGCAATTATTTTTTTGATCTGACTCTAAAAACAAAGGCAAGCAAATGGTACTACATCTAACTAAAAAGCTTCTGCACAGCAAAGGGAATCATCAACAAAATGAAAAGGCAACCTACTCAATGGCAGAAAATGTTTACAAGTCATATATCTAATAAAGGGTTAATATCTAAAATATATTAAAACCCCATACAATTCAATAGTAAAAACAAAATACCACAATTAAAAAATGGGCAAAAGACCTGAATAGACATTTTTCCGAAGAAGACATTCAGACGGACAACGGGCTCATGAAAAGATATTCAACATTGCTAATCATCAGGGAAATGCAAATCAAAAGCAAAATTAGATATCATCTCACACTTGTAAGAATGGCCATTATCAAAAGGCCAAGAAATTACAAGTGTTGGTGAAGATGTGCAGAAAAAGGAACCCTTGTGAACTGTTGATGGGAATGTAAATAGTATGGAGGTTCCTCAAAAAATTAAAAATAGAATTACCTTATGATCCAGCAATTTTACTTCTGGGTATTTATCTGGAGAAAATGAAAATGCTAATCCAAAAAGATGTATGCACCCCCATGTTCATTGCAGCATTATCTACAATAGCCAAGATATGGAAACAACCTAAGTGTCCATCAATAGATGAATTAATAAAGAAATTGTGGTATATGTATATACAATGGAATGCTCATAAGCCATAAAAAGAATGAAGTCTTGCCTTTTGGAACAACAGAATGGACCTTGAGGGTATAATGCCAAGTGAAATAAGTCACACAGAGAAAGACAAATACTGTATGATTGCACTTGCATGTGGAATCTAAAAAATAAAACAAATGAACAAACAAAACAAAACTCATAGATACAGAGAACAAATTAATGGTTGCCCAAGGTGATGGGTGTTGGGGAGTGGGCAAAATGGGTGAAGAGGATCAAGGGGTAAAAATTCCAGTTAAAAAATAAGTCGGGGGATGTTATGTAGAACATGGTGTCTATAATCAATAACATTATATTACAAATTTGAAAGTTGCTAAGAAAGTAAATATTGAAAGTTCTCATCACAAGAAAACTAATAATAACTATTTATGGTGACAAACGGTAACTAGACTTACTATGATGATCACTTCACAATGTATACATTTGTCAAATCATTATGTCTTACACTGAAACAAATATTGTGTGTCAATTATACTTCAACTGAAAAAAAAAGACACCTTGTTGAATTAAGTATTTTTGTTTAAAACCTCATTTCACTTGTTGAAACCTTACTTATTTTTGTTTAAAATACATATGGTTAAATTATCAGATAAATTTATAATTTGCAACTTACTATCTTACTGACAACTGAGAATTTGGGACTTGACATGTAGTACAAAAATATATGTACATTTTACTTATTGAAATGGTGTGATTTGAGGGATTCTGAAATGTTTTATCAAAATTAAGTTTAAAGTTTATCCTAAAATTATTCTTGTTATTTTCTACTATTTTATTATTTGCTATTATTTCTATTTATTATTTTACATAACTGCAATCTTACAATAAGCATCTTTTGGTGGATGGTTTCTTTCACTCAGTATTATGTTTGTGTGATTCACCCATATTTTTGCATGTAGTAGAAGCTTTTTCCCTCATTATTTTATAATATCCAATTATGTAAATATACCACAATTTTTTTTCTCTGTTGCTTAAATGAGCTCCTATAGGCTTTCACTAATAATCAGAAAAGGAAAGAAAACGTTTACTGAACTAAGTGTGAAGTGATTTCTTCATAATATGGCTGACAGCCATGCATAATTGCTAAGTACCAGGCATTGTTCTAAGTACCTTACATATATTAACTCATTTAAACACGCTGTCTCTTGAGTGATGTTATTATCATTATCCCAATTTCCAGATTCAGATACTGAGGCAAGATTAAATTCCTGGGCCAAGGACACAAACAGAAATTGCATGACCTGGGATTTGAGTGAGACAGTCTGGCTTTAGAGGACATGGTATTAATTTCGCCGTATTGCCTCTGCATAAACAAGCCATTACATTTAATCTCATTTAACTGTTACTCAATACTAGATGCTATCTCCATGTTATAGCTTAATAAATATACATGTAGAGAGTTAGTTTTTCCAGTTTGTCACTATTATGCCTGTTTCCTACTTTTATACCTTCTATTTCCAAGTTTTTTTTTTCTTTCACTTTTTGTTTTAAAATAATTCTAAATTCACGTGGAGTTTCAAAGATAGAACAGAAAAGTCCCATGTACTCTTTGCCTAGTCTACTCAATGGTAACATTTTGGTTAACTAAAGATCTCTCAAAATCAGAAAATTGACATTTGTGTGGTCCACAAACCAAGCCTGATTTTATAATGGCTTCCAAATATTCCTAAATTTCTGACACACAAGAGTGAGGCAATTGGTATCTTTTCTGTAGATGAAGGGAAAATTGGTTAAAAAGAACCAAAAGAATACTGTGATTCTACAAATCAAACCCTCAGACTTAAAAAAAAATGCCTAGGCAAGGGTAAGATATGCCTTAATGGTGGAACTTGCTAGCAAAATGTTCGAATACAGTGTAATCCATTACATACTAAAATCTCAGTTCCATAGAAGCAGATGAGTCAAATTGTGAATCTGTAAGAATACAGACTTAAGTCATCTTCAATGCATGAAAGCAATATCTATGTTAGAAATTATAGAATGAGATACCAGATTCTGAAACACATCGCAAGAGTATTACTTGTCCAGTTTTCCTCAGAAAATTGATGGCTAGCCTCTCACTAAAAGTTT
Organism: Delphinapterus leucas; assembly: GCF_059928025.1. NCBI lineage: Eukaryota > Metazoa > Chordata > Mammalia > Artiodactyla > Monodontidae > Delphinapterus > Delphinapterus leucas. Next base: position 139,121,515 of record NC_143129.1, read on the forward strand.
TCCATTCACACTATGGTAACTTTTGCTCTGCAGCATTACAACTCTAAAAATATTTTCATGGAATTCACTAGAAACTTATATTCATTCCTCAGAAATGAGTGTGAAACCACTTAGCCTATAAGGCAAGAGAGGCCTGTATTTGCTCTCATTGGGCCATAAAGTAATCTTACCTCAGGTACTCCAATAACTACAGCTGCATGAGAATGAGAATTGTGATATGTTCACAAAAATAAATCTTTGTAGCTTTTCCCAAGGTGAGAGAATGAGACCAGTCCCTCGTTCCTTTTAAATCTGCAAACCAAATTCTTACCTCTGTTTAATCCAGAGCCTATGCTGTTCTGCCTAGTCCATCCATTTATTTATTTATTACATTTATAGAGCACCTTTCCTCCAAAGCAACATCTTTGGCAGAGCTGGCTCCTGCAGGAACAATTGATCACAGGGATGTTGTGGAGCCCGCAGGGTAAGCAGAATATCAAACACTATTTTGTATTAGAAACAGAAATGACTGACTTCCCAGGATCTTCACTGTGGAGATGCTTGTTTCACTTTTTGTGGGATGGTTACTACAGGAAATTTCTAAAATCTTGGAAGAGGTGAAATTCTTTAACTTCTCTATTTTAATGTATCTGCAGCCCTAAACAATAATGCTTTTGCTACCAATTTGTCACAATCTGATAATAAAGTAGGTAAAGTTCCTTATTTGCCAGTTTGAATAAGATAGGAGAAAAAATAGAAATGTCTCTGGTTCATTGGAATTGGGCTTTGGCAGATTTGCAGACATTTTAATATATCTCTGTCTTTCTGAGCTGTGTCATGCCTTCTTTTCTCAGTGCACTTCAAAAAAAACATCAGGCAAAGTTGAAAACTTTGAAAACACATTGCAGATTATTTTTGTGTTTGGGAGTGCAGGCTCCCTGACCCATATTATGACAGTGAGGTGGTATTAGCATAGAGCTGCAGATACTCCCATCTCTCTACTCCTGCCTTAACGACACATTACCACATTTCTTCATAGTGGATAAACATGGAAGTGCTTTTAGACATTGCCAGAAGAGGCTGAAGGAACAGGTGAAGAAATCTTATTGGGGAAATAGCATTCAGCCAGGAGTCAGGAAACTTGAATTTTAGCCTAGGTCCATCACAACTTGCTGTGTGACTTTGAATAATTCATTTGCTATCTCTGGCTCATGATTTCCCCACCTATACAATAAAGTAGAAACCCTAGGTGATTTCTTAGGTCCTTTCCCCATCCAGCCTCTTAGGAAACTCAAATCAGATTCTTTGGAAGTCCTGGTAAATATAAAGTGTGTGATAGAATTGCGCCTTGTGATCAAATTTTTTTTTTTTTTTTTTTTTCAAATTTTAATATTTTATTTATAAGTGAAGTACACTTCAATTCAGTCAACATTCAAAAAATATTTGTTGCATATATTTATTGTATATATCTGCTATATGTCAGGTGCCATGCTAGGTGACTCAAACATAAGTATAAAAAAAGAGGTCCCTTAGTGAAAGAGAGCTTATACTCTAGGGAGACAGACAGAAATTGAATGAAAAGGTAAATACATGCTTACATAGTTACAACTATGATAAAAGCTATGGTAGAAAAAGACACAGGTTGTTACTGAGAGCTTATCATAGAATTTGGCTGTCTATGCCAGTGCATGCGTTGTTGAATTTTGTTAAAAATTCTCTTAGATATTTCCAAGAAGCATATTTTTTTCACATATTTGTTTTAGGAAGAGTCAGAACACAGGGCTGCCATTTATGAAGCATCCTCATAGCATTATTTATATCCTGAAACAGTACATGCAAGCAGTAAATTATGTCATAATCAGAGCCACCTAAAATTATGCTGGGTCTATTTATTGCAAAACATGAAACATCAACATGGTTTTTCTGGCTTGTTTCGGTGGCTTTAGCTCTGGACTATTTTTTTCAAAGATGTTAGTATAGTGAAAAGTCTTGGACGACAGAGATAGTGTTTCCTACCAGAGCAAAGGGCACATTTGCTTATAGCTTCAGAAGACAGGCATGCTTACTGTCTAGCATAGTAAAGATAATACTCCCTGGAGAAAGGGGAGGTGCTTTTAACACCCATTTAAAAAGATTTGGGTGCTTTAGGCTCAGTGTTCCTCTCCTGTGACACAATCCACTGTGTTAATACAAACGCGCAGGTAATATTTAGCCCTCTTCCTGTCATACTGTGGAATTTGGAACCTGGAGAACAGTGCAAACTCTGCTGATACCGCTTTGAGTAATGAACTGTCCTTTGTCTTATGTCTTCTAACAGCATCCATGAATTCGTGGCAGGCTAACTTGGTAGTTTGCAATAAGGTAAAAGTTTAGACACTTTAAAGCTTTTAATAGTAACTAATAGAGAGGTAGGAACAAGAGCTCTTGTTTGTTCTTTTTGCTTTAGGATGACAAATTCTAAAGCACATACAGATCTATTATTTGAGCCTTGCTTGAGACAAACAACCGTGACTTGGAAGAGTGCATGATTCTTGCTTTAAAAAGAATCCTTTTGCAGAAAGGATTGCCTATTTATTTCATAATAATAATATTAATAATAATTAAAATGCATATCCTCTATTGAGCATGTATCACTTCCCTAGCACATACGTCACTTTTTTGTTTTTAACATCTTTATTGGAGTATAATTGCTTTACAATGGTGTGTTAGTTTCTGGTGTATAACAAAGTAAATCAGCTATATGTATACATATATCCCCATATTCCCTCCCTCTTGCGTCGCCCTCCCACCCTCCCTATCCCACCACTCTAGGTGGTCTCAAAGCACCAAGCCGATCTCCCTGTGCTATGCAGCTGCTTCCCACTAGCTATCTGTTTTACATTTGGTAGTGTATATATGTCCATGCCACTCTCTCACTTCATCCCAGCTTACCCTTCTCCCTTCCGTTGTCCTCAAGTCCATGCTCTACGCCTGCGTCTTTATTCCTGTCCTGCTCCTAGGTTCATCAGAACCTTTTTTTTTTTAGATTCCAAATATATGTGTTAGCATACGGCATTTGTTTTTCTCTTTCTGACTTACTTCACTCTGTGTGACAGACTCTAGGTCCATCCACCTCACTACAAATAACTCAATTTTGTTTCTTTTTATGGCTGAGTAATATTCCATTGTATATATGTGCCATATCTTCTTTATCCATTCATCTGTTGATGGACACTTAGGTTGATTCCATGTCCTGGCTATTGTAAATAGTGCTGCAATGAACATCGTGGTACATGACTTTTTGAATTATGGTTTTCTCGGGGTATATGCCCAGTAGTGGGATTACTGGGTCATATGGTAGTTCTATTTTTATTTTTTTAAGAAACCTCCATACTGTTCTCCACAGTGGCTGTATCAATTTACATTCCCACCAACAGTGCAAGAGGGTTCTCTTTTCTCCACATCCTCTCCAGCATTTATTGTTTGTAGATTTTTTGATGATGGCCATTCTGACCAGTGTGAGATGATACCTCATTGTAGTTTTGATTTGCATTTCTCTAATGATTAGTGATGTTGAGCATCCTTTCATGTGTTTGCTGGCAGTCTGTATATCTTCTTTGGGGAAATGTCTGTTTAAGTCTTCTGTACATTTTTGGATTGGGTTGTTTGTTTTTTTGTTATTGAGCTGCATGAGCTGCTTGTATATTTTGGAGATTAATCCTTTGTCAGTTGCTTCATTTGCAAATATTTTCTCCCATTCTGAGGGTTGTCTTTTCGTCCTGTTCATGGTTTCCTTTGCTGTGCAAAAGCTTTTAATTTTCATTAGGTCACATTTGTTTATTTTTGTTTTTATTTCCATTTCTCTAGAAGGTGGGTCAAAAGGATCTTGCTGTGATTTATGTCATAGAGTGTTCTGCCTGTGTTTTCCTCTAAGAGTTTTATACTGTCCAGTCTTACATTTAGGCCTCTAATCCATTTTGAGTTTATTTTTGTGTATGGTGTTAGGGAGTGTTCTAATTTCATTCTTTTACATGTAGCTGTCCAGTTTTCCCAGCACCACTTATTGAAGAGGCTGTCTTTTCTCCATTGTATATCCTTGCCTCCTTTATCAAAAATAAGGTGACCATATGTGCGTGGGTTTATCTCTGGGCTTTCTATCCTGTTCCCTTGATGTATATTTCTGTTTTTGTGCCAGTACCATACGTCTAATCCTCAGCGAAACCAGTGAAGTAGGACACACCAAGATTCATGCTTTTGACAACCGCACCTACTGTCTCCTCTCATTCTTGTTATAGGCTTTTTGGTCATTCCACTCCTTATCCATATGGTCACTGTAGTTCTCCCCTTATCCATGTAGAAAGCTGTGGCCCTTGTGGTCTCCTAGTAATCTAGGACTCAAGGTGAAACTCTGTGTTGCCGTTTTTCCTCCACTGACTGTGGCATTCTGTGGAGGGATGCTCCTCCTGTCAGCATGCACAGAGATCAGTAACTCCTGACCAGGATATACATTAGTTAACTTTAACTCTGTTCTAAATGACCTCAGGCCAAAACATAAGTGCATACCATCCCAGACAAACCAGAGTCCCTCTTTCTCAAGACTCACTTGTTAACTTGTGGTTACAGTAGAGTAGAGGTATTGTTCTGAAGCCAAGTATATTTGGGGGTCAGTTGTCTTGATTTTGAATATATTACTATTAATAAATGTTTCTATGTGTGGCCACAAACTGGGTTAGGTACCATATATAATCTCAATTAGTCTTCACATTAACTCAAAGAAATGAAAATAAGTTTCACAAGGACTAAGAAAATTTCACTATAGGATAAACAATAGAATGTAGTCATTAAAACTTCTGGAGGGCTTCCTTGGTGGCGCAGTGGTTGAGAGTCCACCTGCCGATGCAGGGCACGTGGGTTCGTGCCTCAGTCCGGGAAGATCCCACGTGCCGTGGAGTGGCTAGGCCCGTGAGCCATGGCCGCTGAGCCTGCGCGTCTGGAGCCTGTGCTCCACAACGGGAGAGGCCACAGCAGTGACAGGCCCACGTACTGCAAAAAAAACCAAAAAAACCTTCTGGAATCAGGCTAAGTATGGATTAAAATTCTGACTCTACCTTCTACTAGCTTTGACCCAATTGCTAAGCAGTTTCCTATGTGTGTAAGGAGAATAATAATAAGGATATTGTGAGGATTTAGTAGGGACGCTTCCACATGCTTTGAATCATGTCTAGTGAATAGTAACTGCCCAACAAATATCTGCTGGTGTTGTTATTAATCCCAATTTAAGCTAAAAAGTGAATGCATGGTAGTCCATGACTTGAACTCAGGATAGGGTTACCAGATAAAATACAGGACGCACAGTTGCACTGAATTTCAAGTAATAAATGAATATTATTTTTATTATAAGTAAATTCCATATATTTCATGGGGCATCCTTGTGCTAAAAAATTAATCATTTTTTCTGACCTTCAAATTTAACTGGATATATTATAGTTTTGCTAAATTTGATAACCTTAACTCTAGGTTAATTAGTCCTAAAACCCACTGTACAGCATTAAAGAAAAATTGGTTATGTCTTTACTATCTACATCATCTCCATTTTCTCTCAAAATCCCCATTTCCTGTGTTTCTCATTATTTTCAACAGTCACTGGAAAGTCGTTGAGAGAAGGGAGATATGAAGAAATTCAAATTAGGTATTATTATTGTTATCAGCCCTAGCAGAATTTAAGAAAATAGAAGCAGCTGAATTAAATGATTAAAAAGGGTCAGGTGCTAACTTTTTGGGGAAGCCTGCTTTACGTTCTCCCAGCTGGTCTAATTAGCCCTTTCTGTGCTTCATACCATGCTGGGAAATGTCCCTCTACCAGAACACTTCTCACACTCACCACTGTTCTCAAACACATGCCTTCAGCAGAATCACCTGGAGGGCTCATTAAACCCAGATTGTTGGGTCCCACTCTGAGATTCTGATTCATTAGATCAAGGTGGGCCTTGAGAATCTGCATTCTAAAGAGCATCCAAGTGATGCCGATGTTGTTAGTCCAGGAGTCACACTTGGAGGACTTGGCTTCTACTGTGACCATCAGTTTACTCCTTTGTCCTCTGACTAGATTATGAGATCTTTGATAGTGAGTCTGATGTTGACTTCCTGAGATTCCATTTCCAAGAGTCAGTGCACCAGAGATTAGCTCACCAACTCCTTACAGACTTGTTCTCAGTATGTTTGGTTTACCTTTGTCATAACTCTGTTCTGCCCATGTTCCTGTCCTAGCACTGGCACTGGAGAAAATCTGGCTGTGGTGAACTCACCTAGACTCTGTATGTGTCAGACAGCCTCTATGGCTGGCCCAGAGGTGGGGCACAGCATAGGGCAAAGACAAAAAAAGTGGATAGGGCATATGTCCACCATGATAGAGGTTAAAATATCACACACACTAAAGAGAAAGCACATCCAATCTCCAGTCACCTAAATATGGCAGAATAAAAGTAAGTGCAAGAGTAAAATAATAATAATAATTTGGTGAAATAGCTTTTCATTGATTTAGTCACTTAATTAATTAATATCAGGAAACTTTTGTTGTTCCTGTATTGCCATTTAAAAAATTGACTTTGATCTTTCTTTGGGGTAGCAATTGTCTTGTTTGTATGTCCACATAACATTAAATGATATGTAGCACTTCTAAATACTTAATAAGTTTTGATTAATTGAATAAATGAATTTGTAGAGCTCAGTTAGTCATGATATTCTTGAACCTTATGACTGGTGAGAGAATATTATTCAAATATCAAATTGGAAGAATATTAGCAGTTTTTCCTGTAAGATGGGCCAAAAAGTGACCATTATAGTTTTAATGCAATGTCTCCAAAAGAAAAGTGTGTCTTCTGTTCTTTGAGACTATGATTCAATAAATTCTAATTTTCTTCTGGCAACAATTCCTTTCCTGACTTAAAGTGCAAAGATTTTACAGAGGTTAGAAATAGCATTGAAAAAAAGTCAAAATCAGGTTGTCTATAATACTACCCTGCCTCTTGAAGCTATAGTAATCTGGGTCTTTCTGTGGAGCTGGAAAACTTTTGGTTGTCGTGGAAGATGTGTTGAGGAAATACTGATGATCATGATTCAATTCAGGGAAACTTAAGTGACGCATAATTGAAAATGTAGACGACAGACTACTTTCTTCTATGTTCTGCAAATTAGGAATTCCTATATAGTTTAGGAGTATTTATTATATGGTCTGGAAATCTTTCAAAAATTAATATCCTTTTCAAAGTCATCTTATATCATAGAATCCCATAATTGTAAGAGACTTGAAATATTACGTGGTTAATATACACACTTAAAATGGAAGCTTCTTTTATGTTACCGCTGCCTATTTTCCTCTCAGGTGGTAGGAGCTCACTACTGCACAGAGTGTACACAAGAGGTTTAGTTGCAATAAAATTCTTTCTTGTTTTGGGCTAAAATCCAATTTTACAAATACTGTCAAATACTGATTGAGATAACTTATTCACTTATTTATTTTTCTCAATATGTACAATCATAGCCATTTTCTAAGCTGAGGATAGGCACTAGGATATTATGGTCTTTGCTCTCAAAGGTTATATAGTTTAATGGAAACAGAAACATGAAAACAAATAACTATAATACAAAGAAAGATTAATTTGATGATGGTACATACAAAGTGTAGTGAGCACTTAGAAGAAGGGGTTCCTACATTCACCCCAGGGGTTAGAGAAGGCATCATGAGGTAGGTAATATTTTAATTGATATTTAAAGGATAAGTTGCATTGGAGTCAGGAAAACAGCATGTACAGAAGCCAAGACATTAAGAAGATCACTCTGTGTTCTGGAGCATAGACTCTGTGCATGAGCGGGGTGGGGGAAAGGTAATGTTAAAAGTGGAGAGTTGTAGGCATTGTGGGGCATATAAGAAGGGCAGTATATTCCAATGAGTTTATCCTTCACCCTGTAGGAGGCACTGGAAAGTGTTAAACGAGGAGAAGTAACACGATTGTATTTTCATGTTAAAAAGATACTTTTGCCACACCCTGTAAGATACATTAGTGTTAGATAAGACCAAGTAGGTAAGTGAGAAACTCACTGCAATTATCCAGACTAGAAAAAAGAGAGAAAAGAAGAGGAGGGAATAGATTTGAGTATTTATTGACAAGTATTTAGAATAATTGACAAGATTTGGTGAATAATTGTTTTTGCAGGAAAAGGGAAATAATACAGTGTCATACAAATACAAGTTCTGTGACTTAGAACTTATGCTTCAAGGACCAGATGTATTGGCATCATCGGGAAACTGATGCAGGTTCTTAGGCCTCACTTCAGACCTACTGAATCAGAATTTGCATTTTAACTAGATACCCAAGTGATGCTTTTGCATATTAACATTTGAGAAGCCCTAACTGAAGTAGAAGCATGGACAAGAATGTCATGCAAAGAAGCACAAAACCTCAGAGGAAAACACAGTGGGCTCCTTTGGCAGGTGAAGTGGTTCAGAGTGGGAGATGAGGGGGGTAATTTGCGTTTAGGCATATTGAAGTTTGATCTGTCTGTGGAAGATCCAATTTAAAGAGCCATTATCTATAGGATTCTAGAGCTCAGGATGGATATCATTTCAGAAACCATCAGGGCATAGGAAATAGTGAAAATTATGGGATTAGAGAAGAATGCCTAAGAATGTAGGCAGACTAGAAACTAATTACCTTATTTTTTTACATTTTTATTGGAGTATAGTTGATTTACATTGTTGCATTAGTTTCAGGTGTACAGCAAAGTGAATCAGTTATACACATACATATCATCAACTCTTTTTAAGATTCACTTCCCATATAGGCCATTAAAGTATTGAGTAGAGTTCCCTGTGCTATACAGTAGGTCCTTATTAGTTATTTATTTTATATATAGTAGTGTGTATATGTTAATCGTAATCTCCCAATTTGTCCCTCCATGCACTTACACGCTGGTAACCATAAGTTTGTTTTCTACATCTGTAACTCTATTTCTGTTTTGTAGATAAGTTCATTTGTACCTTTTTGTTAGATTCCACATATAAGTGATATCATATGATATTTGTCTTTCTCTGTCTGACTTACTTACTTCACTCAGTCTGACAATCTCTAGGTCCGTCCATGTTGCTGCAAATGGCATTATTTTGTCTTTTTTATGGCTGTGTTATATTCCATTGTATATATGTACCACATCTTCTTTACCCATTCCCCTGTCAATGGACATTTAGGTTGCTTCCATATCCGGGTTATTGTAAATCGTGCTTCAATGAACATGGCGGGTACATGTATCTTTTCAAATTATGGTTTTCTCCAGATATATACCCAGGAGTGAGCTTGCTGGACCATATGGTAGCTCTATTTTTAGTTTTTTAAGGAACCTCCATACTGTTCTCCATAGTGGCTGTACCAACTTACATTCTCACAAACAGTAGGAGGGTTCCCTTTCTCCACACCCTCTCCAGCATTTATTGTTTATAGATTTTTTGATGATGGCCATTCTGACCAGTGTGAGGTGATACCTGATTATAATTTTGATTTGCATTTCTCTAATAATTAGTGATGCTGAGCACATTTTTATGTGGTTTTAGCCATCTGTATCTATTCTTTGGGGAAATGTCTATTTAGATCTCTTGCCCATTTTCTGATTGTGTTTTGGTTTTTGATATTGAGGTGCATGAGTTGTTTGTACATTTTGGAAATTAATCCCTTGTTGGTTGCTTCATATGTGAATATTTTCTACCATTCTGAGGGTTGTCTTTTTGTTTACGGTTTCCTTGCAGTACAAAAGCCTTTTTTTTTTTTTTTTTTTTTGCGGTATGCAGACCTCTCACTGCTGTGGCCTCTCCCATTGCTGAGCACAGGCTCTGGACACATAGGCTCAGCGGCCATGGCTCATGGGCCCAGCCACTCCGCAGCATGTGGGATCTTCCTGGACCGGGGCACGAACCCATGTCCCCTGCATCGGCAGGCAGACTCTCAACCACTGCACCACCAGGGAAGCCCTGTACAAAAGCTTTTAAGTTTAATTAGGTACCATTTGTTTATTATCATTTTTATTTTCATTATTCTAGGAGGTGGATTGAAAAAGATCTTGCTGCTATTTATGTCAGAGCATGTTCTCCCTACGTTTTCCTCTAATAGTTTTATAGTATCTGGCCTTACATTTAGATCTTTAATGCATTTTGAGTTTATTTTTCTGTGTGGTGCTAGGAAGTGTTCTAATTTCATTCTTTTACTTGTAGTTATCCAATTTTCCCAGCACCAACTTTTACAGAGACTGTGTTTCCTCCATTGTATATTCTTGCCTCTTTTGTCATAGATTAGTTGGCCATAGGTGTGTGGGTTTATCTCTGGACTTTCTATCCTGTTCCATTGGTCTATATTTCTGTTTTTGTGCCAGTACCATACTGTTTGATGACTGTAGCTGATGACTGTAGCTGATGATGATAGTATAGTCTGAAGTTAGGGAACCTGATTCCTCCAGCTCCGTTTTTCTTTCTCAAGATTGCTTTGGCTATTTGGGGTCTTTTGAGTTTCCATACAAATTTTAATTTTTTTGGTTCTAATTCTGTGAAAAATGTTATTGGTAACTTGATAGGGATTGCATTGAATCTGTAGACTGCTTTGGGTTTTATAGCCATTTTTACAATATTGATTCTTCTAATTCAAGAACATGGTATATGTCTGCATCTGTTTGTGTCATGTTTTATTTCATCAGTATCTTATAGTTTTCTGAGAACAGTTCTTTTGCCTCCTTAGGTAGGTTTATTCCTAGGTATTTTATTCTTTCTGATGCAATGGTGAATGGGATTGTTTCTTTAATCTCTCTTTCTCATCTTTCATTGCTAGTGTGTAGGAATGCACAAGATTTCTGTGTATTAATTTTGTGAACCAAATTCATGGATGAGCTCTAGTTTTCTGGTAGCATATTTAGGATTTTCTATATATACTATCATGTCATCTGCAAACAATGACAGTTTTCCTTCTTTTTTTCCAATTTGGATTTCTTCTATTTCTTTTTCTTCTCTGATAGCTGTGGCTAGGATTTCCAACACTATGTTGAATAAAAGTGGTGAAAGTGGACATCCTTGTCTTGTTCCTGATATTAGAGGAAGTGCTTTCAGTTTTTCACCATTGAGAATGATGTTTGCTGTGGGTTTGTCATTATATGGCCTTTAGTATGTTGAGGTATGTCCCCTCTATGCCCAAATTCTGGAGAGTGTTTATCATAAAAGGTGTTGAATTTTTTCAGAAGATTTTTCTGCATCTATTGAGATGATCATATGGCTTTTATTCTTCAATTTTTTAATGTGGTGTATCTCACTGATTTGCAGATATTGAAAACTTGCATTCCCAGTATAAATCTCACTTGATCATGGTGTATTATCTTTTTAATGTGTTGTTGGATTCTGTTTGCTAGTATTTTGTTGAGAATTTTTGGATCTGTGTTCATCAGTGATACTGGCTTGTAATTTTCTTTTTTTGTGATATCTTTGTCTGATTTTGGTATTAGGGTGATGGTGGCCTCATAGAATGAGTTTGGGAGTGTTCCTTTCTCTGCAATTTTTGGAAGAGTTTCAGAAGGGTAGGTGTTAACTCTTCTCTAAATGTTTGATAGAATTCACATGTGAAGCCATCTGGTCCTGGACTTCTGTTTGTTGGAAGACTTTTAATCACAGTTTCAATTTCAGTACTTGTGATTGGTCTGTTCATATTTTCAATTTCTTCCTGGTTCAGTCTTGGAAGGGTGTACCTTTCTAAGAATTTGTCCATTTCTTCCAGGTTGTCCATTTTATTGGTGTACAGTTGCTTGTAGTAATCTCTTATTGTTTGAATTTCTGTGGTGTCCATTGTAACTTCTCCTTTTTCATTTCTAATTTTATTGATTTGAGCCCTCTCCCTTTTTTTCTTGATGAGTCTGGCTAAAGGTTTATCAATTTTGTTTATCTTCTCAAAGAACTAGCTTTTAGTTTCATTGATCTTTGCTGTTGTTTTCTTTGTCTCTATTTCATATATTTCTGCTCTGATCTTTATATGATTGCTTTCCTTCTACTCACTTTGGGTTATGTTTCTTCTTCTTTCTCTAGTTGCTTTAGGTGTAAGGTTAGGTTGTCTATTTGAGATTTTTCATGTTTCTTGAGGTAAGGTTATATTGCTATAAACTTACCTCTTAAAACTGCTTTTGCTGCAACTCATAGGTTTTGGATTGTCGTGTTTTTGTTGTCATTTGCCTCGAGGTATTTTTTGAGTTCTTTGATTTCTTTAATGATCCACTGTTTATTTAGTAACTTATTGTTTAGCCTCCATGTGTTTGTGTTTTTTACATTTTTTCCCTATGATTGATTTCTAATCTCATAGCATTGTAGTTGGAAAAGATGCTTGATTTGATTTCAATTTTCTTAAATTTACCAAGGCTTAGGTTGTGACCCAAGATGTGATCTGTCCTGGAGAATGTTCTGTGTGCACTTGAGAAGAAAGTGTATTCTGCTGCTTTTGGATGGAATGTCCTATAAATATCAATTAAGTTTATCTGGTCTAATGTGTCATTTAAGGCTTGTGTTTCTTATTAATTCTCTGTCTGTATGATCTGTCCATTGGTGTAAGTGGGGTGTTAAAATCCCCCACTATTATTGTGTTACTGCTGATTTCCCCTTTTATGGCTGTTAGCATTTTCCTTGTATATTGAGGTACTCCTATGTTGGGTGCATATATATTTACAATTGCTATATCTTGTTCCTGGATTGATCCCTTGATCATTATGTAGGGTCCTTCCTTGTCTCCTGTAACAGTCCTTATTTTAAAGTCAATTTTGTGTGATATGAGGATTGCTACTCCAGCTTTCTTTTGATTTCCATTTGCATGGAATATCTTTTTCCTTCCCCTCACTTTTTGTTTGTTCCCTGTGTCTGAAGTGGGTCTCTTGTAGACAGCATGCGTATGGGTCTTATTTTTGTATCCATTCATCTAGCCTGTGTCTTTTGTTTGGAGCATTTAATCCATTTACATTTAAGGTAATTTTTGATATGTATGTTCTTATTGCAATTTTCTTAATTGTTTTGGGTTTGTTTTTGTAGGGGTATTTTCCTCCCTTCCTCTTTTTCTTCTTTTCTGTTTTGATAACTATCTTTAGTGCTGGGTTTGGGTTGCTTTTTCTTTTTTTGTGTGTGTATCTATTGTTGTTTTTTGATTTGCATTTCCCATTTCCCTTGCCTAGAGAAGTTCCTTTAGCATTTGTTGTAAAGCTGGTTGGGTGGTGCTGACTTCTCTTAATTTTTTCTTGTCTGTAAAGCTTTTGATTTCTCCATTGAATCTGAATGAGAGCCTTGTTTAGTAAAGTATTCTTGGTTGTAGGTTTTCCCCTTTCAACATTTCAAATATATCCTTCCACTCCCTTCTGGCTTGCAGAGTTTCTGCTGAAAAATCAGCTGCTTATGGGGATTCCCTCGTATGTTATTTGTTGCTTTTCTCTTGTTCCCTTTAATATATTTTCTCTATTTAATATTTGTTAGTTTGATTTATTTGCGTCTGAACGTTTTCCTCCTTGGGTTTATCCTGTATGGGACTCTCTATGCTTCCTAGACTTATATGACTGTTTCCTTTCCCAAGTAGGGAAGTTTTCAACTATAATCTCTTCAAATATTTTCTCAGGAACTTTCTCTTTCTCTTCTTCTTCTTGGGCCACTATAATTCAACAATTGCTGTTTTTACTGTTGTCCTAGAGGTCTCTGAGACTGTCTTCATTTCGTTTCATTTTTTTAATCTTTATTCTGTTCCATGGCAGTGATTTCCACCATTCTGTCTTCTAGTTCACTTATCCATTCTTCTGCCTCAGTTATTCTACAATAATTCCTTCTAGTGTATTTTTCTTTTCAGTTACTGTATTGTTCATCTGTTTGTTTGTTCTTTACTTCTTCTAGGTCTTTGTTAAACGTTTCTTCTGTCTTCTGTATCTGTGCTTCCATTCTTTTTCTGAGATCTTGCATCATCTTTACCATCGTTACTCTAAATTCTTTTTCAGGTAGATTGGGAATCTCCTCTTCATTTAGTTGTTCTTGTAGGTTTTTATCTTGCTCATTCGTCTGCAACATATTTTTGTGTCATCTCATTTTGTCTAATTTGCTGTGTTTGTGACCTCCTTTTCTCAGGCTGCAGGATCATAGTTCCTCTTGCTTCTGGTGTCTGCCCCCTGCATTGTAGGTAGTGATCAGCAAGGATGGTTCATCTTTGTGCCATGGAGTGGCAGCTGAGATGACTTGCCTGGGGCTGAAGGATGCATTTTCAAGATAGTTCACTTACAGCTGGCACATTCATATGGCTGGCTATCAGCTGCGGGTTCAGCCAATGCTGAGGGCTGGAGGCCACAGTTCCTTCCCACTTGCACCTTGATAGTGACAGACTGTTTGAGCTTCCTCACATATGGTGGCCTGGGAAAAGTTCCACTGAGAAATTTTCTTCTGAGCTTTAGCACAAGCCAATCAGTTTTCAGAGAAGCTGAAGAATCACAGAAGCATGTTTTTATGTTTACCTTAATATGAAAGAATGCAATTTTATGCAACACCTGATCTTCCTAAAGCCAGGCCACCTGCAGCAGCAACTTCTTTCAGCCCCTCTCCAATTACCTTATGATATTGATTTTAGATTCCTGATCATTGGAAAGATAAAACATTTTCAAATCAGTTTCCTTAATTTGAATCATTTGAGAACACATTAGAGTTACCTTGTTCCCAAAGATGGCCTCAAACAGTCTTTGCCTCCTCATATGTGCATTCTGCTCCTTGTATCAAGAGGTGGGGCCATTGATATTCTCTTTGAAATTGGACTGTCCTTGAGACGGGTTTTGACAAAGTGAAGCAATCAGAAGTGACATCTAAGGACTTCGTAGCTCAGGCCTTAAGAGGATGAACATCTTCTACTTGTTTGCTCTTATAAGTCCAAACAACATAGAAAGGCTGTGTAGAAGAGAATGGAGGCACTGTTGTCAAAACTCCCAGCTGAGCTCTTAGCTGACAGTCAGCATCAAGGCCAGACACTAGTGACCCATCTTGGATTTTTCAGCCCAGTTACAACCCAGATAACTTTGGCTCCAGCTAACATCACGTGAAGTAGAACTGTAAAGCTGAACTGAGTCCAGTCCACCCACAGAGTTGTGATATATAATAAAATGGGTTGTAGTTTTAAGCAATTAAGAACTGGGGGTGGATTTTTACACAGAAGTAAATAATAGAAATAGTATATTTCCTCATATCATTTTTAATAATCTTTTCTTTGGGCAGTTAGACACAGGGCAGATCTCCATTTGACAATTAATGAAAAGCATGCTTAGATACATGTCAATACATGGTGGGCAAAGAGAAAACTTAGTTTAATTGGCAATACTTGTTACTTATAAATAAATACCCAGGCCCGAATGTGGGGGAAACTCTTGAAGCTATGAGCTGATTTTACCCGCCCCCAACCAATTGTCTTTTCTTCTCCTCTCACCTCTCTACTCATGTTGCTATTGCTTTACTTCAGTCTGTTATCATCTATTACCCAGAGTATAGTGAGCACCTTTATATTTCAGTTTTGCTGGTTTAGTTGTTCCTCTTAATGCCACTAGAGTGATCTCCCTAAAAAAATTTTTAATGAAGTATTCAGTGTTGTATCATTGACTATAGATCAGTAAATTAATTCATCCACTCATTCAGTTATGCTCCTTATCAAAGCATGAAGATTATTCATGGACTTAGTTGACTCTAATATTCCAGTCCCTTCTCCCTCTGTGAAATTCCTCTTCCCAAAGCTTGATTTTTTTGGTTGTGTCCATACTGGACTGTCCTCTGTTCTTAGCATCTTTGGTGTATACTTCTACTCCTTTACACATTTCCCCAGGCGTTATTGTTCTTCTTCCTTCTCACACTATTCTTCAGCAGTAATTGCACTCATCTTTCAAGGTTCAGGTCAAATATTACCTTCTTGGTTCAGGTTTTTTATACAACTACTGAGAAGTAATGACCCACCTCTCTTGAATCTAGTGTCTTTTTAGCCATTTTCAACAATTAAGCATTTGCATCTACTGTGTAATATAGCTCATTCACAGTGTATCTCTTTATTTTAATATAATTAAATCTGTGTGTTAAATCTGAGTGGTGGTTATACAAGTATTGTTACAGTATTCTCTGTACTTTTCTATTCAAGATATTTCATAATAAAACACTTAAAAATGTTTATGAAACATTTTATTTTTATTGAAGTAGAATTGATTTACAATGTTGTCTTAGTTTCAGGTGTACAACATAGTTATTTTATATTTTTATAGATTATAGAAGTTTCATTAGGTCCCATTTATTTATTTTTGTTTTTATTTCCATTTCTCTAGGAGGTGGGTCCAAAAGGATCTTGCTGTGATTTATGTCATAGTGTTCTGCCTATGTTTTGCTCCAAGAGTTTTATAGTGTCTGGCCTTACATTTAAGTGTTTAATCCATTTTGAGTTTATGTTTGTGTATGGTGTTAGAAAGTGTTCTAATTTCATTCTTTTACATGTAGCTTTCCAGTTTTCCCAGCACCCCTTATTGAAGAGGCTGTCTTTTCTCCATTGTATATTCTTGCCTCCTTTATCAAAGATAAGGTGACCTTAAGTGCATGGGTTTATGTCTGGGCTTTCTATCCTCTTCCATTGATCTATGTTGCTGTTTTTGTGCCAGTACCATACTGTCTTGATTACTGTAGTTTTGTAGTACAGTCTCAAGTCTGGGAGCCTGATTCCTCCAGCTCCGTTTTTCTTTCTCAAGATTGCTTTGGCTATTCGAGGTGTTTTGTGTTTCCAAACAAATTGTAAAATTTTTGGTTCTAGTTCTATGAAAAATGCCATTGGTAGTTTGATGGGGATTGCATTGAATCTGTGGATTGCATTGGGTAGTAATGTCATTTTCACATATTGATTCTTTCAATCCAAGAACATGGTATATCTCTCCATCTGTTTGTATCATTAGTTTCTTTCATCAGTGTCTTATGGTTTACTGCATACAGGTCTTCTTACGTAGAAGAAGAAGAATAAACCTTACATAGGTTTATTCCTAGGTATTTTATTCTTTTTGTTGCAATGGTAAACGGGAGTGTTTCCTTAATTTCTCTTTCAGATTATTCGTCATTAGTGTATAGGAGTGCAAGAAATTTCTGTGCATTAATTTTGTACCCTGCTACTTTACCAAATTCATTGATTAGCTCTAGTATTTTTCTGGTAACATCTTTAGGATTCTCTATGTATAGTATCATGTCATCTGCAAAAAGTGACAGCTTTACTTCTTCTTTTCCAATTTGTATTCCTTTTATTTCTTTTTCTTCTCTGATTGCTGTGGCTAAAACTTCCAAAACTATGTTGAATAATAGTGTTGAGAGTGGACAACCTTGTCTTGTTCCTGATCTTAGAGGAAATGTTTTCAGTTTTTCACCATGGAAAACGATGTTGGCTGTGGGTTTGTTATATATGGCCTTTTTATGTTGAGGTGAGTTCTGTCTATGCCTACTTCTGGAGGGCTTTTATCATAAATGGGTGTTGAATATTGTCAGAAGTTTTTCTGCATCTATTGAGACGATCATATGCTTTTTCTCCTTCAATTTGTTAATATGGCTTATCACATTGATTGTTTTGCATATACTGAAGAATTTTTGCATCCCTGGAATAAATCCAGCTTGATTATGGTGAGTGATCTTTTAAGGTGCTGTTGGATTCTGTTTGGTAGTATTTTGCTGAGGATTTTGCATCTATGTTCATCAGTGATGTTGGCCTGTAGTTTTCTTTCTTTTTGACATCTTTGTCTGGTTTTGGTATCAGGGTGATGGTGGCCTCATAGAATGAGTTTTGGAATGTTCCTCCTTCTGCTACATTTTGGAAGAGTTTGAGAAGGATAGGTGTTAACTCTTCTCTAAATGTTTCATAGAATTCACCTGTGAAGCCATCTGGTCTTGGGCTTTTGTTTGTTGGAAGATTTTTAATCACAGTCTCAATTTCACTGCTTGTGATTAGTCTGTTTATACTTTCTATTTCTTCCTGGTTCAGTCTCAAAAGTTTGTGCTTTTTAAAGAATATGTCCATTTCTTCGTGGTTGTCCATTTTATTAGCATATAGTTGCTTGTAGTAATCTCACGTGATCCTTTGTATTTCTGAAGTGTCAGTTGTTACTTCTCTTTAATTTCTACTTCTGTTGTTTGAGTCTTCTCCCATTCTTTCTTGATGAGTCTGGCTAAAGGTTTATCAATTTAGTTTATCTTGTCAAAGAACCAGCTTTCAGTTTTATTGATCTTTGCTATTGTTTCCTTCATTTCTTCATTTATTTCTGATCTGATATTTATGATTTCTTTCTTTCTGCCAACTTTGGGGATTTTTTCTTCTTCTTTCTCATATTGCTTTAGGTGTAAGGTTAGGTTGTTTATTGGAGATGTGTCTTGTTTCTAGAGGTAGGATTGTATTGCTATAAACTTCCCTCTTAGGACTGCTTTTGCTGCATCCCATAGGTTTTGGGTCGTCGTGTTTCATTATCATTTGTTTTTAGGTATGTTTTGATTTCCCATTTGATTTCTTCAGTGATCTCTTGGTTATGTAGTAATGTATTGTTTTGCCCCCATGTGTTTGTATATTGTTCAGATTTTTTCCTGTAATTGATATCTAGTTGCATAGCATGATCAGAAAGGATACTTGATACAATTTAAATTTTCTTAAGTTTCCCAAGGCTTGATTTGTGACCCAAGATATGATCTACCCTGGAGAATGTTCCATGAGCACTTGAGAAGAAAGTGTATTCTGTTGTTTTTGGATGGAATGTCCTATAAATATCAATTAAGCCCATCTTGTTTAATGTATCATTTAAAGCTTGTGTTTCCTTATTTATATTCATTTTGGATGATCCGTCCATTGAAAGTGAGGTGTTAAAATCTCCTACTATGATTGTGTTACTTTTGATTTCCCCTTTCATGGCTACTAGCATTTGCCTTATGTATTGAGATGTTTCTATGTTGGGTGTATAAATATTTACAATTGTTATAACTTCTCCTTTGGTTGACCCCTTGATCATTATTCAGTGTCCTTCCTTGTCTCTTGTAATTGTTTTTATTTTAAAGTCTATTTTGTCTGATATGAGAATTGCTCCTCCAGCTTTCTTTTGATTTCCATTTGCATGAAATATCTTTTTCCATCCCCTCATTTTCAGTGTGTATATGTCCCTAGGTTTGAAGTGGGTCTCTTGTAGACAGCATATATATGGGTCTTGTTTTTGCATCCATTCAACCAGTCTATGTCTTTTTGTTGAAGCATTTAGTCTATTTACATTTAAGGAAATATTTGATATGTGTATTCTATTACCGTTTTCTTAATTGTTTTGGGTTTGTTACTGTAGGTTTTTTCCTTCTCCTGTATTTCCTGCCTAGAGAAGTTCCTTTAACATTTGTTTTAAAGCTGGTTTGGTGGTGCTGAATTCTCTTAGCTTTTGCTTGTCTGTAAATGTTTTCATTCCTCCTCAAATCTGAACTAGATCCTTGCTGGGTAGAGCCATCTTGATTGTAGGTTTTTCCTCTCTGTCACTTTAAATTTTTCCTTCTACTCCCTTCTGGCTTGCAGAGTTTCTGCTGAAAGATCAGCTGTTAACCTTATGGGGATTCTCTTGTATATTCTTTGTTGTTTTTCCCTTGCTGCTTTTAATATTTTTTCTTTATGTTTAATTTTCGATAGTTTGATTAATATATATCTTGGCATGTTTCTCCTTGGATTTATCCTGTATGGGACTCTCTGTTCTTCCTGGACTTGATCGACTATTTCCTTTCCCATATTAGGTAAGTTTTCAACTATAATCTCTTCAAATATTTTCTCAATCCCTTTCCTCTTTTAGGACCCCTATAATTTGATTGTTGGTGCATTTAATGTTGTCCCAGAGGTCTCTGAGACTGTCCTCTTTTCTTTTCTTTCTTTTCTGTTTATTCTGCTCTGTGGTATTATTCCCACTGTTTTATCTTCTAGGTCACTTATCCATTCTTCTGCCTCAGTTATTCTGCTATTGATTCCTTCTAGAGAATTTTTAATTTCATTTATTGTGTTGTTCATCACTGTTTTTTTGCTCTTTATTTCTTTTTGGTCCTTGTTAAACATTTCTTTTATTTTCTCCATTCTATTTCTGAGAGTTTGGATCATCTTTACTATCATTACTCTGAAGTCTTTTTCAGGTAGGCTGACTATTTCCTCTTCATTTGTTTGGTCTCGTGGGTTTTTACCTTGCTCCGTCATCTGCTGTGTGTTTCTCTGTCTTCTCATTTTGCTTAACTTACTGTGTTTGGGGTCTGCTTTTCACAGTTTGCAGGTTCATATTTCCCATTGTTTTTGGTGTCTGCCCCCGGTGGCTAAGTTTGGTTCAGTGGGTTGTATAGGCTTCCTGGTGGAGTGAACTGGTGTCTGTGTTCTGGTGGATGAGGCTGGATCTTGTCTTTCTGGTGGGCAGGACTGTGTCTGGTGGTGTGTTTTAGGGTATCTCTGACTTTATTATGATTTTAGGCAGCCTGTCTGCTAATGGGTGGTATTGTGTTCCTGTTTTGCTAGTTGTTTGGCATATGGTTTCCAGCATGGTAGTTTGCTGGTCGTTGAGTGGAGCTGGGTCTTGGCATTGAGATGGAGATGTTTGGAGAGTTTTTGCCGTTTGATATTACATGGAGCCAGGAGGTCTCTGGTGGGCTAATGTCGTGAACTCGGCTCTCCCACCTCAGAGACACAGGCCTGACACCCGGCTGGAGCACCAAAACTCTGTCAGCCACATGGCTCAGAATAAAAGGGAGAAAGAAGGAAGGGAAGAATGAGAGAAAGAATGAAAGAATGAATGAAAGAAAGAAAGAAAGAGAAAGAAAGGAAGGAAGGGAGGAAGGAAAAGATTATTAAAAGAAAAAATTAAAAAAATATTAAAAATTAAAAAAGTTAAGTAAGAAAAAAAGGAAGAAAGAAGAGAGCAAACAAACCAAAAAACAAATCCACCAATGATAACAAGCACTAAAATGTATACTAAAAAACAACATGAACATCAAAAAATAAACAAAAATAACCCCCTACAGACAGAACCCTAGGACAAATGGTAAAAGCAAAGCTATACAGACAAAATCACACAAAGAATCATACACATACACACTCACAAAATGAGAAAACGGAAAAAAAATATATATATATATAAAAAACGAAGATAGCAACCAAATGAATAAACAAAACTACCGATGATAATAAACTCTAAATATTAAACTACAAAAAACATAAAACCAGAAACAAATTAGGTTTAGAAACAAACCCAAAGTCTACAGTTGCTCCCAAAGTCCACCACCTCAGTTTTGGGATGATTCATTGTCCATCCAGGTATTCCAGAGATGCAGGGTACATCAACTCGAGTGTGGATATTTAATCCTCTGATCCTGAGGCTGCTGGGTGAGATTTCCCTTTCTCTTCTTTGTTCACACAGCTCCTGGTGTTCAGCTTTGGATTTCTCCCTGCCTCTGCATGTAGGTTACCTGAGGGCATCTGTCCCCATTCAGACAGGACGTGGTTAGAGTAGCAGCTGATTAGGGGTCTCTGTCTCACTCACACCAGGGGGAGGGAGGGGTATGGAATACAGGGGGAGCCTGCAGCAGCAGAGGCCAGTGTGATGTTGCAACAGCCTGAGGTGAGCAGTGTGTTCTCCCAGGGAAGCAGTCCCTGGATGACGGGATCCTGGCAGTGGTGGGCTGCACAGGCTCCTGGGAGGGGAGGTGTGGATAGTGACCTATGCTTGCACACAGGCTTCTTGGTGGCTGCAGTATTAGCCTTAGCATTTCATTTCTGTCTCTGGTGTCTCTGCTGATAGCCGCGGCTCACGCCCGTGTCTGGATCTTGTTTAGGCGGTGCTTTGAATCCCCTCTCCTCGTGCATCCTGAAACAATGGTCTCTTGCTTTTTAGGCATTTCCAGACTTTTTCCTGGATTCCCTCCCAGATAGTTGTGGCACACTAGCTCCCTTCAGGCTGTGTTCATGCAGCCAACCCCAGTCCTCTCCCTGGGATCTGACCTCCAAAGCCAGAGCCTCAGCTCCAAGCCCCCCCCCCGCCCCAGTGGGTAGACAGACAAGCCTCTCAGGCTGGTGAGTTGGCACCGATCCTCTGTGCAGGAATCTCTCCACTTTGTCCTCTGCACCCCTGTTGCTGCGCTTTCCTCTGTGGCTCTCAAGCTTCCACCCCTGCCACCCCCCTGTCTCCGCCAGTGAAGGGGCTTCCTACTGTGTGGAGTCTTTTCCTCCTTCACAGCTCCTTCCCAGAGGTGCAGGTCCTGTCCCTATCCTTTTGTCTCTGTTTCTTCTGTTTTCTTTTGCCCTACCCAGTTATGTGTGGATTTTCTTGCCTTTTGGGAAGTCTGAGGTCTTCTGCCAGCGTTCAGTAGGTGTTCTGTAGGAGCTGTTCCACATGTAGATATATTTCTGATGTATTTGTGGGGAGGAAGGTGATTTCCATGTTTTATTCCTCTGCCGTCTTGCAGGTTTCCCTCTGTGTATCTTTTTGAATTAGTGTTATAGTTTTTTTCAGATATATACCTAGGAATGGAATTGCTGGATTATATGGTAGTCTTATTTCTAATTTTTTGAGGAACCTCCATACTAATTTCCATAGTTTATGCCCAGTGTTTAATTGGGTTGTTTATGTTTTTGATATTGAGTTGTATGTGATGTTTATACATTTTGGATATTAACCCCTTATCAGACATATCATTTGCAAATATATTTTCCCATTCAACAGATTCTTTCTGTTTTGTTGATGGTTCCTTCATTGTTCAAAAGCTTTTAAGTTATTAGGTCCCATTTGTTTATTTTTGCTTTTATTTCCCTTGCATGAAAAGACATACAAAAATACATTGCTACAATTTATGTCAAAGAGTGTACTGCCTGTGTTTTCTTCTAGGTGTTTTATGGTTTCTGGTCTTATATTTTGGCCTTGAATATATTTTGAGTTTATTTTTATATATGGTGTTAGAAAATGTTTTAATTTCATTCTTTTTCATGGAGTTGTCCAGTTTTCCCAGCTCCACTTACTGAAGAGACTGTCTTTTGCCTATTGTATAGTTTTGCTTCCTTAATCATAGACTAATTGACCTAAGTGTGCTGATTTATTTGTGAACCCTTTATTTTGTTCCATTGATCTATGTGTCTCTTTTTGTGCCAGTACAATACTATTTTGATTTTGCTAGCTTTGTAACGTTGTCTGAAGAACAGAAAGTGTGAAACCTCCAGATTTGTATTTTTCTTAAGATTGCTGTTGCTATCTGGGGTCTTTTGTGGTTCTATACAAATTTTAGGATTGTTTGTTCTAGTTCTGTGAAAAATGCCATGGATATTTTTTAAGAGATTGCATTAAATCTGTAGATTGCTTTGGATAGTACGAACATTTTAACAATATTCTTCCAATCCATGAACACAGGGTATCTTTCCATTTATTTGCATCTCTTCTTCAGTTTCCTTCATCAACGTCTTATGGTTATCAGACTATAGGTCTTTTATCTCTTCAGTTGTTTTTTCCTAGGTATTTTATTCTTTTGTGATTTTAAATGGGATTGTTTTCTAAATTTCTGTTTCTGATACTTCATTATTAGTGTAGAGAACAGCAACAGATTCCTATATGTTAATCTTGTATCCTGCAACTTCACTGAATTCATTTATTAGTTCTAATAGTTTTTTGATGAAAACTTTAATATTTTATATATGTAGTAGCATGTCTTCTTCAAATAGTGAGTTTTACTTATTCCCTTTTAATTTTGATGCATATAATTTCTTTTTCTTATCTGATTGATGTGGCTAGGTTTTCCAATACTATTTTAAATAGATATGGTGAGAGTTGACATCCTTGTCTTGTTCCTGATTTCAGAGAAAAAGCTTTCAGTTTGTCACCATTGAGTATGAGATTAGCTGTGGGTTTCTCATAAATGACCTTTATTATTTGAGATATGTTCTATCTATACCAACACTGTTGAGAGTTTTTATCATGAATGGGCTTTGAATATTGTCAGATGCTTTTTCTGCATCAATTGAGATGACCTTGTGATTTTTTCCCTTTTTTTTGTTAATGTGGTGTATCCTCCTGATTGATTCACAGGTATTGACCCATATTTTCATCCCTGGGACAAATCCCACTTGGCTGTGTTGTATGATCCTTTTTATATATTGTTGAATTCGCTTTGCTAATATTTTGTGAGAAATTTTTGCATATGTATTCATCAAGAATATTGGCCTGTAATTTTTTTTTTGTAGTGTCTTGGTCTGGTTTTGGTATCAGGGTAATGGTGGCCTCACAGAAGGAATTTGGGAATGTTTGCTTCTCTTCACATTTTTGGAATAGTTTGAACTCATCTTTACATGTTTGGTAGAATTCTTTGAAGCTGTCTCATCCTCGACCCTTGTTTGTTGGAAGTTCTTTGATTACTGATCCAATTTCAGTACTAGTAATGTCTGTTCATATTATCTATTTCTTCCTAAGTCAGTCTTGGAAGATTGTGCATATATAGAAATTTATCAATTTCTTCTAGATTTTCCAATTTGTTGGCATATAACTATTGATAATATTCTCTTGTGAATATTTGGTTTCTCCATGATAATGGTTGTATTATCTCCTCTTTTATTTCTTATTTTGTTTATTTGGGTCCTCTCTTTTTTTCTTAATCAACCTGGCTAATGGTATATCAATTTTGTATATTTTTTAAATAATAAGTTCTTGGTTTTATTTATCTTTTCTATTGCTTTTTACCTCTGTTTTATTTATTTCATCTCTGATTTTTATTATTTTCTTCCTTTTGCTGACTTTGGTTTGTCTTTTTCTAATTCCATTAGATGGTAGGATAGGATGTTAATTTAGATTTTTCTTCTTTCTTGATGTATGTCTGCATTGCTATACATTTCTCTTTTAAAACTGCTTTTAGGGCTTCCCTTGTGGCACAGTGGTTGAGAGTCCACCTGCTGATGCAGGGGACACGGGTTCGTGCCCTGGTCTGTGAAGGTCCCACATGCCATGGAGCGACTGGACCCGTGAGCTGTGGCCACTGGGCCTGCACGTCCGGAGCCTGTGCTCTGCAATGGGAGAGGCCACAACAGTGAGAGGCCCACTTACCACAAAAAAACAAAAACAAAAACTGCTTTTATTACATTACATGGATTTTAGAAACATGTTTTTATTTTCATTGGTCTCAAGGTATTTTATGATTTCCTGTTTGATTACTTTAGTGACCAATTAGATCTTAGGTAGGATGTTTTTCTTCTCCACTAGTTTGTATTTTTTTACCATTTTTCTTTCTGTACTTGATTTCTAGTTTCATACCTTTGTAGTTGGAAAAAATTCTTGAAATAATTTATATCTTCTTAAATTTGTTGAGACTTATTTTGTGGTCTAGCATGTGATCTATCCTGGAGAATATTCCATGTACACTTGAAAAGAATGTGTATTCTGCTGCTTTTCATTGGAATGTCCTGTAGATATTACATTAATTCCTACTAGTCTAATACGTCATTTAAGAACACTGTTTTCTTATTGATTTTCTTTTTGGATGATCTCTCCATTGATGTAAGTGAGGTGTTCAAGTCCCCTACTATTATTATATTATTGTAAAGTTTTCCCTTTATGTCTGTTAATATTTGCTCTATATATTTAGGTGCTCCTATATTAGGTGCAAAGATGTTAACAATGTTATATTCTCTTTTGTATTCATCGCTTTATCATTATATAATGTCTTTCTTTGTCTTTTATCATAGACTTTGTTTTAATATCTACCTTCTCTGATATGAGTATTGTGACCCCAGCTTCTTTTTTATTTCTATTTGCACAGAATATCTTTTACTCATCTCCTCACTTTCAGTTTCTGTGTGTCTTCAGCTGTAAAGTGAGTCTCTTGTAGCAAACATATAGATGGGTCTTTTTTTTTTTAAATCTAATCAGCCACCCTGTGTCTTTTTAAATTTTTTTTCAGCAAAGCATTTTTATTTATTTATTTATTTATGTTAACATCTTTATTGAAGTATAATTGCTTTACAATGGTGTGTTAGTTTCTGCTTTACAACAAAGTGAATCAGCTATACATATACATATATCCCCATATCTCTTCCCTCTTTTTTTTTTTTAACATCTTTATTGGGGTATAATTTCTTTACAATGGTGTATTTGTTTCTGCTTTATAACAAAGTGAATCAGTTATACATATACATATGTTCCCATATCTCTTCCCTCTTGCATCTCCCTCCCACCTTCCCTATCCCACCCCTCTATGTGGTCACAAAGCACTGAGCTGATTTCCCTGTGCTATGTGGCTGCTTCCCACTAGCTATCAATTTTACATTTGGTAGTGTATATATGTCCATGCCATTCTCTCACTTTGTCCCATCTTACCCTTTCCCCTTCCTGTGTCCTCAAGTCCACCCTCTAGTAGGTCTGTGTTTTTGTTCCTGTCCTGCCCCTAGGTTCTTCATAACCATTTCTTTTTAGAGTCCATATATATGTGTTAGCATATGGTGTTTGTTTTACTCTTTCTGACTTACTTCACTCTGTATGACAGACTCTAAGTCTGTCCATCTCATTACAAATAACTCAATTTCGTTTATTTTTATGGCTGAGTAATATTCCATTTTATATTTTGTGTCACATCTTCTTTATCCATTCATCTGTCAGTGGACACTTAGGTTGTTTCCATGTCCTGGCTTTTGTAAATAGAGTTGCAATGAACATTGTGGTACATGACTCTTTTTCAATTATGGTTTTCTCAGGGTATATGCCCAGTAGTGGGATTGCTAGGTCCTATGGTAGTTTTGTTTTTAGTTTTTAAAGGAAACTCCATACTGTTCCACCCTGTGTCTTTTGATTAGAGCATTTAGTCCATTGAATTTTAAAGTGACTATTGATAAGCAGTACTACTTATTGCCATTTTTAAATTGTTTTATGGTTGTTTTTATCATTCTTCTGTGTTGTATCCTTCTTTTAGTTTATTCCCTTGTGGTTTGATGATATGCTTTAGTGTTATGTTTGTGTTCCTTTCTCTTTATTTTTTGTATATCTATTTTAGATTTTTAATTTGTAGTTACCATGGAGCTCATATATGTTGACCTGTAATTATATCTAGTGGATTAAACTGATAGTCATTTAAGTTCAGACACATTCTAAAAGCTCTAAACTTTTACTCCCTCCCACCAAGTTTTGTGGTTTTGATATCATATTTTACATCTTCATGTATCTGTTTTTTGCAGTTGATTTTATAATTTTTGTCTTTTAACCTTTGTACTCGCTTATTTAGGTAGTTGACCCACAGTCTTTACTATATATTTGCCTTTGCCAGTGGAATTTTTCCCTTCCTATAATTTGTTATTTCTTATTGTAATCTTTTCTTTTTCACTTAAAGGAGATCCTTAACATTTCTTGTCAGGTCAGTTTAGTATTGATGAAATCTTTTAGTTTTTGCTTGTCTGAGAAGCTCTTTATCTTTCCTTCAATTGTGAATGATAACCTTGCTGCGTAGAGTATCCTAGGTTGTAGTTTTCCCTTTCAGCACTTTAAATATATCATGTTATTCTCTTCTGGTCTCTAAAGTTTCTGCTGAAAATGCGTCTGATAGCTTTATGGAACTTCCTTTCTATGTGACTCTGTTTTTCTCTTGCTGACTTTAAAATTCTCACTTTAATTTTGCCATTTTAATTATGATATGTGTTAGCATGTATGTCTTTGGGTTAATTTTGTATGTGACTCTCTTTGCTTCTTGTACCTGGATATCTGTTTCCTTCTTCAGATTTGGGAAGTTTTCAGGGATAATTTCATCAATATATTTTCTACACTTTTTGCTCTCTCTTCTCATTCTGGGACCTCTATAATGCAAATGCTAGTATGTTTGATATTGTTTCAGAGGTCCCTTAAACTATTCTCTTTTAAAATTTGTCTTTCTTTTTGCTGTTCCAATTGGGTAATTTCCATTATTTTTTCTTCCAGATCACTTATGAGTTCTTTTGTATCATCTAACTCACTGTTAATTCCTGTAGTGTATTTTTCATTTCAGTTGTTGTATTCTTCAGCTTTGACTGGTTGTTTTTTATATTTTCTAATTCTTGGTTAAAATTCTAACTGTGTTCATCTACTCTTTTCCCAGTTCAGTTAGCATTCTTGTCACCATTGCTTTGAACTCTTTATCAGATAAATTATTTATCTCCGTTTTATTAGGGTTTCTTTAAGGTTCTTTTCCTTGTTCTTTCATTTGAAACATATTCTTCTGTCTTCTCATTTTGTTTAAATTTCTCTATCTCTCTCTATGAAATTAGGTAAAACAGTTACCTATCTTGGTTTTGAGGATGTGTCCTTGTGTGGGAATGTCCCTATGCAGCCTGCATGTATCCAGTGGCTTTGGTGGGAGAGCTAGATATGAAGTGAGCACCAGCTGTATCCTTCCCCAAGGTGTGCTGGCAACTATTGCCTTGGTGGGAGGTAGCGCTGGAGTTGGAGGGGCTAGAGCCAGAACCAGGTGCCAGCTAGGGCTTCTCCTATGCTCATTGGCCATCTCTGCCTGATTGGGGATGGGGTTGGGGCCCAAGAGGCTGGAGTAGGAGCCCTGAGGGTGTTGGTTTTCTCCTAGGTCTGATGGTAGTCTCCACCTTGGTTTGGAGCATGGCTGGAACCTGAGCTTCTATGATGATTTCACCCCCCACCCTCCACCCCACACACACACCATGTGCATACCTTGGTTAAAACCTGAGTCGAGCTAGAGAGGTTGGTGCCACACAACTGAGCTTGCCCCATGCCCTCCCAAATGTGCACAGGGATGTGCACTCCTGAAATAGTGGTTTCCACCCTGGAGCTATCTTTGTTTGCTCCCTCTGGAGTGTGTGTAAGGACACATGAGCTGGCAATGGCTGCCTCCACCCTGGTCAGAGGGAGGGCTGGTGTCTGAGCCTGCTCTGTTCCCTCCAGGTGTGTGCACTCTCACTGACAATGGCAGCCTCTGCCTTAGTGGGGAGCAGCACTGAAGCAAGAGGCCCTGGAGCAAGAGCCCAGTGTGGGCTGGAGGGCACTGAGGTCATCTGGTAAACCAGCCAGAGCTCTAGGCAGTTTTCAACCTGTTGTCTCCCGACTGTGGCTGAGAGTGAGCAATTTTGTGTGTGAATACTTTTTTTTTAAATACATCTTTATTGGAGTATAATTGCTTCACCATGTTGTGTTAGTTTCTGCTGTACAACAAAGTGAATCAGCTATATGCACATACATATCCCCATATCCCCTCCCTCTTGAGTCTCCCTCTCACACTCCCTATCCCACCCCTCTAGGCAGTCACAAAGCATGGAGCTGATCTCCCTGTGCTTTGCAGCATGTTCCCACCAGCCATCCATTTTACATTTGGTAGTGTATGTATGTCAATGTTACTCTCTCACTACATCCCAGCCTTCGCTTCCCCGCTGTGTCCTCAAGTCTGTTCTCAACATCTGCATCTTTATTCCTGCCCTACCACTAGGTTCATCAGTACCGTTTTTTCTGGAATCCATATATATGCATTAGCATACGGTATTTGTTTTTCTCTTTCTGACTTCTCTGTGTGTGAATTCTTCATGGGCACTGGTGTCTTGGTTTCTAACAGTCCTATGGTTAGAATGATTTTTAAACCATTAAGGGGGCTCATTTTCCTCATGTCAGATATCAGGTTTGGGGTACCTAATATGTGGCTTGAACCCCACTCCCCAGGGAGGATCCCCTAGCCCATGGTATCCCCCTTCTTTTCTGTGTTCCCCACTAGGGTTGCAGGTACTGACCAGATCACTTCTCCTCCCTTCCTACCAGACTTTGTGTGGATCTTTCTTCATAGCCTTGGTTGTAGAAGAGCTGTTCTGCTAGTCCCCATGTTGATTTCAGTGAGAGCTGCTCTATATGTAGCTGTAGTTTTGCTGTGTTCATGAGGTGAGGTGAGCTGAGCCCGGAATCCTCTTACTCTGCCATCTTGATCTCTCTTCACATACAATGTGTCTCTAATCCACAAAACAAACAAACAACAACAAAACACAAAAGCTAGAGGCAGTGTTACCATCTCTATTTTGTAGGTAAGAAAATGGAGACCCAGGGGATTATGTAACTTGCCCAAGGTTGTGGAATTGTTAAATTGCAGAGCTAGAATTCTAGTGCAGGCTTATCTGACTCCACTGGCTAAAATCTTAAACACCAAATTATGTTGTCTTTTTCTATGGAGCACAGTTTAGTCTCATTTGTACCTTTATTAGCCACTGAAGGTCTGTCTCCCACTAGACTTTAAGCTGAGAGAAAGCGGGGGGTGCTCCTACAATCCCTATACTTAACAAAGTTCTCACTATTTCTTTGCTAAGTGATTTGCTAAATTGATATAGTTTAAGTCAGGTTAATGAGGCATACAATTTTAAGGAACTTTCTATATGCATAGTTTAAGGTGCCAAAGGTGAGAGAGAAGGAATATTACACCCCAGTATTCCCTGCCTTAAAACATGTAATAAAATCAGAAAGGGACGGTAGATTTTATTACCACTCCACTAACATAAATAGAATTTTTAAAGAAGTGCTCTAACAAAGCTCCTTTTCCAGTTAATCACTATCTGTGCAAGGATTTCTCTCACATAGTTTCTATTCCTTCCATGTTAATGGGGACCAATGTTCCCAAAGTTGATATACTATGTGACAGCAGGGATTACCCAAGAAAGGAGGGGACAAAAGCACTTACTGCATGGTGAAATTTAATAACAGACAGTTTATTCACCTGGCACTCACTGCATTAACATTCAGGATGAGCTCACTGTTTTGGCAATCAGCATGCTGCTACTCCAAGGGAAAAAATAAATCACAGTCTCCTTCCACTTCACATTCCCCTGCTCCCCATTCTCCACCCTCATGCACATTCTTCCTCCACCCCAGTGTTAAGTACTAGCATTGACAGTTTTGCCCATGTGGGGGTTACATTGTAAATTACCAATGGCAAGAGTACATTTTGGGTGGTATACAGGAGCATCGAAAACTGGAATACCTCAAGCATTCTCCATTATCTTTACCCCATGCCCCAGGTTCTACCTACCACAACAAAAAGATGATGTAAGTTCCAGGGTCTTCTCCTTAAGAAAAACATCCACCAACAATATTTTATATGGTTTCAGTGGAATGGTTTATGAACGGAGGGTCCAAGGACTCCCTATTTGTAATTATATTCTTACAGGATTAAAAAAAGACTACTTTCCACGGCATGAGCCCCTTCCTCCTTCTCAGTCTATGCCCTAACCACTTGTCCTGAATCTTTTCTGGCCATATCTCATCCTTCACTTCATAATCTAGCAATTTCTGAGCTTTTTTATAGTTCATGGAACTTTGGGGCCTCTCATGTCTCAGTGCATTTTCATATTCTGAGCTCTCCAGGGTTTGCTTGTAGTGCATACTTATCAGCCAAACTTTAAGACCTGGTTCAGGTACTAAGTCCTTTGAAATTCTTTCCCACATTCTGGGCCAACTTAGGCTTTTCTTTGTGCATATTCCCATCAAATCTTATAGAAATGACCATCACATTTGACTTTAATTTTTAATCTATGTCCCCACTACTTCTTAAGGGCAGGGACCTTTTTCTTGTATATTTTTATATTCCTATGGTCTAATATGGAAAGAAACTCACCAAATTTTCTGTTCAACAAGTGGCAAAATGTGGCTCTTTTTTCGATAGCTTTGTGGGTTCTGCCTTCAGCTTGCTTGGGTTGATACCCCAGCTCTACCACTTAATGTGTTGTGTGATATTGGGTAGGTCACATGTCCTTGTAGCTTCCCATGATTAGATCTCCAACCAACTCCACATCTTTGTCTTACTGAAGATACAAACTGCTGGGAGAAAGCATTGAATTGGCTGAATTTAAGTTACCTGGCACTTGCTGGGTTATCTGGGCAAGAAATGGAAGATCTAGTGAGAGGCAGCCATTTCCTGCAGGACCACACAACCTGGAAGATTCTGCAAAAGGGATATAAGAATGCAAATACAGGTGATGTCAGGGTCTGGGGGAGGGGAGAATGAGGAGTTATTGTTTAATGGATACAGAGTTTCAGTTTTGCAAGATGGAAGAATTCTGGAGGTAGATGGTAGTGAAGGTTACACAGCAATGTGAAATGCCACTCAACTGTACACTTAAAAATGCTTAAGATGATAAAATTTGTGTTATGTGTATTTCATTGCAATTTTTTAAAATTTTAAGGTAAGTAACAACCAAAAAAGTATGTGATAGGGAAAGAGGATATTGACGTTCAAAAAATGGTAAGTGTCCATATCAGGGCCCAAGAGGAGAAGTGCTTAAAAATTACTTTCAGCTCTGGAGGCTCCAGGCGTACTTTGCTGTTGTGCGGTCTTGGGAAAATCACTTTACCTCTCTGAGGCACAGAGTAAAACCGGTTTACTCCTGATCAACCATTGTTCTGTTTTTGCTTCCTGACCTTTTGTAGCTCTCCTGGTTTCTCTTTGTTTTCCAGGTCTGCTCTTCCAAACTGCTGTCAATGGGATGGGTCCCTAATAACTTTCCAGTAAATTCCTTTCCTGCTTAAGATAGCCAGAGTCTTTTTGTTTGTTTTTTGGTTTTTGCATGTAACCAAGAACCCTGAGTAATAAAGACTTTTACTTAAACAAGTCTCCCCTAAGGAGAAAGCCTGAGAGAGATTCTAAGAGGTGAGAAATGCCCCAGATAAGATTTGAGATTCTTGTAAAGTTGTTTCATCCCACATAGAGACTTTCTCTTACATACACACTTTTAATTATTCCTTGGAAGATCTGAGGTTTTATTGAAATAATGTTTGTGTAAATCATCCTTTAAGATTCATCACCTTTCAAAAATGTTATATTCTCTTCATGCCTTGCCTGACATCTTCTACCACTGTGATGCTTTTCTGACATCTCCCACCATCCTCTTAGCAACAAATTTTTCTTCAGTGCTCTGTTTACTTGTCTGCGTCCCAGACTCAACTGTGGTTTCTGTGAAAAAATGCATCATATATTAAATATATGTATACTAGGAAGTTCCTGAAATCTAGTAGGTCAATAATAAAAGAACTAATGAATGAGGAGAAAAGTGAGTGGATAAATTGCTGAGTGTAGTCAGTTTGGTCTGGGAGAACTCTACTGGATTCTGTCCTCCTCTCAATTGATTTCCCTTTCCCCCTCAAGCTTTCTGGACTGCAGACATTCTTTTTGAAGTCCCATTACCACACTCAACATTTGCACCATGGCTAATAAATTAGCATCACTTTGAAAACAAAAATGATTCCATTTTGTACTTGGAATGTGGTCTGAGAATTAGAAAGGGCAGGGGTGCTACTTGCCCTGAGGCCTGGAAAGTCTCTTGGTGTTTTATTAGGTAACAATTTCTGTTTTTGCTGGTCACTAACTAGCCCTTGGGAGCCTGAATAAATGCCAAGAGTGAAAAAGAAAACAGCCTACTCGCTGCTACCTAGAGACCAAATAACCTCCTAACCAAGAGGTATCCACTATTGAAATTAGAAGCGTCTATGATGATTACAATTCTGAGCATTGACTTGTTAAAAGGAAAAGCTAAGCAGAAGTAGGTCAGTGTGCATGACTTGGCTAGACGCAGCTGGTACTAGGTTCCCTTCCTGCTGGTCCTGCTTGTGGGGAAGTCCTAGAAGTGAGGAAAATAGGCCTGTTTCTCGTGATGACTCTGAGTTTAAAAACATGTATTTCACAGAGGACATCAGAAAATGCATCCCCTTTTCAGTGATGTCTGAGATTTCGTAAAGCAGTACTAATTTTTTGGAACCTTTGGGTGTGCATTGATGCTACAGTCATGGTCTTATTACTTCTTAAAACCCATACTGGGCTCCTCCATGTATCGTATGTTGGAAACCAGAGCAGAGCTCTGTCCTAGAACATGGTGTAGTGGTCCAACTACTACAAAAGTTAGAAGATTTTGGTGTAGCCCTATTTCTACCTTTCACAGATAGGTGACCCTAGCTGAGACAATTAATATTTCTGAGATTTTGTTTCCTGACCTGCTAATCAAGGATGTTTATGGCTGTCCAACTTAGCTCCCTACCTACCTACCCATGCTTTTCAAAGCCACAGAGGATGCAAAATCTGTCAAATTATTTGGTAGGATGAAAGGCATCATCAAAATGGAAGAGATTATAAGGATATAATGGGGTAGAAGAAAGGCTATGCTCTTCAGTTGACCTCCAGACAACCTCCAGAAAACCTTTGAAACTTCACAGTGAAGCTACAGGAAGTGTGGAGCAGAGAAATAAGCTCAGGCCAGGCTTTAGTAACAGTCAGACCTTGATTCAAATTGTTACTGAGCCCAAGCACGTACTGCTTGCCGCACGACAGGCCAGTAGGCCAGTAAGTCGAGAGACAAGGTTTTGGGGCAAGGAAGAGCAATTTTATTTGGAAGCCTTGCAGACGGAGAAGGTGGTGGGCTAGTGTTCCAAACAACCTTCTTGCCTTAGTTAGAGTTCAGGCTTCCTTTATACTGAAAGGGGAGGGGGTGTGGCTGGTTGTTGCAAACTTCTTGGTGCCGGAATCCTTTGTTCTTACAGCTGTCCATGTAGGTCTGGTCACAGTGTTCCTGTAAACCTCCAAGAAGACAATTTTTATTTTCTGTTCTGCAACTTTTTAAATGAGAATGGGCTATCATGTATATTTCACTCTATAGGCAACATTCTTTTAGAAAGGTGCAGAGCCAGCATGACCAAGCAGAGGCAAGAGAACACAAGGATTAGAGCTAAAGGAATAGATCCAATATGGAGTCAGGTTTGTTCTTCTCTGTTACAAAAATCTCTCAAGGAATCTACCTTTTCTGAACCTTGATTTCCCCATTTGTAAAACAGAGTTGTTGATAGAGTTCATGTGGGGATTAGATGAAATAATGGAAAGAAACTATGCCTGAAACATTGGAGGCCCTTGGTTTTCACCCCCCTCCTCAACTTTTATGAGTTTTGAGGAGTTGATAAAAAAAAATTATGGAAATTCTGTTTTATGTTACCCATGGTCTCTATAGAAGTTTTCCCCATTGATGTTTGAGTTACTGGTAATTGAGGAATACTGAGAGGGGTTTCTCTGGAAAATCATAAATGTGGCAAAACATGATTCTCTATCTAAGAGAATAGGTTATCTTCTATCTAAGAGAAAAATCGTAAGATCATAAATGAATTAGAGCACAGATATACAAAGTCATTCAAAATATATATGAGTTCTCCAGCTGAAGTCCCTGACTCTAACCTGATTAAATATATTCACATAGTTAAAGGAAATGCCCCCAGAGTTTAAGGGATATTGGTCAGGCAACAGAAATATGGAGGAAAACAAGAAAGTTATTTAGGTGGCCAATGGTGGAGCCCATTTTAGCTTTGTCCTCTAATGAAAAAATCTTGACAAAGGGATTGCAATTATTATGGCCCCATTGCCAAGGTCACCTAGAGTTGGGAAGGGCTGTGTTAGTCTTATAGCAGGCAGCTCAGTGTAGTAATTAATAGCACTGCTGTGTTGTAACACAGACAAAGGTTTAAATCTTGGCCCTGGTATTTACTAGCAGGGTAACTTTAGCCAGACTATTTAACCTCTCTAAGCCTCAGTTTTCTAATCTGCAAATGGGGATAGTATTATACCCAACTCATAGTGCTGTTGTGAGGATTAAATGCCAGAATATATGTAAATTACTTAGTAAAGCGATTGGCATCTAGAAAGTACTCAATAAATATTAGCCTTTTTTTATTATTATTTGAGCTTGTTTACATTAAACACTAATACCATTCAGTAAACTCACCTGGGTTTGCTTGCCTGTTTTTGAAGGAGTTTCTTGACTTTCCCAGGTTGGTCTGGCTATAGAGGAAATATAATGATTATTATTATGGTCTATGTGATAGTTATACTTCTTATTATAAATTCAAAATTGCCATTCTTATTTGCCTGCCATTCTCTGAGCCTGGATAATTTCAACACATTCTTGAGGTAATAACTGCAGCCTTATGTTGACAAACATCAGAGTTTATACAGCTCATCTTGATCTGTTGAATTCACCATGGAAAACATCTCTTAGTAAACATACTGTTAGAAAATTGTCAGCTTCCAGATGCACCCCAGTAGGATCATATGTGCCATCAATGAGCAATTCAGAAGGAGGAAATTGGTGGGGTTGTCATGATCTCATCTGGCTGATTTAGGAACTTCATTATTCTATTAGACTAGATTATAAAAAAAGTGTTTCTGGAACTTAACATGCACCAGAACCACCTGGAGGGCTTATTGAAGTTCAGATTACTGGGCTCCACCTTCAGAGTTTCTGATTCAGTAGGTCTGGAGTGGGGCTCATTCCAGTAATTTCTCAGGTAATGATGCTGCTAGCCTGGGGACCATATCTTGAGAATCACTGCTCTAAAGTGTTAGAATACCAATTTCAAGATAATCATTTTTTTTAACATAAAAACATTTGTTGAGCATCTACCACATACAGGGACCATGCTGGGTTTTGGATATACAAGAATAAGCACCTACCAGGAGATAGATAAATAAACTAGAATGCCAATAACTGGAAATATTAAATTGGCAAGTCAATTGAATTACTTCATTTGGTTCGTCTCTCCTCTGAAGGAGAATCTATATGGGAATTCAATCAATCTGAGTAGCTTGTTTGGAAAATCTAATGTTAGGCACAAGGACGTTGAGTAATATTAATGAGCAGGGCTCTAGTAGGGAAGGATGCCCATCTCTATCTTTTTCTCTGAACTTCTTGTTCCCCCTAAAGGAGTTTTTAGTCAGATTGGGTCCTTTTTGTGGGTACTGTGTGATTAAAAATTTGCATATATGTGGTTTTGTTTCCTGTTTCTACATTTTCCTTCCATGCATTTGGATGATACGGTAAAAAAAGCCTTGTTCCTTAGGACACATCTTGCCACCTTGATTTTTGGCTAAGAGGAGGGAAAGGCTTTCATTCATTGCCTTTGAAGCCTTAGCAGGTGTTCCAAACCAGGATCCCCAGAGTTTTACATTGGGAAATACTGAGAACCAGCCCAGTTCACCATAACATAGTGCCTTGTTTCCTATTACACCATTAATTTTTTAAAAATTGACTTTGTTTTTTAGAGCAGTTTTAGGTTTAGAGAAAAATTGAACAGAAAGCACAGAACATTGCCATATACCCCACCATCACACAGACACAACCTTCCCCACATCAATATCCTGTACCAGAGTGGTATGTTTGTTACAATTGACGAACTTACATTGACACGTCATCATCACCCAAAGTCCATAATTTACATTAGCGTTCACTCCTGGTGTTGTATATTCTGTGGGTTTTGGTAAATATATAATGACATGTGTCTACCATTACAGAATAGTTTCACTTTCCTAAAAATCCTCTGTACTCTACCTGTTTATCCCTCCCTCCTCTCTCCTCCCTGGCAACTGCTGATCTTTTTACTGTTTCCATAGTTTTGCCTTTTCCAGAATGTCGTATAGGTGGACTCAACTTCATTAATTTTTATATGTTCAGATGCTTCAAGAACATTGTGGGTGCTTTTCCAGAAATATTGCAGGTTTTTTGTATACCCTAGAAAAATAATATCTCCCAGAAAACTACTTCTATAAAGAGAAAACCTGGGTAGCCACTAGACTATATCCCAAGGCCTTGTGGAAGAAAATACACGGTCAGATTTTTACACTATGCTGAAAATAACTCTGGACTCTGCAAAATACCTGCCTTCCATTAGTCCGTCCTTTATTTCTGTGATCAGAGAAGGGATATCAAAATGATAATATGTAGGTCAACAGTGAATAAAGATCTCAGAGGAGGCCATCTGTGTTCCCACCTCTGCCCCATGCTTGGAGCTTCCACCACAATGGATGATATTTTCATCAGAGAAATGGGGCCTTTGAAGACATCCCTTAGACTTTAAAGTTTGGATGGTGTTTAATAATTTTGGTGTCCTGAACTCATTACTAATGTTATAAAGTTATGAAACCTCTCCCCAAAGGATGACTATCCACAAAAGTATCCGTAAAATGTCAGGGACTCCACTGAAACCTGAAGACCACCAACTCAATGTAGAATAATGTAAAACAAACAAAAAACCCTTAAAAGATTAATAACCATCTCTGAATGGATGTCATCTAACTCAACTGGAATATGATTGACTGTCAATCAATTTGGCTGCCATACTCCATTACAATAGATGATGATTGGTTGTTCTGGTGCAATTTGAAGGTCAAATGACTTCATGAAATTTATAAGACACTTCCTTAGTGATTACTGAAATAGCTTCAAGTCCCTGATCTTTTGTGCCTGAGAGTCTAATCATTGAAATTCCTAACTACGCCAGAAACTTTTCAAGTGATTTATGAATGAAAGCATTTCTTCAAATACTGGTTCTTGGAAATACATGGGTCCTCTTACTATTTACTGCTAATGAGCAAAATACTCCATAATATAGTTAGTTAATTTTCAGCTTTCCTTGTTTCCTGTGATTCTAAGAAAATTGAGATGCTCTAGACATATGTATTAGACTTTGGTTTTCTCCCAGAACGTCTCAGTCATCTCTTGCAGGGCTTAACTTTTACATAGGTTTTTCATTCAACACATTCATTGGGGGCCCATTCAATGCCCCAGCACAGTGCTAGATCCTTGGGTTACAGTGATAGAAGAAGCTGAAATAGTGAAAACAGAGTGTAGTGTGGAACTAAATACATAAAAATACAAATCCCATTTGTGGAACTTATTATTTTTGATATTGGACATGTTATTTAGTGTCTATCTTTGAACCTAAATTTCCCCATCTGGAATACAAAGGAGTAGTAATGACAATCCAGTAGGTTGATGATACAAAATATATTCCTGGTTGACATGACCTATTTTATTTTGGGTTTCGGGGGTTCCTGCTTTCAAAATGATATTTTTTCCTCATCTTGTCCCCACAGACTGGAAGTACATCAACATAGTTGCAGTGAAAATTTTATATACCTTTTATATACCAATTGTTGCTGTTAAGACACCCCTCCCTTGGTTATTTTCAGCCTTTTCTCATATGCATCCAGTGCACACACTTCAGGTCAGAGTAGGATTGTTTTCCTACTATTACAAGCACAAAATCTTTTGCCAAAAATTTAGCTATGATGTGCTTGACACAGCAAAGCAACAGAAAGAGAAATGAATGGTCAGTGCAATTATAAATGGGTTAACATTCCACTGTACTCCAGAAGTATAGGTTTCAGGAAAGGCTGCAAGGAGAGACTGAGGTGAGGGGGCATGTACAACTGACTCCATTCAAACATGGGAACAAACCCTTCTAAGAAAGATTACAGAATAAAACACCTGCCACGCAATTCTTCACATAAAATTTTGGCCCAAATACAGTGGGCAATTTGGAAAAACTTTTATATTCCAAGTTAAAGGAACTGAATAAGAGATCTATACAGATGAATCCCTGGGAATGGACTTTTATAACTCTGACTGCTATTTGAAACCAATAGAGCAGAAGTCAGAGTTCAGAGCTCATCTTTTCCATCTTACATTTCCAAAAAAACTTTTTCTTTTGTATCAAGATTCAGTTTGGCCACTTGAAGAATTACAGAATTCTGGCTGGGACCCTAACCCTTCAGAGCTCTGCTTTCTGCTTTTCTCAGCTATTGGCAACGTAAACCCAAGCTTTGGCTCAGATTCTCTCCAGTTTCTGGGACCATTATTTTCTTTGCCTCCCTCTTTTCCTTCTCCCTCTGCCTTCTCTCCCTCCTCTTCTTCCTCCATGCCTTTTTCCTCTACGTTTTCTTTTCTTTTGATTGAAGTATAATTTTCATACAATAAAATGCACAGATATCAGATGTACATTTAATTAGCTTTGATACATGCAATTACCTATGTAACCCACACACCTATTAAGAAATAGAACACTGTCATCATCCTAGATAGCTCTCTTGTATCCATTCCAAATCTATCTCAACTGCCTAGAAACAAAAAATGGCAACCAATGCTTTGGTTTATTTCACCATAGATCAGCTTTACTGGTACTAGAAATTTAGATAAATGGAATCATATTATATACTCTTGGTATTTTGCTTATATTATTTTTGGAATTCATCCATGTTGTTGCATGTATTGGTAATCTGTTCTGTTTTCTTACTAAATCATTTCATAATATGTAAATATACCACAATATATTTATACTTTCTCCTATTAATGAATATTTGGGTAGTTTTCAGTTTTGTGATTTTGTAAATAAAGCTGCTGTGAACACTCCCTAAATATATTTTTACTGATGTTATTGTAAATGGTATTTATAATTTTATCTTTCAAATGCCTGTTGTTAGTATATGTAGACAATAAGTTATTTGTCTCCTGATATTTGCTATATTTACTTATTAATTATTATAGTTGCTTTGTAGATTCCTGAGGATTTTCTATGAAAATAATTATGTTGTCTGCAAATGAAGACTATTTTACTTTTTTTATTTCCCAGTGCATTACTGAATAGAAATGGTGAAGGCCGACACCCTTGTTTTATTC
The DNA here is from genome assembly GCF_059928025.1 of Delphinapterus leucas. Classification (NCBI taxonomy): domain Eukaryota; kingdom Metazoa; phylum Chordata; class Mammalia; order Artiodactyla; family Monodontidae; genus Delphinapterus; species Delphinapterus leucas. The sequence goes on from NC_143129.1 coordinate 139,161,999, forward strand.
CCTGTCTCAAGGGAAATGATTCAGTCAGTCTCTATTAAGAGTGATCTTATTGTGCCTTTTCTATAGATGCCCTTTGTCAGGTTTAGGAAGTTTCTATGTATTCTTAGTATGTTAAGACTTTTTTTTAATCATAAATTTAGGGTTCAGTTTGGTTAAATGCAAGATCTGTATCCATTGAGATAATCATAAAAATTTTCTTCTTTATGTAAACTCAGTATTGCAGTTTACAGTGATTGACTTTTAAGTGTTAAATTAACCTCGCATTCCTGGGATGAACAGTTCTTCTATCTCATGATGTAGTAAAACTTTTCTATTTTGCTGGATTTGATTTGCCAGTACTCTGTTATGAAATTTTGTACCTATATTCATGAGGAATATTGGTTGGCAGTTTTGTTCCTTGTAATGTATTTGTTTGGTTTAAATATTAGGTTTATGACAAAATATTAGGTTTATGACAGCCAGATAAAATAAGTTGGCGAGGATTCCATTTTTTTCTTTAAAATGAAAGAAATTTTTTTATTTTAATGGAAAGATTAGTATTATTTTTCCTGGAAAATTTGATAAAGTACTACAGTGAAACGATCTGGTGTTTTCCTTGGGGGAAAATTTATGTCAATAAATTTAATTTATCTAAGACTATTTTTATTTTCAGTGTTTTATATAGGTTTTGTTTCTTTCCAGAAATTTGTACATGATTTCCAAATTGTCAGATTTCTTGGCATAAAATTGTTCATAATAGTTATTTTTTCTATGTGTGGGAATTAGATTAATGAAGTAGCAGCCTATCTTTATTCATGATATTGATAATTTGCTCTCTTTTTTCTAGTTTGATCATTCTAACTAGGATCCAAATATATATTTTCAAGGAACTAAACTTTGGTTTTGCTAGTTTGCTCTGTTGTTAATTTTTTTATAGCATCAAACTTTGTTTTGTTTATTATTTCTACCTTACTACTTACTTTAGATTTTCTTTTTTAAAATCCTACGTTCTTTAAATGGATTTTTAGATTACTAATTTTAGAGGTTTATTCTTTTCTGATATAAGATTTAAAGGTATTGGGTTGGTCAAAAAGTTTGTTTGGGTTTTTCCACACATCTTACGAAAAACCCGAATTAACTTTTTGGCCATCCCAAAATAAGTTTCCCTTTAATCAGTGCTTTAGCTATATGCTACAGATTTTGATATTTTGTGATTTCATTACCATTGAGTTCAAAATATTTTCCAAATTTCTTTGGGATTTCTTCTTTGACTCATGGACAATTTAACATTATGTAGTTTAATTTCCAAGTATTTCAGGAATTTTTAGGCTGGCCATAAAACAAATATCAATACATTTAACAATATTGAGTTAATATGGAGGATGTCCTCTGATGAAAATTAAGAAATAAATAACAAAGACAGTTTTTTGGGGGGAGGTCTATTTGCTTCCTTAAGTACTGAAAAATGAGTTTTAAAATCTCCAACTATAATTGTGGATTAATTTATTTCTCATTTTTGTTCTCTTAAGTTTTGTTTCATGTATTTTGAAGCTCTGTTATTAGGTGTATGCATATTTAAGATTGCTATGTCTTTCTGATGAATGGACATTTTTATCATAGTAATGTATCTCCCTTCATCCCTAATAATACGATCTGTCCTGAAGTCTCCTTAGTCTGTGTTATTAATACAGTCAATCCACCTTCCTTTAAATTAGTGTTTGCATGATATATCATTTTCTATAACTTTATATTATCTGTGGCTTTATATTTTCAGTTAATTCCTTGAGGACAATATTAGGGTCTTTTCATAGAGTCTGATATTGTCATTATTTTAATTGGGGTATTGGGTTCATTTATATATACGGTAATTGTTGATATGAATGAGTATAAATACACTATCTTGTGGTTTGTTTTCTAGTAGTCTCATTTCTTTTTGTTCCATTTTTATTTGCTTATTCTGACTTCCTTCAGAGTAATTAAGTGTATTTTAGTATTTCATTTTATCTTATGATTGACTTTTTGGCTACACCTCTTGAATTTTAGTTGCTTTTTTTAGGATTTCCAATATATAACTTTATATATAATGCAAGAATCTTACACTTGATCCCTTCTCATCGTTTGCACTATTCTTGTCATAGACTTTCTCTAATTTTTATAAACCTCATAATACATTGTTATAATTTTTCCTTTAGATGGTCACTAATATTTTAAAATATTAAAACTAAGAATAATATTTTTTACATTTACCCACACATTTACCATTTCCAATGTTCATTTGTATAGATATGAATTTCCAGCTATTATTTTATCTAAGCATGTAGAACTTTCTAGTTTTTGCTGTGCTGACCTCACTGGTGGTGGGGTCTCGAGTATTTATGATCTGAGAAATTTTAATTTCATTTTCATTTTAAAGGCTATAAACATAATCCTAGATCAGGGACTCTCAAACCTGTTTCTTGCTGTTCAACTTTTTTCAAGCTCTTTTAAGGACAACTTCCTAGCCCAGTAGAGCCATACTATAACATCATAAGAGGAACTCACACCTCCTTCAGTTGAGTAAGTTCCAAGCTTGCCTTTATTACAACTGTTATTTGATTTAGCCTTTGTCACTTCCTTCAAGTTGGTAATGCTACTAGCCAGTTGTTTCTGCTATATCTCATCATTCAGTATGTATTTATGTCTCGATCAGTAAAAAGCTTTCCTAATATCTGCAAGACCCTGAACGAATTGACCAAGGCACTATGTTAGAAATAATCAGTGTGGTAAAAACAAATACACACCATTGAACTCGAAAGTAGATCTGGGTACAGGCTCCAAATCTTTCAATAATTACCTTTATATTTGTCCTGGAGCATCTTGAGTCTTGGGTTATTCATTGTTTTCTCATCTGTAAAATGGAGATAATACATATTTCATGAGGTTGTTATGGAACTAACTAATGATATAGGAAAGTGCCAAACCCACTACCTGAACTCAATCAGTCATTGCTGAATCTGAATGATTTACATGAACATGATGTGAAAATGCCAAAAGAATTACTTACATAGAAGTTGTCAAGATGAATTATAACATATTGACTGGACTTCTATCCAGACACAAATAACTTCTGGGAATTTAGAAAATGGATTTAGGGAAAGAAAAGTAATTTGAAAATGCTAGTTTTAAGTAAACTCCTGGTAGGATGGGGATGTGAAGTGATGATGCTGGGAAGTTTAAATAACATCTCATCCAAATCAATTTAATTCCATTCAACTCAAATTTATTTGAGTTCCTTTTAAGTACCAAATTCTAACAATTCCGAAGTGAAAAAAAATCCCTTCCATCAAGGAACCCACAGTTTAATGAGAAACAGGTAACATATTTAGTGAGACATTGTAGCATTTTGTCTAGGTGTGTACACTCTGGCACGAAACTACTTGGTTTGGAACCCTTACTTTACCACTTACTATTGTATGACACGGGACAAACTACTTTACCTTCACTGTGAGTATTTGTCAAGGTAGTGCTAGATACTGTTAAAGACAAAAATCTCAGTGGCTTGACATAACAGAATTTTACCTTTTGATCTTGTAAAATCCAAATGTTGGTTAGGGTGGGTGGGGTGGGGAAGCTCTGCTCCACACTGTTGTTCAGGGCCCAGAATGAATGATGACTGCTCAAGGCATTGACATCCAGCTAACAGATGGGGAAGAGAGAAGGTGGAGGATCACACCAGGGGTTTGTATAGGTCAGACCTGGGAGTGGAGAATGTCTTACATTCTGTGGGCAAAAAACATAAGAGACAGGGAAAGGAAGCCCAAGTGTGTGCCTAGGCAGAAAGGGAAATAGGTTCAGTAAAAAGCTACCCAATCTCTGCTATACTGTGTTTTAGTTTTTACATGTATAAAATCAAAGTAATAATAGTATCCATCACAAAGAGTTATTATAGGATCTCAGTGAAGTAATGCACATAAGCACTTATCCCAGTGCCTGACTCAAAGTAAGTGATTGTTAAATGTCAGCTGTTCTGACTGTAAGTGCTATGACAAAAGTAAATGATGGATTCTACAAAAATACAAAGGAAGGTGTAATCAACTGAAACTAGGATATCAGGTAAGACTAAACAGGGGTGGATAGGGCTGTAGCTATCAGTTGTACAGCTTCCTCAAGTCACTAGGTAGAATATGCAAAACTTCATGGTGCAATTATATTTCTTCAGGGTCAGCTGCATCCCGCCAGCCACCTATTCTGCTACAGAACGTTTCTCTTGCATTTTGGCTCCTTTTTTACCCCGTGATGCAGAGAAAAAGTTGCTAACACTGAGAAGACTTTTTCAGATAGGAAACAAATTTTAATCATTGTGGACCATCTGCTTATGAATATGTTGAATTTACTTTTGTTGAGAGCCAACCTATAATGTTTGTGTAGCATGTGCTATATTGTCAAGCCACAATCTCCAATATGCAAAACTTGTGTTTTATTTTTCTATAGTTCAACTTAATCCCCATCTAAAAGCCACATTTTACCTTTTGTCAGAAAATGCAGTCTTAGTCTATTTCTTGTAAATTCAGTCATTTCAGGTTTAAATTCAATCTTTTTAGAATTTCCTACTGTCTCTTTGTCTTCCAGGGTGATATCTAAATTTTGCGGGTACCTTCAGAGCATCTTAGCCCTTGTGGCTACTGAGTGTCCACATGTGGCATGTATATGATCCTGCCTGGTTCTTATGTGTTGTACTCCCTGACACTGGTATCTGCTGCAGCAGGAGGGCTATATGTCCCTGTTTGCCTAGGACAGTCCCAGTCATACCTACAGTCTTGGCATTCTTGCCTGGTTACTATCACCTTTGACCCTCAATATTGCCCTCATTTGGAAAATAACATATGTGGTCAAGTTAGTTTAGTTTCTACATTGCCACATGGCCACTTTTCGCTCTGAGTCTACTTACCTTGACCTTGATACCCTTTGAAGTTCATCTGCTCTCCAATTTTCCCCACTTCTTGGGACATAGGAAGATTTGGTTGCTTTCCCATTCCATTCCAATCCAGGGCCAAGGGACACTGCATCTCAAGGACCTGGGCTCTCTGAAACTCCAATGTAGCCATCTCCACTTCCCTGAGTCACCTTATTTTTGTCAGTCTTATACTTCTCAGTGTTACAGGTTAAAGTGACTCATAGTTCCATCCTCTCTTGGATTCCCAATCCTTTGGAGCACATGGGATCAAAGATAAGACATACCTCTTAGTGAGGCTCGCTATTCATTGACATCATTAGCATTTAATTTCTTACTTCCTCTCCAAAGCTTTTCTCATTTCTCCTGGCCTAAGAGAGAGGAGGGTACTACCTTCACAGAAAGTCTTTAAGTATAAGAGATGGAAATCCAATATATTTCAATGATAATCAAAGTAGATATAAGCACCATAAACAAACCAAATTAAATTTGTATTAAGGGGAAAGAGATTCCATGTTTGGCTGAAAGTAAGGAAAGGAAGATTAAATTTTTTTTTCATGGAGAAAGTAGTAATGAGCCTTGAAGTAAACTTGGTTTGGATTTTGGTGGCTGGCAGGTAAGGCATTCTTGGTCATTGTGATTAGATGCAAGGCTGTGGGAAACACAAGTTTTGTTCAAATGAAGGGACACAAAGGGTAGAGCTGAGAAATAAGGAGCATGGGGTTTAGACTGAGACAGATCTCAATTTAAACTGTACCTTTACCGTTTATCAACACTCTGACTCTTGTAACATTTCACCACTATAAGCCTCAGTTTTAAATAGCTAATGAATATGAAACACATAGAATATGCTTGGTAAGTAACAACTTTTTGGTGTCCTTAATAGTGAATGGTTTTGTTAATAGTTAATAGTTTTGTTGTTAATAGGCAAGAAAAGATGTTAGTAAGGGTGTAGAGAAAATAATTATTTAATTTTTATCTAGTCTCTGAGTCCTAACATTAATTTGCCCAAGAATCCAGACACTGCCTGTCTCCCAGGGCACTGTGGTACAGAGCTCTGGTGGGAACTGTTTTTTCTGAAAATGAAGTCACACTCATTTTGCCTGTCACTCATCTCTCATCATTATCTTCTCCAGCAGGAGAGATGAGAGGCTTGTTAGGTAAATCCTAGATCACTTTCCAGATAAACTACAAATAGCATTTAAACTTCCAAATGTGTCTTTACTGACCAACCAATGCCTGCAGTCAGATCCAAGTGCGTTTTGGAAAAAGGATGTAAAAAGTTTTCTCTTGTGAGCATGAAAGAAAAGATCACTGGCTTATGTAACAGAGCCCCAGTTTCTGGACCACCTGGCTTTCATGGTTAGTACACAGCCTTTGCTAGTACAAAGCCTGGTTTAGATCATGGCCTTGATACTTTGGAACTCTGAGATTCAGAAAGCCATGTAATAAAACTATCTATCCTATAGATGTGCTGCGAGGAGAGATATAGATATAGATATATAGGTATATAGATATAGATATATAGGTATATAGATATAGCATTTTGCTAAGTGCCTGGTCAACAGAAAGTGTTCAAGGAATGGTGGTCGTTGTGATAATAATTACTATTAGCTGAGAAGCAGTGGAATCTACACGATATCTGGAGTAAAGTGATGTAGCTTCAAATTTCTCCTGGGAAACTCACTGCACTTCTTTAATTTACATGTGTTTTATCTATAATATGACAATAAAGATGTTACTCCATAGAAGTTGAGTGTGTAGTGAAAATAACGGTTTTTGAGCTCCCACTTTGGGTCAGATTCTTGTCTCCATCCTATTTCACCTTGACAGTAATGCTAAGAAGTGAAGCTCATTATCCACCATGACAGATTGGATAGAAAATGGTAGAAGCAAGATTTTAATCCGTGAGATAATGTGTGAAAATAAATTGCATAAAGTACCTCTCACAGGCCTGAAAATGGAGACACTCTGAGTCATGCTAGTTAAGAGAATTTTATGCTAAGTTTCTTCTTTTATGAATAGAGGCAACAGGGTGGTAAAGGGAAGTTGATGGCTTTGCCCTTCTCTGGTGGTATGTATGAAGGCCCTTCACTTTCCTGCCACGTGGCAGTATGTGACTCACACCCCAAGCCTGGGTTCCAGACGTGACTTCCTGAAAGTTCATGGAACAGGGATTTTGACCGCTTGTTCTTTCAGCCTCATTTTCTCTTATAATCCAGAGACATTTGATTGTCCCTCTTGGTGCCGTGCAGCCAGAGTCCCTACTCTAATTTCCAGTTAGTAACCTTGCTCAGTTTCTGGCTATGTTCACCCCTTTCCCTGAAGGATGGCTGGATGCGTCTTCTCACTGCTGGCCCTGGTCAGATGTCAGCCTCTCTGCTGCCTCCAAATACTCACGGCCAGCTTCTCTTCTCCACATCGGCTTTCCTAAGGCTGCAGGAATTGTTGGATCTGGTGGTATCAAGTCCTGGCTCCACCTCTCACTAAAAGTGTATCCTTGTCCAAGTCACTTAACTTCATTGAGCCCTGCAGTACCATAGTTCTTCGCCAGTAAATATAGTGTCTATTTTATTCAAAGTCACCTCCAGACAAAGTGAAGGTGAAATTCATCTCAGCTACTCTCCTTTCCCATCAACAAAGGCTTGGTTTCATCATTCTCTCCAGTACTGTGCTGAGCTGTCCATGGCCTTCTACCTTGCTGTCTCCCAGACCTGGCTTACCTGATGATGAAAAACCTGGGCTTCTATTGTACTATCCTCTGCTCCATTTTCCCTTCTGCATTTCCCTTCCAAATGCTGCTAGTGTTTCATCACCTCCAAGACTTTCTGGCTTTGAAAAGCCTTGCTAGAGTGGCTTTTACTATAATATTACACACCATTCATCTGTGCATTTGAGGTCCCCAACTTGAACTTACCTGATCCTTTCGGCTTCTTCACCATCAGCATTCAGCCGATAATCAACTGTGTCTGTTAGGATTGCATGTGATGGAATTTAACAGAGGTCCATCCACAGTGGATTAGCTAAATTGGGTTTCATTTTTCTCAGAAACAAGCTTAGGTGTGAGCTGTCAGAGGCAAGTGACAATGTTGGCCTAAGTCACCTAGGACTTAAGCTCTTTCCAGCTTCCTCTTCTTTCATCATTAGCATGTACTGTCTTTCTTACAATTGCAAAATGGGAAGAAATTGGGAGGGCCATGAACAAAAGACATGTATCAACTGAGTCTGTCCTTTTTTTTTTATCAGAACACAGTAGCTTTCCTAGAAGATGCCCTTCACTGGTGGCCCAGTGCCTTTTGTATATATCTCATGGGCCAAGACTTTGTCACATGACATTATCCAACTTCAAAAAATGAAAGAGGATTTTAATTCCTTACTGTCCGCCCTCAGATTGAGTTATGTATTAATAAGGAGGAAGAAGAAAATCAACATAAGGCAGAAAACTTGAAATGTTTGTCATGCCCCATTATAGGAATTTTATTTCCTAAATATTTCTTTGCTTCATTACTTCCTTTCCTTTCCTATTGTTGTCCTCACTGCTTGGCTGGATGGGTACAACTGCCTACTAATTTGTCACTCTCTGTTTCACCCTTACCCTTTTTTTAAAGGGTAAAATTTTAAATTTTAAAATTCATTTTTCACCCATTGCAGTTTCTCTAAAATGATGGTCTAATCTGCCACTCCCCTGTCATCTCTCCAGGAGTTCCTTTTCACTTACAAGATAAAACTCCCACTCCTGAGGATGCCATCCAAAGTAAACTCTGTTCTGACTCCACCTACTTCTTCCTTCTCAACTCCTATGCATTCTATTCCCTGTCCAAGGCTTCTCATTTATTTACCCAGAAATACTGGGAGTTCTTGCCTCCTCACATTCTTTCACACCTCTTTGCAAAAGTAAAAGTAGTGTCCTCTCCCACTTTCTTATTGTTTTCTAACCTTCAAGGGGTATCACACTTGCTTGGGTCATTTCTGTCACCAACAGCATAGGCAAGGAATGTGTGTCATGCGGGACAGGCTCCATAATTTGTAGGGCCCCGTGCAAAATGAAAATGGGGTCTCTTGTTCAAGAATTTCAAGACAGTAATAACAGAACATTAAACCAAACAGGGACCCTACTAAGCACAGGGCCCTGTGCAGCTACACAAATCACATGACCTTGAAGCTGGCCCTGCTCCTGGGTCCCATGGACCTCATGCTTCCTGTGTTGTTATAATTATTGCTTGGCCTGTTGCTCCCACCAGACTATGAATCTCTTGAGGACAGTGTCTGGGTCATAGTCACCTCTGTATTACAGACAATGGCACATACACAGGGGAAACAGAGTACACTGGACTTTTATTTCCCTCTTACCAAATAAGCAACAGAGAACACTGTCTAAGGCCAGTAAGCTTCCCTCCCACCACCCCTGACTTATAGGGGAGCTGATTAAAGGTCCAGAACAAGAACCAGCTCCTTGCATGGTGGCTCCTGCTTGTGGGACGTGTTCCAGTAGTTTTGCATCAGTTGGGCTCTCTGAACTCAGGTTTAGCAGCATGTGGGTTAATGTCCACACATTCTTTAGGGCTAGTTTCATGACAAACAGTATAGTTATTGAGAAAATATTTCTAGGGAATGAGAACAGATTGTGAAAAACAGTGCAAATTGCAAGAATTAAATACACTGGTAACACCAGGACTGTAACAGGCAAGAAAGGAAGAAAATTGCAGGCATGTGAGTCCTGCCGAGCTGTGTATATGAGCTCCGTGCAGCTGCTGGCTGGGCACTTGTTTAGGGTTTTTCTTTGTGTGACTCGATGGAAGGAGTCCTGATCAAGCATCTAGGCCTATGTTTGTATCCTGGATCTACCGCTCACTAGCAAGCTGGTCCTGGGAAAATTGCTAAGCTATTCCCAAATTGCTAAGCTTTCTCAGTTTCCTGGATTCCTCATGTATAAAATCAAGCCAATACTACTGTAAATGAAATGATTTTATTAATAAAATAAGTTAAGCTGCATAACATTACACAGAATATAGAAAGCACAAAGTATTTTCCATCCTTATACATGTTTTCCATATATCTTGGCTATACACTTGAACTACAAGTTACCTGAGTTCAAACACCAACTTCCATCTACTGGGAATTCTGACTATGGATCTTCCTTCAACATGGCTCGTTGGTATCTGTTTCTCCCTGTCCTGATCTTTATCCCACTGTGCTCGCACTGAGTGAGGAAGGTCAGTAAGAGTGTACAGAGGCTTAAAATCAGACTTGGTGAAGAGGACCTTCAAGATGGTGGAGTAGTAAGACATGGAGAGCACCTTCCTCCCCACAAATACATCAAAAATACTTCTACATGTGGAACAACTCCTACAGAACACCTACTGAACGCTGGCAGAAGACCTCAGACTTCCTAAAAGGCAAGAAACTCCCCACATACCTGGGTAGGGCAAAAGAAAAAAGAAAAAACAGAGACAAAAGAATAGGGGAGGGACCTGCGCCTCTGCGAGGGAGCTATGAAGGAGGAAAATTTTCCACACACTAGGAAGCCCCTTCACTGGGGGAGACGGTCGGTGGCGGGGGGGAAGCTTCAGAGCCACGGAGGAGAGCACAGCAACAGGGGTGCGGAGGGCAAAGCGGAGAGATTCCTGCATAGAGGATCGGCTCTGACCAGCACTCACCAGCCTGAGAGGCTTGTCTGCTCACCAGCCGGGATGGGCGGGGTCTGGGAGCTGAGGCTCCGGCTTCGGAGGTTGGATCCCAGGGAGAGGACTGGGGTTGGCAGCGTGAACACAGCCTGAAGGGGGCTAGAGCACCACGGCTAGCCAGGAGGGAGTCTGAGAAAGAGTCTGGAACTGCCTGAGTCAAGAGACCATTGTTTCGGTTTGCACAAGGAAAGGGGATTCAGAGCACGCCTAAACGAGCTCCAGAGACGGGCGTGAGCGGCGGCTATCAGCATGGACACCAGAGATGGGCATGAGATGCTAAGGCTGCTGCTACAGCCACCAAGAAGCCTGTGTGCAAGCACAGGTCACTAACCACACCTCCCCTCCCAGGAGCCTGTGCAGCCCGTCACTGCCAGGGTCCCGTGATCCAGGGACAACTTCCCCGAGAGAACACCTGGCACACCTCAGACTGTTGCAATGTCATGCTGGCCTCTGCTGCAGCAGGCTCACCCTGCATTCTATACCCCTCCCTCCCCCTGGCATGAGTGAGCCAGAGCCCCTAATCAGATGCTCCTTTAACCCCCTCCTGTCTGAGCAAAGAAAAGAGGCCAGAGGGTGACCTACACACAGAGGTGGGGCCAAATCCAAAGCTGAACCCCCAGGAGCTGTGCGAACAAAGAAGAGAAAGGGAAATCTTTCCCAGAAGCCTCAGGAGCAGTGGATTAAATCTCCATAATCAACTTGATGTACCCTGCAACTGTGGAATACCTGAATAGACAATGAATCATCCCAAAATTGAGGTAGTGAACTTTGGGAGCAACTGTAGACTTAGGGTTTGCTGTATGCGACTGACTAGTTTCTGATTTCTATGGTTATCTTAGTTTAGTTTTTAGCACTTGTTATCACTGGTGGATTTGTTTATTGGCTTGGTTGCTTTCTTCTTTTTTTATTTTAATAATACGTTTTAAATTTTTTATTTTAATAACTTTATTTTATTTCCTTTCTTTCTGTGTTTTTCTCACTTTTATTCTGGGTCACATGGCTGACAGGGTCTTGGTGCTCCAGCTGGAGGTCAGGCCTAAGCCTCTGAGGTGGGAAAGATGAGTTCAGGACATTGGACCACCAGAGACCTCCTGGACCACATAATATCAGTCAGCTTGAGCTCTACCAGAGATCTCCACCTCAACACTAAGACACACCTCCACTCAATGAACAGCAAAGTTCCAGTACTGGACACCCCATGCCAAACAACTTGCAAGACAGAAAAACAGCCCCACCCATTACAGAGGCTGCCTAAATCATAATAAGGTAACAGACACCCCAAAACACACCACCAGATGTGGTCCTGCCCACCAGAAAGACAAGATCCTGCTTCATCCAACAGAACACAGGCACCAGTCCCCTCCACCAGGAAGCCTAGACAACCCATTGAACCAACCTTACCCACTGGGGGCAGATACCAAAAACAATGGGAACTATGAACCTGCAGACTGTGAAAAGGAGACCCCAAACAAAATAAGTTAAGCAAAATGAGAAGACAGAGAAATATGCAGCAGATGAAGGAGCAAGGTAAAAACCCACCAAAACCAACAAATGAAGAAGAAATAGGCATTCTACCTGAAAAAGAATTCAGAATAATGATAGTAAAGAGGGTCCAAAATCTTGGAAATAGAATGGAGAAAATACAAGAAACATTTAACAAGGATCTAGAAGAACTAAAGAGCAAACAAACAATGATGAACAACACAATAAATGAAATTAAAAATTCCCTAGAAGGAATCAATAGCAGAATAATAGAGGAAGAAGAACAGATAAGTGATCTGGAAGATAAAAGAGTGGAAATAACTGCTACAGAGCAGAATAAAGAAAAAAGAATGAAAAGAATTGAGGAGAGTCTCAGAGACCTCTGGGACAACATTAAAAAACCCAACATTAGAATTATACAGGTCCCAGAAGAGGAAAAGAAAAAGAAAGGGACTGAGAAAATATTTGAAGAGATTATAGTTGAAAAATTCCCTAATATGGGAAAGGAAATAGTCGATCAAGTCCAGGAAGAACAGAGACTCCCATACAGGATAAATCCAAGGAGAAACATGTCAAGATATATATTAATCAAACTATCAAAAATTAAACATAAAGAAAAAATATTAAAAGCAGCAAGGGAAAAGCAACAAATAACATACAAGGGAATCTCCATAAGGTTAACAACTGATCTTTCAGCAGACACTCTGCAGGCCAGAAGGGAGTGGCAGGACATATTTAAATTGATGAAAGGGAAAAACCTACAATCAAAATTACTCTACCCAGGAAGGATCTCATTCAGATTTGATGGAGAAATTAAAACCTTTACAGACAAGCAAAAGCTGAGTTCAGCACCACCAAACCAGCTTTACAACAAATGCTAAAGGAACTTCTCTAGGCAGGAAACACAAGAGAAGAAAAAGACCTACAATAACAAACTGAAAACAATTAAGAAAATGGGAATAGGAACATGCATATTGATAATTACCTTAAATGTAAATGGATTAAATGCTCCAACCAAACGACATAGACTGGCTGAATGGATACAAAAACAAGACCTGTATATATGCTCTCTACAAGAGACCCACTTCAGACCTAGGGACACATACAGACTGAAAATGAGGGGATGGAAAAAGATATTCCATGCAAATGGAAATCAAAAGGAAGCAGGGGTAGCAATTCTCATATCAGACAAAATAGACTTTAAAATAAAGACTATTACAAGAGACAAAGAAGGACACTACATAATGATCAAGGGATCAATCCAAGAAGAGGATATACAGTTGTAAATATTTATGCACCCAACATAGGAGCACTTCAATACATAAGGCAAATGCTAACAGCCATAAAAGGGGAAGTTGACAGTAACACAACCATAGTAGGGGATTTTAACACCCCACTTTCACCAATAGACAGGTAATCCAAAATGAAAATAAATAAGGAAACACAAGCTTTAAATGATACATTAAAAAAGAAGGACTTAATTGATATTTATAGGACATTCCATCCAAAAACAACAGAATACACTTTCTTCTAAAGTACTCATGGAACATTCTCCAGGATAGATCATATCTTGGGTCAAAAATCAAGCCTTGGTAAATTTAAGAAAATTCAAATTGTATCAAGTACCTTTTCTGACCACAACGCTATGAGACTAGATATCAATTACAGGAAAATAAAAACTGTAAAAAATACAAACACATGGATGCTAAACAATACACTACTAAATAACCAAGAGATCACTGAAGCAATCAAAGAGGAAATCAAAAAATATCTAGAAGCAAATGACAATGAAAACACTATGTCCAAAAACCTATGGGATGCAGCAAAAGCAGTTCTAAGAGAGAAGTTTATAGCAATACAATCCTACCTTAAGAAACAAGAAACATCTCAAATAAACCACCTAACCTTACACCTAAAGCAAGTAGAGAAAGAAGAACAAAGAAATCCCAAAGTTAGCAGAAGAAAACAAATCTTAAAGATGAGATCAGAAATAAATAAAAAAGAAATGAAGGAAATGATAACAAAGATCAATAAAACTAAAAGCTGGTTCCTTGAGAAGATAAACAAAATTGATAAACCTTTAGCCAGACTCATCAAGAAAAAAGCGAGAAGACTCAAATCAACAGAATTAGAAATGAAAAAGGAGAAGTAACAACTGACACTGCAGAAATACAAAGGATCATGAGGGATTACAAAAAGCAACTATATGCCAATAAAATGGACAACCTGGAAGAAATGGACAAATTCTTAGAAAAGCACAACTTTCTGAGACTGAACCAGGAAGAAATAGAAAATATAAACCAACCAATCACAAGCACTGAAATTGACCCTGGGATTAAAAATCTTCCAACAAACAAAAGCCCAGGATCTGATGGCTTCACAGGCGAATTCTATCAAACATTTAGAGAAGAGTTAACACCTATCCTTCTCACACTCTTCCAAAATATAGCAGAGGGAGAAACACTCCCAAACTAATTCTACGAGGCCACCATCACCCTGATACCAAAACCAGAGAAAGATGTTACAAAAAAAAAAACTATAGGCCAATATCACTGATGAGCATAGATGCAAAAATCCTCAACAAAGCACTACCAAACAGAATCCAGCAGCACATTAAAAGGATCATAAGCCATGATCAACTGGGTTTGTCCCAGGAATGCAAGGATTCTTCCGTATATGCAAATCAATCAATGTGATACACCATATTAACAAATGGAAGGAGAAAAACCATATGATCATCTCAATGGATGCAGAAAAAGCTTTTTCTTTTCTTTTTCCTCTCAAAATTCAACACCCATTTATGATAAAAACCCTCCAGAAAGTAGGCATAGAGAGAACTTATCTCAGCATAATAAAGGCCATATATGGCAAACCCACAGCCAGCATCGTTCTCAGTGGTGAAAAACTGAAACCATTTCCACTAAGATCAGGAACAAAACAAGGTTGTCCACTCTCACCACTCTTATTCAACATAGTTTTGGAAGTTTTAGTCACAGCAGTCAGAGAAGAAAAAGAAATAAAAGGAATACAAATTGAAAAAGAAGAAGTTAAGCTGTCACTGTTTGCAGATAACATGATACTATACATAGAGAATCCTAAAGATGCTACCCAAAAACTACTAGAGCTAATCAATGAATTTGGTAAAGTAGCAGGATACAAAATTAATGCACAGAAATCTCTTACATTCCTATACACTAATGATGAAAAATCTGAAAGGGAAATTAAGGAAACACTCCCATTTACCATTTCAATAAAAAGAATAAAATACCTAGGAATAAAGCTACCAAAGGAGACAAAAGAGCTGTGTGCAGAAAACTATAAGACACTGATGAAAGAAATTGAAGATGCAACAAACAGATGGAGATATATACCATGTTCTTGGGTTGGAAGAATCAACATTGTCAAAATGACTATACTCCCCAAAGCAATCTACAGATTCAGTGCAATCCCCATCAAGCTACCAGTGACATTTTTCACAGAACTAGAGCAAAACATTTCACAATTTGTATAGGAACACAGGAGACCTCGAATAGCCAAAACAATCTTGAGAAAGAAAAACGGAGCTGAAGGAATCAGTCTCTCTGTCTTCAGACTATACTACAAAGCTACAGTAATCAAGACAGCATGGTACTGGCACAAAAACAGAAATATAGATCAATGGAACAGGGTAGAAAACAGAGGTAAACTCACGCACATATGCTCAACTTATCTTTGATAAAAGAAGCAAGAATATACAATGGAGAAAAGATAGCCTCTTCAATAAGTGGTGCTGGGAAAACTGGACAGCTGCATGTAAAAGAAAGGAATTAGAACACTCCCTAACACCACACACAAAAATAAACTCAAAATGGATTAAAGACCTAAATGTAAGTCCAGACACTATAAAACTCTTAGAGGAAAACATAGGCAGGACACTCTATGACATAAATCACAGCACAATCCTTTTTGACCCACCTCCCAGAGGAATGGAAATAAGAACAAAAATAAACATGTGGAACCTAATGATACTTTCGCTTTTGCACAGCAAAGAAAACCATAAACAAGACCAAAAGACAACCCTCAGAATGGGAGAAAATATTTGCAAATGAAGGAACTGACAAAGGATTAATGTCCAAAACATATAAGCACCTCATGCAGCTCAATATCAGAAAAACAGCCCAATCCCAAAATGGGCAGAAGATCTAAATAGACATTTCTCCAAAGAAGATATACAGATTGCCAACAAACACATGAAAGGATGCTCAACATCATTAATCATTAGAGAAATGCAAAACTACAATTAGGTATCACGTCACACTGGTCAGAATGGCCATCCTCAAAAAATCTAGAAACAATAAATGCTGGAGAGAGTGTGGAGAAAAGGGAACCCTCTTGCACTGTTGGTGGGAATGTGAATTGATACAGCTGCTATGGAGAACAGTATGGAGGTTCCTTAGAAAACTAAATATAGAACTACCATATGACCCAGCAATCCCATTCCTGGGCATATACCCTGAGAAAACCATGATTCAAAAATTATGTTTTTGTTCATTGCAGCACTACTTACAATAGCCAGGACATGGGAGCAACCTATGTTTCCATTGACTGATGAGTGGATAAAGAAGATGTGGCGCATATATACAATGGAATATTAGCCATAAAAAGAAATGAAATTGAGTTATTTGTAGTGAGGTGGATGGACCTAGAGTCTGTCATACAGAGTGAAGTAAGTCAGAAATAGGAAAACTAAATACCATAGGCTAACACATATATATGGAATCTAAGAAAAAAATATGGTTTTGAAGAACCTAGGGGTAGGATAGGAATATAGACGCAGATGTAGAGGATGGACTTGAGGACATGGGGAGGGGGGAAGTGTAAGCTGGGACGAAGTGAGAGAGTGGCATTGACATATATACGCTACCAAATGTAAAATAGACAGCTAATGGGAAGCAGCCGCATAGCACAGGGAGATCAGCTAGGTG
Source organism: Delphinapterus leucas (assembly GCF_059928025.1). Lineage (NCBI taxonomy): Eukaryota > Metazoa > Chordata > Mammalia > Artiodactyla > Monodontidae > Delphinapterus > Delphinapterus leucas. The sequence continues at coordinate 139,179,038 of NC_143129.1, forward strand.
GTTTGTGACCACCTAGAGGGGTGGGGTATATAGGGTGTGAGGGAGATACAAGAGGGAGGGGATATGGGGATATATGTATACGTATAACTGATTAACTTGTTATACAGCAACAACTAACACAACAATATAAAGCAATTATACTCCAATAAAGATGTTTTAAAAAACCCAAAACAGCAGACTTGGTTCTACTATTTAAAACTGTGTGCTTTGGACTGAGCGGTTTAATGGCACTGACTTTCAGTTTTCTCATATGTTCCAGCAAGGATTGTTTTAGAGTTATTGTAAAGTTTTTATAAAATGATGCTTATAAATCCCCAAGGCAGTGGAGTAACTTGCCTATAGTAAGAGCTTCTTGAGAACTAGTTTCATGGTCACTCCAGCATTTGACCCTACACTAGTGTGGCTGCTGAAAGGAATGAATTCTAGTCCCTACTGGTTCACCTATATCTGTGTAATGTTTGGCAGGTGAGTAAACATTTTCAGGCTTGTGGGTGGAATTAGACCATGTCTAAAATACTTTCTGCACAGCAGTCCTGATACACTAGCTAACATTTAATTTTTGAACTAATCACACAAGTTAGGTGCTATTATGATATATATTTCACAGATGAGGAAAATAGGTTTAGGGAACTAGAATAAGCTCCACAGAGTGGGAAAACGATGAAGCTGGGTTCTCACCCAAGCCATCTGCCTCCATAGCCTTCTGCTTAAACTATATGTATCCTGAGACCCATGAAGTCACTCTAGGAAAGAGTCCCAGGTTTGCAACTCTTCACTTTTCTTTCTTAGCTTTTGAACACCTGTCTATGAGCCAGAGCTTCTGGAACCTCCAAGTGGTTCCCTGGACCCTCAGCAAACATAAAATTCACTCTTCTTTCTACAAAAATAAAAAAGAGATTAGGCATATCTGTGGAAGAGCAGGATGGTTCCTCATGCTTGGGAATGAAATCTGCTTCTGTTCTCTTTCTAAATCTACTTAGTTTGGCTGTGTAGCACTTTGTCACTGCCAGGAGGCTTTGCTCACCATAGCAAGGAAGACAAAAACACAAATATCTGGTACTCCCACCCAAAAGGGGCACCAGAGGGCTGATTACCAGCCATTATAAAGGGAGTTAGGAAGAGTGTCTGTGGTTTTGCCCACTCAGCATCCATTCCTTCTTTCTCTGATCACAACGCCCTGATTTATTTTTGGAGAAACACTTCACTCTTAGTTTCTGTGATTTGATTAGCACTGGCCCCATATGCTGGCTCTGGGCATGAGCATAGGAACTTTGTCAGGCCTATCAGAGTCAGCTGGTCCTGGTTTTTTGATAAAACTATTGGGGAATAAGGCTGTTTTTACTCGAGAGAAACTTTTCTCTTTTCTGTGGGGTCCTTAACTCTTAGAATATGTACCTGGGACTGCTGATGGCCATCTTGCCTGCCTACCTGCCCAAGAATGAAGAACACTCAGAGGCAAACATAGTCAAGGGATAAAAAAGGGAAACATTCCTGATGTTGTTTGAGTGCATGGACCCAACTGTGCCTGAAGCCAGCACTTCTATGGTGGTACAAAGCTCAAGATGTATAAGGAAGGACGCCTAATTCTTTTCTTCAAAATGCTCTTCTAACCATCTGGTACCATTGAATCCAGCTATTACTCTCTTCCAATGTGTGGTAGGCAGGACCTACATGAGTGTCACCTTACATGGCAAAAGTGACTTTGCAGATGTGATTATTCACAGATCCTAAGATGGGAGTATATCCTGGATTATCCTGGTGGACCAGATATAATCATTAGGGTCCTTGTAAGAGGGACACAGGGGAGTCAGAGGCAGAGAAGGAGATGTGATGACTGAAGCAGGGGTTAGAATGATGAGATTGCTGGCTAGGAACATAGAGAAAGGAATATAGAGAAAGGGCAGCCTTTAGAAACCAGAAGGGGCAAAGGGATAGCTTCTCTCCTACAACCTCCAGAAAGGAGTGCAGCCTGCCTGACACCTTGGTTTTAGCCTAGTGAAACTTGTTTTGGACTTCTGAACTACAGAACTGTATGATAATCAGTTTGCATTGTTGTTTTTTTTTTTTTTTTTTTTTTTTTTTTTTGCGATACGCGGGCCTCTCACTGTTGTGGCCTCTCCCATTGCGGAGCACAGGCTCCGGACGCGCAGGCTCAGCGGCCATGGCTCACGGGCCCAGCTGCTCCGCGACATGTGGGATCTTCCCGGACTGGGCCACGAACCCGTGTCCCCTGCCTCGGCAGGCGGACTCTCAACCACTGCGCCACCAGGGAAGCCCAATTTGCATTGTTTTAAGCCACTAAGTTTGTGGTAATTAGTTACAGCAGCACTAGGAGTCTACTATACAGCTCACATACCTTATGCTTATCTTTTGTATAATATGAGCAAAGACTATCAATTATGGAGAACTGAACGTGTGCCCAGAAATGTTTAGGTTTGTTTTTTTTTTTTGCATAGTTTATCATATTCTCATAACAGCTCTGAGAAAGATAAGGATAGGCCACTGACAGCATCTGCTACACCTAATCAGCCTGTGACACAGTGACAGACTCACATCCTCAGTGGGTACATTGCATTGCTTTGGGCTGTAATAGGGAAAAAAAATAGAATTGGCCTAATAAAAGAATGTATCTTATGTTATAATTTTGAACATAGGGAGTTTCTAGGGTTTATTAAATTCAATAGCTCAATGATCTCACCAAAGACTCATGCTGACTTTTGTCCTCAGCTGTCTCTCTATGATTTCAGGTCCACAGCAGGTTCAAGCACTACCATGTCCCTCAGCAGCCAGAGGCACAGACAGAAAGCTTCCCTTCATCCACTCATTTTAATTTCAAGAGCAAATAATCTTTCCCCGAAGTTCTTTCTCCTGAACTCACCTTTTTTTAAAACGTAATTTTACTTTACATTGATTTTTCTAGGAAATGCAACTATGTTTTACATTGAAAAAAGTATACTTTGGTTTTCCAGAAATGTACCAATATTTTATCACCGTTTTTGGAAAACACTGTCATTGATGACAACAGCACTTATAGAATCTGAGTTTCCAATATAACATGTGTGTTACTTTGCACTTACACCTGTTGCATTCACTGTGAAACTAGGCACAGATATAAGCAAATGGCTACTTTATTATATATTCAGAGGTAGTCATGCTGAGAAGCAATTCTATATTGAAATATATATTATTTTATTATAAATTACTTTTATTCCTCCCTTATATTATGATCAAGACTCTATTTGTATATATGAATATAAATTTACATAAGATATATAATATAATAGGTATATGTACATAAATAAATATATGCATACATCTGGAGTAGGTTATAATAACTATGTATTTTATTTCAGAGTAATAAAGAGGAGCTACAAAATATTTGTTAGAAAAAGAGAGGCTTTGAAAGGATTAAAAATGACTGCCATAACTCTTCATACAGTTTACCATTTCAAGACTATATTACATTTCTTCAAGTCTCTGGGACTTTACAGAAATGTTCCTTCTGTCTAGAAAAAAATCCTTTCCTGCTTGTCTGCGTGATATACTCTTTCTTGTTCATCTATTGAGAAGGATTCACATCCTTCCTTGACTGTGCTCTAACATAAATGGGTACCTTCTTACATCATAGGGCTCATCACATAGCATCATAATAATATGTGAATATATGCAAATATGTGAATATCTACCTCTGTGTTAATTTCCTATGTCTGCTGTAACAAATGACAAAAACCTTACTGGCTTAAAACCATACATACTTATTATTTCACAGTTCTGTGGTTGAGAAGTCTGACATGAATCTCACTAAGCTAAAATCAAGTCGTAACAGTTCTGTATCCTTTCTGGAGGCTCTAGGTTAGAAGAATCCATTTCCTCTCCTGGCTTTCAAGTGCAACCTTCCACAAAACACTAGAACATGAACACAATTTAGCCAAGTTCTTTGCCACTTCATAATAAGGATCACCTTTCATCCAGCTTCCAATAACATGTTCCTTATTTCTGTCAGAGACCTCACCAGAATGGCCTTTAATGCCCATATTCTACCAACACCCTACTCATGATTTTCATACATTCTCAGAAGCTGGAAGCTTTCTCTCCAGCTCTTTTCTTTCTGAGCTCTCACCAGAATCACCCTTAACATCCATATTTTTAGCACACACCTCAAAACCGCTCCAGCTTTTACCTGTTACTCCTTTCCAAAGCTGCTTCTACATTTTAGGTATCTGTTACAGCAGCACCCTACTTCTTGGTACCAAAATCTGTTTTAACTCAGGTTACCAAAGAAAAATACTACAGACTAAGTAGCTTAAACAACAGATATTTATTTTCTCACAGTTCTAGAGGCCAAAAGTCCATAATGAAGGTGCCAGTAAATTCAGATGAGAGCTCTCTTCCTGGCTTTCAGACAGCCTACTTTCTTGCTGTCTGTGTTTGGAGGGTTGGGGCATGAGTTCTCTCCTCCTATTCTCATAAAGCCACTAACCCATCAGAAGTGTCCATGCTCATGACTTAATCTAAACCTAATTACCTCCCAAAGGCCCTGTCTCCAAATACAATCACACTGGAGGTTAGAGCTTAAACAAAGTATAATTTTTTACGGAACACATTCAGTCTGTAACTGGTAATATGCGATAAAGCCAGTATAGGAAAATGTTAATTGTAGAATTTAAGTGGCAGAAATATGAGTGTTCACAGTAAATTTTGTCAAATTTAATGTGTGTTTAAAACTTTTAATAAGATGTTAGGGAAAAATGTTAATGTAGGCCTCAGCATACCAAACTACCTCTATAAATAGTTGTTGAGAGATGGGTAAATTTAGTGGAATTCTGCTTGCCAGTTAGCTCTGAGGTTAAGACGAAGATCAGGACAATCTGTCCTTGTCATACTTCTGATGCACTGATCCTTTTCTGGAAAGCATTATGCAATACAATCAACACCCCATTTGGAGGTGCTTATGTGCTGGAGACGCGGTTGCTGCAACAAGCTTGGCGATTAGAAGCCTGTGTAGCTGGTTATAGCAATCTGGGCTATTGTTGAATGTGAGCTGTAAAGCAGCAGGTGTCTTGTTGTCTGAAGAAGTCTTCTGGGAGCCCTAAGGTTACTGTGCGTTACAGAGGATGGATTTTATCCAGTTATGTATACGATACTCAGATGGAAAGAGAATGAGTGGGAATTTGGTTCAGTGATTTTCAAGTCCAATTACAAACATTAGATTATATGGTTTGTTTAAGACCATATCTAAGAAAGTGAATAAACTCTTTGGCAGGGAATAAGCCAGCAATTACTTCATTTAGTCATTTAATAAGCATTGTCTGAACACCTACTATGGGCCAGGCCCTGGGTTAGGTGCTGTGATATATGTACAGATAAATCAGTTATAGGCCTTGGTGTGGGTCACCCTCTCTAACCTCTAGGGAGACCTCCAGGCCTATAGCTGCCCTCTACTTATCCCCCACCACTGGCCACCATCATTTTCCTAGGTAAGAGGAGCTGTTACGTTTCAAGAACAAAACAAATATTTAAAAGTTGAACAATGGAATCACCATAGGCAGTAGTGCACCTTCCAACAGAAGCATATTTAAACTTGGATCCACTCTCTCAGACTAAGGTCTTGGTAAGATGAGGTGTACTAGTGGTATACTGGGAACAGCCTTTGCCCTTGGAAGGACAAATATAACAAGGGGAGTCCCAGCTAGAAGACTGCCTGGAGTGGATATTTAGAGCAGTTCTGCTTGAGATGATAGAGGGGTAGGATATAAAATGGAATGAAAATGGTTTCAGTTATTTAACCCAGCAGTAGAGGAACCACCTAGGGATTTAGGCTGAGGATGGTGATAATAATAAAAAGGGAGTGAGAGAGTGGCATGGACATATATACACTACCAAATGTAAAATAGATAGCTAGTGAGAAGCAGCTGCATAGCACAGGGAGATCAGCTCGGTGCTTTGTGACCACCTAGAGGAGTGGGATAGGGAGGGTGGGAGGGAGACGCAAGAGGGAGGGGATATGGGGATATATGTATATGTATAGCTGATTCACTTTGTTATAAAGCAGAAACTAACACACCATTGTAAAGCAATTATACCCCAATAAAGACGTTAAAAAAAAAAAAGGGAGTTTTTTTTCTGGAATATCCAGAAAAAAATGTATGTATTCCTGAGAGACTAAACTAGAGTCTCTGTAGAGATAAGCATCTCATCAAGACTCAAATCTCTACCCATGTTTTCTCAGGAGACATATCTTACACTTAGCTCAAGTAGCTTAAGTTTTAAAAGGGGAAATAAGATATGCACGCCCATAATGACTGATCATGCTAATTAAACCTTATTGTAATCATAGTAAGTATTATTTTACATTCCTGTTTCCTTTACCAGTTTTTGAACTATTAAGATCAGGAACTATTATTTATTCATCTTTCTAGTCCCAGCACATAGTATAGTGGTGCATTGTTGCTTAATAAATATTTTTGAATTAATTAAAAAGAATAATTAGTAGGTACTTGTGGGCTGAATGTGTCCTCCCAAATTTCATATGCTGAGGCCCTAGCCCCCAGTGTGGCTATATTTAGAGATGGGGCCTCTAAGGTAGTAGTTAAGGTTAAATGAGGTCATAAGGGTGGGGCTCTGATCTGATGGGATTAGTGTCTTTATGAGACTCCAAACACCTTGCTCTCTCTTTGCAGACACCTACTGAGGAAAGGGCCATGTGAAGACACAGTGAGAAGGTTTCTGTCTGCAAATGAGGAAGAGAGCTCTCAAGAGAAACTGAATCAGCCAGAACCCTGATCTTTGACTTCTGATCTCTACAACTGTGAGAAAAAATTTCTGTTGTTTATAGTATCCAGTCTATTGTATTTCTTTATGGCAGCCTGAGCTGACTAGTAGTTCTACAAAAGTGCGAAAAATGCTAGAGCATTTAAAAGGATAAAGACATCAGTTCCAGCTGAGGGAAGGTGGATCATGTCACTGAGGAAGTAGCATCAGAGAGCCTTGAAACATAACAGATGTTTTTTCCAGTAAGGGGGAGCATGATAAACAAAGCAGATGGAGGAAAAAGGATAGGAAATGTCTTGTCTGAAAATGGGGTTTGTGAATGTCAATACTGGGGGATAATTTTACATCCAGTTAGGGGTTTTGAATTTATTTTCATAAGCATCAGAGAATGATCAAAGTTTGGGCAGAGATACTAATGTGGTCAGGGCAATGCTTCTGAGGAACTGTTTCTGTGTTCAGGTTTCCTGTCTGAGGGTAAATGACATTAAGCATGACTTCACCATTGATGGTCCCAACAGGATAATCCTATCTTGTATATAGTACATCAGCCTCCAAACTTGTATGTGATAATCACGTAGTTGCAGGGGGTCATTGCTTACATCATTGCTAATACAAAGGTTAGTTTGGGGTCAGCTCTTATCCAAGCAACTTATCCACCAGGGTCACAAGGAATCCATTTCAGGAGAAAACAGTAGCTCAGGAACCTCTTTAAATTTACCACTGGATTTATTTCCAATTCCTTTGTAATCTCTTCCTTAGAGCAGTAAATTCTGAGCTCACGGGGCTTTGCATTTAATTCCAGTATTTGGATTGTGAGAGCTTTTAATACCTGTGGACTTGGCAGTTGCAGAGAGTAAAATGCATCCCCATTAATCAGAACTGGACTGAGTCATGTTACACAAACCATAGATTTCTACAAGAAAATTAAAAGGCAATATCATTTCACTTCTGCTAAATGTTTTCTTATGATTCAGAGGAAGAAATGGGACACTCTATATTGTGTCCAGTGACACTGCCAAAAATATATCACCAAGAGACACGACAAATGAATGTATAAATAGGAATTGCTCAGAAGGGGTTAGTCATAAATCACTGAATGAGCCAGAACCATGCTTCTTTTTTTGTGTTGCTTAAAATGTGAAACCTTACTGGTGACTTCTAGAAAAACAATTTGGTTTTTGAACAGTGGCATTAGAAGCTTGTGGAAAATAGGGAAGTATAATTTCCCTAGGTGAAATCAGAGGCAAGGTACAACATTTTCTGGCAACTCTAGGAATGCATAAACTATTTTGAAAAATGGAATGGAGTTTGTTAAATAACAGCAATGGTGTGGTTTCTACAATCATGAGTTTTCACTTTGAACATTTAGAAATCTGGGGTATGATGATGGACTGTCTTTGGGTCAAAAATGCACTATAATAAATTAGATTGAGGTAGCAGCAACAATTATGGGACTTTTCTGTTGGGGTCTTGTTATTCTTCTTTAATACTTACTCCTAAAAAAAACCTTTTTCCATATTTTAAAAGAAACTGCTTTCTGATGTCCTGAGTTATAGTTCAAACAATTATTTTTTTCTTAAGAAAGAAAAAGAAACCAAGTTTCTATTTGTTTTAAAGATATTAAAGTGGAAACTGGAAAACTATGGCTAAAAGACACTAAGATCTTCACAGAAATGCTAAGCATTTTCATAAAACTGCAGATGTTGTTAATGTTAAATAGATAAAATTTTTCTTACATGTAAAATTTCTATGGCATCTGTTATCTTTTTGGTTAAAAGTAGTACATTTCCTTTTGCCTAGGAGCACAGTGGTTGAGATTGCTACTTTTATTTTCACAAAATTTGTAAAGAGGCTCAGAGGGTAGTTAATTTGTTCAATCATCAAGCCCAACACATAATCCCTTAGAATACAGTCAGGATTTAGTGGAGATGGCATAAGGCATTGAATATGGTTCCCAAAGTGCTGTAACTTCCCAATGGCCTGATTTTGAGTTAGTTTTTCCTGTGTAATGAGCTATTCTGAAACTTGGTGGCTTAAAACACTCATCATTTATTAACTTGCGATTCTGTGGGGTTGGCAATTTGGCCTGAGCTCAGCTGGGCGGTTCTTCTGCGGGTCCTGTCTAGGCTCACTTATGTGGTTGTGGTCAGCTAGAGCAGCGGTCCCCAACCTTTTTGGCACCAGGGACCGGTTTCGTGGAAAACAACTTTTCCACAGACAGGGGGTGGGGGAAGGTCCAGGTGGTAATGCAAGCGATGGGGAGCTGCAGATGAAGCTTCGCTCTTGCCTGCCGCTCACCTCCTGCTGTGCGGCCCAGTTCCTAACAGGCCACAGACTGGCACTGGTCTGTGGCCCAGGGGTTGGGGACTCCTGAGCTAGAAGACTGGTTGTAGTCAGCTTGTTGGTCCCAGATGGCCTCACTCACATATCTGGAGTTTGGCTAGTGTAATAGAGGCAACTGGACCACCTGTTCTAACATCTATTAAGCCAGCCCTGGCTTCTTCCTTTGGTGGCTGTGTTCCAAAAGCACCAATAGGGTAAATTTCACTGTGCAAGCACTTTTCAAGCTTTGCCCTCATCATTTTTACTAATGTCCCATTGGTCAAATCAAGTCACATGGCCAAGACCAGATTCGAGGAATAGAAAAATAGACTCCAACCCCAGTGTGGTTTGGCTTTTCCTCTTTATAGCTTTGCTGAAAATAATATTAGCAGTCTCAACCCCTGGGCTCTTGAAGAAAGGAGTTGCAACATATTGTGGGGTGTGTGTGTGTGTGTGTGTGTGTGTGTGTCTTGGTCAATCTATCTTATCCAACTTTTTCTTTAATGATATGATCCCAGTGATGGAAAGCTATCCTAGTTCTAATACTTACTAGATGTATGACTTTGGGAAATGCCCTTAGCCTCTCCATTCCCCAGCTTCCTCATTGCCTCATGGGATTAATAATAGTGTGTATCTCATAGGTTTATTTTAAGAATTGAATGAGTTAGCAATTGTAAGGCTTAGAAAAATGCCTGGAACACAGTGTGCACTGAGTAAATATTAGCTATTACCAATTTTGGTCTTGTGTCTCCGTATTAGCTTTCTATTGCTGATGTAACAAATTGCCACCGACTTAGTGGCTTAAAACAACACAAATTTATTATCTTACAGTTCTTGAGGTCACCTCATGACCTCTGGGTTTCATTGCACTAAAATCAACATGTTGGCAGGTCTGTGTTAACATGTTTCCTTGCCTTTTTCAGCTCTAGAGGTTGCATACATTCTTTGGCTCATGGGGTCTTCTTTGAAAGCCTTTATTTGCTGGCTCTTTCTCAAATCACTCTGACCTCTGCTTCCGTCGTCATATATTCTCTAAATCTCCTCTGCCCTCTTTCACTTATACGGACCCTTATGTGGGGCTCACCTCAGAATAATCTCCCCATTTCAAAATCCTTAATTTAATCACACCTTCAAAGCCCCATTTTCCAGGTAAGATAACATATACACAGGCTCCAGGTATTAGGACGTGGACATCTTTGGTGGACCTTTATTCTGTCTGTCCCAATGTTCTCCATCTTGGGACTTGGATCATTTATCTATGAAGAAAAAGATGCTGGGAAGGCTTTGCTCAGCCATGGCTGTTTAGAGAATTGTCCTAGTACCAATGAAGAAATTCTGTCCTTTACAATGTTGAGAGTATCTTTTTCCACTCTAAACTGACAGGAGGGAGAATGGATATTTTGAGTGAGTGATGAGATAAAAATGGTTATCCACCACCTAACAGTTACAGGGGTGTGATGGAGAAAATGCCCAATATTCACAAAACCTATTTACTTTTCCTCTGGCATTCAGCTTTATTATAATTCTATCCCTGTTGCTTCTAAGGGTGGTGATGAGGCAAATTCTCACCAAAGAAATGAAAATGGCAGTGATAACTGTCACATCTGAGATGAGGCAGTTAGGAGAGCTGTGCCTTCTCATGGTAACTTCCTTTTTAGGCGCCTGCACATAGGGGGTTCACCAGGGGACTCTGAGGCTCTAATGGTCAGGATACAAGATAGAAGGAGCCTGGGTTCTCTGAGTGACTGTATGGTTCAGAGCCCCACCTGTTGTTAAGGCAAGGAAGGTTGTGGATACTTCCTTCAGCCTACTATGAGTAATACAAGCAGTTACCCACACACTGCTCTGCTGAAACATCCTCCATTGTCATCCCTGAAGCCTTAGTGGACAGGGACATGCTTTGTTCTCCATCTTTCCCTCATTCATTTCCTTCTCACACCTGGACTTCAAGCAGAAACTTGGCTCAAGCAGAAACTTTAGATACATCAAGAGACTATAATATAATTTGAATTAGAAAATACTAAAAAAGGGTGGTGGCTACTCACTTTATCATGTTTCTAGCCAGAGTGATCTTCACAGCATTACAGAATTTAAAGAGCCAGAAAGTCTATTAGTAATCATCTCATCTTGTCTCCTTACTGAACAGATGAGGAGACTTAGGCCCATAAAGTTTCAGTGATTTTTCTAAATTTTTATAGTGAAACTCAGCAGTAGAACTGGGATTTGAATCAAATATAGCACTGAGCTCAGCCCTCAGCCTAGTGCCTGGTATACCAGGAGATTTGTGAGTTGTTGTCAAATAAATGAATGGATGAATGATACACTCATTCTTCAATGTCCAGCTCAATGCCACCTTCTCCGTGGAGCCTTTCTTAAAAGCCACCATTTCCAATTAACCTCCCCCATCCACTTTCTTCTTGAAAGATGATATTGATCCCCTGTATAGCATTTAATAAAGTCTGCCTCAGATGTTAATTTGCATGCATCTCTCCAACCCCAGGTGACAAATAGATTTTATTTCATGTGCCAAATTAGATTGACTGGTGGTAATGCCTGGATCACAATATTGAAATGGAGAATGAGATCTTTTTTTTTTTTTTTTTCATTTTGGGGTTCTTTTTTTTTTAACATCTTTATTGGAGTATAATTGCCTTACAATCAAGAGGTGGAGAATGAGATCTTGTCCAGCTCCATACCATAAATGATTAGTAATGTCTGTCATGGGAAAAGGATTAGAAAATAATGGAACATGTGCCATGTGTTTACCAATCCTAGTCTACTGTTGTATTAGAATAAAAATTCTTTCAGGACAGAGGTATATGGCTTTTTTTCTCCCTTTTCATCCTGCATGGTACTGAGAAGAATATTTTGTATATAATAGACAGATGCCTAATATTTTTTGAATTAAACTCACATAATACTGGATCTATAGGTGTCTGTAAACTTAAACCTTCCATCTATCCCTCTCCCACTTATTTTTCTTCTTCCTACATATTCTAAAATTTTTTTGAGGAGTTCTCTGAGTCTCTGGTTGGTTTCCATTTATCAGTGAATCTCTTGGAAATATTTACTTGAAAATATTTACTTTCTCTTTTCTAGTCTTTATATCACATAAGGGTATTCAAACTAGTATATCTTTCTATAAGAGTAGAATTAGTAACCTAGAGGATTACCATGGTATACCAACAAGAAACTTGGCCAACCAAACCTACTTATTTAAAGCTGTATCTTCCTTAAAAAAAAAAAAAGAAAAGAAAGGAAGTGGTAGATATGAAATAGAGAATGAAAAATATTAACTAATGTTGCTTTAAACACGAATGAAGAACAACTTTAAAAAACAAGAATAACAAAATCTGGGGAACCAGGAAGATGCACTATCGATGTATTTTTAAAAATCAGAATAGATGAGTTTATGCTCTAGTATCCAATTTACACGCTTTTCCAGGGAAAATGCAAACTATTGGTCAGGGTATTCTGTCTAAATAATTACTTTACAAGGAAAGGAACTGACTTGGAGGCCCAGGGCTGTGCGGGAAATATGCTATAATATGTAAAGTATATACGGACTCTTCACTTAAAAGCAAGAGTAGAAGAAGCTGGAATGCATTATCTGGGGTGTTCAGGAATTTTAAATGGTGCTTAAGCACTGAGATTTTACTCTTATATCTATCTTCCTTTGAAGGTTAGATACATATGCCCATTTTTGGAATCCAAATTTAGTCCTCAGGGCATTTGAGAAAATGACAGTGTGACTTTGGTCCTCCATTTGCAAGAGCCTATTGAATATTTCCCCCTAGATATCCCACGGGATTTCAAATTTACCCTGCATAGCGCAAAACACATTGGTACCAGGAAATCTGTGACCCCACTTCTACTAAAGCGATGGCCAAGCTCTCAGTTATCTAGAGATAAATCTCATGACTCACCTTTGGCTCTTTTTTTTCTTTTCTTTTTTAAAAGAAAAATGTTAAAATTATAAATTAATATTCTATTATATATATATGTATATTTCCACTTTATTGAGGTATAATTGACAAAACAAACTGTAAAATATTTAAATTATACATTTGGGTCTTCTTTCTTCCTCACACCCCTTTCAAAGCTTAGTAAGTCTTGTACATCCTACTTCCAAAGCATGAGAGCAGGACCTCTAGAGATGGTCAATTCAAATTCAAGACCCATTTCTGCCACTTAATAAGTGTGACCTTGTCTAAGGCACTCACGCTCTAGGCCTTCATTTTTAAATCTATTAAATGTGAGGAATACCTCATAAATTGGTTATCCAGGTTTTCAATTATTTAATTGATATAAAGCACTCACACTATGCCTTTTACAAGTCTCAATAAAACCTAAATATGAAAGGGCTTCCCTGGTGGTGCAGTGGTTGAGAGTCCGCCTGCCGATGCAGGGGACACGGGTTCGTGCCCCGGTCCGGGAAGATCCCACATGCCGCGGAGCGGCTGGGCCCATGAGCCATGGCCACTGAGCCTGCGCGTCTGGAGCCTGTGCTCCGCAACAGGAGAGGCGACAACAGTGAGAGGCCCGTGTACCGCAAACAAAACAAAACAAAACAAACAAACAAACAAAAAACCTAAATATGACTGATAATTGCTACCATGATTTCAACTTCTATTATTCATCCTGCCACCACCATCCTTCCTGTCCCATCTTTCTGCATTGCCACTCCTCCCAACTAAGACCTCAGGACCTCTCACCGAGGATCTCAAACTTTGTTCCTCTCTGGTCCCCCGCCTCAAGGCTGATGCTCCAGTGCATTTTTTCATATTGGTTTTATTCTTATCTTGCTGGTGTTTAGCTCTGACCACATCACCTGCCATATAAACACCTTCAGTGCTTCCCACTCTCATGTCCCCGTTCCTCAGTTTATGCGGGTCCCCCAGAGTAGGAAAGGACATTCCACAGAAAGCTGCACTTCTTTACTCTTGGTTCTGCCTCAGCAACTCCTACTAAGAGAGACCTCAAATACTTGGAAAAATAAAAATCAGAGTTATAGCCTAAGTCAATCTTGGCTCCTTGAAAGGAATAGAGACAAGGGTCAAAGTCCAAATATAAAATGATGCACTTATATTAGGAGTGCAAATGTATGTGTGTGTGTGTGTGTGTGTGTATGTTTGTTGGGGTGTGGTAATAATAAATTGCCCATAAACAAACAGTCTCTAGATATGGGATCCATTTATTATCTATTATCTCTGTGAGATCCCAAGGCTCAAGGCAGAAGAAATGGGTTAAATCTTAGGCAAGGTCCAAAAATGTCTTCAAACCTCACAACTTCAGCCTAAGTTACAAGGGCAGGTTTTGTAGGACAAAGCCTTATGGTAATTATTTGAATTTCACTGTGATTCTCTGGACCTATTACATGTCTTTCAGGTGACTTCAGTGCTGGTAGCAACTAGTAAGTGATTCATGGTTTTGGAGTCCTAGTCAAGTGGCTTTCTAATTCATCACAAGCAACAAGGCACTTTCTTAATTCAGAGAATAGTCCTGGAACACTTCCCCTCTGGCAACCACAGCACATGGCCTGGGATATAAAGATAACTAAGGGTCATTCTTTGTCCTTGAAGCATTAAAACTTATAGGAGAGACAGACACAAATAATAAAGATACAGCATGAAGCATTCTATAAGAACATATAAATTCTTGTGGAAACATAAATGAGAAAGCAATTAATTCTGTCTGTGAGGAAGGTTATATTTTCCAGGAAAATTAATCAGAATGCATGAAGACAGAGGAGTGAAAATGCAGCATGTCTAAGAACATGAAGTTGGCCTGCATGTGGGGATGGGATACTTGGGGCCAGGCAGTGTGGGGAGAGAGTCTGACTAAAAATTAAGGAACGATGAGTTAACTAGACCAGATTGGTATGCATTGCATGTGAGTTTATACTTTAGTCTGCAGGTTTGTCTGGGCTATCCAGCCCTAGAGAACCCTGCCATTAACTATGGGAGTCTTAGATATTTTTTTATGCAGGAAGTGATGTGGTCTTAGAAAGATAATATTTGTGGCAGTTTGGGCATGAACTGAGACTATGTAGGAGATTCTTGTACAAACTGAAAAGAGCTGATGAAAGCCAAGGAAAGGGAAGTACTAGTGAGCAGGAAGAAGAAAAATGATGTGAGGGAAGTTTCAGTGGTATCAGTGCAAAGACTTGATGGTTGATTGGCTGGGAGAAACACATCATGGACAACTGAGATTTTTAATGTTGACAGTTGGGGTACAGAGATGAAGATAATATAAACTACATAGAAAAGGCAGAAAAATAAGCAACGTTTAGGAAGGAAGATGATGGTTTTGTACATATTGATTTCGAGCTTTTGTGTACCTTCTTATCAGAAATATCAGCTGGGCAGCTGGAAATGGGAAATGTGGAAATGGGTTAGGTCTTGGAATGTATATCTAACATAAAGATTTAGCATAAAGGAGGCCTTTGAAAGGATAGGGTGATTGAATTGAGCTGAGAGAAAGAGTATGTATAGGAAGAAGAGAAGCAAGTTTGGAGTAGAATTCTGAGAAGCTCAGCATTTCAAGGGTGGGCATTCTTTCTCTGCTTCTTTAATTATTTCTTCCCTCAGCTGAGAATGTCACTCCTGGATTCTTGCACCTCTCCATTGACTTGGCATACATCTTGAATTTCATGCAATATTTTATTTCAAAAAATGTTAGAGCTATTTTGTGAAAAGTCTGTAAAAAGCCTATTTCCCTGTCTCCTATGAAAAAAGCTGGTAAGCTCTTATGTGGTAGATTTGGAACAAGACATAAATTGAGCCACGATTCCCAGCCAGGCACAAATCCACAGGCATCACTATTAAATATACGAAAACGGTGCCAGGTACAAAGAAGTGCACAGTGTGAACACACAAACGGCGATTCATTGGTTTGCGGCACATGAAGTACCATCATAAGGCAGCACTGCCATCTGCTCAGAGGTAACTTGTCCACAAACCTACTCAGCACTGGAGAACAATGGAAGTGGTGGCAGTTGCTGGACTGGTTTTTCCTTAGACAAAAGACTGATTCTTAAGACTGTGAAGGGCCATTTGCCCTCCAGCAAATGGCTGGGGGAGGAGCTGGCCCCTTTATCTAGGGCTCAGGAAACCCCAAAGGACTGCGGAGAAGGTCGTCTTCACAACTGAGAAGAGGAAGTATCTTTAGGAGGGGAGGCATCTTCTGAGAATTTCACATCAGTGAAAGGAAAGCAAAGATAACACCCATAATAATTCAAAATTTCATTATAAACATCTCCCTAGAGACCAGAATACCCCGTCTCCCTGTGGCACTGGGCCTTAATCCTCACTCTGAAATGTTTTATCCTTTGGGGGTCTGAAACAAGCTGGTGCTCATTTGCAAGTGGATGGGATAGTTTGAAAAACAGACAAATATTGAAGCCAAAGCAAGCAAACATTCACCCTTTCCTAATGGTGCTGAGTGGGAGCACAGAGGTGGGAGCTCCCTGCAGTGGTATTTCATGTGCCTCTTGCCAAAAGCCACAGGCTTTTCTTCTCATTTATTTTAAATCATCCTCTCCAAACTCACCTCAAAGTTCAGATTGCCAAAGCCCTTAAGTTCTAGCAGAGTGCTTTCCTTTTCTCACACCCTTCTAAAACACTGTGGTGTTTGATCTAATGCCAAGACTGACCACTGGGGAAATTTAGAAATGGAGCCACTCGGTATTTTTGTAACCAGAAGGGAAGAGGGGGAATATATAATTTCAGCAGTGTTGCCTACCCAGACTATTCATCTGGTTGTTGTGGAAACTCTGTACTTACAGGGAAATACACAAAAGTAGAAAGGAAAAGAAAGAAAGCAGCATCCAAAAACCCCACCCATAACCCTATAAATCTGAAGGAACCATTGTTGTTGGTATCTTGTCCTATTTTCTTCCAGTCATTTTAATTTTTATTTCTAATGTGGTTCAGATTTGCTGGTTATTTCCTTGATTTATATACAATTTCCCAAAGGTTTAAACTAACTATTTGCGTTTTATTCTCCCAATAGTTAGAGATCCCCATTTTGTAGATGGTTTCATAGATTGGATCCAAGGAGGTTAGAAGACTCACTTAATCTCACACAGATAATGGAGAGTCAGGCTGGAGTATGAACCCAGTTTCCCTGGCTTCATATCTCCAATTCTTCTCACTACAAACATAGCAGCAAAATTGTGTTGCTGGAGTTAGATGGTTAAGCTCTCTAAATTTCAACTGGCATGCTAGTGAATAATGTAGCCTGAACAGATTAAGATCCACAGGTGCTGAGCTTCAGTAATAAAGCTCTGGCTTCCTTGATGCCTGAAAACTTTGTTCCAGAATAGTATTCTAAGCTTTCTTAAAATAATTATCTACCTTGCTCAAATAGCCAATTTTCTACCAATGAGTTGTTGAAATGCTTTCATTGCATTCTGGTGCAAACTGAATGAAAGATGACCCTTCATCTTGAAAATAGGTGGAAAATAGAGAGCTAGTGGGTTTTATGAAGAGAAGTGTGTTGCCCTGGGCTTATGAAATCTAATTTATACCACCTTAGTTCTAGATTCTGTTGATTATTTTCTCTATCTGCAAGTATGGGTTGAACTGTATTTGACACCTTGATCTTTGTTGCTGTATCTTTGTTTGCTGAACACTATTTTCTTGGAATTAATGCAAAATTAAAAGTGGATTCCAAAACCATAAATAAAATTTACTGATTTATTTTTCAGAGTAAAAGTGCTTCCAGAGCAAGACAAGATGTCCTCTTCCAAATTCTAGTCTAGTCTACATTTTTGTAATTGAGTTAAGACTCTACAATAGCTGAATTTTGTAATGCAAAACTCAGAAACCACCTTTCCATAACATATATCTTGCGTATGTTGTTCAGAAAAAAGGTTAATTACTTAGTTCCTCCATGGAATGTCATAGAGGTGCTCATCATCACTCATTAGAATTGTTGAAAAGCACTGATGAGACCATAAGCACTTCCAAACCCTTTTCCTGTTCTGGCTCAAAGTTTCTCCATTGAAGTTCGCAGTTGCAGCTGAAAATGTGCCTTCCATCATTCATCACCTAATTTGTGTCTACTAGAAAAGATTGTATCTCTTGACGACAAATTCTTTTGGACGGGATACACTGAGAAAGGGATATTGAGGTACTTTACCTTCTTACTTTACGTTCATTATGAATCCATAAACTAGGTTAGAAATTGTTCCAGTATCATTAGTTCATTCATATTTTGCTCCAGATAAAATACATCAAACTTGTACCTATGGCTTGTAACCATTGTGTCTCACTTTTTAAACTTGACCCAACTTAGCCCTAGGACCAAAATATTGCACATAAATTTATACATAACAAATCACATATATAAATTTAAAACAAAGCTTAATTAATTTGTCTAGTTATAAAAATAATAAGTTTAATTATAGATATTTGAAAAATATAGAAAAATAAAAATAATCAATAATCCTAGCATCCATAAAAGACCTGTGAATATTTTTGTGTACTTCTAGTTTTTATATGTGTTTGTGTATGTGTGTGCATATGTTTAAAATATAATATTGCGTATACATTTTCAGAGAGTGTCATATAAACATTTTTATATCTTTAAAATGTTATAAACAATTGTTGATAGTTTAATCAAGTGCATTATTTACTTAGCTATTTTCTCCTATCATAGGCTAAGCTGTTTTTGGACATTTAACTATAATTGAGATTTTGTTAATTTAGAACTAAATACAGAAATTGTTAGATATTTATGATCAGATTTGTTTATATCAATGAAAAGTCAGAGAATATTCACTGGTTTAGCAAAATGTAAGAAAACAAACACTGGATTAACGGAATCCTTTTGTTTTATGTTGTTTGGGTTATTGTCCCTCTCAGGAGACAAGGGTTTATAAATGGATTTGCAGTCAAAACTGTCTTGGGGGCTTCTCTGGTGGCGCAGTGGTTGGGAGTCCGCCTCCCGGTGTGGGGGACGTGGGTTCGTGCCCCGGTCCTGGAGGATCCCACATGCTGCGAAGCGGCTGGGCACGTGGGCCATGGCCGCTGGGCCTGCGCGTCCGGAGCCTGTGCTCCGCGGCGGGAGAGGCCACAGCAGTGAGGGGCCCACGTACCGCAAAAAAAAAAAAAAAAAAAAACTGTCTTGGATTCTGAGCTTGATTCAGATTTTTAAAGTTCTCCAAGTTTCTGAATCCTCTTTATGAAATAGAGTTAATAATACCTATTCTATAGGAAAATTGTGACAATTGAGGAGATAACGCATGTAATGGGGCTTAGCATTAGGAGCAGTGAGCAAGACAGATATAGAAGCAAAACAAAGCAGCAGCATCAGTGGTCAGGTAGGATGAGTACTGGGTCTTACAGGACTACACAAGAGAGGTACCTAACTCAGACAGGAAGGTAGTGGGCAGGGATCAGATCAGGAAAGTCTACTTTGTGGATATGTAGGAGGTAACCAGAAGTAATAATGGAATTTAATGTTTTCCAAAGCCCAAAGAGAAGCAAGAAACAATTTTATAAGAAAAGGACTTAGGAAAAGGTAAGACTGCTGTAACAAGTGTTTGGGGTCTGAGTTGAGTCAGGAGTGCCACAGGATTTAATAATCTCTAGGGATCAAGTCTCCAGAAGAAGGGATTAATAGCCATGTCTAATCTACTTGATGGAACGAACCATTTGGATCACTTCTTATGCCTCCTGTAGAAAAATAGAGGAAAATTCTTACCTATAGTCCTAAGACCTGAATATAACTACTTTCATATTTTGATATTTGGGGGATACTTTTCCTATACATGGTTGTTTTGACATGGTATGATCATTCTGTATCTGTAATTAACACCTTTTTATTCACAACTTCATTTTATACTGGAAACATCTTCCCATACTCTTATCAACTCTGTAGAAACATAATTTTTAATTTTTGCATAATAGTCAAATATATTTACCATAATATACTTAACCCTTCTCCTGTTTAAGTCTATTATAATTATTTTCTAGTATTAATAGTGTTATGGCAAGCATCTTTATCATCTTTATTCATATTTTACCACAGCTCCTTAGGACAGATACTATGGACCCAGATTACTGTGTTAATGGCAAAGAAGATTGTACTCAATTCTTCTGGGGCCCTGCCTCACATACACTCTGCCAGATCTCTCACTGCATCTGTGGCTGAGATGGTCTTTTCTGTGGATACTTCAACTCATTTTGTGCTGACAGTATCTCACCTTAAATGTACTGCACACTTTTGCTTTTCTTCCTTCAATTATAGGAGACTGGTATTTGACCTGTGTACATGTGAAGCTCAACAGTGTTGGGGAAAGAGCACCCTCCAGGGCAACCTTTGACCAAAGATTTGCTCTAGGGTGATGTCATGATAGATACTGCTCCTAGAGCCTGACTTTTCCTCCTTCTCTATCTCACTCTATCTAGTCCCTTATTCCTGTTCCCTGGAATCACTTTTTCGCACATGAGCTCTTATCAAGCTCTGCTTTGAAGGAAACCTAAGCTAAGGCAAAGATTTCTAAGGATCATAATACATGCATGTTGTAAAGTTGCTTTCCAAAATGTTCATCATTCCTCATAGCTTTATTCTAGTGAAATCTGATTAGCTTTCTCTGAGGGTGGAGCTCCTAAATTAAAACTATACTTTGAGTAAGAGCTGACAATAAATGCCTAAGTCCATCCAAGTACCAAAAATAACGATTTGTCCTTTTCAAGTAGAGTTTCATCTCAGCTCTAAAAACAATGTGAGCCAGGACAAGTAATACATTAGGAGCTCTGCCTCTACCAGTAGACCATATCTGCAAAGAGTTTGTTGCCATATGCCCAGAGACCAGTGCCTGGAGGAAAGAAAGCATAGTGCCTTTGCAAGCTTTGTGTCCCAACGACCTGACCTGCCATCTGCTTTGAATTTCTGAATTTTACATTCCACTCCTGGCCCTGCTTTAGTCCTGGAGGCTAGAGTCCCACAGAAGACCAAACACAGTTCTGGGAGTTTTGCTCCTTTTATACATGGCCCACATGATTCTGGGGACTACCTCTGGCAGTATTCTGCTTCAGGGATTCCCAGAATTATTTCATCCATGTCTTCCTAATCCAGGATTTCTGCTCACTCTTAACTGGAGACCCCTTCTGTTATTGACATCAGTTTGATTGGAATTGTAGTCATCTATATGAAATACAGTAACTAAACACCAAGCTGGAAGATTATTTTAAAAGAAGTTTAGAGGATGTAAAAAGATGAAGATGGAACAGAGATGTGAATCTGGGTGAAAAATTAAGTTCCGGGGAGTCTAGGAATGAAAATTCTAGGATCCCAGGCATGGAGTCCCTTTGATGTTCTTTTCATCAGGTAGATGTCAGGCTTTGTTCCCAAAGACCATTTAGGTTTGAGGGTAAGAAGCACAAGCTCCATACTTCTAGGGGTGTCTAAAATACCCTAGGTTAAGACAACTTCTGGAGGATAACTAAAAATAACACGATATACTTTACATTTTACTGAATAAAAGGCTGTACTTAGCTTACATACACATCACTGTACTCACCAAGATGAAAAATCTTAATTCTTTCACTCTTCCTTCATTCATTCACTCATTCATTTAAGAGGTGTTCAGGAGAGTATAAAAAGGCCACATTCCTTATAGAGATGTCTCTCGTCTGATAATACTTTATGTAACTGCAGGCAGGTGACCTTGCTGGGATGGTGACACTGAACTATTCATCATCAGAACTTAAAACTCTTTCTTTATCTAGAAATCCAACGCTTGTCTTGCACAAAATACACTTGCACATAATCTGCTTATGTACTTTAGAGACAACAATGTTATTTATTCTTCCAAAGTTACCTGGAGTCCATACCATTCATCACAGCTTGCCAATATATTTACTTTTTTCCTGATGGCTTTCACCTAATTTTTTTCCAGCTTCCTTTCCTCCAGTGAGTAATGAACTGGAAACAAACAGTTTCAGTTGTCATTCTGTACTGGGTAATCTCAAACCTGGGATGCTCTCTGCTGTCACTGGCATTTGTACTATCATTAATTCATTTACTTAGCAAGTATTTATTGAATATTTTGCCAGGCAGAATACAACAGTGAAGAAAGTAAAGGTGGTCCCTCTTTTCATAGAACTTATGATCAGTTCTAGACATATCTAACCTTTGGGTTTAGGAGGGATATTAATCTAATTATTGGACCAAGTAGAAGTTGGGAGGGGGACTTGGAATTAGTATTTAAACTTGTAAACCCAACAAGGGATGCTCATCCTCCTAAACCCATTGGCAAATTGTCAAGGGATTGATAGACTCCAGTGAGTTCCAGGAAGAATATGAGGGTTTCTAGTCATGTCAGGGAGAAAGAACAGCTTTTTCCTATTTCTGTGTCCTTGGCCAATCACTTCATCACCCTGAATCTCATTTTGTCTCAAGAGTAAAATGAGGAAGATAATTCTTATTTCATAGAGTTGTGAGTATTAAATGATTAAATACACATAAAGCACTAGAATGGTGCATGGCACTTAACAAGCACTCAGAAATATTAGCTATGGTTGCTGTCATTGATGATGTAGCTTTGAGAAGTCAATACTTTGGATTTAGGATTCAGGTATGCAATTATCATTCATGAGTTTTGTTTAGAGGTAATATGATATTGGCTCTGTAGTTCAGCTAAAGGATAAGCAGAGCAGTAATGAGAGAGGATGGGAGCCTGAATAGAAGCAGTTCAGGGGAATGGGGAAGGTAAGTGCTAGAAGGTGCTGTGAGAAAAAGGCACCTATCCCAGAGTTGTTAAGTAAGGCTTCCTAGAAGAGATGACATATAAATTGATTTCAGAGAATAAGGAGGATTTATCCATGAAGAGAGGGAGATTATAACAGTTAGGAAAAAGAGTAAGGTGTTTGAGGAACTGCAAATAATTTATTCTACTTGGGGTATAGGTGAGTAATGGTTAAAGAGGATACTAGAGAGGAGAACAAAGGTCATATATGGAGAAACTTCTTTGAAAATGACTAGTTAGGGAAGGCAACTAATGATAACTATCCAATAATGTTAATGGGTTAACCCAATAGAAGTTTACTTCTTGATAATTTAACAGTTAATGCAGATATTCCATGAAAGATCTTCCATTCAGTGTTCTGGGGATCCATAATCCCTCAATTTTCTCGCTTCATCATCTTAGATGCCTTAAGTATTGGAGTCTTCTGCTGAATTCTTGCATCTGGGCTGAAGACACAGGGTAGAGAGAGAACGTCACGTGGAAGATTTTTATTCCTAGGCCTGCAAGTGGTGAGGATCACTTCAATTGACATTCCATTCACCAGAAGTTGGTCACATGGCCACATCAGATTTCGTGGGAGGCTGAGAACATAGTCATCCCATGTGTCCAAGAGGACAATGGACAAGTTTTGAGAAATAGTCTCAGCCACACAGTGTATTTCTTTTAATTGGAAAATGACAGGGAGACTGAAAATGTATTAACTAGGAATGTGGGCTTTATAATCAGACAGAGCTAGTCTTCAATCCTGCTTCTGCCATTTACCAAACCTCAAGTAAATTACTTAGTTTTTCTGGCTTTCAATTTTTCCAACTATAGAGTTGAAATCACAGTAGTACCAATCTCATAAATGTATAGAATAAAAATGACTTAATGTAACTACCAGTTTATTGAATGTTTTCCATGTTCCATGCTCCAAGATGGTTCTTAGGGATATATTATCTCACCTGTTCTGCTCAAAAACCCATAGAATCAATTGCTTTGGGGGCTCAAAGATGGAGCAATAATGTATTTCTGAGACAGTGGTAGGAAGGAAGGATTTATAGAGGGACTACTTCAGTTCTTGCACATGAAGCCTGAGTGTACACATTCATTAGTTTATTAGTTCAATTAAGCAAATATTAATTGAACACCAGTCATGTGTCAGGCATGGTTCTAGACACTGGGTATTCAGCAGTAAACAAAATACACATTTGCCAGTAGCATGAAGTTTATAGCCTAATGGGATAGATAAAAACATAAGCAAATAAATATATAATATTAACTACTAATAAGTGTTAAAAAAAAGAGAATATTTTGGATTTATCCGAATTGATATGGAGGAATGTCCATGATAGTTTTGAAGGAAAAAAAGCAAGTTACAGAGTAATATAAATAATATGGTCCTATTTTAAAATAAAATCCTATAACTAAGGATACGTATTTGTTCATATGAGTTTGGAAAAAATTGTCGAGGAATGGGACTTCCCTGGTGCTGCCGTGGTTAAAAATCCACCTGCCAATGCAGAGGACATGGGTTCAATCCCTGGTCCGGGAAGATCTCACATGTTGTGGAGCAAATAAGCCTGTGCACCACAACTACTTAGCCTGCGCTGTAGAGCCTGAGAGCCACAACTACTGAAGCTTGCATGTCTAGAGCCTGTGCTCTGCAACAAAAGAAGCCACCACAATGACAAGCCCATGCACCGCAATGATGAGTAGCTCCCACTCGCTGCAACTAGAGAAAGCCTGTGTGCAGCAATGAAGACCCAAAACAGCCATAGATAATAAATAAGTAAGTAAGTAAATAAATAAATAAGATTGTCGAGGAAAACACGCCAACTTGATAACATTAGTTATCTCAGGGGGCTGGAGCTGGTGAAGGAGACAGGCATAGAGTTTTAAGTTTTTAAAATATATTCTCAAGTAATTCGAGCAGTTGGTAAAATAAATCCAATCATTAAAAACTATGCCTGTAATATTCATGGTCCATCTCAAACAAAATTGTGTCACCAATAGTCTTACAAGGAAAAGTAGCAAAAGATGAGGGCATAGTAGGGTTTAAGCCGGAGTCGTTGATGCACCCTCAGCACCGTATCCATCAGCAGCTACATTGACCTGAGTGGGACCAGTCAGACTAAAGGAGTAAGCTCTTTCAGTAGGTGAAAGTGAGTGGTTGGTGTCACTGAGTTCTTCCTTTCCACTGCCCTCAATAAGTTGGCCTGTTTTATTACCTTAAGAGCCTGAAATCAGTAATGTGCAACTGAGATTTTTCTTGTGACTTCATTCATACTTGGATCTTAGCCCTTGATTTCAGAAACATTACAGTACACATAATAATTAAAAAATGAAGGCCTCTGATTTCATTTAGAATAATATAATAGAAATATCTCAGATTTAGGGCTTACTCCATGACTCTAAGCAGCTTTGAGGACTTTAAAGGTGAAGTTTAAGAAAACACAATAGTACAAATCACAAAATGTAGTTGTGAGCGTAGAATGAAGTTATGTAAGGGCCAGGTGAGCATATAGCACATACTAATGACTGTTAACATTTATTGAGCACGTACTATGTGTCAGGTAATATGCTAAGTGCTTGACATGAGCCAGGTGTGCTTATTAAATAAGGCACAAATTGGTTAAGTAACTAGGATTCTAACTTATATAAGTGGTCAGACTATACTACACTATACTGACTCCCAGATAATTAGAAAGTCACTACATACCTTGTTGTTTTTATTTTGGTGTTGTAATTGTTATTGCAGGGTTGGTCTGAATCTAACGCATCTATTCTGCTTTGATCATGCAGATTTTGGTCTTTTTGGGGACTGTACTTGCTCCATCAACCATCCCTTTCTTTCACCTGTTATAGTGCACCCAATAATAGAGACAGCAAGCCTCCAAATGTTATCTCTTAACCAGCATTATAACCTTATAAAATAAGGAAGGTTTTTCCATTTCTTAGAGAGGGCACTGTGGCTCAGAGAGTTCAGTCGCATGGCCAGTGTCACAATGCCAATAATTATATCTCATTCTAATCCCCATTAGTTTTCCACTTCATCATAGACTTCTATGTTTAGAATGCCATTCCTAGGATTAAATACATCAAGCCTGCATTTCCCAAACTGTGTGCTGAGGCACTCCAGGGTGCTGTAGCTAATTCATAAAGCCCTTTTAAAATTTTTTCAAGAAAAACCCAGTGATACTCAACATCTTTCAGAGACCATGTGAGTTACTAGCTCTGGATAGTTCAGAGTTTCAATATCAGATCACACTACATTCCTTCTGATGATGTCACATCTTTGCAAAGCTAGGATTTTTATTTAAAAACAAGTACTAGGTCTGTGGGAGGAGGAGCTATATGGGAACTCTCTGTATCTCCCACCCAATTTTGCCATGACCATGGCAGTCTAACAAATCTTCATGCTACAACTTAATCCAAAGAATCCAGAAGGATCTCAGGAAGTGTTTAAAGTCAATAAACTCTACCTGGAAGAAGTAGTTCTTGTGGGATTATCTATTTCTCTTTGAAAAGTATCATAGCACCTCCTAAAAATATAATGAGAAATTGGAATATTCTGAGTGTAGCAAGGCCAGACAAGGGGTGTTAGTCAAGTCAATGCATCCTGCCTCTAGCACGGGGCCTAACACACCATGTCCACTCAACAAATGTTTCTATGATTGAAAGTATATCGATACATTCAGTAATGATTGTCTATTCCAGGGAAGAAGAACCCTCTATAGAAAGCATAGCATGTTTTCCTGAGATAGCCTGAAAGAGGCACGTTACCCATTTGAGTTTCTAACCCACTCTTTGGGTTCCAAATATGTTATTGGAATCTTCTTTGTCATTATTGTTTAATTACCATGGAACCTCTAATCCAGGCCAGAAATTCCTCACTGCCCACATTTCTTTCTACTTCAGAATGCATATCTAATAGCAACCAATTACTTTTCCTACTTTCTCACTTGGGATCTGGGGAGCTGGGAATTGCTATCTAGCAAACTCAGAAACATCTGTGAAGGGCAGCCTAGTGGGGAGAGTTAGCAGGGAGATTTTCTGCATGGTAACTCTCTTTTCCTCTGCAGGGATTGCTCTAGGACAGTTACTTGTAAGGCCTTCTCTCACCTTTCAAATGTCTTTCTATCCCTTCCTTCCCACCTTCTTCTCTAAGGGGGAAAAAAGAGTTTTGTGTTTAAGAGGTCAAGTGACTTAAAGGAACCATTCCAGCCTTCTGAAAAGTTTCCATTTCAAACACATAATAATTCCGAAGGAACAACCTCAACTCTGCTTTGCTTCCAGGTATGGCTTTGATTTTCATGTTGGCTTGCACCGAACACTTACTATTTTAACTGGTCTTCCAAGAAGCCAGGCTCAGTGCCTGAACACTGGTACTTTTTCACATTTGGCCATAACAGAGCTGCTGCTGGAGCTGGAGCTTCAGAAGATTAGAAACCGCATTCATTCTTATACTCATCCTTAAGCCTCATGGCTATCAGTCTTCTATCATATTCAGAAACACAATTTTGTGCTTGGAAAACATTGAATGGTTTTGGATGATTTTAGGGAAACAAGGGAAAGGAAATGATCCTTTAAAATGTATTAAATACATTGTTTTGGATTCTTTTCCCTGTTTTTTCTTTTTTGAAAAAAAATCTACTCTGTGTTCTTTGGCTCAACTGGTACCTTGATACATCTGCAATTTTCAGAAAAGGCAAGTTCAAGGGTGAGAGAAGTGGGTTTTTTTGGGGGGCAACTAATTTGTTGTTGTTGAACAGCCTCTCTGCTCTTTGAGCAGACAACAAAAGTGTTATGATCTGGTTAGGGAGCTGCTGATAAATTATTCATACCACTAATGATGACTCTGAATCTTCCTGTGGAATGCTGTGACTTCATTTTCTTCTTTGTAGAAGGCAAAACCACTTTTGTAGACATTGCTGGCCCACCTGCATGCTTGAGGCAATCAGTTGTGATGTATTCCTGACACACATCCCTTTCCTCCCATTCTCCAGGCTATGGTTTTAAAACAGAAACCTCTGCATATCTGACCTTCTTTTGTATGATAGACATAATTTCTTAAATGAATTCACCAGGTTGAAGAACTGGGAAGTCCCCCATAAGCTCCTTATGATTAAGGATCTGACACCCTGGATCACATGAATATCTAAATTGCCAGGTGCAGGTGCATATGCTTTTGAAACAGTAGAAATTTTAGAAGCTTAGGCAATATTAATAAGGAGACTAAGCTATTGAGGTGTGAAACTCCATGAATAGTCTTTATTGAGAGCTTACTCTATCCTAAGAATTTGGTACATATTATCTCATTTAACTCTTATAACAGTCTTATTTTGCTAATGAGGAAACTCAGACTTAAATAGGTTAAGTAATTTTTTTCAGTGACACTCAGCTATTAAGTGGTAAAACTAAAAAGTGAATCAGGAATATTACTCCAAACCCTATGCTGTTAACCATACAGTTGTTTCTTAAGTCCTATTATGTGGCAAGCAGGATGCTAAATGTTGGGAGTATAAAGGCATATAAGTCATTGCACCTATCCTCAGGTACTTTACATTTTAGACTCATATCCTTTGATTATATTGTTTGTTCATTGGAATAACATTAACTGAGTGTCCATCAGTAAGCTGTGCCAGCTTCTATGTTGTGCAATATTTGGTGGAGTGACTCTATCTTCAGAAACAAAATCTAGGGTATGCCATCGACACAGAATCTGAATAATGAGTTGGGATATAATGGGATGGAATTTTTGAGTTGGGATGTTTTGCCACTGTGAAGAGGAAGAGAGAAGAGGAGAGGTGGGGTAGCCAGCCATCAAGAAAAGTGAAGCTTCTCTATGTCTGTGAATCTGTTTCTGTTTTGTAAACAAGTTCATTTGAGAGAACGAACTTATGGTTACCAGGGTGGAAGGGTGGGAGGGAGTTATATTGATAGGGAGTTGGGATTGACATGTACACGATGCTGTATTTAAAATGGATAACCAGCAAGGACCTACAGTATAGCACAGGGAACTCTGCTCAATATTATGTAACAACCTAATTGGGAAAAAAAATTGAAGAAAAATAGATACATGTATATGTATAACTGAATCACTTTGTTGTACAACTGAAACTAAAACAACAATGTTAATCAACTATACTCCAATATATAATATTAAAGTTAAAAAAGAAAAGAAAAGAGAAGCTTTTAATATCAAAGGAATGACTGCCTTTGTGGTTTCCATTCTAAAGAAAAATAGGCCATGCCAAGATGAGATAGTTTTTGTCAGTTTCTGGCCACCTCACAGAGAAAAGAAAATCTTCATTTGGACTCAAGATTGACAAGTAGAGGAGCTGGAGGACAGTAGAAGCCAAAGTTCTGCCAATGACTTTTGCTGCTGGAAACCGGGCACTTGGTGAAGCAAGGAACTAAGGAGAAGACAAGCACATGGATTCCCTTCTCCTCTGCCTGGAGCATCTGTGGAGTGGACTAACCCAGGACTGAAGCAGGGAGAGATGTGATGTTAGGGCTTATGACAACCACCTCTTACTCCTTCCCATGCCGAGTGGCTAGAGATGGCAATATCTATGCCATTGAGACATTGCATGTGATATTTTTAACAGGCAACATTTTTGTAGAAAAACTGTTTCTGCCATTTAATGGTAGGAAGTGTCACTTTCCTTCATCATTAAGAATAAATTCTAGGTTCCAGTTGTTTTTTTTTTTTTTTTTTTTTTGCTGTACGCGGGTCTCTCACCGTTATGGCCTCTCCCGTTGCAGAGCACAGGCTCCGGACGCGCAGGCTCAGTGGCCATGGCTCACGGGCCCAGCTGCTCCGCAGCATGCGGGATCTTCCCGGACCGGGGCACGAACCCGTGTCCCCTGCATCGGCAGGCGGACTCTCAACCACTGCACCACCAGGGAAGCCGTAGGTTCCAGTTTTTGATTCTGATTCTTACAGAGCTTTTCTTGGAAGAGGAGGACAAAGCTCTTCTTCAGTGACAAGTCTTTTCTTTGTAGTTTCTGCTACTCCGTGTGTCATTAGGAAAACTACTCTTTGCAACAGGATGTAGAAAATTAGGAGGGAAATATTTCCCTCTCTCCTCAAGGAAGGCAGAGAAAATGGTGATAAAAAATTAGAAGCATTTGTCTAATACATCACAAGAGGCAATTGAAGGGGAGGCAAATTTGCTTCAACTCAAAGATAGGCAAATTCAGCCTGAGATCTTCCTGGTGAGTCTAGGTCTTTGCAAGGAAATTAGTTCAACTCATAAGACTTTGATTGATCATCCACTCTGTTAGGCCCTGTGCAAGCTAACATGGGTGTCAATTAGGATAGACTAGGTTATGTGCAATAAGAAACAATCCTCAAATCTCAGTGGATTAAAACCAAATGGTTATTTCACACTCCAGGTATGTGTCCAATAGACATTGACAGCAGAATCCTTGTAATCATTCAGGGATCCATCTTGACACGAGCTTCCACAGTCACCACCACAGGAGAAGGAGGTGTGGTGAGTTAGAGCACTGGATCTTAAAGTGTCTGTCCACAGATGACACACATCACTTCTGCTCCTATTGCCTGGATGAAGGAAGCCACCTGTAACCTCAAGGGGGTAGGGAAGTGAAATCCTATCGTGGGCTTGGAAGGAGAACCAGAAGTATTTGGTGAAAAGTCTAATCATCACAATAGGCAAAGCTGATGATGTACCCCAGCCTCCGCTAATATAAAAAGCACATCAGATAGAGGATGAAGAAAGGTGAGGTATGCTTTGCTTCAGCTCACCTGCAAGAGAAGCAAACTGAAGCTGACTGAGGAGGGAGGAATGTGTGTAAAAAGTTGATGAACTGATTTTATCTTTCATTAGCTTTAGGAGAGCACTAATGAAATCCTCAATTTACTGCATATTCCTCATTTAGCTACCATGTATCATACAGTTACAACATAGACAAGAACTGTCCTAGAGGATTTACATGTATTATTTCATTTAATCCCCTCAAAGTCTTTATGTACAGTGTACTATTTTTATTTATATATCTTAACATCACTATGAACTAATGGATTCCTTTTTCATTCAGTTATTCATTTTTTGATGAGCAAATTATCTCAGATTTCACCAACTAATTCAGGCTAATTCCTGTTTTTTTTCAGTCAACTTTATTGAGATATAACATATACAATAAAATGTATCCATTTGAAGTAATCCTAGGACAGTTAAGCAAATTAAGAATATAATATTAGAATTTAATACTATGGGTGAGAATTTTATTCTCATTTTTGAGCATGCCTAGAAACTTTAGACATAGTAATGCAAAAATATCAAAACAGGTTTCAAGTATTTATCAGAAAATTTTTCGAAGGATAGGAGAAAACTTGAGATGTTCAGATTCTTTTGTTCCAGCAAAACAAATTTCTTGTCATTTTGCAATTCTAATCTGTCTTCTCTAGTTAACCATCTTCTGTCTGGCTTTACCCTATGATCCAGCTATTCTGTACACCTCATACCTCTGGGCCTTTGCACATACTATTCCTTTTGCTTGTGATGCCCAGTTTGCTTGTCTTCCTGGAAAAGTCCAAATTTTTTCTTTAAGACTTGGTTCAACCATCACTTTCTCTAGGAAACCTTCCCTGAACAGTTTTTCTCATATGCTGCCTTCACATATTTCCATCAGGGCAATAATTATTCTCTGTCAAAATTCTTAGTCACTGAACTCTTACAGGGAAAGGCTGTGTTTTTAATTTATGTATCTTCAGTACTTTACAAATGGTCAGGGTGTCAATATTTGTTGAATAAGTTGAATGAATGCTTATGCTGATGTTATTACAGTACATTATTCTTTTTTAGGAGGGGATCTCTGTAAATACAAGCTCTCTATTTCAAAAATTCTTCAATCAAAATGAGCAGTTAGCCAATAGACTAAGGCAGATAAGCTCAAGGTATTTATATGTTAATGTTCAGTCTGGCAGCAGAGTATGGATTCTCAGGAGAGAGGCATGTCTTAGGAATCTGTCCCTGAAACTAAATGTGTTATCTTGGCTTAACTTCCTAATATTTTGAGCCTTAGTCCTTCCTCTTAAGATGGAGATGATAGGCAGATATTTTTTGAGGAAGAAAATTAATGTATATGAATATCCCAGCTCTCGTGGGAAGTTCCTTTGCACTTTTAGAAGCTGTCCAAAGAAGCTGACCACTCTTTCCATCTTTATGGGCATTGTATGTACATTAAAGAATGACTTTTTATGCTTTGAAGAACTGGGCTGATGACCCTGTAGCTTATTAAACACCACACAAATGGGTAGAGCATATGCATATGAAGGGTATGTGCATTTTCCCGTTTGGTTGGGCAAAAGGCACATCTCCCCACCCTTCCAGCTTTACAGAATGGATGAAGGATCCAACAGTGCTTCATTTCTTCCCTTCAAGCCTGACAGGGACTATGACTGACTTCATTGCTTTGAGAAATAATTACATGTTGAAAGCTCTGACTAGAAGGATTAGAGATATGAATAACAACTTGACAGATCAAATCAAATACATTCTGATTTGATTACATTACTAAGTCAGTTATTATTTCTTGTCACATTAATTATGGAAAGAGTTATAAAATGTGTCTTCCAATAATTCCCTAACTCAATCATAATGGCCATAGCCTTTTAGAGAATCCATGTAACATCAAGGGTACCTATTTGTCTGACAGTGGAGGAAGGACTAGAAGGAGGGAAGGGTTTTTATATTAATTTATTTATTGAATATTTATTAAGCACCCACTCTGTGTTAGACACTGGACTTATTATAGATATTGGGGATACAAAAATAAAAAATTCAGCCCCTACTAGTCTCAAGGATCTCACAGCTCTGATGGTGAGACAGTCCTACAAACAGATACACCCATTGTAAGTTGTAGGAGGAAAGTAAAAGGCTCAGTAAGAGGGTGGAAGAGGCTTAATTATGATGATATATTCAGAGAGGTCTTCACAGAGGATTTCCTATTTGAATCTCCTATTATCTTGCATTAATTCTACCCAGAAACTGACTAGTAGATATTTTGCTGAACAAGATCATTGCTAGTAGAATAAACGACCCGGGAACATACTGAAAAGGTGCATCAAGGCCTAGCGAACAATCACATTATCACTCTGCCCCTAACAATACACATGCCCAAAGTTTTAAAATGAGACCAAGGGATATTTAGATATAAAGAGTTAAAAAATAAAAAGTAAATAAATATATATACAGAGTTACTTTGGTGTATGATATGCACTTAAACATATACTTTAGCTTGAGGGTCCCTCCCATGAGCCAAGTACAAAGCTAAGCACATCCTACTACCTGAGCTCACTTAACTCTCTCATGCTCCTCTTGAAGCAGACAGTATTCTCAAGGATTTGCAGATAAGACATTGAGAGTTAGAGGGGTTGAGTAACCTACCATGATCACATGGCTAGCACGTGGCAGCAGTAAGATTCAGACTTGGTTATCACTGATTTAAAAGAGCATTCCATTGTGATTATGGAGCAGTGTAAAATATGCACACTATTTTTCCCAAGATGGGTCAGAACAAGTAAGAGAATTGCTCTAGATCATAACGCAATTTAGTGGCAGAGCTGGAATTTGGACTCCAGACACACAACCTGACTCCAAGTAACTTTATTCTCTTTGCAAATGATATATTAAGCCACAGTGTGTATTCCTGAGCATCTTGTAACTACACACATTTGATATAAAAAAAGTGATGCAGAGTACACCCAAAGAAAAACAAACTGCTCTATCTAGAAGTTTTATAAGAATTCAACAAATTCCAGACTCTCACTAACTTTATTTTCTTGTTTAATGAAGAAAGGAGAGGGAAAGAGAAAGCGAATCAAGTAAGCACTCTGCTAATAATAATAATTTACAGCAATAGTTGTCATGTACCTGGCATATTTTGTAAAGCTTTATAAGCATTTTACATGGATTAATGTGTTTAAGCTTTATACAAACCCTAGGAAGTAGGTTCCATTATGATTTTCAGTCCATGGAAGTGGAAACTGAAGGGAGAGAAGTTAAATCTCTAGCCTACGTCACAAAACTAACGATAATTGGATAGCCATCATTCCAATCCTCATGTTCATGCTTGGCAAATGGTTTCTCATTTAACAGTGGATATATTCATATCAAATATTTTTATTGCCATTTTCCAGATAATGAAACTGAGGCTCAGAGTAGGGAGAATGAAGTGCCCAAGTGGTCACCAAGAACATGAGGCAAAGATAGAATTTTAAACCTATGACTCTGAGTTTGTTTTGAGAACTAGTAGACTGCCAGACCAGAAGTACGTAGAAAAGTGCACTTGGATATCAACAAGATCTTCATGAGATCCATATAGCATGATGGGGACAGGAAGGGTGGCTTCTCTTGACTCTATTAGTCATAGGTTGAGTGAATCTTTTTGTCAGTTTCCTATTGTCCCCAGCTCCTTACAGTTATGGACCAATGATTCCAATCATGGGTTAAGCCCCTCTGTTATCTGAATTATCCTTAACCAAAACAGACCATGTCATAGTAGGCTCACACTCACAAGCAGGTTAGAACTAGAATTTATCTTACTCATTTTAAGAGGCAGCTGTAGTATAAACAGTATGTGCAAGAGCCTATAAAGTAGAACCTCTACAGCTAACTGAATGGGTTCAAATCTTGGCTTAGCTCATTTCTATCTGTGTGACCTTTGACAAACTATTGATCCTTTCTGGGATGCACCCTTTCCTGGTCCCATTATAGTTAAAGGGAATTTCCATCTCTAGCCATGGCCTCAGACACTGCCTGATATGATCCCCAGACCACTCACAGGATTGTCACATACTGCCTAACCCTTTCTAGTACCCGCACAAACACTGCTTTCTATGTGCCTAGGACACTGGCTGGGACAGTGTCACAAAAAATTTCCTATCTGAGATCATGGTGAGGCCATCTTTGTGACTTTAAGAATCTGCTCAGATTCTTGATTTCCATGGATATCACAATGAGAGAAGACAAAGCCTGAGCTTTTATACCTCATTGACCATGTGACACTGACTCTTGTTGAATCCATTCAAAGAAGAATCCTGCCCTGTGCAGGACCACCTCAGCTCTGTGCTAACCTGGTTTCCTTCCCCTTCTCAGCACCTGCCCAAGGTACAAGTTACTTGCTATTACTTGCTGTTGAATGTATATGAGTTACCTATCACTTCAAGTATGTTGATAACCAGCCAAAGACAGTCCAGAGGAAGTTTTCTAGTGTTCTACACTTAAACTTCTCTTAACCAGTATTTTAGATGAAACATTTCTATCTCTTGGTAAGATTATAAAAGACATGATCGTAAGATTCCAGGAGATGTTTGAGGTAAATTAATGTACTGGATAAAGATGGAATTTGGATGGGAACTAAGATACCTCCTCATTTTAGGAACCCAGCTTCTGTGATTCTACTTATTGGGGTTTTCTGGGAAGAAGTTAATTTATTCATAAAACAGAATTGTAAAACCTTACTGTTTGAAGTTAGGAAATCAGTAAAAACAATGTCTCAGGATTTCATCCAGTTCTAGGATGTACTATTATGGGACTGATAGTTTTAGTTTTGTGGTTTTTAATGACTGCTGTTGGCCCAACTTACTCCAGAATCCAAGATTATGCAGCTAATGTTCACTCACTTTTTAGTATTTACATAATTGGTCCCTAACAGAGTTAATTTTGCTCTAATTTGCCAGATTTTATACACTAATTATGTATTTTGCCAGAAGTTGAAGATTTTTCCAATAATCTGCACTCAAGAGGGAGGCATGCAAAAGCTTTTAAGTTTCATTAGGTCCCATTTGTTTATTTTTGTTTTTCATTTCCATTTCTCTAGGAGGTGGGTCAGAAAGGATCCTGCTGTGATTTATGTCACAGACTGTTCTGCCTATGTTTTCCTCTAAGAGTTTGATAGTGTCTGGCCTTACATTTAGGTCTTTAATCCATTTTGAGCTTATTTTTGTGTATGGTGTTAGGGAGTGTTCTAATTTCATACTTTTACATGTACCTGTCCAGTTTTCCCAGCACCACTTATTGAAGGGGCTGTTTTTTCTCCACTGTATATTCTTGCCTCCTTTATCAAAGGTAAGGTGACCATATGTGCATGGGTTTATCTCTGGGCTTTCTATCCTGTTCCATTGATCTATAATGAAACTTAAAAGCTTTTGCACAGCAAAGGAAACCATAAACAAGACCAAAAGACAACCCTCAGAATGTGAGAAAATATTTGCAAATGAAGCAACTGACAGAGAATTAATCTCCAAAATTTACAAGCAGCTCATGCAGCTCAATATCAAAAAAACAAACAACCCAATCCAAAAATGGGCAGAAGACCTAAACAGACATTTCTCCAAAGAAGATATACAGATGACCAAGAAGCACATGAAAAGCTGCTCAACATCACTAATTATTAGAGAAATGCAAATCAAAACTACAATGAGATATCACCTCACACCAGTCAGAATGGCCATCATCAAAAAATGTAGAAACAATAAATGCTGGAGAGGGTGTGGAGAAAAGGGAACACTCTTGCACTGTTGGTGGGAATGTAAATTGATACAGCCTCTGTGGAGAACAGTATGGAGGTTCCTTAAAAAACTACAAATAGGAATACCATACGACCCAGCAATCCCACTCCTGGGCATATACCCTGAGAAAGCCATAATTCAGAAAGAGTCATGTACCAAAATGTTCATTGCAGCTCTATTTACAATAGCCAGGACATGGAAGCAACCTAGTGTCCATCAACAGATGAATGGATAAAGAAGATGTGGCACATATATATAATGGAATATTACTCAGCCATAAAAAGAAACGAAATTGAGTTATTTGTAGTGAGGTGGATGGACCTAGAGTCCTTCATACAGAGTGAAGTAAGTCAGAAAGAGAAAAACATATACCGTATGCTAACACATATATATGGAATCTAAGAAAAAAAGAAAAAGAAGTCATGAAGAACCTAGGGGTAAGACAGGAATAAAGACACAGACCTACTAGAGCATGGAGTTGAGGATATGGGGAGGAGGAAGGGTAAGCTGTGACAAAGTCAGAGAGTGGCATGGACATATATACACTACCGAAAGTAAAATAGATAGCTAGTGGGAAGTAGCCATATCACACAGGGAGATCAGCTCGGTGCTTGGTGACCACCTAGAGGGGTGGGATAGGGAGGGTGGGAGGGAGGGAGACGCAAGAGAGAAGAGATATGGGAACATATGTATATGTATAACTGATTCACTTTGTTATAAAGCAGAAACTAACACACCATTGTAAAGCAATTATACTCCAATAAAGAATTTAAAAAAAAAAAAAAGAGGGAGGCAGACCTTTTTATATGCAGTGACTGAAATAATTTGACCCAAATTGTTGATGCCACAGGCAAGATATACAAAGATTGTTCACTTGAAAATTATGATTCTTTTTCAGGATTTTAAGTTGCATTATTTGTTTTATGGGCTATTCAGTATGAATTGCACCAACACTAATTACCGTACTACGAAGTCAGTGTGTTACCAAGATGTTCTGCCGTTATAACCACAGCCACATGTTGTTGTCCTTCTCAAACAGTCCAGGCTTAATTGCATCATTTTTCAGGAGAATTTATGTGGTGCAACTTAATTCAAAATTAGCACATGAATAAATGAAGTGCAAACTATTTTCTGCGCTGACTCTCATGCAGGATAAATGTTCTAGAGAGGGTAGCCAAACTTTCATGTTTCCAGTTGCCTGTCTAATTTCCATGATGAGCCTCCAGTGGTAATTCATGGATGGTGGGGGGGTGTCACAAAATGGCAGAAGAATCTGGGTGAATATATAGAAAGAACATTGTGCAAAGTACTAGAAGCATGGATTCTTGTCCCTGCCATTCATTTGTCATATGTCTCTTGGGGTTATTTTTCTTTACTGGGACCTCATCTAAAAATTTAGCAAGTTGTTCAAATGAGCTCTGGTTCTCTCTAGCCATCTCTTCTAATAATGTTTTACTTCTATGAGTGTAGTTCTGTGAAGGTAATATTAAAAGTCTCCCTGTCCTTTAAAGAATGACTATTCTTTCCCATGCTTAAAATTAACAATGATGCCTAAGATGGAATAACATAGATCATTTGAATTCTGCATTCCATAAGCCACCCCCTTCCCAATATTAGCCTATATAACCTCTTCCTTACACTTTTATTACTTTGTTTTTTTTTCCTTCCATCTCTTCCTTTTTCCTTTCCTTCCTGGGTTCATGACCAGGTGTTCATGGATATGTATATATTGCTCTCCTGGTCTTTGGAAGTTGGGCTCTCACTGCTGATAGCTTTCTATATTTGTGTAGAAGAAAGGTCATCTTATGCCCCTGACCCTGCACACTTAGATTGTTCTTTTAGTTTGTGGTGTTAAGTTCTAATACTTTAAACTAAATTCGACTGGCTTTCAGATGGTATAAAACTTGTCCCAGAAGGCAAGCTCTTCCCCTTTCTTGCATAGAACACTTGGGCTGAGCAATGAGCTGTGGTTGGATGAGGCAAAGAATACCAGTTCTTGCCCTAGAGCTCCTGTTAACCACTCATGTTTTATTTCTGCAAAGAACCTGGGTTTAAGAGAGAATTTTCTCAGAGAACTAAGTAGAGACTGGAAGGATAGGAAAAGAGAAATAAGTATCAAGAGCCATATGCTGTTGAAGCCTCAAATTGCATCCTGGTTCTGCCCCATTTGGGCAAATCTCTGAAACTTGGTTTCCTTATCTGTAAATTGGAGATAACACTACTCACATGATTAAATGAATAACATATAAATCATGAGTTCTACAAAACCCCTAAAACATAATTACGTCCTTAAAGGCAACCCAATAAATACATGCAGTTGGTGATAAGAGCATTCCAGGTGGTGATAAATGTCTCTCAGGAGACACTGAGAGCCTTGGCCTGTGGAATTCTTTAACACCCAATGGTGGTGTGGAGCAAGGAGTGATGGATTCATTCATTTCTTTCTTTCAAAAGTATACTCCAAGGGTCTTTTAAGTGCCAGTCAGGGTGTTAGGTAGGCACTGGAGGTGCAGTAATAAAAATACATAGTCCTTGATCTTGACGAGCAGAGAGGCTAGATTAAGACAGGATAAAATATCTTGATTGGTCACAAGTTTGCCCCATAATCTCAAGAAGGATGACATGTATGGTGAGTATCTGACATTCTTGATTTAAAACAGTGGTTTTCAATCAGGGAGATTTTTCCCTTCTGGGGACAGTTGGCAATGTCTGGAAACATTTTTGGGTGTCATTACAGGGCAGGGGTAGGGGGAGGAGCATTATTGGCATCTAGTGGATAAAAGCTAGGGATATTGTTAAACAACCTATAAGGCAAAGAACACCCCTCTCCTTACTCCTCAACAAGCAATTATTCAGTCCAAAATTTCAATAGTTCTAAGTTTGAGAAATCTTGGTCTAAGTAAATATTATCCATGCTACTGTAGCAGTTCATATTCGAGATAACAGAGCATGAGATAAAGTTGCAACAACGGCACTACATAGGAAATGAACATAGAGGGAAAATGAGACCATAAAGAATAAGAAGAAAATTACTTAATTGATTGGAAATGGAGGTAAAACAAGGGAGAAGAGTCAAGGATGGGTCTAAGAATTATAGGTTAATGAGAAGAAAGATGGTGATAACATTGTTAGTTATATATTGGTTGTAGGGGAAGAAGAAATGATGGATTTGGTTTTTGATATGTTGGCAGTCACGTGGACACATCTAAGAAGAGTCAGAGTGAGGGCAGGGGTGGGGGAGGCAGTTTAGGCCACTGGAAACCCTAGGGTCTGGGAGGTATAGGAAGCGTACTTGAGGATGTGAGAGTGAATTGTATCTTCAGAGAGCCACTCTGCACATGACACATTCAATGAAAAGAAATGTCCCATACGCTGTGGTTTTGGTGGCTGAAGAACTTGGACATTTCCCATCCCCCCACCCCTGCTCTCAAAGAACAACAACATCTTATGCCTTTCTACACCCACATTTGCTTCCTTCCAGGCTAAATTCCTTTGAAGTTAATGGGTACAGTGGATGCGGAGATGTGGGGAAGGAGTGGAATCTGTCCCACACTTCTTCAATTTCCATTAAATTACATGGGTCTTGAAAGATAAAAGGAAAAGGTCTGGGGGCAAAACACATTTTAGGTTTCATTGAACCACATTTTGGGTTTCCTATTCCAGGGCTTGGGCATTGCATTCATTCAGCCAGACTGTGAAGCAAACCATTTCAGGGCTGGAATCAGTCGTGCGGAATCTGGGCCCCACAAGACTAAAGTCAGGGATTGTGAGTCTCCCTTCATCACGGAGAAATGTGGCAATTGCATTTTATGAGTGTTTCCATTTTTATGAGATTCGAAATTTACCATCAGTGAGATAGGAATAGAATGAAACCTGTCTGCCTGTCTTCTTTCTTTCCTTCCCTCCCTCCTTGCTTTTCTTTTCTTTCTTCAATAAACATTTATTTATTTATTTATCTATTTATTTATTTTGCCGTACGCGGGCCTCTCACTGTTGTGGCCTCTCCAGTTGTGGAGCACAGGCTCTGGACGCGCAGGCTCAGCGGCCATGGCTCACGGGCCCAGCCATTCCGTGGCATGTGGGATCTTCCCGGACCGGGGCATGAACCCGTGTCCCCTGCATCGGCAGGCGGACCCTCAACCACTACGCCACCAGGGAAGCCCAATAAACATTTATTAAATGGTGACAATAGAGCATTGTTTTAGGCTCAAAGATAGATGATGTTTTATAGTAGTCAAAGTAATTTTGCATTTTACCATTATCTGTTCCTCACAACCACTCTCCACGAGGCAGTCCACGTATTGTTATCTTCACTTTTCAGACAGGAAACTTGGAATCAGAATAGTTGTATGTTGCTTAAAGTTTTCTAGCCAGTTAGTTATATACTTGAGACGAGAAGCCCAGCCTCCTGATTTATTAAACTTAGTGAGAGTAGCAAAGGGAATTTTGCAAAAAAGATCTATATGCTTTAGGAAAAATTTACTACAAAGCCTAAGCATGTAATGAGGAGGAGATGATAGGCAAATAAGTCTTGTAACTGGATTGACCAGCTGTATGAGATTTCCCTGGGTTTGGTTTTTTCACCTGTAAAATGGGATTGTAAGATAAAATAAATGGTTTTCAAACTTTGGTTTTTTAACAACTAAAACATATTTTCAAATGAAATGCTCTTTGGAACCTTGATACGTAAAACAGATTAAAATGGATCTGCTTTTATTGAAATGGCAGCAAGGACCCCAAAAGAACCCTACTTGGTTTCTTGTCCTATTACCCTCATTTTACCTCCAGTGGCCACTTAGACACCTGCGCATCTTAGGATTCTGCAGAGCACAGTGTGAAATCCCCTGGGCTACATCTTCCTGACCTAAGGTTCTGTGTTTCTAGTTATGATCATCCCTTGTCTGGTATGCACATTGCTTTCAGATCCATAATTTCACGTTACAGTTGAGGAAACTGAGGGCATGAACAGTTAAGCAACTTTCCCAAGATGATTCAACTAACACAACAGGGCTCCAATACCTAGATCCTTTGTATTTCTTTGAGCTGGCTCCAATGAATCTGAAATTTCCTGCTACAGAAAGGAACTCCTGTACAGTAGCTGTGGTGCATGGGACCTAAGGCCTTAGGGAGTTGGTCAGCTTACCCTTTCTGTTCTGCAAAGGAAAAGACTCTCTGTGTTATTCCCCATGGAGCAGCATGCCATGCCAGCCTGTCCCATAACGCTATTTTAGGCATTATATATTGGGTTGGCCAAAAAGTTGGTTCAGGTTTTTCCCTAACATGAAAAACCTGAATGAACTTTTTGGCTAGCCCAATATAAATCAACAGAAAAAAGACTTGCACCCTTATATCAGGATTGAACCATATGGTATGACAGAGTAGAGAAGGTGGGATGGGGGAATCCATTCACTAATTCATTCCTTTATTTGTTCATTCAACAACATGCTTTATGTTGTTTACTCAACTCTAGATACTGGCAATACGGAAGTAGGCACAAGAAATATGGTGCCTGCCTCAAGCTTACGGTCCAGTGGTAGAAATAAAGGATTAATCAAATTATTATTTGTGAAAGAATGAATCAGTAAGTGATAAGAAGGAAAGATACTATTTCTGTGAGACTATAAAACACTTAAATTTGAGAGATCAGAAAAAGCCTCCCTGAGGAGGTGGGATATGAGAAGAGGTGCAAAGGAAGAGGGTGAATTAAGGATTGAGATAGAAAGTGGTACAG
This sequence comes from Delphinapterus leucas, assembly GCF_059928025.1. NCBI lineage: Eukaryota > Metazoa > Chordata > Mammalia > Artiodactyla > Monodontidae > Delphinapterus > Delphinapterus leucas. The sequence continues at coordinate 139,221,146 of NC_143129.1, forward strand.
GGAGAGGAAACAGCAGGCATATGGAAGGAGATGAGTGTGGCTGGACTGGGCAACAAGCTGTGGATGGCATGAGATGGGCTGGGGAGACCGTCAGGGTCCAACCCACTGGATGCCTGGCAGGCTATGTGAATTGTCTGGATTTCATACTCAATGGAGTGGGAACCACCAAAGGGTTATAAACAGGGGGTAAGAGGATCAGATCAGGTTTTTAAAATTTCACCCTGACTGCTGCATGGAGAATGGGGTGCAGGCCTGAAATATTTTGGATCCTTCTTGCTTTAAAAATTATCAAAAACCACCAGGCAGAGTTTCAAAAACAGTCAAATAGGATCTAATCTAAGATTTGATGAACACATAATGAAAGCAAACTTTTTTGTACTTTGGGGGTTAACATATGTGTATGTAATTGAAAAAATAGACCCGATTTTAAATCTGGGTTCATTATCTGTGTGACATCAGACTAATTATTTCACTTCTCTGTACTTCAGTTTCTTCATCTGCCAAAAGGTAACAATATCTACTTTACAGAAGTGTTGTAATATAAAAGCAATGCTTAAAAGGGGCAAGACACCCCACATAGAATATTCATTCAATACATATTAGCGATTTACATATAATTTAAATTTTAGGTTGTAAGCTGATAATTCCTTAGTTTATAAATGAATTAAAGGGCTGCCTGACGCCCAGATATTTACATAAGAAAACTAAACAGATGATTAAAAATTGCTTATTGACCTGAACAATGACATTTGATATTACATATGTTAACAGGTGCCTAATTGTCATTTCCTGCCCGAGGAACATGTTCCCAGAAGCAATCTGCTCCAGTGGGTTCCTGAGGCTGTACAGGTGGAGCCCTCCTTGAATGCCTCACCTAGAAGTGCCAAGTGCATATTTTGGCAACCTGAGCCCAAAGTGCCCCAACATTTTCAGCAAGATTCAGAGCCGCTAGAGCCTTTTTTGCAAAAACAACCAACTTAGTTTAAAGCTAGAGGCTGTGCTGACCCAGAGGAAAGACAGCCAATACTCATTTGGCAGCTGGAGTACACATCCAGTCAAAGCCAAAAGACTATAGCCCCATCCACAAAGAGGTGTAACCATTGCATCTTAGCTCCTCCAGGAAGGATGCTCTTAGTACCCTACCTGGGTCCTCTTTATGAGGCCAACACAACCATCTGCTGGTTCTGTGACTGTTTGCTAACAGCACAGAACTGTCCCCCTCCCTGGAGAAATGCCCTTGGATCCTAGGACATTATGCCCCCTCATACCCTGGGGTACTACTACAGGAAATGAATGATTGACATGGGGCTGTGGAAGGCTGGCCCCTTGCCTGAAGATGGGGCTAACTCTGTAGTGTAATTCATGCTCCAGAGCTCACCATAAGATCAGGCTGAAGCTAGATTTCAGTTGAGAGCACACCCTTGGCTCCCCACCCCTGACCCCTGCCTACTTGGTCCTCACATACCCTTTCTCCTGAGACTAAGCCCTTCAATAAGTCATTTGCATGAGAATCTCCATATTAGACTGTTTCTAGGGAACCCAATCACGTTTAAAGCGTTGAATTGTTTCTTGGGAGCCTATCATGGAGTCATAGTTAAAAACAAGAGCTGCTGGGCAAGACTGATCTGAGTTTAGATCCAAGCTCCATCACTGACTGGCTGTGTGAGCTCGGAATATTTCCTTACCTCTCTAAGTATCAATTTTCCCATGGGGAAAAATAAGACAAGTGGCTCTACCTCAAAGTACTATTGTAAGAGTAACAGTTTGAAAAGTGCTCGGCCTTTGAAATTCTCTATCAGATTGCCTTTTACACAATATGATTGCTCAGTAAATATTTGTTCATTTATTTAATAAACTCTAACTTATCATTTGTTTTATGCCAGGAACTGTATTTGGACTGGAGACCAGTTCTAGGTAGATCAAAAAATGTTATGGGAACGTGAGGTGACACTGAGGAAGGTTGGCCAACTGTTCTTGGGGGACATGGGAATGTAGTTAAGAGGAAACCAGGTAAATATTTTTGTTTCTACATGATCATATACTTTCTCAACAAAAACTTACTTGTGGCCTGGGTGAAGGATGACTGAGTAGCCACCATAAAATAGTGAGATAATCCACAGACAGAGGTTTATCTCAACTGGATCTAGGTGTTTAAGTTTCAAAGGAGGATACAACCAGGAGCCATTTGGTTACATTCCAAAGGGTTGTAACAACTTTGAGACCTTTTCCAGAGAGTTATTTGTTTATACTAATAAAGAAAGTTTTCTCTCCCTCTCTCAAAAGAAAAGCAGGGAAACTGTGCAGTGGTTCCTATACGAGTTCCCAGATTCATAATTTTGGGATTCCTCTCTATATACATGCACTGTGACATTTGCTCTCATCACCTTGCCCTAAGGGGAAGAATGGGGCAAAAGGAACCAATACAGTTATTGCTGTAAATAATAGTAAGCCTAGTATTTGATCCACAAACCTAATGCTTGCTTTCAGAATAAAATAAATATGCATACTCAAAATTTATCAGTAGTATAAGTTATTAGGTTACAAAATCACAAGTGGATTATTGATATAAGTCGTGAAGAATGAACAGGCGAGAGTGAAGAAAGATATTTCAGGCAGAGGAAGCAAGATGAGCTAAAAGGTGGATACATGAAAATAATATATAAGCATTTCAACTGCTTATCATTTAGGATTTGTGTTCATTCCCCATTATGCACGACCCATCTCCCTTTTGCTCTTTTAAAGTAATAGTGTTTGGCCATCATTAGTGATGTCTCTATGGTATCCTATTTTAGAGAGAAAAATATTAAGCAGATATCAAAATTATGTCTTGAGGTGATATGTTATAGAGGGCAGAATATTTTTTTCTTAAGTGTTGAAAGCAATGTGAATTGAAATAGAGAAGCTTTGCTTGCTAAGGGGGCATTAAAAGCCAGCAAGGTGCTAACCCGTACACATGCATGGACTGGAGTGAGTTGGTCCACACAGCCCCAATAGAGGGAGATTACCATCTGTAGAAACAAAGAAAGTGATTCAGAGGAGAAAAATCAGGGAGCATGCAGAACGCAAGGATTGAAGAAACCCCATTTCTGTCTGGTGTCATTTTTCTCCATTCCAGTCCTAATTGTAGCTGCCTAGGGCTAGGGATTCTCAGGGGATATTTCTGTGGTTAAGAGGTTTGAGCTTATTTAATACCATATTTGGAAAGCTTTATAAAGTTGATTTTAAATGAAAAAACATTAACTTAATGACATAAGAAGACAGACTTTACTTTTCAAATAATATCATTTTTGGAAGTATGCAAGACATATACAGAGTTGTGATGTTGGCAGGCACAATCATAGAGATGCCAGAAGAAAGTCTCTTACCTGCAGTAATAATAATAATACCTTTCATCTCAGAAGCACTTACAGTGTGAAAATATTGCCACATATATGGCCTCATTGGTTTCTCCCACAGTCTTTTGAGGAAGGCAACCTGAAATTATGAGAAAAATAGGAGTTTTGGAATGAGACAGACCTAGGTTCAAATCCACGCTCTTCTCCTGCTGTTAGCTTCAGCAAATTTCCTCACCTCTCTGGGGCTCAATTATTCATTAAGATAGGAAAACCAGTACCTTGCAGTCAGTTGGAAGATTAGACCATAAATGCAGCTATCACCCAAAATAGGCCAGCATAATAGGTTCTTAATAACTTGATTTTTTGTTAGGTGCCGGTGGATTATAATAGCCTTTTTTAATATCTTTTTTTCTGGAGAGAAAATTAAAACTTAAAAGAGATAAATGATAATACCAAGGTCTTCAAATAGAAAACAAATGAGTTTAAAAACAAGCTGTTATATCCTCAAGACAAAGCCTACGCATGACACTGTGCTGCTAAACGTTCCTGGTTGTGTCTACTTTTTGAGCAACTCATTTGAGGGTAAAGAAAGTGAGTTTGTGAGGTTGAATAAATCTCCCCCTCCCAGAGATATTCACATCTTAGGCCCCAGACCCTGTGAAGATGTTACCTTACATGGCAGAATATACTTGCAAGTGTAAGTTTAGGATCTTGAGATGGGGTGTTATACTGAACTATTGGGTGGGCCAGATATAATCACAGGATACTTATAAGAGGAAAGCAGGAGGTAAGAGAGGATATGGGCTGCTATGCTTCTGGCTTTGATGGGGCCACAAGCCAAGGAATGTAGGCAGCCTCTAATATTGGAAAAGGAAAGGGAACAGATTTTCTTCATATTGGAAAAGGAAAGGGAACAGATTTTCTTCTAAGTCTCCAGAAGAAACACTTTAGACTTCTGACCTCTAGAACTATAAGATAAAAAATTTGTGTTGTTTTTAGTCACTAAGTTTATGGTAATCTGTTACAGCAGCAATAGAAACTTTTAACCTGGGGAGTAGTGGGGAGAAGTGGACTTTCTGAATCTAATCTGCACATATATCAATATTATCAGTGTTGATGTTTCAAAAGTAAATGCCTGATACTGCCTCTTCCTGCCACTTTTCAACACAATTCCAGGGAAATAGCATTGCATATAAGACTCTCATTTCTCTCAACTGTAAACAGTTATAATGGGTGTTAGAAAACTAAATGAGATAACATAAGTTAAAATACTTTATTAATTATGATACGCTATATTAAAGCCTGTCATTATTACATATGTGAGGTTTAGAGTTAGTAAAATGTTCAATATTAATAGTCTAGCTGGTTTAGCTCTGGGTTACAATCCTAGAGATACATTTACATCAGAGAGGAAGATTTTTAGTTACTGTAAAGAAATGTTTTAAGATGTTTCTTTTTCATGCTTCAGTAGGAGCACCTAGGCATGTGTAACTCCAAAAATATTGAAGTGATTGTTAGAATTATAGAATCATAGGATCTTACAGTTGGTGTGAACTTTAAAGGATGCTGGATATAATTATTTGGTGAATGCCTACATCCTCTGTTAAGCATTCTGACAAAAGGGCTAACAAGACTTCTCATTTGTGTAGCATGTTTGAAAAACCTATTGCTCTTTCACTCACACTAGATTGAATCTCACCACAACCCTTTGAAATAGTTGGGTCCATATCAATGGTCTCTTTTTATAAGAAGAGGTACATTCAGAGAAGATAATGCTTCTTGCCAAAGGCTACACAGTTGGTTAAAGTAATTTCACGCCATTTCTGGGTAAATCCTTTTGAGGCCTGGTTTAAGTGTGTTTCATGTAAGTCTAGGGTTGTAAATGAGAGCTGGGTACTGTGTTGGGGCTGGAAATTAACGCTAAGAAAAACAGGCATAATCCTTATCATGGAACCCACAGTCCAGTGGACAAGAGAGATAATTAAGCAAATGCAGTACCATCTGGTGATTGCAGGTGAATGGACCAGCACATGACGTGTGGGATGGCATGGCAGGAAAGTCCTTACACTGAAATTTTGACTCTGAGTCCAGGTTTTGTTTCTCTATGTGGCCTCTTCTGGATGGTAACTAATTTGGCAACTTAACCAGGACTGACCTATCTTTGAAGGTCATTTGCCTGTTTCCCCCTTCTTCCTGAGAGTGTGTGTAGTGAAAGCTAAATGAATGGCAGAGGCAGTCAAGACCAAGGCTAATTTTGCCAAAATTCAAAAATCACTCCAAAGAATCCTACTGAAGATAAGGATCCTAACGCTGTTCAGAGATCCCTAGTAATAATGCATTCCTTGTAACTTATGGAGAAGCTCAAATTCATTCCTGGTATAGATAAAGGGAAAGAATAGGACTCTAAAAAATTCTAGATTCTATTCTGAGGAATCACTACTTTGTGTGAAATTGTACTATGTCAAAGAGATTAGGAAAGTGATTAATTCCATAAAGTTCAGGCCAGAATTATTATTACTTCAATTAGAATTAGAAGCAAACTATAAATCACAATGTTTCTTGAGTATATTTAAGAACCTGGAAGAGTATTTCATTCTCTTGTGAGTGTGCGTGTGTGTGAGAGAGAGAGAGAGAGACTCAGTCAACCATTTTCCTTCACTGTGGGAAATGTGCCTTGTTCCAGTGACATACTTTGCCATACAGGCTTAGAGAAAATGCTTTTTTTCAGGGGTTATTCTGGAATTGGGACTTGAATATCAACGTTTCAGTCCCACGTCCCCACCCTCATATTAACGGAAGAAGCTAAGGAGCAAAAAAGTGCAGATTTTAGTTCCAGGCCAAGGTTTATTTGAAGTATTGACTTGAAGCTGCTTTAGGAGATGAAAAGAAGGAAAAGAGAGAGTAGACAGTAAGTAGTTGATTTGAAATACATGAAATTGTATGCTGAAATGAGCATCTCTGAGATCATCTCTGGTATTAAGTAACCAACTTATGGACTTTCCCTAAAACCTCCATCAGGGCACTGGTTTTCACTTTTGATCAACCCTTCTTCTTTTCATTCCTTCTTCAGCTTCTGAGCATTGTCTTCCCCAGTTCCCCTCCTGTCACCCCGTTTTCTCCTTCTTTGTCTCTTTTGCTAGTGCCTCTTTCTGTCCTTCCTCCTCAAATCTAGTCTTTGGCCCTTAGATAATTTCGTCTCTGCTTGTTCTGTAAAAATATTACATACAAAATGCTTTAAAAGTATGAATAAGAATCTAGAGTCAGACTATCCAAATACTGGTTCTACTACTTATCAACTGTGAATAGTTGAGAAAGTTACTAATTTCTCAGTCCTTCAATTTCCCCATCTGTAAAATGGGGCATGTGTCCCTTATAGATTTAATGTGAAGATTAAATGAGATAGTACACATGAGTCATTTAGCACAATGATTACACATGGAAAATACAAAATAAAGATTTATCATCGTTGTCATCAACATCATCATCCCCATTTTCTTCTCTGGAATATTGCCACAACCTATAGCTCTAGTCTTGGCCACCATCCTCTCACTTTTCCATCTGTCAGTAGAAGTCCACTGGAATTTCCACTGACATCTTCAAATCCACATCCTGAATTCCAAACTCATTCTTTCCTTCAGAAATTCTAATTGGATCTAAATTCCCAGGTGTTTAGGTTCAATAATGACTGGAACCTAGTAATAATTGAGAAACTGCTTCTCATAGTATCTGAATAAATAGGACTATGTATAGGAAATGAGGGAGTGCAGACTTGTCAAGGGAGGATTTGATAACCACAGGGGATGTGGATGGATAGAAGATACAGTAGTAATTGTGTTGTAAGGGATTTGAATGACTAGTATTTTATTTCTCTATCTGAAGTTCCTCCAGTGCATGTATTATCTGAATTGAGACCACAAGGCAAGGCACAGTGCGGACTAACGATCAGTTATCTCACAGGTAATTCTCTTTCTTCTGTGGCTTGGAGTGGTTTGCCTCATTTGGAGCCACAATCCTGGGATAGTTGCTGAGATGTTTCTAATTTCTATTCAATGAACTTGGAGCCAAGGCAAACCTTGGCTCCCAGCATTAGGCAGTAAGCTCAGTACTAGCTCTGACTCATCTAGGACACTAACACCCTAACCCTTTCTTTATTGATATATTTTTGTCTTTTCTTATTTGCTTTTATTGGCCCAAATGTCTTAAAATGATAAATTTGAATGCTTTTTACATATCTATTATTATCTGTCTGTACATATTGAAAACTATGAATCCACACTGATAAATCCAATCCAACCCAACAATAAATGGCCCATTCTATTTTACTACTGTCTGTGTTTGGAACTCTCTTCTCCAACAGTGAGTTATCTGGCTTCCATTATCCTTAACATATTTTCTTTTCTTTTTTCAATCAAGCAAGATAAATAATTGTATTTTTTGAGCAAACATTTTATTTTTTATGGAGGTAACATTGATTTATAACATTAACTAGAAGTATAATGTTCTACACATGAAATGACATATTTTCTTATTTAACCAATTCATCTGTTGCTACCAGTCTCCCACTGCCATGGACCTCTCCCTCTCCATGCAGAGGTCCTTCTTACCCACCATGGGTTCAACAACCTGTTCTGGGTTTCTGCTGCCTCCCATTCACTTGAATCTTCTCCTTACCCTCACCTTATTCTGACACCTGTGTCACACTCTCCCAGTGTGTGGAAACGCTCCTCAGTATGCACAGACTCCAACACTTTCCTTGGCTGTCCTCTCCTCCCATTCTCCTTACTATGCTTGTCTCTAATACCCCAAACCAGGCATCCTTCCCATATGGATGCATTCAGGGTCTGATACTCAGCACTAGACCAACCCTCTGCATGGAGGCTCACCCCACTCAGGCTCTGACACTCCATGCAAGGCTGACTCTTTAAAGAAACACCCTCCTCATCATGCCTGGGCTCTGACATCACACCCCAGGCTGTACCCTGGGCTCTGACATCACACCCCAGGCTGTACCCTTGTGTGTACCCTCACCACACTTGGATTCCAGCTCCCTATTCTGGGTTCCCCCCAATGCATATGTCCTTCCTAGCCTACTTGGGCTTGAACACCCTATAGCAGCCTACCCCTGCCCCCAACTGAGATGACTTCTTTACCCTGCTTAACTTCGGACCCTCTACACAGGCCATTCCCAAATGTAGAAGCCATCTTCACCTGGCTCATGCTCTGAATCCCTATGCAGAATCAGCCTCCTCACAGGACACCCTCTTCACCCTTTCAGGATTCAACAGCCATCGTCAAATACACCCCTCACTCTTCTTGGGCTCCCCCTCTCTGGCTCACCATGTCAATCTCTTCTTTACCAAGCATATTTATCTTACCTGCTGGGTTCCCATCTCATACTTACAGGAGAGAACTGTTCAAAAAGGGAAGGAAAGGGAAGGAGGAAGAGAGATGGAAGTAGAAGCAATCCCAGCACTTCAGATGAATATGGAGTTCTGATCCACCCATGAGCTGTTGGGCTTTAGCTCCTACTTGAGGCCATGGCTTTGAGTCTCCTCCTTGTTTCTTACAAGTAGAGAGGGGAGTACAATCTTAAGCATGCATTATTAAAAGAATTGTTGTATTTTATCTGCCATATTTTTGTGTGTTTTGAATAGAAGCAAAGGCTTCCTGGATTAACATGGTCTCTTGCATTGAATAGAAGATAGTAACGTGAACTGAAATCAAAGAACAGATGAGGAGTTAAGTAGATGAAGTAGGGAAGGAAGACTGTGATAGTCTTCCTTTGAGAGTGGAAAGAAGTAGAAGTTGGGAGCACTGTGGTTGAAATAGAGAGTGAAGGGGAGAATAAGGTTCAGGATAAAGCTGGAGAGGTAGGAAGGACCAGGCCACACAGAACCTAAAAGCAAAGGGAGACAAGACCTGATGTTTTGAAGACTTCCTACCAGTCACCTTTTACAAGCAATGGGGTGTCTCTAGCAATGAGGTTTTACCTTGTCCTACCACATAACTAGGCCAATGAAATCTGGCTAAAGCAGTGGCAAACACCTAAGGAAAACTCAGCAGGTATTGGTTTTGTGCCAGATCCTCAGATTTTTGTCTTCAGTTCTCACTTACTCCTGGTTCCTGACTCTACCTTGTTCCTGGAGCTCAGCAGATTTATGATATTCCAGTAGCTTCTCAAATGAACTCCCAGGGCTGGTTTGACTGTCTGCCCCAGTGTTGTGTCTGAAATCTCAGACAAAACCTGTTTCCCAAACCCACATTCCCATTTTAACTTTGGGCTCCAACCAAGTCCCATTATGCTTAGATGAAATTTCACTCAACAAATTTCAGCTGGCAAGATGGCCCTATGAAGCAAATGGCATTTTCTGTCAAATCAAGAGGTTTTTGTCATCATTAATAAATGCTTTTAGTATCATATGAGGTTTACCCCCACCAAGATTCTCTATGATGGCAATTATACTGTGTTCATTTGGCTTTTTATGCTAATTGCAACTTCAAGTCATTGATGGTGCCTTTCCAAAAAGCCCTTCTATCTTCTACTTTTTTCAATCAGAAAGTCTTAGAACTCACAGGAAAATGTGGATCATGAGTACATTAAATCTCATCTGAGGACAATTTTAATTAACAAGCATCTATAAATACTCAGTGATGGCTAAAATGTTTGCAGGCTGGTGCATGAATATAATTTTTTTGCCATGGTGCATGAATACAATTAATTACAGAAGTAGGGTTTTTTTAAAGAGATATGAAATTGGAGAATAGAGGAATGACCAAATGTATAGCACCTCAACTGTGTCCATATGTTGAGGTCTTCGGTGGAAAATTCAGATAAAGTTTTCAAAGTGAGACAAAAACTCTTGAAGTGGCTTGTTAAAACTTTCTGAATCATCAACAGTAGACTGATCTTCCTTCCATAGAGGAGAAAAGTGCAATGGATACAATACAAACTGTGAAGTCTAAGAGAGTTTCATTTTCTGATCCTGGCTGCTAGCTATGTTATTACAGGTAATAACTTAATTGCTCCAAGTCAGGAAACATGTATGTAAAATGTGGAACAATATTTTAAATGATTAGCAAAAATGCCATGGCATAGGCACCCAGTGAATATTAGCCTTGTTTCCTTTGTGTGGGTCACAATGAAAAACTCACTTCATCATAAAGTTTAAATCGGTTCTTGAAGCTGTCCTTTGAGAATGGATAAACACTGACTTTGTCTGATTAATTCAATAAAAGGAGAGAAGCCCCTTCAGTTGTCAGTGGTTTTCCCAGTTTTGGGAAACTCTTTTTGCCAAAGTATATATAAGAAAGATATATTAAGCAACAGAATCTTTACTTCTCCAAACTATTTGCCTGTCCCCCAATCAAGACTCATAGGAGCTGACATGAAGTCATGAAATTAGAAGATAGGATGTAACTGCCCCTGTCATTCCAACTGGGCACAGCACAAGCCACAAGGCATAATGGTTTCTTTTCCTTCCAAGTGTACAAATTTCTCCTTAAATAACATTCAGGAAACTTTTTTTTTTTTGAGAGCAGGATCTCATGCTTTTTATTTGCTCATTCAATATCGTTTAAAATGTTTGTTATGGATTATAAAAATAACATTTACCCATTTTAGAAAATTTGAAGAACATAGAATATCCTCCAAAAGAGGGTAATTAACTAAAATCCTACCAGACAAAAAGCTTTTTCTTGCAAAAGTATTCACTGAATACTTAGTCTGTACCAATGCTTTGCTAGGTACTGGGCATCAGCAATAAATTAGACAGATAAAATTGTTGCTTTTGTGGAGTTTGTTTCAGTGGAGAGAAAGAAACTATGTAAATAAAGAAACAAGTCAATTATAAAATGTGATAAAAAGTGTGAAGAGAATAAATAAGGTGGTGTTTTGGAAAGTAATAGTATATTAGATAAGGTATACAGGATGGGGTTCTAAGGTAACTTCCATCTGAGTGAAATCTGAAGATGAGAATGAGACAGCCATAAAAAGAGTCATGGATAGAGCTTCCTGGCTCTATTGTATGCTAGGAGACAGAAAGAAGCTTGGTGGGAAAGAAAAAGGAGGTCAGGTTGAATGGAATGTTGTACACGGGGGTGGGGGGGGAATGATATAAAGTTATGATGTGAGAAATTAACATTTTGGTATATATCCTTCCAGTGTTTCTTTATATGTAACATTAGGTTGATCATTTGTTCATAATGGTTGTTTTGCTAAAATGACTAAAGGCCTATGCCAACCCAGTAGAAGCTCCAAAATAAATATTGCCTTTGAAGTTGTCCTTTGTGAGTACAGAAGGATCTGACCTACTATAAGCTCCTAATTTGCTCAGTCACTAGATGTGAAGTATCCTGGGAAGGGTGTGACCTTAGATGAGGTGACTCTGTAGTTGAGGAAGACCCTGGGGTTGCTGACAACAGCTGAATGCTGTCTGTTGGTTATATGTAAGCATAGTTTGGAGAATCAGATGAGGCACTATGTAACAAAGTGTGTGATGCTAAAACTTTAGACATATATTAGCTTAATAAATAAAATAGTAATAAAAGATATAACCATAGTGTGTTCAGCTTTAAGATTTATTTGGTATCAGCCAAAGATGTATCAGTTAGATTTGCTACCTTACACACAACCCTTAAAATAGTGATTTTAAAACAACAGTAGCCATTTATTTAGTCCCTGAGTCTATGGCTCAGCAGGGTGGTTCTTCCAGTCTGGACCAAGCATGGCTGATACCTGCCTGTGCATCTGCCCTCAGCTAGTAGGTTGGTCAGTAGTTAGATAGTTCAGAATAGCCTTACTCACTTATCTAGCAGTTGGCAGGCTGAAGGCTGGAATGATGTGGTGACTGGACTACATGTCTTTTGTCATCCAGCAGACTAGCTTAAAATGTTCACATCGTGGTGACCACAGAGCTCCCAAGAATAGTATAGGGTAAGCCCCAGTGTGCAAGCAAGCACTTTTCAAGTCCCAGCTTGCATCATGTTTGCTAACCTCTCATTGGCCAGAGGAAGTCACAAGGCCAGCCTAGATTTAAAAAGTGGAGAAATAGACTTACCTTATAATTAAAGAAGAACAATTGAGGAGAACCGTATTTTGTAATATATCACGAAAGGACTCCTTCAGATGAATGTGCACTGGCCAGCTGTATCAGGCAGGATTCCAGCTGGAAGCCATTTCACCATAGATGGTTCCCATGAATGGAATCTAATAAGACTACTTGCAGAGATGTGGGCAGGGTTAAAGAAACAAACAAGAGGTATAAAGGACCCAGAGAATAGCAACATCAAGAAACCATTATCACCTCCAGGGCAGAATGGACAAGGGGAGAAAATGGAAATACTGATCCTAGTGAGAGCTGGAGTCCTGATCCCAGTGAGGGCTGGGGTGGGGAGATACCACTTCTGCCCGGGAGGTGGCACTGAGGCAGGGTGGAAACAGAGACAAAACACTTTTTTCTTAGAAGTAGAGCCCAATACAGTGATCTGGATACTCTTGAGTTATTGAAGGCATGCTCTCAGGAGAAAGAGAGTATGGGAAGTAGAATGAGGCTGGAGAGGAGTTGAAGGATATGCTGGAATCTAGCTTCACTCTGATCTGGAACATGAGAGTTGATCCCACCTTGAGACACAGGCTGCCATGTCAGCCAGCTAGTGGAAGTTGGGTAACCACTGGGTGGGGTGGAAGCTCTTATACTAGATGACTTTTCACGCAGCCAAGGATGAGGCTCTGGAGAAAGGAGCAGCAGTGAGTCATGAGAAGCCAATCCTCACAGAGCTCTGTGGGAGCCCTGCCCATGAATGGGATCTGGATGGGGCACCCACAGAGTCCTTCCACACTCTGATTTCCCTCCAGTGCCTTTCATTGGCTGAACTCAACCGATGCCAGACAAACACACAGCAGGGATTTGCCTTCGTGTCACACAAATTCCAACACAAAATGTATCCCAAGTATCTAGAAATTGAGCTCAGGACAAACTTTGTGTTCAGCCGTGGACACCACACTTTCAGGAGGATTTTGTTATAAACTAGATTGTGATCATAGGAAAAAAAGGAAAATTTAAAACAATGTCCTCTGATGTATGATAGAAGGAATTAGTGATATTCATCTGGAAGAAGTAAATATTTAAGGGGACAGAAAAGAACTTTCTTTCTACACCTCACATCCAAGGCTGTCATGTGAGAGAGAGTTCTTGCTCTGTGTGGCCTTTCAGGTAAAAGAACTGGGACCAATGAAGGGAAAAAAAAAAAAAGAACTACAGATTTCTGGTCAATCTCGGGAAGCACGTTCTCACAGTCACAGAACTTTTAAAATGGATCAGGGTACCAGATGAAGAAGTAGGTGTTGCTTGCCTAAAGATAGGCAAATTAGGCTTGGGAGGTTATACAGATGATCCAAATATGAAATATGTGATGTGAGTAGACCAGATTCATGTGCCCATTCAGGCCTGAGGCTATTATTCTAGTGTGGAATCCAATCTATATTATTCTAATATGCAGATAGTAATCGGCATGCATGTGTATATGTGTGCGGAAGCCAGAGAAGTTCTTGGGTTCAGGAAAGAAGGATGTCTGGAGTTTAGCTTTGCTTTGCCAAGAAGAAAAAGGAAGGAGTTAAAACACAGCAACCAGTATTTAAAAAAGGGATTTTGGTGGGAAGGTAAAGTGGAGGAAAGACATTTAACTGACCTGGGAAATCCTACTGCTCTCAGATTAACTTAATAAGATCCTCAGTGACTCATCAGAACAGGACCCCATAGCTTATTTATTTAGATTATTTGTCAATATATGAATATAAAAACCAGCTGTCTTAAAATTATGACATATGGCTTTTCCTAATTCTTAAAAATGTATGCTTGTTTCTGGCAACTCTAAATTATAAAAAACTTTCAGATTTTATTTATATTGCTTATGGAAGAATGATAACCTAGAGTTGGACGCCTTTAAGATAATTTGGTCCAACCTCCTGTATTAATTAATGTATTTGTTCTACACACAGTAGCCTAGCCCCTGTTCGCACACTAATGTGATAGGGAGATCCATAATGCCTGAGGCAGATTGCTCCAATTTACATTAAGGATGATCTTCCTTCTAGCCAAATTTATCATTCCAGACTCTACCGTCTACTTGAGAATAGCCTTTGTTTCAGTCAGGATGTTTTAGGCTGCAAATAACAGGCAGCCCTTCTCAACATAGCTCAACAATAAGGACAATTATTATTTCCCATAAGAGAAGTCCTGAGGTAGGGCAGGCCCTCCTGGTTATTTCAGTGGTTCAAGAATGTCATCAAGATCCAGATTCTTTCCATCTCTTGGCTCTACCATCCTCAAGGCTGTTTCCATTCTCAGTCTGGTAACAAGATGTTTATCACAGTCCCACACATCACATCCAGATATAACTATAAACAGAAAAAAAGAGTGACTTTTTATGCATAGAGCAGAATCCTTTCTCAGGAGCAACCCAACAGACTTCCTCTTACATTTCATTCGTCAGAATTAAAATTGCTGCGATTGCCTTAGACCAATCATCTGGGGAAGTAGAACAGAGAAATCAAACCTGTGGGCCCTGTTTACTTCTCTTCTAATTCTCCTGTGTCCCTTCACAGTACATAGATGGGTTTAGGAAAAGAGAGGATGTGTGGAAGGAGGTAAAGGGAAGAGTAATTATGTAGGGTCTTTTCCTTCAATTCAAGCATCAAGTGTCACTTGGCACATATTAGGTATGGTGGTGTGGTTTGGACTTTGGCTAATGGAGTTTGACCATTAAAGTTTGATTTCCAGTTCTTCTTTTCACTAGCTGGATGATGTTGGATAAGTCACTTAACCTCTCTATGCTTCTCTCTCCTCATTTGAGAAGTGGAAACAATAACCATACCTATCTCAAAAAAGTTGTTCTGGGGATGAATACATAAATGCATGCTAAAGTGCTTAGAATATCACCTGCCATGTTGTAAATTCTTCAGTAAGTGCATTATTATTAATAATTGTCTTTGCCTCTATAGAGAACCAGCTTTTAAAAATAACCCCTCTCATCTTTCCTACAAAATAAGGATAATATTACAAGTACACTTCCTTCGGGATGACTTTAAGAGTTAAGTGTATGTAATAACCTGCACTAAGCTCATGTTCAATAAATTGAGTTAGATAGCATGATGCAGTGGGACAAATGTGAACTTTGAAATACGATGGATTAAAAAGAGTTTGAAGGAACTCTGGCAGTCCAGTGGTTAAGACTCCGTGCTTCCACTGCAGGGGGCATGGGTTCGATCCCTGGTTGGGGAACTAAGATCCCACATGCGGCACAGCCAAAAGAATAAAAATAAATAAAAATAATTTTTGCTGTACACCTGAAACTAACACAACATTGTAAATCAAATATACTCCAATAAAAATTAAAAAAAAAAAAAAAGAGTTCGAGTCCCAGCTCAGCATCTTATTGGGGGCAAAACACTCCTCTCTGAGGCCAGTCTCCTCATCTTTGAAATGGAGCAAGTGGTTTCTCTCTCAGGCATGTTCTGAAGGTTGAGTGAAATCATACATCTTAAGCCACTTCTTGGTGGTGTGCAGTGGGGCTTATCAAATATGCCAGGTGACAGTGCATGTTGGCTCACGCTTATGTAGGCGTTTCTATCAACTCATTTTTGCTGAGTGCCTGCCTTAATCAGTGGCTTTCCTCTGTGAGAAACTCAAGAAGCAGACGACATGGCAGATATGAGCTTGTCGAGGAGGGCTTAACACTAAACTGTGGTGTCAGTTGCTTTGCAGATTCTCTGACTAATATTCCCAAGGAACCCGCAACACTGTCTGCAGGCACCTTTGCACAGATTTTTAAGGACTCTTTATCATGTGCAGGTAATAGTGACTATCAAAAAATATTTTTATTTCTTCTCTTTTAACATGTCTTCCAGTGTTCTCTCAAATCACAGCTTGAAATGAAATTTAACCCAGTTTCTGCGGGGTTAGTAGCTATATGAACATGTGATCTTCCGAAATGGTCTTCCAACCATTTTCTACCCCTTTTGGAATACTTCCATGGCAAATTATTTGGGAAGACCTTGGCAGGCCCGAATCCCTGATTATGGCTCCTGCCCCTGCCCACACAGAGACAGGTTCTGGAAGGGGCCCACCTGGTATCCACACAGCTCTCTGCTGCTATTACAGGGCTGTGCACCCTCTGGTTTTCTCATCCCTGCATCTTAATAGCGAAAGAAATGCACTGCAGAGAGCTCAGCTCCTCTGCCTCAAGCCAGTTACTGAAGATGGTAAGACAGGAGAGTGGCAGAGCCAGTTACTGAAGATGGTAAGACAGGAGAGTGGCAGAGCCAGAAACAGAAGCCGCCTTGACTCTGCCAAGAACGTGCTCCTGCTGCCAATTGCAACTCTGTATGTGTAGACAGTTTGTGCAGCAGATTAGGACCTGCTTCCAGTACTGCATCTGCCTTGGGCTCTTTCCCAGTATAGTTTACTGCTCTCCATCCCACCCCTGAGGATATCACCTCCCCATTCCCTCCCAGCCCTCCATGACAGCTTCCTGTCAATTGACTCTCCCCCACAAGTCTTTTTTTGACAAATCTCAGAGATGCAACAGCTGGTCACCCTTCAAGACTTCCACATGTCTCTGTTGCCACTTATGCAGATTTCTTTCTTCCTCATTGATTTTTTTTTCCATTTCTCCTCTTCTGTTCTGTGGGTATCAACTAACAGTTTACATTCTCTTGTATTGCTCAGTTCTCTCTATTTAAAGTCTCTACCTTGTGGCAGCTTCTGCACATATGGACCTTCCAATTACAAAATTATAAGAAACAATAATAGATACCAACTTGTCTCTGTGTACATTCTGTTCTACTGATCAAAAAGTTTTTGCACAAGGGATTGTATTAGAACTTCTCTCTAAGGCAAGCACCTGATACAGGGGGTTATTTTTAAATTTTTATGAAAGATTGAATAGTGGCAAAATAATCATTATGACATATATTTAATTAAAAAAAAACAAGCATCCATGCACCCACCATCAAATTTACAAGATAGAATATTATCAGCACCTTTGAGTCCCCCAGAACCAGCCCTCCATCTCAGTCCCTCCACCCCAGACATCACAACCATCTGGATATTGGGCTTATCACTCCATCACTTTTCTTTGTAGTTTTACCACATATCATATATCCCTAAATATTATAAAATTTAGTTTTGCTTACTTTGGATGATGGACTATAAATAGAATTTACTGTTTGCATCTTCTCAAATGGTGCTGTTCAATATGACAGCAAGTGGCCACATGTGGTTACTAGCACTTTAAAAAATGGCTTGTCCAAGTTGAGATGCCCTGTACATATGCACACCAGATTTTGAGGATTCAGTATCAAAAATGTCATATGTCAATATTTTTATATTGACTGCATGTTGAAATAATAACTGTGGATATATTAGGTTGAATGAAATATATGGTTAAAGTTAATTTCACCAGTTTCTTGTTTCTAATATGGCTGCTAGAAATTTTAAAATTAAATGTTTCTCACCTATTTTTAGTAGACAGAACTACACTAGAATTTTTGCTTGCTGCCTTCTTTGTGACAGTCACCCATGTTGGTGTCAACAGCAGTACTCACTGCGTGTTGTATTCCACTTTATTCTACCGTTCTGTGGTTGGTAGACATTTGGATTTGTTCCATTTTTTTTCCCAGTTGTACACAGTGTCGTTCAAGTAGGCAAGTGTTTCTCCAGGGTACTGCTAGGTCCTGGGGTTTGCACATATTTATCTTACTAGATAACACAATATTGTTTTCCGAAGTGGTTGTGTCATTTTCACTCTTACCAGCAGTATAAGGGAATTATTTTCTTATGTTCTGTAGCAGGAGTCAGCAAACTTTTTCCGTCAAGAGCCACGTAGTAAATATTTTAGGCTTTAGCACCAAGTAGCAAAATTGAGCAACTATTTTCCATGAAAGGCTAATAGTCTTTTTTTACACTTTTCATTAAAACATGTAAAAACCATCTTGACTCATGGGTTGTACAAAGGGAGGTGGCAGGCCAGATTTGGCCCATGAGATGGAGTTTGCCAATCCTGCTCTATATCACTGTCAATACTTGATATTGCCAGATTTTAACTTTAGCCAACCTTATGGGTGCAAAGTGATGGCTCACTGTGATTTTACTTTACATTATCCTGATAACTAAGATGAGCATTCCTTCATTGGTTTATTGACCTGTCATGTTTCCTTTTCTGTGAAATGCTGGTTTAATTCTATTGCTCATTTTATTGATCTGGTATCATTTTATAGGCAATGAAACTGCACTTGCCTGAGAGAAAAGATTACATGAATGTCCTAAGGTCAGATAGTTAGGAAGGAACAGAGTGGACCCATGCTCTTTCCTCTAATTATAATGTCTTTCATGCTTTCATTAAAAAAAAGCATAAAAGCAAACTCTAACAGTGTTATAATGATATACACTCTTATTAATACTTATTAAATATATTTAATAATATCTAATGTCTTATTTAAGATATTCATAATGTGTTTTCTTCTTAGCTTCTAATAGATTTCATAATGATAATGAAATCAACGTTTTTTATGATTGAGTTTTGCTTTAGGACCATCGCATTGCTGGGATTGTGTAGCTGATTTTCTCAGTGCTGATTTCAGAGTGTATCATATGTGTTTTTCCTTTCTTCCTAATCAAGAGAACCTAATAATATATATACAGTACTTTGCTCAGTTGAAAAGCTTGATTTCCCAGTCTGTCTTGTGGCTTCTAATGGCTTTATGACATACATGGAAGTCCATTAATTGGGGCTTCTGGAAAAGTAACTGTTCTCCTGATAAGAGGGAATAGATTCAGCTGGCACCAGCTTTAGGTCTATCTCTCTGCTTCTGCTGGAATTTAGCCTCAGTGCCCAAAAGTGCAAAAGCCATTTTGCAATCATAGAAGCTAGAATGATCCTGGGCTTTCAGTGACTCACTTGAGCACTGGAACCAACTTTGGACTACTTCCTGATGTCTAATTACTGGAGAAAAATAAAAACCTCCTACTGTTTAAACAAGTTACTGTACTCAGGTTTCTGCTAACGTAGCTAAAGCCAGCTTTAATTTATGAATGCAGAAGCACAGACTTACAGAAAGTCTATCTCATGTTTGAATCACTTTTAGTGAATAATTTTTCAGAAAGAGAGGTAAATTCCACAGAAGACACATCATAGGGACTCTTAAAAATTGTTTAAAATTTATCCTATATTTCAGGAAAACTTTTCTTTTCCCATTTCCTAAACTACATTTCATTATATTAAAATTGAGGTGCTAAGCTATGATATAGAAGAACAATGTTACTTAGTTCTTTGTCTTCATTTATCTATTAAATGAAATAAAGAAGACTGCAATAAAATTATCCCTAGAATCTGGGATAGGGCACCAGGTCACCATCTAAAATCACAAAACGACATTAGTGTGGTATGGGAGGAAAAGCATGGGGTTTTGAGGTTTACCAGACAGACCTGTATTCAAAGTTTGACTGTGGTATTTACAAGATAGTTGGTCTTTGGCTTTCTGATTTTGATTGAGTCATCTATAAAGTAAGGATAATAACATTGTCCTCATAACAGAACTGTTGTAAGGATTAAATGCCTTTTCAGTGTCTAGCACTTCCCTTAAATCCTCTTTCTTCTTCCCGGAGTGATTTTAATAAATATACGATGAGTAAAGAATAATAGCTTCTAGACATAACAGCCTGAAACATGAATTGCAAATAGTTGTAAGGATCTTTACTATTTGAATGATTAGGACTGAAAATAAAGTAATAAATATTTATTTTTCTTTAGCCTTAACTGGTGCTTGGAAGACTATTATAACAACACCTGCCCCGCCTCCCTCCCCCACACAGAGTTTACCTCACTAAGTCCCCCTTACTTTTCTAGGCTCAGCATTGATATCACTCTCTCAGGGATGCCTTGCCTGACTTCACTCTTCACTTTGCTTACTCCTGATTTGCCTTTTAATTTATTGTATGGTAATTGCCTGCTTGCTTGCTGGGTTTTTTCTTGCGGGGGGAGGGGGATAAACTGAGAGTTGCTTGCAGGTAGGGAGTGTGTTTAATTCACTGTCTTATCCTCAATACTGAGTGCTGTGTCTGACATGGTAGATGTTTAACAAGAACTTTTTGAATGAATGAATGACCTAGTTTGCCAGTGAGTGAATGGGTGACTTCTACATGCCAGGAATCGTTGGGTCCATTTGTACGCAAGGCCAATCCAAAGGAGTTCAAATACAGTCACTTGCACTGCACATTGGCTCCCTCATGGAAAATGACATAACTAAAGACAAGTGGGTTGAATGAAGCCAAGGAAAAGCAGAGACAAAGAGTAGAAATGTGTACCTCCATCCCTCCAACACCTCTTATGGGAGTGGGAAATACTATTGAAAAAGACATAAATGAGACAGAAATCCTAGAATTTAGGATTTGAATATTCCTTTGATTGAAAAGCAGTATTTGTGTCTTTTGTAGATGACGAACCCTGAGGTTTGATCCATATATTAATTTAATATTTATATGAACATAATACAATAGAAATAATATAAATATACTATATTTATACTTATAAAATAAAAATCAACAGAATAAAATAAAATAATAAATTTAATATTTCAATTAACAATGTTTATATAAATATTATATATTAATAGATTGTTTCACATTGAAATTTTTGGTGAATTTAAAAAGAGTAACTTTTTCAAAATGTCTTCAACCAGAATTCTAAGCCAAACAGCCGTATAAGCACAGATGCCCTGGCAACCTCCCCCTCGATCCTGATTACCTGAAGACCCATCACATTTAGATGACCATTACAACATCCTTATAACAGATGGAAACAAAATATTGTGTTAAGTTTTGGAATAAAGGCTATGGACTGATCATGCACAAGAAACTGTTAAGAATTCCTGCTAAATATATTCTGTTAAGAAAAGTCTGAGGAAGAAAAATACTTGATGGACTTGGTACCTTTCATCTCTAGAGTAATAAAAGTTGGACCAGCACATTAATAAGAGGAATGCCTAGGACATCTTAAATGTTTCAAAATAAATTTCCACTGGATTGGAGAGGTAAATATAATAAAAAAATAATAAATACAAAAGAAAATAGGCATAATTTTAAAAAATCTGGTCAGAGATGGAAGGCTTTCTAAGCTTAAAAATACTTTAGTCAAGGGGACTTCCCTGGTGGCCCAGTGGTTAAGAATCCGCCGGCCAATGCAATGGACACGGGTTTGGGCCCTGCTCCGAGAAGATCCCACATGCCGCGGAGCAACTAAGCCTGTGTGCCACAACTACTGAGCCCACGTGCCACAACTACTGAGTCCACGTGCCACAACTACTGAAGCCTGCATGCCTAGAGCCTGTGATCCACAACAAGAGAAGCCACTGCAATGAGAAGCCCATGCACCACAATGAAGAGTAGCCTCCACTCTCCTCAACTAGAGAGAGCCCACGTGCAGCAACAAAGACCCAACACAGCCAAAAATAAATAAATAATTTTTTTTTTAAAAAGATAGTTTACTCAAGAACAAGAACAAAATAATGAAGAAGAATAGTGAATTCAGAAAGGTCCCAAGTGAATGTGAATTTTACAAAATTTGAAAAGGATGTCAATTCAAGACAGTAATAAAAGAGTTTTGGAGAAAAAAATATATATATAAATATATATATACTTAAACCTTTACATTAATTATTTTACTAAAATGAATTCTAGATAGATACATATACAATATATATGTACAAAGTCATAAAAGTACTAGAAGATAAAATGGGTAACATTTTTATTTAGTAATTTTAGATGATTCAGTAACATTTAGTATCCTTAGAATAGGGAAGGCTATTATAATTATGACAGTCCAATTATTTAAAAAGGAGGGATGTACAATGGAGAAAAGACAGCCTCTTCAGTAAGTGGTGCTGGGAAAACTGGACAGCTACATGTAAAAGAATGAAATTAGAACAGTCCCTAACACCATACACAAAAATAAACTCAAAATGGATTAAAGACCTAAATGTAAGACCAGACACTATAAAACTCATAGAGGAAAACATAGGAAGAACACTCTATGACATAAAACACAGCAAAATCTTTTTTGACCCACCTCCTAGAGAAATGGAAATAAAAACAAAAATAAACAAATGGGACCTAATGAAACTTCAAAGCTTTTGCACAGCAAAGGAAACCATAAACAAGACTAAAAGACAGCCCCCAGAATGGAAGAAAATATTTGCAGATGAATCAATGGACAAAGGATTAATCTCCAAAATATATAAACAACTCATGCATCTCAATATTAAAGAAACAAACAACCCAATCCAAAAATGGGCAGAAGACCTAAATAGACATTTCTCCAAAGAAGACATACAGATGCCAAGAAGCATATGAGAAGCTGCTCAACATCACTAATTATTAGAGAAATGCAAATCAAAACTACAATGAGGTATCACCACACACCAGTTAGAATGGCATCATCAGCAAATCTATAAGCAACAAATGCTGGAGAGGGTGTGGAGAAAAGGGAACCCTCTTGCACTATTGGTGGGAATGTAAATTGATACAGCCAGTATGGAGAACAGTATGGAGGTTCCTTAAAAAACTAAAAACAGAATTATCATATGACAAAGCAACCCCACTACTGGGTTTATACCCAGAGAAAACCATAATTCAAAAAGACACATGCACTCCAACATTTATTGCAGCACTACTTACAATAGCCAGGTCATGGAAGCAACCTAAATGCTCATTGACATACGAATGGATTAAGAAGATGTGGTACCTATATACAATGGAATATTACTCAGTCATAAAAAGGAACGAAATTGGGTCATTTGCAGAGACGTGGATGGACCTAGAGACTGTCAAACAGAGTGAAGTAAGTCAGAAAGAGAAAAACAAATATCGTATATTAACGCATATATGTGGAATCTAGAAAAATGGTACAGATGAACCGATTTGCAAGTCAGAATTAGAGACACAGATGTAGAGAACAAACATATGGACACCAAGGGGGGAAAGCAGTGTGGGAGGTAGGTGGTGGTGGTGGTATGAATTGGGAGATTGGGATTGACATATATACACTAATATGGATAAAATAGATAACTAATAAGAACCTGCTGTATACAAAAAAATTAAAAAGAAGGGATGATTCTGACTCCATATAGATAAAAAAGAAATTGTGTATAGAAATAGGTATCATGAATGAAAAGACAACTGTTAACTGAGGAATTTTTTCCAACACTTAAAACACTAATCATTGTATAACATAGTCTTACAAATAAAAACAGAATTCTTTTTAAAAATAAAAATCAAA
Organism: Delphinapterus leucas; assembly: GCF_059928025.1. Taxonomy (NCBI): domain Eukaryota; kingdom Metazoa; phylum Chordata; class Mammalia; order Artiodactyla; family Monodontidae; genus Delphinapterus; species Delphinapterus leucas. The sequence continues at coordinate 139,244,809 of NC_143129.1, forward strand.
TAACATGATTCTAAAGTTTCCAGAGTTTAAAAAAAATAAAAAGCTAAAAGGCCTTAAACATTTTTGAGTAGAAAAAATTTGAACTTGTCTGTTATATCTATAAATGAGAGGCATGCAAATTAAAGCAGAATAACTTACTTTACCTACTGAAATAACAAAAAATGAAAAGCCCAAGAAAGCCAGTGTTGGTTAAAGAGTAGGGAGACAGTTACTCAGCAATGCAGAAGTAAAATTGGGATGATCATAGTGGAGAGCAACTTGGCAGTCCCTGTTAAATTTTAAAATGCATGTATATATATATATATATATATATATATATATTTTTTTTTTTTTTTTTTTTTTTTTTTTTGCAGTACACGGACCTCTCACTGTTGTGGCCTCTCCCGTTGCGGAGCACAGGCTCCGGACGCACAGGCTCAGCGGCCATGGCTCACGGGCCCAGCCACTCCGCGGCATGTGGGATTTTTCCGGACCGGGGCACGAACCCGTGTCCCCCACATCGGCAGGCGGACTCTCAACCACTGCGCCACCAGCGAAGCCCACGTGCATATCTTTTGACTCAATTTTATTTTTAGAAATTTTAACTACAGATATAACAGATACATTCACACGTGTAACATGTGTAAATGACATATTTACAGGGATGTTTGTTACAGTTTTGCATGAAATAGATTATGACTGATAATAATGTAAAAGTCCATGAATAAAATTAGTTGAAGTACAACTGTATTATGGAATATTATACTACTGTTAAATTGAGATTTAAAAAAATAACAAGATACATGTATTATGCTTACTATATTCCATTGAATCTTCATAACAATTTTATGAAATATGTACTATTATTATCCTCATTTTATGGGTAAGAAAAATGAGGTATATATAGACTAAATAACACTCTAAAGTTTGCAAAAATTATTATGCATTGAAGCTGGAATTCGATTCAGGCAACCTGGTTCTAGAATCTGGGTCACTACCACAAAATATGCTGTCTATGAAAATTATATGCTCATTTATACCTTTTTTATAACAAGGTGCACAATATGGTTATCATGAGCCCATTTGTATTGGATATACACACATACACTTATGCTTCTAAATTAATAGACACTTCTGGAAAGATACACAAACAACTAGTAACAGCAGGTATCCCTAAGTACTATGTTAGTAGCATTTGTGTTTATTATCATAGCAAAATATTGGAAATGATCCAACTTTCTGAAAATATTTATGTTATTCTGAAAATATTTATGTTATAATCTCCAGTATTATAGCTATTAAAATTTTTGTTTAAAAGAGTTCATAATAGTGTGGAAATACACTTCTATTATCATGTTAACACAAAAATAGCATATACATCAATGACAATATTATATTGAAAAAGTATACATAAAATCATTACAGTAATGAATGCACAAAAATTTTAACAGTAGTCATTTGGGGATAGTTCAATTAAGGGTTTTCCATCTTCCTACTTTAAAAATTTTCCAAGTTTTCTGTATGTATTACATTTACAGTAGAATATATTTTGTTTTACAAAAATAATGTCACTAACTCTGGGAAAATCAGACTTATAAAGCAGAGGATGAGACTTGGGTCCATAGCAACCTCATTAAGATCTTTTAAAGATGCTGTTTGGCCAAGGGATTTCAGTAATACCTAGCTCCCTCGACCCTGCAAGAAGAGACCCCTCCCTACAGTCTTGGGTAGAGGAGAGGAATCTATGTACAAGGAACTACGGCTATACTCTAAAACCTCAAGTTAAAATCCATTAAAGAGAGGAAGAAAACCCAAGGCTAACATAAAATATCACAGAGTTCACACTTAGTTGGGACAACATGTCCCAACATCTCCTACACTAGACTGGTGTAGAAGATCATTAGAACAAATGAAATATCAGTGAAAAATAGGGTTGAAGAACATTGTCCATGGTCCATTTCAAAAGTTCTAGGGTAGGTTCTGGCATTAATTGTGCTTTCTTTGTTATGTTACTTATTGGAGCAGCATATGGTTGTTTTGTTAAAGCCACATAGACACATGTCTGCTCAAGTAAATTAATGTTCCATTTCAACTGGATGATTTGGCAGGAATAATACACTCACCAGCCAATGTGTAGACTGACCCACATGACTCCCTCACTGAAGGATCTAAAGTAGAACATTGTATATTTTGCTAATAAGCAGTTAGAAGCAGTACAACTTTCTTTTAAATATTCTTCATAGTAACATCTATTGACCTTTACCTAGCATCCTGTATAATGCACATGCATCAGATTTTGAAAGTGCAGAAGAGAAGCTGGGGAATGGTATGCAATTTTGGAAGGTGTACAAGAGGCATTTTTCGAATTAACAGGATGAGAATACTGAAATCTCAGTACTTAACAAAAAAGGAAGCTTTGCTTAAAAGGTGAGCTGCACGTGCACACACACATACACATGCATAAATTTATATATACCATTTTCTAATTGTGAGATTACCTGGAAAGTTTGGAAAACTTTCTAGGTCTATGTAATTGGAAAACAAAGAAAAATATTTCGTGCTAAGATTATTTTTACCCTGTTTGATCCTACTCCAACTCCTTCTACACATTGTTGCCAGACTAAGCAACTAACTTAAAGCATCCTTTGCTCCCTTACTCAAGGGAGTATCAAGGTATTCTGTAGTAGTGGTATTTTGTTTATCTATTCTACTGTATTGCCAGAAATGGAAACACTTCTTTCCATTCTACATGGGAAGCACTATACAGCTATAATTAAATGCAATTAACATGTATAGTTTATGACCTGAAAGACAGTTATATTTTAGAGGGAACAGAAGTTTTGTTGTCAAACCTCAACTATTATAGCCCACTATAGGGTAGCAAAATGATTAAGAGAGTGGGCTTTCAATTCATTCTAACTCTGGGTTCAAATTCTCACACCTTTCCTTATCAGCTGTGTGGTCTTGGGCAGTCAGTTTATTCCCTGAGCCTGTTTCCTCATTGGTAAAGGAGGATATTCAGACTCATCCCAGAGGATAACTATCAAGATTAAATAGAGTAATACATAAAAGCATTTGTCAAAATGCCTCACACATGATGATACTTCAGAAATAGGTTAGAAGGCCTGATACTGAGCACAGTACATTCGAAGAGCAGAGATAGTGAGGGACATGTGAGCCTGCAAAGTTAGTGACCATGTTGAAGGTTCTCAACTTTAAGGATCTGGCTGTTGTTCAACTTGGTTAATAAGTATGTTAAGGATTTTGGACTAGATCCTAATGGTGTGAAGAAGCTGTTCATCTACAGATATATTCTTTTTTTTATTTTAATAGATCTTTATTGAAGTATAATTGCTTCACAATACTGTGTTAATTTCTGTTGCACAACAAAGTGAATCAGCCATATGCATACACGTATCCCCATATCCCCTCCCTCTTGAGCCTCCCTCCCACCCTCCCTATCCCACTCCTCTAGGTCATTGCAAAGCACCGAGCTGATCTCCCTGTACTATGCTGTCGCAAGGCTTTTTGCAGGCAGTATTAAAATGTATCTAATATAATATGTGACAACACGTTTCTAGGCACTCTGGAGTCCAAGAAAATCAATCAGGCAGGAAATCTTCCAAATTGTCTGAAATTCAAGTTTACTTGAATTTCCAATTTCACAACTTATTGACCATTTTGATATCACTTAGGAATCACTTATTGGTAAGTTTAGATTCACATTTCAAAACCAGTTTTCATTTTGTTTTAATATTATAAAAATAAAACACCTCTCTGTCTTTTGTCTCTCTGTCTCTGTCTCTCAGTTCCCTCCCTCTTCCTCCTCCTTATGGGCTACATAAGGTTTCCTGTCCTCCATGCAATAAAACCAAATGTCTGCCATGGTCTTTGGCTGTTGATAGTCATGTGGTTCTGAAATGTACTATGTATCGAGCTCTGTCAATGTAATTTTGCTTGGGATAACTGTTATAGGACTGAGGATTTGCATGAGGGATTTGCAAAATTCTTAGATGCTATTCTGGTGCTTAAATAATCTTTATTAAGGCTTTAGATTCTGAAAGGTGAAGCTTATTAGAAACTTGGGGTTGTAAGGTAAGCTTTGGAAACTGCAGCTACTGAAGAAATGATTCTGCCCCAGTGGATTGAGACTGAACAGAAAAATAAATTTAGGAGAGGAATCCTTTTGGACTTGAATTCTTTTGAACTGTAATGAAAATGGTAATTTAATTTCTGTAATTCCCTTTCACTCTGTGAAGTTAATGATTGATTCATATTGTCCAAATTGGGCAACTTGTTGTATTGCAGGCACTGCATTAATTTATATAGTTTTTTGCTGTCACTTGGACACATTACATAACCTCTGGTTATATCAGAGGTATATCAGACACTATATCAGTGTATATCAGACAGTGTGCCTGTACATATTTTAAAATGGGACTCAGAATAGGGAATGTAGTTCCAACCCGGGGCACAGTGTGGCCTTTGGTCAGTGAAACTGATGAATTATACTGATGCATATCCATTGAGGCTTCTGGTTGGAAGGCTGCTGTGTAGGGTGTATAGATTGGGCGTGGATGGATGAAAACAAGCACAGTGGTCAGCCCTGCTTCTGGGGATAAAAGCCAAATTGCCTGCCATCCCAGGAGCAGAGGTTGCCCTTGATGAGGGAACCACTATAAGAGTATTATTGTCTTACTGAATGGCAAGCCTCTGCCTCCAAGCAGGACCGTCTACTGGGCATTGACTTGGGTAGGAGTGTTAAGATCAATGAGCTGAGGAAATAAAAATTCAGCAACTATGGGAAACAATATTTTTCTTTCTCTTTTTTCCTGCTTCTGCCCATAAAATAGGAGTCCCTTCCCTCCCATAAATACTGGGAAACAGTCTTGTGCTTTTCTTCTCTCCATTTCCATTTTGCCCTCAGGTTCAAACCATTTTCTCAATTATAGCTTTATAGTAAGACTAACATTTTGATCATTAAAAAGTCATGCATATTCAAAAGGATATGTGTACAATTTAAAAGCTTAAACTCCATTCTGCTCAAAAAACCCCAGGCACACTCCTTCTAGAACATTTCCATGTATATGGAAGCTCTTTTACATACAAAACCAACATACCTTATACCTACAATGTATGAGAGTCCTCGATCCTCATACCTTCATCAGATATCATCTAGTTAGGATGATAATAGCTGTTCTAAAAGAAGAGTTGACTTCTGAGATGAGATGCTATATAAACCAGAAATGATTTAGGACACGTGAAACAAATTGAGGTGCTATTACCATTCCCACTCTAGAGATGGAAAAAAGAGGAACAAGGGGGTTAAGTGACTTAGTAACAGTTCATATGGCTAGTAAATAACTAGAACCCATGACTTCTAAAGTCAAAAATTTTTAGCACTATTACATTGCTCATGCCATCTCTGCACCCTCCCCTTGAACACATGGAACAATCTGGGATGCACAAAAGATTCTGATGTTATCTTTCGGATTTGGCTAAATATGCCTCCATGTACTTCAGTCAGGTCTAACTTGAGACAGAGCTGAGCAATAAACTACGTTTGAAGCTATTTGCTGTTTTACATAATTCAAGTATAGGAGTCTTCTGGCACAACCTTTCCAGCATATCATTAAAGGGCTGGGATATTTATGAGAAGCTGTTATTTCTTCTAAAAGAAGAGTTGCTTTTTGAGAGATCACCCGCTCACAGCGTTTTAGGTGCAGGTCTCCTCAATGAAACGGTTTACGTTATAGCACCTGTTGGTGGTAGAGCAGGAAACAGTTGGCAGTGAGCTGCAAGTGTAAGAATTTGAAGGTAACTGGGTCTTATTACCGTATGCCTGTATAAAAATATTATTTCCCTACTGTGGATGGAGGAACAGAAGCCTTGTGTCTGCAAAGATATGAACATTTGCTTGGGAAATTTATGTTGATATATAACAGCATATGGTCTTTTTCATCATGGATTTATGTACAGGAGGCAAGCTTCATGTTCACAGTTAGAAGCATTAAAGATGGAGCCACATGAGTGACCTAGTAAGTGGCTGCCTTGGCATCTAGGATAAGACGCACAAGGCTTGGCACACATATGCTATCACCTTCTTTCCCAAAGACAAAAGGCCAACACTACCGGTAAAGATGTTGATCTTTGACTTATCAGTGGGACATTGACCCACCCTCAGATAGAGACTCCATTGAGGACCAAAAATCTCTAGTGCATTGGAGCTGCCATATTTCAGAGAGTTCTCAAGCCTTGGTGCCCACCTCATAAAAAAAAAAAAAATAGATACATGAAAACTAGGAGGAGCAGGAATACAATACTAGATCTTGCTAATGATTAGAAAATACCCTTTCTTCCTGCTTTTGAAGATAGAAAGTGAGACCTGGAAGACCCCTGGCAAAATAAGATTGCCAATGCTTGGGATTAGTAAGCTTTGGGTTTTTGGTATTATTTTACTGTCTTTCTATGGTTGCACTTATGTTTTATCTATCTATTTAGATTCACTTTACTAGCCAATTGAATATGTATTCCCACTTTGTTTTTCATATTTATGCCATTCAATCCACAGATATCTGTGGTGCTGAGAGATAGAGGGCATGCTAACATTTAGAGGGCACTAGGCTTGAAATTATTCTAGTTCAGCTATTTCCAGTAGTATCTCTGAGTAATTTATGAACTCAAGACTCAGTTACATTATCCAGGTAGTGAGGTTAATCATTGCCCTGCCTACTTAACAAGGGTGGTGTGAAGGTCAAATACAGTAATATACATGAAAGTTCTTCTTAAACCAGAGAGAGAGAGGGAAGGAGAGAGAGTTTATGGGTATGAATATAAGAGTATTCCTGTGTTAGTTTGCTGCTCAGGCTGCCATAACAAAATACCACAGACTGAGTGGCGTAAACAACAATTTATTTTCTCACAGTTCTGGGGGCTGAAAGGTGCCAGCAGAGTTGGCATCTACTAGGCCTCTTTCCTTGGCTTATAGATGACCATCTTTCTCACTGTGTCCTCAAATTGTCTTTCCTGTATGCACATGCATTCCAGGGGTTTCTTCTTGTATCCAAATTTCCTTCTCTTATAAGGAAATTGCATTAGCTCACCTTAGCAGACTCATTTTAACTTAATCACTCTTTAAAAGTCCTATCTTCAAATATAGTCACATTCTGAGGCACTGCGGTTTAGGGATTCAATATGTAAATTGGAGGGAGCATAATCCAGTCCATAATGCTGCTTTTTTATTTCCTTCAGAAACCACATTGTAGAGTTTCTGGTTTGGTGTAGACTTTTTGTATTTCCTTTGTCATCATTTATAAAGTATAGGAACTAGGCCACATGCTCCCTTCCAACTATTCCATTCTATGGCTGTAGGATTAAATCAGTTATATTAAGAGATACCAGTGTGAATGTGGTAAGAAGATGGTAGCTTCAGGGAATTACGGGAGAAAAGGCACATACACACACACATATACACACACACACACACACAACCTATGTAAAATTATTATTGTCCAACCTAATATGTTTCTTGAAGTCCTGTGAAGAATCCTATTTGAGAAAGAATACAAGAAATATTCCAGCAGAAGTTTAACACTAACAATTTTAATGATAAAGCACGCCCTCTTTCTGCTGATTCACTCTGTTTTGTGACACTTTGCTAACTCTCATCTACCTCTCATCCTTTGGTTCCATTCTTCTGGTTCTACAACTGCAGGCTTCCTTCCTCTGCATCCCCATCCCACACTTCCCGTTCCCCATATCACAACACAACTCCTCCATAAATAGTGCTAAAACAACAGCCTGCCCTATCATTTGGCACCAGTATCTCTCTCTTTTCTTCACTGCTGGATTATACTGAGCACAGCCTGGCCCCTAGCGCGGGTCTAAGTAATTACCTAATTCACTACTTACCTGCGTGCCTATCATGTGGAAGGCTATCATATTACTGATATAATACTCACTTGTCCTCCCATAGATCTTCTGGACAACAATTCTTTCCTCAATGTATGTTCCTGTACCCTACCTCGTATTTCGTCTGTTGTAACACTTGTTACCTTGTGTGTACTTGCTTGTAGATTCTCCTCCTCCTCTGATGAATGGCAGGTGCCTGAAGACAGGAACCATGTTTGTCTGCCTCATTGTGGTTTCCCTTTAATTTAGCTCAGTGCCTGATGTAGGTAGCTATTAATCAACCTTCAAAAAAAAGGGTGATATAGAGGTTTAGAGTATCCTGGAACCAAACTACTGCCATTTTTGCCAATGTGTGATCTTGGGTAAGTTACTTAGCCTGTATGTTATCTCTAAAGTAGAGATAATAATAGTACTTAGAGACTTCTGAGAATTTCATGAGGTAATATATTTAAGCATTTAGAACAATGTCTGGTGCACAGAAAACTTCAGAAAGGATTAGCAGTTATTATCGTTATTAGTGGTTAAATCACTGAATGATGGTTAGTTGAATGAAGGGATGAATGGGTGAATGCCTTTTCAGCTGACATTTGGTAATAAGTTGCCAAGTTAGTATCACTGATTAAGTTTGAGGCATGTTTTTTTTTCCTTTTAAATATACATTAGACATTTAAGATGCTTTTAAAACATGGTTCATTTTTGCTTTATCAAATTTGTCAACAATGATAATGTGGGCTCTGTCAGAATCAATATTCTTGACATGAATCTTTAAGAGGGAATGTGCTAAGATACAGTTTTTGCATAGTGTTTCTGACAGCATCTGGGAATGTATTCACATCAGAAGATTCTCTTTTATCATATGTTGACTTTTCATTTTTTAAAAACTGTCTTTCCCTCCAGGGCTGGCACATAGTAACACACTCAATATTTGTTGAATGGGTGAATGAATGGCATAGGGAAAAAATTTGATGAATTACTATTCATCAAGTTCACTGCTAGAAAAATACTGAAAAATTGCAACTTGGAAATAACTGGAGATGAGAGAGTAGATTGTTTATGGCGGGATTATTTAGTCTGTTTTTGTCTCTGTTCTTGTCTTACGTTATAAGACAATCTCTCATTGTGATATAGTAGAAAGGTCCCTAAACTCTAACTTTTTAGATTATGAGGTGTGAAAGTCATTTAGGTTCTATGAGTCTCAGTTTCTTATCAGTAAAACAAGCATAATTATATTCATCTTGTGGTAATGTGCTGATTAAATGATATAGTAATGATGAAATACTTATGCATTGTGGTGTCTGTAAAGGTTTACATTTCCTTTCCTCTGGTTAGTCATCAGCCAAATGGGGAGATATTTTTCAGGTTTTCATTGTCACAAGGGAATAGTGATGATTAATGAGACACTGTAGTTATAAGCAACTTGATGGGAAATGCTGTTTGCTAATTCTCTGAAAGCATTCAGTAAAAAATTTCAAGTTAAAAATGTCAGCTGTATGATGGAAAATGAATGCCAAGATCAGAAAGCATTTTCCAAAGTATTAGAACTATGAACAAATAATTGAAAGTTTAGTCCTCAACTAGTTGATAGATCTATAGGCTAAAGAATATCTGCAAATTTGATTAAAACTGGAGGCCTCCAACTTGAAACAAATTGTTGTAAGATCATTATAGCTATAGACATTTCTACAAGTCATCTAGGTAAGAAGTAAAAAATGGAATTAATTGCATTTGAAATTGTATCTCCATTTTTACTTATTTCTTCTTTAATTCTTACAAAAACCTGCCATTTAGTTATAGGTGTGCATCTTTCAGTTTATGATGGCTACTGTTGTATATTAGAAAGAGAACACTGTTTTGGAAGGCTAGAGATATGGGTCCTAGTCTTTAGCCTATTCTGATGAGCCATGCACCTTGGCCAAGTCACAGCATCCACCTAATGACCAGCATGAATCCAGGACAGCCTTTCTCCTCAAAGCTGTGAGGTTTTGTATAAGAAACACCCATCCTCACTAATGTATTCCAGAAGAGGCAAAGGCTATGAGAGAAGTGGTAATTTTAACGGCAACTGTTTAGGCTCATTTGATAATAAATGACACAAGGAAGGAACCATATCAATCAACCATTAATCCGATCCTTAGTTTTGTTCTTGAACTCTTTTTTCTTTTAAAATTTGAGGCAGTGTGGTGAAGTGGAAAAGGCATTAAACTAGAAATCAGAAGGCACATTTCCTTGGTGGACTCAGGTTTATAATTTCCTTAATATGTTTCTTTGTGCAGGTCATTTAATCTCTCTATGACTTTTTTTGTAAATGAGAATAAATTTCCAGCCCTAGCTAATTCATATGTCCTTTGTGATAACCCATTTTAATTGAACCTAACTACTTGTGTGCTGTTCCTGGGTGCCACACACTGTTCATTTATGTGTTTCTTATTCTTACATTCAACTAATTGTTCTTGAACATCTACCATTTCCTAGATGCTGTGCTGGGGTCTAGCCTACTGGCTTAGAACCTGCATTCTCATGGGGGATGATGCATGACATCTATTGACGTGTTTAATACTGTGGTAGAAGTATGACCATATTACTAGATGAAAACAGAGGAGGGGATGGTTAATTCTGCCTGGAGTAGTGGCAAGTTCACCAAAGGTCTCAGAGAGGGAGTGACATATGAGTTCAGTCTTGAAGCATAAACAGGGTTTCTCTAGGTGGAGAAGGGATTAACAAAATAGAGAATAGAAAATAGCAATATTTGGCCAAATGTGAGACTGTGACAGATTATTGCTATTGTTTGTAACACCCTTATAGTGTGCTGCTGCAGATGGTGCAAATGCCAGTGGCTGTAAGTCCCTTAATCAACTGGTCAGGTACGCAAAGGAGAGAAGCCACTCCTGTGGCCATTCTTTTTTCTTTAAGTGCTCCATATGTGATCACTGTTTGGAATTGGTTACACAGATTGCTTCACCATTGCTGGTACCAATTAGTGCAGCATTGATTCCTTAATATTTATGAGGTACCTACTATATGTATAGGCTATATTCATAGACTCTGTGCTAAGTGCTTTGCGTACATCTTTTTACTTACCCAATGATACGTAATGGCCCAGTGATAGATATTGTTATTACAATTACAGAAATAAAATTGATGTGACTTGTCTGGTGACACAGAATTTGTCAGTGGTAGGATTCTAAAACTGATGTGTCTGAGTCCAGTGCTCATGTAGCTTTTCATATGCTGATTCTCTAAAAGTTTAGGTATATGCGACGATGGCCTAAGATCTTGAGAATATTTAAACCTATGTGTTTGTTATCATAAATAAATATCTCCTACAGAGCCTCGTGTATATTAGATACCTCTTTGGTATCTGATTGATCTACAGTGATACCTCCATTCTCTCAGAGTAGTCCCATTCACAGAAGTGAGATCCCATGGTCATATCTGTGTTGTATGATCATGTCCCTTTGCCCAAAGGGCAGGTCTAGAAATGGGCTCCTGATCTAAACTGGGCTATAATAGTTTTTATCCACTTGAATGTGTTTTATTCTGTTTGTTTGAATTGCATATGGGAAAGAGTTAGCTTCTGGTGGCCAGAGCCACAATATATGATGCCTGGAATTTGCCAGAGGCCATTTGCCTCGACCTGGAGATAATGCTGTTGTTTGCAACCTTGTTTGTTTTTTAATAACAGCTTTATTGGAGTATAATTCACATACCATACAGTTCACATTTTAAACTCTACAGTTCAGTGAGTTTTAGTATATTCAGAGTTATATACCCATTACCCCTAATTCTAGAATATTTTTATCATGCCAAAATGAAATCTTGTACTCATTAGCCGTCTCTTCCACTTCCCCTAGCCCCTGTAAACCACTCTTTTTATCTCTGTGATTTGGCCTATTCTAGACATTTTATATAAATGGAATCATATGAGGAAGCCATTCTTTAGTAGAAGTGACTAAAGGTGACACATAGAAAAAAGAGAGTGATACAGAGACAAAGGGAAGGAGACAGCAGAAGATTAACTCATTTAACTTATTTTATCTATAAGTAACTTAACCCCTAGGCTCTCACCCACTAATCAACAGGAAAAAAAACTCTCAAATATATTTTAAAGATTAGTCCAACCCAATAATATAAAGCATTGATTCAGCTAAAACTCAGCTTCTTTTGAAGAAATATGCAAATCCTTGGTAATATGAATCCTCTTTTGGTTCAGTGCACAGAAGATGTGTTATAATAAACCTAGACAGACTGTCTTAGATTTAAATCCATGTCTTATCATCAACCAGCTTCATCACCTTGGGCTAGTCATTTCCTTCCTTGGAGTCTCAATTTCTTTTTCTGGTAAGTCAGGATAATAATTCACAGAGCTTTTGAAAAGATTAAGTGAGATTACATACGAGAAGAATATAATAAACTTCCTGGAATAGGTGATAAGTTCCATTCTCTCTGGGGAATCTAGGCATATGTAGGGGATAAAGGAATGGCAGAGTCTGCCAGAAAGGAGTATTTTCCCTTCTATAGTATACAGTTGTTGTTGGGAGGCAGCTGCCCCACCAGGGACTTTATTTTTCAACTGTACTTGTGTGAACTGGCCATGAACTACAACTCTCTAGTGGTATGTGAGTGTAGCGGATGTGTATTGCTCTAGGCCAGGGTTTTTCATTGTTGTTGTTTTTTGTCGTTTTATTTTTTATTTTATATTGGCATATAGTTGATTAACAATGTTGTGTTAGTTTCAGGTGTACAGCAAAGTGATTTAGTTATACATATACATGTATCTATTCTTTTTCAAATTGTTTTCCCATTTAGGTTATTACAGAGTATTGAGCAGAGCTCCCTGTGCTATACAGTAGATCCTTGTTGGCTATTTTAAATAAAGCAATGTGTACATGTCAATCCCGACTTCCCGGTCTATCCCTTCCCCCCAGCCTTCCCCCCATCCTCCGGTAGCCATTAAGTTCATTTTCTAAGTCTCTGAGTCTTTTTCTGTTTTGTAAATAATTTCACTTGTATTATTTTTTAAAGATTCCACTCCTATGATAAGCGATATCATATGATATTTGTCTTTCTCTGTCTGATTTAATTCACTTAGTATGATAATCTCAAGGTTCATCAATGTTGCTGCAAATGGCATTATTTCATTCTTTTTAATGGTTGAGTAATATTCCATTGTATATATGTACCACATCTTCTTTATTCATTCATCTGTCAATGGACACTTATGTTCCTTCCATGTCTTGGCTATTGTAAACAACACTGTAATGAACATTGGGGTGCATGTATACTTTTGAAACATGTTTTTCTCCAGATATATGCCCAGGAGTGAGAATACTGGATCATATGATACCTCTATTTTTAGTCTCTTAAGGAACTTCCATACTGTTCTTCATAGTGGCTGTACTAAGTTACATTCCCACCAAAACTGTAGAAGGTTTCCCTTTTCTCCACAACCTCGCCAGCATTTATTCTTTGTAGACTTTTTGATGATGGCCATTCTGACTGGTGTGAGGTGATAAGTCATTTTAGTTTTGAGTTGCATTTCTCTGATAATTAGTGATGTTGAGCAGCTTTTCATGTACCTCTTGGTCATCTGTATATCTTCTTTGGAGAAATGTCTCTTTAGATTTTCCACCCTTTTTTTGATTGAGTTGCTTGTTCTTTTGATATTAAGCCACATGAGCTGTTTGTAAATTTTGTAGATTAATCCCTTGTCAGTCACATTGTTTGCAAATATTTTCTCACATTCTGTGGGTTGTCTTTTCATTTTGTTTATGGTTTCCTTTGCTGTGCAAAAGCTTTCTAGTTTAATTAGGTCCCATTTATTTATTTTTTATTTCCATGACTCTAGGAGATGGATCAAAGATTATGATGAGATTAATGTGAAAGAGTGTTCTGCCTATGTTTTCCTCTAAGAGTTTTATAGTATCTGGTCTTACATTTAGGTCTTTAATCCATTTTGAGTTTATTTTTGTGTACGGTGTTAAAGAATGTTCTAATTTCATTTTTTTTTACATATAGCTGTTCAGTTTTCCCAGCACCATTTATGGAAGAGATTGTCTTTTCTCCACTGTATTTTCTTGCCTCCTTTATTGTAGGTTAATTGACCATAGGTGCGTGGGCTTATTTCTGGGTTTCCAACCTGTTCCATTGATCTATATTTCTGTTTATGTGCCAGTACCATACTGTTTTGATTACTGCAGCTTTGTAGTATAGTCTGAAGTCAGAGAGCCTGATTCCTCCAGCTCCGTTTTTCTTTCTCAAGATTGCTTTGGCTATTCTTCTGTCCCCATACAAATTTTAAGACATTTTTGTTCTAGTTCTGTGAAAAATGCCATTGGTAATTTGATACAGATTGCATTGAATCTATAGATTGCCTTGAGTAGTATAGTCTTTTTGACAGTATTGACTCTTCCAATCCAAGAACATGGTATATCTTTCCACCTATTAGTGTCATCTTCAATTTCTTTCAAAAGCATCTTGTAGTTTTTGGAGTACAGGTCTTCTGCCTCCTTAGGTAGGTTTATTCCTATGTATTTTATTCTTTTTGTTGAGATGGTAAATGAGATTGTTTCTTGAATTTCTCTTTCTGATCTCTCATTGTTAGTGTATAGAAATGCAACAGATTTCTGTGTATTTATTTTGTATCCTGCAATATTACTGAATTCATTAATGAGCTCTGGTAGTTTTCTGGTATCATCTTTAGGATTTTCTATGTATAGCATCATGCCATCTGCAAACAGCGAAAGTTTTACTTCTTCTTTTCCAATTTGGATTCCCTTTATTTCCTTTCCTCCTCTGATTGCTGTGGCTAGGACTTCCAAAACTATGCTGAATAAAAGTGGCAGGAGTGGAAACGTTGTCTTTTGCCTGATCTTTCAGGAAATGCTTTCAGCTTTTCACCATTGAATATGATGTTAGCTGTAGGTTTGTCATATATGGCCTTTATTATGTTGAGGTACTTTCCCTCAGTGCCCACTTTCTGGACAGTTTTTATCATAAACGGGTGCGAATTTTGTCAAAAGCTTTCTCTGCATCTATTGAGATGATCATATGATTTTTACTCTTCAGTTTGTTGATGTGGTGTATCATGCTGATTGATTTGTGGATATTGAAAAATCCTTGCATCCCTAGGATAAATCCTACTTTGTCATGGTGTGTAATCCTTTTAATGGATTCAGTTTGCTAGTATAAATATTTTATTGAGGATTTTTACATCTATGTTCATCAGTGATTTTCTCTTTTTTCCATATGTTAGTGGTTTATTTATTTATTTTTAACATCTTTATTGGAGTATAATTGCTTTACAATGGTGTGTTAGTTTCTGCTTTATAACAAAGTGAATCTGCTATACATATACACATATCCCCATATCTCCTCCCTCTTGCATCTCCCTCCCACCCTCCCTATCCCACCCCTCCAGGTGGTCACAAAGCACTGAGCTGATCTCCCTGTGCTACGTGGCTACTTCCCACTAGCTATCTATTTTACATTTGGTAGTGTATATGTGTCCATGCCATTCTCCCACTTCGTCCCAGCTTACCCTTTCCCCTCCTCTTGTCCTCAAGTCCATTCTCTAGGTCTGAGTCTTTATTCCTGTCCTGCCCCTAGGTTCTTCAGAGCTTTTTTTTTTATATTCCATATATACATGTTAGCATATGGTATTTGTTTTTCTCTTTCTGACTTACTTCACTCTGTATGACAGACTCTAGGTCCAACCACCTCACTACAAATAACTCAATTTCATTTCTTTTTATGGCTGAGTAATATTCAATTGTATATATATGCCACATCTTCTTTATCCATTCATCTGCCGATGGACACTTAGGTTGCTTCCATGTCCTGGCTATTGTAAATAGAGCTGCAATGAACATTGTGGTACATGACTCTTTCTGAATTATGGTTTTGTAATTTTCTTTTTTGTGGTATCTGTTTTGTTGTGGTTTTGCTATTAGGGTGATGGTGGCCTCATAGAATGAGTTTGGCAGTGTTTCTTCCTCTGCAATTTTTTGGAATTGTTTCAGAAGGATAGGTGTTAACTCTTCTCTAAATGTTTGACAGAATTCACCTGTGAAGCGAACTGGACTTCTGTTTGTTGGAAGATTGTTAAACACAGTTTCAATTTTAGTACTTGTGATTGGTCTGTTCATATTTTCTATTTCTTCCTGGTTTAGTCTTGGAAGATTGTACTTTTGTAAGACTTAGTTCAGTTCTTCTAAGTTGTTCATTTTATTTGTATATAGTTGCTTTTAGTAGTCTCTTATGATCCTTTTTATTTCTGTGATGTCAATTGTAACTTCTTTTTCATTTCTAATTTTATTGTTTTGAGCCCTCTCCCCCCTTTTTTATTTCTAATTGTATTGTTTTGAGCGCTCTCCCTCTGTTTCTTGATGAGTCTGACTAATGGTTTATCACTTTTTTTTTTCAAAGAACCAGCTTTTAGTTTCATTGATGTTTTCTATTGTTTTCTTAGTCTCTATTTCATTTACTTCTGCTCTGATCTTTATGATTTCTTTCCTTCTGCTAACTTTGGATTTTGTTTGTTCTTATTTCTCTAGTTGCTTTAGGTGTAGGGTTAGGTTGTTTATTTGAGATTTTTCTTGTTTCCTGAGGTAACATCGTATTGCCATAAACTTCCCTCTTAGAACTGCTTTTGCTGTGTCCCATAGATTTTGGATCATTGTGCTTTTGTTTTCATTTGTCTCTAGGTGTTTTATAATTTCCTCTTTGATTTCTTCAGTGATCCATTGGTTGTTTAGTGGTGTATTGTTTAGCCTCCATGTGTCTGTGTTTTTACATTTTTTTTCGGTAGTTGATTTCTAATCTCAACTCTTTCAAATTAATGCTAATCTTCTAATAGCATTATGGTCGGAAAAGATGCTTGATGTGATTTCAATTTTCTTAAACTTACAGAGACTTGCTTTGAGGCCCAGCATGTGATCAATCCTGGAGAATGTTCCATGTGCACTTGAGAATATGTATTCTGCTGCTTTTGGATGTACTGTTCTATATATCAGTTAAGTCCATCTGTCTAATGTGTCATTTAAGGTCTGTGTTTCCTTGCTGATTTTCTGTCTGGATGATGTGTCCATTGATGAAAGTGGGGTGTTAAAGTCCCCCACTATTATTTTGTTAATGTTGATTTCTCCTTTTATGGCTGTTAGTATTTGCCTTATATATTGAGGTGCTTCTATATTGGGTGCATATATATTTATAATAGTTATATATCTTCTTCTTGGATTGAGTTCTTGGTCATTATGTATTGTTCTTCTTTGTCTCTTGTAACAGTCTTTATTTTAAAGCCCATTTTGTCTGATATGAGTATTGCTACTTCAGCTTTCTTTTGATTTCCATTTGCATGAAATACTTTTTTTCATCCCCTCACTCTCAGTCTGTATGTGTCCCTAGGTCTGAAGTGGGTCTCTTGTAGATAATGTATATACAGGTCTTGTTTTTATATCCATTCATCCAGTCTTTGTCTTTTGGTTGGAACATTTAATCCATTTATGTTAAGGTAATTATCAATATATATGTTCTTATTGTCATTTTGTTAATTGTTTTGGATTCTTTTGGTAGGTGTTTTTTCTTGCCTTCCACTTTTGTTCTCTTGTGATTTGATGACTAACTTTAGTGTTGTCTTTGGATTCCTTTTTTCTTTTTTGTGTGTGTATCTATTGTAGATTTTCAGTTTGCAGTTTACCATGAGGTTTTGATATAGCAGTCTATATATGAACAAGATTGTTTTAAGTTTCTGGGTTTTTAATTTCAAATGCATTTACAATATCCTGAATTTGTGCTCTCCTTTTCTCACAATTGCTGGTTTTGATATCATATTTGTGTGCAGATGACATCCTACTTTTACTGTATGTTTGCCTTTACCAGTGAGTTTTCCATTCATAATTTTTTTTTATTCTGACTCACTTTATTTTTTAATTATTTTTATTTATGTTTATTTTTGCTTGTGTTGGGTCTTTGTTGCTGCACGCTGGCTTTCTCTAGTTGCTGCAAGCAGGGGCTACTCTTCATTGCAGTGCGCAGGCTTCTCATTGCGGTGGCTTGTTGTGGAGCATGGGCTCTAGGCCCGTGGGCTTCAGTAGTTGTGGCATGCAGGCTCAGTAGTTGTGGCTTGTGGGCTCTAGAGCACAGGTTCAGTAGTTGTGGCACAAGGGCTTAATTGCTTCACTGCATGTGGGATCTTCCTGGACCAGGGCTCAAACCCATGTCCCCTGCATTGGCAGGTGAATTCTTAACCACTGTGCCACCAGGGAAGTCTGCATTTTTAATTTTCTTGTTTCTAGTTGTGGCATTTTCTTTTCTGCCTAGAGAAGTTCCTTTAGCATTTGTTGCAAAACTGGTCTGGTGGTGCTGAATTCTCTTAGCTTTTGCTTGTCTGTAAAGCTTTTGATTTCTCCATCAAATCTGAATGAGAGCCTCACTGGGTAGAGTATTCTTGGTTGTGGGTTCTTCCCTTTCATCACTTTAAATATATTGTGCCACTCCCTTGTGGCCTACGGAGTTTCTGCTGAAAAATCAGCTGATGGCCTCAGCAGGAGTTCCTTTGTATGTTATTTCTTGCTTTTCCCTTGTTGCTTTTAATATTTTTTCTTTGTCTTTAATTTTCATCAGTTTGATTACTGTGTGTCTCAGCATGTTCCTCCTTGGGTTTATCCTGCCTGGGACTCTCTGCACTTCCTGGACTTGGGTGACTGTTTCCCTTCCCATGTTAGGGAAGTTCTCAGCTATTATCTCTTCAAATATTTTCCCAGGTCCTTTCTCTCTTCTCCTTCTGGGACTGCTATAATATGAATGCTGGTGTATTTAATGTTGTCCCAGAGGTCTCTTAGACTGTCCTTATTTATTTTCATTCTTTTTTCTTTATTCTGTTCCATGACAATGATTTCCACCATTCTGTCTCCCAGCTCACTTATCCTTTCTTCTGCCTCAGTTATTCTGCTATTGATTCCTTCTAGTGTATTTTTCATTTCAGTTATTATATTGTTCATTTCTGTTTGCTCTTTAGTTCTTCTAGGTCTTCATTAAACATTTCTTGTATCTTTTGATCTGTACCTCTATTCTTTTTCTGAGATCTTGGATAATCTTTATTAATTATCATTACTCTGAATTCTTATTTTGGATATATTGCCTATCTCCACTTCACTTAGTTGTCTCTGCAGTGAGCCACAGCCACCAGCCCCCCAACTCTGCAGGAGACCCTCCAATACTAGCAGGTAGGTCTGGCTCAGTCTCTTATGAGGCCACTGCTTTTTTCCCTGGGCTCTAGTGCACATGAAAACTTGTGTGAACCCTCCAAGGGTGGAATTTCTATTTCCCTCAGTTTTATGGAATTCCTGTGATCAAACCTCACTGGCCTTCAAAGCTAGAGTCTCTGGGGTATCCTCCTCTCACTGGCAGACACCCAGGCAGAGAAGACTGATGTGAGGCTCAGAACTTTCACTCCTGTGGGAGAACTTCTGTGGTATAATTATTTTTCTGTTTGTGGGTCACCAACCCAGTGGCTATGGGATTTGATTTTATTGCTATTGTGCCCCTCCTTCCATCTTGTTGTGGCTTCTTCTTTGTCTTTGGATGTAGGGTATCTTTTTTGGTAGGTTCTAGTGTTTTTTTTTGTCAATGGTTGTTCAGTTGATAGTTGTGATTTTGGTGTTTCCATAAGAAGAGGTCAGATCACATCCTCTACTCCAGCATCTTGTCTCAGCATAATTCTCTGGGCCAGGGTTTTAAAAAGGGCTTTTCTCTCCCTCTTTTCCCTTATCTGACTCCAAAGCCCTCTGGCATTCCAGATCTACAAGACTGTAGGGACTTGGTCCTTGAATTACTGCATGAAGGAAACCTGTATGCCAAAGAGAAACAGAAGTGTTAGGCTCTTTTATGAGCAAGGAATAAACTTTTGTTGTGTTAAGCCATTGAAATTTGCAAGGTATTGATTACAGTAGCTAATATTACTCATACAATATACAATAAGGCTTTATCCTTGAGATCTTATTGAGAAAACAAATGGGGTTCATTGCTTTGTTTCTTCATGGAATAGCAAATCTCATTCATTTGAATCCAATGCCACTTATGTTGTCCTTAAGAAAGGACTTTTCAAAGAGATCAATGAAATAAAACTTTAAAATTCATGAGGCTATTCCATAACCCTTGAATTATATTTTTTTTACCCTCATTCAACTAATATTTATTGAGCACCTTGGCTGGAAGAGAGGGACTAGTGAAGATATATTTTTAAAACAAGATAGAAAAAACAGACTAGGTAATTGGAAGGTAGTGCTCAAGGCAAGCTGTGGACCATAGGGTTATTATAATAGCCTTTATAAAAACCTGCTGACTTTTCAAAGTATGTTTGATGATGTGTCCATCTTTAGGTCTTTAGCTATTGCTTTTCAGATATAATACACCTAATTAAAAAATATTTTCTCTCCTTCATATTAAATCTGGGAAAGCCTACTGACACAGGAATTCCTAAGCACCACAACTGATATTATTAAAGAGTACAGGGGGTGCTAGGAAGATGGCAGAAGAGTAAGACGCGGAGATCACCTTCCTCCCCACAGATACACCAAAAATACATCTACACGTGGAACAACTCCTACAGAACACCTACTGAATGCTGGCAGAAGACCTCAGACCTCCCAAAAGGCAAGAAACTCCCCATGTACCTGGGTAGGGAAAAAGAAAAAAAAGAAAAAACAGAGACAAAAGAATAGGGACGGCACCTGCACCAGTGGGAGGGAGCTGTGAAGGAGGAAAGGCCTCCAAACACTAGGAAGCCCCTTCACGGGCGGAGACTGCGGGAGGCGGAGGGGGGAGCTTTGGAGCCGCGGAGGAGAGCACAGCAACGGGGGTGCGGAGGGCAAAGCAGAAAGATTCCCACATAGAGGATTGGTGCCGACCGGCACTCACCAGCCGGAGAGGCTTGTCTGCTCAACCGCTGGGGCGGGCAGAGCTGGGAGCTGAGGCTCGGGCTTCGGTCGGAGCGCAGGGAGAGGACTGGGGTTGGTGGCTCGAACACAGCCTGAAGGGGTTAGTGCACCACGGCTAGCCAGGAGGGAGTCCGGGGAAAAGTCTGCACCTGCCGAAGAGGCAAGAGACTTTTTCTTCTCTGTTTCCTGGTGCGCGAGGAGAGGGGTTTAAGAGTGCTGCTTAAAGGAACTCCAGAGACAGTCGTGAGCCGCGGCTAAAAGCGCGGACCCCAGAGACGGGCGGGAGATGCTAAGGCTGCTGCTGCCACCACCAAGGGGCCTGTGTGCGAGCACAGGTCACTATCCACAGCCCCCCTTCCGGGGAGCCTGTGCAGCCCGCCACTGCCAGGTTCCCGGGATCCAGGGACAACTTCCCAGGGAGAACGCACGGCGGGCCTCAGGCTGGTGCAACGTCATGCCGGCCTCTGACGCCGCAGGCCCGCCCCACACGCTGTGCACCTCCCTCCCCCGGCCTGAGTGCGCCAGAGCCCCAGAATCAGCGGCTCCCTTAACCCCGCCCTGTCTGAGCAAAAAAAAAATGCCTTCCAGCGACCTACACGAAGAGGCAGGGCCAAATCCAAAGCTGAGCCCCTGTGAGCTGTGAGAACAAAGAAGAGAAAGGGAAATCTCTCCCAGCAGCCTCAGAAAGAGCAGATTAAAGCTCCACAATCAACTTGATATACCCTGCATCGGTGGAATACGTGAATAGACAACGAATCATCCCAAATTAAGGAGGTGGACTTCGAGAGCAAGATCTATGATTTTTTCCCCTTTTCCTCTTTTTCTGAATGTGTATGTGTATGCTTCTGTGTGAGATCTTGTCTGTATCACTTTGCTTCCACCATTTGTCCTAGGGTTATACCCGTCCATTGTTTTTTTTTAATTTTTTTCATAATAATTAATTTTAATAACTCTATTATAGTTTACCTTCTTTCTTTCTTTCTTTACTTCCTTCCTTCCTTCCTTCCCTCCTTTAGACAATGAATCATCCCAAATTAAGGAAGTGGACTTTGAGAGGAAGATTTATGATTTTTTTCCCCTTTACCTCTTTTTGTGAGGGTGTATGTGTATGATTCTGTGTAAGATTTTGTCTGTATAGCTTTGCTTGCACCATTTGTCCTAAGGTTCTATCCATCTTTTTTTCTCTAAATAATTATTTTTTAATTCAATAACTTTATTATACTTTGTTTTACTGTATCTTCTTTCTTTCTGTCTTTTCTCCTTCCTTCCCTCCTTCATTCCTCCCTCCCTCCTTTCTTTCCTTCTTGCCTTCTTTCCTTCTTTTCTTTCTTCCTTCCTTCCTTCCTTCCTTTCTTTCTTTCTTTCTTCCTACTTCTACTAATTCTCTCTACTTTCTCTCCCTTTTATTCTGAGCTGTGTGGATGAAAGGCCCTTGCTGCTCCAAACAGGAGTCAGGGCACTGCCTCTGAGGTGGGAGAGCCAAGTTCAGGACACAGGTCAACAAGAGACCTCCCAGGTCCACATAATATCAAATGGTGAAAATCTCACAGAGACCTCCATCTTAACACCACCACCCAGCTTCACTCAAAGACCAGCAAGCTACAGTGGTGGACAACCTATGCCAAACAACTAGCAAAACAGGAACACAACCCCACCCATTAGCAGAGAGGCTGCCTAAAATCATAATAAGGCCACAGACACCCCAAAACACACCACCAGACGTGGACCTGCCCACTAGAGAGACAAGATCTAGCCTCATACACCACAACACAGGCACTAGTCCCCTCCACCAGGAAGCCTACACAACCCACTGAACCAACCTTAGCCACTGGAGCCAGACATCAAAAACAACGGGAACTATGAACCTGAAGCCTACAAAAAGGAGACCCCAAACACAGTAAGATAAGCAAAATGAGAAGAAAGAAAAACACACAGCAGATGAAGGAGCAAGATAAAAATCCACCAGACCTAACAAATGAAGAGGAAATAGGCAGTCTACCTGAAAAAGAATTCAGAATAATGATAGTAAAGATGATCCAAAATTTTGGAAATAGAATGGACAAAATGCAAGAAACATTTAACAAGGACCTAGAAGAAATAAAGATGAACCAAGCAATGATGAACAACACAATAAATGAAATTAAAAGTACTCTAGATGGGATCAATAGCAGAATAACTGAGGCAGAAGAACGGATAAGTGACCTGGAAGATGAAATAGTGGAAATAACTACTGCAGAGCAGAATAAAGAAAAAAGAATGAAAAGAACTGAGGACACTCTCAGAGGCCTCTGGGACAACATTAAATGCACCAACATTCGAATTATAGGGGTTCCAGAAGAAGAGAAAAAGAAAGAGACTAAGAAAATATTTGAAGAGATTATAGTTGAAAACTTCCCTAATATGGGAAAGGAAATAGTTAATCAAGTCCAGGAAGCCCAGAGAATCCCATACAGGATGAATCCAAGGAGAAATACGCCAAGACACATATTAATCAAACTGTCAAAAATTAAATACAAAGAAAGCATATTAAAAGCAGCAAGGGAAAAACAACAAATAACACACAAGGGAATCCCCATAAGGTTAACAGCTGATCTCTCAGCAGAAACTCTGCAAGCCAGAAGGGACTGGCAGGACATAGTGAAAGTGATGAAGGAGAAAAACCTGCAACCAAGATTACTCTACCCAGCAAGGATCTCATTCAGATTTGATGGATAAATTAAAACCTTTACAGACAAGCAAAAGCTGAAAGAGTACAGCACCACCAAACCAGCTTTACAACAAATGCTAAAGGAACTTCTATAGACAAGAAACACAAGAGAAGGAAAGGACCTATAATAACGAACCCAAAACAATTAAGAAAATGGGAATAGGAACATACATATCGATAATTACCTTAAATGTAAATGGAATAAATGCTCCCACCAAAAGACACAGATTGGCTGAATGGATACAAAAACAAGACGCATATATATGCTGTCTACAAGAGACCCACTTCAGACCTAGAGACACATACAGACTGAAAGTAAGAGGATGGAAAAAGATATTCCATGCAAATGGAAACCAAAAGAAAGCTGGAGTAGCAATTCTCATATCAGACAAAATAGACTTTAAAATAAAGACTATTATAAGAGACAAAGAAGGACACTACATAATGATCAAGGGATCCATCCAAGAAGGAGATATAACAATTGTAAATATTTATACACCCAACATAGGAGCACCTCAATACATAAGGCAAAAACTAACAGCCATAAAAGGGGAAATCAACAGTACATTCAGAGTAGGGGACTTCAACACCCCACTTTCACCAATGGACAGATCATCCAAAGTGAAAATAAATAAGGAAACACAAGCTTTAAATGATACATTAAACAAAATGGACTTAATTGATATTTATAGGACACTCCATCCAAAAACAACAGAATACACATTTTTCTCAAGTGCTCATGGAACATTCTCCAGGATAGATCATATCTTGGGTCACAAATCAAGCCTTGGTAAATTTAAGATAATTGAAATTGTATCAAGTATCTTTTCCGACCACAACACCATGAGACTAGATATCAATTACAGGAAAAGATCTGTAAAAAATACAAACACATGGAGGCTAAACAATACACTACTTAATAACGAAGTGATCACTGAAGAAATCAAAGAGGAAATCAAAAAATACCTAGAAACAAATGACAATGGAGACACGACGACCCAAAACCTATGGGATGCAGCAAAAGCAGTTCTAAGAGGGAAGTTTATAGCAATACAAGCCCACCTTAAGAAGCAGGAAACATCTTGAATAAACAACCTAACCTTGCACCTCAAGCAACTAGAGAAAGAAGAACAAAAAATCCCCAAAGTTAGCAGAAGGAAAGAAATCATAAAAATCAGATCAGAAATAAATGAAAAAGAAATGAAGGAAACAATAGCAAAGATCAATAAAAGTAGAAGCTGGTTCTTTGAGAAGATAAACAAAATCGATAAACCATTAGCCAGACTCATCAAGAAAAAAAAGGAGAAGACTCAAATCAACAGAATTAGAAATGAAAAAGGAGAAGTAACAACTGACACTGCAGAAATAAAAAAGATCATGAGAGATTACTACAAGCAACTCTATGCCAATAAAATGGACAATCTGGAAGAAATGGACAAATTCTTAGAAATGCATAAACTGCCAAGACTGAATCAGGAAGCAATAGAACATATGATCAGACCAATCACAAGCACTGAAATTGAAACTGTCATTAAAAATCTTCCAACAAACAAAACCCCAGGACCAGATGGTTTCACAGGCGAATTCTATCAAATATTTAGAGAAGAGCTAACACCTATCCTTCTCAAACTCTTCCAAAATATAGCAGAGGGAGGAACACTCCCAAATTCCTTCTATGAGGCCACCATCACCTTGATACCAAAACCAGACAAGGATGTCACAAAGAAAGAAAACTACAGGCCAATATCACTGATGAGCATAGATGCAAAAATCCTCAAGAAAATACTAGCAAACAGAATCCAACAGCACATTAAAAGGATCATACACCATGATCAAGTGGGGTTTATTCCAGGAATGCAAGGATTCTTCAATATATGCAAATCTATCAATGTGATAAACCATATTACCAAATTGAAGGAGAGAAACCATATGATCATCTCAATGGATGCAGAGAAAGCTTTTGACAAAATTCAACACTGATTTATGATAAAAACCCTGCAGAAAGTAGGCATAGAGGGAACTTTCCTCAGCATAATAAAGGCCATATATAACAAGCCCACAGCCAACATCATCCTCAATGGTGAAAAACTGGAAACATTTCCACTAAGATCAGGAACAAGACAAGGTTGCCCACTCTCACCACTCTTATTCAACATAGTTTTGGAAGTTTTAGCCACAGCAATTAGAGAAGAAAAGGAAATAAAAGGAATCCAAATCGGAAAAGAAGAAGTAAAGCTGTCACTGTTTGCAGATGACATGATACTATACATAGAGAATCCTAAAGATGCTACCAGAAAACTAGTAGAGCTAATCAATGAATTTGGTAAAGTAGCAGGATACAAAATTAATGCACAGAAATCTCTGGCATTCCTATATACTAGTTATGAATAATCTGAAAGTGAAATCAAGAAAACACTCCCATTTACCATTGCAACAAAAAGAATAAAATATCTAGGAATAAACCTACCTA
Organism: Delphinapterus leucas; assembly: GCF_059928025.1. NCBI lineage: Eukaryota > Metazoa > Chordata > Mammalia > Artiodactyla > Monodontidae > Delphinapterus > Delphinapterus leucas. The sequence continues at coordinate 139,270,811 of NC_143129.1, forward strand.
AGGAGACAAAAGACCTGTATGCAGAAAATTATAAGATGCTGATGAAAGAAATTAAAGATGATACAAATAGATGGAGAGATATACCATGTTCTTGGATTGGAAGAATCAACATTGTGAAAATGACTCTACTACTGAAAGCAATCTATAGATTCAATGCAATCCCTATCAAACTACCACTGGCATTTTTCACAGAACTAGAACAAAAAATTTCACAATTTGTATGAAAACACAAAAGACCCCGAATAGCCAAAGCAATCTTGAGAACGAAAAACAGAGCTGGAGGAATCAGGCTCCCTGACTTCAGACTATACAACAAAGCTACAGTAATCAAGACAGTATGGTACTGGCACAAAAACAGAAATATAGATCAATGGAACAGGATAGAAAGCCCAGAGATAAACCCACGCACATATGGACACCTTATCTTTGATAAAGGTGGCAGGAATGTACAGTGGAGAAAGGATAGCCTCTTCAATAAGTGGTTCTGGGAAAACTGGACAGGTACATGTAAAAGTATGAGATTAGGTCACTCCCTAACACCATACAGAAAAATAAGCTCAAAATGGATTAAAGACCTAAATGTAAGACCAGAAACTATCAAACTCTTAGAGGAAAACATAGGCAGAACACTCTATGACATAAATCACAGCAAGATCCATTTTGACTCACCTCCTAGAGAAATGGAAATAAAAACAAAAATAAACAAATGGGACCTAATGAAACTTCAAAGCTTTTGCACAGCAAAGGAAACCATAAACAAGACCAAAAGACAACCCGCAGAATGGGAGAAAATATTTGCAAATGAATCAACTGACAAAGGATTAATCTCCAAAATTTACAAGCAGCTCATGCAGCTCAATAACAAAAAAGCAACCCAATCCAAAAATGGGCAGAAGACCTAAATAGACATTTCTCCAAAGAAGATATACGACTGCCAACAAACACATGAAAGGATCCTCAACATCATTAATCATTAGAGAAATGCAAATTAAAAGTACAATGAGATATCATCTCACACCTGTCAGAATGGCCATCATCAAAAAATCTAGAAACAATAAATTCTGGAGAGGGTGTGGAGAAAAGGGAACACTCTTGCTCTGATGGTGGGAATGTGAATTGGTTCAGCCACTATGGAGCACAGTATGGAGGTTCCTTAAGAAACTACAAATAGAACTACCATATGACCCAGCAATCCCACTCCTGGGCATATACCCTGAGAAAACCATATTTCAAAAAGAGTCATGTACCAAAATGTTCATTGCAGCTCTATTTACAATAGCCCGGTGATGGAAACAACCTAAGTGCCCATCGTCGGATGAATGGATAAAGAAGATGTGGCACATATATACAATGGAATATTACTCAGCCATAAAAAGAAACGAAATTGAGCTATTTGTAATGAGGTGGGTAGACCTAGAGTCTGTCATACAGAGTGAAGTAAGTCAGAAAGAGAAAGACAAATACTGTATGCTAACACATATATATGGAATTTAAGAAAAAAAAATGTCATGAAGAACCTAGGGGTAAGACAGGAATAAAGACACAGACCTACTGGAGAACGGACTTGAGGATATGGGGAGGGGGATGGGTGAGCTGTGACAGGGCGAGAGAGAGGCATGGACATATATACACTAACAAACGTAAGGTAGATAGTGGGAAGCAGCCACTTAGCACAGGGATATTGGCTTTGTGCTTTGTGACCACCTGGAGGGGTGGGATAGGGAGGGTGGGAGGGAGGGAGACGCAAGAGGGAAGAGATATGGGAACATATGTATATGTATAACTGATTCACTTTGTTATAAAGCTGAAACTAACACACCATTGTAAAGCAATTATACCTCAATAAAGATGTTAAAAATAATAAATAAATAAGGAGTACAGAGACCGGCAGAGCTTGGTCAACATGGAAGAGTAGCAAGACCCTGAGCTCACCTCCTCTCATGGGCATACCAAAATTACAAGTATTTACAGAGCAACTACTGCTGAGAAAGACTGGAATCTAACAGGAGAGATCTTCTAAAACTAAAGATATAAAGAAGGAACCACAAGACCGATAAGAGGGGTGAAGTCATGGTATAGTCAAGACCTGTACCCATGGTTGGGCAACCCACAAACAGGATGATGATTGATTACAACTGCAGAGGTTCTCCCTAAAAAGCAATAGGTCTGAGCCCCACATCACACTCCCCAGCCCAGGAGTTTCACATTAGGAACATGAGCCCCAGAATGTTTGGCTTTGAAGGCCAGTAGGGCTTACTTTTGGGAGATGCAGAGGTCTGTGGAAAATAGACACACCACTCCTAAAGGGTGCACACAAAACCTCACACACTCTAGGACCCAGAAAAGAGCAGTAAGTTGAAAGGAGCCTGGGTCAGACCCACCTGCTGATCTTTGAGTCTCCAGAAAGGCAGGAGGCAACTGGAGCTCACCCTTGGGACACAGACAGTGACAGCAGTCACTTGTGGGAGCTCATTCTACCATGTAGACACTGGTACTGACAAGTGCCATTTTGCTTATTATCAATCCACCCTCTAGCTTATTAACACCAGGCTACAGGTAGCCTTACCCACCAGCCTATAGACATCAGTTTGGGGACACTTCAGTCTGAGCAACTAACTGAATGGGGACACAGCCCCACTCACCAGCAGGCAGGCTACCTTAAGACCTCCTGAGCCCACAGCTACCCCAGGACCCAGCCTCGCATACCAGCATGCATGCACTAGACACAGGAACCCCCAGGGACTTGCAGCCATTGATTCTGGGGCTCAGCTCTTCTCACTAATGTGTCTATACTAGCTCCAGAATCCCTGGGCTCTACCCATCAGCTGAAGGCACCAAATCCAGAACCCCCAGGCCTTGCAGCCAGAGTGCCCAGGACTCAGCTCTTCCCACAAGTGGTTCCTTCTGCCAGAGACTCCAGCACATGGCTCTGCCTGCCAGTGAGCCAGTAATGGCCCCAGTACCCAGCTTCACCCAATAGTGAGCAGGCACCAGCCATGGTATCACCTGGGACCCAACCCTGCCAACTAGCATGTGGCACCAGCCCCAGGATAACCGCAGTCCTGTAGCCTGCCTTGTCAGGACTCAGCCAACACATAAGTAGGCCAATGCCAACTCTGGGACACCTTGAGCCCCTCAGCAAGCCACAATGCGATTCCATCCCACCCATCAGCAGGCTGACACCAGCTTCAGGACCCCCCAGGGCCCTGCAGCCAGAGACTCCTGGGACCAGCTCCACGCACCAGTGAGTTGGCAGTAGCCACATAAACCCCGGGCCACAATCCTGCCCACCAGCAGACTGACACCAGCTCCAATATACCTTGGATTCCTCAGCCAGGAGCTCTGAATCCTTTCTCACTAACCAGAGGGCCAGCACCAGCTTTGGGGCAATGTGGAACCCACAGCCAGCCCTGTAGGAGCTGGTCCTACCCACCAGCAGGCCAATGCTAGATCCAGGAAGCTTGGCCCACAACCACCCACCTCAGAACCTAGCTCTGCCTGCCAGTGAGCCAGCATTAGCCCCTCAACCACCAAGGCTCCACAGCCAGCCATCTTGTGACCTGGACCCACCAACCAGAGACTGGCAGTCTCCACCCAAGGTAGGGCCTTGCAGCCAAACTAGACCAGGGGCCAGCCACACCTACCAGACTGCTCACAGTCAGTCTGCCACAACAGAAGAACACATGCAACCCACATAAGGGGCAAACTTAGGACATATAGTTCTGGCGACCAGAGGAGAGTGCACTGCTGGAATGCATAGGAAATATCCTAAAAAAGGCCACTTATCCAAGGTCAGAAAATGTAAGTAACCTACCAGATAAATAAAAACAGCACATTAGGCAAAATGAGCTGACAGAGGAACATATTCCAAACAGAGGAACAAGATAAAACCCCCTGAGAAGAACTAAGTGAAGGGGAGATAGACAATCTACCTGATAATGAATTCAGGTAATGATCATAAAGATGATCAAAGAACTCAGGAGAAGAATGAATGAACAGAGTAAGAGGTTAGAATTTTGTAACAAAGAGTTAGTTAGAAAATTAAAAAAACCCACCAAAGAGATTAAGAATACAATAACTGAAAAGAAAAATACACTAGAAGGAATGAACAGTAGATTAAATTATACCGAGGAATGGATCAGTAAGCTGGAAGACAGAGTAGTGGAAATCACAGAAGCTGAAAAGAAAAAAGAAATAAAAGAAATGAGGACAGTTTAAGAAACCTGTGAGGTAACATAAAGCACATTAACATTCACATTATAGGGCTTCCAGAAGGAGAAGAGAGAGAGAAAGTGGCAAATAACATACTTGGATACATAATAGTTGAAAATTTCCCTAACGTGGGAAAGGAAATAGATATCCAGGATCAGGAAGCACAAAATCCCAAACAGGATTAACCCAAAAAGGAGCACATCAAGACACATTGTAATTAAAATGGCAAAAATTAAAGATAAAAAAAAGAATGTTAAAAGCAGCAAGGGAAAAAGCAACAAGTTTACGTACAAGGGAACTCCCATTGACTTTTCAGCAGAAACTCTGCAGGCCAGAAGGGAGTGGCACAATATATTTAAAGTGATGAAAGGGAAAACCCTACAACCAAGAATATTCTACCTGGCAAGACTTTCATTCAGACTTAATGGAAGGATCAAAAGTTTTACGGACAAGCAAAAGGAGTTCAGTATCACCATAAGAGCTTTATAAGAAATGTTAAAGGGATTTCTGTAAGTGAAAAAGGAAAGGCCACAACTAGAAACATGAAAATTACAAAAGGAAAAAGCTCATTATTAAAGGCAAATATACACTAAAGGTAGTAAACCAACCAGGTACAAAGCTAATAGGAAAATTAAAGAAAGGAATTAAATAATCTATACCTACAATATGTAGTTAAGGGATACACAAAACCAAAAGAGGTAAAATATGATGTCAAAAACAGTAATCGATGAGGGAGGGGAGAAAAAAATGCTGAGTTTTAAAAATTCATTTGAAATTAAATTTCAGCAACTTAAGATGATCATATATTTATGTATATACTCATATATCTGTATGTATGTATGTGTGTGTGTGTATATATATATATATATATATATATATATATATAAAACATAGAAACCTCGTGGTAACCCCAAACCAAAAATTTGTAATAGATACACACAAAAGAGGAAGGAATCCAAACATAACACTAAAGATGGTCATCACATCACAAGGGAAGGTAACAAAAGAAAAAAGGGGAAAAAAAAGAAATAGAAACAATCCAAAAACAAAAAAATGGCAATCTATCCATAATTACTTTAAATGTAAATGGACTAAATACTCCAATCAAAACTCACAGAGTGGCTAAATGGATACAAAAACAAGATACATATAAATGCTGCCTACAGAGACTAACTTCAGATCTAAAGACATACACAGACAAAGTGAGGGGATGAAAAAAGGTATTCTACAGAAATACAAATAAAAAGAAAGCTGGAGTAGCAATCCTTATATCAGACAAAATAGATTTTAAAATAAAGATTATTTCAAAAAACAGAAAGGACCTTATGTAATCATCAAGAAATCAAGAAGAAGATATAACAATTATAAATATATATACACCTAATATAGGAGCATCTAAATACATATAGCAAATATTAACAGACTTAAAGGGAGAAATTGACAATAACAGTTGGGGACTTTAACACCTCATTTACATCATTGGTCAGATCATCCAGAGAGAAAAATCAATGAGGAAACTATGGTCTTAAATGACACATTAGACCAATTGGACTTAGCTGATATTTATAGAGCATTCCTTCTGAAAGCAGCAGAATAAACATTCTTTTCAAGTGCACATGGAACACTTTCCAGTACAGATCACATGCTGGGCCACAAAGCAAGCCTTGGTAAATTTTTAAAAATGAAACCATATCAACCATCAGAATATTGTTAAAATGTCCATACTAACTAAAGCAATCTATAGATTTAGGTTGCTTTAGTTAGTATTTTGATCCCTATCAAAATACTCATGAAATTTTTCACAGAACCAGAACAAATGATACTAAAACTTATATGGAACCACAAAAGACCTCAAATAGCCAAAGCAATCTTGAGAAAAATAACAATGCTGGAAGTATCAAGTTCCCTGACTTCAGCCTATGCTACAAAGCTATAGTAATCAAAATGCATGGTACTGGCACAAAAAAAAGACACATAGATCACTAGAACAGAATAGAAAGCCCAGAAATAAACCCTTACACCTATGGTCAATTAATCTGTGACAAAGCAGGCAAGAATATACCATGGAACAAAGAAAGTCTTTTCAATAAGTGGTGCTGGGAAAACAGGGTAGCTACATGTAAAAGAATGAAATTAGAACACTTCCTCACACCATATACAAAAGTAAACTCAAAATGGATTAAAGATCTAAATATGATATCTGAAACCATAAAACTCCTAGAAGAGAACATAGAACACTCTTTGACATAAATCATAGCAATATTTTTTTGGATCATCTCCTAATTCAAAAGAAATGAAAGCAAAAATAAACAAATGGGACCTAATTAAAGTTAAAAGCTTTTGCATAGCAACAGAAACTATCAACTAAACAAAAAGACAACATACTGAATGGAGAAATTATTTGCAAATGATATGACTGATAAAGGGTTAATATCTAAAATATATAAATAGCTTCTACAACTCAATATCCAAAAAACAAACAATCCAATAAAAAGTGGGCAGAAGACCTGAATAGATATTTTTCCAAAGAAGACATATGGATGGCCAACAGACAAATGAAAAGATGCTCAACACCACTAATCATCAGAAAAATGCAAATCAAAGCCACAATAAGATACCACCTCACAGTGGGCAGAATGTCTATCATCACAAAGTCTATAGATAACAAATGTTTGTGGGGATGTGGAGGAAAGGGAACCCTAGTACACTGTTGGTAGGAATGTAAATTGTTGTAGCCACTATAGAAAACAGCATGGAAGTTCCTCAAAAAACTCAAAATAGAACTACTATATAAGCCAGCAATTCCATTCCTGGGTATATACTCAAAGAAAATGACTACCAAATGTAAAATAGCTAGTGGGAAGCAGCTGCATAGCACAGGGAGATCAGCTTGGTGCTTTGTGACCACCTAGAGGGGTGGGATAGGGAGTGTGGGAGGGAGATGCAAGAGGGAGGAGATATGGGGGCATGTGTAAATGTATAGCAGATTCACTTTGTTATAAAGCAGAAACTAACACACGATTGTAAAGCAAATATACTCCAATAAAGATGTTAAAAAAAAAATCTAGTTTGAAAAGATACATGGATCCCAACGTTCATAGCAGGATTTGTTATAACAGCCAAGATATGGAAGCAACCTAAGTGTCCATCAATGGATGAATGGATAAAGAAGATGTGGTGTGTGTGTGTGTTTATATATATATGTATATATATATATGTATATATACACACATACACACAATGGAATACTACTCAGCCATAAAAATAAGAATGAAATGTTTCCATTTGTGACAACATGTATGGACCTGGATGGTATTACACTTAGTGAAATAAGTCACAGAAAGACAATACTGTATGTTATCACTTATATGTGGAATATAAAAAATAAAATGAATGAACATAACAAAACCAAAACAGATTCACAGGTATAGAGAACAAACTAGTGGTTACCAGCGGGGAGAGAGAATGGGGAGGCTGCAAGACTGGAGTAGGGGGTTAAGAGGTATAAACTATGATGTATAAAAATAAGCTACAAGGACATACTGGGCATTACAGGGAATATAGCCAATATTTTATAACTTTAAATGGAGTATAATCTATAAAATTTTTGAATCACTATGTTGTACACCTGAAATAAATACAATATTGTAATTCAACTATTCCTCAATTTAAAAAAAAGAATATAGAGACTTCCCCCAGAAATAGGGTTTTGTGGAAAGAGTGAGACTTTAGAGCCATTGAAATTTATATTCAATTCCTGCCTTCAAGCTTTCTGAGATTAATTTTCCTCACCTGTAAAACAGGAAATTTAATGCCTATTTCATTGGGTTTTAAAGAGGACTTTAAGTCATTTATATACAGTGAGGAGTAGTCTAGTAAATTCTCATTAAAAGGTAAGAGGTATGATTATTGCCCCAAGAAACCTCATCTAATTCACTAAGTCAGATATCTTACGACCTCATGAGTGACAATCATTTCTGTGTTATTGAGCTCCTTTCCACATCCTCGGAGGGCTCTCTGACCAAGTCTGACTCTAGTATATGGATGTATCCACGTTTGTTCATGATTGCACATGCATACTACACATGCATGCAGAAACATGAACACATACACACATGTGCATGCATATGTGAACACACAGTCTTGAACATTTTTCTTCTGTCTGAGCATTCATGATGAAGGGCAGCTTAATCTCCTCAGTCTGAAGGTTCTAAAGATTCTGCTATTTCTGCCTACCCTGAGAAGTCTCTACTCAGCTTCCTGAATGAAATTTATTCATTTGTTTTGCTAGTGCCCACTTTAGGTTGTTTATTATTATTGTTTAGTCCCACAGAGGAGCAAAAACTCAGTAAATCTCACTCAGAAACAAAGGCCCAGAATTTTAAAAAGTCATTTTGGGCAATAATACATAAATAAGCTAAATTAGAATTATATAAAAATAATCCGATGTTTCTGGGAATTTTTAATGCCCTAGTACAAATTGAATATGCTCAGGTTTTCTGTAAAAACACTGGAGTTGGTCACGTGCTTAATAAACTTTGACATTTCATCTGAAAATACTGCATTTCTGAGTTGCTCTCAGCTCTTTGTTTCCATGTTACTGAGAGAGAATGCCAAATGTGGAGTAGATTTAATGGAAGGTTTGGTTTTACATAATTGCTAGTTGGGAAAGATAGGTTGAAGGCAAAAAGTGGTGGAGGCAGCAATAATTTCCTCTCTTCTTTAACTGCTTCTGTGCACGAGCATAGCCTGCGTCTAATGCTACATTCAGATTAAGGAAAGGTTAATAATTCAGTACCCTAAATGTGAAGGAAAGAAACCATCCTCTTTTTTCTGGTTTTTGCCCCTACAAACAGGGCCATCAATACAACCACTTTCAGAGGAGTGAAAACTCATTGCCCTAATGAAAGGGGTAGCATTTAATAAGTAAGCATCAGTAAAGCTTGAGAATCTCATTTAACTCACAGTATCCTCAAAAATTCCCTGAGGTAGGTACTAATATTATCCATGTTTATGAGAAAAGAAATAGAGACACAGACTAAATACATTGTCAAGTAGCAGAGGCAAGGCTTGAACCCAGGCAGTCAGGTTTTTGACAGCCTGGTTCTGCGGGCCCTCAAAAGCATGTACCCAGAGGTGTCTGTGGAATTATTACAGGGAGGCTGTGTAATTCTGGTTAAGTACATGGATTATGGTGTTATGTATCTAAAAACTGTGATCCTACGTCTGCCATGTATGAGCTGTGTGTGACCTTGAGCAAACTAGCCAATCTACTTGAGGCTTCTCACCAGTACCAAAGGATAGATACCATCTATCTGATAGGATTCCTTAGACATTTAATGGAGTTCAGAATGTTGAGTACTCAATACATGTAAGCTATTTTGATTATTTCTCTCCCACTAGTTTGTGAAATTCTCAAGGGCAAATTGTCTGGTCACTACTGGATTGCTCAGTGCCCAGCTCCATATTTGGCTGTTCAACAGAGGTGGGATATTTGGAGAAAAGAACACTTCTCTATTGCAGGGCATTCACTGGCTTTTGAATGTGTGCCTCCTATCCCAAAGGGTCTTCTGCATTTGTCTTTGACTGCGGGGATGTTGAAGTCATAGGGGCCTTCAGGCAAAAACAGACCCTTTGCATAAATAGCTCAAGTTATTTTCCCACCAGCAGGCTTCACACACTGACACAAAGTTCCCCTGGGCCAGATTTCATGAAAAGTGGTATGCTGGTTGGCAGCAGAGTGTCACCCAGGCAAAAATATACATGGGTCTCTAGGCCATTTATTCATTCAAGGTCATTTATTCATTCAACAACAATTCATGGAATAAATTCTGTGTTCTGTTGTCCATATCTAGGGAGGACATTAGGGTAAATGAAATCAAGTTAAATCAGTTCTCTCTCCTCAACGAGCCTGTAAACTGGGTGAAAGATAGCAAATAGAAACAAATATATGTTGCCTTCTTGTGGCTATACCTGGGCCAAGCAGTTACTAGAATAAAACTCCTTAGCAGCAGACTCTGGTTTGTTCACTGTGTCATTCCCAGGGTGTGGTGATAAAAGGTGTTCAAGGGCTTCGCTGGTGGTGCAGTGGTTGAGAGTCCACCTGCCGATGCAGGGGACACGGGTTCATGCCCCGGTCCGGGAAGGTCCCACATGCCGTGGAGCGGCTGTGCCCATGAGCCATGGCCGCTGAGCCTGCGCATCTGGAGGCTGTGCTCCACAATGGGAGAGGCCACAACAGTGAGAGGCCCGCATACCGCAAAAAAAAAAAAAAAAGGTGTTCAATATATACTTGTTGAATGAAGGAATTAAACACAGTTGGCACCAAGGTTGAAATCTGTTAGAAGTCTGACTCTAGGAGAGTTGTGTTTCTGATCCTAGGAATTATCAGCTTAGCCAAGGAAAACTGGTCTTACCCTCTGGACTTGTAATCAGTAAACACTCCCAATAAAGACCGTTACTAATTAGTTTAGGAAGGGCAGATCCCATTTCCCTCTCCACATACTCCTAGGGATATATTTGTTATATATTTCATGTGACGTATACTATTGCCCTTACTTCATGCTTAGTATTAATAGAAAAATAAAATAATTAACAGAAAAGTATCCCAACATGTGACAAACATAAAAGTTATAAATAACACTTAAGTACAAATAATCTGGCACCTATAGTCACTCATGGTCATCAAAGTGGCAGGGATTCTGGAGTCTAGGCTAGGTAGGCAATGACCCACAACTAGACTATTGTAAAATGGAATGATTGTGAGAAAGTGGAAAAGAGAAGAGGCTTTAGAGTCAAACAGACTAAGGTTTGTTTCCAACAGTTGCTATATGGTCTTAAGCAAAATACTGAAACTCTCTAGGCTTTGCTTTCTTAAACTGAAAAATAATATGATCCAACAATCCATAAGCAATATACTACTGAGTATATATCCAGAGGGAAATGAAATCAGTATCTTAAAGAGATATCTGCACTCCCATATTTACTGAAGTATTATTCACAGTTGGCAAGACATGGAAACAACTTAAGTGTCCATAAACAGATGAATGCACACACATATACCCACACAGGAATATTATTCAGCCATAAAAAAGAAGGAAATCCAGCCACTTGTGACAGCAGGTGTGAATCTGGAGAACATTAGGCTAAATGAAAAATTCAGACACAGAAAGACAAACACTGTATGATCTCACTTATATGTGGAATCTAAAAAAAGTCAAATTCACAGAAGCAAAGAATAGAATGGCAGTTGCCAGGGGCTGGGGGTGTGGGAAATGGGGAGATGTTCATCCAAGGGTATAAACTTTCAGTTATATGGATAACTTCTGGGGGTCAAATGTACAGCATGGTGACTATAATTAATAATACTGTATTTTACACAGACAACATCATTCTCAATGGTGAGAAACTGAAAGCATTTCCTCTAAGATCAGGAACAAGACAAGTATGGAAGTCCTAGCCATGGCAATCAGAGAAAAAAAGAAAAAGAAATAAAAGGCATTCAGATTGGAAAATAAGAAGTAAAACTGTCACTGTTTGCAGCTGACATGATGCTATACATAGAAAATCCTAAAGATGTTACCAGAAAACTACTAGAACTCATCAATGAATTCAGTAAAGTGGCAGGATACAAAATTAATACACAGAAATCTGTTGCATTCCTATACACTGACAATGAAAGATCAGAATGAGAAATTAAAGAAACAATCCCATTTACTATCACATCAAAAACAATAAAACACCTAGAAATAAACCTAGCTAAGAAGTCAAAAGAATTGTACTCAGAAAACTATAAGACACTGATGAAAGAAATCAAAGATGACACAAATAGATGGAGAGATATACCATGTTCTTGGGTTGGAAGAATCAATATTGTGAAAATGACTATACTATCCAAAGCAATCTACAAATTCAATGCAATCCCTACCAAATTACCAATAGCATTTTTCACAGAATTAGAACAAAAAACTTTACAATTTGTATGGAAACACAAAAGACCCCAAATAGCCAAAGCAATTTTGAGAAAGAAAAATAGAGTTGGAGGAATCAGGCTTCCTGGCTTCAGACTATACTACAAAGCTACAGTCATCAAAACAATATGGTACTGGCACAAAACAGAAATACAGATCAATGGAACAGGATAGAAAGCCCAGAGGTAAACCCACACACATATGATCACCTAATCCACGACAAAGGAGGCAAGAATATACAGTGGAGAAAAAACAGCCCCTTCAATAAGTGGTGCTGGGAAAACTGGACAGCTACATGTAAAAGAATGAAATTGGAACATTCTCTAATACCATACACAAAAATAAGCTCAAAATGGATTAAAGACCTAAATGTAAGACCAGATATTATAAAACTCTTAGAGGTAAACATAGGCAAAACACTCTTTCACATAAATCACAGAAAAATCTTTTTTGATCCAATTCCTACAGTAATGAAAATAAAAATAAACAAATGGGACCTAATTAAACTCAAAGCTTTTGTACAGCAAAGGAAACCATATATAAAATGAAAAGACCACCCACACAATGGGAGAAAATATTTACAAATGAAGCTACCAACAAGTGGTTAATCTCCAAAATATACAAACAACTCACGCAGCTCAATATCAAAAAACAAACAACCCAATCAAAACATGGACAGAAGACTGAAATAGATATTTCTCCAAAGAAGACATACAGATGGCCAAGAGACACATGAAAAGATGTTCAACGTCACTAATTATTAGAAATACAAATCAAAACTACAATGAGATACCACCTCACACTGGTCAGAATGGCCATCAATAAAAAGTCTGCAAACAATAATTGCTGGAGAGGGTATGGAGAAAAGGGAATATACACTATTGGTGGGAATATAAATTGGTACAACCGCTATGGAGAACAGTATGAAGATTCCTTAAAAAACTAAAAATAGAGCTACATATGATCCACAATCCCACTCCTGGGCATATATACGTAGAAAAACATGGTTTGAAAGGATACATATATCCCAATGTTCACAGATGTAGAAAACAAACTTATGGATACCAGGGGGGAAAAGGGGGAGGGATAAATTGGGAGATTGGGATTGACATATATACATTAATGTATATAAAACAGATAACTAATAAGGACCTACCATATATAGCACAGGGAACTCTACTCAATACTCTGTAATGACCGATATGGGAATATAATCTAAAAAAGAGTGGATATATGTATATGTATAACTGATTCACTTTGCTGTATAGCAGAAAATAACACAACATTATAAATCAATTATACTCCAATAAAAAAAAAAAAAAAAGCCAGAGGAAAAAAAATGACAAAACCTCAAAAAGTGTCCCAGGGGAAGCTTTCTTCCCACCAAAGTTGTATCCGTCAGAAATTCTCTGCATTTGAATATTTTAAAATTAAAACATGTTTTTCCTATTAGATTATACAAAAACTAAAGTGAAAGATAAATCACCTAAAAAAAAATAATACTGTATTTTATACTTGAAATTTGTTAGGAGAGTAAGGATTAAGTGTTCTAACCACACATACACAAAAAGGTAACTATGTAAAGTATTGGAAGTGTTAATTAGCTTGAATGTAGAAATTAAATTATTTCACAATGCAAATCATCACATTGTATGCCCTAAATATATACATTTTTTGTCATTACACCTCAATAAAATTAGAAGAAACTAAAAATAAATAAATGCCCCCCAATAAAGTAGGATTAATACTACATACTTCATAAAATTCTTCTGATAATTATATGAGATCATGCAAACTGAAAGCCTAGTTCAATGAAAGTCTAAATTATTAGTAATTTCTAGTTATAGCCATTGTTTACTTGATTCATCTTTTACATCACAGTGCAGCCAGTAGAGGACAATGTGCTTAACATATGTACCACTTTTCCAATTGTCTTTTTGTATGTAATGCCACTTACATGAGTTTCAGTTATGCTGCACGTGAATTACAGGCAGGTTGGGGAAATCAGCAAAAATGCCTAGTTCCAACCAGTGTGCATCTATGTCTTGTGATCACCCGTGCTTGTTATTTTAGGAGCTTTAACTGGCCAGAGTTTATTTCATTTGCTTCCAACCTTAGGCTAAGACTTAGCCAATGTAGCATTCTTGCAGCGGTGGGGTAAAGTAAGTACATCATAGTCATCATAGTAAATGAAAAAGCCCAGATTTTTGAATGAGAAATATCTGGTTTCAAATTATGCCTCTGTTACCAGCTGTACTGATTTGGGGAAGTCACATAACCTCTCTCAGCATCAGTTTCTCATCCCAAATGTGTGGCAATATAATGATTACTTAAGAGGGGTTCCTTGACTTCAGCCCTTGCCCCTTCAAATTTGTATTCTAGTCGACACCTGAAATGATCTTTCTAAAGTATAAACCGGATCATGTTTCTTCCTTGCTTAAACTCTTCAAAGACTGGCTGCATCAGCATTAGTTGTTATTGGTGGCTGTGAGGGATGTTGCTGAAAATACAGATTCTCTGCTCCCCCACCCCCAACCCAGACTCAGTAAATCATAATCTTCTAGCATGAGGCCAGCTATCTATAATTTCATGTGGCTCCCCTGTGAATCACAGGGCTTACATTCATTAGCCTAACCTTTCCGTGATCCAACCCAGCCTCTGCTCAGCATTATCTCACAGCCCCCATGTCACAGGCCACCTGCGGCTATATCCACTGCTGACAGCTTTCCTAACATGTTATGTGTCTCCCCTTGCTCGTGTAGCTTCCTCTGCTGGAATGAGTTTCATATCTGGCTTTTCTACTAGGTAATCCCACACACATTTTACAACACTCAGAAAACCCTACCTCTGTAAAGATTTTTCCTGTTCTGCTCCCAGAAAGAACCAAATACTCTTTTTAGGCCTCCAAATATGAAATACAGACTTGAAAATCAAGTCAAACAGTCATCTTGTATGTAAAGCCTCTAAATGGCTGGATGCGATTTGTCTTATTTGTCCTTGTATCATTAGCACCTGTACATAGTACGTGGCCAACAAAGTTTTGATGGGGAAATAAAGCCCATCTTTTGAAATTATGAACTCTGGTACAGAGATGTGTAGCTTTGATGAATGAGGGTGCAGAACTACAAGTTGTAAATGATCTCTTTGCCTTTGATATGGTAAGAAACAAATCATTGTCTCTCTTTGGAACATTAAACTTGGACCATTTCACCTGGGGCTTAGGAGGGGCTGTTTCTATTGAATGCCACCTTCTAATTTTTAGGGCAGTCAGTGGTTTCAGACACTGGTCTGCAGCTGTGGCATTTAAACAGATGCTGACATGTCAGTATGCCCAAGGAGCAAAGATTTTTGGGGTGGGAAGATTACCAAAGCTTTTCATTTCAGTCCAACCCAGAGATTCAGGATGCTATAAACAGCACACAGCACACTGTTTTATCCATCTGTGATTGCCCAGGGAACTATGTTGTATTTTATGGGCAACCTGGTGGCAGGAGATATATTGTCCAGTGGTTTTTCTACCTGCTGTTGATTTATGATTGAAGGTCAGATATATTATGGCTCACCTGCCAATGCTAACTACCTTTCACAAAATTATGGCCCTGCTCAATGGATGAATGCCCCTTAGTACACACGTTCCATCAGAGCTTTGTAGGTAACAGTTACTGATGTCAGTTGGTTTTTGGCAATAGTATTAAACTTCAAACCATAGACAGTGAGGACCCTTGGACCTTCTGATGTGTGGCTCAGCCCTTAAGATATTTACAGGGAATACAAATAGTGATGCTAAATCAGGGTGATCTTTCTCCTACTCTCCTTAAGCTTCTTTTCCTCTCTAATGTCACGTTCCACTGCTGTAAGGGAGTTAAGCGTCTGTCAAACAGGTATTTATTCTTTGCTGAGTCAGGAACTCACTCGATAGCTGTGTGTTTTTCATTCCTTTTCCATCTAGGAACAGTGATTTGGGGCCCCAGTTAGGTGACGAATTCTGTTGAGAAATCTTTCTATGAAGAGGGTACATCCACATTACATTCTAAAGTATCCAGTTGGCTATCACCCAGAAAATGAAGTATATAGGTGTGCAGCCTACCTACTCTTATATTCCTACAGTACTTGACCTCCTATAAGGTGTTCCCACTTGCTATCTCAAGGTAGTACAGTAGAATGTTGAGAGAATATACTCTAAAGCTAGATAGCACTGGGTTTGATTCCTGATGGTCATTGTAAATGACTGGCCTTGAGTTTCTCTCTGTGCTCCCAGGGATGATAGTGACAAAGTACCATATGCAGCATATATAAGCATCCAGTAAACATTAGTTATTTTTATAGTTTTTTTATTAGCATTTTAGCTAGTGATTAATGCCCACCTTCTCTAAGTGATCATTAATATTAATACATTAAACCTCAGTGTGTGTCTCTGCTTCAGCATTATAGCAAGGTAAGAGTTCTCTAAAGGTCATCTCATCTACAGTTCTCCAAAAATATTAATATTGGGATTTTAGCAAAATATTTCTTATCCTTTAGCATAATTTTAGTATTTTTTCCAGAAATACAAATTTTCTAGAAATGGCTTGTCTGAACATGTTATCTGAAAAGTATGTCACCTTGATAATTTCCTACTAAAAAGACTATGTACTAAGCCTATGATGTAGTAGGATAGGGGAGAGATTGAAAGCATGAGTTTAGTATACAGGAGGACATGGAGCAAAGATATGCTTTAGCTCCTTTAATTACATGCTGTGTGAATTTGGGTCAATTATCTTCTAGTCTCATTTTCCTTTTTTTTTAACTAGAATAACTAATATGAATAACAAAATTCATAGGAATTTTATGACTCTGGATTTTAAAAAACACAGTAAAACACTTAGAACAGCATCTGACCCATAGTTAGCACATATGAATGCAAACTCCTATCCAAATAGAAGATTTGACCTGAAAATGTTCAAAATATAGTACTTAGAGAGACAGACAAAATAGGAACAAAAAACATTCTTAGCAACAAGTCGGGATCTACAGGAAGCAGTCACCACTATTTTCTAGTCTAATTTCAAAGAACTTCTGTTCACCAAACAGTGTTACCATCTGGAAGATGTTCAGCAAACTGCAGGCATAGTACCATTTATGACCTCTGAAATATTTTTTGTTCATAGCCTCCCTAATAGTGACACCCAGAGGGAAAGTAGGCAGCACAACTGTACACTGCAGTCATCTGAGCTCCATGGCCATCGTTAACAGAAAAAGAACAAAAACCGAATTGTGGTAATTGACAGAAGGTGTTTCCAAGGCATATGTGAAAAAGCTTGCCTAGTTGAGGCTCTTTGACATAATCAAGTAGTAACACTGAGACTGAGTAGTGCATAGTTTTAATCTACTGAGACGAATGATTGAGTCTCTTGAGTACACAGATGACCTCTTCTTTGGCCTAGCATAGCAGGACACAAGGCTCAATGTCTCAAAAACTGCTGTTGAATTAATCGATGAATGAATGAATAAAGTTTCGAGATATTCAACAAAAGCTGCTTTTATAGTGTGCCTTGCATAAGACAAGAGCCCAAGAAATGGTTAATTAATTAGTTAATTCATTGGGATACAGTTAGGGGGTAGGTGACTCATGAGTCCCAGTGACTCAGGCATAACTGTAATTTTTCTTCAATATTTCAAAGGATTTCAAATACCTTTTACTTTTCCTATTGAATGATTTTGAGATCTTTCCAAATATTCACTAGCCAAGAACAGTCAGCATATTTTCCACAACTTGGCCAAAATTATAACATGTAGAGAGAAGGGCAGGCTAGTTTTTAAATGGAGTATGAGAGGTTCCCTGTGGGGGATTGGATTGCCCCAAGAGTTCTTAACTCTTTGTGACTGGTGTTAAAAAAAAATCTTTGCTGTTGAAAATAAAGACATTTTTTGGTTCTCACTCTAGCCACTAGTCACAGCAATATGCTTAATTCTCTCTTGCTTTAGGCTTCTAAGAAAAGCTTCCTTATATGAAATGGACCAAAAGTATGTTGACTCATTAATCTTCCCCTTTTTAGCTTTCAGTTGCTCTGAAGATTAGAGCTTTGTTGTGTAGACCTTAGACCATCTTTAAGACATGGTATTCTTTCAGCTATTAGAAATGGTCATGAGACTTTTGAGTAATCTTCATGCATCTGGACTATTACTGAACATGTACTATTACATCCTAAAGTATCATCTATCTGTCTTATCAATATTTTGAAAATGATTAAAGAAACACAATATAGAACTACAATATGGGCCATTCCATGGGCACTGACTCCCAAAGAAGCATATTTTCTTTTATTCCAATCACTTGTAATCATAAAGCTAGCTGGGTCTAATTGTTTTCCATACAATAGATAGGAATATTTTTCTAAGAGAATATTCCCTTATTAAACAAATTCAGCCAAAACTTTGGATTGGCTTCTGTTATTGGATTTTGATATATATTCTTGATTCAATTAGGTTTTTCCACCCTTATTCAGAAAATGGCATTAGCTAAATTTGTAATACTAATAATTTATTTATGCTGTACCATAAAGGCCCTAATATATTTTAAGAGGTAGCAAAAACGCAAAACATGCTGTGGTTGTTTCATCACCATAGAGTCTATAGCTGCACTGTCCAAATGTGAGTGTTTAAATTTAAAATATAATTTAGTTAAAACTGTTAAAAACCTCAGGTCCCAAAGAGTGTCATGTGTGCTAAAGCCCATGATACCAAACCTAGATATAATATCTAACCTAACTGCAGTTTTGACCTTCACCAGAAATGCAATCTTAATCAATCAGTCTTGAATTTTCTGGTCAGCAACAAAGAGGTAATGGGCCATGTGGGCCTTTCTATCCACCCCAGAAGAAAAAGAGGCAATCTGCATAATAAAACCCTTGCCCTTCCCTTCCCCCCCGTAAAAGATGTCCTGGTCTAAAAATAACCCTTTATTTTTAATTTTATTTTTATTTCGCTAATAGCCCCCTGGCCCCACCCTTTTTCCAATAAAAATCTTCCACTTTGTACAACCCCTTGGAGTACCCTTCTAGTTGCTAGATGGGATGCTACCCAATTCATGAATAGCTTAATGAAACCAATTAGATCTTCACGTTTTCTCAGCTGAATATTTTTTAACAAAATTAAAAATTCAGTTTCTCAGTCACAGCAGTCATTCTGTAAATACCCTATAGCTGCACATGGCTAGTGTATCGGACGGCATACATGTGGGGCATTCCCATCATTGCTGAATGTTCTACTGGACAGCACTGGTCTAGGGTGACCAATAAAGATGTCTCAATTACAAGAGACTTAATTGATGTCTGCAGGGTAAGCCACATGGTGTTATATTCATCTCCATTAGCTCAGCAAGTCAGAAGGAACTGTGTTTATCCCGGATGACATATGAAGTCCTCCACAGTCAATTACTTCATTTGAGTTTCAGGAGTCTGAAATTCCTTGTCACTGTTTTTTTGCCCCCTGCTCTACTCCCATTTCCCCAATTAACTCTTCATTTCTCAAATATTCTTTAAGAATGGCGGCACACTGTCTGGCTAGGGGTAAGGAGAGAAAGGAAAAAGGATTAGAGGGCACACTGATGTCTAAGCAATAAAACCCTGGCATTCTGGGTTTAGAAATTCTCACATTGTAAGAGGTTCTAAAGTTTCACTTTAGAAAAAGAAGCAGCCTTTAAAATGTTGATTTCTGCTTTTTCTGGCAAACCTTAACTTCCTGGTTCAAAGAAAAGACATGTATAAATGAGGCCCACAAGGCTTCCTTGACATCAAATCGCTCTTACAGCACAACATTTTAATGAGTTAAGTGTAAATGAATCAGAAACATATGGATTAAATTTCCCCCATGATAGTAAGAGGTTAGAAAAATTGAGGGTGAAACATGCCTGGGAAAATGCATTTAGTGGCTTGCTGGGCCCCCAGTGCTTGAAACTCAGAGCATACCATTTTGCTGGGAGCAAAATGTAAAGTGGAATCAGTCACCTCGGCTCTGTGTCTTATTCAAAGCTTCCGGAGGAAACTGGAAATGACATTTGGGTTTCCCTTTTAGTTAATAGGTCTATGATCTAGATTGAGAGAGTGCTTTCCTCACCATACTTGGCAAAATGGTGAGAAAAGGGGAGGGTGCTCCTTTCCCTGTGCCACTGAGCAGAGTCAGCTGATAAGGTTGGGTGGCCCTGGCCCATCAAAACCTCTTACAAAAAGTGACATTTTATGAAAGACAGGCACTTTTGTATTTGAATACATCAACAGAGTCTAATTTGCCTTTTGGGAGCCGCTGAAAGGTTTGAAGTGGAGGAAAAAACATGATCAGATCATCTGACAGCACTCAGGAGGGGGGAACCAGAGGAGGAAAGATATGAATGAAGGAGAACAAATCAGGAAGGGTAAGCAAGAGGTGGTGAGGCCCAGAATTCAGGGGCAAATGTAAATATTTAGGAAAAAAGAATGTTAGGGCTTTGCAGCCCACTTGATATGGAAGGCAAAATGAGGCAATGAGGTAGGAGTTAAGTCATTTGTTCAAAGTCACATAACTTTTTTCACTTCAAGCTTTTTCACCCCAAAGTTTTCTGACTTACCTAAACAAGGCAACCAGGGATATTTATTCATTTATTTAATCATTGATAAGTATTTATCAAGTACATATTATATGTAAAACATATATGCTTGAAATAATGATGCTGAGCTTGGGGATAATTATTGCTGCGGCAGGGAAATTAGGTCACTAGTATCTTATGACACTGTTCTCCAAAATCATTCCTGGAGACAGAGCAGATAATCAGAGAAACCTAAATCACTCATAACACAACTAGACTCCTTCAGAACCTTTGCTGTTGTACTTTCGCTTGAAGGTTTTGAAATAAGCTTGAGTTGAGGGAAAGCTGCCTGGTTTCTCTAAATCACTTTGTCTGTAATGTGCCATTGGCCAGTGTCACTTGGCAGGTAGCAATATGCTGCATTAGAGAAAATTGCCACTATTGATACTTACAGGCCCTTATAAATCACTACCTCCATGCAGGGTCTTAGACCAAAGTATACTGGGTCAGGCCATTGTCCCAAGGAAGCAACCCATTCCTTCAAAAGATCAATATATCCCCTTGTATTGTGGATTGAAGTGATAGCTTTTCTGTACATGGCTGGCCTTGGCCAGGAAAAAATTAACCATTCCTGATTCTCTTTCAATTCAAGGTCATATGGTTTGATGAGTTCCCACATGATGAATTCTTGTTAAACATAAGGGCTGCAGACATGAAAGGGGGAAATGGTAGGACTACCTCCCAGAAATTATTGCACTGACTCGTGCACTCACTCAGTGGAAAAATGGTAGAGCTGAGATTTAAACTCAGCTCAGGTCTATCCAGTTCCCTAATCCATTTTCTTTCCACACCACCATGAGTTACAGAGTTGAGGGTAAGTCAACCTAATTAATCAAGTTAACCATCTCTCCTCCAAACTGTCTCTACCAAGAAGTGCCAAAGAGAGAGAGGATGGGGAGAAGACACTCTGCAAACCAAGGAGTAAAGAACCCAAAATTTGTCAGCACAGACCCTGAAAGCTACAGACCCCTATACTCTACTTCAGAATTTCTAACACAGGTTAAGCTTAAATGTAAAAGACATGATGGCCTCCTATATTGGCTGAGAAACTCATGATGATTTGAGAATACATACCTCCTCAACTGGGACTTACTATGTTTGCTGTTTTGTGAAAGATTATAACCTATGTGTTATTGTCACAATGAGGTTGAGTCTGGGTGTGTAAACTCGGCCAAGTCACAATCTTTCTGCATCTCAGTTTCCTCATCTAGATAATGGGAAAACTAATACCACTACCTCCTAAGGCTGTTTGAAGATTAAATGATTTATTATATTTAAGGTCTTAGAACAGTGCCTGACATATTGTTAATACTCAATAAAGGTCAGCTATTATCCTCTTTTTCTCCCGTATTAACTCCAAGCTACCTCACCTAGTATTTTGACTACTATTTCTTGTGTGTTTATTATACATCAAGCACTGTGCTTCATATGTGTTTTCTACATTAAGTCTTATAAAAAACCTTAAGAGCTGAGTGTTATTCATTGATTTTATTCATATTCATTCTGGGCTTTCTTTGTGTGTGTCAGCATTCTAGGCACTGAGAGTATAGTAGTGAATAAAACAAAGCATCTTTCCTTTGAAATGAGGAAATAAAAGTAGTACTTCTGTGGACAGTATAATGTGTATAATAAAGTCTGAAACTGCTCCATGAGGGAACCCAGTGTAAGAATGAAGTCAACCCTTTGAGGAAGGCAGAACTAAGAGAATTTTAGAGGAAAGACTGGAATCTCAATGACATCATGAATCTCTGGTTCAAACTATGTCTGAAGCTGCCATATTTCTGAAGTTGTAAGATTCACAAAGCAATACACTCTCTATTTGTAACCAGTTTGATTTCGGTCATCTGTGTTTTTACTGATGCTTTGTTTTGCTTTTTAACTGAAAGCATCTTAAACAATAGACAAAGCAAAGGTCAAAGCCAGGTTTTATCCTTGCCCATACTCATTACTTTCATCTCTCCATCATCTCGTCTTTATTTGTCCTTTTACTCTTCTTTCTTATCTCCTCTCTTCCCTACATTCCAACCCTTTCACTCTTCCAAAATTCATATGGCTCCTATCAACACCACTGGTAGAAACATTAACAGACATAATAATGCGCTCCTGAAATATTTATTTCATAGAAAAATATGTTAGGGCTGGAAGGGACTTTGAGAGATAATGGGTTCCAGCCCCTTCCTTCAGGCAGATAAGCTATTATTATTCTCACGAGGCAAATGAAGTCCAGAAATACTAAATGACTTGTTCAAGCTAGTTAATGTCAGACTGGGGAATAAACACCAAATCAAAGGGTCAGAGAATCACAGCACTCAGAAGCCATGAGGATTTCAGAGACTGCCTGGTTCTAACCCACTCATTTTATATTTGGGAAAACTGAGTATTGATGAGGATTAGTGACACGTCCAAGGTCACATTGCTAATCTGTGGCAGCCCTAGGACAAACTTTCTGAACCCTTCTTTAGTGCTATTTCCACTAGGCTAAACTGCTTCTGCCTTTCTAATTCATTTTTTAAAGTGTTGGATAATTATTGAAATTAATATGCCAATACTTGAAGTTCAATGCTCTATCCAAGTGGCTTGTTAAGTCTTCTATATTGCCTTGATCTCTGTGGGAGTTGTATCTATTCATAACACAGGACTGAGAAATAACTTTACCTATAAGTCCATATATACTTTCTTCTTCTTTTTTGAAATTAGTTGCTTTATACCTAAAGTATTCTTAACTACTTTTTAATACAACATTTTCTTCTTCTCAAGTTAATTCTCTAGCATTTATGGCAGGAAGGGGATTGGACACTAAAAGCTTGTTTCTCCACCCCTGTACTTGCATGGAGCACTTTTTATTACAAGAATAATTTTCTACCAACAACTGCTGGGATGGGATTGTTCTGAACACTAAAGCTAAAAGAAACTGAGGCAGGGTGTCAACAGCTATAATGAGAGCAAATGTCCCATATCATTCACTCAAACAAGTATTTTTCCAGCCCAGTGGAATTAGGCTGGTGCCACCAACTTGCTCAAGGTTCTTTTTTATGTTTATAGTTCTTTTAGGTTCAAACTCAAAGGCTCTTTTCATTTGAGACTAACACAGCCATAGGTCAAACGCTTTTACCCAATCTTCCAAGTCCAGAATTCTCAGTTCTCCCAGTGGGGTGTTGGAGGGAGACTCCTCCCCTCACTACCCTTCCTAAATATTTTTCGCATTTCACAATGTTCCCTAAGGAAACAAAGTTCAATATCTACAATTATGTTAACCAGGACTTTTATGTTATGCTTCCATACCAGGAAAACTCCAAACTCTCAGTTGGATAAAACAAGAAACTTTTTTGGATATTTCCCCCCCGCCTCATTCATGCTGCATGTGCAATGTGGGTCAGTTAGAGATTTCTCTGTGTGTCCTCATTGTGTTTATTCACTACCCAGGCCAAACGGGAAGCTCGATGTTGCTGTGGCAGAAAGAAAAGAGTTCTAGAGGTTTTAGCATCAGCAAATAGATTCTCTAGCCCCAAAAGATACACACATAACGTGTGTTCAAATGCATTGGTCAAGGAAAGTCACAGGGTCGCATCTAATTACAAGTGGAACAAAAGAGAGAGAAAGCCACAATATGTGTGCTATCCCTAAAGACCATCACTGCAATATTTAAATTAAATTATCTCTCAAAGAAAGTGGATTCACTGAAGAAGGAGGAGGAGATGGATGAGAAGGAAGGGTATGAGGGCTAGTGAACTTTGAGAATTTACTTATGGTGCTTATGTATTGGTGTTTTCTCTACTGCTTAGACCCTTCAATGACAGCCATGTAACATAGAAAGAGACAGAGCCAAATATATATCTTACTACTAGAATATAGACTTATTTTGCTCTCTGGGAGACGGAGAGGAGTTGAGAACCCACAGAATAAGTTCCAAACATCTTTTGTAACCAATAAGGATATTTATGACTTGAGTCTTATTTGTTTTTCCTGTTCATTGCTACATTCTACTCAAATAAAAATTCTTAAATTCTCTATTCTTTTTTACTATTCTATATTTTCAATAACCATTTTCCTTAATATACATGGTTAATTTTTTTATTCAGCAACTGAATGATTACATTAAAATTATCCCAAAACTTCTACAACTGAAGTTGTCCTTCCTAATCTAATGCTTGTTTCATAAAGCTACAGTCAATAGAGCTCTTTAGACCTTGCTAGATTAAAAATAATCTATCAAACACACTGTTTTTGGAATATAAGTTTGAATTACAAAAACCCCCCCAAATTTATAGATTAAACCCAATACTTTTCCATCTACAACAAAGGTGACATTCTAAAGGAAGTTTTTCTGGTACTTTCTTGATCCTAATGTAGATTCTTTTAATCTTTCAAGATCTGTTAAAAATTAAAAACATCTGCGTAAATCATAGTTAGAGACACATGATCTTATTCCAGTGAGGCATTTTCTTTAAGTAGTACCTGGTTTTCTGTCTATGGATTACTGTTGTCCAACTTTTCCATTAGAATTACTGCTTTTATTTTACCTGGTAGCTTTAAAATAGAAAAGCTCTTCCTGAGGTCAATTCTTAGTTTTAAAAACTAGAAGCCATTTGATATGGAGTCATGGATTAGAAGCAACCTTGTCACTTATCTCTTTCAAATTCTCAATCATGCAGAAACAACCTCTCCAGTGTGAAAAATAGACACCCAGCCTCTTTCAAACTCTTCAAGTGATGGAGAAGAGAACTTACTAACTCAAGCAGTTAGTCCATTCTTTTTGGGAGGGCCTGGAGTGGGTGGGGGCAGACTGAGGTAGGTAATAATGTTGAAATGGTCACAATACTTGTATTTAAATAAAATCCATCTTCATGTGTCTCCACACATTAATCTTATTTCTTCTCCTTTTACACAGATAATACAAGTCTGAGGCACCATTTTTATATTTACTCTTTATATATTTGAAGTTAGCTGCATTTTATCTTCTTAAGCTTATCATGTAAAGAGCCTTCAGATGTTCTTTATATGTGATGGATCACAGTTTTTATTGTTCTTCTTTGGGTACAGTCATTTGTCACTGTCACTCCTTAGGGCATGGTGCTGTGTGTAGGAATCTTCTCTTACTGGAATTTCACAAGATGCTGCACGATGAGTTACTGCCTATCATGCGTGGAGTAGATGTGCCTAAGAGAAACTGAGTGTAAATGTGCCTTACATAAATTTTTGTGGCCAAATAGGAAATAGACTCATTTGTTTCAAAAGTTGGTATGAATGTGGATGCATTTTGTAAGTATACGAATGGAATATAGATAACAGGGGCATCAATCACATGTCTGAGCCTCATAAAAATGGGGCTATATTTAAGACAGAATAATAACTTCAGTAGTCAGATGACACCTTTAGTAGCTCAAGGGGCCCCTTCAGTAGTTCTTCTCCCTTTAAAAGCAGGCATCAATTCACTCTTATGTTGGGGCTCTCTGCCACTAATATGACTAAGTTCTTTTCCTGTGTCTACTTTTCATGATGTATTCCCTTTTTCTCTTCTACCAGAATCAACTAAACAACTATCTCCTCATGTTTACAGCTCAGATGCCCAAAGAAATCTATTTGGTCCATGAAGTCATCATTATCAGACAGAGCTTTTGCACCAGTGCATATATGGTGAGCCTATCAATTGTCTCTCTTTGGGCTAGATGGCCACTTCTGGGCCTATCAGTCATGATCAGGAGAAAACTGCATCACATGTTATAAAACATAGCTCCCTTTTAATAAGGAAATGCTTCTGCTTGCTGCCTTATCAAGAGTGCCAGTCATTGTGAAATCAAGCGCTTAATGGATTCCTCTTTGGGATTAAAGGAAAATGAGGAGGAGAAGAGAGCCCAGCTATACTCCTGAATAAATTTGTTGACTTTATGTGGAAATAAGATAATTTTTTAGGGTCCTTTCTGAGGACAACTCCCTTAGGTCTTGCAATTTGGGAACCTCCTATCTGTAAATAATGGGCTGCTGATTAGGAAAGCACTAGATAAAGGAAGAGAAGGTGATAACATTGTCTGGTATATGAAAAGCTTCATGAAGGCAGGGACAGTGAGACACATTTCTTTTAAAACTAAGTCCAATACTGAGCACATAGTACATCTCCATAAATGTGGATTGGTTAAAAAAAAAACCTTAAATGAACAACTGAAGGAGACCCCAGGATCACTTTAAATAGAGGTCTCTGAAAACAAGAAACTATTTTCCCCAGAAACTCTAGACATTGGCCAATGAGGAAGCAGAGATAAGACTATGGCTCTGATTACTTAGTCAACATAGAATTATTTTGATTAAATATTTTCTATTTTTCAAAGACAAAATGCAAATAATTCAGTTACTTCTGGGCTTATGCTTGTGGATATTATTTCATCTTAAAGATTAAGCTTACTTTGTGTCATCAAAATAACTTGCGACAATAAAGGTTAAAATAAGCCTGCTTTCCCTTAAAGAAAATCTTTCTAATGGTCAAATTTTCAGAAATAAAAACCAGCCATTTAAGCGTAGTGCTTCCATTTTTAGAGGACTCCAGGGAACGTCTACATGGCATGCATATTGTGAAGTATATCCCACCATCAAATGCCTTTTAAGGTCCTTTCTGTGTTTCAGTGATTCATTTTCTTCTATCTATCTTCACATGGCTTTTGTCTACATTAGTGATGGCAAATACCTGACTCAAGTACTATTAATCCCTCTCCTATGCCCATGGCAGACATCACTAATCAATTACAGCCCTTGCCTGTAGGGTGAAGTTAGCACTGCAGATGTAACTTCTTTGATGATGACCTCAGACTTAGCTCATATCTGATTTTGTAGCCTTGTTGTCTTAATGTCAGGATTTGGCAATGTGGTCAGGCATTATTTGTCAGGTTTCTGTGGCTTCAAATATCTCTATTTACAGCTTTTCCTGGGTACAATGCAAATTACCATTTGCCATGAAGTCATCAGTCTTGGTCAGTTTCCAATTCAGTTATTTTTCTTTTCAACCTGTTATTTCCTACCTATCTGGGGAAGATATCTTTTTTTTTTTCTTTTTCTTTCAGGACTAACCTAGAGCATTCCTGATGTAAATTAAAATACATGACCAAACCTCTGGAACTGAGACTTAATCCCCAGATTGTACAGTTTTTCATAGAGTGGGAATCTAATGCAGTATAGTTGAAAATCTCATTTAGCCCAAGCACTAAAGAAATGTTTCTGTTCAGAAATGAATCAAATGGAAAAAAATCAATTGACCAACCAGGAAATGCATTCAACTGATCACCAATAAAGAAGAGATCTACCAGTGTAAGAGACTCCTAATCATCCGACAGAGAATTTCAGTGATTCCTGACCTGGTTATTCCTGATTATACACACACACCTGCTATTTATCTCTGTCTTCATGTTTCATTTAAATTTGCAAACCAACACATCCAATGTGGAGTTCATCATTTTCCCCTCTCACCATTTAATCATCCTTCATTTTCTATGATACACTGATTCAGCAAACATTTATTGAGCATCCACATGTGTTAGGGACTATGAAAAATTCTCTTAATATGTCAAGAGAGAAACAGATCTAGTTCTTGCTGTCATGAAGTTTATGACGTAATATTTAGAATGAACAGACGTAGAATAAGCAATTACACAAGTGATTGGTCACTAAATCTAGAAACTGAGAGTCATGCATACGTCTGTCTTGTTCTTAATCCTATCATCTAATAAATCACTAAATCCCTCAAGATTTCCTTGTCTAAATATCTTTTGAATCAGAATCTTTCTATGCATTTCTACTTCCACTGCCAGTAGTTCACTCTTATCATCTCTCACCTGTACCAAAATAATAACCATTATTTTATTCTCCCTCAAATGCATTTCTCATATATCCATCACCAAAATGTTCTAAAATGCAAAACCAGCTTGAAAAATTCTAAATATTCCTACAGTGTAATTTCTAAGATCCTTTACCCAGTCAACAAAACCCTCCAAGGTTGTCTAATATACCTACTTCTATACGTATCACTCTTTACTCTTTGCATTCATGTGCTCACAACAACAAATATTTTCTGTGCACACATATTACATGCCACTGTGATTTTGCTCATGGTATCCCCTCTGCCTAGAATGCCCTCTCTCTCTGCTTGGCTTTCCTGACTCTTAACTATCTTCTAATACTCAAGATTTAGTTCTGAGATCTTCTCCAACCCTCCAAAGATGAATCAGGAATTTAATTGTACTTCTAAAACACCTGGGCATGTATCAAACATTGCACTCACCTCTTTGTACTATAATTGTCTGTTTATAAACCTGACACCACGACATGACTTTGGGATGCTTCAGGGCCGGGTCTCTATCTTCATCATGTTTGGGGCCTCAGAGCCCATTTTAGAGTTTGACACATATCAGGCACCCTAGAAATATTTGTTTAATGTATGGATGGATGAATGGTCTACAAACAAGACATCCACATTTTGGGGATAAAATATTTGTTGGTCAACTCTACTCATTCATTTTTCACAATGTCTGCCTGTCTGTCCTGCTAAGCCATTTGACTCACATGCATAATAAATCAAGACTTGATGGCTAGATTGCATCTAATCCAATTAATAGTTGCTCTGCAGGCAGGGCGGCTTTTTGGTTAATGCAAACACTGCCTGGCTAAATAATTCCAGTTGATGTTTAAAAAAAGAGAACGCACTTTAACAGCTGTTTTAAGGCACCATCAAAGCTCCAGGCTATCCCACATGTTACACTGATTGACTTGATCCAACACCACACACTGCTTTAAGTCAAAACTCCATCCTGCTGTGAATCCCTTCACCAACCCATCCAAGCTGCCCTCACCTCCTGAGTTGGTCTTTGGATCTATTCTGCCATTCAAGTATGTACTATTTTGATATCTATATATAAATCTACCTATCATAGGGGAAACAAAGTAAGAAGGTCAGAGATAGCTGTTATAGTCTGCTTTATTCCCGGTTTTTTACATGCACTATTTCCAATTTTACCAACAACACAAGAAAGTAAGTTCACATAAATCGTTTTAAAGACAATGAAACTGAGATTTAGCCATGTGAAAGAATTTTCTTAGGAATCTACAGCTGGTAGTGGTGGTGCCAGGACGTGAACATAAATGTATCTGACTACAAAGTTCCCCATCTTTGCCAGTTTCATTGTGTGTATGTAGTTTACTTTCCTCTTTATAATACACAGATATGCAGTAGAGGTATTGGGACCAAGTAATGAGGCTGAGCTACTATGAGCCAGATTATAAAGGCAATTTGATAGGCGTGGAAGGAGGGGAGGGAAGGGATCATGAGGATTAATCTGAGAAAGGAAAGGGACTAACATCAGGGGAACAGCCATTATGTGAGAGATAATGTATATTTTAGTGTAGATTTTATGTAATGAATCTTTGTGAAATTCAACTGTGTTATTATCTCCATTTTATAGAGGAGGAAACAGACCAAAGGCATTAAGTATCTTGTCTGAAATCAAACAGATAATAAGAAACTTGGATTTGTACCCAAGTTATTATGACCCCAAATTCCATGTTTTTCATCACTTATTACCCTCAGTAGACATGCTATACAAATAGCCACGAAGATTGTGGTTAACAAAGTGTCCACAAACAAACATGGCAGTGTTACCTCATCTCTGCTCCTGAGAGCCACTGTACAGCCCGCTTACTTTCCATCCAGTGTCTCCACACCTAATTATGACTTTCGATGATTCAGCTGCCAGGCCAATAGATAGCCCTTTGGAAGACAAAGTTAAAAAGCTGTCTAGAGAAGTCACTAGACTGTCCCCGAGTATCCACTCACATTTAACTTTGAGATGTAAATATATGCTTCTTTTAATTTATACAATTTTTCTCAAACAGCAAAATGACTGAAGTGATTGGAACTAATCCATTTGCTGAAAGAGAACAGTAGTCACCATTTCTCTTTTTTCTTTCTTTTGCTCAATCTTAGTTAGCACTGTGCTCAGAATTCACATAGATTATATCATTAAATCATAAAATAAACACTATGTGTTATGTACTGTTTATTTACCCATTTTACAAGTGAGAGAACTGAGCCTTAGCAAGATTAATATACATAGATGTTAATTCAGAGGTTTTGTTCAAGGAGAAATTATGCAACACTAGCCCCATTAAATGCAAACAAAAGAAACAGACATTAATCAACCAACTACTTGTTAAATCCATATTCTTGTATAATGATAATATCTAGCATGCATAAGAGCTCAGAGACATAGATTAAGGAAAATGTAGAGTAATTGATGGAAAAAATCCTTTGATACAGAAGAATAAATGAATTATTACAACCCAATTTACCAAAACATTTTGGCCAATAAGTTCATGCTAGCCATTAAGACTTCCCAAGTTGGTGAGGCAAGGGTACCTATCCCTGCGAAAAACAAATGAGATTTAACCTTAAAGCACTTTGTAACATGTTGAGCCCAAATACAAATTTAGGAAATTACTATTAGATATATATGTGAACCACAGTTGACTTGAGATGTTGAACTTTCCTTTTTTGAAATATTATATTTTGGAAAAGAATAGGAATTGTGTAGTTGATATAAGGTAGTAATATTAATTAATTGATTCCAGTAGGAATTTATGAACAATTTGGCAGTG
This sequence comes from Delphinapterus leucas, assembly GCF_059928025.1. Lineage (NCBI taxonomy): Eukaryota > Metazoa > Chordata > Mammalia > Artiodactyla > Monodontidae > Delphinapterus > Delphinapterus leucas. The sequence continues at coordinate 139,302,224 of NC_143129.1, forward strand.
AGCAGAGAATCTTACCAAAATTACCTAATGAATTATAATTTAATTTTAAGCCTATTACTTATCTGCCAAGAAAATCTTTTCAATCATATATATATATGATTGAATATATACGTACATTTATACTTCTATATATTTTCATTTCTCTATTATACATAAATCTGTTCTCTAGTGACATTTGCATGATATTAGGGTAGCTGTCTAATGACAGAGAGAAGCTTCACATTTGTATTTCATACCTTTGTTATTGTTGGTAAAACTTGTCCAGCAGAATTTTATAAATTATGGTTTTAAATGCAATTTCTTTTTGAGTAGTAACAGGTTTATCATCCTTTTTCAATCCAAGTAATGTAACACCCAATCTAGCTAGGGAAGATGAAGAAACAAGACAGATTCTAAAGAGAGTCAAAGCCAGATTGAGAGAAATGTCAGATACTATGGTCCTAAATCAGAGACTTTCTACTGTTAGTGTCAGATTTGCAATTGCTGAGACTTGCTTTTCTTCCCACCTCCCCCAGTTTTATTGAGATATATTGGCATGTAACATTGTATAAGTTTAGAGGAAGGGATCAAGATGGCAGAGTAGGAGGACATAGAAATTACCTGTCCCACACTACCAAACGTAAAATAGATAGCTAGGTGGGAAGCAGCCACATAGCACAGGGAGATCAGCTTGGTGCTTTGTGACCACCTAGAGGGGTGGGATAGGGAGGGTGGGAGGGAGGGAGATGCAAGAGGGTAGAGATATGGGAACATATGTATATGTATAACTGATTCACTTTGTTATAAAGCAGAAACTAACATGCCATTGTAAAGCAATTATACTCCAATAAAGATGTTAAAAAAAAAAAAGAAATTACCTCTCCCCATGAACACATCTAAAAGACATCTACCTGTGGAACAATTCTCACTGAAAACTAACTGGGGACTGGCAGGAAGACTCCTGTACAACCAAGGCTGTTAGAAATATCCATGGGGAATCTAGTAGGAACAGAAGAGAAATGATCAAGTTGGGACCTGTGCCACTAGGAGGGGACTCAGAAGAGGAGGGGGAATTCACGGGTGGAGATCCTCCCTGGGGAGTGAGCAGTTTGAGCTACATATGGGTGCCCCAGACCTGTGGTCTGATGCCGAGAAGATGAGTCTTCTTGGTTGGTTGGAGGGCCTGTGGGATTAACATAAGGGCTGCAGGAAGCCTGGAATCTGCTCGTGAAGAGTGCACACATGATTGCTTACTCCTGCAACAGGGCAGAGAGGGCAAATTGAAACAGCACAAGAGCTGGTCTGTTTCCTGTGACTGCCCTGGCATGGGCCTCAGCCTGAGCCAAGTGACTGCTCAGGCGCTGCCTGCTTCACAATGCAGTTCCACACTGGGGCAAGGGCTGTGGTGGCCAAGGGGAGAGCTCTGCTGTGAGGCACAAAGGTGACTCAGGCTCAGAGCAATCTCTGAGCAGAGCAGGGGCAGCCACTACGGAACTTACACAGGCAGTGCATCAAAAGTAGTCTGGGTTTCTAACTGCAACTAAACCATCATAGTTCATGCCCAGACCCATGCCAAGTGCCAGCACTGGCCCTGCCTTCTCTTTGGCTTAGCTGCACACCAGAGTGAGAGCAGCAGCAGACAAAGGGAGAGCTCAGCTGGGAGAGAAACAGCCAGCTCAGACCCAGAGCAATGTCTGATCAGGACAGGGGCAACCACTACTGGTGCTTACTCAGACAGTGCATCAGAAATAGTTTGAGTCACTGACTGCAGCCCTGGCGCACACCCACACCCATGCCTAGCACCCATACCAGCCCCACCTGCACCAGCTCTGCTCTGGGGCAAGGATGATGGTGCTGGGATTGGGGAGAGTACACACTTAAAGGGAACAAAGTCAGCATGGACACAACCCTCTGGACTTCTGCCCCAGCAAGTTGGGACCTAACGCCAGCATAATAAAGAGTGACAGCCACTGAGCAGAAAAGAAGTCCCAGCTCATGCCTAGATCTGGCCCTCGTCCCTCCATCCCCAGCACCACATCCTACCAAGGTAATAGCTGCTTGCACACCCTGGGGAAAAATGTGACTTGTGTTCATGTCAGAGCCAGCTCTCCCACCAAAGCCAGTGGGCAAATACACCCTGGATAGAAAAGCCCGCAAAGAAGGACACCCCTTCAAGACTGCAAAGGACAAGTGTTTCACCTAATTTCATAGAGACAAAGAAATTTAAGCAAAATGAGAATACAGAGGAATTCATTTCAGTTGAAAGAACAACAACAAAAAGCCTGAAATAAAATAATGAAACAGAAATAAACAATTTACCAGATAAATAGTTCAAAACATTAGTAATAAGAATGCTAACTGAATTAGGGAAAAGAATAGATGAATATAGTGAGAATTTTAACAGGGAACTAAAAATATGAAAAATAACCAGTCAGAGCTGAAGAATACAATAAATGAAATGAAAAAATACACTAGAAGGAATTAACAGCAGACTAGGTGATGCAGAAGAATGCATAAGTGATCTGGAAGATAGAATAATGGATATCACTTAATCAGAACAGCAAAAAGAAAAACAAATTTAAAAAAGGAGAACAGTTTAAGTGATATCTAGGACAACATTAAGCATACCAATATTCGAATTACAGAGGCCCCAGAAGGAGAAGGGAGCAAGGAAAGGGGGTCAAACAAGTATGGCTGAATATTATCCAAACCTGAAGAACGAAACAGATATCCAGGTACAGGACACACAGAAGGTCCCAAGAAAGATGAACCAAAACAGACCCACAACAAGACATATCATAATTAAAATGGAAAAAGTTAAAATAAAGAGAGAATTCTAAAGGCTGCAAAAGAAATACAAAGTCATATGCAAGCTGATAGCATAAAGCTATCAGCTGATTTTTCTGCAGAAGTGTTGCAATCTATAGAAAGAAGTGAGGGACATGATATATTCAAAGTACTGAAAGGGAAGAACCTGCAACCTAGGATAACCTACCCAGCAGGATTATCATTTAGAACTAAAGGAGAGATAAAGAACTTCTCAGACAAGCAAAAACTGAAAGTTCTATATGAAACCTACCTTAAAAGAAATGTTAAAGAGTCTTCTCTAAGTGGAAAAGAAAAGGCTATAACAAGAAGTAAATGTATATAGGAAAGGGAAAATTCCACTAGTAAAGGCAAATATATAGTAAAAGCTGAGGATCAACTACTTAAATAAGTTATTATGAAGACACAAAATTGTAAAATCAACAATAACTATAATAATCAGTAAAGGGATAAACATGAAGGTGTAAAATATGACATAAAAAACATAAAATGTAGGGACAGGAGTAAAAGATGTAGATCTTTTAGAATGTGCCTGAACTTAAATGACTGCCTGTTTGAAATAAGTAGATGTAGTTATAGGTCAACATATATGTACCTCATGGTAACCAACAATCAAATCCAACAGTAGAATACACAAAAACTAGAGAGAAAGGAACACAAACATATAACTGAAGAAAATCATCCAAACACAAGGGAAGAAACTAAAAAAAGAAGATAATAACAGAAGAAATATAAAAACAACCAGAATACAAGTAACAAAATGGCAATGAAGACATACCTATCAATAATCACTTTAGGGCTTCCCTGGTGGCGCAGTGGTTGAGAGTCCGCCTGCTGATGCAGGGGACACGGGTTCATGCCCCAGTCCGGGAAGATCCCACATGCCGCGGAACGGCTGGGCCCGTGAGCCACGGCCGCTGAGCCTGCATGTCTAGAGCCTGTGTTCCACAACAGGAGAGGCCACAACAGTGAGAGGCCCACATAAAGCAAAAAATAATAATAATAATAAAATAAAATAATCACTTTATTTTAACTTTTTATTTTATATTGGAGTATATAGTTGATTAACAATGTTGTGTTAGCTTCAGGTGTACAACAAAGTGATTCAGTTATACATATACATGTATCTATTTTTTTCAAATTCTTTTCTCTATTAGGTTGTTACAGAATATTGAGCACAGTTCCCAGTGCTATACATTAGGTGCTTGTTGGTTATCCTTTTTAAATATAGCAGTGTGTACATGTCAGTCCCAAACTCCCTAATGATCCCTCCCCCCAACCCTTCAGAAATAAACCCACACACCTATGGTCAATTTATCTATGACAAAGGAGGCAAGATTATACTATGGAGGAAAGACAGTCTCTTCAACAAATGGTGCTGGGAAAACTGGACAGCTACATGTAAAAACTTGAAATTAAAACATTCTTTAGCACCATACACAAAAATAAACTCAAAATGAATTAAAGATCTAAATATGAGACTGGACACTATAAAACACTTAGAGGAAAACATAGGCAGAACACTCTCTGACGTAAATCGCAGCAATATCTTTTTCAATCCATCTCCCAGAGTAATGGAAATGAAAACAAAAATAAGTAAATGGGACCTAATTAAACTTAAAAGCTTTTGCACAGCAAAGGAAACCATAAACAAAATGAAAAGACAACCCACAGAATGGGAGAAAATATTTGCAAACAAAGCAACTGGCAAAGGATTTATCTCCAAAATATACAAACAGCTCATGTGGCTTAATATCATCAAAACAAACAACCCAATCGAAAAATGGGCAGAAGACCTAAATAGACATTTCTCCAAAGAAGACATACAGATGGCCAAAAGGCATCTGAAAAGATGTTCAAAATTGCTATTATAGAAATGCAAATCAAAACTACAAAGAGATATCACCTCACACCAGTCAGAATGGCCATGATCAAAAAATGTACAAAAAATAAATGCTGGAGAGGGTGTGGAGAAAAGGGAACCCTCCTACACTGTTGGTGGAAATGTAAACTGGTACAGCCACTATGGAAAACATTATAAAGGTTCTTTAAAAAAACTAAAAATAGAACTAACTTATTACCCAGCAATCCCACTCCTAGGCATATACCTGGAGAAAAAACCTAATTTGAAAAGATACATGCACCCCAATGTTCAACAGACCCAACACAAGTGTTAAATGCTCAAATTAGAGCTACCTAGTGGAGAGGGCATGGAAGGTAGAAAAACTAATTTTGTCTGAAAATGGATTGTGCTCAAGAAAGCATTTTCCAGGCAAGAGGACTAGTCCTCATAAATGCTGGGAAATGAGAGTACATAATACATTTCTAAGTGTTAAGTATTTCAGTAAAGCTGATGGGATAGGATGCATATAAGGAAATGTGGTCAAAGATAGGACTGGAGAGAGAGTCAGCAGATATCATGACATTGATATCTATTCAGGATCTAGAGATTGTGCTGTATTCTAGATGAGGTAGAGAAACCAAATGTGTAAGTAAGAGAGTAACAGAATGAGACATGTTTTAGAATGTTATCTTGTGCATCAGAGTGGAGGTTGTATTGGAAGGGGTCAGGCAAGAGTCAAAAAGACCAATTAAGGGTCTCTGGAAATACTCCAGGAAAGATATAAAGAAACAAAGATTGGGGGGTTTGTGAAGGGATTAAATAGAAGAGAAATAGAACTTCAAAATATTTAGGATTAGAACTGATATACCTTGGATGTCATTATAAGAGGCTGAGTGAGGAGGACAAATTGTTCCACTTCTACTTCCTCTAACCTCATTTTTGACACATAGAAATCACTCAACAAGATGTCTGTAGAATGAATAAGTAGAAAAGTGAATGAAGCTTAAACACCATCATTACTATCTTGTAGTCAATACTATAGACTGAAAGCTTATTAGGTACCATGCTCTTGTTATTTAGCTATATGAACACATTGAATACTTACAATAACCCCATGTGATAGGTTCTATTATATTTTCATTTTATAGATGAGGAAAATGTAGTTTGCTAAAGTCACCAAGAAAGTGGAGGAATTATAATGTGGGTCTCAGGAGTACAACTGGAAAATTTTATCTTCTATAGTATTTCAGAAAGTTGACATTTATCCACTGTTATTTGAATTTTTACCAGTGCTGTGAAAAATTAGTCTTAATTTTCCAAGGAGACTGCCTTCTATATTTTACAGAGAACACCAGATACTGGTATCAGAGAAGCAGTCAGGTTGGAGTGTCATGGAAGATGGATGAACTGTACTCCAGTACAAGCCTAGAAACTTGGGAAAATATAGCCCACATGAAAGAGAACACTGTTTCTTTTCAACTGTGAAAATTAACGCATAGACACAAAAACTAGGAGAAAAGTAACATGGTACTTTGCATTCAGTTGCTCTACTGTCACTAAAAATAACACAAGCGATGCTGCATTTTTCTTCTCTACATAATGAATGGCCTAACTGCATTTGGTAATTGCATATGACTGAAAATAATTTAATTGAAAATAAACTGTGGCTTTGCTTATTGAAAATGCAGACATCTTAAGTTTCTCATTTGTTTCTTATATTTTACCAGATCTTGCCACTAAGATGAGAGGAAGTTCCCCAACACTTAAGATTTCCCCCCATGGAAATCCATGGGGTCACACTGTCATGATAAGTGTCAATAAGCCAGGAACAATTCGATGTAATCCCTTGAGCTTTTTCACTCCTTATTACTAAAAAGCAATTCATCATCATTATCAGCACCATCATCTTATCATCATCACAATTCCCGTAATTTATACGTTAGAGAATCTACAAGGGAATTCCATTTACAATACCTCACTTGATTCTCTCAAAAAACATGAGGTGGAAAACAGGTATTTCTTAATTGCTTATGAAAAAACAAAATTCAGAGAAAATAAGTGACTTTCCTAGATTGCATATTTGAAGAACCAGAGCTTGAACCTAAGAATCTAAACACAATATTTTCCACTAGTTAAGTGCCTACCCAAAGACTTAATTAATTTTTTTAAAAACTCATAATATACACACCTCTAAGACACATTAGGAATGCAGGCTTGAGGAACAGGATTTTAATACAATAAGGACATTTTAAATTAAATAAGGGAAATGCCAATGTTAAGAAGGTATCAAATGCAGGAAATGGGAATTGCATTTGAATTAAGAGACCAGCAAGTTATAAAAACCTTGTATATATATAGACTGCTTTATCAAAACCTCATGGGAAATGCAAACCAAAAAAGTACAATAGACACACTCACAAAAAAAAAAAAAAACAACCCAAGCACAATACTAAAGATGGTCATCAACCCACAAGAGAACAAAAGAGGAAGGGAAGAAAAAAGACCTAAGAAAACAAGTCCAAAACAATTAAGAAAATGGTAATAGGAAATACATATCAATAATTACCTTAAGTGTAAATGGGTTAAATGCTCCAACCAAAAGACATAGACTGGCTGAATGGATACAAAAACAAGACCCGTATATATGCTGTCTACAAGATACCCACTTCAGACCTAGCAACACATAAAGACTGAAAGTGAGGGGATGGAAAAAGATATTCCATGCAAATGGAAATCAAAAGAAAGTTGGAGTAGCAATTCTCATATCAGACAAAATAGACTTTAAAATAAAGACTGTTGGGCTTCCCTGGTGGCACAGTGGTTGAGAATCTGCCTGCTAATGCAGGGGACACGGGTTCGAGCCCTGGTCTGGGAGGATCCCACATGCCATGGCGCAACTAGGCCCATGAGCCACAACTACTGAGCCTGCGCATCTGGAGCCTGTGCTTCACAACAAGAGAGGCCACGATAGTGAGGGGCCTGAGCACTGTGATGAAGAGTGGCCCCCGCTTACCACAACTAGAGAAAGCCCTTGCACAGAAATGAAGACCCAACACAGCATAAATAAATTAATTAATTAATAAACTCCTACCCCCAACATCTTCTTTAAAAAATAAATAAACAAACAAATAAATAAATAAAGACTGCTACAAGAGACAAGGAAGGACAATATTTAATTATCAAGGGATCAATCCAAGAAGAAAATATAACAATGGTAAATGTATATGCATACAAGATAAAAGCACCTCAATATATAAGGCAAATGCTAACAGGCATAAAAGGTGAAATCGACAGTAACACAATAATAATGGGAGTCTTTAACACCCCACTTATACCAATGGACAGATCATCCGCACAAAAAATTAATAAGGAAACACAAGCCTTAAATGATCCATAAGACCAGATAGATTTAATTGATATTTATAGGACATTCCATTGGAAAGCAGCAGAATACACTTTCTTCTCAAGTGCACATGGAACATTCTCCAGGATAGATCACACCTTGGGTCACAAATCAAGCCTCGATAAATTTTTAAAAATTTATGGACAAGAAGAAGATTTCTTTCTTTATAAAAGAAATAGACAAGTTCTTAGAAACAACCTTCCAAGACTGAACCAGGAAGAAACAGAAAATATGAACAAACCAATAACAAGTACTGAAATTGAAAATGTGTTTTAAAATCTTCCAACAAACAAAAGTCCAGGCAAGATGGCTTCACAGGTGAATAGTATCAAACATTTAAAGAAGAGTTAACACCTACCCTTCTGAAACTCTTCCAAAAAATCACAAAGGAAGGAACACTCCCAAGCTCATTCTATGAGGCCACCATCACCCTGATACCAAAATCAGAAAAAGATATCACAAAAAAAAGAAAATAACAGGCAAATATCACTGATGAACTTAGAAACAAAAATCTGCAACAAAATATTAGCAAACAGAACCCAACAACACATTAAAAGGATGATACACCATGATCAAGTGGGATTTATCCCAGGGATACAAGGAATTTTCAATATCCACAAATCGATCAGTGTGATACACCATATTAACAAATTAAAGAATAAAAACCATATGATCATCTCAATAGATGCAGAAAAAGCTTTTGACAAAATTGAACACCATTTATGATAAAAACCCTGTAGAAAGTGGTCATAGAGGGAACCTACCTCAACATAATAAAGGCCATATATGACAAACTCACAGCAAAAACATCATTCTCAATGGTGAAAAACTGAAAGCATTTCCTCTAGTATTAGGAACAAGTCAAGGATGTCCACTCTTACCACTATTGTTCTACATAGTTTTGGAAATCCTAGTCATGGCAATCAGAGAAGAAAAAGAAATAAAAGGAAACCAAATTGGAAAAGAAGAAGTAAAATTGTCACTCTTTGCAGATGACATAATTCTATATACAGAAAATCCTAAAGATGCTACCAAAAAACTACTAACCCCCATCTATGAAATGCTACCAGAAAACTACTAGAGCCCATCTATGAATTTCGTAAAGTTGCAGGATACAAAAATTAATACACAGAAATCTCTTGCATTCCTATACACTAACAACAAAAGATCAGAAAGAGAAACAAGGAAACAATACCATTTATCATTACATCAAACAGAATAAAATACCTAGGAATCAACCTACCTAAGGAGGCAAAAGACCTATACTCAGAAAACTATAAAATGCTGATGAAAGAAATAAAAGATGACACAAACAGGTGGAAAGATATACCATGTTCTTGGATCGGAAGAATCAATATTTTGAAAATGAGTACACTATCCAAAGCAACCTACAAATTTGATACAATCCCTATCAAATTATCAATAGCATTTTCACAGAACTAGAACAAAAAATGTAACAATTTGTACAGAAATACAAAAGACCCCGAATAGCCAAAGCAATCTTGAGAAAGAAAAATGGAGCTGGAGGAATCAGGCTTCCTGACTTCAGACTATACTTCAAAGCTACAGTCATCAAAACACTATTGTACTGGCACAAAAACAGAAATATAGATCAATGGAACAGGATAGACAGTCCAGATACAAACCCACGCACCTATGGTCACCTAATTTATGACAAAGGAGGCAAGAATATACAATGGAGAAAAGACAGTCTCTTCAATAAATGGTGCTGGGAAAACTGGACAGCTACATGTAAATGAATGAAATTAGAATTCTTCCTAACACCATACACAAAAATAAAATAAAAATGGATTAAAGACATAAATGTAAGGCCAGATATTATAAAATTCTTAGAGAAAAACATAGAACACTCTTTTACATAAATAGCAGAAAAATCTTTTTTGATCCACCTTCTTGATTAATGAAAATGAAAACAAAAATAAACAAATGGGACCTAATTAAACTTAAAAGCTTTTGCACAGCAAAGGAAACCATAAACAAGACAAAAAGACAGCCTTCAGAATGGGAGAAAATATTTGCAAGCAAAGCAACTGGCAAGGGATTCATCTCCAAAATATACAAACCGCTCATGCAGCTCAATAACAAAAAAACAAACCCAATCAAAAAATGGGTGGAAGATCTAAATAGACATTTCTCCAAAGAAGACATACAGATGGCCAAAAGGCACATGAAAAGATGCTCAACATCACTAATTATTAGTGATGCAAAAACAGGGAAATGCAAATCAAAACTACAATGAGGTATCACCTCACACCAGTCAGAATGGCCATTATCAAAAAATGTACAAAAAATAAATGCTGGAGAGGGTGTGGAGAAAAGGGAACCCTCCTACACTGTTGGTGGAAATGTAAACTGGTACAGCCACTATGGAGAACATTATAAAGTTTCCTTAGAAAACTAAAAATAGAACTACCATATGACCAAGCAATCCCACTCCTAGGCATACACCCGGAGAAAACCATAGTTCAAAAAGATACATGCACCCCAATGTTCATTGCAGCACTGCTTACAATAGCCAGGGCATGGAAGCAACCTAAATGTCCATCAACATAGGAATGGATAAAGAAGATATGGTACATATATATACAATGGAATATTACTCAGCCATAAAAAAGAACGAAAGAATGCCATTTGCAGCAACGTGGATGGACCAAGAAATTGTCAGTACGTCAGACAGAGAAAGAGAAATATCATATGATATCATTTATATGCGGAATCTTTAAAAAATGATAAAAATGAACTTATCTACAAAACAGAAATAATTTTACAGATGTAGAAAACAAACTTATGATTATTAAGGGATAAGGAGAGGGGAGGATAAATTGGGAGATTGGGATTGACATATACACACTACTATATGCAAAATAGATAACTAATAAGAACCTATTGTATAGCACAGGGAACTCTACTCAATACTCTGTAATGATGTATATGGGAAAATAATCTAAACAAGAGTGGATATATGTATATGTATAACTGATTCACTTTGCTGTACACCTGAAACTAGTGCAACATTGTAAATCAACTATACATCAATAAAAGTTAAAAAGAAAAAACTCATGATATACATACCTCTAAGACACATTAGAAATGTATCCTTGAGGAATAGGATTTTATTACAATAGGAACATTTTAAGTTAAATAAGGGAAATGTTAAGGTTAAGAATGTAGAATAAAGCTAGATCAGGAATTTTCCCTCCCAGAATAAATAATAAAAGGAATAAAAAGTTATAACCACAAAATTAAAAAAAAACTATTTAAAAATAGCCAAATAAATCATCAGAAGCTGCAGCCAGCAATAAGAATAATAGTGCTAAAGTACAAATCAAATACAGAAGATTCAGTAGAACAAGCTGAATAGTGTGGTGCCTTGCCTGCACCCAAACGTTGGGAGTAGTACTGAAGAAAAAAATTGGGAAGATACAGTTCTAAGAATTCACACTATAAATAGCCTCCAAATTGGAAAGAAGCAGGATGATGGGGAATCATGGAGTAGGAAGTCCTATTCAAGTGCTTTGCCCATTTTTGAATTGAGTTGTTGAATTTTTTGTTGTTGTTGAGTTTTAGGAGTTCTCTATATATTCTGGGTATTAATCCCTTAACAGATACATAATTTGCAAATATTTTCTCCCATTCCATAGTTTGCCTTTTCACTCTGTTGACAGTGTCACTGCAGTGACTGTGTTCTTCATAACTTTTTCATAGAAATATAGTATTCTATAATAAATAATGCCACAGACTGTGAACCTAGACTTCCTGAGTTTGAATATTTGCTCAACTACTTATTGTCCATCTGATCTTGGACAAGTAAGTCAAGCATTCTACTTTAGTTTATTCTTCTATTAAAATGGAATAATAATAGTATCTGGTATAAGGCTAGGTATTATAAGAATGTAAGACATATACATATATATATATAATGAAATAACCCAATATAAAAATGCTTGGCCTAGTTCCTGGAATATGTTTAATAAATGATAGCTTAAATGAAAATAAGATTGACCATTCATTCTGTTGAACTTTTGGAGTAGAGGAGAAAATGGGAGTATAGAGGTAATATATCCGATGTGGGGAAAAGGTCTGAAATATACCTAATATAAGCCTGCCATATAAAACTTGAGGAATATAAGGAGGATCAGAAGGGAAAAGACTTCTACAAGATTACAAGGCAAGATACTAGGGGAGCCAATTAGAGGACTAGGGTATATTAACTCAGGTTGGGAAGAGAGAATATAATATGTTTAATATACTTTTATGTCATCAGGGATCAGCCCAAATGTCTGGCACATGGTAAATGTTGAATAAATAATTGTAGAAAGAAAAATGAAAGAAGAGTATAGAGTTTAGAATATGGATAGAGTATAAATTAGGCACAAAAATCAGAGACAGTGATGTCAGCCCTGAAATAACTGGAGCCCTATCTTTGGCCTGATACCTTAAATTCTGGTTGTACTCTCCTGCATGGGGAAGAGGGGAAAGAATCAGGTCTAACTTGGATTTTCTTTATTTGAGAAAGTCATTTCATCCCAGAGAACATAACTGAATCTTGTTCTCAAGCTGGCTATTCAGGAGCAATGTACCACAGCAAAAGCCATTTTGAGAAGAATCAACTGGTGTTCATAGATGACAGAGAGTGCTGAGGAAAATAGGGCTGTCAATCTTCTCTTCTCCCACACATGTCTTCAGAAGGCTCCATGTCTTTCCAATCACCCAGTTTAGATCCAAAAGATAATGAAATCTGAACTCAAGTATAAAATATAAAGTTCAGAATATTTCAACCCTGAGAGAACCAAATAGGTACTTGGCCCCAAACATCCAAGAATGGATTTGGCACCACAGCAATGCAGTAAAAGATATGTTGCAAAAGTAGGTGAAATAAAATAGCAGTTACAGAATGGTGGAGTAAAGACCTGCAAAATATGCTTCTTTAAATAAGTAGTGATAACACTTGTTAAAAAAAAACTTTTTCAGCACTCTGGAAATTAACAATATGATGAGAGTTATTTAAGGAAAATGGCATTATCATGGTAAGAACAGCAAGCCTTGTGGTGTTTTCACTTTCCCTGTTCCCATCCCTATCTCCTCAGCTCCACAATCACCTTGAAAACCAATATCCTTGTAACATCAGCAACAGTGAAAAGTAGTAGCCTAGCAGCCATTTTACTCTGACTCTGTATGGTCAGAGTTTCCCTAAAACCCCCATCTTCAGTGAATTGTCACTATTTGACTTTTTCTGACAACTCCTGAAAAGCTGTACTCTCAGAGTTTGTCTTTATTTGACCTGATTCAAGGCTTACTCTGTGTTAACAGACCTATCTCCAGGATGTTTGTCAAAAATAATCAGTGGGAATTGCTTAGCATTTCAGCTGTCTGTGTTGGTGGTACCATTTGTGGCTAACAAAAGACTGACAAAAAAACTTAAAAAGAGAAATTGGAGAATGAGATGTCCATAGGGTGCATTGAAAACCTCTGACATATTCCTAAGAATTTAAAAGCCTTTGTGCCCAGAAAAGACCATAGAAGGCCATAACCTCTCACCTCTAACTGACCTTGATGCTTTGTATAAGCAGAGAGTTAAAACTATAGCACAATTATAAATTTCCTGCCAGAGCCTTAAAAAGCATGTCCCATCACATAGAGAGCCCCTCAGTCAAGGATGGGATACTTATCAGTTTCATGAATTTAAGGAAATCTGTTTAATAATTATCTGACTATTGAGCTAATCAAGAAGAAACATCAATAACCCCACATGAAAAAGAATACATAGTTTACAGAATTAGACAAGGAAAGTAACTAAACAAATAAACAGCAGCAGCAATTAGAAAACAATAAAAAGCAGCAACAAAAAGAACTCTGAGGAAGAGGAAATCTGTCTTCCAGTGTTGCCACATTATAGTACTAAGAACAATAGCCAAGACATGGAAGCCACCTAAATGTCCATCAACAAATGAATGGATAAAGAAGACGTGGTATATATACACAATAGAATACTACTCAGCCATAAAAAATGAAATAATGCCATTTGCAGCAACATGGATGGACCTAGAGATTATCATACTAAGTGAAGTAAGTCAGAAAGACAAATACCATATGACATCACTTAACATGTGGAAATGAAAATATGACACAAGTGAACTTATTTATGAAACAGAAACAGACTCAGAGACATAGAAAACAAACTTATGGTTACTTAAGGGGAAAGGGGATGGGGGAGGGATAAATTAGGAATTTGGGATTAGCAGATACAAACTACTATATAGAAAGTAAACAACAAGGTCCTACTGTATAGTACAGGGAACTATATTCAGTATACTGTAATAAACCATAATTGAAAGAATATGAGAAAGTATATATATATATAACTGAATCACTTTGCTGTACACCAGAAATGAACACAATATTGTAAATCAACTATAATTTTATATATATATATATATATATATACACTATCAAATGTAAAATTGATGGCTAGTGAGAAGCTGCTGCATAATACAAAGAGATCAACTCGATGCTTTGTGACGACCTAGAGGGATGGGATAGGGAGGGTGGGAGGGGGGCTTAAGAGGGAAGGGATATGGGGATATATGTATACATATAGCTGATTCACTTTGTGGTACAGCAGAAACTAACACAACATTGTAAAGCATTTATACTCCAATAAAGATGTGAAAAGAAATTTAAAAAATAAAAATTCATTAATGGAGCTCAAGAGGAGAGTTGAGTGGGCAAAGAATCAGTGAATTTAAAAAAAAGTCAATTGAGATTATCCAGTCTGAGGAATAGAAAGAAACACGAATGAAGAATAATGTTTCAGAGACGTGTGGGACACCATCAGGCATACAAACAAACATAAATAAGAGTCCAAGAGGAAAGGAGAGAGAAAAAAGCATAAAGAATATTTTAAATAATGGGCCCCAAGTCTCCAAAATTTGATGAAAAACATTATTCTGCACATTCAAGAAGCTCAATTAACTCCAAGTACAATAAACTCAAAGAGATGCATACCTAGATACACCATAGTCAAACTGTTGAGAGCTAAAACAAAGAGAATCTTGGAATTAGCAAGAGAAAAGCAACTTATCATGAATAAGAGATCTTCAATAATATTAACAACTAACATCTCATCAGAAACCATGAAGGACAGAAAACAGTAAGATGACATATTTTATGTGTTTTGTCAACCAAAAATTCAATGTTAAACAAAATTATCCTTCAAAAATGGAGAAATTAGCATATTTCCAAATAAATAAATGTTGAGAGAACTCATCACTAGCATACTTGCCGTACAAGAAATACTAAAAGTAATCATTTAGGCTGAAATGAACAGACAATAGACAGTAACTTGAATCCATATGAAGACAACAGGTCATTATAAAACACAGTATAAATGTAGTTTTTGTTTGTAAGTCTTTTCTGTTATCTAATTTAAAAGACAACAGCTAAAGCAATAATTGTGAAACTGTGCTGAGAGACTTATAATGTATAAATATGTAATTTGTATAATAATAAAAGGACAAAGGAGGTGGGCAATATAGTGGGGCAAATTTTTTTGTATTCTATTGAAACTAAATTAGTAATAATGTGAACTAAGTGAAGATGTTAATTGTAATCCTGAAGGCAACTACTAATAAAATTACTAAAAAATACAGAGTAAAGGAGTCAGTAAGGGAATTACTTGGTATACTATAAATATGAATTTAATGCAAAAGAAGACAGTAATGGAGAAATAGAGGAGGAACAAAAAAGATGTAAAACTTATAGAAAATGCCAAATGTATTTAAAAGGTAGAGCTTGATGGAATGGAAAAAAATGATATAACAATACATTTTACTTTCAAAGACACACTTTAAATAGACTCATTTTAGATTCAAGGACACAAATAGCATGAAAGTAAAAGGATGGAAAAGCATATGCCATGAAAATAGTAACAGATATGGAGTGGCTATATATATAGTATCAGACAAAATAGATTTTAAGAATTGTTATTTTAACTTTAAAAGGATATTTTATAATAATAAAAAGGTCAATCCATTGTTATAAACATAACGGTTATAAACAAGATGCATCTAACAACAGAACCCCAAAATACATGAAACAAAAACTGATATAATTGAAGGGAGAAATAGAAAATTCAACAACAGAAGTAAAAGACTTCAGTATTTCACTTTCAATAATAGTAGATCTAGGTAGAAGATCAGTAAGGTGCAACACTATAAATCAACCAAATCTAACAGTTATCTGAAGTTCACTTCAACTAACAACAGCAAAACACATTCTTCTCAAGTGCACATGGAAAACGTAACACTCTTTTATAATAAAAGGCAATCAACATATTAGGAATAGAAGGAGAATTCTTCAACTTGATAAAGGTTATATATGAAACACTGACACCTAATATGGTATAAAAGAGTGAAGATTTCCCTCCTAAGATTAGGAACAAGACAATATTGTTCACTTTTATTCAACATTGTACTAACCACAGCAATTAAGCAAGAAAAAAAATGCATCCAAATCGGAAAGGAAAAAGTAAAGCTATCTGTAGTTCTTTTATATAGAATTTTTAAGGAATCCACAAGAAAACTACAAGTAATAAATTCTTCAAGATACAATATCAAAACATTTATTGTATTTCTAAACACTGGTAATGGACAATTTGAAAATAAAATTAAAGAAAACTTCATTTATGATGGCATCACAAAGAATAAAATGCCTAGGAATAAAATTAACCACAGAAACGCAAGTCATGTACACTTAAAACTATAGAACGTTATTGAGAGAAATTAAGTAAAACCTAAATAAATGAAAAGATATCTCTTGTTCACAAACTGGAAAACTTAATTTATCTACAAATGCTGGTCAATCCCTATCAAAATCCCAGATGCCTTTTCTCAAGATACTGACAAGCTGATCCTAAAATTCACATAGAAATTCAAAAGGCCCAGAATATCCAAAACAATTTTGAAAAAGGAATAAATTAAGAGGACTCACATTTCCTGATTTCAAAACTTACTACAAAGCTACAGTAATCAAGATAGTGTGTTACTATACTAAAAATAGACATATAGAACAGTGAAATAAAAATGAGAACCCCAAACTAAACCCAGGTATGTTTTATATAAAGTGTCCAGAGTAGGCAAATTCATAGATGTAGAAAGTAGAATAAGGGCTGGAGATGGGAAGGAGATGGGTGGGCAGTGACTGCTAATAGATACTTTTGAGCATGGTGAAAATATTCTAAAATTCAATAGTGATGATGGTTGTATAACTCTGTGAACATACTAAGTACTACTGGATTTTATATTTTATTTTATTTTTGCGGTACACAGGCCTCTCACTGTTGTGGCCTCTCCCGTTGTGGAGCACAGGCTCCGGACGCGCAGGCTCAGTGGCCACGGCTCACGGGCACAGCCGCTCCACGGCATGTGGGATCTTCCCGGACTGGGGCATGAACCCGTGTCCCCTGCATCAGCAGGCGGACTCTCAACCTCTGCACCACCAGGGAAGCCCCCGATTTTATATTTTAAAAGGTTGAATGTTATGGTATGTGAATTATATCTCAATAAAGCTGTTATAAAAAAGTAAGAAGAGTCTACTATAGTTATGAGGGTTTTTTGGAAAGATGATGTTTGTGGTATATAGGAAATTGAATATTTCTCTAGATTTAATATAATAATCACAATAGATTTTCATAGGGTTTATATTTGTCTTCCAAATTTCTCTGATTCTTTTTCCATCCATTCAATGAGTTTTCCAGAGACTCTCATCTCTACTGCTTTTCTCTTTGTTCCTTTCCTTTTTCATAAGGATTTGTTTAATAGTTCTATAAGTAAGGCAAGGGAATAGCATCTAATTATTATTTTTTAAAAAAAGAAAACAAAGTTTGCCTTTCTTTAAATTTTCCTCAAAGAACATTCCCTGAAGTGATTCATTTTTCAGGAACAACCAGTTTACCTGCTAATACGAGAGAAGGCTGAGAGCAAGAGGAATGATGGAAAAGGCATATTACAACTTATCAAAGTAAAAGCAATGACACTTCATTTTCCATTTTAAAAAATAATCAGAAATGGAAAGAAAGAAAACACTGCTCACTGTTGTTAAGCAAATTGACGTTCATTTGTTCCTTTTTGAATTATGAAAATAGAGGTCAGAAGTAAATAAAGTGGGTGAGGAAAGTGATTCATATAACACTGAGGTTGTAAAGGACCTCAGAAATATCTTGTTCAACCCCTCATTTACAAACGAAGAAACAAAATACCAAGCAACCTTCCACAGTGACCAGGCCAGTTACTGAGGTTTTCTGGTTTCTTTTTCAATGTCTTTTCTACTTTGTCCTTATGGCAAAGATGATAATTATCCCAGTATCCACTTTTTTCTCCTTTACATTTAGAGAGAGAATCTTCTAACATTGAACTCTGATGAGGAAGAAAACTTCCTAGAGAAGGACAAATCCATAGTTAGAGGAAATATGCACTTCTGTATGATTTTGTAGGGCAGAGGTTCCAACAGCCCTGGATCACTTATCTCCAAACTGTTGCATGAGAAAAACAAACTTCTGTCTTACATAAACCACCGTATTTTGGAGTCTTTTGTTAGAGCATCTTAATTTGTACCTAACAAGTACAAACAAGAAAGAAAGACTTTCCCTGAAAGATCTTTACAGTCCAAGAGTTTAGCAGACATGTGTTCAATAAAGGACTATACAATAAAGACAAAAGTGAAATAGGGAAAGGACAGGAAGGCCAGCAAGGGGGAATCATACATGGTGAGTAAAATAACCAAATTAGGGAAAACTAAAGTTGCTTTTAGGCAAACGTTTCCATAGGACATTTCATCTTTTTCTGCAAATCATCACAATTTAGAGTCCACTAGTTATCTAGACTGAGTTACAGAGGTATTTTGTTGTTGAGGAATTCCCCAGGCTTCCTCTAGAGGTTCCAGATTGTTCACATGGCCCAGATCCTGATTTGAATCTTACTTTTTAACAGAAGGATACATTTGTAGTTAGTTTAAGTGTACTACAGTTGGGATTATTCCAAAACCACCTGAATATTGTGGAAAAGAGCACCTGCTCTCCACAAAAGTTACGTTTTCCTTCAGCCTGTAAGAAAAGCCATGTCAGAACATAGATAAATCAGACGGGCCAGCCCCAGTCAAAAAGTGGGTGACTGGCACCAACAAGAGACAACTCTAGTCCCTTAAGGCTCCTCAAGGAGGGGGGTGGAGGGGCTGATGAAGATATTCAAACCCTACCCCCTCATCCCGAATAAGATACCTATAACACGCCAGAGAGATCAGGGTAGTGTTCCATGCTTGCCCTGAAGAGATCTATTTTCACTCTAGAGAGTACTTCTTTATTAATACTTAGCCAGTGAATGGTAGTGTCTTGAAGAAAACAAAACTAAAAAAAAATTAATGAAGGCAACAACAAAAACATAATGCCCAGAAAGTTATTTTATGGAGAGGAGGACTTTAAGGGACATATCAATTCATCTGGTACATCCTTGACTACTAATGGATTGTTCCCTAGAGTAAATTTCTAATTATTTTAATCAGGCTACTTTTAAGTGACTCTGGTAGAGAGGGTTTTTTTTTTTTTTTTCTTACAACTTCCACTGGGGGAGAGTTTTCTGTGGTCTGATACACATCACTGATTCGAACTGGTTGCTTTGGTACAAGAATTTCCTTTTAAAATTTGTTATTTTCCACCAAGAACATGCTATATGGGAAGAATTAGGTTACCACACACTGGTTTCCTATTCTATTTATTTCAATGTGAATCTCTGTTCTCAGAAAGTTTCAATCAGACTTCTGGACATCACAGCCTGCTGCATCAATTCTATCCAGCCCCAGGAAACTCAGGTGAAATTCCCTGGGGAGAGACTCACAGTTGCATTCAGGAATGATTTGACAAGTATCTGGGGGCATCCTTCCAGCTGATCCATCCACTTGCCCCCCTCCTCCAACTTTAAAGGCAGATCTGTTCAGGTATCCTCCTTTCTCATACACAGAAACTAACCCTTAACATTAACTGCTCATTATACTCTAAATGATCGTGTGTGATAAAGTTTTTGAATTTTAAACACAATGTAAATATAAATTGCAAAACACTTTGTAGCAAACATTTTATATATAGTGCCCTTAACTGAGGCATCTGTCATATTGTTTACTGACTCTCCAACCCAAATATTGTGGCAGGAATCATGTATTTTACTTCTTTGTATCCCAAGCTTTTGTATCTCACAGAGCCTAGTTTTGTGTTTGACATGTAGCATGCACTAAAGATTTAGTTTTTAAAAACATAACTGAAGGAATGATTATCTGGACTTTTTCAAGACTGCTATAAGCCTCAAGTTATATATATATAAAAGTATAGTTGAACTGTGTCACCTTAATAAAATAACCAGCATGTTCCTGTCTTCATAATTAATTAAGTTTATATATTTTTAAATTAAATTTGCATTTATACCAGAGCCTCCCCAATGAGTTGTCATATTGTAATTAAAAATGTATGGACTTGGGAATTTTCCTCAAGATAATAAAGGCCACATATATCAAACCCACAGCCAACACCATCCTCAATGGTGAATAACTGAAAGCATTTCCACTAAGATCAGGAACAAGACAAGGTTGCCCACTCTCACCACTATTATTCAACATACTTTTGGAAGTTTTAGCTACAGCAATCAGAGAAGAAAAAGAAATAATAAAAGGAATCCAAATCAGAAAAGAAGAAGTAAAGCTGTCACTGTTTGCAGATGACATGATACTATACATAGAGAATCCTACAGATGCTACCAGAAAACTAGTAGAGCTAATCAATGAATATGGTAAAGTAGCAGGACACAAAATTAATGCACAGAAATCTCTTGCATTCCTATACACTAGTGATGAAAAATCTGAAAGTGAAATTAAGAAAACACTCCCATTTACCACTGCAACAAAAAGAATAAAATATCTAGGAATAAACCTACCTAAGGAGACAAGACCTGTATGCAGAAAATTATAAGACACTGATGAAAGAAATTAAAGATGATACAAATAGATGGAGAGCTATACCATGTTCTTGGATTGATGTGGTACATATATACAATGGAATATTACTCAGCCATAAAAAGAAACGAAATTGAGCTCTTTGTAATGGGGTGGATAGACCTAGAGTCTGTCATACAGAGTGAAGTAAATCAGAAAGAGAGAGACAAATACCGTATGCTAACACATATATATGGAATAAGAAAAAAAATGTCATGAAGAACCTAGGGGTAAGACAGGAATAAAGACACAGACCTACTAGAGAATGGACTTGAGGATATGGGGAGGGGGAAGGATAAGCTGTGACAAAGCAAGAGAGAGGCATGGACATATATACACTGCTAAATGTAAGGTAGATAGCTAGTAGGAAGCAGCCACATAGCACAGGGAGATCAGCTCGGTGCTTTGTGACCGTCTGGAGGGGTGAGATACAGAGGGTGGGAGGGAGGGAGATGCAAGAGGGAAGAGATATGGGAACATATGTATATATATAACTGATTCATTTTGTTGTAAAGCAGAAACTAACACACCATTGTAAAGCAATTATACTCCAATAAAGATGTTAAAAAACAAAACAAAAAAAAATTGTGAAAATGACTCTACTACCCAAAGCAATCTACAGATTCAATGTAATCCCTATCAAACTACCGATGGTATTTTTCACAGAACTAGAACAAAAAAATTCACAATTTGTATGGAAATGCAGAAGACCCCGAATAGCCAAAGCAATCTTGAGAAAGAAAAACAGAGCTCGAGGAATCAGGCTCCCTGACTCCAGACTATACTACAAAGCTACAGTAATCAAGGTAGTATGGTACTTGTACAAAAACAGAAATATAGATCAATGGAACAGGATAGAGAGCCCAGAGATAAACCCATGCACATATGGTAAACTTATCTTTGATAAAGGAGGCAGGAATATACAGTGGAGAAAAGACAGCCTCTTCAATAAGTGGTGCTGGGAAAACTGGACAGGTACATGTGAAAGTATGAAATTAGAACACTCCCTAACACCATACACAAAAATAAACTCAAAATGGACTAAAGACCTAAATGTAAGGCCAGACACTATCAAACTCTTAGAGGAAAACACAGGCAGAACACTCTATGACATAACTCACAGCAAGATCCTTTTTGACCCACCTCGTAGAGAAATGGAAATAAAAACAAAAATAAACAAATGGGACCTAATGAAACTTCAAAGCTTTTGCACAGCAAAGGAAACCATAAACAAGACCAAAAGAGAACCCTCAGAATGGGAGAAAATATTTGCAAATGAAGCAACTGACAAAGGATTAACCTCCAAAATTTACAGGCAGCTCATGCAGCTCAATATCAAAAAAACAAACAACCCAATCCAAAAATGGGAAGAACATCTAAATAGACATTTCTCCAAAGAATATATACAGATTGTCAACAAACACATGAAAGAATGGTCAACATCATTAATCATTAGAGAAATGCAAATCAAAACTACAATGAGGTATCATCTCACACCGGTCAGAATGGCCATCATCAAAAAATCTACAAACAATAAATGCTGGAGAGGGTGTGGAGAAAAGGGAACACTCTTGCACTTTTGGTGGGAATGTAAATTGATACAGCCACTATGGAGAACAGTATGGAGGTTCCTTAAAAAACTACAAATAGAACTACCATACGACCGAGCAATGCCACTACTGGGCATATACCCTGAGAAAACCATAATTCAAAATGAGCCATGTACCAAAATATTCATTGCGGCTCTATTTACAATAGCCAGGACATGGAAGCAACCTAAGTGTCCAACAATAGATGAATTGATACAGAAGATGTGGCACATATATACAATGGAATATTACTCAGCCATAAAAAGAAGCAAAATTGAGTTATTTGTAGTGAGGTGGATGGACCTAGAGTCTGTCATACAGAGTGAAGTAAGTCAGAAAGAGAAAAACAAATACTGTATGCTAACACATATATATGGAATCTAAGGAAAAAAATGGTTATGTAGAACCTAGGGGCAAGACAAGAATAAAAACACAGACCTACTAGAGAATGGACTTGAGGATATGGGGAGGCGGCAGGGTAAGCTGTGACAAAGTGAGAGAGTGGCATGGACATATATACACTACCAAAAGTAAAGTAGATAGCTAGTGGGAAGCAGCCATATAGCACAGGGAGATCAGCTTTGTGAACACCTAGAGGGGTGTGATAGGGAGGGTGGGAGAGAGGGAGATGCAAGAGGGAAGAGATATGGGAACATATGTATATGTATAACTGATTCACTTTGTTATAAAGCAGAAACTAACACAACATTGTAAAGCAATTATACTCCAATAAAGATGTTAAAAAAATGTATGGACTTTACAGTCAAATAGTCTTTGGTTTGACTCTTCACCACTTGTTATCTGTCTAAAGTTGGGTAGGTCATCTAATCTCTGAGCTTCTGTTTACTTGTCTTCAAAATGAGTATACCAATAATTATCTCATGGCCTTGTCTTACAGATTAAATGGGATCATTTATTTGAAGGTACTGAGTCTGGTGTCTGACCTGTAGTTTTCAAGCTGAATCAATTAGGATGCTTTAGCACAAGGAACAGAATGACCAACTAATAGTGAACTAAACTGCAAGGAAATTTTATTTCATAAGAAGTCTGCATTAGGGCAGTGTCTTAACTTAGGCTGCCATAACAAAATATCATAGACTGAGAAATAAATGTCTGTTGTCTAAGCCACTCAAAGTTCTGGAGTCCAGAAGTCCAATGTCCTGGTGCCAGGAGATTCAGTTTCTGGTGAGGACCTTCTTTCTGCACATGGCTGCCTTCCCTCTGTGTCCTCACTTGGCAGAGAGAAAGAAAGATCTCTGGTGACTCTTCCTCTTCTTATAAGGACACTAATCCCATCATGAAGGGCCACTCTCATGACCTCATCTAAACCTAATTACTTCCCAAAGTCCTCACCCTCTAAATGTCATCACATTGGGAGTTAGGGGCTTCAACATATGAATTTGGGGGAGACAAAAATATTCAGTCCATGAAAGGTAGATTCAAGGTTGGTAAATTCAATGACCTAAAAACACCGGTCATTGTGCTTTGTACCTTTCTGCTACACCATTTTCAATGTGATCACAACTTCTCTGCTAAAGGTTTCAGACTGGTTGCTATATAGGTTCCTTAAAGACATAGTCATATCTATCAAGTAGGAGAATAATTTCTTCTTGTGCATCTCTTCATATTAAGGAGGCATATTTTTCTTTAGAATCCATTGGTCAATATTGGGTTCTATTTTATGCTCCAGTAGCAAGGAAACCAGGTAAAGCAAATTCATGTAATATTCAACCTTGAAGTGTCAACCCCTTCTTCCCTCCATTGGATCCATGACATGTTCCAATAGTATGCATATAGTAGGTTCTTGGTAGTAGCTATAATGCTTATCAGTTTTATCCTACATATGGGGAAATGAACCAGCTGGTTATATAGGAAATACAGTCAACCTGAGCTGTAAACTAATCTCAAATGTATAATGTAGAAAAGAGCTCTGGAAGTATACATTTGAATTGTTTATGTGCCTACACATCTTTCTAGCTGTGTAACACTGGGGGCAAGTCCTTTAATCTCCCTGATCCTCTCTTTCCCTATCTACACCAGCAATCATATAAAGCCCTAGTCTTTGTTTTGAGCTCATAAGGCAGATAATATTCATGTAGGCATCTAAAATAACTGACATATTATAGGCCTTCTCTCACTGTGGATTCAAATCAAATCTAGGTGATCTATTTAAAGGCTTATGACATTTTCTCCCTTATTGCAGCTATTCTGAAAATCAAATGCACTATTGAAAAATGACTCTTGAGCACCCAAATCCTGTCCCTAGCTCCACTGTTGTTGTTGTTGTTTCTTTTTTTTTTTCTTCTGTGATCCTAACAGACATACTTTCTTCTTCAATTTGCAAAACTGATTCTCCCTATTCTATATGGTGTCACAAAAAGTCCTATTGACCAGTCACTGGGCCTGTCATATAGTAGGCATTCAATTAGTGAATGGACAGCATCCTTAAAGCTTTTTGTTTGTTTGCTTTTGTTTTTTTGTTGGTAAGAAAGATGGTAAGAATGCCTGGTGTAAGTGAGTTTACAGAGAAATTAGAACTCTCATACACTGCTATTGGGAATGTAAAATTGTACAACTACTTTGGAAAATAGTTTGGAAGTTTCCTAGAAGTTAAGCATACTTATCATATTATCCAGCCATTTTACTCCTAGACATTTATCAAGAAGAAAGGAGATATATATCTATGGAAAATCTTGCACACAAATGTTTATAGTAGCTTTATTTGTAATTGCCCCAAACTGAAAATAACCCAAATGTCTATAAACTAATAAATAAATTGCAATATATATCTATACAAGAAAATACTACTTGGCAATTAAAATGAATAAAAAGAACTATTAATCCATGCAAAAACATACATGAATCTCAAAATAATTATTCTGTAAGAATCCAGACCCAAAATATATATATGATACATGATTTCATTTATATAAACATCTAGAAAATGTAAACTAATTGATAGTAGCAGAAAGTAGATTAAGAGATGCTGGGGTCAGGGAAGGACAGGAGGGAAGAATTACCAAGGACATGATGAAACTTTAGGAGGTGATAGGTATGTTCATTATCTTGATTACTGTGATGGCTTCATAAT